>NC_140595.1:857581259-860532855 GCF_964204655.1 Triturus cristatus | reverse complement strand
TTTTACCAATCTCTTTACAAACCTCCGGCATCAGAGATTTTAGATCATGGGAAGGATTATCTGTTGGGAGTCCCTACCACAGGACTTACCGAGGCACAGGGAATAAGCTTAAAGGCTCCAATAACATGGGAGGAAGTTGAAAGAGCGATATTAGCTTTAGCTTTGGGTAAAGCTATGGGTCCAGATCAAATCCCCTTGGAGTTTTATCGTACGTTCAGGAACATGCTAAAAAATGACTTATTGTTAGTATGCCAACAAGCTTTTCTAGGCAATCCCCCGGCTTCTTGGTCAATGGCCACTATAGTAATTTTCTTGAAGAAAGGCAAGCTAGATACGGACATGGGATCTTATAGACCTATATCCCTACTTAATGTGGATAGCAAAATTTATTCCAAAGTTATTGCAAACAGATTAAATAGTTTTATGTCTTCTTTGGTATCTAAGAGACAACATGGGTTTATCTCAGGTCGGGATACGACAGATCATATTAAGAGGATTATCTCCTTATTAGATTGGGCACAGGCTACGAGCTCTTCTCTTGCAGTCGCTTTATTGGATGCTGAAAAAGCGTTTGATCGGGTATGCTGGAATTTTTTGTGGTCAACGCTAGTTTGGAAGGGCTTTCCGATGGAATTTATCGAGGCTATTCAGGCTTTATATAAAAACCCAAAAGCAACGCTTCGGATAGCAGGCCATTATTCTGGCAATATAATAATCACTAGGGGGACAAGGCAAGGCTGTCCTACATCGCCTCTGCTATTTGCGCTGTATATCGAGCCCTTCTTAAGTAGCTTGGATAATAATGATGGAATAAAACCAGTCTGCATACATGACATAGCTTATAAAGTTTTTGCATACGCAGACGATATAGCTATTGTTACTTCAGATATTAAGTCCGCCCTTCCCAAGCTAATACAAGCTTCGGAGAATTTCGGCAAGCACTCTGGATATAAGCGTAACGTTGCTAAGACCCAATTGCTTCATTCAAAGTTCGGACGTCCACAAGACATGCATTTTGAGGTGGAATCTATGTATCTTGGGATCAAAATAACCGCGGATATTGATAAAATTGTCCAAATAAATACTGATACTGTAATAGTTTCTACTAATAAAATTTTGGAGAAATTGGATAATTTACATTTATCATTATATGGTCGTAGCAACGTCTTGAAAATGCTTATTTTTCCTAAGTTTTTGTATTTATTTAGAACTATTCCACTGCTATTCCCTATGTCCATATTCAATCGGATTGAAAGAACGTGCTCCAGGTTTCTCTGGAGCTATCATAGATCTAGAAGAGCTCTAAAAAAATGTACTTTATCTAGAGACAGAGGGGGCTGGGCAATTCCTAATTTCCAGTTATACTATTGGTCTATTTTTTTACAGAATATGGGTGTTTTATTGTTTAAAGAAGCTTATCTGGATGAGGCTATAAGACCTTCAATCTATGAGATGCTACTGGGACAGGAAGCTCGTCAATGTTTAGTTCGCATCATTGAGCCAAGTTATTACAAGAAAACGAAATTTAAAATTGTTTTAACCGTCTTTGAGATCTGGAAGAAAATTAAAAAGAAAATTGGATTTACTACTAATTTAAACTATTATACACCTCTAAGTAATTGCCCTTTGTTACCTGACATTTTTAAAGACCCTATTATGTATAGATGGCATCGGGCTGGGATAACCCAAGTGGGTGATTTGATGGAGGGCCAATATATAGGGTCTTTTTCGTTTTTACAACAAAAATATGGTCTTTTACGATCTGAATTTTTTAAGTTTTTACAAATTCGGAGTTTTCTAGATAGAAATTGTTTTGAAAGCCAATATGTGCTTCAGAAGGTTAAAATCATTGAAGCACTTCGGAAACGACCAAGAATCGGCCATATTTACCAATTGCTGATGGAGCATTATCCAGATGATATTTTGATGTTAGAAGACAAATGGACAAAGAAACTTAACGTGCCAAGTTTAGACATGCATAGAGTTATAGATATTTCTGTTAAAACATTATATAATGGATCATTAATGAGCCAACATTTTATGTCTATATATGATTTATACTATACGCCTGCTAAATTGGCGAGATGGGCACCAGGCAAAGTGAACAAATGTAACCGCTGTGATTTAAATGCAGCAGATACGATACATATGTTTTTTTTGTGTCCAAAGCTAAGTCATTTCATTCGTGATATAGAGGATTTTTTGTCAACTTATTTAGGTGTCCAAACGCAAATTTCAGCAGAACTGGTTATCTTAGGTGTACAAACTAGCAGTGCTTGCTCAAGAACTGATTTGGAGGATAGATTCTTATTTATATGCATGTCTATTTTTCGTTGTTGTATTACTACACATTGGCTAGATGTTGAACCACCTGTTTTTAGTTATTGGCAAGCCAAATTATTGTCTGTTTATCATCTGGAAACTGCTGTTTATAAAACAAAGGGTAAGAGTAGAAGGGCACTTGGGTTAAAATTATGGTCTCCAGTTCTCAATTGGCTATGAATGGAATTTTACGTTTTTGTATTTCTTATGTTGTGATTTATTTGATGATATTACTAATTAGTCTATATGCTATATAATGTTTGTGTCCTGGCTTTTTGATGATATAAAATCAATAAAGAAAATTTAAAAAAAAAAGAATTTATGTAACCTGGGCTGCTTCCCAATGTTGCAGAATAGAGGCTTGAGTCAGGGACTTGTTGCATAGAACTGTGATAACTGGAGCAAGAAGAGAAGAGAGAGTGGCAATGATATAAGGGGGACAGAGGTCAGAAGGAGAATCAGATTTTGCATTATGCAGCAGGTCATGCGTCTGTGTATTAGAGATAGGGTTAAATCTTTCCAATATTACTGATGCAGTCATTTTAGTGTGAAAATGTCTTGCAAGGTGTCACAGAGTAGTTGAGAAGCAGGGATGGCCGCTAAGCAGGCTTGAGGTTTAGCAAAGTTGTTTAAGATTTTAAATAATTCTTTGGAGGAATTGCCTGCTTGTTCTATTTGGTTGACAAGGAAATGCTTTCAGGCTGATCTTTAACAGTGGTAGGTTCGAAGGGCAGATTTATATGTTTGTTTGTCTGTATTTGTTTTAGTAGCTCTCCATTTACATGCATTTTTTTGTCATTTTTCACATCAGCTGTGTACCACGAATCGTTAGGCCTAGACATTATTGCGGGAAGTTACTTATAAGTGGCAACGATATCAAGTGCCTCCTGAAAAGGTGTCATGGAATAGGGCCAAAGCTGAGTTTATGTCCTGTGAATTGTCTAAATTGGGAGCAGTAAAAACAGATTGGGAAGTTTCCATAGTAATCTGCTTCCATTGTCTCAAACTAATGCCCTTCTGAACTGTAGGTTTGGCAGATCTGAGCCTGGTAGGAATCTGAAAACGTATCAGGAAATGGTCGGTCCAGATTAGGGAAATTGTGGTGTTAGCTTGAAGAGAGTGGAGAGTAGAGAAAATGAGGTCCAGTGTGTGTCCCACTGCAAGGGTAGAACCAGTCTTGGTCAAGTGAAGGTCTGGCAATCTCTAATCGACCCTACTCCATTCTAATTTGCCCTACTCTGATCCATCCAATCTGCCCCACTCCACTCCACGTTAATCTATCCCATTTCACTCCACGCCAGTCTATCCTACTCTACTCCTCTCTTCCCCAACCTAGCTCACTCCACAGTAATCTATCCAACTCCACTCCACCCCACTGTAATCTATCCCACTCCACTCTACCCCAGTCCAGTCTTCCCCACTCCAATCCATCCAATTTGCCTCACTCCACTCTAATACGATCTACCACACTCCAGTCCACTCTACTCAGGCTACCCCACTCCTCTTCACTCCATACTACCACATGCCACTCAAATCTACTGAATTTTAGTCTAATGTAACCCACTCCAATCCACCCAATCTACTCCACTCCACTCCATAATACCACATGCCACTCAAATCTACCCCACTCCAATCCTATTCACTCACCCCAATCCACCCAATCTATCCTACTCAACTATACCCCAATCTACTACACTCCATATTCCCACATGCCAACGCCACTCCAATCTACCTCAATCCACCCCACTCTACTCTTCTCCAATAACCACACTCAAGTTTAATCTACCCCACTCAACCTCACTCCATACCACCACATGCCACTCAAATCTACCCCACACCAGTCCAATGTAGTCCAATCCAATCTGCCCCACTGCAGTCCACTCTACCCTAACCAACCAAACTCAATTCTACTCTACCCAATCTACCATACTCACTCCAGATTACCAAATGCCACTGTAATCTACCCCATTTCAGTCCAATCTACCCACTACAATCCACCCAATTTACTTGACACCAGTCTACCCTAATATACCACATTCTATTCTACTCTAGCCAATCTACCACACTCTACTTCACTCCCTACTACCACATGCCACTCAAATCTACCCCACTCCAGTCCAATCTACCCACTCCAATTCACCCTATCTACCCCATCTACCCTACTCCTATCTGCCCCACTCCAATCTACTCAACTCCAATCTACCCCACTCCAATCAACCCCACTCCACCCCAGTCTACAATATTCCACCCAATCGACCACACTCCACCCCAATCTACCCCACTCCACCCCAACCCACCCCACTTCAATTTGCCCCCACTCCAATCTACCACACTAATCTACCCAACTACACCACTCTATATTACCCCACTACAATCTCCCCACTCCAATCTACCCTAATCCACCCCACTCCATTCTACCCCAGTCTACCCCACTCCAATGTATGGCAGTCTACCATCCACTATACCCCAATCTACCCCTCTCCAGTCTATCCTACCCCACCCCATGAACTTTTAACCTTGCTGAACAGCAGCTGCAGTGGTGTACAACATGGCTAAAACACATTGCCAAAGCCAATAGCAATCTCATAGGTGAGACTTATTGGATTTGCCAATGCTTATTTGTAAAGCTTTAGGAATAGTTTTTAAATGAAGCAATTCAAACAATTTAAATGTAATTGCTTAATATGATAATAATAGAATATATCTTCTAAGAAGTTCATTCATTTTATAAGAACATACTTCAGTTCACTGTCTGCAAGAACGTAACCCATAGCAAAGTGGAAGATTAGTCACTCGCTTATCTAGCCATCATCTAAAAAAACATATTACAGTGTGCATATAAATATGTAAACTGAGGAAAAGCAACATACAATTCTGAATTCCTGGTACAGACATTAAAATGTAACAATAGGCATTGATGCTTGTAGGTTATGTGCACAAAAATTATCAATTCAGTTTATACTGAATCACAGTGTAGTGCACCATCATTGTTTAGTTACAAATAAGGATCAAATGGCAAGAGCAAAGAATGTTGGGATTTGAAACTGACCCAAATTACTTTTAGCAATGTTCATAAAACCACTAATAATTTTTAGATACAAAAAAATCTAACATCAATAGCTTCATGTAAATACATTTTTATTTGAAATAAATAGAGAAAAGTTTAATTTGGATGAAAAATATTTGGATAAACACAACTTATGGAGCTTTTCCTTTGAAATATCTGTCCTTTCTGCTGCTACTGGGTGTTTCTGTTCAGCAAAGTGTGTTTAAATGCAAAGTGTGTTTAAGACTGCAGTACCGCCTCCTGTCTACGGGGGCAGAGCTGAGCAGAAATATAAACACACTTGATGAAACACAGGTCCCCACAAGGTAATTTTTTAAAAAGTTGTAAAAATTGGCACAGATGTTCCTGAAGTCATTTTTTACCATTTAGAAGACATTGCCTTGTGGGGACCTGGGTTCAGGTCCCCACAGTGCAATCAAGTCCCCACAGCGTGAGTGTGTTATCACACCCAAGTCCCCACAAGGATAGTAACACAAACCCACACACACACACACACACACACACATCTTGTGTGGTTCTCCTTTCATTTGGTCATTCAGGAGGTTATAGACTGGTAAAACAAGCTGCTATACCTCCCTTCGAGACTTAGCCTGAAGGCTGCTCTCCATAGCTACCACTAGGATAGCTCTCAATAAAGGTTGTCTTTAACCTAATCATCAATAAGGGTTGTTTGGACTGATACAAGGTGCCCACTTTAATTAGTGAAACACACAATATGATGGACGGAATGTTGCACATTGGCAAAACATTCACCCCCAGTCACAGATCTGGGTTTAATCCATCGTTATTTTGCTCACCACGCCACCCCAGTTCAGACATGGCCTTATGCAAATCAGTCTTGACCCTGTGCCTCATGGGAACAGTCCAGCCCGAACTTCCAAGCCATGTCTTCCCTGGACCGAAATCAAGCATCCTAGGACCGGTTTCGGGGTTTCACCCCTCTTCAACCAGGATAGCTTGACTCCAGTGGCGTAGTGAGCACGGGACCCACGTCTGGGCATACCCTTCCCACATAGGGCGAACAGCATAACACACAAGATGATGGACGGAATGTTGCACATTGGCAAAACATTCACCCCCAGTCACAGATCTGGGTTTAATCCATTGTTATTTTGCTCACCACGCCACCCCAGTTCAGACATGTCCATATGCAAATCAGTCTTGACGCTGTGCCTCATGGGAACAGTCCAGCCCGAACTGTCAAGCCATGTCTTCCCTGGACCGGAATCAAGCATCCTAGGACCGGTTTCGGGGTTTCACCCCTCTTCAGCCAGGATAGCTTGACTCCAGTGGCGTAGTGAGCACGGGACCCACGTCTGGGCATTTCCTTCCCACATAGGGCGAACAGCAAAATACACAAGAGTCCAGGGAGGACCTGGCTTGGCAGTTCGGGCTGGACTGTACCCATGAGGCACAGGGTCAAGACTGATTTGCCTATGGCTGGGTTCAAACTGGAACGGTATGGTGAGCAAAAAAACGATGGATTTAGGCCCAGATCTCTGTACTGGGGTGAATGTAGGACATTGTTCTGCATTCTGTCCATCAACTGTTGTTTTTGCATTTGTCACCCCGAGTGGGAAGGGTATGCCCAGACGTGGGTCCCGTGCTCTCCATGCCACTGGAATCAAGCTATCCTGGCTGAAGAGGGGGAAACCCCGAAACCGGTCCTAGGATGCTTGTTTCCAGTCCAGGGAGGACCTGGCTTGGCAGTTCGGGCTGGACTGTACCCATGAGACACAGGGTCAAGAATGATTTGCATATGGCTGGGTTCAAATTGGAAAGGCATGGGGAGCAAAAAAACGAGGGATTTAGGCCCAGATCTCTGTACTGGGGTGAATGTATGACATTGTTCTGCATTCTGTCCATCAACTGTTTTTGCACTTTAATTAGGGGACAGCATATACCAGGCCAACTTCTCACACCCACCATTCCGACCGATTGTGTCGGGATGTGGGTGATTATTTGAACCTTCTGGCAGATTCATTGATTTTTTTTCTGCAACCCTTTGTGCAATTATGGCACACTTACATACGGGACACTTCAGACTTCATCACAAAAGTGGAGAACCTAACTCTGTTGTCTACAGATGAGTGCATACTATGCACAATACACGTAGTTGCCTTATATACATCCAGTGCACATTCTGAAGGCCTTGAGGCCATTGAGTGGTCTTTCCTTCGACAAGATTCAAATCGATACGAATAAGATATTTTTGCTTGAATTAACACATTTCTGTCTTCACCACAGCTGTTTCATATGGGCAAATAATTTTACTTACAACTGAGTGGAACTTCAATGGGGGTTTGCAGGAGCCCCATCGTATGCCAATACGTTTATGGCAAAATTTGATGAAAATTACATATTCGAACAATCGGACTGGATGGATCACCTGCATTTCTTCTGCAGGTACATAGACGATATGTTTTTAATTTGAAATGGAACAGAGGCTAAACTTAAAGAGAATATCACTCAATTGAACTAACGCAACCCCAGGATCCAATTCACCTGCACAATGAGCAAAACAACGGTTTCATTCCTAGATGTCTGGGTTGAAATTAATGAACAAGGTTTAAACACTAGCCTGTATCAGTGCACTGCTTTATCAAAGCTTTCACCGGCCAACGTTTTTGAATAATCTTCCATACTCTCAGTTTCTGCAAATAAAACTTTTAGTTTCAGAACCCACACAATGTTTCACGACTATTCAGGATTTCAAAATTAAATATATAAATCGCAGATATCCAAGTGAATTACTGGAGGTTCAAGCAATAAAAGCATCATCACAAGAAAGGCGGACTTTACTCAAGAAAAACAAAAACCAGATACAGAATGAGTCGTTTTTGTTTCTAAGTTCACAATCAACTCTCAGAAAATATGCAACATCATTTGAAAGAGATGGGAGCTTTTAGAACAAGAGCCTGACTTTCGTGGTATTTTTGCATCTAAGCCTCTATTTGCCTATACTTGAACCAGGAACATTAGCTAAGAAAATAGTTTAACGAAAAGGAGTATGTAGGAATGCGAAAATGCTTAAATTGCATACACTGTAATAATATGATGACTGGCAACACGATTTCTCATCCACACACAGGTGAAAGTGTGAAACTATTTTACAACGGCGATTGCAACACCAATCACGTAATTTATGCAATCAAGTGTCCATGCAGCATGTTGTATGTAGGGAAGACAGAAAGGAAACTAAAGACTCGAATCTGAGAACATAAAAGCAGAATAAGTAATAAGAGCACTACCTCGTGTTTAGCGACACACTGGATTGAAAATCACCACTCAATAGCACAGATTAAATTTCCGATCATTGAAAAAGTACTAGAGAACCCAGGTTTAGATTTAAATAAACGCCTACTGTAAAGAGAAACTTTTTGGATGAAGCGTCTAGGTAACTAAAACCATGAGGGCTTAATGACATTAGAAATTAGTTGTTTTCTTTAACATAAATATTCTCTTTATCGACTGTGTTTTTGGTACGACTGTTCATGCGAATAATTCATTAATGATTTATTGTACAGCAGATTATGAGTATTAGACACCTAGGGACACAGTCATAAAGAAGCCCTACGCATTCAGAAATCAGATGCGAGACCATTTTTTGTTTGTGCAACGGCAAACTTTTTGGGTAAATTATGGTCCATTAGAAGGAGGGCCCTATTGACTATCGACTTAAGGAAGTAAATGAATTGAAAACCAAACGATCTGAACAGATGGGCGTGTATTTCGTACTAGCACTTTGGATTGTAAATACTTGGATTACTTGCCACTTCAATTTTGATGTTAAGATGCATTTTTTAATTATAGAAATATGTTTATATTTGCACTATGTACATATTGTATCTTTGTGATAAGCTTTTTACCCTAATTTTTATCTCTTTTTAAACTATCAAGAGCCTGTATAGGAAGTATTTTAATTTACAGTACCATTTATTCTGATTATTGCCATGTAAGACCTATGTGCTTTTTCTTTTATGGTACTAAAACCGAAATAAAGACTTTATGATGATGAGTATTATGTATTTTTGCCTATGACATCAATTTTAACTATTTTTCCTAGCCATAAGGTGAAGTAGCCTAGGAAGGAAAAGAAGGGAGAGTAAGTCTCCAGACTATCGCTTAGATAGAAGAAGAAAGCATACGCCTGTCTAGAACCCAGAAGATTCTGGTCCAAGGAAGTATCTGTGGAAAAGAAAGGAGTGAAATGAAGCCTCTAGCAGATGAATACTAAACATTTTGAAACCAGACAACACCCTGACATCTTGGAATGTTAGACTGTCATAACTAAAGCACTAAAATACAATATATTAAGAGATCCTGTAAACAAGTATTTTGCCAACTCTCCATCCCATATCCCTACCCAGCAATGGTGCATAGCTAAGAAATCCAGTTAGTGTAGGCGATTCAGTATTGATCAAAGATTAACATCACAGGAGCAGCACCAATTTGATTATTTCCTACAAAGTATCGAGGACACAGGTGACTGTGAGGTGCAGAACTAAGTAATCTGAAATGTTTTATTCTTCAAAGCGTTTTGAAGCTCTGTGAATCATGATGGAGGTGACCTCTCTGATGGTGGCAGTAATTCTGACTTGGATTTTCAGTTTCCAAGTGGGGCGAGTCCCTAGACCACTGTTTAGGGTCTTTGCTGGAGCTAGACCTGATATATTGACCGCATGCATTCCTTTGACCCTGTATGTGGCTCTCCTGGTTTTTTACTAGATGTTTGGTGTGCAAATACCAAAAACACACAAACATACACACTGCTAAATCAAGCACCTGTTGAATTATTGCTGGTCTCTACTCTGAGTCCTTCTCAAACTGACCACCATCAGTACTGTTTGTGATCTTATCCACCGCCCTTGCAGCGAACCAAAAACTATTTGCAATTGTATTCAAATGTTATTTTAATAGTTTTTTTAAAAACATTTTTTAAGGAATGTAGTGTTTAATACTTTAAAAATTGGTATGGTCCATTTCGTTCCCTGTCATTGATGACAATTATGGTTGTGTCCTGATGAAGAATATCCCCCCCAAAAATGGCCTCCATCTGTGTTCGGGATGTCCCATCATGCATCATCAAAATAAGCTTGTCTGAGCTTTCAACAGAATGTGAACTCGTGTACCAACAAATATGCGTGCAATATTTTAATCCATTGTTTTACGTTTTTAAAATTATTTAAATTAATCAAATACTTTTTTTTAATTAAAAAGTTAGCTGGATTTAAAGAGCTGGAATTGGTTCAAGAATTTGTATGAACATGTGACAATAGTCGAAGACTATATTCAGGCATAGTACTCAAATTTCCAGAACAATAAATCAGTTGATTTATTTGGAAAAATTCACCCTTCTTCAGGGAAAAATCACTTGAACCAAAGAATAAAAACAAGTGTTGAACATCTAAATGTGTATCATGAGGTAAAATTAATAGAAAAGCCAACTGAAACCTTAGTCTGCATGGCCACAATGAAAAAATCAAACTAAACCCCAAAGAACAAGATATTAAAAAACAAAGTGGTAAAGAACCAGTATTCAAATACTACTATGTACCCCAAGAAAGTAAAACCCTTCACTGGTCATCCACTAAAACCAGTGGATAACACATACTTGATTATGGCTGTGGGGATAAAGTATTTGCAGTGCTAGTGATCGCCAAAACACCATAGTGACTACAAAATCACCCAATGTGCCCCACATGCTTGCATGTATACCATCTCCAAATAAACTAGAAAACCGTAACTATATCAACTCAGTTTCTTAAAACAAGCTCTATGTAAACACATGGCATCCAGAATATAAAAACAAATGCCTAAAGACGTACAGATCACAAACCAAATTACTCACTCTGTGTAACCTGCCAAACAAATTCACCATGTCAGAAGAACGCTGCAACATTTTTATCACCTGAAGGTTTGACCAAGTTAACATCTATGATCTGCCAGCATTTAACCCATGAATGTGACTTGTCTACGCTGACTAGGTCTGGTCAAAAAACTGCTGTGGATGCTTGCCATCTTGCTGTGAAGTTTACAACATGCTCCCGGCTAGAAGATTGTCAATGAATGACAAACAACCAACCAAATTACAAATGATAACATCCAGCCAAAATTGAGCCAAAAAAGTGAGGCATCCGAAAGGGAATCACCTTTGAGTGCCATAAAACAACAAATCTCACCATTCTGTTATACCACTGAATTGACTGTTGAAAAAACAGCGAATACAAGCGTTGATCAGTCTCCCTTTTTAAAATCTTTTTATCAATCAGTCCAGCTGCCAAAGAGAAACCAGGGCCATCTTCATGCATAAAACCAGGAAGGGATAGGAAAAAGGAAAGGATCGGAGAAATGGAGTTTGCGCAGCAGTGTGAAAATGTTGTGATAAATATTTCTAAATATTCCCTTTCTCAACAACAAATCAAAGTATTACACAAAGGATTATCTTTTGTACCTACCTATCATCTAACCAAATATTTCTTTTCAACTGTGCAGGAGCAACCATCTATGAAGGAAGAGCCACGTTATATCGAGTTTAAACCTGCAAGTACATTTATGCCTCTGGTTTTGCAGGAAATAAGTTCTCCGCCTGCATGACCAAAATCACTGACTGAATGAAAGCCAACTGTCTCAAGCTCAACACTCACAAGACAGAAGTAAGGTCTTTGGCAAGAACACCTCACCATGGGAGTCCAGCTTGTGGCCTGCCACAGTCAGACCCAGCACCCACGCCAGGAACCTTGGAATAATAATCAACAGCAAACTAGACATGGTCGCACAAGTCAACGCTGTCACTGCGTTTTACTGTCACACTCTGAAGATGCTGAGGAGGATACTAAAGTGGCTTTCAAGCAATGCCAGAAAAACTGTCACTGGTGCCCTAGTTACCAGCAAGTTTGACTACGAGAACACCCTCTACGCCGGGATCACCAAGCAGCTCACTAGAAAACTACAAACCATCTAGAACTCATAGGGTAGACTCCTCTTCAACCTCCCACACAACTCAAATCCCACCACACCTTGCTCCTGATGCACAAATGCACTCATTTCAATCTCCTCATATACATTCAAGGCACTACACAACAGTCGCATCCACCCACCGCCCTAACATCTCTGCTCCACAGAACTACTACTCGCACACATCCCACACTTGCACAAAATCTGATCAGAGCGCGAACCTCTTTAATTCTGCAAGATGCTGAAGGCCTACCATAGGCAGGGCAAGGAAAGCACACCTGCTCGGTGCCAGGATACCATTGCAAGTGATAATGCACTTTACAAAATACAGGTAACATAAGAACGGGGTCCTTGCATCATTCTCGCCACGATTTCAATGCATAGTAGCGTATTACCACTTACTGACTTATGTAAATGGCTCTAACAACATCATTCTACCAAAACTAGCTGGAAAAAAATCTAAATATATAGTTCCCGCGAAGCAACTGTGAAATCGGGTGCTTCTTGAAAACTACCATGTCGGCCATCTTAAAGTGGTACATGATGCGATTTCCTATGTGCCACAATGATTGAGATGCAAACTTCCGCGATATCAGGCAATGGTCATCAGAAGATGCAAATAAAGAAAAATGAACAGAAAGTGAAAAATATTCCCCCGTTATAGTTAGTGCAGGCAACTATAACTCACGCGACCGCAATCTTCTGCTGATGACATATGTGTCTTTATGAAAAAAAAATATTTGTAATATATGTATAGCTAAAAATGTAAGGAAGAAGACATGGGCAAATAAGTGTCTAAATACAGTATTAGCATCAGCAGAGGATTGCGGTCGCGTGAGTTATAGTTGCCTGCACTAACTATAACGGGGGAATTTCATTGGTTTTTTATCAGTAAAATTTCCGCTAACTATAACATGTGTGAAACCTATGGTTTTTTCAGTGAATATATATATATATATATATATATATATATATATATATATATATATATTCACTGAAAAAACCATAGGTTTCACACATGTTATAGTTAGCGGAAATTTTACTGATAAAAAACCAGTGAAATTCCCCCGTTATAGTTAGCGCAGGCAACTATAACTCACGCGACCGCAATCCTCTGCTGATGCTAATACTGTATTTAGACACTTATTTGCCCATGTCTTCTTCCATACATTTTTAGCTATACATATATTACAAATATATTTTTTTCATAAAGACACATATGTCATCAGCAGAAGATTGCAGTCGCGTGAGTTATAGTTGCCTGCGCTAACTATAACGGGGGAATTTCACTGGTTTTTTATCAGTAAAATTTCCGCTAACTATAACATGTGTGAAACCTATGGTTTTTTCAGTGAATTTGCAAGGTTTTTTAAATGCTAATTCCTAACTATAACGTGTGTGAAACCTATGGTTTTTTCAGTGAATTAGTACGGTTTTTTAAATGCTAAGTTTTTTTCCCTTATAATAAGCCCTGTACATTTGGTGGCCTTCGGCCACCAAAAGCACAGGGGGTGGGGTAAGTGTGGATAGTGTTTTTTGCCCTTAACATAAGCCCTGTGCTTTTGGTGGCCTTCGGCCACCAAAAGCACAGGGGGTGGGGTAAGTGTGGATAGTGTTTTTTTTATTTTTATTTTTTTACCGTACGCTTACGGTAAGCGTACGGTAAGCGTACCCCGCGAAATTGCCGAAAAAAAAATAAAACCGTTTTTGCACTTGGGGGATGTTTGGGGACTCCCTCAACATGACTATGTGGGAGGGAGTTGTCAAAACAGCCCCTTTACATGTTTTTGGGCTTGATATTTTAAAAATCACTCTCAGTGCGAGAGACAAAATGGCGGCCGCCGCTTCCTGGTTTCGGCCGATTCGAATGTTTACTAAGATCTAAGAGCCAATCAGAATCGCGCTCGCGCACGCCACCGTACGCTTACCGTAAGCGTACGGTAAGCGTACCGTAAGCTGGCTCAGATATATATATTGATTTAAAGGCTATTTTCTCAGAATCTACTGAACAGATTTACACCAAACCTACAAAAGGCACTTCCTTGACCTAGGGACTACCTCTCTGCCAAATTTTGAGTAATTCTGTTCAGCCGTTCGGGCTGTAGCTCGTTCTAAAGGTCCTATGGAAAAATGCATGGGAAAAACGCGTTTTGGGACCCCCCTTTTATCTCAGCCCCCGCTTGACGGATCCCCCCGAGACTTTCAGGGTAGGAGCGGAGCGTAGCGCCCCACCTATTTTGAAAAATTTGCGAGGATTCGTCGACCGGCGCCAAAGTTATTCAAAATAGAATGTTGAGGTTTTCCTATGGAAACGTGGTCCTAACTATAACTACCTACTGGCTATCGCCAGTAGGTAATATATATATATATATATATATATATATATATATATATATATATATATATATATATATATATATATATATATATATATATATATATATATATATATATATATATATATATATATATATTCACTGAAAAAACCATAGGTTTCACACACGTTATAGTTAGGAATTAGCATTTAAAAAACCTTAGAAATTCAGTGAAAAAACCATAGGTTTCACACATGTTATAGTTAGCTGGACATTTTACTCGTAAAAAACCAATGAAATTGCCCCGTTATAGTTAGTTCAGCTAACTATAACTCACGCGCCCGCAATGCACTGCTGATGACGTCACATATTACATCACTCATGACATGGTCAGTGACATCACTCATGACATCACTGATGACATCTCAAATGACATCACTGATGACATCACTGATGACATCATCCAGTGAATGTGTGTTTTTCTGAAAATTAAATATGTTTTATATATGTATATCTCAAGGTCGATGGAAGAATAAATGGGTATATAAGTGTCTAAATGGATGATTTGTTTTTAAAAAATTGATTGTGTAACTGACTGATTAAGTGTATCTCTCACTTTGTGTATAAGTGGCTGCATGGGTTGGTGAGTAGCTACATGGGTGTCTATATAGGTTAGTAGTTGTTTTTTTGAGTATCAGTCTGAGTGTCTGTATGGTTCGGTGGGGGGTATTACGTAGTGCAAAGGTGCATGAATGAGTGACTCACTGTTTGTATGTGTTGAAGACAGCATGTGTGCAGGACTGTATGGGTGGATGAGTGTGTGTATGGGTGTGTTAGTGAGTGAATGACTGTCCCAATAGTGTCTTCAGGAGTAACTACATATGTTTTAAACTAGTATATGTGACTATTGGTGTATATATGTGAGTATATGTGAGAGGGAGAGATTGAAAGAGTTCCTGTATGAATAAGTATGTGTTTCTATAAGTGATTGTTTAAAAGACTAAGTATGTGTAAGTTTCCGTAGAAGTAAGTGTGGTGGTGTGTGTATAACTGTATATGCAGGTGAATGTATGTTTGATTCTTTATTAGCATGAGTGACTATGTGTGTGAGTAACTCTATGGATGAGTGGCATTATGTAACAGGATGTATAGGTGTATGAGTACATATGATGAGTGAGTACATGTATGAGTGACTGTATAGGACTGTTGGTGAATGAGTGGATGTGTATGTGGATCTTAGAATTACTGAAGAGGTTGTTGTAACTGGTATTGGTATGTCCATTGTTTTGAAAATTTTAGTCTCTATTTTTGAATGTGTGTATCAAAGCTTATATTAAGGTGAGAGGAGGTCTGCCACTCTATCACAAGGATGATTTCATCAGTGATGTCATCAGTGATGTCATTTGAGATGTCATCAGTGATGTCATGAGTGATGTCACTGACCATGTCATGAGTGATGTAATATGTGACGTCATCAGCAGTGCATTGCGGGCGCGTGAGTTATAGTTAGCTGAACTAACTATAACGGGGCAATTTCATTGGTTTTTTACGAGTAAAATGTCCAGCTAACTATAACATGTGTGAAACCTATGGTTTTTTCACTGAATTTCTAAGGTTTTTTAAATGCTAATTCCTAACTATAACGTGTGTGAAACCTATGGTTTTTTCAGTGAATTTCTAAGGTTTTTTAAATGCTAATTCCTAACTATAACGTGTGTGAAACCCATGGTTTTTTCAGTGAATTTGCAAGGTTTTTTAAATGCTAATTCCTAACTATAACGTGTGTGTAACCCATGGTTTTTTCAGTGAATTTGCAAGGTTTTTTAAATGCTAATTTTTTTTTTTATTCTTCATTTTTTTCAAACATATTTTTAATTTAATTTTCTTTCATTTTATAATGACTATGCTTAAATTTTTAAAATCCTTAAATATTTTTTTTAATATATTTTTTAAAATAAACTTTTAAATTTTATTTCCAGATTTTTTTTTTTTTTTTTTTTTATAGTACGCGTACCGTAAGCTTACGGTAAGCGTACGGTTTACGCAACGTCCGTAATCTATCTACGCTGCTTGCGTATAGTTACGCACTTTGCGTAGCCGCGCGTACTGCGCGTGGGACGCGTGCGCGCTTACGCAACACGCGCACGTTACGCGGAAGTACCGGGGAGTGACTGTTATGCGCATGCGCGCAAGCGCGTGTCTTTTTTACGCGCACGCGTACTTTTTGCCGTAAGCGTACCGTAAGCGTACCGTAAGCGTACGGTAGGTCATGTGATCTTGAAACACAACTTTTGATTGGTTGAAACTACTTTCAGTTCTAGAACTCTCCTACACCACACCCATTCCCCTCATTTCTGCTTGTGATCCCTTGGGAGAAGGAGCTGGTTTGTCTTTGGGATACGATGGCAGAACAGCAGAGCTCTTCTGAGAGTGAGGCTAGCACCAGCAGCACTGTCTTGAGGCAGAGATCGAGGAAACAAAAGCCTTCTTATGTTTGGGATTATTTTACTTTTCCAGAAGGCCAGCAAAAGGTGAATGCACCCTTAGTTACTTGCAAGCTGTGTAAGCGTGTACTTTCTAGAGGTAATCCTAACAGGAAGTATTCCTTTGGGAATCACACCATGAAGAGACACCTCCAGGATGTACACAGAAGGACACATGGTCATCTTTTTGGAGGTAACTCTTCAGAAAGACGAGCCAGTACATCCACAGCAGCTCAGCCTGGACCATCATCTGCAGGGCTGACTCCTTCTTCTGCAGGTCAGGTGAGCCCTTCATCTGTGGGGGGAGAATCTCCTTTTGCTGGCCCTCTGGAAATGAACCTTCGATTTCGGAAGGTTGATATTCATTGCACATTTTGTAAAGGTCTAATTTGTCATAGGGAGACCAGTGTTTCCCTAGTGAACAACAAAATAGATCAGCACATTTGTAGCTTTGAATGATTTTCCCATGCTTCCTTTCCTCTGTCCCTGCATGAACACAACGGTTCTTTTAAGAGCCTACCTTATCTTTCATCTTTTTTTTACATGTTTTTAAAAACTTTTTTTTATTTTTTACCGTACGCGTACGGTAAGCGTACCTTTTTTTTATTTTTAAAAAAAAAACACTAAAAATCATTTATCACATTACATTGTCCTTGAGAGACTACAATTATTATTATTATTATTGCCTACACTCCAGCAAGGGCAACCAGCCTTAGTGATGCTGAATGTATTTGCATTACAGACTTAAACCTGAAAACCCCACTGGCTTCTAAATACTGTGCATGACTATACATGGCAAGCACATGGGTGTGTGCTAAGCCTCTGCTTCTTCCCCAAAAAATTCGCTCCCCCTTTCCATCTAATGCAACTGTGAAATCACCAGAGCAAGACGCAATAAATCTCTGCCTATAATTCCTCTATGCACACAGAGTCATGTTTTCACATTAGTCCTAAAACGAAATTTCTTTGCCAATTTGAAAGCACACTTACTGCTCTTTTTTTTTAGGGCCAAGTGAAAATCTCTTTTTACAATTTGAAATCACTTTTACAGACTGACACATTATGAAACCACTATTTTTGATTTATTTAATTGCACGTGTACAAACTGTTTTTTTTTTCAGACCACCACCATGTGCATTCTCTGTGACTGCCTACACTCCACCAAGGGCAACCAGCCTTAGTGATGCTGAATGTATTTGCATTACAGACTTAAACCTGAAAACCCCAGTGGCTTCTAAATACTGTGCATGACTATACATGGCAAGCACATGGGTGTGTGCTAAGCCTCTGCTTCTTCCCCAAAAAATTCGCTCCCCCTTTCCATCTAATGCAACTGTGAAATCACCAGAGCAAGACGCAATAAATCTCTGCCTATAATTCTTCTATGCACACAGAGTCATGTTTTCACATTAGTCCCAAAACGAAATTTCTTTGCCAATTTGAAAGCACACTTACTGCTCTTTTTTTTTCGGGCCAAGTGAAAATCTCTTTTTACAATTTGAAATCACTTTTACAGACTGACACATTATGAAACCACTATTTTTGATTTATTTAATTGCACGTGTCCAAGCTGTTTTTTTTTCAGACCACCACCATGTGCATTCTCTGTGACTGCCTACACTCCACCAAGGGCAACCAGCCTTAGTGATGCTGAATGTATTTGCATTACAGACTTAAACCTGAAAACCCCACTGGCTTCTAAATACTGTGCATGACTATACATGGCAAGCACATGGGTGTGTGCTAAGCCTCTGCTTCTTCCCCAAAAAATTCGCTCCCCCTTTCCATCTAATGCAACTGTGAAATCACCAGAGCAAGACGCAATAAATCTCTGCCTATAATTCTTCTATGCACACAGAGTCATGTTTTCACATTAGTCCCAAAACGAAATTTCTTTGCCAATTTGAAAGCACACTTACTGCTCTTTTTTTTTTTCGGGGCAAGTGTAAATCACTTTTACACACTGTCACATTATGAAACCACCATGTGTAACTACAACAAAAACAATTCCCATTTCTATTATTCATTTCTTAAGTTACCACATACATCCCCTCTCAAACTCTAAACTCACCTTTAAAATTAGTTAGTTGTGAAAGAAATGTGACACTCAAACAGCAGATTATCAGAGCCAGGATCTCTGTTCTCTACACCTCTCTCCTCTCAGCAGAACCAGAAAATGGCAAACTTTCCCTCTATTTTTCCACACATATACATGTAAGTTTCAAATCTCAGTGCTTCCCCCTTTTTTTCAAATGTAATCACACATTTCTATTGGTTGAAAACCAACCCTTTTCCAAAAGTACCCTGCCCCCAACTTGACTTCTGCCTAGTACCCTTCCCCCAACTTGACTTCTGCCTGCTACCATAGCAACAGCTCATGGAACACTGCTGTGTGCAGTTAGGTCAGAAGTTCGACACACAATGTTTCAATTCCACAGAGCAAGAGTGCTTGACTTTTCAAACCTTACAGCAAATCCATAGTACTGTTCTTTGGTTACACATTTTTTTGTACCAATACAAAACATGCTTCTATTAATTTTCACATACAGCCTAGTTTTTATTCTAGAATGGTATGAAACAGCCAATCAGTTATTTTTGTTTTAAAAAAATATGTATGCCTCCATTTCCAAACTGTCTTTCTTTTCATATTGCCATTCTACTGAAAGACACCTCCTGAGTGCATCCAGTTCTCCTTTGAAGATGTTCACAGTGTGGATTGTAGGGCACAGCTATGTCTTCTGGAGTGAAAAGTTTGCAGAGAAAACAGATATGGTGAGAGACCTTGCTTTGCCAAATGTAGACATTAAATGGATTGGTCAGAGAGGGTTAAAGTGGCACCAATTGATGCCATTGGTGAAATCCTTCATTCAAATCCAACACCCTGACCTCATAATAGTGCACTGTGGTGGCAATGACCTAGGCACTTTGACTGGGGTAGGTCTGGAAATGCTTATGAAGGACACCTTTGCACAACTGTTTACACTTTTCCCTAAAACTGCCTTTGTGTTTTCCAACATATGCCAAAGGCAAAAATGGAACTGGTCCAATCATTTCTGTCCACAGATTGACAAAGCAAGAAAGCACGTCAACAAATCTGTTTCTGCTTTCCTCCGTGACTATGGTATGGGTGCCATTTACAACAACTTGCGTTATGACATGCAAGACATTTATAGAGGAGATGGTGTGCACTTCAATGATGAAGGGAACAGAGTCTTCCTCTTGAACCTTAGACTCTGCATCGGTACTTACTTGTAGGTACCACTAAAAAAATGACTTCATAAACACAACAGCTCTTTTTAGAGCTCCCTAATTTCTAAACTCTTAAATCTGCTTTTCATTTATCTATTTTTATTTTTTTTACCGTACGCTTACCGTAAGCTTACCGTACGCGTACCCCGTGATTTTTTTTAAAATCAATAAATGTTTTTTTTGTACTTTTCTGTCCTTCTTTGACCCCCTTACAAATGTTGGGGGGTCTGTAACTCTCCTCATTGCCCCCTTTCCTTGTTTTCACTCTTTTTTTTCAGAGTGAAATACACAAAATGGCGGCCGCCGCTTCCTGGTTTCGGCCGATTCGAATGTTTACTAAGATCTAAGAGCCAATCAGAATCGCGCTCGCGCACGCCGCCGTTCGCTTACCGTAAGCGTACGGTAAGCGTACCGTAAGCGGGCTCAGATATATATATTGATTTAAAGGCTATTTTCTCAGAATCTACTGAACAGATTTACACCAAACCTACAAAAGGCACTTCCTTGACCTAGGGACTACCTCTCTGCCAAATTTTGAGTAATTCTGTTCAGCCGTTCGGGCTGTAGCTCGTTCTAAAGGTCCTATGGAAAAATGCATGGGAAAAACGCGTTTTGGGACCCCCCTTTTATCTCAGCCCCTGCTTGACGGATCCCCCCCGAGACGTTCAGGGTAGGAGCGGAGCGTAGCGCCCCACCTATTTTGAGAAATTCGCGAGGATTCGTCGACCGGCGCCAAAGTTATTCAAAATAGAATGTTGAGGTTTTCCTATGGAAACGTGGTCCTAACTATAACTACCTACTGGCGACCGCCAGTAGGTAATATATATATATTACCTACTGGCGGTCGCCAGTAGGTAGTTATAGTTAGGACCACGTTTCCATAGGAAATCCGCAACATTCTATTTTGAATAACTTTGGCGCCGGTCGACGAATCCTCGCGAATTTCTCAAAATAGGTGGGGCGCTACGCTCCGCTCCTACCCTGAAAGTCTCGGGGGGATTCGTCAAGCGGGGGCTGAGATAAAAGGGGGGTCCCAAAACGCGTTTTTCCCATGCATTTTTCCATAGGACCTTTAGACACAGCTACAGCCCGAACGGCTGAACAGAATTACTTGAAATTTGGCAGAGAGGTAGTCCTCAGGTCAAGGAAGTGCCTTTTGTAGGTTTGGTGTAAATCTGTTCAGTAGATTCTGAGAAAATAGCCTTTAAATCAATATATATATCTGTGGCAGCTTACGGTGCGCTTACCGTAAGCTTACCGTACGCGTACGGTGGCGTGCGCGAGCGCGATTTTGATTGGCTCTTAGATCTTAGTAAACATTCGAATCGGTCGAAACCAGGAAGCCGCGGCCGCCATTTTCTCTCTCGCTCCCTCAGTTGGGCAGCAAAAACGAAGCCCAAAAATGTCTAAAGAGGCAGTTTCTTGAGATCCTAACCACCCAGCATCGATTAAGGGGTCCCCAAACAACCCCCAAGCCCAAAAAAAATAAAAAAATTTCCGAAAATCGCCTATTATGCTTACCGTACGCGTACGGTAAAAATATATAAAAAAAAAATTATCCACATTCTCCCCACCCCGTGTGCAAATGGTGCCCGTATGGCACCATTTGTGCATGGCATAGAATATCTATGAAATTAACAAAGAATACATTTCACAAAGATGCGCATAATATGTCCCTCATGTGCGCAAGGTGCGCGAAGCGCATCGTGCGTACATGGCCCATCCCGCTTAACGTGGGCACGCGGTGCGCGCAGCGCACCGCGCGACCACCGTGCGTGCACGGCACTAACTGCGTAAAGTGGGCGCGCACGCCACGAATGGCGTAAAGTACCTTAGCATTTTAAAAAACGTACAAATTCACTGAAAAAAACATAGGTTTCACACACGTTATAGTTAGGAATTAGCATTTAAAAAACCTTGCAAATTCACTGAAAAAACCATAGGTTTCACACATGTTATAGTTAGCTGTACATTTCACTCGTAAAAAAACAATGAAATTCCCCCGTTATAGTTAGTGCAGGCAACTATAACTCACGCGACCGCAATCTTCTGCTGATGACATATGTGTCTTTATGAAAAAAAAATATTTGTAATATATGTATAGCTAAAATTTAATGGAAGAAGACATGGGCAAATAAGTGTCTAAATACAGTATTAGCATCAGCAGAGGATTGCGGTCGCGTGAGTTATAGTTGCCTGCACTAACTATAACGGGGGAATTTCACTGGTTTTTTACGAGTGAAATGTACAGCTAACTATAACATGTGTGAAACCTATGGTTTTTTCAGTGAATATATATATATATATATATATATATATATATATATATATATATATATATATATATATATATATATATATATATATATTACCTACTGGCGGTCGCCAGTAGGTAGTTCTAGTTAGGACCACATTTCCATAGGAAATCCGCAACATTCTATTTTGAATAACTTTGGCGCCGGTCGACGAATCCTCGCGAATTTTTCAAAATAGGTGGGGCGCTACGCTCCTACCCTGAAAGTCTCGGGGGGATTCGTCAAGCGGGGGCTGAGATAAAAGGGGGGTCCCAAAACGCGTTTTTCCCATGCATTTTTCCATAGGACCTTTAGACAGGGCTACAGCCCGAACGGCTGAACAGAATTACTAAAAATTTGGCAGAGAGGTAGTCCTCAGGTCAAGGAAGTGCCTTTTGTAGGTTTGGTGTAAATCTGTTCAGTAGATTCTGAGAAAATAGCCTTTAAATCAATATATATATCTGAGCCAGCTTACGGTGCGCTTACGGTACGCTTACCGTACGCGTACGGTGGCGTGCGCGATTCTGATTGGCTCTTAGATCTTAGTAAACATTCGAATCGGCCGAAACCAGGAAGCGGCGGCCGCCATTTTCTCTCTCGCACTGAGAGTGATGTTTAAATTATAAAGCACAAAAACATGTAAAGGGGCTGTTTAGACAGCTCCCACACACATAGCCATGTTGAGGCAGTCCCCAAAGATCCCCCAAGGCCAAAAACTGAATTTTTATTTTTTCGCTAATTTCGCCGATTACGCTTACCGTACGCGTACGGTAAAAAATTATTAAAAAAAATACATTATCCACACTCTCCCCACCCCGTGAGCAATTGGTGCCCGAAGGGCACCAATTGTGCATGGCTTATCAGAGATGAGATAAACTAAAATATTTTTTAAAAATAATAATAAAAAAAAAAAATTATCCACACTCTCTCCACCCCGTGTGCAAATGGCGCCCGAAGGGCACCATTTGTGCATGGCTTATAACACATACGAAAAATTAAAATATTACCTTTCAAAACGAAGTGCATCATATGTCCTCCATGTGCGCACGGTGCGCGAAGCGCATCGTGCGTACATGGCCCATCTAGCGTAACGTGGGCACACGGTGCGCGTAGCGCAACGCGTTCCCACCGTGCGTGCACGGTGCGCGAAGCGCACCGTGCGCGCACGGAACGAACTGCGTTAAGTGGGCGCGCACGCCACGAATGGCGTAAAGTAACTTAGCATTTAAAAAAACGTACAAATTCACTGAAAAAACCATAGGTTTCACACATGTTATAGTTAGTGGAAATTTTACTGATAAAAAAACCAATGAAATTCCCCCGTTATAGTTAGTGCAGGCAACTATAACTCACGCGACCGCAATCTTCTGCTGATGACATATGTGTCTTTATGAAAAAAAAATATTTGTAATATATGTATAGCTAAAAATGTATGGAAAAAGACATGGGCAAATAAGTGTCTAAATACAGTATTAGCATCAGCAGAGGATTGCGGTCGCGTGAGTTATAGTTGCCTGCACTAACTATAACGGGGGAATTTCATTGGTTTTTTATCAGTAAAATTTCCACTAACTATAACATGTGTGAAACCTATGGTTTTTTCAGTGAATTTGCAAGGTTTTCTAAATGCTAATTCCTAACTATGACGTGTGTGAAACCTATGGTTTTTTCAGTGAATATATATATATATATACACACACTTAAAAAACCATAGGTTTCACACATGTTATAGTTAGGTGGATATTTCACTCGTAAAAAACCAATGAAATTCCCCCGTTGTAGTTAGTTCAGATAACTATAAGTCGCGCGCCCGCAATCCACTGCTCATGACGTCACATATTACATCACTCATGACATGGTCAGTGGCATCACTCATGACATCACTGATGACATCATCCTTGTGATAGAGTGGCGGTCGCGCGAGTTATAGTTATCGGAACTAACTACAACGGGGGAATTTCATTGGTTTTTTACGAGTGAAATATCCTCCTAACTATAACATGTGTGAAACCTATGGTTTTTTAAGTGAATTTGCAAGGTTTTTTTAAATGCTAATTCCCAACTATAACGTGTGTGAAACCTATGGTTTTTTCAGTGAATTTGTACGGTTTTTTAAATGCTAATTTATTTATGTATTATTATTTTTTTAATATATTTATTTTACAATAAACAACGTATTTTTTTTACCGCGATTTTTTTTTGGGGTTTTTCACCGTGCGTGCACGGTGCGCGCACCACCGTGATTCAAAAAAAAAAAAAAAAGGCTAGGGGGTCAGGAACTCTCTACCCTACCCCCTTTTCACGTTCGCCACCTTCCTTTTTCACTCTCGCACTGAAAACAAACAAAATGGCGGCCGACACTTCCTGATTTTGACCGATTCGAACGTTGACTAACATGTAACCACCAATCAGAATTACGCTCGCGCACGTTAGGGTGCTCGCACCCTGCGCGCGTATAGATATTGATATGCTTTTAAATGCTATTTTCTCAGGAAATACTGAACAGATTTACACCAGACCTGCAAAAGGCACTTCCTTGACCTTATGGCTACCTCTCTGCCAAATTTCAAGTAATTCTGTTCAGCCGTTCGGGCTGTAGCTGTGTCTAAAGGTCCTATGGAAAAATGCATGGGGAAAACGCGTTTTGGGACCCCCCTTTTTTCTCGGCCCCCGCTTGACGAATCACCCCGAGACTTTCAGGGTAGGAGCTGAACGGAGCGCCCCATTAGTTTTGAAAATTTCGCGAGGATTCGTCAACCGGCGCCAATGTTATTCAAAATAGAATTTTGAGATTTCCTATGGAAACACGGTCCCAACTATAACTATCTACTGGCGACTGCCAGTAGATAATATATATATATATATATATATATATATATATATATATATATATATACACCCAAATCTGCAAGTATAACGACTACCACCGAGCTGTTCTTTCACCAGATCTTTTTATTTAGGTAACGCGTTTCGCCTGACACAGCAGGCTTGATCACACATAGAATGGTGGGATGTGTACACGTATATACCTTCAGGGAATTAAAACAGAAAACGGACTGTATTCAAACTGAAATAAGTTTCAACATTGAATGTTACTGTGGCGGCCATTTTAAGCTAGTCATAAAACGGGTACGACAGCATGTACTCAGCCTAGTGCTATATAGGCCCTTATACAGATATTATTGTATCACCAAAACATGTATTATTCGATTCATAATTCCAATCAGACCTATTTTGATCATAAATACATGTTCCTCATGTTAACTCATTATTATATAAGCATAGTGCTCTGAATGAACATACACTTGAAACAATGTAATAGAATTGCTGTTTTTTTACATACAGTAGCTTATTATAAATTGTCAAAGTGTTGAGGTCTCCTATATTTGTGTAAGGTATGTCATCTATTCCCATAGTACTATTATTACTTTCATTTGGTGGTCTTACCCATTTGTTGTTGTGCCATTTTTTTAACTTCAGTTTGCGTATAAATTTAAAAATGTCAATTCTAGTTTCAGGGTAATTAAAGTTACCTGTGGGACAAAATGAGAGACCAAGGCATAGTGTTCTTTTTTCTTCCATGCTAAGTGGTCTATATGATAGATTCACAATAGTTTTGTTTACCATTGTATCCTTCATTGTTTCTGTTGTGTTTGACCACTCTTCTTGTTTCCCATTGGTCTGTATCCACGTCCTCGCCCTCTTCTTGATCCTCTGTCGGATTTGCTGTCTTCTTCGCCAGTTTCTTCCTTGTTTCTTCCTCTTCCTCTGGTCTGAAGTCCTCGACCTCTCCCTCTCGTTCTCGGTGGTTGTACTGTTCTCGGAATCTGCCTCCCTGTTCTCATGAGGCGATATTCTTCTAAAAAATTAGTCTGTTGCCTTATTACAGTTGTTGAATCATTGGTATTTCTTTCTTGTGCATCCCCTTCCGTATCACTGCTGGTTATAGAATCAGTGGCACTTGGAACTCCAGATACGTCCTCAATTGTTGCCCCCTGTGCAAGTTTTTCGTACATGTGATCGTATTTGTGACAAAATTATGTCACGTACTCTAGGAGAAGGAGTTAACAGCGGACAATAACTTTCTTTTGACACTGTGTCAGTAACTAGCATAGCATAATAAGCTACTGTATGTAAAAAAACAGCAATTCTATGACATTGTTTCAAGTGTATGTTCATTCAGAGCACTATGCTTATATAATAATGAGTTAACATGAGGAACATGTATTTATGATCAAAATAGGTCTGATTGGAATTATGAATCGAATAATTCATGTTTTGGTGATACAATAACAACATCTGTGTAAGGACCTATATAGCACTAGGCTGAGTACATGCTGTCGTACCTGTTTTATGACTAGCTTAAAATGGCCGCCACAGTAACATACACTGTTGAAACTTATTTCAGTTTGAATACAGTCCATTTTCTGTTTTAATTCCCTGAAGGTATATACGTGTACACATCCCACCATTCTATGTGTGATCAAGCCTGCTGTGTCAGGCGAAATGCGTTACCTAAATAAAAAGATCTGGTGAAAGAACAGCTCGGTGGTGGTCGTTATACTTGCAGATTTGGGAATTAAAACGTCGGCGTGCTCCGCCGACACCGAACGACATGCCTGCCTTGGGCGAGGGGAGACAGAAGGAGCAATCATGAAAATTATATATATTTTTTTTTTTTTATATATTATCTACTGGCGGTCGCAGATCATTCATCCCATAGACGAACCTGATATCTGCTGCACCCTCCCCCGATCTGTCGCGTTCTCAAGAATCTGTCTGCGGTTTCTTAATGTACCGCCCGACTGGATGGCTTGCTATAGGTGGGACAAGCGCAGTATCCTTAAACCTTACCTTCATGTATAACTTGCCTGCCTCCTCCTTAGCTGACTTCATTTCGTTTTATTGTTTCTTTTTCTCTCTCTCAGAAATACCCTCTGGGCTTGATTTCAATAGTTTGGGGCCCATACAACTGACATGCCGACTGCGGTTGGCCCCACTAACTCTAATTCTATAACCGTCCTCTGATTCTGGAGCATAGTTGATTTAACTACACCCTTGGTAAGCCTCCTTCATACTGCATACTGTTTTTTACTTGCGAACCCTAAGTTCTGTATACCTTACGTCTGCCTACATCGTTTCTATTGATCTCAAGGGTAGGTTTCATCACTGCACATCTTTTTTTGATGCTCTTTTCTTTTTATAGAACATATGTGTCCCCCTTGTCGCTTAGCTATTGCCTCTTCTATATCCCTTTGAAGAGCTGATCTGTGAATAGTACTGTGGATTGAAAGGTATTTCTTCTTTCTGAAAATCACTTAAAATTTTTTTTCTGATCTCTATCTATATATAACAATAATAAATTAATCTCTCGCGGTTTTTCCCGCTTTTATTCTCTGTCTTACCGGGTGGTGATTGGCTGACTACATTTGCACGCTCTTTATTCTACTTTATTTTTCACTATGGGTGTGTATCTACTTCTTGGTTTGTAATCTTGACCCCATATGACTAGACTATCTCGCAGGGTGCACCTCGTTTTCCTCCACTTTTAAGCCACCTATTAGTTCGACTCTTTGTCACCTATACATCACCTTAACCTCGGGCTGTTTTGGACTCTAATTGTGTAAAGAAAAGGAAAAAAATATACATATATATGTTTTGTCGTATATTAACCTATTGATTAGAATGTTTTTTGTTAAAATAGTATAACCAGTAATTTGCTGATGTGTTGTTTTCTTTTTTCATCCTTGTTTATGATTCCACAATAGGCTCTCTCTGTGTTGTCCCACACACCTTACATCGTCGTTGCCCTGATGAAGGTGTAGCTTACACCGAAACGTGCGTTGGCTTCTGCCCTTTTGGGCTCATTGAAAGAACTTATCTATCCCCACAAAATGGGAATGCACGAGCCTATTTGAACTGTTACTTCTCTGAAGCTTTATTCTACTGATGCGATTTTTAATGTGCTGATAATAATTACATGTATAATGTGTTTTTATTTGCATCAGTTTTGTCATAAATATGAACGTGTTGTTTGAATGAGAGTGTGTATGTTCGTGTCTCTGTGTGGGACTGTGCATTTATAGCTAAAATAAACTGTTTGTTATATTGTTTATCCTTCTGGCAAAGATTATTATCGCAATATCGTTGTTTAAATAAAATATGTTTCTTTTATTTTCTTTGTTCTTTTGATTCCTTTGAGCCTGCCCTGGCCCGGGGCTCCTTTCCATCAAACGTGACCCAATCTTGGGCTCAACGATATCAGTCGAGTGTAGACAGTGGGGCCTGTTCTCTCTTTGAAGGTTTCCGTTGTTCCCTTTTCCCCTGTCTACCCATCCTACCCCTAGGGACCCCCCTTCTTCTGAATGGTCGCCAGTAGATAGTTATAGTTAGGATCGTGTTTCCATAGGAAATCTCAAAATTCTATTTTGAATAACTTTGGCGCCGGTGGACGAATCCTCGCGAAATTTTCAAAACTAATGGGGAGCTCCATTCAGCTCCTACCCTGAAAGTCTCGGGGTGATTCGTCAAGCGGGGGCCGAGAAAAAAGGGGGGTCCCAAAACGCGTTTTCTCCATGCATTTTCCCGTAGGACCTTTAGTCGAAGGTACAGCCCGAACGGCTGAACAGAAATACTTGAAATTTGGCAGAGAGGTAGTCCTCAGGTCAGGGAAGTGCCTTTTGCATATCTGGTGTCAATCCGTTCAGTAGTTACTGAGAAAATCAAAAGTAAAATCATATATATATCTGGGCGGAGCCTAACCACACATCTCATCGTGAGATCTGATTGGCTACCAGCACTTCATCCAAGAACTGTTGGCAGCCATCTTGGGACCAATATACATGATAGCACCTCATTAAAAAGCCTTGCAGTTAATAGAAGATTTAAGACTTTAGTTACATTATAAATCATTTGTTGATGGTACCATACTCATTTTAGGAATTGTGGTGTGTTTTAAGGTGATTTTACCATGTGAAAAAGCCTTCTGCTGTGATATCATGAATCATGTTTGAGAGAAAACTATTTTCTCATGCTTTTCCCACAGAGGTTTGGAAGGTGATCAATAAGCTAAACTGAGAGCATATTTTCTGTAAATTCACATTATCTTTCTCAGTCATGGGAGAATGAAGTCTGACATTCTCAGTAAAACATGTACATCCAACAAGGGCTGAGACTGTCAGTTGATTCCTTTGTGTTCTACTGCAGCTTCCCAGAGTGTTCTAAAGAACAACTAGAGCGCTAACAGTCCTACTTATGACAAAAGTATGGCACACCTGAAGCCATCTTGGTTGGAATAAAGTGGTAACTCTTAAAACATTTAATTTAAAAAGGAACAAAATGAGGGGGTTCATTTTGCCATAGAAAGTATGATTAGTGCTGCAGAAAGAAAAATTAGGGCACATTGAGTGACTTCTCAAATCCGCTTCTAATTCATAAAAAAATTCTGACATGCAGACTGAAACATGCACTTTCAATACCAGCAGCAGACTTCCCTGGTGAGCAGTAGCTTTACTACAGTGATCTAATAAGCAACTAGAGTGCTAACATTCTGAATTTATGGCAAATGTGTGACACATCTGAATACCTTCTTGATGGAATCAAAGTAAAAAACTGAAAGTTTTTCCTACTGAGGAGACTGTAGTAAATGAGGAAATTAGGAAACATCATAACAAATAAGTCTCCCAAAATGGCCACCAGAGACAAAAGAGCCCAAATGTAGCCCAAATATCACCGAGATGTAGCCCAAGTATAGCCCAATGACAGAATGTCCCAGAGTGTTCTAACGAACAACTAGAGCGCTAACAGTCTTATTTAATTATTTATTTATTTGTGAGTTTATATAGCGCTAGAATCGACTCCAACAGGAGTATCTCTGCGCTTTTGGGCCAGTTGGTCCTTCCCTCCAGCAGAACGAGAGAGAGCTGAACTAAATCTTATTTTTAAACAGCAGAGTTTTGAGTGGTTTCCTAAATGTCTGATGTTCAGAGCATAGTCGAAGAGTCAAAGGGAGACTGTTCCACAATGTAGGTCCCACCACAGATAGAGCTTTGCTCCCGTGCCTAGATTTCTTGGCACGTGGTACTACCAGCAGATGTCCACTACTGGATCTGAGCAGTCTGGAAGGAGTGTAGGGAATAAATTTATTTTCCAGGTAAGAGGGACCTTGTCCATTTATGCTCTTCTGAATCAGACAGCATATTTTGAATTTTATCCTTTGACGGATTGGGAGTCAATGTAGTATATCCAGTAGAGGCTTAGATGCTGTTCTAGGAGGGGCATTAAGGACCAGGCGAGCTGCCGTATTCTGTATAACCTGGAGTCTAGTCAACACTCCCTCATTGGCAGAGAGCAGCAGGCCATTACAATAGTCGATCCGACTCAGGATAAGGGCTTGCACTAAAATTTTTCTGAAATGGTCTGGCAGCAAGGGGAAGACCTTGCGTAATAGGCTGATGGTGTGGAAGCATATGCCTGCAACGTTGTTGGTATGTTGTTTTAGTGACAAATCCTGATCAAGGCGAATCCCCAGGTTTTTAACGACCTGTTTGGGCTCTGGTACTATGCCAAGATCAGGTGGCGACCAATCAGGAGTCCACAGTATATTAGCTTCTCCGAACAGCATAACTTCAGTTTTACTGACGTTACACTGTAGGTAGTTGGTGGACATCCATTGTGCTACAGCCTTCATGCCTGCAGAGAAGGAACTCCTTAATTCCGTGGTAAGGGTTTTAAATGGGAAGAGGAGCTGCGTGTCATCAGCATATGACACGGGGATGAAACCAAATTTGCGCATCACTCTTGCCAGGGGTGCCACGTAGATGTTAAAGAGTGTTGGGCTCAAACAGGAGCCTTGTGGCACCCCTTTCGTGATTTCTACCTCCGTAGAACGGTATGTACCCATGGTGACAGTCTGTGTACGATCGGAAAGGAAGCTCCTCAGCCAAGCCAGGGCTTTATCCTTAATTCCTACATTCGACAACCGGTTAATAAGGATGTTGTGTGACACGGTGTCGAACGCTGCCGACAGATCTAATAACAATAAGATCACAGAGTGGCCTTTGTACAGAAACATATGCAAATCATCCATAACAGACAAAAGGGTGGACTCAGTGCTGTGTTTTGGCCTGAACCCAGATTGAGAGTAGTCCAGGCCACCAGCAGTTTCGATAAAGCCAGATAGGAGTCTGTTAACATATTTTTCCGTCAACTTTCCCAGAAAAGGTAGCAGTGAGATGGGCCTAAGGTTCGCCAATTCAGTCCATGGGGTAGCAGTGTTTTTCCTAGTAGGCCTTACTAACGCACGCTTCCATTCTCTGGGGACGGAGCCCGTACTAAGAGATAGATTGACAAGTTGTTCAATCATAGGGCATAATGTTTCTAGTAAAATAGGCATTAGTCTGGCTGGAATTTTATCGTCCGGGCTGCCACTCTTAATCTGCGTAGTCAATGCTAATAAATCCTTGGGGGTAATGGGAGGAAAGATGTCTAAAGTATGTGTATTATGATTATGTTCCAAATCTTTAAAAATAAGAGCTGTGTCAGTAGTCAAGGCATTATTCGAGGCAACTATTTTCTCGCAGATAGTATATCTTCGTTTTTTTCTAACAAAATAGATACTATCAGAGAGCTGTTGAGACACCAGCTCAGAGCTTTCACAGGCTACAGGTTTAACGAATGATTGGAGTACCTGATACAGAACCCTGGGAGAATTCCCTGCAGCAGTAATCTGGGATGCAATGTAAGTTTTTCTCGCATTACGAATAGCTTTATAAGTAGATAATGCTTCCCAGTAGCAACTCCTGTCCTTCACTAAGTGGGAGGTTCTCCATTTTCTCTCCAGCTTCCTTGCTGCTTGTTTTAAAACTCTGAGGTCATCAGAGAACCAAATTTCTTGTTTATTTGCGGGACGGGGTTTAAATGTTTTTAAAGGGGCTATGTTATCTATAGCCAACCCAGTTGCTTTTTCAAACTTCCTTAGAGCACTTTTGATGTTCTCCGATATGGTAATAGAGGGCTCTATGAAGTTCTCTTTAAAGACTTCTTGATTGACTTTGTGCCATTGGCGTCGTTTACTAGAAAGGGAAGTCTGTCTGTAAGGAGTATGCTTGGAATGAGAGGTATAAAATTCAATAATAAAATGGTCAGTCCAGCTGACTTGGGTGGGGGGTAAGCAAGTAACTGTGGGAAAGTTGGCTAATATCAGATCTAAGGTGTGTCCTGCGTTGTGCGTTGGCCCTAAATTTAGCTGTGTTAGCCCAAGTAAAGATAGGTAGTTTAGTATAGACTGTGCCTCCTTGCAGTCTTTCTGTTCACTATGTATATTAAAATCTCCAACCAATAGGAAGTGTCTATCATTACTGATATATGGAGCAAGGATCTCAAGTAGCGTATTAGAAAAATTCATACACGGGCCCGGAGGGCGATAAACCAAGGCACCCATCTGTATATTTTTGGGAGAAGAAAAGGATTTGAAAATCATTAATTCAATATCCGGAGTACTTAGTTCAGTTAGAACCAGACAATTAATTTCTTGCTTATGAATAATAGCAAACCCGCCTCCTATTTTCGTGGGGCGGTCCAGCCTTATTTTATAGCCCGTAGGAATTGCTAAAGCAATGGCCGGGGTCGAGTGGGGTTTAAGCCAGGTTTCCGTGAGGAAACATAGATCTGATTCATTGAAGGAGATTAGGTCCCATACCTCTAAGGTATGCTTGGGAAGCGACCTAATATTGCAGAGTAAATTCTTCCTTCCCGTAGGTATTTTGGTTATGTTCTTACTGACATTGACAGAGGGAATACAAGTAATATTACCCTCTTTAATGCACGCTTCATGACCTTGTGTAGTAAACTCAGTACGACAATGGCGGCAGGAAAATGGGCCTTCCACTATGAGACTCCCTCCCGTTACACAGTCTTGCAATAGTTCCCCACATAGTTTGCATAGTACCTGGGCTGAATAGGTTCTTCTTGTAGATAGGGAAGATCGTGAGTCGATGATGGTTGGTCCCATTGCCCCTTGCCCCGTCCTGTCGCGGACGGGCGCAGACGGGCTGGTCTTAGGCTAGTCTTTGGCGCTGTCGAGGGCGCCCCTCTGCGCGCCACCGCTGCGCGCTTGGGCCAACGACTGGCTAAATAGTCCTTCCCATTAGTGCTAGAGCGCTAACCGCTCGACTGCCTCGAGATTACTGGGCGTGTCTGGCTCTCACCTGCCCCGCCCTCCGCTCAACGGTATTGGATACCGAGTCGGACCGGGGCGGGCAGGCTTGGACACTAAGCACAGACCGGGAATCAGCCCTGGTACCCCTTACAAGTCTAAGGAGAATCGATCGAGCAAAAAGCGAATATATAAGGTAGTTAACAATTGAAATACAACGTGCAAAATAGCATTTGTTTAATATCTTGTCATGTAGTGCAAATGGTGTTTAAATGATCGCAGTCACTGATATAAAATACACCAACTCTCTGCAAAATTCTGCTCTGAAAGTAATACCTGGCACCAAGCGAGGTAGGGAGACACTGCCACTGACCTCCCCTTATGACAAAAGTATGGCACACCTGAAGCCATCTTGATTGGAATAAAGTGGTAACACTTAAAACATTTAATTTACAATGGAACAAAATGAGGGGGTTCATTTTCCCATAGAAATTATGAATAGTTCTGCAGAAAGAAAAATTAGGGCACATTTTGACTTCTCAAATTCTCTTCTATTTCATAAAAATATTCTGACATGCAGACTGAAACATACACTTTTAATACCAGCAGCAGACGTCCGTGGTGAGCAGTAGCTTTACTACAGTGATCTAATGAGCAACTGGAGTGCTAACATTCAGAGTTGATGGCAAATGTGTGACATATCTGAATACCTTCTTGATGGAATCAAAGTAAAAAACTGAAAGCATTTCCAACTGAGGAGACTGCAGTAAATGAGGAAATTAGGAAACTTCATAACAAATAAATCTCCCAAGATGGCCACCAGAGACAAAAGAGCCCAAATGCAGCACAAATATCACCCAGATGTAGCCCAATGACAGAAGTGTGCAAAACACTTATTTTTTGTGTATTTGCAGTGTTATATAGTGCAGACTTGTCAGGTATTGGAGTGCTTTACATGAGCATTGGTTACATCACACAAGATCACATTCATTCTGGTTGTAGACATGGGGAGATCAAGTGATTTGACCAGAATCACAGAATGTTGAGCTGAAGCAGAAACTCCAACCTGGTTCCCCAGTTGCAAAGTCTGCAGCTCTGGAAGTAACACCACGTCCTCTCCCCTAGGTGCAATATTTAATCAAGTGGTCAACTGGATAAAAAAACATAAAGATTACAAATAATTTAAAAGTTCTTTGTCGCTATTTGAAAACTCAAAATATGTCCTCATTTTAGTTTTTTAGAGCACTAACCATAATTTTGATGCAAATAAGACCCTCTCATATATGTAATTTCTAAAGGAAATACTCTAGGTATTACAGTTTTGATTACATCAAGATGACTTCAGGCGTTCCACACTTTTGTAATAAATATAGAATGTTAGCAATCTAGTTGTTCATTGGGATACTGTTGAATGGCAGAGGCCAGGGGCACGGACTCTGAAAATTGAAGGCAGGTAGGAGAGTGCAGAGGCAACAATTTGACCACACTGGGCAGGCAGGAAGGGCAGTGGCAGCACAACAGACTAGGGAGGGCAGTGGAAAGGGGGGCAGGGGCAACAAACCAACAATACAGGACTGGCAAGAGAGGCTGTGGCAATATAATAGACCATTGTGGGCAGAAGGAAGAGGCAGTGGTAGTACAACCATACATGCCAACAGACCCGTTTCAGCCAGGAAACGTCCAATGTTTTTAAGCTCAAATGGGCTTTACTTGATCTGTCTCCTGTCTACAATCTCCTCTTTTTTAATGTAACTCAAAGGGGAAAATCAATACCCCAGTTTTTTTCAAAATCTCCCTCTTACCAAGTTCAAAATGTTTGCAAGTATGGTACATTGGATCATGGTAGGCAGGAGGAATTGGGGTAGAGACATGGACTGGGATAACAGAGGACAGGAGGGACATGGAGAGGTGCACCAAACTGACCCTACAGGGCAGGCATCAGGGAGTGCAGCACAACAATCCATGGAAAGCAATAGGGAGGGGACAGGACCATGCACATGGACAACAGAGAACAGAGGGGAAAGAGGCAATAGTAGCTAGCTGACCATAATGGACAGACTGGAGAGAAAGCTGTAGCATAACAGACCATAAAGGGCAGGAGGGACAGATCAGGGGCATTACAATGGAACAGGCAAGCCAGGAGGGAGGGAATAGGGGTCTGCACATGGAAAAAGAGGGCTGGGGCAAGGGGGCAGGGCAGGAGCAGCAAGATGACCATGGAGGTCAGGCAGTATGGGCACTAGAAACAAGACACCATGGAGAGCAACAATGAGACTATGATGTCATACACACAGACCATGGAGAGAAGGTGGGAGGGGGCAGGGGCAGCTAGCTGACCACACAGGGAAGGTGGGAGGGGCCATGGCAGCACAGAAGACCATGCATGGCAAGCAGGAGGGTTAGTGGCAGCACAATGGCTATGATGGGCAAGAAGGAGGGTGCAGGGGCATGCACAAAGGACCATGGAGGATAGAAGGGAGGGTCAGGACCTGGGCACAGACAAGAGAGTTCAGGGGAAGGGGCCTCACAACAGACCGCACGGGGCAGGCAGGAGGAGCAGTTGCAGCACAACAGACCAGGGAGGGCAGAAGGGTGTGGCAGTAAAATGGACCATGGAGGACAGGAGGAAGGGGATAGGGGCATGGTATGTGGACAGGCAGGGTGGAGGTGGCAGGGACAGGTTACAGTCATCTGACAATGCTAGGAAGGTGGTAGGGGAGTGGCAGCTCAACAGAACACTCAGAGTAGATAGGAGTGGCAGGTCCATGGAACATGGTGGGCAAAAAGGATGGAGCAGGGGCATGCACAAAGACATCGGAGGGCAGGGGGAAGGAGAATAGGGGCAGCAAGCTAAGCACAGAGGCTAAGCAGGAGGTCAATGATGGGCCATAGAATTGGGCAATGGAGGGCAGGAGGAGTGGACTGGTACATCATGCTAAATGGAGGGCAGTGGCAGCACATCAGACCATGCATGGCAGGAGGGAGGAGGCTAGTCCATGGATTCAGACAGCAGAGGATAGGGAGGAGGTGGATGGGGCAGCAAGCTAACTGTTCAGAGAAGGTGGGTATTAGGAACTTTATTGTTTTTAAAATGTGTGTCTGTGCGAACTACTTAAAATATGAACAAGTATGCAGCATAATCTCACTTTTATTCAGGAAGAAGAGGACGTTTGTGACTGTGACTCCGGGCTCACTTGGCAGAAACACCCCCTGACCCTCCACCCCCATCGCAAAATGTAATGCCCGTGAAAAGGGTAGGTGGACGCAGTGTTATATAGAACATAGTCCTGAGAGCACGATTGAAAATGAAAACTAGATCTAGTATATAGTATAAACTATGCACCAAAAAGTGTGATATAAGATGAACCGGGGCGTGAAATATAATATGCAATACATTGTGCGCAATGACAGATTCATTGGAGAGCGCGAGATAGCACAGGCACTAGCTCGTGCTATGCGATATGCGCCTTGGAGTGTAATATGCACAGGGCAGTGTAACCTAACTAGTCTCTAAAGTTGTAATATAAAACATGTGCTGGGGAGTGTAATGTTGCATATGCACTGTGACAAAGATATGGATCCCAGATTGTAATATGTATGGCATAGCGCTGTGCGTTATAACATAGGCATCGAGGAAGGCACGTTAGATGGGGCAATATAACCCGTGCGAAGGCAAGTGTGGCACGACATTCACAGGGTGGTGTTACAGTGCACATGGGCTAGAGAGTGTCATAGCATACGCACTAGCTGGTGGAATACAACACACAGGTGTGAGGCACTCAGCGGGCACTGGTGGGTGTAACACAGCATTGGGCTCAGCCAGGAGCACACTGTGACTCAAGTGAGGTTCGTCTCCTTTCCAGAGAGTAAAATAAAAAGTATTACACATCCGGCGGTGGATGTGTGTTTTATTAACCGTGAGGGGGGTTTCTTGCATAGTTTGGTCGAATTTTTGTGGAATCCCCTTTGAATGGCTTGGTGTGCGTGTATATTAAATGTGCCAGTCAATAGCTACCCATGTTTGTATAAATAAACGACAAGGGTGTCTACTTGGCGAGTACCCACCGGCGGGGGCGCCGGGATTAGGCACGGTAGGGCGTCAGACACGTCAGAGCTTCACTAGCGGTGTAAATACATTCCATGTGGATTCATTCTATGCATAGTTGCCTTTTAATGATTATCACGCAAATCGTCATGGTGATAGGTACATACGGTTTGTCCAGCATGTTCTTAGTGTTTCTATTAATATATATTTTTTTTAAATAATAAAAAACAAAGGCCCGCCCTGGGGGATGGGGTCCCCGGGGCCATAAGTGGCCTGAGGAGGGGGGCAACGCAGCCCCCTCCTAAAGAATAAAAAAAAAAAAAAAAGGCCTTGACCCGGGGGTTGGGGTCCACGGGGCCAGTAAATTAGAAAAAGGGGGGCCCGACAGCCCTCCTTCTTAAATAAATAACAGACCGGCATCGCGCCGGAGGCCATGCCCCCTCCTAGCAGCACTCTGCAAATGCACCCCCTGGCCAGTTGTAAGTTGGGGAATTAATTCCCATTCAATACTGAGGGTCCCTGAGGGCCAACTAGCCCAACAGGTATCTCCAGTATGCGCCAGGGAGCTGCGTTGCAGACAGGTGTTCTGAGGCCACGCCCCTTTTTACACCTCTCTGCAACGCAGCTCTGTGGCGCTTACTGGAGGTACTTAGTGGGCTAGTTTGACCCTAGCGACCCTTAGGATTCAAGGGGACTTAATCTCTCAACTTAGAACGGCCACAGGGCGCGTTTACACAGTGGTTAAGGGAGGGGACGGGGCCTGAGGTGACATGTGCAAACACGCCCTGTGACACGTTTTAAGTTGGGGAAATAATTCCCCTTCAATCCTGAGTGCCCCTGGGGGCCAACTAGCCCACCAGGTGCTTCCAGTAAGCGCCACGTTACAGAGAGGTGGTCTAGGCCGTGCCCCTTTTTACATCTCTCTGCAACGCAGCTCTGTGGCGCTTACTGGAGGTACCTAGTGGTCTAGTTGGACCCTAGGGACCCTCAGGATTCAAGGGGACTTAATCTCCCAACTTAAAACGGCCACAGGGCGGGTTTACACAGTGGGGAAGTGAGGGGGACGGGGCCTGAGATGACGTGTGCAAACACGCCCTGTGGCGCGTTTTAAGAGGTAGTTTTAATCACCTGCCCTATTATATACTAGGGGCTTACAGAGGAGGTCATGCTGATCACAGGGGGACCCCAACGCAGTGTTACCTAGTGTATGTAGGTGTTTTCACTGTATTCTGAGTATCTTTTAACATAGCACTGGCTCTAGGACTGGTTAGTCAGACTCAGTTAACACCAGTATCCGTCTGAAAAAGTTGAGGGTACAGGATGATTTTGCAACAAGGCTTCTTTCTGTTCTTCTGTTTGTTCTTTCTGCACGTTATCCTTCTTCCTGCACTTTTCTTCGTCTTTGAGGACTTCTGTTGCTTCTTTCTGCATTTCTTTTTTTTCTTTCTGTGCATTTATTCTTCTTTCTTCACATGTCCTATCTCTGTAGCCATAGTTAGAAATTAGCATTTAAAAAACCTTAGAAATTCACTGAAAAAAACATAGGTTTCAGGGGCGTTATAGTTAGCTGGACTTTTCACTCGTACAAAACCATTGAAATTCCCCCGTTATAGTTAGTTCAGCTAACTATAACTCGCGCGCCCGCAATGCACTGCTGATGACGTCACATATTACATCACTCATGACATGGTCAGTGACATCACTCATGACATCACGGATGACATCTCAAATGACATCACTGATGACATCATCTTTGTGATAGAGTGGCAGACCTCCTCTCCCCCTAATATAACCTTTGATACACACATTCAAAAATAGAAACTAAAATTTTCAAAACAATGGACATACCAATATCAGTTACAACAACCTATTCAGTAATTCTAAGATCTACATACACATCCACTCATTCACCAACAGTCCTATACAGTCACTCATACATGTACTCACTCATCATATGTACTCATACACCTATACATCCTGTTACACAACGCCACTCATCCATAGAGTTACTCACACACATAGTCACTCATGCTAATAATGAAACAAACATCCATTTACTTGCATATACAGTTATACACACACCACCACACTTACTTCTACAGAAACGTACACATACTTAGTCTTTTAAACAATCACTTATAGAAACACATACTTATTCATATAGGAACTCTTTCAATCTCTCACTCTCACATATACTCACTTATATACACCAATAGTCACATATACTAGTTTAAAACATATGTAGTTACTCATAAAGACACTATTGAGACAGTCATTCACTCACTAACACACCCATGCACACTCATCTACCCATACAGTCCTGCACACATGCTGTCTTCAACACATACAAACAGTGAGTCACTCATTCATGCACTTATGCACTACGTAATACCCCCACCGAACCATAAAGACACTCAAAACCAACTAATAACCTATATAGACACTCATCTAGCTACTCACCAACCCATGCAGCCACTTATACACAAAGTGAGAGACTGATACAGATATTTACATATTTAAACATTACTCACTAAGCCATGTATTAACTAAGATACACTTAATAAGTCAGTTATACAATCTATTTTTCAAAAACAAATCATCCATTTAGACACTTATATACCCATTTATTCTTCCATCGACCTTGAGATATACATATATAAAACATATGTAATTTTCAGAAAAACACATTCACTGGATGAGGTCATCAGTGATGTCATCAGTGATGTCACTGACCATGTCATGAGTGATGTAATATGTGACGTCGTCAGCAGTGCATTGCGGGCGCGCGAGTTATAGTTAGCTGAACTAACTAGAACGGGGGAATTTCAATGGTTTTGTACGAGTGAAAATTCCAGCTAACTATAACGCCCCTGAAACCTATGGTTTCTTCAGTGAATATATATATATATATATATATATGGAACAATATGATACCAAGGCAACTAAGAACTCCTTTTGTCTTGTCTAATCCTTCTTAGACTCAGTGGGTTCCTGTTGTCTCCATATTTTCAGATCACCAGTTTTTATATAATCTTTCAGTCTGAGTGAACCAGGTCAGATAACACAAAAAAGACAACAAGGGGACCTCCTAATGGGAGAAAAGCTAGTGGGAATCTCCTTAGTTATAGGGAGGGGATTTTTTAAAAATCTCAACTATTACCTTCCTTTTTAGGTTTTTGCTCTGCCCGACCCTTCCTGTATCGCCATTCATCTCACCTGTGTGAGGGACTGGTCCCTCGGTACTGGAAGCAGACAGGTGGTGCTGCAGTGAAGCGTAAAGCCTCCCTTTGCTGTCGACATCTTGGGTCTCCTCATGGGTCCTTTCATCAAAGCGCACCAGGGTCCAGGTCTGCTCCAGGTCTTCTACAGCACCTGGGGTCCCGTGACCAGGGCTCTCGTTTCTATTTCTCCAGTGTTAAAATTATAAAGTAGTTTTACTATGTTGGTCTTTTCTTTTACTGTCCATGCTGTGTGTTCCTTCTCTCTTTTAACTACATTATTTTCTTTTGCAGGTCACGGAGGGTCAAAGGTAAAGACAAGGGACTGACCAAGCACGGTGACAAGCAAGTCTTCCATCCCATTGCAGCCTTGTACCAAATTGTTTGCTTCTTCTAATCCATCTTGCCAGTGTTGTTTCATCTTTTGGTGTCTCTGGAGCCTGTGACCGATGGTTTGGGGGCCTAGCAAAGATCAGTGGGGCTATGCACTGTTGGGTCAGTGCATGCCTGTCATAATGTGTGGCGTCAGGCTAAATTTCCTGGAGTCTATACCTGCATTAGGTTTAGCATCACATACAGTTGTAATACGTTTGCCAAGTGCTCTACATTGCCAGTAGCCTTTGCCATCAGGGTGTCATCTTGAGATGTTTTACTTTCAGAGATGTCAAATACGCAGATATTTATATATTTATGTATTATTACTAAGAGAGGCTAAAATAGGGACGGGATAAACAGAGACAGCCAGGGCATGGGAAACCATCTTGTCCTCATTTCCAAAAGATGGGAATGGATTTATTGCAGAGGTTTCACCTGGGAGTCCCCATGAGGGATCGCAGCAGTAATATGTGTGAGTTGGTCGTGTGACGGGAATAAGAGGATTCCACCCGAAGTTGCTACAATGCAAAAGAAACCCGAGATGCTCAAAGGGCACTGACAGACGTGCCCTTCTCTGTATCCCATTCCCTCCAGCAGTCTTCCAGTCCTTAATTCCAACTTGATAGTCAAATTGTAGCATGCGGTCGATGTGCGGTCTTCTTAGTTTATTGGTTTTACATATGTACTACTGAACCACTAGGTTACAATGTGATGAACACACAGATGCAAGAAACAGAATATCACATGGGGAAAAGCCCTTAAAGTTCTCAGAAATACTGGTTTAGTGCCACTGGCACATGACTGATATTTATATAGTATTATCAATTTACTATCTTTAATGCTTGTCTAACATTAATGTAACTGAATGTGTTATACTATAGCACAAATGTAGACATGTCTACTGTACAGCAAAGTGATGTTATGTTTTTTTTTTACTGTAATATATAAAAACACAACTTTGTTTACAAAAAGAAACATGCTGTCAACTCTGGGAAAACATACCTTTCATCTAAGCCTGCTTTCAGTTTTTACAACCTTCTTGAACCCACGTTAGGCCAATGTGAGTGCTTTTAGTGCCAGAACTTGGGATATTTCCATACGGGTCCCTCACAGAGGACACCCTTCAAGCTTCATTAGTAACTTGTTCCTTACATTGTATAGTAACATAAGGAACTGAGTAGACAAATGCCTTAGGAGCAGCCATTCAGAATTGGAACCCAGCAGCTACTAATCAGACAGAGTTTGAGCAATGAAGGGACCATCTACTTTTGTTTTGATGGATCTGGACCCCAATCTGTCAGTGAGTTGGAAAAGGCTGGAAGATACTGTAACTGAAGCATAATTCCTCTATCGAGGCAAAAGTGGCAACATTCCTTGGCTAAGTCTGACAAATAATTGAATCATACTCCGCCTGGGTTATCAGACGGTGGGGTGTTGTCCATTCATGGAAGAATACAACAGTTTATTTTGCTGTGAGCAAACATTTCTAAGGTGATGGAAACAGCGAGCAGTTGTAAGTAGTTTATATGACACTGACCTTTCTAGAGAGACCATTTTCCTTGTTAACTCTTCTCCATATCTTGCACCCCATCCGATTCTCCTTGTGTATGTTTCTAACATGATAATAGTGCCTAGGAAAAAATTAATCTCCCATTGCAAGCCTCCATTTGGGAGAGTCATTAACTGAACCCCTGTATGTTTTGGTGTTAGATTAAATACAATAGCAGTAAGGGCTTAAATACAATGCAGTAAGGGCTTAATCACAAGTGTCACTGATTAAAAGTACTTCAATGTTCATCTCAAGTTTGCTGTGGCACAAGTGTAAACCAAACTCTGCAACTAACATGGAGTACAACAAAAACCTTTCAATTTCAGCCTTGAAAAACCTACAACCTTGCGAACCCACAGGGGGTGGAACACATGTTGGCTGATCTTTCATCCATTAAGAACTAAAAAGGGCACTGAATATACAAAAATAATAAATGATAGCAACACCTATTTGGACAGAGGGTTATCTATAACTGTGGGGTTTTGTTTAAAAATGTTATTTATTGACATTTTTTCTCATACAGTCAAACATTAACATTACAGAGGTCTAGAGGTTGGGGGAAGTCATGTACAGTAATGATCAGTGAGTGTGTTGATTGTGCCAAGTAGGCGAGAGCCAGTCTGTCACCCTAGAGGTTGCTCCCCTGCCCCAGCACATCGTCACTCGCGTTTTAGTAGAAAGACCAGAACCACTAGTTTCCTACTGGTTTAGGGGCCGATTTCACATAGCCCACTAGCGCTAACATAGGGTCTCCCGGAGAGTCAATCTGGCCATTTCATTCAGCATTTGTTTCAAATTGTGCCAATAGTGGGCAATATGGGGGGGGGGGGGGTACTGCCATGCCAGGTGCATGAAGCCTTTATCAGGCAAGAAGCATCTAAAGAACGTACCATTGTTTCGCCCTCCGCATCTATACAGTTTGAGTGGTGTGTAGCACAGCTGATTGATAACTATAATGCATGAGGTGATGTCTTGCATTTATTAAGACTTCTTTGGTATGCTGACAGCAGTAGTCCCACTGCGGGTAGTAAACTCGGATGACAAGACTAATGACCACTGGTCTCAGGATCCATGACCTATTTCTTCCATGGTGGCAAGGGGTGGTGTGTGCATAGAAATGTGATGGTGTGTTTAGTAACTGGGCCTGCCGCAAGTTGACTAAGTGCCCGCCAGTCCGACGGCTCTCACAGGTGGGTTGGTAATGCCACCCTCACCAATACTCGTAGTTAGTGGTAGGTAAGCACACAAAGAAATATATGTGCCTCTGAGCAGACAGTGATTTAGGGATACGAATTGACCACCCGCATAAAGATCAAACATACTAAGCTGCGTAGGGCTTGAACAACCCATGTTTTGTTTGTGGTGGTGAGTTTTGAATTATTTCTCAGTCTAACATGCAGTGAGTATATTGTGCCAACGGCACACAATTGCGTGACCATGCCCATAAGGTACAGTCCACAATGTGGATCTCTCACGGTCAGGTGGGTGTTTTTATCACCACTGTATTTAGGTTCCACTGAGCTGCTAGTCCTTGCTTTAGATGACGGTGTAGGACCGGTCTGTAATTATGGAACCAGTAAGCAGCAAAATGGGCCTGTGCAACATAATTATATGCTTCAAAATGGGGTGCTGTAAAGCCCCCTTGGTTATATTGTTGAGATAAAATTAGTAGAAGCTGCGAGTTAAGGGAAACAGGATGTTTTGGAACAGATAGAGCAATTGCGGGAGTATTACTATTTAAAATTAGAGCGATCCATCACACCTCCGATAGGGGCAGTCAGATTCATTTATTCATATTTGTTCTATTTTAGACATTGTAGTCATATAATTTTCTTTCATGGGGATATCCACATCTCTATGGATTTGCATTCCAAATATGTGTTTGGTTCCTCTTGACACTGGCGGGAATAATCTAGGATAGGTTCATTAGTGACTGAGGTGAAGGGAATCAGTTGTGATGTAGGCCAATTAAAACTTAACCTCGACTATTTGCCAAAATGAAATATTTCCATTATCAGGGGCCCAATATTAACCTCTGGGTCCTTTAACAGGATTAATATATCTTCTGTGTACAGTGAAGCCAGAATGGTGCAGGACCCAAAGTGAACACCCCTGTAATAGTGTACTTTCTTCAGGCGACTTACTAAGGGTCCAAGTGCTAGAGCAAATGTTAAGGGAGATAATGGACATCCCTGCCGGGTTCCGCGTTGCAGGTTTATCAGGGTAGATAACCGACTATTCACTTTGATACAAGCCATAGATTTAGTGTTAAGCAATCCTATCCATTTGAGTGTAGCTTTGGACAGGACCGCTAACATGTAGGGCCTTAGTGGCATCAAGAAACAAGGCTGCCACCTTTGTCTCTGGATTAATCTGGTGTAGGACGGAGAAGAGTGTTCATAGCTTGCCCGGTGTAGACTGACCCTGTATCAATCTGGCATGTTCCGGAAGAAACAGGCCATGTAGAAGAGGCAGCAGTTGCGCTGCTAACATTTTTGCCAGTTAGAAGAGTGGGCGGTAACAATCGCAGTCATTAGCGTGCTTCCTGTGCTTAACCAACGTGACTACTAGTGCCTCCCAGACAGTAGGAGGAAAGTCTCCCTATTGAATCACCTCACATTTCCAGTGGGTAAGGAGTCAAGAGATCGATGTATTCTTTAGTAAATTCCCCCAGTAAACCATCGACTGAGGTCTTTCCCATTAGTTAAATCCCTGACTGCATTTTTAATATCATCCATAGTGAGTGGGGCACATAGAATGCTTCTCCCAGCCTCTTCTATCCATTGAAGTGTGATAGATTATAGATAATGGTGTCGTTCTGTGTCTGAATGATGATAGGTGGTATAAAGCTATATGTTAACGGGTGAATTCTGAAAGAATTTCCCCAGTGCAGTGGATCTCATCGCCTTCAGTTTTTGTGAGTTTGGCAATATAGTCTGAAGCCCAGTTCTGCTTAATTTGTCTAGCCAGGGTGTGTCATAGTCTCTCCCTTAGCATAGGATCGTGTTGCACATTTTCCCAAAAATGCATTTCCCTGTCTGAGGTGTCTCTATGATTTCGCAATTTGTGTTGCATTTGGTCTAAAACATCAGGATTGTTATTGGTGGTGTATTGAGCTTCTAGCTGTGCAAGCTGTCTTTCAAGTTTAGTGAGGTTCAGTCTTTGGGATTTTAATATGCCATGTCCTTTGGAGATGCATTTTCCCTGCATAACAGCTTTAAAGGCCTCCCACACTGGACCCTTACTCTGTACTTAGTCTTTATTAATTCGAAGAAGTTATCTATAGCCTGTTCCATATCATCCTTAATCACAGTGTCAAGCAACATCGTCAGCTGAAACCATCAGACAGGACTCGCGTTGCCCCCTCCTGGCAGGTGCATTGTCAGCATTACCGGTCAATGCTCCGATGCATTCTGAGCATATGGTATATAACCTCTGTCTGCGCCCCAGGATCCAAGCCAGAAATCTAGGTGGGACGAGGTGCCATGCACTGAGAATTGAAAGGTGTTTTCCAGTCTGTCCCCCAATCGCTCTCTCCAGATTACCACAATGAATGAATGAATGTTTAGGTTTTTTAGAGCGTGTGGCTGCTCAACCGAATGTCCCAGCGCTGCGCCTATAAATACAGTTCAATACGCACAAGCAGCGCAAGTCCTAAAAGACAGAAGGAAAGAGTCAGGTTTTCAGCTTCCTACAGAAAACATTATCCAAAGAAAGGGTTTAGAGGTCCAAAGCAGGTCTCACAAAATCCTAAAAATGTTACTAGGCCTGCAGGTATGAATAAAATAATCTACTTGACCTAATTATAACGCTCTTGACCCATAAATTGGTTTCAAATTATGTGATCCTGGGAAAGTATTTTAATTCACCGAGACACTACTTTTTTCTTTATCGTATATGAGAGCACCTTCAAATACACAAGTTCAGCACGTCTGCTGTACAGAAAACTATTTTATTTGATTTAATAAACTAAACTATAACTCCATTTAGGATACAAATCTAGCCACATAAAGGATTCACATGACCCCTGACTTGCCTTTTAGTTCATTAACTGCATTGTCATCAGGCCGGGGGTAAGAATGAGTCTCAAATCATGTGTAAAAATTATCACTTTTAATAAATACATAACTAAAGCATAAAGTAGCAAACATTGTAATTTTCATTTTGTCATTTGCACATCACCAAGTAAAGCATTCTGATTTACTTTGCTCCTATTTAAATATTTGTTTGCATCACACTTCTGAATTATAAAAAAAATAGTTATTTCATAATTCCAGTTATATTTTGAAATACTTGTACTATTCATTTACAAGCAGTTTAAATGTTAGAGGAAAAAACTAAAATTTTACATCCTTTTGTTTCACAATTCTTGTCAGCTCACTTGACAAAACTGTTAACTGTGATAAGTGAATGAAAAGTTAAAACTATTTTCCAGGAATAGAAAGGCAACAATTAGTAAAAAGTCAAACTGACATTTGACCTCTGTCCTTACGCAGTCAGCAAATGTGTCAAGATAAAAACATGATTTAAAGGAGTCTTAAATGCTCATTCACTTTCTGAATGAACAGAACACCTGATTCTTCCAGCTTAAGTTTACTCAACAGCAAGGTCGAGTAAGTGCTAAAAATAGCTCAACCTGATAAAATGTAACTCGCAATTGCGAGTGGGCGAGTAGATTTTGCGGCCTACAAAGGAAGCGGATTCCAAGCTTTGGCAACTAGAAATGCAAAGGCTTTTCCTCCCCTCTTCGTGTGCTAGTTTTGAGGTACCACCACCAGAGCTGCTGACGCGGACTGCAATGATCTAGTGGGACAGTAAGGGAGGAAGCCGTCTGCAAGATAGCCAGAACCAGCTTGGAACAAAGCAGTGAGCCAAGGACAGGGATTTAAAAAGAACTTGCTTTTTAAAGGGCAGCCAGTGAAGAGATCTAAGGAAGGGGAAACTGGTCCATCTATTCTAGGAGGTATCGGGATAAGGCGGGCCGCTGTGTTTTGCAAGAGGGAAGTCGAAGTCCATCTAGGTGGTCTCAGGTTAAGTTGGGTCACAGCATTTTGCACAACTTGGAAGCAGCGTAAATAAGCTTCAGCCACCCCCAGGTAAAGAGCATTGGCATAATCCAGCTGAGATGTGACCAGCACATGGTCCACCATCTTCTTACAGTGTGGAGGAAGAAGATACAAAAACATCTTAAGGGTCTGGAGTAACCCAAAACTAGTGCCGACCACAGCCGAGATCTGAGGTAGGAATGAAAGTTGGTTATCCAATTTATCTCCCAAGTTTTTAGCCACAGAAGGAGGAGGGGGCAGGCAGAGAGGAAGGCCAGGTCGCTTCCCACCAGATGACTGAGTGGGAGCCAAAAATAAGAATTTCCTATTTTGTCTGAATTACATTTAAGCTGGCTAATGTGCATCCAATGATCAGACACTGCCTGCATGCAGTCTTTGAATGATTCCTCCATGGAAGAGTGCGCCCCCTCGAAAGCAAAGAGCAGCTGCGTGTCATCCGCGTAAGAAATCATTTTGCATCCAAAGAATTCCACAACCAATGCCAGCTGACTCATGAAGGCATTGAATAAATTAGGGCTCAATAAAGAAACCTGTGGCACCCCCTCCTTGTTAGCTGAAGTAAAAGGTGCCATCTAGACTGCCAGCTTTGAGTCAAGGAACAATTTCACGCAGTCCCACACAGTACAGACTCTCAGGTCCGCGAGTCGTCGTAAGAGAATCCTGTGTGGTACAGTATCAAATGCTGCTGAAATATCAAGTAAAATCATTGCTGCATTATTGCTTTGTTCCAAGGACATCTGGATATGTTCTATATTTCTAGAAGCGCAGTCTCAATGCTGTGGTGGGGGTGAAACCCATATGAATTAGGATGCAACAACTTGCTCTGCTCTAAGTATTCGGATAGTTTTTTTTTTTTCTTTCTTTATTAGGTGTTCCTCCAGATCAGCAAACAATATACAACAATCAACAGCAATCGTTTCCGCCTCAGCCGAGGTGGAGCACGGTTTTGTGATGATACAAATCAGGAATTAGACCACTAGTCTTATCAGTGGAGGAGTCCTCCGTTTCACTTTTCGTCATTGCTCTTACTCAGTGTTATAAACATCATCAAAACTTAACTGCAACTTATCTCCCCCCTCCCCAACTAACCCTCCCTGAACCCCTTCCCTTCCCTCTCCTCCCCCACCATCCTGCCGGGTATGGGTAACTCTAGGTCCATGTGTCGTATCGCCTATACTGAGTCCCCTTGCGTCTGCTCCCTAGAACCTGGGGACGTCCCCCCGCAGAAGGCGGCAGCTCTGAACTTGCCTGTGTGGATTGTGCGGTGTGTGTTGCTATCTCGTGAATCATAACTCCCCACGCCAGCAGCATTTCCGATAGTTTATCTCTCCCGGTGTTACGCATATGCACTTCTTCTGCGAGTGCCCACTCCCTTAAATCAGTCCTCCACTTCACCACTAGTGGCCCCTGCTTGGTTAACCAATGGATCACGATACGCCTTTTGGCGATCAAGAGGCCCAGAACCAGGAACCGCCAACTCGTCTTGAGCTTAGGATCTCGTGGAATCAGGCCCAATAGGCAAGCGCGCGGGTCCAGATCAAGTACCCAACCCGTTATCCTGGTCAGGTCCTCTAGGACCATTCGCCAATATGTCTGGATCGTTGGGCATGACCACACCATGTGCGGGAAATCCGCCGGAGCACTACGACATCTGGGGCAATGTCGGTCTCTGGAATTATCAATGGCCTGGAGCCGTTTGGGTGAGAGATAGGTCATATGTATTATATCATATTGAATTTGTTTAAAGCGATTGCATACTGACAGCTTCCGGACCCCTTTGTGTATCTTTCCCCAGTCTCCAGTAGTAATCTCTTGCGGACACACCTGCTGCCAAGAATCCTCTATTTTTAGGGGGCTATTCTTCTTATCCTCTCGTAACGCCCTATAGAGGTGAGTGACAAATGTTCGCCCCCCAGCCATGGCGAGCATAGTGACCAGGGTGTGAGTGTGCTCTGGGGCTTCCGGGAACGAGGGCCACAGGTGCCGCACCGTTGCCGCTATCTTAGCATACTGCAGAAACTGCCCTGATCCCAGCTCAAAGTTACTCACCGCCTCCTAATAAGTAATGAATTTATTATCCGGGAAAGGTCAGACAACATCAGGCAGCCCCCGTCTATCCATTTATCCGTGGACATCACCTGATCTATGTGAGCAAAGGATGGCATGAGCCAGAAGTCCGCCTTCGGGGCGAAAGACCAACCCTGAATCAGGCGTCGTGTCACTCTGTTCCACAGTGCCGCTACGAGTTTCACCAATGGGGGACTCTGATCCCGCTGTCCCCCCGTTCGCCAGGAGCACTCCTAGCCGTCGATCCCCATAAGTACCCTCTAGTAGCGACCTCTCCCAGGAGTGGTCCGTGTCAAGCCAGGCTATAGCATGTTGTAATTGCGCTGCAAAGTAGTAAAGCTTGAAATCTGGGACCTCTAGACCCCATTTTCCCCACCTGCGCTTCATGATCTCAAGACTGACCCGGCATCTCTACCCATTCCACAATAATAGGACCAGGAGTGCATCCAATTCCTTGAATACTCTGTGCGGGAGTTCATAAAAGACCCCTGCATCGTATAGAGGCAGGACCACCATCTTTATCAAGGCGATCTTCCCCATTAAGGAGAGGTTAAGCGTGTTCCAAAAGGCAATACTACCCCGCAGCCCATTGATAATCCTTCCCATATTGTGTTGATAAAATACGGCCTCAGTCCTGCCGATCCATATCCCCAAATATCGGAGCGTGTCCGTCGCCCAAGTGAGTTCCACCACCGGATGCTGGGTCACTTCCCAATCACTCTCCGAACCAATCGCATAGAGTTGCGACTTCATCTGGTTGACGGAAAGCCCAGAGGCTGCAGCAAACCGCGCTAGTGCAGCGATCATGTTTGTTAAGGACTGGGTCGGCCGAGTCAGGTAGATGAGCGCATCATCGGCATATAGGGACACGACGTGCTCCGAACCCCCAATCCGTACGCCCTGTCCCTCAGGTACCCCCCAGAGGTGGCAGGCCAATGGCTCCATAGCCAGGGTGAACAGCAAGGGGGAGAGCGGGCACCCTTGCCACGTCCCCCTTGCTATGGGTATTATGTCCGACACATACCGTCCCGTGCGAACCCTCGCCACTGGATGTGTATAAAGTTATTTTACCCTCGCCCAGGCCCATTTTTAGAAGTACCTGCCAAAGATAGTCCCATCTGTTCGAGTCAAACGCTTGTTCGATATCTAGGGACACTAAGGTGCTCGGATGGGTCCGTCCCTCCAATGTTTGCATAACATGGGCGAGGCGACGAATGTTTCATAGCGTGTTCCTGCCCGGTATGAAACCGGACTGGTCCTCATGAACCAGTCGCCGAAGGAGCCTATTGGCCAATACCTGGCTTATAATTTTATGGTCTACATTCAACATTGAAATTGGCCAATAGGAACTGGGGAGCAGGGGATCCTTCCCTGGTTTGGGGATCATTACTACCAATGCCTCCCTCATGGAATTTAGGAGCTGTCCGCACTCACTGGCCTCTTCCGTGATTTCCAATAATTTGCCCCCCGTATTCCTTATACAGTTCCGCTGCCATACCATCCATCCCAGGGGACTTAGCAGTTTTCAGATGGGCGATCACCGCCCGTATCTCCTTCCCCCTAAAGGGGGCTCCTAGAGCCTCCTGTCTTTCCGGGTTCACACAGGGCAGTTCCACCCCGCCAGAAAAGTCACCACCAACTCGGGGGCTACAAGGCCGTCAGGCTCAGAGTATATTCTACATAAGCGGGTCCAAAATGTATTGTTAATTTCGTGTTGCGTATTGACCACTCGGTCACGGTAATTTTTTTGTGCCAAAATCGGGAGGGGTTGCGTCTCTGCCCGAATCAGGTGCGCCAGCAACCGACCCTCCTTATCCCTCTCTGTATACCAACGACGTCAGGTTTTTATTGTATTTGCCCAGTGAGTCCCAAAGGTCCCCAATTTTCCGTCGCATATCATCCCATTGAGCCGACCTCTCCGTATTCGTGGGAAGCTCCTTCTCCAGAACTGCCAAGTGCTCCTCATGCCGGCGTAGGTCTTGTTCAAGCACTTTCTTAACCCCCACCTTAGTAGACACGCATACCCTCCGTACCACCACCTTCATTGCATCCCATTCGATCGCCCTGGTACCAGCTGAGCCCCAGTTTGTCTCAAACTAGGTTTCCAACCCAGTCGATATAGCGTCCTTATAGGTCGGGTCCCCGAAAGCTTCAGTGTTGAGCCTCCACAGCGGTATCTTGGACCGCGGTCAGCCTAGCGAATACGTTATTAGTAGTGGGGAGTGGTCAGACAAGTAGCGGGCCAGATAGCGCGTTTCTGCTATCCGGTGCGCTGCCGTCCTCTGGACAAAGAAGTAATCCGACTATTTGGATTGCGGTGTCGCCATATATCTAATAAGCCATAGTTATGAAGCCTCTGGCCCATCGCTGGTTTGGGTTTAGCATCTAAGTTTGGAGGGTGTCTGTCTAAGCCCCATCAATGGCACAATTAAAATCTCCCGCTATAATCAATTCCGTGTCTGGATCCAGATCCAACTGCCCCAAGACTCAACTTAAAAAAAAAACCATCATCACTATTCGGGGCGTAAATATTCACTACACTTACTCTGCGCGCGTCCACCATCCCCTCCACTATCACAAACCTCCCCTCGGGGTCCTGTTTGGTATGCAAGACCTTAAAGGGAACCCCCGGTGCCACCCATATAAGCGCGCCCCTGGCAAACCCCGATGAGGTAGCGAAAAACTGGCCCCTCCATCTACGTTGAGCATATTTAAGACAGTCTCCCCATAAGTGCGTCTCCTGAAGCAGCGCTATACTTATCCCATAGCGCCTCAGATAGGTGGCCACCCGGATCCGCTTGACCCGGTTATTGAGCCCCCGAACATTCCACGTCAGTAGTTTATATCCATGTGTGTCACTTGGCATGAGTCCGCAGATGTGCGTGGCGTCGCACCCCATAATTTTGTAGGGGACCCCCTATCGCTTTGTAGCATAACCTCCCATAGTATGATCGTCTCAGACCTCTACCCATACAACAATGCCCAGACCCAGCAATATCCCCAACAGAACCAAAATGTAGACCCCCAGCCCCCCCCCACCCACAGGCAGTAGCACGTTATTCTCATAACCCACTCCTGGTCAGAGGACTCAGAACCCCGCCCCAAAACACCACCCACCCCCAATTCACCCCACCCAACTTAAAGCAACTATTCTCAAAGCACCTACTTTCACAAGAGAAGATACCCCTTTTCCAACCACCAAAATGTAACCGGCTGTCTGGCACCGCGCAGCCCCGCCCGACCAATGGTCTAGCCAGGTCACCTCAGCACACTACAGCCGGCCCTTCCAAACAGGTACATTAGCTGGATAGTGTGACCCCCACAAAAACTTTTCACCCGTTACCCCCCCATCGAGTCCCCGGGCCCTTGGGCCCCCCCCACTCAAGTACCTCAATTAAGTCCCGTGCCCCTTGGTGCAGAGCATGTACTCACAGTGTCCGTGACCCAGACCCCTTCGATCACAGCTCCCAGTCCGCCAGTCAGCCAGGGTCAGAGTCCTCCCCCACCTGGCCGGTGCCGCCCCCCAGGTCCGATTGTGTTTCTTGTACCAGGCATAGCGGAGAGAACGGGTTCTGCGTGGGAATCGCCTCCCGTTCCGTGAGGTGTGTGCCATCTGGTCCCACCATGATACGTCCTCCATCCGTCCGCTCCTGGGTTCTCTACCGCTGTTCCACCTCGCGTCGGTGTCGGTTCCGCTGACGCCCACTTCGCCTCCTTCGTTCCTGCCAGCCGTGGTTTTGGTCTTGGTCGGCCATGCCCAGCGAGTCCATGCAGTCCGTTGCCTCCGCCGGGTTATCAAAGAAATGCACCTTGCCGTCATACTGAACTCGAAGCCGAGCCGGGAACATTAAGCTATATTTAATGTTGAGGTTTCGCATCCGACGTTTGACACCCAGTAAGCCATTATGCATGTCCTGCACCTTTTTTGTGTAGTCCGTGAAGAGATGGATAGCCTGGTTTTCAAATCTGGGCAGCCCAGTAGTGCGGATATGTTACAGGATCGCGTCCCTGTCTCGAAAGTTGAACAATCGAGCAATCATGGCTCTGAGTGGGGCTCCAGGTTGCAGCGGCGGCCCAAGTTACCAATGGGCCCTCTTGACAGCGAACATTTTAGAGAGGCGGAGGTTTGGAAATATTGTGCAGATCCAGTCTTCAAGGAACAGGTCCGCCGCCAGCCCTTCCACTTTTTCCGGAAATCCCAAAAAACGGAGGTTATTTCTCCGCGACCAGCCTTCTGCATCGTCTGCCCCATCTTCCAGCCGAGCCGTGTGGTCCGGAAGGGCCGTCACCGTTTTCCGTAGCTGACGGACCTCCGTCTGCTAAGCATTCAGGTCACCTTCGGTTGTAGTAACCCTATCCGCCACCTTTCTGAGATCTAGGCGCAGGTGGTTAATGTCCATGGTCATTCCATCCATTTTGGATTCCAGCGCCATTCTGGAGTCACAAATTGCTTCCAGTATGTCGGCCTTGTCTCGGGCCGCTGCATCCTGCGGAGTTTCGTGGTCTGGGGCTGTTCTGTGACGATCCGCCACCGCCGGGCCCGGAACCGTATATTGCATTATTCTTCGTGTGGATTTCCATGGGATTCCCGCTCAGGCGCACGCCCCCGCCGTCAAACCAGAGTCCTGGTCTTCAGTGTTGACACTATGTCCCCGGTCGCGCCCTGCTCTAGCCAGGATTGTTATATGCCCCCACTGGGCCTCTCTACGCGGACCGCCACTCCGTGCAACTCCAGGATCCACCAATTCACGAGGTAAGTGCGTCGGGCCTTTACTTGTGCTCCCCAGTCCCGACGGCACTGGGGGAGCCTGCGTATTATGTCAAGGAGCTTCTGTCCCAGACTGACCGGGGCAGATAACCCAAGTCCTGGCTGTGCGCCTCGTGGTCCTTCAGCCACTAAGAAATCTCTTTCGCTATGGGGATGGGTGTCTCTTCACCACCCCTGCTCAAGTCCTCAACATGGGCCAGAGGAGCGGGCGTTTCAGGCCTTACCCGGGGGGGCCCTCACCTTCTGTGCTGGGGCCTCCGTCACAGGCTAGCCGCTCTATACCCAGACTCGTCTTGCAGGCCCCGTGGCACCTTTCGGTTTGCTTCAGGCGCTTCTGTCACATAGGCAGCAGTCACCTCGCACCATGCAGCAACGCGCCCTCAGGATCACGGGCCTCCTCCCAGGTCACCAGGAGGCCCGAGGCAGTTCGCGGCGGTCCCCCCTCTGTCGACCGGGGCCGCCGCACCAGTATTGCAGAATTATCGGCACTTTGCGGGCAGAGGCAAGCAGGCCTCACCGCTCCCGTCTCGCCCCACGCCTGGCCACAGCAGCCCGCTCTCGGTGCAGCGGCCGTCCCTCGGCACCGGTACCTCCTCTCCCGCGCCCGCTAGCAGGTCCGGGGCCGTCCGCCGCCGTGATCATAACATGGCGGCCACTGCGCGCTGGGAGCCAGGATTGCAGCAAGTCTCCAGCCGCCCGTCATGTCGTTACAGGCCGCTATTTTTCACCCCCGCCGGGATCTACAAACTCAGGGGGGAGGGGGGGGGGGTTCGATTTCACTTCAGGCTAGTGAGGGTCACCATCACGCCAGGATAGTCCTAGGATTTCGTTAGTTGAGGCAGGAGCAGCGTGAAAATATGTCTAACCAGCCATGTTGTTAAGCCACGCCCCCAAGTATTCGGATAATTGTGTAATAACCAATTTATCCAGCATCATAGTGAAAGCTGGAAACAAGGAGATGGACCTATAATTAATAAAGATGTTTGCGTCTAGGGAGGGCTTCTTAAGCAAGGGAACCATCTTAGCTAGCTTCCATACAGCTGACACCGTGCTAGATGATAGAGAGAGGTTAAAAACGTTATTATTCATCTGTTTGATCGATTCGACTTGGCTGCTAACATTGGAGGGGGCAAAGAGTCCAAAGGAGAGCCGGGTTTGCAGTTCACAACTGCCACTGCAGATCGCTCAAGGGAAATTGCACTGAACTGAGCAAAGTTTGTGTAATCATCATCTGGCCTTGCAGGTGACTGTGGCACCGACACGGAGGGGCACAGACAAACTTGCATTTGGAGCGCCTTGTGTGCTCCAGTGGCACACCCACTGTGTGCAAATCCGTGCGGCAGTGCTCCCTAAATGAGGAGAGGCCGTCTGCTTTCCGGGCAACTGGTAAAGTACACAAAAAAGTTATGGATGGAATGCTTGAATTAATCTCAGCCACTGGTAAATACTAGGGCGCATCCCAATCCATCGTTATTTTGTACACCATCTCACCTCAGTTTGAACCCAGCTATATGCAAATCAGTCTTGACCCCACTCCAATCGGAACAAGCCAGGTTCTCACTGAATCGGAACACAAGCAACCCGGGACCAGAGTAAGATGTGCCTGCTCCACCATGAAGAAGGAGGACAGTTTGTCTTTTCCAATAGTAGTCAAGAGTAGACGACCAATAAAATCTTCCATTCTTCCCATGGCTGTAGTCTTAAGCACTCACATGATCTGGATATTGCTGCACCTCAATTTGGCCTCCAAATCTCAATTTTCCCATTCCATTTCACACTTTTCAGTTTCTACAACATTTTTTGTATGCAGTCAACCAAAGTCGGGGAGTCTTCCACCTCTGAGATCAGATTTTCAGTTGCTGTGATGCACTGTCCGTGTTTTTTCTGGCATTCACTTAAAGCTTCTAATCTGAGAGTAAGCATGTCTATTTTAGAGTATATTTTTATGAGGCCGTTTTGTAAGGTGAGCATGACAGACTACCATTCTGCTCCTGTCGTGGCTGGTGGGTGCATTTCCATGTTCGCACCCGAACTTCCTCCATAGTCTTGTCGTGGGAGCGTGTTGCTTTTTTGGCCTCTACGGCAAGATTGCCCCGACTTGGGCTTGGTTTTCTGGAACTCATTGATTCCCATGGAGGGGCTTGCAGTTGTGGTCACCGCTGTGGACAGTTACAGAGTGGTGAGCTGTTATGGCACGCACTGGTCAGCACTGCGCAGTTGGATCAGTTCATAGCCTGACAAGAAATAAACAAGTACCCAGAATGAATACAGGGGCTGCAGTACCCTCCATCAGGGCCCACGGCTTGGCCTGTGCCCATTGGCCAGGCCTCAGCTGCTGGGGACGGTTTGCCTCAATGCAGGCCTCCGGTGACTCTGCATCCTCCTTTTAGCCCACTCTCCTTACCGCCAGGATATCAGAGGATGGGGCAACTGCTTGCTTGGTGTGTCACTGGTCGTCCTGGCAGGAGAGCAGTGCATGGGCACCGCGCGATGCATCCACCACCGGGCCGAGAGTAAAATTTCAGCGGGGGAAATCGCAGCAAGGTTAGCTCTTCATTAAGGGATTGTCAGAGTGCAATTTGAAGGCCGATGGAGCCTGCCGATGTTAGTTTGTTAGGCTCGACCATAGGAGCGCTCTTAGAGGGATACCATTTTCGTCGGGCTCTCTAGCGGTCCCATTACTGTGCTGTTACCGTGCTCCCCTTACGTATTACCAATACAGTAGTACTGGCACTAAATCAAACGAGCCTTAGTTTTGTATTTAACTGCTTTACTTGCTTCAATAATAATGACATGACAAAAAGTGATTTTTAATTGTTGGTATCACCTTCATTTCTGGGTATGAGGGACTTACTAATTTAGCAACTGAGTGTTCATTGAGTGTGAGGCATGCTCCTCTCCACTGGTTCTTTCTTGTATGTCTCCAGCAGAGCATCTCTATTGCAGTTTTTCGCTCTTTTCTGGGCTTTGATGACATGGTCGGGGTAATTCCTGTCTTTTAGTTTATCACTCAAAGTATCTGCCTCCATTTTGTAGTCCATCAACGTGGAACAGTTCCGACATAAACGCAGGAACTGACCACATGGGAGATTCTCCCTCATGGACCGCGGATGTAAACTTTTGATGGATAACAGATTATTCCTGTCAGTAGGTTTATTATAAACACTGCTGATAAGACCTTGGTTCTCTGCTCTGATGTTCAAGTCCAGAAAGGGCAAGGATTTGTTTGTCATCGTGCTTGTAAAGAAGAGGAAGGGATTCCTTTGATTGAGCCAACCAAGGAAAGCCTCTGCTGAAATTTTATCACCTCTCCAGATGATAAAAACATCATCTATATACCTACGCCAAACCCTTATCTGTTCAGAATAAGGGTTGGCTGGCGAGTAGATAGTTTCTTCTTCAAATTGTGAAACATTAAGACAGGTTAGACTAGGTGCACTTGAACTCCCCATGGAGGTTCCATGGATCGGTAGATAAAACATATCCTCAAATTTAAAGAAGTTCTTGGTAAGGGCTATTTTTAGGAGACACAGAATGGAAGCCCTCGGATTTTTTCAATCACCCTCAGGGTTTCTCCTTGGGGGGGAGGTTCGTGTAGAGTGACTATATCGAGTCCAATTATTAGGTCACTACTTGGGTCAAACTCAAGATCTTTAATCAAATTCAGCACAACTCGGTATCCTTAAGATAAGCTGGCATCTTTTGGACCAAGGGGCGGAGAAAACTGTCACAAAATTTGGACAGAGGTTCCAAGATGGAGTTTGTTCCAGAAACTATCGGGCGACCAGGTGGTGGACAGGTGGGTTTATGCACTTTAGGTAAAGTTCATGAACTCCTCTTCATACTCGAAAAAATCACGCTCCGTCCAGTGCGTTTGTCTGCGCCTGGACGTTTGATGCGGCCCTATGATGAAGCATGATTTACAAGCAACAAGGGCAACCCTAGAACATGAATCTGGGGCAATATCTACTGTATTCCAAACAGTGGTTCAAGAGCTACAATAATTAAATAAAAAAAGGAAACTAAAGTGAAAGAAGAACGAAATAATGCATAAACATAGCAAAAACTATGCTAACTTAATTTCACAAAAACAATGTACATAAAAAAATGATTTTGAATACAAATGCCATAATAAACAACAAATAAAAATGATAAGGGCGCTCAGACAGATACACAAAATGGTGAAATAGTGAACATTGACAAGTGTAGACTGAACAAACAGTGGCAGAGACAAAACATGAAATAACAAAAAATACACAATATAACAATTGTGTCCTCTCCGAATTAGGCCACGTTTTAGAGGGTCGTCTTCAGGACAAAGACTTCCAGTGTAAGAGCGTTCACTTTCTTTTCTACAGAAATAAGATATATACATGGTTTTGAAAGACGGATTTTTTTTTTTTTATAAAGAAGTAGTAGCATTTAACACCGAATGTGTGGTACGAAAATGCTTGAAATGTGAATATTTAAAAGCAGAACAAAATGTTGAGTAAGACCAAATAGCCCGAGATTCTATAGCTAGAAAAAAGACTGGCAGTCACCTGACTGGATCTCCGTAATATACACAATAGCATCAATCTTGGTATATTTAGCAAAACTGCAGACATTAAAAGGGAGAACCAATAGCTGTTGAAAAATCAAAGGCATATGTTTTACAAGCAAGAATAGATTAATTATGAAAACATTGGCTGGGTAAAGGTTATACGAAAACCTTCATACCCGTCAATATGCCTGGAAATTATCTCACGGCTTCCATTAGACCTTTATAAATACAACTAAAGATACAAGTTCAATAGCAACAGATAAAGACATCGGTGTGCCCAACAGTCGAATGGCAGGGATCCAGGTTAGACCAAATAAATAACTGCAAAAAATTCAGAAGAAAAAGTCTCAGAATAATTCAAAATTTACGAACATACGTGACAAGAATTTTCAATTCTATTAAGGACACGGAGGCGAGGATTATGCTTCTCAATTTTCTTTACTGAAAATTCTCAGCAGCCAATCAGATAAAGTAAAAAACAAACACACACTACAATACCCATAAACACTACTGGGTATCACATGACAACCATAGAGTAGACCCCTATATAAGGAGCACAAGAGAATACCACATACTCTTTCTTTGCAGCCAGTTAAGTGCATTACATTATTCTCATTGCTCTTTGTTTACTTGCATTTATGCGCTTTGCCTTTCTTACCCGTTTCATGATTTGTTTGGTTTTTGTTTACGCGCTGCTCGCTCCCCTGCCGCTTGCTCCCACTGTGAGCCCCTAGCGCTGTTAGTGCGCTCATCTGCTTTGTCTTTGTTCCGCTGCCGATGTTTTGTATTTTCAGGTCATTTCATGCTGAACGCGCTTTTGCTTGCCCGTGTTGTGGTCCGTGTGGGAGCGCGGTTCGCCAACCGGGCGCTCTGTGCCCGTGTTCCTTACAGTGGAGCGGGAGACGAGGGTGAGGACGCTCGTCCTATCCGACGCGTAGTCCTTTTTCTAGCACTGCTATTTGGCCGTTCCGCGCATGCGCGGCAGCCATTTTTTCTACCCGATTCGAAATTCTGCAGTTTTTCGGATTTGAGTGAGCGCAGGGGCAGCGCGATAAATTGCTCTTCACCCACCAGTCTGTGCTAACCCTCAATTGATGCTCAGGTCTTCATTTAGACGGTTGGGCTATATACTACTGCATAGGCATTGCCTAGAGAAGTGTTACTAGGCAAGAGCTCCCTCCACATTCACTAATTAACGCACACAGTGGTTCTTGCGTCCTTGTCTTGCTTTAGCTTGCCTGGGGTTCGCCACTCCCCCTTATTGTATCACTGTCTGCCCCTCACAGTTTACAGTGTCCCCTTTTCTGCGCAGAGTGTGCGTATTTGCGCCATTTTTTCCACTGGTGGGTATATCAGTCACTTCTATCTGACTACTACTATGAGGAGGAATACTTTGATGAGGGCCCTTCTGGGTCATTGGAGCATGAGCTGGTCGAGGCTCTTGATGTGGGAGTCCAGCACTCCGTAAATAAAGCCATGGTCAGGGCTATTGAACCCTTAAAACGACCTTTGTGCAACTATGCCCTGCATCAGGGCTGGCTTCCTGGGTCTACATCCCATTCTACATCTGGCGGAAAGGGTTCCAAGAATCCCCATTCTTCTGACTTTGCCAAATTGGCTGACCTTCAGGAGACAACTCAAGACCTGGCTCTTCGACCAATAGCAGCAGCAGCACCCCCCCGCGCCTTGAAAATCTCCTTCTACCTTCAATCTCTCTCTCCTACGTTCAGAAAGATCCAAATACCACAACCACATCTTCCATGAAAAAGCATCCCATTTCAGATCCCTCCTTGACTGAGCCAAAAACAGACCCCAAAAACTTGGACCTCATCAAAAACCCAAACTGTTCTCTCCTAACTACTAAACCCGAGGACTCCACAAAGAAAGCAGCCGACTTCGCCATTTTCTTTGATGAAAAGGTCAAAGCACTGGTGGATCAAGTCGCCCACTCCACCCCCTTTGAGGAGCGGAAATCCTTAGTCACCTGGCAATACTTTGACGTCATCTCGGAAGATGACCTTCTCAAATGCATCCTTAAAACCAAACCATCCAGCCACTCCTCTGAGCCCATCCCTAGCATCATCACCATCGATTTCTACACCCATACTCTCTCTTACTGGACCGGGCTAGTTAATCTCTTCCTCAGTCAAGGCTCCCTACCTGTTGCCCTTAAATCAGGACAGGTTACCCCTCTTCTAAAAAAAACCTCCGCTGATGCAACCGACCTCAACAACTTCCGCCCTATCACCAACCTCCCTTTTCTTTCGAAAATTACTGAAAAATGTGTTGCGAAACAACTTTCCCTACATATTATGGACAATAGTCTCCTCGCTGTTTTCCAATCTGGCTTCATCCAAACTTGCCGCACTGAAACAGCCCTGCTGCAAGTGATTGATGATGTGTTGCATATACTCGACTCCGGGGAATCCGGTCTTCTGATTCTTCTTGACCTCTATGCAGCCTTTAACACTGTTAATCACAGAACCCTCCTCAACACTCTACAACAGAGAATGGGATTGGATGGCACAGTGCTTAAATGGTTTGCCTCTTTCCACTCAGACAGATCCCAAATGATTAAGATAGCGAAGTCTTTAATCTCCATTGGCTGTAGGTCAAGGTGTCCCTCAAGGCTCTATCCTGGCACCCACTCTGTTTAATCTCTACCTGGAACCATTAGGGAACCTCCTAAGCAAATCTGGGATCCATTACCATCTTTATACGGATGACACTCAAATCTACCTCAAGGTGTCTTCCGCACTCGATCTCTCTTTACTCGACTCTACTCTCAACTCTATCCACAACTGGATGTTAACTCACCAACTCATACTAAATCCCGCCAAAACTGAATTCCTCCTCTCTCACCTCCTCCTGTTCAATCGTGGATGGATCAGCTGAACCTGCTCAACAACAAACCCATCATTGTCGACAGCGCTAAATCTCTAGGTGTCATTCTTGACAAAAGACTCAACGTAATCTCCCACATCAACTGTATTGCCAAGAACGCACGGTACCAGTTGCGCCTTCCATGGGGGATCCGTCGGTCCTTCCCGGAGAAGGACTTAAAAACCTTGGTACAATCGTTGGTTCTCTCAAGACTGGATTATTGCAATTCTCTTCTGACGGGCCTACCCAAATTCCAACTCTCCCCTCTCAAATCCATCCTCCATCCAGCAGCTCGCTTCATTTCAGGGTCTAAACGAAGCGACCACGTCACTCCTAGCCTGTCCTCTCTTCAATGGCTTCCGATTGAGGAAAGATCTATTTACAAAACTGCCTGCATCACACACAAAGCCTTGCACATGTCCTCCCCTCGTTACCTGGCAAATAAATTGAAATTGTCCAGAGGCTCTCGACCCTCTCGTAAAGCGGAAAAGCTTCTGCTTGAGCCCCCCCGTCTTCAAAAGGGAAAGATCGATGGCGCAATCCTTCTCAGGCAATGCGGTGAGAATATGGAACTCACTTCCCCCATTGCTCCGTGCCACATCCTCTACCCGGATCTTCAAAGCTGAACTCAAAACTCTTCTCTTCCAAAGACACTTTCAGAACTAATACTTTCATACTCTGGCCCCTCTTGGAAATTCGCTCTTCATTGTAAATTTGTATTTTTTCCTGTGCATCCCTCACCCCTGCGTGCTGTGTTGGATTTTGTGTTTGTGTACCCTTTATTCTCAGGCCCCTCTTGGAAGTTCGCTCTTCGTTGTAAATTTGTATTTTTTCCTGTACATTCCTCCCCCCTGTGCAGACATGCCAACCCTCTTGATTCAGGCGGGAGACTACCGATTTCAAGCCTAGTCTCCCGCCTCCCGATTCCTGCAAGCAAAAACCAGATTCCTCAGTGTTTCAGCTTGACAGGGCCTGGTATTGTGTAACTGCTAATTCTTCCAGCAATAGTCAGAGTGGCGATGCAGGGGCTCTAGAAGGGGTGAAAAACCAACAAAGCCCCATTAACAAGCGAATGGTCTTTTAAAGACCTGTGAAGTACTCGGAGGCGGCTCGGGAAGCAGTTTCAACCCAGGCGGCCACACACGGAGGGGGGGGTTTGCACTGCCAGCAACCTGCCAGCAGGCCAGTGCACAACACTTGCATCACCCTCTCTCTGCCTGCCATTGGTCTCCATGCTTCTGAAAGGTAAGAAAAAAACGTGCATTTGCGTTTCAAATGTCCAGTCCTACAGCAGCACACTTCCAAAGCCCATACATGACAGAAAGCCGATTCAAGGCCGCATTCTCCCCATTCTTTTTCAAAACTCTCCCACTTTTCTCTGCTGAAATGTTGGCATGTCTGTGTGTTGTGTACCCGTCCTATTTATCTTTGTATTGTTCTATTGTCTAACACTTTACTCGTGGTTGGGTAATGTCCGCGCTTTATAAAAATGCACTAAATAAAATAAGATAAAAAACGAAAGACCTGAAAACTGCACCAGCATCCGCAGCAAAAGAAAGCCAGGACACATGAACTCACCACTAATCTTCCCAGCTGCAGACAACACCTCGGGGAACAAAGAGGGAACTTCCTAGTCTCCACGAGTACACTAATTTAAACAATAAATAAAGGGATTAAACCCGTCATTCTCCTCCATCGCCCAGACTTTCTTTCAAAATGTCGAGCTCCCGCCTCCCGCAATCCGTCAGCCTATCAGATCTGAGACGTTGGCACCGACGCTCCCGGAAGTCCTGCAAGCTGGTTCCACGCGTGCCGTCATCCTCATAGAAAGAGGACTGATCCCGCTCATCCGAGCCGGGAAAGACCCGTAACATGGGTTTATACCAAACTAATATAAAAAGCGCTCGGATCAATAAATCTATGAACACTTTACAAAGACTCGGAGACAGTTATTTGTGAAAATTATAACAATGCGAGATCGATCCGGCCCTTCAAATATGAATCAGGAAAGGCGGCGGCGGCCATCTTCCACTGGGCACAGAAATGACGAGGACTAGAAAGAAGAGCAAGAAAGAGAATCCAGTTCCACAGAGCCTCGCCGCGCTGCAAAGATGTGAAACACACTGACGATACAGTCCAGTTAATTTGTTATTCATTACATTCTGTGTTGCCCAAAAAGTACATTATCAAAATGTCGGTATATTACAATATACTGAATTGAGGAAATCGCAATAATATGATAAATATACAGATTTCCAATTTAGTCGCATTATGTTTGTCACGTTGTTTCAGGGAACTCAAACACATTTTTGAGCAACAAAACAGCTATCGCAAAAAACAGATTTTTCTTTACTGAATGACCAGACAAGTGCTACCGCACCATTTCCAAGATATGCATGAAAGATAGAACATAACAGTACATACATGCAGTATCCTATAGGATTGGTCAAACTTAATCAAATCGTAGGAGACATTGTAGCTCAGATCATAAACTAGGGCCTAATACACAGAATTCACATATAGGCCACTATAACTACCAAAAATGAAAATCATACTGTTAATATAACAGTTTCCAAGACATTCAAGGGTGTGCACAACAACAAGGTATAATGTTCGTGTTTTCCTGTGTTAGTGCAGTGCACCAAGTAAGCTCCCACATCCAGAACAGTGCCAAATTCTTTATTTATTATATCTCTCACAGGAGCGCCGGAGCGGTACTCTATTACTTTCGGAATCCGGGCGCCAATGCCGCGATCATGGCCGCCACCGGACTTCCGCCTACGTCACGCGCCTAGTGCGCGAACGACTAGACCGCTACACCATATCTCCCCCCTTTTACAACAACCCAAATAAACAGTACAGTCTTACTTGCTGTCCATAACGAACTCTCCAAACCTTCTGGGCAGATTGAGTCTTCTGCCACATCGTGTGCGACCACTGAGACCTCCCGTGCTCGGAGTGGCATCAGTATGTCCCTGCTGGGGTGCTTCCCCATCGTCCATGCGTCCTGCTTCCCTTCTGCTTCCCGGATCTGTTCCCTCTTGGGTGCCGATCGTCGGTTCTCTCCTGTCCTCTCTCTCCTCTTGCTCTGTTCTCAATGATGGGCTGCTCCCCTCCTCCTTGGGACTCTCCGGGTTCCTTCGTTTCCTCGGTGAGGTGTTGACTGTCTCCTCTGTGGTGCTACTCAGGCCTGCTGAGTTACACCTCGCCATTCGCTCTTGAGACCATATTTTCCTGTCGCTGAGGAGTGCCGACCTGGAATATGGTTCAACACTTGAAGCGGGGGTGTGAATTTACTATCTCCTTTCTTCTTCTGTGTTGGCAGCTTGATTCTCACCCATTCACCCTTCTCCAGTGTGACCTCTTTGATATTATGCTTGGTGTTGTAGTGCTCTGTGTACACTGCCTGAGCGCTCTCTAAGTTCTTGCACACTACTGCCGGAGACCAGTGGCTTTGCACTGTGAGACGTTTCCAGGCCACATTGTCCTTCGTGAACGGTTCTCTTCCTCGCAGTATTCTGAATGGACTGTATCCTGTGGTGGTAGGTGTAATCTGATAAGCCCATAACAGCCTTTTCAATTCTTTCTCCGAGTTCATGCCTTGGCTGATCGCCGCCTGGACCGATCCCATGATCACCCGGTTAAATCTCTCCGCTAATCCATTTCCTGCCGGGTGATATATCGGCGTATGTCGCACCGTAATGCCATTCCTCTCCATGTAGGCCTCCCATTTAGATGACGTAAATTGCGGGCCATTGTCACTCAAGATACCTTTGGGTATTCCCTCTCTAGTAAAGATGTTTGTTAGGAAGGCCAGTATTGTCTCAGTTTCCGTGTTTTCAGTCACGTCGATCTCCGGCCACTTGGAGTACCGGTCTATGACAACCGTGATATATTTCTGAGTGCCGTGTGCATCTTGTATGGGTCTCAGAATGTCTATGGAAATGTCTTCACATGGATTTTCTGGAACATCGTAGCTGCCCAGGGGCGGGCGTAATAACCTCTGTGTCTTGTCCGCATTGCAACACTGCTCACACGCCCTTACATGCCTTTCCATTATCACGTCCATCCCGGGCCACCAGTAGTCTTCCTTTGCCCTCCATTTGGTTTTGACGATGCCTAAGTGTCCTTCGTGTGTGAGGGCCACAATGTAATTCCTCAGGGCGTAGGGAGGAATGACCTTTGTTCCCCTCAGCAAGAACCAGGGCTTGTCCCCTATCGACAGTTCTTCTCGGATCTCCCAATACTGTTTCATTTCTTCCTCCAGCAATCCCTTGTCCGGCCACCCATTCGTCACATATGCCTTTACCGCGCTTAGTTTCACGTCTTTGTCATATTCATTTTCCCATTCCTGGGCGCTTATGGCTCTTTCCGGGTCCCCTGTGAGAGCAACTGCGTACTCCTCCCATCCTCCTTCTCCTTGGTCGTCCGCACTCTCCTTGGATGCAGCCCTACTCAAAAAGTCCGCTACCTTGTTCTTGTGTCCAGGCAGGTACTCCACAGTATACACATAGTCTAGGAGTCTCAGTGTCATTTTAGCAATCCGTGGAGTGGCATGTTCATGCCCGCTTGACGTGAAGACCTTCACCAAGGGTTTGTGGTCAGTGCGCAGAAGGAACTTTCCTCCCCACAGGAACTGACGGAATCGCTCCATTGCCCACACTGCTGCTAGCATCTCTTTTTCAATGACACTGAATTTTTGTTCGTTGGGGGCCAATGCTCTGGAAGCAAAGCTGATCGTGGTGATCACTCCCGCGTTGGACTGTTGCGTGAGTACTGCCCCCAAACCTCGATCACTAGCATCAGTGGTGAGTATGCTCTGCGCCTCGGGGTTGAATCCGTGTATGGGTACTGCGTCACTGATGTTGCGTTTCATGTCCTCGAACTCCTGTTGTCCCTGTTCCTGGGTGTGGGAGCCCTTTCTGATAGCTGTGACATTGGATGCTTTGGTCTCGATCCCTTGTTGGCTTATTTCGTGCCCCAAATACGTGACTCTGCTCACTCCAAACTTACATTTGTCCCATTGGGCAGTGAGGCCATTTTGGAACAGTGTGGTGAGCACCTCCTTTAACTTCATGTTATGGTCCTCCCTGGATGTTCCCTTCACCAATATATCGTCCTGGAAATATTGGATTCCTTCTTTCTTGTGGAACAGCCGGTGCATCAGTTTTTGGAATACGGCAGCCGCGGAGGCTAGTCCAAAGGGCATTCTTAGGAATTTGTAGCATCCGAATGGCGTGATAAATGACGTCAGGTGGTTGCAGGAGCGATTCAGGGCAATCTGGTGATACGCCGAAGTGAGGTCGATAGTGGAGAACCATTTTGCTCCTTGGGTTTTTGCCAGCATTTCGTTGATTCTGGGGAGTGGGAACTTATCCACCACAATGTTTTTGTTTAGTTCCCTCAAATCGACGCACAGCCTCACCTTGCCATTAGGCTTCTGCGCCACCACCAAGGGCGCCAGCCATTCCGCATTGTCTATAGTCTCTATCACGCCGTTATCTTCCAGTCTCTGCAACTCTTCTTGCACAGCTGTCCTGGTCCTGAATGGTATGTTACGTGCTTTGTGAGACACCGGTTGTGCCCTGTCTCTCAATTGGATTTTATGTGTGAACTTAGCCATGCGTCCAATGGACTCTCTGAAGACCTCGGGAAACTCTTCCTTCCATCGCTGTGCTGCGTACTCCGGACCCTCTTCTGTCATGAGGACTTGAGTGTGTCCTCCTGGGTTCAACTTCATTCCCAGGGCTCCTTGATCCTTCCAGCCCAGTACCGACGGTCTCTTTTCGGCCACATACAAATTTCCATCGCACCTTCTCCCCCTGAACTCGAAGAGCAAGGGACAAAACCCCACCATGGGAATAGGCTCTCCCGTAAATGTCACAAGGTGGATGTCGGTGGGCTGTAGATGGTAATCCGTTCTTGGGACGAACTCCTTCTCCCATACCTTCCTCTGGATTATCATGTAGGGTGATCCCGAGTCAGCCACCATGGTCACTTGTACCCCTCCGATCGTCATCTCGCATTTCGGCTTCTTGTCAGTGGCACATTCTATGCCCAGGACCTACTCTGCCACCATTAGGATTCCATCATCATCTTCCTCCTCCTCCTCTTCTTCATGCTCCTTGCGCCCTTCTTGTGCCACGTACTTCACCTCACCTCTAGTGGACTTCCTCCTGCACACTTTCTCGTAGTGTCCTAACAGTCCGCAGTACGAGCATTTGGCACTGAATGTGGGGCATCCCTTGTCGTTGGCGGCGTGAGTGTTGCTGCCGCATCTGTAGCATGTGGTCCTGCTCCAATTCCGTTGTCCTTGTGGTCTTGGGGTTCTAGTAGTGTACTTTTTGTAGTGCCGTGCACCCTGTTGTCCGAGAGGTTGTTTATTGTCACCAGTCTTCCTGTCCGCCACCTTGCACACTGCTTGCCCTTGGCTGCTCTCTTGCTTGGCTGCTTCTGCACACCTCTTGGACAACTCCGCTTTTTTCACTAATGCCACCACTTCCTTCAGAGGTGCATCGCCGTTGACCCACAGCTTCTCTTGTATCGAAGAAATTACTGTGTGCATAATGATTTGATCCCTTATCAACTCTTCTTGCAAGACTCCAAATTTGCACGTTATGGCTAACTTTTGTAGGGCCGCCACATATTCATCTACCGATTCCCCTTTTTCTTGCTTCCTGTGGTAGAAGTTGTACCTGTCTATAGCCATGCACACTACCGGACGATAGTGTGCGTCCAGGTCTTCTAACGCGTGCTTGAACACGTCATCATCCGTTGCTGCTCTTTCCTCTTTTACCAGGTTTTGGTATACTCTTTGTCCCGCCGGGCCCAAATTGTGGAGTAGAATTTTCTTCCACCTGGTACTCGAGAACTCCGTTTCCCCCTCCTCTTCTAGCGCCGAGAGGTAATTCAAAAAGTACTGTTTTCAGTCTTCCCACGGCATCTCGGGTTCTCCCCCTTTGGCCAAGAACGGCACCGGGTTCGTCAATGAGAACGTCTGCGCACTCATTGCCGCTCTGTCTGCAGCGCGTTTCTGTGTATTGGCAGGGTTGTCCTGGAGATCTACACTTCGGGCGTCTCTTCTACGCTCCTCTTCCTCCTGGCTGGAATCCCCACTCTCCGTGTGGCTGTCGCTTGGCTGCGCCAGGGTCAGTGTGCCCTTACCGGGGTCGACTGGCCGGTGGACCTGTTCCCCCCCCGTGGGCGGTAAGGAACTATGCCCTGGGACTGCTGTAGGTGGGCGGTTGACCACTGGCGTAGTGAATTGGGATCCCGGAGCAAGTGGGGCCGGGCGCCGGCTATATGGCACACTCACCGCTTCCCTGCCGCGCTCCCACGTGCTGTCCCTGTGATGGCAATGCTGGATTGCTGAGCTCCCACGTGGGTTTCAAAAGGGGTGCTGGTGGACCCTGCACCACCTCGTCGCCATTATAATGTTCGTGTTTTCCTGTGTTAGTGCAGTGCACCAAGTAAGCTCCCACATCCAGAACAGTGCCAAATTCTTTATTTATTATATCTTTCACAGGAGCGCCGGTGCGGTGCTCTATTACTTTCGGAATCCGGGCGCCAATGCCGCGATCATGGCCGCCACCGGACTTCCGCCTACGTCACGCGCCTAGTGCGCGAACGACTAGACCGCTACACCACACAAGGCAAACATATTACATTGGTACATTAATGTGTAATACACCAAGAAGCAGTTTCACTTTACAATACAAGACATTAAAACATCCCAGTTAAACTTCAGCATAAAGGTACCTGCAATAGCAGAGTAAGAAATGATCTCAGTCAGACAAACAGGTTAGTTGAATAGTACAGCCGTACATTCTTCTAAACTGTTGAGCCCTTGATTTATACTGATCCAGCGCAAAACCCTAGCAACGGGGAAACAACCCGTACCGGTATCCTCCCTGCGTCACAGACCCAACGTCACACTAACTCATTCACACATGCAGTCATTGGTGGGGCCCATAACACCAACACTCACACGTTACTTCCACTCCGGTCTGTACACACACAGGAGGGATGAATGATTCAAGCGCCGGACATGTGAGGGGAACACCTTATAACCTATAGGGAAGGTAAAGTCATTTACAGAATATACAGTAACGCTCTTTCGCCCACAGATCCTTAATCCCAAAACATCAAGGCACTCCTCCCACTTCGGTCAATGGACCAAATTCGTTGGATTGGTTGATGGTGATTTAGAACCAGCTAAAACACATTTTAAGACTTCAGAATCTATCTCTTAAATGAAACTCACAACTCATGAATTCTCATTAATCAATAACTGTTTATCTAAAATGTCATAATGATTTGAATTCGCATTTGTTTCGTCAAAGTTTAGAAAGTTTTATATCAAATTTTTAGTAAATCGCAGAACATCATATTTACCTAATCTGGCTATTTGGAGTCCTCTAAATCATTGGCTCTGCATAATTTTGTCGTAAATTGTCCGCAAGCAGGCCAGAACTCAAAGTTCTTTGCTCAGCACGCTACAGTCCCAAAGATCGGCAAAGGACCAGAGTCATGCAAGCATCTATCATTGCCCGTAGATTTAGGAAAAGTTTGCAGTCATCAGATAATCGGGCAGCATCCGGACCTTCAAAGAGTCAGGAGAACACGCAAACGAAGCAAGGCAACGTAAGCGACGTGACCCAAAAGTTAAAGCGAAGCGGCAACTACCCTCTCTATTCTACTACTTCTTTTATAATAAAATGAAGTGAAGAAGATACAAATTGATATTTTAGGACAGTCATGATTGGCTGGTTGAGATCGTCCGATGTCAGTTTTAAGTTTTCGGGTCAGTTCGAGGGGTGAGGTCATGAGTTAATCCAAAAGTCGGCTTGTTCCGGTTTATTGTAAGGTTGATTGTTCTCTTGTCTTGGCTGATGTCCCATGCTACATCCTTGACCGGGGACATTCGGTACAGAGGTCGCTACGAGGTTTAGGAAGTTTCTTGCGCATGCGCAGCTCACTCCGCGCCTTATGGAACAGTGGCCACTTCGTCGTGTGGAGTTAGCGGCCATCTTTGATTTAGGCCCAAATGCCAACTTAAGCGAAACAAACACAAAAGAGTAATTAATACATAGAAATAATGAATCCAATGTTAACCCCTTACTAATCCCTCTATGTGCTTGTATTTATCTAGCGTATAGCGACATTTAAAGCCATTATATTCACCTTTTCGTTCCTCCTCCTGGGCAATATTACAAAAGCAACATATATCATGTAGTATTCTATTTACCACATATACTACTGTTAATATGCGTACAGATTTTAGTCATGAAGGTTATTTAGCCATGCAAAATGCAAATCCCACGTGTAATTCGAATATTAATGATGTTGGTTAATAAACATGCAAACTCGTTTAATAATATTATAGTTAATAGGTTATATAATTAGTATTTTCCTGCAAAACAGGGGAGGTATACAAAATTTCGTACTACCCGCTCCATCAATACTGTTACAGCGGAACATCCAGCAACATCCACTTTGATTTAGTAGACTGGTAATGTCCCCACCCCTGCGTGGAGTCTTGATCAATCACTCACCTGCCATCTTAAATCAGATGGGGTATGATTGTGTTCCAGAAAATGTGACACCATAGGTGCATGCTCATTTCGGCACCGAATGCGACTTTTATGTTGGGAAAGACAGCTCTCAATACGCTGGGTAGTCTGCCCCACGTAAATTAAATTGCTCGGACACCAAATGGCATACACCACATTCTGCGAGTTACAATTAGTGTGGTCACGCAAGTCGTGCTTGATGTTACCATGTATAAACTGCTTGGTGTTAGTGGTGGAGTCACACATTAGACAGTTACCACAACGGTAATGTCCCAGGATCTTCTTAAGTCCCCACATGGTGGTCAAATCAGGAGAACAGTTAGCAGGAAGAGCTGCCCTGACCAAGTGGTCACGTCTGTTTTTACCCCGTTTAAAAGAAAAAAGCGGCATTTCTTGAGTAATTCCAACTGCCTGCAACAGGGGCCAATGTCGTTTCACAATCTTTACAATTTGGTTGCTTTTGGTCCCAAAGGTGAAAACACAAGGAACCCGTTGAGAAGTTTTAGGAGTACGTGGTGTCAACAAAAACTCACGGTGGTTGTACTAAGCCCTTTTGAGAGACCGTTTAATCAGTCTCTTTGGATAACCACAGTATTCCAATTTTTTAGCCAGTATTTCCGCCTCTCTGAAATAGTCCTCCCTAAAATGGCAGTTCCTGCGGATGCGCAAGAACTGACCAAAAGGGAGGCCATCCTTAAGGCCCCTCGTGTGATAGCTTGTGTATTTTAAAAGGGTATTGCGGGCCGTTGGCTTAGTATAAAGCTTAGTGGCCAACCTCCAATCATTAGGAATTATTGTCAAGAAAGTCAGCACTCTCACTGCTGGCTTATGAGGCAAAATTCAGATCAGGAGAACAAGTGTGCAACCATGTAAGGAAGTCATTCAATGTCACAACATCACCGGACCAAATAAAGAAAATATCATCGATGTAACGACGCCAATGGCGCACATTAAAAAAATAGGGATTATTAGTCTGATTGTAAATGTTTGTTTGTTCAAAGTTATCAACATACAGTATTGTAAAATTGGGGGCATAAGAAGTCAGCATTGATGTACCATTAATTTGGAGATAGAACATCCCATCGAACTCAAAATAGTTACATGTGAGTGAGATGGACAATAAATCGATGATAAACTCAGTTGGTACGGTCACTGGACCTGGTCGAGTCTCAAGAACCTGTCGGATAACTTCAATTCCCTCCGCTTGGGGTATATTAGTGTAAAAGACTCAATGTCTAAGCACACTAATAACTCTGTTAATGGATCAAATTGCATCTGTTCCAGTTGGCAGATGATATCGCCACTGTCTAGTGGGGAACAACCTTTACAACGCAACTTTTACAACGCACTACACTTACAACGCATTTTTTACAACGCACAATCCATTACAACGCATGACATTACAACGCAGGACACTACAACGCATTTTTAAAAACTACCTTTACAACGCATACCATTACAACGCATACTACCATTACAACGCATACCATTACAACGCATAATATAGTAATATACTATCCAACACTTACCCTACTGTTGCACCCCCTGAAGTTAGAATAGTAATTTTTACCCCTATACTATCCAACACTTACCCTACTGTTGCACCCCCTGGAGTTAGAATAGTAATTTTTACCCCTATACTATCCAACAATTACCCTACTGTTGCACCCCCTGGAGTTAGAATAGTAATTTTTACCCCTATACTATCCAACACTTACCCTACTGTTGCACCCCCTGGAGTTAGAATAGTAATTTTTACCCCTATACTATCCAACACTTACCCTACTGTTGCACCCCCTGGAGTTAGAATAGTAATTTTTACCCCTATACTATCCAACACTTTCCCTACTGTTGCACCCCCTGGAGTTAGAATAGTAATTTGTACCCCTATACTATCCAACACTTACCCTACTGTTGCACCCCCTGGAGTTAGAATAGTAATTTTTACCCCTATACTATCCAACACTTACCTTACTGTTGCACCCCCTGGAGTTAGAATAGTAATTTTTACCCCTATACTATCCAACACTTACCTTACTGTTGCACCCCCTGGAGTTAGAATAGTAATTTTTACCCCTATACTATCCAACACTTACCCTACTGTTGCACCCCCTGGAGTTAGAATAGTAATTTTTACCCCTATACTATCCAACACTTTCCCTACTGTTGCACCCCCTGGAGTTAGAATAGTAATTTTTACCCCTATACTATCCAACACTTACCCTACTGTTGCACCCCCTGGAGTTAGAATAGTAATTTTTACCCCTATACTATCCAACACTTACCCTACTGTTGCACCCCCTGGAGTTAGAATAGTAATTTTTACCCCTATACTATCCAACACTTACCCTACTGTTGCACCCCCTGGAGTTAGAATAGTAATTTTTACCCCTATACTATCCAACATTTACCCTACTGTTGCACCCCCTGGAGTTAGAATAGTAATTTTTAACCCTATACTATCCAACACTTACCCTACTGTTGCACCCCCTGGAGTTAGATTAGTGATTTTTAACCCTATACTATGTAATACTTACCTTAAATGTAATTTAATATTATGCATTGTAATGGTATGCGTTGTAAAGGTAGTATGCGTTGTAATGGATATGCGTTGTAAAGGTAGTTTTTAAAAATGCGTTGTAGTGTCCTGCGTTGTAATGTCATGCGTTGTAATGGATTGTGCGTTGTAAAAAATGCGTTGTAAAGGTATGCGTTGTAATAGCATGCGTTGTAACGTCATACATCCCTGTCTAGTACATAGCTCCGAGTCTGAGGATCCAGCTCCTTAATAAAAACATCTATGTACTTGCACGAGGGTTCCGGGACCGACCCACAGCCAGAAACTATGGGTCGGCCTGGCGAATTCGTAACATCCTTGTGCACCGTATGTGAGGTCTACAGCACCGGGGTGCGGGGAGCTTTAGCATTTAAAAAGTCAAAATCTTTAAGACTAAGAAAACCAGCAGATTTAGCTGCTGATTTACTTCTCAAAATCAATCCCTGCACTCAGAAAGAGGGTCGCCTCGCAAGGTCACATAGTGATTTATATTGGCGAGTTGGCGATGGATTTCAGATTTGTACATCTCAATGGGTAAGATCACAATCCCGCCGCCCTTATCGGCGGGTTTGATAATCACATCACAATTATCTTTCAGGGTACGCAGTGCCTGTCTTTCAGGAAAAGTGAAGTTGTAAGGGATATGTTCAAAACCCACATCCAGAGCTATGACTTCCTTAAGTACTATTGATTCAAATGCCAGCAGTTCTGCAGGCAATAGTTGGGTCGGAGGATTAAACCTCGACGGAAGCCTCAATTTGGAGGGGTTAAAATTCACATTGTCCGGTTTGTCCATAAAAAAATATTTCAAACGTGGCTTACGGAAGAACTGCAAGAGTTCAATCTGAGTATCGAACAAGCACGTTTTCTCCGGAGGGCGAAACTGAGACCCTTGCTCAACAGAGAAACTTCAAAAGATGACAAAGTATGTTCTGAAAGATTGAAAATAGGGATTGTATTAGGCAAATTAGCAGTAGTCATAGTTTCATTAATTGCGGGGGGCCCCACTGATAAAACTTCCAGCGGGTTTGGCGCTCCCCCGCTTGGAAGTTCCACTGTTGGGGAGGGGGTTGGGTTTTCACTCGGCCCCTCCCTTGGCTTCTACCCTGTCCACGCTGGCCTAAAAAAGGATTAAAAGCAGAAGTTGAAGGACCCTGTCCAGAATAGGAATTATTCTCACTCTCATCCCCAGAGCTGGCAGAAGACTCAGAAAAGTTAATTGCCATATTTCTTCGAAAACGGCCCCAAGTCTCAAATTTATTAGAATAGGTTTGACGGGGCTGGGAAAAATAGTCAATAAGAAGGTAAGGATGCGATTTAGTTTGATCAAAGTTGACAATATCTTTTTGTATTTTATTGTTTTTCTTTGTCCGTTCAATAGTTTCAAATTCCGCAATAGTTTTGTTAACTTTATCTAAAGCTGCTTTAACGTCCGCAACCACATTTCCTTCATTAAGACGTTTTTCCAGATCGGCAATAATTTCCAATTCACGTTTACTATGCTCCAAAGCTGTATCTATGCCATGGACTAACCAATGGCAGGAGCATGTAACACCAATATGACTAAAGCCCTTCATAAACTTGGGATCATTGGTAAAAATAACAGGAACATTACGGACCTGTAAACCCATCGGGATCACATCCTTCTTTAGATATTCTGTATTCATTAATGCATGAAGATTTGTACGTACATGTTTTTTCTTGCATTGTTCAAGTTCGTCTAATAATGCTTGTGCTTCAGTCACAATAGGCATAGATGTTGATGGTCCCAACAATGATGGACCACTTATTATTCTAGAGATATATTCTTCAGAGTAAGTCGGCAAAGAAACATTAGTCATCCTTAATTTGACCTAATGTCAAGGCAGCAAAGCCCTTACAGCTAGCAGCTGTACTATAATGATTTACAAGCAACAAGGGCAACCCTAGAACATGAACCTGGGGCAATATCTACTGTATTCCAAGCAGTGGTTCAAGAGCTACAATAATTAAATAAAAAAAGGAAACTAAAGTGAAAGAAGAAATAAATAATGCATAAACATAGCAAAAACTATGCTAACTTAATTTCGCAAAAACCATGTACATAAAAACATCTTAGAAACATGATTAATACCAATTCAATAATACACACAAAAAATCTAAATGTTAAGAGCGCTCAGAGAGTTATACAAACAATGGTGAAATAGTGAACATTGACAAGTGTAGACTGAACAAACAGTGGCAGAGACCAAACATGAAATAACATATACAGAAGACTCGTACAGTTTGTACAACGCACTTTGAGCTCCAGGCCTGCTGTCGCAGGAGATTCAGGAGAACACGCAAATGAAGCAAGGCAACGTAAGCGACGTGACCCAAAAGTTAAAGCGAAGCGGCAACTACCCTCTCTATTCTACTACTTCTTTTATAATAAAAAGAAGTGAAGAAGATACAAATTGATATTTTAGGACAGTCATGATTGGCTGGTTGAGATCGTCCGATTTCAGTTTTAAGTTTTCGGTTCAGTTCGAGGGGTGAGGTCATGAGTTAATCCAAAAGTCGGCTTGTTCCGGTTAATTGTAAGGTTGATTGTTCTCTTGTCTTGGCTGATGTCCCATGCTACATCCTTGACTGGGGACATTCTGTACAGAGGTCGCTACGAGGTTTAGGAAGTTTCTTGCGCATGCGCAGCTCACTCCGCGCCTCATGGAACAGTGGCCACTTCGTCGTGTGGAGTTAGCGGCCATCTTTGATTTAGGCCCAAACGCCAACTTAAGCGAAACAAACACAAAAGAGTAATTAATACATAGAAATAATGAATCCAATGTTAACCCCTTACTAATCCCTCTATGTGCTTGTATTTATCTAGCGTATAGCGACATTTAAAGCCATTATATTCACCTTTTCGTTCCTCCTCGTGGGCAACATTACAAAAGCAACATATATCATGTAGTATTCTATTTACCACATATACTACTGTTAATATGCGTACAGATTTTAGTCATGAAGGTTATTTAGCCATGCAAAATGCAAATCCCACGTGTAATTCGAATATTAATGATGTTGGTTAATAAACATGCAAACTCGTTTAATAATATTATAGTTAATAGGTTATATAATTAGTATTTTCCTGCAAAACAGGGGAGGTATACAAAATTTTGTACTACCCGCTCCATCAATACTGTTACAGCGGAACATCCAGCAACATCCACTTTGATTTAGTAGACTGGTAATGTCCCCACCCCTGCGTGGAGTCTTGATCAATCAATCACCTGCCATCCTAAATCAGATGGGGTATGATTGTGTTCCAGAAAATGTGACACCATAGTGCATGCTCATTTCGGCACCGAATGCGACTTTTATGTTGGGAAAGACAGCTCTCAATACGCTGGGTAGTCTGCCCCACGTAAATTAAATTGCTCGGACACCAAATGGCATACACCACATTCTGCGAGTTACAATTAGTGTGGTCACGCAAGTCGTGTTTGATGTTACCATGTATAAACTGCTTGGTGTTAGTGGTGGAGTCACACATTAGACAGTTACCACAACGGTAATGTCCCAGGATCTTCTTAAGTCCCCACATGGTGGTCAAATCAGGAGAACAGTTAGCAGGAAGAGCTGCCCTGACCAAGTGGTCACGTATGTTTTTACCCCGTTTAAAAGAAAAAAGCAGTATTTCTTGAGTAATTCCAACTGCCTGCACCAGGGGCCAATGTCGTTTCACAATCTTTACAATTTGGTTGCTTTTGGTCCCAAAGGTGAAAACACAAGGAACCCGTTGAGAAGTTTTAGGAGTATGTGGTGTCAACAAAAACTCGCGGTGGTTGTACCAAGCCTTTTTGAGAGACCGTTTAATCAGTCGCTTTGGATAACCACAGTATTCCAATTTTTTAGCCAGTATTTCCGCCTCTCTGAAATAGTCCTCCCTAAAATGGCAGTTCCTGCGGATGCGCAAGAACTGACCAAAAGGGAGGCCATCCCTAAGGCCCCTCGGGTGATAGCTTGTGTATTTTAAAAGGGTATTGCGGGCCGTTGGCTTAGTATAAAGCTTAGTGGCCAACCTCCAATCATTAGGAATTATTGTCAAGAAAGTCAGCACTCTCACTGCTGGCTTATGAGGCAAAATTCAGATCAGGAGAACAAGTGTGCAACCATGTCAGGAAGTCATTCAATGTCACAACATTACCGGACCAAATAAAGAAAATATCATCGATGTAACGATGCCAATGGCGCACATTAAAAAAATAGGGATTATTAGTCTGATTGTAAATGTTTGTTTGTTCAAAGTTATCAACATACAGTATTGTAAAATTGGGGGCATAAGAAGTCAGCATTGATGTACCATTAATTTGGAGATAGAACATCCCATCGAACTCAAAATAGTTACATGTGAGTGAGATGGTCAATAAATCGATGATAAACTCAGTTGGTACGGTCACTGGACCTGGTCGAGTCTCAAGAACCTGTCGGATAACTTCAATTCCCTCCACTTGGGGTATATTAGTGTAAAAAGACTCAATGTCTAAGCACACTAATAACTCTGTTAATGGATCAAATTGCATCTGTTCCAGTTGGCAGATGATATCGCCAATGTCTAGTACATAGCTCCGAGTCTGAGGATCCAGCTCCTTAATAAAAACATCTATGTACTTGCACGAGGGTTCCGGGACCGACCCACAGCCAGAAACTATGGGTCGGCCTGGCGAATTCGTAACATCCTTGTGCACCGTATGTAAGGTCTACAGCACCGGGGTGCGGGGAGCTTTAGCATTTAAAAAGTCAAAATCTTTAAGACTAAGAAAACCAGCAGATTTAGCTGCTGATTTAGTTCTCAAAATCAATCCCTGCACTCAGAAAGAGGGTCGCCTCGCAAGGTCGCATAGTGATTTATATTGGCGAGTTGGCGATGGATTTCAGATTTGTACATCTCAATGGGTAAGATCACAATCCCGCCGCCCTTATCGGCGGGTTTGATAATCACATCACAATTATCTTTCAGGGTACGCAGTGCCTGTCTTTCAGGAAAAGTGATGTTGTAAGGGATATGTTCAAAACCCACATCCAGAGCTATGACTTCCTTAAGTACTATTGATTCCAATGCCAGCAGTTCTGCAGGCAATAGTTGGGTCAAGGATTAAACCTCGACGGAAGCCTCAATTTGGAGGGGTTCAAATTCACATTGTCCGGTTTGTCCATAAAAAAATATTTCAAACGTGGCTTACGGAAGAACTGCAAGAGTTCAATCTAAGTATCGAACAAGCACGTTTTCTCCAGAGGGCGAAACTGAGACCCTTGCTCAACAGAGAAACTTCAAAAGATGACAAAGTATGTTCTGAAAGATTGAAAATAGGGATTGTATTAGGCAAATTAGCAGTAGTCATAGTTTCATCAATTGCGGGGGGCCCCACTGATAAAACTTCCAGCGGGTTTGGCGCCCCCCCGCTTGGAAGTTCCACTGTTGGGGAGGGGGTTGGGTTTTCACTCGGCCCCTCCCTTGGCCTCTACCCTGTCCACGCTGGCCTAAAAAAGGATTAAAAGCAGAAGTTGAAGGACCCTGTCCAGAATAGGAATTATTCTCACTCTCATCCCCAGAGCTGGCAGAAGACTCAGAAAAATGAATTGCCATATTTCTTCGAAAACGGCCCCAAGTCTCAAATTTATTAGAATAGGTTTGACGGGGCTGGGAAAAATAGTCAATAAGAAGGTAAGGATGCGATTTAGTTTGATCAAAGTTGACAATATCTTTTTGTATTTTATTGTTTTTCTTTGTCAGTTCAATAGTTTCAAATTCCGCAATAGTTCTGTTAACTTTATCTAAAGCTGCTTTAACGTCCGCACCACATTTCCTTCATTAAGACGTTTTTCCAGATCGGCAATAATTTCCAATTCACGTTTACTATGCTCCAAAGCTGTATCTATGCCATGGACTAACCAATGGCAGGAGCATGTAACACCAATGTGACTAAAGCCCTTCATAAACTTGGGATCATTGGTAAAAATAACAGGAACATTACATTACGGACCTGTAAACCCATCGGGATCACGTCCTTCTTTAGATATTCTGTATTCATTAATGCATGAAGATTTGTACGTACATGTTTTTTCTTGCATTGTTCAAGTTCGTCTAATAAAGCTTGTGCTTCAGTCACAATAGGCATAGATGTTGATGGTCCCAACAATGATGGAGCACTTATTATTCTAGAGATATATTCTTCAGAGTAAGTCGGCAAAGAAACATTAGTCATCCTTAATTTGACCTAATGTCAAGGCAGCAAAGCCCTTACAGCTAGCAGCTGTACTATAATGATTTACAAGCAACAAGGGCAACCCTAGAACCTGAACCTGGGGCAATATCTACTGTATTCCAAGCAGTGGTTCAAGAGCTACAATAATTAAATAAAAAAAGGAAACTAAAGTGAAAGAAGAAAGAAATAATGCATAAACATAGCAAAAACTATGCTAACTTAATTTCGCCTAAAACCATGTGCATAAAAAAATCTTAGAAACATGATTAATACCAATTCAAAAATACACACAAAAAATCTGAATGTTAAGGGCGCTCAGAGAGTTATACAAACAATGGTGAAATAGTGAACATTGACAAGTGTAGACTGAACAAACAGTGGCAGAGACAAAACATGAAATAACATATACAGAAGACTCGTACAGTTTGTACAACGCACTTTGAGCTCCAGGCCTGCTGTCGCAGCGGGACCTGCAGCTCCCACGCAAATATAAACTATTAGTCCACAGACTATTAATGCTAATGGGAAATGTGCCCATGAAGTGTGATGAAATGGCTTTCTGGCTTCCTTTTAAGACCAATCAGTTAGAAGCAGTGGATGCATACACTACCCCGCCCCCCCTCCCCCAAGATAAAAACAGAACACTAATTATGTGTCCCCCTCTTGGAATGGTGCCTCCCGTAGATGAAAAGTAACACATGGGGAAGTATCTTTGCATGCATTTACACCAAAACACATGGTGCGCCCTCATTGCCAGTCCTCCCTAATGCACTTAGACAGGTACACAACAAGCACAGAGCTCCACCAGCTCTGGACACAGGAATGAAGTTAATGGGAAAACTACTCAACAGTCTCCTCTATCATCCTAAGCAGCATAAAGAGAGAGGCTTTTCTTCTTGCTATACATCAGAGATTGGAAGCAGTTCCAGTGCAAGATCGTGAATGGGAACTACCAAAAATAATCTCAGAAGTTTACATCTCTCTAGTTAGAGATACCTTGGGTACTTGACCAAGGCATCCCGTAGATGAAAAGTAACACATGGGGAAGTATCTTTGCATGCATTTACACCAAAACACATGGTGCGCCCTCATTGCCAGTCCTCCCTAATGCACTTAGACAGGTACACAACAAGCACAGAGCTCCACCAGCTCTGGACACAGGAATGAAGTTAATGGGAAAACTACTCAACAGTCTCCTCTATCATCCTAAGCAGCATAAAGAGAGAGGCTTTTCTTCTTGCTATACATCAGAGATTGGAAGCAGTTCCAGTGCAAGATCGTGAATGGGAACTACCAAAAATAATCTCAGAAGTTTACATCTCTCTAGTTAGAGATACCTTGGGTACTTGACCGGTTAAACAATATTTAAACCATAAAAATGACACTGAGCATTCTGTTAGAGAGAAATCTGCAACAGAAGGGAAGAAAAAACAACAGATAAAGATAAAAGAGGAACTGGATCAACCGCTTCTCGGAAATCCAGCAGGAGTGGTTATAACTTAGCAGACCAAGAGAAAATGAAGAAGTATTCTGATAGCCGCTCATCACGTTCTTTTCAGGACATTAAAGGTAAAAGAACGCCCTCTATGTGTTGCAGAACTCATCGGATCTTGTCCCTTCAAGTTATTTTTTAAAAAAATTGAAAGCCTGCAGAGAAGCCTGCTGTGGAGTGGGAGGCCATGTATAGCACTCCCCAAACTGAATGTCAACTGGTACGATGGAGATATTGGTCTCCCTGACCTTAAAAAATATTACTGGGCAGTGCATCTAGCTGCCATTAATCATGGCATGTATAGGTGAGCTGACGACCCATGACGGCTATGCAATGGAGAGATGGCAACTGCCGGGAGGGAACTACAACAGGGCTCTATATACAAACAAAGGGAAACTCCATCTGACGGGGTGACTAAGCACTCGGTGCAAATTTGGCATGCAGTAACTAGAAGTCTGGGGTGGGAATGCAAAGCAACATTGGCTACCCCCCTGTGGGACTCTGACCTACTTGGGAACTTGTGGTAAACAAAAGGCTTCCAGAAATGGGACCTTATAGGCATTTCTAGGGTCGGGGACCTCTGGGTGAAGGGGGAGGTTAAATCATTTCCCTCCTTGCAACAGGAGCACGACCTGGCCGCCACAGAACATTTTAGATACATACAGGTTCGACATACACTACAGACATGCCTCCAGAAGGGAGAAACCCCTCCTGAATCCTCGCCTCTGAAGGACAGGATTTTGGAGGGATACTTGCCAACGAAAGACATTTCACTAACCTATAAAAAGTTGGTAAATAACTCAATTGAACCCCTCCAGCGACTACGGGAAAAATTGGAAAGGGATGGCATTATTCTGGATGACGAAGATTGGGTAGGGGCGATCGCCTCCCCGTGGGAAGTGACTATATCAGCCAGATTACGAATGGTCCAACTCAAAATACTGCACCGTGTCTACATGACTGGACCATGTCTACTGAGAGTGGGGAGGGCGGAGGATGGTAACTATAGGAGGGGTTGTGGAGGTGAAGGCACTTTCCTACACATACTCTGGGAATGTCCACACATCCAGAGGTATTGGAAGAAAATACATGACCTACTTAGTGAGGTGCTCATGCTTGCGATTCCCTTGGAGTCCAAGCGATGTCTCCTGAATGTGTGGGAGCCAACAGACCTTGACAACAAATGCATTACATGGGTCACACTGGGATGGTGGCAAAGCGTAATATTGCCCAAATGTGGTGGACTACACAGGCACCGGTCGTGTCCGCTTGGAAGAGGGACATGGATTGGTGTATGTGATCCAGATCTGAGCTTCCAAATCCCCTCTACTTCCACGGACGGAATGATTTCACAGTCACACACACATTCACGCATCATTCGCTGGTGGGGCCCATACACCAACATTTATTCTAAACCAAACTATCCGTGCCTATAAAGGGGAAACACACTATCTACTATTTTCTATCGATCTGGATTTATTTTGATCTGGAGGAAGAACCACTTTCCTACAATCACTCTAACGGTCCCTCCTTCAGATAGGTCGACTAGACCGTCTAGATGCTGGTTTGACAATAAAATATACATTCAAATATATTCAAATAAATCATTCACTAAAATAATCACCCGACACATTTATTAAATCAATACTTTCTCTTTATCTAAAGCAAATGCAAGTTAAACCTAGCAAAATGCAGCAATATCTTGTGTCATATTTACCTATTCTGGCTAATTGTCGTTTTCTAAGTCAGAACTGGTCCTCAAAGCATCTGTCAGCATCTCTGGCTCTGTCATAGGCGTCACCGTCCTCTCCGTCAGCGTCAGGCCCTCAGTTCAAGAGTCAGGAAGGGACTCGCTCTTCTCATTCTGGCCTTAGCTAATTTACCCTCTCTGGGCTACTCATATTTATACCAAAAATTACAATATTAAAGTTACATTTCCAAATTCTTGTGATTCTGATTGGATGGCTCAAATTAGGTGACCGGATTTCACTGCAACATGGACAATCTTTCCCAAGCGTTCTCACGTAAAGTCTTGATTTCCTTTTTCTCTTGTTGCAATATTTGTTGCAAGCAAAAGGGACACGACCCTAGCAAAATGTTTCTTTTTTCCCGTACAAGTCCGGGTCGCTTTCTCTCGTAAAATATAAATGTCTTTGTTATGATTTCCATATTTGTTGCAAACAGAAGGATACGACCCCAGCAAATGTTTCTTTCAACAGTATAGGTCCGGTTTTTAAATCTCTAAATGTTCTTTATCTTTGTCTTTTCGGCTTGTTCAGGGTCGACCTGGCACTCGTCCCAGGCAGTCACCATGACATAGCTCGTGGTTCAACTGGAGGGCAGGGTTGCAGTCAGTGCAGAACGCTTTTCTTTTATTATTTCATCTACGCAAATGCAGGCTTCGGATGGTGGCCATCTTTTACCAGGCCACAATGGCCAACTTAAGTAAATAAATGAAAAATCATAATTAATACATGGAAATAATTAAAACAGTGTCATTCCCCAACTAATACCCATATGTGTATGCATTTATCTAGCCATATGCGACATTCAAAGCTTGTTAATGCATATTTATTTAAGCACAAATCACAAGAAACGTATTTAAGCAACACGTATTTCATTTAGTATGCGTACAAACTTAGTTTACTTATTATTTCAGCCATGCAAATACATTTCCCACGTATATCTTTCTGTTAATAAGGTTGATTTGATGAGTACAGGCCCCAGCTAGGCCCGCAGAATACAAGGGTTCGCCCTTCTGTAACAAAAGCTAGAAGGAAGTTGGCACGGAAACTGCAAATACAAAGACAGAGTTTATTAACCCTTAAGGGTGGTCCTACAACCTACACAACACTCTTCAGTATTGCATAGAGTAGCACAAAGAACTTGCGTACACGGTCCCCTTTTATACACAACAGAGGGGCTCATAAGTGGGTGGATACAACATAGAGCACAATTCGTTACCATTTATGGACATTTTCGATGCAGGATCAATATGTGGGCGGAGTTAACAAACTCCTGAGCCCGCGAAAGCATGGTCAAACAAGGACTAACTGATAACAGATGTGGTCAAGCCTGGACATGCGCCGGACGGACAAAAGAGCTATTTATAGACTGTTACTAGGCAGATTACAAGAGAAACTGGCGAAAAGGTAGGTGTAACGCCCTGAACGTCTCAGGATCGTTTAACAGACACGACAATGAGGACGCAACCACTTGTGAAGGGTTAGTTCTTTTAATGAAGGCAAATAAAATACAAAGAACAAACAAAAGTTATAGTCACTGGAATCCTCCAGGCTAAGTACGTTACCAGCCCACAGCACGGATGGTCCTAACCGTCCTCTGCATATACGCCGATCCCGGCGTATGCCAACAGAGGGCAGAAATGAAATGGCCGACAATGCCAATCGGTAGGCTGTGAGGGGCACGAAGAGTGTTGGGGAGAATCGAGGAGTCAGGGAAACACCCAGCCGGGGTCTCTACCTGAAGGGAGCAGCCGCTCAACCTCTTCCTCAGACTGCACCGGGACGCGGAGTCACCTCCTGGTGATGCGTCACCGATACCCCAATCACAAGCAAGAAGACTGAACCGAGAGCAGCCGCTCGATCGATCCTGTGGACTTCCGAGTCTGTAACGCGGCAAACACCTCCTGGTGTGCGTTACAGCTGGCAGTCCCTGTGTCTCTGGTCGGGCTGGGAGTTACGACTCCAACCAGCAAAAGCGCCACTGCGCTTGGACTCAGCCGAGTCAAAAAGCGAAGCTCAATGGTTGACCGGTAGAGCTTCCGGGTCCTTCACAGGTGACGATGGGGCAAGACACGGCCCAGGGAGTAACGACTCGACCTACCTCCGTTCTTGCCTTACTGGAGCACCACTCCGGAACACTGCTCTTCACGAAGCAGGTACGTCGGTGTAAACACAATATCCGACAGCCTTGTACCTCCCGGTTCCTCCCTTTATAGGGCGTGTTTTCCTTGAGTTATGTAACAGCTCTCCTGTTTACATAAGGGCGTGTTTCCCTTGAGTTATGTAACAGCTCTCCTGTTTACATAAGGGCGTGTTTCCCTTGAGTTATGTAACAGCTCTCCTGTTTACATAAGGGCGTGTTTCCCTTGTATGACAGGAATTCTTGACAGTAGGACTCTTCTCGTGCAAAGCACGTGGAGACATGACAATACAAAATGGAGTCCGGACATTAGTCAACATAAGACAGAAACACACTTTAACTAGAGAGAATTCATGTCTTTAGTGAATGCTTAATCATATCGCTGTTTCAGTTTTCAACAGACGACCCTTTCAGCATTCACTGAAGACATTCGGCTTGTTGGGATAATCATCATATATGTCAATTTTCATCATTTCTTCCACCTCTTTGTTTAAATGTTTCTGATAGGTGACATTGGCAATAGCTTTCTTATCAGGAATACAGAATGACACACATAAGGAACAGAGTAAAGGACCACACTGAACACAGATGCAACAGGAAAACAGAACTGCTATAATAATACAGAGACCAGTTAAAACTTTCCATCCCCATGTAGTGATCAATGTCCAAAACCATCCAGAAAAGGTCCAACTGCCATTTTCTGTATGGATCTCAGCTGCGATTTTATGCAATTTATTAATAGCGTTATAGACTGACGGCGTGTGGTCAGGAATAAATACACAACAACTACTTCCGATAATTCTACATGCTCCACCTCTGTCTGCTAACATAACATCTAATACCATACGGTTCTGTAACGCAACAATTCTAGTGATTTGCAATTCTTCTGTAAGATTCCCAAGGGCAGCAGCAGCTTTATTCGTAACAGCCTCTACAACTCTTGTTAATCGTCGAACTTTCCTACTATTTAGGGCAGCTCCAACAAAGAAAAACAATCCTAAATTAAAATCAACATACTGCTGTAAGCTAGTGTCGGTTTGGTCAACATCATCAATAGATAGAGTACGTTTATACCTATTTACAGTTACATTATTAAATAACTTTAAGTCTTTATGATAGGATGCAGGCGCTAAGAATACAGGGGGTAATAAGAACGCTACATAACATACTCCGGACCAGCCGGCTGGTAAGCGATAATAACCCTTATTCCCACATATGAAATACGTATTATGGGAAGCTAAGAAAGTACTATTGTTTAATCCATCTATATTCAAAACAATAATACAGTCACTAACACCAACAGGAATATGACCCACACTCTGAACACACAGGTCCGCTTGAGCTTGTGCCACTTGAATCACAAATTGTTCATTCCCAGCAGTGTCTCTGGTGTTCGTGAAGATATAGGGAATTGATTCATTGTCTGGTCGATATTCTTCCCACTCCCATATTGTCCCATTCGCTTGTGGATAGCCTTCTTTATCTTGATGACATTCCCTATTAAGTCTAAAAAGTAATCGTCCCACTGTAGGTTTCCGTGTGGCAAAAAGCAAAGTGTACCATGCTCTACAAGAGCCATTATGAGAGAAAGGAAGAGGTATAAACGGCGTTCCTCCTTTCTTCTGATGAGCTGGCATCATACCTCATATCCAACAGTTCGTAGCATTTGTAGCAACATGGGTATGATGCAACATCTGGATAAAAGTATTATTCAAATAAGACTGACGATGCTTCAATTCTTGATACGGAAGGGTGTAAAAGTAGTGCTCCTCAGGCACTGGAGTAGTCAAAACAAGTAACTCACGGGCAGGAGTTACATCCTCAACAAACCACGTGGTTATACCAACAATAGCTACAATGATAATAAAGCTTGTCGCACAAAAAATCTTCTTCTTCTCCATTTTATGGTAAAAAGTCAATATCTTCCTGAAACTAAAAGGTTGTCAGAACTCTTCCCCTTAGGCAGCCGTTGATTTCTTCACCAGCGGGCCAAGACGGGTGTCACTACACTAATGCAGGGCTGATCCCCCCCCCCTTGCCTCATTGGCTCTCCGTTTCACTAACCTAAGGGCCGTTCTGACAACGTGTCCTGACACAAAAAGAAATCACTTCCTAGGTCTGAGATGATATCTTCTACTTCCAGGAATCGCTTGGTCCGGGAAGAGCTCCTCAGTGTCGTTCGGTTCCACAGCACGGCCTTTCTCTGCAGTCAGGATTTCTCGATGGTCGGTCAATACAGCAGGCTCCACTAATCCAGGCGGCACTTTACGACAGTGCAAGGAGTGGATCCAGTTCTTCCGATTGGAGACTCGCACAGCTGTCCTCGTTGCGAGCAAGACTTGCTCAGGACCAACCCATCTCGGCTCCAGACTGTTCGTCCTTTCGAACACCTTAATCATAATATGATCTCCAGGCCGGAGGTTATGTCCTTCACCTGCGGACCGATCAGGGAGCGCTTCTCGAACCTGTTGATGAATAGAAACCAAATTATCCGTTAACTGTGCCAAATAATCATTCATCATTACACAAGGTACATCATACACTGACTTCGGCTTCGGTGGACCCCAAATATTCATTGGGCGTCCAAACACGATCTCATATGGCGTGAGACCGGTCCGAGAATGCGGTAGCGATCTAATTGACAATAATGCCAACGGTAAAGCGTCTGGCCAAGTCAAAGAAGTCGAAGCTTGGATCTTAGCGATCTTAAGCTTCAGAGTACCGTTATATTTCTCAACTAATCCCGCAGACTGAGGGTGAAACACTGCATGGAAGTTCTGGGTAATTCCCAGTCCTTTCAGGACATACTTGATAACGTCTGCTACAAAATGAGGTCCGTTATCACTCCACAACAATCTACAAACACCATATCGAGGGAAGAACTCCTTCAATAGCATCTTGGCTGTAGTCATTGCAGTATTGTCTTTCGTAGGGTATGCCTCAACCCATTTGCTGAAGGCACAAACCACTACTAGAACATACTTCAGATTGTTACAGCGCTCAAGCTGAATGTAATCCATCTGCAAAACCTCAAAGGGTGCAGTAGGTGTTACAAATCCTCCTGCTGGAGTTTGTGTACCCTTTCCTGGGTTATACCTCAGGCAAATCATGCAGGTCTGCACTACCCTCTTTGCCGTACTAGCGATCTCCGGATGCTCCCAAACTCGTGTGAGTAATTTGACAATTGCAGAAGCTCCGACATGCGCTAGTCCATGTGCCATCTGAACCATAGGTTGTAGGAAAGCTGTGGGTAACTTCCACTTATCCATCTGCTTACTTCTCCAACACCCTTCATCATCTAATTCTCCATCATTGGACCATTGCTCCCGTTCTTTATCAGAAGCGGTCCTCTGTATCTCCATTACTTCTCTCCTAGCATCGTGCCATCTTTCTGCCTGTGACTTCACAACATACATTGCAGTAGAGCCAGGCTGCATCGCAGTCTCTCGTGCCACCCGGTCTGCCAAAGCATTCCCTTCTGCAATTTTATCCACCACCTTTTTATGGGCACTACATTTAACTATAGCAATCTTCTTTGGATATGTCATTGCAGTCAAAAGGTTGTGAACTAACTCTCCATACATTATCTGTGCTCCATGTGACGTTAGAAACCCTCTCTCCTTCCAGAGTAGGCCAAAGTCGTGGGCTACTCCGAAGGCATAGCGGCTATCTGTATAAACATTCACACACAATCCTGTACTGAGCTCACATGCTCGTGTCAATGCTATTAGTTCCGCTGCTTGAGCTGATTTCTGCGGTATGCGTGCTGTCTCCACTATTGTTTGTAATGTGGTAATTGCATACGCTGCTGAAGTCGTACCATCTGGTAGCTTCAGGCATGATCCGTCCACCCACAGTTCTCCATCTACATCTGTAAAGGGCGTATCCTGGAGATCAATACGACCCTTTGTCTGTTCCTCAGTCACAAGAATACAGTCGTGTGCTTTTCGTGCCTCAGACTGAGTTTCCGGAAACGGCAATAATGTGGCTGGATTTAACGTTGCACACCTCTTTAACGTAATATGAGGAGCCAAAAGTGTCAACTCATATCCCGTTAAACGAGCACTGGTCAAATGCTGCGTCTTTGTCTGATTAAGCAGAGCATCAACAGCATGGGGGACTAATACCAACAGCTTATGAGATAACACAATTCCCTCGCTTTGGCGTATTGACACAGCTGTCGCCGCAACCGAGCGAAAACAACCAGGCAATGCTCGGGCAACAGGATCAAGTACAGCCGAAAAATATGCACAAGGGCGCTGCTTGTCGCCGTGCATCTGTACTACAACTGATAATGCACATCCATCTCTCTCATGTACATACAATGTGAAGAGCTTCGTATAATCAGGGGTACCTAACACTGGTGCTGAACAAAGGGCTTGTCGCAATTGCTGAAAAGCAATTTCACACTCATTTGACCAGGGAAGAGGAATTGGGGTATCTTTTGTCAAAAGTGCTAACAATGGCTTAGCTATGTGTGAGAACCCCAATATCCATTGCCTACAGAAGGAGGCAAGACCCAAAAATGCACGCACATCCTTCTGTTTGGAAGGTACTGGCGTGTCCAAAATTGCTTGAATACGATCTGGTGTGAGTGCACGCCCCTCCTTAGACAAAAGGTGACCCAAATAAGTCACCTTTGGTCTACAGAATTGCAATTTCTTCCTCGACACTTTGTGATTGTGCGACGCCAAAAAGGAAAGCAAGGATAACGTACACTTCTCACACAACTCAGGAGTGTCGGCCGCCAACAAGATGTCGTCGACATATTGTATAAGGGCGACACCATCAGGCAGGACAAAATAATCCAATTGTCTTTTCAATGCTTGGCTGTAAATACTAGGACTCTCTGTATAACCCTGAGGGACTCTACAAAATCTATAAGACCTATTATTCAAAGTGAAGCCGAAGAGGTATCGGCTATCAGGATGAATAGGAATCGAGAAGAAAGCATTTTTCAAATCGATAACCGAAAATGTGGTCGCCGTTGGCGGGACCAGAGTAAGTAACGTTGTGATATCAGAAACCACTGGATACTGAGGTATCACTATCTTATTCACTTCCCTTAAGTCAATGATAAAACGATAAACCCTAGTATCGGTATCTTTCTTCAAAATGGGTAAAATAGGACTGTTGCAGACGTTGTAGGGAACTTCCTCCACTACTCCCACCTTAATCAAATCCTGCACAATCTGTATGAGTGCCTCCTCCCCCTCCTGGGAAATACGATACTGGGGGAGGCGCGGTAACACCGCACCCTCCTGGACACTAATGTGGACAGGCGGAATCACCATCTGTCCCACATCAGTATCCGAAGTGGCCCACAAAGTACGAGGGAGAGAAGCTAATATAGTATCCTCTGCAACCACACACATCCGTTCTGCCATAGGGTGATTATCATTTAATATCACACGAACTCCAGTAGGGGAGCAGCGGATCGTAGCTCTAAAGTGCTTAAGCATATCAAGACCCATAATGTTGTCAGGCGTGTTCGGAGCAAGCAAAAATGGACAAGGTGCAGAAAGGTGTTCAACACGAAATGCAAGGGGTCGGGATAGAGGGCTTCGAGAGAGTGTACCATCAAACCCTACTGATGTAACCATTAAGCCAGATGGGGAGCCCTCGGAATCAATTGTTTGGACAGCGCTCTGCGAGTAGCTCCTGTATCAACTAGGAACTGATCAGTAGAACCCATAACATTTGCTGAAACATAAGGACCCCTCTGATCAACCGGCCCTTCAACTGATTCCAACCCCCACCCAACGCAATCCTATGTATGCTGCGAATCATGGTACCCAGAACGGTCATTCCCAGACATTTGATACTGATTTTGCCGATCAAATACATTAGGTCTCTCTCGTTGCTGCACGTTAGGCTCAAATCGAGCGCGATCATTGGAATTCCCTCTGAAATTCAAAAAGCCCCCTCTACCTCTCGGCGGACCTTGACCACGTCCCTGACGGGGTGCATATAATACCGGACAATCCCTGGCCCAATGACCCAACTGTTTACAATATGCACATTGATTTCTATTAACATCAGACCGACCCGAAGGGGGACCATAGAATCCTCCTCTACCTCTTTCGACACACCGACGAGGCGGACCATACACTTGTGCTAACATCACCTTAGTTTTCAAGTCTTTCGATTTCTTCTCCTCATTCCCCTTCGCTTCTTGTTCCTGACGCTCATAATACTGAGCCATAGTCAGGAGGGATGCCGGAGACGAGGTGGACCAAGAACTTTCACTCGCTTTTAATCGAGCTGCTATTCCCGGTAATAAATTCGCCACATATTTATCAACAAAAAGATGTCGACCCGTATCGTCCGTAAGTGACTGACCACTGAAATCATGAAATGTTTCCTCAAAGCGCGTAAAGAAGTCTGAAACTGATTCATCAGCCTTCTGTTTACAGGAGGCTAACATATTCCAATCAATCTTTTTAGGGGGAATAATCGTTTTCAACTTAGTCAAGATAGCAGCAGGAAGATCTAAAATAAGCTGGGGCGGTTTTTGCGTGGGCTTTCTCTCCCTATCCTCATCCTCAATCTCAGACCACTTGGCCTTGAAAGCGGCTTGATCATCCACCTTCTGCACAGATCGCCACATATCCGGTGGTAAAATGAGCCCAAAGAACAGATCTATGTCTGCTAAAGTCATAGTACAAGAATTCAAGGCCCCTTCGACCTCTTCGTAAAAGGCTGCTGGATTCTTGCGGGGGTCAGGCAATGCATTCTTTAATGCCATAACATCAGTCCTATGCCAGGGAGTATAAACCCAATTATACACAAAATCTCCTCTAGCATCGGGGGAAGACATGTCTGGACTAGTTCCTGCTCCTTTAGGAGGAACATACAAAGGTGCCGCCTCTCGCATCGGTTTAGCATGCACTAGTTCGCTCTTATCTGAATGGGAGGTAGACAATTGTTTCCCGCCGGCGTGTGAATCCGATTTCTCCTTCTCTCCTGTCTGTAGGCGCGCTTTCTCTTTGAGTTCAAATGCCGCGTCCCGCAATGCAAACAGCCGTCGGACCGCATCGGGTACCTTAGAGGGAGAAAAGACACCGTTACGTAACGCTTTAGAATCCAATACTACATCATCAGGCTCAAAAACATCAGAATATTTCCGAAAGGCAGTAATCACTTCATCAGAAAAAGTTTCAACAAAATTCAGCTTCTCTCTATCCCGCCAATTTTCCAAAAAGTCCACTAATTCAGTAAGAGATAGCTTGCCCTTAAGCGCACGAAGAGAAATTTTCCGAAGCTCACCCATACGCTCAGTTGATAACATGGACCGCGTGTCTACCTTATCCGAAACCGATCCAGAATCCTGTGACCTCGGGGCAGACGCGCCAACATAGGGGGGCGGAGAGCGATCTAATAAATGAAAATCATCTTCGAGATTAGTAAGGACTGGATAAAGTGGCTGGCGGACAGCATATTGACCCGAGACTTGCAACCTACGCTCCTTCTCTTGTCTCTCCGCCAGTTCTCTTTCCTCCCGACGCTTCGCTTCCTGCGCTCGCACATGATCATTTTTCCGTTGCTCTTTATCAATCAGCGCTTTCTCACGTTTCTCCCGTTCACGCACTTCTTTCACCCATAACCGTACACATTCAAACATGTTTTGCCGAGCACGCCGTTTACACATACACTGTTCCACATACTCAATCTTACGCATATCAAACGATCCATACAAAGGCCATCGTAACTCAGGATCCTTTTTGGTGTATTTCCTCCATACTGTGCTGTACATTATAGAGGAAAGACCATGCTTCACATACATATCCCTATTAGGAGTCCCCTCTGGGGGGGCTGGAGCAGATTCCTCAAGATTTAACCGGTTTCCAAAACAGCAGCACCACTTACGAAGTGCGCTAAAAGCAGGCATGCTCAAAAATAATGCAAAATATGCAGTATTATCAAAAAATGGCACTTAAACGTTGCACCGTTCAGATTTAAACAACTTCGGAGAAATATCTCCACATTACCTGCCTATATGTGTTGCAATGCATATATTCTCACAATAATCAATACAAAATATGACCGGTCATCACAAATCAAACTCAAATAGCCAACCCAGGCTTCAAATACTCGGAGCAAGTACCGTACAACGGTTCTTACCAATCAAGAGTGTCCAGATTCCAACTGCCAAGTTCCAAAATTCGCCCAAACGGCTATCACGCGACAAACCGACAGAAGAGGTCTCAGTCGAAGACCGGCGCCACCCAGATGGTCAGTTCGGAAGGGAAGGAAGAAACCTCGGGATGCCAGGACTAAAAGACGCCGCTGGCAGTGATCACGTCCCCGGCCAAATTCCTCACCTTCGTCGCGACCAGTCCTTCGAGCATCCGAGTCGCCGATGAGCCCCACGTGACGGGCGCCAATTGATGAGTACAGGCCCCAGCTAGGCCCGCAGAATACAAGGGTTCGCCCTTCTGTAACAAAAGCTAGAAGGAAGTTGGCACGGAAACTGCAAATACAAAGACAGAGTTTATTAACCCTTAAGGGTGGTCCTACAACCTACACAACACTCTTCAGTATTGCATAGAGTAGCACAAAGAACTTGCGTACACGGTCCCCTTTTATACACAACAGAGGGGCTCATAAGTGGGTGGATACAACATAGAGCACAATTTGTTACCATTTATGGACATTTTCGATGCAGGATCAATATGTGGGCGGAGTTAACAAACTCCTGAGCCCGCGAAAGCATGGTCAAACAAGGACTAACTGATAACAGATGTGGTCAAGCCTGGACATGCGCCGGACGGACAAAAGAGCTATTTATAGACTGTTACTAGGCAGATTACAAGAGCAACTGGCGAAAAGGTAGGACTCTTCTCGTGCAAAGCACGTGGAGACATGACAATACAAAATGGAGTCCGGACATTAGTCATCATAAGACAGAAACACACTTTAACTAGAGAGAATTCATGTCTTTAGTGAATGCTTAATCATATCGCTGTTTCAGTTTTCAACAGATTAATGAATACGACAATACAATATTAATTATTACGGTTATTATTTAGTAATTTTAATATAAACATACGAAAATGAAACAGGATTTTTATTTTAGCTTATTTTACCTGCTCCAGCTGTTACCCACTCATCCACTTGTGCAGTAAGCAAGTATCCCGCTTTCTCACTACAACACCCATAATGCATCACTTCAGGGATAGAGTTGTGTACCGTCCCAATCCCTCATTGCACGAGCTCATTGGTCCGTCCCTCATTGCACGAGCTCATTGGTCCTGGATGATTTAAAACTAAGCTCCGCCTTGAGTTCATTGCTTGGCTTCTCAAAGCTCTGGCGACTCTCGTTGGAACCCTTGCCTTTCTGTGAATTTAGATTACTTGTATTCCCTGGACAACGGATCTAAGCTGTACTGAAGTTCCCTCCCACGATCCATGGTGGGTACTTCCCTGCGCTTCTTGTTGTCACCGTTAACTCTTGAGCCGAGGATTGTTTCTGCAATATTGTATCCGCTTCCCGTGTGAAGAACCTCGGAGCCCCTCCTTTACAAGTGTTGGAAGCGTACCGTACCCAAGTGCATTTCGTACCAGCGCTGCTTGCAGGGGGGAGGATTCTCTTCAATTCTTCCAACTACCGCACTACCGCATTGCACCAGCGACAGGAGACTTCCTCCGCAGTTATCAGAGTCTCTCTCCGCTCACTCACCCGCTTCGGATTCCCGGCATTCTGGTACGTCACACGCGCAGCGCGCGTGCAGCTGTTATTGATTTAACTCTTCTCAGGACACTTGCTACCGTTACTATTCTCATCCAGGCTGAACTTGGTGGTGTATTCAGGGCGACAAACATTCGAGACTCTGCCAAAATACTATATAGCCTCTTGTGCATTATCAAAGACTCTCTAAGAGGATTGTGGTGCTCCGTTTTTTGTTTTTTATTTTTTTAATTTTTTCGTAAACAAAACTTTATTGACACCATTCGCCCTGCCTTTAAAGTCGCTTGGAAACTGCCTCATTCAGGAGAGTCAAGTTCTCGCTAATACTTCACTCCTAGCTCACTGGGTGGACATACGTATGGTACTGAGCAGAGTCATTGAGAATTGCAACAGATTGCGAAGGTACACAACCTCTCTTAAAACACATAACGCCTTACACAGTGGGGGGAGAAGAAGTGTGGTATAGCTTAGGGTATTATTGCCATTAATTCTTCCCTTTCTTTTTCCTTGTTTATTATTTTTCCTGTGCTGCAGTCTTCTGTGTTCCTAACGGGCTCCTCACATCTGACACCCTTCAGCCTCCCTGGTGGACTACCCTGAAATCCTTCCTTGGTCCCGGCTCTTCCCCTGGGTATAACTCATTACTCAGTTTATGGTCACCATTGATGATGACTATACCCTAGGGGAGAGTTGGGATTCTAATCTTCGCTCCTGTGGATGTTGGCGTTCGTCATAGACTTATTCAAGTAAGTTAACTAGCCGGAGTGACAGAAAGCCAAGCCCACGTTAATAGTACATCCCCCGAGCGAAGATGGATCGTGTCCTCCTGGACGTTACCCAGTCCAGTGACACCCAGGAAATGACCATGCAGGAATTAGCCTCTGTTGTAGTCAATCTCCAGACTGAACTCAGTCTATTACGTACAGAGAACCATAGACTAGTTGCAGAATTAGACCACTTTAAAAAACAAGAAAGGGTGGGGGCTGGTGTAGACGAGACCGCGACCAGGCCCAAGAAATCTTATATCCGTCCTGCTACCTTCTTTGGTACTGCACAGCCCCCAACGTTTTCAGATTCCCTGGTCAGGGACAGTGAGAATCCCTCTGTAAACGTCACGGTATTAACCCCTTCTCCAACTCCATTAGCCATGCCAGAACGATTTAATGGAGACAGTAGCAAGTATGGGGTATTCATAAATCAGTGCCATCTACAGTTCCTTTGTCGAGCCTCCTCCTTTCCTGACGATGCAGCAAAGGTGGCATTCATTATATCCTATTTGTCAGGTAATGCCGCTTTATGGGCGGTGCCCCTAGTGGAAGATGACGACCCTATCTCATATGATTTAAACCTCTTTAAAGAAAAGATGAAAACCTCTTCGCTCGTCATTCATACATGCAAGCCAGTGACAATGAATTACTGGGATTGAAACAGGGCTCCAAAGACCTCTTAACGTATATTACCACTTTCAATAGATTGGTTACGGAAACGCAGTGGCCTGAAGCAAAAAGAACCTCCCTGTTTTATAGAGGCCAAGATGAATTGAAAGACATCCTTTCCCAGATTGTAGATCCCCCTGAGGATTGTTCCACATTTATCGACCTGGTAGTGAAATTAGATCATAGTCTTAGCGAACGAAGAGGTGAAAAGACCAAACCCGATTATCCTCGCTTCCTCTTAGGAAAGACTGAGAAGAAGGAAAATAAAGATCTAGGGGAACCTATGCAAATAGGAGGCATCCGCGGCCCGTTATCTAGCGCTGAGCGGGAGAAAAGAAGAAGACTCAATTTATGTTTATATTGTGGGAAAGGAGGTCACTATGCTAGAGAATGTCCTGTTAAACCTAAGACAATAGCTAAACCTTCTCTTGTTCAGACTAGCCTTGCTACCGCTTCGGAAAACTAATGGACTTGGGGGACCTAGGGGTCAGTCCTTCAAGTCTCTCTGTAAGACAGACCTCTCATGTATTGGCTAATTCAATTCCTCTAGTACCCAAGCATTTCAACTTAATGGTAGTGTTGATTTTACCATCTCAATATCGAAAAAACATGCCTATCCTTCTTGATTGTGGAGCAACGGGGAACTTCTTCGATATTTCCCTGGCCAAGTCCTTAGGAATAGAATTCGTGCCTAAAACTCATCCTGAGAAAATTAGCGCAGTGGATGGGACTGCTTTGTCCTCCGGGCTCCTTGCTTTTCAGACACCCAGTTTGACTATGGTATGCGATAATGGGCACTCCGAAACCATCCAGTTCGATTTAATAGATACACCCAACTTTGGTGCAATCTTAGGGGTGCCCTGGTTACAGGTACATAACCCCCATATAGATTGGGTAGCCCGTACGGTCACTCTGAGGTCTCATTATTGTCTAATGCATTGTTATCAGGAGTCCCCCACATGGCACACGTCTTTATGTTGTGCAACGGAATCAGCTGTGACCACCGAATTACCCTCTGAATATGCGGCATACAAAGATGTGTTTGATGATGAAAAAGCTATAGCGTTGCCCCCGCATCGGGCATATGATTGCCGTATTGATTTGATTCCGGGGGCAATTTTGCCTGTAAGCAGAATATACGCTCTCACTGAGCCAGAAAACAGGTATCTGTATGATTATTTACAGGACATGTTAAAAAAGGGTTTTATCCGGCATTCTACCTCACCGGTCTCTTCTCCCATTTTTTTTATTCCCAAGAAGGAAGGAGGTTTGAGAGCCTGTATGGATTATAGAGCTCTCAATAAAGTTACTGTGAAAAACAAATACCCTCTTCCCCTCATCTCCACTCTCCTCGATCAGGTTCGGAACGCAAAGATCTTCACAAAATTAGACCTGCGGGGGGCCTATCATTTAATTCGTGTCAGGCATGGAGATGAGTGGAAAACGGCTTTCCGCACAAAGTTCGGACTATTTGAATATTGTGTAATGCCATTTGGCTTATGCAATGCCCCCGCGGCTTTCCAGTTTTTCATTAATGAAATATTGAGAGAGTATTTAGATGTGTTTGTGATCGTCTATATTGACGACATCCTGGTATTCTCACAAACCAAAGAAGAACATGTGCAACATGTCCGGATGATTTTGCAAAGACTGCAAGAGAACCATCTCTTTGCCAAACTCGACAAATGTCTTTTTCATACCACCAAGGTGGATTTTCTTGGCTTCGTCATATCTCCTGATGGTATACACATGGATGCTTCAAAAGTGGCGGCCATAATCAACTGGTCAAGTCCCTGTTCTGTAAAAGAGATACAGTCTTTTTTAGGATTCGCCAATTTTTACAGGCGATTTATAGAACACTTTTCGGATCTCATTAAACCCATCACCAGACTTCTTAAGAAAGGAGTGACTTTTCAGTGGGATGACAAGGCTGAACAAGCCTTCTAAGCTCTCAAGAATAAGTTCATAACAGCCCCTGTTATCCGACATCCTGATACTTCACAACCTTTTTATTTGGAAGCAGACGCTTCCCAATATGCGGTAGGTGGAGTCCTTTCACAAAGACACCCTCACAATGGGACCTTACATCCTGTGGCCTATTTCTCCAAAACCCTCTCTAATGCCGAACAAAATTACACCATAGGCGAGAGGGAATTATTGGCCATTAAATTGGCATTTCAAGAATGGAGGCATTATCTCTTAGGGTCACCACATGTTATTACCATATACTCAGACCATCGCAATTTACAGTTTTTCAAATCTGCCAAAGCCCTTACTCCAAGACAAATGAGGTGGGTGTCCTTTTTCAGTGAATACGACTTTGTAATTCATTTCCAACCTGGGGCCAAACATGGCAAGGCCGATGCTCTATCGAGACTAGGGAAAGAGAACAAACACACTGAAGAAATGCCCCCACTTATCATCCCGGAACATAAGATTGTGGCCCTAGGAGAGACAGAAATTGAATGTGCCTTTATGACAAGACTTGCCTCTGAGTATTCCTCATTGAAACCAGAAGACTGGTTAGTGACTCCTGAGAATTCTATCATCAACGGCTTATTTTATCATAAGGGACGTTTATTTGTTCCCTCTCAGGAGTTAAAAGACCTGATTATGGATTGGTGTCATTCATCCCCTTTGGCAGGACATCCCGGGGGCGATAAAACAACAAAAGCCTGTCAACGATGGTTTTGGTGGAAAGGAATGACACAGGACATACACGAGTATGTAAAGGCTTGTCCCACTTGTGCAAGACAAAAAGCCCTGCATTGTGCTCCCGCCGGGCTTTTACAACCCATGCTTATTCCCCACACTCCATGGTCTTCCATTAGCATGGATTTCATTACAGATTTACCGGTTAGCAGAGGGTACCATACTATCCTCGTGGTAGTGGATATGTTGTCAAAGATGGCTCATTTTATACCTCTTACCAAAATACCATCAGCTAAAGAACGTACTTACATATTCATACAACATATCGTGTGGCTGCATGGATTGCCCTCTATGATTGTCTCAGACAGAGGCCCCCAGTTTATTTCTAAATTTTGGCAAGGTTTATGTAAGACTCTCCATATAGATCACCGACTGTCCTCAGCCTATCATCCCCAAACAGATGGACAGACAGAAAGGACAAATCATACCTTAGAACAGTATTTACGATGTTTATTGGGAACCGTTACCAGTGATTGGGTCCAAGCACTTCCTTTAGCAGAGCTTGCATACAACAACGCCTGTCATACAGCCACTCAAGTTTCTCCTTTTTATTTTCTAATGGGTTACCATCCCCTTTGTCTACCTGTACGATTCCCTCCCTCATTGTCAGACATACCTGCGGTAGATGAACACCATGCTCATCTTTCTTCTATCTGGGACATGGCTAAACAAAGACTACAAGAAGCCAAACAACATATGAAAGAGCAAGCAGATAAACATAGACGTCCTGCTCCCACTTATATAGTTGGAGAGCAAGTATGGTTGGCTACTAAGAATCTAAGATTAACTGGTCCCAGGAAACTCCAACCTCGTTATATAGGCCCTTTTACTGTCTCTCGCATCATCAACTCTGTAGCCCTTAAACTTGACTTGCCCCCTGAGTATCAAATACATCCTGTTTTTCATGTTTCTTTACTGAAGAAATATGAACCCCCTTCTTGTCCGGAACCTCCTCCTCCTCCCATTACTGTTGAAGGGCAACTCGAGTATGAAGTGAGACGAATTGTCGATTCTCGGAGACAACGAGGTCGACTCCAATATCTGGTGGATTGGGTGGGGTACGCGCCAGAAGATAGGTCATGGGAACCTGCAGAACATGTTCATGCCCCCCGTCTAGTAAGACGATTTCATGCATTGTATCCTGACAAGCCTCGACCTGTAAATAGGCCTTTGGGGGGGAGAACTGTTACCCACTCATCCACTTGTGCAGTAAGCAAGTATCCCGCTTTCTCACTACAACACCCATAATGCATCACTTCAGGGATAGAGTTGTGTACTGTCCCAATCCCTCATTGCACGAGCTCATTGGTCCGTCCCTCATTGCACAAGATCATTGGTCCTGGATGATTTAAAACTAAGCTCCGCCTTGAGTTCATTGCTTGGCTTCTCAAAGCTCTGGCGACTCTCGTTGGAACCCTTGCCGTTCTGTGAATTTAGATTACTTGTATTCCCTGGACAATGGATCTAAGCTGTACTGAAGTTCCCTCCCACGATCCATGGTGGGTACTTCCCTGCGCTTCTTGTTGTCACCGTTAACTCTTGAGCCGAGGATTGTTTCTGCAATATTGTATCCGCTTCCCATGTGAAGAACCCCGGAGCCCCTCCTTTACAAGTGTTGGAAGCGTACCGTACCCAAGTGCATTTCCTCGTACCAGCGCTGCCTGCAGGGGGGAGGATTCTCTTCAATTCTTCCAACTACCGCACTACCGCATTGCACCAGCGACAGGAGACTTCCTCCGCAGTTATCAGAGTCTCTCTCCGCTCACTCACCCGCTTCGGATTCCCGGCATTCTGGTACGTCACACGCGCAGCGCGCGTGCAGCTGTTATTGATTTAACTCTTCTCAGGACACTTGCTACCGTTACTATTCTCATCCAGGCTGAACTTGGTGGTGTATTCAGGGCGACAAACATTCGAGACTCTGCCAAAATACTATATAGCCTCTTGTGCATTATCAAAGACTCTCTAAGAGGATTGTGGTGCTCCGTTTTTTGTTTTTTATGTTTTTTATTTTTTCTTAAACAAAACTTTATTGACACCATTCGCCCTGCCTTTAAAGTCGCTTGGAAACTGCCTCATTCAGGAGAGTCAAGTTCTCGCTAATACTTCACTCCTAGCTCACTGGGTGGACATACGTATGGTACTGAGCAGAGTCATTGAGAATTGCAACAGATTGCGAAGGTACACAACCTCTCTTAAAACACATAACGCCTTACACAGTGGGGGGAGAAGAAGTGTGGTATAGCTTAGGCTATTATTGCCATTAATTCTTCCCTTTCTTTTTCCTTGTTTATTATTTTTCCTGTGCTGCAGTCTTCTGTGTTCCTACCGGGCTCCTCACATCTGACACCCTTCAGCCTCCCTGGTGGACTACCCTGAAATCCTTCCTTGGTCCCGGCTCTTCCCCTGGGTATAACTCATTACTCAGTTTATGGTCACCATTGATGATGACTATACCCTAGGGGAGAGTTGGGATTCTAATCTTCGCTCCTGTGGATGTTGGCGTTCGCCATAGACTTATTCAAGTAAGTCAACTAGCCAGAGTGACACCAGCAATCCCCCCTTTGGTGATTTTATCACCAAATAATCACCCAAATTTCAAATTTCTTTTCCCCTTTTGTCAAATTCAACATGTCTTTTTGCTCATATTTTATAATCTAGTTTCTTTTTCATCTTCTCTTTTTGCTTCTATATACATACTTTCTCTTAATTCTTCTAATTCAATCTCATGTATTTCTCTTTCGTTTTTCTTTTCTCTTCTTTTTACTATTTCTCTTTTTGTTTTCTTTTTATTTCTTCTATATCTACAACACATACATACTAATCTAAAGATTAATAATGCAACAATCACACAAGTTAATGGAAACAATATCTTACCAAATATGGTACTACCTAATTTAGCTACGAAATTCTTAATAGCAATCATTTTATTTGCCATTCTAGTCCAAACATTTTCAGCTTCCAGTGGTACCAACTCTTCATGCAAATCAGTAATATTTTTGTTATAGACCTTTAAGTCTTTGCTTTCATCAGGAATGTAAGTGCAACAATGTTGAACTTTCAGCATTCCACAGACTCCACCCTCTTTTGCCAATAGAATATCAAGGGCAAGTCGATTTTGCATTACCATAGCACGTAAGGCAACCATTTCAGTATCTACTAATAGGAAGCCTCCTGCTGTGCTTGTGGATAAACGATCCACAACTGTTGACAATTTTCGAATATTAAGTGCGTTCAAAGTTATTCCCACTGCAGGTATCAATGCTCCAAAAATATCACCTATAATTTCTGTCCATGTTTCTCTCTTACCACGTTTTAGTATGTTAGTGTCTTCAGTGTTATCTACTCTATCCATGTGAAAGATTTTTGGAAAGACCAGACCAACATAACATGTGCCATACCAATGGTCAGGCAACCTGTAATAAGCCTTATTCCCACAAATATAATACAATCCAGGAAAGACTGGATCTTCTCCTCCTCTAAAACCCCATCCAGTTGCAATAAAGTATGTATCATGGCACTACTAGTCCCTAAGAAATAAGTATCATATTGGGATTTCCTTCTCGTGATTCACAATTTTCCCTTCTGTGATGCATCTATGGCCAAAGTTGGACTGGCTCCATTTTTCAATTCATTCTCTTTCCCTGTATCCCATAATGGGTCACTTATTCTTTTCCCATCAGCATTCTTATGCATCCCTAATCTTCTTTCTTCAACCATGTCTAGAAATGTTTTCTCTTCCTCCTTCAAACTACAAGTTAAATTATTTCTGTAAATGTACTCTAATGTTAATTCCTTAGTTTCTATAAAAATTTCACCTAAAATGTTAGCTTCCTTAGCAGGATTCAATCTTTTATTCATTGGCAATTGCCCTAAAATGTTATCTACATTAGACAAGTTATAGTTTAATTTCCCTATTTGATAGAATATACTAAGTAATACACTACATGAAATTCCATACGTAGCTGGGAGGTGATGATAAGTCACTCCTTCTGAAACAGAAGCAGGTAATTGCATACATACGTAGCAATCCCTTACGTCCATTGTCTTGACATATTCATACAACAACTTTGAAAATACATTGCTAGAAAAATCATTAATAGACCTATCCTTATGTACATGGGTGTTACTCATACTAGTTGGATCTACTTTCTGAAAACTTTTCCCTATATTAGTCGTATTCTCAGTATGTCCACCTAAAGTGTCTATAGTTACTCTGAAAGAAATTAGTAGAGCAAGCACGCTCCACAGAAGCATTAATAATCCTGTACAACAGCAGCACATCTTGCACCATCTTCTCATGAAGGTACATCTACTCTGGTTATTTTCTGTGTTAGCCATCTGGTCAATCTGACCGTGTCTTTTGACTTAGCCTCTTCTACTCCACTACTGGATTTCTAGGGCAGCAAGTACCCAACAGGTTATTACAATCTGTTAGTTCTCTATCTAGGTCTTCAGTATCCTTTCCAACTGATTTCTTTGGATGTCTCAATCTGGTCTCTCATCACTTTTTACTCTTTCATCATTGTCATCAAACTGCAGAAGGTCCTGAACCTCCGTTTCTTCTCCAATATCGGACAAGATAACTCTCAGGATTCCCACAGCTTCTTCTTCCTCAACCACTCTTAGTAAAGTCTCCTCTGGATTTCCTTGACTGTCTGCCTCTTCTCCTTGTTCAGGCAAAACTGCATATGTCCATTCCGGTGACTTATACTTCTGGTTGGGTTTTCTGAGTCTTTTGCTTTCTTCAGCAATATCTGCTTCACCTTCTTTAACTTGCGTTTGACTTGTCACTTCATTCACTTGTTCACCTTTAGATGATTCACCTCTTATCAATCGATACCTCAGTCTCTTTATTTTGTTTGGCCAAAGGTCTCCTTTAGCATTTCTCTTTGGCTTTCCTTCTGTGGTGTTTTTCTCTTTGATCCAAGTTCTCTTTCTCAGAACTTGGGCTTCAGGTGTCTCATTTCCACTTTCTTCAGATTCAGTCTCGATTGCCTCTTCACCAACAATTTCTTCTTCAACAGAAGTCTTCTTTTCAGCTACTGTTTCCCTTTCTTTAACAGTTTCTTTTTCAATAACCTGAGATTTCCCTACTTCTGTCCCTCCTTGGGTCTCCGGCACGCAATCTTCTTTCTGACTACTTGTCCCTTCACCTAGCTCGGTGTTGATGTTCCCTACACCTCCTCGGGGTTTTTCCGCATAAATCTGTCCCTCTCTTTCTACTTCTGTCCCTTCATCATCTACAACGATTATCTCAGGTGAGACTTCTCCAGTTTCCTTGTTTGCTTCAAGGGTCACTTCTGTTGTAATGTTCTTTTCTTTTCTTGCTTTCTTTCTGTGTTCATTGCTGATAGTTGGTATTTCAGGCAATTCTTCAGACTCTGGTCTAGTCTCTGAACCTTGCAATATTTTCTTCAGAATCCCTTTCGGTGGGTGTGAAGCCGGATGTGGCCTTCTTTCCCCCCTTTCAGGATTTCTTCCTCTTCTTGTTCTTTAAGTTTCACTGTCTGAGTCTTCACTCGATTCTGAATCAAAATACTCTCTTCCAATACCTTCTCCTGGGCTTGGAACTCTCAGAGTGTGACTTGCATGTATCCAGTTTTTCACTCCTGCACACTTCACAGCAGTCGTTGTGGTCAGGACCACTTGTCTTGGTCTTCCCCACCTTGGAACCAAGCAATTTCTTCTTCTGTGGACCTTTATTCTCACCCAGTCCAAAGGGCTCAAATCATGGGCTGGTTTCTTTTCAAGTGTGGTGGCGTCTTCTCCAACCTGGTGAAACACAGAATGTACTGCGTCAGCCAGGCCTTTACAGTAATCCAAAATCATGTCATCAGTTATTGTCATCAGCTTGTTGACAGGTACAAATGCATGTCTCATGGCACGTCCCATGATAATTTCATGTGGACTCAAACCTGTAGATCTGTCAGGAGTAGACCTAATTGTCATCAAGACTAGAGGCAAGACATCAGGCCATTTCATTCCAGTGGCTAAGCACATTTTACCAATTCTGTTTTTTATGGTGCCATTCATCTGTTCAACTACCCCAGAAGCCTCTGGTCGGTAGGCACAATGTAGTTTCTGCTGTATGCTTAATGCTTCACAAATCAGACTCATGATCTCATTGTAGAAGTGTCCCCCTCTATCTGATTCAATGGTTACTGGGAACCCGTACCTTGGGATGAATTCTCTCAGCAATAGCTTTGCTACGGTTATCCCATCATTCCTTCTTGTGGGGAAAGCCTCCACCCACCTGGAAAAAAAAACTACCACCAAAACATACCTCAGCCTGTTGACAGGTGGCATTTCAATGAAATCTACTTGCATTCTGGTGAAGGGTCCTCCTTCCCTACCTATTGTTCCTAGGCTCACAACAGTTTTCTTTCCAGGATTGTACTGTTGACATATCAGGCATCTTTGACAAAGGCTTTCTGCTATTAACCTGAACTTTGGATTGTACCAAGTTTGCTTAAAGGCTCTAATCATAGCATCCCTTCCTAGGTGTCCCTGGCCATGATACATTCTTGCCATGGTGGACAACATGCTATCTGGCCTTACTGGTCTTCCATCTCTATAGACCCATACATGGTCTTTTTCTCTTGGGGCACATCCTGCCTTTACCCATTGTTTCATTTCCTCATCTCCTACCTCATCCTGTAACTGCTTCACTTCTTCCCATGTCTCTACAACATTAGTAAACATTAAAGAGCAAGAAGACAGTTCTCTTTGTTTTCCCCGATTGATTGAGTAATTGTTTCTCGCACAATACTGAGCCATGTCATTTGCAAACTTGTTCCCGATGGAGATATAATCATCTCCTTGACTGTGAGCAGCGCATTTAACAACAGCCAGTTCTTTAGGCAGCTGTATCGCCTCAAGCAATCTTCCAATCACTTCAGCATTCTTAATGGGAGTTCCACTTGAGGTCAGGAAACCTCTTTGTAACCATAGCTGGCCAAAATCATGGACAACTCCAAATCCATATTGGCTGTCAGTCATCACAGTCACTCTCAGATTCTTTCCAATTTTGCATGCTTTGGTCAATGCCATCAATTCTGCCACTTGAGCGGATTTAACTCCTTTCAAGGGTGATGCTTCCACAACTCCATCCACGGTGCATACTGCATAGGCTGCACTCAACACACCTTCATCCGTTCTCAAGCAAGATCCATCCACAAACAGCACATGATCATTTTCAGGCAATGGCAAATCTTTTATATCTGGTCTGGGTTTTGTACAATAATCAAGCACATCCAAGCAATCATGATCAATTTCATCTCTTACCTGCACATTTTCAGCATCTGGCAACAACGTTGCTGGATTCACATTCACACATCTCTCCAGACTCACATTTGATGCTCCTAGAATGACTTTTTCATACTTAGTCAGCCGACTATGTGACATGAACTGTGTCCGGCTCCTTGTTAAAAGGATTGCCACATCGTGAGGTACGAATACCCTTACAGGATATCCCATTATAATTCCCTCACTTTGTTCCAGACTTTTGCATGTAGCAGCTACTGCTTTCAGGCAACCTGGTAACCCTACAGCTACTGGGTCAAGTGTTGATGAGAAGTACGCAACTGGCCTCCTCAATCGTCCATGTTTCTGAATTAACACTGAAAGTGCACAACCATTTCTTTCACTGCAGTACAATTCGAATTCCTTTTCATAGTCAGGCATACCTAGGGCAGGTGCTTCGCACAGCCTGTTTTTCAATTCTTTGAACGCTGCCAATTGTTCTTTGGTTAATTCAAAAGGGTCCTTTACTTCACTTTTGGTCAATTTTATTAATGGCTTGGTAAGCAGGGAGAAATTACTTATCCACTGACGACAATAACCAACCATTCCCAAAAACATTCTCACTTCTCTTTGTGTCATCGGGGCTCTCATTCCTTTGATAATTCTGATTCTGTCAATTGTCACTTTCCTCAGGCCTTTCTCAATGTTATGTCCTAGGTAGTGAACTTTTTTCTTACAGAATTGCAATTTGGCTGGGGATACCTTTAATCCTCCATCTGCCAAGTGATTCAGCAAAGCAATAGTGTCTACTTCGCAAGCTTCACGTGTTTTTGATGCCACAAGCAGGTCATCAATGTACTGGACTAATACTGAATTTTCAGGCATTGTTAGACTTTCCAAAGATTTCTTTAACAACTGATTAAATATGGAGGGGCTTTCTGTGTACCCCTGTGGAATTCGGCACCATGCCAAAATACGCTGTCCAACCGAAATGCAAATATCGGTTCGCTGTCGTGATGCAACGGGATCGAAAAGAAAGCATGGCACAAATCAATTACTGTGTACCACTCAGCATCATGGGGAATCTGATACAAAATCACTGACGGGTTTGGCACAATGGGACAACATGATACAACAATTTTGTTGATTTTTCTCAAATCCTGCACTATTCTGAACTTCCCATTAGGTTTCTTCAGTCCCATGATCGGTGAATTACATGGACTGCTCAAAATTTCTCTCAATACCCCCTGCTGGATCATTTTCTCAATTATAGGGGTTATTCCTTCAATTATTTCAGGTGTCAGTCTGTACTGTGGAATATTTGGGTAAGCTACTCCCTCTTTCACAGAAATTTTCACTGGATCAACATTTCTCATCAGGCCTACATCTTCTCCTGTAAAATCCCAGACTGATGCTTTCACAGTCTGCTTTAATTCTGGGGGCAACTCATCAGGGTTGAATACTGCATATGTCCCAACAGCCTCACTTTCTCTGTTGTCTATGGTCATTCTGTATAGGACATCCTCATCTGGTGTCTCAAAAGCTATTCCATCTGGTGTACAAAAAATGGCGCAGTTCATCTTGCACAATATGTCTCTGCCTAACAAATTCACAGGACTGGTGTCACACACCACAAATCGGTGCATGTCTGAAAATTTCCCTATTTTAACTTTTACTGGTTCAGTAAGATGGGTCTTAATCTGTGTGTTGGACACACCAACTACTTGGATTGTTTCACCCGAGAGAGGAAGGTTTTTAACATCAGCTGACCTGACAGTAGATCGTGTAGCACCAGTATCGACTAAGAAAGTGATGCTTTCATCATTAATTTTTCCATCTACAAAAGGTCCTGTCTGGTCTATTTCTAGAGATGCGCCAAGTACGCACTCTGCTTCCTCCCCTCGGCACCGTCGAAATTCCTCCTCAGTGTCACTTCCCTCATTCCTCAGCCAATATTGTGACACAGCATTTGCACGTTTTAATTTGTTTACCTGTCCTTCGTTGTAAAATCCCATCTCTGGACTATACTTCTGAGGACCTTTGTTGTGCGGCAAGGGCGGCTTTGGCTCTTGATTCTGCTGCTTAACAGCCTTCTGCTGTTGCTGCTGCTGGCCACTTCCCTCACTCTGCACCTGTGGATTCAATGATTGATTTCCAGCATTAGCACAAGGAGGATTCTTACAATCGGATTTCCAATGCCCTAATTCTCCGCAGTTGTGGCACGGAAACTTCTTCTTTGCTTCCTCAATATTCCCCTTTCCTTTTCCTGGACCAAATATTTGTCTATTTCCTGGGTTGTTAGCTTGTTCAATTAACTGAGCTTCCTGTCTTTCTGCAACCTTCACTTGTGCCCACATTGCTTTCTCTTTCAGCTTTCTCTGCTTTGCCTTAATTTCATCACTGAAATATTTAGCATGTCTCAAGATTTCATCAATCTTTTTACTTTGCCAGTCCACTGTGTGCTGTCTAATCATCTCACCAATTTCAGGACGCAAACCATATACAAATCTGTATACAAAATGGCTCAAATCCTTCACACCTAGATGTTCATCTCCACTAAACTGCTTAAAAGCTAGTATTAGTCTTTCATAATAGGCAAGGACTGATTCTTTCACTTCCTGCTGTGTTCTGTCTATTTTAACCCAATCTGTTTCTTTTGGAGGTACCTTGTTCTTCAGGAAAAACATAACCTGCTCGTACTTCTTCATGACCTCGGGATCGGGTGCTCCTGTCTTAGGATCTCTTGGGTATTCTTTTGTCGGCCAATCTATGACTATCTTGCATTCTGCCCACAAATCTGCTGGTACGATTATATCAATCAGACTATTCAGATCTATCCACAACACCTTTGACAATTTCACAAATCTGTCTACCTGTCTGTACCACTCGACGGGCTTTTCTCTCAATCGAGGGAAATCATTAGTAAATGACAAAATGTCTTGTCTGGTCCATGGGACATGTACATATCCTCCTCCTGGAATCTCTCTCATAGGAAATGCCGTCACTGACTTATCCTTCTCTCTCATAGGGAAAGCTCTACCTGCTGTTTCTTCCTGCATTCTACCCCACTTACTTCTCCATTTTTCAGCATCTCCCCATTTTCTTAACAAAGTGATTATGTCCCTAATCTGTCCTATTCGGCCTGTGGTGTTCAAGTTTTCAATGTCTCTGTCTGTGAAATCCACCCTGTAAGGTTTTTGTAAACCCTTCATCCGGTCTATGTCTACTCCCATTTCTCTCGCTATTTCCGTCAACCTGTCATGTGTGTTCTTTGCTCTCCATGTAATGCTCTTACAAAGGAACAATACTTCCTCATCCTGGTAGTTTTTTAACGTTTCTACAGGGATCGTTCCTACTATGAGTTCCTCTAATACCATGCGTAGTCTAGCTACATCCATTACTTGAAATTCCTTTTCTTTCTCCTGAAAACCTTTCAACCAATCACTCAATTCTTCAGTGGTTATTCCCAGAGATTTTCCTGCACTCACTGGTTCCACTACTTTTTGAGGTTCTAGTATGGATCCTCCAATTCCCTTGTTCCTTTCCATAGATGCAGGACTCATAAACGGGTCATTCTGCTCATTTATTCCGCTTTCACATATTGTGTGTCTCCACGGATTCTCTCCTGTCCTCATTGGGGTCTGCTCTCGCTGAACATTTTGTCTATTGTTCACATATGGAACTGTTAGACCATGTTCACTGTTTCTCTGTGTGTCAAAAATAGGCATAACGGGACCTATAGTTACAGGAACCGTAACCGCTTCAAGATTCTTGGTCAATTCTCTTATTTTGTCTGTTAATTCTTGTGTGGTTCTAGCTAGTTCCCTTGTATTTTCATCCTCGATTTCGTCTTCTCTCTCTCTATTTGATTTATTTCCTTTCACTTCTGGTGTCATAACCTCTGTCTTAATGGTTCTCAGGGTTTCTCTCATGGGGGCATTCGGAACCTCTGGTTCACGTCTATATGGAGGTGGATTCTTGTAAAATATATCTTCTAAGAGGTCATCATCAGACTCATTCGCTCCATACCTCCTAGTCTCCACATTATTTCTTTTCTCGGTACATTTTACCCCTTCTGTCTCCCCTTCTGTTCTCATAGGAAACAGCTCATCAGTCATGCTAGCGTCTCGCCACCTTCTCATCCGATCATGATGAGTTTCACGATCATTATTTCGTCCGAACATATGTCTGTACCTGTTCCCACTCCGCTGTCTTTCCCTTTCATGCACTTCGTCTTCCCATTCCACCAATGCCTCAAACTGTGTCGGCCTCGGTCGGGGCTCTAGACACATCATTCTTTCCCTTAAATTTCTTAACGTGGCCAGATTAAATGAGCCATGTTCTGGGAAAGCTAAAACTCCATCGTCCTTGGTATACTTCACCCAATTGTCTAACCAAATACAAGTATGATACCCATATTTCGCAACCATGAAGTATGCGGGGGTTCTTGTCGGAGGCAATAATTGCCCTTCTCTTTTCACTACTTCCTTGTCTTTATCGAACCAGGTTCGTATTTTATTAAACAAGGACTTTTTCTTCTTTTCCTCGCTGTGGTAGTACATTTTCTCGTTTACCGCAACTTCCTAGTCCTTTCTACAACTGTACGATCTTTTGTCCAATAACAGCGCGACTCACACCAACGCACCAATCCGGAGCGTCTACATCACTGTCTCAGTCCACAAATCCCAGCGCGACTCACACCAACGCACCAATCCTGGAGCGTCTACGTCACCCTGTACTTCTTCCAATCCCTGTGCGGCGTACACTAATGCACCAATCACAGCGCTTCCACTGTTCTAACCCACTGTCCAATTGCAGCGCGGTCTTCCTGACGTCAGCAGTCGCTGCAGCAGCTCCTGCTCCTGTCTTCTGTCACTCGTCTACCCCTCCTTTACAAACTTCGCGGTAGACTTTGTTTCAGATTCTACGAGTTTGTTAGTTACAACATATAAACATCTCCATTGTCTGCTCCGCTAACCACAGAATAGTAAAAGACCTTCCCCACGAGAATCCCGCCTTTCCCGGGAACAGCGCTTACCTCTGCTCCACTACGGAATCGTTGCTTCTGTTGACAAAGTAGCACATCCCTCTACTCTGCCCTTCTAGCAAGCATCCATTAACTGTTTCCTCCCGGAACGCCCCTAGGAATTTTACAATCAACAAAATGCCTATACATTCACGCACTTTCACACCAGAAAATGTAGTATATTCACACAGAATTCTGACTTTCCCGAGAACAGCAAACAGCCTGTCCTACTACAGAATTATAACACACGTTAACAAAGCAGCGCTTACCTCTGCCCTGTCCTTCTAACAAGTGTGGAAATATGGATTTTTATGATCAGTTATGTCCCCTATCTTGGACCCCAACGGTTTCATGTATAAGTCACAAGTACATGTATGTTCCCTCCAGTTTCAGTTTTGAAGACGCAAACACATGTGCGTCCACCGTCAACATGTCCTCTTTCAGATCCGCCATGAATGGGCCGGATATTCTATTCCTAAGTATGAAAGGCCACCGGCTTTATATGGTTCATTTATCCCATTTTACAGTCCAGGCGAGTAGGCCCTGATTCTGCCATTAAGCTTTTTCCTGCCTTCTGCCTCTGAAAGCTCCAGTCTGAGCTCGCATCTGTATCCATGAACTTTGTCCTACTCCCTGCGCGGCTAACGGTGCCTGACTCGGCCTGTCGGCCTGTCTGCTTGCCAAAAACTGTATTTCACCTTCAAGATTATCTGCTCTGCTCCGCTCCTCATCCAATGCATTCCTGTCTAGCAGTTTAAGTAAACATTCCTCTAGCTACCGTGCAAAAGGGCCCGGCTTCTCTGTCTTTATGCAAGTAATTCATAGCCCTGTTACTATGGAAGATTTCTGCCCTCGCATCTAGTGTAGACACTTAGACGCTTGTACACGCACTAACAGTCAGTATAGTCAGTATAGAATAAGATTCTATCCTAAGAGACCTCTCTTTTTGGATAACACAGTTCTTTAAACATAGGATGTAAGATATGATTTAGGATTAGGTTGACATAACCCCAGACTTCTGTCTCCACATGTAGAGCTAAATGTCAAGTCCCCTTCACCCCCTAGTTGCACGTCAATCACACGTCATGCTGCTGCGCGCGCATCTCTGCCAAGTATTTCTGCTGACATTGCGAAATTCTTTCATGGAACCACCCATTTGTGACATCATATCTAATGACGTTCTTTAGTTACGCCTAGTTACACCCATTTTAGTTACGCATGTATGTTTTTATCTCTGTTATCAACTGTTACGCCTCCTGCATCTGTTTCACTGTAATGCCTCTTCTATAAAAATGATTACCTGTCAATAAAGTATTGTCCTTCACTTCCTGAACCTTCGTGGTGATGGAATATGAAGCCCACAAATTCGAATTGTGTTTTGGAATAAAGCCCGTTCCGAACCTCTAATACCACGGATTCTGCCTCTTATTTTATTGAGCTATTCTTATTAATTTTCCGCATCAAATTAAGTACCGGTAATTAAATTATTTACCACATATATGGCGCCCGAACAGGGACACTTTCTCATCTCACGCGCCGGAGGTGCGTTGCAGGCCCGGTCTCCTGCCACAGCTGGACGGACAACAACGCGTACCCACAGGATTTCCTGTATCTCCCTCCTGCCGAGCGGGGGTAACTGAGGCTGCGATCAACACCCAGACGAGGCGGTGAGAAGTGCGAAGTATCCCGACCAGAGCCTAGCTGAGAGAGCAAGATCCGAGGTATACAGAGGCCCACCAGGTTCCGAAGTTCCGAAGTTTCGAGTCGAGTCCAGTCTGGTCCAAGTCCAAGTTCAGTTCAGTTCCGAGGCCTTCCGTTCCGAGCTACCCGGTGAGTACCATTGCCGGGGAGGCGTTCTGACGTGCACATAGGGTGTGCCGGTCAAGACGGGTTCGGGTACACAAATCCGGTCTGCACTGTTTCAGCAGTGTATCTGTACTGTTTAGCAGTATATCAAGTATGTCTAGTATATAATTCAGAATTACCTAGTTAGTGCCGAGTATTATGCTTAGTGACTAGTTCCCTAAATGGCCATCATTGTTGTTCATTAAATGTTAAATGTTAAAATGTTTTAAATATGTTCTGCATATTGTGGTGTGAATGACTGTTCATTATTGTGTTTTGTTGTATTAAACGTGTTCAAAATTAGGTATCAAATCAGTTCTCAATATGCCGCTCTTTTCGAGATTAAGACAGATCAAAACTAGAAAAGGGGTACTCGAAGAAGCTGTTCCCATTCCTCCTAGGGACACTCCAGGGTACTTCATGTATCATAAACATGGCCTAGACGCCATATTATTTCTTGATTTATGGGTAGACTACACCAAGGAATTACCAGAAAGTCAGAGGTGGCCCGCAGCTGGGACCTGGGATGCAGATTGCATCATGAAAGTAGAGGAAGAATTATGGAAAAAGAAAGCTAGACAATCACAGAAAGATGCCATTGAATTATGGCGTAAAGAATCATATAGACGTACAGAAAAAGCACTCAGACAGGAAGAGAAAAGTAAGGAGAATTCAAATAAAGTCCGAGAAAATCTATTAATTGAAGAAGGTACCCGAGCAAAATCAGAACAAGCAGACAGACAAAGAAATGCCCTTATGAATGGTATGTATCCTCTTCTGGCCGAAGGGTTACCTAAGGCTACTCCGGAGATACCAAAAGACTTGCCACCTCCATTGTTTCCGATAAAAGCACATCCCAAAGGGCATCCCAGAACCGCAGAAGATGTTTTCCTTTCCTCTTATTTAGACGACGCAGCTCCCGAGTATGCTAATACTGCACCACATAGACCGCCTGCCGAGGGGGTTCAACGCCAAGACCCTCCGTCTGTACCTCCGCAACAACAAACTCCGACACAAGTTCCGGCAAGCACATCTGTTTCTACAGCTGTACCCACACCTATGGTTGCTATATCACGTTCAACGAATCCTTTCACATCCAGCACCCCAGGCGGTGCTACAGGAGGTACAGCAAACATTTTTTCCACGCCACCCAGAGTAAATAAACTTTCCTTCCAAGAATTAGCCCACCAACGTACGCCCAAACTAGTAACTCCCGACATGCTTAAGGAACTTCTAGTAGATTGTAGATATGACCCTGTGCCCGGCAAAGAGGACGAAATGCTGCTGGCATCATTACGTATCCGACGAGCTGCAATATATTTAGGGAGGCTACCAGGAATGACTACACATTTAGAAAATATATATCACTTTGTCCAGTCAGGACGAGATTCTGAAAGTATTAATAGAGCCATGGAGTACCAGAAAGTGGAAATACAGGGGGAACTGTTACGTTTCCTCATAAATTGTGTGATCAGAAACCAAGACCGACCAGGGGTAAATCCGGAAGAAATGCGAATTCTTACCACATGGAGTCGGAATATATCAGAGGGGAGACATAATAAACTATTAAGTATAGTAGCTATGTGTCGAAAGATCCGCAAAGAAGTAGAACGAATACACGAAGAAAGATTAGCGGTAGACCAGACTGAACAAAACGAGGAGGAGGAGGAAGAATTAGAACTGCCCACAGGACAGTTAGAAACCATGGCCTATGTAGGTAGAGGGAGATCTTGTAATAATACTAGATGCTTTACTGATCCGATACGTCCGATACGTCCAGATAATAACAGAAATTTCCAAACACCTATAATAAATATAAGGTCCCCCGAACATTCGTTCCAAGCCGCTGACAAATTACTCCGAGAACGAAGGGGTTATCATATACTCGATTCTATGGACGAACAAGAATTAGCCAGGTCAGCCGTTCACTGGGTTGACAGTCCCGGAAAATATAGTGATGATACACTAGCACATACGTTTTTGAACCTCACCCCAGATGAACAGCGTTTAGCTGGTATCTACATGATTCAACAACTCCTTATATTATATAAAAGCCAACACTCCGATCCTGGTCCCCTACCTGATATATTGACTGAATTACTCACGAATAAATGGAGAGGTTCAGGTACTGAGTTAATGAGAGAAATACTAGAATCCAGAAAGCAGTATATTCTTTTTGTATGCCCCGAACATGTCTCACTGCCCATCAAGGAAAGAACGACGTATTATATGGATAGACAGAATCCCTTACGCGAAGTCCACCCGATAAAAGGTGATGACAATCAGTTTAAACGTGTGTTTGTATACACACCCATATCTAAAATGGAACTATTAGAAATGAAGAAAGTGGTACCCAGTCATGACAAAGACCCAGCGGGTTTCCACCGTGAAATTAAAGACATGTTGCTCATGGGAGAGTATACCTATCCCGACATTATGAAAATATTAAAGGTATTAATGCCTGCGGGCATTTACGAAAAACTCAAAGAAAAGGATTGGGAGGTGGGAGACCAAAAGATAGATTGGACAGCATTAGAAAACGAAGAAACAGCTCGAGGTCCAGGTTTAGGGCTCGGGGAAAAGACCAAAATACTACCAGGTTTATTAGTACAGGTACTGCCACGTTTATTAACTACGAAAAAGGAAGACTGGGGTGCAATCTCAGCCTGTAAACAAAAGCAAGATGAAGACACTAGTGATTTCTATGCCCGATTCGAAAAATGTTTTGGTATAAATAGTGGAATAAAAGCAAGTAGCGAATCGTATCCACATCTGTTTGTGACAAAATTAGTTGAAAATGCCTTGCCCCAAGTTAAGAATAGAGTATTGAAATTCGAGAGTACCTGGCAAGGTAACACTCCGTCACAAATGTTACAAATGTTACAGTACCATCACAATAGAATTAGAGAGGAACAAGAACATGAACAAAGACGCATGAAAGACACGAAAATGAAAATGCTAGTTTCCCAGACAGTTCCAGCTGACGGTCATAAAAAGGGTATGACACAGTCCAGTGTTTCAGCAGGTCCTGTAAAAGGGACATGCAACTATTGTAAACAGCCAGGTCATTATGTACACGATTGTCCAGTTTTAAAACATAATATCGCCATAGGTAATACAAAAGAAAGACCACGGCCACTTAGACAGGATCAGAACCAACAAGGAGCCCCGCAGCATGCACAGTCCATGCCGGCTCCGCAACAGTCTATGCCAGCTCCACCACCGCAGCCTATTGCTGCCACACAAACAACAACACAACAGATGTACCAGACCGCACAGTATGACTATCCTGATTATCAACGATACTCATGAAACAGCCTAGAGAGGGAAGTTGGCTTACCCCTTATCGAGGTCCCTGTAGATCAAGAAGGACCTTATGTACACAGTGAATTATTAGGCCAAGATAGAAAATTTTTACTTGATACAGGGGCAAGCCGAACAACCATAAAACGTAGTGAAGTTCCAGGGGCACCCCTCTCAGGCTCACAGAATATTTCCCTTGGTTTTTCAAGAAAACCTATCATTAACGAAGTATCACAGCCTCTTCCCCTTACGATTGGTCCCTTGACACGAACTACAGATTTATTGCTTACTAAATCATGTCCAGAAAACCTGTTAGGTATAAAAACATTGAAAGCTCTAGGAGCTATAATATGTTGTTCTCCGGAAGGAGTAAGATTGTTTCTACGTGATTTCAAAGGGCACTATGTGTCCCGAGACATGGATCACCGACTGCAGACTTTACCCACACATTTATGGGCACAAGGCCCTACAGATGTTGGTTGCATGAACATTACACCATATCGAGTCACACTAAAGACAGGAGTAGTACTACCACGAATGCGACAATACAAGTTACCCCCAGATGCTGTAGTGGCTTTACTGCAAATCATTGACGAGCTTATTACCCAAGGAGTGGTTGTGGAAACCGACTCCAATGTATGTAATTCCCCGATAATTCAGATTCTTAAACGAACTGATCCAAAAGCCCGTCCAGTATATCGACTGGTTATTGATCTGCGCGAATTAAATAAATGTATTGTACCACAATACCCCGTAGTCCCAGACATTTCTTCATTACTGACAGCCATTGATTCCGAAGCAACATTCTTTACTGTAATTGATCTCAAGAATGCCTTTTTCAGCGTCCCAATAGATCCGGAAAGCCAATACTTGTTCGGATTTAGTTTAAATGGACGAAGCTTTAAATTCACACGCGCACCTCAAGGATTCACAGAAAGCCCCAGCATCTATAGCCAAGCATTGAAACGAGAACTTGACAGTATCCACATGCCAGTCAACACTGCCCTGCTTCAATATGTCGATGATCTGCTGATCACCGCCCGAAGCGAACCTGAATGTGAAAAAGCCTCACTGACGGTTTTACAATTCTTGGCCGAAAAGGGGCACAAGGTGTCCCCTTCTAAGCTGCAATTCTGTGTCCAGCGAGTTGTTTACCTTGGGCACTCGCTGTCCAAGGAGGGAAGGCAGCTTACACCCGATCGCATCCAGTTAATTGCTAACATGCCAATACCCAAGACACAAAAGGAGGTGCGGGCTTTTATAGGCCTCACTTCATATTGTAGGCAGTGGATCCCTCAGTATGCATTTCTAGCAAAACCACTCATTCAGTTGACAACACAGGAGGCAGCCACATCGACTGTCCTCCCTTGGACTCAGGAACATACACAAGCTTTTGAAAGCCTAAAGAAAGCTTTATGTCAAGCACCTGTTTTAGCAACACCATGTTACAATAAACATTTTACGCTCTTTGTTACAGAACGCGAAGGTACTGCTTTGTCAGTACTCACACAGGAACAAGCAGGATCACACAAACCATGTGCTTATTTTTCTAGTACATTAGATCCAGTAGCTCAGGCTCTGCCTGCGTGCCTGAAATCAGTGGCAGCGACAGCTTTAGCAATCAGACAAAGCGATGCCATAGTGTTAGGACATCCATTGACAGTACAAGTACCACACGCAGTAGAGGTTCTCTTGAACCGAACGCAAACACAACACTTGACTATAGCAAGACTCACCGGTTACGAATTAACATTGTTTCAGCCACACATAGGGCCTCATGTAGGTAAATAAATTTTACCGTTTCTTAAATACCGAGCCGTACCGAATCGTTAAATTAGAATCGTTAAGTTATATGTAGGTAAAAATTCGGTAACAGTTACCGATTCAGTAACATTCGGTAATCACGAATCGGAATTCACCGAATCGGTAAATACCGAGGTGGTATTTACCGAATCGGTAAATACCGAGGTGGTATTTACCGAATCGGAAAATACCGAGGTGGTATTTAGCGATTCGGAAAATACCGAGGATACTACCACCTTCCCTTAACTAAGTAGCTAATATCATAATTATGTTATAATAGAAGGTCTCTTAGGCTTGAATAGGGGACCCCATACCTCAGAAATCAGCTCAGTGAAATCACATCACAGGAGCATCAGGAGCCGTCTCGCAGGAAGGCTCGTCTTCGGTCTGAATAATAAACATGATGTCTGTGATATGAAAAGCACCAACTGTCAGGTATTTGCAGCTGCGCGTGTGTCATGGCTAAATAGTGGGTCGAACAACCTAGAGTGGAAAACATGCATTGTGTAAAATTCCAGACTGTGTGTCACAGCATGTACAGACCAAGGTCGCTGCGCAGAGCTTGGGATGGGAACAACAGAATGCACTCGTCTGAAGGAAGTCTCGAGTCAGCAGTTTATTCAAGAAAGAACATGTAAACGCAGTGTCGTGTGCAAAGACAAAAAGATGGCTACATAACATTCAACGTGGTCATGCTAACTGAACAATGTATGTACGTATTCAGGGAGAACTCACTACACGCCCCCTTGAGCGAAGCAATATTTAATAGGCAAGAAAAGAGAGAACGCAGAGTTCAGTTTCGTCAGAGCAGAACAAGGCGTAACCAATGCAGCGCCAAAGTCCTAAAGTCCAATTAATTGCAGCATAAAATTCCAAAAAACACAATGCAAGTATAGTAAAAAACTCAAGCCGACCATCAGGAAGAGAAAAAAGAGAAATAAAAGAAATAAATGTTGCGCCAGGGTGCTGTCCAGTAGCACAGGCGCAATGGACGACAATCCAGTTAATCCATGAATGTATAGGCAGCATATGTGGCCACGGCTTCCAACAAAAAATCGTTTGCAGGGCCACTAAAAGTCTCAGCCATCCAATTAAGTAAAGAAAAGGAACATACGTGTTCTCCAACCAACGGAGCCTCTCGCACAATCAGAGGGCACCCGGAATGTTCCTCCAAATAGCTCATGGACAAGAAGTCGTAGGCTGCCGCTGAGATGTCCCAATTACCCAGGATACCATGCGCCGCACCACACGCCATGATCCGGACACCAGAACAGGACAACTCGTGAGACACTAAGGGCCTCATCAGTCGATCGAAATCCGGCACCGGAGACACCATGTTGGTCAAGCACAAATCCAGAGGCCATTCAAAGGGACAATCCAGGCAGTGTAATACAGGTTGTACGCAGGTGAAGTAGGAATACCTGAAGGATAATCCATAAGCCAGGCTCAAAGTCGCCAATGGCAGAGTACCATAAAAGTCAAGCATCCTATCACGAAGAAGATGCAGACGGGACAGGTGCTCGTGTGGCACAGAAGGAGCAGCCATTCCGGAGTATGAAAAGGAAAAGCAGCACACCTGCCACTAGCGCCAGGAGCAGCGGGACACCTCCAAAGATGCTCGAGAACAGTGAATGAACAAATGCCGGAATTACACCAAAAATAGGTTGGAAAGAGGTCACGAGACCCGAGCCCACATGTGTAAAAAAATGAGCCAGGCCGGTCGTGGACGAGGCATTGAAAATAGTTTGGATCAAAGAGCCGAAATGCAGGGGGAGGTCAGTATTCAGAGGCGCCTGTACCTCAGTGCGCGTATTAGCAACGTGAAGGACAAATGTTTCACGAGAGGAAGTCAAAGGCACCTCTTTGTGGGACAATAGCGCTCTATTCTGCTCAACTTGTTGAACTCTGCTTTCAAGGTTGGAATCGAAGGCCAGATGGAAACATCCAGCCGCACATGCGGGGGTGGAAGAAGAACAGTATTGCAGCAGACAACTTTATGCGAGACAGTTATGTACGGGATTCCCACTCACATCCCGCAGCAAGCTTCATTATTCAACATTAAATAAATACCGTTTGCAAGCAGAGTGAAAGGAGGTGTAATCACAGGCACTGGGATACCTCGTAGGACGCACGCCAAATTCGGGGCTTGTACATTGCATGCGCCGTGTACTTGCATGTGCCTATTGTCTCATGTATGAATCCTAGAAGAGAGAGTGCTAAAGCTATTATCTATAACGGCTAAAGCCTTCTCCATGTTTGCTTGGTCAATAGCTCTCAATCTGGAAGCCGCCTCACTGTGCGACAACTTGCAGACTTCGTTGTAAATAGCATACGCCCACCTTTTGGTTGAGCCACCCACAGGACCATTCACAAAATCATTCAATTCGGTATGCACATTGATGGAGGGGGTGGACTTCCTGATCCTGTAGATGTGCTCTGTGTCAGCTGGTGGACAGATTGGGATGTGTGTACCATCAATGCAGCCAATGAAATGGGGGAACTGTGCCATGTGAGAAATGTCTGTTTTTGTTTACTGCAGTGCAGCCTGTGTGTTGTGGAAGCTGATGTAGTGGTGCATTCTCTGCATCATGGCATCCAGGAAATTCCTGAAGGAACGGGACAGGCAACTCTGGGATACACCACCCACCGCAGCTGTCACCACCTGATAACTGCCGGATGCCAACAGATGTGGGCTGCAGAGCACCTGCACATGTGGGGGTATGGCGTGCGCCCTTCTTATTGGCTGGTCCAGGAGTGGGTGCAGGTCCCTGATTAAGGCCATGATGGTTTCGGGGTGTAGCCTGTACCTCTCATGTATCTCTGCATCAGTCAGCTGGAATAGTGTGATGCGCTGTCTGTAGATGCGTTCCTCCCGTCGCCAAACCCTCAGTCCTGCTGCCTGTAGATGTAGGCGCCTTGCAATGACGTACATAGCGGGCATGTTGTCCACGCTGTTGCATTTTGGGATTGCTTATCTGCACTGTTGATGGTTACCACCTGCTTTCAATCCGTGTTAATTACCGACTCTTATTTACCGATTTTCTTGGATTTCTTAATTACCGAGTGCTCCTACATGTCATTTTCATTTTTACCACTTCATATTTACCACTTCATATTTACTGATTCGTTAATTATGTATTCGGTAACTCTGATTCGGTATTTTGGAATTCGGTAAATATGAATCGGTATTTACCGCCTCATATTTACCGAAAAGTGGTTTTTGGACTCCTACATCTCACTTGTCTGAATACCGGTCGGTAACGGCATATTTACCGAAAATCGGCCGTTACCGACCGGTATTTGGCTACCTACATGAGGCCCATAGAAATCAGACGTTGTAGTACATTGAATCCTGCCACACTTTTGCCAGTAAACGGAACAGACCCACTAGCTCATGATTGTATTGAAGTTATTACTATCACGACGAAACCTAGACAAGACTTGACAGACGTCCCATTGTCAGACCCAGACCTGACGTTGTATGTAGATGGTTCATGTATGAGAACAAGTACAGGAGAGTTAGTGGCCACGTATGCAGTCACAACAGACACTAAAGTCATTGAAACAAATTGCATAAATACCTTGTCAGCTCAAGCAGCAGAGCTCATCGCTCTGACACAAGCCTGTATTCAAGCTACGAATAAGAAAGTCAACATATACACTGATTCACGTTATGCATTCGGAGTTGTACATGACTTCGGCGTGCTGTGGCGAGAGAGAGGTTATTTAACTTCTCACGGTGCCCACATTCAGCACGGACCCCTCATTCATGCCTTATTAGTATGTTACATCATTCCCATCAGACTAGCAATGCTACAAATTGTTGGATATGTGGCCGACTCCCTCCCTATCAGAACTATAAGGGAATTCTGCCTCTCTTTCCATATCCGTTCACACACAATGGCTCCTGTGGAGCATGGTTTAGTTTAATTAATTCCCTAGATTCGAATTCCGCAGTTTATCAAGACAACTGGGTATGGGGAAACCTGAACTTAGTTTTGCTTAAAGTCTGCTACCCTAACAAGGAGGGACTTCCCAAAAGAACAGGAACTGATCTAGAAAATGAAGTATACGGATTAGGTAATTTCACGCTTAATCTCATGATCCTGAATGTTGAATCCGAAGCTGCACCAATTTTGCCCGCTATGTCAGTATTTCCAGTTAAAGGTGAATTGTGTGTAAGAAAGAATGGTTCCATACATATGGGCCATAGTAAGTGCACCACTGTAATAGAATTCAGTGATCAAGGCAAATCTACATTTAGAGCTTCTCATCATTCCTACTTCGTATGTGGTCAGACCGCATATATACGTTTGCCTCTAGATTGGGATGGTACCAGTTACATCGGATTCCTTTTGCCACCTGTTTTCCTAGCTCCTCCTGATTATCACAGAAATACTCATTTAATACACAATAGAGAACGGAGAGATCTCCCAATAGTCGATTACACTGAGACAGCGTGGGAAAAATACACAGATTTCAATAAAGGTCTCTTTCCCTATATAGGTACAGTTACCAATAGTAAGCTGATACGTAGATTAACCAGAACCCTTGAAGCAGTAGTGAACGAAACTATTTCCGCCTTAGGCAATTTAACAGAAGAGCAGTCTGCTATGCGGATTGTTGTGCTTCAAAATCGTCTTGTCCTTGACGTCATCCTGGCCGATAGGGGCGGAGCTTGTAGGGTCATCGGATCAAGTTGTTGCATTTTCATACCAGAAAATTCGCCGTCAGTATATAAAGCCATAACTCGCCTTCATAAGATTGTAAGCCAGATACACCAGAATCCAGGCACCTGGACTTGGTCCGGTTGGTTTTGGAGTGTACTGTCAGCCTGGGGATGGAGGGTCCTATCCTTCCTAGGTATTGGCTTTCTCATATTATTCAGTTGCTGCTTATGTCTGCAATGTGGGCCAGCGATTTGTGGTCTGTGTGCCACCTCGTGTATCCCACATCCAAGTTTTCGTTCGAGATCCCGGAAGAAGAAAGAAGAACAAATGATGTTATATGAACAGATCAACGGATTGATGAAGATTGATATCTCTTAAGGGCAAGTAGGGGACAAGGAGGGAATGTGGAAATATGGATTTTTATGATCAGTTATGTCCCCTATCTTGGACCCCAACGGTTTCATGTATAAGTCACAAGTACATGTATGTTCCCTCCAGTTTCAGTTTTGAAGACGCAAACACATGTGCGTCCACCGTCAACATGTCCTCTTTCAGATCCGCCATGAATGGGCCGGATATTCTATTCCTAAGTATGAAAGGCCACCGGCTTTATATGGTTCATTTATCCCATTTTACAGTCCAGGCGAGTAGGCCCTGATTCTGCCATTAAGCTTTTTCCTGCCTTCTGCCTCTGAAAGCTCCAGTCTGAGCTCGCATCTGTATCCATGAACTTTGTCCTACTCCCTGCGCGGCTAACGGTGCCTGACTCGGCCTGTCGGCCTGTCTGCTTGCCAAAAACTGTATTTCACCTTCAAGATTATCTGCTCTGCTCCGCTCCTCATCCAATGCATTCCTGTCTAGCAGTTTAAGTAAACATTCCTCTAGCTACCGTGCAAAAGGGCCCGGCTTCTCTGTCTTTATGCAAGTAATTCATAGCCCTGTTACTATGGAAGATTTCTGCCCTCGCATCTAGTGTAGACACTTAGACGCTTGTACACGCACTAACAGTCAGTATAGTCAGTATAGAATAAGATTCTATCCTAAGAGACCTCTCTTTTTGGATAACACAGTTCTTTAAACATAGGATGTAAGATATGATTTAGGATTAGGTTGACATAACCCCAGACTTCTGTCTCCACATGTAGAGCTAAATGTCAAGTCCCCTTCACCCCCTAGTTGCACGTCAATCACACGTCATGCTGCTGCGCGCGCATCTCTGCCAAGTATTTCTGCTGACATTGCGAAATTCTTTCATGGAACCACCCATTTGTGACATCATATCTAATGACGTTCTTTAGTTACGCCTAGTTACACCCATTTTAGTTACGCATGTATGTTTTTATCTCTGTTATCAACTGTTACGCCTCCTGCATCTGTTTCACTGTAATGCCTCTTCTATAAAAATGATTACCTGTCAATAAAGTATTGTCCTTCACTTCCTGAACCTTCGTGGTGATGGAATATGAAGCCCACAAATTCGAATTGTGTTTTGGAATAAAGCCCGTTCCGAACCTCTAATACCACGGATTCTGCCTCTTATTTTATTGAGCTATTCTTATTAATTTTCCGCATCAAATTAAGTACCGGTAATTAAATTATTTACCACACAAGCTCAGAGAATACCTATTACCTTTCCAGTGAAAAGCGTTATCGGAATGCCAAAAGGATCCCTGGTACTTTTAGACCAGAACTTCACAGATAACCCTTCGCTATCATACACACTTCTTTTATACCGAAATGTCTAATGGCAACACACGGCGGTGCCACCGAACCGAACACAGACAATGCGAAGGCGCAACTTCACTTGTTACACGTTTTCCCCTGCATGCGTACAGGGCCAACAATTCCGTCTTTCCCGAGAGCAGCGCTTACCTCTGCCCTACTACGGAACTGTCACCGACTTCCTACATCCCAGAAGCCGTCCACACTACATAGAACTCAAGACGACTTCAACATAGAATGTTAGTACATATATCAATACAAATCAATAATCAATAAGCCTATTTACACGCAAATCATCAAACCAAAACATTAGACAACCATTCTTCTGCTACCAAGAAACTGATCCAGATCTGAGCTTCCAAATCCCCTCTACTTCCACGGACGGAATGATTTCACAGTCACACACACATTCACGCATCATTCGCTGGTGGGGCCCATAACACCAACATTTATTCTAAACCAAACTATCCATTCCTATAAAGGGGAAACACACTATCTACTAATTTCTATCGATCTGGATTTATTTTGATCTAGGGGAAGAACCACTTTCCTACAAACACTCTAACAGTCCCTCCTTCAGATAGGTCGACTAGACCGTCTAGATGCTGGTTTGACAATAAAATATACATTCAAATATATTCAAATAAATCATTCACTAAAATAATCACCCGACACATTTATTAAATCAATACTTTCTCTTTATCTAAAGCAAATGCAAGTTAAACCTAGCAAAATGCAGCAATATCTTGTGTCATATTTACCTATTCTGGCTAATTGTCGTTTTCTAAGTCAGAACTGGTCCTCAAAGCATCTGTCAGCATCTCTGGCTCTGTCATAGGCGTCACCGTCCTCTCCGTAAGCGTCAGGCCCTCAGTTCAAGAGTTCAGGAAGGGACTCGCTCTTCTCATTCTGGCCTTTGCTAATTTACCCTCTCTAGGCTACTCATAACTGCAACCAAACAAGCTGGGAACCCTCCTCCTCTCAAATACTCCTACACCCTTAATTCAGAAAACAGTCCTGAAGTCACGAAACCAGGAGTGGGAAACAGAACAATGCCCAATAGCCTATCTAAATCAGATACAATCGAAGACCATGAGGGGTTGGCCTCTGCACATGTAGAAATGAACGCAACCATAGCCATACTACAGCATACAAGTAGACATTTTCATTTTTGTTGAAAACTAAAACAGCGACATGATTAAGCATTCACTAAAGACATGAACTTTCTCTAGTTAAAATGTGTTTCTTGTCTTATGTTGACTAATGTCCGGACTCCATTTTGTATTGTCATATCTCCACGTGCTTTGCACAAGAAGAGTCCTACCTTTTCGCTTCTTGCTCTTGTAATCTGCCTAGTAACAGTCTATAAATAGCTCCTTTGTCCGTCTGGCGCATGCCCAGACTTGACCACATCTGTTATCAGTTAGTCCTTGTTTGACTATGTTTTCGCGGGCTCATGAGTGTGTTAACTCCGCCCATATATTGATCCTGTATCGAAAATGTCCATAAATGGTAATGAATTTTGCTCTATGTTGTATCCACCCACTTATGAGCCCCTGTGTTGTGTATAAAAGGGGACCACGTACGCAAGTTCTTTGTGCTACTCTATGCAATACTGAAGAGTGTTGTGTAGGTTGTAGGACCACCCTTAAGGGTTAATAAACTCTGTCTTTGTATTTGCAGTTTCCGTGCCAACTTCCTTCTAGCTTTTGTTACAGGAGAGCGAACCCTTGTATTCTGCGGGCCTAGCTGGGGCCTGTACTCATCAATTGGCGCCCGTCACGTGGGGCTCATCGGCGACTCGGATGCTCGAAAGACTGGTCGTGACGAAGGTGAGGAATTTGGCCGGGGATGTGATCACTGCCAGCGGCGTCTTTTAGTCCTGGCATCCCGAGGTTTCTTCCTTCCCTTCCGGGCTGACCATCTGGGTGGCGCCGGTCCTCGACTGAGACCTCTTCTGTCGGTTTGCTGTGTGACAGCCGTTTGGGCGAATTTTGGAACTTGGCAGTTGGAATCTGGACACTCTTGATTGGTAAGAACCGTTGTACGGTACTTGCTCCGAGTTTTTGAAGCCTGGGTTGGCTATTTGAGTTTGATTTGTGATGACCGGTCATATTTTGTATTGATTACTGTGAGAATATATGCGTTGCAACACATATAGGCAGGTAATGTGGAGATATTTCTCCGGAGTTGTTTAAATCTGAACGGCGCAAAGTTTAAGTGCCATTTTTTGATAATACTGCATATTTTGCATTATTTTTGAGCATGCCTGCTTTTAGCGCACTCCGTAAGTGGTGCTGCTGCTTTGGAAACCGGTTAAATCTTGAGGAATCGGCTCCAGCCACCCCAGAGGGGACTCCTAATAGGGATATGTATGTGAAGCATGGTCTTTCCTCTATAATGTACAGCACAGTGTGGAGGAAATACACCAAAAAGGATCCTGAGTTACGATGGCCTTTGTATGGATCGTTTGATGTGCGTAAGATTGAGTATGTGGAACAGTGTATGTGTAAACGGCGTGCTCGGCAAGACATGTTTGAATGTGTACGGTTATGGGTGAAGGAAGTGCGTGAGCGAGAGAAACGTGAGAAAGCGCTGATTGATAAAGAGCAACGGAAAAATGATCATGTGAGAGCGCAGGAAGCGAAGCGTCGGGAGGAAAGAGAACTGGCGGAGAGACAAGAGAAAGAGTGTAGGTTGCAAGTATCGGGTCAATATGCTGTCCGCCAGCCACTTTATCCTGTCCTTACTAATCTCGAAGATGATTTTCATTTATTAGATCGCTCTCCGCCCCCTTATGTTGGCGCGTCTGCTCCGAGGTCACAGGATTCTGGATCGGTTTCGGATAAGGTAGACACGCGGTCCATGTTATCAACTGATCGTATGGGTGAGCTTCGGAAAATTTATTTTCGTGCGCTTAAAGGCAAGCTATCTCTTACTGAATTATTGGAATTTTTGGAAAATTGGCAGGATAGAGAAAAGTTGTATTTTGTTGAAACTTTTTCTGAGGAAGTGATTACTGCCTTTCGGAAATATTCTGATGTTTTTGAGCCCTATGATGTAGTATCCGATTCTAAAGCATTACGTAACGGTGTCTTTTCTCCCTCTAAGGTACCCGATGCGGTTCGACGGCTGTTTACATTGCGGGACGCGATGCTTGAACTTAAAGAGAGAGCGCGCAAATAGACAGGGGAGAAGGAGCAATCGGATTCACACGTCGGCGGGAAACAATCGTCTACCTCCCATTCAGATAAGAGCGACATAGTGCATGCTAAACCGATGCGAGAGGCGGCCCCTCTGTATGTTCCTCCTAAAGGAGCAGGAACTAGTCCAGACATGTCTTCCCCCGATGCTAGGGGATATTTTGTGTATAATTGGGTTTATACTCCCTGGCATAGGACTGATGTTATGGCATTAAAGAATGCATTGCCTGACCCCCGCAAGAATCCAGCGGCCTTTTATGAAGAGGTCGAAGGGGCCTTGAATTCTTGTACTATGACTTTAGCAGATATAGATTTGTTCTTTGGGCTCATTTTACCACCGGATATGTGGCGATCTGTGCGGAAGGTGGATGATCAAGCCGCTTTTAAGGCTAAGTGGTCTGAGATTGAGGATGAGGATAGGGAGAGAAAACCCGCGCAAAAACCGCCCCAGATTATTTTAGATCTCCCTGCCGCTATCTTGACCAAGTTGAAAACAATTATTCCCCCTAAAAAGATTGACTGGAATATGTTAGCCTCATGTAAGCAGAAGGTTGATGAATCAGTTTCAGACTTCTATACGCGCTTCGAGGAAACATTGTATGATTTCAGTGGTCAGTCACTTACGGATGATACGGGTCGACATCTTTTTGTTGATAAATATGTGGCGAATTTATTACCGGGAATAGCAGCTCGATTAAAGGCGAGTGAAAGTTCTTGGTCCACCTCGTCTGCGGCATCCCTCCTGACTATGGCCCAGTATTATGAGCGTCAGGAACAAGAAGCGAAGGGGAATGAGGAGAAGAAATCGAAAGATTTGAAAATTAAGGTGATGTTAGCACAAGTGTATGGTCCGCCTCGTCGGGGTGTTGAGAGAGGTAGAGGAGGATTCTATGGTCCCCCTTCGGGTCGGTCAGATGTTAATAGAAATCAATGTGCGTATTGTAAACAGTTGGGTCATTGGGCCAGGGATTGTCCAGTATTGTATGCATCTCGTCAGGGACGTGGTCAGGGACCGCCGAGAGGTAGAGGGGGCTTTTCGAATTTCAGAGGGAATTCCAATGATCGTGCTCGATTTGAGCCTACCGTGCAGCAACGAGAGAGACCTAATGTATTTGATCGGCAAAATCAGTATCAAATGTCTGGGAATGACCGTTCTGGGTACCATGATTCGCAGCATACGTAGGATTGCGTTGGGTGGGGGTTGGAATCAGTTGAAGTGCCGGTTGATCAGAGGAGTCCTTATGTTTCAGCAAATGTTATGGGTTCTACTGATCAGTTCCTAGTTGATACAGGAGCTACTCGCAGTGCGCTGTCCAAACAATTGGTTCCGAGGGCTCCCCATCTGGCTTAATGGTTACATCGGTAGGGTTTGATGGTACACTCTCTCGAAGCCCTCTATCCCGACCCCTTGCATTTCGTGTTGAACAACTTTCTGCACCTTGTCCGTTTTTGCTTGCCCCGAACACGCCTGACAACATTATGGGTCTTGATATGCTTAAGCACTTCAGAGCTACGATCCGCTGCTCCCCTACTGGAGTACGTGTGATATTAAACGATAATCACCCTATGACAGAACGGATGTGTGTGGTTGCAGAGGATACTGTATTAGCTTCTCTCCCTCGTACTTTGTGGGCCACTTCGGATACTGATGTGGGACAGATGGTGATTCCGCCTGTCCACATTAGTGTCCAGGAGGGTGCGGTGTTACCACGCCTCCCTCAGTATCGTATTTCCCAGGAGGGGGAGGAGGCACTCATACAGATTGTGCAGGATTTGATTAAGGTGGGAGTAGTGGAGGAAGTTCCCTACAACGTCTGCAACAGCCCTATTTTACCCATTTTGAAGAAAGATACTGATACTAGGGTTTATCGTTTTATTATTGACTTCAGGGAGGTGAATAAGATAGTGATACCTCAGTATCCAGTGGTTTCTGATATCACGACGTTACTAACTCTGGTCCCACCAACGGCGACCACATTTTCAGTTATTGATTTGAAAAATGCTTTCTTTTCGATTCCTATTCATCCTGATAGCCGGTACCTCTTCGGCTTTACTTTGAATAATAGGTCTTATAGATTTTGTAGAGTCCCTCAGGGTTATACAGAGAGTCCTAGTATTTACAGTCAAGCGTTGAAAAGACAATTGGATTCCTTTGTTCTGCCTGATGGTGTCGCCCTTATACAATATGTCGACGACATCTTGTTGGCGGCCGACACTCCTGAGCTGTGTGAGAAGTGCACGTTATCCTTGCTTTCCTTTTTGGCATCGCACAATCACAAAGTGTCGAGGAAGAAATTGCAATTCTGTAGACCAAAGGTGACTTATTTGGGTCACCTTTTGTCTAAGGAGGGGCGTGCACTCACACCAGATCGTATTCAAGCAATTTTGGACACACCAGTACCTTCCACACAGAAGGATGTGCGTGCATTTTTGGGTCTTGCTTCTTTCTGTAGGCAATGGATATTAGGGTTTTCACACATAGCTAAGCCATTGTTAGCACTTTTGACAAAAGATACCCCAATTCCTCTTCCCTGGTCAAATGAGTGTGAAATTGCCTTTCAGCAATTGCGACAAGCCCTTTGTTCAGCACCAGTGTTAGGTACCCCTGATTATACGAAGCCTTTTACACTGTATGTGCATGAGAAAGATGGATGTGCATTATCAGTTTTAGTGCAGATGCACGGCGACAAGCAGCGCCCTTGTGCATATTTTTCGGCTGTACTTGATCCTGTTGCCCGAGCATTGCCTGGTTGTTTTCGCTCGGTTGCGGCGACAGCTGTGTCAATACGCCAAAGCGAGGGAATTGTGTTATCTCATAAGCTGTTGGTATTAGTTCCCCATGCTGTTGATGCTCTGCTTAATCAGACAAAGACGCAGCACTTGACCAGTGCTCGTTTAACGGGATATGAGTTGACGCTTTTGGCTCCTCATATTATGTTAAAGAGGTGTGCAACGTTAAATCCAGCCACATTGTTGCCGTTCCCGGAAACTCAGTCTGAAGCACGAAAAGCACACGACTGTATTCTTGTGACTGAGGAACAGACAAAGGGTCGTTTTGATCTCCAGGATACGCCCTTTACAGATGTAGATGGAGAATTGTGGGTGGACGGATCATGCCTGAAGCTAACAGATGGTACGACTTTAGCAGCGTATGCAATTACCACATTACAAACAATAGTGGAGACAACACGCATACCGCAGAAATCAGCTCAGGCAGCGGAACTAATAGCATTAACACGAGCATGTGAGCTCAGTGCAGGATTGTGTGTGAATGTTTATACAGATAGCCGCTATGCCTTCGGAGTAGCGCACGACTTTGGCCTACTCTGGAAGGAGAGAGGGTTTCTGACGTCACATGGAGCACAGATAATGTATGGAGAGTTAGTTCACAACCTTTTGACTGCATTAACATATCAAAAGCAGATTGCTATAGTTAAATGTAGTGCTCATAAAAAGGTGGTTGATAAAGTTGGAGAAGGGAATGCTTTGGCAGACCGGGTGGCACGAGAGACTGCGATGCAGCCTGGCTCCACTGCAATGTATGTTGTGAAGTCACAGGCAGAAAGATGGCACGATGCTAGGAGAGAAGTGCTGGAGATACAGAGGACCGCTTCCGATAAGGAACGGGAGCAATGGTCCAATGATGGAGAATTAGATGATGAAGGGTGTTGGAGAAATAAGCAGATGGATAAATGGAAGTTACCCACAGCTTTCGGACAACCTATGGTTCAGATGGCACATGGACTAGCGCATGTCGGAGCTTCCGCAATTGTCAAATTACTCACACGAGTTTGGGAGCATCCGGAGAACGCTAGTACGGCAAAGAGGGTAGTGCAGACTTGCATGATTTGCCTGAGGTATAACCCAGGAAAGGGTACACGAACTCCAGCAGGAGGATTTGCAACACCTACTGCACCCTTTGAGGTTTTGCAGATGGATTACATTCAGCTTGAGCGCTGTAACAATCTGAAGTATGTTCTAGTAGTGGTTTGTGCCTTCAGCAAATGGGTTGAGGCATACCCTACGAAAGACAATACTGCAATGACTACTGCCAAGATGCTATTGAAGGAGTTTTTCCCTCGATATGGTGTTTGTAGATTGTTGTGGAGTGATAACGGACCTCATTTTATAGCAGACGTTATCAAGTATGTCCTGAAAGGACTGGGAATTACCCAAAAATTCCATGCAGTGTTTCACCCTCAGTCTGCGGGATTGGTTGAGAAATATAACGGTACTTTGAAGCTTAAGATCGCTAAGATCCAAGCTTCGACTTCTTTGACTTGGCCAGACGCTTTACCGCTGGCATTATTGTCAATTAGATCGATACCGCATTCTCGGACCGGTCTCATGCCATATGAGATCGTGTTCGGACGCCCAATGAATATTTGGGGTCCACCGAAACCGAAGTCAGTGTATGATGTACCTTGTGTAATGATGAATGATTATCTGGCACAGTTAACGGATAATTTGGTTTCTATCCATCAACAGGTTCGAGAAGCGCTCCCCGATCGGTCCACAGGTGAAGGACATAACCTCCAGCCTGGAGACCATGTCATGATCAAGGTGTTTGAAAGGACGAACAGTCTGGAGCCGAGATGGGTTCGTCCTGAGCAGGTCTTGCTCGCAACGAGGACAGCTGTGCGAGTCTCCAATCGGAAGAACTGGATCCACTCCTTGCACTGTCGCAAAGTGCCGCCTGGATTAGTGGAGCCTGCTGTATTGACCGACCATCGAGAAATCCTGACTGCAGAGAAAGGCCGTACTGTGGAACCGAACGACACTGAGGAGCTCTTCCCGGACCAAGCGCTTCCTGGAGGAGGAATATATCATCTCAGACCGAGGAAGTGATTTCTTTCTGTTTCAGGACACGTTGTCAGAACGGCCCTTGGGTTAGTGAACGGAGAGCCAATGAGGCAAGGGGGGGATCAGCCCTGCATTAGTGTAGTGACACCCGTCTTGGCCCGCTGGTGAAGAAATCAACGGCTGCCTAAGGGGAAGAGTTCTGACAACCTTTTAGTTTCAGGAAGATATTGACTTTTACTATAAAATGGAGTAAAGAAGATTTTTTGTGCGACAAGTTTTATTATCATTGTAGCCATTGTCGGTATAACCACGTGGTTTGTTGAGGATGTGACTCCTGCCCGTGAGTTACTTGTTTTGACTACTCCAGTGCCTGAGGAGCACTACTTTTACACCCTTCCGTATCAAGAATTGAAGCATCGTCAGTCTTATTTGAATAATACTTTTATCCAGATGTTGCATCATACCCATGTTGCTACAAATGCTACGAACTGTTGGATATGTGGTATGATGCCGGCTCATCAGAAGAAAGGAGGAACGCCGTTCATACCTCTTCCTTTCTCCCATAATGGCTCTTGTAGAGCATGGTACACTTTGCTTTTTGCCTACCTACAGTGGGACGATTACTTTTTAGACTTAACAGGGAATGTCATCAAGATAAAGAAGGCTATCCACAAGCGAATGGGACAATATGGGAGTGGGAAGACTATCGACCAGATAATGAATCGATCCCCTACATCTTCACGAACACCAGAGACACTGCTGGAAACGAACAATTTGTGATTCAAGTGGCACAAGCTCAAGCAGACCTGTGTGTTCAGAGTGTGGGTCATATTCCTGTTGGTGTTAGTGACTGTATTATTGTGTTGAATATAGATGGATTAAATAATAGTACTTTCTTAGCTTCCCATAATACGTATTTCGTATGTGGGAATAAGGGTTATTATCGCTTACCAGCCGGCTGGTCCGGAGTATGATATGTAGCGTTCTTATTACCCCCTGTATTCTTAGCGCCTGCATCCTATCATAAAGATTTGAAGTTATTGAACAATGTAACTGTAAATAGGTATAAACATACTCTATCTATTGATGATGTTGACCAAACTGACACTAGCTTACAGCAGTATGTTGATTTTAATTTAGGATTATTTTTCTTTGTTGGAGCTGCCTTAAATAGTAGGAAGGTTCGACGATTAACAAGAGTTGTAGAGGCTGTAACGAATCAAGCTGCTGCTGCTCTTGGGAATCTTACGGAAGAATTACAAATCACTAGAATTGTTGTGTTACAGAATCGTATGGTATTAGATGTTATGTTAGCAGACAGAGTTGGAGCATGTAGGATTATCGGAAGTAGCTGTTGTATATTCATTCCTGACCACACGCCATCAGTCTATAACGCCATTAATAAATTGCATAAAATTGCAGCTGAAATTCATACAGAAAATGGCACTTGGACCTTTTCTGGATGGTTTTGGGCATTGATCACTACATGGGGATGGAAAGTTTTAACTGGTCTTTGTATTATTGTAGCAATTCTGTTTTCCTGTTGCATCTGTGTTCAGTGTGGTCCTTTACTCTGTTCTTTATGTGTGTCATTCTGTATTCCTGATAAGAAAGCTATTGCCAATGTCACCTATCAGAAACATTTAAACAAAGAGGTGGAAGAGATGATGAAAATTGACATATATGATGATTATCCTAACAAGCCGAATGTCTTCAGTGAATGCTGAAAGGGTCGTCTGTTGAAAACTAAAACAGCGATATGATTAAGCATTCACTAAAGACATGAACTCTCTCTAGTTAAAATATGTTTCTTGTCTTATGTTGACTAATGTCCGGACTCCATTTTGTATTGTCATATCTCCACGTGCTTTGCACGAGAAGAGTCCTACCTTTTCGCTTCTTGCTCTTGTAATCTGCCTAGTAACAGTCTATAAATAGCTCCTTTGTCCGTCTGGCGCATGCCCAGACTTGACCACATCTGTTATCAGTTAGTCCTTGTTTGACTATGTTTTCGCGGGCTCATGAGTGTGTTAACTCCGCCCATATATTGATCCTGTATCGAAAATGTCCATAAATGGTAATGAATTTTGCTCTATGTTGTATCCACCCACTTATGAGCCCCTCTGTTGTGTATAAAAGAGGACCACGTACGCAAGTTCTTTGTGCTACTCTATGCAATACTGAAGAGTGTTGTGTAGGTTGTAGGACCACCCTTAAGGGTTAATAAACTCTGTCTTTGTATTTGCAGTTTCCGTGCCAAATTCCTTCTAGCTTTTGTTACAGGAGAGCGAACCCTTGTATTCTGCGGGCCTAGCTGGGGCCTGTACTCATCAATTTTATTCTCGTTATTGCTAACATTCCTTCTTGCTGTTTTTATAATATTTTGTGTAGCTGTTTTAGACATACTGAGAAACAGATTATGCCTGTATTAATAAATACGTTTTACTTACAAGTGTTCATTCTTCTTAGTACAGTGTGAAAGATACTGTGAATAACGAAATAAGATTTGTTACTGTTACAACGGTGTCCTTTATCCCTTTATGGGATTGTTAGTAACACAAAAGCAATGCTTCTATCTCAATTACATATTAAATAGTGTTTTGCGGGGCCACAATAGCCTGTCTTTCATACTCAACACTGGGGCGTTGAATCAAGTTCACTCGTGTCATCCGTGGGTGGGAAAGCACACCTTGTAGAGTTACACCCAAGTCGTAACTTACGCAACACACCCTGCCCAAGGAGCTGCTATAGTCTACCTTAGAGGAGCATTATAAGTATAAAAAAATAAGATTTCAGCTTGGCAAAAGGCTTCTTTTGCTAGGTTGCAATTGCAATTCAAAACTGCACTGCAGGCTGCAGTGGCAGGCCTGAGACAGGTTTTAAAGGGTTACTTTAGTGGACAGCACAATGAATGCTGCAGGCCCACAAGTAGCATTTAATTTACAGGCCCTGGGTACATGTAATACCATGTTCTTGTGACATCCAAGTACGGTGTAGGCCAATATTACCATGTTGTAAGGAGAGAGCACAACACTTTAGCGCTTTACTATTGACACCCAGTGCTAATGCCAAAAAACAAGGTCAGAGGCAGAAGGATAAACTACAGGGGTGACCCTGCCTAGAGGTCCAACATGACCCCCCCTCCAGCCAAGAGTCAGGCTACACTAATCAATACCTTGATTAACTTCCCGGCTTAGGCAATAGAATGTGGACAGTGGCCACTTGTCATTTCTATGACTTTCTAAGCCTAATTTGTAGGAAGGTGGAATCTGACTATATGGTTGCCCCCACTTTTTTCCTGGTGTTTGCATGGTTTTTGACTAGTCTGGCTGGGATCCTGCTATCCAGGACCCCAGCCTATCTGCTTACTCCCTTAAATACTTGGTGTGCATATTAGATGCACTAGTGATTGGATACTGTGGTACCTTATGAGCACCTAGTATATGGTACCTTAGGCACCTAGGGCATTGGTACTTCACAGGCCTACCAGGGGCTGCAGCATGTATTATGCCACCCCTGGGAAGCAGTCTCAATCTGACACCACAGGCCTGCTACTGCAGCCTGTGTGAGGTAGTGTTAGCACTCCTCACTGAGGTATAGGTTCCTATATCTCACCATACACACACATATAAACCCCTATAGCAGGCCCTATCAATCCTGAGGGCAGGGTGCTTGGTTTACCATGTGAGGGGGTGCTTCTGCCTGAGCAGGACCCCTCTGCAGCTGGCAGAGTCTAGTCTCTGCTGCTGTTTGTGGATGCGGTTAAACCATATACTCTTAAGTGCATTATAATCTTGCGGTAAATGCTAACTTGGAATGACTGCATCAAAACATGTTGTGTTTGGTGTCAAACAACTTGGAATCATACCCCCACACCAGTAACTGGTGTGGGAGTATGATCCCACCCTTCTAGAGGGGATGACATGTACCCACTGTACTAAACGGTAAAAATCTCAAAGAGCCCTGGCATCACAAAATGGATGCCACCAGCACAGACACTGGGCTGCCCTCCTGCTGCTGACCGAAACTCGCAGTGGAGGAAGCCCAACAAAGGCATCCTGTCACAGGGAGGTGTCACCACCTCCCAGACAGGATTTAGTGTATTGGAGCTTGGTGGGTGCACTCTTAGAGTGCTTTGAAGTCCTGCACTGGGGGAGCAGTAGGCTCCTCTGTGCATATGCCAGCTCAAACCGGTTCAGGGGCTACCTGCCCCTGCTCTGGTGCGAAACTGGACAAAGGGAAGTGGGTGTAACCACCACTACCCTGACCCTCCTAGAGGAGTGGTCATAGAGCTAGTCCCTCCTATATCTTCACTATAAGATAGCAAGCATTGCCAATGCAATTCAGATAACCCTGGACGACGCTTCACAAAGAAGAATCCTGGCCCTTCGAATTTCCACTGAAGAAGAATCTCCATTGGAGTCAAGGAGTGACTCCCCTGCTTGGCAGGCACCAAAAACCTTAAATGACAGTTGCAAACTTTGACGCTCCCGCCAGAGTCCGAAGTCCCTGCGACCCCAGAAGCAGATTTCCTGACCTCTCGACGGCCATTTTGAGTCCCCAGCGAAGCTGTGGCATCTGGACCCCACGAGTGACAAGGAACTGCAATAACTGGGAACCGTGCACTAATTTCGAGTTCAAACCATAAACAACGTTCTACGGACTTGTGCTTTGGACCACTTGTGGCCCAAGTCCCCAGCCAGTCCTGTTGCAAAAATCAGGCCTGCCCCGTCCCGAGTGACCGTGGGCTCCTGTGAAACTTTTCCTGTGGCGGCGTCTTCACGATCACTTGCCCGTTGGCTAATGGGTCCCCTGAAGACTTCTACATCAACTCAAAGGGCTCTCCTGGTTGCTCCAGGCCTCCCCTCACTTACCCTCGCTGGGTGAGTTCATCAGACCTTGCTGGTCTGCATCATCGACTATCTTCAGTCTACATGAGACTTGCAGTTGCCAAGACTTGTTGGCTCCAATCCGGTTGCCGACACCGTCATCAGCTGCAGACGTCGTGGGACACTCTGAATCCAGCTGCTGGTCATCGTCGATCCCTCCTGGACCTCGTGAGTGAAGAGACAAAACACCATCAACGACCTGAATCGACGCAACATCTGTGGTCATCCATCTTGCTGGCCACCGGTCACTGGCAAGCGACTTTGAACACTGTCCCTTCAATTTTCAGGTCTTCTCCATCTTCAATCCACCTTCGGATTCCAGCGGACACCTCTCCAGTCGTCACAAGCAGCACGTCTTCATTGGTCTCCATTGAAAACAGCATTGCGACCCGACACCAAAAGACACCTATGCACCCGGCTTCCCTGGGTGAGGTAACATGTGTACTCCGGTGCCCAAGTGTGTGTTGGCCCTCGAAATACTTACCTTGTAAGTGGCTTGCTTGTTGACTTCTTCGAAGTGCCCTAAAACTTTAAAATACAAACCGCGACTTGCTCCATTGTAACCTATAGGACACCCGCGGCTGTGTTTAGACACTGCACACGTCTCCTGTGGGCTTGTTACTTACCTGCTAACACTGCAGTAGTGAAGCCCCAGCGAATCCCAAGGCCCTAGGCTTTGTCATTTTGCAAGTCGACTTTGTTAACCCATTTTTTTAGTATATGGTCTGGTATGCCCCAAGGGCTCCAGCCATATTTGTGCTTAATTTATTGAGAACTGTTGACATTTGAATGTTTACCTGGCTTCTGATCTCATAAAGATATTAGTAGAGTGTGTCTAGAAATAAATACATATATATTTGATATATATACCTGTGTGGTGTCCTTTCATTTAGTAATTCAAAAGATTATAAGGTAAAACAAGCTGCTTTACATTCCTCAGAGACTTAGCCTGAAGGCTGCTCTCCACAGCTACCACTAGGATAGCTTTCTTTAAAAGGTTGTCTTAAACCTATCTACCATAAGAGTCGAATTGGACTGGTGCAAGGTGGCCACTATAACTAGTGACCAGCATATGCCAGGCCAACTTCTCACATTGGTGGGCAGCGTGTGGGATTCCAGCTTGCCATTGTTTTACCAGAAAATCTCTATTTGAATTACTAACTGAAAACCACTAAAGGTACTCAAGGTACATATAAAGTCAAGCTAGTATCAATAAGTTCTACTGAACTTAGAGCTGTTTGTGAAGGGATAAGCACACCCTTGCTACAGCTCAAGCTAGGTTCAGTAGTCCTCCACTAGTGTAGGTAGTACAACACTGCACAACACTAGTATGCCTCACCAGGGGGGAGCCAGTGGGTCCACCCCATCTCAGTACAAAGACATAGCCTACACTGACCTGAATGCCCTATGCTTTGAAAGACATCTGAGGGTGGGCAGGAGTCCCTCATCACAACACCTGATAGATCTGTTAGTAGCAGATGATCTGAAACTAGCTCTAGGAGCTAGTGGATCTGGATCAGGGAGTGGGTCAACCATAGTCTCTGGGTCTGATGATGAAAATCAAGATGACTTGGAGTCTGTGATTGAAGGGCCAGACCCAGAAAGGTCTGAACAGAAGAGAGGAATTCTCCCTAAGAGAACTGACAGAGTGGAAGAGAGGCCTAGGTCCCCCTCAAGGGACTCTGACCATTCATATCACTCTGGCAGAGAATCTGTTCAGCAGGGGAACTCAAACCATCCCAGAGAGACCTCCTCTGACAGAAGGTTCAAGATGCTCCAGTATGAGGAAGCTAGGCTTGCCCTCAGAACCAAGCAATTGGCCTTAGATAGGGAAGCCTTCGAGCTCCAAAGAGCTTCTAAGAGGGAGGGGTTAGATACCCCTGGTGGCTGCAACAGTGTCCCTAGAGGCAGAGATTACATTCCAGACCATAGGAACCTGTCCAAGGTTGTTCCTCGCTACCAGAGTGGGGATGATATCCAAAAATGGATAACTGCTATGGAGAGGGCCTGTAGAGTTCAACAGGTCCCCCAGACACAGTGGGCAGCAATCTTGTGGCTCTCCTTTTCAGATAAAGGCAGAGACAAGCTCCTCACTGTTAGAGAAGAGGATGCTAATGATTATGAATCCCTGAAGAGTGCATTAATAGATGGGTTTGGCTTAACCACTGAACAGTACAGGTTGAAGTTCAGAGACACCCAGAAAGCACAGACTCAGGATTGGGTGGACTTTGTAGATTGTGCTACCAAGGGTCTGGAGGGTTGGATAGTTGGCAGTAGAGTCACTGACTTTAAAGGATTGTATAATTTGATTATGAGAGAGCAGATCCTTAATAATTGTCAAAACCAACTCTTACACCAGTATCTGGTGGACTCTGATCTGACCTCTCCCCAAGAATTGGGAAAGAAGGCAGACAAATGGGTCAGAACCAGGGTTAGGCCCAAGAACCAAGGTGGTGACCAGAAGAAAGATTCCACTAAGCCCAAAGAGAAAGGTGGGGATAATAAACCAGAGGGACCGCGTCAACCAGACAGGAGGAGGCATCGCCATTGTCCACAAGAACACCATCCGCATCACGACCAACTCCGACGACACCCTCACAGCCGCCGAACATCTTCACTTCCAGATTCACACCGACCCCAAGACCACACTCAGAGGCACCCTCATCTACAAACCCCCAGGACCTCGCACACAATTCAGCGAAGACATCGCAGACTTCATCAGCCCGCACGCCCTCCCCTCCGCTGACTACATCCTCCTCGGGGACCTCAACTTCCACCTGGAGAACAACAATGACAGCAACACCACCACCCTGCTGGACAACCTCGCCAACCTCGGACTCAAGTAGCTGGTGAACACCCCCACCCACTACGCCGGACACACGCCTGACCCCGTCTTCTCCTCCAGCAAGGACATCACCCTCAGCCACTCCACCGGACTCCACTGGACTGACCACAGCTGCGTCCACTTCAGCTTCAGAAGGACCACGACTCACCACCACCCGCAGCCGGTTCCCCGCAGGAGCTGGAACAAGATCACCTCCGACCAGCTCTCCACATCCCTGAACCGGAATCCGCCCGCCAGCTCAACGGACCCCAACCAAGCAGCCATCAACCTCACACAATGGATCACCACCTGCGCTGACGACCTCGCACCCCTGAAAAACCATCCCAGCAGGCCCGGCAGCAAGAAGGCTTCCTGGTTCAACGACGATCTCAAGAACTCCAAGAAGAACTGCCGCACCCTCGAGAAAGCCTGGCGCAAAGACCCGACCACAGACAACATGACTGCACTCAAGCACGCCACCCGCAAACACCACCAGCTGATCCACACCACCAAGAAGACAGTGTAGGACCTGGGGTCACCGGGCCCTAAAGGCGTAGCGTGACTCGAGCGGTTGGGCACCCGAAGGCTTACGTGTGAAGCAACCATACAGCACACACAACCCCTGAAGCAGGAAGCGCACGCAATAACTGACACCACACAGTATTTTAACTGAAAATCAATTAGTTTATCTAAATCAGTTTAGATTCAAAAGCAGTTCATTAGGTTTCAACGGGCAATACCTGAATACATTTAAATATCCAGTTCAAAAGCATTTCATTACTCTTCAATGGGCAATACCTGAATACATTAAACCAGCTATGGAACCCAAGCGCTTCACCTGGTGATCCTGCGGAGCGTCAAACACAGGGGTTAAACACAGCGCTGCGCGTAACAACTAAACAGCGCTTAAAATCAGGCATAGGAACATAACGCTACCCATAGCAATTGAATAATGCTTTAAATCAGACCTAGGACCATAGCGCTGCACATAGCCAATTTCTAGCGCGTTAAAACATGGCCTAGCGACATTGCGTTGCACATAGCATGCAAATAGCGCGTTAAAGCAGGCCTCAGAACATAGCGCTGCACCCAGCATTTGACTAGCGCTTGAAATCAGGCTACATGTACATAGCGCTGCGGGCAGTCTCCTAGCACGTCACATGAGGCATTGGCCACCCAGTGGAGAATCTCAGCATCCCCCCATCGGGCCCTCAAATAGGTCTGAGCACTCTGTGTCCCCTTCGCGCTTCATATGTCAGGTCCACAATGAGGCCCACAGTATCTTCGGGGGGCCCTACCAAGGGGGAGAGGTGCTGGTGACCCGGATCCCGGGTCCGGGGGAGGGCCGTGGCTCACTGGGCCTCGTGAGGAACCTCCCCAGGGGAGGGGCGAACTCGGGGCCTCCTTACGGCCTTCCGCCCGCCTCCCCCAGGGGTTACCTTGGTCTTCGGCCTTCTCTCGGCCCTGGCGACGGGTTCGCTGGTGGGAGGGGATCCCTCCTCCTTACGTGTCTCGCGCCGATCAGCGCTCCGACCGGCGGGGACCTCACGACGGGATTCCAGGCCGCCCGGCGATGTCCGGGCCGAGGGCCTCCCTCACGAGCTTCTTCCTCCGAGTAGAGTGGTGCGAGGAGCGGGGGACAACGCGCGGAGCTCCCGGTCGGGTCAGACGTGACCAGGGAGCTCCGCTGGCCTCACTGGGGGTTCTGGGGATCTTCTTGTGGCTGCAGGGGTCCGCGCCCGCAGCCGCCAATGGCAGTGCGGTCTGCGGGGGCGCGGCCCAATCCACCAATGGCGCGACGGCGGGGGCGGCGTTTGGCAGTCCGCCCCCGTCAGGTGATGCGAGGGCTCGGCTTCAGGCCTACGCGGCCGCGGCCAGACGCCTGGGCCCAACGAGGCCTTCTCGGTGCTGGGGGTCACGATTCTTCGGCTGCGACGGCAGCGGCGGGGCCCCGGGCTTCACCGCGGGCCCCGGTGACGACAGGGGGCAGTTTCCCGGCCCTGGGCCGTAGCGGTGAGTGCGCCTTGAATCCCCACACCCGGGGGGGGGGGCAGAAATTAAGGGGTGACTTCGGCGACCAGCGCCTGGTACAGGACGGACTAGGGGGATCCCAGGCAAGGTCGGGGAGCGCAGGGGTCACAGCGCTAGTACCTGGTTGATCCCCCAGCAGTCCAGCAGGGAGTTTTGAGGAGAAAGTTCCAATATTAAGTTTCAGCAGGAATTTCAGCAGGAAGTCTCAGCAGTAACTTCTAGCAGTAGTTTCAGCAGTCCTGGTGGCGCAGTTGTCTCTGGCGCCCTTAGGGGTTCTGTTCCTGGGGGTTAGGGATTGAGTTGGTGACTAGTTCCTTTCTAGTCCAGCTTGGCAGATGGCCCCTGGGTTTCCCTATCGCCGGGCTAGATCAGTGGGTAGTACAGGATCCCTCACTCACTTAAAGGGCAGTGCCTAAACCCTGTCACCTTCAGAGGCATAAGTCCCTGCCTAGGCTCTACCGCCTAAAACTCCTGCGTGGGTTCCCCAGGTCTGCTTTACCCCAACTAACTAGAAAAAGTTCCCTCCCTCTGTTAAGTAGCCCTAGGTCAGGTGACCACCTCCTAAGGCGGCAAAAGTAAAACCCCACCCTTCTTCTAGAAGGTTCCAGCACATTCCAGGAGCTTCCCCACTCTAGGTATAGGACAAAAAAAGGCGGGCTGGTGTCGCAACATTGTTGTGGGGTCCCAGCCAGCTCCTGGCAGCTAGGGTGCTACTAGAACAGGCCACTCTGCAGTAGCAGGGGCCTGTGGCAGCCATCTTGGGTGAAGGGAACACCTGCCCCTTAACACTAAAAAAACGAAAAAAATGAGGGAAAAAGGGCCAAGTCCAACATACGTCCCCCCCCAGCCGAAAGCCAGGGTAGACCGATCAATGCCTTGATGGTCTTCCCTGCTTGGGGCGAGAGAAGGTGGACGCAGGCCCGCAACGGTAGGAGCACCCACAGGTTCTCCTCCGCTCTGGAACCCGAGGGCTCCCTTTCAAACCTCCCTGGGCCAACGAAACCACCCCACTGGGGCTCCCTAGCTAGTTGTGGCCAGGACCGGCCCCTGGGCCGTCCAGATGTCTCTGGCCCTCGTGGTCTCGTAGAGTGTGGGGCAGTAGCCCCAGGCCTGTAGTGCCCGATGACCACTCTCCTACTCTTCCTTGCAGTCCTAAACTGCCTCTGGTCCTTCCACCTGGGGTCCACACCCTTAGGCTGACCAGCCTTCAGGGGCGAGGCTCTCCTCCCCCTAACTCTCCTTCTGGGGTTCCTCACTCTACCCTGCGAGGCACCCTCAGACCACCACTGTCTCCTCAGTACAGGGCCTTGACCCTTCAACTGCTTTCTCAACCTAGGGTCTAAACCCTTAGGCTGAGCCGGTGCCCGAGGCGAGACCTTCCTCCCTCTGCACCCCCTTCCAGATTTCAGCACCCTCCTAACGGGAAAAGTACCCCTGGAAGTCGATTTTGGGGGGACCCTGTTAACAGAGGCCCCACCCGCCAGGTCAGGCAACCCCTGAGCCTGGCACCCCAGCCCAGGATCTAAATCCTGCAACTGGGCCAACCCCAGAACCTCAGTGTGGACTTGTGGGCAAGGCGGACCGGAATAACAGACGGGGAGGCCGAATATAGTGAGCAATGTCTGTGCTTTAATCAACAGGGGAACAGATGTACAGAGTCAAACACAGGACGGGACGGTTGACTTGGCTCTTGACCCGGTTCGGTGTGGTGGAGTCGAGATTGAGTCCGGCTTCTCCCTTGCAGCTGGTGATCCCCTCGATGTGGTACTGGGGCTCCACGGAGGCTTGAAACAAAGGAGAGAAGCGTAAGGGCTATTAGTCCGAGCGACACCGTCGGAATACTTCCACCGACACCCGAGAGTGAGGGCTTACGAAAGGGTGAAGTGAGGACGGGACGGACAGGGGAGGTGGGAAAGGCAAGTAAGAGAGGGGAGGGGATAGAGGTGCCAGGTGTTGGGGCAGTGGTCGATATTTATACAGTGCTCGTGAAAACGGGGGATAAGTATGCTGTGTCTTAGTGCGCGTGTCTCCTATGTTATTTACAGGTCTATATGTACGACTCTAACTACAAAAGGGTCACGGAGAAAGGTGACGTGTACTCACGTGCCCCGCCGCAACTCTCGTCCGAGTTGCGGCCGCTCTCCAGCCTCCTCCTGAGGATGCCACCAGTCCTCCGTCCAGACGTCCTCGTCCTCTTCCTTGCTTCGGTCCAGCCGTGCTGCGCCGCTCTCTGTCGGGGTTTCGTCGCTCTCCGTTATCTCCTGCCACGAGTCGGTTGCTCCGAACGACGCTCCGTCCTCCTCGGGGCTTTTTCTACCTTCCGGCTTGTTGTCTGGCTGGCCTCTTCCGGGGTCAGGGGCGGGTGCTTCCGGGTCGCTCGAGGTCGTCCAGCGTCTGCGTCCGGGAGAGCTGGCGAGTGTTTCCGGTTCACCAAGTCCAGGAGGCGGTACCTGCAGGGGACGAGAAAGAGAGGGTGTCCTGGGTGACCGGGACGTTAATCGGCCGAGCGCGGGGGACAGGGTCCCCGTGCCCGGACACCGCTGTAGTAAGGTAGTTGTCGCCTCCGTTCCACACTCAGGCTCGCTGGTTACAGTCGCCCTGGGTCCTCCTGACACTAGGGGCTCCCTTTCCTCGGGCGGCACATCGGGACAGCCTAGGCTCCCAACCTGGGGCTCCCTTGCGGAACTCTCCAGGCCCTGAGACTGCGGTTGGGGCACCTCGGGACACCTCCCCGTCTAACGCCTTCCTATAGATAGGTCGTGAGGCCCTACAACCCTCTCTCCCTGGGACCTAACTGGGCTATCTGCCACTTCTCCCACCTCGCTGAGTTGGGAGATCCCTGCACCACCCCCTTCAGGGTCACCCACCAATGCCTCCTTAGACACCCTGGTGATGTCATCCTGGGGTAAATAAAATTCTAGCTCCTGTGGAGCTTCCGGTATGCTGCCACCAGTGTCCTCACTGGACACATTCATCTGGAGGGCACGCAGCTCCAACTCCTTCAGCCGGAGCTCGTGCGCCATCCTCTTTTCCTCCATTGCCCATCTCTTGTTTTCTCTTTCCTGCTCTAACTTGGCTAGCTCCCACTTCAACCGCCTCTCCTCCCTCCTGTCCTCATACTCCTCTGGAGACGTGCTCCTCCTGGACCCTGCCCTACTGCTGGCCCCAGAACGTCTCCCTGGTGGCCCATTTTCAGACACATCCCCATTGATCAGGTCTAGTACCTCCTGCGCGCTCTCCTCCTGAGGGGCATCCTGCGCCTCCTGTCCCTCATCCCCTCTTCCCTCTGGGTGGGTTTCTACCCATGCCCTTAAGGCGGTGCGGAGTTCCGGTCCTTTGACCTTCCGCACCCCAGGCACCCCCATCTCCTGCCCGAATTCCCTCAGTTGCCTCACAGTGTACCCCTCGAGGTCGGCTAACCGGAACTCCATCGTGACAGGCGGGGACCTAGATACTAAGGAAGAAAAAAAATCCTAGGATGTGGGGGACAGTTTCCGCCTACTGGGATTCTACACACTCAGTCTGGACAGTGGAATTCACTCCATGCAGTAATCAATAGTTGAAGAGCCTAACCACAAAAGGCGTCTAATTGCGGCGCCCTCCGCTTCACTGGAGGGTGCTGTATGGTCACAGGACCTTATCCCACCGCTGCCACCAATGTAGGACCTGGGGTCACCGGGCCCTAAAGGCGTAGCGTGACTCGAGCGGTTGGGCACCCGAAGGCTTACGTGTGAAGCAACCATACAGCACACACAACCCCTGAAGCAGGAAGCGCATGCAATAACTGACACCACACAGTATGTTAACTGAAAATCAATTAGTTTATCTAAATCAGTTTAGATTCAAAAGCAGTTCATTAGGTTTCAACGGGCAATACCTGAATACATTTAAATATCCAGTTCAAAAGCATTTCATTACTCTTCAATGGGCAATACCTGAATACATTAAACCAGCTATGGAACCCAAGCGCTTCACCTGGTGATCCTGCGGAGCGTCAAACACAGGGGTTAAACACAGCGCTGCGTGTAACAACTAAACAGCGCTTAAAATCAGGCATAGGAACATAACGCTACCCATAGCAATTGAATAATGCTTTAAATCAGACCTAGGACCATAGCGCTGCACATAGCCAATTTCTAGCGCGTTAAAACATGGCCTAGCGACATTGCGTTGCACATAGCATGCAAATAGCGCGTTAAAGCAGGCCTCAGAACATAGCGCTGCACCCAGCATTTGACTAGCGCTTGAAATCAGGCTACATGTACATAGCGCTGCGGGCAGTCTCCTAGCACGTCACATGAGGCATTGGCCACCCAGTGGAGAATCTCAGCATCCCCCCATCGGGCCCTCAAATAGGTCTGAGCACTCTGTGTCCCCTTCGCGCTTCATATGTCAGGTCCACAATGAGGCCCACAGTATCTTCGGGGGGCCCTACCAAGGGGGAGAGGTGCTGGTGACCCGGATCCCGGGTCCGGGGGAGGGCCGTGGCTCACTGGGCCTCGTGAGGAACCTCCCCAGGGGAGGGGCGAACTCGGGGCCTCCTTACGGCCTTCCGCCCGCCTCCCCCAGGGGTTATCTTGGTCTTCGGCCTTCTCTCGGCCCTGGCGACGGGTTCGCTGGTGGGAGGGGATCCCTCCTCCTTACGTGTCTCGCGCCGATCAGCGCTCCGACCGGCGGGGACCTCACGACGGGATTCCAGGCCGCCCGGCGATGTCCGGGCCGAGGGCCTCCTTCACGAGCTTCTTCCTCCGAGTAGAGTGGTGCGAGGAGCTGGGGACAACGCGCGGAGCTCCCGGTCGGGTCAGACGTGACCGGGGAGCTCCGCTGGCCTCACTGGGGGTTCTGGGGATCTTCTTGTGGCTGCAGGGGTCTGTGCCCGCAGCCGCCAATGGCAGTGCGGTCTGCGGGGGCGCGGCCCTATCCACCAATGGCGCGACGGCGGGGGTGGCGTTTGGCAGTCCGCCCCCGTCAGGTGATGCGAGGGCTCGGCTTCAGGCCTACGCGGCCGCGGCCAGACGCCTGGGCCCAACGAGGCCTTCTCGGTGCTGGGGGTCGCGATTCTTCGGCTGCGACGGCAGCGGCGGGCCCCGGGCTTCTCCGCGGGCCCCGGTGACGACAGGGGGCAGCTTCCCGGCCCTGGGCCGTAGCGGTGAGTGCGCCTTGAATCCCCACACCCGGGGGGGCAGAAATTAAGGGGTGACTTCGGCGACCAGCGCCTGGTACAGGACGGACTAGGGGGATCCCAGGCAAGGTCGGGGAGCGCAGGGGTCACAGCGCTAGTACCTGGTTGATCCCCCAGCAGTCCAGCAGGGAGTTTTGAGGAGAAAGTTCCAATATTAAGTTTCAGCAGGAATTTCAGCAGGAAGTCTCAGCAGTAACTTCTAGCAGTAGTTTCAGCAGTCCTGGTGGCGCAGTTGTCTCTGGCGCCCTTAGGGGTTCTGTTCCTGGGGGTTAGGGATTGAGTTGGTGACTAGTTCCTTTCTAGTCCAGCTTGGCAGATGGCCTCTGGGTTTCCCTATCGCCGGGCTAGATCAGTGGGTAGTACAGGATCCCTCACTCACTTAAAGGGCAGTGCCTAAACCCTGTCACCTTCAGAGGCATAAGTCCCTGCCTAGGCCCTACCGCCTAAAACTCCTGCGTGGGTTCCCCAGGTCTGCTTTACCCCAACTAACTAGAAAAAGTTCCCTCCCTCTGTTAAGTAGCCCTAGGTCAGGTGACCACCTCCTAAGGCGGCAAAAGTAAAACCCCACCCTTCTTCTAGAAGGTTCCAGCACATTCCAGGAGCTTCCCCACTCTAGGTATAGGTTTTCTTGGGGAACTCAGGTGGACTCTGGCCTAACCAGGTCCCCTACACAAGCAACTCTAGTCTGTGATGGTGGCATGGGGTTTGCCAACTTTACCATGAGTCCCAATATCTTGGGCAGGTACAGACAAGAGCCCATGATCAATGGTCAGAAGTCTGTGTGGCCTACAGGGACACAGGGGCTAGTGTCACCATGGTGACAAGGAGACTAGTGCCCCTAGAACAGCTTTTACCTGAGTTTAGATACCAGGTGACCAATATTGATGGAATTAGGACAGTCCATCCCATGGCAGTAGTAAATCTCAGCTGGGGAGGGGCCACTGGCCCAAAGAGAGTGGCAGTGTCCCAAACCTTGCCGGTAGATTGTCTACTGGGGAATGATCTGGAAATCTCAGCCTGGGCTGAGGTAGACCACAATGCCCATTTAAGAATGTTAGGCATCCCTGAGAGAGTGGATGAGACCCCGAGGGCCTCACCTCCACCCCAGGAGAAATTAAGGGGCGTGAAGCCTGAAACTATGGATCACTCCACATAAACAGAGAGCATAGGGGGTGAGGACCAGTCCCCCCACCACCAGACTAAAGGTAAGGGTCAAGTTTCTAAGGGAACTGATCCTGCCCCTTGTGAAGTAACTGCCCCAGAAGTGGACAGGCCTCTGATGGCAGGGGATCCTTCCATGGTGGCACCCAGTCTGGAGCAGGTATCCTGCCCCTCTCTATCCTGCCTCAGTCAGCCCAGGGCTGCAGAGGTCAGGGAGGTCAGTGGAGACCTAGTGGGCCCCTGTCCAGAGGAACCCCCTCATCAGCAGATTAGGGACACCCAGCAGAGTAGTTCTAGCCAGGTGAATATTCCTTCTACAACCTGAGAGATCCCCCTTACCCCTAGGTACAGGTACCCCCCAGATGGACTTTGTTGGGCACAGGGAAACCTGGGACATAGTTGCCCCAAACATCCCAATGCCCTCCACTATTCCAACCAGAGGGACCCAACCCCCAGCTGTAGGCAGCCAGAGGTTGACCCTTAGGGCCAGATTTGACACAGTCATGGACAGAAAGGCTTCCATGGTGACCAGTGTCCTGAGGAGGTTGAGACCACCCCAAATAGGGCCTCACTTCCAGACTCATACACCCCACCAGCCTACTTCTGTACCAGAAAACAATACAGGTAATTTCCCTAGACTTTGGAGAAACTCTAAAACCCCTTGGGGTAGGATTTCCCAAGTGGACCATGAGACAGGGAGCAATCATGCTAGTGCAGTTTCTTCCTTATATGGCCACTCAGGAAATAAAGGCTTAACTGGGCAAGGTTAGCCTTATCTCCTTTCGTTTTTTTTATGTAGGAAGGTGGAATCTGACTATATTGTTGCCCCCACTTTTTTCCTGGTGTTTGCATGGTTTTTGACTAGTCTGGCTGGGATCCTGCTATCCAGGACCCCAGCCTATCTGCTTACTCCCTTAAATACTTGGTGTGCATATTAGATGCACTAGTGATTGGATACTGTGGTACCTTATGAGCCCCTAGTATATGGTACCTTAGGCACCTAGGGCATTGGTACTTCACAGGCCTACCAGGGGCTGCAGCATGTATTATGCCACCCCTGGGAAGCAGTCTCAATCTGACACCACAGGCCTGCTACTGCAGCCTGTGTGAGGTAGTGTTAGCACTCCTCACTGAGGTATAGGTTCCTATATCTCACCATACACACACATATAAACCTATCAGCCACCCCTATAGCAGGCCCTATCAATCCTGAGGGCAGGATGCTTGGTTTACCATGTGAGGGGGTGCTTCTGCCTGAGCAGGACCCCTCTGCAGCTGGCAGAGTCTATTCTCTGCTGCTGTTTGTGGATGCGGTTAAACCATATACTCTTAAGCGCATTATAAACTCACGGTAAATGCTAACTTTGGAATTACTGTATCAAAACATGTCGTGTTTGGTGTCAAACAACTTGGAATCATACCCCCACACCAGTAACTGGTGTGGGAGTATGATCCCACCCTTCTAGAGGGGATGACATGTACCCACTGTACTAAACGGTAGAAATCTCAAAGAGCCCTGGCATCACAAAATGGATGCCACCAGCACAGACACTGGGCCGCCCTCCTGCTGCTGATGGAAACTCACAGTGGAGGAAGCCCAACAAAAGGCTTCCTGTCACAGGGAGGTGTCACCACCTCCCAGACAGGATTTAGTGTATTGGAGCTGGGTGGGTGCACTCTTAGAGTGCTTTGAAGTCCTGCACTGGGGGAGCAGAAGACTCCTCTGTGCATATGCCAGCTCAAACCGGTTCAGGGGCTACCTGCCCCTGCTCTGGTGCGAAACTGGACAAAGGGAAGTGGGTGTAACCACCACTACCCTGACCCTCCTAGAGGAGTTGTCATAGAGCTAGTCCCTCCCATATCTTCACTATAAGATAGCAATCATTGCCAATGCAATTCAGATAACCCTGGACGACGCTCTACTAAGAAGAATCCTGGCCCTTCGACGTTCCAATACCTTTGGAAGACAGAAGAATCTCCCTTGGTGTCAAGGAGTGACTCCCCTGCTTGGCAGGCACCAAAAACCTTAAATGACGGTTGCAAGCTTTGATGCTCCCGCCGGAGTCCGAAGTCCCTGCGACCCCAGAAGTAGATGTCCTGACCTCTAGATGGCCATTTTGAGTCCCCAGTGAAGCTGTGGCATCTGGACCCCACGAGTGACGAGGAACTGCAATACCTGGGAACCGTGCACTAATTTCAAGTGCAAACCCTAAACAACGTTCTACGAACTTGTGCTTTGGACCACTTGTGGCCCAAGTCCCCAGCAGGTCTTGTTTCAAAAATCAGCAGCCTACCCTGTCCCGAGTGACCGTGGGCTCCTGTGAAACTTTTCCTGTGGCGGCGTCTTCATGATCACTTGCCTGTTGGCTAGTGGGTCCCCCGAAGACTTCTACATTGACTCAAAGGGCTGTCCTGGTTGCTCCGGGCCTGTCCTCACTTACCGTCGCTGGGTGAGTCCATCAGACCTTGCTGGTCTGCATCATCGACTATCTTTAGTCTACACGAGACTTGCAGTTGCCAAGGCTTGTTGGCTCCAATCCGGTTGCCGACACCGTCATTAGCTGCAGATGTTATAGGACACTCCGAATCCAGCTGCTGGTCATCGTTGATCCCTCCTGGACCTCGTGAGTGAAGATCCAAAACACCATCAATGACCTGAATCGACGCGACATCTGTGGTCCTCCATCTTGCTGGCCACCGGTCACTGGCAAGTGACTTTGAACACTGTCCCTTCAATTTTCAGGTCTTCTCCATCTTCAAGCCACCTTCGGATTCCAGCGGACACCTCTCCAGTCGTCACAAGCAGCAAGTCTTCATTGGTCTCCATTGAAAACAGCATTGCGACCCGACACCAAAAGACACCTATGCACCCGGCTTCCCTGGGTGAGGTAACTCGTGCACTCCGGTGCCCAAGTGTGTGTTGGCCCTCGAAATACTTACCTTGTAAGTGGCTTGCTTGTTGACTTCTTCGAAGTGCCCTAAAACTTTAAAATACAAACCGCGACTTGCTCCATTGTAACCTATAGGAAACCCGTGGCTGTGTTTAGACACTGCACGCGTCTCCCGTGGGCTTGTTACTTACCTGCTAACACTGCAGTAGTGAAGCCCCGGCGATTCCCAAGGCCCTAGGCTTTGTCATTTTGCAAGTCGACTTTGTTAACCCATTTTTTTAGTATATGGTCTGGTACGCCCCTAGGGCTCCAGCCATATTTGTGCTTAATTTATTGAGAACTGTTGACATTTGAATGTTTACCTGGCTTCTGATCTCATAAAGAGATTAGTAGAGTGTGTCTAGAAATAAATACATATATATTTGATATATATACCTGTGTGGTGTCCTTTCATTTAGTAATTCAAGAGATTGTAAGGTAAAACAAACTGCTTTACATTCCTCAGAGACTTAGCCTGAAGGCTGCTCTCCACAGCTACCACTAGGATAGCTTTCTTTAAAAGGTTGTCTTAAACCTATCTACCATAAGAGTCGAATTGGACTGGTGCAAGGTGGCCACTATAAGTAGTGACCAGCATATGCCAGGCCAACTTCTCACATAATTGTTCCCCTCAGGCACTGTCCTCTGAGGTCAGTAGAATAGCCCATGAGAAACCCTTCTCCTGCAAGTGTAGACCCCCATCTGTGATGCTCGTAACCTTAACTTGCTCATAGATGTCACCACACGTGACAATAACTTTATCAGTGGAGCATATGTGAAACCCCAGTCGTGAAAATCATTGAGTCAGAATGAGGATTAAGGAAATCGATGTGGATAGCACTACAGGGGCAAAAACACAATTTCTCACCCCCTGCATGTTCATGGTCTGTTATGCTGAGAACTCAACAGCATTGTTTGCGGCTGGTTGATCATGGTGTCATGGTCCACCTTACCACCCAGTACATACTTTGCCTCCTAGCAGTTTCACACTTGCATTATAAGCACCTTCTCTGGAGTTTTAATCGATATGGCCAACAGGCCTGAATTTGCATGCTCAACTGTGTTCTACAAATGTTGTATTTAACAACAGATAGCCCATGCATGTTTAAAGCTTTAGAGACCACCATGGATGCAGGTGAGTGATACACATAAAGGAGTTACAGCTGGCATCGCAGTTGGGTGGCCCAGAGGGGATGTAATGCACATGGGACTATGCAGAGGCATGGGGGAGATGGGCAGTGGATGAGCAGCACCACCAACAGAGTGCAGGATTAAGTCCTAGGAAACCTAGGAGGTCACTCCTGACAGCAGCAAGGACCGCTGCTAGGTGTGAGTTATGTGATACTGAAGCATCAGGGTCTAAGGTTTCTGTGAAGTCTGTCAGTGCCTTGGTGTATAGGTGCTGCAGCCATATATTAAGTCGCCCACTAACATGGGCGGTCATCTTCCCTCACAAGGGTTAAGGTGAAACCATTTACAGGAAGTAGCTCATTCCACTCAACTAACAGGAAACAGTGAGAAGTATGTGGTGACCATATTGAGGAGAACACATTGGGCCAGATTTATATTCTGGCGGACAGAGTATTTTCAAGAAAAGCGCTCATTCATCTTGACTGATGTTTTTGGAGCTGAGAGGTGCGACACCAGCCTCTGGCGGTGGCTTTGGTGAGCACAATCTACTCACCCGTGACAAATTAAGGAGATCAGGGAGACTGGTACATAAACAGATCTAGATATATATATATATATATATATATATATATTCACTTAAAAAACCATAGGTTTCACACACGTTATAGTTAGGAATTAGCATTTAAAAAACCTTGCAAATTCACTTAAAAAACCATAGGTTTCACACATGTTATAGTTAGGTGGACATTTCCCTCGTAAAAAACCAATGAAATTCCCCCGTTATAGTTAGTTCAGATAACTATAACTCGCGCGACCGCAATCCACTGCTCATGATGTCACATATTACATCACTCATGACATGGTCAGTGGCATCACTCATGACATCACTGATGACATCATCCTTGTGTGGAAATGTGGATTTTCCTGGTCAGTTATGTCCCCTATCTTGGACCCCAACGGTTCTATGAGCATGTCACAAGTACATGTATGTTCCCTCCAGTTCCAGTTATGAAGACGCAAATACATGTGCGTCCACCGTCAACATGTCCTCTGTCAGATCCGCCATGAATATGTCGGATATTCCACTCCTAAATATGAAAGGCCACCGGCTTAATATGGTTAACTTATGCCATTTTTACAGTCCAGGCAAGTAGGCCCTGATTCTGCCATCGAAACTCCTTTTGCCTTCTGCCTCTGAAAGCTCCAGTCTGAGCCTGCATCTGTGACCATGAACTCTGTCTCATTCTCTGCGCGGCCCACGAAGCCTGACATCAGCCTATTCTCTGCCAATAGCTGTATTTCACCTTCGAATTATCTGCTTCCCCCTCAGCCGATGCATTCCTGCCTAGGAGCTTAAGTAAACATTCCTCCAGTTACCAAGCAAAAGGCCCGGTTTCTCTGCCCTCATGCAAGTAATTCATAGCCCTGTCACCATGGAATATTCCCATCCTCTCGCATTCAGTGTAGACACTTAGACGCTTGTACACACACGCACAGTCAGTATAGAATAGATTCTGTCCGAGAGTCCTTCTTTATGGATAACATAGTTCTTTAAACATAGGATATTAGATATGATTTGGGATTAGGTTGATCTGACCCCCCAGACTTTTCGTCTCCACATGTAGAGCTAATGTCAAGTTCCCTTCACCCCCCTAGTTACACGTCAATTACACGTCATGCTGCTGCGCGCGCATCTATGTCAAGTATTATCTTATAGATCCACCTATGCATGATATCATAACCAATCATGTGTCTTTTTACCCCTTGTAAACACCCATTTTCGGTTACGCAGGTACCACGTCAAGTTCCTTATCACTTATTACGCCTACTGTATTTGCTTCATTATAACGTATGTACTATAAAAGTTACTTCTTGTCAATAAAGTATGTACTTCACTTCCTGAACCCCGTGGTGATGGAACTTGAAGCATCCGATTATAATCGATTATTGGAATAAAGCCCATTCAGAAACTCTAATATCACGGATTCTGCCTCTCATTTTACTGAGCTATTTTATTATGATTATGTATCAAATTCAGTCCCGGTAAAGGAATTTTTATTTACCACATGATGGCGCCCGAACAGGGACACTTTCTCATCTCACGCGCCGGCGGTGAGTTGTAGGCCCGGTCTCCTGCCACAGCTGGACGGACAATTACGCGTACCAGCAGGATTTCCTGTATCTCCCTCCGGTCAAGCGGGGGCGACTGAGACTACGATCAACACCCAGACGAGGCGGTGAGAAGTGCGAAGTATCCCGACCAGAGCCTAGCTGAGAGAGCAAGATCCGAGGTATATCGAGACCCACCAGTTCGAAGTCTAGTCCAGTTCCCGACGAGTCGAGTCGAGTCCAGTCCGGTTCAAGTTCAAGTTACTGAGGCCTTCCGTTTCCGAAGCTACCCGGTGAGTACCATTTCTGGGGAGGCATTTCTGACGTGCACATAGGTTGTGCCGGTCAAGACGGGTTTGGGTACACAAATCCGGTCTGCACTGTTTTAGCAGTGTATCTGTGCTGTTTAGCAGTATATCAAGTATTCCGAAGTATCTAGTAAGTGTCAAGAATTAAGCATGGTGATTTAGTTATGCAGACGATCATCATTGTTGTTTCAGTTAAAGGTTTAATGTTTTGCTGTTAAATGTGTTAAACGTCTTGCATATTGTGGTATGAATGATTGTTCATTAGTGTGCTTTTTGTATTAAGTGTGTTCAAAATTAAGTATCGGATCAGTTGTCAATATGCCGCTCTTTTCGAAATTAAGACAGATCACTACTAGGAAAGGGGTACTTGAAGAAGCCGTCCCTATTCCTCCTAGGGATACTCCAGGGCATTTTATGTATCACAAACATGGCTTAGATGCCATATTATTTCTTGATTTATGGGTAGACTACACCAAGGGATTGCCGGAAAGTCAGAGGTGGCCCACAGCGGGAACCTGGGATGCAGAGTGCATCATGAAAGTCGAGGAAGAATTATGGAAAAGAAAAGTCAGACAGTCACAGAAAGACGCTGTTGAGTTATGGCGTAAAGAATCTCATAGACGTACAGAAAAAGCACGTAGACAGGAAGAGAAGAGTAAGGAAAGTTCAAATAAAGTTCAAGAAAATCTATTAATTGAGGAAGGTATCCGAGTGAAATCGGAACAAGTAGATAGACAAAGAAATGCCCTTATGAATGGTATGTATCCTCTTCTAGCCGAAGGATTACCAAAGGCTGCTCCAGAGATGCCAAAAGACTTGCCACCCCCATTATTTCCAATTAAGGTACATCCTAAAGGACATCCCAGAACCGCAGAAGATGTTTTTCTTTCCTCATATCTAGATGACGCAGCTCCCGAGTATGCTAACCCCGCACCACATAGATCATCTGGCGGGGGGGTTCAACGTCAGGATCAGGTATCTGTCCCTATGCAACAGCAAGTCCCGACACTAGCTTCGGCAAGCACATCTGTTTCCGCATCTGTCTCCACAGTCGATTCTACAGTGGTGTCCACACCTATAGTTGCTGTGTCACGTTCGACGAATCCTTTCACACCCGACGCCCCAGATGGGGCCACGGGAGGTGCTAGCAATACTTTTACGCCACCTAGAATAAATAAACTTGTTTTTCAAGAGTCAGCGCATTCACGTACACCCAAATTCGTAAGTGAACGTGCGCTTAAGGAACTTCTTATAGATTGTAGATATGACCCGGTGGTCGGTAAAGAGGACGAAATGGTCCTGGCATCATTACGTATCAGACGAGCCGCAGAGTATTTAGCGAGGTTACCAGGAATGACTGCGCATCTAGATAAAATATATCATTTTGTTCAAACAGGGCGAGATCCAGAATGTATTAACAGAGCTATGGAATACCAGAAAGTAGAGATACAGGGGGAACTGCTACGTTTCCTCATAAACTGTGTGATCAGAAATCAAGACCGACCGGGGGTAGACCCGGATGCAATGCATATTCTTACAAAATGGAGCCAGAATATATCAGAAGGAAGACACGATAAGCAAAATTGTATAATAGCCATGTGCCGAAAGATCCGTAAAGAAATAGAACGCCTACACGAAGAGAGATTAGAGGCAGACGAGTTCGAACAAAGCGAGGAAGAAGGGTCAGGACCGCCCGCGGGACAGTCAGACACCATAGCCTATGTAGGTAGAGGAAGATCTTGTCATAGGGATCAGACTAGATGTCATACTGATTCAATACGTCCAATATGTCCAGACAATAACAGGAATTTCCAAATACCTATAATTAATATAAGGTCTAACGAGCATTCGTTCCAAACTGCTGACAAACTACTCCGAGAACGAAGGGGTTATCATTTTCTCGATTCTATGGATGAACAAGATTTAGCCAGGGCAGCTGTCCACTGGGTGGACAGTCCCGGAAAATATAGTGATGCTACAGTAGTACGCACATTTTTTAATCTCACCCCAGATGAACAGAGGTTGGCTGGGATTTATATGATTCAACAACTCATTATACTATATCGGAGTCAGCATTCGGACCCTGGTCTGTTGCCTGACATATTGACTGAATTGCTTACAAATAAATGGAGAGGTCTAGGTACTGAATTAATTAAAGAAATTCTGATGTCAAGAAAACAGTACATTCTTTTTATATGCTCAGAGCATACCTCATTGCCCAGCAAGGAAAGAACAACGTATCACATGGATAGACAGAATCCCTTACGAGAAGTACACCCAATAAAAGGCGAGGGCGACGAGTTTAGGCGCGTATTTGTATATACGCCCATATCAAAAATAGAACTGTTAGAAATGAAGAAAGTCGTACCTAGTCATGACAAAGACCCAGCGGGTTTTCACCGAGAAATTAAAGACATGTTACTCATGGGAGAGTATACCTATCCCGACATTATGACGATATTAAAGGTGTTGATGCCTGCTGGCATTTATGAGAAACTCAAGGAAAAAGAGTGGGAGGTAGGAGACCAAAAGATAGAATGGTCAGTGTTAGAAGCGGAAGAAAAGGCCCGAACTGCAGGAGCAGGACTCGGGGATAAAACTAAAGCACTACCAGGTTTGCTAGTACAGGTACTGCCACGTTTATTAACTACGAAAAAGGAAGATTGGGGTACAATTTCAGCCTGTAAACAGAAGCAAGATGAAGACACTAGTGATTACTATGCCCGATTTGAAAAATGTTTTGGTATAAATAGTGGCATAAAAGCAAGTAGCGAATCATACCCGCATCTGTTTGTAACAAAACTAGTAGAGAATGCTCTGTCCCCGGTAAAGAATAGAGTACTAAAATTCGAGAGTACCTGGCAAGGTAACACTCCAACACAAATGTTACAAATGTTACAGTACCATCACAATAGAATTAAAGAGGAACAGGAACATGAACACAGACGCATGAAAGACACGAAAATGAAAATGCTAGTTTCCCAGACAGTACCAGCTGAAGGACATAAAAAGGGTATGACACATTCCGATTCAGCAGGACCGGTAAAAGGGACATGCAATTATTGTAAGAAGCCAGGTCATTACGTACACGATTGTCCAGTTTTAAAACATAATATCGCCATAGGTAAAACACAAGAAAGACCACGGCCACTCAGACAGGATCAGAATGAACAAGGAGCTATGCAGCATGCCCAGGCCATGCCAGCCGCACAACAGCCAATACAGTTTGTGCCAGCTGCACCACCGTTGCCTGCTGCTGCCACACAGACCACAACACGACAAATGTATCAGACTGCACAGTATGAATATCCTGAGTATCAGCGTTACGCATGAACTAGCCTAGAGAGGGAAGTTGACTTACCCCTTATCGAGATTCCTGTAGATCAAGAAGGACCTTATGTACATAGTGAATTATTAGGTCAAGATAGAAAATTCTTACTCGATACAGGGGCAAGTCGAACAACTATAAAACGTAGTGAAGTTCCAGGGGCACCCCTCTCAGGCTCTCAGAATATCTCCCTTGGTTTTTCAGGAAAACCTATTGTTAATGAAGTATCACAGCCTCTTCCACTTACGATAGGACCTTTGACACGAACTACAGATTTGTTGCTTACTAAATCATGCCCAGAAAATCTGTTAGGAATTAAAACTCTGAAAGCCCTAGGAGCCATAATATGTTGTTCTCCGGAAGGAGTAAGGTTGTTTTTACGTGATTTTAAAGGTCACTATGTGTCTAGAGACATGGATCCCCGACTACAGACTTTACCTACACAGCTATGGGCACAAGGCCCTACTGATGTTGGTTGCATGAATATTACACCATATCGAGTCACACTCAAGGCAGGAGTGGTGCTACCACGAATGCGACAATACAAGTTACCACCAGATGCTGTAGTGGCTTTACTACAAATCATTGACGAGCTAATTGCCCAAGGAGTAGTTGTAGAAACAGACTCCAATGTATGTAATTCACCGATAATTCCGATTCTTAAACGAACAGATCCTACAGCCCGCAAGTATATCGATTGGTTATTGATCTGCGCGAGTTAAACAAATGCATTGTGCCACAATTCCCTGTGGTCCCAGATATCTCGTCATTATTGACAGCTATTGATTCCGAAGCAACATTCTTTACTGTAATTGACCTCAAGAATGCCTTTTTCAGCGTCCCGATAGATCCGGAAAGTCAATATTTGTTCGGATTCAGTTTAAATGGGCGTAGCTTTAAATTCTCACGCGCACCTCAAGGATTTACAGAAAGCCCCAGCATCTATAGCCAAGCACTGAAACGAGAACTTGACAGTATCCACATGCCAGTTAACACCGCTCTGCTTCAATACGTCGATGATCTGCTGATCACCGCAAGAAGCGAACCTGAATGTGAAAAAGCATCGCTGACAGTCTTACAATTCCTAGCCGAAAAGGGGCACAAGGTGTCCCCTTCTAAGCTGCAATTCTGTGTCCAGCGAGTTGTTTACCTTGGACACTCGCTGTCCAAGGAGGGAAGGCAGCTTACACCCGACCGCATTCAGTTAATAGCTAATATGCCAATACCCAAGACACAAAAGGAAGTACGAGCTTTCATAGGCCTCACGTCATATTGCAGGCAGTGGATCCCTCAGTACGCATTTCTAGCAAAACCACTCATTCAGTTAACCACACAGGAGGCAGCCACATCGACTGTTCTCCCTTGGACTCAGGAACATACACAAGCTTTTGAAAGCTTAAAGAAAGCTTTATGTCAAGCACCCGTTTTAGCAACGCCATGTTATAGAAAACAGTTTACACTCTTTGTTACAGAACGCGAAGGTACTGCCTTGTCAGTACTCACACAGGAACAAGCAGGAGCACACAAACCATGTGCTTATTTTTCTAGTACATTAGATCCTGTAGCTCAGGCTTTGCCTGCGTGCCTGAAATCAGTGGCAGCGACAGCTTTGGCAATCAGACAAAGCGATGCCATAGTGTTAGGACATCCATTGACAGTTCAAGTACCACACGCAGTAGAGGTTCTTGTAAATAGAACGCAAACACAACACTTGACCATAGCCAGACTTACAGGATATGAGCTTACATTGTTTCAGCCACATATAGAAATCAGACGCTGTAACACATTGAATCCTGCCACACTTCTACCTGTAATAGGAACAGACCCACTAGCCCATGACTGTATTGAAGTTATTACGATAACAACGAAACCCAGACAAGACTTAACCGATGTCCCATTATCAGACCCAGACCTGACATTGTATGTAGACGGTTCATGCATGAGAACAAGTACAGGAGAGTTAGTGGCCGCTTACGCAGTCACAACAGACACTGAAGTCATTGAAACTAATCGTATAAATACTTTGTCAGCTCAAGCCGCAGAACTTATCGCTCTAACACAAGCCTGTATTCAAGCCGCGAATAAAAAAGTCAACATATACACTGACTCACGTTATGCATTCGGAGTTGTACACGACTTCGGCGTGCTGTGGCGAGAGAGAGGTTATTTAACTTCCCACGGTGCCCACATTCAGCACGGACCCCTCATTCATGCCTTATTAGATGCAATACATCTACCCACTGCAATATCAATCATGAAATGTAAGGCTCATACGAAGGTTACTGATATCATTTCTCAAGGCAATGATCTAGCCGACAGAACAGCTAAACAGACTGCTCAAACTCAAACTCCCGACATGACAAAGACAATAGTCCCGACACATTGCATGACAGTTAAAGATCCTACTCTTGATGTAATTGACATACAGACACATGCTACACCAGATGAAATAAAGAAATGGACTGAATTAGGGGGGATCCAAACGGACCAAGGATGGATGATGAAGGAAAAGTCTGTATGGTTCCTTCCTGACTCAATGGTCCAAGTTATAATAAACACTATACATAGTCCAGCACATCTAGGAGAAAAAGCTATGCTAGACAGCATTCAACACATTTGGTTCAATAAACATTTACGAGCAGCAGCAAAACAAAAGGTCCGTACCTGTATGATCTGTTGTCAGTTTAACCCAGGAAAAAGCGTTCCCGTAGAACAGGGTGGATTTCATACTCCTAACCATCCTTTTGAAGTCCTCCAGATTGACTATATCCAGATGGAACGATGTCGAGGATTCAAATATGTTCTTGTAGTTGTCTGCGCTCTGTCCCGTTGGACAGAGGCATACCCGGTTTCAGATTACACTGCCCCGACTACTGCCAAACAGTTGGTTCGAGAATTCTTCCCACGATACGGTTTACCACGTGCTGTTTACTCAGATAACGGCCAGCCGTTCTCATCCGAATTAATGAGACACGTTTCACTTCTGTTAGGATATCAGTGGAAATTCCACTGTGTCCGACACCCCGAGGCAGCAGGCCTCGTAGAAAGACATAACCAGATCCTGAAAATCAGAATGTCCAAAATATGCAGAGAAAAAGGTGTCGACTGGGTAGTAGCGCTACCCGTTGCACTCTTTTACATGAGAATGGTAGCACATTCTCGAACAGGGCTATCCCCGTATGAGGTGATCTTCGGCAGACCACCGAATATGTGGGGGACGCCTATACCTCGCAAAATAACTGATGTTGACTGTAATATGCTGACAGATTACTTGGCTTCCTTGATGTCTGCACTACAATCTTGTCATTCACAGGTAGCTGCAGCTTTTCCCGACAACACCGAGGTGAAACCCCATGACGTTGTTCCGGGGGATTTGGTGTTTGTGAGGAATTTCGACCGAAAGACCCAGCTGGAGCCCAGGTGGAAAGCACCCAAGTTGGTCCTGTTGACCACAAGGACAGCCGTGAAGATCGAGGGCCGTAAGGGCTGGATTCATTCAAGCCACGTCAAGAAATTTCATGGACTACCCTCGGATATAGACATTGTGCCCTGCACTCCCTCACAGACTGATTCAGAACTTCCCTTTGTTGAACAAAATGACTCTAAGAACTATAAACTAAAGCTTAGGCCCAAACAGTCGAGCAATTTGATTGTTTAAGTCCTCTCCAAGGTGAAGCGGTTGAATTGTCTCTGACATGTATCCCTTGGACCTGAGTAGAGAAAATACCCGGAAAATGTTGAAACGACAGGCGTATTGTAAATCACTGCGTAGCTACTGTATGGGGACATTATTAATTCTGTTTTTATTGAGTCTTTTAATAACTATTACGAGTATGTTGTTGCACATATATTACCCTATTTCTAGACATGTTTATAATGTTACTACTGAACATTCTTTTAGTGACTTACCTCCGCATGAATTATCTTATAGACTTGCGCTGCGCAATAACACATTCATTAGTATGTTACATCATTCCCATCAGACTAGTAATGCCACCAATTGTTGGGTGTGTGGCCGACTTCCTCCCTATCAGAATTATGAAGGAGTCCTGCCTTTCTTTCCACATCCATTCACACATAATGGCTCCTGTGGAGCATGGTTTAGTTTAATCAATTCCATAGACTCAGACACAGCAGTTTACCAAGATCATTGGATATGGGGAAACCTGAACCTAGTCTTACTCAAGGTCTGCTACCCTGACAAGGAGGGTCGCCCCAAAAGAACAGGAACTGATCTAGAAAATGAAGTATATGGATTAGGAAGTTTTACACCTAATCTCATGATTCTAAATGTCGTATCCGAAGTTGAACTAGTCTTGCCCACCATGTCAGTATTCCCAGCGAAGGGTGAATTGTGTGTAAGAAAGGTTGGTTCCATACCTATGGGCCATAGTAAATGCAATACTATAGTAGAATTCCGTGATCAAGGCAAATCTTCATTTACAGCTTCTCGCCACTCCTACTTCATATGTGGTCAGACTGCATATATGCGTCTACCTCCAGATTGGGATGGTACCTGCTACATTGCATTCCTTTTGCCACCTGTTTTTCTAGCTCCCCCTGATTACTACAGAAATATTCATTTAGTACACAACAGAAAGCGGAGAGATCTCCCCATTGTCGATTACACTGAAACGGCATGGGACAAGTATGTAGATTTTAATAAAGGCATCTTTCCTTATATAGGTACTGTTACTAATAGTAAGCTGATACGTAGATTAACCAGAACCCTTGAAGCAGTAGTGAATGAGACTATTTCCGCCTTAGGCAATTTAACAGAAGAGCAGTCTGCTATGCGGATTGTTGTGCTTCAAAATCGTCTTGTCCTTGACGTCATCCTGGCTGATAGGGGCGGAGCTTGTAGGGTCATCGGATCAAGTTGCTGCGTATTCATACCAGAAAATTCGCCATCCGTATATAAAGCCATCACTCGCCTTCATAAGATTGTAAACCAGATACACCAGAACCCAGGCACTTGGACTTGGTCCAGTTGGTTTTGGAGTGTGATATCAGCCTGGGGATGGAGAGTTTTATCCTTCCTAGGTATTGGCTTTCTCATACTATTCAGTTGCTGTCTATGTCTACAATGTGGACCAGCGATTTGTGGCCTGTGTGCCACATCGTGTATTCCACCACCAAGATTTCATTCAAGATCCCGGAAGAAGAAAGAAGAACAAATGATACTATGTGAACAGATCGATGGATTGATGAAGATCGATATCTCTTGAAGGGCAAGTAGGGGGACAAGGAGGGAATGTGGAAATGTGGATTTTCCTGGTCAGTTATGTCCCCTATCTTGGACCCCAACGGTTCTATGAGCATGTCACAAGTACATGTATGTTCCCTCCAGTTCCAGTTATGAAGACGCAAATACATGTGCGTCCACCGTCAACATGTCCTCTGTCAGATCCGCCATGAATATGTCGGATATTCCACTCCTAAATATGAAAGGCCACCGGCTTAATATGGTTCACTTATGCCATTTTTACAGTCCAGGCAAGTAGGCCCTGATTCTGCCATCGAAACTCCTTTTGCCTTCTGCCTCTGAAAGCTCCAGTCTGAGCCTGCATCTGTGACCATGAACTCTGTCTCATTCTCTGCGCGGCCCACGAAGCCTGACATCAGCCTATTCTCTGCCAAGAGCTGTATTTCACCTTCGAATTATCTGCTTCCCCCTCAGCCGATGCATTCCTGCCTAGGAGCTTAAGTAAACATTCCTCCAGTTACCAAGCAAAAGGCCCGGTTTCTCTGCCCTCATGCAAGTAATTCATAGCCCTGTCACCATGGAATATTCCCATCCTCTCGCATTCAGTGTAGACACTTAGACGCTTGTACACACACGCACAGTCAGTATAGAATAGATTCTGTCCGAGAGTCCTTCTTTATGGATAACATAGTTCTTTAAACATAGGATATTAGATATGATTTGGGATTAGGTTGATCTGACCCCCCAGACTTTTCGTCTCCACATGTAGAGCTAATGTCAAGTTCCCTTCACCCCCCTAGTTACACGTCAATTACACGTCATGCTGCTGCGCGCGCATCTATGTCAAGTATTATCTTATAGATCCACCTATGCATGATATCATAACCAATCATGTGTCTTTTTACCCCTTGTAAACACCCATTTTCGGTTACGCAGGTACCACGTCAAGTTCCTTATCACTTATTACGCCTACTGTATTTGCTTCATTATAACGTATGTACTATAAAAGTTACTTCTTGTCAATAAAGTATGTACTTCACTTCCTGAACCCCGTGGTGATGGAACTTGAAGCATCCGATTATAATCGATTATTGGAATAAAGCCCATTCAGAAACTCTAATATCACGGATTCTGCCTCTCATTTTACTGAGCTATTTTATTATGATTATGTATCAAATTCAGTCCCGGTAAAGGAATTTTTATTTACCACACTTGTGATAGAGTTGCGGTCGCGCGTTATAGTTATGTGAACCAACTATAACGGGGGAATTTCATTGGTTTTTTACGAGGGAAATGTCCACCTAACTATAACATGTGTGAAACCTATGGTTTTTTAAGTGAATTTGCAAGGTTTTTTAAAATGCTAATTCCTAACTATAACGTGTGTGAAATCTATGGTTTTTTAAGTGAATTTGTACGGTTTTTTAAATGCTAAGTTATGTATATATTATATATATATATATATATTATTGCTGCGACTCTCCTTCTCACATCCACCATCCAAAGAGAAAGACAGCACTCACGGGGACCGTTTCCAAAGTTTATTAAATGGAAACTGTCACGTAAACAAACAGACGCGTTTCGGTAACAACCTATCAACATAGATGAAGGTTGTTACCGAAACGCGTCTGTTTGTTTACGTGACAGTTTCCATTTAATAAACTTTGGAAACGGCCCCCGTGAGTGCTGTCTTTCTCTTTGGATGGTGGATGTGAGAAGGAGAGTCGCAGCAATAATTGAATGCGGGTACACCCCCGCACGAAGAAGCACCCGCCTGTGAGTGCACCTGACTGGTGTTTCGTAGCAGCAATATATATATATTATTATATATTTTTTTTCAGGTTTTTCGCCGTGCGCGCACCGTGCGCTCACGGTGCGCGTACTCTGCGATTTTTTTATAAAAAAAATTTCCACCCTTCGTGGCCCTTCAGGGACCCACTGACAAAGGCTAGGGGTCAGAATCTCTCTACCCTGCCCCCTTTTCACGTTCTTATATGTTTTTTTCCTTTTTTTAAGTGTTTTTCACCGTGCGCGCACTGTGCGCGCACCCCGCAATTTTTTGAAAAAAAAAAAAAATGTTCACCCTATCGGGGTCCTTCAGGGACCGCCTGACAAAGGCTAGGGGGTTAGGAACTCTCTACCCTGCCCCCTTTTCACGTTTGCCACCTCTCTTCTTCACTGTCGCACCCAAAACAAACAAAATGGCGGCCCAACACTTCCTGATTTCGACCGATTCGAACGTTGACTGACATCTAACCACTAATGAGATTTACGCTCGCGCACGGCACGGTGCGCGCACGGTGCGCACACGGTGCACGCGTATAGATATTTATATGCTTTTAAATGCAATTTTCTCAGGAAATACTGAACAGATTGACTCCAGATATGCAAAAGGCACTTCCCTGACCTGAGGACTACCTCTCTGCCAAATTTCAAGTAATTCTGTTCAGCCGTTCGGGCTGTACCTTTGACTAAAGTTCCTATGGGAAAATGCATGGGGAAACGCGTTTTGGGACCCCCCTTTTTTCTCGGCCCCCGCTTGACGAATCACCCCGAGACTTTCAGGGTAAGAGCTGAGCGGAGCGCCCCATTAGTTTTTAAAATTTCGCGAGGATTCGTCAACCGGCGCCAAAGTCATTCAAAAGAGAATTTTGAGATTTCCTATGGAAACACGATCCTAACTATAACTATCTACTGGCGACCGCCAGTAGATAATATATATATATATAAGTAAGTAAATATTACTTTATTCGATATAAAATATCATAAAAGTACACCAAATGTGATTCAACATAAAAACCAAACATTATGCATCATGTAACAATATAAAATAGTATAAAAAAAGAGTATGTACATATAAAAACCATAAAAAGCAGTACCCAATGTTGCGGCACAAGATATACATGAACTCTAGGGGTCTAGCTCTTGCAAGACATTAGCAGATTGGTGCGTATCAGCCAAGCACACCCCAAATATTTGGCTGCCCGGCAAACCATGGCGAGAGAAGAAGCATCAGTTAAAATAAAGCGTAACGCCACCCTGTAGTCCGCAAAGCCCAAATTTCTACAAATTGGGCTGAGCCACTTTCTCCTTGCCGCCCTATAAGCCGGGCACGCAAAGAGGAAGTGGGGAATGGATTCTATAGGGGCAGAGCACCCAGGGCATTTGGTAGATGTTACTCTCTGGCTTTTCCAACCTGCTACAAAAATGTTGAGCGGGAGGGTGCCAAACCTGAGCCTCATATAGAGCATTCTATCTCGTGGAGATTGAATAAGATCGAGATACTGCTCAGTTTTGGCCTCAAGCTTATGCTCCAGGAACTGGTCTGTGAGAGACCCACGGTTGGTGTTTCGGGCTTCCACTCCCCACACCCAATCCCAATATGCTTTTCTTATAATTTGCTTTGCAGGTGGAATCTGACTAGACCATGCCTCCCCAAATCCAATTTCTGTGACCAGCTGTTTTAATTTGCAAATCCATTTGATCTTGTTACCTGTATTTATATTAATAATCTCATTCAGGGCAGTAGCATAGCTGGCCAATTCAGGGGTGTGTCTCAAACGGACCCAAAAGAGCAGCGGGCGCAGTCTTGCTATATCCTTAATAGATCGCTTACACATATCTTTCCGAAGTGGTGTCAAGGGGGTGGAGAGTGGGAGAGAGACCAAACTTCTTAAAAAATTGTTCTGAGATTTCTCCAGATCGCTAACGTTCTCAAACCCCCATAACTCGGCCCCATATAATGCTGAGGGTAGTGCTTTCCCATCATAGACTGTAAGGGCCGGAGTAACTAATCTACTAAAAGAGAGACGCTGTTCTCGTAAAATTGCCCCACCACCCTCTTATGGTTAAAAAGCATTTTGGCTAAATGGCTGTTCCATTTCATCATATTGTTGATCCGAATGCCCAAATAGTCATAGGAGTCTACAGTGTCTAATAGCGTGCCATTCAGTGTGATGTCGTTCCTAAAGCGTTTAGATGGGGATAATGCCATTAGTTTAGTTTTAGTAGTGTTAATCACAGAACTGGCTGAACCTGTCGAGCAACTTTTGCAGGCCACTTGGGGTTTTTGACATCAAAAGGGTGTCGTCGGCAAGAGGAGGGTGGGGGGATTTCTCTCCTGCCAGGGACGGGGCATCGGATGGAACCTCTTTCAAATGGTCAACCACCCCATTTATAAAGAGGGAAAACAAAGTTGGAGCCAACACACAGCCCTGGCGTACTCCCCTGTTCACTGCCACCCTTTCTGTCAACTGGCCCTGGTTTCCCCACCTAATTCTTGCATAATTCCCCTCATGTAGGCGCCTAATGATATCAAGAATCATAGGGGGAAAGCCCAAGTCAGACAGCACCCGCCATAGTTTGGCACGAGGGACCAGGTCAAACGCGGTCTTAAGGTCAATGAAGGCCAAGTATAAACTGCCTTTCCCAATGACCACTATTTTCCAGTAGGTCATGTAGAACCAGAAGACCTGGTCCATCATGCCCACCCCCTGTCTAAAGCCCGCCTGAAAGTGCGAGAGCACATTGCCCTCGTCCATACATGACCTCACCCTCATAAGGAGGACCCTGCCAACCACCTTCTGTATTACGTCGATTAAACTAATCGGCCTGTAGTTGGCAGGATCCTCCCTATTCCCCTTTTTATGTATGGCTACCACTTCGGCACCCTTCCAGGAATCCGGGACAGGATGGCCTCTGGCGACAAGATTATATATAAGCAAAATAATATCAGCCCATAATTTATGTTCTTGAAGAAGGAGATCACCGGGAATAGCGTCAGGGCCCACCGCCTTTCACGGAGCTAACCCTTCAATAGCAAAGAGAACCTCGCTGGGCTTGAAAAGATCGACTGGGCTAACCACCTCAAAGGGCTCAACTGGTGGAAAATCCACCAGAAATGAAGTCGACTTCTCAGCATTTGGAGATAAGGGGCTATCGCCCTCACTATACAGAGCAGAAAAGTGTGTATGCCACTGCAGTTCCGTGATGTGGTTGGGCATCAGATCAGCACCCTTCTAACTGCCTTTATGGATAAGTCTCCAGAACAAAGTTGCATCCTTCAAAGAGGAAGCAGATTTAAGGTCCTGCCAATGCGCTTCTTCCCAGATTTGCTTGGCTTGCTCGATTGCCCTAGCATACTCTTTTCTGGCTAGTCTGACAAGGGAAATATCATTGCTTTGGAGGGCTACAGTGAGCATACGTCTCTTTTCTCTACATATATTGGAGTACCACAGATTGGAAGGCCTAGGAATCTTTTTATGGGCAGGATGATCCAATATGGTAAAAAATGTTCCCAGCTTTTCGATGGTTTCTTGATAGAAGGATGGAAGTGGAGAGCTCTGAGCTCCCACAGAGGCCGCTCCAAGCAGATCGACCTCTGAAGCCTTCTGTGCTATGAGGTCTCTTATTTTGCACAATTTATCTTCCTCATATGAGACCCTGTGCCATTTAAGGCATCGTTTGCAATTAGAGGGCACTACTTCTTTTGTTACCAATCTCATTTCATTTTGGGGCCTGGAGGCTGACCAATTATTGTTTAAGAGCATACATAGCGGATTGTGATCACTATCTTGGGATGGTAAAATTTCCATATCAGCCAAATCATGCCAGAGTCGTATGTCCAACAGGATATAATCAATCCTTGATGGACAACTGGCCCTATTGTATGTATTGGCCCCACACTTGTCAGAACGTGTCCTGCCATTTACTGCTCTTAAATTGTGCTCCACTGTTAGGGCACTCGTTTGTATGGCCCTTTGGGTCCACTTCTTAATTGGGGCTAGACTAAGGGGGGGGGGGTATGGCGAATTTATTATCCTGCACACCAGTGCCCAGAACATCTTCGTCACAAAGGGGTTCATAAGTACAATTAAAATCCACTGCCACAATGACTACTGAATTGGGATTGATACTGGACAGCTCACTCTCTAGAGCTGCTATAGTTGAGGAAAGTTGTACCCTGGGAGACCCTCTGGCATATACATTAAATATTTCCAGGTTTCAACCGTTTTTGGGGCCTTTCACTGTCAGATGTAAAATGTCCTTTGTAGGGGTTGGGTGCATGAAGGTTGACCAATTCAGAGCGATGTTTAGCCAGATATGAAGCCCCCCTGCTGGTCGACCTTTCCCTGAACTTAAAGCTGGGATAAAATAGGTAGTAAACCCAGATTTATAGAGGGGAACCGTGCTCCAGGTCTCCTGGAACAGTCAAATATCCTGCTTGTCTATGAAGTTGTTCCACTCTGGTAATAGCAGTTTTTTTTGTAACCCAGCAATGTTCCAGGAAAGAAAACGGATTATCCCTGGAGCACTGTCCTCGGTTTGAGTACTTCTGGCGCTAGTGTGCCTAATGTGAATAGCCAGTGGTCTCCCCCTCGCCCCTGGCCCAAACCCCCTAATATTTGGACAGGAGACTGGGTCAACTCTTCCCCCATCCTTTAATCTAATATCAGATGCTAGCGGGAGTGTTGTGTCCAGTCATTCAACTGTACTCAACCTGGACTCAATCCCTTCTCCTTCTAGTGACCAAAATGGGGAAATACGGAACTGGATATTCGAATGCTGGGGGGGGGTAGTACGATGTTCAAGTGCCACCAGATTATCCGCGATTTCATCATTAAATAACTGTAACTCTATACAGTCTGTCTGCGATCCCTCTTTTTTAATCCTCTTGACTTTAGCCAGATCCTCCCGTATTACCGACCTACAGCCTCTCACGTGTCTTATCCAATGAATTACTTTATTGTGGAGAGATTCTTGGCTTTCGAATCTGTGGTGGCTCGAAGGTTTTGGGACCTTGGTCATAAAAATTGTAGAGATAGAATTCCTTGTATATATGTTGCCCCTATTGGGCCGTAAACATGTTTGATCAGACTGCCCTTCTCTGATTAAAGCAGTTCTATCGCGTTTAGCTCTTAAGTGGGACTGTTCTAATGCCTTGCCTCCGTTATCCTTACCCAAATCCGACTCAAAATGTAAAATGGGATTTCTAAAGGGAATAGAACTATGAATAAGGAGTTGAGCTTGGGGCACATGGCCTAACACTGGCCTACACCCACTTTCCCCAAAACACTTCCCCACCCCTCCCCTACCTATGCTATTCCTTATAAGTGGGGGGGGGTTGGATGGCTAGACCGGGGGGCCTGTGTCCAAGCGCGTCGACCTTTTCCGTCAACAAGACCAATTCCCTTTCAAGAAGTTCCACTCTCTGTCGAAGAGCAGCATTTTGGGAGCCACACAGACTGCAATTTACTGAATTAACAGGGGGCTCAACCACACCTGCTTTGCTCGGGGTAGAAGTTAGACTGTTTTCAAGGCTAGAGTCTAAAACTGCAAACCTATTTGAGCAAGGTATTTGGTCAGACAAACCTTCATGGACATTTCCCTCACTGATTGCTCCCAAAGAACCTGGGTTTTCTTGTGAGGATGGGGGCCCAGGAATACCCTCTACTGAATTGTGTACTGAACAAGTTGGTAATTGTTTTGATGATTTCCTGATAAACATAGCGGGAACAGCTCTTTCATGTGGTTGGGCTAATACTGGCACTTCCTCGGGATAGATTAAACTCGCAGCTGCAATAGAGTTATTACTCTCACCCAGAATGTCTTCGCATTCATTCACAATACCTTCAATCCTGGTAAGAACACAGTTACTAGCCGCATGTGAAACTTTCTTAACCTTTTTCCCTCTTGTGGTTGGCAGTGGGCCCCCTCCCTCCATTAACTTCCTCTTCCCCATTGACAATGCTTTACTCAACAACCAGATGGTACACAAGCACTAGTATCAAATTGGGTGTCTGGCTAGTGCTGCCAGGCTTGATATAACAAACGGGGAACAACCTTTACAACGCAACTTTTACAACGCACTACACTTACAACGCATTTTTTACAACGCATAATCCATTACAACGCATGACATTACAACGCATGACACTACAACGCATTTATAAAAACTACCTTTACAACGCATTCCATTACAACGCATACTACCATTACAACGTATACCATTACAACGCATAATATTACACTACACTATCCAACACTTACCCTACTGTTGCACCCCCTGGAGTTAGAATAGTAATTTTTACCCCTATACTATCCAACACTTACCCTACTGTTGCACCCCCTGGAGTTAGAATAGTAATTTTTACCCCTATACTATCCAACACTTACCCTACTGTTGCACCCCCTGGAGTTAGAATAGTAATTTTTACCCCTATACTATCCAACACTTACCCTACTGTTGCACCCCCTGGAGTTAGAATAGTAATTTTTACCCCTATACTATCCAACACTTACCCTACTGTGCACCCCTTGGAGTTAGAATAGTAATTTTTACCCCTATACTATCCAACACTTACCCTACTGTTGCACCCCCTGGAGTTAGAATAGTAATTTTTACCCCTATACTGTCCAACACTTACCCTACTGTTGCACCCCCTGGAGTTAGAATAGTAATTTTTACCCCTATACTATCCAACACTTACCCTACTGTTGCACCCCCTGGAGTTAGAATAGTAATTTTAACCCCTATACTATCCAACACTTACCCTACTGTTGCACCCCCTGGAGTTAGAATAGTAATTTTTACCCCTATACTATCCAACACTTACCCTACTGTTGCACCCCCTGGAGTTAGAATAGTAATTTTTACCCCTATACTATCCAACACTTACCCTACTGTTGCACCCCCTGGAGTTAGAAAAGTAATTTTTACCCCTATACTATCTAATACTTACCTTAAATGCAATTTAATATTATGCGTTGTAATGGTATGCGTTGTAAAGGTAGTATGCGTTGTAATGGGAATGCGTTGTAAAGGTAGTTTTTAAAAATGCGTTGTAGTGTCAGGCGTTGTAATGTCATGCGTTGTAATGGATTATGCGTTGTAAAAAATGCGTTGTAAGTGCATGCGTTGTAAAAGTGTGCGTTGTAACGACATACATCCATAACAAACAGTACCTTGAGTCAGTTGCTCAGAATTTAAATGATAGAGGGGGGGCCCAGCCCGGCCTCCTCCTGGCGATGACGGGCACAGACGGGCCCGCCCTTCGCCTGGGCTTTGCCCGGGGGGGGGGGCGGGTACGTCCCGCGCTGCGGGAGGGCTGCTGGATATTTATTAGCCCTGGCGCTGCGGTGACGCAATTGGCAGGCGACACCCAGAGCCTGCTGGGAAATGTAGTCGGCAGATGTCCGTTTCCCTCACAGCAAGACCCGATGGCCGGTGAACAAGCTGGCCGTTCCACTCACGGCGTAACAAATTGGCGTCTGTGGTAGGGAGGAACAAGAGAAAACTTGGGGACAGTGTGCCATGTGGTGGCAGTGGGGCAGTGTGCTGTGTGGTGGCAGCAGGGCAGAGTGGTGTGAGGTGGCAGCGGGGCAGTGTGCCATGTGGTGGCAGTGTGGCAGTGTGCCATGAGGTGCCAGCGGGGTACTGTGCTGTGTGGTGGCAGCGGGGTGGTGTGCTGTGTGGTGGCAGCGTGGCAGTATGCTTTGTGCTGGCAGCGGGGCAGTGTGCCATGTGGTGGCAGTGAGGCAGTGTGCTGTGTGGTGCTTGGGACAGAAATAAGGACACACCTCTTCCTCCCCCAGCCAGTGTATGTTGTGTTGTTTTAATCCACTGCACCAGAACTGTCTTTCTCCCACACACAGCTGCAAAATCCAATCTCACACCTGTGGCCAGGGGTTGTGGCACCACCTGAAGTCAGCGCAGTATTTGTCACTTTCACTCCGGAAATACATCATTAGATTCGGGGAACCCGCGTCCTACATGGCCCTGCTTTCACCCGTGTCACCCACCCATCCCTGTATTGTGGGATAGGGGCAACCCGCCCCTGCACTGTATAACTGGGGGCCTCCCATCCCTGCACTGAGTAATAGTGTCCACCCACCCCTAACTGTGTAATAAGGGGCCACCCACCCCTGCACTGTGTAATATGGGCCACCCACCTCTGAACTGTGTAATAGGGTGCCACCCACCTCTGCACTGTGTAATAGGGTGCCACCCACCCCTGCACTGTGTAATAGGGGTCACCCATCCCTGCACTGTATAATAGTGGCCACCCGCCTCTGCACTGTGTAATAAGGGCCACCTGCCCCTGCACTGTGTAACTGGGGGCCACCCGTCCCTGCACTGAGTAATAGCGTCCACCCACCCCTGACTGTGTAATAGGGTGCCACCCGCCTCTGCACTGTGTAATAGGGTGCCACCCACCCCTGCACTGTGTAATAGGGGCCACCCGCCTCTGCACTGTGTAATAGGGTGTCACCCGCCCCTGCACTGTGTAATAGGGGCCACCCATCCCTGCACTGTGTAACTGGGGGCCACCCGTCCCTGCACAGAGTAATAGCGTCCACCCACCCCTGACTGTGTAATAGGGGGCCACCCGTCTCTGCACTGTGTAATAGGGTGCCACCCACCCCTGCACTGTGTAATAGGGGCCACCCACCTCTGCACTGTGTAATAAGGTGCCACCCACCCCTGCACTGTGTAATAGGGGTCACCCATCCCTGCACTGTGTAATAGGGGGCCACCCGTCCCTGCACTGAGTAATAGCGTCCACCCACCCCTGACTGTGTAATAGGGGCCATGTGAGAACTTGGCCTGGCATATGCTGGTCACTAGTTATAGTGGCCACCTTGCACCAGTCCAATTCGACTCTTAAGGTAATAGGTTAAAAGACAACCTTTAAAGAAAGCTATCCTAGTGGTAGCTGTGGAGAGCAGCCTTCAGGCTAAGTCTTGAAGGAGTGTTAAGCTTATTGTTTTACCATGGATAACCTCTTGAATGACCAAATGAAAGAGTAGTCCACACAGGTATATATTCAAAATATATGTATTTATTCTAAGAACAAATCCCACTAGTCTCTTGTGAGGCTGGAGGTAAAGATACAATTCAATAAAGCATTTAAACAACAATAAATAGCACTGGAATCACAGGGCCCCAGGGGGGGACCAAACCATATATTATATAAGTGGTATAAGAACCACGAAAGTTCTGCAGACAGTGCCTAGGGCACTTAGGGTCGCTGGCCCCTTATGAAACCACCCAAGGTAGTGAGGAAGGGGACCCACGGGAGACGGGTGCAGTGTTTAAACTACAGTCGGGATCTCTATTAAACCCTATGGGAAATGTCGTGGTTGGAAATTACAAGAATCTGGACACTTCTAGCAGGAGTTAAAGTTCAGGAGCTTAGAGTTAAGCTTTTGAAGGGCCCACACCCACAACAGTACTGAGGTACCACTGTTACCTGCCCCAGGGAAGCCGGGTGCATAGGTCGTTTTCGATGTCGGGTCGCGATCTTGTTTTCAATGGAAAAAGGTGAAGAACTGCTGCTGGCGTGAAGGGTTGTCGATGTCGTGCAGATTGAAGATGTAGATCTTGAAGGAAAGGACCTGAAAGCAGAGGGGACAGAGTCTGAGTCACTAGCCAGTGACCAGGGAGCTCAGGAGAAAGAGCCCTTCAATGTCGGGTGTTTTCAAGTTGAAGACGGCTAGCTTGGATCAGCAGCCACGGGTCCAGGAGGCTTCAAGGAAGGCCAGCTTCTGGAGGGCGACTGTCCCACGAAGGATGAAGGCCGCTGCGGTGTTAGTGTCCGGATTGGATCCACTAAGCCTTGGCAACCGCAACCCAGGCAAGGATCACAAAACAGCTACTGGTGCAGACCCACGAGGTCTGAGCGAGGTCTCCAGCAAGGAGACGGTAGAGCAGGCCTGGTGCAACCAGGGGAGCCACCAGTCGAGAGACAAGGGACCGCGGGAGGCATCAATTTGGAGTGCGTAAAGATGAGCCCACGGGTCGTTGGAGCGGGCTGGAGCGTTGTCCTTTGGCACAAGTAATGCTGAGAGGTTGGTTCAATGATGGGCCAAAGCACAACTTCCCCACTGGTCGGGGTCCTGTGCTGTGCAAGAGGTGGCCGGTGTCCTGGGGTATTGGGGATCTCGGCACCCACGGGGTCCACGGTGCTGAGCTTTGCTGTGCACACTCACTGGCCTCTGAGATGCTTGGAAACCCACCTCAGGGTAGTCAGAAGTCTTCGATGTCCGTAGGAGCAGCGGAGTTCCAACTGGGTCACTTGCAGAGTTTCAGGTGCCTGCCAAGCAGGGGGGTTACTCCTTTACCCCAAGGGAGATTTCTTCATTCAGCTGTGCGGCAGCTTGTCAAAGGTTCAAGGCTTTGAAGTCCAAGATTAATCTGAGGCTCTGGGGACCCTGCACCCACCTTTATCCAGAGATTAGGGGAGTGTGTGAATCAGAGCCCACCAATGAGAGTTCAGGCGGGAAAGGGTGGCTACACCCTCTCCCCTTTATGTGTTTTCCCGCCTGGGCAGGGGACAGGATGCCCCTAAACCGGTTTGAGGCAGTGTATGCAGAAGTAGGCACTGGAGAAGCCTACGTGCAAGTTTGAAAGACATCCTATGGTGCACCCACCCAGTTCCAATCCACATAGTCTGTCTGGGGAGCTGGGAACACCTCCCTGCAACAAGATCCCTATTGTCCAGCTGCCGTGGCTGGAGTTCTGCCCAGCAACAGGCAGCCAGAGTCATGTGGGTGGTGGGTAGCATCCATTTTGTACTACGTGTGCACTTTTAAATTGGTGTCTAAAATCTGCTGCTTTGACCATATCACCTCTCTAGCAGGGGGAATCATGCCCTCGCTCCCATGGCTGGATTGGGGGTATGATTCCTCGATGTTTGACACCAAACATGACATGGTTCTGTGCAGCCACTCTCAAGTTATCACGCTATCGCGATTACTTATAATGCGGTTAAGAGTATATGGTATGGCTGCACTACAAGCAACCCAGCAATAGTTTTAGCGAAGGTTGCAGAGGGGCCCTACTCAGGTAGGGGTTCCCCCTCACATATATCTCAGCACCCTGCCTTGTAGGATTAGCAAGGCCTGCCTTAGGGGTGACCTATGAGGATATATGTGTTGTATTTAAGTGGGATACAGGGTACCTATATCCCTGTAAGGTATGCAAGCACCACCTTACCCAGACTACAGTAGTGGTCTGGTGGTGTCATTTTGTATGGCTGTCCCAGGGGTGGCACAATAAGTGCTACAGCCCCTGGTAAGCCTCTGAGGGACCCATGCCCTGGGTACCTAGGGTACCATCTACAAGGGGCTCACAGGGTGACCTCAGTATCCAATTGGTATGTACCTAGGGTACTCACATCGGTTTAGAGAGGAAGCAGATAGGCTGGGGTCCTGGATAGCAGGGCCACAGCCTGGCTAGAGTCAGAAAACAGACAAAACATCAACAAAAAGTTGGGGGCAACTATGCAGTCGATTCCACTCTCCTACACCACCCATCCCTGCACTGTGTAATAGGGGGCCACCTGCCCCTGCACTGTATAATAGTGGCCACCCGCCTCTGCACTGTGTAATAGGGGCCACCTGCCCCTGCACTGTGTAATTGGGGGCCCCTGCACAGTGAAACAGGGGGCCACTCATCCCTGCACTGAGTAATAGAGGTCTCCCGCCTCTGCACTGTGTAATAGGGACCACCCATCCCAGCACTGTGTAATAGGGGGCCTCCTGCCCCTGCACTGGGTAATTGGGGGCCCCTGCACAGGGAAATAGGGGGCCACTCATCCCTGCACTGAGTAATAGAGGCCACCTGCCCCTGCACTGTGTAATAGAGCCCACCCATCCCTGCACTGTGTAATAGGGGGGCACGCGCCCCTGCACTGTGTAATAGGGACCACCAGTCCCTGCAATGTGTAATAGGGGGGCAATTGTCCCTGCACTGTGTAATAGGGGGCTACCCGCCCCTGCCCTGTGTAATAGGGCAACCTGTCCCTGCACTGTGTGATAGGGAGTACCAGTCCCTGCACTGTATGATAGGAGGCCACCCGCCCCTGCACTGTGTAATAGAGGGCCACCCGTCCCTACACTGTGTAATAGAGGGGGCACCTGTTACTGCACTGTGTAATAGGAGCCCGCAGACCCTGCCAGGGGCAGTGATAATCACGACACAGGAAGGGGCACTTTAAGTCAGAAGTCACCCCGCTGCCAGTGATTAGTTTTTAGGTCTCGCCTGGTGTTTGCAGCGCACATGCGCTACCCTCTCCATGACGAGGGCCTTTTGGAATCGATACGGATTCCAAGCGTGCACACGGGGACTGGATGCTTTACTGGCAGCGTGACACTCTGGGGACTTTTTTTTTCGCTGCCAGTAAAGCATCCAGTCCCCGCGTGCCCAGCAACCCCTGGCTGCCCAGGAAACCGGTCATCATAAGTGTCCTCGTGCCGCACTGTCCAAGCTTCCTGTATGCTTTTCTTCATGCATCATTGAAGCTCCTTGTTAATATATACTTTTGGCTTTTAAACACATTTGCGGGAGTCATTTCCCCCACCCCTGCCTCCCTCCCCCACGCTCCCTGCCGCCGAACGGGCTCTCAGCGCCTTAAAAGCAAATATATTACGCCTATCAAAGTGTTATTTTCATCCCAGAGTGGAGGTAGTGTTTTCAATTTTAAATCTAAATTAATTGTCCAATTGAATTTGGCTGGCGTGAGGCAGAGAGGGAGGCAGAGAGGGAGGCAGAGAGGGAGGGGAACAGAGGGAGGGAGAGGGAGGGAGATGGAGACAGGGAGGAAGATGGAGGGAGGGAGATGGAGGGAGGGAGACAGAGGGTGACAGCGGGAGGGAGGGAGGGAGACAGAGGGAGGGAGACAGAGGGAGGGAGAGGGAGACAGGGAGTGAGACAGAGGGAGAGAGACAGAGGGAGAGGGAGGGAGACAGAGGGAAATGAAATGAAAATTTGACTTATAAAGCGCTACAGTTGCCCTGAGGCGTCCAGGCGCTGGAACAGATGGGGCCCTCTTGAGGTTACTAGCTAGGCATTAAACAGCAGGGTTTTTAGCTGTTTTCGAAAAGTGGTCTGGTTGGGGTTGTTTCTTAGCTGCAAAGGGAGTGAGTTCCAGAGTTTGGAAACGTTATACGAGAAGGAGCGTCCTCCTGCTCTAACTCTGCGAGTTCTGGGGATCTCGGCCAGGAATGCTGTAGAAGAGCGGAGGGATTTATTCGGCCTATAGGGAGAAATCAGGGGTCGATTGATGTCTGGGCCCGTTTCCCAGAAAGTCTGGTGGGCAATGCAGAGCGATTTGAATCTTACTCTGTCCCTGATAGGTAGCCAGTGCAAGGTCCTCAAGCTGGTTCTCACTGAGGTCCTCCGGGGGATGCCCAACAGTGCTCTGGCAGCACAGTTTTGGGTGCGTTGGAGCTTCTGTAGGGTGTAATCCGGGGCTCCCAGGTATAGGGCGTTATTGAAATCCAAGCGGGATTGGATAAGGCCCTGTATAATTATCTGTTTGGCCTCGAAGCAGAGGAGGGGGAGGACTTTCTTGATCACTCTGAGGAGGCCAAAACAGGTGGCTGAGATCTTAGTGGCCTGTGTGTTAAAGCTCAGAGACTTGTCGAGCCAGACCCCTAAGCTTTTGATGTTATCTCTGGAGGGTGGAGCCACTCCCATGCTTGATGGCCAGCTCGGCTCTATGGAGACGGGGGAGGCTGTGCCCAGGATCATCAGCTCAGTTTTGTCGTCATTCAACTTTAGGCAGGAGCTCATCATCCACTTCTTTACGTCCTCCAGACAAGCCGCTAGGTCTGGTGGTGCCTGGAGGCCGCTCTTCTCTGCCAGGGAGACCACCAGCTGGGTGTCGTCCGCATAGGAAATGATCTTTACACCGTGCGGACGGACAACCTCAGCCAGTGGCCTCATGTAAGCGTTGAAGAGCGTAGGGCTTAAGGAGGAGCCCTGGGGGACTCCACATCCCAAGGGACGAATGGATGAGCGTGATGTGCCATCGAAGACCTGAAAGGTTCTGTTGGACAAAAAAGAATTGAACCATGTCAGGGCATCTCCGGTCACTCCTAAGTTGGCAAGACGAGTTAGCAAGATCTTGTGATGCACCGTGTCAAATGCGGCACTTAGATCGAGGAGGATCACTGCCACTGATCCTCCTCGATCCAAGAGCCGTCTTACCTCCTCAGTCACAGCCAGTAACGCCGTCTCAGTCCCATGTTTTGTACGGAAACCTGTTTGGGAGGAGTCGAGGAGATGGTTTTCTTCAAAAAACATTGTCAGAGTGGTATTGACATGTTTCTCCAGAATTTTCGATGCCCAGGGGAGTAACGAGATCGGACGATAATTGCTAGGATTAGCTGGGTCTAAAGAAGGCTTTTTCAGCAGGGCCCGTACCATAGCATGTTTCCATGTTGGAGGGACTATCCCACTGATTATGGAGGAGTTCGTGAGCTCCAGGAGCGTGGGGAGAATAGCCGTACTGGCAAGATTCATTGAGCCTGGGGGGGCAGGGTCGCATGGGGAGCCGGATTTTATTTTTTGTGCCAGTGTCTGTGCGGTTTCCAAAGTTATCAAGGGAAAAGACTCTAGGCACTTGGAAGAATTAGAAGTCAGGTGCAGATTCTGGCCAGGGGAGTCAGAGGGGGGATTGGGGAAGGAAAGATAGATTTTATTAATTTTTTGGAAGAAGAATTCCGCCAGATCATTGCATTTGGTTGGTGAGTTGTTGTTATCTGTGACTGGGGGCGGGGGTTTGATCAGGGAGTTAACTATGCAGTAGATTTCTTTGGATTTAGATTTGGCCGTGGTTATTTTAAGGTTGTAGAAGGCAGCTTGTGAAGATTTAATAGCCAGTTTATAGTTCCTGATCATTTCCCTGTATGTGGCCTTTGCTTCAGGGTTGTATGAGATGCGCCACTTTCTCTCCTGTTTTTTGCAGAGACGTTTGTGGTTCCTGAGTTCTTCTGTGTACCAGGGAGCTGTTTTACTATGTCTCTTAGATTTGGGTGCGTACTCTGGGAGGACCTGGTCCAGCGAGGTGGTTATCCATTCTTCATATTTTTTGTTATTAACAGTTGGGTCTTGGGAAAGGGAGGGTTTCATGGTGCCTAGAGCTTGTACCCAGTTGTCAATGGGGAGTTTGGACCAGTTACGGGTTTTCCTAATAGTAAATGAGGAGGAGGGTGGTTTGCTTGTGGTCCAGTTGAAGGCTATTAAGAAGTGGTCTGACCAGGGGAGTCTGGTTATATTTCCCACTTCAAGCTGGTCACAGTTGCTGAAAATAGGATCCAGCAGATGTCCTTTTTCATGTGTGGCAGATGGAACTCGTTGCTCGAGTTGATATGCAGCCAGGCTTGACTTGGTCTCTTGTGCCGACAGGTCTAGTGAGTTGTCAAAGTGAATATTAAAATCTCCAAGTAGGGAGAAGTTGGACGGGGAGACAACCGACTGAGAGGTCACAGAGAGCAAGGAAGTATTAAATTGTCCTATAGGACCGGGAGGGCGGTAAATGAGAATGCCGGTGAAGCAGGCATTGGGAGAGAATTCGATGGCAAAAGAGAGGTTTTCGCAGTCCTCAATATCTTCCGATAAGTGACGACAGATGAAGCTTTCTTTGTATATAATTGCAAGGCCGCCACCTCTGCCCTTAGGTCGGTCTGCGCGTGCTATCTGGTACAGAGGGAGACAGAGGGAGGGAGAGAGACAGGGAGGGAGACAGAGGGAGGGAGACAGAGGGAGGGAGACAGAGGGAGATGGAGGGAAGGAGACAGAGGGAGGGCGAGGGAGAGAGACAGAGGGAGAGGGAGGGAGACAGAGGGAGAAAGACAGGGAGAGAAACAGGGAGGGAGATAGAGGGAGGGAGACAGAGAGTGAGACAGAGGGAGTGAGACAGAGGGAGGGAGATAGAGGGGGACGGAGACAGAGGGAGACAGAGAGAGGGAGACAGAGAGGGAGACAGAGGGAGGAGGGCAACAGAGGGAAACAGACAGAGGGAGGAGGGCGACAGAGGGAGACAGACAGAGGGAGGAGGGCGACAAAGGGAGGAGGGCGACAGAGGAGGGAGACAGAGGGAGAGAGATAGAGGGAGGGAGACAGAGGGATGGAGACAGAGGGAGACAGAGAGGGAGACAGAGAGAGAGGGGGAGACAGAGGGAGGAGGGCGACAGAGGGAGGGCGATGGAGGGAGGGCAACGGAGGGAGGGCTACAGAGGGAGGGTGACAGAGGGAGGGAGAGGGAGACAGGGAGTGAGACAGAGGGAGAGAGACAGAGGGAGAGGGAGGGAGGGAGACAGAGGGAGACAGAGGGAGGGAGAGAGACAGGGAGGGAGACAGAGGGAGGGAGACAGAGGGAGGGAGACGGAGGGAGGGAGACAGAGGGAGGGAGAGGGAGAGAGGGAGAGAGACAGAGGGAGAGGGAGGGAGACAGAGGGAGGGAGAAAGACAGGGAGAGAGACAGGGAGGGAGATAGAGGGAAGGAGACAGAGAGTGGGACAGAGGGAGTGAGACAGAGGGAGGGAGATAGAGGGGGACAGAGACAGAGGGAGACAGAGAGAGGGAGACAGAGAGGGAGACAGAGGGAGGAGGGCAACAGAGGGAGACAGACAGAGGGAGGAGGGTGACAGAGGGAGACAGACAGAGGGAGGAGGGCGACAAAGGGAGGAGGGCGACAGAGGAGGGAGACAGAGGGAGAGAGCTAGAGGGAGGGAGACAGAGGGACGGAGACAGAGGGAGACAGAGAGGGAGACAGAGAGAGAGAAAGGGAGACAGAGGGAGGAGGGCGACAGAGGGTGGGCGACGGAGGGAGGGCAACGGAGGGAGGGCGACAGAGGGAGAGAGAGAGCGAGAGAGAGAGAGAGAGAGAGAGAGAGAGATGTGTATGCCGGGTCTGGTGGCTCAGTGGACGAAGGCGTCCGCTGCAGGGACCTGTGTTCAACCTCATGGTCACAATTTTTTTTTGCTTTAGCCCCGCCCCTCCCCCTCTGACCCCGCCCCCACCGGTGCGGCCCTCGGCCACAAACCACACTGTAAATTTGGCCCCCGAAAGCAAGTTTGTGAGTACCCATGCACTAGGAGAACTGAAAAAGCAGTGTGGTGTGTGCAAAGATAGAAAAACAAGCATTGGCATAGCCAATAGGTCTCGCCTTTGGGACCTTATAAATATATAATCATGCAGCACAATATCGTTGGTGCAACATCAACTATTGCATGGCTAAACACTTATAATGTCCCAAAGGTGAGACCTATTGGCTATGCCAATGCTTGTTTCTTTATAGTAGCGCTTCACACTGCGTGTCATTATGAAGCGCTGTAAATAATGGGTGCTTAAGGCCCCCTGGTGGTGTCAGAGTTGTACTTGTAATTTATGGCCACACGTTTGAATCCACATAAATCACCCTCCATGTCCATGTGCCTTTCAGAGCACTGCATGTGACTCAGGTCTTTGATTTGTGTTATAAGTAAGATACCTCGGTGGGTTCATGCTTTTGCTGCAGCGATGCACATGTCACCTGCGTGTCACAAGGTACGATCCTGGTAAAATAACTCATGGAGTTATGCACCCGCCTCAAACCTCTGCATGTGATGCATAAGGCATAGGCCTGGAGCTTTTTTCCTAATCTTTCATTCGTCTGAGGGGCATAACATGGCTTCACCCGTCTAGTAATAAACACTCATGAGTTCCTATTGGTCTGTGTATAAATGGTTATTATTGGTACAAGAACACACAGAGCTATTTCAACAGGCTCCTCTCTTACCTACCCCCCTCCCTCTTACTGGTTCCCTCTCAGGCCTTTTCTGTGCAGACATTGGCTGGGAGCTCCTCATCCCGCTGCCATAGCGCTGAGAGGGGGCCTTCCCAGCGCTTTATCCAGCCCTTGCTTACATTTCTAAACAGCAGATGTGGTTGGTGGTCTGCTTGTTAAGGGACCGGCTGTCTCTCCTACTGCAGAGAGGACAATGGGACAGTTCTACCGCTGTGTGTGGCAGTTCCAACCAGATCCCCTGTCCTGCCTCTCACCTCTGCCTCCTCCCCTCAAGCCTGCTCTGCTTGGGGTGCTGGGAGATGAGAGGTTTCTTGGCCTGGACTCCTGTTTCTCATCTTCTCGCCTCAGCAGGGTCTCTGAGCTGGGCTTAATTTGTAAAAAGGTAAATGCCAGGGCCTTCTCAAGAGGCCACTGCAACCTGCAGCCCTTCAGTGCCCCTTTCAGTGCCGCCAGTCCCAGTCTCAGCACCGCTACTGTCATCAACATGTGTCTGCTAATTCAGACTATTCCAGGTCTCCCAAAACGTACAATGTCCTGCATGGCTGGTAATATTTATTTCTAAAGTATATTGAATTATAAAACGCTCATTGGTGCGCTCACCCGAAAAATACATGTACAGCGCCACCAAGTGGTGGGCTGCCATGAATGCCAGTGTAGAGAATTAGGTGCTGGTGCTGAGCACCGGCAAACACCGTCTCAAATTAAACTGTGTGTTTACCCTTCCAATTGTACATCCCTTCTAGCATTGTCCTAGTGAGTAGTGAATTGAGGATGGCCGTCGCATGCCTACTCCAGACATAGCTTGAGGGGTGGGGTATTACATCTAATGTGCCTGGTTTAGGTATGTTAGTGAGAGGGTCTGTGTTCAAGAGAGAATGTCTGATGTGAGTGTGTACCCAACATCCTGTAAACAAGAGATGCTTTCTCTTTTGATACCTTTAAAGAAAACTCCCACCAGCCGAATGCAGTACCTGTGCCAACATAATAAGACCTCCGGATTGAGGATTTTAACACAGGAAGAATCGGACCAGATTAGAGGAAGGTACATTCTGACTGTGACCGGAAATGACGTGATGAGAGATAAAGACTACAATATAAACAAGTTATTCTGAGCTCAGAGGCTCCCTTTGGCCTCCCTCTTCCATACCTGTCCTGTGACGTCAGCAGACCAGTATCTGACGCGTGAGTGATGCATTTGAAACGATTAGGTGTTTTCCTCAAGGTTGTCCTGAGAGTTGTCATGGATTAGACCCACTTTTCCTAACACCGCCCATATTCTGAATAGGTTTTGGGAGTTTGCAAACAGTAGGAATGCCCAACTCAAAGGCATAACATTACCTACCAGACAGCCGAGGAATTGACAGCCTTTAGAAAGGCCATTAAAACCTTCCTTTTTCCTCTGGATCTTTAGTACAGCTGTATCGTCTTTTCCGGTATTGTTTGTTGTCTGGTTCTTTGTGTACTATAGCGCCGGGACGCCCCTTTGATGGGGCAGCTGTGCGCTCTACAAATCCTGATAACATAACATAACATAACATAACATAACATAACATAACATCCCTGCAGAGCACACGCATCTGCTCAGCTTGAGAAAGGCAGAAAACGCAAACACCTTCAAACCCTCGCTACTTGCAGAATTCAATCCATCAATCAAACATTTATAGACCGCGGCCAATCACCCGCGAGGGTCTCGAGGCGCTGGAGGTTTGATCATTCAAACATCCGGGTCTTTAGTTCTCTTCTGGATCGCTGGCGCGACGGTGCACTCCTGAGGTGCGGGGGTAGGAGGTTGTTCCAAGCCTTGGCTGTCAGGTGCGAGAAGGAGCGTCCTGTGTGGTTGGCTCGATGGATCCGAGGGGTACATGCGAGGGAGAGGAACGCTGATCGAAGGGGTCTGGCCGGTCAGTGGAGGGTCAGGCGTTGGTTGATGTATGCTGGTTCTTCGTTGTGCATGGCCTTGAAGGCGTGGGTCAGCATCTTGAGCTGGCATCTCTTATGAATCAGGAGCCAGTGTAGTGTCTTGAAATGTGGTGTGATGTGGGTCCTTCCGGGGAGGTCGGGTATGAGTCTTGCCGCTGAGTTCTGTATTGTCTGGAGTCTCTTCAGGAGGCGTGGAGTGATTCATATGTAGAGCGTGTTTCTGTTGCCCAGTCTGCTGGAGATGAGGGCCTGCATTGCGGTCCTTCTGGTGTTTGCCGGGTGCCATCTGAAGATCTTGTGGAACATGCGTATGGTGTGGAAGCAGGCGGATGAAACTGCATTGACTTGCTTCTCCATGGATGGCGTGCTATCCAGGATGATGCTGAGGTTGTGGGTGTGGTCTGTTGGGGTGGGGGGTGTACCGAGCTCCGTGGGTCACCATCTGTCAGTCCATGGTGAGGTGCTGTTCCCAAAGATGAGGACTTCTGTTTTTTCAGCGTTGAGTTTCAGACAGTTGTCCTTCATCCAGTCCTCGACATTCATCATGAATCCGTGGACGTTAGCTTTAGTGATGGGGAGGATCTTCGGGCAGTGAGAGGATGAGCTGGGTGTCGTCAATGTAGGAGATGATGTTGAATCTGTATGATCTGACAGTGGCGGCCAGGGGGGTCATGGAGGTGTTGAAGAGGGTTGGGCTGAGGGACGATCCTTGGGGGACTCCGCAGATGATCATCTTGTGCTCTGAGATGAACGGTGGGAGGTGGATCCTTTGGGTTCTGCCAGCAAGCTACGAGGAGATCTATTAGAGGGAGTTTCCTCGAATCCCCATGTGGTGGAGTCTGTTGATGAGGATGTGGGGGAAGACGGTGTCAATCATGGCAGACAGGTCCAGGAGGATGAAGGCTGCTGTTTCCCAGTGGTCCAGGAGGGCTCTGATGTCATCTGTAGCTGTGATTAGGGCTGTCTCAGTGCTGTTGCTCCAACGGAAAGGGCACATTTACATATCCTCCCTGCGTCACATATCCGTCATCACGCTAACTCACTTATACATGCATTCATTGGTGGGGCCCATAACACCAACACGCACACGTCTCACCTTCGAATCTGCACACAGGAGGAAAGAAGCGCTGGACATGTGGGGGTACCTTATTACCTATAGGAGGGAAATTCTTTACATTATATACACGATATCTCTAATACCTATAGACTCCTGACTTTAACATCAAGGCACTCCATCACTTGGTCGATGGACCAATTAGTTGGACTGGTTGGACTGGTTGATGGTGATTTAGAACCAGCTAAAACACATTTAAAGTTCAGAACCTTTACTCAATACCTTATTAAAGAATCACAAACTCATTTTCTGTTAATAAATGTTTAGTTTATCTAATTAATTCAACTTCATTGGCATAGTCAGCATTTTAATCAAATCAGAATATTCTATGAACATTTGACATGAATTTGCATGACAATTATATTTACCTAAGTTTTGATATTGGTGACCATTTCCAAAACCTGTCAGCCCTGCATAAATCAATTCCCTCTGGCAAAGTTCTCAATCGATTGCAGGCTAGAGCCCACGTAAGTCTGGGAGAGTTCTTTCGCTTGGCACGCCTCAGTCCCAAGGGTATCCACAGGACCCAGCAATTGTGCCAGTAAATCGATCAGTCGTCACCAACAGAGTCTCGGAAACGCACTCCTGGAACGCACCCCTTACCCTCGTCTAAGTTCCTCCTTTTATAATAAATTCTAAGATAACCTGCAACATTTCTAAAATCGAAAGGCTCTGATTGGCTAAGCTACTGGAATTTGTAATATTGGACGCGGTTCTCAGAGTTTCTTGGTTCTCATGGAATTGAATATGTCATCCTTTAGCTTGTACAGTTCTCATGTGAAAGGGTTCAAAGTATCAATATGTAGACCTCTGAGGACACGTTGCCATTGTCTTTTTTTTTTGTCATTCACACTAGTTGGGTCTCGGCAATCCTCCATGTTCCTATCCTTGACGAGGAACTCTGTGCCCAAACTGGAGGACGCCTGGAGATCTTCAGAGCCATCCGAGTCTGCGCAGTAAACATCGCGATCACACGACGGTGGCCACTTCCGAACTCCATTTTGAATATTGCGGCCTAGAAGGCCCGAATGCCAACTTAAGCAAAACAAACATAAAAAGTAATTAATACGCGGAAATGAAGATTCTAATGTTTAAACCCACACTAATCCCATTAATATTAGTATTTTCCTTGCTTATAGCAACATTTAAAGCAATAATACTCACCATTCCGCAATACCAGGAACGCAAACCATTACACAAGCAACATAAACCATGCAATTCCTATCTCAACTCATCCTACAGTTAATATGCATACCACAGTTAGCCATTAGAATTATTTGCCATGCAATTAGCATGTTAGTCCCTCGCGTAATTCGTGTTTATTAAGGTGCGAAATTGATTAGTAGTAACACTCAAAATAGTTAATTCAAGATAATATTTAGAATAGTTACGTAATTAGTTTTTTATCATGCAAAATAGAGAAGGTATACAAAATTTTGTTTTACCTGCTCCAACAATCCAACCCTTTGGTGATTTTTAATATCACCACAAATACCACTAAATTTAAATTTAAATTTCATGGAAATGATTTCTCAGTTCTCTCACAGTATGTTACGTTACATCAGCGTTTCCCCCATCTCATCCTCCTTTGTTTTCTTATACATATTTTCTTTCCATTCTTCCAATTCTATATATCCCATTTCTCTCTCCTTTCTTTCTTTCTCTCTCTTCTTGGCAACTTCTCTTTTTATTTTATTTTGTAACTTTGTTCTTTTTATACATACACACCCTAATCTCAAAATTAATATTAGTATTAACACACAAGTTACTGGAATTAGAATCTTACCTATAAATGAACTACCTAGTTTGATTAAGAAGCTTTTTTATAGTGGAAAACCCTTTACCAATCTTTTCCCAAACACTTTCAACCTCCAGTGGAACAATTTCCTCATGCAAGTCTGTTATATTCTTAATATATTTCTTTAAATCTTGACTCTCGTCAGGAATGTAAGTACAACAATGTTGCACTTTCAGCATTCCACAGACTCCTCCCTCTTTTATCAAAATAATATCAAGGGCAAGTCGATTTTGCATTACCATGGCTCTCATGGCAACCATTTCGGTATTTACCAGTAAGAACCCTCCAGCAGTGCTTATCGATAAGCGATCCACTACTGTAGACAATTTTCTAATTTTATGTGCATTCAGAGATATTCCAACGGCTGGTATCAGTGCTCCAAAAATATCCCCTACAATTTCTGACCAACGTTCCCTCCTTCTACGTGTTAGTTGTCTACCTATCTCGTGCACACCATCTTTTCCCCTTCCCACATGAAATATTTTTGGGAAGGAAGCAAAACCAAAGGAAATGATGGACGGAGTGTTGAACATTGCAAGCACTCACCCCCAGTCAACTGATCTGGGTTTAATCCACCACCGTTCTTTAGCTCACTCCGCCACCCCAGTTCAGACATGGCCATATGCAAATCAGTCTGACCCTGTGCCTCATGGGAACAGTCCAGCCCGAACTGCCAAGCCATGTCTTCCCTGGACCGGAAACAAGCTACCTAGGACCGGTTTCTGGCATTTCAGCCGTCTTCAGCCAGGTTTGCTTGAATCCAGTGGCAAAGTGAGCAAGGGACACACGTCTGAGCATACCCTGCCAACTTATGGCAAACAAAGCAAAACCAAAGGAAATGATGGACAGAGTGTTGAACATTGCAAGCACTCACCCCCAGTCAACTGATCTGGGTTTAATCCACCACGTTCTTTAGCCCACTCCGCCACCCCAGTTCAGACATGGCCATATGCAAATCAGTCTGACCCTGTGCCTCATGGGAACAGTCCAGCCCGAACTGCCAAGCCATGTCTTCCCTGTACCGGAAACAAGCTTCCTAGGACCGGTTTCTGGCATTTCAGCCGTCTTCAGCCAAGCTTGCTTGAATCCAGTGGCAAAGTGAGCAAGGGACTCACGTCTTAGCATACCCTGCCAACTTATGGCGAACAAAGCAAAACCAAAGGAAATGATGGACGGAGTGTTGAACATTGCAAGCACTCACCCCCAGTTAACTGAACTGGGTTTAATCCACCACCGTTCTTTAGACCACTCCGCCTCCCCAGTTCAGACATGGGCATATGCAAATCAGTCTGACCCTGTGCCTCATGGGAACAGTCCAGCCCGAACTGCCAAGCCATGTCTTCCCTGGACCGGAAACAAGCTACCTAGGACCGGTTTCTGGCATTTCAGCCGTCTTCAGCCAGGCTTGCTTGAATCCAGTGGCAAAGTGAGCAAGGGACTCACGTCTGAGCATACCCTGCCAACTTATGGCGAACAAATCAAAACCAAAGAAAATGATGGACGGAGTGTTGAACATTGCAAGCACTCACCCCAAGTCAACTGATCTGGGTTTAATCCACCATCGTTCTTTAGCCCACTCCGCCACCCCAGTTCAGACATGGGCATATGCAAATCAGTCTGACCCTGTGCCTCATGGGAACAGTCCAGCCCGAACTGCCAAGCCATGTCTTCCCTGGACCGGAAACAAGCTTCCTAGGACCGGTTTCTGGCATTTCAGTCGTTTTCAGCCAGGCTTGCTTGAATCCAGTGGTAAAGTGAACAAGGGACTCACGTCTGAGCATACCCTGCCAACTTATGGCGAACAAAGCAAAACCAAAGGAAATGATGGACGGAGTGTTGAACATTGCAAGCACTCACCCCCAGTCAACTGATCTGGGTTTAATCCACCACGTTCTTTAGCCCACTCCGCCACCCCAGTTGAGACATGGCCATATGCAAATCAGTCTGACCCTGTGCCTCATGGGAACAGTCCAGCCCAAACTGCCAAGCCATGTCTTCCCTGGACTGGAAAAAAGCTTCCTAGGACCGGTTTCTGGCATTTCAGCCGTCTTCAGCCAGGCTTGCTTGAATCCAGTGGCAAAGTGAGCAAGGGACTCACGTCTGAGCATACCCTGCCAACGTATGGCAAACAAAGCAAAACCAAAGGAAATGATGGACAGAGTGTTGAACATTGCAAGCATTCACCCCCAGTCAACTGATCTGGGTTTAATCCACCACCGTTCTTTAGCCCACTCCGCCACCCCAGTTCAGACATGGCCATATGCAAATCAGTCTGACCCTGTGCCTCATGGGAACAGTCCAGCCCGAAATGTCAAGCCATGTCTTCCCTGGACCGGAAACAAGCTTCCTAGGACCGGTTTCTGGCATTTCAGCCGTCTTCAGCCAGGCTTGCTTGAATCCAGTGGCAAAGTGAGCAAGGGACTCGCATCTGAGCATACCCTGCCAATTTATGGCGAACAAAGCAAAACCAATGGAAATGATGGACGGAGTGTTGAACATTGCAAGCACTCACCCCCAGTCAACTGATCTGGGTTTAATTCATCACCGTTCTTTAGCCCACTCCGCCACCCCAGTTCAGACATGGCCATATGCAAATCAGTCTGACCCTGTGCCTCATGGGAACAGTCCAGCCCGAACTGCCAAGCCATGTCTTCCCTGGACCGGAAACAAGCTTTCTAGGACCGGTTTCTGGCATTTCAGCCGTCTTCCCCCAAGCTTGCTTGAATCCAGTGGCAAAGTGAGCAAGGAACTCACGTCTGAGCATACCCTGCCAACTTATGGCGAACAAAGCAAAACCAAAGAAAATGATGGACGGAGTGTTGAACATTGCAAGCACTCACCCCAGTCAACTGATCTGGGTTTAATCCACCACTGTTCTTTAGCCCACTCCGCCACCCCAGTTCAGACATGGCCATATGCAAATCAGTCTGACCCTGTGCCTCATGGGAACAGTCCAGCCCGAACTGCCAAGCCATGTCTTCCCTGGATCGGAAACAAGCTTCCTAGGACCGGTTTCTGGCATTTCAGCTGTCTTCAGTCAGGCTTGCTTGAATCCAGTGGCAAAGTGAGCAAGGGACTCACGTCTGAGCATACCCTGCCAACTTATGGCGAACAAAGCAAAACCAAAGGAAATGATGGACGGAGTGTTGAACATTGCAAGCACTCACCCCCAGTCAACTGATCTGGATTTAATCAACCACCGTTCTTTAGCCCACTCCGCCACCCCAGTTCAGACATGGCCATATGCAAATCAGTCTGACCCTGTGCCTCATGGGAACAGTCCAGCCCAAACTACCAAGCCATGTCTTCCCTGGACTGGAAACAAGCTTCCTAGGACCGGTTTCTGGCATTTCAGCCATCTTTAGCCAGGCTTGCTTGAATCCAGTGGCAAAGTGAGCAAGGGACTCACGTCTGAGCATACCCTCATTATCTGGGCTGCTCATTATCTCTCTCAAGATTCCCTGTTCAATCATTCTGTCTATTACAGGAGTCACTCCTGCAATTATTTCTGGTGTCAATTTATATTGAGGAATATTCAGGTAACTTATTCCTTCCTTTACAGTTATCTTTACAGGGTCTACTCTTTTCATCAACCCCATGTCTTCTCCCGTAAAATCCCATACTTTGGGCTTTACTGTTTTCTTCAATTCCTGAGGCAATTCCTCTGGGTCAAATACAACAAATGCCTCAGTAACTTCGGGTTCCATATTGGCCATGGTCATTTTATACAGTACATCCTCATCAGGGGTTTCAAAAGCTATGCCATCAGGAGTACAGAAAATCGTGCAGTTCATCTTACACAACAAATCCTTCCCTAACAAATTTACAGGGCTGGTGTCACAAACAACAAAGCGATGCATATCAGTAAATTTCCCTATTTTAACTTTAACAGGCTCAGTAAGATACGTTTTTATCTGTCGATTTGAGACTCCAACTACTTGGATTGTGTCATCCGAGAAAGGAAGATTTTTGACGTCAGCTGATCTAACAGTTGAACGAGTAGCACCAGTATCTACTAGGAAAGTAATGTTCACTTCATTCACCTTTCCATCCACAAAGGGTCCTGTCTGGTCTACCTCTAGAGCTGCACCAAGTACGCACTCCTCTTCCTCTCCTCGGCACCATCAATAACTCTCTTCTGACTCACTCTCATCGTGCTGCAGCCAATACTGCGAAACAGCACTAGCACGTGGTAGCTTTGTTACCTGTTCCTCGGTGTAGAATCCTGTCTCATTACTGTATCTCTGGGGTTTACGCTCTGTGGAAAAGGTGGCTTTGGCCCCTGACACTGTTGGGCTAGAACCTGCTGCTGTCGCTGCGGTTGACAACTAACTTCATTCTGCACCTGTGGATTCAATGATGCATTATCGCCATTAGCACTTGGGGGCCATTTACACTCGGATTTCCAATGCCCTAATTTCCCGCAGTTATGACATGGCCATTTCTTTTTGGCTTCATCTAAACTCATTTGTCCCTTTCCTTTTCCAATATTAGGTTTTTGTCTCACCTGGCCCATGCCATTTGCTTGTTCAATCAGCTGGGCTTCCTATCTTTCCGCTACCTTAACCTGAGCCCACATGGCCTTCTCCTTTAGCTTGCGTTGCTTTGCTTCAATTTCGTCACTAAAATATTTTGCATGTCTCAGTACTACATCTATCTTTTTATTTTGCCAATCTACTGTATGCTGTTTAATCATTTCACTTACTTCAGGTCTCAACCCATACACAAATGGATATACAAAATGACTTAAGTCTTTCTCACTCAATTTCTCATCACCACTATATTGCTTAAATGCCAACAGCAATTTCTCATAATAGTCATGGACAGATTCCTTTACTTCCTGGTGAGTTCTATCAATTTTTACCCAATCAGTTTCCTTTGGAGGTACTTTATTCTTCAAAAAAGTAATTACCTGTTCATACTTTCTAATTACTTCCGGAGCAGGGGCACATGTTTTAGGATCCCTAGGGTATTCTTGGGTGGGCTAAGGTAAGTAGAGCGGCCTGGGTGCACAGGGCTTCCAATTGAGCGCGCTGCGGCGAGAGGGGTGAGGTGCTTCAGCCTAGCTACACAGGTCCGAACAAACAATCTTGCCATGTGTTATGATGTGAACTTTGACCTCATACAGTCTCATTTTAAAGACCTGCTATACCATAAGGTAGGCCTGAGCCTATGGGCAGCACTGCCCTACAGACAACTGTTGAGGGCGGTTCTGCGGGAGGGGTGGGGTGCATCACCCTGAGTGCGCATGTGCGAAAAAGCGATGTTGCCGTGCGTAATGATGTGATCTCTGACCTCATTCAGTCACATCGATCTACTTTTAAGGACCTGCTAGACCGTACTGTAGGCCTGATCCAGTGGGCAGCGCTGCCCTACAGACACACCACGTTGGCTTTTAGGACACTGTAGTGAGCTCCTTACTAAGTGTACATGAACACAGGCTCCCGCCACTGCAATACACGTGCACATTATGCTTCTAGCATGTGCTCTGTTCCTTTGTATGTGAACGTTGGCATAACATATTTTATTTAACCTTGTGTATTCTCGTGCACTCCAACTCCTCTTTGAACCACGATTACCACTAACAGTTGGTAGATCGTACTTCAAGAAGGAAGGATGCACTCAACTGGTGTTCTCTCCTAAGCTTGAAATAAACCTTCATTTACCTCCAGACGTTTCCACCATTAAATGATTTCTCCCTTTTCAGACATTCCATCGATTGCCACAAGAAGGGCGGAGCGGGAGCTGACCCCGCAATGATGCCCTGGCATTCTGACACCTTCCATCGTGGTATCAAGACACCGTCCCCGACCGGAGACAACACGTCGTGGGACACACCAGTGGTGGCAGGTGAGCAGTGAAGCCTCGGTGTGCAAGACCTACAATTGAGTACAGTGTGGCGGAAGGGGTTGGGGTGCAGCACCCTCGGTGCACAGGTGCATGCAAGCGATTTTCCCGTAGCTAATAATGTAGGACTATATTATCAAACAACGGCGATAACATTATCACCACTTTAGCGACAGGAAACTGCTGCTAAAGCGATGATAAGGGGTTGATAATATGCCCTTGTAAATTCTCATAGAAGCCCAGGTTCACACTGTTGTAAATTAACGGAGATCGTCATTAGCATTGAGCTGAAGCCATGGTGCTTTCTGGCAGCCATTTTAACTGACCATGTGCTCACCACTTGCTTCCTCCTTCTTCACTGCCTACTGCATTTGTATTCTGCCTCGGAACCGTCTATACTTAGTCACTGCTTACTGCGCTTGCTCAGACTGTTCTAACTGATGTCAGCAACTCATTGCTCCTCCTTCCATGTTGACTGTGCAGTTGTACATGACCATCTACGTATGTAACTCATCTCATGTGTGCTTGTACTACCCCTTTCTGAGCTCCTGTGTGGGTATAAAAGGCCCGCAGTCCTTCTACTCCTTGTGCTACTCTGTACACCACTGAAGGGTTGTGTATAGATGTAGTTCCACCTCATGAGGTTTAATAAATATTGTTTTGATATTCCAGCTTCCGTGCCAACTTCTACTTATTTGGTCTGAGGACTTATGCGCAGAAGGGCGAACCCCTAAGCATCGGTGGGCCTTGCTGAGGTCTACTTTTACAAATTGGCACCCGTCACATGGGGCTCATCGGCGACTCGGGTGCCGGAAGAAGTGGTTGAAACGGAAGCTCGGAATCTCGCTACGGAAGATCGATCGCTGCCCGAGGAGACCCTCATCTCGGCAAACCATGGCGCTCTTTCCGCTTCTCCCGATCTGACCCTCCAGGTGGTGCCGGTCCTCGACTGAGATCCCTTCTGGCGTTCGCTGTACAGAGACGTTTGGTCGATTCAGAAGTTGGCAGTGAAGTGGCTGGACAGTTGCTTTGGTAAGCTCGTCGACATTCGTAGTTGCTTTCGTATTTGTATCGGCCGGTAACGTGATTTCACGTAATTCGTATTGTCTCATGTCAGTTACAACTCACATGAGCAGGTAATGAGGAGAATTTTCTCTGTTTGTTGAATTCGAACGGCACATCACCTTTACGTGCTACTTTATGTATAATATTGTACATGCTACAATATTTTCGGCATGCCTGTTTTAAGCGCACTTTGTAGAATGTGTTGCTTCTTTGATAATACCCAGCTGGATCTTGAGCGAACTCAGCCAGCTCCCCCCGAGGGTACACCTAATAGGGATATGTACATAAATCAAGGTATTTCTTCTATAGTATACAGCAAACTATGGAATAAATACACTAGGAAGAATCCTGAGTTACGATGGCCTATAAATGGGTCATTTGATCTTCAGAAGATTCAGTAGGTGGAACAATGTTTGTTTAAGCGTAAACGTTGATATGACATGTGTGAATGTGTAAGATTGTGGGAGAAAGAAGTGCGTGAACGTATGAAACGCAAACGAGTTTTAGCAGAGAAGGAACAGAAGAAGTCTGTTCACGCGAAAGTACTGGAATTGAAACTTAAAGATGAAAAAGAATCAAAAGAAAGAAAGTATAGGGAACATCGTTTACAGGTTACTGGCCAATTTCCTGTTCGGAGTCCCCTTTACCCTTTACTTAATAAGCCACAGGATGACTCAATTTCCTTAGAACGCTCTTCGCCTCCTTATGTCTTCCCTTCTGCTCCAAACGATGATTCTGATGATGACCTTTCTCTTCTAGATCGGGAACGGGATAAATTGAAATCAGGCAGTGGATCGCACACTCGTTCTCTTCTGTTGGCTGAGCATACAGCCAGTCTCCGATCTCTTGCTCAGAAGGCGGCTCGCAGTGATGTTTCCGCTCCAGATCTTTTGGCGCAGATTCAAGAATGGTCGGAGAAAGAGCAGTTTTGATTTTGTAGAGGCGTTCACTGCTGAAGTGATTGAGAAATTTAGAAAACATTCCAATGAATTAGAACCTGTTTATATTAAAAATGAACATAAACAGTTGTGTGGAGGTACTCTTCTCCTTTCTCAGGTGACTGCCTTGCTCAGACGTGTGGTTAAACTACGAAATGGTGCAGAACGTCCACGACAGGAGAAAAAGGCAGCATCTGCACAAGCACAAGCACAAGCCTCTGCGTCCGAGAATATCGATCCAGAGACAGATAAGACTATAGTAGTTCATGGGAAACATATGCGTGAAGCAGCGCCTTTGTATGTTCCCCCCAAGGGTACAGGGACAGATGTTGATAAACGCTCTGATAATGCAAAGGGTTATTTAATTTATAACTGGGTATATACTCCATGGAGTAGAGCAGATGTTATGGCTTTGAAGAAAGTTTTACCAGATCCACGAAAGAATCCATCTGCATTCTATGAGGAAATCAATGGAGCCATTAATTCTTGTATCATGACTTTGCCTGATATAGATATGTTTTTTGGGCTTATTCTGCCTCCTGATTTTTGGCGATCTATTCGTAAAGTTGATGATTTGAAACTTTTCATGCTACTTGGAAGACGCTAGAGCAGATAGATTCTGAAAGGGAACCAGCACAGCAGCCACAACATGAGATTTTAGATCTCCCACAAGCTATCTTAGTTAAGTTAAAGACTCTTATTCCTCCTAAAAAGATAGATTGGACTACGTTAGCATCTTGTAAGCAAAAGACAGATGAATCGGTTTCTGACTTCTTCACACATTTTGAAGAGACTTTCCACGACTTTAGTGGCCAGTCATTGACAGATGACACGGGCAGGCATCTGTTTGTCGATAAATTTGTCGCAAATATGTTGCCAGGAATAGCTAGTCGCCTAGAGGCCAGCGAGAGTTCATGGACTACGTCCTCCCCTGTTTCTCTCTTGACGGTGGCTCAGTATTACGAACAACAGGAATTAGAAGCTAAGGGCAACGAGGATAAAAAGACTAAAGATTTAAAAACGAAGGTTATGTTAGCTCAGGTTTATGGTCCGTCTTTTAGAGGTGATAATCGGAATGGACGTGCAATGTATCGTCCTAGTGTATTCCTTACTGAGGAACAGACAAAGGATCGTGTTGACCTACAGGATACACCCCTGTCAGATGTAGATGGAGAATTATGGGTTGATGGGTCTTGTTTGAAGTTACCAGATGGCACGACCTCAGCTGCATATGCAATCACGACACTTCAGACGGTAGTTGACACAGCTCGTGTTCCACAGAAGTCAGCTCAGGCAGCTGAGTTGATAGCTCTGACATAGGCGTGTGAACTTAGTATTGACTTGTTTGTTAACATCTATACTGATAGCCGCTATGCCTTTGGAGTGGCCCATGACTTTGGGTTCCTTTGGAAGGAAAGAGGCTTTCTTACTTCACATGGGACACAAATAGTGCATGGAGAACTGTTGCACAATCTCCTGACTGCCTTGACATATTCGAAGAAGATAGCGATTGTTAAGTGTAGTGCACACAAGAAGATCACTGATAGAGTAGGACAAGGCAATGCTTTTGCAGATCGTATAGCTTGCGAGACTGCAATGAAGCCAAGTGTTGCATCCATGTACGTAGTGAAGTCACAGACTGAACGTTGGCATGATGTTAGAAAAGAAGTGTTAGACATGCAGAGATCTGCCACTACAGAAGAGCTTGAGCAATGGTCTAAGGAGGGAACATTGGATGACGAAGGCTGTTGGAGAAATAAAGATATGACCAAGTGGTGATTGCCCACAGCTTACTTAGACTCTATGATTCATATGGCACATGGGCCGGCACATGTTGGAGCTTCCTCAATTACGAAGTTGCTTGCGCAAGTTTGGGAGCATCCAGAGATTGCCGGTATGGCTAAGAAGGTAGTACAGTCTTGCTTGATTTGTCTTCAGTACAATCCTGGAAAAGGGAAACAAACTCCTACAGGAGGGTTTGCTACACCAACCGCACCTTTTGAAGTTTTGCAGATGGATTACATACAGCTTGAACGCTGCAATAATTTAAAATATATCTTAGTGGTGGTTTGTGCCTTTAGTAAATGGATTGAGGCCTACCCCACGAAGGATAATACAGCTCTTACTACAGCAAAGGTGCTTCTTAGGGAGTTTTTCCCTAGGTTTGGTGTTTGCAGATTTTTGTGGAGTGACAAAGGACCCCATTTTATTGGGCAAGTTGTTGAGTATGTTCTTAAAGGATTAGGAATCAAGCAGAAGTTTCATCCATCCACAATCAGGAGGGCTAGTGGAACGGTACAACTTTACCCTGAAACTGAAGTTAGCCAAGATTCAGGCGTCTACATCACTGAAATGGCCTGATGCATTACCACTGGCACTGTTGTCCATTAGATCAGTACCACATTCCCGATATGGCCTCACACCGTATGAGGTGGTTTTTGGGAGGCCTATAAATATTTGGGGGTCCCTAAGCCATGTCCCATACATGATGTACCTTGTGTTTAGATGAGCGACTATTTATCGCAGTTGACTAATAGCTTGCTTTCTATTCATCAACAGGTTTGAGAAGCTGTCCCCGACAGACCTGAGGGTGAAGGCCATGGACTGCGACCTGGCGACCATGTAATGGTCAAGGCGTTTCAGAGGTCGAGCAGCTTGGAGCCCCGTTGGCGTAGACCAGAGCAGGTGCTCCTAGCCACGGAACTGCAGTCCGAGTGACGAACAAGCAAATTTGGGGGCATTCCACCCACTGTAAACAAGTCCCGTCTACCTTGGTGGAACCTGCTGTACTCGTCGACCATCTGCTGCTTCTGGACACCGAGAGAGGCCAAGCTATACCACCTGAAGAATCTGAGAGAGTCTTCCCGGACCACACGACCCCTGATACATCCCGCTACGATCTGCGACCTCTGAAAGAAGCTGTTTCCCTGAGAGAGACTGATTGATCAACCATCCTGGGTTTGTGAAAGCCGGATGTGGTGAGGGGGGGATCTCCGCCCAGTGACATCCGTCTCAGCCCTCAGTGAAGAAACCAACGGCTGCTCAGGACATTAGTCATCTGTTTTTTTGTTTTTGTTGTTTCAACATTAGAGTGACTATGCCTGTACGAGAAACTTTGACTGTTGTGAAGCTTTGCAACAAGAAAACTATGTGCATTGCTGGACTAGTTGTTGCTGTGATCATTGTAGCATCAGTAACTTGGGTTGTAGAGGAAGTGGCTCCTGTTCGACAAACTTTGATTGCCACTACTCCAGCCCCCAGTGACCATGTCTATTTCACACTCCCTTATCATGAGCAGAAGCATAGACAATCATACCTCAATAATACGTTTATTCAGATGTTGCATCATACACACAATGCTACGAATATCACCAACTGTTGGGTATGTGGGATGAGGCTAGCCCACCAGAAAAAGGGAGGCACACCTTTTATCCCTCTGCCATTCTCGCATAATAGTTCATGCCAAGCCTGGTTTGCTTTGTTGTGGGCTTCTGAGGTTGCCAATATCACGTATGCTGATGTAGGGAGATTGAACTCTCAGTTGAATAAAGAGTGTTATCGTGATGAAGAAGGTGATCCTCAAGCTAGAGGGACAAAATGGGAAATGGAGGAGTATCGCCGAGGAAATTCCTCTGTGCACTATGTGTTTCCAAATCCGCAAACAATTAAGGGAAATGGATCCTCTGTCATATCTGTTACTAGAGCACAAGCAGATTTATGTGTCAACAGTGTTGGTAGCATTCCAGTAGGGAAAAGTGATTGTACCCGAGTGTTGAATATTACTGGGCTGAACAACAGCAGCTTCTTATCATCACACAACTCATATTTTGTATGTGGGAGTAAGGGGTATTATCATTTACCTATTGGATGGTCAGGAACTTGCTATGTTTCCTATTTACTGCCATCTGTGTTTTTAGCATCTGCATCATACCACAGGGATTTTAAACTGTCCCATGATATCCCCAAAAACAGGACAAAAAGGATAATAAGCTATGATGAGGTGGACCAAACTGGAACTGCCCTACAACAATATGTTGATTTCAATCTGGGACTGTTTTCCTCCTTTGTTGTTGCTGCCTTGAACAGCAGAAAGATCAGACGTTTGACCCGTGTAGTGGAAGCTGTGACCAACCAAACAGCTATGTCACTTGGGAACATTACTGAAGAGCTTTAGATTGCGAGAATCGTGGTGCTCCAAAATCGCATGGTCCTGGACGTGGTCCTGGAGGATTGTGGTGGTGCATGTCGCATCATCGGAAGTAGCTGTTGTGTGTTCATTCCAGGCCACGCCCCTTCCGTTTTTGAAGCGATTTCCAAACTACACAAGATTGCTGCTGAGCTCTACCCCAGTACTGAAACATGGACTTTAACTGGTTGGCTATGGACATTATTTGCCACCTGGGGTTGGAAGCTACTGACAATATTATGTGTAATATTTGCGATTCTGATAACTTGCTGCCTATGCATACAATGTGGACCAATGCTTTGCTCCCTCTGTATTACCACATGTATACCTAGAAAAAATGATGTAAAACATAAGAAAACTCAACGTGAAATAGATAAAGAAGTTGACAAAATGATGCAAATTGATATTTCAGATACATACCTAGACTCTTCTAGATCATAGATGTCTTCAGCTAATGCTAAAAGGGTCGTCTGTTGTAAATTAACGGAGATCGTCATTAGCATTGAGCTGAAGCCATGGTGCTTTCCGGCAGCCTTTTTAACTGACCATGTGGTCACCATGTGCTTCCTCCTTCTTCACTGTCTACTGCACTTGAGTTCTGCCTAGGAACCGTCTATACTTAGTCACTGCTTACTGCGCATGCTCAGAAGCAGCCTGAAGCTGCTTATGCACCTGTACTCAGATGTATCTGTCAGACTGTTCTAACTGATGTCAGCAACTCATTGCTCCTCCTTCCATGTTGACTGTGCAGTTGTGCATGACCATCTACGTATGTACCTCATCTCATGTGTGCTTGTACCACCTTTTTCTGAGCTCCTGTGTGGGTATAAAAGGCCTGCAGTCCTTCTACACCTTCAATCAATCAATCAATCAATCAATCAAGCATTTGTATAGCGCGCTACTCACCCGGAGGGTATCAAGGCGCTTGGGGTAGGGGGGTCCGCTACTGCTCCAACAGCCAGGCCTTGAGTTGCTTCCTGAAGGCGAGGTGGTCTTGGGTCAGGCGGAGGTGGGTGGGGAGGGAGTTCCACGTCTTGGCGGCCAGGTAGGAGAAGGATCTTCCTCCCGTTGTGGCTCTTCGGATGCGGGGGACGGCGGCGAGGGTGTGGCTGGTCGAGTGAAGCCGGTGGGTGGGAGCGTAGAAGTTCAGGCGGTCGTTGAGGTATCTTGGGCCTTGGTTGTGGAGAGCTGTGTGTGCGTGGGTGAGGAGTCGGTGATCCAGATCTGAGCTTTCAAATCCCCTCTACTTCCACGGACGGAATGATTTCACAGTCACACACACATTCACGCATCATACGCTGGTGGGGCCCATAACACCAACATTTATTCTAAACCAAACTATCCGTGCCTATAAAGGGGAAACACACTTTACTATCGATCTGGATTTATTTTGATCTGGAGGAAGAACCACTTTCTACATTCACCCTAACGGTCCCTCCTTCAGATAGGTCGACTAGACCGTCTAGATGCTGGTTTGACAATAAAATATACATTCAAATATAGTCAAAAAAATCATTCACAAAAATAATCACCCGACACATTATTTAAATCAATGCTTTTCTCTTTATCTAAATCAAATGCACGTTAAACCTAGCAAAATGCAGCAATATCTTGTGTCATATTTACCTATTCTGGCTAATTGTCGTTTTCTAAGTCAGAACTGGTCCTCAAAGCATCTGTCAGCATCTCTGGCTCTGTCATAGGCGTCACCGTCCTCTTCGTCAGTGTCAGGGAGTGGTTTCTTCTGGATGACGACGATTCTCCTCTCTCACGCCTTCGTTCCCTCTTAGCTAATTTACCCTCTCTAGGCTACTCATATTTATACCAAATATTACAATATTAGAGTTACATTTACAAATTCTTGTGATTCTGATGGGATGGCTCAAATTTGGTAACCGGATTTCATTGCAACATTGGCAAACTTTTCCAAATTCTTGTCACGTAAAAGTCTTAATTTCCTTTTCCTCTTGTTACAATATTTGTTGCAAGCAATAGGGACACGACCCTAGCAAAATGTTTCTTTTTCTCGTACAAGTCCGGGTTGCTTTCCACGTAAAATATAAACGTCTTTGTTATGAATTCCATGTTTGTTGCAAACAGAAGGATACGACCTCAGCAAATGTTTCTTTCACCAGTAAAGGTCCGGTTTTTAAATCTCTCAAATGTTCTTTATCTTTAGTTTTCGTCTTGTTCAGGGTCGACTTGGCTCTCGTCCCAGGCAGTCATCATGACACAGCTTGTGGTTCAACTGAAGGGCAGGGTTGCAGTCAGTGCAGAAAGCTTTTCTTTTATAATTTCATCTACTTGAATACAGGCTTCAGATGACGGCCATTTTCTAACGGGCCACAATGGCTAATTTAAGTAAATTAATGAAAAAATCACAATTAATACATGGAAATAATTAAAACAGTGTTATTCCCCAACTAATACCCATATGTGTATGCATTTATCTAGCCATATGCGACATTTAAAACAGTTGAATGCATGTTTATTTAAGCGCAAATCACAAAAACATATTTAAGCAACACGTATTTCATTCAGTATGCGTACAAAATTAGTTTACTTATTATTTCAGCCATGCAGAAGCATTTCCCACGTGTATCTTTCTGTTAATAAGGTTGGTTAATAATTTAACAATACAATATTAATTATTACGGTTAATTTCTAGTAATTTTAATATAAACGTACGAAAATGAAACAGGATTTCTATTTTAGCTTATTATACCTGCTCCAGCATCGGAACGTGATTCTCTTGCTGACGGGGAGCCAGTGCAGGTTTCTCAGGTGTGCGGAGATGTGGCTGTGTCGGGGGATGTCCAGGATGAGTCGTGCTGAGGCGTTCTGAATGCGCTGGAGTCTTTTCTGGAGTTTTGCGGTGGTTCCAGCGTAGAGGGAGTTGTCGTAGTCCAGTCGGCTGGTGACGAGGGCCTGGGTGACCGTCTTCCTGGTTTCGGTGGGGATCCACCGGAAGATCTTACATAGCATGCGTAGGATGTTGAAGCATGACGAGGAGACGGCGTTGACTTGTCTGGTCATGGAGAGGGAGGAGTCCAGGATGAAGCCCAGGTTGCATGCGTGGTCTGTAGGTTTGGGTGCGCTGCCCAGGGCAGGGGGCCACCAGGAGTCGTCCCAGGCGGCGGGCGACGATCCCAGGATGAGGACTTCCGTCTTGTCTGAGTTCAGTTTCAGGCGGCTGTTCATCATCCACTCGGCTACGTCTTTCATCCCTTCGTGTAGGTTGGTTCTGGCGGTGGCGGGGTCGTTGGTGAGGGAGAGGATCAGCTGGGTGTCGTCGGCGTAGGAGATGATGTTGAGGTTGTGTTGGTGTGCGATGGCCGCGAGGGGGATCATGTAGATGTTGAACAGCGTGGGGCTGAGTGAAGATCCTTGAGGTACGCCGCAGATGACTTCGGTGGCTTCTGATCTGAACAGGAGGGAGGCGGACTCTCTGTGTCCTTCCGGCGAGGAAGGAGATGATCCATTCCAGTGCCTTCTCTTGATTTCCGATGTTGTTGAGGCGCTGCACTAGGGTGTGGTGGCAGACCGTGTCGAACGCCGCAGAGAGGTCCAAGAGGATGAGGCCCCGTTGTCGAGCAGGGTTCGGATGTCGTCGGTGGCTGCGATGAGGGCGGTCTCCGTACTGTGGTTAGCCCGGAAGCTCTACTGCGAGTAGTCGAGTGATCCATTCATCTCGAGGAAGGCGGCCAGCTGTCTGTTGATGGTCTTCTCGATGACTTTGGCCCGGAACGGGAGGAGCGAGATGGGGCGGTAGTTTTTGAGGTCGGTGGGGTCCGCTGATGGTTTCTTCAGTAGGGCGCTGAGTTCGGCATGCTTCCAGCTCTCTGGGAAGGTGGCGGTGTCGAAGGAGGCGTTGATGATGTCCCGTAGATGGGGAGCGATGGTGGAGTCGGCCTTGTTGAAGATGTGGTGAGGGCAGGGGTCGGTTGGCGATCCGGAGTGGATGGAGTTCATCGTGCGGATGGTGTCTTCGGTGTTGATCGGGGTCCAGGCGCGGAGGGTGGTGGTGGGGGGCGCTGATGCGGTCGTAGGGTGCGTCGGCTGTGTGCTGAAGCAGTTATGGATGTCTGCGATCTTGCTGTGGAAGTACGAGGCGAGCGAGTTGCAGAGGTCTTGCGATGGGGTGATGTCGTTGTTTCCGGCGCTGGGGTTGGAGAGCTCTTTGACGACGTTGAAGAGTTCCTTGCTGTTGTGGGCGTTGTTGTCCAGTCGTTCCTTGAATGCGGTTTTCTTGGTGGCGTGGATCAGTTGGTGGTGTTTTCGAGTGGCGAGCTTGAGGGTGGTCATGTTGTCTGGTGTCGGGTCTCTGCGCCAGGCTTTCTCGAGGGCTCGGCAGGTCATCTTGGAGCACTTGAGTTCATCGGTGAACCAGGATGCTTTCTTGTTGCCGGGTCTGCTGGGAGGGGTCTTCAGTGGGGCGAGGTCATCTGCGCAGTTGCTGATCCACCTCGTGAGGTTGTTGGCGGCTTGGTTGGGGTTCGCTGAGCTGGCGGGAGGGTTCTGGCTCAGGGATGCGGCGAGCTGGTCGGCTGTGATCTTGTTCCAGCTTCTGCGGGGGCCCTGTTGCTGGTGGTGGTGGTGGAGCGTGGTCCTTTTGAAGCTGAAGTGGACGCAGCTGTGGTCCGTCCAGTGGAGTCCGGTGGCGTGGCTGAAGGAGATGTCCTTGCTGGAGGAGAAGACGGGGTCAAGCGTGTGGCCAGCGTAGTGGGTGGGGGTGGTCACCAGTTGCTTGAGTCCGAGGTTGGAGAGGTTGTCAAGCAGGGTGGTGGTGTTGCGGTCATTGTTGTTCTCCAGGTGGAAGTTGAGGTCCCCGAGGAGGATGTAGTCAGCGGAGGGGAGGGCATGCGGGCTGATGAAGTCGGCGAAGTCTTCGCTGAATTGTGTGCGTGGTCCCCGGGGTCTGTAGATGAGGGTGCCTCTGAGTGTAGTCTTGGGGTCGGTGTGGATTTGGAAGTGTAGGTGTTCGGTGGCTGTGAGGGTGTCGTCGGAGTTGGTCGTGATGCGGATGGTGTTCTTGTGGACAATGGCGATACCTCCTCCCATCTGTACACTACTGAAGGGTTGTGTATAGATGTATTTCCACCTCAAGAGGTTTAATAAATCTTGTTTTGATATTCCAGATTTCGTGCCAACATCTACTTATTTGGGCTGAGGACTTATGGGCAAAAGGGCGAACCCCCAAGCATCGGTGGGCCTTGCTGAGGACTACTTTTACAGCACCAGAACCTGGGCTTCTAAGGGAATTTACAAGGGCATATTATAAACCCCTTATCGCCACTTTAGCCGCTAAAGCGGTGATAATGTTATCGCCCTTCCTTCATAACATGGCACATAATCTCTGGCCTCATGTATTTAATTTTAAGGACTTGATGAACCACACTCTTTCTCGCAGACCCCACCGTCCTAGACAAGCGGTGACGGAGGGTAATCACTAAGGGCTGGGTGCAATAGGCCGACGCTCTGTCTCCTCCTCCCTCTCTTCTTTTGATTCTCCCTCCCCTTCTCCCTTCCACCCACTCCCCCTCCCTTCCATTCTCACTATGGTCCTTTCATTCGGACTACCTTTCTTTACCTCTTCCACATAGCACACATACTTATGTTTCATTTTTGTCTTGCAGGTTTCCTACGCTGCTTGCACTGGAGTCCAACCCACGTTTTTTTTATTATAATATTCTATTAAAGTTACATTTCTATTTATTTCTGTTTTAATAAAGGTTACTTATTTTTTCGTATAAATAACTAAGTGTATAGGTCTTCTTTTTCTGACGACACTTGTCCATTGTTTATTGTGAAAATCATCTGTCTATAGGAGATTTTAAGGACAACCTTATTTAATATTAGAGTGCACCTACCAAACATAATCTAACGGACTATTAGACAAATGAAGCCTGGGTAATTGTACAACTGCAAGAGTTCTATGAGTGTATCACTTTATAACACCATAAGTACTGCCCGTGTGATTGCAGAACAAATAAGGCACTGCCTAGGACCACCGAGGCTTCAGGGACTGCCGAGGCCCACCCTGCATATTTAAATAAAGACCTGGAGTGTGGCGATCCCCGCACTTCAGTTGGCCGCGAACCCCCCGAACAATTAGTTATGTTATGTTATGTTATTAGAGTTTATAGAGCGCACGATTACCTTGCGGTGTCCTGGCGCTAAGCACTGATAGCCTACACTGGAGTGGGGGATTAGAACTGAGAGAAAAACCAAGTTTTAAGGTTCTTCCTGAAGGAGGTGAGATCTGCTGCATTTCTCAGCATGAACGGAAGTTCATTCCAGATTTTAGCTGCCCCATAGGTAAAACTCCTTCCTCCCCAGTTTACCTTTTTTATGCAAGGAATTTTCACTAGCTTGGCTCCAGAAGATCTGAGCATTCTACATGGAGTGTACCATGAAAACTTATTTTTGAGAAATTCGGGAGCTGTCCCGTTCAAGGCTCTGAACACAATGCACGAAGCCTTGAACTTGGCTCTCAGGTGGATAGGAAGCCAGTGCAGTCTCTTCAGCTCCTCTTTGACTGATACCCATCTAGGAGTCCGAGTCAGGAGTCTGGCTGCAGCGTTTTGGATGACTTGCAGCCTGTTTTGATGTTGAGACTGCATGTTAATATAGAGACTATTGCAATAATCGAGTCGAGATAGTATAAGTGCAGTCACTACAGTGCGGAGACACCCCTCAGTAAGATAGGACCTGATTTTCCTAATCATCCTGAGTACCAAGGAACAGCCTGAAGTGACCCTGCTCACCTGGTCCCCCATGCTAAGTTTTTCGTCAACCACCACTCCCAGGTTTTTTGCCTTCCTACATGGAGTGGGGCAAAGCCCTAATGAGTCTGGCCACCAATCAGGAGTCCACATCCGAGGGTTATTTCCAAACCTCACCACTTCTGTTTTGGCAGAGTTCAGCTTAAGGCAATTAGCTGACATCCACCTGGAAATGGATAGCATGCATTTCGAAAAGCGATTGCCTATTTCGTTTTCAGCTCCCTCCCTGACCGACAGCACAATTTGCGTGTCGTCAGCGTAGGAGGTAAGCTGGAAGCCAAATGATCTGATAATGTCAGCCAGGGGGGCCACATAAATATTAAAAAGAGTGGGGCTCAATGAAGAGCCCTGCGGAACCCCACAGGGCAGAGTGAAAGCTTCTGATGTAGTGTCATTTAATTCGAGTATTTGAAGTCTATCCTTTAAAAAGGACTCAAGGAGCCTCCAAGCTTGTCCTGTTATCCCGATCTTTGACAACCGATTAAGTAAAATTTCGTGATGTACGGTGTCAAAGGGCGCGGATAAATCTAAGAGGATTAGCATGGCACTTCCTCCTTTGTCCAAAATTTCTCTGATCTCCTCCGTCGATTTAATGAGCGCCAGCTCAGTGCTGTGATAAGATCTGAAGCCAAATTGTGAGTGATCCAATGAATTATTCAGCTGAAGAAAATCGCTGAGTTGCTTGTTCATAGCTCTTTCAAGCATTTTGGCTGGTAGAGGAAGTCTGGAGATGGGGCGATAGTTAGAGGGATCTTTAGGGTCCAGGGATTGTTTCCTTAAAAGAGGAAGTACTGAGGCATTTTTCCAGGGAGTGGGGAAAGTGGCAATTTGAAATATGTTGTTGAAAAGGGGTGTTAAAACCCTGCAAGTGGTATCTGCAAGCTGTTTGATAATCCAGGTGGGACAAGGATCGCTGGGCGCGCCTGATTTAATATTATTCATGAAATTCTTTGTTTCCTCTAAGTTCAACGGGGTGAAGTGATCCAGGGTATTAGCCGAGGAAGTGGGGAAGTCCTCATGCTTTTTGTTGACCATGTCTGATAGAGAAGAGAAGATAGTTTCCACTTTAGATTTGAAGAATGCAGCGACTGTATTGCAGAAGTTAGGTGCGATAGGACCGTTGGGCGTCCTGGGATTTGAGAGTTTAATAACAGTTTTAAAGAGCTCCTTCGAGTCAGATTTGGCTTTAGAGATTTGGCGTGAGAAATAATCTCTCTTGGCTTCCAGGAGAGATTGTTTATAAATTGCAATTGTTGATTTAAGGTCCATTTTGCGTAGTTTTTTCGCCACAATCTTTCTGCCCGCTTGCATAGAAGTTTTTTTCCCCTGAGTTCTTCTGAATACCAAGGAGCCGTGGGTATGGTCCTTCTCGGTATCCATTTTCTGGGGGGGGCTGCACGAAGACACGCCTCATCCAACCAGTTGTTATACCGTCGGCTTGCTACTTCAGGGTCGGGTGAATCTAGAGGCATATTTTCCCAGAGGGAAGATTCTAGATGTGTAACATCTACTTTTCCCCAAGCTCTAGTTGTAATTTCCTTCTCATCTTTAGAGTTTGAAGGATCCCTCGTAACATGTTTTAATTCAAAGGTGATTATGACATGATCCGACCAAGTAATGGGAAGAGCAGAAGTTTTACCCAAGTCACAATTATTTGAAAAAATCCCATCTAGGGTATGTCCTTTTATGTGGGTGGGGAAAGCGACCAATTGTTCAAGGCCTCCTAAGGCCATAGTGCTATTAAGTCTAGCCGTATCAGGGTCCTCCAATTTTTCCAAATGGAAATTGAAATCCCCTAGTACGACAAAGGATTGTTGAGTCAGTCCATCTTCTAGTAGTGTGTTAAGAGAGTTGAGAAAATCGGTCTTGCCTCCTGGAGGGCGGTAGATAAGAATGCCTTTAAAAGGTTTACAGTTTAAAGACGTGATATTGAAAGAGAGGGCTTCACAACCTTGGTTGTACACCGGTTGGAAATAAGGGGTTAGTGAGTCGTGATAAATCACTGCAAGCCCTCTGCCCCTTTTGTGAGTTCGATCTAGCGAGTAGCAACAATAACCAGTGGGGGTGGCCTTCACCAGGTCAGGACCTTGCGTTAAATAAGACACAGTTAAGATGATTAACCCTACCTACAACTTTGTCCATGTCGTGACGAGGTTTCCTGTCTTGAATGGGAAGATTGAGTAGGGTCGGGAGCGGGACCAAACACACCCTGCATATTGGGGACCCAACCGTTCTGTCAACAACCTCATTAGCATCGAGAATGGAGCTAAGGGAGAGCTTGTGACATTGGAGCCCTTTGTCACTGTGGTTCAACAGCTGGAGATCCTTACCCGTGTAGGTGTACCTTCCTGCTGGTGTGAAAGAACCAGGGGTTCTGGCCCTGTGCCCGGCCTGCGCGCGGACGGGCAATACCCGGGAAGGTGGCGCTCCCCTAGGCTGCAAAACGCCTCTGTGCCCTTCCGCGCCTAATTTACATGTGACATTAAGATCCCCAGTCCTACAGAGACCCCGCAATATAATAATTGGATTGGCCACGGAACATTACGCACCCACCAGGGGCCTCATTTAAAAGAATGGGGGAGACACCGCTTTTTTTTTTCTTTTCTCTTCATTTTTACCATCCGCATCCCCTCTGTTACAGCGATACAAGGTTTTCCTCCTCTGGCTTCAAGTAGTCGAACAAGTATTTGCTATCACAGGGTGGAAGCCATGCACCACCCTCTAATAGCAAACACACATGTCCAGCGAATGCACACCCCGGGACATTGTATGAGCTGCGTCTGAGATGTCACCCTCCCTACTACCATGATGCATTTGGTAGAATAAACGCATACTAACACTACTTACAAATGTGTAGTACAGCGAGCAGAATGTAGTGAAAATGGCGAGGAAGCGCAAAATCTAAAAATATAAATCCTACCAGAAGTCGGATGACATAGTTCAATGAGCCGACGACCCTGGCATGAGTAGAAACAGCTACGATCAAAACGGATCTCCAGCACAACGCAAGCAATTGTGAAATATTGCTGAGTGGTGCCTTCTTTTTGCCTTCTCCCACTCGTCGCCAAATATATGCAGTGAAGAGGCAGACAGCAGTGAATCCAATAAGTAGATTTATTACAAGAAAACAAGACACCTGAATTAACCACCAACAGGAGCATACAGCAAAGCAACCATCTAATCCAGCACCGTGTACAAACTCCGCAAAGTTCCCCTCATGACATCCCTACATTCTAACATTACATACTGAGAGCCATATTATCAAGGAACGGCGTTAAAATTATCGCCGCTTTGGCGGCAGGAAAATGCCGCTAAAACGGCGATAATGGGCTTGATAATATGCCGTAGAGAATTCCAATAGAAGCCCATGTTCTGGTGTTAACATGGGCTTCTATTGGAATTCTACGGCATATTATCAAGCCCATTATCGCCGTTTTAGCGGCAGTTTCCTGCCGTTAAAGTGGCGATAATTTTAACACCATTCCTTGATAATATGCCCCTTAGATTCTAGTACAATTACATACTAACATTCTACTATGACTTAAAATAGAATACTACACAGAGCACATGACTTTACAGCAATGAGCTCATAGTTTCATCCACGAGTCTTGACACCGGTATGGGTAAGACTTTCGCTTCCAACTCCCTATATTGTATGAACGTAAATTAACACTTCTTCCACAAGTATGCTACAGCGCCCAGAGCACATCACTTTACAGCAATGAGCTCACAATTTAGGCTCACGGTTTAATCAAAGAGTCTTCACACCAGTAGGGATGAGTAGTTCGCTTCCCACTCTCTATATACTATAAACACATACTAACACTACTTACACACTTATACTACAGCGGCTAGTATCCTACTCCGCCCAGAGCCCATCACTTTACAGCAATCACCTCGGTTTCATCCCCAAGTCTTCACACCGATAGGCGTAACTAATTCGCTTCCCGCTTCCGGTATACTATCAACACACAGTAGTGGTCAGTAGTTCGCTTCCCACTCCCTGTATGGTATAAACGCCTACTAACACTACTTGCACACGTATGCTACAAACACCAGACCATATCACTTTACAGCAATGACCTCACGGTTTAGACTATTTCATACCCGAGTGTAGCACTATATCAAATCACCACCATGCCACTCTGAGCAACACCGCGCTTTCAGACCGTTAACAGTGATAACTACCTACTGGCGACCACCAGTAGGTAATCAAGAACATATTACAATAGTTCCTTGATTCTTTTAGCTTTCAAAAATTCTCTCTATTACTGTCTTTCTACTTTTCCATATAAATATTTTTTTTAATATTCAAGTACAAATCGAAGTCAGGAATGCAACGTATTCTATCAACACACTTTCTAGAACATTCTACAACACGTGGAGGTTAAAAGTTCATAATTTTTTTTTTCAACCTACCGGTATTTTTTTTTGCAACATATTCTCAAAAATTTAACGGCACGTGCAGGTTAAAAGTTCCCGATTGTTTTAAGTTCGAACAGTGCCTTCCAAATGCAAGTAGCAGGTGTGGTTCAGTTGTGCAAATTTTATCCTATAATATGTGCTATAATATGTACGTGCAAACTGCTTTTTCTTAACCAATCACAAACATACTTTACCACAAAACAAATGTGCACCCTACTTTTAAAAAACAATTCTTTTCATCTCCCAATCAGGTACCGTTTTGTATGCGAAAAGAAACTAGTTCCCCATCTTTAAACATATCTCTTATTCTACGAAGGAACTGCATGAGCTACAGATATCTTTCCATACCTTCTAGCCATACCTTCAAAATGCAAGTGTGGATCGTAGGACATAGCTATGTTTTCTGGTGCAAGAGGTATGCAGAACAGAGACAAATTGACTTAGACCTAGGTTTACAAAATGTGGACATTAAATGGTTTGGACAGAGAGGATTGAAGTGGCACCAATTGTTGTCGTTGGTTAAAACCTGTTTGCATCTCCAACACCCTAACCTCATGATTGTGCACTGTGGTGGAAACGACCTAGGCACATTGACTGGGGTATATTTGGAGATGCTTATGAAGGACACCTTTGGACAATTGATGTTACTTTTGCCTCAAATTGTAAATTCCAATATATGCCAAAGATAGAAGTGGAAATGGTCCAAACAACTTTGTCCTCAGATTGAAAAATCTCGGAAAAAAGTCAACAAAGCTGTCTCTGCATACCACAGAGATCACAAAATGGAGTCCATATACAATAACAACATACGTTTTGATATGGCGGATATATACAGAAGTGATGGAGTACACTTCACAGATCAGGGAAATTGAGTTTTTCTGAATAACCTGAAGCTGTGCACCCGCACTTATATGTAGCTCCAACTAATGAACACAAGGGCTCTTTTTAGAGCCACCCTATAACTTACAACTTAGGCCCCCTATTTTAGGGCCATATAACGCCAACTCCTGCACCCTCGCCAAAATGTATTCTCCACACAGCTGTGGTGCAGCGGCCAGACCATCTCACTTTGCAGCACCGACCTCTCGCTTTGATCCCCAGCTCTACTCACCCATAGGGGTGAGTAGTTTGCGCTCTATAAATACCATATTGATTTACCTTCATACTCCCTACACAACACCCCCTAAGCACCATACACAAGCTACAATGTTCTAAACAAAATTTCATCCAAGTACCTATAACTACATGCTGACACTAGTTGAAAAGATGTGGCACAGCGGCCAGAGCACATGACTTCACAGCATATGACACACTGTTTGGGCTCACGCTTTAATCCCCGACTCTGGCAGCAGCTCAGCTTAGCAACATGAGACTATAGACAATACCTCAAATATATTCCGTACCCCAGGACTTTCATACCAGTACGGGACAGTAGTTCATCCTAGTAGTTATAAACACATCCGGACACTACTTCCACAACTGTAGTGCAGCGGCCATGGCACATGACTTCCCAGCATAAGACACACAATTTGGGCTCACGCTTTAATCCTGGAGTCCCGCATCAGCTCACCTACACTCATCAGACTCTACCCAATACCTCACTTAATTTCCATAGCCCACCACTTACACACCGGTAGGGGTAAATACTTCGCTTTGCACCCCCTCTATAGCATACCCTAAGCACCCCACAGAGGTTACAGTGCTCCTACCCTCCTATTTCCCGCTTTTCCCCCCTTTTTTCCCCCTTTTTTCACCTTACTCGCTTCAACGGAATCACAAAATGGAGGTCAACACTTCCTAGTTGTAACCGCTCGCAGCCAATCAGCACCAAGCTCGCGCTCGTAACACCTCAGCCAATCAGATGGCAGAATTCCCAAATATCAATATCTGTAAATTGTAATATTTCTCAAAAACTACTGAACAAATTTACACCAAATAAACAAAAGCGTGTTTTCTAGACTAAGACCCTTCTCTCTGCCAAATTTGGGGTAATTCCGTTCACCCGTTCGACCTGTAGCCTTGCCTAAAGTTTCCTATGGAAATTAACATTGAAAAAACATGGGACCCCCATTTTCTCGCCCCCCCTTGATGAATCACCCCCAAACTTTCAACATAAGAGCTAATCTCAACAAAGAATTAGTTTTCAAAATTTCACAAAGATTCATCAATCGGCTCCAAAGTTATTGCGCATAGAATGTTGCCATTTTCCTATAGTAACTAGGTCCTAACTATAACTACCTACTGGCGACCGCCAGTAGGTAATATATATATATATATATCTATATATTCACTGAAAAAACCATAGGTTTCACACACGTTATAGTTAGGAATTAGCGTTTAAAAAACCTTGCAAATTCACTTAAAAAACCATAGGTTTCACACATGTTATAGTTAGCAGGACATTTCACTCGTGAAAAACCATTGAAATTCCCCCGTTATAGTTAGTGCAGGCAACTATAACTCACGCGACCGCAATCCACTGCTGATGACGTCAGATATTACATCACTGTTTTTAGACACTTATTTACCCATGTATTCTTCCATTAATCTTTAGCTATACATATAATACAAATATTCATTTTACAGAAAGACACGTATGTCATCAGTGACGTAATATCTGACGTCATCAGCAGTAGATTGCGGTCGCGTGAGTTATAGTTGCCTGCACTAACTATAACGGGGGAATTTCAATGGTTTTTCACGAGTGAAATGTCCTGTTAACTATAACATGTGTGAAACCTATGGTTTTTTAAGTGAATTTCAAAGGTTTTTTAAATGCTAATTTATGTATGGTTTTTTTGGGGGGTATTTTTCAGCTTGCGCGCACCGTTCGCGATCTTCGCGGAATTTTTTCCGTTACTACCATGCGCGCACGCTGCGCGCACTCTGCGATTTTTCGTAAAAAAAATAAAATCTTTTTTTGGCCCTTGGGGGTCCTTCGGGAACCCCTTGACAAAGGCTAGGGGGTCAGGAACTGTCCACCTTGCCCCCTTTTCACGTTTGCCACCTTCCTTTTCCACTCTCGCACTGACAACAAACAAAATGGCGGCCGACACTTCCTGATTTCGCCCGATTCGAACGTTGACTGACATGTAACAACCAATCAGAATTACGCTCGCGCACGTTAGGGTGCTCGCACCGTGCGCGCACGGTGCGCGCCTATAGATATGTATATGGTTTTAAATGCTATTTTCTCAGGAAATACTGAACAGATTTACACAAGACCTTCAAAAGGCACATCCCTGACCTGAGGACTACCTCTCTGCCAAATTTCAAGTAATTCTGTTCAGCCGTTCGGGCTGTAGCTTGGACTAAAGGTCCCTATGGAAAATTGCATGGGAAAAATGCGTTTTGGGACCCCCCCTTTTTCTCGGCCCCCGCTTGACGAATCACCCCGAGACTTTCAGGGTAGGAGCGGAGCGGAGCGCCCCACCTATTTTGAAAATTTCGCGAGGATTCGTCAATCGGCGCCAAAGTTATTCCAAATAGAATGTTGCGGATTTCCTATGGAAACACGGTCCTAACTATAACTATCTACTGGCGACCGCCAGTAGATAATATATAGATATATATATTCTTAGATTCCCTTGCCTCCTTCATTCCTTCGGCAAAAGTCACGGCACCACAGCAGGGTAAGATTTAAATTTAATTTATTTAAACACCATTGTGCATAAGTGCAGGAATTAGGACGGCCTACGCGTTTCGGCTACCATTAGCCTTCTACTGGACCATCGAGTCCCCAACGTCTAGACAGTATTTAAAGTGATATGTGCTATTACCCTTGTTTGTGTTTACTAAAAACACTAGACTGTTAACCTCAACAAAATGACATGGTACAAATCTGTCACCATTTTTCCTCTTTTCACTTTGAAGTACATTCAAGGGATATAAAGTGCAAGTGCCTTATATTCATCTAAGAATTTTTAAATCGTCATTTCTACAATTTTACATTTATATATCCAAACAATAATTTGTCTTAACACTAGTAAGAGAAAGTTTTAGTTAGAAAAAGGCTTAAAAGATATATAAGAAAATTACAAAAGTTGTGATTTCTTAAAACCTTTTCTAATCCTACCATTATTTGACATTCTTTTTCTCTTTAACTCCTCTTTAATAATTCTCAGTGTGTCAACCATGCATTTTCATCTGCCCATGTTATTGTAAAGTACCATTAAAAAGATAATGCATTTTGACATTTACCATCTCTTGTATAGAGCAGTTTGCGAATGGATAACAATTTGCTAATGCCAATAATGACAAATCAACTCGCAATATCTAAGTTTTAGTCCAACAAATACCCCAATTTGAAGTTCTTACTCTGCGTCAAGTTTTCTCCCAATACCCACATTAATAACCATCATTTAGATCTTATACAGTTCCTACATTTTGTCTGGTTGTCATAATGAATAATAAATAATTCATTCTTTTTCTTTGTAAAGTACATATCCAGATCTATATGTTCAGAACTTTTAAGTCCATTGCTTAATGCATATATACTAGTTATTCTACAATTTCATATAAAGATACCGGGAGTGTACATTCAACAACTTATTACATGAGGATACAATTCATGCCACATCTTCCTCCTAAAATGTTTTCTACATGATCTTAATAGTCCACTTATACATTTATCAAGTCCCATGTCCAGGTTAAGCAAAGAAGTTCATTGATGTATATTTACAAGAAAATTTGACTTATAGGAAAAAAGAGAGAGAATTGGATTCATCTTAAAATGCAAAACAGATCAGATACAGTGTTCCTTAGTCTTCTAATATTTACAGATGTACAAATAATTCTGCATCAAGATTGTGTCCGTCTGGATATTCCGTACCCATCGCTAATATTAATCTTGATTCCATTTTACGCAGTTTTAGGGTTCGGTCACCACCTCTCTCAGCAGGTTTCACAATTCTAATTCCTGAATATTTCAATTGACTGCTATCACTTTGATGGTATTCGTGAAAATGTTTTGCCATTGAGTAGTTCGGATCTTTATTTTTTATAGCACGTAGATGTTGCAAAATCCGTAACTAGTTTGTTAATTGTGCTACCCACATAGTATTTTTTACAAGGACACACTAATCTATAAACCTCATATTTTGACTCACATGTTATGTGATCTAAGATTTTTTCTGTTTTGCCATTTTGTAATTCATAGTTTGTGATATTAGAGCCATGTTCACATGCACGACATTTAGCACATTTCCAGAACCCTGGTGTATTTAGCCATGAGATCTTTTTTGGCTCTCTTTTCTCCAGATGACTTTGAGTTAAGATGTCTCTTAAGGATGCTGTTTTTCGATAAGTGATACTGGGATGAACTGTTAGACTCTCTTTCAGTGTGTCATCTAATCGTAGAATTTAGCAATTCCTGCTTATCACTTTTTTAAGATCTCCACTTTGATTATTAAAATCCATGATTAGACGTGTTGTGCTGTCTGTTGTGTCCTCTTTTCCATCTGGTTTCCTTTTTGAGGGTACTAGGAGATCAGTTCGTTTTCTCAAATAGACCCTAGATTTTGCATTCATAATCACATCCAATGGATATCCTCTCTCCAAGAAACGACAGCTCATCTCCTCAATTTCAAGTTCTAGATCTTCAATTTCTGAGCAATTTCTTTTTGCCCTTAGCATTTCGCCATAGGGTATGCTCCATTTTAAATTCAGTGGATGCCCACTGTTGGCATGTAATATACTATTACATGATGTCGGTTTTCAATGCATTTTGGTGCATTTTAGTGGTCTTGATGAAGACTTCTACATCTAGAAAGATGATACTTGTGTCACTTATTGCAGATGTGAAGTTCAGGTTATAGTCATTTACTTCGAGAGAGTCAATGAAGGCTTGCAGGTCTACACGGTTCCCATCCCATATGACGAAAAGATCGTCAATGAAACGACACCATGTTTTTATTTTAGAATGCTTTTTCCTTTCTTTTTCCAAAACCTCAGTTTCCCATACGGCCATTAGTAAGTTTGCATACGTTAGGGCAAAAGATGTCCCCATTGCCGTGCCTTGTTTCTGCAAATAAAGGTCACCCAGAAAGAGGAAGACATTGTGTTGCAGGCAATAAGTTAACATGTCTATTAGCATGGCAGTATGCTCCAAATGATTGATTGATCGTGATTGCAGGAATTGTTGTACAGCTTTTATTCTGTCCTCATGTCTTATTGAGTTATATAACGAAGAGACATCTATTGTTGCCATTAATAATCCTGTTTTCCATACAATCGTGCTGATTTTATTTTAAAAGACCATTGTATCTCTTAAATACGAGGGCAGACTGGTCACATAGTTCATCAGGAAAATATACACGAATCTGGATGTTGTTTCTATAAGTGATCCTATCGAGCTGACTATTGGTCTTCCAGGTGGCTTACGGATTGCTTTATGCACTTTCGATAGAAAGTAAATAGTCGCTTTGATGGTGTGATCTGTTTTTAAATAGAGATATTCATCAAAATCAATTAAACCCCTTTCCTTCCATCCGAGTAACATTGAATGGTATTCATTCATCCAGATTTCAGTTGGGTCATGTTGAAGTATCTCATAATGATCTTTGTTTTCCAGTTGTCTTTTTGCTTCTTCTATATAATCAGACATGTTTTGGACCACAATATTTCCTCCTTTATCGGAGGCCTTTATAATGATTGTTGAATCATTTCTCAGCTCTGTCATTGCTTTATATTCTCCCGGTGTTAGGTTCCAATTCTTTTTCCTCTTAAATTTTGATGTTGACACGGTGGATATTTTGCTGATTTCTTCCACCATTATTTCATGGAACAGATCAATCTTATTTCCCGGTGGCAGTTGTGGACAGAATCTGGACTGTTTTTTAAGTCCACTTTCTCCTCCTTTATTCGTGGCTATCCCCATGCTGTTACACAGATCTATATCCATTACGAGATTATGTTGACCATCTCCCATGTTGGATCTTTCTCCTTCTTCCAATGATGCAAGTGTTCTTAAGGCAGTTAGATCTTTTTGAGCAATGATAGATGGATCACTGTTCTCAATATTTGGACCACTTGGTCGAGATGTTTTTCTGCGAAATATTTTTTAAGCTTGACTTTCCGACAGAACTTATAGAGGTCGATCCGTGCATTAGATACATCCAAGCCTTTATTTGGACAGTATGATAATCCTCTATTAAGTAATCTGAGATGGGTTTCATTCAATGATATTGTTGAAATGTTAATTACTAAGTTGTTATTCAAGAGGATTTATTTCTTTTTCAAAGTTACTTCTGCTTTCCTCTTCCTCTTTTTGGTTTTACTCCATCTTCTACTCCTTCTGGTGGTATTTTGGACTGTCCTCTTCCCCACGTCATGCCTCTGCCTATTCCTCTCTGTCGCGTTACCATTTGTGCTAGTCGCATCTCCCCATGAAAATCCAATGGAGTTGCAGTTAGTTCCTTATCCGCTGAGCTAAGATCTGAGCTGTCCACCATATCAGGTGTCGCAGTTCCTGCACATTTGTCCATGACCACTCAATTCCTCAATGTGTCATACTTGCGGGCCAATGTATAAATGCGACCATTCGCATAATCCATCCTATCTCTGGTGAATTTATTTGCTTTTCTTTTTTCTACCTCTGCTTCATGTTTATTTATTTTTCTTTCCATGTTGTCAATTAACTCCTTGTTCTCTTCAGTTGTTGGAAATTTGGCTAATTCCTGTTCCAGGTCTTGAATTGTGCTTGTAATTCTCTCTAATTTTCTTTCCGCATGTATAATCAGTGTCCTCATCAATTTAAATGAACATTCATTGGTGTCTTGCTGCCATTGTTTTATTAGATCTGGATCCAGATCATTCAACGTGGGCATAATTAATATTCAAAGTCCTCTTGGTACTCGCTTATATTCAATATATTTCTCTAATGTTGTTTTCTCCCACCATTTATTAATTTCAAGAATCCGATTTTGCTGAAGTTCTCGTAATACACTGATTATTGTTCTCCTGTCTCTTTCTCCTGTTGTTTCCCTGGTCATTGTACTTCTTGATGGTGTGGCATCATCATTTAGCCGTTCACTCGCTCTCTATAGGCGATTCTTAGATTTTTCTGCCATGTTTATTTTGTTGAGGTTTAATTTTCTTGTCCTTGCTTACAATTGCTATGGTGTTGAATATTTTCCGTGTTTAAGGGATCTGTTTGTCTGACTCCAGTTTCGAACAGTATCCCTATAGCCCTGCTGTTCTTGTCAATTCGTATTCGTATTGACTGATTCACGATATGTTCGATTAGTCTCCCTTAATATTTCGTTTGTATCTTTCTTTCCCCGGGAGTACTAAAAATAGCTTGAGGTTAAATCACGGAACGAGGAGTGATTTTCAGCATTTAATACGTTATATGCTATTTCGTCTGTCCCTCCTCTCGGCTACTAACTCCTAACGGTTGATACGATAGCAGGTTACGGCGCGCCCCTGCTTCTCTCACGCCGCCTTCGCCGCGCTCCGAGCCGCACTGACAACGCCCACCCCCGCCCACGTACTCACCACAGGAACTTCACCGTCCGATGTCCGCGCGTTCTTCTTTATCCATCCATTGAACGCGTTGACCTCAAAGCTACAAACAGAGGCGTCGGCTTCTTTTCTCCGCCATTGCGGATGTTGACTGGAATTATGCAAAAACCGCTTCACCTCACTCGCGAGTGCCTGTGATGTGTGTTCCAGTCCCCGCACCATACATTCTTAGATTCCCTCGTCTCCTTCGTTCCTTCGGCGAAAGTCACGGCACCACAGCAGGGTAAGATTCAAATTTCATTTATTTAAACACCATTGTGCATAAGTGCAGGAATTAGGACGGCCTACGTGTTTCTAGCCTTCTACTGGACCATAGAGTCCCCAACGTCTAGACAGTATTTAAAGTGCTATGTGCTATTACCCTTGTTTGTGTTTACTAAAAACACTAGACTGTTAACTTCAACAAAATGACATGGTACAAATCTGTCACCATTTTTCCTCTTTTCACTGTGTAAATATATATATTCACTGAAAAAAACCATAGGTTTCAGGGCTATTATAGTTAGCTGGACATTTCACTCGTACAAAACCATTGTAATTCCTCCGTTATAGTTAGTTCTGCTAACTATAACTTGCGCGCCCGCAATCCACTGCTGATGATGTCACATATTACATCATTCATGACTTGGTCAGTGACATCACTGACGACATTACTGATGACATCTCAAATGACATCACTGATGACATCATCCAGTGAATGTGGTTTGGTACGTTATTTAAATATGTATTATATATATAGCAATCTTCATTGAAGAATGAGTGGATATATAAATATCTGGATGGAGGATTTAGTAGCAGTGTGATTGACTGTTTACTTGACTAATTTATAGTGTCTCACTAAATATATTGGATAGTGACTAAACTGTATGAATATCTGTATCACTTTGCCAGTTGTTGTGTAAACTGCTGCACCAGTTGATTACTAGCTATGTGAAAGTCTATATTAGTTATTGATTAGTTAACTGAGTATTTGTATGGGAGAGTGAATGTGTGTGTGGTTTGGTGGGGGGGGGTGTGACTTCCCAAAGATGTATGAATAGTTGATTCAGTAGGTATATGAGGTTAAGACTGCATGTTATAACAGTTGTTTAGGTAAGTGAATATCTTTATGGGGGTGGTGATGAGCATATATATCTCTCAATGGTACATGTCCAACAAACTAGAAAAATAAAAGGCAGTGTATGTGACAGTTGTTGTATATAAATAAGTATACATAAGACTCAGAGATTGTATGAGTGACTGTATGGATAACTGTACACTTGTAATAGTGATTTTATAACACACTAAGTATGAGTTACTATCTATATGAATAAATGAAGTGGTGTTTGTATAAGTGTATAGCTGACTAAATGTAAGTATGATCCATTGTTTACATAAGTGAGTAGGATGACTGCAGAAGTCAATAGGATATGTGCTGGTGTGTAACGTGGATATAGGTGTATAAGTATATTTGATAGTGTTCTATTGATCATTGACAGCATGTATGATTTAATCTATACGTAAGTGATTAGATGTGTGTGTAGATCTAGGAATCACTGAGTGGGTTTTTAGAAACTTGTATTGATAGGTCAATAGATTCAAATATGGTACTTTGTATTTTACAGTGAGTGATGAAAGGTTATACTACTGTACGATGAGGTGTATCTGATTGTCACCTGGATGATGTCATCAGTGATGTCATCAGTGATGTCATTTGAGATGCCATCAGTGATGTCATCAGTGATGTCACTGCCATGCCATCAATGATGTAATATGTGATATGATCAGCAGTGGATTGCAGGCGCGCAAGTTATAGTTATCAGAACTAACTATAACGGAGGAATTTCAATGGTTTTGTACGAGTGAAATGTCCAGCTAACTATAACAGCTCTGAAACCTATGGTTTTTTCAGTGAATTTCTAAGGTTTTTTAAATGCTAATTCCTAACTATAGCATGTCTGAAACCTATGGTTTTTTCAGTGAATTTCAAAGGTTTTTTAAATGATAATTTTTAAATGTAATAATAGTTATATGTATTTTTTTATACTGATTTTCTGCAATTTATTAACTGTTTATTTTTACATATTTTATTTTTTAAATTACATTATATATTTTTAATATAGATTGAAATAAAAATGTTTTTTAAAATATTGAAATTTTGTTTTTTGTCAGGGTCACTGGATGAGTACTTGGGTACTGACTGGATGATTAGAGTACTGCAAGGAGAGTGCCTGGGTGAATTTATAAGTGTTTGGGTTTTGGCGCAGTGAATGGATTAGTACATGGTGCTGAATGGGTCACTAGAGGAGTGCAAGGGGAGTGACAGGGTGTTTGCTGGAAGTGTATGGATACTGACTGGGGAATTGAAGGTGTGAAAGACAAGTGTGTAGGTGGTTAGAAGACTGTATGCATAGTGGATAGGCGTTTGAAGCAGTTCATGTGCTAAGGCCTGACCCTCTGGGCCGGTCACCCCACGCACCGCGCACACTCCCCGTGAGTGAGCCCAGGCTGCCCCCGATCCAGCTGTATTTTTTGTCACTGCCTCTGTTGCCTGTTTTTCGTTTTTGCCTCTGTTGCGTGTCTAGTATTTAGCACTGTAGAGTTTCCTTTGTATTTTGCCTGCTTCTCGTCGTTGCCTCTGTCTCAGTGTATTTGTGCCCCCTGCCGCGTTCCCGCCCTCTCCCCACTCCGCGCCGCTGCTCCCCTGCGGCCCCGCCCCTTTCTTTTCTGTATCCCTCCCATTGGCCGCCCCGCTCCCGCCTCCCAGCTGCTCCTCCCTCCCACTTCGCCATTTATGGCGGAGGGCACGCGTACGCGCAGCGGTCACGCGCTGCGGTCACGCGCAGCGGGTGCGCCGCTGGTGCGCCAAAGGCGCGCCAAAGGCAAGCCCGTCTGCGCCCGTCCGCGCCTGGACCACACCCAGCGCCAGGACCCCTGCCCCCGGAGGATGCCAGCCCACACGACGGACTTACAACGCCTCCACTCTCTACGCACTCAATGCCGGCCGAAACCCCGCCTGCTACCGAGCCACCCCGAGACGCACCCACTGACCCTTCACCTGCCAAGCCTGCAAGCTCTCCTGCATCCGGACTTGCACCGCTCCCGCCAAACCGAGCCCCAGCAACCACCACCTGAAGTGCATCCTGCTCAACACCCGATCCGTCCACAGGCACGCCATCGAACTCTGGAACCTGCTCGACACCACAGCACCAGACGTCGCCTTCCTCACGGAAACCTGGATGAACGCCTCCTCAGCGCCCGACATCGCCATGGCCATACCGGTCGGATACAAGATCACCCGGAGGGACTGCATCAACCAGACGGGAGGAGGCATCGCCATCGTACACAAGAACATCATCCGCATCTCGACCAACTCCAACGACACCTTCACCGCCGCCGAACACCTCCACTTCCAGCTACACACCGACCCCAAGACGATCCTCAGAGGCACTCTCATCTACAGACCCCCGGGACCTCGCACACAATTCAGCGAAGACATCGCAGACTTCATCAGCCCGCACGCCCTCCCCTCCGCCGACTACATCCTCCTAGGGGACCTCAACTTCCACCTGGAGAACAACAATGACAACAATATCACCACCCTGCTGGACAACCTCGCCAACCTCGGACTCAAGCAACTGGTGAACACCCCGACCCACTACGCCAGCCACACGCTTGACCCCGTCTTCTCCTCCAGCAAGCACATCTCCTTCTGCCACTCCACCGGACTTCATTGGACTTACCACAGCTGCGTCCACTTCAGCTTCAGAAGAACCACGACCCACCACCACCCGCAACAGGTCCCTCGCCGGAGCTGGAACAAGATCACCGCCGAGCAGTTCACCGCCTCCCTCAACCAGAACCCTCCCACCAGCACAACGGACCCCAACAAAGCAGCCAGCAACCTCACGCAGTGGCTGACCACCTGCGCCGATGACATCGCACCACTGAAGAACCCTCCCAGCAGACCCAGCAAGAAAACCCCCTGGTTCACCGACAAACTCAAGGACTCAAAGAAGAACTGCCGCACCCTCGAGAAAGCCTGGCGCCACGACCAGACCACAGACAACTGGACCGCCCTCAAGCACGCCACCCGCAGGCACCACCAGCTGATCCGCGCCACCAAGAAGACAGCACTGAAAGAACGACTGGACAACAACGCCCACGACAGCAAGGAACTCTTCAGCATCGTCAAGGAGTTCTCCAACCCCAGCGCCGAAAACAACGACAACACCCCCTCGCAAGACCTCTGCAACTCACTCGCCTCCTTCTTCCACCGCAAGATCGCCGACATACACAACAGCTTCGGCGCACAGACCACGCACACAACCACCGAACCAACGCCCGCCACCACCACCCTCTGCAACTGGACCCCGGTCAGCACCGAAGACACCACCCGCACGATGAACACCATCCACTCCGGATCCCCTACCGACCCCTGCCCCCACCACGTCTTCAACAAAGCCGATGCCATCATCGCACCCCACCTCCGGGACATCAGCAACTCCTCCTTCCACACCGCCACCTTCCCGGAGAGGTGGAAGCACGCCGAGCTCAGCACCCTCCTGAAGAAACCAACAGTGGACCCCACCGACCTCAAGAACTTCCGCCCCATCTCGCTCCTCCCTTTTCCTGCCAAAGTCATCGAGAAGACCGTCAACAGACAGCTCGCCGCCTTCCTCGAGACGAACGGATCCCTCGACCCCTCACAGTCCGGCTTCCAAGACAACCACAGCACCGAGACCGCCCTGATCGCAGCCACCGATGACATCAGATCCCTGCTCGACAATGGGGAAACAGCCGCCCTCATCCTCCTGGACCTCTCCGCAGCGTTCGACACCATCTGCCACCGCACCCTAGTGCAGCGCCTCAGCAACATCGCAATCCAAGGGAAGGCACTGGAGTGGATCATCTTGTTCCTCGCCGGAAGAACCCAGAGAGTCCGCCTCCCCCGTTCAGATCCGAAGCCACCGAAGTCATCTGCGGCGTACCACAAGGCTCATCACTCAGCCCAACCCTCTTCAACGTCTACATGAGCCCCCTCGCTGCCATTGCACGCCAACACAACCTCAACATCATCTCCTACGCCGACGACACCCAACTGATCCTCTCCCTCACCAACGACCCCGACACCGCCAGAGCCAGTCTACACGAGGGGATGAAAGACGTCGCCGAGTGGATGAAGAACAGCCGCCTGAAACTGAACTCAGACAAGACGGAAGTCCTCATCCTGGGATCATCGCCCTCCGCCTGGGATGATTCCTGGTGGCCCCCTGCCCTGGGCACCACTCCCAAACCAACGGACCACGCACGCAACCTCGGCTTCATCCTGGACTCCTCCCTCTCGATGACCAGACAAGTCAACGCCGTCTCCTCTTCATGCTTCAACACCCTGCGCATGCTCCGCAAGATCTTCCGATGGATCCCCACCGAAACCAGGAAGACCGTCACCCAGGCACTCGTCACCAGCCGACTGGACTACGGGAACACCCTCTACGCCGGAACCACAGCCAAACTTCAAAAAAGACTCCAACGCATCCAGAACGCCTCCGCACGACTCATCCTGGACATCCCACGACACAACCACATCTCCGGCCACCTGAAAGACCTGCACTGGCTCCCCGTCAGCAAGCGAATCACGTTCAGGCTCCTCACCCACGCACACAAGGCTCTCCACGACCTGGGCCCACAGTACCTTAACGACCGCCTGACCTTCTACACGCCCACCCGCCAACTACGATCGACCAGCCACGCCCTCGCCTCCGTACCACGCATCCGCCGAGCCACCGCCGGAGGAAGATCCTTCTCCTACCTGGCACCCAAGACTTGGAACTCCCTCCCCATCCACCTTCGGCTGACCCAGGACCACCTCTCCTTCAGGAAGCAGCTCAAGACGTGGCTGTTCGAGCAGTGACAGCCCCCTCCCCCCCCCCAGCGCCTTGAGACCCTCCCGGGTGAGTAGCGCGCTATACAAATGCCTGATTGATTGATTGATTGGCTCACTGCATGAGTACTTGGGTACTGACTAAATGATTAGAGTACTGCAAGGAGAGTGCCTGGGTGAATTTATAAGTGTTTGGGTTTTGGCACAGTGAATGGATTAGTACATGGTGCTCAATGGGGCACTGGAGGAGTGCAAGGGGAGTGACACGGTGTTTGCTGGAGTGTATGTATACTGACTGGGGAATTGAAGGTGTGAAAGACAAGTGTGTAGATGGTTAGAGGACTGCATGCATAGTGGATAGGCGTTTGAAGCAATCCATGTGCAAAGGCCTGGTTCACTACATAAGTACTTGGGTACTGACTGAATGATTAGAGTACTGCAAGGAGAGTGCCTGGGTGAATTTATAAGTGGTTGGGTTTTGGCGTAGTGAATGGATTAGTACATGGTGCTGAATGGGTTACTAGAGGAGTGCAAGAGGAGTGACAGGGTGTTTCCTGGAAGTGTATAGATACTGACTGGGGAATTGAAGGTGTGAAAAACAAGTGTGTAGATGGTTAGAGAACTGCATGCATAGTGGATAGGCATTTGAAGCAGTCCACGTGCTAACGCCTGGCTCACTACATAAGTACTTGGGTACTGACTGAATGATTAGAGTACTGCAAGGAGAGTGCTTGGGTGACTTTATAAGTGTTTGAGTTTTGGTGCAGTTTTTACAATTTTTTCAGATGGGTACTAGTGGTAACTGACTCTGACTAACCAGTTGTAGAGCTAGTGCTATGCTAAAAGACACTTAGAATACAGTTAAAACACCTACATACACTAGGGAACACTATGCGTTGGGGTACCCCTGTGATTAGAATGACCTCCTCTGTAAGCCCCTAGTACATAATAGGGCAGGGGGATTAAAACTACCTCTTAAAATGCGCTACAGGGCGCGTTTGCACACTGGTGAAGGGAGGGGGGCTGAGCTGACATGTGCAAACACGCCCTGTGGCCGTTTTAATTTGGGGGATAAAGTCCCCTTGAATCCTGAGTGTCCCTTGGGTCCAACTAGCCCACCAGGTATCTCCAGTTAGCGCCACAGAGCTGCGTTGCAGAGAGGTGAATTATTTCCCCATCTTAAAATGAGCCACAGGTCATGTTTGCACACGTCACCTCAGGCCCCATCCTCTCCCTTCACCACTGTGTAAACGCGCCCTGTGTCCATTTTAATTTGGAAGATTAAGTCCCCTTGAATCCTGAGTGTCCCTAGGGTCCAAGTAGCCCACTAGGTACCTCCAATAAGCGCCACACAGCTGCGTTGCAGAGAGGTGTAAAAAGGGGCACGGCCTGGGCCATCTCTCTGAAACACAGCGCAGTGGCGCTTACTGGAAGCACCTGGTGGACTAGTTGGCCCCCTGGGTCCCTCAGGATTGAAGGAGAATTATTTCTCCATCTTAAAACCTTCCACAGGGCATGTTTGCACATGTCACCTCAGGCCTCATTCCCTTCCTTCACCACTGTGTAAACGTGCCCTGTGCCCGTTTTAATTTGGGATATTAAGTCCCCTTGAATCCTGAGTGTCCCTAGGGTCCAAGTAGCCCACTAGGTACCTCCAGTAAGCGCCACAGAGCTGTGTTGCAGAGAGGTGTAAAAAGGGGCACGGCCTGGGCCACCTCTCTGAAACACAGCGCAGTGGCACTTACTGGAAGCACCTGGTGGACTAGTTGGCCCCCAGGGTCCCTCAGGATTGAAGGGGAATTATTTCCCCATCTTAAAACCTTCCACAGGGCATGTTTGCACATGTCACCTCAGGCCTCATTCCCTTCCTTCACCACTGTGTAAACGCGCCCTGTGCGCGTTTTAATTTGGGATATTAAGTCCCCTTGAATCCTGAGTGTCCCTAGGGGCCAAGTAGCCCACTAGGTACCTCCAGTAAGCGCCACAGAGCTGCGTTGCAGAGAGGTGTAAAAAGGGGCACGGCCTGGGCCACCTCTCTGAAACACAGCGCAGTGGTGCTTACTGGAAGCACCTGGTGGACTAGTTGGCCCCCAGGGTCCCTCAGGATTGAAGGGGAATTATTTCCCCACCTTAAAACCCACCACAGGGCGTGTTTGCACACGTCACCTCAGGCCCCATCCCCTCCCTTCACCACTGTGTAAACGCGCCCGGTGTCTGTTTTAATTTGGGAGATTAAGTCCCCTTGAATCCTGAGTGTCCCTAGGGTCCAAGTAGCCCACTAGGTACCTCCAGTAAGCACCACAGAGCTGCGTTGCAGAGAGGTGTTAAAAGGGGCACGGCCTGGGCCACCTCTCTGAAACACAGTGCAGTGGATCTTACTGGAAGCACCTGGTGGGCTAGTTAGCCCCCAGGGGCCCTCAGGATTGAAGGGGAATTATTTCCCCAACTTAAAACGCGCCACAGGGCGTGCTTTCACAGGTCACCTCGTGCCCCATCCCCTCCCTTCAGCACTGTGTAAACGCGCCCTGTGGCCATTTTAAATTGGGAGATAAAGTCCCCTTGAATCCAGAGTGTCCCTTGGGTCCAACTAGCAAACTAGCCCACTAGGTACCTCCAGTAAGCGCCACAGAGCTGCGTTGCAGAGAGGTGTTAAAAGGGGCACGGCCTGGGCCACCTCTCTGAAACACAGCACAGTGGTGCTTACTGAAAGCACCTGGTGCGCTAGTTGGCCCCCTGGGTCCCTCAGGATTGAAGGGGAATTATTTCCCCATCTTAAAACCTTCCACAGGGCATGTTTGCACATGTCACCTCAGGCCTCATTCCCTTCCTTCACCACTGTGTAAACGCGCCCTGTGCCCGTTTTAATTTGGGATATTAAGTCCCCTTGAATCCTGAGTGTCCCTAGGGTCCAAGTAGCCCACTAGGTACCTCCAGTAAGCGCCACAGAGCTGTGTTGCAGAGAGGTGTAAAAAGGGGCACGGCCTGGGCCACCTCTCTGAAACACAGCGCAGTGGCGCTTACTGGAAGCACCTGGTGGACTAGTTGGCCCCCAGGGTCCCTCAGGATTGAAGGGGAATTATTTCCCCATCTTAAAACCTTCCACAGGGCATGTTTGCACATGTCACCTCAGGCCTCATTCCCTTCCTTCACCACTGTGTAAATGCGCCCTGTGCGCGTTTTAATTTGGGATATTAAGTCCCCTTGAATCCTGAGTGTCCCTAGGGGCCAAGTAGCCCACTAGGTACCTCCAGTAAGTGCCACAGAGCTGCATTGCAGAGAGGTGTAAAAAGGGGCACGGCCTGGGCCACCTCTCTGAAACACAGCGCAGTGGCGCTTACTGGAAGCACCTGGTGGACTAGTTGGCCCCCAGGGTCCCTCAGGATTGAAGGGGAATTATTTCCCCATCTTAAAACCCACCACAGGGCGTGTTTGCACTCGTCACCTCAGGCCCCATCCCCTCCCCTCACCACTGTGTAAACACGCCCTGTGGCCGTTTTAAGTTGGGAGATTAAGTCCCCTTGAATCCTGAGGGTCCCTAGAGTCAAACTAGCCCACTAGGTACCTCCAGTAAGCTCCGTTGCAGAGAGGTGTAAAAAGGGGCACGACCTGCACCACCTCTCTGCAACGCAGCGCAGAGTCACTTACTGGAAGGAACTGGTTGGCTAGTTGGCCCCCAGGGTCCCTCAGGATTGAAGGGGAATTAATTCCCCAACTTAAAACATGCCACAGGGTGTGTTTGCACGCGTCATCTCAGGCCCCGTCCCCTCCCTTCATCACTGTGTAAACGCACCCTGTGTCCGTTCTAAGTTGGGAAATTAAGTCCCCTTGAATCCTAAGGGTCCCTAGAGGTCAAACTAGCCCACTAGGTACCTCTAGTAAGCGCCACAGAGCTGCACTGCAGAGAGGTGTAAAAAGGGGCGTGGTCTCTGAACACCTGTCTGCAACGCAGCTCCGGGGCGCATACTGGAGGTACTTGGTGGGCTAGTTGGCCCTCAGGGACCCTCAGTATTGAAAGAGAATTAATTCCCCAACTTACAACTCACCACGGGCCGCGTTTGCACAATGGTGAAGGAAGGGGGCGTGGGCTGAGGTGACATGTCTGCAAACGCGCCCTGTGGCGCGTTTTAAGTTGGAAAATTAATTCCTCCTCAATCCTGAGGGTCCCTGGGGGCCAACTAGCCCACCAGGTACCTCCAGTATACACAAGAGAGCTGCGTTGCAGAGAGGTGTTCAGAGGCCACACCCCTTTTTACAATTCTCTGCAACGCAGCCCCGTGGCGCTTACTGAAGGTACCTGGTGGGCTAGTTGGCTCCCAGGGACCCTCAGGATTGAAGAGGTATTAATTCCTCAACTTAAAACGCGCCATAGGGCGAGTTTTCACACGTCACCTCAGGCCCCGCCCCCTCCCTTCGCCACTGTGCAAACGTTATATTATGTTAATTAGTCTTCTAATGCGCACAGCTACTCCAAGGAGTGTCCCGGCGCGAGCATAGAGAAACTGAAGCATAACCAAACTTAAACAAAAAGATACGTTTTTAACAGTTTTTTAAAAGCCACCAGATCTTCAACACTGCGAAGAGCCAGCGGTAGAGCGTTCCAAGCCTGGGCCGCCAAAAGGGCAAGGGAACCACCACCTAGCCTATGCCGGCAGAAACGGGGAACCTTTGCCAAACGGAGAGCGGAGGAATACAATAGCCTCCCTGGAACATAAAAGGAGAACCGTTTCTGCAGATAGATTGGCCCCAGGCCGTGTAGAGCACGATGGGCAATGGTGAGAGATTTAAACTTCACCCGGGCCACCATTGGGAGCCAGTGGAGAGAACGTAGGTAACCTCGTACGCTACTTCTTAAGGGAGTCTCTCCCAGAAGGCGAGCCGCCGCATTCTGCACCACTTGAAGTGTATTAAGAGAATATGCCGGAATCCCCACATACAGCGCATTAGCATAGTCCAGGCGGGAGAGAATAAGCGCGCGAACCACTGACTCTTTCGCCGCCTGAGGAAGGAGTGGAAGAAATCTTCTCAAGACTCTAAGGAGGCCAAAACAGCATCCTGAAAGTCTCTTTACTTGAGTTGCAAAAGAGAGATTATCTTCGAACCACACTCCTAAGTTCTTAACAATACAGCTGCTGGACGATGGTGGCGGGAACTCGGATGGCCAAATCGTATCTCTAAAATCAGGGGAGAAATTACCGTACAAAAGTATCTCTGACTTATCTTCATTTCATTTTAATTGGGCATTCGCAAGCCACTTGAATACATAAGACAGGCAGAATTGAACAGAAGTCACGGCTTCCTCATATTTATTCCAGGTAAATAGTAACTGGGTGTCATTGGCATATGCGATCACCTTAGCCCCCAAATCCTCCGCCAATTTGACTAGAGGAGTAAGATAGATGTTGAACAAAAGGGGGCTAAGGGATGATCCCTGTGGCACCCCAGTGGTAACTGGCCGAGAAGGAGACTCTGCTGGAGGGAGCCAAACTTGCTGAGCCCGGCCCTCCAAAAAGGACTTAATCCAACCCCAGGCCGATCCAGAGACACCAATCTCCGCAAGTCGATCAAGCAATAAAAAATGGGGAACCGTATCAAAAGCGGCCGACAGGTCGAGCAGCACTAAGGATGCTCTCCCGCCGGCATCGAGGCATTCTCGGATAGCCTCGGACACTTCTACCAACGCCCCTTCGGTACTGTAAGAGGACCGAAAGCCCGACTGAGCTGGGTGCAAAATCTCTTCTCTCTCCACAAACTCAGTCAGCTGTCTATTCACTACCTTCTCACAAACCTTGGCAAGGCTAGGAAGAAGAGAAATGGGCCTATAATTCCCAGGAATCAAGGGATTGAGGGCAGGTTTTTTCAATAGGGGAAGAATTTTTGTCTGCTTCCAATCACTAGGGACACAAGCATCCAGCAAGGAAAGATTAATAATACTGTTCACCTCAAAGTTGACAACCTCCGCTACTGCCACCAATAATGTTGCAGGGTAGGGGTCAGCAGGTGAGCCAGATTTCAGTCCCTTCACAATTTTCAAAGTACAGTCCTGTGGCACGTTTTAAATTGGAGGATTAACTCCTCTTGAATCCTTTGGGTCCCTTAGGCGCAACTAGCCCACCAGCTACCTCCATTAAGCGCCACAGAGCTGTGAAGACCCGAGGCTTCGTAGTACAGAAGAGACCAATATCCACGGGAGCGAAGAGCGTGCCTTTCCTCTCCCCAGAGACCACTCACCCCTTGCCCTTTGAACATGCAAGAATGAGGAGGAATATCTGAGGAGCGAAGAGACCGGAATGAGCCACCAGGAGGTTGTTTAGAATGGTCTGTGGGAACAGCAGGAGGAGACGAAAACAGGAACCTGCAGCAATAGAAAATAAACAATAGACATAGAAATTAGAACCAACTGCTGTCTATCCCTTGATTCTAAAAGAAACTCTTGTGTACGTTCTCACACTCACACTTGATATGGATGCCAAGGATGTTTACACAAACTCCGTAAGGAAATCGAAATTATTCTTGGGGAGTGTACAGGATGTCGAGGTCCTGGATAGAAAGCACTCAGGTCTGGAAACAAGGCAACTGGCATCCGAATATATCATAGGAGATATCAGGAGTATGACTCGTGCTGTAAAATAACAGTCTCTTATCAGCAAAAACTGCTTACTTGAAAATAGAGAGGCATATGGTAATGTAAAGCAGAGCTTCGCTTACTTCTTGATTCCCAAATGAATTTGCAGGAGTTGAGTAGGGGAGTCCGGTTATGGCGTCACAATTAGTTATTCAATAGTTCATCCAGTAAACAAGAAAAGCAGGGGTGGCGCCTCCTAGCGCTCTAATAAACGTGTGGGTCTTACTTCAGAGCTGGATTATGTATTAGTACACAGACGAACTCCTTGTAACACAATGCCTGGCGTTATTTGTCTCCTGAAGTTCGTAACAACGAAATAAAGGTTAAAAAAAATATAGCACGTGATTGGTGCTGAACGCGCACTCGCGCTGTGGATGAAAATGTAGTAAAGGCTGATTTCCTGTAACGCTCCTTCGCGCTACAGTATCCAGAACAAAGTTCACAAACAGTGAGCCGAGTGATTTACAGCTTACACATCGCCTCCACACGTGTGCGTCCTCAGCGCTTGCCTTGCGCTCTGTAAAGCACGGGAAGGATTGTTTTCAAAGTATCCAAACAGCGCGACCTCGCGCTCCCGATAGAAATGAATCCAAACAGTGCTTCCTCGCGCTTACGAAAGAAATGAACCGGTGGTTTCTCACAACAAATCAAGGATCTCCTGAAACAGGGATGTCTTGCAGCGTCCTCGTGCCACAAGAAGGAAGAGAATGTTCTCAGGAGAAGGCGGGGCTCAATTACCAGGAAGCAAAGCCAAGCACCTGGGAGCAGCCCCTGTCGGCTTATAAGCTTGTTCAAGTCAGCTGACCTTATCTCAAGGTAATGTGGGAAGGTACACAAGACAACTACACTTCTAGGGCATTATGGGATATGTAGGAAGTCTAACAAGAGCTGCGTTGCAGAGAGGTGTAAAAAGGGGCGACGCCTCATAACACCTCTCTGTAACGCAGCCCCCTGGCGCATACTGGAGGTTCATGGTTGGCTAGTTGGCCACCAGGGACCCCCAGTATTCAAGGGGAATTCGTTCCCCATCTGCAAACGATCCAGGAGGCGCGTTTGCAGAGTGCTGAAAGGAGGGGGTGTGGCCTCTGGCACCATGCCGGTCTTTTTATTTTTTATTTTTTAAGAAGGGGAGCTGTGTGGCCTTTTTTTAAAAAAAAAAAAAATGTGCAAATTTTGGGGGAGGGGCCTCCGACCAGCTCTCAGGAATCCGATGTGTAGGGCTTACAGGAGGTAACAGGAGTACTTTTTGGCCGTCCTTGGGGGCCAACTACTCCTCCAGTTACCTCCTGTAAGTCCCACACAGTGGGATTGCTGAGAGGTTTTCGGTAGCCACACCCCCTTTCTCCACCATTCTGCAAATGCACCCCGTGGCGCACTAGTAGTTGGGGGATGAAGTCCCCTTGGCTCTTGAGAGTCTTTGGGTGCCAACTGCCCCTCTTGTTACCTTCAGTAAGTCCCACACAGCTGGATTGTTAAGAGGTTGTTGAAGGCCATGCCCCCTTTCTCCACCACGCTGCAAATGCACCTCCTGGTGCACTACTGGTTGGGGGAAGAAGTCCACTTTAGTCCTGAGGCCCTCAGGAGTAAAGTGGAATTCATTCCCCAACCAGCAGCACGCCAGGAGGCACGTTTGCACAGTGATGGAGAAAGGGGGCATGGTTTCCAAATCCTCTCAGCAATCCCGCTGTCTGGGAATTACTAGAGGTAACAGAAGGGGTTCCTGGATCCCAAAGACCCTCAGCATGTAAGGGGACTTAATCTAACCACCACCACTGCGCCAGGAGGAGCGTTTGCAGGGTAGTGGAGAAAGGTGGGGGCCTCTGGAGACTTGAAGTTGCATTTTTTTTTAATGGGAGGGGGGCCAGTTTGGGCCCCAGAGACCCCATCCCCCAAAGCTCTGCTTTTAAAAAAAATGTCATTAATACTGAGGGGGGGGGGGGAGCGCATCACCACTCCCCAGGCTGATTTCGGCCCCAGGGCCCTGCCTTTTACAGATGGGCAGGGGGGCTGTGCAGGCCCCCTCGCCAGGCCGGATTAGGCCCTGGGAACCCCATGCCATGGCCATTTCCTTTTTTTCTGCTAAAAGGGGGGCATGCAGCCCCCCTCTCCAGGCAGATTTAGGCCCCGGAGAGCCCATTCCCCGTGGCTCAGCTTTTCTAAAAAATAATAATTAATACTAGGGGATGGGAGCCGCGCATCCCCACTCCCCAGGCTGATTTTGGGCCTGGGGACCCCATCCCCTGGCCTTTTACATATGGGGAGAGGGGCTGCGCGACCCCCACCCTGGGCCAAATTGGGTCCCGGGAACCCTATCCCCGGGGCCTGCCATTTTAAAGTGGATGCGTCCAGGGGACCCACTTATAAATGGTACCGTGGGGGGAAAGCGGAGTGTTTTCTTACTCTAGCCTTGAGGAGGTGGTGGTCCCCGGGGCCAGGGGCCTGCAACGGATCCCTTTAATTATTGTGTTGTGCCCTCTGGAGGTGTCGGTCCCTGGGGCTGTGGGGGAGGCCATTGATATCCTTCGGGATCTTGTTCGCGCTATATAAAACTTTATAAATAATAAATAAATAACTAAATAAATAGGGCCTCCCCTGCACCATATCAGGGGGGTCAGATCAAATCACAACAAGCATTGGTATAGCCAATAGGTCTCGCCTTTGGGACCTTATAAGTGTTTAGCTAGAGCTATTGGTTTTGCCAATGTTGGTAATGGCAGCGGGGCATATTAGTTTGAAATTAGTATAATATAATATATATAGAACCATTGATATCAGCGATAGAGAACGAAAGTTTGAAGTAAGATGTTGGGAGTATAGGGGGTTAGAAATAAACATGTGAGAAAGGGAGATGGAGTTAGTATGAGGGGAGAGTAATTGAATATAAAGAATTATACCCAGAGAAAGGATAAAGAGTTATAGAGAAAGAGCAGTAAGAGAGAGAGAATGAGTTTGAAATTGTATATATGTATGCGCTTGAGCGAGAGATAGAGGAAGTGAGAGAGAGAATGACAGAATCAGAGGGGGGAATAGATAGTGTGTGTTATGATAATAGCGACTTTATGAGGTAGTAAAATAATGATAGTATTAGTGATTGAGAGAGGAGGCACAAAGAGGCAGAGACAGTAAACAGATTTAAGAGCACAAAAAGACAGTATGCAGAAAGACACACGTAGAGGTACATGGGCATGAAAACATAGGGCCGTAGAGAAAGGGGCCATAAACATACAGGCTAAAGGGACAGCAGCTATAGAGAATTAGATAAGGAATACAGAAAAAGATGCTTGGAGCATAGACAAGTGAAGAGAAACATAAAGGGAACAGAGGGATGTGCAGCATAGAGAGAGGATATATTGAGTGAGATGGGATACAGAGAGTGTTAGAGACACACGGAGAGATGATTTGAGAGGCAGAGTGAAGAGAGAGATCAAGTATAAAGATAGCGAAAGAGAGAGCGTGAGAGATTAGTAACAAACAGGTAGAGATATATGGTGAGAGAACTGAAAGGCATAGTGCCTGGAGAGAGACACGACGGAGAAATGAGTTATCGAATGGATAGAGATACATGGAGAGGCAATTGTGCTTTGAGAGGCAGAGCGAAAAGTGAGAAACAAGGTATCAAAATAGAGAGAGAGAGAGTGATTAGTAATAGAAACAGGTAGAGAGACACGTGGTGAGACAACTTAGGGGCATAGTGAAGAGAGAGACAAGGTACAGAGGGAGAGAGATGAGTTACAGAAGCTATAGCCTAAATATTTCGAGAACACAATATGTTTTGGGAGTTTGGCAATATCGGGAAGGGCAGGTGACATTATCTACTATCACGCAAAATGCGTGATAACGATTAACTTAGCAACGTCCCGTGTTTCTGTTAAATGCAGACGTTTCTTCCCTTTCATAAGGTTGAGCTCCGAGCGTCTGCGTCTTTTATATGCATTACAACACCAGCTTTGAATCATCAGCTGCGAGTGACAATTACTTCTGCAAAGCCACTAATGTATTGTTTCGAGACTTTTTTCTCCGGATCCACAAATATCCCTTCCTTAAAATAAACCCAAAAATAATTCATAACGAATATTCTGTTTCTGTGTAAGCTAATAAATGCATCACACTTCTGCCCTTCATTTCTGTTGGCACTTGCGTATTCCGACTGCTCCCCTAGATGGCGCTGTGTGCAGGCTTCTCCAGGAGCCTCCCGGGAGGGTGACACGTGACAGGCAGTGAGAAGAGCCCCACCATCAGGAGGCAAACAACATTATTTGAAATCAGGTGCTATCACTCTTGAAAAATAATTTCCCAATGGTGCTACAAAGAAGGTGCAAACATATTTCCCAGCGCGGGCACGAGCAGACATGCTCACGACGGCCACCGAGATCGGGAGCAGAAGAGATGAATCCGGCGAGAGAAGCCGCGCGCCAGGAAAGCGACAGCGCCAGCTAAAACAAGAGAAGCAAGGGAAACGAAGGCAAGCACATGGAAAGGTGTCCAGGGGGAGGGATATGGGGGAGGAGGAAGGAATACACTTGGAAAGTTGGGAATGAAGGTAGAATTGAGTGGAGGAAAGGCACAGCGAAGGAATGAAACGGGAAAGAAGAGTGTAAAATAGAGAGAGAGAAGGTGGCCCAGCTCCATAAACCCTTCATATCAACCCCAGTCCTGGTCCCCTGTTGGTTGCATCCCCCCACCTTCATGCCCACCCAGTGCCAGGAGCAGAGAAGCATGGTTCAGGGAGGGAGAGCATATGATGGCATTCCACTGGTGGCCCTTGCATGGCTGTGCGTGGGAAGAGGGTGCTGGGGGGCACTGCAAGCACTGCGGATACACGCATGGCTCAGCAGCTATTTGGACTGTCAGTGTATCTGATGACGTTAAGAGCACCCACAGTGATCACACTCCACTGTGTAATGTCTCTCTGTCACACACAACCATTTGCTGTACACCTGGTGACATCATGAGTACAATAATTAGCATTTTTGAAACTTGATAAATCCTGCCTCTTTTGGACGGTCCCAGAATGTGGGCTAGTATGTATGAGAAGTGGATGCGTCTAGAGGGCCGGACACCAGCAGGCAGCGCACACAAGGTTAGGGTCCATTTGATTGTGTGGAGAGAGGAGTAGCATACAGGTGGCTGTGCTTGTTTGTGTGTGGAGAAACATGTAGTACAAAGACAGCTGTGGCTGGTTTCTCTGTGTGTGGAGAAATGTGTAGTGTCCACATGCATCTGTGGTGGTTTCTGTGTGTGAAGTGGTGTGTAGTGCACAGGAGGCTGTGGTTGGTATTTGCGTGTCTGTGGAGAGATGTGTAGTGCACAGGTGGCTGTTTTTGTGTGTGTGTCTGTATGAGGAAAGAGGAGTTGTACACAGGAGACTGTGGTTGTGTTTTTGTGTGTGTGGAGAGAGGAGTAATAAACAGGCGACTGTGGATGGTTTCTGTGTGTCAAGAGGTGTGTAGTACACAGGTGGCTGTGGTTGTGTTTTTGTGTGTGTGAAGAGATGCGTAGCGCAGGCGGATGTGTTTGTGCTTTTGTGTGTATGTGGAGAAAGGAGTAGTACACAGGTGGCTGTGGTTGTGTTTTTTTATCTGTGTGTGAAGTGGCGTGTAGTGCACAAGAAGCTGTCGTTGGTATTTGCGTGTCTGTCATGTGTAGTGCACATGTGGCTGTGGTTGTGTTTTTGTGTGTGTGGGAGGAAAGAGGAGTAGTACACAGGAGACTGTGGCTGGTTTCTGTGTGTTGCAGAGAGGAGTTGTACACAGGCAGCTGTGGTTGTGTTTCAGTGTGTGGAGAGAGGAGTAATAAACAGGCAACTGTGGGTGGTTTCTGTGTGTGAAGAGGTGTGTAGTACACAGGTGGCAGTGATTGTGTTTTTGTGTGTGTGGAGAGAGGAGTAGTACACAGGTGCTGTGGTTGTGCTTTTTTATCTGTGTGTGAAGAGGTGTGCAGTACATAGGCAGCTGTGGCTGATTTCTGTGTGTGGAGAGGGGAGTATTACACAGGGGACTGTGGTTGTGTCTGTGTGTGTGAAGAGATGTGTAGAGCAGGCAGCTGCAGCTAGTTTCTGTACGTGTAGAGAGGAGTAGTAGACAGGCGGCTGTGGTTGTGTGTTTCTGCGTATGTAGAGAGGAGTAGTAGACAGGCGGCTGTGGTTGTGTGTTTCTGTACTTGGAGAGAGGAGTAGTAGACAGGTGACTGTGGTTGTGTGTTTCTGCGTGTGTAGAGAGGAGTAGTAGACAGGTGGATGTGGTTGTGTGTTTCTGTGTGTAGAGAGGAGTAGTACACAGGCAGCTGTGGTTGTGTGTTTATGTCTGTGTAGAGAGTAGTAGTAGACAGGCAGCTGTGGTTGTGTGTTTCTGTGTGTAGAGAAGAGTAGTACACAGGCAGCTGTGGTTGTTTTTTTCTGTGTGTATAGAGGATTAGTACACAGGTAGCTGTGGCTGGTTTCTGTGTGTGAAGAGGTGTGTAGTGCACAGGAGGCTATTGTTGGTATTTGTGTGTCTGAAGAGAGGTGTGTAGTGCAGAGGCAGCTTCGGTTGTGTTCTGTGTGTGGAGAGAGGAGTAGTGCACAGGAGGCTGTGGCTGGTTTCTGTACAAGTGGTGTGTGTAGTTCACGGGGAGCTGGGGACGCTGTGTGTGTGGACAGAGGGGGCAGCGCAGAGGCGCTGTGTGTGTGTGTGTCTGTCTGTCTGCAAGTGGCTTGTGTATTATATGTTTATGGGTGTGGACAGAGGGGGCAGCGCAAAGGCATTGTGTGTTTGTCTGCAGGCGGTTTGTGTGTGTGTGTGGACAGAGGATGCAGCGCAGAGGCAGGGTGTGTCTGTCTGCGGGAGGTGTGTGTGGAGTGTGTAGTTCACAGGCAGCTGGGTTCGGTGTGTGTGTGTGGACAGAGGGGACAGCGCAGAGGCAGTGTGTGTGTCTGAATGTCTGCAGATGGTTAGTGTGTGTGTGGACAGAGGAGGCAGCATAGAAGCACTGTGTGACTTTCTGCGGGGCGGTTTGTGTGTGTGTGTGTGTGTGTGTGGACAGAGGAGGCATCACAGAGGCACTGTGGGTTTGTCTGCGAACTATTTGTGTGTGTGTGTGGACAGAGGAGGTAGCAGAGAGGCATTGTGTGTGTCTGTCTGTCTGCGGGTGGTTTGTGTGTGTGTGTGTGTAGACAGGGGGTACTGCCCAGAAGCAGTGTATGTCTGTCTGTATGCGAACAGTGTGTGTGTGTGTGTGGACAGAGGGGGCAGCGCAGAGGCAGTGTGTGTGTGTCTGTCTGTCTTTGGGCAGTTTGTGTGTGTGTGTGTGTGTGTGTAGAAGGGGAGGAGCGAAGAGGCACTGTGTGTGTGTTTGTTTGTCTGCGGGCAGTTTGTGTGTGTGCTCTGCAGTCGCGGGTGCCCACACGCTGTTAGCAACAGTTGCTGTGGCGAGTGGAGTGCACAACACTGCAGCGCACACAGGTGCCTGGGCCAGCAGGAGGAGGGAAGTCTGCAAAGACAGCCGGACACTGGGAGTGAGAGGCGAGAGTGACTGCAGGTGAATGAGGCTGGGAGGCCATGAGTGACAGACTGAAGATGAGTGAGGCTGGGAGGCCCTGAGTGACAGACTGAAGATGAGTGAGGCTGGGAGGCCCTGAGTGACAGACTGAAGATGAGTGAGACTGGGAGGCCGTGAGTGCCAGACTAAAGATGAGTGAGGCTGGGAGACCCTCAGTGACAGACTGAAGATGAGTGAGACTGGGAGGCCGTGAGTGACAGACTAAAGATGAGTGAGGCTGGGAGGCCCTGAGTGACAGACTGAAGATGAGTGATGTTGGACCCGGTCTCGTGGCGTGGTCCTGACTTCCCTGGGGTTGGGCCCGTTCCCCGCCCTGGCCTCCACGGGCCACCCGTTCGAGCCGCACGAGGTCGCATACACCTCGGGGCTCCACCATTTTGTTTCCTGCCACGTGACCCTGCACACCAGTCCACCTGACTCCGCTCAACCCGGCCTCGGCCCCAGCGAGGCCCAGACATTGAGGCACCAAGAACTGGCCAGGGGGTATCACGTGAACACCTCATCGCCCTGGCGGAGGGCGGTATCGATGGGACCCCCAACCGTCCCCACACACCGAGGTGCGATCGACCTCCATCTCTCCTGGGCCCGGCGCCTCTCCTGCTGGGCGTCTGGCCGCTCCCAACCCGGCCTCTCCGCCCCTCCGGGCGCAAGGGTCCGGACTTCAAAGGGCTCCAGGCCTATATCTGGGGCGACCCCGCAACAGACCGGCAGTTGTATCCCGGAGTCGAGAGCCCTGCTGATTGAATCGCGGCCGACCCTACGGAGAAGAACTCTTGCTTGAAACCACCACGAGCCCTGCAGACTGCGTCGCGGCTCCTTCTTGCTGAAACCTTGAAGCCCCCCCCCCGGAACATCGGGGCCCTGCTGACGCTGTCGCGGCCCAACCTCGCTGAAACCTCCCTCGGAGCCCTGCTGACGACGTCGCGGCTCGAGCTGAGCAGAAACCATCTTGAGAGCCCCGCTGACCTGGTCGCGGCTCTCCCCGAACTGAACGCCAGAGCCCTGCTGACACCGTCGCGGCTCGACCCCTCCGAGTTCCGGAGGCCCTCCAGCTTGAGGATAAGAACTGGGCCCCAGGTACCCTTGTACCAAGCTCCTGCCAAAGACTGTCCCGCTACCCCTTCCCTCCTAAAGAGACACTGAGACTTTTGTGGATCCCTTGATCCCTTTTCGTGTAAATATTGATCCCGTAAAGTGCTGATAAAGAATTGCTCGTCTTGAGACAACCTCCTTGAGTCCTGTGTGGTGGTGTTACTGTGCTAGTACATAATAGGAGAAGGATCTCCCAGGGGGCTTCTCTGCAGCGCTCGGCTACTTCGTACAGTGTGGGGGCCCCTCTGGGTGGTCTCTCCGACTCTCCGAGGTCCGCCTTCCAACATTTGGTGGCCAGCGACGGGATCCGAGCCGAACGCAGTACGTACCAGCCAGTAACCCACTAGCTACCCATCCAGACAAACAGAAGTCATGAGCAACCAAGGAAACACCGCGACCACGGAGTTCCAGCCCGAACGGTTGGAGGAATACACGCACAAAGAATTGAAACAGTTCTGCAAGGACAAAGGCCTTGCAACCACCGGCCTAGGTACCAAAGAGGAGATGCAGAAAGCCCTGAGGACCTGGCTGGAGGCCGAGGCAGGCCACTCCCAGGAAGAAGGTCCCCTGCCCCTGACGGTGGCCACATCAACCGCACCGACTCCGGCAACCGGAGGAGGAAAGAGCCTAGAAACTGGCCTCTCCGAAGAGGAGATACGAGAGCGGGAGAAGGTCCGGAACCACGAACTAGAGCTCGCACGACTGCGGCTGGACGGCGAACTCCAGCTGGCGGAAAAGAAACTGGCCCTAGAGCAGCTACGGCTACAAGAGGAGATAGAAGAGAAGAGACGGCACCGAGAGTTGGAGGAAAAAAGACTGACCCTTGAACACGAGCGAAGTCTCAAAGAGCTCGAAATCAAGGCAAAGAACGGGGGGACCGACACCCCCAGTAATAGAGACACCCTACCGCCTGCCGAGGCCAAGGTACATATCCCGAAAGATGTCGTCAGGGAGTACTATAAGAATGACGACATCCAACAATGGTTCAAGGCATAGGAGGTGGCCATGACCTCCCATCGGGTGCCCCGAAAGGACTGGGGCGCCGGCCTGTGGGGTCGGTTCCTGAGTGAAGGTCGAGACGCACTGCTTCAGCTACCAGAGGAGGTGATGACCTCCTACGACCACATGAAGGAGGCCCTGCTCACCCGCTACGGGCTAACCGCGGAAATGTACCGCCAGCGGTTCAGAGACTGCAAAAAGATCCCGGGTACTACCTGGGTGGAATATGTGGACTTTTTCAGCCGGGCCCTAGAAGGATGGATCAAGGGTAGCAAAGTCACCACCTACGGGCAGCTGGTCGACCTCATTGTTTGGGAACATCTCTCCAACAATTGCTTCGTGGAGCTAAGGCAACACCTCCTCGACAGCAAGATGACCGACCCACGAAAACTCGCCGTCGAGGCCGATCGATGGGTCAACACCCGAGTCCCCCGGAACTCGATGGGGGAGTACCAGAGGAACCCCACCGGACCTCCCCGCCAACGCGGTGGAGGGGGAGGGCCGAACAGGAACCGGGACCCCCCCGCCGGGGCCCCCAGGAGCCCACCTCGAGGGCCGCTGCAGCAACCCCTCTCCCCGAGCTTTGCCCGAAGAGGGGCGACCCCAGCCAGAACCGGACCATGGCCCCCAGTAACATGCTACGGCTGCCAACAAACCGGACACTATGCCAGCAATCCGGTCTGCCCCCTGAACCGAAGAAGCGGGGCCGGCGGGCCCCCGCCCCGACAGCTGGCGGCCACCGCCCTGGGGGAAGGAGAAGAAGAAGAAGAGACCCTCGACCGAGGAACCACTGAATGGGAACCGGCGGCCATGTCCCTGGTCTGCCTGGGCAGCCGAGAAATGGTGCCCCGCACCCCCATCCCAAGCAACACCCAGAAGTACCGGCAGTAGGTCACCGTCAATGGACAACGGGCCGAAGCCCTTCGTGACACCTGCGCCAGTGTCACCGCTGTCCGCTGCCACCTGGTGACCCCCGAACAGATCCTACCCAATGTGCTGTGCCCCGTCCGGACGGCCGACAACAGCGAAAGCCTGTGCCAGATGGCCCTGGTCCCCTTCGAGTGGGGAGGGGTGACAGGCCTACTAAAAGTGACTGTCCACGACGATGCACCAGTAGACTGCCTCCTGGGGAACGACCTGGAGAGTTCCCCCTGGGCTCAAGTGGAGCGACGAGAGCACCTCCAAATGCTGGGACTATCCGAATGGGCCTGCGCCATCACCCGGTCCATGACCGCCCAGGCTCCCCGCTCGTCCCTGGCCCCCGGTGCCGCCCAGCCCGAGGGGCCTGCAGCGAGGGGGAGGCGGACACCGACACTGGACCTACTGAATCCTCCCCCGAAGAGATTGCTTTCCTCGGCGCCCTACCAGAACTTGCACAATGGCGCCACGAAGGGGGCCCCACCCGTGAGCAGTTCCAGCAAGAACAGCAGTCCTGTCCCTCTCTCGAAGGGGTCCGACAACAAGCGTCCGCACAAGCCAACGGGGACCAGACCGGCACCCACTGGGTCTACAGGGCCGAGGGCCTGTTGTACAGTGAACAGAAAGTGGCAGAACTCGGGGCCAGCCGCGTGTTGGTGGTCCCCCTCCGCTTCCGGGAGTTCCTTCTCAACCTGGCACATGACGTGCCCCTCGCCGGACACCTAGGGCAAGACAAAACTTACAGCCGTCTGGTGACCCACTTCTTCTGGCCTCGGATGAGGAGAGACGTGGACAACCACTGCCGTTCCTGCCGGACCTGCCAAGCCAGCGGGAAGACGGGGGGTCGGGTCAAGGCCCCCCTCCAGCCCTTTCCAGCCGTCAGCACCCCGTTCGAACGGGTCGGGATCGACATCGTGGGGCCCCTGGACCCCCGGACCGCCCTGGGCCACCGCTTCATCCTGGTCCTCGTGGACCACGCCACCAGGTACCCGGAGGCGGTCCCGCTAAGAACTGTAACGGCCCCCGTGGTAGGCCGGGCCTTGATGGGGATCTTCTCCCGAGTGGGATTCCCCCGCGAAGTGGTGAGCGACAGGGGCACAAACTTCATCTCCAAGTACATGCGGTCCCTGTGGCAGCAGTGCGGGGTCACGTACAAATTCACAACCCCCTATCACCCTCAGGGGAACGGGCTGGTCGAGCGCTTTAACAGAACCCTGAAGGGGATGATTCAGGGCTTGGAAGAGCCCCTCCGGCGGAGATGGGATGTCCTACTACCATGCATCCTGTTCGCCTATCGGGAGGTCCCGCAGAAGTCCCTGGGGTTCAGCCCGTTTGAACTATTGTACGGACATCCGGTCCGCGGACCGCTCAGCCTGGTCAAGGAGGGCTGGGAGACGAAGCTCCAAGGCGCCCCTCCTGACGTCTACCGATACCTCCTGACCCTACGAAACCAGACCCGCAAGTTCCGAGCCATGGCCGAAGCCAACCTCGAGGCCAGCCAGGAGGACATGAAGCGGTGGTACGATCGGAACACCTCTACCATCGAGTTCGAGCCAGGCCAGCGAGTCTGGGTCATGGCCCCTGTTGAGCCCTGCGCCCTCCAGGACAAGTGGACTGGGCCCTTCAAGGTGGTGGAAAAGAAGAGCCCCGTCACCTACCTAGTTGACCTAGAGTCCCCCCGGAACCCCCTCTGGGTTCTACATGCTAACAGACTCAAACCCTACTTCGCCCGGACCGAACTGAGCCTGCTGCTGGCGACCGACGAGGGGGGCGAGGACGACTCCTCCCTGACCCCGGAACAGCGCATCCACTGTCAACAACTGCTGCAGGACTACGCAGCCCTCTTCTCCCTCACCCCGGGGGTGACCCACTGGTGCGTCCACGACGTCGACATCGGGGACAGCCCCCCCGTGCGACACCGAGCCTACAGGGTACCTGACCGAGTACGGGCATGCATCCAGGCCGAAGTAGCGAAGATGTTGGCCCTCGGGGTCATCGAGCCCTCTGACAGCCCGTGGGCCAGCCCTGTCATCCTGGTACCAAAGGCCGCAGCCCCCGGCCATCCCCCGGAGCTGCGATTTTGTGTAGACTACCGGGCCCTGAATGCTGTGACCAAGACGGACGCCCATCCTATACCCCGGGCCGACGAACTCATCGATCGCTTGGGGTCCGCCAGCTACCTGAGCACGCTGGACCTCACCGCCGGGTACTGGCAGATTCAGCTTACCCCCGGCGCCCGAGAAAGATCCGCCTTTTCTACCCCTGATGGGCATTACCACTTTCGGGTGATGCCCTTCGGCATGAAGAATGCCCCGGCCACTTTTCAGAGACTCGTAAACAAGGTCCTGGCCGGGCTCGAGGCCTTCAGCGCGGCCTATTTGGATGACATCGCCGTGTACAGCAACCACTGGGCTGAGCACCTAGTTCACCTCAAGGCCGTCCTGGCCGCCCTCCAAAGGGCTGGGCTCACGATTAAGGCCAGCAAATGCCAGGTCGGCCAAGGATCGGTGACCTACCTGGGCCATCAGGTGGGAAGCGGTCAGGTGGCCCCCCTCCAGCCAAAAGTCGATGCCATCCAGGCATGGGAAACTCCCACTACCCAGACCGCTGTGCGGGCCTTCCTTGGCCTCACCGGATACTACCGGCGGTTCATCCGGGACTATGGGAGCATTGTGGGGCCTCTCACGGAGCTCACCTCGAAGAAGCAGCCCAAGAAGGTGCACTGGACTCCCCGCTGCCAATCAGCTTTCGAGACTCTCAAGGCCGCGATGTGCACTGCCCCTGTGCTCCAGGCCCCTGACTACAGTAAAGAGTTTATCGTACAGACAGACGCCTCCGAATATGGGATCGGGGCCGTCCTGTCTCAGGTTGATGAGAAGGGACTCGACCGGCCAGTGGCCTTCATCAGCCGACGGCTGCTGCCCCGGGAGCAACGATGGAGCACCATCGAGCGCGAGGCCTTCGCGGTAGTGTGGGCCCTTAAGAAGCTCCGGCCCTATCTCTTCGGTACCCACTTTCGGGTCCAGACCGACCACCGGCCTTTGCGGTGGTTAATGCAAATGAGAGGCGAGAATCCCAAGCTGCTGCGATGGTCCATTGCCCTGCAAGGGATGGACTTTTTGGTTGAGCACCGACCCGGCAATGACCACGCCAACGCTGACGGCCTGTCCCGCTTCTTCCGCCTTGACGAGGAGAATCCCCAAGAAGATGGGTGACTCTCCCTGCCTTCGGCTGGGAGGGACGCCTGTTGGACCCGGCCTCGTGGCGTGGTCCTGACTTCCCTGGGGTTGGGCCCGTTCCCCGCCCTGGCCTCCACGGGCCACCCGTTCGAGCCGCACGAGGTCGCATACACCTCGGGGCTCCACCATTTTGTTTCCTGCCACGTGACCCTGCACACCAGTCCACCTGACTCCGCTCAACCCGGCCTCGGCCCCAACGAGGCCCAGACATTGAGGCACCAAGAACTGGCCAGGGGGTATCACGTGAACACCTCATCGCCCTGGCGGAGGGCGGTATCGATGGGACCCCCAACCGTCCCCACACACCGAGGTGCGATCGGCCTCCATCTCTCCTGGGCCCGGCGCCTCTCCTGCTGGGCGTCTGGCTGCTCCCAACCCGGCCTCTCCGCCCCTCCGGGCGCAAGGGTCCAGACTTCAAAGGGCTCCAGGCCTATATCTGGGGCGACCCCGCAACAGACCGGCAGTTGTATCCCGGAGTCGAGAGCCCTGCTGATTGAATCGCGGCCGACCCTACGGAGAAGAACTCTTGCTTGAAACCACCACGAGCCCTGCAGACTGCGTCGCGGCTCCTTCTTGCTGAAACCTTGAAGCCCCCCCCCCGGAACATCGGGGCCCTGCTGACGCTGTCGCGGCCCAACCTCGCTGAAACCTCCCTCGGAGCCCTGCTGATGACGTCGCGGCTCGAGCTGAGCAGAAACCATCTTGAGAGCCCCGCTGACCTGGTCGCGGCTCTCCCCGAACTGAACGCCAGAGCCCTGCTGACGCCGTCGCGGCTCGACCCCTCCGAGTTCCGGAGGCCCTCCAGCTTGAGGATAAGAACTGGGCCCCAGGTACCCTTGTACCAAGCTCCTGCCAAAGACTGTCCCGCTACCCCTTCCCTCCTAAAGAGACACTGAGACTTTTGTGGATCCCTTGATCCCTTTTCATGTAAATATTGATCCCGTAAAGTGCTGATAAAGAATTGCTCCTCTTGAGACAACCTCCTTGAGTCCTGTGTGTTGGTGTTACTGTGCTAGTACATAATAGGAGAAGGATCTCCCAGGAGGCTTCTCTGCAGCGCTCGGCTACTTCGTACAGTGTGGGGGCCCCTCTGGGTGGTCTCTCCGACTCTCCGAGGTCCGCCTTCCAACAAGTGAGACTGGGAGGCCCTGAGTGACAGACTAAAGATGAGTGAGTCTGGGAGGCCCTGAGTGACAGACTGAAGATGAGTGAGACTGGGAGGCAGTGAGTGACAGACTGCAGGGGAGTGAGGCTGGGAGGCCATGAGTGACAGACTGCAGGTGAGTGACAGACTGTGAATGGCAGACTGCAGGAGAGTGACAGACCCCAGCTTAAGGGTGAAACCCTGAACCACAAACTGCGACTGAGTGACATACTGCAGGTGAGTCAGGTTAGGAGGCTGTGACTGACAGTCAGATACAGGTCAGCGAGAGTCTGTGAATGGCAGACTGCAGGCGAAGGACAGACCCCAACTCATGGGGGGACCACCTAAAAGACAATCTGTGAGTGATTGACAGACTGCAGGTGAGTAAGTGACGTTAATGAGTGAGAGAGCAGGTGAGTGAGTAGCGCTCACGAGTGAGGGAGGTGATACCAGTGACAGACTCCAGCTTAAGGGTGAAACCACTAAACTACAAACTGCGAGTGGGTGACAGACTGCACGTGAGTGACTAGAGCTCACGAGTGACAGACTGCAGGTGAGTGAGTAGAATTCATGAGTGTCAGACTGCAGGTGAGGGAGATGCTGTCAGTGACAGACTGAAGTTAAGGGACGGGATCACCTTCGTGACAGACAGTAGGTGAGCAGAGGTCATGAGCGAGTGTAGGTGAGTGAGTATTGCTAATGAGCGAGATAGTGCAGGTGAGTGAGTAACGCTCAAGAGTGACGGACAAGGCATGTGAGGTCAGAACACCCTGAAGCAAAGACTGCGGCAAACATTTAAAGGTTACTTTACAAAAACAGCCTCTTCGACATTTATAACACTAAAGTGTTTCAGATTTGAGTGCGAGAAGTCTTTCTGTTTGTTTAAAAAAACAAGCGGTCTTCACTTTTCAAGCACTGCACTCGTGCTTGTGGCGGCATCCACAGAGCGAGCAGCGGTGCTGGAGCCATATGTTTGTAATTAACGTAGCCGTGCCGCTGCTTGCTCCCGCAAGGTGGAGGCCGCCACAAGCACGAGTGCAGTGTTGGAAAAGTGAAGACCGATGGCTAAAGGCCCTCCTAGAGCAGTGCATGCGCGCTCCCTTGGCGAGACCTAAAAAGCACACTTTCTGGATCAGCATCTAGCTTTCTGTCAAATTTGGGTAGTCGGGCTGTAGTCGTACTCATTAAATTAAAAATACCCACATACATAACATGGGGAAAATGCATTTTGGGACTGCGCCTTTTTTCTCGGCTCCCGCTTGACGGATCAACCCGAAACTTTCAACACAGAAGCTGAACCAAAAGGAAAAGTACTGTGAAAATGTCATGAAAATTCATCAAGCAGCACCAATTTTATTGGCAAAACAAAAAACACTTTTCCTATGAAAACTTTGCTCCTAACTATAACTACCTACTGGTGACCGCCAGTAGGTAATTAATTTATATATATATATATATATATTATTATCCTTTAACAGAAATTCCACGCACTCTCGAAGTCCAATGCTCATAAGAAAGCTGATTTATTATTTGCTACGCGTTTCGACAACTTAATGTCTTGTTAACACAAAGTAAAAAGCAAACAAAGACGTGCATAAATAGATATACAAAACTAAGAAAGGACTACATTGAATTCATTCTATGTCCTGTCATTGACAAATGTCGGCCATCTTATAGTGGTAAACATACACTTTTATGACATTTGCAATTCAATATACACCATGGCAATATAGTGTTTTCCTCAAAAAACTAATTTAGATTGTAGAGTACATCATGGTTGTTTCTATCTCGCACTAGTGGCCAAAGAGGAAATTAAAAGGAAACATTCTTATTTACGCGATGTATTTTGTTAACGTTACATTGTATTTAGTCACAATACTTTCTGTCGCACTAGTGGCATTAAATTCATTCACTATTATGACTGTGATTAATAAGTAAGATACATTTAATAATAAAATGTCCTCATGTAATGTATATTACATTGTAATGTCTAATTACATTTGATCGACAGTAGGTCTAATTCACATCTACTAATCAGTGACAGGACTATTAAATAACAAGTGTTCATTCGAAAAAATGTAAGTCCACAAAAAAATTTTCACCACGGAGAAACCCTACAATACCTATAAAAAGTGATAAAGTGAAAAATAGTCAAAAATTTCCCAGTTATTCCAACTATAGAAAAAAGTTAAAATGTTTTCTTATCTTGTATCACTTGTAATTCCGAGCCCGGTGGAAGAAAAGGGTAGGGTGCCCATGCAATGACCATGTAATACGGGGGGTCCCTTCCTTTCTTCCTGTAGACGTGAAAACAAGAAAGAGAAAAGTAGAAAACATAAAATACAATAAAGACTTAACTTTATCATAAAACAATATCTAACAGAACTCACAATAAGGCATTGCATCAAAATTTCATAGTATCAAAAGTTGTAGTTCTTTACACAATATTTGATGTATTCGACAGAATTATGATGTCTAACACTCATTCCTCATACAGATGTGTTGCTAGTTCATCATCTATATTGTGGCCTCCAGGGAACTTAGTCTCCAATTCAAGTATCCATCTGGATTCTTTTTTGCGGAGAGCCAATTCCCTATTGCCCCCTCTATTGCTAAGAGTAATTTGTTCAATAGCATAGAAGCGCAGTAAGGCACTGTTGGAATCATGGAATCTTTTGAAGTGTCTAGCAATAGGATAATGAACGTCAACATTTGTAATTGCTCTTAGATGTTCCATAACTCTTTTTTTAATCATACAAGTGGTACTCCCTACATATCTTAACTTGCAAGGACATTCCAAAATGTATATTATGTAGGAGCTACTACATGTGAGGAGCTGTTGTATTTTCCATTTCCGTGTTCTACCCGGAATGCTGAATTCTTTGACAGATTGACTATATTTACAAGATCTGCAGTGACCACATGGGAAGAAGCCTTTAAGATCGTGAAACGTGCTTTCCTTGATGACAGTAATATCACTTTTTACCAGGATATCTCTAAAATTTCTACCTTTTCTGTAGGTTATTCTGGGTCTTTCACCTATTTCCGAACCTATGATGTTATCTGTTTGAAGAATGCTCCAATTGTCACATAGAATTTTTTGTACTTTCTTGGAATGACTATTAAAGGTGGTAATAACTCTTGTGACAGGTTTAGTGGTGTCTAATTCCGGTGTCTGGCCCAGTGATTCTTCTCTACTGACTTTCGAAATCTTTTCTAGTGCTTTTTTCAACACCCATTCTGGATATCCTCGCTCTCTAAATCTTTTCAATAGGACTTTCTGTTCTTGTAAGTATTTTTCATCGTTGTTACAATTTCTTCTTGCCCTCAGTAGTTCTCCATACGGAATGCTCCATTTAAGAGCTTCTGGATGTTCACTGAGGGCATGAAGAAGACTATTACCAGCTGTCTCTTTGCGATGTAGACTGGTAGAGATTTTATTTTGCTCAACTTCAATCTTGATATCGAGAAATTCCACATATGTTTTACTGATGTTATGGGTCAAGATGATATTATATTGGTTGTTATTCAATTTATTGATGAAGTTCAGAGCTTCTGCTTCACTACCTTTCCATACTATCAGCAAGTCGTCGATATACCTCAGCCATTTTACTACTGACTTGAAATCCTCTAACATGTTGGTGTCTAAGCGAATTTCCTCTTCCCATTTTCCTAGAAAAAGATTGGCAAAACTCGGTACCAAGCACGTACCCATCGCCGTGCCTCGCACCTGTTTGTTAGAAATTTTAGAGATATCCTGGTAAAAAGTGATATTACTGTCATCAAGAAAAGCACGTTTCACGATCTTAAAGGCTTCTTCCCATGTGGTCACTGCAGATCTTGTAAATATAGTCAATCTGTCAAAGAATTCAGCATTCCGGGTAGAACACGGAAATGGAAAATACAACAGTTCCTCACATGTAGTAGCTCCTACATAATATACATTTTGGAATGTCCTTGCAAGTTAAGATATGTAGGGAGTACCACTTGTATGATTAAAAAAAGAGTTATGGAACATCTAAGAGCAATTACAAATGTTGACGTTCATTATCCTATTGCTAGACACTTCAAAAGATTCCATGATTCCAACAGTGCCTTACTGCGCTTCTATGCTATTGAACAAATTACTCTTAGCAATAGAGGGGGCAATAGGGAATTGGCTCTCCGCAAAAAAGAATCCAGATGGATACTTGAATTGGAGACTAAGTTCCCTGGAGGCCACAATATAGATGATGAACTAGCAACACATCTGTATGAGGAATGAGTGTTAGACATCATAATTCTGTCGAATACATCAAATATTGTGTAAAGAACTACAACTTTTGATACTATGAAATTTTGATGCAATGCCTTATTTTGAATTCTGTTAGATATTGTTTTATGATAAAGTTAAGTCTTTATTGTATTTTATGTTTTCTACTTTTCTCTTTCTTGTTTTCACGTCTACAGGAAGAAAGGAAGGGACCCACCGTATTACATGGTCATTGCATGGGCACCCTACCCTTTTCTTCCACCGGGCTCGGAATTACAAGTGATACAAGATAAGAAAACATTTTAACTTTTTTCTATAGTTGGAATAACTGGGAAATTGTTGACTATTTTTTACTTTATCACTTTTTATAGGTATTGTAGGGTTTCTCCGTGGTGAAAAATGTTTTGTGGACTTACATTTTTTCGAATGAACACTTGTTATTTAATAGTCCTGTCACTGATTAGTAGATGTGAATTAGACCTACTGTCAATCAAATGTAATTAGACATTACAATGTAATATACATTACATGAGGACATTTTATTATTAAATGTATCTTACTTATTAATCACAGTCATAATAGTGAATGAATTTAATGCCACTAGTGCGACAGAAAGTATTGTGACTAAATACAATGTAACGTTAACAAAATACATCGCGTAAATAAGAATGTTTCCTTTTAATTTCCTCTTTGGCCACTAGTGCGAGATAGAAACAACCATGATGTACTCTACAATCTAAATTAGTTTTTTGAGGAAAACACTATATTGCCATGGTGTATATTGAATTGCAAATGTCATAAAAGTGTATGTTTACCACTATAAGATGGCTGACATTTGTCAACGACAGGACATAGAATGAATTCAATGTAGTCCTTTCTTAGTTTTGTATATCTATTTATGCACGTCTTTGTTTGCTTTTAACTTTGTGTGAAAAAGACATTAAGTTGTCGAAACGCGTAGCAAATAATAAATCAGCTTTCTTATGAGCATTGGACTTCGAGAGTGCGTGGAATTTCTGTTAAAGGATAATAAAGGATTTACCGGCGGGGGCATACCGGCAGACGCACCACCTGACTACGGGCTTAATCCCAGAATGACCCATTTTACAAATGAATATATATATATATATATATTTTTTTTTTTCTAGTTTGTGTGCACTGAAGCCTGTACGTTTTTTTTGGGCTGCATGCATAGAAAGTTTGTTGGGTCATGTGCACTGAAACCTGTAAGTTTGTTAGTCTGTGTGCCCTGAAGCCTGTAAGTTTGTTGGGCTGTGTGCACTGAAGCCTGTAAGTTTGTTGGCCTATGTGCACTAAAGCCTGTGAGCTTGTAGGTTTGTTGATCCATGTGTACTGAAGCCTGTAAGGTTATTGAGCCGCGTGCAATGAAGCCTGTAGGTTTGTTGGGACGTGTGCACTGAAGCTTGTAGGTTTGTTGGTCTGTGTGTACTGAAGCCTGTAGGCCTGTTGGCCCAAGTGCGCTTCAGCTTGTAAATCTGTTGGCCCAAGTGGGCTTAAGCTTGTAAGTCTGTTGGCCCTTGTGCACCGGCGTCTGCATGTTTGTAGCAGCTAGTGAAGATCTGTGGGGTGTAGATTTGTGCAGCCCCTGCACCCATGCATCCAAAGCTGCTCTGTTTGGTCGGTGCTACATCTAGAAAGCGTCCCAGACTGTGCCGGGCCATTGTAAACATGTCCCTAAGCACCTTGGATTTCATGCCAGATTACCTCACGATTGGTTTGAATCCTGGTGACCCAGCAGAAGAGAAGACCCTTTGGTGAGGGAGGGGGAGATGATGGCAGACTGGGTATAACAATGGGGTGAGGAAGGGGGGATAAGGAGGGCTGGGGTATAATGATGGGGTGAGGGCTGAGTGACATAATGGGGCGAGGAGGAGGAATGAAAAACCTGCTTTGGGCTCTGGCCTCAGTGCAGAAGGAGTGAGCTCCTTACCCTATGCAGACATCTCCGGGCTCTTCTGCTCCTGGGGTTGGAGTGGTCTGAGCGTGGAGATGGAAGAGGAACTGGACACACAGATACCGCTCCTTCCTCCTCTGCCACAGGCCAAAAGCAGAGGCAGTGGCCGGAAGTGAAGTCATGCGTCTGCTGCTGTCTGTGCCACCGATGACGCAAACATTGGATAAAGCAGAGAGGAGGAGGCCTCTGGGACTTGTCAGCATTCTCTGCTGGTGCTGACTCTGCCACTACTGACCAGAAAGTGGAAACCTGCACCGCGAGAAGGAGGCTGCTGCTTGTTTGTATCCCAGATTGGTACTGACTCTGCTGACGCTGACCCGGAAGTGGACATTGCATGCATTTGCTCCGATTCTAGTGACCTGGTATTTTCTAATGCCACCGAAGGCTAAATTCAAACAATAAACATAAAGACAGGGTGCAAAAAAAATGAAGAAGTGAAATGGACTCAGCAGAGGCAACCCCCACATGGTCGCCCCACCCGAATCCCAATAAATTCAGACCATCACAAACTTGTGTTATATGGAAGAATTGAGGCCGCAGTTTATTAGGCATTTCCAACTTAAAAGCGATCCTTTACACACCATTATTTTGTCCGATGAGCCTGTGTCCTTACCCCATAAGCTCTGCACTGTGCCTTACCTTCAGTGCAGCTCACCTTGCCCTGGTGACCTATCACCTGGGGACGCAACCCTTCCCTTTCACTCTGGGCAAGCTTCTGCTTTCAGCCCGACCGGGTAACCTTTTACTTCCAGTTGCCACACACTCCTTGGGTAAGCGTCTGCTTCCAACCCAACCGGATGACCCTTTGCCTTCCGGTGCCCACACACTCCCGGGTAACCAGCCAGTTCCCACCCGGCCGGGTGACCTTTCACTTCCGGTGTCCACACATTTCCTTCTGGGTAAGCGTTTGTTCCCAGCCCAACCATGTGCTTCTTCAGTTCCGGTGTGTACCCTCTTTATTACCTGGGCAAGCCAATGTGCTTCCCGCCCGCCAAACCTGGTTGACTGTTCCCCCACCCCTCTCTGCGAAGGTGACCCGGTAACCGGTATCCTACTTCTTCCATGCCACAGGCTCTGCCCTCAGTTGTGTAATTAATTGTTTACTTCCGGTTCACCTGAACCAAGGGCCTTGGGGAGCTTGCCAATGCCCACTGGGTCCTGACTGCCCCGTTTACGGTCTGTGCCCCCTTCCCAACCTGTTTTTTTGTATTCCTCTTAGATCGCTTTGTAAGTACCTCCTTTATTCATCTCGGATCCGTTGCCGTCCTTCACTTCTGACACCAAATGACCTCTTGCAAGTCCTTTATGCCTCTGCGACAAATGTCCCCCCATTGACCAACCCCCCCAATTGTTGTTCCAAAGCAGGTGGGTGGGCGGGTCTTCTCCTTACAAATTTCCCAGGAGAAAGAGGGCATTGTGCCCGGTGCCCACCTTTAAATACCCCTGCCTCCCTACCAAATTCCTAACCCTAGATTTACGGCTGAGCTGGCCCAGCCCTAATATCAGCCCTATTATCTGGTGGTCCCGCTCCTTCCCTGTCTCCCTTCCCTTATCTCTACCCAATCCTGTACCTTGGTGTTCGGACTCTCCTCCCTGGTGGTGGCCTCCACTGAGGCCCCCGGTCCAGCCACTATACCCCTCCCCCTGGGGAGTGGGGGGCCGAACCAAGGTGCAAACAATGACCTAAAATGAACCCACTAAAGCCGGACGCTGCTTAATCAAGAAAAGGTCATTAAATTGTAAAACGTCCATGAACTGACCTTTCAAGAGAGCCTGCAGACGAGCATCCAGCCCCCGTGTACCTCCATTATTATTCTCCAGCCCCCCTGTGTCTTCATTATTATTCTCCAGTCCCCGTGTGCCTCCATTATTATTCTCCAGCCCCCCTGTGTCTCCATTATTATTCTCCAGCCCCGTGTGTCTCCATTATTATTCTCAAGTCGTGTGTGTCTCCATCATTATTCTGCAGCCCCCGTGTGCCTCCATCATTATTCCCAGCCCCTGTGTGTCTCCATCATTATTCTCCAGCCCCCATATGTCTCCATCATTAGTCTCCAGGCCCCATGTGTCTTGATCATTATTCTCCAACCCTGTGTGTCTCCATCATTATTCTCCAGCACCTGTGTGTCTCCATCATTATTCTCCAGCACCTGTGTGTCTCCATCATTATTCTCCAAACCCCGTGTGTCTCCACCATTATTCTCCAGCTCCCCCTGTGTGCCTCCATCATTATTCTCCAGCCCCCATATATCTCCATCATTAGTCTCCAGGCCCCATGTGTCTTGATCATTATTCTCCAAACCTGTGTGTCTCCATCATTATTCTCCAGCACCTGTGTGTCTCATCATTATTCTCCAAACACCGTGTGTCTCCAACATTATTCTCCAGACCCTCCTGTGTGTATCCATCATTATTCTCCAGTCCCCCATGTGTCTCCCTCATTATTCCCGGCCCCTGTGTGTCTCCATCATTATTCTTTAGCCCCCCATGTGTCTCCCTCATTATTTCCGGCCCTTGTGTGTCTCCATCATTATTCTCCAGCCCCGTGTGTCTCCATCATTATTCTCCAGCACCTGTGTGTCTCCATCATTATTCTCCAAACCCCGTGTGTCTCCACCATTATTCTCCAGCTCCTCCTGTGTGTCTCCATCATTATTCTCCAGCCCCATGTGTCTTTATCATTATTCTCCAGCCCCCGTGTGTCTCCATCATTATTCTCCAAACCCCGTGTGTCTCCATTATTATTCTCCACCCCGCGGGTGTCTCTATCATAATTCTCTAGTTCCCCCGGGTGTCTCCATCATTATTCTCCAGCCCCCGTGTGTCTCCATCATTATTCTCCAGTTCCCAAGTGTGTCTCCATCATTATTCTCCAGCACCCCTTGTGTCTCCATCATTATTCTTCAGTCCTCCATATGTGTCTCCATCATTATTCTCCATCCCCACGTGTGTCTCCCTCATTATTCTCCCTCGTGTCTCCATCATTATTCTCTAGCCCCTGTGTGTCTCCATCATTGTTCTCCAGCGCCGTGTGTCTCCATCATTATTATGCAGCCCGCGTGTCTCCATCATTATTCTGCAGCCCAGTGTGTCTCCATCATTATTCTCCAGCACCCCTTGTGTCTCGATCATTATTCTTCAGTCCTCCCTATGTGTCTCCATCATTATTCTCCATCCCCACGTGTGTCTCCCTCATTATTTTCCGTCATGTTTCCATCATTATTCTCTAGCCCCTGTGTGTCTCCATCATTATTCTGCAGCCCTTGTGTCTCCATCATTATTCTGCAGCCCAGTGTGTCTCCATCATTATGCTTCAGCCCTGTATCTGTATATCTCCATCATTATTCTCCTGCACCCATGTGTGTCCATTATTATTCTCCAGCCCCGTATTTCTCCATCCTTATTCTCCAACCCCCATGTGTCTCCATCATTGTTCTCCAGCCCAGTGTGTCTCCATCAGTTTTCTACAGCCCCCTTGTGTCTCCATCATTATTCTCCAGCCCCCTGTATCTCCATTATTCTCCAGCCCCATGTGTCTCCATCATTCTCCAGCCCCGTATGTCTCCATCATTATTCTTCAGCTCCCTGTGTCTCCATTATTCTCCATCCCCCGCATGTCTCCATCACTATTCTCCAGCCCCATGTGTCTCCATCATTATTCTCCATCCCCCTGTGATTTCCATCACTATTCTACAACCCCCATGTGTCTCCATCATTGTTCTCCAGCCCAGTGTGTCTCCATCAGTATTCTACATCCCCCTTGTGTCTCCATCAATATACTCCAACCCCCTGTGTATATCCATCATTATTCTCCAGCCTCCTGGGTGTCTCTCTCATTATTCTCCAATATACTGTGCGTCTCCATCATTATTTTCCAGCGCCATGGGTGTCTCCATCACTTTTCTCCAGCCCTGTGTGTCTCCATCATTATTCTCCAGCGCCACAGATGTCTCCATCATTATTCTCCAATCCCCTGTGTGTCTCCATCAATATTCACCAGCGCCAAGGGTGTCTCCATCATTATTCTGCAGCCCGCATGTCTCCATCATTATTCCGCAGCCCAGTGTGTCTCCATCATTATTCTGCAACCCAGTGTGTCTCCATCATTATTCTCCAGCACCCCTTGTGTCTCGATCATTATTCTCCATCCCTACGTGTGTCTCCCTCATTATTCTCCCTCGTGTCTCCATCATTATTCTGCAGCCCCGTATGTCTCTATCATTATTCTCCAGCCCCCTATGTGTCTTCATCATTATTCTCCAGCGCCACAGATGTCTCCATCATTATTCTCCAATCCCCCATGTGTCTCCATCATTATTCTCCAGTCCCCCCATGTGTCTCTAACATTATTCTCCAGCCCCCTTGTATCTCCCTCATTATTCCAATAGAAGCCCATGTTGACACCAGAATATGGACTTCTATGGGAATTGTAAATAACTAGATATATCAGGATATATCAAAAGGGGGGTCTAAGGGAAATATATTTAAAGACCACAAGGTTCCTAATCCCTTAATATCCACTGTGAATAACAACAGAGAATCCTAGGGTCTGAGCAAAAATAAGCACCGACGAGAAAAGATAAAGCAAGTGGAAATGTTTTCATTTATAATAAATCCCATCAGCCACCAAAAGTAGCAACCATCATCATTTGGGATTCAATAGCCACTGCAAACCCCTCCAACAAATCAGGGCTGCACACTATGTGAGCAACAAGACCCTCTTTATCTTTCTAAAATGTGGTCTCTGCTCTAGTATTTTTTTCATACCATGAATCTTTATGATGTAGCTATCCAATGTGTTAGTGGTGGTGTTGGACGCAGTGCAGGTGAAAAAAAGTGCAATTATTAAAATCATCTACCGAGACAGATAAAGCATTTTAATAGTTACTGTCCAGGTGACAAGATTAAAAACCAGTGTAGAAGCAATTTTGAAAAAATAACTGCTTAAGTCCAAAAAGGAAGGGTCTACATGTTTCAGCCTCTAGATTTTATGACAATCAGGCTTTCGTCAGGACCTTAGAGAACTTCTGCTACTGTTGTATATATTAGTGTAATTCCAAAAAATAAACCACACCAGTGATGTAAATAATACGACCTACTTTGTACTGGGATTTTCAAACACTCTCAAGAATTTTTTTCGGGAGTATTCACCCAAATCCTAACAAAGAAAAATGAACAATACCAATGATTGTATTCCGTACTTGCTTTATCTAAGTCAGTGTCCTTTATATACTATAACAACTATTGGAAGTATAAAAAGCTCAACTTAAAACTAATTTGTCATTGAGCCAATTTTCCATAAATGAAATATACGCTTACCCGTCAGAGTACGGGAGCTCTCCTCACCTCACCTGGCATCCGCTCAGAGAAATGAGGCCCGCTCTGTGTAAAGACAAATTGGTGCAACACAATTGTCATAGTTAGAACCCAATGTCTTTATGTTAAAAACATAACACACTTGAATATCAATACGTCGTAATAAGGTGGTAGAATGAGGCTGTCCCTGAACCTGTCCAGCTACTAAACAGTAACCCTATTGTGGTGCTCCTAATTACTGGGTTTTAGCGTGTTTTTGATATAAAAAATAGTTGTATATATAACCCAGCTCTGTATAGCTCTACATGGAGCAATCTGATATATATAAATGAACAAACATGTCTTTAATATCTGGCTCCTTTTCTACGAAGAAGTCCATATGTGTTTAGCGAATTTACTGTAAACAGACAGCAATCGCTAATGATATCTCTGAATGTTATCCTTATCTGCCTGTCCAACTATATAAGCCCGTGATTATTAGGAAACATCTTATTTGTTAACCCCTTGTGTGCGAGTTTATTTCCCACGCTGTGCGGGAGAAATAAACAGTGGGCGGGATTACGACGGCTCCCGGCCGTCGTGCACACACGCCCACCGTGATGCACGACGGCCGGGAGCCGTCGTGCGCACACAAGGGGTTAAAGAAGATAAAAGAGAGAATGAAACTCGTTGTTCTAAACATAAAGAGAGTCTCGAAATTATTGCAACTCCTGTTGGAAGAGTCAATAACGGTAGTGACGATATCGGGCACAACCAATTATGTGTTTAACGGTGGTAATCTCCAACTAAGTTAAAGTACCCACCTCTAAGGAAGAGAGTGAATATGTAAAAAAATAATATTATTAACCATTTATCAGTCCCAACACTGTCAGAAACCTTAAGAACTTTTCGGCACTTTTCATCGATAGAATACAAATCTAACATGAGCGTGAGCTCACTGACCTGTCCGTCGGTACCTCGTTCTGTACAGAGCAGGATGGGAAGGTGCCGGCACGCGCATTTTCGATGTTTAAATTTGCATTTCCCCGGCGAACTCTAATGCGCGCTGCTTCTCCAACATCATAGAAGCGTGCCGGGGCATGTATCCATCGCTTATTCATTACGGGTCTTCTCATTGTTAACTTTTACCGTATAGATGTGTCTGTCCTAAAAAGGAGTGAGGGGTAAAACTTGCCCGTAAACAGTGTTTTACTTTTCTTTTTAAGAGCCAAGCTGTTCGTCTAATAACAACTTGTATTTATGAATAAGGCGTCTCAGTTAATTAAATGAAAGTCGCCCTCTGAAGACCATCTCTCAATGTCTCTTTGTGTGTGTGGAGTTTACAATTCTTACATATTCTGAACCCGAGTTGCTTATTGAAAAATCAAAAGAGTCTTCAAAACTGCATCTAAGCACTAGTCGGGGGTACTGTTAGGGAATAGATCCACTTGGTTGCGTGTGAATAAAATACTAGGATAACATGATGAGCTAGATTCTGCTCTTGGATTCTACATCACCAAGACATTTGTGCGAAATAATCGATTGTGCACCAAACAGCAGTCTTTTTGTGGAATAGACCCATTTGTTTTTTTTCCAAATAATGCTGTGTTATTCGTATTCACCAATGGGCTTACCCATTCTGAATAAATGCCTCACAGTAATCCAGAGAGCTGTTCACGGAATATCGTCGTTTAATCCTTGTGTGTCACTCTTAAGTCTGAAAATCCATTTTTGTTCTCTCCTAAACAGAAATCGCGTGATGTCGCTTATGTGTGTGGGCATATATGGTTGTTCTAATACTATACACCTCAGTTCTTCAACCTTGTGTTTGTGTGTGAGAAAGTGATTTGTAAGTCTTGTTGCCTGTTTTTTGCACCGAATGGTACTTTTGTGCTCGTTAATACGCAACTTAATTTTGCGCGTGGTCATACCAACATATCTGAGTGAACATGGACATGTAATGATGTAATTCCCTCTTTCAGAATTACAGTTCGTATGTTTCGTTAGTACCCATGGTCTTGCTTTCCCTATCTACCTGTTTGGTACGTTGGGTCTGCGGGCACGCTGAACAAGACCCACAGGGAAAATGTCCCTGCACTGCTGGTAGATTCCACAATGTGTTTGTCCTTAATGGTGTGTAGATCTTAGGTCTGGTGTGTACCAAACTGTCTCGTAAATTGGAACCTCTTTTATATGAAAAAAGAGGAATTGGTAAAGTTACTGATCCAATGTTCAAAATGCGCCAATGTCTACGAATACTTTTTTGTACCTTGTTTGTAAGAGTACTGTAAGTATGTACAAAAGTTAGTCTAGTCAAAGGAGGTTTTATGGCCGGAGGCTCTAAGAGGGCCTCTCGGTTGTTATTAGAGGCTCTCTTCCATGCCCTCCTTACCAACTGTGAAGGGTAGCGGCGCTCTCTCAGTTGTTCAGATGGATTTTTAGCATGTTTTTGAAAAATGGCTGACTCTAAACAGTTTCTCCAAACCCGGAGAAACTGGCCTACTGGCAAATACTCTCTCAATGCCCTGGGATGGTGACTTTCAAAAGTAAGTAGCGAATTTCTGGCCATTGGTTTTTTACATAGTTCGTGTTAGACCTGTCAGCCCTAGTGTGGTCTTTCCCTGTGTTCTTGCCTCATTTTTTCCACCCTCTTTTTCGTTGGCCTTAGGTCTCCGAGCGCCTTCCCATTGCTAATCAATCCTAAGGTGCAGGTGCTATCCTCTCCCAACATGGCTGCCACAGGCCCCTGCTACTGCGGAGTGGTCTTTTTAGTAGCACCCTTGTGCCAGGAGCTGGCTGGGACCCTACAATATTGTTGCCACACCAGCCCGCCTTTTTCCCCATAGCTAGTCTAGGAAAGCTCCTGGAACCTTCTAGAATAAGGGTGGGGTCTGCTTTTGCTGTCTTAGAGAGTGGTCACCTGACCTGGGCATACTTAAGGAAAGGAGGGAAACTTTTTAGTCAGTCGGGGCAACGCTGACCTGGGGTAACCTACGCAGGAGACTTAGGCGGTAGGGCCTAGTCAGGGACCTATACCACTGGGAGTGACAGGGCTTAGGTGCTGCCTTCCAAGCTGCGTGAGGAACACTGAACTAGCCCACTGATCTGGCCCGGTGGGAGGGGAACCCAGGGATGACCTACAGAGACTGTGTCACCTGCCTACAGCCACCAACTCAAACTACCCCCCACCCCCCTCAAAAAACTAACTCCTAAGGGCGCAGGAACCAGCAAGCGCCCAAGAAGACCTAGTCAATTCGCACAGAACTGCTGGGGGATCAACCAGGTACCAGCGCTGTGTCATCCCTGCGCTCCCTGTCTCCACCTGGGACCCCTGAACTGCCCTGCCCCCGCGTGAGGGAACTGTCCTGCCTGTATTGGCGCGGTCCTGCCTGTAGTGAGCTTGGCCCCAAACTGAGGCCCGGACCGAGGAAGCCCCCACCCCTGCCGGGGCGCTTAAGCTCAACTCACCACCGGGGCCCGCCGAAGAATTCGGGGCCCCACCAACGCCAGTGCGTCCTGGGCACAAGCCCCGGTGTGGGCCCAGAGTCTGTCTGCCCCCGCGATGGCCCTCAGCAAGGAGAGGGCCGCCGGAATTCCGAGTAGGCCTCGCTGGGCCCGGAGGCCGTCGCCTCAGATCACGAGACGGGGGCAGACTGCGGAACGCCGCCCCTGCCGTCTGCCGAGTGGTGTGGGAGGTCGCGCCCCCCACAGGCCGCGCTGCGGTTGGCGGCTGCGGGCGCACCTCCACTGCAGTCATCCCCACCGGTCCCCGGGACCCAGGAGCCCTCGGAGGGCCCGGGACCGGCCTCCAGTCCGAGTGGGGCTCACCGGCCGGCCCGAAGACCCGCTGGAAGCCCCACAACACTTCGCTCCCAGGAGAGTGAGCCCCCGCCGGCCGAAGACTGCCGCAAGGGCCCCGAGGGGGTCAAAGTCACAGGTAACCCCCGGGAAGGAGGGCGGAAGGCCGGAGAGAGGCCCAGAGTTCGCCCCCTCCCCGGGGTAGTCTATTGGCCAGCGGTGGGACCAGGACCTGTGGCTATACAGCACCCTCCAGTGAGACGGTGGGCGCCGCAATTGGACGCCTATTGTGTATTTGATTTCTGCATCAATTGACCCCCCACTGTCTAACCGAGTGTGCGGAGTCCTGGTTAGCCCGGTACTGTTACCTACGTCCTAGTGTCTAGGTCCCCACCTCTCAAAATGGAGTTCCAGTTAGCCAACCTTGAAGGGTATACAGTGAGGCAGCTGAGAGAATTCGGTCAGGAAATGGGGCTGCCTGGTGTGCGGCGAGCCAAAGGAGAGGAGCTCCGTGCAGCCTTGAGGGCATGGGTAGAGGCCCACCCAGAGGGGATGGGGGACAGGAGGGACAGGGCGCAGGAGGCGGACGCACACGAAGAGCTAGACCTACTGCATATTGATGTCACTGAAAACTTGCTACCAGGGAGACGTTCCGGGGCAAGCAGTAGTGCAGGGTCTAGAAGGAGTGCGTCACCAGAAGAATATGAGGACAGGAGGGAGGAGAGGCAATTGAGGTGGGAGCTTGCCAAGCTGGACCACGAAAGGGAGAGAGAAAGGGAAGATAGGAAGAGTTGGAGCTGCGAGCATTACAGTTAGGTGCGCCAGGAAATGCTAATGGTGACAGCGTACCGAAGGCTCTACATGAGTCTAAGTTTTATCTACCCAAAGATGTGATCGTGAGTTACACTGTGGGGGATGACATTGCCAAGTGGCTGGAGGCGTATGAGGTGCCCTTGACAGCCCATGGGGTGCCTGAAAGCAACTGGGGGGGTGGCCTGTATCGATACATACCTCCCAATGTCAGGGACACCCTCTTGTACCTAGCAAAGGCGGACCAAGTCAAGTATATCCCCATGAAGGAGGTGCTACTTAAAAAGTTTGGCCTCAACCCTGAAAGGTATCGCCAGAAGTTCCGGGGTGCCCATAAGCTGTCCAAGCAAAACTGGGTAGATTTTTATGACTATGCCCGTAAGGCTCTGGATGGTTGGGTGCGTGGCAGCGAGGTGCATGTTTATGAGGGCCTGTACAATTTATTTTTGAGAGAGCACCTCTTGGATAAGTGTTTTCCGGAGCTGCGCCAACATCTGGTGGACCGCAAGCTGACTGATCCCCGTGAGCTTGCGGAGGAGGCGGACATTTGGGTTAGCACCCGGGTGTCTCACAAGGGCCCCGGGGGAGATGGCCCGAAAGGCGGACAGGGTTTCCCCCAGAAGAAAGAGGGGGGTGATAAAAAGATGGAGTTCTCACGAGGCCCACAAACTAGACAGTTTGGGAAAGGAGTAGGTACCCCACCTCAGTCCAGTTCCCCAAAGCCCACTTACCCTGACAAGAGTCAGCAGCCAAGAACTGTCCGTTGCTACGAGTGTGGGGAGGTTGGACACTACAAAGGCGATCCTAAGTGTCGCAAGAGACCCCCAGCCCCCACAGGAGGTAAGAGCCCCGGGGTGGCTAGTGTAGCGCTTGGGATGGAGCTGCCCCTAGATAGGGAAGGGGAGTGGACAGGCCTGACCCTGGTTTCGCTCGGGGATAGGGAGATGATCCCAGAGACTTCCTTACCATCTAACACTGCTAAGTACCAGCAGAGGGTGAAGGTTAACAGGGAGGAGGTGGAGGCTCTGAGGGACACAGGTGCCAGCATGACCACCGTAGTGAGGCGGCTGGTGTCCTCTGAGCAGGTGATCCCTGATGAGTTCCATCCGGCCGTATTGGCTGACGGCAGTGTGAGTGTTCGAAATGGGATTTCTGGTTGGCTAGGGCTTGCGCCAAAGCCAGGCAGAAACCACCACTCTAGTCAGGGCTGGGGAGTTACACGCCAAAGATAACCCCTGCTCACCCCCTTGGTAGCTTGGCACGAGCAGTCAGGCTTATCCCGGAGGCAATGTGTAAAGCGTTTGCGCGCACACCCAGCAATAACACCCAAGGCCCACCACAAAAGAAACTCCACACAAGGTTATATATGAAAATAGCCTTTGTATTATAATAAAACACATTAGATGATAATCACATAGTTTACACTGTGCCAACTGGCACTGGGCAGAATTTTGCAAGGGACTATTTACACGGGACAGGGCCACATGGACCACTGTCAGAATCAGCACAAATCACCAATTGTACATGTAGAACATATACCAACTGTAACACAAATTATCACTGTAGAGCACAACCAGTCACTACTGGCGCAATAATGACCTCAGCGTCATCACACTAGAATCAGGTATAAAACCTATCCTGCATCCATCACAGGGGCATAAACACATTATGCAATTTCTCATTAGTCTAACGCATTAGACCTAACCACCTAAGTATAACTACACTAGGGGCGTACATCACACAGGGAGACATAGTCTCACTAGCAAGAACAACCTCATGATCAGAAAGGACCACATTTAGAGGTATAACACAGGGTGCGCAAAACATACTATACACAGTACATTTCCTAACACTATAAGCATTAACAAAGGGTGCGCAAAACATACTACACACAGTACATTTCATAGCACCAAAATCACATTAGAGTCCAGGTTGCACCAGAACCTAAACGTAGCAGCTGCCCACTACTGGGCAGCTGGAGACAAGAACAGGGCCTAAACGCTGCACCTGGCACTAAGGGCTGCGCAGCTGGGGAAGGCATATAGGAGGCATGGGCTCTCAATGGCCCCTGAAACAATATGCCAAAACGCTGGAGCCATCTGGCTCAGAAAATAACATGTCCCCCAGTACTGTGGAGCACACTGGCGCTTTTAGAAGGCAATATGCCCCCAAAATGTTGCAGCCACGTAGGCTCGTAGAACCATTATGCCCCCATGGAGCGCACGGGCTCCTGAACTAATCATGCCAACACGCTGGAGCCCCCTGGGCTCTGAGAACATACCTGTGCCCTTCGTTGGAGCCACGCAGGCTCAGAAATGCATTATGCCCCCGGTGGAGCCACTTAGGCTCAGAAAAGGAGCATGCCCACGTTCGAGCGGCCCTCTAGCAGGCGGGCCGCTCATGGAATGGGCACCAGTCAGCACCAACAAGGAGTGCGTTGGAGTCCCGCTCGGGGACTCGGTCTTTGAGAACTGTTGCCCATCGTTAGAGCCACACGGGCTCTAAAAACAAAGGATGCCCCGCCGTCGGAGCGGCCCGCAGCTGCGGGCCGCTCCTGAAATGGGCACCGGGTGCAGACGTATGGCCTCCCCCCCCCCCAGCCGTCTCAACTTACCGACCCTTGGCGGGGGGAAGGCTCCTCATTGTGGATGCGGCGGGGGTAGGCACCGGCAATGTGCCTCGAGCCACCCTCCGCAGGAACCAGGCTGCGGCGCTTGCGGGGCTCTCTCTCCTCATGGGAGCCCCGCCTTCTTCACGCGCCATACTTCACCCGGTCCCCCATCTCGGGACCGGGACTTGGGATATGGAGCCCATGAGGCTCTGGGCTGATTCCTCTTCCGGGTACTTCTCAGGCGGCGGGTGGGACTTCCTCCACAAAACCGGAAGTCCCACCCGCCGCCAGGCACATCATTTCCTGACTTCCGCCTCGGCCGCGCTGCGATCGGCAGGCTCCAGCCGGCAAACTTCAAAGCGGGCTGCAGCGGCGATCCTCCCACAACAGCACGCGGGGTGGGCACCCGCACTCAAACACAATTGGAAAGCGGCCATGTGGGGTAGGCACCCACCATTCAAAATAGCAGGGGAGCGGGGTGGGCACCCGCTCTCCACAAATTGCAATCAGCACTCCAAACGCGGGGTGGGCACCCGCCTCACATCGGACAGAATGGGGGAATCCCCATGTCGGGATTCCCTCGGCGGTGATTGCAGCCCAGCGCTGCCAGGCAAAAACAGGAGCTCTCCTCAGGGCCCCCAAAGCGCACCTGGAAATATAAAACACGGGGCCCACAGGGTGCCAGGGCCATCAAAAGCAAGTCCTTTTTGGCAGCATCCAGGGGGTAATGTAGGGCCCAGGGGCCAGCACACAGGGCCCTCCAGCAGGGAGGCAGACCCCATGGCGGTCCCTCCTGGGCCCCACCAGCAGCAAGCCCCCTCCTGTCAGGATCCAAGCACTCACAAGGCGCAAGAAACAAAGTCCTTGAAGTCCATCAGGCATCCAGGGGCTGGGCAGGGCCCAGGGAGGCAAGCCTTTCCCTGGGCCCCAGCAGCAACACGCCCCTGGCAGATTCAAGTCAGAACAAGAACATTTTCATGGGGTCACAGCCCCTCTTTTATACATAGATTCCTTTGTTTCCAAAGGTGCAGGGAAGGGGAGAACCAGATGCAACTGGTTCTTGAGCACTTTGTTTTGCTCAGCGCCTCTCCCTATACACAGGACAGGGCAGGGACATTAGACGCACCACAGGGGGTGGAGCCAGCATTGTGTGGTGAAAGCCTAGCCCTATTCAGGTCCCAGGTGTACTCCTCCCACTCATCAACATGCAGCTCTCTCCATTCACCACCGGGGCAGACCCATCCTGACTCCTGGAGACAGACACACCAGCCAATCGCAAGCCAGACAGTCACTGCACATTTATGCCAGCGTCTAGAAGTGGTACTTCTACACTAGCCACAGTAACGCCGCACACATCATCGCGCAGCATTTAATCTCAGGAGTTTGCACATACCAAACTCGACCCTGCACTCCTCTCACATCAGGACTTAGCACGGTCACTCAGATCCCCCATGGATTCCTATGGGAGGGCAGGTCAGCCTCACTAAACCATACACAGAGTGCACGCGCTTTCCACTGGGACACAGTGTGAAAGCGCCTAGAGGCCTAAAACCACTAGTACAACACAGGAAAAAGGCTAGGATAATGCAAAAAGTTCTGGGGGTGAACTTGGCAGAAGGGCCAAGTCCAACAGTGAGTCACTATCCTGTGGCTCAAGGTCCCTTTGAGTGGGGAGGAGTGAAAGGCCCGTTGAGAGTTGCTGTGAGCCCTGCCTTGCCTGTGGAGTGTTTACTAGGAAATGATCTAGAACACACCGTCTGGAAAGAAGTGGAGTTTAGAGCCCACACTGAGATGCTGGGGTTACCAGGATGGACTTGCGTAGTCACGAGGTCCATGGCTGCCCGGCAAGGAACTCACCCGGGTTGGAGCCTGGGACAATGGCCCAACCCAATGCTGGTCATGGAGAGGAGAATGTTGTGGAGGACACGCCCCGTGTGATGGATGGGGAGCCCGTGGAGGTACCCCCGGAGTCCCCGGAGGTGGATGTTGGTCCCGTGGGGGACTTGCCGACCCTTGCCGAGTGGCATGTGGAAGGAGGGCCTTACCCGGGAAGAATTCTGTCGGGCGCAGAGGGAGTGCCCAATGCTTGATGGCATGCGGCGGCAGGCCGAAGCCCAAGCGACCAATCAAGAGACTGGCAGTTATCATGTGTATTGGGAGGATGGCCTCCTTTACAGTGAGCCTAAGGTTTCGGTGCATGGATCTTCGAGGGCCTTAGTGGTCCCCCAATGCTACCTGGCCTTCATATTGGAATTGGCACATGAAATACCCTTAGCTGGACACCTGGGTCAGGACAAAACCTTTGCGCGGTTGGTCCCGCATTTTTATTGGCCCAGGATGAGAGTTGCCTCTGATACCTACTGTAAGACCTGTAAGACTTGCCAGGCGAGTGGCAAGACTAGGACTAAGTTGAAGGTCCCTTTGGAACCGCTCCCGGTGGTCGGGATCCCTTTTGAGCGGGTCGTAATTGACATTGTTGGGCCGTTGGACCCTCCGACCTCTGCGGGACACCGGTTCATTTTGGTGTTAGTGGACCACGCCACTCAGTTCCCGGAGGATATTCCTCTGAGGACCATCACTGCACCGGTGGTGGCGTGGGCCCTGTTGGGGATTTTTACCCGAGTGGAATTCCCCAAGGTCGTGGTGCCAGACAGGGGCACGAACTTCATGTCGGCCTACATGCAGGCCATGTGGAAGGCGTGCGGAGTGACCTATCGGTTCTCCACTCCTTACCACCCCCAGATCAACTGGCTCGTAGAGCGTTTTAATAAGACTCTAAAGGGAATGATCCGGAGCCTCCCAGAGGACTTGAGGCGGAAGTGGGACGTCCTCCTCCCTTGTCTGCTGTTTTCATACCGTGAGGGAGTCGGGTTCAGCCCTTTTGAGCTGCTCTATGGCCACCCCATTAGGGGGCCCCTCAGCCTGGTGAAGGAGGGGTGGGAAAAAACTTAGAAGAAGCTTCCCCGTGATATCGTCAGCTACATGCTGGCATTCCGCAGCCAGATGGCCAAGCTGTGGAAGGAAGCCTCAGACAACCTGGAGGCTAGCCAAGCCGTCATGAAGGAGTGGTATGACCGCAACGCTCGGACGGTGGAGTTGGACGCTGGACAGAAGGTGTGGGTCATGGAGCCTGGGGAGCTTAGTGCCCTCCAGGACCGGTGGACTGGTCCGTACGAGATTGTGGAGCGACGAGGCCAGACTACCTATGTCGATGACTTGAAGACCCCTCGACAGCCCCATCGGGTGCTCCACGTCAATCGCCTGAAGCCACACCATGAGCGATCTGAGCTTGCTCTCCTCATGGTGATGGATGGGAGCGAGGAGGAAGAGAGTGAGACTCTTCCTGACCTTCTGGCGGCCAAGGAGAAGGATGGATCGGTGGAGGGCGTGATCCTCTCCCCATCCTTGACCCCAGAGCAACAGAGGGACTGCCGCCAGATATTGGGGCAGTACGCCTCGTTGTTTTCCCTCACGCCTGGATTCACTCATCTGTGTACCCATGATGTAGACACAGGGGACAGCCCACCGGTAAAAACCAAATCTTACCGGCTATCCGATAGAGTGAAGAACAGCATCCAGGGTGAGGTGGCTAAAATGCTGGAGCTGGGGGTGATCGAACCTTCCAGCAGCCCGTGGGCTAGTCTGTTAGTGTTGGTGCCGAAAGCGGCCCCACCGGGCACCACACCAGAACTTCAGTTCTGTGTGCATTATAGGGGATTGAACTCTGTCACCAAAACAGACGCTCACCCGATCCCACGGGCAGATGAGTTGGTGGACCGGCTGGGAGCAGCCCGGTACCTCAGCACCATCGACTTGACATCAGGGTACTGGCAGATTGCCATGGCCGATGGAGCAAAGGAGAAAACAGCGTTCTCCACCCCCGTGGGCCACTTCCAATTTAGGGTGATGCCCTTCGGGCTCAAGAATGCTCCGGCCACTTTCCAGCGGTTGGTGATCCAGGTGCTGTCTGGCCTGGAGTCCTTCTCAGCGGCGTATCTGGATGACATAGCTGTCTTCAGTAGCACCTGGGAGGACCATCTGCAGCATCTCCAGGAGGTGCTGCAGGCTCTGCAACGTGCTGGTCTGACTATCAAGGCTAGCAAGTGCCAGATTGGACAGGGATCTGTCGTCTACCTGGGACACCTGGTGGGCGGGGGTAAGGTGCAACCCCTCCAGGCCAAAATTGAGACCATCATGGCCTGGGAGCTCCCCAAGACCCAAACTGAGGTCCGAGCTTTCCTCGGCCTCACTGGATATTACCGCCGGTTTGTCAAGGGGTATGGTACCATCGTAGCCCCCTTGACGGAGTTGATGTCCAAGAAGCAGCCACAAAAAGTGATCTGGACGGCTGCTTGCCAAGAGGCATTCGAGACCCTAAAGCACGCGATGTGCACAGCTCCGGTGCTTGCAACACCTGACTTCACAAAAGAATTCATCGTGCAGACGGACGCCTCTGAGCGCGGCATAGGTGCTGTGCTTTCACAACTAAACAACGATGGCCAAGACCAACCTGTGGCCTTTATCTCTAGAAGACTCCTCCCTCGGGAACAACGGTGGAGCACCATCGAGCGAGAAACCTTCGCGGTGGTCTGGGCCCTGAAGAAGTTGAGGCCATACCTTTTTGGCTCTCACTTCCTGATTCAGACAAACCACCGACCCCTTCGCTAGCTCATGCAGATGAGAGGCGAAAATCCCAAGTTGCTAAGGTGGTCCATTTCCCTACAGGGGATGGACTTTCGGATGGAACATCGGCCCGGAGTTGACCATGCCAATGCTGACGGTCTCTCCCGGTTTTTCCGCCTTAGTGACTAGAACTCCCTAGAGGTTGGGTAGCTCTCCCCTCTTTCTGCTGGGGGGGGATGCGTGTTAGACCTGTCAGCCCTAGGGTGGTCTTTCCCTGTGTTTTTGCCCTTGCCTCATTTTTTCCACCCTCTTTTTCGTTGACCTTAGGTCTCCGAGCGCCTTCCCATTGCTAATCAATGCTAAGGTGCAGGTGCTCTCTTCTCCCAACATGGCTGCCACAGGCCCCTTCTACTGCGGAGTGGTCTTTTTAGTAGCACCCTAGTTGCCAGGAGCTGGCTGGGACCCTACAACATTGTTGCCACACCAGCCCACCTTTTTCCCCATAGCTAGAATAGGGAAGCTCCTGAAACCTTCTAGAATAAGGGCGGGGTCTGCTTTTGCTGCCTTAGAGAGTGGTCACCTGACCTGAGCATACTTAAGGAAAGGAGGGAAATGTTTTAGTCAGTTGGGGCAACGCTGACCTGGGGGAACCTACACAGGAGACTTAGGTAGTAGGGCCTAGTCAGGGACCTATACCACTGGGAGTAACAGGGCTTAGGTGCTGCCTTCCAAGCTGCGTGAGGAACACTGAACTAGCCCACTGATCTGGCCCAGCGGGAGGGGAACCCAGGGATGACCTGCAGAGACTGTCTCACCTGCCTACAGCCACCAACTCAAACTACCGCCCCCCTCAAGAAAATAACTCTTAAGGGCGCAGGAACCAGCAAGCGCCCAAGAAGACCTAGTCAATTCGCACAGAATTGCTGGGGGATCAACCAGGTACCAGCGCTGTGTCATCCCTGCGCCCCCTGTCTCCACCTGGGACCCCTGAACTGCCCTGCCCTCGCGTGAGGGAACAGTCCTGCCTGTATTGGCGCGGTCCTGCCTGTAGTGAGCTTGCCCCCAAACTGAGGCCCGGACCGAGGAAGCCCCCACCCCTGCCGGGGCGCTTAAGCTCAACTCACCACCGGGGCCCACCGAAGAATTCGGGGCCCCGCCAACGCCAGCACGTCCTGGGCGCCTGCCCCAGTGTGGGCCCAGAGTCTGTCTGCCCCAGCGACGGCCCTCAGCAAGGAGAGGACCGCACGGAGTTCCGAGTAGGCCTCGGTGGGCCTGGAGGCCGTCGCCTCAGATCACGTGACGGGGGCGGACTGCGGAACGCCACCCCCGCCGTCTGCCGAGTGGTGTGGGAGGCCGCGCCCCCGCAGGCCGCGCTGCGGTTGGCGGCTGCGGGCGCGCCTCCACTGCAGTCATCCCTGCCGGTCCCCGGTCCCCGGGTCCCAGGAGCCCTCGGAGGGCCTGGGACTGGCCTCCAGTCCGCGTGGGGTTCACCGGCCGGCCCGAAGACCCGCTGGAGGCCCCACAACACTTCGCTCCCAGGAGAGTGAGCCCCCGCTGGCCGAAGACCGCCGCAAGGGCCCGAGGAGGCCGAAGTCACAGGTATCCCCCCGGGGAGGAAGGCGGAAGGCCGGAGAGAGGCCCAGAGTTTGCCCCTCCCCGGGGTAGTCTATCGTTGGGCCCGACTGGCCCCCACTGCCCGAGAAGGGGGAATAAACTGGCCCCTGGCCCCAGTAACTCTCGCCCTTTGAAGGACTAAACAATTACCTAACGAGCAGGATACTTTGGGGCATAAGGATATCGCTAGAGCCACTCTGGTTGGAGGAACTGTTTACTCAGAAGGTTTTATTCTTGCCTAAGTAGCTGCCTTAATTGACCTGTTTGTTCATAGGATCATGGCCTGGTTCATTGCCATGTTTAGCACTTTGATTACTTGCCATGTCTAGCGCTTTGATTACTTGCCATGTTTAGCGCTTTGATTACTTGCTATGTCTAGCGCTTTGATTGCTTGCCATGTTTTGCGCTTTGATTACTTGCTATGTCTAGCGCTTTGATTGCTTGCCATGTTTAGCGCTTTGATTACTTGCCATGTCTAGCGCTTTGATCAATTGCCATGTTCAGCGCTTTGATTAATTGCCATGTCTAGCACTTTGATTAATTGCCATGTTTAGCACTTTGATTGACTGCTAGGTTTAGCGCTAATGCCGATGCCGTAGTTAGTCCTCTGATGAAATGCTGTGATGAGACCCTAACTCTGATCTAGATAAAGCTATTTGACTTTTACTCAACCTCACTGGGGTGGTGTCAGTTATTGCGTGCGTTTCCTGTCTCAGTGGATGTGTGTGCTGTATGGTCACTTTACACTTAAGCCTTTGGGTGCCTACCTGCTCGCGCCAAGCTACCCCCAGGGGGACTGGTGACCCCAGTTCCTACAGTTCGCTACCCAAATATCCTTGTAGAGGATATATACAAATATCCAGGAATGGCAACTTCTCTTTGCTTTGTTCAACCGTAAATTTAAGAAAGGTGTTTTGTTGGTTGAGCCAATCCGGAAATTCTACGGTATCTGGTACTGTGCCTCTAAAGATGACCAAGATGTCATCTATATATTGCTTCCACAGCAATATCCGATCCCGGAATGGATTGCTGTGAGTGAGAATATGGTTCTGTTCAAACAAATGAACATACAGATTGGCTAGAGACGGGGCAAAAATACTGCCCATCGAAGTGCCAGAGATTTGAAGATAAATATTATCTTCAAATCTAAAAAGGTTTTCGGTCATTGCTATTCTTGCACATTCCAAAATGAACGACACTGGTGTAATCATATCTATATCTTGTGTTGTATGTTCCAATAGATCACGTATAGCATCCAGAGTTTCTCCTTGTGGGATGGAGGTATATAGTGATTCTATGTCAAATGACACTAGATGGTCCAAATCTATATCAAACAATGTCTCGGATAAAAGTCTTCTATGGGATTTCTCACGGGCATATTATCAAGCCCTTAATCGCCGCTTTAGCGGCAGTTTTCTGCCGCTAAAGCGGCAATAATTTTAACGCCGTTTCTTGATAATGTGCCCCCAAATTGGGTACTAGAGTAGAGTAGACACTAGTAGTGTTATGGTCCCTAGGGTCATTCTAGTCTACTCTACTCTTTGCAAAGTTAGCCAGAGCCATGCAACCATTTTAGCTTCATGTCTTTTGTGCACGTTACATTGCAGATTGTTGTGTAAGACGTCTTTGAGCCCACATGAGCTCATACAGCTACTGTCTGAGAGTTGTGTACAAGAGGTCGAAAAACAAGCCACTTTGTTATGGAGTTCTGGTCAGTCTGTATTGCTTAGCCATAACATGCTACACTTTTTGGCATGACTGAGAAATGCTTGCCTTATACTACCTAACGTGCACCATTTTTCTCATAACAGGCGGAAGATTCCCTTCTACGAACCAGAGCTTTGCAGAGCTTATGATGTAACCAGTACTTCTATGTTCTAAGGTGAGGGGTCCCCCAGAATTCACACAGAGATCTATTGTCTTCTATGGACTTGTTGTAACAATCTTTATTGTTTTAATCTTATGCACTTTGCTGTTGGAGCTGGCTCTTATAGTATACTGAATTGTAGAACAACGTACAGGGCTTGTTAGTTGAAAATAAACCTTTTCAACTTACACATAGACTCTGTGGTATTTGGTGTGGTGGTCAGTGGACTTACATGAGTGAGTGAGCGAGCGAAAGGGTGTTATGTTCTGGTTGTCTAATCATTGGGTATCTTTGGGGGGGGGGGGTTCGGGGACCTAATGGTAATGAGAGACTATAGCTAGTCGGTCATGGAATTGTGGGTTTTGACTGAGGTGTGAGGAAGGTCCAACCTCCCATTACCAACATCCTATTTTCTTGTGCATAGTTCTGTATGTGCAGAATCCCCACAACAGTAGTAGTATGTACTATATCCTGTCAAAAATAGTCAAATGTCTGGTTGGGCATTTTGTTGGTGCGAATTGTCGAAAAGCCTCAAGATTAAAAAGACTAGAAGAGGACAACCCAAAGGACTGGACTCAGTGGCTAGAGCTATTGGTGAATCTGAGTTTTATTTAAAACCTTTTAAATAAAGAGTGGCCAACTGGGCAAGCTTAGCTACAGACAGACTAATAGTAGTAGTACAGAGAATCATAGCAGAGGCAGTTAGAGGCAGGGATAACAAGAATTTAGAAACAGATAGTCAAGATCAAAGAAGATTTTGTAAACAAATATAATTAGGAAGCAGAATTAATGGTTCAGAAAAAATAAGGTGCAGTAAAAGTTAGGGAAATATAATTATTCATATTAACCACTGGAGGACTTACTGGGGCCAGCAGCAGAGCACTCAGTAGAGGAGCGGTCATGGCCATGGAAGGCTTATTGTTGTTGTCCCGCCGACTCTGACCCCGTCTTCTTGCCCCTGGGTGCTGATCATGTAAGATATAATAAATAAAGAGAAAAACATTAATGATTGGTGTGAAACAAATACTTTTTTACAAAATATGCTCATTAAACATTTTAGGAAACAACAATTGCAATAAAATTGACCTATCTAATCAGATCGACTAGTAGTATTATTGCGGGATTCACGGACCACGTACTCATTATTTATTAACACTAATCCAGTGTTCCATTCTGATTCCAGAATACTAACTAAGCCTATGTACCACCTGACCTAGCCCACCTATTCCAGGCGGGCCAATTGTTCGCTAAGTCTGCATTTCCATTTATTTTAGCCCTCAAAAATGCATAGATGGAGGACACATGCATACATTTGTGCATACACCAAATTGTTGGTTGGTTGCATCTGTGTGATGTTCTGCTAGTGACACTGCTAAGCCTTACCACTCACTAAACAAACTACAAAAGGTTCCACTAAGGACTGGGGTAGCAGCACTCAGTAACAGAGGATGCGTCACGCAGACCGCTAAAAAATGACCAACTAATACTAACTAAACCTATCAATCCATCCACCACTATCTCTTCGTAGTGACAGTACGACAAAGGAAGGACTAGAGTCTCTCTAGCAATAGCATTACTTAACTTAAGTTCTCTAAAGTAAACTCTTACATAATCAGCCCAAGCGAGCGCAAAGTTGCAAACAAGTAAGAGTAGCGCCGAGCACCTGTGTCCTACAATCACAGAAGATTTTGAAAAGTAATTTACCTGCAATGTAAGCAGCAGCATTCTTGCTATTCAAAAAAATATTATATACAATACTTATACTATTAGTATATTAGCTACTCATCAAGCCCCACAACCTCGACACCTAGCAGGTCCAGCAGGTCCTGCTCCCGGTCCAAGATGTCTGACCACCAGTGGGCCAGCTGGTTATGGGTGCGTCGGACCCCTGAGCAGCGAAACACTGACCGGCGCATCTTCGCCCACCGGCGGTGACGCTCCTGGGTAGGGTACCCGGAGCCAGGCCTGCCTCCTGCTGCCAAGGTGAAGGGGAGGTGGCGCTGCACACAAAAAAAAGGGCAGCCATCTCCGCCTCGCCAAAAGGTTCCCGGACCTGCGCACCTGGAGGGCGCAGTCTGCCGCAGACGGCTCTTGGGCGCAGGTGCCTTGCCCTTGGAGCTAGTACCCTTAGCCATGGTTCTGGGGTGTGCGGGGGGGGGCAGAAAAGATATTTTAGAAGGTAAAAACAAAGTTATGGGAAGAAGTAGGAGCTTAAAGAAGGAAATAATATAAAACAGTAGAAAAGTGAAAAAACGCAGTAAAAGTAGAAATAAAATGTAAAATATAGACTTATGGACAGAGAGGGATAGATAATAAATAAAAAATATCAGAAAAACAGTGTAAAACCCAATGGATTGCAAAGATAGAGGGAGGATAGAAAAGTAGGCTCAGAACCATAGCATAGAGTGAAAAACAAGATGGCCGCGCCTGACGCGACAGCGTGGGTAAGTTTGCGTGATATTTCCCCCCGAGCACGCAAGAAGCGTCACGAACACGTACAACGCATTACCGAACATGAAATGCGCATCGCGAACACGCTATACGCGACCCGGAACAGGAAATAAGGCATCGCGAACGTGCGGGACAAGTGAAAAACAAGATGGCCGCACACATAGGCGACTGCATGGGCAAGTTCACAAGATACTATCCCTCGAGCACGCAAACAGTGTCCCGAACACACAATACACATTCCCGAACAAGAAAAACGCATCGCGAACCGGTGGGACAAGCAGCAGCTACGCAGGCTCGAGTAGCTACGCGTAGCGGTTTTACATCTTCGTGTAGCCTTGTGTAGCGCGAACTACGCCCAGGGTTAAATTGTGTATGCAAAATGGAAAGTAAGGCCTGACAACTGGTAGCACTTGTCAGGACAACATGCTAATTTAGCACAATGCGCACAGGCCCTATACTGAAGACCTATGTCCCTTCTCTGCGCATTTCTTCAGCACTAGCCCTGGCACACACAGTGCACAATACTTAGGGATCTTGCTAGTAAGGCAAACATACCAATCAGAGACAACCAATCACCACTACAATTTATACAGGGAACATCTGTACTTGCACACTGATTAGCAGTGGCAAGTACATACAACATCTAACTTCATAGGGGTCTATCAGGAAAACGGTCTAGGGGAAAAGCAAAATGTTTAAGTGAACTTTAGCCAAAAGGGCCAACTCCATCATTATTCTCCAATCCCCCGTGAGTCTCCATCATTATTCTCCATCCCCCCAGATGTCTCTATCATTATTCTACAGCCCCAGTGTGTCTCCATCATTATTCCCAACCCCACAGGTGTCTCTATGATTATTTCCAGTCCCTCTGGGTGTCTCCATCATTATTCTCCAGCCCCCTGTATTTCCATCATTATTCTCCAGTCCTCCCCATGTGACTTCATCATTGTTCTCCATCCTCCATGTGTCTCCATCATTATTCTCCAGCACCTGTGTGTCTCCATCATTATTCTTCAGCTCCACCTGTGTGTCTCCATCATTATTATCCAGCCCAAGTGTGCCTCCATCATTGTTCTCCAGCCCCGTGTGTCTCCATCATTATTCTCCAGCCCCCCTTGTGTCGCCATCATTGTTTTCCAGGCCCGTGTGTCTCCATCATTATTCTCCAGCCCCGTGCACCCCCATCATTAATCTTCAGCCCCCCCTTGTTTCTCCATTATTATTCTCCAGTCCCCCATGTGTCTCCATCATTATTCTCCAGGCCTGTGTGTCTCTATCATTATTCCCCATCCCCCCATGTGTCTCCATCATTATTCTCCACCCTGTGTGTCTCCATCATTATTCTCCACCCCCAGGTGTTTCCATCAGAATTCTCCAGCCCCGTATGTCTCTGTCATTATTATCAATCCCCTGTGTGTCTCCATCATTATACTTCAGCCTCCCTGTGTATCTGCTTCATTACTCACCATCTCCGTGGTGTCTCCATGATTATCCTCCAGCCCCCTGTGTGTCTCCATCATTATACTTCAGCGTCCCTGTGTGTCTGCTTCATTATTCTCCAGTCCTCCCATGCGTCTCCATCATTATTCTCCAGCACCACAGGTGTCTCAATCATTATTCTCCAATCGCCTCTGTGTCTCCATCATTATTCTCCAGTCCTACCATGTGTCTCCATCATTATTCTCCAGTCCCTGTGTGTCTACATCATTATTCTCCAATACCAGTGTGTCTCCAACATTACTCTCCAGTCCCCAATGTGTCTCAATCATTCTCCAGCCCCCAGTGTGTCTCCATCATTATTGTCCATCCCTCGGGTATCTCCATCATTATTCTCCATGCCTGTGTGTTTCCATCATTATTCTCCAGCCCCCTGTGTGCCTCCATCATTATTCTGCAGTCCCCCTTGTGTCTCTATCACTATTATCCAGCCCCCTGTGTGCCTCCATCATTATTCTCCTAACCTCTGCATATGTTTCCCTCTTTATTCTCCAGTCCCCGTGTGTCTCCAGGATTATTGTCCAGCCTTCTGGGTGTCTCTATCATTATTCTCCAATCCCCTCTGTGTTTCCATCATTATTCTCCAGCACCAAAGGTGTCTCCATCATTATTCTCCAATCCCCTGTGTGTCTCCATCATTATTCTCCAGCGCCACAGGTATCTCCATCAATATTCTCCAGCCCGTGTTTCTCCATCATTATTATCCAATTCCTTGTGTGTCTCCATCATTATTCTCCAGCGCCATAGGTGTCTCCATCATTATTCTCCAATCCCCCATGTGTTTCCTTCATTATTCACCAGCGCCACGGGTGTTTCCATCATTATTCTCCAGACGCCATGTGTCTCCATCATTATTCTCCACTCCTCTGTGTGTCTCCATCATTATTCTCCATCCCGTGTGGGTCCATCATTATTCTCCAGCCCGTGTGTCTCCATCATTATTCTCCATCCTGTGTGGGTCCATCATTATTCTCCATCCCGTGTGGGTCCATCATCATTCTCCAGCCCCCTGTGTGTCTCCATCATTACTCGCCAGTTCCCCATGTATCTTCATTATTATTCTCAGCCTCCTGTGTGTATTCCCTCAATATTCTCCAGCCCCCTATCTGTCTCAATCATTATTCTCCAGCCCCCTGTGTGTGTCTCCCTCATTATTCTCCACCCCGTGTGTCTCCATCATTATTCTCCCGCCTCCTGTGTATCACCATCATTATTCTACAGCCCCCCATGTGTCTCCATCATTATTCTCCAGCCCCATGTGTCGCCATCATTATTCTCCAGCTCCAGTATGTCTCACTCATTACTCTCCATCCGTGTGTCTACATCATAAATCTCCAGCCCTGTGTGTGTGTCCATCATTATTCTCTACCCCATGTGTTTCCATCATTATTTTCCAGCCCCTGTGTGTCTCCATCATTATTTGCCAGCCCAGTGTGTCTCTATCATTATTCTCCAGCCCTATGTGTCCATCATTATTCTCCAGCGCCCTTGCTCCTCCATCATTATTCTCCAGTCCTGTGTCTCCATCATTATTGTCCAGCCCTGTGTGTCTCCATCATTATTGTCCAGCCCCCCTTGTGTCCCCATTATTATTCTCCAGCACCCCTGTGTCTCCATCATTATTCTCCAGCCCCCTTTGTATGTCCATCATTATTATCCAGCACCCCTGTGTCTCCATCATTATTCTAGAGCCCCCCTTGTGTCTCCATCATTATTCTCCAGCCCTGTTTGTCTCCATCATTATTACCCACTCCTCTGTGTGTCTCCATCATTATTCTCCATCCAAGTGTGGCTCGGTCATTACTTGCCAGCCCAGTGTGTCTCCATCATTATTCTCCAGCCCCTGTGTGTCTCCATCATTATTTGCCAGCCCAGTGTGTCTCTATCATTATTCTCCAGCCCTATGTGTCCATCATTATTCTCCAGCGCCCTTGCTCCTCCATCATTATTCTCCAGTCCTGTGTCTCCATCATTATTGTCCAGCCCTGTGTGTCTCCATCATTATTGTCCAGCCCCCCTTGTGTCCCCATTATTATTCTCCAGCACCCCTGTGTCTCCATCATTATTCTCCAGCCCCCTTTGTATGTCCATCATTATTATCCAGCACCCCTGTGTCTCCATCATTATTCTAGAGCCCCCCTTGTGTCTCCATCATTATTCTCCAGCCCGTGTGTCTCCATCATTATTCTCCAGCCCCCCTTGTGTCTCCATCATTATTCTCCAGACTCCTTTGTGTCTCCATCATTATTCTCAAGTCCTGGGTGTCTCTATCATTATTCTCCAGCCCCCTGTGTGCCTCCATCAATATTCTGGAGCTCCCCTTGTGTCTCCATCATTATTCTCAAGCCCTGTGTGTATCCATCATTATTCTGCAGTCCCGTGTGTCTCCATTATTATTCTCCAGCCCCCCTGTGTCTCCATCATTATTCTCCAGCCCCCCCTTGTGTCTCCATCATTATTATCCAATCCCTTGTGTGTCTCCATCATTATTCTCCAGCGTCACAGGTGTATCCATCATTATTCTCCAATCCCCTGTGTGTTTCCATCATTATTCACCAGCGCCACGGGTGTCTCCATCATTATTCTCCAGACTCCATGTGTCTCCATCATTATTCTCCACTCCTCTATGTGTCTCTATCATTTTTCTCCATCCAGGTGTGGCTCGATCATTATTCTCCAGCCCCTGTGTGTCTCCATCATTATACTCCAGCCCGTGTGTCTCCATCATTATTCACTAGCCCAGTGTGTCTCCATCATTATTCTCCAGCCCCATGTGTCTCCATCATTATTCTCCAGCGCCCTTGCTCCTCCATCATTATTCTCCAGTCCTGTGTCTCCATCATTATTGTCCAGCCCTGTGTGTCTCCATCATTATTGTCCAGCCCCCCTTGTGTCCCCATTATTATTCTCCAGCACCCCTGTGTCTCCATCATTATTCTCCAGCCCCCTTTGTATGTCCATCATTATTATCCAGCACCCCTGTGTCTCCATCATTATTCTAGAGCCCCCCTTGTGTCTCCATCATTATTCTCCAGCCCCGTGTGTCTCCATCATTATTCTCCAGCTCCCCTTGTGTCTCCATCATTATTCTCCAGCCTCCTTTGTGTCTCCATCATTATGCTCAAGTCCTGGGTGTCTCCATCATTATTCTCCAGCCCCCTGTGTGCCTCCATCAATATTCTGGAGCTCCCCTTGTGTCTCCATCATTATTCTCCAGCCCCCCTTGTGTCTCCATCATTATTCTCAAGCCCTGTGTGTATCCATCATTATTCTGCAGTCCCGTGTGTCTCCATTATTATTCTCCAGCCCCCCTGTGTCTCCATCATTATTCTCCAGCCCCCCCTTGTGTCTCCATCATTATTATCCAATCCCTTGTGTGTCTCCATCATTATTCTCCAGCGTCACAGGTGTATCCATCATTATTCTCCAATCCCCTGTGTGTTTCCATCATTATTCACCAGCTCCACGGGTGTCTCCATCATTATTCTCCAGACTCCATGTGTCTCCATCATTATTCTCCACTCCTCTATGCGTCTCTATCATTTTTCTCCATCCAGGTGTGGCTCGATCATTATTCTCCAGCCCCTGTGTGTCTCCATCATTATTCTCCAGCCCGTGTGTCTCCATCATTATTCACTAGCCCAGTGTGTCTCCATCATTATTCTCCAGCCCCATGTGTCTCCATCATTATTCTCCAGCCCCCTTGTGTCTCCATCATTATTCTCCAGTCCTGTGTCTCCATCAATATTGTCCAGCCCCGTGTGTCTCCATCATTATTGTCCAGCCCCCCTTGTGTCTCCATCATTATTCTCCAGCCCCGTGTGTCTCCATCATTATTCTCCAGCTCCCCTTGTGTCTCCATCATTATTCTCCAGCCTCCTTTGTGTCTCCATCATTATGCTCAAGTCCTGGGTGTCTCCATCATTATTCTCCAGCCCCCTGTGTGCCTCCATCAATATTCTGGAGCTCCCCTTGTGTCTCCATCATTATTCTCCAGCCCCCCTTGTGTCTCCATCATTATTCTCAAGCCCTGTGTGTATCCATCATTATTCTGCAGTCCCGTGTGTCTCCATTATTATTCTCCAGCCCCCCTGTGGCTCCATCATTATTCTCCAGCCCCCCCTTGTGTCTCCATCATTATTATCCAATCCCTTGTGTGTCTCCATCATTATTCTCCAGCGTCACAGGTGTATCCATCATTATTCTCCAATCCCCTGTGTGTTTCCATCATTATTCACCAGCTCCACGGGTGTCTCCATCATTATTCTCCAGACTCCATGTGTCTCCATCATTATTCTCCACTCCTCTATGCGTCTCTATCATTTTTCTCCATCCAGGTGTGGCTCGATCATTATTCTCCAGCCCCTGTGTGTCTCCATCATTATTCTCCAGCCCGTGTGTCTCCATCATTATTCACTAGCCCAGTGTGTCTCCATCATTATTCTCCAGCCCCATGTGTCTCCATCATTATTCACCAGCCCCCTTGTGTCTCCATCATTATTCTCCAGTCCTGTGTCTCCATCAATATTGTCCAGCCCCGTGTGTCTCCATCATTATTGTCCAGCCCCCTTTGTGTCTCCATCATTATTCTGCAGCCCCCGTGTGTCTCCATTATTATTCTCCAGCCCCCTGTGTTTCCATCATTATTTTCCAGCCCACTTTGTCTGCATCATTCTTCTCCAGGACCCCTTGTGTCTCCATCATTATTCTCCAGCCCCCCGTGTCTCCAAACGTATTGTCCAGCCCCCCTTGTGTCTCCATCATTATTCGCCAACCCCTGTGTGTCTCCATTATTATTCTCCATCCCCCTGTGTCTCCATCATTATTCTCTAGCCCCTCTGTGTCTCCATCATTATTCTCCCGGCTTCCTGTGTCTCCATAATTATTCTACAGCCCCCTTGTGTCTCCATAATTATTCTACAGCCCCCCTTGTGTCTCCATCATTATTCTCCAGCCCCTCTGTGTCTCCATCATTATTCTCCCGGCTTCCTGTGTCTCCATAATTATTCTACAGCCACCCTTGTGTCTCCATCATTATTCTCCAGCCTCCCCCTCCTTGTGCCTACATCATTATTCGCCAGCCCCCTTGTGTCTCCATCATTATTCTCAAGACCTAGGTGTCTCCATCATTATTCTCCAGCCCCCGTGTGTCTCCATCATTATTCTCCAGCCCCCCTTGTGTCTGCATCATTATTCTCCAGCCCCGTGTGTCTCCATCATTATTCTACAGCCCCCGTGTGTCTCCATCATTATTCGCCAGTCCCCCTTGTGTCTCCATCATTATTCTCCAGCCCCCCTGATTCTCTACCATTATTCTCCAGCCCTGGTGTCTCCATCATTATTCTACAGTCCCTGTGTGTCTCCATCGTTATTGTCCAGCTCCCCTTGTGTCTCCATCATTATTCTCCAGCCCCATGTGTCTTCATCATTATTCTCCAGCCCCCCTGAGTCTCTACCATTATTCTCCAGCCCCCTTGTGTCTTCATTATTATTCTATAGTCCCTGTGTGTCTCCATCATTATTCTCTAGCCCCCCTTGTGTCTCCATCATAATTCTCCAGCCCCCCTTGTGTCTCCATCATTATTCTCCAGCCCCCCTGAGTCTCTACCATTATTCTCCAGCCCCGGTGTGTCTCCATCATTATTCTACAGCCCCCCTTGTGTCTGCATCATTATTCTCAAGCCCCCGTGTGTCTTCATCATTATTCTCCAGCCCCCGTGTGTCTGTCTCCATTATTATTCTCCAGCCTCCGTGTGTTTCCATCATTATTCTCCAGCCCTCCTTGTGTTTCCATCATTATTCTCAAGTCCTGTGTGTCTCCATCATTATTCTCCACACCCCCTTGTGTCTCCATCATTATTCTCCAGACTCCCTTGTGTCTCCATTGTTATTCTCTCAAGTCCTGGGTGTCTCCATCATTATTCTCCAGCCCCCTGTGTGCCTCCATCATTATTCTGATGCCCTCTGCATATGTCTCCCTCTTTATTCTCCAGTCCCCATGTGTCTTCATCATTTTTCTCAAGCCCCCTGGGTGTCTACATCATTATTCTCCAGCCCCCGTGTGTCTCCCTCATTACTGTCCATCCGTGTGTCTACCTCATAAATCTCAAGCCCCGTGTGTCTCGATCATTATTCTCCAACCCCATGTGTTTCTATCATTATTCTCCAGCTCCTGTGTGTCTCCATTATTATTCTCCAGTCCTCCCATGTGGCTCCATCATTATTCTTCAGCGCAACAGGTGTCTCCATCATTATTTTTCAATCACCTGTGTGTCTCCATCATTATTCTCCAGTGCCATGGATGTCTCCATCATTATTCTCCAGCCCTGTGTGTCTCCATAATTATTATCCAATCCCTTGTGTGTCTCCATCATTATTCTCCAGCGTCACAAGTGTATCCATCATTATTCTCCAATCCCCTGTGTGTTTTCATCATTATTCACCAGCGCCACGGGTGTCTGCATCATTTTTCTCCAGACTCCATGTGTCTCCATCATTATTCTCCACTCCTCTGTGTGTCTCTATCATTATTCTCCATCCAGGTGTGGCTCGATCATTATTCTCCAGCCCCTGTGTGTCTCCATCATTATTCTCCAGCCCGTCTGTCTCCATCATTATTTACTAGCCCAGTGTGTCTCCATCATTATTCTCCAGCCCCATGTGTCTCCATCATTATTCTCCATCCCCCTTGTGTCTCCATCATTATTCTCCAGTCCTGTGTCTCCATCAATATTCTCCAGCCCTGTGTGTCTCCATCATTATTGTCCAGCCCCCTTGTGTCTCCATCATTATTCTGCACCCCCGTGTGTCTTCATTATTATTCTCCAGTCCCCTGTGTCTCCATCATTACTCTCCAGCCCCCTTTGTCTCCATCATTATTCTCCAGCACCCCTTGTGTCTCCATCATTATTCTCAAGCCCCCGTGTATCTCCAAAATGATTGTTCAGCCCCCCTTGTGTCTCCATCATTATTCTCCAGCCCCTGTGTGTCTCCATTAATATTCTCCATCCCCCTGTGTCTCCATCATTATTCTCCAGCCCCCCTGTGTCTCTATAATTATTCTACAGCCCCCCTTGTGTCTCCATCAATATTCTCAGGCCCCCTGTGTCTCCATCATTATTCTCCAGCCCCCTTGTGTCTACATCATTATTCGCCAGCCCCCTTGTGGTTCCATAATTTTTTCAAGACCTGTGTGTCTCCATCATTATTCTCCAGCCCCCTGTGTGCCTCCATCATTATTCTGCAGCCCTGCTTGTGTCATCATCATTATTATCCAGCCCCCGTATGTCTCCATCATTATTCTCCAGCCCCCCTTGTGTCTGCATCATTATTCTCCAGCCCCCGTGTGTCTCCATCATTATTCTCCAGCCCCCCTGAGTCTCTACCATTATTCTCCAGCCCTGGTGTCTCCATCATTATTCTACAGCCCCCTGTGTGCCTCCATCATTATTCTGCTGCCCTCTACATATGTCTCCCTCTTTATTCTCCAGTCCCCATGTGTTTTCATCATTATTCTCAAGCCCCCTGGGTGTCTCCATCATTATTCTCCAGCCCCAGTGTGTCTCGATCATTATTCTCCACCCCCATGTGTTTCTATCATTATTCTCCATCCCCTGTGTGTCTCCATTATTATTCTCCAGTCCTCCCCTGTGGCTCCATCATTATTCTCCAGCGCAACAGGTGTCTCCATCATTATTTTTCAATCGCCTATGTGTCTCCATCATTATTCTCCAGTGCCATGGGTGTCTCCATCATTATTCTCCAGCCCCGTGTGTCTCCATCATTATTATCCAATCCCTTGTGTGTCTCCATCATTATTCTCCAGCGTCACAGGTGTATCCATCATTATTCTCCAATCCCGTGTGTGTTTCCATCATTATTCACCAGCGCCACGGGTGTCTCCATCATTATTCTCCAGACTCCATGTGTCTCCATCATTATTCTCCACTCCTCTATGTGTCTCTATCATTATTCTCCATCCAGGTGTGGCTCGATCATTATTCTCCAGCCCCTGTGTGTCTCCATCATTATTCTCCAGCCCGTGTGTCTCCATCATTATTCACTAGCCCAGTGTGTCTCCATCATTATTCTCCAGCCCCATGTGTCTCCATCATTATTCTCCAGCCCCCTAATGTCTCCATCATTATTCTCCAGTCCTGTGTCTCCATCAGTATTGTCCAGCCCCGTGTGTCTCCATCATTATTGTCCAGCCCCCCTTGTGTCTCCATCATTATTCTGCAGCCCCCGTGTGTCTCCATTATTATTCTCCAGCCCCCTGTGTCTCCATCATTATTTTCCAGCCCACTTTGTCTGCATCATTCTTCTCCAGCACCCCTTGTGTCTCCATCATTATTCTCCAGCCCCCCCGTGTCTCCAAAATTATTGTCCAGCCCCCCTTGTGTCTCCATCAATATTCGCCAACCCCTGTGTGTCTTCATTATTATTCTCCATCCCCCTGTGTCTCCATCATTATTCTCCAGCCCCTGTGTGTCTTCATCATTATTCTCCAGCCCTCGTGTGTCTGTCTCCATTATTATTCTCCAGCCTCCGTGTGTTTCCATCATTATTCTCCAGCCCTCCTTGTGTTTCCATCATTATTCTCAAGTCCTGTGTGTCTCCATCATTATTCTCCACACCCCCTTGTGTCTCCATCATTATTCTCCAGACTCCCTTGTGTCTCCATTGTTATTCTCTCAAGTCCTGGGTGTCTCCATCATTATTCTCCAGCCCGTGTGTCTCCATCATTATTCACTAGCCCAGTGTGTCTCCATCATTATTCTCCAGCCCCATGTGTCTCCATCATTATTCTCCAGCCCCCTTGTGTCTCCATCATTATTCTCCAGTCCTGTGTCTCCATCAGTATTGTCCAGCCCAGTGTGTCTCCATCATTATTGTCCAGCCCCCCTTGTGTCTCCATCATTATTCTGCAGCCCCCGTGTGTCTCCATTATTATTTTCCAGCCCCCTGTGTCTCCATCATTATTTTCCAGCCCACTTTGTCTGCATCATTCTTCTCCAGCACCCCTTGTGTCTCCATCATTATTCTCCAGCCCCCCCGTGTCTCCAAAATTATTGTCCAGCCCCCCTTGTGTCTCCGTCATTATTCGCCAACCCCTGTGTGTCTCCATTATTATTCTCCATCCCCCTGTGTCTCCATCATTATTCTCCAGCCCCTCTGTGTCTCCATCATTATTCTCCCGGCTTCCTGTGTCTCCATAATTATTCTACAGCCCCCCTTGTGTCTCCATCATTATTCTCCAGCCCCCCTGTGTCTCCATCATTATTCTACAGCCCCCCCCCCCTTGTGCCTACATCATTATTTGCCAGCCCCCTTGTGTCTCCATCATTATTCTCAAGACCTGGGTGTCTCCATCATTATTCTCCAGCCCCCGTGTGTCTCCATCATTATTCTCCAGCCCCCCTTGTGTCTGCATCATTATTCTCCAGCCCCCGTGTGTCTCCATCATTATTCTACAGCCCCGTGTGTCTCCATCATTATTCGCCAGTCCCCCTCGTGTCTCCATCATTATTCTCCAGCCCCCCTGATTCTCTACCATTATTCTCCAGCCCTGGTGTCTCCATCATTATTCTACAGTCCCTGTGTGTCTCCATCGTTATTGTCCAGCTCCCCTTGTGTCTCCATCATTATTCTTCAGCCCCATGTGTCTTCATCATTATTCTCCAGCCCCCCTGAGTCTCTACCATTATTCTCCAGCCCCCTTGTGTCTTCATTATTATTCTATAGTCCCTGTGTGTCTCCATCATTATTCTCTAGCCCCCCTTGTGTCTCCATCATTATTCTCCAGCCCCCCTTGTGTCTCCATCATAATTCTCCAGCCCCCCTTGTGTCTCCATCATTATTCTCCAGCCCCCCTGAGTCTCTACCATTATTCTCCAGCCCCGGTGTGTCTCCATCATTATTCTACAGCCCCCCTTGTGTCGGCATCATTATTCTCCAGCCCCCGTGTGTCTCCATCATTATTCTCCAGCTCCCGTGTGTCTGTCTCCATTATTATTCTCCAGCCTCCGTGTGTTTCCATCATTATTCTCCAGCCCTCCTTGTGTTTCCATCATTATTCTCAAGTCCTGTGTGTCTCCATCATTATTCTCCACACCCCCTTGTGTCTCCATCATTATTCTCCAGACTCCCTTGTGTCTCCATTGTTATTCTCTCAAGTCCTGGGTGTCTCCATCATTATTCTCCAGCCCCCTGTGTGCCTCCATCATTATTCTGATGCCCTCTGCATATGTCTCCCTCTTTATTCTCCAGTCCCCATGTGTCTTCATCATTTTTCTCAAGCCCCCTGGGTGTCTCCATCATTATTCTCCAGCCCCCGTGTGTCTCCCTCATTACTGTCCATCCATGTGTCTACCTCATAAATCTACAGCCCTGTGTGTCTCGATCATTATTCTCCAACCCCATGTGTTTCTATCATTATTCTCCAGCTCCTGTGTGTCTCCATTATTATTCTCCAGTCCTCCCATGTGGCTCCATCATTATTCTTCAGCGCAACAGGTGTCTCCATCATTATTTTTCAATCACCTGTGTGTCTCCATCATTATTCTCCAGTGCCATGGGTGTCTCCATCATTATTCTCCAGCCCTGTGTGTCTCCATAATTATTATCCAATCCCTTGTGTGTCTCCATCATTATTCTCCAGCGTCACAAGTGTATCCATCATTATTCTCCAATCCCCTGTGTGTTTTCATCATTATTCACCAGCGCCACGGGTGTCTCCGTCATTATTCTCCAGACTCCATGTGTCTCCATCATTATTCTCCACTCCTCTGTGTGTCTCTATCATTATTCTCCATCCAGGTGTGGCTCGATCATTATTCTCCAGCCCCTGTGTGTCTCCATCATTATTCTCCAGCCCGTCTGTCTCCATCATTATTTACTAGCCCAGTGTGTCTCCATCATTATTCTCCAGCCCCATGTGTCTCCATCATTATTCTCCATCCCCCTTGTGTCTCCATCATTATTCTCCAGTCCTGTGTCTCCATCAATATTCTCCAGCCCTGTGTGTCTCCATCATTATTGTCCAGCCCCCCTTGTGTCTCCATCATTATTCTGCACCCCGTGTGTCTTCATTATTATTCTCCAGCCCCCTGTGTCTCCATCATTATTCTCCAGCCCCCTTTGTCTCCATCATTATTCTCCAGCACCCCTTGTGTCTCCATCATTATTCTCAAGCCCATGTGTATCTCCAAAATTATTGTTCAGCCCCCCTTGTGCCTCCATCATTATTCTCCAGCCCCTGTGTGTCTCCATTAATATTCTCCATCCCCCTGTGTCTCCATCATTATTCTCCAGCACCCCTGTGTCTCTATAATTATTCTACAGCCCCCCTTGTGTCTCCATCAATATTCTCAGGCCCCCTGTGTCTCCATCATTATTCTCCAGCCCCCTTGTGTCTACATCATTATTCGCCAGCCCCCTTGTGTCTCCATCATTTTTTTCAAGACCTGTGTGTCTCCATCATTATTCTCCAGCCCCCTGTGTGCCTCCATCATTATTCTGCAGCCCCGCTTGTGTCATCATCATTATTATCCAGCCCCCCTTGTGTCTCCATCATTATTATCAAGTCCTGGGCATCTCCATCATTATTCTCCAGCCCCCCGTATGTCTCCATCATTATTCTCCAGCCCCCCTTGTGTCTGCATCATTATTCTCCAGCCCCCGTGTGTCTCCATCATTATTCTCCAGCCCCCGTGTGTCTCCATCATTATTCTCCAGCCCCCCTGAGTCTCTACCATTATTCTCCAGCCCTGGTGTCTCCATCATTATTCTACAGTCCCTGTGTGTCTCCATCATTATTGTCCAGCTCCCCTTGTGTCTCCATCATTATTCTCCAGCCCCATGTGTCTTCATCATTATTCTCCAGCCCCCCTGAGTCTCTACCATTATTCTCCAGCCCCTTTGTGTCTCCATCATTATTCTATAGTCCCTGTGTGTCTCCATCATTATTCTGATGCCCTCTGCATATGTCTCCCTCTTTATTCTCCAGTCCCCATGTGTCTTCATCATTATTCTCAAGCCCCCTGGGTGTCTCCCTCATTACTCTCCATCCGTGTATCTACATCATAAATCTCCAGCCCCGTGTGTCTCCATCATTATTCTCCACCCCCATGTCTTTCTATCATTATTCTCCAGCTCCTGTGTGTCTCCATTATTATTCTCCAGTCCTCCCATGTGGCTCCATCATTATTCTCCAGCGCAACAGGTGTCTCCATCATTATTTTTCAATCGCCTGCGTGTCTCCATCATTATTCTCCAGTGCCATGGGTGTCTCCATCATTATTCTCCAGCCCTGTGTGTCTCCATCATTATTATCCAATCCCTTGTGTGTCTCCATCATTATTCTCCAGCGTCACAATTGTATCCATCATTATTCTCCAATCCCCTGTGTGTTTTCATCATTATTCACCAGCGCCACGGGTGTCTCCATCATTATTCTCCAGACTCCATGTGTCTCCATCATTATCCTCCACTCCTCTGTGTGTCTCTATCATTATTCTCCATCCAGGTGTGGCTCGATCATTATTCTCCAGCCCCTGTGTGTCTCCATCATTATTCCCCAGCCCGTGTGTCTCCATCATTATTTACTAGCCCAGTGTGTCTCCATCATTATTCTCCAGCCCCATGTGTCTCCATCATTATTCTCCATCCCCCTTGTGTCTCCATCATTATTCTCCAGTCCTGTGTCTCCATCAATATTCTCCAGCCCCCGTGTGTCTCCATCATTATTGTCCAGCCGACCTTGTGTCTCCATCATTATTCTGCAGCCCCTGTGTGTCTTCATTATTATTCTCCGGCCCCCTGTGTCTCCATCATTATTCTCCAGCCCCCTTTGTCTCCATCATTATTCTCCAGCACCCCGTGTGTCTCCATCATTATTGTCCAGCCCCCCTTGTGTCTCCATCATTATTCTTCAGCCCCTGTGTGTCTCCATTAATATTTTCCAGCCCCTCTGTGTCTCCATCATTATTATCCCGCCCCCCTGTGTCTCTATAATTATTCTACAGCCCCCCTTGTGTCTCCATCATTATTCTCCAGCCCCCCTGTGTCTCCATCATTTTTCTCCAGCCCCCCTTGTGTCTACATCATTATTCGCCAGCCCCCTTGTGTCTCCATCATTTTTCTCAAGACCAGTGTGTCTCCATCATTATTCTCCAGCCCCCTGTGTGCCTCCATCATTATTCTGCAGCCCCGCTTGTGTCACCATCCTTATTATCCAGCCCCCCTTGTGTCTCCATCATTATTCTCAAGTCCTGGGCGTCTCCATCATTATTCTCCAGCCCCCGTATGTCTCCATCATTATTCTCCAGCCCCCCTTGTGTCTGCATCATTATTCTCCAGCCCCCGTGTGTATCCATCATTATTCTCCAGCCCCCGTGTGTCTCCATCATTATTCTCCAGCCCCCCTGAGTCTCTACCATTATTCTCCAGCCCTGGTGTCTCCATCATTATTCTACAGTCCCTGTGTGTCTCCATCACTATTGTCCAGCTCCCCTTGTGTCTCCATCATTATTCTTCAGCCCCATGTGTCTTCATCATTATTCTCCAGCCCCCCTGAGTCTCTACCATTATTGTCCAGCCCCTTTGTGTCTCCATCATTATTCTATGGTCCCTGTGTGTCTCCATAATTATTCTGATGCCCTCTGCATATGTCTCCCTCTTTATTCTCCAGTCCCCATGTGTCTTCATCATTATTCTCAAGCCCCCTGGGTGTCTCCATCATTATTCTCCAGCCCCCGTATGTCTCCCTCATTACTCTCCATCCGTGTGTCTACATCATAAATCTCCAGCCCTGTGTGTCTCGATCATTATTCTCCACCCCATGTCTTTCTATCATTATTCTCCAGCTCCTGTGTGTCTCCATTATTATTCTCCAGTCCTCCCATGTGGCTCCATCATTATTCTCCAGCACAACAGGTGTCTCCATCATTATTTTTCAATCGCCTGTGTGTCTCCATCATTATTCTCCAGTGCCATGGGTGTCTCCATCATTATTCTCCAGCCCTGTGTGTCTCCATCATTATTATCCAAACCCTTGTGTGTCTCCATCATTATTCTCCAGCGTCACAAGTGTATCCATCATTATTCTCCAATCCCCTGTGTGTTTTCATCATTATTCACCAGCGCCACGGGTGTCTCCATCATTATTCTCCAGACTCCATGTGTCTCCATCATTATTCTCTACTCCTCTGTGTGTCTCTATCATTATTCTCCATCCAGGTGTGGCTCGATCATTATTCTCCAGCCCCTGTGTGTCTCCATCATTATTCTCCAGCCCGTGTGTCTCCATCATTATTTACTAGCCCAGTGTGTCTCCATCATTATTCTCCAGCCCCATGTGTCTCCATCATTATTCTCCATCCCCGTTGTGTCTCCATCATTATTCTCCAGTCCTGTGTCTCCATCAATATTCTCCAGCCCCGTGTGTCTCCATCATTATTGTCCAGCCCCCCTTGTGTCTCAATCATTATTCTGCAGCCCCCGTGTGTCTTCATTATTATTCTCCGGCCCCCTGTGTCTCCATCATTATTCTCCAGCCCCCTTTGTCTCCATCATTATTCTCCAGCACCCCATGTGTCTCCATCATTATTCTCCAGCCCCCCTGTGTCTCCAAAATTATTGTCCAGCCCCCTTGTGTCTCCATCATTATTCTTCAGCCCCTGTGTGTCTCCATTAATATTCTCCATCCCCCTGTGTCTCCATCATTATTCTCCAGCCCCTCTGTGTCTCCATCATTATTCTCCTGCCCCCTGTGTCTCTATAATTATTCTTCAGCCCCCTTTGTGTCTCCATCATTATTCTCCAGCCCCCCTGTGTCTCCATCATTTTTCTCCAGCCCCCCTTGTGTCTACATCATTATTCGCCAGCCCCCTTGTGTCTCCATCATTTTTCTCAAGACCTGTGTGTCTCCATCATTATTCTCCAACCCCCTGTGTGCCTCCATCATTATTCTGCAGCCCCGCTTGTGTCACCATCATTATTATCCAGTCCCCCTTGTGTCTCCATCATTATTCTCAAGTCCTGGGCGTCTCCATCATTATTCTCCAGCCCCCGTATGTCTCCATCATTATTCTCCAGCCCCCCTTGTGTCTGCATCATTATTCTCCAGCCCCCGTGTGTCTCCATCTTTATTCTCCAGCCCCCGTGTGTCTCCATCATTATTCTCCAGCCCCCTGAGTCTCTCCCATTATTCTCCAGCCCTGGTGTCTCCATCATTATTCTACAGTCCCTGTGTATCTCCATCATTGTTGTCCAGCTCCCCTTGTGTCTCCATCATTATTCTCCAGCCCCATGTGTCTTCATCATTATTCTCCAGCCCCCCTGAGTCTCTACCATTATTCTCCAGCCCCCTTGTGTCTCCATCATTATTCTATAGTCCCTGTGTGTCTCAATCATTATTCTCTAGCCCCCCTTGTGTCTCTATCATTATTCTCCAGCCCCCCTTGTGTCTCCATCATTATTCTCCAGCCCCCCTGAGTCTCTACCATTATTCTCCAGCCCCGGTGTGTCTCCATAATTATTCTACAGCCCCCCTTGTGTTACACGATCATCTTGTTGTGCGTTATTCAAGATCCCCTTACACACACTACGACTCCCATAATGCACCATCAGTGAAGATAGGTTTGTGTACCGCCCCAAGTCTCCCTCGAACGAGCTCATTGGTCCGGAGATCGTTTAAACTGAAGCCCCTCCTTGAGTTCGTGGCTTGGCTTCCGAACCTCTTGTGAATCTCGTTGGAACCTGCTTCGCCCTCAAACCTGGTGCTGTATGTTTTTTGCTTACCGCGGGGCCTGCCTCTCTGGAAAATCCTGTAATCTACTTCGAACTTAGTCTCTACTCCTGTGGTGCAATCATCGTCTTCCCCGGATTAGGTTTGGTCGTGAACCTTGGACCTAATATACGTCATTGCAAACCAATTCCTGCCTTTGAACCCCCGTGTGGACGCAGAGGAGCTCGCTTGACGACAAACGTGCTGATTTCTTCTGCCCCGCACCTCAAGCGAGTTTTGAGGACATTTTCAAAAGCTTGTGCTGCCTACCTTTGTATTTGTATTTCCCCACCTGTGAACGGAGTCGCCGACTGGAATCTGAGCTGCGCCACCCACAGCGTTACGGGTACGTTACACGCGCTCCTCGCGTGTTTAACTTTTCTTTCTTTAGTTTGCCCAACCGGAACTAACACTCAATGCCACATTCCTGCTGATTGCAGGTAAAACGATCTCACCAAGACCTCTTTCTGCACAGTGCTCCACAAAATTTGTTTGAGCCGACAGTTCTTTTGCACGTTTAACTCTCTGGAGAGAATTATCAAGTTGTCACTGTGGAATAATTACTGTATTGAAAACAGACACAAACGGAGCCTCACGAACAGTGTTTTTTTTTTATTTTCAACAAAACTTTATTGCTTCAGTTTGGCATCAATATCCACTGCTTGATAAAGACTCCTCATGATAATTTCCTTTCCGTATGGAGCCACTTCTTTTCACTGAATAAGAGACTTTCCTCATTTCCCCAGTTGGGTGGAGAGTGTATAGAAGAAATACAAAAGGAAGAATATCTTTGCTGTTCAATTAGGAAATTGTGGAGGTACACAACCATTCTATATTTAGAGAGAGGTGATACACTGTCTGTTTCTATTGTCGCTTAATTCTGCCTGACCGGTTCTAACTCTTACCTTCTCTTCTCTCTCTGTTTTTTATTTTTTGTCTCTACTGCAGTACTGATACTCCGTCCCATACGCCTTCCTCCTGAGAAACTTCAGCCTCCCCGGTGGGCTTCCCAGAGGTCCTTTCCTTGTCCCGGCTCTTCCTTGGGGTAGTATTCATTTCTCAGATAGATTATCTTTCTGATGATGGCTCTGCCCTAGGGGAGAGTTGAGATACTGGTCTTCGCTCCTGTGGATGCCGGCAGTCACCCTAGGCTTATGCAAGTAAGTCGAGTAGCAAGAGTGACACATTGTGTCTTCATCATTATTCTCCAGCCCCCGTGTGTCTGTCTCCATTATTATCCTCCAGCCTCCGTGTGTTTCCATCATTATTCTCCAGCCCTCCTTGTGTTTCCATCATTATTCTCAAGTCCTGTGTGTCTCCATCATTATTCTCCAGCCCCGTGTGTCTCCATCATTATTCTCCAGCCCCGTGTGTCTCCATCATTATTCTCCAGCCCCGTGTGTCTCCATCATTATTCTCCAGCCCCTGTGTGTCTCCATTATTATTCTCCAGCCCCCCTTGTGTCTCCATCATTATTCTCCAGCCCCCCTGAGTCTCTACCAATTACTCTCCAGCCCGGTGTGTCTCCATCATTATTCTACAGTCCCTGTGTGTCTCCATCATTATTCTCCAGCCCCCCTTGAGTCTCCATCATTATTGTCTAGCCCCCATGTGTCTCCAAAATTATTGTCCAGCCCCCCTTGTGTCTCCATCATTATTCTCCAGCCCCTGTGTGTCTCCATTATTATTCTCCATCCCCCTGTGTCTCCATCATTATTCTCCCGCCCCCTGTGTCTCTATAATTATTCTACAGCCCCCCTTGTGTCTCCATCATTATTCTCCAGCCCCCCTTGTGTCTACATCATTATTCGCCAGCCCCCTTGTGTCTCCATCATTATTCTGCAGCCCGCTTGTGTCACCATCATTATTATCTAGCTCCCTTTGTGTCTCCATCATTATTCTCAAGTCCTGGGTGTCTCCATCATTATTCTCCAGCCCCCTGAGTCTCTACCATTATTCTCCAGCCCTGGTGTCTCATCATTATTCTACAGTCCCTGTGTGTCTCCATCATTATTGTCCAGCTCCCCTTGTGTCTCCATCATTATTCTCCAGCCCCATGTGTCTTCATCATTATTCTCCAGTCCCCCTGAGTCTCTACCATTATTCTCCAGCCCCCTTGTGTCTCCATCATTATTCTATAGTCCCTGTGTGTCTCCATCATTATTCTCCAGCCCCACTGTTGTCTCCATCATTATTCTCCAGCCCCCCTGAGTCTCTACCATTATTCTCCAGCCCCGGTGTGTCTCCATAATTATTCTCCAGCCCCCCTTGTGTCTGCATCATTATTCTCCAGCCCCCGTGTGTCTGTCTCCATTATTATTCTCCAGCCTCCGTGTGTTTCCATCATTACTCTCCAGCCCCCTTGTGTCTCCATCATTATTCTCCAGTCCCCGTGTGTCTCCATCATTATTCTCCAGTCCCCGTGTGTCTCCATCATTATTCTCCAGCCCTCCTTGTGTCTCCATCATTATTCTCCAGCCCCCTTTGTGTCTCCATCATTATTCTCCAGCCCCGTGTGTCTCCATCATTGTTCTTTAGCCCCCTTGTGTCTGCATCATTCTTCCCCAACCCCCATGTGTCTCCATCATTTTATCTCAAGACCTGTGTGTCTCCATCATTATTCTCCAGCCCGTGTGTCTCCATCATTATTCTCCAGACCCCATTGTGTCTCCATCATTATTCTCCAGCCCCGTGTGTCTCCATCATTATTCTCCAGCCCCTGTGAGTCTCCATTATTATTCACCAGCCCTCCTTGTGTCTCCATCATTATTCTCCAGCCCCCCTGAGTCTCTACCAATTATTCTCCAGCCCGGTGTGTCTCCATCATTATTCTACAGTCCCTGTGTGTCTGCATCATTATTCTCCAGCCCCCCTTGAGTCTCCATCATTATTCTCCAGCCCCCGTGTGTCTTCATCATTATTCTCCAGCCCCCCTGAGTCGGTACCATTATTTTCCAGCCCCCTTGTGTCTCCATCATTATTCTACAGGCCCTGTGTGTCTCCATCATTATTCTCTAGCTCCCTTGTGTCTCCATCATTATTCTCCAACCCCCCTTCTGTCTCCATGCCTGACAAAACACCATGGGAAAATTTCGCTACCGCAGCTTTGTGATATCTTCAAAGAGGGGTAGCGATATTTTAAGTCCCATTAACTCTGCCATAACGCAGGAATTTAATGGACTAAGGCATAGCTAACATGGGAGGTGGATTATGGTGGTACGACCACAGGGTCGTATCACCAAGGCTATTGCCGTTTTGGGTGCAACATCGCTGGTTTTCCAGCGATGTCTGCCCATTTGCCTGCATATCGCTGGAATATTATCGCCCTGAAGTAACGCGTTGCTGATAACGTGCTAACCGCCGGCGATAAATATAAAAGCACTAAGCGCGCTTTGCGATATTTTTGTTGATTACATATGAACTTTGATTAATCTTAATGTGATTGAACTCATATGGGAAGTTCATATTTATGTATTTGTAATATTGATTAAAAAAACATTGACATTCCTATGAGACTGTGGTTGATCTATAAGTGCCTCAATCATCAACTTTTAGTGTGAACTTTGTGGTGTATAAGGTGGTTATGTGTGAATGATAAGTGTTGAATATTTGATTTACCCAAAGGGAAAACTTCTTTTAACATATCTCAAATACCTACAGTGCACATGCCAGCTAGGGTTCGTAATTGTGTAATACCACAAATACAGCACCCATGCCAGCTAGGGTTCGTAATTGTGTAATACCACAAATACAGCACCCATGCCAGCTAGGGCTGTAATTGTGTAACACCACAAATACAGCACCCATGCCAGCTGGGGCTGTAATTGTGTAGCACCACAAATGCTTACAGGATAAATGGCCGATAAGGTTGACACTTTTTCATAGGAACGTACTGGCCATTTGTTTCAAGTCTTTACAAAGGCCAAGACGTGATAACATGGAGTTTTTTACATTTGTTTACTTTCAATTTTCAGTCAGGCATCATTGAGGCAGCCTGAGAACATATTTTTACGTGTTTTCTTGTCATATTGTCTGTATGCACAGATATGGGGAACAATCCCGGCCTTTGTTTTCCTGAATTGTGTAGTGCCAGCAGGGACATTAAAGTACTGGTCATGAGAGTAAAAAAACAGGCATGTGGCAACACAAATGCTGCATTTAGGAAGAGATGGGAGGAATGTTCAGAATAGAGAGGTATTGTATGTACTTTCACTTTCAACCTGCACTGAAGCGCGTGATTACAATTGGAAGTGTGGACATGCGTGTCTTAGGAACATGGGTTTGTCATACTCTTTGGCACTGAGTGGGCATTAGCTTTTTGAAGGCACGAAGGGGCATATCATCAAGGGCTGGCGAGATAATTATCGCCGCTTTAGCGTCCGTTTTTGGGCAAAAAGCGGCGATAATTATATTGCATTATTTGCAAGTACATGCTAGCTCGTGTTTCCTTGATTCAGCTCCCGTTTTGTTCATTCCTCGCTTTGCATCTCTAATGAGATGCAAAGGAGGCGTGCCTGACAAAACACCATGGGAAAATTTCGCTACCGCAGCTTTGTTATATCTTCAAAGAGGGGTAGCGATATTTTAAATCCCATTAACTCTGCCATAACGCAGGAATTTAATGGACTAAGGCATAGCTAACATGGGAGGTGGATTATGGTGATACTTCCACAGGGTCGTATCACCAAGGCTATTGCCGTTTCGGGTGCAACATCGCTGGTTTTCCAGCGATGTCTGCCCATTTGCCTGCATATCGCTGGAATATTATCGCCCTGGAGTAATGTGTTGCTGATAACGTGCTAACCGCCGGCGATAAATATAAAAGCACTAAGCGCGCTTTGCGATATTAATCGCCGTCTGTTGCTGATATGCTCCGAAGGCTTTTTTCCATGCTGCGATGTGGTAATATTGTAAATATGTTCAGTTTTACCACATATAAAAAGCGGTAGTACTTATGACGTCACTTGTAATTGTAAGTCATGTTCATTGTGCAGTAGCTGTTGTTAATGAATTCTCTTTGCCCATTGGCATTTATAATTTCCCTGAGCCTTACGGTGGCATGGACCTGGCCTGTTACCAGTCTATCCAGCGGTCCTGAAGGGCCCTTTGTCCAGCTGCAGGGTCCTAGCAATGGGAGGCCCAGCAGGGCTGCTCTGCGAGCTCTTCGCCCCATCACTCACATGGAGACGACTCTTCAAAACCATTGGTACCCACTCTCCCTGTCCAACCCTGCAGGAGCACACCTGGCCACCAACCCGCAGACACCGTCCATCATTCCAGACACTCAGCACACTCTGAGGTACCTCATATTTTTGCCCATCCAGAGATGCAATGTTTAGGCCTCCTCCTGGGTCATTAATGGGAGCAACCCAAGGGTACGTGGAAGCAGTGGGCACTCTGCAAACGGAACATACATGTTCCATACGGCATTGGTAAGACAGCGTTGATGCCTTCCCCGCTCCAGGTGAATCCGGGCCAGGCTCTTCATGGCTGATTGTGAGTTTGGATTCATGCATGCAGATACCAGGTACTCCCTCACTATTGCATGTGGTATATCCATCACAATCATATTAAACGCTCTTGTCAAAGCGTGTTGCTGATCATGCCACCTTCCAACGAGGGCTGTGACATACCTGTTGTGGGGGCAGCAATACCTACGCTCCTTTGCACCTACTCCGCTGCCACCAGATGCAATCAAAACCAACGAACACAAGGGTAAGGGACGTGGAACAAACAATAAAACACAACAAATGCCTAAAATAAGAAACTAAAACAACTCATTAAAATTATAAGTTAGCTGGTGAAGGGGCTTCAAGAGGGTCCCCATGGAACCTACAAGTTGAGCTGCAAGTTTCTGATTAGCTACAGACTGCAAGGCCGGGAATCACCTGAGGCGGATTCTGTTACTTGCTGCCTTCCTGTGGCATCCACCACCTTCTCTGAAATAGGCAGCACCCGGTTAGGGCAGCTGGAACAAAGGACATACTTGAGCTGTTAAGTGACACATATCTGGCCACACAGCGGCATAAAACATAAGATACATTATATATCATGTGTCTCTAATAGATGAGTCATCTCCATTAGTGCACACTTAAATAGTAGTCATTCATACCTTATTCACTCAATCACACAATTAACATTTAGTCTTATCGTAACCATAGGGTAGCATGACACAATCCACCGACGAGCGTCCTTCAACCTCTTGGACCCCCTGCCTCATTAGCCCCCTACAACAATGGACCCCCTGCCTCCTCCGCCCCCTACTACAATGGACCCCCTGCCTCATTAGCCCCCTACAACAATGGACCCCCTGCCTCCTTTCCTCCTACAACAATGGACCCCGTACCCCATTCACCCCCTACAACAATGGACCCCGTACCCCATTAACCCCCTACAACAATGGACCCCCTGCCTCATTAGCCCCCTACAACAATGGACCCAGTACCCCATTAGCCCCCTACAATAATGGATGCCCTACCTCATTAGCCCCCCTACAACAATGGACCCCTTCCTCATTGGCCCCCTACAACAATGGACCCCGTACCTCATTAGCCCCCTACAACAATGGACCCCCTGCCTCATTAGCCCCCTACAACAAAGGACCCCGTAGCCCATTACCCCTACAACAATGGACCCCCTGTCTCATTAGCCCCTTCAACAATGGACCCTGTGCCTCATTAGCCCCTACAAGAATTGACCCCCTGCCCCATTAGCCTCCTAAGCAATGGGCCACATACCTCATTAGCCCCTACAACAATGGACCCCTGCCTCATTAGCCCCTACAACAATGGACTCCTGCCTCATTAGCCCCCTACAACAATGGACCCCCTGCCTCATTACCCCTACAACAATGGACCCCAGCTTCATTAGCCCCTACAACAATGGACCCTCTGCCTCATTAGCCCCTACAACAATGGACCCTCTGCCTCATTAGCCCCCTACAACAATGGACCCCCTGCCTCATTAGCCCCATACAACAAAGGACCCCTGCCTCATTAGCCCCTACAACAATGGACCCCCTGCCTCATTAGCCCCCTACAACAATGGACCCCCTGCCTCATTAGCCCCCTACAACAATGGACCCTGTGCCTCATTGGCCCCCTACAACAATGGACCCCTGCCTCATTAGCCCCTACAACAATGAACCCCCTCCCTCATTAGCCCCTACAACAATGGACCCCCTGCCCCAATTCCCCCCTACAACAATAGACCACTGCCTCATTAGCCCCATACAACAATGGACCCCCTGCCTCAATTCCCCCCTACAACAATGGACCCTCTGCCTCACTAGCCCCCTACAACAATGGATCCCTGCCTCATTAGCCCCTACAACAGCAGACCCCCTGCCCCATTAGCCCCTACAACAATGGACCCTCTTCCTCATTAGCCCCCTACAAAAATGGACCCTGCCTCAGCCCATACAACAATGGACCCCCTGCCCCATTAGCCCCCTACAACAATGGACCCCATGCCTCATTAGCCCCTACAACAATGGACCCCTGCCTCATAAGCCCCCTACAACAATGGACCCCCTGCCTCATTAGCCCCCTAAAACAATGGACCCCCTGCCTAATTAGCCCCCTACAACAATGGACCCCCTGCCTCATTAGCCCCCTAAAACAATGGACCCCCTGCCTAATTAGCCCCCTACAACAATGGACCCCCTGCCTCATTAGCCCCTACAACAATGGACCCTCTGCCTCATTAGCCCCCTACAACAATGGACCCCTGCCTCAGCCCCTACAACAATGGACCCCCCTGCCCCATTAGCCCCCTACAACAATGGACCCCGTGCCTCATTAGCCCCTACAACAATGGACCCTCTGCCTCATTAGCCCCCTATAACAATGGTCCCCCTGCCTCATTAGCCCCTACAACAACGGAACTCCTACCTCATTAGCCCCTACAACAATGGACCCATGCCTCATTAGCCCCCTACAACAATGGACCCCCTGCCCCATTAGCACCTACAACAATGGACCCCTGCTTCATTAGCCCCCCTACAGCAATGGACCCCCGGCCTCATTAGCCCCCTACAACAATGTACCTCTGCCTCATTAGCCCCCTACAACAATGGACCCTCTGCCTCATTAGCCCCCTACAACAATGGACCCCTGCCTCATTAGCCCCTACAACAATGGACCCTCTGCCTCATTAGCCCCCTACAACAATGGACCCCTGCCTCAGCCCCTACAACAATGGAACCCCTGCCCCATTAGCCCCAACAATGGACCCCCTGCCTCAATTCCACCCTACAACAATGCACCACTGCCTCATTAGCCCCCTACAACAATGGACACCCTGCCTCAATTCCCCCCACAACAATGGACCCTCTGCCTCACTAGCCCCCTACAAGAATGGACCCCTGCCTCATTACCCCCTACAACAGCAGACCCCCTGCCCCATTAGCCCCTACAACAATGGACCCTCTTCCTCATTAGCCCCCTACAACAATGGACCCCTGCCTCAGCCCACACAATAATGGACCCCCTGCCCCATTAGCCCCCTACAACGATGGACCCAATACCTCATTAGCCCCTACAACAATGGACCCTCTGCCTCATTAGCCCCTATAACAATGGATCCCCTACCTCATTAGCCCCATGCAACAATGGACCCCCTGCCTCATTAGCCCCCTACAACAATGGACCCCCTGCCTCATTAGCCCCCTACAACAATGGACCCCCTGCCTAATTAGCCCCCTACAACAATGGACCCCCTGCCTCATTAGCCCCTACAACAATGGACCCTCTGCCTCATTAGCCCCCTACAACAATGGACCCCTGCCTCAGCCCGTACAACAATGGACCCCCCTGCCCCATTAGCCCCCTACAACAATGGACTCCATAACTCATTAGCCCCTACAACAATGGACCCCTGCCTCATTAGCCCCCTACAACAATGGACCCCATACCTCATTAGCCCCCTACAACAATGGACCCCCTGCCTCATTAGCCCCCTACAACAATGGACCCCGTAGCCCATTACCCCTACAACAATGGACCCCCTGTCTCATTAGCCCCTTCAACAATGGACCCCGTGCCTCATTAGCCCCTACAAGAATTGACCCCCTGCCCCATTAGCCTCCTAAGCAATGGGCCACATACCTCATTAGCCCCTACAACAATGGACCCCTGCCTCATTAGCCCCTACAACAATGGACCCCTGCCTCATTAGCCCCCTACAACAATGGACCCCCTGCCTCATTACCCCTACAACAATGGACCCCAGCTTCATTAGCCCCTACAACAATGGACCCTCTGCCTCATTAGCCCCTACAACAATGGACCCTCTGCCTCATTAGCCCCCTACAACAATGGACTCCCTGCCTCATTAGCCCCATACAACAAAGGACCCCTGCCTCATTAGCCCCTACAACAATGGACCCCCTGCCTCATTAGCCCCCTACAACAATGGACCCCCTGCCTCATTAGCCCCCTACAACAATGGACCCTGTGCCTCATTGGCCCCCTACAACAATGGACCCCTGCCTCATTAGCCCCTACAACAATGAACCCCCTCCCTCATTAGCCCCTACAACAATGGACCCCCTGCCTCAATTCCCCCTACAACAATGGACCACTGCCTCATTAGCCCCCTACAACAATGGATCCCTGCCTCATTAGCCCCTACAACAGCAGACCCCCTGCCCCATTAGCCCCTACAACAATGGACCCTCTTCCTCATTAGCCCCCTACAAAAATGGACCCTGCCTCAGCCCATACAACAATGGACCCCCTGCCCCATTAGCCCCCTACAACAATGGACCCCATGCCTCATTAGCCCCGACAACAATGGACCCCTGCCTCATAAGCCCCCTACAACAATGGACCCCCTGCCTCATTAGCCCCCTAAAACAATGGACCCCCTGCCTAATTGGCCCCCTACAACAATGGACCCCCTGCCTCATTAGCCCCCTAAAACAATGGACCCCCTGCCTAATTAGCCCCCTACAACAATGGACCCCCTGCCTCATTAGCCCCTACAACAATGGACCCTCTGCCTCATTAGCCCCCTACAACAATGGACCCCTGCCTCAGCCCCTACAACAATGGACCCCCTGCCCCATTAGCCCCCTACAACAATGGACCCCATGCCTCATTAGCCCCTACAACAATGGACCCTCTGCCTCATTAGCCCCCTATAACAATGGTCCCCTACCTCATTAGCCCCCTACAACAATGGACCCCCTGCCTCATTAGCCCCTACAACAATGGACCCTCTGCCTCATTAGCCCCCTACAACAATGGACCCCTGCCTCATTAGCCCCTACAACAATGGACCCTCTGACTCATTAGCCCCCTACAACAATGGGCCCTCTGCCTCATTAGCCCCCTACAACAATGGGCCCTCTGCCTCATTAGCCCCCTACAACAATGGACCCTCTGACTCATTAGCCCCTACAACAATGGACCCTCTGACTCATTAGCCCCCTACAACAATGGACCCTCTGCCTCATTAGCCCCCTACAACAATGGACCCCTGCCTCATTAGCCCCTACAACAATGGACCCTCTGCCTCATTAGCCCCCTACAACAATGGACTCCTGCCTCATTAGCCCCTACAACAGTGGACCCCCGGCCCCATTAGCCCCCTACAACAATGGGCTCCTGCCTCATTAGCCCCTACAACAATGGACCCTCTGACTCATTAGCCCCTACAACAATGGACCCTCTGCCTCATTAGCCCCCTACAACAATGGACCCCCTGCCTCATTAGCCCCCTACAACAATGGACCCCCTGCCTCATTAGCCCCTACAACAATGGAACTCCTACCTCATTAGCCCCTACAACAATGGACCCCTGCCTCATTAGCCCCCTACAACAATGGACCCCCTGCCCCATTAGCACCTACAACAATGGACCCCTGCTTCATTAGCCCCCCTACAGCAATGGACCCCCGGCCTCATTAGCCCCCTACAACAATGGACCTCTGCCTCATTAGCCCCCTACAACAATGGACCCTCTGCCTCATTAGCCCCCTACAACAATGGACCCCTGCCTCATTAGCCCCTACAACAATGGACCCTCTGCCTCATTAGCCCCTTACAACAATGGACCCCTGCCTCAGCCCCTACAACAATGGACCCCCTGCCCCATTAGCCCCAACAACAATGGACCCCCTGCCTCAATTCCCCCCTACAACAATGGACCACTGCCTCATTAGCCCCCTACAACAATGGACACCCTGCCTCAATTCCCCCCTACAACAATGGACCCTCTGCCTCACTAGCCCCCTACAAGAATGGACCCCTGCCTCATTAGCCCCTACAACAGCAGACCCCCTGCCCCATTAGCCCCTACAACAATGGACCCTCTTCCTCATTAGCCCCCTACAACAATGGACCCCTGCCTCAGCCCACACAACAATGGACCCCCTGCCCCATTAGCCCCCTACAACAATGGACCCCATACCTCATTAGCCCCTACAACAATGGACCCTCTGCCTCATTAGCCCCTATAACAATGGATCCCCTACCTCATTAGCCCCATGCAACAATGGACCCCCTGCCTCATTAGCCCCCTACAACAATGGACCCCCTACCTCATTAGCCCCCTACAACAATGGACCCCCTGCCTAATTAGCCCCCTACAACAATGGACCCCCTGCCTAATTAGCCCCCTACAACAATGGACCCCCTGCCTCATTAGCCCCTACAACAATGGACCCTCTGCCTCATTAGCCCCCTACAACAATGGACCCCTGCCTCAGCCCCTACAACAATGGACCCCCCTGCCCCATTAGCCCCCTACAACAATGGACCCCATAACTCATTAGCCCCTACAACAATGGACCCTCTGCCTCATTAGCCCCCTATAACAATGGATCCCCTACCTCATTAGCCCCCTACAACAATGGACCCCCTACCTCATTAGCTCCTACAACAATGGACCCCTGCCCCATTAGCCCCCTACAACAATGGACCCCCTACCCCTTTAGCCCCCTACAACAATGGACCCCATGCCTCAATAGCCCCTACAACAATGGACCCTCTGCCTCATTAGCCCCCTACAACAATGGACCCCTGCCTCATTAGCCCCCTACAACAATGGGCCCTCTGCCTCATTAGCCCCCTACAACAATGGACTCCTGCCTCATTAACCCCTACAACAATGGACCCCTGCCTCATTAGCCCCTACAACAATGGACCCTCTGACTCATTAGCCCCCTACAACAATGGACCCTCTGCCTCATTAGCCCCCTACAACAATGGACCCTCTGCCTCATTAGCCCCCTACAACAATGGACCCCTGCCTCATTGGCCCCTAAAACAATGGACACTCTGACTCATTAGCCCCCTACAACAATGGACCCTCTGCCTCATTAGCCCCCTACAACAATGGACTCCTGCCTCATTAGCCCCTACAACAGTGGACCCCCGGCCCCATTAGCCCCCTACAACAATGGACCCCCTGCCTCATTAGCCCCTACAACAATGGACCCCTGCCTCCCTCATATAATAAGATAAACAACAGAGGATATCCGCCCTGTTTACGCAAATGTGTTGAATACCTCCCTCCAAACGGGCTTGGTTCCTCTGTGATGGAAACAAGCTAGTGTTATCAAACTACTGAAGAAACCTCCAGCAGTTAAGATTCTATCTCACTTTAGACCTTTATCTCTTCTCCCAGCAGCCACCCAAATACTAGAATGCATGGTAAATAAACAACTCTCGGAGTTTTTACAATCTAATCACCTCCTGCACCCCTCTCAGTCAGGTTTTCAATCAAGACACAGAACTGAAACAGAAGTCTTGGAGATACTAAAAATGTCCCTAGACCGCGGACACAATGCCGCACTCATTTCGTTGGACCTTGCAGTGTCGTTCGACTATGTCCCACATAACATACTTTTACATCACCTGTCTGATTGTGGTGTCAGGGGAGCGGCACTTGATTGGCTGACCTCGCTCCTCTCTGAGTGAGAACAAGCAGTCTAGACGAAACCTCACCTCTCCAAGGCCAAACTTCTAACATCTGGGCTACCACTTAGCTCAACATTTTTTTTTTTTTTTTTTTTTTGTTTGAAAAAAATTTTATTGTGCAGAAAGAAGGTTACAAGCACGGGCCTACAACCACCAGGGCCGTCCGCTAGTAGGTAAAAGATCAAACAGTGCAATCACAATGACTGGCCCACCGGGGCTCCGCACCCTACAGAAGAGCAGACTGCACATAAAGGAAATCAGGATACACCCTTTTAACATAAATAACAACTTAAAACAAAAGCGAGGCAAGAAAACATAAGATGGGCGTCGGGCCACAGCAGGGGCGCTTCCATATCCGACCACCCGATGGCAGTCAAGAAGAGGGGAAACAAAGAGGTAGGGGGGGGGGAGAAACGGGAATACCAAATCTATACTCAGATGTGCCAGATAAGTAAGGAACCATCAAGGATCAGGGGGACAAGGCTACATCAGACGTTTCCACCAGGGGGGGAGCACAAATACTTCCACGATACACATTCCACTGCCCCCAAATTCTGTTCCAAGCCCCGGGTTTACCACGAGCCACATACACAGTCTTTTCCCTGAACATGCACCAGTCCATGTTCTCCTTCCAGACAGACACGGTGGGGGGCCGCTGCGAACCCCAAAGCTGCGCTATGTCCCTCTTTGCTATCATGTTCCCCAGGGCCGCCCACCGAGTCTGGGCCGCGTTATAGTCATTGGGCTCCCACACATTCAGAACACAACGACGCACCTCCGGCAACAGCGTGACCCCGGTGACTCGCCTCATAACCTCATGCACCTGACGCCAGTATTCCACCACCTCGCGGCACTCCCACAGGATGTGGAGAAAGGTGGCACTGTGCCCACAGCCACGCTTGCAGAGCCCGTCCTCAGAAAACCCCATCGAGACCAATCGGGGACCCGTCACGTAAACGCGATGGAGGATCTTAAGCTGGACCAAACGGAGACGGGCCGGGATGGCAACCTCCTTAGGAGATGACAGCGCGGACTGCCAGTCCTCGTCGTCCAACTCAACCCCATCCCCCGTCCATGCCTCCCGTAGACGCACCAAGAGGTCAGCCCGATTATTTATCCATTTTTTATAGATCAAAGAGATAGTACTATCGGGAACGTGACCGTCGAGTATGCGGTCCTCGAGGGGCGAAGAAACAGGGACCGTGGACCCTTCCCCAAAAACCGAGAGCAGGGCATGCCGAACCTGGGCGTAGCGAAAAAACTCCCTCTCACTAAGCTCATACTCGCTCCGGAGCGCCGCGAAGGTCTTGACCGCGCCTTTAACCCACAGATCCCCCACTCTGCTAATGCCGATCGTGTCCCAGTGCTCAAAGCCTTTCGTCGTCCAAAGGCTCCCCAGGCGGTCTGAGGCAAACAAGGGAGTAGCACACGTTAAACGCTCACTCCAGCCCATCGCTACATTCGCCGCCTTCCACACCCGTACCGCAATCTTGGTAGGGCCCGTGAGGGTCCTACCAGCAGATCGGGCGTAAAGCGCTCTGTTATAATTACCGCCGGGAAGCAGGAATTTATCCATCTCATATGCCGGGTTCAGACCAGGAGCATACGTGGCATGGTTAATTGCCGACAGTTGGGAGGCCCAATAGTACCGTCTAATGTCAGGAAGCGCGATGCCCCCGTCGTACCAGGGGAGAGTAAGCTTTGCCAGAGCGATACGTGCCCGCCCGTCCCAGACCAGTCTCCTCTGCAGACTCTCCACCTCCCGAAAGTAGGCCACCGGAATGACATCAAAGGAGTTCTGAAGTGCGTAAAGAAATCTGGGAAGGGACATCATTTTAAACAGGGCCGCGCGACCAAGCGGAGACAGGGGCAACCTACACCAACGAGCCGTATCCACCCTCAAACGTCGGAGTGGAGACAGGAGGTTCTGCTCATAGCGGACCGCCGGGTCCAACGAAACATATACCCCCAGGTACTTAAAGCCGGATGAGGACGTTTGGATAGGAAGTAGAGGCGGCAAAATGGGAGGGCCACCAGAGATAGGGTACACGCAAGATTTGGACCAGTTAATTATCAAACCCGAGTTTTTCCCAAAGGAGGTGAGGACATCAAAGAGAACATTAAGCGACTGTCGCGGCGAGGTGAGGTACAGAAGAATATCATCCGCGTACAGCGAGACCCGATCCTCGAAGCCCGGGGCCCACCGGATCCCTCTGATAGAGGGCTCCCAGCGGAGCCAGGCTGCGAGCGGTTCCAAGGCAAGAGCAAAAAGCAGAGGGGACAACGGGCACCCCTGCCTAGTGCCCCTCCCGAGAGCAAAAGGCCAGGAAGCCCGCCCATTGACAACCACCTGAGCCATTGGTCCGGCATAAAGAAGCTTCACCCAGCTAAGAAATCCCTCCCCAAAGCCAAACTTCTCCAAGACCGCCCAGAGGAATGGCCACTCGATGGTATCAAAGGCCATGGTGGCGTCCAAGGAAACCAATACGGCCGGTTCAGAAAAGTATTTCGCCCTAGCTAGGACGCCGTGCAGACGCCGCAGATTAAGAGCGGTATTACGGTGGGGGATGAAGCCGCATTGATCCGGATGAATCAGATCACAGATAACGCTCAGCAAGCGGTTGGCGAGGACTTTAGCCAGGATTTTGGGTTCTGCGTTTAAGAGGGAGATAGGCCTATATGAAGCACAGCGGTCACGTGGTTTACACTCCTTAGGAATCACGACTATAGTCGCCAGACGCTGGTCGGCGGGAAGGGAACCCCTCTCGTTCGACTCCTGAAACATACGACGGAGGAAGGGCGCGATTTTATCCGGGCGTAGTTTGTATAGCTCGATCGGCAGGCCATTGGGGCCCATGGCCTTGCCCGAGCGAAGGGAGCCAATCGCGGTAGCAATCTCATCGACGGCCAAGGGGGCATCCAACCGCTCACGGTCCTCGACGGATAAGCCGGGCAGGACAATATCCCGTAGTAGAAGACGAGAGTAGTCTTCATCTCTGTCAGACACCGGGGAATACACCGTCCGGAGGTGGTCAGCAAAGCACTCCACAATCTCGCCAGGCTCAGTCACACACACTCCATCCGCAACCCGGAGCTCTGGGACCACACGATTCACTCTCTCCTTCCTATCCAGCCAAGCAATCAATTTACCAGCCTTATCTCCAGCATCATACAGCCTACCCTGCTGCTCCCTATACATGGTCCGGGCAGCGTCAGTGACAAGGGACTTATACTCGAACTGCTTCAGGCTGAGGGCATGTAGCCCATCCGGAGTGACACCCGTCTCCAAGGCCGCCTCCAACCCCAAGATGTCGGTCTCCAGCTTCACCACCGCCTCCATCTTAACCTTCTTAGCCGCCACAATCTGGGATAGGGCCTGCCCACGGAGTACTGCCTTAAAAGCTTCCCACAGGGACACTGCGGACATCACCGACCCATCATTCTCAAGGAAGTATTGGTCAATCGACTTGACCAGACTATAACGGATCGTGGGGTTCCGCAGGTACCAAGGGTTAATAGGAGCGATCCGCCCAGCAGACCGCGTCCCAGTGTCAAAAAGCAACCACAGTGGGGAATGATCAGAAATACCCCGGGCCAGATGCTTAACCTCTCGAATCCGGGCAGTCTGGGCCGCGGGCATAAGAAAGTAATCCAATCCGGAGAGACTCCCATGCGCCCCAGAGTGAAAAGTGTACTGACACTGTGTAGGATGAATTAACCTCCAGCAATCGACCAGACCGAAGGTCTCCAAGAATCCGCCAAGCCACGCCTGCGCAGCAGGGAGGGCCCTGGGCGGGTGGCGATCCCGGTCGCCCGAGACCACCGAATTGAAATCCCCACCCATAAGCAGAAGACTGTCAGGAAGCTCAAGCAGCATTCGACCCAAGTCTGAAAAGGTGGAGTTCTGGAGGCCCGGGGGAACATAGACAGAGACCAAGGAAAGGGACTGCCCCTCCCACCGCCCAGTCAAAGCCACATAGCGCCCTCTATCGTCCGGGACTACCCTAGTGATCTCCAGCGGAAGTGAAGAGCGCAGGAGAATGCCAACCCCTCTAGAGCCAGTGGTGAAACCAGAATGGGCAACGAGTCGGTACCCCCCCCTGTTCATGGCATGACAAACGTTACCCACCAGATGCATCTCCTGTAAAAACACCACATCAGGAGACATACGTCGCAAATACTGCAGCACAACACCCCGTTTGATACGGTCCCCCAATCCATTGACGTTCCATGACATTGTAGTACATGCTTAGTGTTTCTGTGCTTATGGAATGTTTATCCTTCTATGTTCTTCTCTGCCCTGTGAGTTCTACGTTCTCTTCTTAGACAGTTGCTGTTGGCTTCTGTCGTGGAGAGTCCGTTCTTGTGCTTGCTCTGTCTCATTAAACTGCTCTTCAAGAGGATACCTTTCTATGCCTACTTATTTACTACAATTTGGCGACGACTGGCTTCTTACCCATACGCTGCTTTCCCAAGGCACACAGCAGTTTCTCCACAAGAGCGGAAGATCTTCACCCTGCACACCACTCTTACCTTTTGGTGTCCACTTCCTGATCCAAGTCTTCATCGGACCGCTTGATTTTGTGTTGTTTGGTCGGTGTTCAGGGTGTCAGTCTGATGGTCCTGACTTCATAGCCCTGTTCACAGCTTGGAAGTGCTTCGAGTCGCTCTGACTCCGATCTGGTGGTGTGTGAGGCTGAGCCAAGTTGGTGTTGTCTCCAGCTTCAAGTTCCGGCGCATCTCTGCCTTCGGTTCTCCCTCTGTGCCGTGTCTCTTTCAAGTTGACGGTTGGTGCAGTTGGCGCAGCAGGAGCTTCGTTCCTCTTCGTGGCAGCAGTCTATATGATGACGTCTTGGAACCTTGCACTACAATCCTTGGCGTTCTGTGTGAGGTCCTAAGGAGTTCTGACGCTCTCACGCTGTGACGTTCTCACGCCCTGACGTCCTCTACGTAGCGGCCATCTTTGTTTTCATCGTTGCTATCACTACGGACTACGGATACAGACGTGCATCAGCTCTGCCTCACAGTGTTCCGGTGCAGTGTATCAGCGGCGATACACACGCCTTGTGTATTGTCAAGATACACTTTTATCCAGTGCAGTGTTCTGGTAACACCGGCAATACACACGCCTTGTGTATTGTGAGGAGACACACAGGTACTGTTGTTTCTTTTGTGTGTATACTCTGTCTTGCATCAGTACAGCGACGATACTCACACGGGTTTTGTTGTTTCTCCCGTGTGTGTATTCTGACTCTTATTCTTCTACTTACTCCTGTGTGTGTGCTCACGCATTGTTTTATATTACAATGTCCAACGAAAATCCCTCAATAGTTCTTCCTCCAAGTTTCTTAGTTAGTCCTGGTCAACCCAGCATCTCGTGGGATGACTGGTTCCCGATGTTTGACAATTATCTAGATGCTTTGGATGCACAGGAGTATTCTGCAAAAAGGAAAAAAGCCTTACTTTTGAGTTCCTTGGGCAAAGAAGGTCAACGCATTTTTCGCTATTTACCACAGGCTTTACAGGCTAATGGTCAACCTGTCCCAGATGAATATAAGGAAGCAATTTGTCGCTTAGAAGTACGATATGCCAAAGAGGAGAATTTGGTCATGAATAGGTATAGATTTTATACCAAAGGACAAAAGATGGGTGAAACTATTGACAATTTTGTGGAAAGACTTAGAGAAATGTCGGTCAAGTGTAAGTTTGGTAATATGACTGATGAGCTCATTAGGGATCAACTTATTGTTCAGTGTAATAATAAGAAAGTTCAGGAGCGTCTTTGGGCAGCCAAAAATCCTAACTTACAAACTGCTATTGAATTAGCTAAAATTGTTGAAGACTCACAAGGATATATGAAAGAGTTGGAGAAGAAACCCTCCAGTGATGTTAATGAAGTCTCGGCTCAAGAGTACTCAGAACTAACTTCTGCTTCTGGTGAACTCTCTGATGTTGCTGCTGTTAAGAACAAAAATATTTTTAAGAAGAACTTTACTTCCAAACCACCATCTACACAAAAGTTGTTTTCATCTCGCATGTGCAACAGATGTGGTAGCTCTGTCCATTCCTCTGACTCAAAATTTTGTTTTGCAGCCAAACAAGAGTGTCTCAAGTGTGGTAAAATGGGCCATTATGCCAGAGTTTGTCGTGGCAAATCTCGCTCTTCTGTCACCACTGTTGAAGACTCTATTCTATTTGATGAGGAGGGTCATAAAATTTTGGTTATTGATGAAGATTCTGCAGGGCAAGTTGATGATAGGCGTAAGGTTAGGCCTAAAGCTCTCTTCTCCATTGATAGTAAAGAAGTGTACTTAATGGTGGATACAGGTTCTAGGTACACTATAATTCCTTATGAACTTTTCAGGGACAAATGGGGTTCCAGGTGTCTTTTACCCAAGGACATCTCCCCGGGTGGTTATCAAGGTGAGACCATTGACATTGTGGGGTATTTCACAGCGGACATTATTTTTTCATACAGGAAAATACATGGCAAGGTTTATGTGTCCAAAATTGGTCCGGCCATACTTGGGTGGATTCACCAGTACGACTTAGGGATAATTGTCAATCCCCGTGCTTTCCCACAAGTTATGGTTGTTGAAGACAGTGGCTTACTGGATATCCTAGAGAAGGCCAACTTGGTGTTCAGGGAGGGTTTGGGTCAGCTCAAAGGGTATTCCCATCGTATCATTCTAAAAGAGAATTCTGTTCCTGTACAACACAAAGCTAGGCGCATTCCCATAGTGGTTCGGCAAGAGGTTAAGAGTATGATTGACGACATGCTTGTTTCTGGGGTTATTGAACCTGTGGAGGCTTCACCTTGGGTTTCTCCCATTGTAGTCACTAAAAAATCGGATGGCAAACTCCGCTTCTGTGTTGACTTGAGGTCGTTGAATGACTGTGTGGTTGCGGATACTTTTCCACTTCCCAACATTTCGGAACTGGTCACTACTTTACATGGTGCTAGGGTGTTTTCTAAGTTGGATCTTAGAAGTGCTTATCACCAAATTAATCTTCACAAGGACTCCAAACACTTGACAGCCTTTATCACACCGTTTGGCACGTTTCAATTTACACGGTTGCCTTTTGGTCTCATTTCGGCTGCCAGTGTGTTTCAGAGGATGGTAACTGATCTTTTTGAAGGTGTAGGTAATACTGTGTTTTTCCAAGACGACATTTTGGTTTATGGTGACTCTGAGGAGCAACACAATGTCATTCTCAGGTTGGTTTTGGACAGACTTTTGTCAGCTGGCTTGACGTTGCGTAGGGACAAGTGCAGGTTTTTGACTGAAGAGATAGATTATCTTGGTTACACTATTAGTGCCAGTGGCGTACGTCCGAAACAGGACTTATGTCGTGCTATTCACTCTGCTCCCAGGCCTAAGGACAAAGATCAGTTGCGTTCCTTTATGGGACTTATTGAGTATTACTCAAAGTTTGTCAAAAATTTTTCAGATAAAACTGTTTCTATGAGGTCGCTTCTCAAGAGAGGGGTTAGTTTTGTTTGGTCTTCCCAGTTGCAAGAGTCTTTTGAGGCCATCAAAAAAGAGATTTGCGATGCAAAAGTGCTTACTCCTTTTGACATTAAGAGGACTTCTGTGGTGACCGTAGATGCCAGTGCTACTGGTCTAGGGGCTATGTTATCTCAAGTTTATGATCAATCTGAGTGTACAGTGGCTTTTGCCTCTAGAACCTTAACTGATGCGGAGAAAAATTATTCAGTAATTGAAAGGGAGGCTCTGGCTGCTGCTTGGGCAGTGGAACACTTTAGAACTTATTTGTGGGGTTTGAAGTTTGTGCTGAAGACGGACCATAAGCCTCTCATAAAAGTTCTCTCTCCCGGTGGTACGGGCATAGGCTCTGCTAGACTGGCGAGGCTTGCTTCTAAGCTTCAAGAATTTCAATATTCTGTTCAACATATCCAGGGCTGGAGGAACACTCAAGCGGATTGTCTTTCAAGGTTATCTTTGGATTGGAGGTCAGTTCTTGATTCTTCTACTTCTGGCTCCTCTAATGATATTGCTGTTGCTTCTGTGGAGGATGCTGTGTTTGTTGGTGAAGGGGCTTTCCAGGCTTGTGATTGGGAGAGAGAGATGGCTGTGGATGTGACATTACAGGAGGTTATCAAATTAATTTCACTTGGTTCTAGAAGGGAGAGTGCGGTGTCGGTTTCTGTGCGTCCTTTTCTTAAGGTCTTGGATGATCTCTCCTTAGTTGGGGATAATCTTATTGCAAAAGGGGAGAGGTTCATACCTCCTTGTGGTCTGAGGAGCAAACTTTTGGCCTTGGCACATGAGGGGCATTTAGGTCAAACTCTTACTCAGCGTCGTCTCAAAGACAATTTCTGGTGGCCTGGCATGGATTCTCAAGTTGTGGATTGGGTGGAGAATTGTCCAACATGCAGAGAAGGGGAAAAGAGACTCAAGGTTTGTCCTAGTACTTCGCAGGGGCATCTACCTAATCCAGGTTCACCGTGGCACACCATTTGTCTAGATTTTATTGGTCCCATGGGTGAGTTACACGAGAGAGACAGATTTGCCATGGTGGTTGTGGATGTTTTTTCAAAATGGTTAGTTGTGGAATTTACCAACAATATCACTACCGATACTACTATCAGATTTTTAGGAAATTTGTTCAAGGATGAGGGTCTTCCTTCTGTAATCATAACTGATAATGGTACTCAATTGATTTCTTCTGATATGCAATCTTTTCTCTTGGGATGTGGGATATCTCACCATCGCACATCTTTGTACAACCCACAAGGCAATGGGATTTGTGAAAGGGCCAATAGGGTGGTAAAGGGCATCATACAGATGGCTTTTTCTGATGGTTCTATTGTTCGGAAAATGGTCAATGAAATGTTGTGGGCATATCGCACTACACCTCTTATTGATGGTCAGCTGTCTCCTTTTCAAATGATGAGGGGGCGGGTTCCTGGCTCTAAATTGATTCCAGCCTGGATGAAGAAGGTGGTTGCTGGGGAAAAGGATCTTGCTGCGTTGCTGCCTACTTCTTCTGTGCGTCCTTTTTGTGTGGGGGATTTGGTCAAGGTAAAAAGGGGCAGGATAATCAAAGGGTTGTCGAAATTTCAGGGTCCTTTTACGGTCAAGAAGGTTTTGGATCATTGTGTCATTCTTAACAATGGGGAATGTTGGAATTTCAGGCGGGTAGCTTTGTATAGGAGAGGTGCTTCTTTGGAAAGTCCTGGAGGCTCTCCTGTGGAATCTCCTTCCTCTGAAGAAGGTAGCAGTGGGTATCTTTTGGCTTCTCTGCCTTTGGAGTCTCACTCTGCTGCTGCTGCACCTCTGGTGGTTGGGGGTGCTGGAGATTCGTCAACATCTATTCCTATTCCTCTACCTGTGCCTTTGGTCTCTAATCGCACTCCACGTTTTAGGAGGGCTCCAACCTACTTGCAAGATTTTGTTTGCTGATGTGTTTTTTTTTGTTTTGTTTTTTTGTTTTGTTTCTGTTTTCTTTAGAAGGGAAGAAGATGTGTAGTACATGCTTAGTGTTTCTGTGCTTATGGAATGTTTATCCTTCTATGTTCTTCTCTGCCCTGTGAGTTCTACGTTCTCTTCTTAGACAGTTGCTGTTGGCTTCTGTCGTGGAGAGTCCGTTCTTGTGCTTGCTCTGTCTCATTAAACTGCTCTTCAAGAGGATACCTTTCTATGCCTACTTATTTACTACAGACATCAACCTCAACCCGTCCCCCCCCATCCCCTCCAATCGAGCAAGGGTCCCCCAGCAGATAGCGCAACGCCCAAGACTGGAACAGAACAAAGACCTCGCATTAAAAACAAAACACACAAATCAAAACCCCCCAACCCCCCCCAACTGCCAACTCCCCCCACCCTGCACCCCTGCGACCCAAAAAACCACCCCAACTTGCAGTGTGCCTGTCGCCCCATAAACCCCATTCTACGGAAAGACCCCGGAGGAGGAGAGGGACCCGTCCCCAACCGCCCCCCACATAGATCATAATGAAACAAAATGCAAAAGAGAAGTTGAACCCAGCCGAACAGTACAAAATGGCAAAATCAAGGACCAAAGTCACTCCGAGGGAGACCCGCCACCCTCGGTACCAGCAGAGGGCCCAGGCCGGTCCCCGCGGCCCGGCAGCGAGTCAAGCCAGTCACTCACAGTTGCGGGAGAGTCAAAAAAGGTTGCCCGATCTTCGTGCTCCACTCGGAGCCTAGCAGGAAAAAGCATGGAGTACTTGAGACCCAGGTCGCGGAGGCGACGCTTTACCCCCTGGAAGCCCATCCTTTGTTTCTGGACAAGTTGGGTGAAGTCCGGGAAAAAGTTAATAGACGCATTCTCATGGCGGACCGGGCCATGGGCCCGCGAGGCCTGCAAAATCACATCTCGGTCTCTGTAGTAGAAAAGTTTGGCAACAATGGGCCTCGGGGGGGCCCCCGGCCGCGGCCGACCTCCCGGAACTCGATGGGCCCGCTCCACGGCAAAGAACTTACTCAGGCCGGCGGGGGCAAGATGCTTGAGGATGAGCTCCTCCACCAAGAGATCCACCGGGTGGTTGTCGGAGGACTCCGGGACGCCTATGACGCGGATGTTATTGCGGCGGGGCCGTCCCTCAAAGTCCTCCAGCCGCCGGGCCATCAGATCGTTGGCCGACTTGAGGTCGCCGAGAGTGGCCCGCTGGTCCGACACATCCGCAACCAGGGTGGACGTCCGCACGTCAAGCGATTGAACCCTCTCGTTGGTCTTGGAGAGATCCGCCCGAATCAGTGCGACATCAATAGCCACCGTGTCGATTTTACGGGCCAAGGCCTCGTATTGCGTAGCAATAGTCTCCTTGATGCCGTTAATGGCGCCCATAATGTCCTGCAGGGACGGATCCGAGGGCATGGACGGGCCACCACCAGCTTCGTCTGAGGGGGCTCCAGCCGCTCCAGGGGACCCTCTTCCTTGAGTATAGCGGTCCATGTTGTTCGTCTGGACCGGACCCCCGCGGAGGGATGTCTTAATCTTACGCCCCTCGGGGCCCCCCCTGCCACCCATGAGAACCACGCTCACCAACGGGGACCACCGGCCCAGCGTCAAGGGGGCACCGGCCACTCAGTCAGAAGCCGCACCAGATACCGTGATGCGGCCGGGCGAGGAAACCAAAGTCAACGGGCACACTGGCGGCAAGCGGAGACAAGGGCATCCAGCAGAGATAAACACCCAGCCGCTCCAATCAGTTACGATCTCCAGCCCCTCAGGGATCCAAAAGTGAAACCGAAAGTAATGGAGCGGCCACTGGCACAGATCCGCTGCCGCTGTTGTTCAATTACACCCCGGCTCCACAGGTCACCCTCGCACCGGGCACAGCCATCGATTGGGCCTCGAAAGTTCCAACCACCGTAGATCAGGATTCCCAGGTCCGATTCGGTTTCTGAAAGAAGGTCAACGTTCAGCCAGAATTCGCCTTCCAGATTCCGTCAGCCAAGTCAGGATAATGTCAGGTTAAATTCCGAGGAGCAGCGAGGGTCCGGGGAGCCCTGTGCTCACGCGACCATCTTGGATGCGCGCTGAGCTCAACATTTGTTAATGTGTACATGTCTCCATTGGCCACCCTGGTTAAGACATTCAGAATTACGATAGTTTCATATGCCGATGATTTCCAGCTGGTCTTTTCCTACGACGGCAACTCAGAATCCCGCAAACTAGCCATCTCAAATTGCATGAAAGTAGTCTTAGGATGGGTCAAAAAAAGCCAACTACAGTGCAACCTGGATAAATGAGAAATCATATGTTAGGCCTAACCCTAATCCGGGTTGGGATGGCACCGGACCCAAGGATAGACCTCCCCAACTCCCTGGGAGTCACCTTCGATAACGACCTATCTTTGAAGACACAGATCCACTCAGTTGTTGGAAAATGTATGTGGATCCTCAAGCTCTCAGGAAATTCCTTCTCCTTCTTCCATGGGAAGCCTGCAAAAGCATAGTTCAAGCTACAATCCTCTCTTGGCTGGACTACGCGAATGTCTTGTACCTGGGTTTACTAGCATATTTAATCCGGCAACTAGAAGTGGTCCAAAACAGGGCAGCGCCTCCTCTTCAATTTGTGAGAAGGTACTCCCACTTCACCTTCCCTTGCCACACTGCACTGGCTCCCTGTCAATAAAAGGATCAATTCTAAAGCACTCACTTTAGCACACAGGGCCTGAATAACACTGGTCCCAGGTATCTGAACAATACAATCACCACCAGCCCCGCAGAAATCTACGTTCCAGTCATGCCCACCTCAAAGCAATCCCCCATTTTAAAAGAGCTAGACGTGGTGGGACATCTGTTTTAGTATGCATTGTCAAAATATGAAACCGCCTCCGCTTTCAACTCAGAAGCACAGAAACTGAATCCGCCTTCTGCAAATCTCTAAAAAACCTACCTGTTTAGCCTATAATGTCTTATCTCTCCCACTCCTCTCTATATCTCCTCATTGGCAGCGCCGGGACACTCAATTCTGAGTAGCTGTTTGCGTTATATAAATATCCCTCATTCACTGAATAGTACTTAGGTACTTATCACAATAGTGTAGGAAGCTGGCTCTGTATATACTATACCACAGTGAGGTATAGTGTGCACAGAGTCCAGTGGAACCCCAAAGGTAGGCAGAGGTAAAGTTAGATAGCACCTCCCTCTCTATTTGTGGTACTGTGGGTGAGCAGTAAGGCAGTATCAGAGGACAGTGTTAAGCATTTGTTGTACACACTCAGTCAGCAAATACATTCACACACTTAAAGATTGAACTCCAGACCAATTGGTTTGTATAAAAATATTACTTTAGTTATTTTATTTCCTAGAACCAAGCAAGCCTGGCACAGGTATGTGATTTATACTTTTTAGTAATAATACAGTTCGAATTGCAGTGGTATAGGCACTTTAGTTTGATTACAGTAGAATCACTGGTAATGCAATGCTTTGAAATATTGTACATATACTTTGTATTAGCTCTTCAATAGGATGTCAAGTAAATTACTTTACAGATTACTTTTCTTACACACTGTAGTATACCTGGATACTGCACTGTGACATTTCCTGTGAACAGGTAAGTAAAAGCTTTTTGGTTATTTGGTTACAGTTTTAGAGACTTTTATAGGTTTTCAAACTCCACACTTTAAAACTTTTTCGTAGAAAAACAGTCAATGTTATCCTATGGGAGAAAATAGTGTACTTTGTTGTGGGAGTTGGGTTTCTGGGGTTAGACTCAGGGGTCTCCCAGGGTCGAGGATGCATTTTTAAGGCACCCTCAGCGGCACTAGGGCGGCCGAGTGCAGAGTGCGGAGGCCCAATTTATCCAAAATAGGATAGGGGGCGTCCAGTTGGTGGCTACAGACGAGCAGGCCACAAGGGTGTGGGAGCATAGCTCCTGGACTTAAGCTCAGGGCAAATGGGGGATCAAGTTAGCACCAAAGGTACACCCACATCGGCACTAGGGCGGCTGGGTGCAGGGCGCTGTTTTGGCATAGGGTGCCCTGTTACTTTCAACAGGGTTTTTCCGGTTTGCAGACACACTGCAGTCTCAGGGACGAAGGTCTTCTGGGTGTGACCACCACTTGCAGAGGTAAGTTGGGACGCTGGGGGTTGGATGGACACCATTGGTTGGGCCACCCAAGGCCGTTGGGCGTCGGGTGCCGGGGTGTCCTTTAGGGTCAGATCTTCTTACCAGCTCCTTGTCGCGGTTGGGGGGACCCTCCGGATTGAGGCTGTGTCAAGGACCCCACAAGTCTTATCTTTCGCTTGTGAAGTATTCTCGCAGGGAAGACATGAACAACCACCACCGCCTCCACCTTACCCTAGAAATGGCATATGTACAGACCATGATGAAGATGGGGACCGGGGGAGGATGCCTGAGATATAAAATGGAAGACATCCCTTATGAAGACTGATATGGTGCCCCCCCTGGTGGTTTCGGAATCCCTTTAGGAAACACCATCTAGAGAAAGAAACACATGGGCAAACACTATCACCACTGTTCTCATTCATACAAGCCATACACAGTGATCACATCGTACACATAGTTATATAGTCACCTGTGGCTTGGCACCGAAACAGTAGGGAAAGGTTTCTTCGCTCAGGAAAGGAAAACTAAGCGTGCTCCTGCGCGTGTGGCCAAAGTAAAGAACAAGTTAGTGCTCCTGCGCAACTCCCCAAAACAAGAACTGAGGAAGCGCTCCTGCGCTATGTGCTTTCCCAAAACAAGAACTAGGGAAGCACTCCTGCGCTATGTGCTTTCCCAAAACAAGTAATAAGAAAGCACTCCTGCGCTATGTGCAAAACCAAGACAAGAAATAAGGAAGCACTCCTGCACTATGTGCTTTCCCCAAACAAGAAATAAGGAAGCGCTCCTGCGCTATGTGCTGAACCAAGGATGCGCTCCACGGTACCAGGGAGAGGATACGTGCACCTGCACGAGCTGAGTGATGGTGGCAAACAAGCGCTCCTACGCTTGTTTCACGGAAAGAAATGAGCAAGCGCTCCTGTGCTGAACCCCAAGAAACCCGGGATGGGCTACGTGCACCTGCACGAGCTGAGTGAATGGCAAACAAGCGCTCCTGCAATTGTTATGGGATGCAGCAAGTGCTCCTGCACCGAGATGCCAGGGATAACAGTTCTAACCACCAAGCGCACCTGCGCTTGATGTTGGAGACAGGAGCATGGGCTTAGCCAGATACGCGGTGTCTCTTTACCTTTACGAAGGTACTCAAGGTGCACGGATCCTGGCTGGGCGACGACGTCAATCCGAAGTACTGCCCGGGCAGACACCGCAGTCATTTCAGCGGTCTCCCCTAGAAGTACTACGCCGTTGTCCAGGCGACTGCTTCCGGTACAGGGAAGCTAGACTGTCAACCTGCATGGTACAGTCTGCTCATGTATTACGAGAGGGAATAGCCCGGTGGACGTGCACCCCACACACATGCATCAGGTACGCCACTCGGTCGGGAACCATGACAGCCTGCAGGCATCGGCTGGAGACTTGAGGCAGGTCAGGGATCACTGGATCTTGGGTCAGGATCGCCAGGGAGACCTCCTCGTGGTGTTGGGCCACCCGAACTCGGGCCGTGGGCGTTCGGTGCAGAGTGGTGCAGACTCGCAGATCCAGCCGGAGCCAGACTCAGGGGGTGAACAAATCGGGTGTTCATGGGAGACAAAGTCTTTTCTTTGGAAGCCGAGGGAGGTCCTCGGGGTTCTTGAGGTTTCTGGCTGCAGGACACACCGGGGTTTCGCTTCTGCAGATTCAAGGTGGGGACAGTCCGGTAGGGCTGGAGCCAAGTCATTGGGCGTCCTCATCTTCTTAGCTTCAGCACGGCTGTTCGGTCCTTCTTCTTCTTTTCTTCTTGGTCGTTGCTTGTCTGAGGAAGCAAGGTTCAGGGGTGCCCCCTGATGTCTAATCCCTGAGCTGTTATTTCACTCATTTATACATTTTTATGAACCTAAAGATTATTGTATACTGTATGCTGCTATGGTTTTATTATGACTCTTTAATTTGCATATTCTTAACCTGTTTGCTGTTGTGTCTTTGTGCTTTTATGGATCCGACGTTATCCGAATAAAGTGTCTTTGAACCTTGAACTAAATTTAGAGGCGTTACAGGTAAGTCAAGGTTTGGACCAATGGGTCCCTTACTTGGGGTGGGTGCACTCCCTATTATGCCACCCTCCAGTGGGAAGGGGGCATATGCCTCACTCTGGTTAGCTGGGTCCCTGCATCTGCAAGATGGCGGGAATTGAGAGATGTGCTTCACCTCGCCCCCCACCTGAGGGGTGGGGTTGGCAGAGGTGGGCACACCTCCCTTCCTCACTTGGTTTTCGCGCCAATTCTCCTGCCCAAAGTGGGAGTCAGAACTGCTGGGGTCCAGTTTCTGGAAGCAGCAAAGAGCCTGGGGAAGCTCACAAAGGTGTCAAGCCTTTGAAGCTTTCCCTTCGAGGACCCTGCCCAACCTGGGGGAGTAGGCTTGACACCTCGTCCCAGGATGTGCATTGTTTCAGGCCCCCGAGAGCAGAAGGCTCTCGACCCAGGGGTCCAGAAACATGTCTGGTGGTGGCAGCTGGGAAGCAGCCACTCAGCCTGGACACTAATGGTAGGTAATTTTTCAGGGGGCATCTCTAAGATGCCCTCAGTGTGCATTTTTCATTAGATCCCACACTGGCATCAGTGTGGGCCTAATGTGCTGAGAAGTTTGATACCAAACTTCCCAGTTTTCAGTAAGGCCATTATGGTGCAGTGAAGTTTGTGTTGACAAACTCACAGCACCATATACTCTTAATGTCAATACTGCACTTACAATGTCTAAGAATTGACTTAGACACTGTAGGGGTACAGGGCTCATGCACCTGTATCCTCACCACTGGCATAGTGTACCCAGCTAGAGGAGTGGCTCACCTATGCCAGGGCAGTGGGGTGTAGGCATGGCACACAGGGATGTGTGCCATGTCGACTCTTCACTTTGTTCTGCACCAAAACAGGCAGCCTGCAAAGGCAGTGTGAGTGTGTCAAGGTATAGGGCCTCTAAGGGTGGCACAATAAGTGCTGTAGCCCTTTGAGGCCTTCCCTGGCCACAGTGCCCTTGGTACCTGTGGTACAATTTACAAGGGACTGCCCTGTGGCAAAAGAGTGCCAATTGGGTTTGTCTTGTGCACTTTAGGGAAAGAACATAGGCCCTGGGTACCTGATTGGTAGGAGCCCAGGGCACACTCAGGCAAAGTACATCAGCAGTTCAGCAAAAAGTGGGGGCAACCATGCTGAAAGAGGGCACTTTCTCACACAGCCCTCCCCAAACAAAAGAGGATGAGACTAACCTTTCCCTAGAGAGTCTTCATTGTCTAAGTAGATGAACCTGGAAAGTCCATCTGCATTGGCATGGGCAGTCCCAGGTCTGTGTTCCACTATAAAGTCCATTCCCTGTTGAGAGATGGACTAGCTCAACAGTTTAGGATTTTCACCTTTCATCTGCATTAACCATTTGAGAGGTCTGTGATCAGTTTGAACTAGGAAGTGAGTACCAAACAAGTATGGTCTCAGCTTCTTCAGGGACCAAACCACAGCAAAGGCTTCCCTCTCAATGGCAGTCCAATGCTGCTCCCTGGGGAGAAACCTTCTGATTATAAAAGCAACAGATTGGTCTTGGCCTTCATAGTTGGTTTGGGATAGGACCACTCCTATCCCTAGCTCAGAGGCATCAGTCTGCACAATGAACTGCTTGGCATAGTCTGGAGCTTTGTGAATTGGTGCTGAACACACTGCTTCTTTCAGGGTGTTAATATCCTTTTGACAGCTAACTGTCCAGTTTACTTTTTTGGGCATCTTCTTGGAGGTAAGTTATGTAAGGGGAGTCACAATGGACCCATATCCCTTCACAAACCTCCTATAGTACACAGTCAAGCCAAGGAATGCCCTGAATTGGATCTGGGTTGTTGAAGCTGCCTAGTCCAGGATGGCCTGGATCGTGGGCTGTAAGGGTTACACTTGTCCTCCACCAACAAGGTGGCCCAAGTATACCACAGTTCCCTGCTCTATCTGGCATTTGGATGCCTTGATAGTTAGGCCTGCAGTTTGCAGGGCTTTTAAAACCTCTGCCGAATGGATCAGGTGATCCTGCCAGGTGGAGCTAGAGACAGCAATATCATCTAGATATGCTGCACCAAAGGACTCCAATCCAGCAAGGACTTGATTCACCAACCTTTGGAAGGTGGCAAGGGCATTCTTTAAACCAAAAGGCATAACAGTGAACTGATAATGCCCATCAGGTGTGGAGAATGCTGTCTTGTCCTTTGCTCCAGGTGCCATGTCAATCTGCCAGTACCCTGAAGGTACGTCAAAGGTACTTAGAAATTTGGCTGCACCCAATTTGTCTATCAACTCATCTGCTCTTGGGATAGGGTGAGCATCTGTCTTGGTGACAGCGATGAGCCCTCTATAGTCCACACAGAATCTCATTTCTCTCTTTCCACCCTGGGGATGAGGTTTGGGGACTATAACCACAGAGCTGGCCCGCAGGCTCTCAGATGGTTCAATAACCCCTAACTTCAGCATCTTGATGACTTCAGCTTTGATGTTTTCCTTGACTTGATCAGACTGTCGATAGATTTTGTTTTTGACAAGTGCACTGTCACCAGTGTCAAAATCATGGGTACACCAGTTTGTAGGACAAGGAAAAGTGCTTAGCATACTGCTGCAAGACTTGTTTGCAATCAGTCTGCTGTTGGGCAGTGAGGGTGTCTGAAAAGATAACTCCATCCACTGACCCATCTTTGGGGCTGTAGGAGATGAGGTCAGGGAGAGGTTTACTCTCTGTCTCCTGATCCCCATCAGTCACCATCAGAATGGTGATGTCAGCCCTGTCATTGACAAGCTGAAGGTGGTTCACATGTATCACCCTTTTGGGTGTCCTGCGTGTGCCCAGGTCAACCAAGTAGGTGACCTCATCTTTCTTTTCTAAGATGGGGTAAGGCCACTCCATCTGTACTGGACAGCCCTTGGTGCCACTGGCTCCATAACTCACATCTTTTGCCCTGATTGAAATTCTACCAGTACAGCTTTTTGGTCATACCAGTGCTTCTGAAGCTCCTGGCTGGCCTCAATATTTTTGGAAGCTTGTTCCATGTACTCTGCCATTCTGGACCTTAGGCCTAGTACATAGTCCACAATATCTTGCTTGGGTTCTTGGAGTGGCTTCTCCCAACCCTCTTTCACAAGACAGAGTGGTCCCCTTACAGAATGGCCAAACAGAAGTTCAAAGGGGGAAAACTCTACTCCCTTCTGAGGCACTTTTCTGTAAGCGAAAAGCAAGCATGGTAAGAGGAAATCCCATCTCCTTTTGAGTTTTTCAGGGAGCCTCATAATCATGCCTTTCAATGTCTTGTTAAACCTCTCAACAAGACCATTGGTTTGTGGGTGATAGGTCGTAGTAAACTTGTAATGCACTACACACTCTTTCCATGTGTGTTTTAGGTAAGCAGACATGAAGTTTTACCCTCTGTCTCAAACCACCTCCTTAGGAAACCCTACCCTGGTGAAGACACCAATGAGGGCCTTGGATACTGCAGAAGCTGTAGTAGTCCTAAGAGGAATTGCCTCAGGGTACCTAGTGGCATGATCCACTACCACTAGTATAAACTTGTTTCCTGATGCTTTGGGAGGTTCAAGTGGACCCACTATGTCCACACCTACCCTTTCAAAGGGAACACCAACCACTGGTAGTGGAATCAAGGGGGCCTTTGGGTGTCCACCTGACTTGCCACTGGTTTGACAGGTGACACAGGAGCTGACAAACTCCTTTACTTTCTGAGACATCTGGGGCCAGTGAAAGTGGCTAACTAGCCTTTCCCAGGATTTGGTTTTGGCCCAGATGTCCAGCTAGGGGAATGTCATGAGCTAAAGTTAGTAGGAACTCCCTTTACTTCTGAAGCACTACCACTCTCCTAGTGGCTCCAGGGTGTGGTCTCTGGCCTCAGTGTACAGTAGCCCTTCCTCCCAATAAACTCTGTGGGTACCACTGACATCTCCCTTTTCGTCCAAGACACAGCTCTTTCCTAGAGGGTCCACCTGGGCCCAAGAGTTCAACCTAGTAAGGGTCAAGCTCCGTGGGCTCAGTTCCCTCTGGAGTATCCAAGTCCCCTCCCTGAGGAGACGGGTCCTGATCGTGTTGCTGTACAGAAGCTGGTTCCCAAGTCTTCTTACATTTTCTCTTGGAAGGTTGGGCCATACTTTCAGGCTCCAACACATCTTTTTCACCCTGCTTTCGGCTCTGTGCTGTAGGCTAGACACACACAATCTCATCGATGTCCAGTATTGCTGCATGGGTTTTTAGTTCAACCTCAGCACCCATGCTGAGCTTTCCAGGTCATTACCAAGCTTTGGAGAGACCACTACCTGTTTCAAGCCAGTAACCCCTCCCCCCCCCCCAGTCTAATGTCACCATAGCCATTGCATGGTAAGTGGTAACACTGTCAGCATTGGTGACTGGGTAGGTTTTCCCAATCAGGAATTGCTCAGGGGAAACCAGTGTATATCTCACCATAGTGACACTGGCACCTGTATCCCTCAGAGCTTCTATTCTAGTCCCATTGATCCAAGGGTATTGCAAATACTTCTTTAAGTTGTGTGGCCACACAGCTAAAGTGGCAAACTCAACTACCCCTTCTGTGGCTTGAACTGCTTCAGTGTGCAACCCGATTTTGCTCTTGGCATACTGCTGATCCCATCTGGAGACTGGCTACACCAGCAGTAGCTATAGGAGGACTAGGGGGCTTCTTGTTAGGACAAGTTGCATCTCCAGTTAAGTGTTCCAACTTCTCACAGTATTTACACCAGTCCTTTTTAGGATCAAAGTTCTTTTCCCTGTACCCATTATTGGTCTGGGAAGAGATTTGGGACCCACCCGACGGTGCAGGTTTTTTGGGCCCTTTTGAAGACTCTGGCTTTTTATCTTGTGGATTCTCACCACCTTTCCCCTGGGGAATGGTTTCTAACCCCTTTCTTTTGGTCATCCCCAGTGGTTGTTTTTGTCACCCTTGTATTGACCCAGTGGTCTGCTTTCTTTCCCAATTCTTGGGGAGAAATTAGACCTAGGTCTACCAAATGCTGTTGTAACTTTTCATTAGTGCAATTACTTAAAATATTTTCTTTCATAAACAAATTATAAAGTTATTTGAAATCTTGCACATTGTGTCCAGTTAACCAAACATGTAGTGTCTTAACTGAGTAATCAACTAAGTCAATCCAGAACTGGTTTTGGGTTTTGTGAGCCCTCCTGAATCAAATTTTATATTCCTCTGTTGTGAGCCCAAAGCCCTCAATCAGAGTTTTCTTCATGAGGTCATAAGACCCAGCATCCGCCTCAGAAAGGGTCAGGAGTCTGTCTCTGCAGTTACCAGAGAACAGTTCCCAAAGTACTGCCCCCCAGTGTGACTTCTTCACTCTTCTCATTTCACAAGCCCTCTCAAAGGCTGTGAACCATTTTATGATATCATCACCCTCTTCATACTTAGGGACAATCCCTTGGGGGATTTTAGGATCATACGATTGCTCTTTATCCTTATTAAGTACATTTCTGGGAGTTAAGCCCATCTCTGCTCTCTTTCTCTCTAGAGTCAGGAGTCCGGTCTCCAGATCCAATCTTTTGGTCAACCTGACTAACAGGTTGTCCTCTTCATTAAGGCTGCCATCAATGACCTCAATAGTACCTGGGCCCTCTGTGTGGCCTCTTGGTGCAGAGAGGTCTATTCTTGGAGTCAGGGCCACTGGGCCCTTTTCTTCCTCTGAAGTGGGGGAGGTTGGTTGTTACCCTCATCTCCTCACTCTACTTCTTCACCTGAGAGGCCTTCACCATTCTCGGAAGGGTGGTCTATACCATACCCTGCCAACAGCTCCTGGGGCTTTTGTTTGGAGAGATGGGCCCCCTTGTTTATATTTTTAAGCTTGCATTGAGACTTTAACTCCCTGAATTCTAAGTGGAGATAAGGGGTAAGGTCGAGCTCCTCAACCTGGTACTCTATGCCATTATGATTATCTCCACTAACAGCTGGCTTCTTGTTAAGAGACATTGTTAAAAAAAAATTCTAACCCCTTTAATTCCTAACTAAAGGGAACTTTTATTTTTCTAAAATTCTAAAGGGACTTAACCAAGGCCCTAACAAGACTTTTAGTAATTTGAAAAAATGTGTCAATTCAAAAATCTGAATTCTAAAGGCAATTTAAGAGTTCTGTTGTGTGATCAGGTGGTAACCAAGCTGGTCCAACAAATGCAGTTGTATATTTCACCACTGATCCACCAATGTAGGAAGCTGGCTCAGTATATACTATACGTAAATGAGGTATAGCGTGCACAGAGTCCAGTGGGACCCCAAAGGTAGGCAGTGGTGAAAGTAGTTAGCACCTTACTCTCTATTTGTGGTAGTGTGGTCGAGCAGTAAGGCTTTATCAGAGGGTAGTGTTAAGCATTTGTTGTATACACTCAGTCAGCAAATTATGTCACACACTCAAAGACTGAACTTCAGACTAATTTGTTTTGCATAAAAATATTTTTTTAGTTATTTTATTTTCTAGAACCAAGCAAGCCTGGCACAGGTAAGTGATTTATACTTTTTAGTAATAGTACAGTTTGAATTGCATTGGTATAGACACTTTAGTTTGATTACAGTAGAATCACTGGTAATGCAATGCTTAGAAATATTGTATATATACTTTGTATTGGCTTTTCAATAGGATGTCAAGTAAATTACTTTACAGATTACTTTTCTTACACACTGTAGTATACCTGGAGACTGCACTGGGACATTTCCTGTAAACAGGTAAGTAAAAGTGTTTTAGTTATTTGGATACAGTTTTAGAGACTTTTATAGGTTTTCCAACTCCACACTTAGAAACTTTTTCATAGAAAAACAGTCAATGTTATCCTATGGGAGAAAATAGTATTATCGGGCCAGAGGCAAGTACTTTGTTGTGGGAGTTGGGTTTCTGGGGTTAGACTCAGGGGTCTCCCAGGTTTGAGGATGCACTCTCAAAGCACCCTCAGTGGCACAAGGGTAGCCTGGTGCAGAGTGCTGAGGTCCAATGTTATCCAATGGGGGATAGGGGCCTCCGGTTGGTGGCTGCTGACGAGCAGGCCACAAGGTTGTGGGAGCAAAGCTCCTGGACTTAAGCTCAGGGCAAATGGGGGATCAAGTGAGCACCAAAGGTACACCCACAGCGGCACTAGGGCGGCCGGGTGTCCTGTTACTTTCAATAAGGTTTCCCCGGTTTGCAAACACACTGCAGGCTCGGGACTAAAGTCTTCTGGGTGCGATCACCACTTGGAGTGGTAAATTGGGATGCTGGGGGTTGGCTGGACACTGTCTGTTGGGCCACCCAAGGCCGTGGGGCGTCGGGTGCAGTGGTGTCCTTCAGGGTCGGATCTTCTTACCAGCTCCTGGCTGCAGTTGGGGGGACTCTCCGGATTGAGGCTGCAGGCGTTGGCTGGAGACTTGAGGCAGGTCAGAGATCACTGGATCTTGGGTCAGGATTGCTAGGAAAATCTCCTCGTGGTGTTGGGCCACTCAAACGCGGGCCGTGGGCGTCTGGGGCAGAGTGGTGCAGACTCGCAGATCCAGCCAGAGTCTGGGGGCGAACAAATCTGGTGTTCACAGGAGCCAAAATCTTTTCTTTGGAAGGCACGGCAAGTCCCTGGGGTGCTTGAGATTGCAGGCTGTAGGACACACCGGGGTTTCGCTTCCGCAGGTGGGGACAGGCCAGTAGGGCTGGGGCCAAGTCAGTGGGCATCCTCCTGTTTTTAGCCTCGGCATGGCTGTTCGGTCCCTCTTCTTTTCTTCTTGGTTGTTGCTTGTCTGAGGAAACAATGTTCAGGGGTGCCCCTAAATACTACATTTAGGGGTGTTACAGGTAAGTAAAGGATGGGACCAATGGGTCCCTTCCTTGGGGTGGGTACATCCCCTATTATACCACTCTCCAGTCGGAGGGGGCATATGCCTCACTCTGGTTGGCAGGGTCCCCCCATCTGCAAGATGGCGGGGTCTGAGAGATGTGCTTCACCTCACCCCCACCTGAGGGGTGGGGTAGGCAGAGGTGGGCACACCTCCCTTCCTCACTTGGTTTTCCTGCTTATTCTCCCACCATAAGTGGGGGTCAGAACCGGTGGGGGCCAGTTGCTGAAAGCAGCAAAGGGCCTGGGAAAGCTCACAAAGGCAGCAAGCCTTTGAAGCTTCCCCTTCGTGGACCCTGCCCATCCTGGGGAAGGAGGCTTGACACCTCGTCCCAGGATGTGCATTGTTTCAGACCCCCTAGAGCAGCAGGCTCTCGACCCAGGGGTCCAGAAACATGTCTGGTGTCGGCAGCTGGGGAGCAGCCACTCAGCCTGGACACTAGTGGTAGGTCATTTTTCAGGGGGCATCTCTAAGATGCCCTCTGTGTGCATTTTTCATTAGATCCCACACTGGCATCAGTGTGGTTTTAATGTGCTGAGAAGTTTGATACCAAACTTCCCAGTTTTCAGTAAGACCATCATGGTGCTGTGGAGTTCGTGTTGACAAACTCCCAGCACCATATACTCTTAATGGCAATACTGCACTTACGATGTCTAAGAATTGACTTAGACACTGTAGGGGTACAGGGCTCATGCACCTGTACCCTCACCACTGGTATAGTGCACCCAGCTAGAGGAGTGGCTCACCTATGCCAGGGCAGTGGGGTGTAGGCATGGAATGAATGAATCTTTATTGTTCAATTAATTAAAATTGTTACAATATTCCATCAATAAAACAAAACTTGTTTAAAATCTCACACAGTTAGTTAAGAATAAAAAAGACATTTAAAAGAGATAAAAATAGTAGAAAGCACCATTGCTGAAAATATTGTCCTATCTAGCAGTGAGGTGTTGAATATTGGATTTGATAAAAAAGTTTTATCGTAGACTCTCATTGCTTGATGGCCGGCTGAATGCTGTTATGACTCCGTTTTCAGTTTCAGTGCGGCTCGGATTACGTCTGTGAATTTCCCTAGTCGGGCCGCAATTGGAGGTGTTTTAGCGGAGAAGCACAGGTCGAAAACTTCCCTGCAACTTTGTAGGCCATGCAACCTACAGATGGGGAAAACCAAGCGCTGCCGCTCACTGACTAACTTTGGGCAACAGCACAACAGATGGAGCCAGGATTCATGATGGTAGTTGCAGAGTCGGCAAGCCTCTGAATTGTCCTGCCGGGCCCAAGTTGAGTTAAAATCCGTGATAGGCAGAGCAAGAAGTCTCATGTAGGTGATTCTACCCAGAGCCAGGACTGTCAGGGCTTGCTCAAGGTAGGGCTGCGGATGTCCCATGATATATGAGGAGTCCAGTGAGGAAAGATTGAATTGGTGATGCAGGCTTTCCAGGTCCCTTTCAAAAGATATTCTCTTGGCCTGAGTATTCACTGTTTTCCTCCAGGCTATTAATGGAATGTCAGAGTTCTGCAGATTTTGGACATTAATGTCCAATAATCTAGTGCCTGCTACCAAGTACACCTGCCATGGGGAGCCCTCCTCTTCAAAGAGCGTTTTAATTTGTCTTTTTAGTGACAGTTCTGGTGCTCGCGCAGTCCTGATATAGTATTTTATTAAATCACCTAAGCAAGTAATATCCGGACTGGTGAGACCCAACTCCAGCCTTACTCTTGCTCTCCTCGCCGGTCTGGGGAGACCTAGGATCTTTTTGTAAGCCATCATTTGATAGTTCGCAAGGAATTTGTTGAAGGCACCGGGAAAAACTAAGTGGCCATAATTAAGGGGCATATCAACAAGGGCTTTATCTCTGCTTTTTTGGCTTTAAGAGCCAAACAAGGAGAGCTAAAACTAGCGCCCTATCAACAACAGGGTGTAACATGCAAATTTGCATGTTAGCACCCTTTTACTCTACGCTTCCCCTTGCATCTCTAATGAGATGCAAAGGGGGCGTTCCAGAGTAAAATAATAGGAGAAATGTGGCTAAGCGACATTTCTCCTATTATCAAGAATATCGCTAACCCTGTTAGAGACAGAAAAAGCAGCGCTAACCGCGGTTAACGCTGCTTTTTTACGTCTGGTATTTTTCTGACTTAGCCATGATATCTGTTGGAAGGCGGACCCCGAGGAGTCGGTGAGACCACCAAGGGGGGGCCCTCGCACTGCACGAAGTAGCCGAGCGCTGCCGAGAAGTCTCCTGAGAGATCCTTCTCCTATCACGTACTAGCACAGTAACACCACCACACCGGACTCAAGGAGGTTGTCTCAAGACAAGCAATTCTTTATCATCAATAAAAGGTTACGAGTTCAATATTTACACGAAGGGATCGAGGGATCCACCAAAAGTCTCAATGTCTCTTTAGAAGGGTAGGGGTAGCGGGACAGTCTTTGGCAGGAATGTGGTACGGGGGTACCTGGGGCCCAGTTCGTATCCTCAAGCTGGAGGACCTCCGATCTCGGAGGGGTCGAGCCGCGACGGCGTCAGCAGGGCTCTGGCGTACAGTTCGTGGAGAGCCGCGATTCAATCAGCAGGGCTCTCAAGATGGTTTCTGCTCAGCTCGAGCCGCGACGTCGTCAGCAGGGCTCCGAGGAAGGTCTCAGCGAGGTGGGGCCGCGACGGCGTCTGCAGGGCTCCGATGTTCCAGGTGGTTCAGGAAAGGTTCACAAGAGGGAGCCGCGACGCAGTCAGCAGGGCTCGTGATGGTTCCGAAAAGAGTTCTTCTCCGTAGGGTCGGCCGCGATTCGATCAGCAGGGCTCTCGACTCCGGGATACAACTGCCGAGCTGTGGTGGGGTCGCCCCAGATATAGGTCTGGAGCCCTTTGATGTCCGGACCCTTGCGCCCGAGGGGGCGGAGTGGCCGGGTGGAGGTGGCCAGACGCCCAGCAGGAGAGGCGCCAGGCCCATGGGAGTTTGCCGGGCGATCACACCTCGAGAGGGGAGGACAGTTGGGGGTCCCAACGAGACCGTCCTCCGCCGGGGGCGATGAATGGTTCCTGCGGCACCCCCTGGCCAGTCCGTGGTGCCTCGATGTCGGGGCTTCGCTGGGGTCGAGGCCGGGTTGAGCGGGGTCGCGCCGGCTGGTGTACGGGGTGACGTAGATGCCAACAAGATGGCGGAGCCCTGAGGAGCATGCGACCACGTGCAGTTCCAGGTGAAGGGCCTTGGAGCAGTTCAGACGGGTGGCCCGTGAAGGCCGGGGCGGGGAACGGCCACAGTCCAGAGGGGTTAAGGACCACGCCATGAGGCCGGGTCCAACAGGCGTCCCCCCCCCAGCCGAAGGCATGGAGAGTCACCCATCTCCTTGGGGATTCTCCTCGTCAAGGCGGAAGAAGCGGGACAGGCCGTCGGCGTTGGCGTGGTCATTGCCGGGCCGGTGTTCGACGTCAAAGTCCATCCCTTGTAGCGAGATGGACCATCGCAGCAGTTTGGGGTTCTCGCCCCGCATTCGCATTAACCATTGCAAGGGCCGGTGGTCGGTCTGGACCCGGAAGTGGGCGCCAAAGAGGTAGGGCCGGAGCTTCTTGAGGGCCCACACCACAGCGAAGGCCTCGCGCTCAATAGTGCTCCAGCGTTGCTCCCGGGGCAGTAGTCGCCGGCTGATGAAGGCCACTGGTCGGTCGAGCCCCTTTTCGTCAGTTTGGGAGAGAACGGCCCCGATCCCATACTCGGAGGCGTCCGTCTGTACCACGAACTCCTTCTGGTAGTCCGGGGCCTGCAGCACCGGAGCAGTACACATGGCTGTTTTGAGGGTGTCGAAGGCTGTTTGGCAGCGGGGTGTCCAGTGTACCTTCTTGGGCTGCTTTTTGGACGTTAACTCTGTGAGGGGGCCGACAATGCTCCCATAGTCCCGGATAAACCGTCGGTAGTATCCGGTGAGGCCCAGGAAGGCCCGGACAGCGGTCTGGGTAGTGGGGGGTTCCCAGGTCTGGATGGCATCTATCTTTGCTTGGAGGGGGGCCACCTGCCCGCTCCCCACTTGATGGCCCAGGTAGGTCACGGATCCGTGGCCGATTTGGCATTTGCTGGCCTTGATTGTGAGCCCGGCCCGCTGGAGGGCGGCCAGGACGGCCTTTAGGTGGAGGAGGTGCTCGGCCCAGGGGTTGCTGTACACGGCAATGTCATCTAAGTAGGCCGCGCTGAAGGCCTCAAGCCCGGCCAAAACCTTGTTCACCAGTCGCTGGAAGGTGGCCGGGGCGTTCTTCATTCCGAAGGGCATCACCCGAAAGTGGTAATGCCCATCCGGAGTCGAAAAGGCGGATCTTTCTTGGGCGCCGGGGGTGAGCTGGATTTGCCAGTACCCGGCGGTGAGGTCCAGCGTGCTCAGGTAGCGAGCGGCCCCTAGGCGGTCGATGAGTTCGTCGGCCCGGGGTATCGGGTGTGCATACAATAGTTCAAACGGGCTGAACCCCAGGGACTTCTGCGGGACCTCCCGATAGGCGAACAGGAGGCAGGGCAGCAGGACATCCCATTTCCTCCTGAGTGGTTCTTCCAGGCCCTGGATCATCCCTTTCAATGTTCGGTTGAACCGCTCAACCAGTCCGTTCCCCTGAGGGTGATATGGGGTCGTGAACTTGTATGTGACCCCGCACTGTTGCCACAGGGACCGCATGTACCTGGAGATAAAGTTCGTGCCGCGGTCGTTCACCACTTCGCTGGGGAATCCCACTCGGGAGAAGATCCCCATCAAGGCCCGGCCTACCACAGGGGCCGTTATGGTTCTGAGCGGGACCGCCTCCGGGTACCTGGTGGCGTGGTCCACGAGGACCAGGATGAAGCGGTGGCCCAGGGCGGTTTGGGGGTCCAGGGGTCCCACAATGTCGATTCCGACCCGTTCAAACGGGGTGCTGACGGCGGGAAAGGGCTGGAGGGGGGCCTTGACCCGACCCCCCGTCTTTCCGCTGGCTTGGCAGGTCTGGCAGGACCGGCAGTGGTTGTCCACATCTCTCCGCATCCGGGGCCAGTAGAAGTGGGTCACCAGACGACTGTACGTTTTGTCTTGCCCCAAGTGTCCGGCGAGGGGCACATCATGGGCCAGGTTGAGAAGAAACTCCCGGAAGCGGAGGGGGACCACCAACACGCGGCTGGCCCCGAGTTCTGCTACTTTCTGTTCGCTGTACAACAGGCCCTCGGCCCAGTAGATCCAGTGGGTGCCGGTCTGGTCACCGTTGGCTTGCGCGGTCGCCTGCTGCCGGACCCCTTCGAGAGAGGGACAGGACTGTTGCTCTTGCTGGAACTGCTCTCGGGTGGGGCCCCCTTCATGTTGCCATTGCGTCAGTTCTGGTAGGGCGCTCGGAGAAGCCATCTCTTCGGGGGAGGATTCGCTGGGCCCGGGGTCGGTGTCCGCCTCCTCCTCGCTGCTGGCGGGAGGGGGTGTGAGCCCCTCGGGTCGGGCAGTCCCGGAGGTCGAGGATGAGCGGGGGGCCTGGGCGGTCATGGACCGGGTGATGGCGCAGGCCCAATCAGCCAGTCCCAACATTCGGAGGTGCTCTCGTCGTTCTACTTGAGCCCAGGGGGAACTCTCCAAGTCGTTCCCCAGGAGGCAGTCGACCGGGGCGTCGTCGCGCACTGTCACCTTCAGCAGGCCCGTCACCCCTCCCCACTCGAAGGGGACCAGGGCCATCTGGCATAGGCTTTCACTGTTGTCGGCCGTCCGGACAGGGCACAGCACATTCGGTAGGATCTGTTCCGGGGTCACCAGGTGGCAGCGGACAGCGGTGATACTGGCGCCGGTGTCGCGAAGGGCTTCGGCCCGTTGTCCGTTGACCGTGACCTGCTGCCGGTACTTCTGGGTGTTGGTTGGGATGGGGGTGCAGGGTACCATCTCCCGGCTACCCAGGCAGACCAGGGACATGGCTGCCGGCTCCCACTCAGTGTTTTCTTGGTCGAGGGCCTCTTCTTCCTCTTCTCCTCCCCCCAAGGCGGCGGCTGTCAGCTGCCGGGGCGGGGGCCCGCCGGCCCCGTTTCTTCGGTTCAGAGGGCAGGCCGGGTCGCTGGCAAAGTGTCCGGTTTGTTGGCAGCCATAGCAGGTCACTGGTGGCCGTGGTCCGGGTCGGGCCGGGCCCACCCTTCGTGCTAGGCTCGGGGAGAGATGTGGCTGCGGTGGCCCTCGAGGGGGGCTCCTGGGGGCCCCAGCGGGAGGGTCTCGGTTCCTGTTCGGCCCTCCCCCCCCACCGCGCTGGCGTGGGGGTCCGTTGGGGTTCCTCTGGTACTCCCCCATTGAGCTCCGGGGGACCCGGGAGTTGACCCATCGATCGGCCTCGACGGCCAGTTTCCGCGGGTCGGTCATTTTGCTGTCGAGGAGGTGCTGTCTCAGCTCCACGAAGCAATTGTTGGAAAGATGTTCCCACACGATGAGGTCGACCAGCTGCCCGTAGGTGGTTACTTTGCTGCCTTTGATCCACCCTTCTAGGGCCCGACTAAAAAAGTCCACATATTCCACCCATGTGGTACCCGGGATTTTCTTGCAGTCTCGGAACCGCTGGCGGTACATCTCCGCTGTTAGCCCGTAGCGGGTGAGCAGGGCCTCCTTCATGTGATCGTAGGAGGTCATCACTTCCTCCGGTAGCTGGAGCAGCGTGTCCCGCCCTTCACTCAGGAATCGCCCCCACAGGCCTGCGCCCCAGACTTTTCGGGGCACTCGATGGGAGGTCATGGCCACCTCATAGGCCTTGAACCATTGTTGGATATCGTCATTCTTGTAATACTCTTTGACGACCTCCTTCGGGATATGTACTTTGGCCTCGGCAGGCGGTAGAGTGTCTCTCGTACTGGGGGTGTTGGTCCCTCCGTTCTTGGCCTTGATCTCGAGCTCCTTGAGGCTGCGCTCGTGCTCAAGGGTGAGCTTCTTTTCCTCCAACTCCCGGTGTCGTCTCTTCTCCTCTATCTCTTCTTGAAGGCGTAGCTGCTCGAGGGCCAGTTTCTTTTCTGCCAGCTGGAGTTCGCCGTCCAGTCGCAGTCGGGCGAGCTCTAGCTCGTGGCTCCGGACCTTTTCCCGCTCTCGTATTTCTTCTTCGGAGAGGCCGGTTTCTAGGCTCTTTCGTCCTCCGGTTGCCGGGGTCAGTGCGGTTGCTGTGGTCTCCGTCAGGGGCAAGGGCCCTTCTTCCTGGGAGGGGCCTGCCCCGGCCTCCAGCCATGTCCTCAGAGCTTTCTGCATCTCTTCCTTGGTACCGAGGCTGGTGGTTGCAATGCCTTTGTCTCTGCAGAACTGTTTTAATTCTTTGTGCGTATATTCTTCCAGCCGTTCGGGCTGGAACTCCATTGTCGCGTTGTTTTCCTGGCTGCTCATGATGCTATTCGTTTGGATGGGTAGCTAGTGGGTACTGGCTGGTACGTACTGCGTTCGGCTCGGATCCCGTCGCTGGCCACCAAATGTTGGAAGGCGGACCCCGAGGAGTCGGTGAGACCACCAAGGGGGGGCCCTCGCACTGCACGAAGTAGCCGAGCGCTGCCGAGAAGTCTCCTGAGAGATCCTTCTCCTATCACGTACTAGCACAGTAACACCACCACACCGGACTCAAGGAGGTTGTCTCAAGACAAGCAATTCTTTATCATCAATAAAAGGTTACGAGTTCAATATTTACACGAAGGGATCGAGGGATCCACCAAAAGTCTCAATGTCTCTTTAGAAGGGTAGGGGTAGCGGGACAGTCTTTGGCAGGAATGTGGTACGGGGGTACCTGGGGCCCAGTTCGTATCCTCAAGCTGGAGGACCTCCGATCTCGGAGGGGTCGAGCCGCGACGGCGTCAGCAGGGCTCTGGCGTACAGTTCGTGGAGAGCCGCGATTCAATCAGCAGGGCTCTCAAGATGGTTTCTGCTCAGCTCGAGCCGCGACGTCGTCAGCAGGGCTCCGAGGAAGGTCTCAGCGAGGTGGGGCCGCGACGGCGTCTGCAGGGCTCCGATGTTCCAGGTGGTTCAGGAAAGGTTCACAAGAGGGAGCCGCGACGCAGTCAGCAGGGCTCGTGATGGTTCCGACAAGAGTTCTTCTCCGTAGGGTCGGCCGCGATTCGATCAGCAGGGCTCTCGACTCCGGGATACAACTGCCGAGCTGTGGTGGGGTCGCCCCAGATATAGGTCTGGAGCCCTTTGATGTCCGGACCCTTGCACCCGAGGGGGCGGAGTGGCCGGGTGGAGGTGGCCAGACGCCCAGCAGGAGAGGCGCCAGGCCCATGGGAGTTTGCCGGGCGATCACACCTCGAGAGGGGAGGACAGTTGGGGGTCCCAACGAGACCGTCCTCCGCCGGGGGCGATGAATGGTTCCTGCGGCACCCCCTGGCCAGTCCGTGGTGCCTCGATGTCGGGGCTTCGCTGGGGTCGAGGCCGGGTTGAGCGGGGTCGCGCCGGCTGGTGTACGGGGTGACGTAGATGCCAACAAGATGGCGGAGCCCTGAGGAGCATGCGACCACGTGCAGTTCCAGGTGAAGGGCCTTGGAGCAGTTCAGACGGGTGGCCCGTGAAGGCCGGGGCGGGGAACGGCCACAGTCCAGAGGGGTTAAGGACCACGCCACGAGGCCGGGTCCAACAATATCCTATGGAAGGAGGATATCATGGCTAAGTTTGCCTGTCCCTATCAACAAGGTAACGTGAGATTATCGCTGGGTTTCCAGCGATAATCTCACGTTAGCCTGTTAGCGTGAGGATTTTTATCGCTATTGAGATAAGCGTTGCTAATAGCACGCTATCTCAGCGATAAAAATTCACGCTAGCCGGCGATAATTATCCTAGCGCTAAGTGCGCTTAGAGATAATTATCGCCAGTTGTTGTTGATATGCCCCTAAGAGAGGGCACTAATTTTGCCTTAAGAACTTTCAAAATGGGCTCAGCAGTTGGACTATGAAGCCGCAGGTTAAGGCTTTTTAAAGAAAAAATGATGCCTGCAGCTTTCCTTCTCAGATGTTTCAGGTGGGCTATGGGTTTTGCCCCTTCCGCTAGCCAGAAGCCCAGATAGTTGTAGCTCATACTTGTTTTGATTTGCAGGGCCCCAAGTTGCCAATGTGTGGTCTTCTTACGTGGGTACTTCACGAATATAAGTATCCTAGTTTTCTCCTGGTTCACCAGGAGTTTATTCTGTTTATTATATCCGTGTAAAGCTTTTAGGCCCTTCTTTAAGCCAATTCAGACAGGGATATGAACCATGTCGACTCTTCACTTTATTCTGCTCCAAAACATGCAGCCTGCAAAGGCAGTGTGTGTGTAAAGGTACAGGGCACTCCGTTGTAAATGGTACCACAGGTACCAAGGGCACTGTGGCCAGGGAAGGCCTCTAAGGGCTGCAGCACTTATTGTGCCACCCTTAGCGGCCCTGTACCTTTACACACACACACTGTTGGATAGCAAACAGTGTAGGTGAACAATTAGTTGTAGGAATAGGTCTGCCAATGTCAGGAATTGCGGAGCTTGTTCCCATTCCACGCTCCCGACAGGGCAAGGTGTGTCCTCTATCTGCATTAAATTCCATGCTTCCGGGGGTCATCCGGTGGAGATGCTGAGAGAATTTACAGCCATGCCCAGTAATGCGAGCTGCTCCACTCTAAGATGGCCACCATGGTGTTATGGAGTGTATTTACAGAGTAAGGGACGTATGAGTTGCTGGTGCAAGAGAGTCGGAGGAACGTGGGGCGAGCGTCTACTATTCAGACCTTGCCAAAAGGAGTGCGAGTTAGGATTCCCTTGTTGTTTGGCCTGTCTCGTGTCAAGATGCCTGGACTGCAATCAGATCATCAGCGGCTTGTCATTTCTGTGGAGATCACACTGTTCGGAGCTCGTTCATAGCGCAGTTGCCGCTGGCCTTATTTTTGGATGATATTCTCTCTTGGTAGCAATTTGCGTTCAAAGAAAGCATTACACACTTGCTCATTACCCGGCCCCCCAACTCCACGCCTGGTACACTCGTCCGACTGTGCTTCATCGAGAAACACTTATTGATTCAGTAATGCTGTTTTTGATTTCAATAAGCTCTTTTGATGGGTGATTTATGTGTGACATATTTGTGGCAAACTCCGCCCATGGAAACATTGAGTTTGGTTGAGGTTGTGTTTATTCAGAATCAAGTATCTATACCACGTTAACCTAAGATTGTGCCACTACTGCACAGCGTAATACAGTGCATGTTTAAGTTTGATATCAGCAGCCGACCAGCATTATGTTAAGTACCCAATCAGTCACTAATATTTGAATGTGTTGCTAAGGGTGCTGTGTGTCAGACTGAGCTTCCTTCCTCAGGGTCTGGACGTGAAGATACAAGGACCCACCTCTCGATACCTTCAACTCTGCGTTTAAATATTACAGAGGATTGAAGTGATCAAGCGGGGGGGGGAAGGGAAAGCGGGAAGGGAACAGCTGGGAAGGAGATCTGCAAAGGAAAATCATTATACAACATAAAACATTAGCAATGTGTCCTCATAATTCTCTCGCTAATATACAATCAAGATGAAGGCACCTACTACCCTAGAAAATCCGAAATTGCTAGGGTGTGCTCTTTAATATTATAATCCTTCAAAAATAACCCTTTGTTCCAGCTTTACCTTCTGTTATTTATATGAACTGCAATCTCAAAATCCGTAATATAATGCCCAAAGAAATCAACACAAATTGTGCCCAAGAACACTCAACAATCATTCAGAAAGATTCATTCAAAGAATCCACTTACTTGAGAGCAACACAGAGTTATATGAATCCGTTCACAGTCATGTAATGATTCAAATAAAGAACTGTGCTTGCCTCAGGTATAGTAATGTTAAATGAGCCTATTTACTATGCAGAGCAAACGCCCTGCTAATCAGGCAGCTTCAAAAGTAGATATTGTATTAGAAGCCAAAACTACCACAAGCCTCTTACATGAAATGGGAGGTCACGTTCTAATTGCTGGAAGCTGCACAAAAACAATGAGGGCTCTACAAAGACATAACATATTACGAGCCTTGCAAAACATGAAAGGGGCCCAGCTGAAAATGAGGAAGCTGGCACGCACGCAAAGAATAAAACCCACTCCAGGTTTCCTGAAACAGAAACAAACTGGAGTGTACCTCTGCCTTCAACGGAAGAAATCGTCCCAAGCTTCCGACCTTCAAAATGAATTGCTCCAAGAAAGGTCAAAGAAACTAAAGGAAACCGGGAGGTCTTTACTCTAGTGAGCAGGGATACATGGGCGTTGCCGCTCACGCCAGCGTGAGCACGCCCACGCCACGCAAAGCAATATGGGAGAGAGGACCAGGCTCTAGTCTTGTGAATCAAGTTTAAACGAACACAGTGTTTCTTTGTTTCCTGAAATAAAAGGTTCATAGTTAAATAACAACAAATAAATGATGTGAAACCATGCAGCCACACATTATCAGTCACCTTAGATAAAAGCATAACCGCCTGCGCTTGGCCAAAGAAGCGGCTTCATGAGCTTTGCCACAGAGCTTCTTGGCACTGGATGGCAAAACAACAGAAATGCGCTGTTTAACACATGGCAAGCAAGGTGGGGCGGGCCTAGACCGCATGCCGCCCTAAGAGTTCAGACACTGTGTTATATGTGACGATGATAATTTCACGGAGCCAAAGAAATAAGGAAATGCATTCTGAGTCGATATATGACCCAGTTATTACAGAGTATATTATAATAAGGAGCGGTCTATGTGAGATTAGCAGAATTCAAGCATTGGTTGGTTGCTGTTCTTGTTTTACAGGTCTCCTTCCCTGGTGTACCTTCCCTAATTTCCCTTCCCCATCTAGCCACTTTGATCCTTTGTTCTTATATAATCAGAATATGTAAAAATAGAAATTTCTCTTGGTGAAAGCCTCTCAATCATTCATACTTCGCTCTATCAATTATATAGAAAAGCATTCAAAGGATCCAATAAACCAGTTTCATTCAATTGTACAAGAGACAAAAGCAAGTCACTTGCTTTTGTCTCTTGTACATATTGAATGAACCTTTTTTTTCTTTCTTTTTTGTCGTGCAAAAATGAAGTATGAATTATTGTGAGGCTTTCACCAAGAGAAATTTCTATTTTTACATATTCTGTACCTTGGACCCTGTCTCTTGGTAAGTGGGGCCACTCCCTTCTTGCTCCAGACTTATATAATCAGAGCCAGAGCTGCTGGAAGGTGGGCCAGTGAGGGGGAATGGTTCCAGAGGATATCAGGGTGTGACTGCCAATTCAGGGGCAGTCGGCAACCCAAGTAAGGGAACATAGTGGCTCATCTTGGTCAACATGTCCATGACCACTAGGATGGTGGTACAGCCTTGGTCTTCAGGAAGATCAGTTATCAAATCCATGGGAAGGGTGTGTCACAGCTATGGTGGGTTTGGTAGAGGCTGTAAAACCCCACCAGCTTTTGGGAAAGCCCATAGCTCTTTGACAGATTATGAAAGTAAATACAAGTTGTTTGTAATCCTTTAATATGAAGTCACACCAAAAAGATCTTTTCACCAGATCGTAGGTCTTAGCGACTACCTGATGTCCGGCTAATGGAGTTGCATGGATCCATTGCAAGGCTTCCTCCTGCAGGTCTTTCACAGGTAGATTATAGGGTCTTTTTGTGAAACACTAACCCCTGAATAGGTTGTTGGCTAGGGTCTGTGGTTAGCTAAGTAGGGGCATCTACCTGCTGGACTGCCTGCCGTAATTTGGATTCCCAAGTGGTCAAGGAGGCACAGGCATGAGTAACAAAGTTTTTGGGTTGTAGGAGTGGTCTGGGCCTATCTAGACTGGTGAATGGTGTCTCCAGAGTCTTCAGGCCTAGATAAGACATCAGCCTATGGTTGTTAGCCCTCGGATGGTAGGCGATGTTGAAGTTATAATCCACAAAGAAGAGCGACCACCGCAATCGTCTTGCAGTTAAAGCTTTAACGGACTTCAAGAATTGAATTGAAGGTTGCAGTGGTCAGCATAGACCATGATGGGGTGTTGTCCCTCCATGAGATAATGCCTCCATTCTTGGAATGCGGCCTTCACTGCCAATAGCTCCATCAAAGATCATATAATTTCTCTCCCCATCATTTAACTTGTGAGAAAAGAGCACCACAGACTGTAACTGACCGGTTCCCTGTGTCCTTTGGGATAAAACTGCACCAATAGCAACATTGGAATAATCAGCCTCTACTAAAAAAGGTTTGTGAGGTGTCCGGGTTAGGGGGTATGGGCGGTGACATGAAGGTGAGCTTGAGTCGGGTAAAGGCCTGACCAGCGGCTGGTGACCAACAAAAGGTATGCCCTTTATGGAGTAGCAGAGTTATAGCTGCCATGAGTGTGGAGAAGTTGGAAAGGAAACAGTAATAGAAATTCACAAAGCCCGTAAATCTCTGTACCTGTTTCACACTATTAAGTTCCAGCCATTACAGCACTGGACTCGTCCATAGCCAGTCCCATAGACAAGATTATGAACCTCAGGAATTGGACAGAAGTGACATGAAGCTCACACTTTTCTATTTTGAGGTATAGGTAACTCGTAAGGCCTGTGGCACCTTTTTAACATAGGTAACATGCTCACCTTCAGATGTGGAATAGACAAGGACTTTGTCAATATAAACTACCACAAATATAGCTAAAAACTCCCTCAACACGCTACTCACAAAGCCTTTTTTACCTAGTCTAGTAACAAAGTGATCAGTGGAAGCGGATATCGATTTTTTCGAGTGACATTGTTCAGGGCCCAATAATCCATGAAGGTTCTCCAATTCCTCATTCTTTTTGGGGATGAAGAACAATGGAGCTGAGACTAGGGACTTTGATTTGGCTTATGAAACTGTTGGCCTGATATTTGAACAAGTATTGATGCAGGTGTTCAGTTTCTTGTTCGGAGAGTGCATAAATACGACTGCATTGGAGGCAACGACCCACTCTAGATCTATTTTGCAATCAAAATTGTGACGTGGGGGGTGTTTCGGCCATTTGTTCATTGAAGACGTCCCCATAATATGCATAGATGTTGGGTAGCCCATCTAATTGTAGGGGGCACGTTTTTTCAGAAGTGGACAAACATTTTAACTATAATCCCAAAGCCGATGAAAAACCCACAAAGCTGCACCTCGTATCGGTCAATTGCACTCTTAAATCTGGATGCCAGATTATATTCCGCAATTTTAGCAGCCAGAATAGAGGACTTGATGCCAGAACTAATCCACCCTGAACAATCGGGCTTCATAAAGGGGAGGCAGACCCATGACAATATCCACAGGACACTACATCTGATAGAAAATTTAACTAAAAACAATATCCCGGCGATTCTCGTGGGATTGGATACTGAAAAGGCCTTTGACAGGGTGGATCTGCCGTTCCTGTTCCACACAATCAAACACTTCGGATTTGGGAGGGTGTTTATTAATAGGATCAAGGCCAATTATGTGCAACCAAGCTTTAGAGCGCAGGTTAATGGGATTAGCTCACCCCCGTTCCCACTGGACAGAGGGACGAGGCAGGGTTGCCCGCTCTCGCCCCTGTTGTTCGCCTTAAGCATAGAACCACTGGTGATACGGATCCGGGCGGCCCCAGGGATTCAGGGTATTAGTTTCCGGGGAGAGGAACACAAGCTATCATTATTCGCGGATGACGTGTTGATGATACTCACTGCCCTGCCTCCTCACTGCAGGCCCTCCGGGCAGAGTTACGTGAGTTTGAAAGTGTGGCAGGTTTTAAGGTAAATTTGACCAAATCATCCATCTAAACCTCGAGGTAGCAGAGGGAGAGGCTAACCTTCTCAGTGGGCAAACTCCCTTTCAGTGGGCCAAACACACTCTCCAGTACTTGGGTATCCAACTCACGCCATGACTAGAGGGCCTTTACAAGGCCAACTACCCACCACTTTTACTCCAACTCCAACAAGATCGCCAACGCTGGAAACCTCTATACATCTCCTGGCTAGGGCGCATCCATGCGATAAAATTTACAGTGCTACCCAAACTTTTATATCTGTTTCAGGCACTTCCAATTGATTTAGAAAGGGACCTCCTCCCCAGGCTATGCTCACTTATCACCCTATATATTTAGCAGAACGGTAGGGCCCGTCTTCCCTTCCACACCTTGAGACACGCAAAGAGTGAGGGAGAGGTGGCCCTTCTGGATTTCAGTCTCTATTACAAGGCTGCCCAACCGAGGATCATTGCGGAATGCTCCAAGAAGGAATCAGACAAACATTGGTTACAGATGGACACAGCGATAGTGGGTCGAACAATATAGGACGTGATTTGGAAGCCTAAGATAGACAGGCCCGCAAACTCCTACATAAGCACACCTACGCAAACCACTCTCAAGGTTTGGGATGAGGTATCCAGAGGGAGGGGGTGGACTTTGTTCCCGTCACCCTACACCCCGATTCATTTCAACCCAGTTTCCCCCAGCACTACGCAAGGGACCAATTGACGCATCGAGGGATGGAGGCTGCCTGATGCTCTCAGAACTATTTCATAATCACGACATACTCACGTTTGAGAGTTGCCAAAGGGAGTTCCACAAATCTCCTAGCAAACACTTCTACTACCTCCAACTCAAACATTGGGCCCTGCATCCACAGTTCAGGAAAACAGCCACATGGAAACGAACAACGATAGAAAACTTTGTGTGGAGGGCGAGCTCCATGAATGGGATGATCTCCTTCCTATACAGATTACTGCTCTCCACAATACACTCAACGAGGGCCTGTTATATAAGTTTTTGGCAATATATAGTCAGGAGGGAAATTGCTGAAAAGGAGTGAAAACACTTATGATCAGACATCACCAAGAGAAATAGCTCCCTAGATCTGTGAGAAGCTCATTGTAAAACTCTCTTTGATTGGTACCTGTACCCCACGAAACTCACAATGATATTTCCCGAATCATCCGACCAGTGTTGGAGGGGGTGCAGTCTGCTCTGGGACTTTCGCCACATCTGGTGGGATTGCCCCACGATTAAAACTTTCTAGGAGGAAATCTTGTTGCATATGAAGGACATGCTAGGATACCCCATTCCGACCTCCATAGAAGGAGTCCTCTTGGGCATCAGGGATCCAGAATTGGCACACCAAACAAAAGCAGATAGGTCTATATTGTGGGCTTGCCTAGGGGCCACCAAAACTGCAATAGCAGCAGCATGGAAGAAGAAGGAAGCCCCGGTGCTGTCCCAATGGCACTCTCGCCTTTGGAAAATACTCACTATGGAAAGATTGGCAGATATCTTTAGAGACTAGTATAAAAATGTTGGATACAAATGGGATCCACTAGTCTCTTACCTCACACAGGGTCTCCCCCTGGCGGTTCGCCCACCCTCACTGCGGGCTATGCATTTGTTCCAGTTTTAGGCTAAACAGAACTCAGTTCCAGAGTTTCTAAGCAAGCTCGGGGGGGACCTCCCTACAGACTATTGAATTGACCCCGGGGTCCAATAACACGCTCTCAGGGTCACACAACACGTTGCAAAGCCAGTGTGCGTACCACTTAGTCACCACCACCGTTGTTTCTGGTTTGGGTTAAGGGTGGGGGGGATAGTTGGTAGGGGTTATAAGGACATAAGACTCAAGATGTTCAACGCTCTTGATTAGTAAGAAAGGCATGTAACTAATAATCGGTTGGTGATAAAGGCTCCCACATGTGAAGAATCTGTACCCTCATTAGCTTGTATGGGGAGGGTGTGGAGTGTATTTCCTATACAATGTAATGCCGCCTTGCACAATGCTTATATGTAATAAAAGAAATTTTGACAAAAAAAGACTGGTCATTAAAACAAATATATTATATCTCTAATATGTTGCAGATCAAACTCCTTGCGGTTGAAGTCGGGAGCGCCAGTGTCGGTAGGTGTTGGGGTTGCAGTGCAAAGTGCAGCAGTGTGGCGTGTGGTGCCCTCAGGTTGTGGTGCTGGCAGTCGCTTGGTGACGGTCGTCCAGCGGCGTCGGTGAGACCAGGGCTGCAGTGCTGGTCGCAGTGTTGGCAGGTCACGGTGCAAGCAGTGGCATAGTTGTTGCAGAAGCGCTGTCGTCGGCTGACGAACTGGAGTCGATGGCGCCGGCGTTGGTAGGCCAAGGCAGTGGTGTGGGTTGAGGGTGGAGCATCGTGTCACTTACGAGCAGTACCCTCGAAGCACGATGCAAGCTTATCTCTAAAGTTTAGAAAAGAGTGTAATTCTCATTTAAAACAAAGCATCAGTTAAAATGTACAAGCTCATATCGGTTTCTAATTCGGATTGCACTCCTAATAAAACTTAGCATTGCATGGCACGTGTCTATGGTAATTAGTTTTTTCTAACAAAATGAGATAAAGTGACATGTGCTTTGTTTGGTGGATTTATCACAATGACATGGGGGTAATTCCCACTGCCAAGCACATTGTAGCAGAAAATCTACTTCAAAGTGAATTAAGTTACATCTGAAATATGTTATAAGGAGCCGATGATTTACATTCTCAGTCCATCGCAGATATGGTTCAAGTAGTTTAAATGTAGAGATTTGCAAGTAATATTCAACTGTTTCCATAACTATAGTGCCTCGTAACCTTTCCTCCAAACAATGGTTGGCATACTTGGATTTCACAATCAACTTAGCATTCGGAGGAATATGATTAGGGGACGTGGACATTTCTATTAGGCCCAATTTAATAAGACTTGAGTTTACATACATCAAACAAGGTATCTTGTTCACCCAAGGTATCTTGTTCACATAATCTAAGGCTAGACAATCTAACAGACATGCTGTAACCAAATCTGCCTCTGGTTTTTGCCAACACTTAATCCACAAGAGGAGTGGTGCAATTTGTATCTGGTCATCTATATAGGGAAGGCCTGACTTCTCATGACATAAAATTTGGAGTATTGTTTGGAACTGCAAGCATCCTGTGTGTGAAACCATTTTCAATACATTGAAGTTTGTCTGTTTTTTATACCCTTATACCCCCGTCCCATATATGACAGTGGCGATGCATTTGGATTTATACAGGGCTATCAGTTCTGCCAAAGGTTTATGTCTTAATGACCTGGCAAGGCGGAAAATAGCCTCCACATTCCTTCCCATTTGTTGTGCTTGCATTAGGAGGCGTGATTTCCAAGCTAAGGATGAGCTAAAAACAATATTTTAGTAGCTAAAATCATTTGTTCATTTTAGGAATGCGCCCCTCATTTTAAAGTGCGTATGTTTCGTGCGTAGCTGCCCGCATGCTATGGTATACGATTATAGATAATTTACTTTCAGGTTCAGGCCTTCCATATACTCAGTAAAACGGTCTAACAACTCAAGCAGTGCATTTGGGGTGTGAGCAAACAGGACCGCATCATCTGCCTATAAAAGTATGGGCACAGATTGAGCCCCTATATTTTGAACGCCCACACCAGCCCATGATAAAGTTCTGTAATGCCATTGATATAGACCAAAAAAGGTGCTAAAATACATCCCTCTCTGAGGACTCTCAGTGACTTTGTTTGAGACGATAATTCCCCTTTAGGGCCATATTGTTTTATTAGGGTGAGCAGATTCAGTTCCACCCCCATTTTCTGCATAACTTCCCATAATGTGCGCCTGTTGACTAAATCAAAACCGCATGACAGGTGATGAACGCCATGTGACTGCCCCCCCCCCCTCGCCCTCACGTATTTGCTGGTAATCAGATTTAAATGTAATGTTTGTTCAACAGTCCCAATACTGGGCCTGAGCCCATACTGGACAGGCTTTAGAACCTTGTTCTCTTCTGTTCATGTCTCAAGTCAGGCAAGGATCGCCCATCCCAGACTTTTTGCTGTTGCGTCAATTAAGGAAATTTGTCTATAACAGGCTGGGCATAGTTTGTCTCCCTTTTTGAAAATGGGGACAAGATTAGGCGATCTCTTATGACTCAGGGATTTCCCCCATCATGGCACTTCTTAAAACATTTATTAGTACTGGATCTCATAAATTAGTATATGATTTACAAAGTGCAACTGGGACCCCATCCGGGCCTAGTGCATTTCCAGGGGCAGATTCATCTATCGCGGAAAGATCCTCGATGATTTCAAGGGGTGCTGGGTCTGACCGAAGGAAGCAATTTAAAACCCCATTTGGAAGCGGCTCACTATCAGTAGGTTGAAATACGCCCGTGAAATGGATCACCCACTGGGTTTCCAAGGATTAATACTTCCAAACTAGGAGTTTCATGATCAGAGAAGAATGGATCATTTATAACAAGCCAGAACCAAGCACTATCCCTTAATGATGAAGCCAGGCCAACTCTTCCCAGGCCTCTTCTCTTATTGCCCTCTTCCTTTCCTCCACAGCAGTCTGGTACTTTCACTTAGCCTTTTTGACAACCGAAGGATTATGTGGTGACATTTTAAGTACCGCCTTTAAATGTCTGTGAACCAAGGAACAAGCGGCATTAAACCATCGATGTGGAACGACCCCAGAAAGAGGTCTATGAGTAAACAAACCATCTTAAATTGCCTCACATAACCTTTTAAATTCCAGTAGGGCGGAAGTGTGAGTGCTATTTTCATCCAGGCATGCAATAATGGAGTCCATATAGTCATGGACAATTTTCTGAGTGAAGCTAAGAGGATCCACTTTCACCCATTTCAATCAGAGGTCTTTATTCTTAGTGAGACCCATACTACACTCCTTGGCTGCAGAATGTTTATGGATTTTTACCTCCAAAGTAAAGCACGCAGGATTCTGATCACTAAGGCAATTAACCAAAATTTTATGATTGGAAACTAAGGGCACAGCAACTGCAGATAGTAGTATGAAATCTGTAATACTCTCTGTGGCCCACCCTGTGAATGTTGGGATCCGCTCAATGTTATTGGACTGGACTTCACTCAAAATAACTAAGTCATGTTTTTAGAACGAGTATGTTCAGAGTGCCCCCAACCTAGTGTTTTCTAAAATGTACCCTGTCCTCACATCCGCTAGAAGACCACATACACAACTATCTCCTAAAGGCCACAGCGTAATATTAAAATCCCAGGGCAGATTTACAAGCCCCCTGCGCCACCAGTACGTCACTTTATGTGACGTACTGGTGGCGCAGGGGGCTCCTCCATAGTTACAAGGACAGGAAAAGCCACTCAGCGTGACTTTTCCTCTCCTTGTAACTACAGCCCCTTCACACGCAGCACTGTGCGTTGAAGGGGCGTTCCATGGGTGTTGCGTGTTCCCACGTAACATCCATGGAACAAGACACATCTCCAGATTAACGAGAAATCATAAATCTGGAGATGCTTCTGAATGCTATGCCACCCTAGAGGTGGCATAGCAAGGCACAACGAGGAGAAATGTTTTCATTTCTCCTCATTTTTGCTGTTTCAAAGCGTACTGCATTCTACAGCATGCATTGAAAGAGGAAAATGCCTGTAGTTATTGTTTTTGTGCAAAAAGGTGCCTCTTCCTGCACAAAAACAATCTCCCCACGACGCAGGCATCCTTGCACCATGGTGCAAGGGTGCCTGCACCAGCGCATGGCTGCAGTTTGTGTGCCAGCACAGGGGGAAGCACAGAGATGCGTCATTCTTGTAAATATGTCGCATCCCTGTGCTTTGGAAGTGCCGCAGCATGGCACAGCCAAAGGTCTTGCGGTGCCACGCTGTGGCACCTCCTTGTAGATCTGCCCCCCAGTACTTTTAGAAAATTAGATTAATTTTACTATCTGATAATAGACTGATCCTAAGTCTTTGGAAGCCATTTTGAAAACATTAAAAACTAGACACCAAGAATTGCAAGGTTATCTACCTAGCTAATGCATTAGCATTTTGATGTTTCACATATTCAAGACGTTAAGAATGGAAAAGTGGATTACTCAATGAAGACAATGAGAGCTGTTTAACTGCATCTCTCGTAGGGATGCGTGCTATTTCAGGCGGAGATGGGAGGAAAGAAGTCAATGAGAATTGTGTGCTGAAACAAGTGTATATGTCACCCGTTTTGGGTGATTCATTCTGAGTTGTCTGTTGAAAATGGCATTCTGGTTTGGGGTGAAAAATTGGATCCTACAGTTGGTCTGAGGTGTAAGCTCATCGAGACTAATAATGAGGGGCATACCTTAGTCTATGTGTCTGCTTCAACAACCATTTTGGTGCCAACTTAGGATAGAAAGGTTTATCTAATTATTAGTCAGTGTTTGATTTTTGGTGGCACAGAGAAGCGTTTGAAGGTCTGTTCTCCGCCTCTACATCCTATAGAGCTTCCCTCAGGAGTATGGGAAAATTTGGTATTGACTTGGTGGGGTCTTTTAATTCTTTATCTACCCATTCTAGGTTTGCCTGGGTTTTGGTTGATTTTTATTCACAATGGCCAGAGATGAGATTTGTGTCGGAACCCAGTGCTAAAGTGTGATGGAAATTCTCAAGGATGTTTTCTTACGTGAAGGCTTTCCAGTTTTTCGTTTCAGAGAATAGGGTTCGGGTTGTAGTGAAGAAGTACATTTTCTTAGGTCAGGGTATACTAACCATTTGAGAAGCTTGTTCATCACTCACAAACTAATGGGCTTGTTGAACATATGAATCAGGTTTTGACTCAATGTGTCCAATAATCTATTGCTAACAAATGTGTGGTAAGTAATGCAGTGTGTGCTAGCCTACGGTTATAACAAATCAGATCGCAGTCATCTACAAGTGTTTCTCCGTTTGAATTGTTGAGAGATCGCAAACCTGGTACAAAAGTGTGCCTAGATTACATGACAAGATGGGTGAAATTGGGAACAATTCTGGATGAGGTTAACAGCATGGTTATGAAAAACGTGGTGGATGCTCAGCTAAAACAAAAGTTGTACTTGGACAAAATATATACGAACATGTCAACTCAAAACTGGATGTTGCAAGCATTAAAAATGGTTTTATGAAGAAGGGTGAGGGAACGTTTGGTGAACCGGTACTTAATGACAAATTATGCGGTAATGGAGTGAGAGTCTGTTAGACTTGGCTTATTCAGTGGCTTTACCCCCAGACCTTTTGCCTTTTGGGCTCCTGTTTTGACCTGTTTTTGTTGGTTTTATGACTCTGGGCACTTTACCACTGCTAGTCAGTGCTAAAGTGCATATGCTCTCCATGAAAATTAAGTTATGAATTGGTGTTTCAATGATTGGCATATTTGATCTACTGGTAAGTCTCTAGTAAAGTGCACTGAGAGTGCCAGGGCCTGTAAATCAAATGCTGCTAGTGGGCCCGCAGCACTGATTGTGCCACCCACACGAGTAGCCTTTCAAAGGGTTCTCAGACCTGCCACTGCAGTGTCTGCACACAGTTTTTAACTGCCTTGTCGACTTGGCAAGTGCACCCACTTGCCAAGCCCTAACCTTCCCCTTTATTACATGTAAGTCACCACTAAGGTAGGCCCAAAGTACCCCTATGGGCAGGGTGCAGTGTATGTGAAAGGTGGGACATGTCCTGGTGAGAGGACATGTCCTGATAGTGAAATACAGTGTAATTTGTTTTTCACTGTCTACAGCTATCTCTCCCACAGGATAGAATGGGGAATACTCTGTAACATTTTACGAGTATATCTTCCCATTGGAACAAGATAGAAAAATGGAGTTTAGTATGCCTGAACTCAGAATGTAAAAATCCATCTTTTAGTAAAGATGATTTTTATGTTCTGTGTTTGAAAATACCTCTTTTAGAAAGTAAGTATTTTCTTGCTTAGTGATCCTATATGCCTCTGATGGGTTTGTAGTTTGACTGTCTGGCTTTGGAGTGACAGGGGCTGGGGATGTGCATTCTCTTCAGACAGTCACTGGGGTGGTCAAGGTGTGTCCTGTCTTTTCTGGATGAGTCAGAGCTGGGCGGAATAGACCTGGGATGCATTTAGAGTAGTGGGAGGAGATTTCCTTGCACCTGAATGGGCCTTGTCTGCCTTGTACAATGCTGTCTCCACCTCCTGCCAAGAAGCTAGGCCAGAGAGGCCCAAACTAGTTTGGTCTGAGCACAGACACTCTCTGCCCAAGAGAATAAAGAGAAATGCAGTATAAATATTGGGGCCCAGAACTTTGTAACTCTTTTGGGACTAAGAAGATTGCCAAGAAGAATAGCTGGAGAAGCTGTGAGGAGAAACTACCACTTTGCTGGGCCCTTTGCTGTGTTGGCCTGCAGTGGCTGCTACTGGACTGAACTTCCTGCAACTTCTTTGTGGGAGTTTCTCCAAGGGCTTGAGGTGGAGCTTGCCCCTTGTTCAAGAAGTCTCAGGAACAGCAAAGACTTCAAATTCATCTGCTATCAGCACTGGGAACTGTGTGTTTTGTGCTGCAACAAAAGAAAAAGCAACCAGAGAAACTCAGGGATGTTTTCAGAGATATTGTTGGTCAGTAGGATTTCCTAAAATCCATCAGATGTGAAGAGTTTTGATTTGTAAGAGTGATGGGTGCAGTGCATGTGTGTAAACTGTGATGTGAGAGTTAAAATTGGCTACCAAGAGAGTAAAACGTTTTATTCATTATCTCTTGAAGTCCAAATTAAAAACAGTGCAGATGCAGTTGTGAAATAATAACTGCATGTGTCCAGAAACCTTGTATCTCTGAAAACATCCCTGAGCTCCTCCCTCTCAGCGAGGGGGCTGTAGCCCTAGGTTGTACTAGCTTTTGCAACTAAGAGGAGATCCCAGATGATGAAGCATGTCACTTCAGTGAGTGATGGGATTTCGTCCTTTTTAAAGGATTCCCTTTAAGTACAATGAAAGGTCTCTACTTGTGCGATATTCTTTCAGAACTTTAATAGGCGTGCTGGACCTGTGAATATTTTGCTGTGTTATAGTTACATTTGGGGAATATATCTGTGCCGGTCTTTAAACATGCCCTCAGACCCCCTCATCGCCTTTTGTGTAGATTTTGTTGGTGAATAAAGACCATTCTTCCAAGTGCTGTGTTTTGGATTACTACGTATCGTCCCCTCTATCACCGGGCCCTTTCAAAAAAGGCTGGGTTAAAACATCCTCTTAAGGGACAACTGTGCTTTGTTCAAAGCTGTAAATATGGTGACAAATCTGCTAAGGTCTTTCACAAACAGGTCACCAAATAACATGCCTTTTGCCACAGGGCCCTCTTTTGCTGAAGGATAGATCATTGTCTTTCAACAAAAATTGTGCAATTCCCCAGAATGGACACTAGGTAAGATCTGTGCACTGGACCTAACTGGACAAAATGACTGGATCAACGGAAGCATCATTGTACTTCACTTGATATGCCAGCTCAAGAATCTTGGTGAAAGGACCAACGTAATCAAGTAACTTGTCCTGACAATATCCTTTGAGAAATTTCTCATAATGGTCACCATATTGGGGTCCACCTCTGGAGTTTCTGAAACATTACCCAGTAAGGCAGGTCTTGGGAATTTTGTTTGTAAGCCCATACACACTTATTTCTCATATCCCCTGCGTTGTCTGGTCTGGACAAAATCTGTGACTTTCTGGGTGGGAATCCAGTCGGATGACCTTGTATGGACTATGTCATGCGGATCAAATATTAGAGTGCTTGTTTGCCTCACACATGCAATGGGCATTGGTTGGTCATGCGTCGTTCTTCTACTTTTCCCTAAGACAGAAAGGAGTTGCTCTTGAAAGGATTCAGAGTGTGTATCAACTCCAGTGGGGAGCATGAACCCAGAGTGCCTTATGGTGGTGTGAGGACACTATATTCACGATGAGCCAGATAAGTTTGAGATAGGTTCCCAAGTGCATCAGATTTGGCACCAGTCTTTGAAGGCTTATCATCGGAGGCAATTTTGGGTGGACTAGAGGTCACAGTGTCCATATCACCTTCCATATCACCTTCCTGGTATTCCTCCATGGTAAAAGGCGGTGAATCATATGCAGACTGCCTACTCTTATTATGATAATAGTGGAAGTAACCCAAAATGGAAGACTTGAAAGTCTACCGTTACAAATATAAGTAGAGCTGAGGAAAGAGTGTACCTTCAACTCCTAAGGCCAATGCCTTTACCGTAATGATTGCAACCCAATAAATCAATTCTTCTGGGGCATCAACTTGGGAGGAGGATTCAGGCAAAATGGTTATACTTGCACTGTTCTTCGATCAAAAAGCGCTAAATGATGCCCAAATGTATTTGTTCACTTAATAGTCTGCACATTTCTAAGAAAGTGCGTCCTCGACATGCATATCCCCGTTGCAACCATAGACACAGAAAGAGGTCTGCCATCAGAGACCACGTCAGTGGTCAATAACCTTAATATGACAGTGTGCTAAGCAAATTGAGAAAAACCTTGTTAGAAATTGGGTTTCTGATTGGCAGAGGTATGCACCCTGTCCAAACAGAACCATAATCCTAGTCAGGGTAAGTCTGATTCACACCATAGATTAATCTGTGCTCACCCTCTGGTAGCTTGGCACAGAGCAGGCAGGCTTAAATTTAGAGGCAATATGTAAAGTATTTGTGAAACACCACACACAATGAAAACATCACAAGACTCCACAACAGGTTAGAAAAATAGATATGTTATGTTATGTTATGTTATTTATTTATTTCTATAGCGCACGGCTACTCAAAAAGAGTGTCCCGGCGCTTTAATGGAGAAAGAGACAATACTGCAACATAAAAAACATAACACCAGATAAAACTAACAGAAGAATGGGCCAGAGATTCACGGAGGACCGGCTACTGAGTGAACAGCCAAGTTTTAAGGCCTTTCCTAAAAGCTAGTAGGCTGGTGGCTCCCCGCAGGGCCAGTGGTAAAGAGTTCCACAGCTGAGAAGCCAGCAGTCCAAAAGAGCGGCCTCCGAGGCGCGCTTTCTTTACCCGGGGGACAACAGCAAAGTGCAGGGCTTCCGACCTCAGAGACCTGGTTGGATGGTAAAAGACCAGTCTCTTTTGGAGGTACTTGGCTCCCTCCTTGTGAAGAGCTTTGTAGGCCAAGGTCAGCGCCTTAAAGGCGATCCTCTTGCGGATAGGAAGCCAGTGTAAAGTTACCAGCAAGCCCGAGGCCCTGGAGCGCCTGCTAAGGCCAAAGATTGCCCTTGCAGCGGCATTCTGTACCACTTGAAGCCGCTGCAACAAGTACTCTGGGAGGCCCAGGTAGAGAACGTTGGAGTAATCCAACCTGGACCCAATCAGAGCCTGGACAGTCAGCGTCCTGTGTTCCACGGATAACAGAGAAAGAAACCTCCGCAGCATCCTGAGGATGCCAAAGCAAATGCCCGACACCCCCTGGATCTGGGATTTCAAGGTAAGCCTGTTATCCATCTTCACCCCCAGATTCTTAGCAACCTGAGAGGAGCAGGACGGAGGGAACATATCCCGTGGCCACCAGGTCTGCCAATCTGGTTCTGTGTCGCACCCAAAGAAAATTACTTCGGACTTGTCGGAATTGCACTTAAGGCTGTTTAGATGGAACCAGTGAAAAACAGCCCCAAGGCAATCCCGAATACTCTCCCCATCAAAGTCGCCTCCTCTCTTACAAGAGAAGAGGAGCTGGGTGTCGTCCGCATAGGATACGATCTGGGCACCATGCGACTCCACCAACGCCGCCAATGGGGTCATAATGATGTTAAAGAGGGTCGGGCTCAAAATAGAGCCCTGAGGGACCCCGACTCCCAGAGGCGGCATCACGGCGGAATCCGGCGGGGCCCAGATCGACTGCCGGCGGCCGGCTAGGAAAGAGGAAAACCAGTCGAACACCGTCCCCCGTAGGCCTATCTCGAAAAGTCTAGCGAGAAGACCATCATGGGGAACGGTGTCGAACGCCGCCGACAGATCTAGCATCACCAGCATGACTTTGCCCCCAGAGTCCAGAACCCCTTTAATGGTTTCCGAGACCTCCAGGAGCGCAGTCTCAGTACTGAGATGGGGACGAAAGCCCGATTGGGTGGCGTGCAAGATCTCATTAGATTCAAGAAAGTTGGAGAGCACGCCTTGGACGTGCTTTTCCAGAATCTTCGTGAGGGCCGGCAGCAGAGAGATGGGCCTATAATTAACCGGGGCCTTCGGATCTAGACCAGATTTTTTGAGCAATGGAATCACCATCGCCTGCTTCCAGGCCTGCGGAACCACACCGAGCCTCAGCGAAAGATTTAAGAGCGGATTAGCCAACGGGTTGATCACCTCCGCAACTTTCGCCAGAAATTTAGCAGGGCATGGGTCGAGAGGAGAACCCGATTTTAAATTGCCCATAAGAGCCAGGGAGTCCGGAGCAGAGATAGAGGGAAACACACTCAATATGATTTGTATTAATACAATAAGACCAAAACAACAAAAATCAAATAAGTAGAAATTGAGATATGATTTTTTAAAGATTACATGTAAAATAGCTCTTAGATGCAATAAGTGCCTTTTGGGGTTATCTGATTGCACTGGACCAAGGCAAAATCAAGAGTTCAGGCCGACCGTGATGGAGCGCAGGCCATTCACAGGAGCAATGCAAGGCTGGCTGAACAAAGATCCTTGACCCTGGTCACAACAGCGAGATGCGGAGTGCAGCTGAACGATGTGTTGGTGTCGATCCTGCAGTCGAGGTGATGTGCTGATTTTCTAAACGTAGTGGTGGCGATGCGCTGGTTCAGAAGACGATGCTCCGTGCAAGGGGTGTTGGTTCCATAGACGATGCACCGGGTTGTTCCACACAGTCGAGGCGATGCGTCGATCTTCCCACACTGCAGTGGCGGCGATGAGTTGGTTCTGATGTGTCAAATCTTTAAGGAAATGGGCTGGTTGCAAGATGGCCGCTGTAGCGTTGTGCTGAGAGGACGCATCCTTTCTCTCCTGCACTGGACAATGAGTCACTGAGCAATATGCTCTGTTATCCGCAAAGAAAAAACTGCCCCTGATGGAGTGTGCACGATTCTGGCATAAAGGCTTCTTTGAAACCCAGCACGTTAAGAGACAAGCGTTTCGGATCGGGCAGATTTTGCTCTACCTCAAGAAAGTGATTACGAGGCACTTAGTCGGGCATCCCATGGCTCCTAAGGTACACACTCGTGCCGCGAATCAGGAGAGAGGGAGCGAGAGGGGGGGCAAGACATCTGACCCTCCGGCAGTAGCAGCGAAGACAGCTGGTAGCTCCAAAATAGACAATGTCACGGGCGCGATCAGGAAAGTACTCCCCCCACCTCTGACGGAGAAATCAAAGAAAGTAAGGAAAGGAGACGCACGGAAGCCGTGCACGGACATCAAAAGCAGGAATCATGACACGGGGATGCGGCAGCCTACCTTGTCAGAGATGCTGTCTGCAAAGGATACCGAGATTCCTGAGACTTCAGAGACTTCAGAGCCATTAGACCCACTGGATCCCCTCCATGGAACTAACACTGTCTCTTCGGCCATGGGAGACGTCCTCGAGGACGCAGCGGAAGGCTCAGAGAGTCTGGTTGCTAGGCGACGAGCTGAGTCAGTGTTGGAAGCGTCGAAAGCGTCGGAAACGGAGCGGAATTCGGCGGAACCTCAGTTACCAGTGGAAGTAGGCAGATTGAACACTGGAGGTGAGCAGCGGAATGAGTTCGAAGGCAGCGGTGGAGGGGAGCCTAGAGGTGGGTTGGCTATCAGCAATAGGAATCCGGGTGGCACGACTGCAGACATGCTGGGGGCTATAATGCTTGTTGAAGAGGAGTTGAAAGCATCCAAGAAAAGGAAAAGATCGGCATCGGGGGGAGTAGGGACAGCCTTGTAAATCAGAAAATTATGGGGGAATTAAACGCGGGTAAGAACCCTCTGGAGGGAGGAGATTGTACCTCTCTAGAAGGGGAGTTTTTTTCTGTAAACGAAGATTCTGGGTCAGTACCCTCATCAGAATCTAACACAGAGGAGGAGGATGATCTGGATGACCAGGATGGTACTGAGTCGGATATTAGTACTCCAGGGAAAGAATCCACAACTAAGAAAGGGCATGCAAAATTAAGGAGGCAGGAACCCAATCTATCCAGGCACTCAGAGAAACGGTTACTGTGGGATTATTCTGCGACCTCGCAGGTATACCAGGAGGAGGACAACTCTGGCAATATTACGGAGATTGCGGCAGCAGGCGGTACCCCTCCCCAGGGGGGCCCCTTTCATACCTTGTTTACTACTCTCAAGCAGATGCAAAGCGAAGCAAGAGCTGAAAGTCGCAGAGCGAGACAGGCATCAAAGAAAATCCAGTGTAGCTTGAAGAAGGTTAATAAATTATATGATGAACTTGTGGACCGTGTAACAGAGGTTGAGGAGCGCACCGGCAAACTGGAGGATGATGTTGGGAGATGGCATTCATTCAAGACAGAGCAGGAAAAAATGGCAGAGGACATGCGTTGGAAGATGGAGGATTTTGAAAACAGACAGAGGAGGAACAATGTTAGATTGCTGGGTGTGGCAGAGGGGTCAGAGGGACAGGATGTCAGGCAATTTGTGATAAATCTCTTGAAGGGTGCCTTCCCAGAATCCCAGTGGCAGTGGGAAACAGAAATACAGAGGGTACACAGGTACCCTTTCACAATGAAGAAAGCTCAGGCCACAGGAGGAGCAGGGAGGGGCGGTCAGCAAAATCACCCGAGGGCAATACTAGTCTATGTTGGGAACTTCTTGCTTAGGGAGGAGATTCTGAGCAAGGCAAGAATAGATAGTAGGAAGACCTTTGGAAGCAACACTTTTTTTGCCAGGCCTGACTTCTGCCATTTCACTGTAGAGAGGAGATGGAAGTTAAGGCAGATGATCGCTCCCTTTCAAGCCCTGGGGTTGGAAGCATACCTACTGTACCCGGCTAGGCTTAAGGTAGTTGTGAGGGGGAAAATTTGGATGTTCAACTCTGAGATCAAAGCCGAGCTTTTTTTGGAGGAAATGAGGAAGCAGAAGGGAGGATAAGGGATACGGGGATCTGCATACACAAGAGTACCACCAGAGCATAGATAATTGTGTTAGAGATAAGAAGGGACAAAAGGGTAACACAGCATAGGTAAGGTACGTGGCGGGAGAGGGATGCGACCGGTGCAACTAAAGGCGGGCACACATAGGTCTGCTGACCTATTTGCCTGTAGGAGGGAGGGGGGAGGGGGGAGTAGCGCAGGGGGGGAGAAGGAGGGGGTGGAGGCGGGGGGGGGGAAACAGCAACAATTGAGTTTTTTTAAAAAGAAGGTTTGGCACATTGTTACCTACGTAGGAGATATTGGATGTACACAAGCTGATTTGAAGATGGTGAATAAAGGTTATTTCTGGCTGGATCTACGAATGTCAATGATATGGCGTGCAGGATAGCATCAATCAATATATGCGGTCTTAACGAGTCGAGTAAGAGGATGAGAGTAGCAGCATATCTGAAACCTATGCGATTAGACTTGATATGCCTTCAAGAGACTCATATAGAAATAGGGAGGACATATCTTCTGGAGCAATTAGGGTTTAAGGTATTGGCTTGCACTAAGCAGGGGTCTAGGACTAGAGGGGTAGCTATTCTGGGTAGGCAAAGGGATGTGATTGTAGGGAAGAAAAAGGAAGATCAATGGGGGAGATGGGTTATTCTAGAAGTATGTTTCAGGGGTCAGAAATGTACTCTTGTTTCAATCTAGGGCTCTATGGAAGACGATCCAGACGTATTCCAGTTTCTTGATATTGAGTTAGCTCAGTGGCCTGAGCCCTTAGTATGCTGTGGAGATTTCAACATCCATGATCCAGAGAGTTCATTTACACTTCCAGATGCGATATATCGGGGTAGGAAGAAGAAAGTATTTAGGGCATTAGCTGATATGGTCATACATAACGCCTTGGTGGATCCTTGGGTGAAGCTACACCCCCACTTAGATGGTAGCACCTTCTTCTCTGCTCCACATCGGATTATGGTTAGGCTGGACTACTTTCTGATCTCTAATTGTCTGCTCTCTGGAGTACAAGTGGAGAAGCTACCTAGGCTGATGTCAGATCACAGTCCGGTTATTCTTACCGTCAAATTTGATCAAACACCCAAAATGCCTTCGCAGTGGACTTTTGAGAGAGGCCTGCTAAAAGATCCTGTATATAGGGAGCATATGACAGCTTGGATTAAATTCTTTTGGGATATTAACAGGGGGACAGCAGCTCCAGGAGTGGTCTGGGATACTTTTAAGGCAGGAGTAAGGGGAGAAACAATTAGTTTTGTTTTAAGAAGGCAAAAGAGAGAAAGAGACAAGAGAGAGCAGATCGGGCAGAGGCTATTAAGAGAGGAAGGGAATTTAAGCAGGGCCATAGTAAATAACTTACCTCTAGAAGAGCATTTGCTTAAAATTATTGCCTTAAAAGCTGAAGCCGTGGAAGGGTTGGCTGGACAAGCTGCGGATCAATTTTTGACAAAGAAGGAAAGGACATATGAACTTAGTGAGAAGGTGGGTCGAGTCCTGGCTAGCAGAACTAGGCAGAGAGTGGCTGCAGCGGGAATAAAAGAAATTAGGGATGCATGCGGAAATATGGTTATGGACTCTGATTTAGTAAGGGATGTGTTTAGAAAGTTTTATGCAGATCTGTATACCCCAGAGGGTCCAACAAGACTACGAGATGTGGAGGAATATCTGAGAGATATTTCTCCGCCGATAATGTCCGAAGAGGATAGGGAGTTATTAAATGGGCCCCTACAGTTGGAAGAATTTAACGAGGCCCTTGGTAGCTTACCAGCTGGTAAAGCAGCAGAACCAGACCAAATCCCGCTTGAGTTTTATCAAATATTTAAAAAAGCGCTTGTGGCAGATATGTTTTTATTAATGCAACAAGCTCAACGAGGGGAATCCAGCCCGGAATCATGGGGAGGGGCTGACATAATTGTAATTTTGAAAAAAGGGAAGCCACCAGAAGCACCAGGATCATATAGACCAATCACACTAATGAATTCAGACATTAAAATATACTCTAAAATTTTAGCAAAGAGGTTGGCTGGGATCATCGAGCAGTTGGTAACCCCCACTCAGCACGGATTTATTCCTGGAAAAGGGACAACGCAGCACGTCAGGACTGTTGTTACGATGCTCGACTCTGCAGGAATCCTAGGGGACCCTGTCGCAGCACTTTTTCTAGATGCTGAGAAGGCATTTGACAGGGTCTCCTGGGATTACCTTTGGCAGGTTATGAGGTGGTGCGGGATAGGGGAACCCTTTGTTAAAGCCATACGGATACTCTACAGTAACCCAATAGCGAGAATTAGAGTGAACGGAGGGCTGTCAGATACAGTTAAAATCGCTAGGGGGACTAGGCAGGGCTGCCCCTCCTCTCCCCTCCTCTTCGCGTTATATCTCGAACCACTACTGCGACGACTGGAAGCTAATCAGGGGATACCGCCGATGCGGGTAAATGGCAGTACGATAAAGACTTTAGCCTATGCAGATGATATAGCTATTTTAACGCCGAACCCCACTTTAGCTATAAAGGAAGTCGAGGCAGAGGCCCATGTGTTTGGACGGATATCGGGCTATAGTTTAAATAGATTAAAAACGCAGATTATAAAAAATGCCTATGCTATATGTAATGATGATAGGGTGGTTAACTCGGCAGTGTATTTAGGGATATTATTAGTGGCGGATTTGGATAAAATCATAGAAATGAATTTGACTCCCCTGATGGATAAGACGAAGAGGGATCTGGAGAGGATGAATAACTTACATCTTTCTTTGCTGGGATGTATTAACGTAATCAAAATGCTGATCTTGCCCAAGTTTTTATATCTTTTTCGCTCTGTCCCTCTGGTCTTTGAAGCCAAATGGTTTAATATGCTAGAGAGAGTACTAAATAGGTTTATCTGGGCGCATGGGAAAACCAGGCGGGCCTATAGATATATGACTCTCCCAAGAGAAAGAGGGGGATGGGGAGCCCCTGATTTTAGGTTATATCAAATGGCTGCAGCATTACAGTATATGCAGGGGTTAATTGGGGGCGGGGGGCTAGACACAGGGGTTACGACCATGTCTACGGAAGTCTATTCTATAGTACTGGGGGCGGAGGCAGAAAATAATTTCTTAAACAGGGTTGAGTTTGGATATCATAAAAGGACTAGATTTAAGACTGTAGTGGCAGCATGTAGGATATGGAAGGCCTTTTTAAAAAAAATGGGACTCGGAAGATACAACAGATATACAAGGCTGTATAAGAATAAGTCCTTCCCTACAGAAGTATTCGCTGATTCAATAATGGCAAGATGGTCTCAAAAAGGGATAGTACAGATTGGAAACTTAATGGACGAGGAAGGGATCGTACAGTTTGTAGACCTCACCCTTAAGTATGGCATTGAGAGAAGGGACTTTTTCAAATATTTACAGCTAAGGAGTTTTCTTTGTCGTAAGCAGGGTGGCAGTATGGGCTTTGATAGTAATGAAGTACTGGAGAAAATAAAAACAGGAAGGGACTGTACAATTAGATCTTTTTATGCACTCTTAGTAAAAGGGAAGATGGATGATATGGAGAAAGTTAGTAATAAGTGGGTTGGAAAATTGGGGGGGGAGCCTGGAAGTTTTCAAAAATCCTTGAATATGGGCTGTTATATTTTGTGTTCGGGACCCCTGCAATCGCAGCACTACAAGACTTTATTCTCATTGTATCACACCCCCGCTAGAATAGCTAAATGGGGAGGCTCTACTGGTACCACCTGCCCTCGATGCAATGCAGGGGACGCAGATATAATTCATATGTTTGCTACCTGCCCCCAGCTGTATAGTTTGATTAAAAATGTGGAAGATTTTCTTGCTAATACACTTGACATACGAATAAAATTGACACCTTTGAGGATTTTGTTTGGGAGAGATAACCGGGATGGACCTGAACATAAGGAGTTTATGTTTATGGCTACTGCAGTTCTGAGGTTGACGATAGCAAGAGCATGGTTAGAAAAGATCCCCCCGGGAATGCAAAGATGGTTGGCAAATTTATTAGCTAGCTATAATCTTGAGAAAGCAATATATGCACGTAAGGGGAAAAGGGGGAGAAGGTTAAGGCTAAAAATTTGGGAACCAATAGTGAAGTGGAAAGAGACTATGGCATTACAGGGTACTGTAACATAATATGCAATATAGGCCTATTTGCTACCTGTTCTTTAACCTGTGTTCTTTTGTTAGCTGATATTGTTTAAATTTCAAATCAGATAAAGTGCAATTATGGATGTTTTTTCAAAATTGGCTGCAAAATGTACAAATGTTAAATGTGTAATACAATGTGTATACTGAGAAAAAGGGGTAAAACAATAAAAAGTTTAAAAAAAAAAAAAAGGAAATGGGCTGGTTGCGACAGAGATGCACTAATTCTGCTCCCGCAATATGGTCGATGCACCGGTTCTGCTACACGCAGAACTGGATTACTGGAGCAAGCACCTGGGACCACTTCCAATGGGCCAGGCGCAGGTGATGAGACTTTGATATCCCTGAGTCTCAAGAAACAGGAGGCAAGCCAACAGGCCCTTAGAAATCTTTTTGTGTCCAGGGCAGAGTTCAGGTCTCCTTCAACAAGGTCCGAGAGCAGCAGGCTGCAAGGAAGCACAGCAGAAAAGCAATTCTTCCAGAGGAGCAGACCAGCAGAGTGACAGTCCTTGTAGCAGCACTGCAGTTCTTCTGCAAGTCCAGAAGTGTCAGAATTGGTGGGGTCAGAGACCCAGTATTTATACCTAATTGTGCCTTTGAAGTGGAGGTGACTTGAAAGAAGTGTCTTTGGAGTGCACAGAGATCCTTTTCCCTAGCCCTGGCTCCAGATTCACTGCAGGGGGGGGTAAGCAACCCTTTTGTGTGGGGACAGGACACTGCCTATTCAGGTGTGTCAGCTCTTCCCTCCCATCCTGCCCAGGATGTTCCATCAGGATGCAGATGGGTACTCAGACATACCTAACCTTCCTTCGCGTGTGGCTGTCTAGAGGGAATGCACAAAGTCACGTTGTCACCCACCCCAGACGTGTATTGGAGGGAAGCTGCAGGCAAACAAAGTTTTAAAAGGATAGAAATGCCAACTTTCTAAAAGTGGTATTTCTAAAATAGTAATGTTAAATCCAACTTTACCAGTGAAGAGGATCATTACCATTCCAATGATATAAAACATGACAGAGCTACTCCTTCTCAATCAGGAATTACAGCTTAAAAGTGTAATAAGGAATTTCCAATGTTAACCTATGAGAGAAGTAGGCCTCACAGTAGTGAAAAACATATGTAGGTGTTTTTCACTACCATGACATGAAAAACTTAAAAGTACATGTCCTACCTTTTACTTATACAGCATCCTGCCCTATCAGCTACCTAGGACATACCTTAGGGGTGACTAATGTGTAATAAAAGGGGAGTTTAAGGCTTGACAACGCATTTTAAATGCCGAATCGACATGGCAGTAAAACTGCACAGACAGGATCTGCAGTGGCAGGCCTGAGACATGCTTAAAGGGCTACTTGTGTGGGTGGCACACTCAGTGCTGCAGGCCCACTAGTAGCATTTACAGGCCCTGGGCACATGTAGTGTAATTTACTAGGGACATATAAGTAAATTAAATATGCCAATTGAGTATGAGCCAATGGTACCATGCTCAGAGGAGAGAGCAGATGCACTTGAGCAGTGATAATGTTCAGAGTCCTAAGGCGAACAAAAACGAGGTCAGAAAAAGAGGAGGAGGTACACAAAAAGTTCGGGGTGACCCTTCAGAGAGCGCATTTTCCAACAAACCTGTAAGCAATACGTGTCAAAATCACACAGTGGTGTATAGGAACTACATTACATAAAACAATAGGGCACTGGAGCCAAAGAACCGGAGTCCATAGAAATAAAACAAAACCATACTCTCACTGACCCATAGAAATAAATATGAATAAAATGAATTAAAGAATACATTTGTTTCAAAATAAAGCAATGAAGACAGTAACAGAAGAAGCAGCAAAGAAAGAGGCAGCAACATGAGGTGTGCCCCATTTAGAGGGTTTGATACATTGAGATTGGTAGAGGGATGCTGTTGGGAAGTGTAGTTTGTGTTTTTTTTAACTGATGTTGTGTTTATGCAGTAAAGAAAATAGAAGCATAATTTGAGCCTCAGGTCCTGCCATAGAATGACATCAGATAAGGTCTTAACTCTTCACTGGTTGCTCTTCCATTACAAATGTTGCCCAATCATTACCAGTGCAGAGTGATAAGGAGGAACACACATACCCCAGCATTTAGTGTGCTGGTAAATTTAGGTTATAGAGTACACAGGTATATGAGGCACTCAGCTTTGAGCTCCCCAGCCTATCCCATCTCCCTTCAAACCTCAAGGCTAGTTCTAAATTCTAACAACACATCACAGTCACCCACATGAATAAATTCCAAACACCCAAAATTCTCACACTAAACTACCACATACCAGTGGGCCTATTTTATAAGGGGCGATTGCACTCCCTCAATTTTCCTTACTTTTCTCACCCCCAAGTAATTTGGTGGAACGTAGTGAAAAGCTTTGCACTTTAAAACTTATCAGTTTATAACATTAGTGAAAGTTGATGCAATATGAAGACCACTTTGCTGGATGAACTGGCAGTTTTCCTTTGCTATTCTGAACTTCAAACAAACCCTCACATGCTCTGTTAAACTATAAACAATCTTGTGACCTAATTATAAACGAGACCTGTGCCCCGTCACAGTTTATACCAGACTACAACAGTTTTCCGTATGCCACTTGTAGCACACTTTTCTCATCTATCACCATTTATTGATTTAGTTATTTTGGGCACTGTTCATTCTGCTTTTCTTCTTTTTCTTTATCTTCACTGTGACATGTTTTTATTCGCTTTACATGTAATGAATTTGATCTAGATTTAGACATTAAATTATAGTAGGACCTCTACTATGTGCCCAGATTGTTAGTATATATATATATATATATGTGTTATCTTACATTAAACTTCTTTTATCAGATTCATGGCTTCCTGAAGAAGGCGTCCCGCCGACACGCGCGTAGATTCAAAAATTGTTAGCCACTTGTTCTTCTGGACATCCTGTTAAAAATAAGAATTGGTTTATTTGATTTAAAAATTGTTAATCATTTGTTCCTTTGGGCATCTTGGTAAAAACACGAATTGGTTTATTTGCGCTTGATTCTATATACTCTATCTACATCCAGGATGTTGGTCAAATATTTGTATTAATTTTATAATATGCTATATATTTGGTTGCAGTCTTTTCATTGTATTTTGTATGCACTTTATTGTTTATGAATTATGATGTTATATAAAATATAAATTTCTATAAAAAATATATATATTAGAATATCTTTAATAAAAGACTATATTTGGAAGCCTGCTCCAGGTCTTCTACAGCTTCTAGGGACACGTGAACAGGGCTCTCTTGTTTCCTCCTCGTCCGAATTAGAATTAAAAAGCCTTTTCTTTTTCTGTCTGTGTTCTATGTCCCTTCTCTCTTTTAACCTTATTGTTTTCTATTCTAGGGCAAGGTGGGTAGAGGGTTTAGTACAAGGGACGGACCAAGAGTGGTGACAGTAAATTCTTTTGTCCCCTTCGATCCATTCACTGAATTGTTTGTTTCTTCCTATCCATCTAGCACTTACTCTTTCATCATCTGGAGTCTCCGGATCCCTTGATGGATGGTGAGGGAGCACATCAAAAATCAATGGGGCTAGGCGCTGGTCATGGTGTGTGGCGTCATGCTGTAGTCCCAGGAGTCTATACTTTATGTTGGAGGGAGGCCCACCAGGTAGTCGGGGAGACTATTCCGGGGCACCTTCCTACCGCAAAGTTATAGCCGAGCGCCGCTGAGAAGCCCCCTCGGGGAGGTCTTTCTCCTATGATCGTGCTAGGCCCAGTAACACCACCACACAGGACTCAATAGCAGTGGCGTGACTTGATTCTTTATCAGCAGTAATACGTTCAATATTTACAGTGGGATCGAGGGATCCTATCAGAGTCTCAATGTCCGTTAGAAGGATAGGGTAGCGGGACAGTCTTAGTACCAACCAGGTACGGGAGGGCTCTGCGCCAGACCTTGAATGCTGGTCTCAGAGCGGCTCGGACGTGGGGAGCCGCGACGGCGTCTGCAGGGCTCGGGTGGTAGTTCCGCTTAGGTAGAGCCGCGACACAGTCAGCAGGGCTCCGGTGGCAGGTCCGCTTCGGTCGAGCCGCAACGAGGTCAGCTGGGCTCTGATGGTAATGTTCAACAAGGTCGGGCCGCGACAGCGTCAGCAGGGCCCCAAAGGTTCATGAAGGTCTTTAAGCACGGTGGAGCCGCGACGTCGTCAGCAGGGCTCAAGTGGTGGGTTCAGGGTGAGTCTTCCTCCGTAGGGTCAGCCGCGATCCGATCAGCAGGGCTCTTGACTCCAGGATACAACTACTGTCCTGTTGTCGGGTCGCCCCAGATATAGGACGGGAGCCCTTTGATGTCCTGACCCTTGCGCCCGGAGGGGGCGGAGAGGCCGGGTAGGGAGCGGCCAGACGCCCAGCAGGAGAGGCGCCAGGCCCCAGAGAGCTGTGGGGCGATCACACCAAGGTGTGGAAGGACGGTTGGGGGTCCCATCGATACTGCCCTCCGCCGGGAGTGGGAAGGGCTCACGTGGTATCCCCCGGGCCAGGGGTTGGCGTCTCGATGTCGGGCCTCGCTGGGACCGAGGCCGGGTAGAGCAGGGTCATGCAGGTGGTCACGTGGAGTGACGTATAATCCAAAATGGAGGAGCCCCGATGTGCATGGGACCTCGTACGGCTTAGCGCGGGGAAACAGGACCACGCCACGAGGCTGGCTCCCACACTTTACATCATGCCCAGCATCACGGGCAGTTCTAATTAGACTGCCAAGAACTCTGCTTCACCAGTAGCCTTTGCCATCAGGGTTTAATCTTGAGATGTTTTACTTTCAGAGATATCAAATACTCAGATAATTTTCCCCTTCAAACAGAGACCCAAAGTCGGTCCTCCATACCTAAATGATTCCATAGGTGGCCTTCACTTTCTCTGGTTTAGAATCAATTATTTTGCTGATGCAGAGTTCATAATCGTGTCTTCACTTTAGGGTACTTAGAGTAATCATCTATGATTACAAACAATGGGCGTCTACCCAGGAGGGCCCAAAATCTGTGCTTGTTTATACCCATGGCTGAAGGGAAATTTCCAAGGTGATTATTGGAGCCAGAAATCAGGTGAACTGGACGCCTGATAGTGAGGATATTTGGAAGGAGTTTTTTCAACCATGTCATCTATTAATAAAATCATGAACAGATTTATAACCAGGCTTTGGTATTAGACAAAAGGCAGACCAAAAAGAATTGAAAATCAGTGAGTGGACTTTCCTACAGATGATGGAAAACTGAGGAACCAAAATGGACTGGCTCTAAAAGTGTATTATTACTAAGAGAGGCTAAAATAGGGAAGGCTAAATGGAGACAGCCAGGGCATGTCCTTTTTTCCAAAAGATGGCAATGGATTTATTGCAGAGGTTTCACCTGGGAGTCCCCATGAGGGATTGCAGCAGTAATATGTGTGAGTTGCTCCAGTACAAAAGAAACCTAAGATGCTCAAAGGGTACTGACAGACGTGCCCTTCTCTGTATCCTATTCCCTCCAGCAGTCTTCCAGTCCCTAATTCCAACTAGATGGTTAAATTGAGGTATGCCGTCGATGAGCGGTCTTAGTTCACTGGTTTTACTTATGTACTACTGAACCACTAGGTTACAATGTGATGAATATACAGATGCAATAACCAGATTATTGCATGGGGAAAAGCCCTTAACGTGCTCAGAAATACTGGTTTAGTGCCGCTGGCCCATGATTGATATTTCATATAATATTATGTAACAAAAGATTTCAATTGACTATATTTAATGCTTGTCTAACAGTGATGTAACGGAATGTGGTATACTATACCACAAAAATAAGCATATGTTCAGTGATGTTATGTTTATTACTGTACTAGATTAAAATAAAACTTTGTTTACAGAAAAAACATGTTGTCTACCAGGGCACAATTCGGGGTACACGTGAGTACACGGCTTCCACGATCCACTCACTATTTTCACAGGGTGGACACCATCCGCCAAGCACGAAATGGGCCCCACAGAAATATGCAAAACTTGTCAAGGTGTAATTTTCAGACACCGGGGCACATTCAGCAGCGCCTGCATCATGCCTGCTTTCATTTCTAGCAGCAACATGCAGGCGACGGGGGTTTTCATATTTCAGACTTCATCTCCCATCACAAAGGCCGAATATAAGGGGCCTTCGGGCCTCCTTTTGTTCCAATATGATCCTGGCTGAGAGCTATAGGAGACTCACACCTAGATGCAAATGCAAGGGAGGGAAAACAAAGGCTCACAGCTTGTTATCACTTCACAGGTACTTAAGAGAGGCATGCTTTTAGCTTTGTGCAGTCTCTGTTTATAAGAGATGCATGCACTGTAGGAATGTCAGATGTATCAGTCAGTTCCAGTATTTACACTAATAACAATGTAAATGCCACCATTTTGTTTGTATTTTTTCCTTTATAGCACTACTCATCCCGATGCAGGGTGTCAGAGCGCAATCAATCATATGTGTGTAAATCAATGTACAGGATTTGTTACTTAAGACAGTGAGGGTTACAAGATGTAGGAGTCACATGTCCTTCATAGATCACTATGCTATATTAGATGGATTACAATTGATGAACTGCGAGTAACACAAGGATCTCTTTTTTTAAAGCACCAACCCACTTACCCATCTATATAAAATAAAAATCTGTCATCTGCATGTTAGATGATGTGTTTTGCAAGAGACACATTAACCCTCTACGCTACTTTGATAGAAATTTGGGACTAAAGAAAACACAGGTCTGTCAAGCCAACCCATTACCCTCCAGAGTTATCTTACTATTATTATTAAACCCTGAGATTTACTGGCCACACAAAGATCTCTGCAGCAGGTGCCTTAACACCAAAAGATATTTTTAAAGGCAGAGTAGATTTACTGCTATATTTCTCCTTGTTGCCAATTTCTTTGTGGCAGAGTTTAAAAAAAAAAAAATGCATAAATTGATGCCCACATTTTCGTCGGGTTGAGTCACTTTCTCGGCACAGCCCAGATGCAAAATCTAATTTGTTAGATCTCATAATGCTCAAATGTACTTATGACAGAACTGCAAAATGTGTGTAAAGTGTTAAGATCTGATGTCACTTCTTGTGATATCACTTCCTGTGAGGTCATGGGTTGTGATGTCACTTCCTGTGCTGCTGTGATGTCATGCTGGGATGTCACTTGTATACTGCCTAACTTGTTTAGTCTCCCCACTCCTGTTTTTTAGGACTTGTGCCTTCTTGTCTACACGAGGAAGCCACACATTGAGCAAAGCCTGATTAAAGTTTTTACAATCCCTTGGTGCCCACATTAGGCCAATTCAACTGCTCTAAATGCTAGGACTTGGGATATCACTAGATGAGTCTTGCACAGAAGACACCCTTCTTGCATCACTAGTAACGTGTTCCTTACATTGTCTAGTAACATAAGGACCAGAGTGGACTCATGTCTCAGAAGCGTCAGTTCAGAATCGGAACCCAGCAGCAACTAATCAGACCGTTTGAGCAATGAAGGGACCAACCACTTTTATTTTGAAGGATCTGGACCCCCCAAACCCCCCCCCCCCCGCCAATCTGTTACTGAGTCGCCAAGTGCTGGAAGATACTGTACTTGGAGCATCATTTCCCAATTGAGGCAAATGTGCTAAAAATTCCTTGGTTAAGTCTGACAAATAACTGAATCATACTCCTTCTGGGTTATGTATCAGACACAAGATGTTGTCCATTCACGAATGCAAGTTTATTTTGTTGTGAGCAAACATATTTAACACAATGGAACCGGCAAGCTGTTCTACATAGTTTAAATGAAACTGGCTTTTGTATAGAGGCCATTTTCCTTGTCACCATATCTCCACATCTTGCACACCTTCCCATTTTACTGGCGTCTATTTCTAATGTGATATATGGGTCGTGACAAAAATGGATCTTTCATTGTAAGCCTCTATTTGGAAAAGTCATTAACCGAACTCCTGTGTTACCTCTTGGGAAAGAAAAATTAACGCGGAGTAACGGAGGCCACTACACAGATGTAATACTTTAAGACATTGTAAGGCTTGATAATGTAGTGGACAAGGAAAGATTGTGTGAACAGGTATAGGTAAAAGATTCAACAACCTACGGTGGAAAAGTTCTGCAGTCTGACTACTGATCCAATCTTCTCCTTTATCAGCTTTACTCTTGTATGTGGGAGAAAGGAGGACACTTTTATCCCAGGAAGCTAAATACTTTGTAAAGGAATCAGCACTGACTTTGTTAATCACAAACCCTAATTCCTAGAGAAGATTGACCACCCACCGAATCTGTTATTCCAAATAATGTTTGGAATTGTCCTTGAGGAGCATGTCGTTTAAATCGTTCACGGTCCTGAATCCTTGGGATCTAGGGAGAGTCAGAACTGGTTTAATTAAGTTAGTGAAACACTAAGGGGCCTATGACTTGAACTGATATCTCCTCTCTTGTCAGAGAAACTGTAGGAATTTCCTGTGTGCACAGTGAATTGGGACTGAAAGGTACGAGTCATTTAGGTCTATCATGGACAACTCATCTCTCATCGGAAGGGAATCTCTGAGACAGAGAATCCATCTATTTTGAAATATCTGTAAAGACAAAAGCATTCAACAGCTTCAAATTTATGGCCAGTCAAAAAGAAGTTGTTCAGAAAGACTTAAAAGGTTACTGGAATGTCCTTTATCCCACCTTTGAGGAGATGTTTCAGCACCGCCTGTGTAATCAAATCTGTATGGATGTGAAAAATCATACAACAGGGATGAAATTAACTGAACGATGAGAATAAAACTCTGTTTCGTAATTTTGAATTGTATGCAGCACTCATTGATCTGACAGTATAATCCCTCAAATGTGAAGAAAGACTGCAAGTCTGCCACCGAACGGGCTTGGGGAAAAAAGTTTAAAAGAGGACTGAACTATCACAATTTGATAGAGAGCGTCCTCTTCCACGTTGAAACCGGCCTCTGCGGTGACTTCCTCTTTGAAAGACCAAAGCGTAAAATCCACTCCTGTCCTAGCTGGGAGTATGCCCTCCTCTGCAGGTGCAGAAGGTTGGTCGAAAAAGCTCTGCTAAGGGTTGCTGCAGGAAGGAGCTCTGACTCACTCGGCTCTACCAAAAACCTAACTTTTGGAGTTCTTTGACAAAATGATTGCCAAACAAATACCCTTCGACCTCAAGGCCAAGCTCTTTGTCCACTACTTCTGCCAGTTTAGGACCAATTCTCATTAATACCATTTTCCTTCTTTCCGATGCAAAGGGAACATTAGTATTGCTTAACATGCAAATAGCTCTCTGGCTCCCTCTAGGGATACAAAAGCTGGGTCCCCTGGGGCCATATTACACATTGTCATTGTTTGCGCCGGGTGCACCATTTAAAAGGAGTGCCTGGCGCAAACAATGACGATACGCCTTATTACAATGTATGCGCTGCCCCAGGGCAGCCGTGAACTTGTGCTTCTGGGCAGCACATTCATGTGAAAACACAAAGCGGCTGCTGGCAGCCGCTCTGTGCTTTCATAGTTCACGCAGCAACCGGCCTGCACTTTTAAAGGGGATGTCTGTGGGGTCCAGGGGGCCCCCTTTCTCTCCTCAAGAGGGCTGCTCTCAGGGGGCGCACTCACAGTGTGCCCCCTGAGAGCTTCTTTGCCTCTGGGCCCATGTCTGTAATATGGCGAGGGCGCAGAGGCAAAGGAATTCCCTCATTTACATAGGGCACGCCCCTATGCAAATAAGGGAACGCCCCCTGATGGTAGCGCTGGCACTTTAGGTGCGCCAGCGCTATCGGTATTACTGGAGGGGGCATAAAAGCATCTGAACCCCCTTCTGTAATACTAAAGTGCCCCGGGGGTGTACAAAGCGGGCACAAACGCCCATTGCCCCCCGCGGCACTTATTGTAATATGCCCCCTGGAGTGCTGCATTTTCCATAATCTCTAAAATTTAAGTCAAGGGTCTGAAAATGTCTGACAAATTTGAAGAGTGTAGTCTATGCCTTTTCCCTCTTTTTTGAAACCATGATACAATGGCTACATCAACTTTGGTTGAAACAGCTAGCTCGTGGGTTAAAGTAGGCCTAGAACATTCTGCCTGAAGTTTACTCTTATTTGACTAATCCATAGGCTTCCTAATCCAGGGAGCCACACATTGAATAATAGAGGAAGGCATCCTTTCAACCCAGGCATGTAATTATCTTAGCATAAAAATAGGGATAGACTAGAGCATCCAGGATGACTGTGCTGTCTCCTGCTACAGGATCCAGTGCGCCACCTGAAATGTGAGGGCGAACCATGTCTTCATCATTTGTATCCTACTGGGTGATTTAGCAGAGACGAAATTAAATCTCATTCAGGACGTACCAGCTTTTTTTTTTTTTAAAGATATATAATCGTGATCTTGATCCATTGGACAGGATGGGATAACTTCTCCTTCTTCAGTTTGGATCGTCTCAAAATGTATTTTTCTGTAAGCGGAATCTTTGCTACTTTTGTGGTGGAATTCTGTGTCTTGGGAAGTGCATATCTCTTTCCTGGCCATGAGGGAAGATTAATCAATTTACTGAAAGAGGATCCAATGGAATGACTTACAGCATCTTGCCTGGATTGGATTGATGCAGTCACAGCCGACGGTAGGACCTCTCTGACTGTAAACTGCCCTTCACTGACATATTCCTGTCTTTTATGCCGTCCTCGGCTCTCCTCATCCACAAAGGAATCAGACACATTATGGCCTAAATTCACTGGAGGATTAATTGAAAGTCTTTTAAGGCCACTTTGATCAGTGCCCTCCTTAATATACCTGTCAATAATAGAATAATAGCGAGCAGCCAAAATGAAGGCCATTGTAATAGCTGCAAATATAGTAATATATTATAATTAAAATAATCAAATACAATATGTACTTCATTAAATATTTTTTTTTGTAATTGTATCAAACTTAATAAAAATTATACTGTAACAAAGGTACCCAATATATCTTGTTTGATGGGGAATAGAGAAATTAAAGTTGGCTGGCAATGTTTCTTTCTTTGAAGAGCCAATCCTCTAGGCAACAAGGGTGCTACAATGTTGTGCTTTAACCACTTTTAAACATGAAGAACACGTGACAATGGTGCGCACATTGAAAGTGAAAACCAAAGAGAAAGTGCAAGATCGCATTTTGAATAGAAAAGCGGCACGGCCTCACTGACTATTGAAGATGAGAAGATACTCTCTCACCAGCAGTTACGGCCCATGCAGGTAAGGGTGGTGGCGGGGGTGGGGTGGGGTGTGGTGTGTGTGGGGTGGTTAGTCGACAGACGAGGGAAAATAAAAAAAGAAAACCACGCATCTTGTGCTTGCCGCATTGTCGACTCGTCTGTTGACTCCCACCCACCCCGCCCCTGTTACTTGCACCGGCTGTCACTGCTCATCAGAGAGCATGCATGCACTCCTGAGAGAACAACTATTCTGAATGATGGAAGTTTGAGACGAAGCAGGCCACGCATCAGCGTACAAGGAAGATTAACCTTGCTAATGTTAATGAAAATCAAAACACAACATGGAACCAAGCATTAATACTTTTTTATCAAATGCTATATAAAGTATTTTCTGTATAACAAATGCAAAGAATAAGGAAAACAATGAAACACAGATCGCTATCTCTGCTACAGCAGCAAAGAAGAGAAAGTTTACTGCTTCACAGAGACCATTACACCAAAGTTCACTGGGTGATCAGTGGTCCTTTTGAGATATCCTTGGATTATTAGACTGGTAACCTGTGTACCTTGTCACTATGACAGATTTTTTCATCCATGGTTAGTTTGCTTCTATTTCAATTCAATTCAAAATCTCTTTATTCGATTCAAAGAATCATTAAAGCATTTCAAACAAATCTTCAAAAAAAATCCCATCAAGAACGAGCATTAAGAGCAATTTTCACAAGGGACTAAGGCGCAAATAGTGTAAACAGTTTAAGATTCCCATTTTGGCACGATACTAAGGATCGTAATTCAGCTTAAAATATTATAAGTGTAAAATGAAAATAACTGCTTAGTTAGCCCATGGCAACACTGAAATTAATTAAAATTATGCTAAATTAATTAAACCCTTCTCTAATTAACAATAAATGCATTCATGCTGTCATTCCTTTATCCCGACACATACTGGACCATTAATTCATGGTATATGTTAAAAAAAACAATCAATGCGACAATATGAATAAAATATTTACATTAACATTTTTGCCCTTTCTTTTTCCTTATGCAGCTGGCAGCCATTAAAAATTTACTAACTCCACATACAATAAGTTGGGAGCTATCTGATTTTAGTATTCTCAGTGTCTCTATGTAGCTCCTGATACTCAACCTTTTACATAGCGGCTTAATCCATTTTCTTCGTGGAGTTACATATGCTGTGCAGAAAAATAAAACTTGTGCAATGCCTTCGTTTGCACCTAATGGACATAATGTACACTTAGGGTCTCTTTCCTTCAATTGAGACTTTGCCCATTTAGCTGTAAAGACATTTAACTGAAGTATCTCGTATTTATATTTCAGATAGAGTGTCTTTGCTAGTTGCGGTTTAATTTCATCTAAAAATGGCTCAAAGCTCGGGTTCATTTTGAAAGACAATAATTGTGTAGTAAGTCTCCCTGACTCGCAGTTTAAAGTGACTTTGTGCAAGATAAAACTCCAGTAAATGTGCTTGATCTTTCTCTTTGATTCTGGAGTCAGCAGGCTCGGATTTACCCAATACCTGTTCAAACCTAAATCAAAGAGCCAATTTCGAATGTGGGCCAACCAGGGAAATGTGACATGAACATCCAATTCCAATAGCTCACTCAGGGTCTGCATGTAGGTTTCTAATTCCACAGTAGTCCAAATTCTGACACAATAGGCCAATGACCTCCATACAGCCAAGTGTTCCAGCCTTAACATTGCCATGTCGTATGTTAGTGGGATCACTGGGGTATTTTGGGGGAGGCACAAACATTCTCAAGATTTTATTTTCCCCAACAATTAGAGGCTGTAGGTTTTCACCTCCCCATAACTCTGATTCATAGAGGGTGGCGGCTTGGGCTATGGATTTGCAAACTTCCAGAGCAAGGGGTAATGGCCTTTGACACAGTCAAGTATTGTTTCTTTACAATGGGGGTGGAATTTTGCATTAAAATTGTTTTCGATTTATTTATTTGCGGCTTCCATGAGAGCTTTGAGTCAAGTGTAAAGCCTAAATATACAAAGTTGGAAACAAACTCCAAGGGCACCCCATTCAAAGCTATTCTATTTTTGAAGTTTTCATGTGGTTTAATAGCCGTGTATTTGGTTTTGTTAGGGTTTATCTCGAGACTTTTTAATTTACAGTAATTATTAAGGCTATTGAGTAAGTCTTGTGTTTGGGACAGTAAAATTGTATCATCCGCAAATGTTAAGGCACAGATATGAGTACCTTCAAGCTTAGGTGAATTATGGGAGGATAATTGCAGATGCTGGACCATATCGTTAACATATAGTAAAAACAGAGTTGGCGCCAGGACACAACCCTGGCGCACGCCTCTCCTAATCAGAATCTCATCTGTAAGCTCCCCTCCTGTACCCCAGTGTACCTTGGCAAAATTTCCCTTATGAAGCCTTATAAAACCACTTACCTTGTGCTTGCCGCATTGCCCGACACATCCATTGACTCCCACCCACCCCACCCCTGTTACCTGCACCGGCTGTCACTGCTCATCAGAGAGCATGCATGCACTCCTGAGAGAACACCTATTCTTTATTATGGAAGTTTACTCATCACAGTTTGAGATGATGCAGGCCACGTATCAGCGTACGAGGAAGATTAACCTTGCTAATGCTAATGAAAATAAAAACACAACATGGACCCAAGCATTAATACTTTTTAATCAAATGCTATATAAAGTATTTTCTGTATATTAAATGCAAAGAATAAGGAAAACAAAGAAACACAGGTAGCTATCTCTGCTATAGCAGCAAAGAAGAGAAGGTTTACTGCTTCACAGAGACCAGTATACCAAACTTCACTGGGTGATCAGTGGTCCTTTTGAGATGTCCTTGAATTACTAGACTGGTAACCTGAGTACCTTGTCACTATGAAAGTTAGTTTTCTTCTATTTATAAATGACTTTTATTGGCTGCTTGAGTTTTCAGTAAAGATGATTTGTTAACAACTGAGCCTCCAGTCTTGTAATACAATCAGTTTTATTGACATTTAGAACTTTTACATAGCTAACTAATACGCATGACACTGTTGTTCCAGGAGCTACAATTTTTAAGTGACATATATTACAGAAAAATTATTAAATGCAAGCAAACAAACAGTAAAGTAATGTAGGTAACAAAATGTAATAATAAAACCAAGTAATGTTTTACACTAGCGTTATGAGCCACACCACTTCAATGCTTTCAATAAATAATATAATACAATACAGTGCAATGCTTGATTTTTCACATACATTACATGATGTAATCAAGTTGAAAAGGACATAGAATTGCAGAAACGAGAACAATTAGGACTATGGATCTGTAGATATGTTGCATAGTTTCTGCTCTGTACTCATCCGTCAGCCTTGCATATATATTTACTGTGCATTCAGAAAAAAATATCATGTTTACAGAGTTGGATAAGACACATTTTTTCTTCTTCTTCCAGTTGACTAGTCTGGAAAAATGCTCATAGCTTAGTGTATTCTGGAAGACCGAGTGCTAGTACGGGATGAATACAAAGAGTAAACATATGTCCAAGATTTATCAAGTCAAAGAAGTCAGTACAAAACATGAGATCTGATATACAACCTATAATTAAGGGTTCACTTAGGCTCCTGGAATCGTTACCAATGCAGCTAAAGAAGGTATTGGGCACAGGGCATGTTGCCAGATCTCTCCTGACCACTTGATTGCAAGAATACATAATCATTTGAGATGTCACTCCACCTTTCTTTTCCTCTGGTTTTTGGTGGTTCTTGACCCCATTTTATGCTTGGCACTGAAATGTTTACATTGTTCCTAATGCATGAGACCAACTATTTTGTTGTTTAGTATGTGTCGCATAGCCTTCAGTCATAAAACATGACATTCATAAACCAGGACTGAGACAGATTCCAACTCTGTAGAGACCAAACTGCGTTTATGCATTTGCTTATTCTTCTATGTATGCCATACACCACTCGGTGCGGTGAACAAGAAACTATGTTGGGCTATATTTACTACTCTCTCGACTATGGTGTTCAGTTCCCCATAATTTTTACCATGGGGTTTCTCCGAGGATTAATATTACTTTCACTGCATGGTTCCACTCTGAACTTCTTTTGCAATGATCCAGGTATTCCTTTTTAGGTCTCGCCTACGCAGCGCGCATGCGCTGCATAGTAGAGCCTTTAGCCGTCGCTTCGCTCATTTTCAAGCACACACTCGTGCTTGTGGCAGCATCCAGCTTGCGGGAGCGCACAGCGGCGCGCCACAAGCACAAGTGCAGTGCTTGAAAATGAACAGACTGCTCTCCCAAGCGCACGTGCGCATCACTCGCGGGCTCACCTGCTCCTCTACGCGACTTTACTTTTGTTTCACATGCGCGCGCCTCTACCCTAACTTGGCGATCCGGTGTCTTTTGTTACTCCCGACCATGCAATGAAGATATGTTCCTCCTGACATTAATAGAGCTGCTGTACATCGTTACGTGATTACAGCCTGGAAGAACGCACAGTGCGCGCACCGCAGAACATAGATGTACAACTCCGCCATACTTACTTAACTAGGCTACAGTTTCTGTACTTAAACCCCAGCGCCTCCCGCTTGTCCTGGAGGAGTTGCGTCACTGTCACCCCTCGGGCGCTCGCGCAACTATTTTTGAACTGTAAATACGGCCATATTTTCTACTCTGATGGATAGTGCAGGGGCGGCTGCTTGTTTAACTATGCTTTTAATTTTCTTTAAGCTGTGCCGTCCTGCTCCATTGTTGCGTGACCCATGTAAACACCCTCCCGTCCTGCTTGCTCCTCCCGCCACACCACAAAAAAATTAACAAAGCCAATAGATTTCGAATAGCCGCGATATCTTGGTTTTGCCAATGCTTATTTAACTTTGTAAGTGCTGCATCAAAAATTCTTAACATGCAAAGCGCTGCTGGCTAAACGCCTAGAGTGCTGAACAGGCACCGGCAGAGCTTGTGCTATTTACCCAGAGGTCGGATAAGCCACCAGCATTGTTTTCATAAGTGGGAGGGTCTACCTGCATCCCAATATTTAACGCGATGCTCCTGCCTGGCTACAGAGGCCGCGTCACTAAAGTGCAAAGGATGCTCAGGAGGCAGAGGGCGGGGATCATGCGTACCCGCTGACCGAGTGTAACCTGCCTTGTTTGGGAAGAAGAGCCGGGACTACCCGTGCAGGTGTGATCGGCGGCAGACCAAGATGGCCAAGGATCAATGCGGAGCTGTGCGGGAGGAGCACCGGTTCAACCAGCGCGCCCTGGAGAGATACTTGAAGGACCGACTTCCAGGCTTCCCAACAGACCCATCGCAAGCCCTTACTGTCGGGCATTACAGGTAATACCCGCCTCCTAGGCTCTGGAGCCGCACAGGTGCTAGCTCATGTTAAATCCCGGGGTGGACAGACAACTTGTGTCCTGGTGGCAAGGAGCCATCCAGCAACCCTCAACGTAGGTGACTTTCCAAGCATCTAATACCTGGCAGACATCGCAGGTAACAGCATTCCTACCTACCTGGCACTCCAAGGTCAATTTCTTGTCTGTGACGTCGGTGTACGGATGATGCAGGAAATGTTACTTGTGCTCACACTGATGGGGAAAAGTAACATTCAATTCAGGGCTCTGCTTCTCTCCATTTAGTGCTTTGAGACAATTGAGAAGGGAGTGGGGAAGAGGACTTAAGTGCAGGGCTTTAAGGGAGACAAATAAAGTTGGGGGCGTAGCCTCTGTAATTATATGCAAGTAAAACCGCCTCCATGACCTTTGTTTTATTGCATGCAGATATAGAATACAACAACTGATGTACAGCTACAACCAGCCATGACTATAGGCTTTGTCAATGGTTGCCTGTTCTCTTCAGAGAGTCCAGGGATTGTATAATCATGTTCTCTGAACATCTTTCGGATCCACAAATAGACACTAATACTATGAGAACCTCGCACTGGCTCCACCTCCGCCTCGCTAAATTGAGGCCTGTTATAAATATCTGGCAAATAACTAGAGTTCAAAGTATGCACTATACAAGAGTAACACCCCACACACAAAATACAGAAACTCACCACAGAAATAGTTAACACTCTTAAGGAATACAAGATTTAAATACAACGTGAAAGAAATTCAAGAAGACCTAAATCCCCGTCATGGATTACGTTCACATTTTTTTTCTTTATTATTTGTTCAGAAATTGTCTGTTTTTCCGTGTAAAGTTAAGGACATAAACATAAGCCCCGAAGGTGACCAGTTTCAAGGTCTGTTTTTAAATTAGTGCGGCTTCTAAGAAAGCGAGGAACCTGGCCCACCCTAATGCCCTGGCTTTAACAGTGTTGCTTGTCTGGAAGGGGCGGTCCCTATTTTATTATGGGTGTGGCTTAATCCTGTAAACTGTATTTCTGCAATTCCAATAGAGTGCCTCCTGACCGGTATTTGGTTCTTCTCTGAGCTTTCTGTTACTGTATCCCAATATACAACACAACAGCTGATACACACCCAAAACTAGCCTGGACTACTGGCTTTGTCAATGGTTGTTAGCTGTCTAATATAATGGAAAAACAACAATGCAGATGTAATTCTGAGAATTAAATATTACTAGCCTTGGTATTTGGCCCTCCAACGTTTAATAGCCCCAGGCGTGGGTTCTCAGCAGAGCCTCACAGACACCGGCACACTTGCATTTATAAATTGAGCACAGTCCATGGCTTTAAGTGGGCCGGGTCCTAGTTCTAACAAGCATTGGCATAGCCAATAGGTCTCGCTTTTGGGACCTTATAAGTGTTTAGCCATGCAACAGTTGATGTTGTTGCACCAAGGATATTGTTCTGGATAACTAAACACGTATAAGGTCCCAAAGGCAAGACCTACTGGCAATGCCAATGCTTGCTGTGTTTGCTGCTGGGTCATGAGGGTTGTTGTGTCATTGCAGCTGTTCCTAAACTCACAGCACCTGCATGTTTTTTCAGTGCTTAACTGTTAATGAAAAAATCTTAACAGTTTAAAGTTTTTCTGACATATCCATTTTTTATATTTTTATGATATGCAGTTGTTATCTAATGGTGTCTTAAAGCTGATGCGTCACTGAAGTTCTTCTCACATTTAATTTATAAACATGCCTTTTCACCTTTGTGGATTAGCTAATGACAAATAACAGAATTTCTTTCACATTTATTGCATTTACATGGCTTTTTACCTGTGTGCCTCGCTGATGAGTCAATAGAGTGCTTGACTGCGTAAAGTACTTCAAACATTCATTACCCCTGTATAGTTTTGTCTCCTCTGTGTATTTACTGATGCTTCAAAAGTGACTTTGACTGAGTAAAGAACTTCCTGCACTCATTGCACCCGTTTTTTCTCCTGTGTGTATTCGCTGATATTTCAGAACTGAAGGTCGATTAAACCTCTTTTCACACTCACCGCATCTATATGGTTTTTCTCCCATGTGTGTTCACTGAAGATTCAGTAGTGTTGTTGACTGAGCAAAGCTCTTTCCACATAACTTGCATATGTATGGTTTTTCTCCTGTGTGTATCCACTGATGAGATTTCAGATTTGATGAGTGATTAAAGCTCGTCCCACACTCACTGCATCTGTATGGTTTTTCTACAGTGTGTGTTCGTTGACGATTCAATAAGTCATTGACTCAGTAAATCTCTTCCCACACATTGCATATATATGGTTTTTCTCCAGTGTGTGTCCGTTGATGATTCAATAGTGTCATTGACTGAGTAAAGTTCTTCCCACATTCATTGCATCTCTGTTTTTTCTCCTGTGTGTATTTGCTGATGAGATTTCAGATTCGATGATCGATTAAAGTTCTTCCCACAGTCACTGCATCTATATGGTGTTTTTCATGTGTGCCTTCGCTGATGAGATGCTAAGGCTGATGGGTCACTAAAGCTCTTACCACATTCAATGCAAGTATATGGTTTTTCACCCGTGTGTGTTCGCTGATGTATCCTTAGTTTTGATGAGTCCTTAAAGCTCTTTCCACATTCATTGCAGCTGTATGGTTTTTCTCCTGTGTGTATTCGCTGATGAGATTTCAAATTTGATAATTGATTAAAGCTCTTCCCACACTCACTGCATCGGTAAGGTTTTTCTCCAGTGTGTGTTTTTTGATGATTCAATAGTGGTGTTGACTCAGTAAAACTCTTCCCACATTCACTGCATCTGTATGGTTTTTCTCCTGTGTGTGTTCTCTGATGTATCTTTAGTTTTGATGATTTAGTAAAGCAATTCCCACATTCATTGCACTTGTATGGTTTTTCTCCTGTGTGTATTCGCTGATGAGTCAATAGTGTCACTGACTGAGCAAAGCTCTTCCCGCATTCATTGCAGGAGTATGGTTTTTCTCCTGTGTGTGTTCGCTGATGATATTTCAGATTTGATGATAGGCTAAAGCTTTTCCCACACTCATCACATCTATACGGTTTTTCGCCGGTGTGTGTTCGTTGATGATTCAATAGTGTCATTGACCGAGTAAAGTTCTTCCCACATTCATTGCATCTGTATCGTTTTTCTCCTGTGTGAATTTGCTGATGAGATTTCAGATTTGATGACTGATTAAACCTCTTCCCACACTCATTGCATATATATGGTTTTTCTCCAGTGTGTGTTCGTTGATGATGTAATAGCGTCATTGACTGAGTAAAGCTCTTCCCACATTCATTGCATTTGTATGGTTTTTCTCCTGTGTGTATTTGCTGATGAGATTTCAGATTCGATGATCGATTAAAGTTCTTCCCACGGTCACTGCATGTATATGGTGTTTTTCCGGTGTGTCTTCGTTGATGAGATACTAAGGCTGATGGGTCACTAAAGCTCTTGCCACATTCACTGCATGTATATGGTTTTTCACCCGTGTGTGTTCGCTGATGTATTCTTAGTTTTGATAAGTCCTTAAAGCTCTTTCCACATTCATTGCAGCTGTATGGTTTTTCTCCTGTGTGTATTCGCTGATGAGATTTCAGATTTGATAATTGATTAAAGCTCTTCCCACACTCACTGCATCGGTAAGGTTTTTCTCCAGTGTGTGTTTTTTGATGATTTAATAGTGTTGTTGACTGAGTAAAACTCTTCCCACATTCACTGCATCTGTATGGCTTTTCTCCTGTGTGTGTTCTCTGATGTATCTTTAGTTTTGATGATTCAGTAAAGCAATTCCCACATTCATTGCACTTGTATGGTTTTTCTCCGGTATGTATTCGCTGATGTCTCTTTAGTTTTGATGAATCAATAAAGCCACTGCCACATTCACTGCACCTGTATGGTTTTTCTCTTGTGTGTATTCTCTGATGTCTCTTTAGTTTTGATGAATCAGTAAAGCCACTGCCACATTCACTGCACCTGTATGGTTTTTCACTTGTGTGTGTTCGCTGATGTCTTTTTAGTTGTGATGAATCAGTAAAGCCATTCCCACATTCAATGCACTTGTATGGTTTTTCTCCTGTGTGGAGTTGGTGGTGGGCCATGAGTTATGCTGACTAAAGCTCTTCCTACATACACTGTACTTATATGTTTTTTCACTTGAGGGTGTTTGCTTATGTGTCCTTAGTTTTGAAGCTTCAACAAAGCATTTGACTTAGTCACTGAACCTGTATGGTTTTTCTCCTGTGTGTATTCGTTGATGTGACGTTAGCGTTGATAATAGAGTAAAGCTATTCCCACAATCACTGCACCTGTGTGTTATTTCATCTGTGTGTATTCGCTAATGAGATGCTAGATTTGATGGTCCATTAAAACTCTTGCCTCACTCAGTGCACCCGTTTTGCCTTTCTCCTGCGTTTGTTCACTGATGAGAGGTTAGATTGAATAATTGATTAAAGCTCTGCCCAAACTCACATCACCTGGATTGTCTTACATCTGCCTATACCTGCTGGTCTGAAGTTAGTTTGAATGTCTGAGTGCAGCTTTCCTCAGTCACTGCATACATTAGGTTTCTCACCTTTTTGATTTTCCTGAAGAGAAGAGAGACTATAGCTCTTAGCAAGGTGTCTTCTGCCTGACCTTTCTCTATGGCTTAGCGTCTCTGGGTTAGTTATGTTTGCAGACAGGAAATGCTGGAGTTTGCTGATCATCCATTGTGCATAATGAAACATTAAAGATATGATCACCCTGAGTACATGCCTGGAGTTTCCAATGCAGGTTTATAAGTTTTCCTCAAATTGCTGAATTGTGTCAAAAGCGCTTACAAAATGCTTCTCAGTCGAGGTTTCTACCTCTCTTTGATGTGACACTAGGGAAAAACACAGAGAAAGGACTAACAAAAATAATGGATGGTATTGTTTTATACAGATGGGCACCGTTGCCACCAGATACTGTCAATCTCAGGAGCAAAGTTAGTATATTATATTGATGTAGAAAGCCAGTGTTGTGGACTTGCTTGGATTTTGTTGTTGAGCGTCTCAGGGTATGTAAGTACTTAGTTCAGAGACCTGCATCCACAGGGTAGCGCTTCCCTTTTTTCTAAGGCAGGGGTTGTTCATGCTTAAGTTATTCTTCATCTTGTTGGAAGTGTTAGTTTTAGAAAACTGGTTGCATTCACTTTCAACTCTTCTTTCACATATTTGATATAATCCAGTAATTCAGCATGCGTCCGCTATCTGTTGAATGAAAAGGTATCTAAAATCAGTTAAATAGTCTATTTGTAGATAACCACAGAAAAATACTTCTAACAACATACCTTCTTATAAAACACATACAATAATAGAACTGATTAGGGCATGGCATGTAAACTACTATAACATGAATTAGCAGGGAACATTGCTATTCTGAAAGTTTGTACCCATTTCCATGTGTGAAAAACAAATACACCCACAGTAAAAAAACATTACTTAAAAAGAAATTAACCTACACACATGAAGCAAACCTCAGTGATAAAGCCTGGATTAATTTACAAAATGTCTTATCGTATTATTTGTAAATTACCTCATCACCTTAAATTAGGAGTACAGAGGCCAGGCATGTGCACACCAGCAGCACAAAACCCAAAGTATATGAAGAGATAAATATAACCTTTTGAGGACATATTCCTGAATACCACAGATCCCCAAACCCTTCTTTCAATGTAACCATATTGGGACTACAAGATCTTACTTGAAACTAGGAAAACAATAACCACCTTCACCTAATTTTAAATGTTGGTTTGTGTTAGAAATCAGGTCATTGGTTTAGGGGGTGGAAGCACCACTCAGGCAACATCCACAATTCATGTCAGGGTGAACCACAAAAGGTCACTAAATTCACTTGTGTTTAACCCTCTGACATCTGGGCACAAAAGCAGTCAGGCTTAACTTAGAGGCAATGTGTGAAGTATTTATGCAGCAAACCAACACAATAAAAATCCCAAACCAATTTAGAAAAATAGAGTAAATTATAATTAACAAAAGGACACCAAAATGAATTACATCCAATCAGTAGAACCAGAGTAGTGAATTTTTACAATTTTTAGTGAAAAATAGCACCAAAAAGAACAACAAAGCACCGATCGCGGGCATCTTGATGTACAAGAGTGGGTCAAAGTCAAAAGTAAAGGCCGACAATGGAGCGCAGGTCAGATACAAAGGGGGATTGGGCATGGTCGCGGCTTACCTTTGGAACTATTAAAATTCTTGAAGATTTCCTGGAGAAGTTAAAGTCTTCAGTGGGGAAAGGTAGCAGGCTGTGTCCAAGGAGAGGTCTTCGGGGAACTGTTGGACAAGCTAACAGTGAACAATTTTACCTTCGGACGTAGATGATTTTTTTAAAGTCGGATTCTTCCAGTGGGATGAGGCAACAGCCTTTAGTCTAAGATGGTTCCACAAGGCTGGATACATTAATCAAGACGTTCCACCAAAAAGGATTTGCTGCTGCAGAGAACATAGTGGGAGCCGCTGGAAAGTCAATACCACTATTGATGCACTTTCATCAGATCAGCATGCAGGTGGGTCCCAGTTTCCTGTCGGTTCTCAGAGCAGTTTTTCTTGAAACATGTTTTCAAGTCCCATGTTTTAGGGTTAGGCTGCAGCACAACCACCAACACCACTTCCAAGGTTCCTGGGCATGGAGGGCACCACCTGGGGGGTTAGGAATCACACCAGCTGAGGTCAGCAGCAAGGTGCAAAGCCTCTGGAGCTTGTTGTGTCCCTGAAGCTCACATAGGATGTCAGCCAACTTGCCCTTGAAGTCACTTTGGTGGCACTAGGTTCGAGGACCAGGTCCGGTCTTCCTTACTCTGGCAGTAGGGCATCCTTCCAGGAGCAAGGCAGCCCTTCCAGCAAAAGGGTAGAAGAGCAGTCCTTCCAAGTTTTACACAGCTCCAGAAGTGATCCTATTTGGGGTCAGATTGCAACCTTTTATCCCTAATGCCAGCCTTTGTGTGGGAGGCAACACCTAGCCCACTTGCCTGCTCTTTCTGGGTGTGGCTCTCAAATATCTGGGGTGAAAAAAAGTCATGTCAAGTTCTTTGTGTGTGCAGGAGGGAACGCCCTTTGAAGTGTAAGGGGGTTTGGTACAGTTCTGCCCCAGGTATCCTGGCTGGATGGCCCATACTGTCACACCCAAATCCCTTTTGTCCACATGTCTGGGAGGAATATACATCGCACAGAAGGAGTTCTATGACCCATCACACTGGCAGAAAGTCACAATAGTTTAGGCACACAAAAGCCTAGCTTTCTAAAGATGGCATTTCCAGATTACAATTTTAAATTCAACTGGACTATTAAAAAAGATTTTAAATGACAATTCTTTGAGTGTAAATGTCATTGTCCTATCAGCCCCCAATCTTAAGTTCTGACGTATTAAGTGTAATAAGGCAACCCAATATTGGGAGAGATAGGCCTTATAATAGTGAAAAACTATTTAACAGAACATGTAAAACTTAAACCCACATGTCCTTTTTAAATAGCATGCACCCTGCCCAAGAGCTGTTAGGGCTCACTTTGGGAGTAACTGATAAGTATTAAAAAGGAATGTTTAGGCCTGGTAAAGGGTTTATTTTGGCATGTCGTAATGCCAGTTTAACACTGAACTACAGGCTACAGTAGAGGGTCTGAGAGATGTTTTAAAGGGCTACTTTAGTGGGTAACACAAGGAGTGCTGCAGGCCCAGTAGTAGCATTTAATTTACAGGCCCTGAGTACATGTAGTACTACAAATACTAGGGACGTGGACGTAAATTGAATGGGCCGATAAGGTGTGGGTCAATTTACCATGTTTTAGATGAGAGAGCACAAGCACTTTAGCAGTGGTAATGTGCACAGATTCTTAATTCCAACAAAAAAGAGGTCCGAAACCAAAGGCAAACATCTGAGAGTGACCCTGCCTAGACGGCCAAATCTAATAGTTTAAGTTTAATTAAGTTTACCTCAAAACAGAGTTTATTAGTACCCATCTTATTTATTCATTAAATGGCAGTGAACTCCTGCTGCTCTTAGAGCAAGTAAATACCATGTTGTATAAGCACCAGAGTAGGGAGACTATAAGGAGTAATACACCACAAATGTTCTATTGCTGATTGTTTATATAGGGCAGTGCCCCCAAACAAATCAGGTAACAGGACTGAACAGAAACCAAAGTTATTCGTTTTAGTATGAACAAATAGATCTTTGGTTCTTCAGAAGTTTAATTTGTAAAGCTCACAATCACCTGTTAGGGTATCCTCGCGCTTCATGGTGTCACGTGTTATTTTACATTTTAAATGATCTGCTTTAACAATGAAAATATTAAACGCCTTTATGATCTAGCAAGTCACTTTTTAGAAGCTTTTAAATTCACAGTCCCCACGCACCTCTATCTCAACTGACTTAAGATCCATTCCTTGTTCCACAGCCATGTCTTGCGCACACCTATTTTGCAAGTCTTGGTCTCCACACATCTGCTTTTTGCTGTGCTAACGTTTCCCCATCCGTCTGTTCCTCAGTTTTCTCCCCCACCAGTATTATGCCTCAGTCCTTTCCTACATTCTTGGGCACCTTGTTGCAGTCACTCATGCACTCTCCCATCCAGTATCTGTCTAGACAGAAGCTCACTGTCCTCTTTTCACGGTGCCACCTCACTTTCCTCTCTCTACGTTCTACTGTCTCTATTACTGAATCTCCTCTAGTAAAAGTGACAGAACATTACAATGACAATAACTGTGCATCATCGGGGAATATGTGAAACCCTAGCCGTGAAAAGCATAGGGTCAGAAGGAGGCTTAAGGAAATAACGTGGATAGCACTACAGGGGTAAATACACCATTTCTCACCACCTGCATGGTCTGCTATGCTGGGAATAACTCAACAGCATTTTTCTGAGGCTGGTTGATCATTGAACCATGGTGCACCTTATCACTCAGTGTTTTAATCAGTACAGGCGACTGGCCTGAAGTTTGAAGGCTCAACTGTGTTCCACAAATGTAGTTTTTAACAACAGGTAGCCGATGCATATTTAAAGCTTTAGAGCCCACCATGGATGCAGGTGAGTGATACACATAAAGGAGTTACAGCTGGCATCGCAGTTGGGTGGCCCAGAGGGGATGTAATGCACATGGGACTATGTAGAGGCATGGGGGAGATGGGCAGTGGATGAGCAGCACCACCAACAGAGTGCAGGATTAAGTCCTAGGAAACCTAGGAGGTCACTCCTGACAGCAGCAAGGACCGCTGCTAGGTGCGAGTTATGTGATGCTGAAGCATCAGGGTCTAAGGTTTCTGTGAAGTCTGTCAGTGCCTTGGTGTATAGGTGCTGCAACCATATATTAAGTCGCCCACTGACATGGGCGGTCATCTTCCCTCACAAGGGTTAAGGTGAAACCATTTACAGGAAGCAGCTCATTCCATTCAACTAACAGGAAACAGTGAGAACTAAGTGGTGACCATATTGAAGAGAGCACATTGGGCCAGATTTAATTACCGCCTAGAAGGTGGTCACTTATAAAGGCATTGGCAGAATCCGCCATCACGGCAGTTTCTGTCAATGCATTTTACTGTTTCCTGCTGGGCTGAATCTGAAGGACGCTGCCCCACAGCAAACAGTATTCTTTTTTTCTTTTCAAAAAGAAAATCCTGAATAGGGACTTCCTTTTTTAAAAGAAAAAAAGCAATGTTTCCCTTTCCATGGGAGGCTTCTCCTATGGGGAGAGCAGGATTAGAATGGTTTTACTGTTCCTTAGCGACAGGTTTTAACTGGTGCTAAGGAACAGTAAACAATTACTTCATGTTCGCCCATCTAAATTGAGTGGGAAACATGAAGCAATTTCTCAAACAGTCCTTACTCTCCAGGGCCATCAGAGAGGATTAAACACAGCGGAGACTGAGTAGTCTCTGTCGTGATTAACCCCAATGTCCGCCTGCATGAAAATGTGGCAGGTGGACCCTTATATTGGCTGGGAGGGAACTCCGTCACCAATGCAATGGACTTCCCTCTCCGCCAATATATAAATCCAGCCCATTGTTTTCAAATCAAACTCTGCTGGAGACAATCTCTCTCTCTCTATTTCTCTCTCATAACAGCCCTGGAGAAATACACAATACTGTCCTAGGCATTTCAGAAAGAATCCATCATACTCTATGTTAAGTCCTTATCTTGAGTTATGCTTACCACCATGCAGTGGCCCTGATTACAAGTGGGGTGGATGATTGAGATCTATGTGCAAACACCTGTTTTCAAACAAATAGCAATTGCAAGTGTTGCGAAGATTAACACACCCAGTAAATTTTGACAGGCGAAACCTGACCAAAATATACCAGAGAGAAAACGTCAAGTAAATACCAAGATATGCAAACTGGTTCAGAAAGCACCTAACTCTGCATATTAAGCAAACTTTTGACGGTAAAGTTGTTAAAGGTACGGTTCATCGTACCCAAAACAAATCTGAATCCAAGGATTTGAGATTTTATTGGGTGTGATACATATTGCATACCTTTCCGAGGCACTCATAATCATGGCCAATGTCTATCATTTTGAGGCACAGTTGATCTTAACTGTGGTTTCAGCACATTCAGTAAATGCAGATTATGTATTTATCTTAGTTTCTAATTGTTAGACCTCAAGCTTCATGCACGATTCATTGGAGCCTAGGGGAAGCTTAGGTGCTTGCTCTTTAGAAATAGGCACACTTTAAAAACGGTCCCTACCCTCTCAGCCAGAGGTGGTGTTTGTTGACACTCCCCTCCTTTAAATTGCACACCAGCTGCAGAAGCCGTTGCTTGGCTTTCGAATCCTGACTCGTATCCTCGCTCTACCTACAACCTTTCATTGCCCTTAGTGTGATATTTCCTAGCGCTCTCCTTCCCTGCTGAGCGTTTCTTGTTTTGACCCAGTAAGTTTAGATCGGTATCCGACCTAGAATAAACGCCTTGCAGTCGCGTTCCCTTTTTGCACGCGACCGCGTTCCAAGTTGCTCATTGCTTCCTGCCCTTTGCCTGTGAGTGTTTATCGGGCTCACAAACAAATTCCTTCCCCGTCATTTTCCCCACCTCTCTTTGCCCTGAGAAAGCTGCAGCGGCCGCGTTCTAAAAATCGCAAAGGACACGGCCGCGTTTGTTGTCTAGCCGAGCGCTGATTTTCCCCGATAAAGATTTCAGCGGCTGCGTTCAGAAAACCCAAGACGCGGTCACGTTTGATCTCTGCTCAGGTCCTGAATTTCCCCGGTAATAAGTTCAGCGGCCATGTTCTGAAAGCTGAAAGACACGGCCGCGTTTGATCTTATCCAAACCCTGAAAGAAGATACAAAGTTACCACGTTTTAAACGCGCCTTGCACACGTAACTGCTTTTGGTCATTTAAGCGCGAAATGCCCGTTTTGCCATTAGAAACTTATTGAAATATACGCTGTGCTGCACAGGTAAATCCCTGAAACAGCGCTTATTTTTATAGGCTGTTATACTTTTTGGATTCATTTATTTACCTACCAGCCTCCTTATCATTTCTTCAACATTTTACTTTTGGTGAAGCCTGCTACTGCTGCAAGTAAAGAAGTTATTTACCTGCAGTGCTCTAAACAACGTGTGGATTCCATATGTGGCTTCAAGAGATGTCCAGCCGGTAAGGAATATTTTATTTCTATCGAGCAAGCACTCAGTAGACCCTGAATTAATGGTATATTTAAGCAGAAGTGGGGAAACGGGTTTTATAATTATTTCTTTGCCTTTCTGTAGGTTACCACTCTTCCTGTTCTTTGGTCCATCCTGAGGGAACCGGCTGGGGGATTTAGAAGTGACACACCCTGGTTTCTAATCCCCACATCTCCTTATGTCAGTTTATGGGTGTGGGTGATTTTAGCTCTTACATTCGTAACTTGTCTTGAGGAGAGTGGAGAACTTATCGTCGCTCCTGTGGATTGAGCCTAGCCGGACTACAGGTTAGTGGCATCGGCAACACTAATTACATGTACCGTTACATGGCCCAGCATACTCTCATATTTTGAGTTTATGTATTTCTTGTATTTCCTGTTAATAATCATAGGAATGATACAATTTGAGCATACTCCTATACAATACGATGCTTCCCAAGTAAGGTGCTCAGTCATCTTGACCGATGTTATTGGAGCCGGGAGACATGACACCAGTCTCTGGCGGTGGTTTTGTGACCAGAACCTACTCATCCTTGACCGTAACCTTTAAATTAATTAGGGAGATCAGTGGGACTCAATCAATCATTTATGAAGCGCAGCATATCACCCATGAGGGCCTCGGGGCATTAGAGATGTTGACTACTACGTGGAGGTTTGATCATTTGAACATCCAGGTCTTTTGTTCTTAACTCAATTGTTGGAGCGACGGTGCGGTCCTGAGGTGTAGGGGGAGGTTGTTGCAAACCTTGGTTGCCAGGTGCGAAAAGGAGCATCCCCTGCTGTTGGTTTAATGGATCTGTGGGGTGTCTGCGAGAGAGAAGGAAGCAGATCGAAAGTGTCTGGTCAGTTGGTGAAAGGTCAAGCATTTGTTGATGTATGCTGGCCCTTGGTTTTGCAAGGCCTTGTAAGCGTGGGTCAGCATCTTTGAACTGGAATCTCTATAAATCGGGAGCCAGTGTAGTTTCTTGAGATGGGGTGTGATGCGAGTGCTTTTGGGGAGGTCAAGTAGGAGTCTTGCAGCTGAGGTTTGCATTGTCTGGAGACATTTCATGAGGCGTCCAGTGATTCCTTCGTAGAGTGTGTTCCCGTAGTTCAGTCTGCTGGCGATAAGGGCCTGTGTGACAGTTCATCTGGTGTTTACTAGGAGCCACCTGAAGATCTTGCAGAGCATGCAAAGGGTGTGGAAGCATGGCGGATGAGACCTTGTTGACTTGTTTCTTCATGGATAGCTTGCTATTCAGGATGATGCAGAGGTTGCGGGCGGGCCAAGTTCCGCAGGCCACCATGGGTGGTTCCATGGCGAGGTGTTCCCAAAGATGAGGACTTCCGTCTTGTTTACGTTGAGTTTGAGACAGTTGTCCTTCATCCAGTCAGTGACGTTCATCATGCATCTGTGGAAGTTAGCTTTGGTGGTGGAGGGATCTTCGGACAGTGGAAAGATGAGCTGGGTGTCGTTGGCGTAGAAGATTATGTTGAGTCCATGTGATCTAACTGTTTGCCAGGGGAGTGATGTAGGTGTTGAAGAGGGAAGGGCTGAAGGATGATCCTTGGGGAACAGATGATCTTCTTGGGCTCTGTGGGGGACAGATCTAGGCTCTTACAAAGAGGAATCATGCAATCAATTTGAGGGCATATCCCTGGATTCCGATGTGGTTGAGTCTGTTGATCAGTGTGTGATGGTAGACGGTGTCAAAAGCGACTGACAGGTCTGGGAGGATGAGGGCTGCCATTTGTGTGCTATCCAGGAAGGCTCTGATGTCATCTGTGGCTGCAATCAGGGCTGTCTCGGTGCTGTGGTTAAATCGAAATACAGATTGGGTGGGATCCAAGAGGTTGTGGTCTTCTAGGAGGTGGATGAGTTGCTGGTTGATCGCCTTTTCAAGGACTTTTGCTACATAGGGGAGCAGAGATAGATGAGTCGGTAGTTCTTTCGTTTAGCAGATGTTTTTTTCAGGAGGGGCCTCACTTCAGCGTGTTTCCAGTCCCAGGGAAGGAGGCCGAGGCGATGTTCAGGGCCTTCCTGAGCTCGTCGCAGAATGTCTGGCTTCCGAGGTTGAAGACTTGGTGGAAGCAAGGGTCCGTGGGTGCTCCTGAGTGCACAGAGTTCATGATGGAGATGGTGTCTTGCGTGGTGAGTAGGTCCCAGCAGGAGAGCAAGTGTTCGAGGTCTGTGTGCAAGGGTGTGAGCGGATTGATGCTGTCGGCAGTGGGGGGGGGGGGCTGCTGTTCAAAGTTTTCGTAAATGGGCAAGACCATGTCATGGAAGAAGTCAGCAAGGCAGTCGCGTAGTTCCTGGGAGAGTGTAATATCGTATTGGTAGCTACAGGATTGGTGAACTCCTTCACGATGGCCAAATGTTCCTTGCTGTGGTTAGCGCTGGCTTCAGTGTGGTCTGCTAGGGCATTCTTCTTTGTTTCTCTCAGGAGTCAGTGGTACTGGTTGAGAGAGGTCCTGAAGGCGGTGCAGTATTTTGTCTTTTTGCTGAAGCGCCAATTCCTTTCTAGTTGCCGGCAGTTGCATTTTGTACAGTGCAGTTCCTCGGTGAACCAGCCTGCTCTTTTGATGTTTATATATATATTTCACTGTAAAAAACATAGGTTTCAGGCACATTATAGTTTGAAATTAGCATTTAAAAAACCTTAAAAATTCACTGAAAAAAACATAGGTTTCATGGATGTTATAGTTAGATGCATATTACATCACTCATGACATGGTCAGTGACATCACTGATGACATCATCTATGTGATAAATGTATGCATCTTGTCACACCCGAATATAACCTTTGATACACCCACTCTAAATTACAGACTGCCATTCTCAAAACCATAGACACTCCAACAGCAATAACTACATACACGCTCACTGATTCTTAGGTTTACACACACATCCACTCACTCACCCGTACAGTCACTCATACTAAAGGTCACTCAGTACAGGACTATCATATGCACTCATACACCTATATAAACACACACACCACTACTCATTCATAGAGGTACTCACGCACCTAGTCAGTCATGCAAATAATTAATCACACTACCATTTACTCACCTATACAGTTATACACAAACCAGCTCAATCACTCATAAAAATACTAGCACATTCTTACGCTCTTATACAATCACTGATACAAGCACAGTCATCCATACATCCACTCTCAGAATCACAAACTCACTTATAGCCATTTATATACTCCAACACACATACACTGCCTTTCACATATGTAGTTACTCACACATGTACCACTGAGATATACATTCACTCACTAACACACCCATACACACACTCACCCAACCATACAGTCCATCACAGGTGCACTCTTGAAAGAATGCACCCAATGAATCACCCACTCACACATCTATGCACAGAGTGACACACATCCCACCCACATAAACACTCAGTCACCCATACAGATACTCAAGATAACCAATCAATGACACATATAGACACTCATGTAGCTATTCACAAACCCATACAGCTGGTTACACACCAACAGACAGACTGATACAGACATTCACACAGTTTAGTCACTAACCCATGTATTCAGTAAGATACGTTTAATCACTCACTTATAGAGTCAGTCACGCACCTACTAAATCATCCATTCAGACACTTATACACCCACTCATTCTTTAATACGTCTTTCCCTATATATATTAAACATATTTACACTTTACAGAAACAGTCACTGGATGATGTCATCAGTAATGTTACTGACCATGTCATGAGTGATGTAATATGCAACGTCATCAGCAGTGCATTGCGGGGGCGCGAGTTATAGTTAGCAGAACTAACTATAGCAGAGGAATTTCTATGGTTTTGTACGAGTGAAATGTCCAACTAACTATAACACCCATAAAACCTATGTTTTTTTCAGTGAATTTCAAAGGTTTTTTTAAATGCTAATTTCTAACTATAACGTGCCTGAAACCTATGGTTTTTTCAGTGAATTTCAAAGGTTTTTCAAATGCTAGTTTCTAACTATGCCTACAGAGGTAGGACATGTGAAGTAAGAAGAAAAAACGCACAGAAAGAAGCAAAGGAAATGCAGAACGAAGCAACAGACGTCCAGAAAGACGAAGAAAAGTGCAGGAAGAAGCAGAGGAGCAGAAAGGGGCCTTGTTCCAAAATTATCCTGTGCCCACAACTTTTTCAGTGGGGTACTGGTGGTAACTGACTGACTAACCAGGCCTAGAGCCAGTGCTATGCTAAAACACACTTAGAATACATTTAAAACACCTACATACACTAGGGAACACTAGGTGTTGGGGTACTCCTGTGATTAGCATGACCTCCTCTGTAAGGCCCTAATACATAATAGGGCAGGGAGATTAAAACTACCGCTTAAAACGCACTACGGGGCGCGTTTGCACAGTGGTGAAGGGAGGCAGGGGGCGTGAAGTGACATGTGTGCAAACACGCCCTGTAGCCGTTTTAAGTTGGGGGATTAATTCCCCTTCAATCCTGAGGGTCCCTGGGGGTCAACTAGCCCCAAGGGACAAGTTTTTGCTGTTGGGAGATTTAAATATACACCTGCAAGACGCACTAGACAAAGGAGCAGTGGAGTTCCGGGAAGAACTTCACACCCTACAGCTAGAGCTAAAAGGTCAGCTGCCAACACACAACCGTGGGCACCTGCTCGACCCAATATTCGCCAATTGGGAGGGTGTTTTAGCCGCTCCCCCAGTGCCCTTGCCCTGGACAGATCATTTTCTCGTTCCGTTTACTATTTACTTGTCTAAGCATATAGCTAGCGCTCCCACCCCTCTTAACTACCCTCGACGTAGGTGGGCAAGATTCTCCCTGCAAGAGTTTAATAAGGCTCTTACCGTGGAAGGGCCCCCAGGAGGAAATGACGTGACAGCGGCAAATAAATTGCTGAATGACAGTATCACGGCTGCTCTGGACCACACAGCCCCATTGGGATGGTCTAATAAAGCTGTCCACAGACAAAGAACTGCTCCCTGGTTCAGCGAGGCGCTGCGCTGTGCCAAAAGGGACTGCAAACGAGCAGAAAGACAATGGAGAATGGCTTATGATGATCGGATGAAAGAGGCTTACCTCACAAAACGACGATCCTATCATAATAAAATCCGTATAGAAAAAGCCACCTACTATGCAGATAAAATTCACGTGGCTGAAAACTCGGCTAGGGAATTGTTTAGCATATATAAATCCCTTTCCACCCCAATAACCGTTACTCGAGATGAAGATCACTCAGTAACAGCATGCAATCGCATTGCTAACTACTTCGGAGACAAAGTGCGCAAGATTTACTCTGCTTTTCCCGACACGCTACCCTTAGCGGAAGAACCTGCAGATTTAGCAGGAGCTGAAGCGGACTCAGATCTGCTACTTCATTTCACCACTCCTCTATCGGAGGATCTCGTTAAAATCTGCAGATCCGTCAGATCTGGCTCCCCACGCGATCCTGCTTCCCCAAAAAGGCTGAGTGACAGCATAGAGACACTGGAACCTTACATCAGGCATTTGCTAGATGTCTCCTTTCGATCCAGTTCTCTACCTGTGGACTGGAAACAGGCTGTGGTGCTTCCCCTCCGCAAGAAGCCTAACATTGGCCTCGATAAGCTGGATAACTTACGCCCCATCTCTCTCCTGCCATATTTTTCGAAGGTAGCAGAGAAGGTGGCAAATAAGCAGCTAATGAAATATGTGGAGGACAGTAACCTTCTTCATCCGACTCAATTCGGGTTCCGGCCACGCCACTCCACCGAGTCTGCCCTTCTTACGGCCTCCGAAACTCTCAGGCAGGGTGCTGACGAGGGTCAAACCATGGCTCTCATCCTTTTAGACCTTAGCGCGGCGTTCAACACTGTGGCACATTCCATCTTGCTACAGTGTCTGAGCAAAGGTGGGGTGAGAGGGGCAGCGTTGAAATGGATTTATTCATTTCTCGCAGGCCGAGGCTTCCAAGTGAGGCAGGGTGACTATTACTCTGAGCGAATTGCTCTGGACCAGGGGGTGCCGCAGGGCTCGTCCCTGAGCCCAACACTTTTTAATCTCTACGTAGCCCCGATTGCCTCCTTGGTAGAGAGCTACGGCCTCCGAATGGTTTCCTATGCCGACGACACGCAGTTGGTGATCTCCCTGTCGCGCGCACCCGATCTTTCGGCGGACATCTTCAGAGCCTGTATGCAAGACCTAGCTGCCTGGATGTCCGCAAACTGCCTTAAGCTTAACGGAAATAAGACCGAGGTGCTTGTCGTAGGGGGAGACCGATCGGCGTGGACGTCGGCATGGTGGCCTCCATGCCTTGGCTCAACGCCTATCCCATGCCTGAAAGCAAAGAACTTGGGCATTTGGTTCGACTCCGACCTGACCTTCGGCCCTCAGATCAACCGGGTGGTCGGATCATGCTTTGGGACCCTCAAAAGTCTCAGGAAGGCATTGAAGTTTTTACCTGTAAAGGCCCGTCAAACCCTTGTGCATGCACTAGTCACCTCAAAGATGGACTATGGCAACCTCCTCTATCTAGGGACTCCGAAGAAGAATCTGAGCCGTTTACAGGTCCTACAGAATGCCGCTGCTAGGCTAGTACTTAGACTACCCAGAAGAGCCGCATCCTCGGTGGCCCTTCGGTCCTTGCACTGGCTCCCGATCAGAAGTAGGGTTGATTTCAAAGCACTCTGCATGTGCCATCGGATCATCAACGGGAGGTCTCCTCTCCCTTTGAAAGGACTGCTGACACCTTATGAACCGTCCCGCTCCCTCAGATCTTCTGGCTCGGGACGCCTTGTTGTCCCCAAGGTGTCCAGAGCACGGATGGGCAGAAGATCCTTTAGGTACCTTGCAGCCGTCAGATGGAACACATTACCCTTAATATTGCGTCTCGAACCATCTGAACTAATCTTTAGAGCCAAGCTCAAAACTACACTATTCGAACAGTAAAGTATTCCACTTCTGTAGGTTGCAGTTAGCAGCCGCTCCTTAGCGCGGGGACACGCCGCTGTGCGTCACCATGCGCTTTACAAAACTCCCTAAATAGAAAATAAATAGAAATACAGGTACCTCCAGTAAGCGCCATAGAGCTACATTGCAGAGAGATGTAAAAATGGGCGTGGCCTCTGAACACCTGTCTGCAACGCAGCTCCCTGTCGCAAACTGGAGATACCTGTTGGGCTAGTTGCCCCTCAGGGACCCTCGGTATTGAAAGAGAATTAATTCCCCAACTTACAACTCACCCTTCAATCCTGAGGGTCCCTGGGGGTCAACTAGCTCACCAGGTACCTCCAGTAAGCTCAAAAGAGCAGCGTTGCAGAGATGTAAAAAAAGGGGGACGGCCTAGACCACCTCTCTGCAACACAGCACAGTGGCGCTTACTGGAAGCACCTGGTGGGCTAGTTGGCCCCCAGGGGCCCTCAGGATTGAAGGGAAATTAATTCCCCAACTTAAAACACGCCACAGGGCGTGTTTGCACACGTCACCTCCGGCCCTGTCCCCTCCCATCACCACTGTGTAAACGCGCCCTGTGTCTGTTCTAAGTTGGGAAATTAAGTCCCCTTGAATCCTAAGGGTCCCTAGGGTCAAACTAGCCCACTAGGTACCTCCAGTAAGCGCCACAGAGCTGCGTTGCAGAGATGTAAAAAAGGGGCATTGGCTAGACCACCTCTCTGCAACACAGCACAGTGGCACTTACTGGAAGCACCTGGTGGGCTAGTTGGCCCCCAGGGTCCCTCAGGATTGAAGGGGAATTATTTCCCCAACTTAAAAAACGCCACAGGGCGTGTTTGCACACGTCACCTCAGGTCCCGTCCGTTCCCTTCACCACTGTGTAAACGCACCCTGTGGCCGTTCTAAGTTGAGAGATTAAGTCCCCTTGAATCCTACGGGTCCCTAGGGTCAAACTAGCCCACTAGGTACCTCGAGTAAGCGCCACAGAGCTGCGCTGCAGAGAGGTGTAAAAATGGGCGTGGCCGCTGAACACCTGTCTGCAACGCAGCTCCCTGTCGCATACTGGAGATACCTGTTGGGCTATTTGCCCCTCAGGGACCCTCAGTATTGAAAGAATTTATTTCCTCAACTTACAACTCGCCACAGGGCGCGTTTGCACAATGGTGAAGGAAGGGGGCATGGCCTGAGGTGACATGTCTGCAAACACTCCCTGTGGCGCTTTTTAAGTTGGGGAATTAATTCCCCTTCAATCCTAAGGGTCCCTGGGGGTCAACTAGCCCACCAGGTACCTTCAGTATGGGCCAGAGAGCTGCGTTGCAGAGAGGTGTTCAGAGGCCATGCCCCTTTTTGCAACACTCTGCAACGCAGCTCCGTGGCGCTTACTGGAGGTACCTGGTGGGCTAGTTGGCCCCCAGGGACCCTCAGGATTGAAGAGGAATTAATTCCTCAACTTAAAACGCACCACAAGGCGTGTTTGCACACATGGCACCTCAGGCCCCGCAACCTCCCTTCACCACTGTGCAAACGTGCCCCGTTTTCAGTTGAGGAATTAACTCCCCTTGAATCCTGAGGGTCCCTGGGGTGCAAGTAGCCCACCAGCTACCTCCATTAAGCGCCAAAGAGCTGCGTTGCAGAGGTGTAAAAAAGGGCGCGCCATCAGAACACCTCTCTGCAATGCAGCCCCCTGACACATACTGGAGGGTTCCTGGTGGGCTAGTTGGCCCCCAGGGACCCCCAGTATTCAAGGGGAATTAATTCCCCTTCTGCAAACGCGCCAGGGGCGCGTTTGCAAAGTGCTGCAAGGAGGGGGCGTGGCCTCCGTCACGATGTCGGTCTTTAATTTTTTTCTTTTTTAAGAAGGGGGGCTGTGCGCCCCGACCCCCCCTTCTTTCCTAATATTATTGGCCCTGAGGACCCCATCCCCCAGAGCCTGTCCCAATTTTTTTTCCAAAAAATTTGGAAGGGGGCCGCGTGGGCCCCCTCCCGAGGCCATAATCGGCCCCGGGGACCCCATCCCTTGGGGCATGGCCTTTTTTTTTTTAGGGGCGGCGTGGCCACTAATAGCCTTGGGACTCCATACCCCGGGGCTGGCCCTCTCCGTTGGAGACCATGGGGGGTCTCCAATCCCCCCACGGTCCTGCCAGCTCCCCGAATCCTAAGGGAGCCGGCATTGCTTTTCCACACGGGGAGCTGCTAAGATGCAGCTCCCCGTGTGGAAAAGCAATCGTCTTTGGAAGAGAGACCAGGTTTCCTGCTCTCTCTTCCAAAAACCAATGCAGGAGCCTCGCGGCTCCTGCCCTGCCATAGCAAACAGCAGTGCCCCGGGGGTGGGCACCCTGGGACACTGCAGGAGCTGGCCCTGGGGAGTGGCGGTCCCCAGGGCCATCAAAGGCTCCAGGAGGGGAGCCGCGTGGTCCCCCTCCCAACATCTACAAAGCCCCAGGGGGTGGTGGTCCCCGGGGATTGGAGGTCCATCACGGACCCCCTAATTTAAATATTTAGTGCCCCCCACACAGGAATATTTTTTTTTAAAAAGCCCCAGGGGTGGCGGTCCCCGGGGCAGCGGTGGGCCTTGTACCCACGCTACTTAATTAATTAAAGGCCCGGGGGTGGCGGTCCCTGGGGCTTGGATGCCCCCCACGTTAAAAATTAAAGCCCCAGGGAGGTGGCGGGGCCCGGGGCGGTGTGGGGGATTGGGGCCCACCCACACTTTTTTTTCTCTGCCCCCGGGACCTGGCCCACGTGTTTTTTTTTTTTTTTTCCGGCCGGAATTTCTTACTGGGTGCGCGAATCTCGCCTTTTTTAAAAAAAAAATATTTTTTGGGCCCTGCGTGTCCTTGTGGGACAGGCCTAGAGGGTCAGAATGTTTCCCCCTTTCTTGTTTTATGCGTTTTTTTCTCTTTTCTTGTGCCTCGGAGGGGAGACGAGAGGGACTGGGGTATAATATAGGAGTGGGGGTTGAGAAGGGCTGTGGTACAATAACAGGGTGAGGAAGAGGGGAGACGAGGGGGGCTGGGGTATAATAATGGAGTGGGGGTGAGGAGGGCAGGGGTACAGTAACGGGGTGAGGAAGAGGGGAGACGAGGGGGCTGGAGTATAATAATGGAGTGGGGGTGAGGAGGGCTGGGGTACAATAACGGGGTGAGGAAGACGGGAGATGAGGGGGCTGCGGTATAATAATGGAGTGGGGTGAGGAGGGCTGGAGTACAATAACAGGGTGAGGAAGAATAGAGACGAGGGGGCTGGGGTATAATAATGGAGTCGGGTGTAGAGGGCTGGGGTACAATAACCGGGTGAGAAAGAAGGGAGACTAGGAGGCTGGGGTATAATAATGGAGTGGGGTGTGAGGAGGGCTGGGGTACAATAACTGGGTGAGGAAGAGGGGAGACGAGAGGGCTGGGGTATAATAACGGGGTGAGGAAGTGGGGAGACGAGGGGGCTGGGGTATAATAATGGGGAGAGGGGGACGTGGCTTGCCTGCACCCAAAATGGCCGTCCTTGGTTAGAGCTCCGAGCACTGCCGCAACAATAATCCCCCTCATCCGATAAAATAATCTGTTTCAAGTGCCCAGACACTAGCGACCGGGTTACTCACGGCCGCTTGAACGAAATGAATCGGCGACCGGAGCATTGAGAACTTGCTCCTGCTGTCCAGGCCCGCTGCGGAGGCACAACATCGGCCGTGGCGTCGCACGGCGCTCCGCGGGGGGTTGCAGACCACGGCCCGGTCTGAACGCGGAGGCTGAATTGGCGGAGTTCTACGGCGCCTGGAAGCGACAGACCAGGGGACCCTTGAGGCCCAAGTGTACTGAGCGGATTCACGGCTCCGATAGTGGCAATTGCTAACAAGAGGCACAACAGACATTGCTTGTGCAGGCCTGGGGGCTGGGACTCTGGCCGATCATGCACGCGAGGAGAGGTGAGTGCTGGGGACCAGATCCAGGTTCCCGCCGCCCCCCCCTGGAACTCTGCGTCTGACCTCCAGGGCCTGGGCCACTCTCTGACCACTATTTAGTAAATTTGCCGTATTCCGATAGGGGCGGAGGGCGCTGAGAGGATTTTCCATCACCTCTACTAGGAGGCTTTGTTGGACTGCGACCAGAGGAGGCCCTCCCGGTGTGCAACAGCGACCGGCGAGGTGATTGTTCTTTGGACTTAGTAAGGATTGGTTCTCCCCCCCCCCCCGTCATTTGTGGCACCACAGTGGTTCATGATCTGAGTCTGACACTGGGCTCCCCTGGCTATTTCGTTTATCTAGGAGTCATGTGTGGCAAAGGGGGCGGAAGTTGCCGCACGCATATCGCACTCATACGTTCCTGGGACGTATTTGAGGGCGCTCTACGGGGGGGGGGTCGAAATTAGAGCCCAAATTCACTCCGACCACCACGACGGTCTCAGTCTGGCATAAGGCAAATGTTGGGCTGGGATGGAAGGGCAAAATTATGCAGGTGACCCCATTACTTGACTCCTTTCGCCTGAATGTGCTCGGGCGGCAACCTGGCTTTGATAAATGGGACTTGATAGGCTTGTCTAGGGTGGGCGACTTGTGGGTGAGGGGTAACGTGGTGTCTTTCAGTGATTTGCAGCGACAGTACCAATTAAGTGATGGAGAAACATTCCGCTACCTGCAGGTACGGAGTGTGTTGACTAAGGTTCTTCCTAGAGGTGAGGACCTGCCGGAGTCTTCCCCTTTGGAAGACAGGCAATTGGATGACTATCTCCCCAAGAAGGCCATATCTCTCACATACCGTAAGATTCTCAACAACTCACCCGACCCCCTTGATAAAGTCTGTACAAAGTGGTGCTCTGATGTGGGTGAGATAACCAACGAGGAGTGGAGGGAAGCTCTGGCATTGCCACGTGAGGTTGCAATGTGTTCCCCCCGCTTTGAATTGGTTCAACTCAAATTGTTACATAGGACCTATTATACAAGCTCTGTGCTGGTTAAGATGAGTCTTCTAGTATCTCCGCTATGTCCCCGTGGTTGTGGCCAGGTCGGCACATATCTACACCAATGGTTGGATTGCCCAGCTCTTCAGGGCTATTGGGCAGAAGTCATCGCTGTAATGTCTCAAACTTGCTGTAAAGAGGTGGAAACCACCCCAAAGCTGTGCCTCTTGAACATCTGGGACGCCACTGATCGATCTAGGCCAGAGCGTTTATGGGTCACTTTGGGTTGCATGGTTGCGAAACGCAATATAGCCAGAGCTTGGAAGGGAGGGGTTGTTTTGACATGTGCTGACTGGGAGTCCAACATGTATTGGTGCATGCAGGCTGAGCGAGTGGTGTATGAAAGTAGAGGATGCCCGGGTAAATAGATGAAAATCTGGGCCCCCTGGAACAAGAGCAGAGGCTGGCTATGTGCTCCTTTTACGGATACCTCCCCGTTTACAGACGATAACGAAACATTGTAATTGTGCACCCAGAGACTGTCTATGAATAGGTGTCCTTCAATCGAGCTCCACTGGACTGCACCTTTGGGACTGCTTTTAATTATTTGGGGTGACAGTGACCACTTTTCAGTTATTGTACACTGTACATTTTGGATGATGGTTTATTTTGCATTTGGTTGTTTTTAGTTATGTCTTTTGATTTGTTTCTCTTTACAATAAACAGATTAATAAAAAAAAAAATGGGGTGAGGAGGAGTCAAGGAGGGCTGGGGTACAATAAAGGGGTGAGTAAGAGGGGAGACGAGGGGGGTGGGGTATAATAATGGAGTGGGGGGTTTGCGCCGTCTTTGGCCTGCCTATTTATGGGGAGGTTTGAGGAGGCGCATATCTGGGGCCCTTCGGGTGCCAAACGACAAGAATACATTGTATATTACGGCAGGTATATAGACAACTGTTTTATCATCTGGACACGTAGCGATGAAGACTTATTGGAATTTTTTAACCACATCAATAACAATGACTGTAATATGTCATTCTATGTCATCTAACAAAGAGAGAATTGTATTTCTGGATACCGAATGATTTGTGGCTGATGGTAAAATCAGTATGGAGAAGTGTGGCTCAGGGGTGGAGAAGTGTGGCTCAGGGGTTAGAGGCGGCAGACCCGGAAGCTGAGATCGGTCCTGGACCAGGGTTCAATTCCCCGCCTCGGCGGATCTTGGGCTAAAAATTCCACGGACTCGATAATTCTCGCCCCGGTGCCTCCTCGACTCACGGGTTCACACTCTGCGACTTCGGGCAATAGCTTGCTTAATCTCCACAACGGCCCCTCGCGGCGGGATGCCTGACTTTCACCTTGTGGATACCCTGCTATCTCACAGGGGAATACCAGGACGGGTTCCCTAAGCAAGCGCCGGGAAACCCACAGCGGGTAGCTGTGCGCTATATAAGCTCAACTACATTTACATTACATTTACAAATCAACAGCAGACTATACAGAAAAAGTACTTCCTGCAACTAAACATTGAATGCAACGAGTGCTCACCCAAAGGCACAAGTGAACGCTATACCATATGGGGAAGTATATAGGGCCCGTAGGAACTGTAGCAGTGATGAGGACTTTAGTAATTGTGCTAGGTATTGGAGTCACGATTTTTGGCTAGAGGCTATGATATTGACACCATATACAAGGCAAAATAAAGATCCTTGAAGCTGCAGAGATGTGACACTCTGAAACTAAAGTTAGGAGGAACAGTAGCAGTGGCCAGCGCTTGAGACTAGTGACCAATTATCATCCTTGGTCCCATACGATCTAGAATATACTCAAAAAGCACTGGCACTTATTAACTTTAGATCAAACTATAAGTTCACATATTCATAAATACCCAAGCATTTCATATCACAAGGGAACTACCCTTCGTAGTCTGATCAGCCCAAATTATCCAAGGATAAAAACCAGTGAACGGACTTGGCTACACAAACTTAATATGGGATCCTTTAGGTGTGGCCATTCTAGTATGTGTAAATTCGCAGAGCATGGTAAAATCGACTTTTAATACAATGGCTCTGTTAAGTACAGTATTTGTCAACATATTGACTGTTCAATGAAATAGGTTGTCTATGCCATTCGGTGTAAATGTATGAAGGTATATATAGGCAGCACAATTAGATGCTTAAAAGACCGTATTTCAGAACATTTTAGAGCTCTTAAAAAATTGGATCTAAGATATCCTTTAGTCAATCATGCACATGAATGCCCGAGTCAAAGTGGTAACTTATCTTTTACTTTCCATGGTATACAGAATATACTGAGCGATAGTCGTGGAGGGAACAGAGAACTCAGGGTTCACCAATGTGAGGCGCGATGGATTTTAAAACTGCGTGCCGTAGAACAAGGTATTAACATCGATTCTGAGCTACAGTATTTCTTGAGCTGTTAGTGTTTGGAATTTATTGTAACTTGTTGTTTAATCTGTACAAATGTTGGCCCATGGATATTCAAGTACTAATAAGAACAAGTACGAGTGGGTGGCTCTATTATGAAACTTGATGACACAAATTCTTGTAATATTGTAACAAGCAGATGGGTGAGGCTTCACCTAAGACTGGGATTAATATAGGAACATTGATAATGTGTTGGTTTAGAGGTATGTACTTACTATAACCGTCAACACAATTCCACCAGATATGGATCGAGAGGATCTGTATAGCCATGAAAACAAATGTATGTCACATAAATATAATGTGTAAAATATTAGAGAATGAATTACAATTATGTCTGTAAATTAGTATTACATAGACAAGTGACGGTTTATCTGTATATATCGGAAATGAGACAAGTGGCTATAAAGCGCAAAGTAATTGGTATGATTTATACAAGTTATATGTATCAGAATCACAGGTGCACTCGCACTATATATACTCCTCTCCTTTCTCTCGTTTCCTTTTAAAACGTATTGAACTATGCTCTTCCTCTTGTTTATATGTTCTAAGAGATAGCTGATAGCCTTGAAGTCCATACACCTTGTAGAATTAGGACAGTTTGAATTTATTTTAATTTATTGGTTTGCGGTCAGAGTCTTTTTATTGTCCTGTTATGGTTTACGTTGACGCTCCCGTAATGATGTAGGGGTAACATAGTGTTTGTTATTATAATATGGATAGTTTTTGTTATACGAGCGCACATTACGGGCTGGGGTATAATAATGGAGTGGGGGGTGAGGACTGCTGGGGTACAATAACGGGGTGAGGAAGAGGAGAGATGAGGGGGCTGAGGTATAATAATGGGGTGAGGGAGGTCTGGGGTACTATAACGGGGTGAGAAGTGGGGAGACGAGGGGGCTGGGGTATAATGGAGTGGGGGTGAAGAGGGCTGGGGTACAATAACGGGGTGAGGAAGAGGGGAGACGAGGGGGCTGGGGTATAATAATGGAGTAGGGGTGAGGAGGGCTGGGTACAATAACAGGGTGAGGAAGAGGAGAGAAGAGGGGGCTGGGATATAATAATGGAGTGGGGGTGAGGAAGAGGGGTCTGGAATATAATGGAGTGGGGGTGAGGAGGGCTGGGGTACAATAAAAGGGTGAGGAAGAGGGGAGACGAGGGGGCTGGGGTATAATAATGGGGTGAGGAGGGATGGGGTATTATAATAATGGGGTGAGGGCTGAGTGCCATGATGGGGCGAAGAGGAGGAATGAAACCCCTGCTTTGGGCCCTGACCTCCGTGCAGAAGGAGTGAGATCCTTACCATGTGCAGACATCTCCGGGCTCTTCTACTCCGGGGGCTGAGGGTGGAGAAGGAAGCACTGGACACAGGCACACGGCTCCTTCCTCCCTGCCGCAGACCGGAAGCAGAGGCAGCGGCCGGAAATGACGTCGTGCGTCAGCTGCAGTCCGTATCGCTGATGAAGCAAACATGCGACCAGCCCAAAAAGGGGATGTCTCTGGGACTTCCCAGCATTCTCCGACGCTGCTGACCCGGAAATGTAAACCAAGATCGCGAGGAACAGGTGGGGACTTATGAGCATTCTCAGGTGGTGCTGACTCCGCTGATGCTGACCCGGAAAAGGAAACCAAGATCACGAGGAGGAAGCTTGTGCTTATCTGAATCTCCGACGGATGCTGACTCTGCTGACGCGTACCCGGAAGTGCATGTTAAATGCATTTTACTCTGATTGTAGTGATCTGGTATTTTCTGATGCCACCGAAGGCTAAATTCAACCAAAAAACATAAAGACAGGGAGCAAAAAACGAAGCAGTGAAAAGGAGCAACAATCACCTAAAATAAACCCACTAAAGCCAGACGCTGCTTAATCAAGTAAACGTCATTTAATTGTAAAACGGCCCGGAACTGACCTTTCAAGAGCCTGCAGACGAGCATCAAGCCCCAGTGTGTCTCTATCATTCTACAGCCCCCTCGTGTCTCCAGCATTATTCTCCAGTGTGTCTCTATCATTAATCTCCAGCCCCCGTGTGTCTCCATCATTATTCTTCAGCTCCCGTGTGTCTCCATCATTATTCTCCAGCCCCCGTGTGTCTCTATCATTATTCTCCAGCCCCCGTGTGTCTCTATCATTATTCTCCAGCCCCTGTGTGTCTCCATCATTATTCTCAAGTCCCCTGTGTCACCATCATTATTCTCCAGTCCCCGTGTGTCTCCCAACATTACTCTCCAGCTCCCCGTGTTTATCCATCATTATTCTCCAGCCCCTGTGTCTCCATCATTATTCTCCAGCCCCCCCGTGTTTATCCATCATTATTCTCCAGCCCCCATGTCTCCATCATTATTCTCCGGCCCCCCTGTGTGTCTCCTTCATTATTCTCCAGTCCTGTGTCTCCATCATTATTCTCCAGCCCCCCCTGTGTTTTTCCATCATTATTTTCCAGCCCCTGTGTGTCTCTATCATTATTCTCCAGCCCCCCTTGTGTCTCCATCATTATTCTCCAGTCCTGTGTCTCCATCATTATTCTCCAGCCCGTGTGTCTCTATCATTATTCTTCAGTCCCTGTGTGTCGCCATCATTATTCTCCAGCCCCCCTTGTGTCTCTATCATTATTCTCCAGCCCCCCTTGTGTCTCTATCATTATTCTCCAGCACCTATGTGTCTCCATCATTATTCTCCAGTCCCCGTGTGTCTCTATCATTATTCTCCAGCCCCCCTTGTGTCTCCATCATAATTCTCTAGTCCCTGTGTGTCTCCATCATTAGTCTCCAGCCCCCGTGTGTCTCTATCATTATTCTCCAGCCCCCCTTGTGTCTCCATCATTATTCTCCAGCCCCCTGTGTCTCCATCATTATTCTCTAGCCCCCGTGTGTCTCTAGCATTATTCTCCAGTCCCTGTGTGTCGCCATCATTATTCTTCAGCCCCCGTGTGTCTCTATCATTATCCTCTAGTCCCTGTGCGTCTCTATCATTATTCTCCAGCCCCCCTTGTGTCTCCATCATTATTCTCTAGTCCCTGTGTGTCTCCATCATTATTCTCCAGCCCCGTGTGTCTCTATCATTATTCTTCTGTCCCTGTGTGTCTCCATCATTATCCTCTAGTCCCTGTGCGTCTCTATCATTATTCTCCAGCCCCGTGTGTCTCCATCATTATTCTCCAGCCCCGTGTGTCTCCATCATTATTCTCCAGCCCCCGTGTGTCTCTATCATTATTCTCCAGCCCCCGTGTGTCTCCATCATTCTTCTAATTATTCTCCAGCCCCCGTGTATCTCCATCATTATTCTCCAGACCCCCTTGTGTCTCCATCATTATTCTCCAGTCCTGTGTCTCCATCAATATTCTCCAGCCCCATGTGTCTCCATCATTATTCTCCAGCTCCCTATGTCTCCATCATTATTCTCCAGACCCCCTTGTGTCTCCATCATTTTTCTCCAGTCCTGTTGATGAATACAAGCCCCAGCTAGGCCCGCAAGAGACAAGGGTTCGCTCTTCTGTAACGAAATCTATAAGGAAGTTGGCACGGAAACTGCAAAGTACAAAGACAACGTTTATTAACCCTTAAGGGTGGTCCTACAATCCACACAACACTCTTCAGTATTGCAAGGAGTAGCACACCGAACTTGCGTACATTGTCCCCTTTTATACACAACAGAGGGGCTCATGAGTGGGTGGATACCACATGAGGTTGAAGAACATTACCATTTAGGGTCATTCTCGATACAGAATCAATACATGGGCGGAGCTAACTCACTCCTTGAGCCCGCGAAAACACATGGTCAAGCAAAGCTAATTATAACAGATGTGGTCAAGTCTGGGCATGCGCCAGATGGACAGGAGGGCTATTTATAAACTGTTGCTAGGCAGATTACAAGAGCAACTAACACAGAGGTCGGACTCTCCGCGTGACGAACACGTGGCAGTATGTCAATACAAAATGGAGTCCGGACTTCGGCCAACATAATGAAGAGAACACGATAAAGGGGAAGCATTAATGTTTTCAGTAAATGCTTAATCACATTCTGCTTTAATTTACAACAGACGACCCTTTCAGCATTTACTGAAGACATCCGGTTTCCAAGAATAATCATCGTATATGTCAATTATCATCATTCCTTTGACCTCTTTAGCTAGACCCTTCTGGCGGGCAACATCGGCAATAGCTTTCTTATCTGGAATGCAGAATGAAATGCATACAGAACAGCATAATGGTCCACATTGAATACACATACAAAGAAAGAACAGAATTGCTATAATAATGCAGAGACCAGTTAAGACCTTCCATCCCCAGGCAGTAACCAACGCCCAAAACCAACCAGAAAAGGACCAAGTGCCGTTTTCTGTGTGGATTTCAGCTGCTATTTTGTGCAGCTTATTAATGGCGTTATAAACGGATGGCGTATGATCAGGGATGAACACACAGCAGCTACTTCCAATAATTTTACAGGCTCCTCCTCGATCAGCTAGCATTACATCCAATACCATACGGTTCTGCAATGCAACGATTCTGGTAATCTGTAATTCTTCCGTAAGATTCCCAAGAGCAGCAGCAGTCTGATTAGTCACAGCTTCTACCACTCTTGTTAATCTTCGGATCTTCCTACTATTCAATGCGGCTCCAACGAAAAAGAACAATCCTAAATTAAAGTCAATATACTGTTGCAAACTGGTATCTGTTTGATCCACCTCGTCAATTGATAGAGTACGTTTATATCTATTTACAGTCACATTATTCAACAGTTTTAAATCCTTATGATATGACGCGGGTGCTAAAAATACAGGGGGTAATAGGAATGATACATAGCATACCCCGGACCACCCAGCCGGCAAACGGTAATAACCTTTATTTCCACATACAAAATAGGTATTATGGGATGCTAGGAAGGTGCTGTTGTTCAGCCCGTCAATGTTTAATACTGTTATACAATCACTGACACCAACAGGGATAAAACCCACACTCTGGACACACAGGTCCGCTTGGGCTTGTGCTACTTGAATGACAAATTTGTCCTTCCCCAAAGTGTCTCTGGTGTTCGTGAAGATATAGGGAATGGATTCATTGTCCGGTCGGTACTCTTCCCATTCCCAAATTGTCCCATTCGCTTGTGGATATCCATTCTTGTCCTGATGGCATTCTTTATTAAGTCTGAAAAGCAATCGTCCCACTGTCGGTTTTCGAGTGGCAAACAACAGAGTGTACCATGCTCTACAAGAGCCATTGTGAGAGAAAGGAAGTGGTATGAATGGCGTACCTCCTTTCTTCTGATGGGCTGGCATCATCCCACATATCCAACAGTTCGTAGCATTTGTAGCAACGTGGGTGTGATGCAGCATCTGAATGAAAGTGTTATTCAAATAGGATTGTCGATGCTTCAACTCTTGATATGGCAACGTGTAAAAGTAGTGCTCCTCAGGCACTGGAGTCGTCAACACAAGTGTTTCTCGAGCAGGAGTTGCCTCCTCCACAAACCATGTGGTTATACCAACGATAGCTACTGTTAGCATGAATCCCAACGCACAAAAAATTTTCTTCTTCTCCATGTCAAAGGAAACAATACCCTAATATCTTCCTGCAACTAAAAGTCTGTCAGAACTCTTCCCCTTGGGCAGCGGTTGATTTCTTCACCAGCGGGCCAAGACGGGTGTCGCTACACTAATGCAGGGCTGATCCCCCCCCTTGCCTCAGCGGCTCTCCGTTTCACTAACCCAAGGGCCGTTCTGACAGTATGTCCCGGTACTGAAGATCTCACTTCCTTGGTCGCAGATGATATCGCCTTCCTCCAGAAGTGGTGTGGTCCGAAAAGAGCTCCTCAGTGTCGTTTGGCCTCGGTGTGTCCAAAATTACTTGGATACGATCTGGTGTGAGCGCACGCCCCTCCTTAGACAAAAGGTGACCCAAATAAGTCACCTTTGGTCTACAGAATTGCAATTTCTTCCTAGAGACCTTATGATTGTGGGATGCTAAAAAGGAAAGTAAGGCTATCGTACTTCTCTCGCACAACTCCAGGGTGTCAGCCGCCAACAGGATGTCATCGACATATTGAATGAGGGCGACCCCCTCGAGTAAAACAAAGGAATCCAACTGTCGCTTCAAAGCCTGACTATAAATACTAGGGCTTTCTGTATAGCCTTGGGGAATTCTACAAAAACGATAAGATCTATTGTTTAATGTGAACCCAAAAAGAAATCGGCTATCAGGGTGAATGGGAATAGAAAAGAAGGCATTTTTCAAATCAATCACTGAGAACACGGTCGCCGTAGGCGGGACCAAGGTAAGCAACGTCGTGATATCGGAAACCACCGGGTACTGAGGTATCACGATCTTGTTCACCTCCCTCAAATCAATTATAAACCGATAGACCTTTGCATCCGTGTCCTTTTTCAAAATAGGGAGAATCGGACTGTTACAGACATTATAGGGAACTTCTTCCACTACTCCTACTGCGATCAAATCTTGCACAATCTGTATGAGGGCTTCCTCGCCCTCCTGTGAAATACGATACTGCGGGAGGCGTGGTAGCACCGCCCCCTCCTGGACACTAATGTGGACCGGGGGAATCACCATTTGTCCCACATCCGTGTCCGAAGTCGCCCATAAAGCGCGGGGGAGGGTAGCCAACAACGCATCCTCTGAGATCGTACACATCCGCTCAGATCGGGGGTAGTTGTCATTTAGAATCACCCTCACACCCTCAGGGGAACAGCGAATTGTAGCCCTAAAGTGTTTTAACATGTCAAGGCCCATAATGTTATCCGGTGTATATGGAGCAAGCAGAAACGGACAGGGCGCAGAAAAACAATCAACCTTAAATGTAAGGGGCTGTGAAAGAGGGCTTCGGGAGAGTGTACCGTCAAACCCTACCGATGTAACCATTGAGCCGGATGGGGGAGCCCCCGGAACCAAGTACCTAGACAATGCACTACGTGTCGCTCCTGTATCCACTAGGAACTGATCAGTAGAACCTAAAACCTCAGCCGATACATAAGGACCCGTCTGATCGACCGGCACCTCAACTGATTCAGACCCCCATCCAACGCATTCCTATGCATGCTGAGAATCGTGATATCCCGAGTGATCGATGTCCGATACATGATACTGATGCTGGCGATCAAAAACATTCGAGCTATCTCGGTGCTGTCCTGCAGTATCAAAACGGACATTATCGTTAGAGTTCCCTCTAAAGTTCGAGAAGCCCCCTCTACCTCTCTGGCCACCCGGAGTGTGCCCCTGCCGCGAAGCACGCAACGCTGGGCACTCCCTGGCCCAATGGCCCAACTGCTTACAGTACGCGCATTGGTTCCTATTCAAATCAGGTCGGCCCGAAGGGGGACCATAAGATCCACCCCTTCCTCTATTATTATTACCCCGGCGGGGTGGCCCATATACTTGTGCTAACATCACTTTGGTTTTAAGATCTTTCGATTTCTTCTCCTCCTGGCCCTTCGCCTCGTGCTCCTGACGCTCATAATACTGGGCAATGGTTAGAAGGGCCGTCGGTGTCGCGGAGGACCAAGAACTCTCACTCGCTTTTAACCGGGCCGCAACTGCCGGCAGCAGATTAGCCACATATTTGTCCGCGAAAAGGTGGCGGCCCGTGTCGTCAGTAAGCGACTGGCCACTAAAATCATGAAACGTCTCCTCAAAACGCGTAAAGAAGTCCGCGACTGACTCGTCAACTTTCTGTTTACATGCAGCTAACATATTCCAGTCAAACTTTTTAGGGGGGATAATCGTCTTCAACTTAGCCACAATAGCCGCAGGGAGATCTAGAATATTCTGGGGTGGTTTCTGTGCGGGCTTCCGTTCCCTATCCTCATCCTCAAGGTCAGACCACCGACCCTTAAAGGCAACCACATCATCTACCTTCCGGACAGAGCGCCACGTATCCGGTGGTAGAATAAGGCCAAAGAACAGATCTATATCCGCTAGGGTCATAATGCAAGAATTCAAGGCCCCCTCAACTTCTTCATAGAAGGCCGCTGGATTCTTGCGGGGGTCGGGCAATGCATTCTTTAACGCCATAACATCGGCCCTATGCCAAGGGGTATAAACCCAATTGTACACAAAATATCCCCTAGCATCGGCGGAGTTAATGTCCGAGCTAGTCCCTGCGCCTTTCGGAGGGACATATAAAGGTGCCGCCTCTCGCATTGGTTTAGCATGCACTACATTATCCTTATCTGACTGGGAGGTGGATGGGTGGCCCCCTGCTGCAAACGAATCCGACTGCTTCTCCTCCTCCGTTTGTTGGCGTGCTCTCTCTCTAAGGGCCAGCACCTCGTCCCGTAAGGCGAACAGCCGTCGAGCCGCCTCTGGAGCCTTAGGGGGAGAAAAAACACCATCATGTAATGCTTTAGCCTCCGATGTCACCTCTGCAGGCTCAAGAACACTGGAGTATTTTCGGAAAGCAGCAATTACTTCCTCAGAAAAATGAGACAGAAAATACACCCTCTCTCTATCTTGCCACGACCCCCAAGTTTGAAATAAGTCCTCTATGGACACCTTGCCCTTAAGTGCACGAAGGGAAAGTTTCCGAAGCTCAGCCATATGCTCGGCCGATAACATGGACCGCGTGTCTACCTTACCCGAAGCTGGGCCAGAATCTTGCGGCCGTGGAGCAGACGCGCCAACATAAGGGGGCGGAGAGCGATCTAGTAAATAAAAATCATCATCAGGATTATTAAGGACAGGATAAAGCGGCTGGCGAACAACATATTGACCCGAAACTTGTAGCCTACGCTCTTTCTCTTGTCTATCCGTCTGCTCTTGGTCCTCCCGACGCTTTGCGTCTTGTGCTCGCACATGATCGTTCTTTCGTTGCTCTTTATCAAATAGCGCTTTCTCACGTTTCTCTCGCTCACGCACTTCCTTCACCCATAACCGCACACACTCAAACATATCCTGACGAGCACGTCGCTTACACAGACACTGTTCCACATACTCAATCTTACGCATATCAAACGATCCATACAAAGGCCATCGCAACTCAGGATCCTTCCTAGTATATTTCCTCCATAACGTGCTGTACATTATGGAAGAAAGACCATGCTTCACGTACATATCCCTATTAGGAGTCCCCTCTGGGGGAGCTGGAGCAGATTCCTCGAGGTTCAACCGGTTCCCAAGACAGCAGCACCACTTACGAAGTGCGCTAAAAGCAGGCATGCTAGGAATAATGCAAAATATGCAGTATTATCAAGAAAAATGGCACTTAATCGTTGCGCCGTTCCAAGTTTACACAGCTCCGGAGAAATTTCTCCACATTACCTGCCTATATGTGTTGCAACGCATATATTTTCACAAAGACAAATTCAAAATATGACTAGTCACCATCAATCAAACTCAAATAGCCAGACCAGGCTTCAAAACTCGGAGCAAGTACCGTACAACGGTTCTTACCAATCAAGAGTCCAGGTTCCAACTGCCAAGCTCCACAATCGCCCAAACGGCTCTCACGGCAGGACCGACAGAAGAGGTCTCAGTCGATGACCGGCGCCACCCAGACGGTCAGCTCGGAAGGGAAGGAAGAAAAACCTCGGGATGCCAGGGCTAAGACGCCGCTGGCAGTGATCACGTCCCCGGCCAAACTCCTCACCTTCGTCGCGACCAGTCCTTCGAGCATCCGAGTCGCCGATGAGCCCCACGTGACGGGCGCCAATTGATGAATACAAGCCCCAGCTAGGCCCGCAAGAGACAAGGGTTCGCTCTTCTGTAACGAAATCTATAAGGAAGTTGGCACGGAAACTGCAAAGTACAAAGACAACGTTTATTAACCCTTAAGGGTGGTCCTACAATCCACACAACACTCTTCAGTATTGCAAGGAGTAGCACACCGAACTTGCGTACATTGTCCCCTTTTATACACAACAGAGGGGCTCATGAGTGGGTGGATACCACATGAGGTTGAAGAACATTACCATTTAGGGTCATTCTCGATACAGAATCAATACATGGGCGGAGCTAACTCACTCCTTGAGCCCGCGAAAATACATGGTCAAGCAAAGCTAATTATAACAGATGTGGTCAAGTCTGGGCATGCGCCAGATGGACAGGAGGGCTATTTATAAACTGTTGCTAGGCAGATTACAAGAGCAACTAACACAGAGGTCGGACTCTCCGCGTGACGAACACGTGGCAGTATGTCAATACAAAATGGAGTCCGGACTTCGGCCAACATAATGAAGAGAACACGATAAAGGGGAAGCATTAATGTTTTCAGTAAATGCTTAATCACATTCTGCTTTAATTTACAACACTGTGTCTCCATCAATATTCTCCAGCCCCGTGCATCTCTATCATTACTCTCCAGCCCCCCCTTGTGTCTCCATCATTATTCTCCAGCCCCCCTGTGTCTCCATCATTATTCTCCAGCCCCCCTGTGTGTCTCCATAATTATTCTCCAGCTCCCCTGTGTGTCTCCATCATTATTCTCCAGCCCCCGTGTGTCTCCCAACATTACTCTCCAGCTCCCTGTGTATATCAATCATTATTCTCCAGCCCCCCTGTATGTCTCTATCATTATTCTCCAGCCCCCCTTGTGTCTCCATGATTATTCTCCAGCCCCCTGTGTCTCTATCATTATTCTCCAGTCCCTGTGTGTCGACATCATTATTCTTCAGCCCCCGTGTGTCTCTATCATTATTCTTCTGTCCCTGTGTGTCTCCATCATTATTCTCTAGTCCCTGTGCGTCTCCATCATTAGTCTCCAGCCCCCGTGTATCTCCATCATTATTCTCCAGCCCCCGTGTGTCTCTATCATTATTCTCCAGCCCCGTGTGTCTCCATCATTATTCTCATTATTCTCCAGCCCCCGTGTGTCTCCATCATTACTCTCATTATTCTCCAGCCCCCGTGTGTCTCCATCATTATTCTCCAGACCCCCTTGTGTCTCCATCATTATTCTCCAGTCCTGTGTCTCCATCAATATTCTCCAGCCCCATGTGTCTCCATCATTATTCTCCAGTTCCCTATGTCTCCATCATTATTCTCCAGACCCCCGTGTGTCTCCATCATTATTCTACGGTCCTGTGTCTCCATCAACATTCTCCAGCCCCCGTGTGTCTCTATCATTATTCTCCTGCCCCCTTGTGTCTCCATCATTATTCTATAGCCCCCCTGTGTCTCCATCATTATTCTCCAGCCCCCCTGTGTGTCTCCATCATTATTCTCCAGCTCCCCTATGTGTCTCCATCATTATTCTCCAGCCCCCGTGTGTCTCCCAACATTACTCTCCAGCTACCTGTGTTTCTCCATCATTATTCTCCAGTCCCCTGTTTTCCATCATTATTCTCCAGCCCCCGTGTGTCTCCCAACATTACTCTCCAGCTCCCTGTGTTTATCCATCATTATTCCCCAACCCCCGTGTGTTTCCATCATTATTCTCCAGCCCCCCTGTGTGTCTCTATCATTATTCTCCAGCCCCCGTGTGTCTCCATCATTATTCTCCAGCCCCCCTGTGTCTTCATCATTATTCTCCGGTCCTGTGTCTCCATCAATTTTCTCCAGCCCCCGTGTGTCTCTATCATTATTCTATAGCCCCCCTTGTGTCTCCATCATTATTCTCCAGCCCCCCTGTGTCTCCATCATTATTCTCCAGCCCCCCTGTGTGTCTCCATCATTATTCTCCAGCCCCCGTGTCTCTCCCAACATTACTCTCCAGCTCCCTGTGTTTATCAATCATTATTCTCCAGCCCCGTTTGTCTCCATCATTATTCTCCAGCCCCCCTGTGTCTCTATCATTATTCTCCAGCCTCCCTGTGTGTCTCCCTCATTATTCTCCAGCCCCTGTGTGTCTCTATCATTATTCTCCAACCCCCCTTGTGTCTCCATCATTATTCTCCAGCCCCCTGTCTCCATCATTATTCTCCAGCCCCCGTGTGTCTCTCTCATTATTCTCCATCCCTGTGTGTCGCCATCATTATTCTTCAGCCCCCGTGTGTCTCTATCATTATTCTTCTGTCCCTGTGTGTCTCCATCATTATCCTCTAGTCCGTGTGCGTCTCCATCATTAGTCTCCAGCCCCCGTGTGTCTCCATCATTATTCTCCAGCCCCGTGTGTCTCTATCATTATTCTCATTATTCTCCAGCCCCCGTATGTCTCCATCAGTATTCTCATTATTCTCCAGCCCCGTGTGTCTCCATCATTATTCTCCATACCCCCTTGTGTCTCCATCATTATTCTCCAGTCCTGTGTCTACATCAGTATTCTCCAGCGCCATGTGTCTCCATCATTATTCTCCAGTTCCCTATGTCTCCATCATTATTCTCCAGACCCCGTGTGTCTCCATCATTATTCTACGGTCCTGTGTCTCCATCAATATTCTCCAGCCCCGTGTGTCTCTATCATTATTCTCCAGCCCCCTTGTGTCTCCATCATTATTCTCCAGCCCCCCTGTGTCTCCATCATTATTCTCCAGCCCCCCTGTGTGTCTCCATCATTATTCTCCAGCTCCCCTATGTGTCTCCATCACTATTCTCCAGCCCCTGTGTGTCTCCCAACATTACTCTCCATCTCCCTGTGTTTCTCCATCATTATTCTTCAGTCCCCTGTGTCGCCATCATTATTCTCCAGCCCCCGTGTGTCTCCCAACATTACTCTACAGCTCCCTGTGTTTATCCATCATTATTCTCCAACTCCCATGTGTCTCCATCATTATTCTCCAGCCCCCCTGTGTGTCTCCATCATTATTCTCCAGCCCAGTGTGTCTCTATCATTATTCTCCAGCCCTCCTTGTGTCTCCATCATTATTCTCCAGCCCCCCCTGTGTCTCTATCATTATTTTCCAGCCCCCCTGTGTGTCTCCATCATTATTCTTCAGCTCCCGTGTGTCTCCATCATTATTCTTCAGCCCCTGTGTGTCTCCATCATTATTCTCCAGCCCCTGTGTGTCTCTATCATTATTCTCCAGCCCCCCTTGTGTCTCCATCATTATTCTCCGGCCCCCCTGTGACACCATCATTATTCTCCAGACACCCTTGTGTCTCCATCATTATTCTCCAGCCCCTGTGTGTCTCCATCAATATTCTCCAGCCCCCCGTGTTTCTCTATCATTATTCTCCAGCCCCCATGTGTCTCCATCATTATTCTCCAGCCCCGTGTGTCTATATCATTATTCTCCAGCCCCCGTGTGTCTCCATCATTATTCTCATTATTCTCCAGCCCCCGTGTGTCTCCATCATTATTATCCAGACCCCCTTGTGTCTCCATCATTATTCTCCAGTCCTGTGTCTCCATCAATATTCTCCAGCCCCATGTGCCTCCATCATTATTCTCCAGTTCCCTATGTCTCCATCATTATTCTCCAGACCCCCGTGTGTCTCCATCATTATTCTATGGTCCTGTGTCTCCATCAATTTTCTCCAGCCCCCGTGTGTCTCCATCATTATTTTCCAGACCCCCTTGTGTCTCCATCATTATTCTCCAGCCCCCCTGTGTCTCCATCATTATTCTCCAGCCCCCCTGTGTGTCTCCATCATTATTCTCCAGCTCCCCTGTGTCTCCATCCTTATTCGCCAGCCCCCGTGTATCTCCCAACATTACTCTCCAGCTCCCTGTGTTTCTCCATCATTATTCTCCAGTCCCCTGTGTCACCATCATTATTCTCCAGCTCCCGTGTGTCTCCCAACATTACTCTCCAGCTCCCTGTGTTTATCAACCATTATTCTCCAGCCCCGTGTGTTTCCATCATTATTCTCCAGCCCCCCTGTGTGTCTCCATCAATATTCTCCAGCCCCTGTATGTCTCTATCATTATTCTCCAGCCCCCTTGTGTCTCCATCATTATTCTCCAGCCCCCCTGTGTCTCTATCATTTTTCTCCAGCCCCCCTGTGTGTCTCCATCATTATTCTCCAGCCCCCGTGTGTCTCTATCATTATTCTCCAGCCCCCCTTGTGTCTCCATCATTATTCTCCAGTCCCCCTGTGTCTCCATTATTATTCTCCAGCCCCCGTGTGTCTCTATCATTATTCTCCAGTCCCTGTGTGTCGCCATCATTATTCTTCAGCCCCTGTGTGTCTCTATCATTATTCTTTTGTCTCTGTGTGTCCCTATCATTATTCTCTAGTCCCTGTGTGTCTCCATCATTAGTCTCATGCCCCGTGTGTCTCCATCATTATTCTCCAGCCCCCGTGTGTCTCCATCATTATTCTCATTATTCTCCAACCCCCGTGTGTCTCCATCATTATTCTCCAGACCCCCTTGTGTCTCCATCATTATTCTCCAGTCCTGTGTCTCCATCAATATTCTCCAGTCCCATGTGTCTCCATCATTATTCTCCAGTTCCCTATGTCTCCATCATTATTCTCCAGACCCCGTGTGTCTCCATCATTATTCTACGGTCCTGTGTCTCCATCAATATTCTCCAGCCCCCGTGTGTCTCTATCATTATTCTCCAGCCCCCCTTGTGTCTCCATCATTATTCTCCAGCCCCCCTGTGTCTCCACCATTATTCTCCAGCCCCCTGTGTGTCTCCATCATTATTGTGCAGCTCCCCTGAGTGTCTCCATCATCATTCTCTAGCCCCTGTGTGTCTCCCAACATTACTCTCCAGCTCCCTGTGTTTTTCCATTATTATTCTCCTGTCCCCTGTGTCGCCATCATTATTCTCCAGCCCCCCTGTGTGTCTCTATCATTATTCTCCAGCCCCCCTTGTGTCTCCATCATTATTCTCCAGCCCCCTGTGTGTCTCCATCCTTATTCTCCAGACCCGTGTGTCTCTATCATTATTCTCCAGACCCCGTGTGTCTCCATCCTTATTCTCATTATTCTCCAGCCCCCGTGTGTCTCCATCATTATTCTCCAGACCCCCTTGTGTCTCATCATTATTCTCCAGTCCTGTGTCTCCATGAATATTCTCCAGCCTCTGTGTGTCTCCATCAATATTCTCCGGCCCCCGTGTTTCTCCATCATTATTCTCCAGCCCCCGTGTGTCTCCATCATTATTCTCCAGCCCTGTGTGTCTATATCATTATTCTCCAGCCCCGTGTGTCTCCATCATTATTGTCATTATTCTCCAGCCCCCGTGTGTCTCCATCATTATTATCCAGACCCCCTTGTGTCTCCATCATTATTCTCCAGTCCTGTGTCTCCATCAATATTCTCCAGCCCCATGTGCCTCCATCATTATTCTCCAGTTCCCAATGTCTCCATCAATTTTCTCCAGACCCCAGTGTGTCTCCATCATTATTCTCCAGACCCCCTTGTGTCTCCATCATTATTCTCCAGCCCCCCTGTGTCTCCATCATTATTCTCCAGCCCCCCTGTGTGTCTCCATCATTATTCTCCAGCTCCCCTGTGTGTCTCCATCATTATTCTCCAGCCCCGTGTGTCTCCCAACATTACTCTCCAACTACCTGTGTTTCTCCATCATTATTCTCCAGTCCCCTGTGTCACCATCATTATTCTCCAGCTCCCGTGTGTCTCCCAACATTACTCTCCAGCTCCCTGTGTTTATCAGCCATTATTCTCCAGCCCCCGTGTGTTTCCATCATTATTCTCCAGACGCCCTTGTGTCTCCATCATTATTCTCCAGTCCTGTGTCTCCATCAATATTCTTCAGCCCCATGTGTCTCCATCATTATTCTCCAGTTCCCTATTTCTCCATCATTATTCTCCAGACCCCCGTGTGTCTCCATCATTATTCTACGGTCCTGTGTCTCCATCAACATTCTCCAGCCCCCGTGTGTCTCTATCATTATTCTCCTGCCCCTCTTGTCTCTCCATCATTATTCTACAGCCCCCCTGTGTCTCCATCATTATTCTCCAGCTCCCCTATGTGTCTCCATCATTATTCTCCAGCCCCGTGTGTCTCCCAATATTACTCTCCAGCTACCTGTGTTTCTCCATCATTATTCTTCAGTCCCCTGTTTTCCATCATTATTCTCCAGCCCCGTGTGTCTCCCAACATTACTCTCCAGCTCCCTGTGTTTATCCATCATTATTCCCCAACCCCGTGTGTTTCCATCATTATTCTCCAGCCCTCCTGTGTGCCTCTATCATTATTCTCCAGCCCCCGTGTGTCTCTATCATTATTCTCCAGCCCCCCTTGTGTCTCCATCATTATTCTCCAGCCCCTTGTGTCTTCATCATTATTCTCCAGTCCTGTGTCTCCATCAATTTTCTCCAGCCCCCGTGTGTCTCTATCATTATTCTATAGCCCCCCTTGTGTCTCCATCATTATTCTCCAGCCCCCCTGTGTCTCCATCATTATTCTCCAGCCCCCGTGTCTCTCCCAACATTACTCTCCAACTCCCTGTGTTTATCAATCATTATTCTCCAGCCCGTGTGTCTCCATCATTATTCTCCAGCCCCCCTGTGTCTCTATCATTATTCTCCAGCCTCCCTGTGTGTCTCCCTCATTATTCTACAGCCCCTGTGTGTCTCTATCATTATTCTCCAGCCCCCCTTGTGTCTCCATCATTATTCTCCAGCCCCCTGTGTCTCCATCATTATTCTCCAGCCCCCGTGTGTCTCTATCATTATTCTCCAGTCCCTGTGTGTCGCCATCATTATTCTTCAGCCCCCGTGTGTCTCTATCATTATTCTTCTGTCCCTGTATGTCTCCATCATGATCCTGTAGTCCGTGTGCGTCTCCATCATTAGTCTCCAGCCCCCGTGTGTCTCCATCATTATTCTCCAGCCCCGTGTGTCTCTATCATTATTCTCATTATTCTTCAGCCCCCGTATGTCTCCATCAGTATTCTCATTATTCTCCAGCCCCATGTGTCTCCATCAATATTCTCCAGCCCCCCTTGTGTCTCCATCATTATTCTCCAGTCCTGTGTCTACATCAGTATTCTCCAGCCCCATGTGTCTCCATCATTATTCTCCAGTTCCCTATGTCTCCATCATTATTCTCCAGACCCCGTGTGTCTCCATCATTATTCTATGGTCCTGTGTCTCCATCAATATTCTCCAGCCCCGTGTGTCTCTATCATTATTCTCTAGCCCCCCTTGTGTCTCCATCATTATTCTCCAGCCCCTCTGTGTCTCCATCATTATTCTCCAGCCCCCCTGTGTGTCTCCATCATTATTCTCCAGCTCCCCTATGTGTCTCCATCACTATTCTCCAGCCCCGGTGTGTCTCCCAACATTACTCTCCATCTCCCTGTGTTTCTCCATCATTATTCTTCAGTCCCCTGTGTCGCCATCATTATTCTCCAGCCCCTGTGTGTCTCCCAACATTACTCTACAGCTCCCTGTGTTTATCCATCATTATTCTCCAACTCCCATGTGTCTCCATCATTATTCTCCAGCTCCCCTGTGTGTCTCAATCATTATTCTCCAGCCCCCCTGTGTCTCTATCATTATTTTCCAGCCCCCCTGTGTGTCTCCATCATTATTCTTCAGCTCCCGTGTGTCTCCATCTTTATTCTCCTGCCCCTGTGTGTCTCCATCATTATTCTCCAGCCCCTGTGTGTTACCAGTCGGGCTTCATGCACGCTTTCTGGGCTCGAGAATAAGCAAAAGACTACATTTCCCAGGATGCAGTGCGATGGTTACCGCATCGTTTGTCTGCCCAGGATGAGGTGAGACCAATCAGAGACCACGTTGTTGTATATAATCACGCAGCTCCTTGTAACCGGTGCTTGACCTTCCATCCAACTGAGGATCACGCCCCCTTGTTCGAGTACCTTGCAAGTAAACCTTTGGTCACGGACGGTAGATTTGTTTTCTTCCACGTTTCCAGTTTCCCGCGTTTCCAGTCTCCCTTGCAAGCACCTGAGTCCTGCTCTCGTCCCCACCTTTCAAGACCTCTCCTCGACGAAACTGCACCTTCCTTCGAGATTCCGGCTTCAATCCTCTGCTCCTGCCTCCGCTAATTGTTCCAAAGGAAAAGACTGCTATCGGCTCCGTAGCTGAGTGTGATCATGTGCACCTGCAGTGTTGTTCCTCCCGAACACGATATTGGCATTACCATCAGAGGCTGAAATAGCGTGGAACAGAGACTGCCCTTTCAGTTAAGTTTGCCGGAGCACTCGACTTGGTCCCCTTTTTTTTTTTGTTTTCTTTTGTGCCTCTCTTTCAGAACTGTGTGTCTGCAAGACTTTTTGCTAATGCTTAGCGTGGCACATAAGCGCTGACGAGCGCATTCCCCCAACCTATGGACTGTAACCGACGGTACTTTCAGAGACATCAATCCCCTTCGAGAATATTGTTATTTTGAACAAACTTTATTAACAGCAAGGTGGTTATCGCTGGTTATCCCCTCTTTGTTCTCCTGCAATCACCTGACACTCTTGCATCCTGAAAGGAATTGCTGAACTTCCTATCCTTTGTTGGAACTCGCTCTGATTAGCTTGAGACCCACAGTATCCTCTATTCAGCGTAGTGTCTGGGTGAAGAGTGTGAGTAAGGGCAGGCATAACCGCTCTTAGTTTGTAATTTCAGTTTCTTGTTTATTATACTCCTATATGTGGGCGGGATAGCTATAACCTTTTTCTGTCTGCTCTTTCTCTTTTCTGCAGGGTTCCTTGAAATTCCCCGTCGAGGTCCTGGTGATCCTCTCCAGTCTCTCCATTCCCTAGGGGCTTTGCATATCTTCAGCCTATAGTAGCTGGAGGTGTCAAAGCGCCGAAGGAAGGAAGAGGCGTAATCTTCGCTCCCGTGGATTTGGCACAACTAGTAATCCCACCACAGCCTGACAGAAAGGTCAAGCCCACGTATATCCAATCCCCTGAGCGAAGATGCAGAAGGGTGCGTCCTATGACGCTGCCATGTTAGACCCCCTAACTCCTGAGGCTTCTGAGATATCGATGGCTGAGTTGGCGACTACGGTGGTCAACTTACAGACAGAGCTCAGGTTGTTGAAGGGAGACAATCAACGGTTGGTAACAGAACTAAACATTCTGAAAACACAAAAGCAAGTAGAGGCCTCTGTGACAGATGTACATCCCCAGTCTAAACGTAGTTACATACAACCCGGCCATTTCCGACTTACTACGCCAGCAGATTCAACACCCAGCACTTCTGCTTCTAACCCGGTTAATGTGACGGTAGTCACACCACCCCAGACACCCTTGGCTATGCCGGAACGTTTTAGTGGAGACAGTTCTAAGTATGCGGTATTCATGAACCAATGCCATCTTCAGTTCCTTTGTAGAGCAGCATCCTTCCCCACAGACACAGCTAAGATAGCCTTTATCATTTCCTATCTTAGTGGGAATGCAGCCCTTTGGGCTGTGCCATTAGTAGAAAACGATGACCCTATACTTTATGATTTAGTACAGTTTAAAGAAAGGATGCGGAATCTTTTTGCCCGTCACTCGTACATGCAGGCGAGTGATAATGAACTGCTTAACCTCAAACAAGGCACGAAAGACTTGTTAACCTACATTACCACTTTTAGCAGATTGGTTACTGAGACACATTGGCCAGAAGAGAAGAGAACCTCTTTGTTTTATAGGGGTTTCAAAGACGAACTGAAGGACGTTCTGTCTCAAATAGTAAATCCCCCTGAAGACTGTGCTTCCTTTATAGATTTAGTGGTTAAATTGGACCACCGTTTAACGGAAAGAAAAGGGGAGAAGACGAAGGGGGATTATCCACGTCTTCTTTTTTCACGGACTGAAAAGAAAGAGACTAAAGACGTTAGCGAGCCAATGCAAATAGGGGGAATCAAAGGCCCTTTGTCTGCAGAGGAAAAAGAAAGAAGGAGGAGGCTACATCTATGTTTGTATTGTGGTAAGGGAGGGCACTTCGCCAGAGAATGCACCTCCAAACCCAAAGCGGCCGTGAGCGTCAATAGAGTAGCATCAGGGGCCGTGGGGCCAGCGGAAAACTAACGAGCTTGGATAGGATGGAGACCGCTATTCCAGGCTTGTTCGTGTCCCAGGTCTCACAGCTTGTAGCCCATTCCCTCCCTCAAGTGCCAAAGCACTTCTCCATCTCTGTTGTTCTTCGGTTACCCTCGCAGCGCAGGCAGTCTATGTCTATTATGATAGACTCAGGAGCCACAGGCAACTTCTTAGACATCACTGTAGCAAAGACTCTTTGGTTAGACTTTCTTCAAAAAAGACAACCTGAAAGAGTAAGGGCGGTGGATGGATCCGAATTATCCTCTGGTTTAATATCGCATCACACGCCAGATTTGATCATGATTTGTGATAATGGACATTCGGAAGTTATATCTTTTGATCTAATCGACACCCCTGCCTTCGGGGCCATCCTCGGTGTGCCCTGGTTACAACAACACAATCCACATATAGACTGGGTGACCCGAAAGGTAACCTTACGATCATCTTACTGTGTAATACACTGTTATAAAGAAACAGCTTTATGGCAAGAGCCTTTGTGTTGTGCCCTTTCTGCTTCTGAGTCTCCTGTACTCCCTATTGAATATAACGATTTTGCTGGAGTCTTTGATGAAGTAAAAGCTACGGTTCTTCCTCCTCACAGGGCATATGATTGCCGCATTGATTTGATTCCGGGGGTGGAGTTACCTGTTAGCAGATTGTACGCCTTAACTGGACCAGAAACTAAGTATCTTCAGGATTATTTACAAGACATGTTGAAGAAAGGGTTTATCCGCCCTTCTACCTCTCCTGTGTCTTCACCTCTTTTTTTTATACCTAAGAGAGAAGGAGGTTTGAGAGCGTGTTTGGACTATAGGGCGCTAAACAAAGCCACGGTAAAAAACAAATACCCCCTTCCGCTTATCTCCACTCTCTTGGATCAGGTGCGTAAGGCCAAAATATTTACCAAGCTTGATTTGCGAGGGGCTTACCACCTGATTCGAGTAAGAGAAGGAGATGAGTGGAAAACTGCTTTTCGAACAGTCTTTGGATTATATGAATATTGTGTGATGCCGTTTGGCTTATGTAACGCCCCGGCGGTGTTCCAATTTTTTGTCAATGAAATTCTACGAGAGTACCTTGACTTATTTGTGATTGTCTATATAGACGATATTCTTATATACTCTCAAACAGAACAGGAACATGTGCAACTTGTAAGATTGATATTACAACGTCTCTGTGACAATCACTTGTTTGCTAAGTTAGACAAATGCCTTTTCCACACCCAGAAGGTGGATTTCTTGGGATTTGTTATATCTCCTAACGGGATTCACATGGATCCTACCAAGGTGTCCGCTATCACCAGTTGGGCTAGTCCTACTACGGTTAGAGAAGTACAATCCTTTCTTGGTTTCGCTAATTTTTATAGGAGATTTATTCATCACTTCTCTGACTTAGTGGCCCCGATAACTAGGTTATTGAAAAAAGGGGTAGTCTTTAAATGGGATCAAGAGGCTGAGAAGGCTTTTACGACTTTGAAGACAAGATTCACTTCCGCCCCAATCATCAGACACGCTGATGAGACCCAACCATATTTTGTGGAAGCTGATGCCTCGCAGTATGCGGTGGGAGGAGTACTATCACAGAGAGACAGTAAGACCGGTACCCTTCATCCAGTGGCCTACTTCTCGAAAACCTTAACACAGTCAGAACAGAATTACACAATAGGCGAAAGGGAGCTCCTGGCTATAAAACTGGCTTTTCAGGACTGGCGGCATTACTTATTGGGTTCTCCTCATACCATCACGATTTATTCTGATCATAGAAACCTCTAGTTTTTTCGCTCGGCTAGAGCTCTTACCCCCAGACAGATGAGGTGGGTGTCCTTCTTCTGTGAATATGATTTCCTAACCAGGGGCGAAACATGGAAAAGCAGATGCTTTATCTAGACTCGGAAAGGATCATAGTTTGGGTGAGGAGGTTCCTGTACCCATCATACCAGAACATAAGATTGTAGCGGTGGGTGAAAAACAAGGAATAGACAGTGACACTTTTTTGTTACGACTCAAACAGGAACATAGCACGCTAGATAGAGATGAATGGCTAGCGGACCCCCAGAATAAAATAATACAGGGGGTGTTCCACCACAAAGACCGTCTGTTTCTCTCCTCAGATGGCACTCGTTCTATGATCATGAATTGGTGTCATACCTTACCCATGGCGGCATATCCCGGAGGAGAGAAAACACTCCAGATGTGTCAGAGGTGGTTTTGGTGGAAAGGAATTACCCAGGACTTATTAAGCTTTGTTAAGGCCTGTCCTATTTGTGCCAGACAGAAACCCTTGCACTGTGCCCCTGCTGGTCTGTTGCGACCGTTGCCAGTTCCTGAACTTCCATGGTCCACCATCAGCATGGATTTTGTCACTGATTTACCTGATAGTAGGGGTTTCACAACTATACTAATTGTAGTGGATGTCTTATCTAAGATGGCACATTTTATCCCTCTTAAAAAACTACCTACTGCTATAGAACTCACAGAAGTCTTTATAGGACACATAGTAAAGCTACATGGATTGCCCTCAGTAATTGTATCTGACCGAGGCCCTCAGTTTATTTCTAAATTTTGGCAGGGGCTATGTCACGCTTTACATATAGACCACAGACTGTCTTCAGCTTACCATCCACAAACAGATGGCCAGACAGAAAGAACTAACCAGACCATGGAACAATTCCTTCGATGCTTACTCAGTACCACTTCTGGCGACTGGACTCAAGCACTCCCGTTAGCAGAATTTGCTTATAATAACTCCACACACTCTGCCTCTGATGTTTCCCCTTTCTACTTCTTGACAGGTTATCATCCTAAGTTCCCCCCACTGCATTTGCCTCCCGAGTTAAGCAACATACCCGCTGTTACTGAACATCATGCCAACCTCAGGGCTATATGGGAACAGGCGAAACTAAAGCTAACAGAAGCCAAACAGCACATGAAATAGAACGCAGACAAACATAGACGCCCTGCTCCAGTCTATGAGGTAGGAGACCAGGTCTGGCTTTCAACAAAAATGTTTAAATTACCTGGCCCACGAAAACTCCAACCTAGATATATTGGACCATTCCCCATAATCCATGTCATTAATCCTGTCGCTATGAAACTAGAACTACCTGCAGACATGCAAATACACCCTGTCTTCCATACTTCGCTTATCAAGCCTTTTCTCCCTCCCTCTTGCCCTGATCCTCCTCCTCCTACTATTCTTATAGAAGGGGAACTAGAGTATGAAGTGCGACAGATCGTTGACTCCCGAAGATATAGGGGAAAATTGCAATATCTGGTGGATTGGGTAGGCTATGCACCCGAAGATAGAACTTGGGAACCAGCTGAGAATATTCATGCTCCCCTGTTAGTGAGACGATTCCATGCATTACACTCCTCTAAACCTAGACCTCTAAGGAGACCGTTAGGGGGGAGAACTGTTACCAGTCGGGCTTCATGCACGCTTTCTGGGCTCGAGAATAAGCAAAAGACTACATGTCCCAGGATGCAGTGCGATGGTTACCGCATCGTTTGTCTGCCCAGGATGAGGTGAGACCAATCAGAGACCACGTTGTTGTATATAATCACGCAGCTCCTTGTAACCGGTGCTTGACCTTCCATCCAACTGAGGATCACGCCCCCTTGTTCGAGTACCTTGCAAGTAAACCTTTGGTCACGGACGGCGGATTTGTTTTCTTCCGCGTTTCCAGTTTCCCGCGTTTCCAGTCTCCCTTGCAAGCACCTGAGTCCTGCTCTCGTCCCCACCTTTCAAGACCTCTCCTCGACGAAACTGCACCTTCCTTCGAGATTTCGGCTTCAATCCTCTGCTCCTGCCTTCGCTAATTGTTCCAAAGGAAAAGACTGCTATCGGCTCCGTAGCTGAGTGTGATCATGTGCACCTGCAGTGTTGTTCCTCCCGAACACGATATTGGCATTACCATCAGAGGCTGAAATAGCGTGGAACAGAGACTGCCCTTTCAGTTAAGTTTGCCGGAGCACTCGACTTGGTCCTCTTTTTCTTTTGTTTTCTTTTGTGCCTCGCTTTCAGAACTGTGTGTCTGCAAGACTTTTTGCTAATGCTTAGCGTGGCACATAAGCGCTGACGAGCGCATTCCCCCAACCTATGGACTGTAACCGACTGTACTTTCAGAGACATCAATCCCCTTCGAGAATATTGTTATTTTGAACAAACTTTATTAACAGCGAGGTGGTTATCGCTGGTTATCCCCTCTTTGTTCTCCTGCAATCACCTGACACTCTTGCATCCTGAAAGGAATTGCTGAACTTCCTATCCTTTGTTGGAACTCGCTCTGATTAGCTTGAGACCCACAGTATCCTCTATTCAGCGTAGTGTCTGAGTGAAGAGTGTGAGTAAGGGCAGGCATAACCGCTCTTAGTTTGTAATTTCAGTTTCTTGTTTATTACACTCATATATGTGGGCGGGATAGCTATAACCTTTTTCTGTCTGCTCTTTCTCTTTTCTGCACGGTTCCTTGAAATTCCCCGTCGAGGTCCTGGTGATCCTCTCCAGTCTCTCCATTCCATAGGGGCTTTGCATATCTTCAGCCTATAGTAGCTGGAGGTGTCAAAGCGCCGAAGGAAGAAAGAGGCGTAATCTTCGCTCCCGTGGATTTGGCACAACTAGTAATCCCACCACAGCCTGACACTGTGTGTCTCTATCATTATTCTCCAGCCCCCCTTGTGTCTCCATCATTATTCTCCGGCCCCCCTGTGACACCATCATTATTCTCCAGACACGCTTGAGTCTCCATCATTATTCTCCAGCCCCTGTGTGTCTCCATCAATATTCTCCAGCCCCCCGTGTTTCTCCATCATTATTCTCCAGCCCCCGTGTGTCTCCATCATTATTCTCCAGCCCCGTGTGTCTATATCATTATTCTCCAGCCCCTGTGTGTCTCCATCATTATTCTCATTATTCTCCAGCCCCCGTGTGTCTCCATCATTATTATCCAGACCCCCTTGTGTCTCCATCATTATTCTCCAGTCCTGTGTCTCCATCAATATTCTCCAGCCCCATGTGCCTCCATCATTATTCTCCAGTTCCCTATGTCTCCATCATTATTCTCCAGACCCCCGTGTGTCTCCATCATTATTCTACGGTCCTGTGTCTCCATCAATTTTCTCCAGCCCCTGTGTGTCTCCATCATTATTCTCCAGACCCCCTTGTGTCTCCATCATTATTCTCCAGCCCCCCTGTGTCTCCATCATTATTCTCCAGCCCCCCTGTGTGTCTCCATCATTATTCTCCAGCTCCCCTGTGTCTCCATCATTATTCTCCAGCCCCCATGTGTCTCCCAACATTACTCTCCAGCTCCCTGTGTTTATCAACCATTATTCTCCAGCCCCCGTGTGTTTCCATCATTATTCTCCAGCCCCCCTGTGTGTCTCCATCATTATTTTCCAGCCCCCTGTATGTCTCTATCATTATTCTCCAGCCCCCCTTGTGTCTCCATCATTATTCTCCAGCCCCCCTGTGTCTCTATCATTTTTCTCCAGCCCCTCTGTGTGTCTCCATCATTATTCTCCAGCCCCCGTGTGTCTCTATCATTATTCTCCAGCCCCCCTTGTGTCTCCATCATTATTCTCCAGTCCTCCTGTGTCTCCATTATTATTCTCCAGCCCCCGTGTGTCTCTATCATTATTCTCCAGTCCCTGTGTGTCGCCATCATTATTCTTCAGCCCCGTGTGTCTCTATCATTATTCTTCTGTCCCTGTGTGTCTCTATCATTATTCTCTAGTCCCTGTGTGTCTCCATCATTAGTCTCCAGCCCCCGTGTGTCTCCATCATTATTCTCCAGCCCCCGTGTGTCTCCATCATTATTCTCATTATTCTCCAGCCCCGTGTGTCTCCATCATTATTCTCCAGACCCCCTTGTGTCTCCATCATTATTCTCCAGTCCTGTGTCTCCATCAATATTCTCCAGTCCCATGTGTCTCCATCATTATTCTCCAGTTCCCTTTGTCTCCATCATTATTCTCCAGACCCCCGTGTGTCTCCATCATTATTCTACGGTCCTGTGTCTCCATCAATATTCTCCAGCCCCCGTGTGTCTCTATCAATATTCTCCAGCCCCCCTTGTGTCTCCATCATTATTCTCCAGCCCCCTGTGTCTCCACCATTATTCTCCAGCCCCCTGTGTGTCTCCATCATTATTGTGCAGCTCCCCTGAGTGTCTCCATCATTATTCTCTAGCCCCTGTGTGTCTCCCAACATTACTCTCCAGCTCCCTGTGTTTCTCCATCATTATTCTCCTGTCCCCTGTGTCGCCATCATTATTCTCCAGCCCCCCTGTGTGTCTCTATCATTATTCTCCAGACCCCTTGTGTCTCCATCATTTTTCTCCAGCCCCCCTGTGTGTCTCCATCCTTATTCTCCAGACCCGTGTGTCTCTATCATTATTCTCCAGACCCCGTGGGTCTCTATTATTATTCTCTAGCCCACGAGTGTCTCCATCCTTATTCTCATTATTCTCCAGCCCCCGTGTGTCTCCATCATTATTCTCCAGACCCCCTTGTGTCTCCATCATTATTCTCCAGTCCTGTGTCTCCATCAATATTCTCCAGCCCCTGTGTGTCTCCATCAATATTCTCCAGCCCCCGTGTTTCTCCATCATTATTCTCCAGCCCCCGTGTGTCTCCAACATTATTCTCCAGCCCTATGTGTCTATATCATTATTCTCCAGCCCCCGTGTGTCTCCATCATTATTGTCATTATTCTCCAGCCCCCGTGTGTCTCCATCATTATTATCCAGACCCCCTTGTGTCTCCATCATTATTCTCCAGTCCTGTGTCTCCATCAATATTCTCCAGCCCCATGTGCCTCCATCATTATTCTCCAGTTCCCAATGTCTCCATCAATTTTCTCCAGACCCCAGTGTGTCTCCATCATTATTCTCCAGACCCCCTTGTGTCTCCATCATTATTCTCCAGCCCCCCTGTGTCTCCATCATTATTCTCCAGCCCCCCTGTGTGTCTCCATCATTATTCTCCAGCTCCCCTGTGTGTCTCCATCATTATTCTCCAGCCCCCGTGTGTCTCCCAACATTACTCTCCAGCTCCCTGTGTTTCTCCATCATTATTCTCCAGTCCCCTGTGTCACCATCATTATTCTCCAGCTCCCGTGTGTCTCCCAACATTACTCTCCAGCTCCCTGTGTTTATCAGCTATTATTCTCCAGCCCCCGTGTGTCTCCATCATTATTCTCCAGACCCCCTTATGTCTCCATCATTATTCTCCAGTCCTGTGTCTCCATCAATATTCTCCAGCCCCATGTGTCTCCATCATTATTCTCTAGTTCCCTATTTCTCCATCATTATTCTCCAGACCCCCGTGTGTTTCCATCATTATTCTACGGTCCTGTGTCTCCATCAACAATCTCCAGCCCCGTGTGTCTCTATCATTATTCTCCTGCCCCCCTTGTGTCTCCATCATTATTCTACAGCCCCCTGTGTCTCCATCATTATTCTCCAGCCCCCCTGTGTGTCTCCATCATTATTCTCCAGCTCCCCTATGTGTCTCCATCATTATTCTCCAGCCCCCATGTGTCTCCCAACATTACTCTCCAGCTACCTGTGTTTCTCCATCATTTTTCTCCAGTCCCCTGTTTTCCATCATTATTCTCCAGCCCCCGTGTGTCTCCCAACATTACTCTCCAGATCCCTGTGTTTATCCATCATTATTCCCCAACCCCCGTGTGTTTCCATCATTATTCTCCAGCCCCCCTGTGTGTCTCTATCATTATTCTCCAGCCCCCCTGTGTCTCTATCATTATTCTCCAGCCCCCCTTGTGTCTCCATCATTATTCTCCAGCCCCCCTGTGTCTTCATCATTATTCTCCGGTCCTGTGTCTCCATCAATTTTCTCCAGCCCCGTGTGTCGTTATCATTATTCTATAGCCCCCCTTGTGTCTCCATCATTATTCTCCAGCCCCCCTGTGTCTCCATCAATATTCTCCAGCCCCTGTGTGTCTCCATCAATATTCTCCAGCCCCCGTGTTTCTCCATCATTATTCTCCAGCCCCCGTGTGTCTCCATCAATATTCTCCAGCCCTGTGTGTCTATATCATTATTCTCCAGCCCCCGTGTGTCTCCATCATTATTGTCATTATTCTCCAGCCCCCGTGTGTCTCCATCATTATTATCCAGACCCCCTTGTGTCTCCATCATTATTCTCCAGTCCTGTGTCTCCATCAATATTCTCCAGCCCCATGTGCCTCCATCATTATTCTCCAGTTCCCAATGTCTCCATCAATTTTCTCCAGACCCCAGTGTGTCTCCATCATTATTCTCCAGACCCCCTTGTGTCTCCATCATTATTCTCCAGCCCCCCTGTGTCTCCATCATTATTCTCCAGCCCCCCTGTGTGTCTCCATCATTATTCTCCAGCTCCCCTGTGTGTCTCCATCATTATTCTCCAGCCCCCGTGTGTCTCCCAACATTACTCTCCAGCTCCCTGTGTTTATCAGCTATTATTCTCCAGCCCCCGTGTGTCTCCATCATTATTATCCAGACCCCCTTGTGTCTCCATCATTATTCTCCAGTCCTGTGTCTCCATCAATATTCTCCAGCCCCATGTGCCTCCATCATTATTCTCCAGTTCCCAATGTCTCCATCAATTTTCTCCAGACCCCAGTGTGTCTCCATCATTATTCTCCAGACCCCCTTGTGTCTCCATCATTATTCTCCAGCCCCCCTGTGTCTCCATCATTATTCTCCAGCCCCCCTGTGTGTCTCCATCATTATTCTCCAGCTCCCCTGTGTGTCTCCATCATTATTCTCCAGCCCCCGTGTGTCTCCCAACATTACTCTCCAGCTCCCTGTGTTTATCAGCTATTATTCTCCAGCCCCCGTGTGTCTCCATCATTATTCTCCAGACCCCCTTGTGTCTACATCATTATTCTCCAGTCCTGTGTCTCCATCAATATTCTCCAGCCCCATGTGTCTCCATCATTATTCTCCAGTTCCCTATTTCTCCATCATTATTCTCCAGACCCCCGTGTGTTTCCATCATTATTCTACGGTCCTGTGTCTCCATCAACATTCTCCAGCCCCTGTGTATCTCTATCATTATTCTCCTGCCCCCCCTTGTGTCTCCATCATTATTCTACAGCCCCCTGTGTCTCCATCATTATTCTCCAGCCCCCCTGTGTGTCTCCATCATTATTCTCCAGCTCCCCTATGTGTCTCCATCATTATTCTCCAGCCCCCATGTGTCTCCCAACATTACTCTCCAGCTACCTGTGTTTCTCCATCATTATTCTCCAGTCCCCTGTTTTCCATCATTATTCTCCAGCCCCCGTGTGTCTCCCAACATTACTCTCCAGCTCCCTGTGTTTATCCATCATTATTCCCCAACCCCCGTGTGTTTCCATCATTATTCTCCAGCCCCCCTGTGTGTCTCTATCATTATTCTCCAGCCCCCGTGTGTCTCTATCATTATTCTCCAGCCCCCCCTTGTGTCTCCATCATTATTCTCCAGCCCCTGTGTGTCTCTATCATTATTCTATAGCCCTCCTTGTGTCTCCATCAATATTCTCCAGCCCCCGTGTTTCTCCATCATTATTCTCCAGCCCCCGTGTGTCTCCATCATTATTCTCCAGCCCTGTGTGTCTATATCATTATTCTCCAGCCCCCGTGTGTCTCCATCATTATTGTCATTATTGTCCAGCCCCCGTGTGTCTCCATCATTATTATCCAGACCCCCTTGTGTCTCCATCATTATTCTCCAGTCCTGTGTCTCCATCAATATTCTCCAGCCCCATGTGCCTCCATCATTATTCTCCAGTTCCCAATGTCTCCATCAATTTTCTCCAGACCCCAGTGTGTCTCCATCATTATTCTCTAGACCCTCTTGTGTCTCCATCATTATTCTCCAGCCCCCCTGTGTGTCTCCATCATTATTCTCCAGCCCCCCGTGTGTCTCCATCATTATTCTCCAGCTCCCCTGTGTGTCTCCATCATTATTCTCCAGCCCCCGTGTGTCTCCCAACATTACTCTCCAGCTCCCTGTGTTTCTCCATCATTATTCTCCAGTCCCCTGTGTCACCATCATTATTCTCCAGCTCCCGTGTGTCTCCCAACATTACTCTCCAGCTCCCTTTGTTTATCAGCTATTATTCTCCAGCCCCCGTGTGTCTCCATCATTATTCTCCAGACCCCCTTGTGTCTCCATCATTATTCTCCAGTCCTGTGTCTCCATCAATATTCTCCAGCCCCATGTGTCTCCATCATTATTCTCCAGTTCCCTATTTCTCCATCATTATTCTCCAGACCCCCGTGTGTTTCCATCATTATTCTATGGTCCTGTGTCTCCATCAACATTCTCCAGCCCCCGTGTGTCTCTATCATTATTCTCCTGCCCCCCTTGTGTCTCCATCATTATTCTACAGCCCCCTGTGTCTCCATCATTATTCTCCAGCCCCCCTGTGTGTCTCCATCATTATTCTCCAGCTCCCCTATGTGTCTCCATCATTATTCTCCAGCCCCCATGTGTCTCCCAACATTACTCTCCAGCTACCTGTGTTTCTCCATCATTATTCTCCAGCCCCCGTGTGTCTCCCAACATTACTCTCCAGCTCCCTGTGTTTATCCATCATTATTCCCCAACCCCCGTGTGTTTCCATCATTATTCTCCAGCCCCCCTGTGTGTCTCTATCATTATTCTCCAGCCCCCGTGTGTCTCTATCATTATTCTCAAGCCCCCCTTGTGTCTCCATCATTATTCTCCAGCCCCCCTGTGTCTTCATCATTATTCTCCGGTCCTGTGTCTCCATCAATTTTCTCCAGCCCCCGTGTGTCTCTATCATTATTCTATAGCCCCCCTTGTGTCTCCATCATTATTCTCCAGCCCCCCTGTGTCTCCATCAATATTCTCCAGCCCCTGTGTGTCTCCATCTATATTCTCCAGCCCCCGTGTTTCTCCATCATTATTCTCCAGCCCCCGTGTGTCTCCATCATTATTCTCCAGCCCTGTGTGTCTATATCATTATTCTCCAGCCCCCGTGTGTCTCCATCATTATTGTCATTATTCTCCAGCCCCCGTGTGTCTCCATCATTATTATCCAGACCCCCTTGTGTCTCCATCATTATTCTCCAGTCCTGTGTCTCCATCAATATTCTCCAGCCCCATGTGCCTCCATCATTATTCTCCAGTTCCCAATGTCTCCATCAATTTTCTCCAGACCCCAGTGTGTCTCCATCATTATTCTCCAGACCCCCTTGTGTCTCCATCATTATTCTCCAGCCCCCCTGTGTCTCCATCATTATTCTCCAGCCCCCCTGTGTGTCTCCATCATTATTCTCCAGCTCCCCTGTGTGTCTCCATCATTATTCTCCAGCCCCCGTGTGTCTCCCAACATTACTCTCCAGCTCCCTGTGTTTCTCCATCATTATTCTCCAGTCCCCTGTGTCACCATCATTATTCTCCAGCTCCCGTGTGTCTCCCAACATTACTCTCCAGCTCCCTGTGTTTATCAGCTATTATTCTCCAGCCCCCGTGTGTCTCCATCATTATTCTCCAGACCCCCTTGTGTCTCCATCATTATTCTCCAGTCCTGTGTCTCCATCAATTTTCTCCAGCCCCATGTGTCTCCATCATTATTCTCCAGTTCCCTATTTCTCCATCATTATTCTCCAGACCCCCGTGTGTTTGCATCATTATTCTACGGTCCTGTGTCTCCATCAACATTCTCCAGCCCCCGTGTGTCTCTCTCATTATTCTCCTGCCCTCCTTGTGTCTCCATAATTATTCTACAGCCCCCTGTGTCTCCATCATTATTCTCCAGCCCCCCTGTGTGTCTCCATCATTATTCTCCAGCTCCTCTATGTGTCTCCATCATTATTCTCCAGCCCCCATGTGTCTCCCAACATTACTCTCCAGCTACCTGTGTTTCTCCATCATTATTCTCCAGTCCCCTGTTTTCCATCATTATTCTCCAGCCCCTGTGTGTCTCCCAACATTAGTCTCCAGCTCCCTGTGTTTATCCATCATTATTCCCCAACCCCCGTGTGTTTCCATCATTATTCTCCAGCCCACCCTGTGTGTCTCTATCATTATTCTCCAGCCCCCGTGTGTCTCTATCATTATTCTCCAGCCCCCCTTGTGACTCCATCATTATTCTCCAGCCCCCCTGTGTCTTCATCATTATTCTCCGGTCCTGTGTCTCCATCAATTTTCTCCAGCCCCTGTGTGTCTCTATCATTATTCGATAGCCACCCTTGTGTCTCCATCAATATTCTCCAGCCCCCGTGTTTCTCCATCATTATTCTCCAGCCCCCGTGTGTCTCCATCATTATTCTCCAGCCCTGTGTGTCTATATCATTATTCTCCAGCCCCCGTGTGTCTCCATCATTATTGTCATTATTGTCCAGCCCCCGTGTGTCTCCATCATTATTATCCAGACCCCCTTGTGTCTCCATCATTATTCTCCAGTCCTGTGTGTCCATCAATATTCTCCAGCCCCATGTGCCTCCATCATTATTCTCCAGTTCCCAATGTCTCCATCAATTTTCTCCAGACCCCAGTGTGTCTCCATCATTATTCTCCAGACCCCCTTGTGTCTCCATCATTATTCTCCAGCCCCCCTGTGTCTCCATCATTATTCTCCAGCCCCCCTGTGCGTCTCCATCATTATTCTCCAGCTCCCCTGTGTGTCTCCATCATTATTCTCCAGCCCCCGTGTGTCTCCCAACATTACTCTCCAGCTCCCTGTGTTTCTACATCATTATTCTCCAGTCCCCTGTGTCACCATCATTATTCTCCAGCTCCCGTGTGTCTCCCAACATTACTCTCCAGCTCCCTGTGTTTATCAGCTATTATTCTCCAGCCCCCGTGTGTCTCCATCATTATTCTCCAGACCCCCTTGTGTCTCCATCATTATTCTCCAGTCCTGTGTCTCCATCAATATTCTCCAGCCCCATGTGTCTCCCTCATTATTCTCCAGTTCCCTATTTCTCCATCATTATTCTCCAGACCCCCGTGTGTTTCCATCATTATTCTACGGTCCTGTGTCTCCATCAACATTCTCCAGCCCCCGTGTGTCTCCATCAATATTCTCCAGCCCCTTGTGTCTCCATCATTATTCTACAGCCCCCTGTGTCTCCATCATTATTCTCCACCCCCCTGTGTGTCTCCATCATTATTCTCCAGCTCCCCTATGTGTCTCCATCATTATTCTCCAGCCCCCATGTGTCTCCCAACATTACTCTCCAGCTACCTGTGTTTCTCCATCATTATTCTCCAGTCCCCTGTTTTCCATCATTATTCTCCAGCCCCCGTGCGTCTCCCAACATTACTCTCAGCTCCCTGTGTTTATCCATCAATATTCCCCAACCCCCGTGTGTTTCCATCATTATTCTCCAGCCCCCCTGTGTGTCTCTATCATTATTCTCCAGCCCCCGTGTGTCTCTATCATTATTCTCAAGCCCCCCTTGTGTCTCCATCATTATTCTCCAGCCCCCCTGTGTCTTCATCATTATTCTCCGGTCCTGTGTCTCCATCAATTTTCTCCAGCCCCCGTGTGTCTCTATCATTATTCTATAGCCCCCCTTGTGTCTCCATCATTATTCTCCAGCCCCCTGTGTCTCCATCATTATTCTCCAGCCCCCCTGTGTGTCTCCATCATTATTCTCCAGCCCCCGTGTCTCTCCCAACATTACTCTCCAGCTCCCTGTGTTTATCAATCATTATTCTCCAGCCCCGTGTGTCTCCATCATTATTCTCCAGCCCCCCTGTGTCTCTATCATTATTCTCCAGCCTCCCTGTGTGTCTCCCTCATTATTCTCCAGCCCCTGTGTGTCTCTATCATTATTCTCCAGCCCCCCTTGTGTCTCCATCATTATTCTCCAGCCCCCGTGTGTCTCTATCATTATTCTCCAGTCCCTGTGTGTCGCCATCATTATTCTTCAGCCCCCGTGTGTCTCTATCATTATTCTTCTGTCCCTGTGTGTCTCCATCATTATCCTCTAGTCCGTGTGCGTCTCCATCATTAGTCTCCAGCCCCCGTGTGTCTCCATCATTATTCTCCAGCCCCGTGTGTCTCTATCATTATTCTCATTATTCTCCAGCCACCGTATGTCTCCATCAGTATTCTCATTATTCTCCAGCCCTGTGTGTCTCCATCATTATTCTCCAGACCCCCTTGTGTCTCCATCATTATTCTCCAGTCCTGTGTCTACATCAGTATTCTCCAGCCCCATGTGTCTCCATCATTATTCTCCAGTTCCCTATGTCTCCATCATTATTCTCCAGACCCCGTGTGTCTCCATCAATATTCTACGGTCCTGTGTCTCCATCAATATTCTCCAGCCCCCGTGTGTCTCTATCATTATTCTCCAGCCCCCCTTGTGTCTCCATCATTATTCTCCAGCCCCCCTGTGTCTCCATCATTATTCTCCAGCCCCTCTGTGTGTCTCCATCATTATTCTCCAGCTCCCCTATGTGTCTTCATCACTATTCTCCAGCCCCTTTGTGTCTCCCAACATTACTCTCCATCTGCCTGTGTCGCCATCCTTATTCTCCAGCCCCCGTGTGTCTCCCAACATTACTCTACAGCTCCCTGTGTTTATCCATCATTATTCTCCAACTCCCATGTGTCTCCATCATTATTCTCCAGCCCCCCTGTGTGTCTCCATCATTATTCTCCAGCCCAGTGAGTATCTATCATTATTCTCCAGCCCCCCTTGTGTCTCCATCATTATTCTCCAGCCCTCCTGTGTCTCTATCATTATTTTTCAGCCCCCCTGTGTTTCTCCATCATTATTCTCCAGCCCCGTGTGTCTCCATCATTATTCTCCAGCCCTGTGTGTCTATATCATTATTCTCCAGCCCCCGTGTGTCTCCATCATTATTGTCATTATTGTCCAGCCCCCGTGTGTCTCCATCATTATTATCCAGACCCCCTTGTGTCTCCATCATTATTCTCCAGTCCTGTGTCTCCATCAATATTCTCCAGCCCCATGTGCCTCCATCATTATTCTCCAGTTCCCAATGTCTCCATCAATTTTCTCCAGACCCCAGTGTGTCTCCATCATTATTCTCTAGACCCTCTTGTGTCTCCATCATTATTCTCCAGCCCCCCTGTGTGTCTCCATCATTATTCTCCAGCCCCCCGTGTGTCTCCATCATTATTCTCCAGCTCCCCTGTGTGTCTCCATCATTATTCTCCAGCCCCCGTGTGTCTCCCAACATTACTCTCCAGCTCCCTGTGTTTCTCCATCATTATTCTCCAGTCCCCTGTGTCACCATCATTATTCTCCAGCTCCCGTGTGTCTCCCAACATTACTCTCCAGCTCCCTTTGTTTATCAGCTATTATTCTCCAGCCCCCGTGTGTCTCCATCATTATTCTCCAGACCCCCTTGTGTCTCCATCATTATTCTCCAGTCCTGTGTCTCCATCAATATTCTCCAGCCCCATGTGTCTCCATCATTATTCTCCAGTTCCCTATTTCTCCATCATTATTCTCCAGACCCCCGTGTGTTTCCATCATTATTCTATGGTCCTGTGTCTCCATCAACATTCTCCAGCCCCCGTGTGTCTCTATCATTATTCTCCTGCCCCCCTTGTGTCTCCATCATTATTCTACAGCCCCCTGTGTCTCCATAATTATTCTCCAGCCCCCCTGTGTGTCTCCATCATTATTCTCCAGCTCCCCTATGTGTCTCCATCATTATTCTCCAGCCCCCATGTGTCTCCCAACATTACTCTCCAGCTACCTGTGTTTCTCCATCATTATTCTCCAGCCCCCGTGTGTCTCCCAACATTACTCTCCAGCTCCCTGTGTTTATCCATCATTATTCCCCAACCCCCGTGTGTTTCCATCATTATTCTCCAGCCCCCCTGTGTGTCTCTATCATTATTCTCCAGCCCCCGTGTGTCTCTATCATTATTCTCAAGCCCCCCTTGTGTCTCCATCATTATTCTCCAGCCCCCCTGTGTCTTCATCATTATTCTCCGGTCCTGTGTCTCCATCAATTTTCTCCAGCCCCCGTGTGTCTCTATCATTATTCTATAGCCCCCCTTGTGTCTCCATCATTATTCTCCAGCCCCCCTGTGTCTCCATCAATATTCTCCAGCCCCTGTGTGTCTCCATCTATATTCTCCAGCCCCCGTGTTTCTCCATCATTATTCTCCAGCCCCCGTGTGTCTCCATCATTATTCTCCAGCCCTGTGTGTCTATATCATTATTCTCCAGCCCCCTTGTGTCTCCATCATTATTGTCATTATTCTCCAGCCCCCGTGTGTCTCCATCATTATTATCCAGACCCCCTTGTGTCTCCATCATTATTCTCCAGTCCTGTGTCTCCATCAATATTCTCCAGCCCCATGTGCCTCCATCATTATTCTCCAGTTCCCAATGTCTCCATCAATTTTCTCCAGACCCCAGTGTGTCTCCATCATTATTCTCCAGACCCCCTTGTGTCTCCATCATTATTCTCCAGCCCCCCTGTGTCTCCATCATTATTCTCCAGCTCCCCTGTGTGTCTCCATCATTATTCTCCAGCCCCCGTGTGTCTCCCAACATTACTCTCCAGCTCCCTGTATTTCTCCATCATTATTCTCCAGTCCCCTGTGTCACCATCATTATTCTCCAGCTCCCGTGTGTCTCCCAACATTACTCTCCAGCTCCCTGTGTTTATCAGCTATTATTCTCCAGCCCCCGTGTGTCTCCATCATTATTCTCCCGACCCCCTTGTGTCTCCATCATTATTCTCCAGTCCTGTGTCTCCATCATTATTCTCCAGCCCCTGTGTGTCTCCCAACATTAGTCTCCAGCTCCCTGTGTTTATCCATCATTATTCCCCAACCCCCGTGTGTTTCCATCATTATTCTCCAGCCCACCCTGTGTGTCTCTATCATTATTCTCCAGCCCCCGTGTGTCTCTATCATTATTCTCCAGCCCCCCTTGTGACTCCATCATTATTCTCCAGCCCCCCTGTGTCTTCATCATTATTCTCCGGTCCTGTGTCTCCATCAATTTTCTCCAGCCCCTGTGTGTCTCTATCATTATTCGATAGCCACCCTTGTGTCTCCATCATTATTCTCCAGTTCCCTATTTCTCCATCATTATTCTCCAGACCCCCGTGTGTTTGCATCATTATTCTACGGTCCTGTGTCTCCATCAACATTCTCCAGCCCCCGTGTATCTCTCTCATTATTCTCCTGCCCCCCTTGTGTCTCCATCATTATTCTACAGCCCCCTGTGTCTCCATCATTATTCTCCAGCCCCCCTGTGTGTCTCCATCATTATTCTCCAGCTCCTCTATGTGTCTCCATCATTATTCTCCAGCCCCCATGTGTCTCCCAACATTACTCTCCAGCTACCTGTGTTTCTCCATCATTATTCTTCAGTCCCCTGTTTTCCATCATTATTCTCCAGCCCCTGTGTGTCTCCCAACATTAGTCTCCAGCTCCCTGTGTTTATCCATCATTATTCCCCAACCCCTGTGTGTTTCCATCATTATTCTCCAGCCCACCCTGTGTGTCTCTATCATTATTCTCCAGCCCTCGTGTGTCTCTATCATTATTCTCCAGCCCCCCTTGTGACTCCATCATTATTCTCCAGCCCCCCTGTGTCTTCATCATTATTCTCCGGTCCTGTGTCTCCATCAATTTTCTCCAGCCCCTGTGTGTCTCTATCATTATTCGATAGCCACCCTTGTGTCTCCATCAATATTCTCCAGCCCCCGTGTTTCTCCATCATTATTCTCCAGCCCCCGTGTGTCTCCATCATTATTCTCCAGCCCTGTGTGTCTATATCATTATTCTCCAGCCCCCGTGTGTCTCCATCATTATTGTCATTATTGTCCAGCCCCCGTGTGTCTCCATCATTATTATCCAGACCCCCTTGTGTCTCCATCATTATTCTCCAGTCCTGTGTGTCCATCAATATTCTCCAGCCCCATGTGCCTCCATCATTATTCTCCAGTTCCCAATGTCTCCATCAATTTTCTCCAGACCCCAGTGTGTCTCCATCATTATTCTCCAGACCCCCTTGTGTCTCCATCATTATTCTCCAGCCCCCCTGTGTCTCCATCATTATTCTCCAGCCCCCCTGTGTGTCTCCATCATTATTCTCCAGCTCCCCTGTGTGTCTCCATCATTATTCTCCAGCCCCCGTGTGTCTCCCAACATTACTCTCCAGCTCCCTGTGTTTCTACATCATTATTCTCCAGTCCCCTGTGTCACCATCATTATTCTCCAGCTCCCGTGTGTCTCCCAACATTACTCTCCAGCTCCCTGTGTTTATCAGCTATTATTCTCCAGCCCCCGTGTGTCTCCATCATTATTCTCCAGACCCCCTTGTGTCTCCATCATTATTCTCCAGTCCTGTGTCTCCATCAATATTCTCCAGCCCCATTTGTGTCTCCATCATTATTCTCCAGTTCCCTATTTCTCCATCATTATTCTCCAGACCCCCGTGTGTTTCCATCATTATTCTACGGTCCTGTGTCTCCATCAACATTCTCCAGCCCCCGTGTGTCTCCATCAATATTCTCCAGCCCCTTGTGTCTCCATCATTATTCTACAGCCCCCTGTGTCTCCATCATTATTCTCCAGCCCCCCTGTGTGTCTCCATCATTATTCTCCAGCTCCCCTATGTGCCTCCATCATTATTCTCCAGCCCCCATGTGTCTCCCAACATTACTCTCCAGCTACCTGTGTTTCTCCATCATTATTCTCCAGTCCCCTGTTTTCCATCATTATTCTCCAGCCCCCGTGTGTCTCCCAACATTACTCTCAGCTCCCTGTGTTTATCCATCATTATTCCCCAACCCCCGTGTGTTTCCATCATTATTCTCCAGCCCCCCTGTGTGTCTCTATCATTATTCTCCAGCCCCCGTGTGTCTCTATCATTATTCTCAAGCCCCCCTTGTGTCTCCATCATTATTCTCCAGCCCCCCTGTGTCTTCATCATTATTCTCCGGTCCTGTGTCTCCATCAATTTTCTCCAGCCCCCGTGTGTCTCTATCATTATTCGATAGCCCCCCTTGTGTCTCCATCATTATTCTCCAGCCCCCTGTGTCTCCATCATTATTCTCCAGCCCCCCTGTGTGTCTCCATCATTATTCTCCAGCCCCCGTGTCTCTCCCAACATTACTCTCCAGCTCCCTGTGTTTATCAATCATTATTCTCCAGCCCCGTGTGTCTCCATCATTATTCTCCAGCCCCCCTGTGTCTCTATCATTATTCTCCAGCCTCCCTGTGTGTCTCCCTCATTATTCTCCAGCCCCTGTGTGTCTCTATCATTATTCTCCAGCCCCCCTTGTGTCTCCATCATTATTCTCCAGCCCCCGTGTGTCTCTATCATTATTCTCCAGTCCCTGTGTGTCGCCATCATTATTCTTCAGCCCCCGTGTGTCTCTATCATTATTCTTCTGTCCCTGTGTGTCTCCATCATTATCCTCTAGTCCGTGTGCGTCTCCATCATTAGTCTCCAGCCCCCGTGTGTCTCCATCATTATTCTCCAGCCCCGTGTGTCTCTATCATTATTCTCATTATTCTCCAGCCACCGTATGTCTCCATCAGTATTCTCATTATTCTCCAGCCCTGTGTGTCTCCATCATTATTCTCCAGTCCTGTGTCTACATCAGTATTCTCCAGCCCCATGTGTCTCCATCATTATTCTCCAGTTCCCTATGTCTCCATCATTATTCTCCAGACCCCGTGTGTCTCCATCAATATTCTACGGTCCTGTGTCTCCATCAATATTCTCCAGCCCCCGTGTGTCTCTATCATTATTCTCCAGCCCCCCTTGTGTCTCCATCATTATTCTCCAGCCCCCCTGTGTCTCCATCATTATTCTCCAGCCCCTCTGTGTGTCTCCATCATTATTCTCCAGCTCCCCTATGTGTCTTCATCACTATTCTCCAGCCCCTTTGTGTCTCCCAACATTACTCTCCATCTGCCTGTGTCGCCATCCTTATTCTCCAGCCCCCGTGTGTCTCCCAACATTACTCTACAGCTCCCTGTGTTTATCCATCATTTTTCTCCAACTCCCATGTGTCTCCATCATTATTCTCCAGCCCCCCTGTGTGTCTCCATCATTATTCTCCAGCCCAGTGAGTATCTATCATTATTCTCCAGCCCCCCTTGTGTCTCCATCATTATTCTCCAGCCCTCCTGTGTCTCTATCATTATTTTTCAGCCCCCCTGTGTGTCTCCATCATTATTCTTCAGCTCCCGTGTGTCTCCATCATTATTCTCCAGCCCCTGTGTGTCTCCATCATTATTCTCTAGCCCCTTTGTGTCTCTATCATTATTCTCCAGCCCCCCTTGTGTCTCCATCATTATTCTACAGCCCCCTGTGTCTCCATCATTATTCTCCAGCCCCCCTGTGTGTCTCCATCATTATTCTCAAGCTCCCCTATGTGTCTCCATCATTATTCTCCAGCCCCATGTGTCTCCCAACATTACTCTCCAGCTACCTGTGTTTCTCCATCATTATTCTCCAGTCCCCTGTTTTCCATCATTATTCTCCAGCCCCCGTGTGTCTCCCAACATTACTCTCCAGCTCCCTGTGTTTATCCATCATTATTCCCCAACCCCCGTGTGTTTCCATCATTATTCTCCAGCCCCCCTGTGTGTCTCTATCATTATTCTCCAGCCCCCGTGTGTCTCTATCATTATTCTCCAGCCCCCCTTGTGTCTTCATCATTATTCTCCGGTCCTGTGTCTCCATCAATTTTCTCCAGCCCCTGTGTGTCTCTATCATTATTCTATAGCCCCCTTGTGTCTCCATCAATATTCTCCAGCCCCCGTGTTTCTCCATCATTATTCTCCAGCCCCCGTGTGTCTCCATCATTATTCTCCAGCCCTGTGTGTCTATATCATTATTCTCCAGCCCCCGTGTGTCTCCATCATTATTGTCATTATTGTCCAGCCCCCGTGTGTCTCCATCATTATTATCCAGACCCCCTTGTGTCTCCATCATTATTCTCCAGACCTGTGTCTCTATCAATATTCTCCAGCCCCATTTGCCTCCATCATTATTCTCCAGTTCCCAATGTCTCCATCATTATTCTCCAGCTCCCCTGTGTGTCTCCATCATTATTCTCCAGCCCCCGTGTGTCTCCCAACATTACTCTCCAGCTCCCTGTATTTCTCCATCATTATTCTCCAGTCCCCTGTGTCACCATCATTATTCTCCAGCTCCCGTGTGTCTCCCAACATTACTCTCCAGCTCCCTGTGTTTATCAGCTATTATTCTCCAGCCCCCGTGTGTCTCCATCATTATTCTCCAGACCCCCTTATGTCTCCATCATTATTCTCCAGTCCTGTGTCTCCATCAATATTCTCCAGCCCCATGTGTCTCCATCATTATTCTCTAGTTCCCTCTTTCTCCATCATTATTCTCCAGACCCCCGTGTGTTTCCATCATTATTCTACGGTCCTGTGTCTCCATCAACAATCTCCAGCCCCGTGTGTCTCTATCATTATTCTCCTGCCCCCCTTGTGTCTCCATCATTATTCTACAGCCCCCTGTGTCTCCATCATTATTCTCCAGCCCCCCTGTGTGTCTCCATCATTATTCTCCAGCTCCCCTATGTGTCTCCATCATTATTCTCCAGCCCCCATGTGTCTCCCAACATTACTCTCCAGCTACCTGTGTTTCTCCATCATTTTTCTCCAGTCCCCTGTTTTCCATCATTATTCTCCAGCCCCCGTGTGTCTCCCAACATTACTCTCCAGATCCCTGTGTTTATCCATCATTATTCCCCAACCCCCGTGTGTTTCCATCATTATTCTCCAGCCCCCCTGTGTGTCTCTATCATTATTCTCCAGCCCCCCTGTGTCTCTATCATTATTCTCCAGCCCCCCTTGTGTCTCCATCATTATTCTCCAGCCCCCCTGTGTCTTCATCATTATTCTCCGGTCCTGTGTCTCCATCAATTTTCTCCAGGCCTGTGTGTCGTTATCATTATTCTATAGCCCCCCTTGTGTCTCCATCATTATTCTCCAGCCCCCCTGTGTCTCCATCAATATTCTCCAGCCCCTGTGTGTCTCCATCAATATTCTCCAGCCCCCGTGTTTCTCCATCATTATTCTCCAGCCCCCGTGTGTCTCCATCAATATTCTCCAGCCCTGTGTGTCTATATCATTATTCTCCAGCCCCCGTGTGTCTCCATCATTATTGTCATTATTCTCCAGCCCCCGTGTGTCTCCATCATTATTATCCAGACCCCCTTGTGTCTCCATCATTATTCTCCAGTCCTGTGTCTCCATCAATATTCTCCAGCCCCATGTGCCTCCATCATTATTCTCCAGTTCCCAATGTCTCCATCAATTTTCTCCAGACCCCAGTGTGTCTCCATCATTATTCTCCAGACCCCCTTGTGTCTCCATCATTATTCTCCAGCCCCCCTGTGTCTCCATCATTATTCTCCAGCCCCCCTGTGTGTCTCCATCATTATTCTCCAGCTCCCCTGTGTGTCTCCATCATTATTCTCCAGCCCCCGTGTGTCTCCCAACATTACTCTCCAGCTCCCTGTGTTTCTCCATCATTATTCTCCAGTCCCCTGTGTCACCATCATTATTCTCCAGCTCCCGTGTGTCTCCCAACATTACTCTCCAGCTCCCTGTGTTTATCAGCTATTATTCTCCAGCCCCCGTGTGTCTCCATCATTATTCTCCAGACCCCCTTGTGTCTACATCATTATTCTCCAGTCCTGTGTCTCCATCAATATTCTCCAGCCCCATGTGTCTCCATCATTATTCTCCAGTTCCCTATTTCTCCATCATTATTCTCCAGACCCCCGTGTGTTTCCATCATTATTCTACGGTCCTGTGTCTCCATCAACATTCTCCAGCCCCCGTGTATCTCTATCATTATTCTCCTGCCCCCCTTGTGTCTCCATCATTATTCTACAGCCCCCTGTGTCTCCATCATTATTCTCCAGCCCCCCCTGTGTGTCTCCATCATTATTCTCCAGCTCCCCTATGTGTCTCCATCATTATTCTCCAGCCCCCATGTGTCTCCCAACATTACTCTCCAGCTACCTGTGTTTCTCCATCATTATTCTCCAGTCCCCTGTTTTCCATCATTATTCTCCAGCCCCCGTGTGTCTCCCAACATTACTCTCCAGCTCCCTGTGTTTATCCATCATTATTCCCCAACCCCCGTGTGTTTCCATCATTATTCTCCAGCCCCCCTGTGTGTCTCTATCATTATTCTCCAGCCCCCGTGTGTCTCTATCATTATTCTCCAGCCCCCCTTGTGTCTCCATCATTATTCTCCAGCCCCTGTGTGTCTCTATCATTATTCTATAGCCCTCCTTGTGTCTCCATCAATATTCTCCAGCCCCCGTGTTTCTCCATCATTATTCTCCAGCCCCCGTGTGTCTCCATCATTATTCTCCAGCCCTGTGTGTCTATATCATTATTCTCCAGCCCCGTGTGTCTCCATCATTATTGTCATTATTGTCCAGCCCCCGTGTGTCTCCATCATTATTATCCAGACCCCCTTGTGTCTCCATCATTATTCTCCAGTCCTGTGTCTCCATCAATATTCTCCAGCCCCATGTGCCTCCATCATTATTCTCCAGTTCCCAATGTCTCCATCAATTTTCTCCAGACCCCAGTGTGTCTCCATCATTATTCTCTAGACCCTCTTGTGTCTCCATCATTATTCTACAGCCCCCCTGTGTGTCTCCATCATTATTCTCCAGCCCCCCGTGTGTCTCCATCATTATTCTCCAGTTCCCCTGTGTGTCTCCATCATTATTCTCCAGCCCCCGTGTGTCTCCCAACATTACTTTCCAGCTCCCTGTGTTTCTCTATCATTATTCTCCAGTCCCCTGTGTCACCATCATTATTCTCCAGCTCCCGTGTGTCTCCCAACATTACTCTCCAGCTCCCTTTGTTTATCAGCTATTATTCTCCAGCCCCCGTGTGTCTCCATCATTATTCTCCAGACCCCCTTGTGTCTCCATCATTATTCTCCAGTCCTGTGTCTCCATCAATATTCTCCAGCCCCATGTGTCTCCATCATTATTCTCCAGTTCCCTATTTCTCCATCATTATTCTCCAGACCCCCGTGTGTTTCCATCATTATTCTATGGTCCTGTGTCTCCATCAACATTCTCCAGCCCCCGTGTGTCTCTATCATTATTCTCCTGCCCCCCTTGTGTCTCCATCATTATTCTACAGCCCCCTGTGTCTCCATCATTATTCTCCAGCCCCCCTGTGTGTCTCCATCATTATTCTCCAGCTCCCCTATGTGTCTCCATCATTATTCTCCAGCCCCCATGTGTCTCCCAACATTACTCTCCAGCTACCTGTGTTTCTCCATCATTATTCTCCAGCCCCCTTGTGTCTCCCAACATTACTCTCCAGCTCCCTGTGTTTATCCATCATTATTCCCCAACCCCCGTGTGTTTCCATCATTATTCTCCAGCCCCCCTGTGTGTCTCTATCATTATTCTCCAGCCCCCGTGTGTCTCTATCATTATTCTCAAGCCCCCCTTGTGTCTCCATCATTATTCTCCAGCCCCCCTGTGTCTTCATCATTATTCTCCGGTCCTATGTCTCCATCAATTTTCTCCAGCCCCCGTGTGTCTCTATCATTATTCTATAGCCCCCCTTGTGTCTCCATCATTATTCTCCAGCCCCCCTGTGTCTCCATCAATATTCTCCAGCCCCTGTGTGTCTCCATCTATATTCTCCAGCCCCCGTGTTTCTCCATCATTATTCTCCAGCCCCCGTGTGTCTCCATCATTATTCTCCAGCCCTGTGTGTCTATATCATTATTCTCCAGCCCCCGTGTGTCTCCATCATTATTGTCATTATTGTCCAGCCCCCGTGTGTCTCCATCATTATTATCCAGACCCCCTTGTGTCTCCATCATTATTCTCCAGTCCTGTGTCTCCATCAATATTCTCCAGCCCCATGTGCCTCCATCATTATTCTCCAGTTCCCAATGTCTCCATCAATTTTCTCCAGACCCCAGTGTGTCTCCATCATTATTCTCCAGACCCCCTTGTGTCTCCATCATTATTCTCCAGCCCCCCTGTGTCTCCATCATTATTCTCCAGCCCCCCTGTGTGTCTCCATCATTATTCTCCAGCTCCCCTGTGTGTCTCCATCATTATTCTCCAGCCCCCGTGTGTCTCCCAACATTACTCTCCAGCTCCCTGTGTTTCTACATCATTATTCTCCAGTCCCCTGTGTCACCATCATTATTCTCCAGCTCCCGTGTGTCTCCCAACATTACTCTCCAGCTCCCTGTGTTTATCAGCTATTATTCTCCAGCCCCCGTGTGTCTCCATCATTATTCTCCAGACCCCCTTGTGTCTCCATCATTATTCTCCAGTCCTGTGTCTCCATCAATATTCTCCAGCCCCATGTGTCTCCATCATTATTCTCCAGTTCCCTATTTCTCCATCATTATTCTCCAGACCCCCGTGTGTTTCCATCATTATTCTACGGTCCTGTGTCTCCATCAACATTCTCCAGCCCCCGTGTGTCTCCATCAATATTCTCCAGCCCCTTGTGTCTCCATCATTATTCTACAGCCCCCTGTGTCTCCATCATTATTCTCCAGCCCCCCTGTGTGTCTCCATCATTATTCTCCAGCTCCCCTATGTGTCTCCATCATTATTCTCCAGCCCCCATGTGTCTCCCAACATTACTCTCCAGCTACCTGTGTTTCTCCATCATTATTCTCCAGTCCCCTGTTTTCCATCATTATTCTCCAGCCCCCGTGTGTCTCCCAACATTAATCTTCAGCTCCCTGTGTTTATCCATTATTATTCCCCAACCCCCGTGTGTTTCCATCATTATTCTCCAGCCCCCCTGTGTGTCTCTATCATTATTCTCCAGCCCCCGTGTGTCTCTATCATTATTCTCAAGCCCCCCTTGTGTCTCCATCATTATTCTCCAGCCCCCCGTGTCTTCATCATTATTCTCCGGTCCTGTGTCTCCATCAATTTTCTCCAGCCCCGTGTGTCTCTATCATTATTCTATAGCCCCCCTTGTGTCTCCATCATTATTCTCCAGCCCCCTGTGTCTCCATCATTATTCTCCAGCCCCCCTGTGTGTCTCCATCATTATTCTCCAGCCCCTGTGTCTCTCCCAACATTACTCTCCAGCTCCCTGTGTTTATCAATCATTATTCTCCAGCCCCGTGTGTCTCCATCATTATTCTCCAGCCCCCCTGTGTCTCTATCATTATTCTCCAGCCTCCCTGTGTGTCTCCCTCATTATTCTCCAGCCCCTGTGTGTCTCTATCATTATTCTCCAGCCCCCCTTGTGTCTCCATCATTATTCTCCAGCCCCCGTGTGTCTCTATCATTATTCTCCAGTCCCTGTGTGTCGCCATCATTATTCTTCAGCCCCCGTGTGTCTCTATCATTATTCTTCAGTCCCTGTGTGTCTCCATCATTATCCTCTAGTCCGTGTGCGTCTCCATCATTAGTCTCCAGCCCCCGTGTGTCTCCATCATTATTCTCCAGCCCCGTGTGTCTCTATCATTATTCTCATTATTCTCCAGCCACCGTATGTCTCCATCAGTATTCTCATTATTCTCCAGCCCTGTGTGTCTCCATCATTATTCTCCAGACCCCCTTGTGTCTCCATCATTATTCTCCAGTCCTGTGTCTACATCAGTATTCTCCAGCCCCATGTGTCTCCATCATTATTCTCCAGTTCCCTATGTCTCCATCATTATTCTCCAGACCCCGTGTGTCTCCATCAATATTCTACGGTCCTGTGTCTCCATCAATATTCTCCAGCCCCCGTGTGTCTCTATCATTATTCTCCAGCCCCCCTTGTGTCTCCATCATTATTCTCCAGCCCCCCTGTGTCTCCATCATTATTCTCCAGCCCCTCTGTGTGTCTCCATCACTATTCTCCAGCCCCTGTGTGTCTCCCAACATTACTCTCCATCTGCCTGTGTCGCCATCCTTATTCTCCAGCCCCCGTGTGTCTCCCAACATTACTCTACAGCTCCCTGTGTTTATCCATCATAATTCTCCAACTCCCATGTGTCTCCATCATTATTCTCCAGCCCCCCTGTGTGTCTCCATCATTATTCTCCAGCCCAGTGAGTATCTATCATTATTCTCCAGCCCCCCTTGTGTCTCCATCATTATTCTCCAGCCCTCCTGTGTCTCTATCATTATTTTTCAGCCCCCCTGTGTGTCTCCATCATTATTCTTCAGCTCCCGTGTGTCTCCATCATTATTCTCCAGCCCCTGTGTGTCTCCATCATTATTCTCTAGCCCCTTTGTGTCTCTATCATTATTCTCCAGCCCCCCTTGTGTCTCCATCATTATTCTACAGCCCCCTGTGTCTCCATCATTATTCTCCAGCCCCCCTGTGTGTCTCCATCATTATTCTCCAGCTCCCCTATGTGTCTCCATCATTATTCTCCAGCCCCCATGTGTCTCCCAACATTACTCTCCAGCTACCTGTGTTTCTCCATCATTATTCTCCAGTCCCCTGTTTTCCATCATTATTCTCCAGACCCCGTGTGTCTCCCAACATTACTCTCCAGCTCCCTGTGTTTATCCATCATTATTCCCCAACCCCCGTGTGTTTCCATCATTATTCTCCAGCCCCCCTGTGTGTCTCTATCATTATTCTCCAGCCCCCGTGTGTCTCTATCATTATTCTCCAGCCCCCCTTGTGTCTTCATCATTATTCTCCGGTCCTGTGTCTCCATCAATTTTCTCCAGCGCCTGTGTGTCTCTATCATTATTCTATAGCCCCCCTTGTGTCTCCATCAATATTCTCCAGCCCCCGTGTTTCTCCATCATTATTCTCCAGCCCCGTGTGTCTCCATCATTATTCTCCAGCCCTGTGTGTCTATATCATTATTCTCCAGCCCCCGTGTGTCTCCATCATTATTGTCATTATTGTCCAGCCCCCGTGTGTCTCCATCATTATTATCCAGACCCCCTTGTGTCTCCATCATTATTCTCCAGACCTGTGTCTCTATCAATATTCTCCAGCCCCATGTGCCTCCATCATTATTCTCCAGTTCCCAATGTCTCCATCAATTTTCTCCAGACCCCAGTGTGTCTCCATCATTATTCTATAGACCCCCTTGTGTCTCCATCATTATTTTTCAGCCCCCCTGTGTGTCTCCATCATTATTCTCCAGCCCCCCTGTGTGTCTCCATCATTATTCTCCAGCTCCCCTGTGTGTCTCCATCATTATTCTCCAGCCCCCGTGTGTCTCCCAACATTACTCTCCAGCTCCCTGTGTTTCTCCATCATTATTCTCCAGTCCCCTGTGTCACCATCATTATTCTCCAGCTCCCGTGTGTCTCCCAACATTACTCTCCAGCTCCCTTTGTTTATCAGCTATTATTCTCCAGCCCCCGTGTGTCTCCATCATTATTCTCCAGACCCCCTTGTGTCTCCATCATTATTCTCCAGTCCTGTGTCTCCATCAATATTCTCCAGCCCCATGTGTCTCCATCATTATTCTCCAGTTCCCTATTTCTCCATCATTATTCTCCAGACCCCCGTGTGTTTCCATCATTATTCTATGGTCCTGTGTCTCCATCAACATTCTCCAGCCCCCGTGTGTCTCTATCATTATTCTCCTGCCCCCCTTGTGTCTCCATCATTATTCTACAGCCCCCTGTGTCTCCATCATTATTCTCCAGCCCCCCTGTGTGTCTCCATCATTATTCTCCAGCTCCCCTATGTGTCCCCATCATTATTCTCCAGCCCCATGTGTCTCCCAACATTACTCTCCAGCTACCTGTGTTTCTCCATCATTATTCTCCAGTCCCCTGTTTTCCATCATTATTCTCCAGCCCCCGTGTGTCTCCCAACATTACTCTCCAGCTCCCTGTGTTTATCCATCATTATTCCCCAACCCCCGTGTGTTTCCATCATTATTCTCCAGCCCCCCTGTGTGTCTCTATCATTATTCTCCAGCCCCCGTGTGTCTCTATCATTATTCTCAAGCCCCCCTTGTGTCTCCATCATTATTCTCCAGCCCCCCTGTGTCTTCATCATTATTCTCCGGTCCTGTGTCTCCATCAATTTTCTCCAGCCCCCGTGTGTCTCTATCATTATTCTATAGCCCCCCTTGTGTCTCCATCATTATTCTCCAGCCCCCCTGTGTCTCCATCAATATTCTCCAGCCCCTGTGTGTCTCCATCAATATTCTCCAGCCCCCGTGTTTCTCCATCATTATTCTCCAGCCCCCGTGTGTCTCCATCATTATACTCCAGCCCTGTGTGTCTATATCATTATTCGCCAGCCCCCGTGTGTCTCCATCATTATTGTCATTATTCTCCAGCCCCCGTGTGTCTCCATCATTATTATCCAGACCCAATTGTGTCTCCATCATTATTCTCCAGTCCTGTGTCTCCATCAATATTCTCCAGCCCCATGTGCCTCCATCATTATTCTCCAGTTCCCAATGTCTCCATCAATTTTCTCCAGACCCCAGTGTGTCTCCATCATTATTCTCCAGACCCCCTTGTGTCTCCATCATTATTCTCCAGCCCCCCTGTGTCTCCATCATTATTCTCCAGCCCCCCTGTGTGTCTCCATCATTATTCTCCAGCTCCCCTGTGTGTCTCCATCATTATTCTCCAGCCCCCGTGTGTCTCCCAACATTACTCTCCAGCTCCCTGTGTTTCTCCATCATTATTCTCCAGTCCCCTGTGTCACCATCATTATTCTCCAGCTCCCGTGTGTCTCCCAACATTACTCTCCAGCTCCCTGTGTTTATCAGCTATTATTCTCCAGCCCCCGTGTGTCTCCATCATTATTCTCCAGACCTCCTTGTGTCTCCATCATTATTCTCCAGTCCTGTGTCTCCATCAATATTCTCCAGCCCCATGTGTCTCCATCATTATTCTCCAGTTCCCTATTTCTCCATTATTATTCTCCAGACCCCCGTGTGTTTGCATCATTATTCTACGGTCCTGTGTCTCCATCGACATTCTCCAGCCCCCGTGTATCTCTATCATTATTCTCCTGCCCCCCTTGTGTCTCCATCATTATTGTACAGCCCCCTGTGTCTCCATCATTATTCTACAGCCCCCCTGTGTGTCTCCATCATTATTCTCCAGCTCCCCTATGTGTCTCCATCATTATTCTCCAGCCCCCATGTGTCTCCCAACATTACTCTCCAGCTACCTGTATTTCTCCATCATTATTCTCCAGTCCCCTGTTTCCATCATTATTCTCCAGCCCCCGTGTGTCTCCCAACATTACTCTCCAGCTCCCTGTGTTTATCCATCATTATTCCCCAACCCCCGTGTGTTTCCATCATTATTCTCCAGCCCCCCTGTGTGTCTCTATCATTATTCTCCAGCCCCCGTGTGTCTTTATCATTATTCTCCAGCCCCCCTTGTGTCTCCATCATTATTCTCCAGCCCCCCTGTGTCTTCATCATTATTCTCCGGTCCTGTGTCTCCATCAATTTTCTCCAGCCCCTGTGTGTCTCTATCATTATTCGATAGCCACCCTTGTGTCTCCATCAATATTCTCCAGCCCCCGTGTTTCTCCATCATTATTCTCCAGCCCCCGTGTGTCTCCATCATTATTCTCCAGCCCTGTGTGTCTATATCATTATTGTCCAGCCCCCGTGTGTCTCCATCATTATTGTCATTATTGTCCAGCCCCCGTGTGTCTCCATCATTATTGTCCAGACCCCCTTGTGTCTCCATCATTATTCTCCAGTCCTGTGTCTCCATCAATATTCTCCAGCCCCATGTGCCTCCATCATTATTCTCCAGTTCCCAATGTCTCCATCAATTTTCTCCAGACCCCAGTGTGTCTCCATCATTATTCTCCAGACCTCCTTGTGTCTCCATCATTATTCTCCAGCCCCCCTGTGTCTCCATCATTATTCTCCAGCCCCCCTGTGTGTCTCCATCATTATTCTCCAGCTCCCCTTGTGTCTCCATCATTATTCTCCAGCCCCCCTGTGTCTCCATCATTATTCTCCAGCCCCCCTGTGTGTCTCCATCATTATTCTCCAGCTCCCCTGTGTGTCTCCATCATTATTCTCCAGCCCCCGTGTGTCTCCCAACATTACTCTCCAGCTCCCTGTGTTTCTACATCATTATTCTCCAGTCCCCTGTGTCACCATCATTATTCTCCAGCTCCCGTGTGTCTCCCAACATTACTCTCCAGCTCCCTGTGTTTATCAGCTATTATTCTCCAGCCCCCGTGTGTCTCCATCATTATTCTCCAGACCCCCTTGTGTCTCCATCATTATTCTCCAGTCCTGTGTCTCCATCAATTTTCTCCAGCCCCATGTGTCTCCATCATTATTCTCCAGTTCCCTATTTCTCCATCATTATTCTCCAGACCCCCGTGTGTTTGCATCATTATTCTACGGTCCTGTGTCTCCATCAACATTCTCCAGCCCCCGTGTATCTCTCTCATTATTCTCCTGCCCCCCTTGTGTCTCCATCATTATTCTACAGCCCCCTGTGTCTCCATCATTATTCTCCAGCCCCCCTGTGTGTCTCCATCATTATTCTCCAGCTCCTCTATGTGTCTCCATCATTATTCTCCAGCCCCCATGTGTCTCCCAACATTACTCTCCAGCTACCTGTGTTTCTCCATCATTATTCTCCAGTCCCCTGTTTTCCATCATTATTCTCCAGCCCCCGTGTGTCTCCCAACATTAGTCTCCAGCTCCCTGTGTTTATCCATCATTATTCCCCAACCCCCGTGTGTTTCCATCATTATTCTCCAGCCCACCCTGTGTGTCTCTATCATTATTCTCCAGCCCCCGTGTGTCTCCATCATTATTCTCCATCCCCGTGTGTCTATATCATTATTCTCCAACCCCCGTGTGGCTCCATCATTATTCTCATTATTCTCCAGCCCCGTGTGTCTCCATCATTATTATCCAGACCCCCTTGTGTCTCCATCATTATTCTCCAGTCCTGTGTCTCCATCAATATTCTCCAGCCCCATGTGCCTCCATCATTATTCTCCAGTTCCCTATGTCTCCATCATTATTCTCCAGACCCCCGTGTGTCTCCATCATTATTCTACGGTCCTGTGTCTCCATCAATTTTTTCCAGCTCCCGTGTGTCTCCATCATTATTCTCCAGACCCCCTTGTTTCTCCATCATTATTCTCCAGCCCCCCTGTGTCTCCATCATTATTCTCCAGCCCCCCTGTGTGTCTCCATCATTATTCTCCAGCTCCCCTGTGTCTCCATCATTATTCTCCAGCCCCCGTGTGTCTCCCAACATTACTCTCCAGCTCCCTGTGTTTCTCCATCATTATTCTCCAGTCCCCTGTGTCACCATCATTATTCTCCAGCTCCCGTGTGTCTCCCAACATTACTCTCCAGCTCCCTGTGTTTATCAACCATTATTCTCCAGCTCCCGTGTGTTTCCATCAATATTCTCCAGCCCCCCTGTGTGTCTCCATCATTATTCTCCAGCCCCTGTATGTCTCTATCATTATTCTCCAGCCCCCCTTGTGTCTCCATCATTATTTTCCAGCCCCCCTGTGTCTCTATCATTTTTCTCCAGCCCCCCTGTGTGTCTCCATCATTATTCTCCAGCCCCCGTGTGTCTCTATCATTATTCTCCAGCCCCCCTTGTGTCTCCATCATTATTCTCCAGTCCCCCTGTGTCTCCAATATTATTCTCCAGCCCCTGTGTGTCTCTATCATTATTCTCCAGTCCCTGTGTGTCGCCCAACATTACTCTCCAGCTACCTGTGTTTCTCCATCATTATTATCCAGTCCCCTGTTTTCCATCATTATTCTCCAGCCCCCGTGTGTATCCCAACATTACTCTCCAGCTCCCTGTGTTTATCCATCATTATTCCCCAACCCCCGTGTGTTTCCATCATTATTCTCCAGCCCCCCTGTGTGTCTCTATCATTATTCTCCAGCCCCCCTTGTGTCTCGATCATTATTCTCCAGCCCCCCTGTGTCTTCATCATTATTCTCCGGTCCTGTGTCTCCATCAATTTTCTCCAGCCCCCGTGTGTCTCTATCATTATTCTATAGCCCCCCTTGTGTCTCCATCATTATTCTCCAGCCCCCCTGTGTCTCCATCATTATTCTCCAGCCCCCCTGTGTGTCTCAATCATTATTCTCCAGCCCCCGTGTCTCTCCCAACATTACTCTCCAGCTCCCTGTGTTTATCAATCATTATTCTCCAGCCCCGTGTGTCTCCATCATTATTCTCCAGCCCCCCTGTGTCTCTATCATTATTCTCCAGCCTCCCTGTGTGTCTCCCTCATTATTCTCCAGCCCCTGTGTGTCTCTATCATTATTCTCCAGCCCCCCTTGTGTCTCCATCATTATTCTCCAGCCCCCTGTGTCTCCATCATTATTCTCCAGCCCCCGTGTGTCTCTATCATTATTCTCCAGTCCCTGTGTGTCGCCATCATTATTCTTCAGCCCCCGTGTGTCTCTATCATTATTCTTCTGTCCCTGTGTGTCTCCATCATTATCCTCTAGTCCGTGTGCGTCTCCATCATTATTCTCCAGCCCCGTGTGTCTCTATCATTATTCTCATTATTCTCCAGCCACCGTATGTCTCCATCAGTATTCTCATTATTCTCCAGCCCTGTGTGTCTCCATCATTATTCTCCAGACCCCCTTATGTCTCCATCATTATTCTCCAGTCCTGTGTCTACATCAGTATTCTCCAGCCCCATGTGTCTCCATCATTATTCTCCAGTTCCCTATGTCTCCATCATTATTCTCCAGACCCCGTGTGTCTCCATCAATATTCTACGGTCCTGTGTCTCCATCAATATTCTCCAGCCCCCGTGTGTCTCCATCATTATTCTCCAGCCCCCCTGTGTCTCCATCATTATTCTCCAGCCCCTCTGTGTGTCTCCATCATTATTCTCCAGCTCCCCTATGTGTCTCCATCATTATTCTCCAGCCCCCATGTGTCTCCCAACATTACTCTCCAGCTACCTGTGTTTCTCCATCATTATTCTTCAGTCCCCTGTGTCGCCATCCTTATTCTCCAGCCCCCGTGTGTCTCCCAACATTACTCTACAGCTCCCTGTGTTTATCCATCATTATTCTCCAACTCCCACGTGTCTCCATCATTATTCTCCAGCCCCCCTGTGTGTCTCCATCATTATTCTCCAGCCCAGTGTGTATCTATCATTATTCTCCAGCCCCCCTTGTGTCTCCATCATTATTCTCCAGCCCCCCTGTGTCTCTATCATTATTTTTCAGCCCCCCTGTGTGTCTCCATCATTATTCTTCAGCTCCCGTGTGTCTCCATCATTATTCTCCAGCCCCTGTGTGTCTCCATCATTATTCTCTAGCCCCTTTGTGTCTCTATCATTATTCTCCAGCCCCCCTTGTGTCTCCATCATTATTCTCCGGCCCCCCTGTGACACCATCATTATTCTCCAGACACCCTTGTGTCTCCATCATTATTCTCCAGCCCCTGTGTGTCTCCATCAATATTCTCCAGCCCCCCGTGTTTCTCCATCATTATTCTCCAGCCCCCGTGTGTCTCCATCATTATTCTCCATCCCCGTGTGTCTATATCATTATTCTCCAACCCCCGTGTGTCTCCATCATTATTCTCATTATTCTCCAGCCCCCGTGTGTCTCCATCATTATTATCCAGACCCCCTTGTGTCTCCATCATTATTCTCCAGTCCTGTGTCTCCATCAATATTCTCCAGCCCCATGTGCCTCCATCATTATTCTCCAGTTCCCTATGTCTCCATCATTATTCTCCAGACCCCCGTGTGTCTCCATCATTATTCTACAGTCCTGTGTCTCCATCAATTTTCTCCAGCTCCCGTGTGTCTCCATCATTATTCTCCAGACCCCCTTGTTTCTCCATCATTATTCTCCAGCCCCCCTGTGTCTCCATCATTATTCTCCAGCCCCCCTGTGTGTCTCCATCATTATTCTCCAGCTCCCCTGTGTCTCCATCATTATTCTCCAGCCCCCGTGTGTCTCCCAACATTACTCTCCAGCTCCCTGTGTTTCTCCATCATTATTTTCCAGTCCCCTGTGTCACCATCATTATTCTCCAGCTCCCGTGTGTCTCCCAACATTACTCTCCAGCTCCCTGTATTTATCAACCATTATTCTCCAGCCCCCGTGTGTTTCCATCAATATTCTCCAGCCCCCCTGTGTGTCTCCATCATTATTCTCCAGCCCCTGTATGTCTCTATCATTATTCTCCAGCCCCCTTGTGTCTCCATCATTATTTTCCAGCCCCCCTTTTGTCTCCATCATTATTCTCCAGTCCCCCTGTGTCTCCATTATTATTCTCCAGCCCCCGTGTGTCTCTATCATTATTCTCCAGTCCCTGTGTGTCGCCATCATTATTCTTCAGCCCCCGTGTGTCTCTATCATTATTCTTCTGTCCCTGTGTGTCTCTATCATTATTCTCTAGTCCCTGTGTGTCTACATCATTAGTCTCTAGCCCACGTGTGTCTCCATCATTATTCTCCAGCCCCCGTGTGTCTCCATCATTATTCTCATTATTCTCCAGCCCCCCTGTGTCTCCATCAATATTCTCCAGTCCCATGTGTCTCCATCATTATTCTCCAGTTCCCTATGTCTCCATCATTATTCTCCAGACCCCCGTGTGTCTCCATCATTATTCTACGGTCCTGTGTCTCCATCAATATTCTCCAGCCCCCGTGTGTCTCTATCATTATTTTCCAGTTCCCTATGTCTCCATCATTATTCTCCAGCCACTGTGTCTCCACCATTATTCTCCAGCCCCCTGTGTGTCTCCATCATTATTGTGCAGCTCCCCTGAGTGTCTCCATCATTATTCTCTAGCCCCTGTGTGTCTCCCAACATTACTCTCCAGCTCCCTGTGTTTCTCCATCATTATTCTCCTGTCCCCTGTGTCGCCATCATTATTCTCCAGCCCCCCTGTGTGTCTCTATCATTATTCTCCAGCCCCCCTTGTGTCTCCATCATTATTCTCCAGCCCCCCTGTGTGTCTCCATCCTTATTCTCCAGACCCGTGTGTCTCTATCATTATTCTCCAGACCCTGTGTGTCTCTATCATTATTCTCCAGCCCCCGTGTGTCTCCATCCTTATTCTCATTATTCTCCAGCCCCCGTGTGTCTCCTTGATTATTCTCCAGACCCCCTTGTGTCTCCATCATTATTCTCCAGTCCTGTGTCTCCATCAATATTCTCCAGCCCCTGTGTGTCTCCATCAATATTCTCCAGCCCCCGTGTTTCTCCATCATTATTCTCCAGCCCCCGTGTGTCTCCATCATTACTGTCATTATTCTCCAGCCCCGTGTGTCTATATCATTATTCTCCAGCCCCCGTGTGTCTCCATCATTACTGTCATTATTCTCCAGCCCCCGTGTGTCTCCATCATTATTATCCAGACCCCCTTGTGTCTCCATCATTATTCTCCCATCCTGTGTCTCCATCAATATTCTCCAGCCCCATGTGCCTCCATCATTATTCTCCAGTTCCCAATGTCTCCATCAATTTTCTCCAGACCCCCGTGTGTCTCCATCATTATTCTCCAGACCCCCTTGTGTCTCCATCATTATTCTCCAGCCCCCCTCTGTGTCCATCATTATTCTCCAGCCCCCCTGTGTGTCTCCATCATTATTCTCCAGCTCCCCTGTGTGTCTCCATCATTATTCTCCAGCCCCCGTGTGTCTCCCAACATTACTCTCCAGCTCCCTGTGTTTCTACATCATTATTCTCCAGTCCCCTGTGTCACCATCATTATTCTCCAGCTCCCGTGTGTCTCCCAACATTACTCTCCAGCTCCCTGTGTTTATCAGCCATTATTCTCCAGCCCCCGTGTGTCTCCATCATTATTCTCCAGCCTCCCTGTGTGTCTCCATCATTATTCTCTAGCCCCTGTATGTCTCTATCATTATTCTCCAGCCCCCCTTGTGTCTCCAGCATTATTCTCCAGCCCCCCCTGTGTCTCTATCATTTTTCTCCAGCCCCCCTGTGTGTCTCCATCATTATTCTCCAGCCCCGTGTGTCTCTATCATTTTTCTCCAGCCCCCCTTTTGTCTCCATCATTATTCTCCAGCCCCCCTTGTGTCTCCATCATTATTCTACAGCCCCCCTGTGTCTCCATCATTATTCTCCAGCCCCCCTGTGTGTCTCCATCATTATTCTCCAGCTCCCCTATGTGTCTCCATCATTATTCTCCAGCCCCCGTGTGTCTCCCAAGATTACTCTCCAGCTTCCTGTGTTTCTCCATCATTATTCTCCAGTCCCCTGTTTTCCATCATTATTCTCCAGCCCCGTGTGTCTCCCAACATTACTCTCCAGCTCCTTGTGTTTATCCATCATTATTCCCCAACCCCTGTGTGTCTCCATCATTATTCTTCAGCTCCCGTGTGTCTCCACCATTATTCTCCAGCCCCTGTGTGTCTCCATCATTATTCTCCAGCCCCCCTGTGTCTCCATCATTATTCTCTAGCCCCCTTGGTGTCTCCATCATTATTCTCCAGCTCCCCTTTGTGTCTCCATCATTATTCTCCAGCCCCCGTATGTCTCCCAACATTACTCTCCAGCTCCCTGTGTTTCTCCATCATTATTCTCCAGTCCCCTGTGTCACCATCATTATTCTCCAGCTCCCGTGTGTCTCCCAACATTACTCTCCAGCTCCCTGTGTTTATCAGCCATTATTCTCCAGCCCCCGTGTGTCTCCATCATTATTCTCCAGCCTCCCTGTGTTTATCCATCATTATTCTCCAACTCCCATGTGTCTCCATCATTATTCTCCAGCCCCCCTGTGTGTCTCTATCATTATTCTCCAGCCCCCCTTGTGTCTCCATCATTATTCTCCAGCCCCCCTGTGTGTCTCCATCCTTATATCCAGACCCGTGTGTCTCTATCATTAGTCTCCAGACCCCGTGTGTCTCTATCATTATTCTCCAGCCCCCGTGTGTCTCCATCCTTATTCTCATTATTCTCCAGCCCCCGTGTGTCTCCATCATTATTCTCCAGACCCCCTTGTGTCTCCATCATTATTCTCCAGTCCTGTGTCTCCATCAATATTCTCCAGCCCCTGTGTGTCTCCATCAATATTCTCCAGCCCCCGTGTTTCTCCATCATTATTCTCCAGCCCCCGTGTGTCTCCATCATTATTCTCCAGCCCCGTGTGTCTATATCATCATTCTCCAGCCCCCGTGTGTCTCCATCATTATTCTCATTATTCTCCAGCCCCCGTGTGTCTCCCTCATTATTATCCAGACCCCCTTGTGTCTCAATCATTATTCTCCAGTCCTGTGTTTCCATCAATATTCTCCAGCCCCCCTGTGTGTCTCCATCATTATTCTCCAGCCCCTGTATGTCTCTATCATTATTCTCCAGCCCCCCTTGTGTCTCCATCATTATTTTCCAGCCCCCCTGTGTCTCTATCATTTTTCTCCAGCCCCCCTGTGTGTCTCCATCATTATTCTCCAGCCCCCGTGTGTCTCTATCATTATTTTCCAGCCCCCCTTGTGTCTCCATCATTATTCTCCAGCCCCTGTGTGTCTCCATCAATATTCTCCAGCCCCCCGTGTTTCTCCATCATTATTCTCCAGCCCCCGTGTGTCTCCATCATTATTCTCCATCCCCGTGTGTCTATATCATTATTCTCCAACCCCCGTGTGTCTCCATCATTATTCTCATTATTCTCCAGCCCCCGTGTGTCTCCATCATTATTATCCAGACCCCCTTGTGTCTCCATCATTATTCTCCAGTCCTGTGTCTCCATCAATATTCTCCAGCCCCATGTGCCTCCATCATTATTCTCCAGTTCCCTATGTCTCCATCATTATTCTCCAGACCCCCGTGTGTCTCCATCATTATTCTACAGTCCTGTGTCTCCATCAATTTTCTCCAGCTCCCGTGTGTCTCCATCATTATTCTCCAGACCCCCTTGTTTCTCCATCATTATTCTCCAGCCCCCCTGTGTCTCCATCATTATTCTCCAGCCCCCCTGTGTGTCTCCATCATTATTCTCCAGCTCCCCTGTGTCTCCATCATTATTCTCCAGCCCCCGTGTGTCTCCCAACATTACTCTCCAGCTCCCTGTGTTTCTCCATCATTATTTTCCAGTCCCCTGTGTCACCATCATTATTCTCCAGCTCCCGTGTGTCTCCCAACATTACTCTCCAGCTCCCTGTATTTATCAACCATTATTCTCCAGCCCCCGTGTGTTTCCATCAATATTCTCCAGCCCCCCTGTGTGTCTCCATCATTATTCTCCAGCCCCTGTATGTCTCTATCATTATTCTCCAGCCCCCTTGTGTCTCCATCATTATTTTCCAGCCCCCCTTTTGTCTCCATCATTATTCTCCAGTCCCCCTGTGTCTCCATTATTATTCTCCAGCCCCCGTGTGTCTCTATCATTATTCTCCAGTCCCTGTGTGTCGCCATCATTATTCTTCAGCCCCCGTGTGTCTCTATCATTATTCTTCTGTCCCTGTGTGTCTCTATCATTATTCTCTAGTCCCTGTGTGTCTACATCATTAGTCTCTAGCCCACGTGTGTCTCCATCATTATTCTCCAGCCCCCGTGTGTCTCCATCATTATTCTCATTATTCTCCAGCCCCCCTGTGTCTCCATCAATATTCTCCAGTCCCATGTGTCTCCATCATTATTCTCCAGTTCCCTATGTCTCCATCATTATTCTCCAGACCCCCGTGTGTCTCCATCATTATTCTACGGTCCTGTGTCTCCATCAATATTCTCCAGCCCCCGTGTGTCTCTATCATTATTTTCCAGTTCCCTATGTCTCCATCATTATTCTCCAGCCACTGTGTCTCCACCATTATTCTCCAGCCCCCTGTGTGTCTCCATCATTATTGTGCAGCTCCCCTGAGTGTCTCCATCATTATTCTCTAGCCCCTGTGTGTCTCCCAACATTACTCTCCAGCTCCCTGTGTTTCTCCATCATTATTCTCCTGTCCCCTGTGTCGCCATCATTATTCTCCAGCCCCCCTGTGTGTCTCTATCATTATTCTCCAGCCCCCCTTGTGTCTCCATCATTATTCTCCAGCCCCCCTGTGTGTCTCCATCCTTATTCTCCAGACCCGTGTGTCTCTATCATTATTCTCCAGACCCTGTGTGTCTCTATCATTATTCTCCAGCCCCCGTGTGTCTCCATCCTTATTCTCATTATTCTCCAGCCCCCGTGTGTCTCCTTGATTATTCTCCAGACCCCCTTGTGTCTCCATCATTATTCTCCAGTCCTGTGTCTCCATCAATATTCTCCAGCCCCTGTGTGTCTCCATCAATATTCTCCAGCCCCCGTGTTTCTCCATCATTATTCTCCAGCCCCCGTGTGTCTCCATCATTATTCTCCAGCCCCGTGTGTCTATATCATTATTCTCCAGCCCCCGTGTGTCTCCATCATTACTGTCATTATTCTCCAGCCCCCGTGTGTCTCCATCATTATTATCCAGACCCCCTTGTGTCTCCATCATTATTCTCCCATCCTGTGTCTCCATCAATATTCTCCAGCCCCATGTGCCTCCATCATTATTCTCCAGTTCCCAATGTCTCCATCAATTTTCTCCAGACCCCCGTGTGTCTCCATCATTATTCTCCAGACCCCCTTGTGTCTCCATCATTATTCTCCAGCCCCCCTCTGTGTCCATCATTATTCTCCAGCCCCCCTGTGTGTCTCCATCATTATTCTCCAGCTCCCCTGTGTGTCTCCATCATTATTCTCCAGCCCCCGTGTGTCTCCCAACATTACTCTCCAGCTCCCTGTGTTTCTACATCATTATTCTCCAGTCCCCTGTGTCACCATCATTATTCTCCAGCTCCCGTGTGTCTCCCAACATTACTCTCCAGCTCCCTGTGTTTATCAGCCATTATTCTCCAGCCCCCGTGTGTCTCCATCATTATTCTCCAGCCTCCCTGTGTGTCTCCATCATTATTCTCTAGCCCCTGTATGTCTCTATCATTATTCTCCAGCCCCCCTTGTGTCTCCAGCATTATTCTCCAGCCCCCCCTGTGTCTCTATCATTTTTCTCCAGCCCCCCTGTGTGTCTCCATCATTATTCTCCAGCCCCGTGTGTCTCTATCATTTTTCTCCAGCCCCCCTTTTGTCTCCATCATTATTCTCCAGCCCCCCTTGTGTCTCCATCATTATTCTACAGCCCCCCTGTGTCTCCATCATTATTCTCCAGCCCCCCTGTGTGTCTCCATCATTATTCTCCAGCTCCCCTATGTGTCTCCATCATTATTCTCCAGCCCCCGTGTGTCTCCCAAGATTACTCTCCAGCTTCCTGTGTTTCTCCATCATTATTCTCCAGTCCCCTGTTTTCCATCATTATTCTCCAGCCCCGTGTGTCTCCCAACATTACTCTCCAGCTCCTTGTGTTTATCCATCATTATTCCCCAACCCCTGTGTGTCTCCATCATTATTCTTCAGCTCCCGTGTGTCTCCACCATTATTCTCCAGCCCCTGTGTGTCTCCATCATTATTCTCCAGCCCCCCTGTGTCTCCATCATTATTCTCTAGCCCCCTTGGTGTCTCCATCATTATTCTCCAGCTCCCCTTTGTGTCTCCATCATTATTCTCCAGCCCCCGTATGTCTCCCAACATTACTCTCCAGCTCCCTGTGTTTCTCCATCATTATTCTCCAGTCCCCTGTGTCACCATCATTATTCTCCAGCTCCCGTGTGTCTCCCAACATTACTCTCCAGCTCCCTGTGTTTATCAGCCATTATTCTCCAGCCCCCGTGTGTCTCCATCATTATTCTCCAGCCTCCCTGTGTTTATCCATCATTATTCTCCAACTCCCATGTGTCTCCATCATTATTCTCCAGCCCCCCTGTGTGTCTCTATCATTATTCTCCAGCCCCCCTTGTGTCTCCATCATTATTCTCCAGCCCCCCTGTGTGTCTCCATCCTTATATCCAGACCCGTGTGTCTCTATCATTAGTCTCCAGACCCCGTGTGTCTCTATCATTATTCTCCAGCCCCCGTGTGTCTCCATCCTTATTCTCATTATTCTCCAGCCCCCGTGTGTCTCCATCATTATTCTCCAGACCCCCTTGTGTCTCCATCATTATTCTCCAGTCCTGTGTCTCCATCAATATTCTCCAGCCCCTGTGTGTCTCCATCAATATTCTCCAGCCCCCGTGTTTCTCCATCATTATTCTCCAGCCCCCGTGTGTCTCCATCATTATTCTCCAGCCCCGTGTGTCTATATCATCATTCTCCAGCCCCCGTGTGTCTCCATCATTATTCTCATTATTCTCCAGCCCCCGTGTGTCTCCCTCATTATTATCCAGACCCCCTTGTGTCTCAATCATTATTCTCCAGTCCTGTGTTTCCATCAATATTCTCCAGCCCCCCTGTGTGTCTCCATCATTATTCTCCAGCCCCTGTATGTCTCTATCATTATTCTCCAGCCCCCCTTGTGTCTCCATCATTATTTTCCAGCCCCCCTGTGTCTCTATCATTTTTCTCCAGCCCCCCTGTGTGTCTCCATCATTATTCTCCAGCCCCCGTGTGTCTCTATCATTATTTTCCAGCCCCCCTTGTGTCTCCATCATTATTCTCCAGTCCCCCTGTGTCTCCATTATTATTCTCCAGCCCCCGTGTGTCTCTATCATTATTCTCCAGTCCCTGTGTGTCGCCATCATTATTCTTCAGCCCCCGTGTGTCTCTATCATTATTCTTCTGTCCCTGTGTGTCTCTATCATTATTCTCTAGTCCCTGTGTGTCTCCATCATTAGTCTCCAGCCCACGTGTGTCTCCATCATTATTCTCCAGCCCCCGTGTGTCTCCATCATTATTCTCATTATTCTCCAGCCCCCCTGTGTCTCCATCAATATTCTCCAGTCCCATGTGTCTCCATCATTATTCTCCAGTTCCCTATGTCTCCATCATTATTCTCCAGACCCCCGTGTGTCTCCATCATTATTCTACGGTCCTGTGTCTCCATCAATATTCTCCAGCCCCCGTGTGTCTCTATCATTATTTTCCAGTTCCCTATGTCTCCATCATTATTGTCCAGCCCCTGTGTCTCCACCATTATTCTCCAGCCCCCGTGTGTCTCCATCATTATTGTGCAGCTCCCCTGAGTGTCTCCATCATTATTCTCTAGCCCCTGTGTGTCTCCCAACATTACTCTCCAGCTCCCTGTGTTTCTCCATCATTATTCTCCTGTCCCCTGTGTCGCCATCATTATTCTCCAGCCCCCCTGTGTGTCTCTATCATTATTCTCCAGCCCCCCTTGTGTCTCCATCATTATTCTCCAGCCCCCCTGTGTGTCTCCATCCTTATTCTCCAGACCCGTGTGTCTCTATCATTATTCTCCAGACCCTGTGTGTCTCTATCATTATTCTCCAGCCCCCGTGTGTCTCCATCCTTATTCTCATTAGACTCCAGCCCCCGTGTGTCTCCATCATTATTCTCCAGACCCCCTTGTGTCTCCATCATTATTCTCCAGTCCTGTGTCTCCATCAATATTCTCCAGCCCCTGTGTGTCTCCATCAATATTCTCCAGCCCCCGTGTTTCTCCATCATTATTCTCCAGCCCCCGTGTGTCTCCATCATTATTCTCCAGCCCCGTGTGTCTATATCATTATTCTCCAGCCCCCGTGTGTCTCCATCATTACTGTCATTATTCTCCAGCCCCCGTGTGTCTCCATCATTATTATCCAGACCCCCTTGTGTCTCCATCATTATTCTCCCATCCTGTGTCTCCATCAATATTCTCCAGCCCCATGTGCCTCCATCATTATTCTCCAGTTCCCAATGTCTCCATCAATTTTCTCCAGACCCCCGTGTGTCTCCATCATTATTCTCCAGACCCCCTTGTGTCTCCATCATTATTCTCCAGCCCCCCTCTGTGTCCATCATTATTCTCCAGCCCCCCTGTGTGTCTCCATCATTATTCTCCAGCTCCCCTGTGTGTCTCCATCATTATTCTCCAGCCCCCGTGTGTCTCCCAACATTACTCTCCAGCTCCCTGTGTTTCTCCATCATTATTCTCCAGTCCCCTGTGTCACCATCATTATTCTCCAGCTCCCGTGTGTCTCCCAACATTACTCTCCAGCTCCCTGTGTTTATCAGCCATTATTCTCCAGCCCCCGTGTGTCTCCATCATTATTCTCCAGCCTCCCTGTGTGTCTCCATCATTATTCTCTAGCCCCTGTATGTCTCTATCATTATTCTCCAGCCCCCCTTGTGTCTCCAGCATTATTCTCCAGCCCCCCCTGTGTCTCTATCATTTTTCTCCAGCCCCCCTGTGTGTCTCCATCATTATTCTCCAGCCCCCGTGTGTCTCTATCATTATTCTCCAGCCCCCCTTTTGTCTCCATCATTATTCTCCAGCCCCCCTTGTGTCTCCATCATTATTCTACAGCCCCCCTGTGTCTCCATCATTATTCTCCAGCCCCCCTGTGTGTCTCCATCATTATTATCCAGCTCCCCTATGTGTCTCCATCATTATTCTCCAGCCCCCGTGTGTCTCCCAAGATTACTCTCCAGCTTCCTGTGTTTCTCCATCATTATTCTCCAGTCCCCTGTTTTCCATCATTATTCTCCAGCCCCCGTGTGTCTCCCAACATTACTCTCCAGCTCCTTGTGTTTATCCATCATTATTCCCCAACCCCTGTGTGTCTCCATCATTATTCTTCAGCTCCCGTGTGTCTCCACCATTATTCTCCAGCCCCTGTGTGTCTCCATCATTATTCTCCAGCCCCCCTGTGTCTCCATCATTATTCTCTAGCCCCCTTGGTGTCTCCATCATTATTCTCCAGCTCCCCTTTGTGTCTCCATCATTATTCTCCAGCCCCCGTGTGTCTCCCAACATTACTCTCCAGCTCCCTGTGTTTCTCCATCATTATTCTCCAGTCCCCTGTGTCGCCATCATTATTCTCCAGCCCCCGTGTGTCTCCCAACATTACTCTCCAGCTCCCTGTGTTTATCCATCATTATTCTCCAACTCCCATGTGTCTCCATCATTATTCTCCAGCCCCCCTGTGTGTCTCTATCATTATTCTCCAGCCCCCCTTGTGTCTCCATCATTATTCTCCAGCCCCCCTGTGTGTCTCCATCCTTATCTCCAGACCCGTGTGTCTCTATCATTAGTCTCCAGACCCCGTGTGTCTCTATCATTATTCTCCAGCCCCCGTGTGTCTCCATCCTTATTCTCATTATTCTCCAGCCCCCGTGTGTCTCCATCATTATTCTCCAGACCCCCTTGTGTCTCCATCATTATTCTCCAGTCCTGTGTCTCCATCAATATTCTCCAGCCCCTGTGTGTCTCCATCAATATTCTCCAGCCCCCGTGTTTCTCCATCATTATTCTCCAGCCCCCGTGTGTCTCCATCATTATTCTCCAGCCCCGTGTGTCTATATCATCATTCTCCAGCCCCCGTGTGTCTCCATCATTATTCTCATTATTCTCCAGCCCCCGTGTGTCTCCCTCATTATTATCCAGACCCCCTTGTGTCTCAATCATTATTCTCCAGTCCTGTGTCTCCATCAATATTCTCCAGCCCCATGTGCCTCCATCATTATTCTCCAGTTCCCAATGTCTCCATTAATTTTCTCCAGACCCCCGTGTGTCTCCATCATTATTCTCCAGACCCCCTTGTGTCTCCATCATTATTCTCCAGCCGCCCTGTGTCTCCATCATTATTCTCCAGCCCCCCTGTGTGTCTCCATCATTATTCTCCAGCTCCCCTGTGTGTCTCCATCATTATTCTCCAGCCCCCGTGTGTCTCCCAACATTACTCTCTAGCTCCCTGTGTTTCTCCATCATTATTCTCCAGTCCCCTGTGTCACCATCATTATTCTCCAGCTCCTGTGTGTCTCCCAACATTACTCTCCAGCTCCCTGTGTTTATCAGCCATTATTCTCCAGCCCCCGTGTGTCTGCATCATTATTCTCCAGCCCCCCTGTGTGTCTCCATCATTATTCTCTAGTGAAGGACTGGGTTATTCTTAAGACCCAGCGGTGCCAGGGAACAACACCTGAAACCTTCGTGGGTTACCTGTTCTGGCGTACCAAACACAGAGACACGGGACACTTCCAGCGACGTCAGAGATCAGCGTTTATTTACTGCAGGGATACAGAGGTCACAAGAAGTACACAACATGTAGGTTCTCGGAGACTGCTTCAAATTCGTAGAAGTGGATCGCTCCTTTTATACAAGTTTTTGCCATAGCACAGTATGGCGAACAAAGGTTACAACTCAGTTCCCACAATAAACTTCAAAAGGGTCGTGTTCATGTTTCAGGAGGCCGGAACATAATTACAACAGTCTTGCCGGTTCTCAACTGTAAAAACATATTCCCTCCGCAATAAACACATTCCATCCTAACCATAAACACATTAAGAGGAAGGACGAAAAACAGATGCAAGGAAAGGGCAAGAATACACAACAGGTTAGAAAAGAGTGTCAGGGGCAATAAAGGAAACTCGATAGAAGGGTCAAAGACCTCGTGTCTAATGTATGCGTGGCTGAAACAATAGACCGGAGCGGCAAGATGAGCCTTGAGCGGGGCCATCTGCCTTACTCGTGTCATTTCCCCCATCGTAAAAGTCACCTCAAAGAAACACGTGTCCTTCGTGCAAGCTTGAAAGTCCCAGGGTCACGAAGCGGACAAAAAAGCCCGTTCGCTGGCTACCTGAGGGCAAGAAACAAAATGGATGCCGTATCTAAAATGGAACCCGAGGGTTCGGATGAACAAACCCAAAAATGAGACGAACCATACGTGGCTGCATAGCGAAACTACGTACACCCACTATACTCGTCATTTGCGGTTCGGGGATACCAAACTCATCCATATTCGTCATCACTCAAAAAGTGCCGTCCCGTCTCATACGGAACCTCAGACGCTCCTTTTGCCCTCATGTAGGCAAGCACTAGTCAAGATCGGAATCTATATCAATATTCATCAGATCGTTCAGCTGCTGCTGGAACATCATCCTATTCATCAACGTCTCCTTGGTAACAGATGGCCGCCTTATACACGTCGCAGCACATAAGCCACATAAGGCAGGACCACACTGTACACAAAGACAACACGTGAACAGAATCGTTACAACAGCCCCTACGATCATTAGAATCTTCCAACCCCAGGTTGACATCAGGCCCCAAAACCATCCCAGGAGCGTCCAATTACCTTCGTCCACGTGTATGGACTCGGAAATCTTGTGCATCTTCGAGATGGCTTGGTAAACAGTTGGAGCATTGTCAGGAATAAAAATGCAACAACTCGAGTGGATAATTTTACACACACCCCCTCTATCTGCAAGAACAACGTCTAGAACCATACGGTTCTGCAACGTCATGAGTCTATCCGCCTGTAGTTCAGCTGTTAGATTACCAAGGGCGTTTGCAGTAATATTAGCAGTCGACTCTACCACACGGGTCAACTGTCTTAGGTTCCTACTATTAACCATAGGTCCCCAAAACGGCAAGAAACCCTTAAAGAAGTCTCCTGCTTCTTGACCAGCAGTGTCCTCTTTGCTAATAACGCCTCTCACGACTCTAGTTTTGTGATAGTCCGAAGCAACTGTGAAAGTCGGAGGTAAAAGATTCGCAATATAACAGGTACCCGAAAAGTCGCGGGGTAACCATGTATACGCGCGTTCATAACATACAAAATAGGTGCCCTTAGCAGTCAGAAAAACAGGGGAGGAGAGCATCGGTAGGACATACGTATCAGTGCAAGCACTGTTCCCAAGTTGTGCTCTTGGATTTCGACCCAAACCTTTCAAGCAGAAATTACCAAGGTGCGGTACAATCCATATTGGGGACGAGCTCTTAAGCTGTCTATCACCCACTGACGTACTATACTCAGTCTCACTCAGATCCTTATAGGCCTGCACTTCTTCATCTGGAATGAGTGATGCATCAAAAATATCTCTATCCAGATCTGCTATGGCTATCGCCAAAGGCTTGTGGTACGGCCCAGGACCAAAATTGACAGACCGCGGCTCTCGACTGGGGTAGGAATCTAGTGCACTACGGAACATAGTTTGGAATGCTCGAGCTGAACCCTGGGAGCTGTATGGAAGGACCAAATACGGAATACCCCTATCCATGGTGTGTGGCATTAACCCACATACCCAACAATTGGTAGTATTCACCACCAACTGATGCTGATGTAGAAGTTGAACAAAGGAATTATTCATGAATTCCGCACGCCTAACCTGCTCATGTTGAGGCAAAGGATGAAAGGAATGTGGGGAGACAGTGGTGAGGGAACTTAGGTTAGGAGAAAAGGTAGGTGAAACAGAAGGCAAGAACAACGGCACTCCGAAATACACTCCACCCACCAATAACATAGACAAGGCCAGAAACAGTAGAAACACCTGAAACAAAAAACATTTTGTTCGTACAACCCTCCATAATTCTGATCTCTGTGCCAACACCCTTTCTTCTTCCAACAGCTTAGAGAATGCCATCCTCTACAAACCGTCCGTGACGTACTTGACGCACTTCGTTCTGAGTAGCGATTATCAATCCCCAGGAGTTCCCAGAGATCGACAAAAGTAACCAACCTAGCGTCAGAAACCTGCTAAACAGAAAGGAGTACCCGCACGGCCCTACGGTGACCCGGATGGCGAGGTTTCCACGAAACGTTCAAATTTATTACAAGTCTCTTAGCAGTGGAAAAGCACAAACAACTCAAAAAGAAAGGATGTAATCGTTCATAATAGTCGTAGCGTCAAAAACCACTGTACTGTTACTTTTTATTAGTCCTTGAACGAAGAAAGTATCGACTTCTTCCAGGTCGAGTTTGCTCTAAAAACAATTGTTCAGCTGACGCAACAGTGTTCGATGAAGTGGACAACGAGTCAGACCTTGGGTTCTCTACTACTGATGACTCCACATGTGGATCTGGCAGTGACGAATCCTCCTCCACAAGTTGAGCATCACTAAATGGCACAAAGTGCAAAGGAGTCTCAGTTTCTGAGGCCGAAATCCCAGTCCTCACCCAACCGTCAGTTGGTAAGGGGATCGGTACCTTCTTTGTGTGGCTGGCATGCACCCAGTTTTTCCGACCCTCCAGTCGAACCGCTGTCCTCGTCGTCAATAAGACTTGATAGGGTCCGACGAATCTTGGCTCCAAGTTACGCTTTCGACCAAAATTTCGGGTAACCACCCAGTCTCCTGGCCGGAGCTGGTGTCCAGGACCCTCTGTCTGCGCCGGTAGAGCTTCAAGGACCTGTTGATGGATTAACCGTAGTTTAGTGGTCAAATCATGCAAGTAATCAATTAACATTGGATACTCAAGACTATCAAAAGCCCTAGGCCTCGGGACTCCCCAAATATTCGCAGGGCGACCGAACACAATCTCATATGGGCTAAGCCCTACTCGAGAGTGTATGGTTGCTCTGGTCGATAGGAGAGCCAGAGGCAAGGCATCAGGCCATGACAGACCAGTCGTAGCTTGAACCTTAGCGAGTTTCAGCTTCAGGGTACCATTGTACCCTTCAACCAAACCCGCTGCCTGAGGATGATTAGCACTGTGGAATTTCTGTCGAATTCCCAGGCCCTTACACACACTCTGCATTACACTTCCCACAAACTCACTCCCATTATCCGACCATACAATCCGGGGCATTCCGTACCGAGGAAAGTATTCCTTCAGCAGGATTTTTGCTGTGGACAGGGCAGTGTTATCCTTAAGAGGATAGGCCTCAATCCATCTGGAGAACGCGCAAACCACAACCAAAACATACTTCAGGTTATTGCATCTCTCCATATTGATAAAGTCCAGCTGGATAACCTCAAAGGGACAAGCAGGAGGAGCAAAATGACCAGGAGGAGTGGGGGTGCCTTTTCCGGGATTATGCATCAAACACACCATACAATTCTTAACCACTCTTTCGGCACACTTAGCAATACCCTCATTCCTCCATACAGGGGACAAGAACTTACATATTCCTTTCGCACTAATATGTGACAACCCATGAGCCATCGTCACGACAGCTAATACGTACGCATCTGGTAACATCCACCTCTGACATTCCGTCAGGTCAACCCAACATCCATGCATATCCAATTTCCCTGTACTTTCTTTCCACTTGGTCTTTTCAGCTTCAGTAGCTTCGTTCTGAATTGCTTTCACACTCTCAACGGTATTTTCACACATACCAGTCTCCGTCGGCCACCTTACTGAACTCGTAACATACATTCGAGTCGCAATATTCTTAGCCGTTTCCTTAGCGATTTCATCCGCAAATGCATTACCACGACCAACATCATCCGTCACTTTTCGATGTGCACTGCATTTAACAATCGCCACTTGTTTAGGCAACGTAAGTGCATCCAAAAGATCATTCACGAGATGCCCGTGTTGGATCTTCGTACCATGCGATGTCATAAATCCTCTTTCTCTCCACAATCTTCCAAAGTTATGCGCAACACCAAATGCATACTGACTGTCAGTAAACACATTCACTCGCTTTCCCTTCGACAGAACACACGCTCTTGTCAATGCAATTAACTCTGCCGCTTGCGCGGAATTCTGATTCAATCTCGCAGTTTCCACAACCGTGCTCAACGTCACCACAGCATACGCAGTCGTCACATCGCCATTCGGCAATTTGAAGCAAGAACCATCCACATACAAAGTACCATCGGGATCTGCCAAGGGAGTGTTTTTCAGGTCCACACGACCTTTTGTTTCTTCCTCAGTCCGTAAATAACAATCATGTGGCAGCACATCATCTGATTCCATATTAATCGGCAACAATGTCGCCGGATTCAGTACATTACAACGTTTGATCTGTATATGACTTGCCAAAAGGGTCAGCTCGTACCCAGACAACCTTGCACTCGTCAGATGTTGAGTCTTTGTCCGATTCAAGAGCGTATCAACTGCATGCGGAACCATTACTATGAGCATATTATCCATGACCAAACCTGCGGATTGTCGAATAGACGCCGCAGCTGCCGCTGTTGCCCTCAAGCAACTCGGCAACGCTCTAGCTACCGGGTCTAAGGTTGAGGAAAAATATGCACACGGACGCTGCTTATCACCAAATTGTTGCGTTAAAACACTCAACGCACAACCGTCCCTCTCATGGACGTATAATGTGAATGGCTTGCTGTAATCAGGAGTACCTAACACAGGAGCCGAACACAACGCATCACGTAGTTCAGAAAAACTTTTCTGACATTCCTCCGTCCAAGGCAAAGGAGTCGAAACGTCCTTGCACGTGAGAGCTACCAATGGCTTCGCTAACAGTGAAAAGTTCGGAATCCACTGTCTGCAGTATGACGTGATACCTAGAAAGGCACGCACATCTCTCTGAGTTGTTGGCACAGTCATTCGAGCAATTGCTGCAATTCGTTCAGGGGTCAACCTTCTTCCCGCCTTTGACAATAAGTGACCGAGATAGGTAACTTCTTGACAACAATATTGCAGTTTGGAAGGTGACACTTTATGATGTAATGCACAGAGATGCTGTAACAGAGACACTGTAGCGGCTCTACAGAGCTGTTCAGTGTCAGCAGCGACCAATAGATCATCAACGTACTGAATCAAGGCTGCACCAGCCGGTAACACAAACGCATCAAGTTGACTCTTAAGAGCTTGGCTGTAAATTGATGGACTCTCACAGTAGCCCTGTGGTGCGCGCTTGAATCGGAAACTGCGACCACCTAATGAGAAACCGAACAAATCTCTGCTTTCCTCAGCAATCGGAATGCTAAAGAACGCATTCTTCAGATCGATCACCGAGAACCATGATGCAGTGGCTGGAATCAGAGTCAGTAAAGCTGTAATGTCTGGCACCACAGGATACTGCGGAACAACGACTTTATTCACCTCCCGTAAGTCGATAACTAGACGGTACACAGGAGGTTTGGAGGGAGCCGTTCGTTTCAGAATAGGCAACACGGGACTATTGCACACATTACCCCGTGTCTCCTCAATAACATCTTTACCGATCAGATCGTAAATGATCGCTAACAGTGCCCTTTCACCATCAAGGGAAATACGATACTGAGGTATACGTGGCAAACGCGCACCAACTTTCAGTTGGACAACATAAGGTGGTATATCCAACAGGCCCACGTCATTGGGACCTGTCGCCCACAAGGAGTCCGGAAGAGATCTCAATGCCGCCGGGAGCTTGTCGATCGATAAATACATAGGGGAAATCACGCTCTTACCCAACGTAAGCTCCACACCCGTAGGAGAACAGTACAAAGTCGCATGTAACCTTTTCAACAAATCTAAGCCCAAAAGATTCTCACCACAACCAGTAGTCAAAATCAAGGGAGCTTCTAGCTCATGAGACCCAATTGTAAGGGGCAAAGGGCTAGAAACTGGATTGCTAACGGGGGCGCCAGAGAATCCAACGGAAACATTCGTTAAGCCAGACAAAGGCGCGCCAGGGAGTTTCGAATGCATGATGGAACTTTTTGCTGCACCAGTGTCCAACAGAAAAGGCTCAACGACGCCCAAAGTGGCTACTGCAACATAAGGCCCTCTCTGATCAACCGGAACTGATACTTCTCCCTTCCTTTGTCCATGGCTGTCCTAGTAGATACCATCCGCATCAACATCACACTCAACATAGCAATCATCCACATGATACTGTGCAGACCGACCGGACGATGGTTCGCGCCGATCGAAACAATTGTGCGAGTCCGAAGACGTGGCAAAGCGGTCGGCCTGATTCTGGGTAACTCCGCGACCTCTACCACGGGAAGCCTGTTGAGGACCACTACGTCCTCCTCGAGCCGACACACCATTGGTCCGATCACGGAGAACCGGACAATCGAACTTCAGATGGCCCTCCCCACGACAATATGCGCATTGATTATATCCCAGCACAAAGCGAGGTGCGGGCGAAACATTTCGCGTCTGCGATCTGGAGAACTGTGGTTGTGATCTGTTTAGCTGCTGTGTATCACTGAAATTCGAACGCGGAGGATAGGCTTGCTGCAATAAGACCTTAGTTTTAAGATCCTTCGTTTTCTTATCTGCGCGCTCACGTTCCTCCTTTTCTCTATTTTCGTAATATTGGGCCGTAGCCAATATTTGGGCAGTGGTAGAAACAGCCCACGAACTCTCAGAATTCTTCAACTTGTTGCTAAGGTCGGGCAACAAGTTCGATACAAACTTATCAACGAACAGCCGCTGACCACCCTCAGAACCCATGTCCTGACCGCTATGATCAACAAACGCTTCCTCAAATCTCGTAAAGAAATCAGAAACACTTTCATCCCTCTTTTGTTTGCACGCTGATAATTTGTCCCAATTGACGCGCATCGCTGGCATAAGTGTTTTCATGAGGGTAATTATCCTCTGAGGCAAAGCCACAATAATCTGTTCAGGTTTAGCCCCACCGACCTGCCGGGCATCTGCCGCTGTAAGGGCAGCCCAGTCACCGCCTAGCTCGGCTACGTGATTCTCGTGACGAATTTTCGCCCAAATCGGCTGAGGCACCACATTGCCAAACAACATGTCAATATCGGCTAGGTTCATGACAGTAGCATCCACCAATTGGGACAGCTCCTTGTAATAACCCGCAGGATTCATACGGGGATCAGGCAAGGATTGCTTCACTTGTAAAACTTCCGATCGTTTCCAAGGGAGGTGTATCCACACTCTCTGGAAATGGCCTGGGACAGGAGGGTTAGCAGCCGGATCACCTGGCATCCATACCGGGGGAACTTCCCGCATGGGATATTGACCAGGTTGTGCCATCCATTCCGCAGTCGCGTCCTTAAACAACGCACGAGGTTGCACCATACATCGAAAGGATAACAAGCGTTCTAGGGCCTCTCGAACTTTGTCACCCACGATTACACCCGTGGCAAACCGAAGCTGTAGCTCGGAAACCTCAGGTGGTATATCATCGGCTATATCATCGTCCCACTCCTCTTTCAATGACTTACACAATTCTTCAAACACAAATCGTTGCGTGGGCACATTAAACTGAGAAAACGTTTCAAACACTACACGTGGGGTGTATTTAACAGGGTTACGAATCCATCTACGTGCCGTTTTCACCAACGATTCACGTTCTCTACCATCAGGAAGCTGACTGCGTCTTTGAGCGACATCTGAAAGAGTCGAGCCAAGTATCGGCCCAAAAAGCGGAGAATAAAGAGAAGCAACAGCAGTCATGAGACGACTACGAACAGAAGGAGAAGAGGAAGAAGATGCAGGCGTAGCAACAATAGGGGTGGAAACAGTGGAAGTAGACGCAGCAGCAGGAACAACAGGAATGACAGGCTGAGGAGGGACTTGGAAAGGCGCAGTAGGGAGAGAAGCCGGGACAAGAGGACGTACGATCTGTGGCCCAAGGGGATTCGGGAGTACGGGAGGAACTGCGGGCTGACCAGCAGCCGCCAAAACAGCGGGTTGAGGAAGAGGTGGACGAACGGGACCCATAACATCGGGAGCATAGGGAGGTGGTGATTTCATCAGATAAGACAAGAGCGAATCCTCCACCGCTTCTTCACCTGTCTTGTCAATATTAGAAGGTAGCACCGGATAACATTTATCCACTGCCATATGGTGAAGCCGAGCACTAACTTCCTGCTCTTTCTCATCTTTGTCTAACTGATATTGTTCTGCATTGCGCATCACCGTGATAACACCTTCTCTTTTATTTTTCTTATTCTGTTTGATTTCTTTCTGCTTGGCCTCTTTCCGCCATAACCGGAAGGAATCAAACATGGCCGGCCTAGCTTTCTTCTTAAATAATTTAGCTTCCAAATTATCTAAAACGGTAGTCTCGAAACTACCATGAGATGGCCAACTAAGGACGCCATCATTTTTAGTGTAGCGAACCCAATATTCATTATATACAATAGGACCCACGCCATGACGACTATAGAGCTCGTAAATTGGAGTTCCAACCGGAGGTATCGGACATGAATCCTCCAGCCGGGAATCCATGCTGCAACATTTGAGAAACCCAAACAAAGTACTACGGCCAGGCATCGTGCACACTAACCGAGTATACAAACTTCAAGGGCTATCGAGTTACGATGTCCTCGCAAAAATTGCAAGACCCTCGGTTTTTGGCAATTGCAATCGTCAAATAAAACCCAACAACTAAGAACCACGAATGCTATGGAACCATGCAAACAACAAAGCAACACTGGGAGCGACCCACAAATACTTAACTGAGAGAACAATGGCGTCACCAGGAAGGCCCGTCTATCGTCTCGCCGTACAAAGGACTACGCCAGGCGCCAAAACAGGTCGACAGTCAGGGCATCGGTCCGTCGCAGCCGTCAGGAGGCGGGGATCTCCGCGGGAAGAGGCGTCGGGCCACTTATTTCGACAACTGGATCGATGAAGCGGGGTGCACCTTCCCTCGGCGATTTCACACGAAGTTCCTCACGATCGTCGGGCTTTGGACCGGTACCGTTGATGTCGCCCCACGTTGGGCGCCAACTGAAGGACTGGGTTATTCTTAAGACCCAGCGGTGCCAGGGAACAACACCTGAAACCTTCGTGGGTTACCTGTTCTGGCGTACCAAACACAGAGACACGGGACACTTCCAGCGACGTCAGAGATCAGCGTTTATTTACGGCAGGGATACAGAGGTCACAAGAAGTACACAACGTGTAGGTTCTCGGAGACTGCTTCAAATTCGTAGAAGTGGATCGCTCCTTTTATACAAGTTTTTGCCATAGCACAGTATGGCGAACAAAGGTTACAACTCAGTTCCCACAATAAACTTCAAAAGGGTCGTGTTCATGTTTCAGGAGGCCGGAACATAATTACAACAGTCTTGCCGGTTCTCAACTGTAAAAACATATTCCCTCCGCAATAAACACATTCCATCCTAACCATAAACACATTAAGAGGAAGGACGAAAAACAGATGCAAGGAAAGGGCAAGAATACACAACAGGTTAGAAAAGAGTGTCAGGGGCAATAAAAGAAACTCGATAGAAGGGTCAAAGACCTCGTGTCTAATGTATGCGTGGCTGAAACAATAGACCGGAGCGGCAAGATGAGCCTTGAGCGGGGCCATCTGCCTTACTCGTGTCATTTCCCCCATCGTAAAAGTCACCTCAAAGAAACACGTGTCCTTCGTGCAAGCTTGAAAGTCCCAGGGTCACGAAGCGGACAAAAAAGCCCGTTCGCTGGCTACCTGAGGGCAAGAAACAAAATGGATGCCATATCTAAAATGGAACCCGAGGGTTCGGATGAACAAACCCAAAAATGAGACGAACCATACGTGGCTGCATAGCGCAACTACGTACACCCACTATACTCGTCATTTGCGGTTCGGGGATACCAAACTCATCCATATTCGTCATCACTCAAAAAGTGCCGTCCCGTCTCATACGGAACCTCACTAGCCCCTGTATGTCTCTATCATTATTCTCCAGCCCCCTTGTGTCTCCATCATTATTCTCCAGCCCCCTCTGTGTCTCTATCATTTTTCTCCAGCCCCCCTGTGTGTCTCCATCATTATTCTCCAGCCCCCGTGTCTCTCTATCATTATTCTCCAGCCCCCTTGTGTCTCCATCATTATTCTCCAGCCCCCATTGTGTCTCCATCATTATTCTCCAGCCCCCGTGTGTCTCCCAAGATAACTCTCCAGCTACCTGTGTTTCTCCATCATTATTCTCCAGTCCCCTGTTTTCCATCATTATTCTCCAGCCCCGTGTGTCTCCCAACATTACTCTCCAGCTCCCTGTGTTTATCCATCATTATTCCCCAACCCCGTGTGTTTCCATCATTATTCTCCAGCCCCCCTGTGTGTCTCTATCATTATTCTCCAGCCCCCGTGTGTCTCTATCATTATTCTCCAGCCCCCCCTGTGTCTTCATCATTATTCTACAGTCCTGTGTCTCCATCAATTTTCTCCAGCCCCGTGTGTCTCTATCATTATTCTATAGCCCCCCTTGTGTCTCTATCATTATTCTCCAGCCCCCCTGTGTCTCCATCATTATTCTCCAGCCCCCCTGTGTGTCTCCATCATTATTCTCCAGCCCCCGTGTCTCTCCCAACATTACTCTCCAGCTCCCTGTGTTTATCAATCATTATTCTCCAGCCCCCCTGTGTCTCTATCATTGTTCTCCAGCCTCCCTGTGTGTCTCCATCATTATTCTCCAGCCCCCGTGTGTCTCTATCATTATTCTCCAGCCCCCCTTGTGTCTCCATCATTATTCTCCAGCCCCCCTGTGTGTCTCCATCCTTATTCTCCAGACCCGTGTGTCTCTATCATTAGTCTCCAGACCCCGTGTGTCTCTATCATTATTCTCCAGCCCCCGTGTGTCTCCATCCTTATTCTTATTATTCTCCAGCCCCCGTGTGTCTCCATCATTATTCTCCAGACCCCCTTGTGTCTCCATCATTATTCTCCAGTCCTGTGTCTCCATCAATATTCTCCAGCCCCTGTGTGTCTCCATCAATATTCTCCAGCCCCCGTGTTTCTCCATCATTATTCTCCAGCCCCCGTGTGTCTCCATCATTATTCTCCAGCCCCGTGTGTCTATATCATTATTCTCCAGCCCCCGTGTGTCTCCATCATTATTCTCATTATTCTCCAGCCCCCGTGTGTCTCCATCATTATTATCCAGACCCCCTTGTGTCTCAATCATTATTCTCCAGTCCTGTGTCTCCATCAATATTCTCCAGCCCCATGTGCCTCCATCATTATTCTCCAGTTCCCAATGTCTCCATCAATTTTCTCCAGACCCCCGTGTGTCTCCATCATTATTCTCCAGACCCCCTTGTGTCTCCATCATTATTCTCCAGCCCCCCTGTGTCTCCATCATTATTCTCCAGCCCCCCTGTGTGTCTCCATCATTATTCTCCAGCTCCCCTGTGTGTCTCCATCATTATTCTCCAGCCCCCGTGTGTCTCCCAACATTACTTTCCAGCTCCCTGTGTTTCTCCATCATTATTCTCCAGTCCCCTGTGTCACCATCATTATTCTCCAGCTCCTGTGTGTCTCCCAACATTACTCTCCAGCTCCCTGTGTTTATCAGCCATTATTCTCCAGCCCCCGTGTGTCTGCATCATTATTCTCCAGCCCCCCTGTGTGTCTCCATCATTATTCTCTAGCCCCTGTATGTCTCTATCATTATTCTCCAGCCCCCCTTGTGTCTCCATCATTATTCTCCAGCCCCCTCTGTGTCTCTATCATTTTTCTCCAGCCCCCCTGTGTGTCTCCATCATTATTCTCCAGCCCCCGTGTGTCTCTATCGGATGTATGATGTTACAACGCACACTTTTACAACGCATGCACTTACAACGCATTTTTTACAACGCATAATCCATTACAACGCATGACATTACAACGCAGGACACTACAACGCATTTAAAAAAAATACCTTTACAACGCATTACCATTACAACGCATACTACCTTTACAACGCATACCATTACAACGCATAATATTAAATTACATTTAAGGGAAGTATTAGATAGTATAGGGGTAAAAATTACTAATCTAACTCCAGGGGGTGCAATAGTAGGTTAAGTGTTGGATAGTATAGGGGTAAAAATTACTATTCTAACTCCAGGGGGTGCATCAGTAGGGTAAGTGTTGGATAGTGTAGGGGTAAAAATTACTATTCTAACTCCAGGGGGTGCAACAGTAGGGTAAGTGTTGGATACTATAGGGGTAAAAATTACTATTCTAACTCCAGGGGGTGCAACAGTAGGGTAAGTGTTGGATAGTATAGGGGTAAAAATTACTATTCTAACTCCAGGGGGTGCATCAGTAGGGTAAGTGTTGGATAGTATAGGGGTAAAAATTACTATTCTAACTCCAGGGGGTGCATCAGTAGGGTAAGTGTTGGATAGTATAGGGGTAAAAATTACTATTCTAACTCCAGGGGGTGCATCAGTAGGGTAAGTGTTGGATAGTATAGGGGTAAAAATTACTATTCTAACTCCAGGGGGTGCATCAGTAGGGTAAGTGTTGGATAGTATAGGGGTAAAAATTACTATTCTAACTCCAGGGGGTGCATCAGTAGGGTAAGTGTTGGATAGTATAGGGGTAAAAATTACTATTCTAACTCCAGGGGGTGCATCAGTAGGGTAAGTGTTGGATAGTATAGGGGTAAAAATTACTATTCTAACTCCAGGGGGTGCATCAGTAGGGTAAGTGTTGGATAGTATAGGGGTAAAAATTACTATTCTAACTCCAGGGGGTGCATCAGTAGGGTAAGTGTTGGATAGTATAGGGGTAAAAATTACTATTCTAACTCCAGGGGGTGCAACAGTAGGGTAAGTGTTGGATAGTGTAGTGTAATATTATGCGTTGTAATGGTATGCGTTGTAATGGTAGTATGCGTTGTAATGGAATGCGTTGTAAAGGTAGTTTTTAAAAATGCGTTGTAATGGTATGCGTTGTAATGTCATGCGTTGTAATGGGTTATGCGTTGTAAAAAATGCGTTGTAAAGGTAGTGCGTTGTAAAAGTTGCGTTGTAAAGGTTGTTCCCCGTCTCTATCATTATTCTCCAGCCCCCATTGTGTCTCCATCATTATTCTCCAGCCCCGTGTGTCTCCCAAGATTACTCTCCAGCTACCTGTGTTTCTCCATCATTATTCTCCAGTCCCCTGTTTTCCATCATTATTCTCCAGCCCCGTGTGTCTCCCAACATTACTCTCCAGCTCCCTTTGTTTATCCATCATTATTCCCCAACTCCCGTGTGTTTCCATCATTATTGTCCAGCCCCCCTGTGTGTCTCTATCATTATTCTCCAGCCCCCGTGTGTCTCTATCATTATTCTCCAGCCCCCCCTGTGTCTTCATCATTATTCTACAGTCCTGTGTCTCCATCAATTTTCTCCAGCCCCATGTGTCTCTATCATTATTCTATAGCCCCCCTTGTGTCTCCATCATTATTCTCCAGCCCCCCTGTGTCTCCATCATTATTCTCCAGCCCCCCTGTGTGTCTCCATCATTATTCTCCAGCCCCCGTGTCTCTCCCAACATTACTCTCCAGCTCCCTGTGTTTATCAATCATTATTCTCCAGCCCCGTGTGTCTCCATCATTATTCTCCAGCCCCCCTGTGTCTCTATCATTGTTCTCCAGCCTCCCTGTGTGTCTCCATCATTATTCTCCAGCCCCCGTGTGTCTCTATCATTATTCTCCAGCCCCCCTTGTGTCTCCATCATTATTCTCCAGCCCCCTGTGTCTCCATCATTATTCTCCAGCCCCCGTGTGTCTCTATCATTATTCTCCAGTCCCTGTGTGTCGCCGTCATTATTCTTTAGCCCCCGTGTGTCTCTATCATTATTCTTCTGTGCCTGTGTGTCTCCATCATTATCCTCTAGTCCCTGTGCGTCTCTATCATTATTCTCTAGCCCCCCTTGTGTCTCCATCATTATTCTCTAGTCCCTGTGTGTCTCAATCATTAGTCTCCAGCCCCATGTGTCTCCATCATTATTCTCCAGCCCCGTGTGTCTCCATCATTATTCTCCAGCCCCCGTGTGTCTCTATCATTATTCTCCAGCCCCCGTGTGTCTCCATCATTCTTCTCATTAGTCTCCAGCCCTGTGTGTCTCCATCATTATTCTCCAGACCCCTTGTGTCTCCATCATTATTCTCCAGTCCTGTGTCTCCATCAATATTCTCCAGCCCCATGTGTCTCCATCATAATTTTCCAGCTCCCTATGTCTTCATCATTATTCTCCAGACCCCCTTGTGTCTCCATCATTTTTCTCGAGTCCTGTGTCTCCATCAATATTCTCCAGCCCTGTGCGTCTCTATCATTATTCTCCAGCCCACCCTTGTGTCTCCATCCTTATTCTCCAGCCCCCCTGTGTCTCCATCATTATTCTCCAGCCCCCCTGTGTGTCTCCATCATTATTCTCCAGCTCCCCTGTGTGTCTCCATCATTATTCTCCAGCCCCGTGTGTCTCCCAACATTACTCTCCAGCTCCCTGTGTATATCAATCATTATTCTCCAGCCCCCCTGTATGTCTCTATCATTATTCTCCAGCCCTCCTTGTGTCTCCATCATTATTCTCCAGCCCCCTGTGTCTCTATCATTATTCTCCAGTCCCTGTGTGTCGCCATCATTATTCTTCAGCCCCCGTGTGTCTCTATCATTATTCTTCTGTCCCTGTGTGTCTCTATCATTAGTCTCCAGCCCCGTGTATCTCCATCATTATTCTCCAGCCCCCGTGTGTCTCCATCATTATTCTCATTATTCTCCAGCCCCGTGTGTCTCCATCATTATTCTCCAGCCCCCGTAGTCTCTATCATTAGTCTCCAGACCCCCTTGTGTCTCCATCATTATTCTCCAGTCCTGTGTCTCCATCAATATTCTCCAGCCCCATGTGTCTCCATCATTATTCTCCAGCCCCGTGTGTCTCCCAACATTACTCTCCAGCTCCATGTGTTTATCCATCATTATTCCCCAACCCCGTGTGTTTCCATCATTATTCTCCAGCCCCCCTGTGTGTCTCTATCATTATTCTCCAGCCCCCGTGTGTCTCTATCATTATTCTCCAGCCCCCCTTGTGTCTCCATCATTATTCTCCAGCCCCCCTGTGTCTTCATCATTATTCTACGGTCCTGTGTCTCCATCCTTATTCTCCAGACCCGTGTGTCTCTATCATTAGTCTCCAGACCCCGTGTGTCTCTATCATTATTCTCCAGCCCCCGTGTGTCTCCATCCTTATTCTTATTATTCTCCAGCCCCCGTGTGTCTCCATCATTATTCTCCAGACCCCCTTGTGTCTCCATCATTATTCTCCAGTCCTGTGTCTCCATCAATATTCTCCAGCCCCTGTGTGTCTCCATCAATATTCTCCAGCCCCCGTGTTTCTCCATCATTATTCTCCAGCCCCCGTGTGTCTCCATCATTATTCTCCAGCCCCGTGTGTCTATATCATTATTCTCCAGCCCCCGTGTGTCTCCATCATTATTCTCATTATTCTCCAGCCCCCGTGTGTCTCCATCATTATTATCCAGACCCCCTTGTGTCTCAATCATTATTCTCCAGTCCTGTGTCTCCATCAATATTCTCCAGCCCCATGTGCCTCCATCATTATTCTCCAGTTCCCAATGTCTCCATCAATTTTCTCCAGACCCCCGTGTGTCTCCATCATTATTCTCCAGACCCCCTTGTGTCTCCATCATTATTCTCCAGCCCCCCTGTGTCTCCATCATTATTCTCCAGCCCCCCCTGTGTGTCTCCATCATTATTCTCCAGCTCCCCTGTGTGTCTCCATCATTATTCTCCAGCCCCCGTGTGTCTCCCAACATTACTCTCCAGCTCCCTGTGTTTCTCCATCATTATTCTCCAGCCCCCGTGTGTCTGCATCATTATTCTCCAGCCCCCTGTGTGTCTCCATCATTATTCTCTAGCCCCTGTATGTCTCTATCATTATTCTCCAGCCCCCTCTGTGTCTCTATCATTTTTCTCCAGCCCCCCTGTGTGTCTCCATCATTATTCTCCAGCCCCCGTGTGTCTCTATCGGATGTATGACGTTACAACGCACACTTTTACAACGCATGCACTTACAACGCATTTTTTACAACGCATAATCCATTACAACGCATGACATTACAACGCAGGACACTACAACGCATTTTAAAAAAATACCTTTACAACGCATTACCATTACAACGCATACTACCTTTACAACGCATACCATTACAACGCATAATATTAAATTACATTTAAGGTAAGTATTAGATAGTATAGGGGTAAAAATTACTAATCTAACTCCAGGGGGTGCAATAGTAGGTTAAGTGTTGGATAGTATAGGGGTAAAAATTACTATTCTAACTCCAGGGGGTGCATCAGTAGGGTAAGTGTTGGATAGTATAGGGGTAAAAATTACTATTCTAACTCCAGGGGGTGCAATAGTAGGGTAAGTGTTGGATAGTGTAGGGGTAAAAATTACTATTCTAACTCCAGGGGGTGCAACAGTAGGGTAAGTGTTGGATACTATAGGGGTAAAAATTACTATTCTAACTCCAGGGGGTGCAACAGTAGGGTAAGTGTTGGATAGTATAGGGGTAAAAATTACTATTCTAACTCCAGGGGGTGCATCAGTAGGGTAAGTGTTGGATAGTATAGGGGTAAAAATTACTATTCTAACTCCAGGGGGTGCATCAGTAGGGTAAGTGTTGGATAGTATAGGGGTAAAAATTACTATTCTAACTCCAGGGGGTGCATCAGTAGGGTAAGTGTTGGATAGTATAGGGGTAAAAATTACTATTCTAACTCCAGGGGGTGCATCAGTAGGGTAAGTGTTGGATAGTATAGGGGTAAAAATTACTATTCTAACTCCAGGGGGTGCATCAGTAGGGTAAGTGTTGGATAGTATAGGGGTAAAAATTACTATTCTAACTCCAGGGGGTGCATCAGTGGGGTAAGTGTTGGATAGTATAGGGGTAAAAATTACTATTCTAACTCCAGGGGGTGCATCAGTAGGGTAAGTGTTGGATAGTATAGGGGTAAAAATTACTATTCTAACTTCAGGGGGTGCATCAGTAGGGTAAGTGTTGGATAGTATAGGGGTAAAAATTACTATTCTAACTCCAGGGGGTGCAACAGTAGGGTAAGTGTTGGATAGTGTAGTGTAATATTATGCGTTGTAATGGTATGCGTTGTAATGGTAGTATGCGTTGTAATGGAATGCGTTGTAAAGGTAGTTTTTAAAAATGCGTTGTAATGGTATGCGTTGTAATGTCATGCGTTGTAATGGGTTATGCGTTGTAAAAAATGCGTTGTAAAGGTAGTACGTTGTAAAAGTTGCGTTGTAAAGGTTGTTCCCCGTCTCTATCATTATTCTCCAGCCCCCATTGTGTCTCCATCATTATTCTCCAGCCCCGTGTGTCTCCCAAGATTACTCTCCAGCTACCTGTGTTTCTCCATCATTATTCTCCAGTCCCCTGTTTTCCATCATTATTCTCCAGCCCCGTGTGTCTCCCAACATTACTCTCCAGCTCCCTTTGTTTATCCATCATTATTCCCCAACTCCCGTGTGTTTCCATCATTATTGTCCAGCCCCCCTGTGTGTCTCTATCATTATTCTCCAGCCCCCGTGTGTCTCTATCATTATTCTCCAGCCCCCCCTGTGTCTTCATCATTATTCTACAGTCCTGTGTCTCCATCAATTTTCTCCAGCCCCATGTGTCTCTATCATTATTCTATAGCCCCCCTTGTGTCTCCATCATTATTCTCCAGCCCCCCTGTGTCTCCATCATTATTCTCCAGCCCCCCTGTGTGTCTCCATCATTATTCTCCAGCCCCCGTGTCTCTCCCAACATTACTCTCCAGCTCCCTGTGTTTATCAATCATTATTCTCCAGCCCCGTGTGTCTCCATCATTATTCTCCAGCCCCCCTGTGTCTCTATCATTGTTCTCCAGCCTCCCTGTGTGTCTCCATCATTATTCTCCAGCCCCCGTGTGTCTCTATCATTATTCTCCAGCCCCCCTTGTGTCTCCATCATTATTCTCCAGCCCCCTGTGTCTCCATCATTATTTTCCAGCCCCGTGTGTCTCTATCATTATTCTCCAGTCCCTGTGTGTCGCCGTCATTATTCTTTAGCCCCCGTGTGTCTCTATCATTATTCTTCTGTGCCTGTGTGTCTCCATCATTATCCTCTAGTCCCTGTGCGTCTCTATCATTATTCTCTAGCCCCCCTTGTGTCTCCATCATTATTCTCTAGTCCCTGTGTGTCTCAATCATTAGTCTCCAGCCCCATGTGTCTCCATCATTATTCTCCAGCCCCGTGTGTCTCCATCATTATTCTCCAGCCCCCGTGTGTCTCTATCATTATTCTCCAGCCCCCGTGTGTCTCCATCATTCTTCTCATTAGTCTCCAGCCCTGTGTGTCTCCATCATTATTCTCCAGACCCCTTGTGTCTCCATCATTATTCTCCAGTCCTGTGTCTCCATCAATATTCTCCAGCCCCATGTGTCTCCATCATAATTTTCCAGCTCCCTATGTCTTCATCATTATTCTCCAGACCCCCTTGTGTCTCCATCATTTTTCTCGAGTCCTGTGTCTCCATCAATATTCTCCAGCCCTGTGCGTCTCTATCATTATTCTCCAGCCCACCCTTGTGTCTCCATCCTTATTCTCCAGCCCCCCTGTGTCTCCATCATTATTCTCCAGCCCCCCTGTGTGTCTCCATCATTATTCTCCAGCTCCCCTGTGTGTCTCCATCATTATTCTCCAGCCCCGTGTGTCTCCCAACATTACTCTCCAGCTCCCTGTGTATATCAATCATTATTCTCCAGCCCCCCTGTATGTCTCTATCATTATTCTCCAGCCCTCCTTGTGTCTCCATCATTATTCTCCAGCCCCCTGTGTCTCTATCATTATTCTCCAGTCCCTGTGTGTCGCCATCATTATTCTTCAGCCCCCGTGTGTCTCTATCATTATTCTTCTGTCCCTGTGTGTCTCTATCATTAGTCTCCAGCCCCGTGTATCTCCATCATTATTCTCCAGCCCCCGTGTGTCTCCATCATTATTCTCATTATTCTCCAGCCCCGTGTGTCTCCATCATTATTCTCCAGCCCCCGTAGTCTCCATCATTAGTCTCCAGACCCCCTTGTGTCTCCATCATTATTCTCCAGTCCTGTGTCTCCATCAATATTCTCCAGCCCCATGTGTCTCCGTCATTATTCTCCAGCCCCGTGTGTCTCCCAACATTACTCTCCAGCTCCCTGTGTTTATCCATCATTATTCCCCAACCCCGTGTGTTTCCATCATTATTCTCCAGCCCCCCTGTGTGTCTCTATCATTATTCTCCAGCCCCCGTGTGTCTCTATCATTATTCTCCAGCCCCCCTTGTGTCTCCATCATTATTCTCCAGCCCCCCTGTGTCTTCATCATTATTCTACGGTCCTGTGTCTCCATCAATTTTCTCCAGCCCCTGTGTGTCTCTATCATTATTCTATAGCCCCCCTTGTGTCTCCATCATTATTATTCAGCCCCCCTGTGTCTCCATCATTATTCTCCAGCCCCCCTGTGTGTCTCCATCATTATTCTCCAGCCCCAGTGTCTCTCCCAACATTACTCTCCAGCTCCCTGTGTTTATCAATCATTATTCTCCAGCCCCGTGTGTCTCCATCATTATTCTCCAGCCCCCCTGTGTCTCTATCATTATTCTCCAGCCTCCCTGTGTGTCTCCATCATTATTCTCCAGCCCCCGTGTGTCTCTATCATTATTCTCCAGCCCCCCTTGTGTCTCCATCATGATTCTCCAGCCCCCTGTGTCTCCATCATTATTCTCCAGCCCCCGTGTGTCTCTATCATTATTCTCCAGTCCCTGTGTGTCGCCATCATTATTCTTCAGCCCCCGTGTGTCTCTATCATTATTCTTCTGTCCCTGTGTGTCTCCATCATTATCCTCTAGTCCCTGTGCGTCTCTATCATTATTCTCCAGCCCCCCTTGTGTCTCCATCATTATTCTCTAGTCCCTGTGTCTCTCAATCATTAGTCTCCAGCCCCGTGTGTCTCCATCATTATTCTCTAGCCCCGTGTGTCTCCATCATTATTCTCCAGCCCCCGTGTTTCTCTATCATTATTCTCCAGCCCCCGTGTGTCTCCATCATTCTTCTCATTATTCTCTAGCCCCGTGTGTCTCCATCATTATTCTCCAGCCCCCGTGTTTCTCTATCATTATTCTCCAGCCCCCGTGTGTCTCCATCATTCTTCTCATTATTCTCCAGCCCCGTGTGTCTCCATCATTATTCTCCAGACCCCCTTGTGTCTCCATCATTATTCTCCAGTCCTGTGTCTCCATCAATATTCTCCAGCCCCATGTGTCTCCATCATTATTCTCCAGCTCCCTATGTCTCCATCATTATTCTCCAGACTCCCTTGTGTCTCCATCATTTTTCTCCAGTCCTGTGTCTCCATCAATATTCTCCAGCCCCGTGCGTCTCTATCATTATTCTCCAGCCCCCCTTGTGTCTCCATCATTATTCTCCAGCCCCCCTGTGTCTCCATCATTATTCTCCAGACCCCCTGTGTGTCTCTATCATTATTCTCCAGCTCCCCTGTGTGTCTCCTTCATTATTCTCCAGCCCCCGTGTGTCTCCCAATATTACTCTCCAGCTCCCTGTGTATATCAATAATTATTCTCCAGCCCCCCTGTATGTCTCTATCATTATTCTCCAGCCCCCCTTGTGTCTCCATCATTATTCTCCAGCCCCCTGTGTCTCTATTATTATTCTCCAGTCCCTGTGTGTCGCCATCATTATTCTTCAGCCCCCGTGTGTCTCTATCATTATTCTTCTGTCCCTGTGTGTCTCCATCATTATTCTCTAGTCCTTGTGCGTCTCCATCATTAGTCTCCAGCCCCCGTGTATCTCCATCATTATTCTCCAGCCCCCGTGTGTCTCTATCATTATTCTCCAGCCCCCGTGTGTCTCCATCATTATTCTCATTATTCTCCAGCCCCCGTGTGTCTCCATCATTATTCTCATTATTCTACAGCCCCCGTCGTCTCCATCATTATTCTCCAGACCCCCTTGTGTCTCCATCATTATTCTCCAGTCCTGTGTCTCCATCAATATTCTCTAGCCCCCGTGTGTCTCCATCATTATTCTACGGTCCTGTGTCTCCATCAACATTCTCCAGCCCCCCTGTGTCTCCATCATTATTCTCCAGCCCCCCTGTGTGTCTCCATCATTATTCTCCAGCTCCCCTATTTGTCTCCATCATTATTCTCCAGCCCCCGTGTGTCTCCCAACATTACTCTCCAGCTACCTGTGTTTCTCCATCATTATTCTCCAGCCCCCGTGTGTCTCCCAACATTACTCTCCAGCTCCCTGTGTTTATCCATCATTATTCCCCAACCCCCGTGTGTTTCCATCATTATTCTCCAGCCCCCCTGTGTGTCTCTATCATTATTCTCCAGCCCGTGTGTCATTATCATTATTCTCCAGCCCCCCTTGTGTCTCCATCATTATTCTCCAGCCCCCCTGTGTCTTCATCATTATTCTACGGTCCTGTGTCTCCATCATTTTTCTCCAGCCCCCGTGTGTCTCTATCATTATTCTATAGCCCCCCTTGTGTCTCCATCATTATTCTCCAGCCCCCCTGTGTCTCCATCATTATTCTCCAGCCCCCCTGTGTGTCACCATCATTATTCTCCAGCCTCCGTGTCTCTCCCAACATTACTCTCCAGCTCCCTGTGTTTATCAATCATTATTCTCCAGCCCCGTGTGTCTCCATCATTATTCTCCAGCCTCCCTGTGTGTCTCCATCATTATGCTCCAGCCCCGTGTGTCTCTATCATTATTCTCCAGCCCCCCTTGTGTCTTCATCATTATTCTCCAGCCCCCTGTGTCTCCATCATTATTCTCCAGCCCCCGTGTGTCTCTATCATTATTCTCCAGTCCCTGTGTGTCGCCATCATTATTCTTCAGGCCCCGTGTGTCTCTATCATTATTCTTCTGTCCCTGTGTGTCTCCATCATTATCCTCTAGTCCCTGTGCGTCTCCATCATTAGGCTCCAGCCCCCGTGTGTCTCCATCATTATTCTCCAGCCCCGTGTGTCTCTATTATTATTCTCATTATTCTCCAGCCCCCGTATGTCTCCATCAGTATTCTCATTATTCTCCAGCCCCGTGTGTCTCCATCATTATTCTCCAGACCCCCTTGTGTCTCCATCATTATTCTCCAGTCCTGTGTCTACATCAGTATTCTCCAGCCCCATGTGTCTCCATCATTATGCTCCAGTTCCCTATGTCTCCATCATTATTCTCCAGACCCCGTGTGTCTCCATCATTATTCTACGGTCCTGTGTCTCCATCAATATTCTCCAGCCCCCATGTGTCTCTATCATTATTCTCCAGCCCCCCTTGTGTCTCCAAAATTATTCTCCAGCCCCCCTGTGTCTCCATCATTATTCTCCAGCCCCCCTGTGTGTCTCCATCATTATTCTCCAGCTCCCCTATGTGTCTCCATCACTATTCTCCAGCCCCTGTGTGTCTCCCAACATTACTCTCCATCTCACTGTGTTTCTCCATCATTATTCTTCAGTCCCCTGTGTTGCCATCATTATTCTCCAGCCCCCGTGTGTCTCCCAACATTACTCTCCAGCTCCCTGTGTTTATCCATCATTATTCTCCAACTCCCATGTGTCTCCATCATTATTCTCCAGCCCCCCTGTGTGTCTCCATCATTATTCTCCAGCCCCCCTTGTGTCTCCATCGTTATTCTCCAGCCCCCCTGTGTCTGTATCATTATTTTCCAGCCCCCCTGTGTGTCTCCATCATTATTCTTCAGCTCCTGTGTGTCTCCATCATTATTCTCCAGCCCCTGTGTGTCTCCATCATTATACTCCAGCCCCTGTATGTCTCTATCATTATTCTCCAGCCCCCCTTGTGTCTCCATCATTATTCTCCGGCCCCTCTGTGACACCATCATTATTCTCCAGACAACCTTGTGTCACCATCATTATTTTCCAGCCCCTGTGTGTCTCCATCAATATTCTCCAGCCCCCGTGTTTCTCCATCATTATTCTCCAGCTCCCTATGTCTCCATCATTATTCTCCAGACCCCCTTGTGTCTCCATCATTTTTCTCCAGTCCTGTGTCTCCATCAATATTCTCCAGCCCCGTGCATCTCTATCATTATTCTCCAGCCCACCTGTGTGTCTCTATCATTATTCTCCAGCTCCCCTGTGTGTCTCCTTCATTATTCTCCAGCCCCGTGTGTCTCCCAACATTACTCTCCAGCTCCCTGTGTATATCAATCATTATTCTCCAGCCCCCCTGTATGTCTCTATCATTATTCTCCAGCCCCCCTTGTGTCTCCATCATTATTCTCCAGCCCCATGTGTCTCCATCATTATGCTCCAGTTCCCTATGCCTCCATCATTATTCTCCAGACCCCGTGTGTCTCCATCATTATTCTACGGTCCTGTGTCTCCATCAATATTCTCCAGCCCCCGTGTGTCTCTATCATTATTCTCCAGCCCCCCTTGTGTCTCCAAAATTATTCTCCAGCCCCCCTGTGTCTCCATCATTATTCTCCAGCCCCCCTGTGTGTCTCCATCATTATTCTCCAGCTCCCCTATGTGTCTCCATCACTATTCTCCAGCCCCTGTGTGTCTCCCAACATTACTCTCCATCTCACTGTGTTTCTCCATCATTATTCTTCAGTCTCCTGTGTCGCCATCATTATTCTCCAGCCCCCGTGTGTCTCCCAACATTACTCTCCAGCTCCCTGTGTTTATCCATCATTATTCTCCAACTCCCATGTGTCTCCATCATTATTCTCCAGCCCCCCTGTGTGTCTCCATCATTATTCTCCAGCCCCCCTTGTGTCTCCATCGTTATTCTCCAGCCCCCCTGTGTCTGTATCATTATTTTCCAGCCCCCCTGTGTGTCTCCATCATTATTCTTCAGCTCCTGTGTGTCTCCATCATTATTCTCCAGCCCCTGTGTGTCTCCATCATTATACTCCAGCCCCTGTATGTCTCTATCATTATTCTCCAGCCCCCCTTGTGTCTCCATCATTATTCTCCGGCCCCTCTGTGACACCATCATTATTCTCCAGACAACCTTGTGTCTCCATCATTATTTTCCAGCCCCTGTGTGTCTCCATCAATATTCTCCAGCCCCCGTGTTTCTCCATCATTATTCTCCAGCTCCCTATGTCTCCATCATTATTCTCCAGACCCCCTTGTGTCTCCATCATTTTTCTCCAGTCCTGTGTCTCCATCAATATTCTCCAGCCCCGTGCATCTCTATCATTATTCTCCAGCCCACCTGTGTGTCTCTATCATTATTCTCCATCTCCCCTGTGTGTCTCCTTCATTATTCTCCAGCCCCCGTGTGTCTCCCAACATTACTCTCCAGCTCCCTGTGTATATCAATCATTATTCTCCAGCCCCCCTGTATGTCTCTATCATTATTCTCCAGCCCCCCTTGTGTCTCCATCATTATTCTCCAGCCCCCTGTGTCTCTATTATTATTCTCCAGTCCCTGTGTGTCGCCATCATTATTCTTCAGCCCCCGTGTGTCTCTATCATTATTCTTCTGTCCCTGTGTGTCTCCATCATTATTCTTCAGCCCCCTTGTATCTCCATCATTATTCTCCAGCCCCGTGTGTCTCTATCATTATTCTCCAGCCCCCGTGTGTCTCCATCATTATTCTCATTATTCTCCAGCCCCCGTGTGTCTCCATCATTATTCTCATTATTCTACAGCCCCCGTCGTCTCCATCATTATTCTCCAGACCCCCTTGTGTCTCCATCATTATTCTCCAGTCCTGTGTCTCCATCAATATTCTCTAGCCCCCGTGTGTCTCTATCATTATTCTACGGTCCTGTGTCTCCATCAACATTCTCCAGCCCCCCTGTGTCTCCATCATTATTCTCCAGCCCCCCTGTGTGTCTCCATCATTATTCTCCAGCTCCCCTATGTGTCTCCATCATTATTCTCCAGCCCCCGTGTGTCTCCCAACATTACTCTCCAGCTACCTGTGCTTCTCCATCATTATTCTCCAGTCCCCTGTTTTCCATCATTATTCTCCAGCCCCCGTGTGTCTCCCAACATTACTCTCCAGCTCCCTGTGTTTATCCATCATTATTCCCCAACCCCCGTGTGTTTCAATCATTATTCTCCAGCCCCCCTGTGTGTCTCTATCATTATTCTCCAGCCCCGTGTGTCATTATCATTATTCTCCAGCCCCCCTTGTGTCTCCATCATTATTCTCCAGCCCCCCTGTGTCTTCATCATTATTCTACGGTCTTGTGTCTCCATCAATTTTCTCCAGCCCCCGTGTGTCTCTATCATTATTCTATAGCCCCCTTGTGTCTCCATCATTATTCTCCAGCCCCCCTGTGTCTCCATCATTATTCTCCAGCCCCCCTGTGTGTCACCATCATTATTCTCCAGCCCCCGTGTCTCTCCCAACATTACTCTCCAGCTCCCTGTGTGTCTCCATCATTATTCTCCAGCCCCTGTGTGTCTCTATCATTATTCTCCAGCCCCCCTTGTGTCTCCATCATTATTCTCCGGCCCCCCCTGTGACACCATCATTATTCTCCAGACACCCTTGTGTCTCCATCATTATTTTCCAGCCCCTGTGTGTCTCCATCAATATTCTCCAGCCCCCCGTGTTTCTCCATCATTATTCTCCAGCCCCGTGTGTCTCCATCATTATTCTCCAGCCCCCCTGTGTCTTCATCATTATTCTACGGTCTTGTGTCTCCATCAATTTTCTCCAGCCCCCGTGTGTCTCTATCATTATTCTATAGCCCCCCTTGTGTCTCCATCATTATTCTCCAGCCCCCCTGTGTCTCCATCATTATTCTCCAGCCCCCCTGTGTGTCACCATCATTATTCTCCAGCCCCCGTGTCTCTCCCAACATTACTCTCCAGCTCCCTGTGTGTCTCCATCATTATTCTCCAGCCCCTGTGTGTCTCTATCATTATTCTCCAGCCCCCCTTGTGTCTCCATCATTATTCTCCGGCCCCCCCTGTGACACCATCATTATTCTCCAGACACCCTTGTGTCTCCATCATTATTTTCCAGCCCCTGTGTGTCTCCATCAATATTCTCCAGCCCCCCGTGTTTCTCCATCATTATTCTCCAGCCCCGTGTGTCTCTATCATTATTCTCCAGCCCCCCTTGTGTCTCCATCATTATTCTCCAGCCCCCTGTGTCTCCATCATTATTCTCCAGCCCCCGTGTGTCTCTATCATTATTCTCCAGTCCCTGTGTGTCGCCATCATTATTCTTCAGCCCCCGTGTGTCTCTATCATTATTCTTCTGTCCCTGTGTGTCTCCATCATTATCCTCTAGTCCCTGTGCGTCTCCATCATTAGGCTCCAGCCCCCGTGTGTCTCCATCATTATTCTCCAGCCCCGTGTGTCTCTATTATTATTCTCATTATTCTCCAGCCCCCGTATGTCTCCATCAGTATTCTCATTATTCTCCAGCCCCGTGTGTCTCCATCATTATTCTCCAGACCCCCTTGTGTCTCCATCATTATTCTCCAGTCCTGGGTCTACATCAGAATTCTCCAGCCCCATGTGTCTCCATCATTATGCTCCAGTTCCCTATGTCTCCATCATTATTCTCCAGACCCCGTGTGTCTCCATCATTATTCTACGGTCCTGTGTCTCCATCAATATTCTCCAGCCCCCGTGTGTCTCTATCATTATTCTCCAGCCCCCCTTGTGTCTCCATCATTATTCTCCAGCCCCCCTGTGTCTCCATCATTATTCTCCAGCCCCCCTGTGTGTCTCCATCATTATTCTCCAGCTCCCCTATGTGTCTCCATCACTATTCTCCAGCCCCTGTGTGTCTCCCAACATTACTCTCCATCTCACTGTGTTTCTCTATCATTATTCTTCAGTCCCCTGTGTCGCCATCATTATTCTCCAGCCCCCGTGTGTCTCCCAACATTACTCTCCAGCTCCCTGTGTTTATCCATCATTATTCTCCAACTCCCATGTGTCTCCATCATTATTCTCCAGCCCCCCTGTGTGTCTCCATCATTATTCTCCAGCCCCGTGTGTCTCTATCATTATTCTCCAGCCCCCCTTGTGTCTCCATCGTTATTCTCCAGCCCCCCTGTGTCTTTATCATTATTTTCCACCCCCCCTGTGTGTCTCCATCATTATTCTTCAGCTCCTGTGTGTCTCCATCATTATTCTCCAGCCCCTGTGTGTCTCCATCATTATACTCCAGCCCCTGTGTGTCTCTATCATTATTCTCCAGCCCCCCTTGTGTCTCCATCATTATTCTCCGGCCCCTCTGTGACACCATCATTATTCTCCAGACACCCTTGTGTCTCCATCATTATTTTCCAGCCCCTGTGTGTCTCCATCAATATTCTCCAGCCCCCCGTGTTTCTCCATCATTATTCTCCAGCTCCCTATGTCTCCATCATTATTCTCCAGACCCCCTTGTGTCTCCATCATTTTTATCCAGTCCTGTGTCTCCATCAATATTCTCCAGCCCCGTGCATCTCTATCATTATTCTCCAGCCCCCCCTTGTGTCTCCATCATTATTCTCCAGCCCCCCTGTGTCTCCATCATTATTCTCCAGCCCCCCTGTGTGTCTCTATCATTATTCTCCAGCTCCCCTGTGTGTCTCCTTCATTATTCTCCAGCCCCCGTGTGTCTCCCAACATTACTCTCCAGCTCCCTGTGTATATCAATCATTATTCTCCAGCCCCCCTGTATGTCTCTATCATTATTCTCCAGCCCCCCTTGTGTCTCCATCATTATTCTCCAGCCCCCTGTGTCTCTATTATTATTCTCCAGTCCCTGTGTGTCGCCATCATTATTCTTCAGCCCCCGTGTGTCTCTATCATTATTCTTCTGTCCCTGTGTGTCCCCATCATTATTCTTCAGCCCCCGTGTATCTCCATCATTATTCTCCAGCCCCCGTGTGTCTCCATCATTATTCTCCAGCCCCCGTGTGTCTCTATCATTATTCTCCAGCCCCCGTGTGTCTCCATCATTATTCTCATTATTCTCCAGCCCCCGTGTGTCTCCATCATTATTCTCATTATTCTACAGCCCCCATCGTCTCCATCATTATTCTCCAGACCCCCTTGTGTCTCCATCATTATTCTCCAGTCCTGTGTCTCCATCAATATTCTCTAGCCCCCGTGTGTCTCTATCATTATTCTACGGTCCTGTGTCTCCATCAACATTCTCCAGCCCCCCTGTGTCATCATCATTATTCTCCAGCCCCCCTGTGTGTCTCCATCATTATTCTTCAGCTCCCCTATGTGTCTCCATCATTATTCTCCAGCCCCCGTGTGTCTCCCAACATTACTCTCCAGCTACCTGTGTTTCTCCATCATTATTCTCCAGTCCCCTGTTTTCCATCATTATTCTCCAGCCCCCGTGTGTCTCCCAACATTACTCTCCAGCTCCCTGTGTTTATCCATCATTATTTCCCAACCCCCGTGTGTTTCCATCATTATTCTCCAACCCCCTGTGTGTCTCTATCATTATTCTCCAGCCCCGTGTGTCATTATCATTATTCTCCAGCCCCCCTTGTGTCTCCATCATTATTCTCCAGCCCCCCTGTGTCTTCATCATTATTCTACGGTCTTGTGTCTCCATCAATTTTCTCCAGCCCCCGTGTGTCTCTATCATTATTCTATAGCCCCCCTTGTGTCTCCATCATTATTCTCCGCCCCCCCCTGTGACACCATCATTATTCTCCAGACACCCTTGTGTCTCCATCATAATTTTCCAGCCCCTGTGTGTCTCCATCAATATTCTCCAGCCCCCCGTGTTTCTCCATCATTATTCTCCAGCCCTGTGTGTCTATATCATTATTCTCCAGCCCCCGTGTGTCTCAATCATTATTCTCATTATTCTCCAGCCCCCTTGTGTCTCCATCATTATTCTCCAGTCATGTGTCTCCATCAATATTCTCCAGTCCCATGTGCCTCCATCATTATTCTCCAGTTCCCTATGTCTCTATCATTATTCTCCAGACCCCCGTGTGTCTCCATCATTATTCTACGGTCCTGTGTCTCCATCAATTTTCTCCAGCCCCGTGTGCCTCCATCATTATTCTCCAGACCCCCTTGTGTCTCCATCATTATTCTCCAGCCCCCCTGTGTCTCCATCATTATTCTCCAGCCCCCCTGTGTGTCTCCATCATTATTCTCCAGCTCCCCTGTGTCTCCATCATTATTCTCCAGCCCCCGTGTGTCTCCCAACATTACTCTCCAGCTCCCTGTGTTTCTCCATCATTATTCTCCAGTCCCCTGTGTCACCATCATTATTCTCCAGCTCCCGTGTGTCTCCCAACATTACTCTCCGTCTCCCTGTGTTTATCAACCATTATTCTCCAGCCCCCGTCTGTTTCCATCATTATTCTCCAGCCCCCCTGTGTGTCTCCATCATTATTCTCCAGCCCCTGTATGTCTCTATCATTATTCTCCAGCCCCCCTTGTGTCTCCATCATTATTCTCCAGCCCCCCTGTGTCTCTATCATTATTCTCCAGCCCCTGTATGTCTCTATCATTATTCTCCAGCCCCCTTGTGTCTCCATCATTATTCTCCAGCCCCCCTGTGTCTCTATCATTTTTCTCCAGCCCCCCTGTGTGTCTCCATCATTATTCTCCAGCCCCCGTGTGTCTCTATCAATATTCTCCAGCCCCCCTTGTGTCTCCATCATTATTCTCCAGACCCCATGTGTCTCCATCATTATTCTATGGTCCTGTGTCTCCATCAATATTCTCCAGCCCTCGTGTGTCTCTATCATTATTCTCCAGCCCCCCTTGTGTCTCCATCATTATTCTCCAGCCCCCCTGTGTCTCCATCATTATTCTCCAGCCCCCCTGTGTGTCTACATCATTATTCTCCAGCTCCCCTATGTGTCTCCAACACTATTCTCCAGCCCCTGTGTGTCTCCCAACATTACTCTCCATCTCACTGTGTTTCTCCATCATTATTCTTCAGTCCCCTGTGTCGCCATCATTATTCTCCAGCCCCCGTGTGTCTCCCAACATTACTCTCCAGCCCCGTGTGTCTCTATCATTATTCTCCAGCCCCCCTTGTGTCTCCATCGTTATTCTCCAGCCCCCCTGTGTCTGTATCATTATTTTCCAGCCCCCCTGTGTGTCTCCATCATTATTCTTCAGCTCCCGTGTGTCTCCATCATTATTCTCCAGCCCCTGTGTGTCTCTATCATTATTCTCCAGCCCCCCTTGTGTCTCCATCATTATTCTCCGGCCCCCCTGTGACACCATCATTATTCTCCAGACACCCTTGTGTCTCCATCATTATTTTCCAGCCCCTGTGTGTCTCCATCAATATTCTCCAGCCCCTGTGTTTCTCCATCATTATTCTCCAGCCCCGTGTGTCTATATCATTATTCTCCAGCCCCCGTGTGTCTCAATCATTATTCTCATTATTCTCCAGCCCCCTTGTGTCTCCATCATTATTCTCCAGTCATGTGTCTCCATCAATATTCTCCAGCTCCATGTGCCTCCATCATTATTCTCCAGTTCCCTATGTCTCTATCATTATTCTCCAGACCCCCGTGTGTCTCCATCATTATTCTACGGTCCTGTGTCTCCATCAATTTTCTCCAGCCCTGTGTGTCTCCATCATTATTCTCCAGACCCCCTTGTGTCTCCATCATTATTCTCCAGCCCCCCTGTGTCTCCATCATTATTCTCCAGCCCCCCTGTGTGTCTCCATCATTATTCTCCAGCTCCCCTGAGTCTCCATCATTATTCTCCAGCCCCCGTGTGTCTCCCAACATTACTCTCCAGCTCCCTGTGTTTCTCCATCATTATTCTCCAGTCCCCTGTGTCACCATCATTATTCTCCAGCTCCCGTGTGTCTCCCAACATTACTCTCCGTCTCCCTGTGTTTATCAACCATTATTCTCCAGCCCCCGTGTGTTTCCATCATTATTCTCCAGCCCCCCTGTGTGTCTCCATCATTATTCTCCAGCCCCTGTATGTCTCTATCATTATTCTCCAGCCCCCCTTGTGTCTCCATCATTATTCTCCAGCCCCCCTGTGTCTCTATCATTTTTCTCCAGCCCCCCTGTGTGTCTCCAAGATTATTCTCCAGCCCCGTGTGTCTCTATCATTATTCTCCAGCCCCCCTTGTGTCTCCATCATTATTCTCCAGTCCCCCTGTGTCTCCATTATTATTCTCCAGCCCCCGTGTGTCTCTATCATTATTCTCCAGTCCCTGTGTGTCACCATCATTATTCTTCAGCCCCCGTGTGTCTCTATGATTATTCTTCTGTCCCTGTGTGTCTATATCATTATTCTCTAGTCCCTGTGTGTCTCCATCATTAGTCTCCAGCCCCCGTGTGTCTCCATCATTATTCTCCAGCCTCCGTGTGTCTCCATCATTATTCTCATTATTCTCCAGCCCCCGTGAGTCTCCATCATTATTCTCCAGACCCCCTTGTGTCTCCATCATTATTCTCCAGTCCTGTGTCTCCATTAATATTCTCCAGTCCCATGTGTCTCCATCATTATTCTCCAGTTCCCTATGTCTCCATCATTATTCTCCAGACCCCCGTGTGTCTCCATCATTATTCTACGGTCCTGTGTCTCCATCAATATTCTCCAGCCCCGTGTGTCTCTATCATTATTCTCCAGCCCCCCTTGTGTCTCCATCATTATTCTCCAGCCCCCTGTGTCTCCACCATTATTCTCCAGCCCCCTGTGTGTCTCCATCATTATTGTGCAGCTCCCCTGAGTGTCTCTATCATTATTCTCCAGCCACCGTGTGTCTCCCAACATTACTCTCCAGCTCCCTGTGTTTATCCATCATTATTCTCCAGACCCCCTTGTGTCTCCATCATTATTCTCCAGTCCTGTGTCTCCATCAGTATTCTCCAGCCCCATGTGTCTCCATCATTATTCTCCAGCTCCCTATGTCTCCATCATTATTCTCCAGACCCCCTTGTGTCTCCATCTTTTTTCTCCAGCCCTGAGTCTCCATCAATATTCTCCAGCCCCGTGCGTCTCTATCATTATTCTCCAGCCCCCCCTTGTGTCTCCATCATTATTCTCCAGCCCCCCTGTGTCTCCATCATTATTCTCCAGCCCCCCTGTTTGTCTCCATCATTATTCTCCAGCTCCCCTGTGTGTCTCCTTCATTATTCTCCAGCCCCCGTGTGTCTCCCAACATTACTCTCCAGCTGCCTGTGTATATCAATCATTATTCTCCAGCCCCCCTGTATGTCTCTATCATTATTCTCCAGCCCCCCTTGTGTCTCCATCATTATTCTCCAGCCCCCTGTGTCTCTATTATTATTCTCCAGTCCCTGTGTGTCGCCATCATTATTCTTCAGCCCCCGTGTGTCTCTATCATTATTCTTCTGTCCCTGTGTGTCTCCATCATTATTCTCTAGTCCTTGTGCGTCTCCATCATTAGTCTCCAGCCCCCGTGTATCTCCATCATTATTCTCCAGCCCCCGTGTGTCTCTATCATTATTCTCCAGCCCCCTTGTGTCTCCATCATTATTCTCATTATTCTCCAGCCCCCGTGTGTCTCCATCATTATTCTCATTATTCTACAGCCCCCATCGTCTCCATCATTATTCTCCAGACCCCCTTGTGTCTCCATCATTATTCTCCAGTCCTGTGTCTCCATCAATATTCTCCAGCCCCCGTGTGTCTCTATCATTATTCTACGGTCCTGTGTCTCTATCAACATTCTCCAGCCCCCCTGTGTCTCCATCATTATTCTCCAGCCCCCCTGTGTGTCTCCATCATTATTCTCCAGCTCCCCTATGTGTCTCCATCATTATTCTCCAGCCCCCGTGTGTCTCCCAACATTACTCTCCAGCTACCTGTGTTTCTCCATCATTATTCTCCAGCCCCCGTGTGTCTCCCAACATTACTCTCCAGCTCCCTGTGTTTATCCATCATTATTCCCCAACCCCCGTGTGTTTCCATCATTATTCTCCAGCCCCCCTGTGTGTCTCTATCATTATTCTCCAGCCCCGTGTGTCATTATCATTATTCTCCAGCCCCCCTTGTGTCTCCATCATTATTCTCCAGCCCCCCTGTGTCTTCATCATTATTCTACGGTCCTGTGTCTCCATCAATTTTCTCCAGCCCCCGTGTGTCTCTATCATTATTCTATAGCCCCCCTTGTGTCTCCATCATTATTCTCCAGCCCCCCTGTGTCTCCATCATTATTCTCCAGCCCCCCTGTGTGTCACCATCATTATTCTCCAGCCCCCGTGTCTCTCCCAACATTACTCTCCAGCTCCCTGTGTTTATCAATCATTATTCTCCAGCCCCGTGTGTCTCCATCATTATTCTCCAGCCCCCCCGTGTCTCTATCATTATTCTCCAGCCTCCCTGTGTGTCTCCATCATTATTCTCCAGCCCCGTGTGTCTCTATCATTATTCTCCAGCCCCCCTTGTGTCTCCATCATTATTCTCCAGCCCCCTGTGTCTCCATCATTATTCTCCAGCCCCCGTGTGTCTCTATCATTATTCTCCAGTCCCTGTGTGTCGCCATCATTATTCTTCAGCCCCCGTGTGTCTCTATCATTATTCTTCTGTCCCTGTGTGTCTCCATCATTATCCTCTAGTCCCTGTGCGTCTCCATCATTAGGCTCCAGCCCCTGTGTGTCTAAATCATTATTCTCCAGCCCCGTGTGTCTCTATTATTATTCTCATTATTCTCCAGCCCCCGTATGTCTCCATCAGTATTCTCATTATTCTCCAGCCCCGTGTGTCTCCATCATTATTCTCCAGACCCCCTTGTGTCTCCATCATTATTCTCCAGTCCTGTGTCTACATCAGTATTCTCCAGCCCCCCTGTGTGTCACCATCATTATTCTCCAGCCCCCGTGTCTCTCCCAACATTACTCTCCAGCTCCCTGTGTTTATCAATCATTATTCTCCAGCCCCGTGTGTCTCCATCATTATTCTCCAGCCCCCCTGTGTCTCTATCATTATTCTCCAGCCTCCCTGTGTGTCTCCTTCATTATTCTCCAGCCCCGTGTGTCTCTATCATTATTCTCCAGCCCCCCTTGTGTCTCCATCATTATTCTCCAGCCCCCTGTGTCTCCATCATTATTCTCCAGCCCCCGTGTGTCTCTATCATTATTCTCCAGTCCCTGTGTGTCGCCATCATTATTCTTCAGCCCCCGTGTGTCTCTATCATTATTCTTCTGTCCCTGTGTGTCTCCATCATTATCCTCTAGTCCCTGTGCGTCTCCATCATTAGGCTCCAGCCCCTGTGTGTCTAAATCATTATTCTCCAGCCCCGTGTGTCTCTATTATTATTCTCATTATTCTCCAGCCCCCGTATGTCTCCATCAGTATTCTCATTATTCTCCAGCCCCGTGTGTCTCCATCATTATTCTCCAGACCCCCTTGTGTCTCCATCATTATTCTCCAGTCCTGTGTCTACATCAGTATTCTCCAGCCCCATGTGTCTCCATCATTATTCTCCAGTTCCCTATGTCTCCATCATTATTCTCCAGACCCCGTGTGTCTCCATCATTATTCTACGGTCCCGTGTCTCCATCAATATTCTCCAGCCCCCGTGTGTCTCTATCATTATTCTCCAGCCCCCCTTGTGTCTCCATCATTATTCTCCAGCCCTCCTGTGTCTCCATCATTATTCTCCAGCCCCCCTGTGTGTCTCCATCATTATTCTCCAGCTCCCCTATCTGTCTCCATCACTATTCTCCAGCCCCTGTGTGTCTCCCAACATTACTCTCCATCTCACTGTGTTTCTCCATCATTATTCTTCAGTCCCCTGTGTCGCCATCATTATTCTCCAGCCCCGTGTGTCTCCCAACATTACTCTCCAGCTCCCTGTGTTTATCCATCATTATTCTCCAACTCCCATGTGTCTCCATCATTATTCTCCAGCCCCCCTGTGTGTCTCCATCATTATTCTCCAGCCCCGTGTGTCTCTATCATTATTCTCCAGCCCCCCTTGTGTCTCCATCGTTATTCTCCAGCCCCCCTGTGTCTGTATCATTATTTTCCAGCCCCCCTGTGTGTCTCCATCATTATTCTTCAGCTCCCGTGTGTCTCCATCATTATTCTCCAGCCCCTTTGTGTCTCCATCATTATTCTCCAGCCCCTGTGTGTCTCTATCATTATTCTCCAGCCCCCCTTGTGTCTCCATCATTATTCTCCGGCCCCCCTGTGACACCATCATTATTCTCCAGACACCCTTGTGTCTCCATCATTATTTTCCAGCCCCTGTGTGTCTCCATCAATATTCTCCAGCCCCCCGTGTTTCTCCATCATTATTCTCCAGCCCCGTGTGTCTATATCATTATTCTCCAGCCCCCGTGTGTCTCAATCATTATTCTCATTATTCTCCAGCCCCCTTGTGTCTCCATCATTATTCTCCAGTCCTGTGTCTCCATCAATATTCTCCAGCCCCATGTGCCTCCATCATTATTCTCCAGTTCCCTATGTCTCTATCATTATTCTCCAGACCCCCGTGTGTCTCCATCATTATTCTACGGTCCTGTGTCTCCATCAATTTTCTCCAGCCCCGTGTGTCTCCATCATTATTCTCCAGACCCCCTTGTGTCTCCATCATTATTCTCCAGCCCCCCTGTGTCTCCATCATTATTCTCCAGCCCCCCTGTGTGTCTCCATCATTATTCTCCAGCTCCCCTGTGTCTCCATCATTATTCTCCAGCCCCCGTGTCTCCCAACATTACTCTCCAGCTCCCTGTGTTTCTCCATCATTATTCTCCAGTCCCCTGTGTCACCATAATTATTCTCCAGCTCCCGTGTGTCTCCCAACATTACTCTCCGTCTCCCTGTGTTTATCAACCATTATTCTTCAGCCCCCGTGTGTTTCCATCATTATTCTCCAGCCCCCCTGTGTGTCTCTATCATTATTCTCCAGCCCCTGTATGTCTCTATCATTATTCTCCAGCCCCCCTTGTGTCTCCATCATTATTCTCCAGCCCCCCTGTGTCTCTATAATTTTTCTCCAGCCCCCCTGTGTGTCTCCATCATTATTCTCCAGCCCCGTGTGTCTCTATCATTATTCTCCAGCCCCCCCTTGTGTCTCCATCATTATTCTCCAGTCCCCCTGTGTCTCCATTATTATTCTCCAGCCCCGTGTGTCTCTATCATTATTCTCCAGTCACTGTCTGTCACCATCATTATTCTTCAGACCCCGTGTGTCTCTATCATTATTCTTCTGTCCCTGTGTGTCTCTATCATTATTCTCTAGTCCCTGTGTGTCTCCATCATTAGTCTCCAGCCCCCGTGTATCTCCATCATTATTCTCCAGCCCCCGTGTGTCTCCATCATTATTCTCATTATTCTCCAGCCCCCGTGTGTCTCCATCATTATTCTCCAGCCCCCCTGTGTGTCACCATCATTATTCTCCAGCCCCTGTGTCTCTCCCAACATTACTCTCCAGCTCCCTGTGTTTATCAATCATTATTCTCCAGCCCCGTGTGTCTCCATCATTATTCTCCAGCCCCCCTGTGTCTCTATCATTATTCTCCAGCCTCCCTGTGTGTCTCCATCATTATTCTCCAGCCCCGTGTGTCTCTATCATTATTCTCCAGCCCCCCTTGTGTCTCCATCATTATTCTCCAGCCCTCTGTGTCTCCATCATTATTCTCCAGCCCCCGTGTGTCTCTATCATTATTCTCCAGTCCCTGTGTGTCGCCATCATTATTCTTCAGCCCCCGTGTGTCTCTATCATTATTCTTCTGTCCCTGTGTGTCTCCATCATTATCCTCTAGTCCCTGTGCGTCTCCATCATTAGGCTCCAGCCCCCGTGTGTCTCCATCATTATTCTCCAGCCCCGTGTGTCTCTATTATTATTCTCATTATTCTCCAGCCCCCGTATGTCTCCATCAGTATTCTCATTATTCTCCAGCCCCGTGTGTCTCCATCATTATTCTCCAGACCCCCTTGTGTCTCCATCATTATTCTACAGTCCTGTGTCTACATCAGTATTCTCCAGCCCCATGTGTCTCCATCATTATTCTCCAGACCCCGTGTGTCTCCATCATTATTCTACGGTCCTGTGTCTCCATCAATATTCTCCAGCCCCCGTGTGTCTCTGTCATTATTCTCCAGCCCCCCTTGTGTCTCCATCATTATTCTCCAGCCCTCCTGTGTCTCCATCATTATTCTCCAGCCCCCCTGTGTGTCTCCATCATTATTCTCCAGCTCCCCTATGTGTCTCCATCACTATTCTCCAGCCCCTGTGTGTCTCCCAACATTACTCTCCATCTCACTGTGTTTCTCCATCATTATTCTTCAGTCCCCTGTGTCGCCATCATTATTCTCCAGCCCCCGTGTGTCTCCCAACATTACTCTCCAGCTCCCTGTGTTTATCCATCATTATTCTCCAACTCCCATGTGTCTCCATCATTATTCTCCAGCCCCCCTGTGTGTCTCCATCATTATTCTCCAGCCCCGTGTGTCTCTGTCATTATTCTCCAGCCCCCCTTGTGTCTCCATCGTTATTCTCCAGCCCCCCTGTGTCTGTATCATTATTTTCCAGCCCCCCTGTGTGTCTCCATCATTATTCTTCAGCTCCCGTGTGTCTCCATCATTATTCTCCAGCCCCTGTGTGTCTCCATCATTATTCTCCAGCCCCTGTGTGTCTCTATCATTATTCTCCAGCCCCCCTTGTGTCTCCATCATTATTCTCCGGCCCCCCTGTGACACCATCATTATTCTCCAGACACCCTTGTGTCTCCATCATTATTTTCCAGCCCCTGTGTGTCTCCATCAATATTCTCCAGCCCCCCGTGTTTCTCCATCATTATTCTCCAGCCCGTGTGTCTATATCATTATTCTCTAGCCCCCGTGTGTCTCAATCATTATTCTCATTATTCTCCAGCCCCCTTGTGTCTCCATCATTATTCTCCAGTCCTGTGTCTCCATCAATATTCTCCAGCCCCATGTGCCTCCATCATTATTCTCCAGTTCCCTATGTCTCTATCATTATTCTCCAGACCCCCGTGTGTCTCCATCATTATTCTACGGTCCTGTGTCTCCATCAATTTTCTCCAGCCCCGTGTGTCTCCATCATTATTCTCCAGACCCCCTTGTGTCTCCATCATTATTCTCCAGCCCCCCTGTGTCTCCATCATTATTCTCCAGCCCCCCTGTGTGTCTCCATCATTATTCTCCAGCTCCCCTGTGTCTCCATCATTATTCTCTAGCCCCCGTGTGTCTCCCAACATTACTCTCCAGCTCCCTGTGTTTTTCCATCATTATTCTCCAGTCCCCTGTGTCACCATCATTATTCTCCAGCTCCCGTGTGTCTCCCAACATTACTCTCCGTCTCCCTGTGTTTATCAACCATTATTCTTCAGCCCCCGTGTGTTTCCATCATTATTCTCCAGCCCCCCTGTGTGTCTCTATCATTATTCTCCAGCCCCCCTTGTGTCTCCATCATTATTCTCCAGCCCCCCTGTGTCTCTATCATTTTTCTCCAGCCCCCCGTGTGTCTCCATCATTATTCTCCAGCCCCCGTGTGTCTCTATCATTATTCTCCAGCCCCCCTTGTGTCTCCATCATTATTCTCCAGTCCCCCTGTGTCTCCATTATTATTCTCCAGCCCCCGTGTGTCTCTGTCATTATTCTCCAGTCCCTGTGTGTCACCATCATTATTCTTCAGCCCCCGTGTGTCTCTATCATTATTCTTCTGTCCCTGTGTGTCTCTATCATTATTCTCTAGTCCCTGTGTGTCTCCATCATTAGTCTCCAGCCCCCGTGTATCTCCATCATTATTCTCCAGCCCCCGTGTGTCTCCATCATTATTCTCATTATTCTCCAGCCCCCGTGTGTCTCCATCATTATTCTCCAGACCCCTTGTGTCTCCATCATTATTCTCCAGTCCTGTGTCTCCATCAATATTCTCCAGTCCCATGTGTCTCCATCATTATTCTCCAGTTCCCTATGTCTCCATCATTATTCTCCAGACCCCCGTGTGTCTCCATCATTATTCTACGGTCCTGTGTCTCCATCAATTTTCTCCAGCCCCGTGTGTCTCCATCATTATTCTCCAGACCCCCTTGTGTCTCCATCATTATTCTCCAGCCCCCCTGTGTCTCCATCATTATTCTCCAGCCCCCCTGTGTGTCTCCATCATTATTCTCCAGCTCACTGAGTCTCCATCATTATTCTCAAGCCCCCGTGTGTCTCCCAACATTACTCTCCAGCTCCCTGTGTTTCTCCATCATTATTCTCCAGTCCCCTGTGTCACCATCATTATTCTCCAGCTCCCGTGTGTCTCCCAACATTACTCTCCGTCTCCATGTGTTTATCAACCATTATTCTCCAGCCCCGTGTGTTTCCATCATTATTCTCCAGCCCCCCTGTGTGTCTCCATCATTATTCTCCAGCCCCTGTATGTCTCTATCATTATTCTCCAGCCCCCCTTGTGTCTCCATCATTATTCTCCAGCCCCCCTGTGTCTCTATCATTTTTCTCCAGCCCCCCTGTGTGTCTCCATCATTATTCTCCAGCCCCCGTGTGTCTCTATCATTATTCTCCAGTCCCTGTGTGTCACCATCATTATTCTTCAGCCCCCGTGTGTCTCTATCATTATTCTCTAGTCCCTGTGTGTCTCCATCATTAGTCTCCAGCCCCGTGTGTCTCCATCATTATTCTCCAGCCTCCGTGTGTCTCCATCATTATTCTCATTATTCTCCAGCCCCCGTGTGTCTCCATCATTATTCTCCAGACCCCCTTGTGTCTCCATCATTATTCTCCAGTCCTGTGTCTCCATCAATATTCTCCAGTCCCATGTGTCTCCATCATTATTCTCCAGTTCCCTATGTCTCCATCATTATTCTCCAGACCCCCGTGTGTCTCCATCATTATTCTACGGTCCTGTGTCTCCATCAATATTCTCCAGCCCCCGTGTGTCTCTATCATTATTCTCCAGCCCCCCTTGTGTCTCCATCATTATTCTCCAGCTCCCTGTGTCTCCACCATTATTCTCCAGCCCCCTGTGTGTCTCCATCATTATTGTGCAGCTCCCCTGAGTGTCTCCATCATTATTCTCCAGCCCCCGTGTGTCTCCCAACATTACTCTCCAGCTCCCTGTGTTTATCCATCATTATTCTCCAGACCCCCTTGTGTCTCCATCATTATTCTCCAGTCCTGTGTCTCCATCAATATTCTCCAGCCCCATGTGTCTCCATCATTATTCTCCAGCTCCCTATGTCTCCATCATTATTCTCCAGACCCCCTTGTGTCTCCATCATTTTTCTCCAGTCCTGTGTCTCCATCAATATTCTCCAGCCCCGTACGTCTCTATCATTATTCTCCAGCCCCCCCTTGTGTCTCCATCATTATTCTCCAGCCCCTCTGTGTCTCCATCAATATTCTCCAGCCCCATGTGTCTCCATCATTATTCTCCAGCTCCCTATGTCTCCATCATTATTCTCCAGACCCCCTTGTGTCTCCATCATTTTTCTCCAGTCCTGTGTCTCCATCAATATTCTCCAGCCCCGTGCGTCTCTATCATTATTCTCCAGCCCCCCCTTGTGTCTCCATCATTATTCTCCAGCCCCCCTGTGTTTCCATCATTATTCTCCAGCTCCCTTGTGTGTCTCCTTCATTATTCTCCAGCCCCCGTGTGTCTCCCAACATTACTCTCCAGCTCCCTGTGTATATCAATCATTATTCTCCAGCCCCCTGTATGTCTCTATCATTATTCTCCAGCCCCCCTTGTGTCTCCATCATTATTCTCCAGCCCCCGTGTGTCTCTATCATTATTCTCCAGCCCCCCCTTGTGTCTCCATCATTATTCTCCAGTCCCCCTGTGTCTCCATTATTATTCTCCAGCCCCCGTGTGTCTCTATCATTATTCTCCAGTCCCTGTGTGTCACCATCATTATTCTTCAGCCCCCGTGTGTCTCTATCATTATTCTTCTGTCCCTGTGTGTCTCCATCATTATTCTCTAGGCCTTGTGCGTCTCCATCATTAGTCTCCAGCCCCCGTGTATCTCCATCATTATTCTCCAGCCCCCGTGTGTCTCTATCATTATTCTCCAGCCCCCGTGTGTCTCCATCATTATTCTCATTATTCTCCAGCCCCCGTGTGTCTCCATCATTATTCTCATTATTCTACAGCCCCCATCGTCTCCATCATTATTCTCCAGACCCCCTTGTGTCTCCATCATTATTCTCCAGTCCTGTATCTCCATCAATATTCTCCAGCCCCCGTGTGTCTCTATCATTATTCTACGGTCCTGTGTCTCTATCAACATTCTCCAGCCCCCCTGTGTCTCCATCATTATTCTCCAGCCCCCCTGTGTGTCTCCATCATTATTCTCCAGCTCCCCTATGTGTCTCCATCATTATTCTCCAGCCCCCGTGTGTCTCCCAACATTACTCTCCAGCTACCTGTGTTTCTCCATCATTATTCTCCAGTCCCCTGTTTTCCATCATTATTCTCCAGCCCCCGTGTGTCTCCCAACATTACTCTCCAGCCCCGTGTGTCTCTATCATTATTCTCCAGCCCCCATGTGTGTCTCTATCATTATTCTCCAGCCCCGTGTGTCATTATCATTATTCTCCAGCCCCCCTTGTGTCTCCATCATTATTCTCCAGCCCCCCTGTGTCTTCATCATTATTCTACGGTCCTGTGTCTCCATCAATTTTCTCCAGCCCCCGTGTGTCTCTATCATTCTTCTATAGCCCCCCTTGTGTCTCCATCATTATTCTCCAGCCCCCCTGTGTCTCCATCATTATTCTCCAGCCCCCCTGTGTGTCACCATCATTTTTCTCCAGCCTTCGTGTCTCTCCCAACATTACTCTCCAGCTCCCTGTGTTTATCAATCATTATTCTCCAGCCCCGTGTGTCTCCATCATTATTCTCCAGCCCCCCTGTGTCTCTATCATTATTCTCCAGCCTCCCTGTGTGTCTCCATCATTATTCTCCAGCCCCGTGTGTCTCTATCATTATTCTCCAGCCCCCCTTGTGTCTCCATCATTATTCTCCAGCCCCCTATGTCTCCATCATTATTCTCCAGACCCCGTGTGTCTCCATCATTATTCTACGGTCCTGTGTCTCCATCAATATTCTCCAGCCCCCGTGTGTCTCTATCATTATTCTCCAGCCCCCCTTGTGTCTCCATCATTATTCTCCAGCCCCCCTGTGTCTCCATCATTATTCTCCAGCCCCCCTGTGTGTCTCCATCATTATTCTCCAGCTCCCCTATGTGTCTCCATCACTATTCTCCAGCCGCTGTGTGTCTCCCAACATTACTCTCCAGCTCCCTGTGTTTATCCATCATTATTCTCCAACTCCCATGTGTCTCCATCATTATTCTCCAGCCCCCCTGTGTGTCTCCATCATTATTCTCCAGCCCCGTGTGTCTCTATCATTATTCTCCAGCCCCCCTTGTGTCTCCATCGTTATTCTCCAGCCCCCCTTGTGTCTCCATCATTATTCTCCGGCCCCCCTGTGACACCATCATTATTCTCCAGACACCCTTGTGTCTCCATCATTATTTTCCAGCCCCTGTGTGTCTCCATCAATATTCTCCAGCCCCCCGTGTTTCTCCATCATTATTCTCCAGCCCCGTGTGTCTATATCATTATTCTCCAGCCCCCGTGTGTCTCAATCATTATTCTCATTATTCTCCAGCCCCCTTGTGTCTCCATCATTATTCTCCAGTCCTGTGTCTCCATCAATATTCTCCAGCCCCATGTGCCTCCATCATTATTCTCCAGTTCCCTATGTCTCTATCATTATTCTCCAGACCCCCGTGTGTCTCCATCATTATTCTACGGTCCTGTGTCTCCATCAATTTTCTCCAGCCCCGTGTGTCTCCATCATTATTCTCCAGACCCCCTTGTGTCTCCATCATTATTCTCCAGCCCCCCTGTGTCTTCATCATTATTCTCCAGCCCCCCTGTGTGTCTCCATCATTATTCTCCAGCTCCCCTGTGTCTCCATCATTATTCTCCAGCCCCCTTGTGTCTCCCAACATTACTCTCCAGCTCTCTGTGTTACTCCATCATTATTCTCCAGTCCCCTGTGTCACCATCATTATTCTCCAGCTCCCGTGTGTCTCCCAACATTACTCTCCGTCTCCCTGTGTTTATCAACCATTATTCTCCAGCCCCCGTGTGTTTCCATCATTATTCTCCAGCCCCTGTATGTCTCTATCATTATTCTCCAGCCCCCCTTGTGTCTCCATCATTATTCTCCAGCCCCCCTGTGTCTCTATCATTTTTCTCCAGCCCCCCTGTGTCTCCATCATTATTCTCCAGCCCCCGTGTGTCTCTATCATTATTCTCCAGCCCCCCTTGTGTCTCCATCATTATTCTCCAGTCCCCCTGTGTCTCCATTATTATTCTCCAGCCCCCGTGTGTCTCTATCATTATTCTCCAGTCCCTGTGTGTCACCATTATTATTCTTCAGCCCCCGTGTGTCTCTATCATTATTCTTCTGTCCCTGTGTGTCTCTATCATTATTCTCTAGTCCCTGTGTGTCTCCATCATTAGTCTCCAGCCCCCGTGTATCTCCATCATTATTCTCCAGCCCCCGTGTGTCTCCATCATTATTCTCATTATTCTCCAGCCCCCGTGTGTCTCCATCATTATTCTCCAGACCCCTTGTGTCTCCATCATTATTCTCCAGTCCTGTGTCTCCATCAATATTCTCCAGTCCCATGTGTCTCCATCATTATTCTCCAGTTCCCTATGTCTCCATCATTATTCTCCAGACCCCCGTGTGTCTCCATCATTATTCTCCAGCCCCCGTGTGTCTCTATCATTATTCTCCAGCCCCCCTTGTGTCTCCATCTTTATTCTCCAGCCCCCTGTGTCTCCACCATTATTCTCCAGCCCCTGTGTGTCTCCATCATTATTGTGCAGCTCCCCTGAGTGTCTCCATCATTATTCTCTAGCCCCTGTGTGTCTCCCAACATTACTCTCCAGCTCCCTATGTTTCTCCATCATTATTCTCCTGTCCCCTGTGTCGCCATCCTTATTCTCCAGCCCCCGTGTGTCTCCCAACATTACTCTCCAGCTCCCTGTGTTTATCCATCATTATTCTCCAACCCCCGTGTGTCTCTATCATTATTCTCCAGCCCCCCTGTTTCTCTATCATTATTTTCCAGCCCCGTGTGTCTCCATCATTATTCTTCAGCTCCTGTGTGTCTCAACCATTATTCTCCAGCCCCTGTGTGTCTCCATCATTATTCTCCAGCCCCCCTGTGTCTCCATCATTATTCTCCAGCCCCCCTGTGTGTCTCCATCATTATTCTCCAGCCCCCGTGTGTCTCCCAACAGTACTCTCCAGCTCCCTGTGTTTCTCCATCATTATTCTCCAGTCCCCTGTGTCGCCATCATTATTCTCCAGCCCCCATGTGTCCCCCAACATTACTCTCCAGCTCCCTGTGTTTATCCATCATTATTCTCCAACTCCCATGTGTCTCCATCATTATTCTCCAGCCCCCTGTGTGTCTCTATCATTATTCTCCAGCCCCCCTTGTGTCTCCATCATTATTCTCCAGCCCCCCTGTGTGTCTCCATCATTATTCTCCAGACCCGTGTGTCTCTATCATTATTCTCCAGACCCCGTGTGTCTCTATCATTTTTCTCCAGCCCCCGTGTGTCTCCATCATTATTCTCATTATTCTCCAGCCCCCGTGTGTCTCCATCATTATTCTCCAGACCTGTGTCTCCATCAATATTCTCCAGCCCCTGTGTGTCTCCATCAATATTCTCCAGCCCCCGTGTTTCTCCATCATTATTCTCCAGCCCCCGTGTGTCTCCATCATTATTCTCCAGCCCCGTGTGTCTATATCATTATTCTCCAGCTCCGTGTGTCTCTATCATTATTCTCCAGTCCCTGTGTGTCGCCATCATTATTCTCCAGCCCCCTGTGTGTCTCTATCATTATTCTCCAGCCCCCCTTGTGTCTCCATCATTATTCTCCAGCCCCCCTGTGTGTCTCCATCATTATTCTCCAGACCCGTGTGTCTCTATCATTATTCTCCAGACCCCGTGTGTCTCTATCATTTTTCTCCAGCCCCGTGTGTCTTCATCATTATTCTCATTATTCTCCAGCCCCCGTGTGTCTCCATCATTATTCTCCAGACCTGTGTCTCCATCAATATTCTCCAGCCCCTGTGTGTCTCCATCAATATTCTCCAGCCCCCGTGTTTCTCCATCATTATTCTCCAGCCCCCGTGCGTCTCCATCATTATTCTCCAGCCCCGTGTGGTGTGTCTATATCATTATTCTCCAGCCCCTGTGTGTCTCTATCATTATTCTCCAGTCCCTGTGTGTCGCCATCATTATTCTTCAGCCCCCGTGTGTCTCCATCATTATTCTTCTGTTCCTGTGTGTCTCTATCATTATTCTCTAGTCCCTGTGTGTCTCCATCATTAGTCTCCAGCCCCAGTGTGTCTCCAGCATTATTCTCCAGCCCCCGTGTGTCTCTATCATTATTCACCCGCCCCGTGTGTCTCCATCATTATTCTCATTATTCTCCAGCCCCTGTGTGTCTCCATCATTATTCTCCAGACCCCCTTGTGTCTCCATCATTATTCTCCAGTCATGTGTCTCCATCAATATTCTCCAGTCCCATGTGTCTCCATCATTATTCTCCAGTTCCCCATGTCTCCATCATTATTCTCCAGACCCCCGTGTGTCTCCATCATTATTCTCCAGCTCCCCTGTGTGTCTCCATCATTATTCTCCAGCCCCCGTGTGTCTCCCAACATTACTCTCCAGCTCCCTGTGTTTCTCCATCATTATTCTCCAGTCCCCTGTGTCACCATCATTATTCTCCAGCTCCCGTGTGTCTCCCAACATTACTCTCCAGCTCCCTGTGTTTTTCAGCCATTATTCTCCAGCCCCCGTGTGTCTCCATCATTATTCTCCAGCCCCCCTGTGTGTCTCCATCATTATTTTCTAGCCCCTGTATGTCTCTATCATTAATCTCCAGCCCCCCTTGTGTCTCCATCATTATTCTCCAGCCCCCCCTGTGTCTCTATCATTATTCTCCTGTCCCTGTGTGTCTCTATCATTATTCTCTAGTCCCTGTGTGTCTCCATCATTAGTCTCCAGCCCCAGTGTGTCTCCATCATTATTCTCCAGCCCCCGTGTGTCTCTATCATTATTCACCAGCCCCCGTGTGTCTCCATTATTATTCTCATTATTCTCCAGCCCCCGTGTGTCTCCATCATTATTCTCCAGATCCCCTTGTGTCTCCATCATTATTCTCCAGTCCTGTGTCTCCATCAATATTCTCCAGTCCCATGTGTCTCCATCATTATTCTCCAGTTCCCTATGTCTCCATCATTATTCTCCAGACCCCCGTGTGTCTCCATCATTATTCTACGGTCCTGTGTCTCCATCAAAATTCTCCAGCCCCCGTGTGTCTCTATCATTATTCTCCAGCCCCCCTTGTGTCTCCATCATTATTCTCCAGCCCCCTGTGTCTCCACCATTATTCTCCAGCCCCCTGTGTTTCTCCATCATTATTCTCCAGCTCCCCTGAGTGTCTCCATCATTATTCTCCAGCCCCCCTGTGTGTCTCCATCATTATTCTCCAGCTCCCCTGTGTGTCTCCATCATTATTCTCCAGCTCCCGTGTGTCTCCCAACATTACTCTCCAGCTCCCTGTGTTTCTCCATCATTATTCTCCAGTCCCCTGTGTCCCCATCATTATTCTCCAGCTCCCGTGTGTCTCCCAACATTACTCTCCAGCTCCCTGTGTTTATCAGCCATTATTCTCCAGCCCCCGTGTGTCTCCATCATTATTCTCCAGCCCCCCTGTGTGTCTCCATCATTATTCTCTAGCCCCTGTATGTCTCTATCATTATTCTCCAGCCCCCCTTGTGTCTCCACCATTATTCTCCAGCCCCCCTGTGTCTCTATCATTTTTCTCCAGCCCCCCTGTGTGTCTCCATCATTATTCTCCAGCCCCCGTGTGTCTCTATCATTATTCTCCAGCCCCCCTTGTGTCTCCATCATTATTCTCCAGTCCCCCTGTGTCTCAATTATTATTCTCCAGCCCCCGTGTGTCTCTATCATTATTCTCCAGTCCCTGTGTGTCGCCATCATTATTCTGCAGCCCCCGTGTGTCTCTATCATTATTCTTCTGTCCCTGTGTGTCTCTATCATTATTCTCTAGTCCCTGTGTGTCACCATCATTAGTCTCCAGCCCCAGTGTGTCTCCATCATTATTCTCCAGCCCCCGTGTGTCTCCATCATTATTCTCCAGCCCTGTGTGTCTCTATCATTATTCTCCAGCCCCCGTGTGTCTCCATCATTATTCTCCAGACCCCCCTGTGTCTCCATCATTATTCTCCAGTCCTGTGTCTCCATCAATATTCTCCAGTCCCATCTGTCTCCATCATTATTCTCCAGTTCCCTATGTCTCCATCATTATTCTCCAGACCGCCGTGTGTCTCCATCAATATTCTACGGTCCTGTGTCTCCATCAATATTCTCCAGCCCCCGTGTGTCTCTATCATTATTCTCCAGCCCCCCTTGTGTCTCCATCATTATTCTCCAGCCCCCTGTGTCTCCACCATTATTCTCCAGCCCCCTGAGTGTCTCCATCATTATTCTCCAGCCCCCCTGTGTGTCTCCATCATTATTCTCCAGCTCCCCTGTGTGTCTCCATCATTATTCTCCAGCTCCCGTGTGTCTCCCAACATTACTCTCCAGCTCCCTGTGTTTCTCCATCATTATTCTCCAGTCCCCTGTGTCCCCATCATTATTCTCCAGCTCCCGTGTGTCTCCCAACATTACTCTCCAGCTCCCTGTGTTTATCAGCCATTATTCTCCAGCCCCCGTGTGTCTCCATCATTATTCTCCAGCCCCCCTGTGTGTCTCCATCATTATTCTCTAGCCCCTGTATGTCTCTATCATTATTCTCCAGCCCCCCTTGTGTCTCCACCATTATTCTCCAGCCCCCCTGTGTCTCTATCATTTTTCTCCAGCCCCCCTGTGTGTCTCCATCATTATTCTCCAGCCCCCGTGTGTCTCTATCATTATTCTCCAGCCCCCCTTGTGTCTCCATCATTATTCTCCAGTCCCCCTGTGTCTCAATTATTATTCTCCAGCCCCCGTGTGTCTCTATCATTATTCTCCAGTCCCTGTGTGTCGCCATCATTATTCTGCAGCCCCCGTGTGTCTCTATCATTATTCTTCTGTCCCTGTGTGTCTCTATCATTATTCTCTAGTCCCTGTGTGTCACCATCATTAGTCTCCAGCCCCAGTGTGTCTCCATCATTATTCTCCAGCCCCCGTGTGTCTCCATCATTATTCTCCAGCCCTGTGTGTCTCTATCATTATTCTCCAGCCCCCGTGTGTCTCCATCATTATTCTCCAGACCCCCCTGTGTCTCCATCATTATTCTCCAGTCCTGTGTCTCCATCAATATTCTCCAGTCCCATCTGTCTCCATCATTATTCTCCAGTTCCCTATGTCTCCATCATTATTCTCCAGACCGCTGTGTGTCTCCATCAATATTCTACGGTCCTGTGTCTCCATCAATATTCTCCAGCCCCCGTGTGTCTCTATCATTATTCTCCAGCCCCCCTTGTGTCTCCATCATTATTCTCCAGCCCCCTGTGTCTCCACCATTATTCTCCAGCCCCCTGTGTGTCTCCATCATTATTCTCCAGCTCCCCTGAGTGTCTCCATCATTATTCTCCAGCCCCTGTGTGTCTCCCAACATTACTCTCCAGCTCCCTGTGTTTCTCCATCATTTTCTCCTGTCCCCTGTGTTGCCATCATTATTCTCCAGCCCCCGTGTGTCTCCCAACATTACTCTCCAGCTCCCTGTGTTTATCTTTCATTATTCTCCAACCCCTGTGTGTCTCCATCATTATTCTCCAGCCCCCCGTGTGTCCCCATCATTATTCTCCAGCCCCCGTGTGTGTCTATCATTATTCTCCAGCCCCCCTGTAACTCTATCATTATTTTCCAGCCCCCTGTGTGTCGCCATCATTATTCTTCAGCTCCCATGTGTCTCCATCATTATTCTCCAGCCCCTGTGTGTCTCTATCATCATTCTCCAGCCCCTGTGTGTCTCTATGGGGGTGTCTCTATCATTATTCTCCAGCCCCCCTTGTGTCTCCATCATTATTCTCCAGCCCCCCCTGTGACACCATAATTATTCTCCAACCCCCCTGTGTGTCTCCATCATTATTCTCCAGCCCCTCTGTGTGTCTCCATCATTATTCTCCAGACCCGTGTGTCTCTATCATTATTCTCCAGACCCAGTGTGTCTCTATCATTATTCTCCAGCCCCCCTTGTGTCTCCATCATTATTCTCCAGCCTCCCTGTGTCTCCATCATTATTCTCCAGCCCCCTTGTGTCTCCATCATTATTCTGCAGTCCTGTGTCTCCATCATTATCCTCCAGCCCCCGTGTGTCTCCATCATTATTCTCCAGAACCCCTTGTGTCTCCATCATTATTCTCCAGCCCCTGTGTGTCTCCATCAATATTCTCCAGCCCCCGTGTTTCTCCATCATTATTTTCTAGCCCCCCGTGTGTCTCCATCATTATTCTCCAGCCCCTGTGTGTCTCCATCATTATTCTCCAGCCCCGTGTGTCTCTATCATTATTCTCCAGCCCCGTGTGTCTCCATCATTATTCTCATTATTCTCCAGCCCCCGTGTGTCTCCATAATTATTCTCCAGACCCCCTTGTGTCTCCATCATTATTCTCCAGTCCTGTGTCTCCATCAATATTCTCTAGCCCCATGTGTCTCCATCATTACTCTCCAGTTCCCTATGTCTCCATCATTATTCTCCAGACCCCGTGTGTCTCCATCATTATTCTACGGTCCTGTGTCTCCATCAATATTCTCCAGCCCCTGTGTGTCTCTATCATTATTCTCCAGCCCCCCTTGTGTCTACATCATTATTCTCCAGCCGCCCTGTGTCTCCATCATTATTTTCCAGCCCCCCTGTGTGTCTCCATCATTATTCTCCAGCTCCCCTGTGTGTCTCCATCATTATTCTCCAGCCCCCGCGTGTCTCCCAACATTACTCTCCAGCTCCCTGTGTTTCTCCATCATTTTTTCTCCAGTCCCCTGTGTCGCCATCATAATTCTCCAGCCCTCGTGTGTCTCCCAACATTACTCTCCAGCTCCCTGTGTTTATCCATCATTATTCTCCAGCCCCCGTGTGTCTCCATCATTATTCTCCAGCCCCCCTGTGTGTCTCCATCATTATTCTCCAGCCCCCCTTGTGTCTCCATCATTATTCTCCAGCCCCCCTGTGTCTCTATCATTAGTTTCCAGCCACCCTGTGCGTCTCCATCATTATTCTTCAGCTCCTGTGTGTCTCCATCATTATTCTCCAGCCCCTGTGTGTCTCCATCATTATTCTCCAGCCCCCCTTGTGTCTCCATCATAATTCTCCAGCCCCCCTGTGACAACATCATTATTCTCCTGCCCCCCTGTGTTTCTCCATCATTATTCTCCACCCCCCCTGTGTGTCTCCATCATTATTCTCCAGACCCGTGTGCCTCTATCATTACTCTCCAGACCCCGTGTGTGTCTATCATTTTTCTCTAGCCCCCCTTGTGTCTCCATCATTATTCTCCAGCCTCCCTGTGTGTCTCAATCATTATTCTCCAGCCCCCCTTATGTCTCCATCATTATTCTCCAGTCCCGTGTCTCCATCATTAACCTCCAGCCCCCATGTGTCTCCATCATTATTCTCCAGACCCCCTTGTGTCTCCATCATTATTCTCCAGCCCCTGTTTGTCTCCATCAATATTCTCCAGCCCCCGTGTTTCTCCATCATTATTCTCTAGCCCCCCTTGTGTCTCCATCTTTATTCTTCAACTCCCGTGTGTCTCGATCATTATTCTTCAGCTCCCTATGTCTCCATCATTATTCTCCAGCCCACCTGTGTGTCTCCATCATTATCCTTCAGCTTCCGTGTGTCTCCATCATTATTCTCCAGCCCCGTGTGTCTCCATCATTAATCTCCAGTCCCTGTGTGTCTCCATCATTATTCTCCAGTCCCTGTGTGTCTCCATCATTCGTGTCCAGCCCGTGTGTCTCCATCATTATTCTTCGGCTCCCATGTGTCTCCATCATTATTCTCCAGCCCCGTGTGTTTATCCATCATTATTCTCCAACCCCTGTGTGTCTCCATCATTATTCTCCAGCCCCCCGTGTGTCCCCATCATTATTCTCCAGCCCCCGTGTGTGTCTATCATTATTCTCCAGCCCCCCTGTAACTCTATCATTATTTTCCAGCCCCCTGTGTGTCTCCATCATTATTCTTCAGCTCCCATGTGTCTCCATCATTATTCTCCATCCCCTGTGTGTCTCTATCATCATTCTCCAGCCCCCGTGTGTCTCTATGGGGGTGTCTCTATCATTATACTCCAGCCCCCCTTGTGTCTCCATCATTATTCTCCAGCCACCCCTGTGACACCATAATTATTCTCCAACCCCCCTGTGTGTCTCCATCATTATTCTCCAGCCCCTCTGTGTGTCTCCATCATTATTCTCCAGACCCGTGTGTCTCTATCATTATTCTCCAGACCCAGTGTGTCTCTATCATTATTCTCCAGCCCCCCTTGTGTCTCCATCATTATTCTCCAGTCTCCCTGTGTCTCCATCATTATTCTCCAGCCCCCTTGTGTCTCCATCATTATTCTCCAGCCCCTGTGTGTCTCCATCAATATTCTCCAGCCCCCGTGTTTCTCCATCATTATTTTCTAGCCCCCCCCCGTGTGTCTCCATCATTATTCTCCAGCCCCTGTGTGTCTCCATCATTATTCTCCAGCCCCGTGTGTCTCTATCATTATTCTCCAGCCCCGTGTGTCTCCATCATTATTCTCATTATTCTCCAGCCCCCGTGTGTCTCCCAACATTACTCTCCAGCTCCCTGTGTTTCCCCATCATTATTCTCCAGTCTCCTGTGTCACCATCATTATTCTCGAGCTCCCGTGTGTCTCCCAACATTAGTCTCCAGCTCCCTGTGTTTATCAGCCATTATTCTCCAGCCCCGTGTGTCTCCATCATTATTCTCCAGCCCCCCTTGTGTCTCCATCATCATTCTCCAGCCCCCCGTGTCTCTATCATTTTTCTCCAGCCCCCCTGTGTGTCTCCATCATTATTCTTGTTGGACTTGGCCCTTCTGGCAGGTTCACCCCTGAACTTTTTTTGCTTTTTACTGGTGACTTGGTGTGGTGATTTTTTTGTTTCTGCGCACTTTCCCTGTGTCCCAGGGTAAAGTGTGTGCGTGCTCTGAGTGCATGTGGTGAGATAGGCCTGCCCTCCCATAGGAATGCATGGGGAATGTATGTGTCTCTAGTAGTTCCTGATGCGTGGGGTGTGCAGGCCCGAGTTTGGTATGTGCGGACTCGTGGGAGTGAATGCTGCGCGATGATGTGTGTGGCGTGCATGTACCTAGTGTGGAAGTGCCACTTCTAGAAGTGGGCACTTCTGTGTGCAGTGTGTCTGTCGCGTGATTGGCTGGTCATGTCATGTGACGGGCTAGTGATTCCCCAGAGTCAGGATGAGTCACCCAGTGGTGAATGGGGAGATCAGCAGCTAGATGGGTGGGAGGAGTACACCTGGGTCCTGAATAGGGCAGGGTTTTCCACACACAATGCTGGCTCCGCCCCCTGTGGTGCGACTGACGACCCTAGCCCTGCCAGTGAATAGAGTGAGGGGCTGAGCACATCAAGGGTGCTCCCCAACCAGCTGCGACTGGTTTTCCCCCTCACCCTGAACCAAGAACAAAGACTTTTACTGTATAAAAAGGGGCTGTGTCCCCTTACAAGTTGTTCACTTCAAGGATCCTGAGGGGGCTGCTGCTGCTGGAGGCCAGGAGGAACCGCCACCTTGTACTGCCTTCCTGCCTGGAGGGCCCAGTGAGCTGGCCCCTGGCCCAGCCTTGCCCCCTGCCCACCTTCCTAAGGACTTTGCTGGACTTTTGTGTTTACTGGCACCCCTAAGCACCTGGAAGCGCTTTTCTTAGCCCCTAAGCGCCTGGAAGCGCTCTTATTTTACTTAGAGCGCTTGGAACGCTTTATTTGGTGCCCCAGCACTCCTAGAGCACGCCTGTGTCGCCCCTGCAGCACCGCTCCTCCTACCCGAGGGAATCCCCGGCATAGGGATTCCCCCTCTGGTGGCCGAGAGTTGAAGCGGGGGCCCACCCCGCATTGCCGTGGTCATTGGCGGGTGCCCACCCCGCTTATTTTATTATTTCGATAGCGGGAGCCCACTCGGCATACCGGTGCTGTCGCGGGTGCCCACCCCGCTTATTTGCGTGGTATCGAAATCACCGCCGCGGCCCGGGCTGGGACAGGAAGTCAGGCTGTCCTGGTTGGGACGTGGGCAGGGCCTCGTTCAAAACAGGAAGCGGACGGGAGCCTACCCCGCGCTCCTGTGCCAGGAAATAGAGCCGGAAGGCGTCGGGAGGCCACCCCGCGCTCCGGTGCAGCCCGAAGAAGTAGCCAGAGGAAGCGGAACCCGTCCGGGGCAGGGCTGTCACGGCGCGACCAGGGAGAGAGAGAGGAAGCGCCGTGACTGCCCTCAGCCCCACCGAGAGAGAAGTAACTCCGACGAGAGGAGGACCGGGAGCCCACCCCGCCTCCGTGTGTTGCCTGCCCGCAAGCCGGTAAGTGCGGCTCAGCTGCTGGGTGGCTGGGGGATGTGGTGAGGCGCGTTGTCCGGTGCCGTCCCTGCGATGAAGACGAGCACTGCGGGCGCAGTGCTCATCCCTCCCTCCCGCTGCCCCGTCTGACAGTGGGCAGCGGCAGCGCTTCGGGGACAGAGTTGGTGAAAGCACCTCCTTGGCTCCAGTGGGGGCCTGAGTCGACTCGAGTCCAGAGGGACTCCACCGTTGGGGGGCCTTTCTGTCCTTGCCTAGGGCCCCGTGAAGGCTCCAACCCCGGGGCCATTGGTGGATTCCGAGCAGTAGTGCGCTCCAACGAGGCCATTGTTTAAAGAGCCTGAGAGGGCTCCAACGACGGGGGCATTTCTTGTTTTAGAGCCTGCGAGGCTCAGGGGCATTCCTTGTTTTAGAGCCTGCCTGCGAGGCTCAGGGGGCAATAACTGTTCTAAGGGCCCAGAGGTGCCCAGGTCTCAGTCCCTACAGCTGCCCAGCACTTAGTGGGCAGCTGCCACGTTTAGGTTGGGCATTGTGCGCCTGGCTTGCGCAGCCTGCGCAGTCGCGCCCTGACATTCTTGGATATTAGTCATTTCTGCCCCCCCCTGAGAGGCCAGTTGGCCTGGGGACAGTTATTTTGTGTTGTGCCCTCGCCCAGGGTACCTGGTGATTTGCATATATGTACTTTTGCGCCTGCGCAATGTCCTCATGATATTTTCCTTCCCTACACCTCTGAATGTTATGCATCATGTGTTTATGTGCTTAGACCCCTACAGGTATTGTGATACTTAGGTGGTTGTTTTCTCCCTAGTACAGGTGGTACTAGTGAGGTCCTAGTTCCCTGCGTGATATATTCCTAAAGGTGGTTAGGGTTGCGTAGGTGGTACTTCCTGTTACCAGTAGTTACTGGTTGTGTGCTATATGTTCTATTTTTAGTGCTACAGTGATTGTATGTGCTATGTTCTCAAATATTATTCCTACGTTCTAAGTGCTATTTCTACAAAGTGCTAATTCCTGACAGTGGTCCATGTGGCCCTGTCCCCTGTATATATAATCCCTTGTAAATTCTGCCCGTGCCTGTTGGCACATTGTAAAGTGTGTGTTTTTATCTAATGTGTTGTGTATAATACAAAGGTTATTTTTATATAATACCTTGTGTGGAGTTTCCTTTGCGGTGGGCCTTGGGTGTTGTTGCTGGGTGCGCGCGCAAACGCTTTACACATCGCCTCCGGGATAAGCCTGTCTGCTCGTGCCAAGCTACCAAGGGGGTGAGCAGGGGTTATCTTTGGCGTGTAACTTCCTTGCCCTGACTAGAGTGGTGGTTTCTGCCTGACTTTGGCGCAAGCCTTAGCCAACCAGAAATCCCATTTCTAACAATTCTCAAGCCCCCGTGTGTCTCTATCATTATTCTCCAGGCCCCCTTGTGTCTCCATCATTATTCTCCAGTCCCCCTGTGTCTCCATTATTATTCTCCAGCCCCTGTGTGTCTCTATCATTATTCTCCAGTCCCTGTGTGTCGCCATCATTATTCTTCAGCCCCCTTGTGTCTCTATCATTATTCTTCTGTGCCTGTGTGTCTCTATCATTATTCTCTAGTCCCTGTGTGTCTCCATCATTAGTCTCCAGCCCCAGTGTGTCTCCATCATTATTCTCCAGCCCCCGTGTGTCTCTATCATTATTCACCCGCCCCCGTGTGTCTCCATCATTATTCTCATTATTCTCCAGCCCCTGTGTGTCTCCATAATTATTCTCCAGACCCCCTTGTGTCTCCATCATTATTCTCCAGTCCTGTGTCTCCATCAATATTCTCCAGTCCCATGTGTCTCCATCATTATTCTCCAGTTCCCTATGTCTCCATCATTATTCTCCAGACCCCCGTGTGTCTCCATCATTATTCTCCAGCTCCCCTGTGTGTCTCCATCATTATTCTCCAGCCCCCGTGTGTCTCCCAACATTACTCTCCAGCTCCCTGTGTTTCTCCATCATTATTCTCCAGTCCCCTGTGTCACCATCATTATTCCCCAGCTCCCGTGTGTCTCCCAACATTACTCTCCAGCTCCCTGTGTTTTTCAGCCATTATTCTCCAGCCCCCGTGTGTCTCCATCATTATTCTCCAGCCCCCCTGTGTGTCTAAATCCTTATTTTCTAGCCCCTGTATGTCTCTATCATTAATCTCCAGCCCCCCTTGTGTCTCCATCATTATTCTCCAGCCCCCCCCTGTGTCTCTATCATTTTTCTCCAGCCCCCCTGTGTGTCTCCATCATTATTCTCCAGCCCCGTGTGTCTCTATCATTATTCTCCAGCCCCCCTTGTGTCTCCATCATTATTCTCCAGTCCCCCTGTGTCTCCATTATTATTCTCCAGCCCCGTGTGTCTCTATCATTATTCTCCAGTCCCTGTAAGTCGCCATCATTATTCTTCAGCCCCCGTGTGTCTCTATTATTATTCTTCTGTCCCTGTGTGTCTCTATCATTATTCTCTAGTCCCTGTGTGTCTCCATCATTAGCCTCCAGCCCCAGTGTGTCTCCATCATTATTCTCCAGCCCCCGTGTGTCTCTATCATTATTCACCAGCCCCCGTGTGTCTCCATCATTATTCTCATTATTCTCCAGCCCCCGTGTGTCTCCATCATTATTCTCCAGATCCCCTTGTGTCTCCATCATTATTCTCCAGTCCTGTGTCTCCATCAATATTCTCCAGTCCCATGTGTCTCCATCATTATTCTCCAGTTCCCTATGTCTCCATCATCATTCTCCAGACCCCCGTGTGTCTCCATCATTATTCTACGGTCCTGTGTCTCCATCAAAATTCTCCAGCCCCCGTGTGTCTCTATCATTATTCTCGAGCCCCCCTTGTGTCTCCATCATTATTCTCCAGCCCCCTGTGTCTCCACCATTATTCTCCAGCCCCCTGTGTTTCTCCATCATTATTCTCCAGCTCCCTTGAGTGTCTCCATCATTATTCTCCAGCCCCCCTGTGTGTCTCCATCATTATTCTCCAGCTCCCCTGTGTGTCTCCATCATTATTCTCCAGCCCCCGTGTGTCTCCCAACATTACTCTCCAGCTCCCTGTGTTTCTCCATCATTATTCTCCAGTCCCCTTTGTCCCCATCATTATTCTCCAGCTCCCGTGTGTCTCCCAACATTACTCTCCAGCTCCCTGCGTTTATCAGCCATTATTCTCCAGCCCCGTGTGTCTCCATCATTATTCTCCAGCCCCCCTGTGTGTCTCCATCATTATTCTCTAGCCCCTGTATGTCTCTATCATTATTCTCCAGCCCCCTTGTGTCTCCATCATTATTCTCCAGCCCCCCTGTGTCTCTATCATTTTTCTCCAGCCCCCCTGTGTGTCTCCATCATTATTCTCCAGCCCCCGTGTGTCTCTATCATTATTCTCCAGCCCCCCTTGTGTCTCCATCATTATTCTCCAGTCCCCCTGTGTCTCAATTATTATTCTCCAGCCCCCGTGTGTCTCTATCATTATTCTCCAGTCCCTGTGTGTCGCCATCATTATTCTGCAGCCCCCGTGTGTCTCTATCCTTATTCTTCTGTCCCTGTGTGTCTCTATCATTATTCTCTAGTCCCTGTGTGTCTCCATCATTAGTCTCCAGCCCCAGTGTGTCTCCATCATTATTCTCCAGCCCCCGTGTGTCTCCATCATTATTCTCCAGCCCTGTGTGTCTCTATCATTATTCTCCAGCCCCCGTGTGTCTTCATCATTATTCTCCAGACCCCCTTGTGTCTCCATCATTATTCTCCAGTCCTGTGTCTCCATCAATATTCTCCAGTCCCATCTGTCTCCATCATTATTCTCCAGTTCCCTATGTCTCCATCATTATTCTCTAGACCCCCGTGTGTCTCCATCAATATTCTACGGTAATGTGTCTCCATCAATATTCTCCAGCCCCCGTGTGTCTCTATCATTATTCTCCAGCCCCCCTTGTGTCTCCATCATTATTCTCCAGCCCCCTGTGTCTCCACCATTATTCTCCAGCCCCCTGTGTGTCTCCATCATTTTCTCCTGTCCCCTGTGTCGCCATCATTATTCTCCAGCCCCCGTGTGTCTCCCAACATTACTCTCCAGCTCCCTGTGTTTATCCATCATTATTCTCCAACCCCTGTTTGTCTCCATCATTATTCTCCAGCCCCCTGTGTGTCCCCATCATTATTCTCCAGCCCCCGTGTGTGTCTATCATTATTCTCCAGCCCCCCTGTAACTCTATCATTATTTTCCAGCCCCCTGTGTGTCTCCATCATTATTCTTCAGCTCCCATGTGTCTCCATCATTATTCTCCAGCCCCTGTGTGTCTCTATCATCATTCTCCAGCCCCCGTGTGTCTCTATGGGGGTGTCTCTATCATTATTCTCCAGCCCTCCTTGTGTCTCCATCATTATTCTCCAGCCCCCCCTGTGACGCCATAATTATTCTCCAACCCCCCTGTGTGTCTCCATCATTATTCTCCAGCCCCTCTGTGTGTCTCCATCATTATTCTCCAGACCCGTGTGTCTCTATCATTATTCTCCAGACCCAGTGTGTCTCTATCATTATTCTCCAGCCCCCTTTGTGTCTCCATCATTATTCTCCAGCCTCCCTGTGTCTCCATCATTATTCTCCAGCCCCCTTGTGTCTCCATCATTATTCTCCAGTCCTGTGTCTCCATCATTATCCTCCAGCCCCCGTGTGTCTCCATCATTATTCTCCAGACCCCCTTGTGTCTCCATCATTATTCTCCAGCCCCTGTGTGTCTCCATCAATATTCTCCAGCCCCCGTGTTTCTCCATCATTATTTTCTAGCCCCCCCGTGTGTCTCCATCATTATTCTCCAGCCCCTGTGTGTCTCCATCATTATTCTCCAGCCCCGTGTGTCTCTATCATTATTCTCCAGCCCCGTGTGTCTCCATCATTATTCTCATTATTCTCCATCCCCCGTGTGTCTCCATCATTATTCTCCAGACCCCCTTGTGTCTCCATCATTATTCTCCAGTCCTGTGTCTCCATCAATATTCTCTAGCCCCATGTGTCTCCATCATTATTCTCCAGTTCCCTATGTCTCCATCATTATTCTCCAGACCCCGTGTGTCTCCATCATTATTCTACGGTCCTGTTTCTCCATCAATATTCTCCAGCCCCTGTGTGTCTCTATCATTATTCTCCAGCCCCCCTTGTGTCTACATCATTGTTCTCCAGCCGCCCTGTGTCTCCATCATTATTTTCTAGCCCCCCTGTGTGTCTCCATCATTATTCTCCAGCTCCCCTGTGTGTCTCCATCATTATTCTCCAGCCCCCGCGTGTCTCCCAACATTACTCTCCAGCTCCCTGTGTTTCTCCATCATTTTTTCTCCAGTCCCCTGTGTCGCCGTCATAATTCTCCAGCCCTCGTGTGTCTCCCAACATTACTCTCCAGCTCCCTGTGTTTATCCATCATTATTCTCCAGCCCCCGTGTGTCTCCATCATTATTCTCCAGCCCCCCTGTGTGTCTCCATCATTATTCTCCAGCCCCCCTTGTGTCTCCATCATTATTCTCCAGCCCCCCTGTGTCTCTATCATTAGTTTCCAGCCACCCTGTGTGTCTCCATCATTATTCTTCAGCTCCTGTGTGTCTCCATCATTATTCTCCAGCCCCTGTGTGTCTTCATCATTATTCTCCAGCCCCCTTGTGTCTCCATCAGAATTCTCCAGCCCCCCTGTGACAACATCATTATTCTCCAGCCCCCCTGTGTTTCTCCATCATTATTCTCCAGCCCCCCTGTGTGTCTCCATCATTATTCTCCAGACCCGTGTGCCTCTATCATTACTCTCCAGACCCCGTGTGTGTCTATCATTATTCTCCAGCCCCCCTTGTGTCTCCATCATTATTCTCCAGCCCCCCCTGTGACGCCATAATTATTCTCCAACCCCCCTGTGTGTCTCCATCATTATTCTCCAGCCCCTCTGTGTGTCTCCATCATTATTCTCCAGCCCCCCCTGTGACGCCATAATTATTCTCCAACCCCCCTGTGTGTCTCCATCATTATTCTCCAGCCCCTCTGTGTGTCTCCATCATTATTCTCCAGACCCGTGTGTCTCTATCATTATTCTCCAGACCCAGTGTGTCTCTATCATTATTCTCCAGCCCCCTTTGTGTCTCCATCATTATTCTCCAGCCTCCCTGTGTCTCCATCATTATTCTCCAGCCCCCTTGTGTCTCCATCATTATTCTCCAGTCCTGTGTCTCCATCATTATCCTCCAGCCCCCGTGTGTCTCCATCATTATTCTCCAGACCCCCTTGTGTCTCCATCATTATTCTCCAGCCCCTGTGTGTCTCCATCAATATTTTCCAGCCCCCGTGTTTCTCCATCATTATTTTCTAGCCCCCCCGTGTGTCTCCATCATTATTCTCCAGCCCCTGTGTGTCTCCATCATTATTCTCCAGCCCCGTGTGTCTCTATCATTATTCTCCAGCCCCGTGTGTCTCCATCATTATTCTCATTATTCTCCATCCCCCGTGTGTCTCCATCATTATTCTCCAGACCCCCTTGTGTCTCCATCATTATTCTCCAGTCCTGTGTCTCCATCAATATTCTCTAGCCCCATGTGTCTCCATCATTATTCTCCAGTTCCCTATGTCTCCATCATTATTCTCCAGACCCCGTGTGTCTCCATCATTATTCTACGGTCCTGTTTCTCCATCAATATTCTCCAGCCCCTGTGTGTCTCTATCATTATTCTCCAGCCCCCCTTGTGTCTACATCATTGTTCTCCAGCCGCCCTGTGTCTCCATCATTATTTTCTAGCCCCCCTGTGTGTCTCCATCATTATTCTCCAGCTCCCCTGTGTGTCTCCATCATTATTCTCCAGCCCCCGCGTGTCTCCCAACATTACTCTCCAGCTCCCTGTGTTTCTCCATCATTTTTTCTCCAGTCCCCTGTGTCGCCGTCATAATTCTCCAGCCCTCGTGTGTCTCCCAACATTACTCTCCAGCTCCCTGTGTTTATCCATCATTATTCTCCAGCCCCCGTGTGTCTCCATCATTATTCTCCAGCCCCCCTGTGTGTCTCCATCATTATTCTCCAGCCCCCCTTGTGTCTCCATCATTATTCTCCAGCCCCCCTGTGTCTCTATCATTAGTTTCCAGCCGCCCTGTGTGTCTCCATCATTATTCTTCAGCTCCTGTGTGTCTCCATCATTATTCTCCAGCCCCTGTGTGTCTCCATCATTATTCTCCAGCCCCCTTGTGTCTCCATCAGAATTCTCCAGCCCCCCTGTGACAACATCATTATTCTCCAGCCCCCCTGTGTTTCTCCATCATTATTCTCCAGCCCCCCTGTGTGTCTCCATCATTATTCTCCAGACCCGTGTGCCTCTATCATTACTCTCCAGACCCCGTGTGTGTCTATCATTATTCTCCAGCCCCCCTTGTGTCTCCATCATTATTCTCCAGCCTCCCTGTGTGTCTCAATCATTATTCTCCAGCCCCCCTTGTGTCTCCATCATTATTCTCCAGTCCCGTGTCTCCATCATTATCCTCCAGCCCCCATGTGTCTCCATCATTATTCTCCAGCCCCGTGTGTCTCCATCATTATTCTCCAGTCCCTGTGTGTCTCCATCATTATTCTCCAGTCCCTGTGTGTCCCCATCATTCGTGTCCAGCCCGTGTGTCTCCATCATTATTCTTCAGCTCCCATGTGTCTCCATCATTATTTTCCAGCCCCGTGTGTCTCCATCATTATTCTCCAGTCCCTGTGTGTCTCCATCATTATTCTCCAGTCCCTGTGTGTCTCCATCATTAGTCTCCAGCCCCCGTGTGTCTCCATCAGTATTGTCCAGCCCCGTGTGTCACTCTTATTCTTTTTCATCTCCTGATTTCAAGCTTTTTTGAATCTCGGTGTTCTGATTTGTTATGGTTCCAACTGATTTTTCTCTGACTCCTTTGTTTTTTTCAGTCAATCTTTATGGTTATTTCAAAGATAAAGTAAGATGTCCATCGCCATGCACAGCCAAAGGTTGAAGGGCTTAGCTGTTTCCGTAGAAAAATTGAACAACGATTCCACAAGCATAGCTGAACGTAATCAGTCCAAATTTGGCAGCACATTATATCTTGATCCAGAAAGAGCGCTTTTTGTAATTTTTGGGTGTAAATCTGTTCAGTAGTTTTTGAGAAATTAAGGTTAAAAATAATGGAATATATCAGGCTGCAGAGGATCCCAGGGCCTGACAGATCTAAAGATCTGAACAGATTGGCTGCCTCCACATCAACGAAGATGTTGTGGCAGCCATTTTAGGACTCAGGAGCTCAGCCTCTTGTCCTTAAAGAAGAAGCTGGCAATACCGTGACCCCACTTGCCGTGGGGCGGAGGTCCGAGAGGGCTCTGCAACCCCCCAGACAAAACCATTTTGATATATATTTTTTTTTTACAGGAACCCTTGTTTATGGTTGTGAAGAAAAGCGCGGTATTATGTGAGTCAATATTAAATCATTGCCATGTGTATACATGAATGTGCATTGGGTTATAGTTATTAAGAAATTATTGTGTTGATTTATTGAAAAAGCCAGTAGCTACCTTTATTTTTTTTTATTTTTTTTTTTATTTTTTATTCATCATCATCAAGAATTATATTTATTTAATGATACATTTCATTATGCAGTTTCGTCAAAAAGAAGAAAATAAAAACACAAAAAATTAAAAGTAAGAAAAACAAAACATGACAAGAAAGAAAGTATGGAGGGCTAGCCGATTGCCCCCAATCAAAAACGGAGAGTGCCAATATTTTAATCTTTTTCAAGCCTCTCTTTCCAGTTGGCAATAGGGGCCCATATCCGATTCCCCATTTGTCTTGTCTTCCATCCTTTTTTATCGTACAAGGCTTTTTCTAATGCATATACCGCTAATAATCGTGATAGCCATTGTTGGAACGTTGGCGGATTTGGATCTTTCCACATTGTTGCGACACAAAGTCGACTCAGAATCATCGCTATATATATAAACTCAAATTGGGGTATTTCTACTCCATCCCTAGTTACCCCCAGAACCATGACTTCGCTAGTTATAGTAATTTTGATCCCTAGTGCTCTATCCAAAAATTGCTCTATTGAGTTCTTAAACAAATCCAAGGCGGGGCATGCAGCAAACATATGTATAGTATCTGCCTGTGTTGCCTGACATCTTGGGCAAACCACTCCCGTCGTTCCACCCCATTGAGCAATTCTATGTGGGGTGTAGTAGAGCTCGAACATGGTCTTGTATTGCTGGACTTGTAGGGTGGCTACTCTTAACACTGAATTTAATAACTTGAAAGCTTTTTCAACCTCATTCCCTGATAAATTCAATTTTATATTCCATTTTTCTATAACCTTTGCACTATTGTCCTCCTTGTGTCTGGTCAGTTCCCCGTATACCTGGGATATTGAGCAGCCCTTCTTATCTCTTAAGATTTCCATGATTTCTACTCTCCGATAGTTGATATCCCCTCCCTGTTTTTTTAACAAAGCTGATCTTATTTGAAGGTATTTGAAAAACTCCCTGCGGTCTAAGCTATATAGCTGCTGTGCTTGATCGAATGTTATGAGACCTGTTGCACCCATAAGGTCGCCGATCGTTTTTACCCCCATCATATCCCACCTCCTCATAACTGGATCGTGAAAGACCTCTGGCAATAGCTGATTATTAAATAACGGGGTGTAATAATTCATCCTCCCCATTTTCATTTTCTTCCTGGCAGTTGACCATACAGCCATTGCCGCGCCTAGAGTCTTGAACTTGACTTTTTTGTAATAGCTACCTTCATTAAACGAGAGAAGCCACTTATTAGAGTCCTTGATCAATAGCTCATATATATCAGGGACGCTCTCTCCTACTCTCCACCGATCCTCCATACTTCCACCCACTAATCCTCTGATATATTGCAGGACAGTCGCCCAATAATAAGCCCTATAATCAGGTGCCGCCAGGCCCCCTCGCTCTCTCGGTAACGACAGAAATTTCAATGCTCGCCGTGTTTTGCCTTTGGCCCAGATAAAACGATTTGTGAGTCCTTCTATTTCACAGAACCAACTGTTATTAAATTTTAGTGGGATGGTGCGGAACAGATATAGTACTTTGGGCAAAAAGATCATTTTTACTAAATTGCATCTGCCAATTATTGTTAAGTGTAGATTATTTAGTCTATCTAAGTCCCCTTTAGCCTTTTTTATAACCGGCCCCAAATTCATTTCCACTACCTTCGAGAGATCTGAAGTTATTGTTATCCCTAGATAAGTAGCTGAGTCTGTAATTCTTTGATCCACCATCGTTACCTTTTTATTAATTACTATTTGAGTTTTGCTCTGGTTTAATTTATACCCCGAGAGCGCCCCGTAAACCATTGCTTCCCTTTCTATTTCTAGCAGCGCTGCAGCTGGGTCCGTAGATGTTATGGCTAGGTCGTCAGCATACCCTAAAATTTTTGTTTCAAATCCATTCAAGACAACAGGTTTGATATTTTCATTTAACTCAATCTTTCTTATGAAAGCATCTATATAGAAGGCAAAGAGTAGCGGGGAGCAGGGGCACCCTTGCCTGGTGCCCCGTCCAATCTTTATTATCTCGCTCTGCTCTCTCATAATCCTTAATCTTATCGTGGGATTCTTATATAGAGCTCTCAAAGCCCCAATACAGACATCTCCTATGTTTGCCTTCCCTAAAGCCGCCCAAAGGAAGCCCCACGAGACCCTATCAAACGCTTTTTCAGCATCTAACAAAATTAAGGCCATAGGGTCTCGTGAGGCTGCCGTCCCGTCAAACAATGCACACACCCTTCTGATATGGTCCGCTGTGCCCCTTCCTGGGATGAACCCATGCTGTCGGGGAGAAATAATCTTGCCTATGACTGCACTAAGGCGATTAGCTAATATCTTAGAGTAAACCTTAGTGTCACTGTTCATCAGGCTTATGGGTCTATATGACCCGGGGTCGGTTGAAATTTTGTTCTTTTTTAGGAATACCACCATAGTTGCTTCCCCCCATGATTCGGGAGGTGTCTCCCCTCTTTGTGTAGCTACCATTAGTTGATAAAGATCCTCTTCTATGCTAGGGAGGAATTTTTTATAAAATTCGAGCGGTATAAGATCAGGACCCACAGCTTTCCCGGCAGGTAAATCCTTAATTGCCGCCCGTACCTCTTCTATCGAGAAATTAGTCTCCAACTCCGCTCTATCCTCCATTGTCATTTTCTCTACTAGCGCGCTTTCTAAGTATTTCTCTATTTCACCATCTGCAGCGCCACTTTCAGGATTATATAAATTCTGGTAAAACTCTTGGAAAACAGAGCATATCCCCCTTGGTGTTGTCGCCGCTATCCCTGCCACGGAATTAACCTGTAAAATTTCTCCTTTAGTGGCCGCCTGTCGTGTCCTAATAGCTAAGATACGCCCTATCTGTTCGCTGAATTCATATTGGTCCTGTTTCCACGCCATATATTTCCCAGCCGCTTTGACTGCAAGCGACTCACTCACTGCTGCCTTTGCTATTGCCACCCTTTGTAATATTCCAGCGACCTCTTGCCTGGCCTCTATTGCTTTAATTAATTCTTCTTCGACAGCAGCGACTGATCTCTGTTTTCCCTCCATTTCTTCTTTCTCTAGTTTATTTCGTTTTAATGTAAAGCTGATAGTCTCCCCCCTTATGCCCGCCTTCATAGCATCCCAAACTATTCTGGGGGAAGCAGATCCTCTGTTTACCTTTAAATATTCTTTTAGCCAGCTATCCATCTGGGTAACATACTTAGGATCAAGCAACAGAGCTCTCTCGAAGGTCCAGCTAGATCTCTCTTTTTGTTGATTTGAGATAGCAATATCTAATATCAAAGGGCTATGGTCTGATACCACCCGTGGCAATTTTCTAACCTTAGAGATCGTCGTCAATACTGCTGATACCAGAAAATAGTCCAATCTAGCTAAAGATTTGTGTGGCGCAGAATAATAGGTGCTTCCCCCTCCCCCAGTATTTTGCTGTTCCCATATATCCGTCAGCCCGTTATCCTGCATCATCTGTATTAGTGCCCTATGGCTTTTCTTTTTTCGACCTGTAAATCTAATTGGATCATTTTTCCACAGACCATATAAGCCATTGATGTTCAAGTCTCCACAGACTATAATCGGCATAGGCCAGTTTGTCAATTGTGCGTTGATCTGATCTAAGGCCTCTGGATCATCGACTGTTGGAGCATAGATGGAGCATAATGTAAAGACAAACTCTTGCACCTTGCATTCTATTATGACCCATCGACCTTAAGGATCTGCCTTCTTTTTTTTTACTGTCACCATGCCGCCCCGTGCCAATACCGCCACCCCCCGTGTCCTAGACCCTTGCGTTGTACATATTAGGAGTTGATACCCTAATTGCTCTAATAAGAATTTTTGAGATATCTCAATATGTGTCTCCTGTACACATACTATGTCAGCGTGTATTGCCCTAAGATATTCTTTCAGCTCTCTCCGTTTTTTAGCATCGTTCAGTCCGCTTATGTTGATTGTGACTATCCGCATAGAGTTCGAGTTTTTCTCCCCTTTTCCCACTTAATCCCTTCCTTCTTCCTTCTATATGATGATGATGTCATTTTCTCTCTCTTTTCTCCCCCTAGACCCCCCCCTATCCCACCCTTCCTACAGGCCCCTCCCTCCCCTCCCCTCCCTCCCTTCCCTCCACCCTGTGAGGCAAGCAGACCGATAGGTCTCTGTGATGGAGTCTGACTGTCAGCCTCCCTAAGCCAAAAATCCTTTAAAATTTTTTTTTTTTTTTTCCGGTGTATTATACAACCATATCGTCCATTTCTTCTTCTTCTGTTGTCATACCCCTCCTTCATTTTCTACCCCCCCCCTTTTTTTTTTTTCCCTCCCCCTATCGCCAATATCTAAAATAGATCTACATGGCCCATATATTTCTTATATTTCCTCCTTCAGGCAATGGTACTAATCTTTTTTTAATGTGTCCATATACACCTTGGCTTGTACTTCAGAGGTAAATACTCTAACCGTATTTTTATATATAATCTTCAACCTGGCAGGGTTCATCAAATAAGCCTGCAATCCCATTTGATGGCATGGATCTAGCAGCTCTCTCAGTCTCCATCTCCTTTCCACTGTTGTATGACAATAATCAGGGGTTGTAAAAAAAGTTTGGCCATCGAACGAGCATTTAGAGTTGGGACGGGCTTTGGCATACACTTCCTCCCTTAATAAGAAGTTTCCAAAAAAAATCAGTATAGCTCTTGGCCTCTGTGGTCTCTGAGTTCCGCCCTGAGCCTGAGCCTGTGTCTCTTTCTTCTTCATCATCAATGGGAATCGATGAACTCTTTGAACTTCCTTCTCCCAGTCCCAGTGGCTCAGCTCAGGAAAGGCTCCATTCAACATCTTCAGTACGTAGGCTCTCACATCATTCCCTTCCTTTCCCTCTTCGATACCCAAGATTCTTAGATTATTCCGGCGTTGGCGGTTTTCTAATTCTTCCAATTTCCATTGGATGTCAGAGAGTTGTTGATCATGTGTTTTCACCTTGGCTGTATCTTCTGCATGTCGGTCTTCCATGGTACTGATACGGTCCTCTAGATGGGATACTTTCGTTTTTGTATCTGAGCAGATTTTGGCTACTCTTTTAATTGAGCCTTGCAGACTCCTGGTTGCGAGCCGATTTTTCCTCCCCTCACTCTTTGTTGCCTCTTGGAGTTGTTTTATCGAATTTAATATCAGCTGCAGCGGAGGAGCTTCCATTTCTGGCTCTCCAACACCCCCCTGTACCGGTGGTTCCGGGTAAACCTCCTGGGTAGCTGAATAATCCCATTTTAGATTTATTGCGCTACCCCCTCCGCTTACACGCCTTTGCCCGCTAAGCGCTTTTTCCTGTGACTGGGTGTCTCTTTGTCGTTTTGAAAGCCTCTTTTTTCTAACGGCTATGTCCTTTTCTTTAAGGGAGATTCTGCTACTCCCTGAGCTAAGACCAAGACTGGCGTCTGTAGAGGCCTCCTCATCGCTTCTTTCTAACTCAGATAGAATTTCTTCAGACCCGTCAGTCACTGAGAAAAAATTGTCAGCTGCGTCTATATTATCCTCTGTGCCACTGGGGCCACTACTTGCGGCAGCTCCCAGAATCAGATTCTTAGTCAATAATGCTTCTATATTTGGCGTGCCTGCTGTACTTTCCACACTTATCACCTCTAATCCTGCTGCCTCAGCTTCAGGGGGGCCTACTTGGCCTTGTACTTGATTTAAAGAAACCATTAGATTCGACTCTGTGCTTCCCTTATCGAGCTCTTCTTGAATCTCTTCAATTTCAATTTCACGACCCTCCATAATCTCTCCCCACTGCGTCTCAGAGTTAATGTCCTGTGTCTCAGGAGTCTTTCGTGCATTCTCTTGCGTATCTACTTTACCTTTGCGTACAGTCATGTTTTTATCCCTCTTTCTCTTTTCCAGGGCCGGCACAGATTTGTCATTTGTGTTACCTCCATTAGCTGTTTTGGCTATATTAACTGTAGTGTCCTGGCTGACAGGGGAAAAATACCCCGTGATGGATTTAGTGCCTCCTATATTTCCACCAGGATTTGCAGCCCGAACCAAAGAATTAGTGCTTGTCAGGGTCTCCGAGCCTGAGACTGAGCTTGGCACCCAAACTTGCTTTCCCCTAATGTTACTCCAGGCCCCCATGTTTGATGCTGCACCCCCGCTCTCACCTGGAGGTTTCTCACCATTTTCAGCATCCTCACTAATCTTGGCTTTCTCCACGTCCTTCTGGGATGCAAGTAGTTTGTTGCTTGTCTGCTCAGCATCCAGGACTCTTCCTTTCCCTCCTCGCGTCGCTTTTGGCGGCATCCTGAAAGTGTTGCTGAGGGTGCCGCTGGCTATTCTTGAATTTCCCCGAGAAACCACTGACTCGAGTGTAAGCTCCTCTCCTGGAAACGCGCTCCGAGAGCTGTGTTGCCGATCTCTCGGTGCTCTGCTTGCCCACCTGGCTCCTCCCGCGATGGCAGCAGTCCCGTCGTCTCTCTTGCCGTTCTCGCCGTTCTCGGCTTTCCCGCTGACTCTGCTCTCTCCACCGCTCGCTGCGCTTGTTCCTTTACCTGCGTCCGGTTTCAGCCTGGCTCTCAACCCGGCTCTCCATTCTCGGAGCTCCGCAAACAATGCCGCTGCTGCCGCCAGAAGTTCATAAATCAATCCCTCGGCCGCAGACACAAAATCGCCTGTGCTGAGGGTTGCTTCCATGGGGTATGTATCCTTAATACACCGTTAAAGCCTCATTTTCCGTTTTTGGCATCGGGAGCGTTCTCTACTGCCACTAGTCAGACGCCATCTTGCCTCCTGACTACCTTTAGATATGTTAATGTTTTGACCCCTTGATAAATCCCATAGGCCCACTTTTTTTATTTTCTTAAGAAGATCTGAACATAAACACACCACAGGTGACTTCCAGAACTGGACACAATATGTCAAAGCTGAGTTCCAGAGCTGGGTAGAAAACACAAGAAGTCAGGGTCGGTCTGGCATAGAGGACAACCAGGCAGTGCCCGACTGGCTAGTCTCATAGATCAGTATGTGGACCATTTCCTTGGCTATTTGTGGGCCTGTTTTATGATCTCTCAGCCGTTTTTTACTGTTTGTTTCACTGATAATGAAACAAACATTGCCTGCAGCACTCTCAAATCCATGTGGTTTTCTATGCCTAGCACATGCCTATGCAGAGTGTCTTTACAAGTTCAAAACTGCCCCAATTTGTAAACATGAGACACTTTTTTAGCTATCTAGTTCGCTAAAGCAGCCACTTTTATTTTCGTGCCCAGGTCTTCTTTCTGTCCCAGTCCGACCCTGCGAGATGTAACCAACAAACCTGGACACCAGCTTGGACAACCACAATTGGGTCCTGCACCTCAGATGTTTCCGCAGAACTGGACACATGAAGCCAGAGTTGGCTTCTAGAAACCACATCCAGAGAAGGCATTCACAAATGAACACAGAATTGCAAGGGTGGTCTTTGGAAGTTTCAGGTGTAGTCGCTAAAAGTAGTTGCACTACTCCAAGTGAGGCACTGACTACTTCACAAATAACAAAGGTGGAGCAACGGCCCATGGCACAATACTCCAGATCATCACCTATATCAATGTCTTTGACCTGATAAAGCATTCTGCTGCCTTCCAGCTGTTATGTTCTGAGCCCTAGGCCCGCATACTGAAGTAATGACGACACAGACACATGAATACGGTACTGGAAACTAGCCCAGAGGAGGTGCACTTGGGCAATTTTATTTGCGGGGTCACCTGACCGGTGACGCCCGTGTTGGATGGGTGAGGGTGTGTGTGTGGGCCAGCCCTCGGGGGAGTGGCTGTCAGAAACACTAGAAACACTAGACTGTGTCCAGCAGGACACAACATTCCTTTAAAACGAAAAATAACAAACAAGAGTCCAACCTATGGGAAGGAGTGAGAAAACAACTAAAAATAACTGGAGTCTCGCAGTTCAGAGATGTAGCTCGCAGGACAGCGGTGGACAGGTGCAGCTGGGAGCACCCGGACATCTTGGCACAGGTCCATACTTTAACCAGGCATATCTGGACACGAACACGGTGCTGATGAAGTCCGGACCTTTCAGCTTGGCGCCAGTTGAGTGACAGTCCACCTATGTGATGTTCATCGGTCCAGCGTACTCTTGCTGTGAGGCAAATAGTGTCTTGTTGTTCAAAATAGGAGCATCAGGAGCGTAGGGGGAATCCATTGTGAACACCTGACCATGATGTCGCTTGAGCCCTTGAAGACAGTCTTGGCATTGTGTGACCTGTTGAATTCTCAGTTGTATGGCCTGGCTGCTTCCTGGAATCCATTGGTGGGGCAAAGTAAAGTCCATCTCTCACGCTCTTGGAGGCCCCTTGGATGAGTTGCCACATGACTGCATATGGGCTCTGACTCTGGAGCCACCTTCTCGTCACTCTTGCAAACTTCAGGGGTGGATGTGTCCTGGTCAGAACATGCTCTCGCTACCAGGATCAGGACATGGACCAATTAAAGAGATGGTCACTGTATCTTCAGGTCGTCGCTCTGTATGGCACTGGTGCAGGACTCGTCGTGATACTTGATGCTCCAGGGATGGTAGTGATGCACATGATAATGATGGAGTGGTGGTCGTGAGATGACTGTACAACAGGTGGTGATGACTGGTAGTGATTTGGGGGGACTGGTGAACCTTTGCCGACATGATACTCGTCGTACGCTTGGTGCAGCTCTTTTTGTTTGGCATGTGTGTGTGCAAACAGGGATGCCCTTTCCTTTAAGCAGCTGGCGACACGTGGCTGACGGTCACTGTGAAGAATGATGTCGCCGCACCCCAGTGGCTGTCGTATCTTAGAAGGTGCATTCAGGTGAAAGTGCGAGTACTTGTTCTGGTCCCCTTCTCTTGAATTTTCTGCGCACCTGTTGTCGTCTGTTTTCATGGGTGAAATGTGACGACAGGCCACGTAATGCAGGTCGCTTCTTGCTGCAGTGTCATCTTGCTGCAGTGTCATCTTGCTGCAGTGGCATCTGGCTGCAGTGGCATTGTATTGCAGTGGCATAATGCTGCAGTAACCACGCAAGGCAAGTCGTTTCAACACCTGCTCTGAAGAGTGGCAAAAGGCCAGGTAACGCATGTTCCATCTGTATATGCTATGAATATGTGGCGAAAGGGCCACGCAGTCTCACAGGACCTCCTGCTTACTCCTTCGTGTTGTCTGGGCTTCGCATTTTCTCCCGTCATGGACCACTCACCGGTCCGGTCCTGTCAAATAGGAGTGGGCGTCTTCTCGCCTTTTCTCCTGTAACGGCCCACTCACCGGTCCGGTCCTGTCAAATAGGACTGGGCGCCTTCTCAGGTGCCTCTGCCATTTCAGGGATGGTGGTGGAGGTAGGTGTGTTTTGATGGATCCGCTCTGTAATACCTTCCATACCCTTCTTCTCCTTGACAGAGTATTCCGGCTGTAATTTAGGATCGATGTGGGAGGTAAGTATCTCTGTTCTCTTGCGTCAGTTGTGACGGCGCGCCACTCGGAGTGCAGGAATCTCCTCATGCCTGTAGAGGACCGCTGCACACCACAGTCTTAAGGCAGTATCGGAGGCACTCTCTGAATAGTTTCTGGCCCACTGCTGGGCGATGTTGGTGCATGTGGGGTGATCACGATCTCTCTTCTTCCTGCGTTCGGGCCACGCGGGGCCCCTCTCCCCTGTGGGGATCTCCTTGGTTCTTCGCTTCTTTGATGGCGGGTAACTTCTGTCTCCTCTTTCCTTTGCCTCTGCTCTGGCAGCAGTGGAGCTAGTGGCTAGTTCTCATGTGTGCTCTATGTTGGCTTGCTGTATGCCTGCTTCTCTTGTTGTGATGGCCTCTTGCCACAAAGGGTGTGCATACCTTTCTCTCTCTTTTCTGAGATCGTCAGCCAGGTTCTCTTTATTGCGATGGAACCATTCACCGCAAGGTGGCATGCAGTGCCCGCTTTCCTCATCAGAGCTTGTCACTGTTGTGTGGCGTCTTCTCTCTTTCAGCCGACCAAGGTCAATAGGCCGCAGGCATTGGCCGTGGCGCTTGCTGTACAGTCTCTTTTACTCTTGGGCTTCTCTGCTTTGGTATCCAGTCTTCCTGCTCTTCAGCCTGGCAGGCAGATTGCAGGGCGTGTGTGTGTGCCACAGTACTCACTCACAGGTGAATGCAGAAACGCTCCCTTCATGTACTCTTTGTGCATCTGTTTTGTCTTTGCTTTACGAGAGAATTGTTGCATTCTTAGACTTTACTCTCGGGCTGCTCTTGGCATCACTGCGCTTGTCAGCTCTCTAGGCTGGGGGCAGTGTTTTGGCTTCTTGTGGGGATCAGGACTCGTGTTCTGTACTCAGACCTCATTCCTTGCTGATCTGCAACCGATGGGGCCGTTCGTGTTTATAGATTCCCATCTGCGCGGTCATATCGGCAGTCAGGCTTATCAGGGGTCTTCTCTGTCAAGATTCCGCTTCTTCCCCTCTACAACCATTAGGAGGGCCCAGGGAGGGTGTGTTGCCTCCAACGCTGCTGTTGCTGCTTCCGCCTCGCGTGCAGTCTGCTCTCAAGCGAGACCTGCTATTTTGGTAAACCTCTGTTCTATGCTCGCTGTTCCTCATAGCCTGTGCCTCAAGTGAGGGGGTGTCGGACTGGAACCCCATTGGTGGGGCTGGTGTAGTGTCCTAGCAGGGACACGTTCTAGTGTTCCTATGTGTGTATCCCACTATACACCCACCCACCACAGACGTCACTGGGTCAGGTGACGCTGCTAATAAAAGGGCCGAGCGCACGTGCTCGAGGCCAGTTAACCCACTACCCAACCATGTGTCCTGTGCCCGATATTCCCAGCATGAGGGCCTAGGGCCCAACATAACAATGGCGACGAGCGTGGTACTACACCCCGTGTGTGCAGCCTTCGTTCTGCGAGAAGGTGGGGGAGAGAGGGCGAGCTGCCCGCAGTGAGGGCACCCTTCTCCCCTCCCCCTTGGAGAAGGCGCGACGCGCCGAGAAGCCTGCGGGGCGATGCAGAGCCCGCAGCGTGACTGGTGGCGACCGGGAGCCCACCCCGCGCCTCAGGCGCTTGCCGCAGTGACCCTGGTGGAGGTGGGAAGCGCCCCGAAGACAAGCAGACCGATCAGAGCCCACCCGCATCGGCCGCGACCTGCCCGGTGAAGGAGGAGAAGTGCGAGCCGTGCGGAGCCCACCCGCATCGGCCGCGACGCCATGAGTCAGCCAGTCCGAGCGGAGCCCACCCGCGTCGGCCACGACCCCCTCACCGAGCCTGTTTCAAGCGGAGCCCACCCGCGTTAGAGGACGCCCAACCGGGCAGAAGGTGAGCCCGGAGAGCGAGTACGAAGGTGCAGGGAAGTGGATCCGCAGCGGTTGGGCGGAGTAGCAACCCACTCCCCAGCCCCCGCGTGGGGCGGACATAACGTGATGCTAAAGCGGAGCCCACCCGCAGCACTACACAGGGACCTCGTCCCCCGCGACTGAACACACCGCCAGCGTAGCGGCAGCACCACTCCCCCGCCCCGGTCAGCGAGCGAATGCAGGAGCTGCCGAGGGGGCGGGAGAGAAACAAATCAGCGCGCGGCCGACGCCGCTTGAGGACTGGGACCTGGAAGCCTGCACTGCGTGCGTTGCCCGCCGGCCAGTGAAGCCTGCACTGCGTGCGTTGCCCGCGGGCCGGTGCCGGTAATCAGCATCAACCCTACCCGCCCCGAGCAGCGTGAAGAGACAGGAGCTGCTGCGGGCGGGGAGAATAGGGAAAACCCTACACACGAGCAGTGGCATGGGCAGATAACGCCGTAAAAGCGGCGAGGACCTCCGCGAGTGCCCCCCCCCCTGCCGCGCGAGGACTGCATGTAGCTGCCGCGGGCAGGGAGGGCGATCAGGAAGGCCAAGAACGGCCGCCGCCAGCCAGGGAGGGTCATGCCCCACATCGCAGGACCCCCGGCAGCGCCAAAAGTAAACCAACGCTGTGCGAGTGATGGCACAGACTGCCATTGTCCCCCGAGTGATGCCTCCTCCTCCCCCTGTGAGCAGCCCACAAAGCCTGTGTCCCTGCCTCTCAATAAAGTAAAGTAAAAAGACTTACCTGCTGAGACGTGTCCTGCCCTCCACTGCCCTGCTGTGGCTCTGGCCCGTCTGCAGTCTGCCAAAGCCTGGAAAAACAACACAGAAAGAAAGTCTAGTAGCAAAGAAGGTTGCTGCTGAGAGCAGGTTACAGCAACACTGCCATCTAGTGGCCACTGGTGGTACTGCATCAACAAAGAAACAAACAAGCATGCAGCAAGCCAAGGGAATCCAGCAGCCACAGGAGACCGACGGATCGCAGCGCAAGGAAGAAGAGGCAGCAAGGCACGTACTGCAAGGTCTGACTGATGCGCAATGGTGAGCGCACGGGAACGCGACGGAGGCGCACAGGAATGCGCCAGAAGCGCAGGAACGCGACAGAAGCGCGAGGAGGAAGAGACAGTGAGCCACAGGGATGCAGCGCCATCCCGCAGCGACAAGGAGGAAGAAAAGGAAATGGTGTCAAGCCACATCCACCCCAGCAAGGACTGCGCTGTCGCCGCATCAAGTGGAGCGAACCCTCGAGCGAACTAAAGGACTCAGCGCAGATGTACCCCGGACGCGGAAGGTACACTGCAGCGCCTACTGGAGAGGAACCCACTGAAGAGGATGGGCGCAGCAAGTATCCAACACTGGTGGGCAAGGATGTCGAGCCACACCTAGTGGCGCCAAGAAGCCACCACATCAAGAGATCATGGTACAAGGAGCAACGCTACACTGAAGATGTACCACGACGGTACGAAGAGTAGCACGCACCAGCGCCTGACAAGGCAGCGGACACAGGTAGTCACACGACGCGACACACCTCGTGAAGCCGACCAGCCAAAGGGTCGCACCACAAAGGCCAAGCCGACCTGCCAAACGTTCGCACCACAAAGGTCAAGCTGACCAGCCAAATGGTCGCACCACAAAGGCCAAGCCGACCTGCCAAACGGTCGCACCACAAAGGTCAAGCCGACCAGCCAAATGGTCGCACCACAAAGGTCAAGCCGGCCAGCCAAATGGTCGCACCACAAAGGCCAAGCCGACCTGCCAAATGGTCGCACCACAGAAGCCGACTCGCCAGGAGTTGCACAAGGAGGTGACCGACGCACAGGTCAGTGAAGCTACAAAGCAAGAGGTCTGACGACAAGACCGAAGATATCCTGCCAGTGATCGGCAGCGCGGACCGTCAAGTGGTCCAAGAAGCTCCAGAAGAACCAAAGTAACTGGTGAAAAGGAGAAGAACGAAGCGGACCAAGAGCATGGCCCCACGAACTTCAACCAAAGTAACTGGTGAAAAGGAGAAGATGAAGAGAAGGTCACGACCCTAACTCGGAATGCTGTGGAAGATGAAGAGAGTGTTCTCGGACGAGGACAAGACCAGGGGGAACACGTGCAGAGTGCGCGCGCTGCATGGAGAAGCCTGGCCAGACCAAGAGGAGAACAGAAATGGTCCAGAGTAGGTCGTGAAGTGAAGGGAAGAAGATATCTGAGTGGCACGCTTGCCACTACAAGAAGAGAAGGAAGATGACATCGGAGTGGCACGTCTGCCACTGAAAGAAAAGGGGAAAGAAAGAGATCTGAGTGGCACGGTTGCCACAGCAACTAAAGAAGAAGTCAGAGTGATATGACACCCTCATGGAGAAAGAAATAGAGGAAGGAGAAGAGTGTGGCAAGAATACTCACACCTCAAAGACAAGGAAGGTGAAGAGTGTGGCAAGACTACTCACACCTCAAAGACAAGGAAGGTGACAAGCGTCAGAACACAGTGCGCAAGTCCTGAAGAACACCCGTGGCACGGAGAACAAACCATCTGTTTGACGATGCTTTCAGCACACCCGGGATCTGCAGAGGTGAGCAGGCCGGACCGTTCGAAACATCCACCTTTGGGGTCACGCGGACACTGGTCAATGCCAGCCTTGGTGACTCAGGAGCAAAGGCCTCAGGGATGCCAGTGAGAGAGAGTATCCCCGCGACGAGAGATGGTCATCAGCCGCCCTTCAGCAAAGGTCCCAGGAGGATGAAGACGTCGCGCGCAAAGACAGAAGCCAACAGCTACCCTCCAGGTCTGACTGCGGAATCTGAGGTGAGACCTGTCGTCTCCTCCGCACCCGCACTTATCGGTATGGGAGTAACACGATACAGGACACTCAACCCTGGCCAGATCTGATGAAGAGGGCCTCGGGGATATCCCGTGGCAGGGGAACACCGGCGAGAGGGGCATCCTGGTGAGAGGGGTGTCTTGCGAATGACCCGTCCTTTTGCAAAACAGAACACACGCCACAGATAAAGAAAAGGACTGGACTAAAAGATGAACGGCAACATCTAGCGGTGAACCACAAGAATTTCAACTGCGTTTGTCGCCATGAAAGCAAAGTGAAGAAAAGACTGTGAGAACAACTTCAAGGCAGAATCGTCAACAGACTAGATCCATCGAGCACCCATGGCTGGTGCCACAGTGAACTGGTGATCGTCCGCGACTGGAAGAACATCGTCCGCGACAGGAAGAACATCGTCTGTGACTCCAGGCTGCTGAAGCGTGAGCGATTCTGCAGAAGTTTGGTCACTGTATTACATCTGTATATATATTTCTTTCTCCCCTAGGTTGAACATTGACTCTGGGTTTTTGTTATTAAAAATTGGGAGGAATGTAGTGTCCTAGCAGGGACACGTTCTAGTGTTCCTATGTATGTATCCCACTATACACCCACCCACCACAGACGTCACTGGGTCAGGTGACGCTGCTAATAAAAGGGCCGAGCGCACGTGCTCGAGGCCAGTTAACCCACTACCCAACCATGTGTCCTGTGCCCGTTATTCCCAGCATGAGGGCCTAGGGCCCAACATAACAGGCTGGCATCCTCTCATTCCACTTTGTCTTCCCCAGTGCAGTGCCTCCTCTGCAGCACTTCACTTTTTTTTCTCACTTCGCAAAATAACCACGGGGCTGCCTCTCCCCTTGGCACTGACTGTGGCTACAGCAAGCCGGGTCCCTCTTCTGCCGGCTTCTCCTTTCGCCATAAAGCTTTTCCTCTATTCCCCGCGATAGCGCCAAACGGCCACTAGCGGGCGGTGTTGCTCCTATTGGTTGACTCCGTGTTTTTGATTCAGTGTGGTTTGTAGGAGGAGCAGAAACACTGGACTGTGTGCAGCAGGACACAACCCCAGATTTGTTTGTGTCCTACACACACCACATACACACTAGGGTGACCAACCGTCCGTAAATTTCACGGACAGTCCGTAATTTCGGCCGTCTGTCCGTTGTCCGTGAAGGATTCTTTAACGGACGCCATTTGTCCGTAATTTTAACCGGGCACCGGTCGCACCACTATAAAGACGGCACAGCTTCCACCAACCTCCCTGTTTGACTCCGAAGCTGTTGAGGTCGGTGTAACAGTCGCTGATGCAGCACCAAAGCTCAGATCCCAGCAGCATTGGAGAGGCACAGCGGGATGGCGACCCTCACACCTTCAGCCCTTGATGAGCTGTTAAGAGGTGCTTGAAGGTGACAGAGGGAGGGGCTGCAGCTTCAGGAGCAGGGGCATCTATTCAGATGCAAACAGCCCTGAAGGCGTCATGTCTCTTCAATTTAGAGGGGCCTCACACATTTCCTTCCTGCCCAGGGCCTCAAAAATCGTAGAACCGGCCCTGATTACACCGAGGCAGCACTGGTTCTCTTCACAGAGCTTAATTACTGTCACTAAATTGTAAGCAAACCTTGGTTCTTCAAACATGCAGTTATAATGTAATAAAATAAAGAAATGGCGCAATCGCACCCACACTGATTACCAAAGTATGGAGGACAATCAGTTAAATCAGTTCTCTTGGAGTATCTCCTTTAAGTACTGTACATCACAGTGGGGATGACAAAACTAACATTTTAGAAAGAGAGCCTGTCTTCTCGTTGTCCAGGCCCTACCCCAACCTGGAAGAGACCAAGATGATACTAGAATACTGCATGCCCACCCCTGTGCCCACCCTGGTGGATCCTGTTCCCCCTCCTGTGATGGCTCCTGCTCCCCCCCCCCCCGTGAGGGCTCCTGCCCCCCCCATGTGGTGGCTCCTGCCCCCCCCACCTGTGATGGCGCCTGTCCCTTCTGTGGTGGACCTCTCTCCGCCCTGGGTGGCTTCTGCCCCAGTCCTGGAATGGCTCCTGCAGCGAGGGTGAAGTTCTTGATGGGCCTCTTCTCAAAAAGGCTCAGCTCAAAATTTATGTGAAAAGGTGGGCGAGTGAGTAAGTGAAGGGATGGGTGGATGGCTGGATGAATTAGTGAAAGGGTGAATGGATGAATGAAAGATTGACTAGATGGATAATGAGAGAGGATGGATGGATTGATGAGTGAGTGGAAGGATGGATGAGAGAAAAGGTAAATAGCTGGATGTATGGGTGGAAGGGTTGCTGGATGGGTAAAAGGGTGGATGGATGAGTGAAAGGATGGATGGATTGATGAATCGAAGTGCAAGGGGGAATGGATGGACGGATGAGTGAAAGGGTGGATGTAAGGATGTATGAGTGAGTGAAAGGGAGGGTAGATGGACAAAAGGATGAACAGATGAGTGAAGGAGTGAAAGGATAAATGTATGAGAGAAAGGATGGATGAGTGATAGGGTCAATGGATGGATTCATGAGTGGATGAGTAGATGGATGGGTGGGTGGATGGAAGGAAGGATGGCTAAGTGAAAGGGTCGATGGAGAGAGAAAGGGAGGATGGATGGATGATTGAAAGGGTGGATGGGTGGAAGGATGAGTGACTGGGTGGATGGATCAATGAGTAAGTGAAAGGATGGCTGGATGGGTGAAAGGGTAAATGGCTGGATGGATGTTTGAATGGATGGATGGGTAGAAGAGTGGATGGATGAGTGTACAGATGGATAGGGTGAAAGGGTGGATGGATGGATAATGGATAGATGAGTGAAAGGATGGATGAGTGAAATGATAGATGGAAGGATACATGATGGATAGGTTTGCAAATGGTTGAATATGTTTGGATATGGCTGAGCTTACTTCTATACCTCCTCTGATGTGTCTGTAAAACTTACCTATTGTCCTGAAGTTTTGTCCTGAATTTTGACCTCCTGTCCTGAATTTGTGTCCTGAATTTTGACCCTTTGTCCTGAATTTTTACACTCACCGTCCTGAATTTGCACCAATGCCAGTTGGTCACCCTAATACACACAGACCCATTTTACGCTGGTTATGTCTCTTGCTCTGATCTCCACAATCACACGAGCTCCCGCTGGGGCCTTCCCACACAGTGTACACATACTAAGGCACAAAAAATGCCTTTGAGACACCAGAATCCTGCATTAGTTATATTAAGACGCCATCAACTGCCCAGGAGAGAGGTGTTAAAGATAACTGGAGACGGTAGAACCGTGACCTCACCAGCTCGGCAAGGGATGGCCCTCTCCCTCCCAAGACACAAGAGTGGGCTGCAACCATACGGCCAGTGCTGGTGGCGGAACGCGTGGCATGACAGTCAGAGGAGAGAGCAGCAACCTCAGAAACATGTGGGAAGCACTCTTCAATCACTCAATGAAAGGCTCGCACTCGAATCCTGTCTGAGATCCTTGTGGTCCCCACGCCCATGGGGACGCTGGCGGGGAAGGGTTCTGTGAACTGGCCGGCATGTGCCCAGACATTACCTGGTTTGAAGCGACACCTTTCCTTTCAAGTAAGAATAGGTGACGAGAAGAACCCTGGGGGGTGGCACATATGGTCTTGAAGCTTTACGATGCCAAGCTGCTTTTGGATGTTTTTAATTTCTTCTCTTTCAGTCTCATTACCTGCCTGCTCCTTCTTGTTACCCCCTCTCTGTACTTACTTTATTTGATCACAAGAGGGCTTCAGGAGTCTGGGAGTTACGGATGCGTAATCCACTTACACTGGAGTCAATTCTAAGGGAAATACGTACTCAGTTATGGGTCTTTACTCAGAAGAAAATCAAACATTTGTGACAAAAAAAGTAGACATTTGACAAAGTTGAAGTGATATTATTTTTATAATGCAAAGTCTAAAAAAATCACAGAAATTCACAAGATATGGTGAGGAGTGGCTCATTTCTACCCACAATGCACTGCTAATGATTTCAGATGGCATTGTGACAATCAGGGTCATCACCAGGGACATCGGGGGACCCTATTGCATAAAGGGTGCACTTTCCCTGTTTGTGCCACATCGCAAATTCAAACAGGTGCGCCGTGCACAAACAGGGAAAGAGCGCTCTATTGTGTTGAATGCCTTAGGGGCAGCGCATTCAAGTGAAATATGGAGCGTCTGCTTCGAAGCCGCTTCGAGTTCACTGTTCTGGGGGCACCTGCCTGCAGTTGAAAGAGGGAAGAGAGATCCCCTTGCAGGCGGGTGCAGTGAGTGACTGAACCCGCCTGTAAGGGGATGTCTGGGGGGTCCATAAGACCTCCTTGAACCACTCCAAATGCCTGCCATCAGGGGGCGCACTGACAGTGTGCCACGTTTTTGTGGTGCACGGTCAGTGCGCCTCCTGATAGCTTCTTTACCTTTGTGCCAGTGTCCATGATACGACGCAGGCGCAGAGGTATAGAGATTCCCTCACTTGCATGGGGCCACGCCCCCATGCAAGTGAGGAAATGCCCTCTTGAGATAGCGCTGGTGTGACATGTGCACCAGAGCTATCTGTATTACAGGAGGGACCTCACAAGCGTCTGCACCCCCTTCTGTAATACCAAAGTGCCCCAGGGGCGCACAAAGCGGGCACAAAGCCCGTTGCGCCTCCGGGGCACTTCTCTAATATGGGCCCTGGTAGCACTTCACTATTCAGATCTTCAGTGTCAGTGGAAGTGCTCAGTGCCCCGCCTCCCAGAATCCATTGAACCTTTGGTCATGTACCACAAGCTCTGGGAGCGGGGACTGACCTTGCATAAGCTCTGAGTTAAGTGTGAATATGGCTGAGCCCAGACATTCCTTCAGCTGAGACCAGCAGGCAGAGGGAGCAGTGCTTGGCCTCCAGTCGGACAGTACTTGAGCCCTGCAATCAACACCCGACACTCAACATCCACTGAATATGAGCTTCAACAATGTATAGCCATGAGTGGCTGAAAGTTTGGTCCCCTCCCTCAAAAACCATCTCAACACCCCTTTCCCACTGAGCGCTATCCCTGCCCAACGCTGTGTTGGGTTAAGAAACTGCAAATATGTAGTAACAATGGAACACTTGGAAGTCTCCCACTTTATAGGAGGTTGTTTGGCAGGTAAATAATTCCAGTTGTCCTGACCTGCCCGAGGCCCCTCAATTATTGACAAACTCACAAATGGTCAATAGGAGGGAAAGGGTACCTGAGCGAGGCAATGGGGAGGAATTAATTACTGAAACTAATCCAGGCACAATTACGCACCAACAGAGAGGCTTTCCTGGCTATCGTACGTATAAGCCCCTCTATGCTGAGAACCCAAGAACTGCCCTGCCAGGTAATTGTGGTAGGAGCAATTTAGGGGGACTCGACTGTAATAGAACACTACTAAATGGGAACATCGCATTGAGGTCGGTGAGAGATGGGATCTACACAAAGCAGAGAGATCAGTGTGATGGGAATGTGATCTATCTTACAAATGTACCAAAGCTTGCACAGGTGGGGACTGAAGACCTTAATTCAGTAAAAAACAAGGTCATACATTGGCTAAGATCCTCCCGACACTGTTACTCTATAATTAGAGATGACATCAAATATGTAAAGAGATCTAACCAACCAGGGATGGCAAGGGACATGATAGAGGCGGGGTTCTACGGTAATGATATAGTCACTGGTTTGCTATCTATGGAATCTCATACCATTCCCTTGGAAAATACATCAATTGCTATTAAATACAGACGGCCCCTGGGTCCCGAACTGGAATGTTTAAGGGGCACTATGGGAGATACCAGCCGAGGGATGCACAGAGGTGAATCAGATGTAAAGTGACTACAATTGATCAATTCTGGGGAATCGATAAACCCACCTTTTTCCAAAATAAAAATGTCTAGTCAGAAGGGGGATGTAAAGATTGATAACTTAAGTACCCAAGCAGGATCAGACAATCCCACCGTAGATAAAAGTCCTAGTCTCATAGCTAGAAGGGTAATGGTTCCCCCTACCACAGAAAATCCGCCTGTAGGTGGTTCGCTCTGCGGTACAGATTTGGAAGATGGGATAGTCCCTACATCTGAGCTGCGTATTTTGGTGTGGAATATTGCTGGGATTCAAAAGTCACAATCAGACCCCGACTGGTGTAGTTTTGTGGACACTTTTGATGTTATCCTCTTTCAGGAAACATGGAGCTTAGCTACCCCGCACAGGAGTGGTTACTCGGTATATGCGATTGAGGTAAAAAAGAAAAAAAGGTAGACCCTATGGAGACCTGGCAGCCCGGACAAAAACATCTTTGGGGACTAATATTAGGTTGTTAAAAGCTGATACAGAGAATATTCTGGCACTGGAATTGACTCTATACTGTGGCTGGAAGGTCAGAATATTTAATGTTTATAACAGATTAGATTGTGCTACAGAGGAAAAAACTACCATATCTAAGCTAGACGATGCCCTAACCAAATACTCAGGTAGCACCCCTACTACAGTTGCAGGGGATTTCAACTGCACTTTTGAACCTTTTATTTCTACTCCCCGAGACATCACTGAGGATTGGGATTGCCTATGGTCTATTCCCCCTTTAGATTTGCCCACAGTAAGGTGGTCAAAGAGAGGGGCACAGGTGCTTGCACTAACTCTACAACACGAGCTCAGAGCCACAAATGCCAGGACAAAATCTGACCCAAAAGGGGAACATACCTTTAACAGACCAGGTAAAACCAATAGAATTGACTACTGCCTAAGTACCCCAAACATATGGCCCCAACTATTAGATATGAAGGAGGTTGAAAAGGATAGAAAGTGACCACCATGCTCTTGCCCTAACCCTATTAACTGGGGCCACTTTTCAGTTAACCCCTAGGGTACACCCCGACATGGGTATACTATCTGTGGCAAATTGAAATGGACCAACCAAAAACCAAAGCAAGGCAGCTGATCGAGGATCTGAGTGGTCTTTGCCCTAACGATGCTACTATAACTTTAGGGCCCACCCATGACCTCTTTTTTAGTGAGATAAGGAGTGTACTGAGCAAACCATTAAAAACCAGGAGCAATGAGGGCCACCGTATCGCCCTAAAGCATGATAATGAGAATTCCTGGTTTAACCAGGACTGTAGAAAGGCAAAGGGGACACTCATTGGGGCATTAAAAGAGGGGTCCATGTAGAAACCTCTACTTGTAGAGCTGGATACAAAAAAACATTGATAAAGCAAAAAAGGAGTGGGAAGACTTGCTTTGGGAATCTTTGCATGTGGCCCTGTCTGAAAGTGACCCCAAAGGTTTTTGGAGACATGTGGCATATTGGTTAAAAGGGGAAGGACCCACACTGGAGTATACTATACAGCCGGAGGAGTGGGTTGCGTATTTTGGTCCTCTCTATGGAGATGAACCTTTTATAGCCAGTAATACATCGGTGGACATGGATCTCTCTGGAGGGCACGAAGATGGAATTTGGCCTTTTCACTAGAGGAAACACTAACAGCAATCACCTCTTGTGTCTCGACGCGTGTCCCCGGTCCAGACAGAATCCCTAATGATTTATATAAAGAAGACAAAATGTTATGGGGTTCATACATAAATCTGATATCCAACCTGATATTGGCTGGCGCCCCTATTCCATCTTCCTGGCAGATGGCTGAAATTGTGCCAATTTTTTAAAAAGGTGATAGATCTGTCCCATTGAGTTGTAGGCCTAACAGCCTTAATGACTCCTTTGAAAAAATTTTTTTGCAAGCAGGTCTTAGGGAGGGTCCAAAATTGGATAAGGGAAGCACAGATTCGAAGTGATTTTCAGGCAGGTTTTCGTTCTAAAATCAGTGCCCTGGACCAGGTGTTTCGATTGATTTGTATTTAATGGAAGGAAGTGGTTGTAAAAGGTGGAAGGATTTATGTGGCTTTTGTGGATTTGCGCACAGCTTTCGATCTTGTTCCACGAAAGAAACTATGGGAGGTGTTATTAGGGATGGGCATCCCAAATAATATTTTAAACATTTTAATTTGATTGCACTCAGATAACTCTGCAGAGGTCAGACGGGGTCCCAATAGTCAAGTCACTGAAACCTTTCCAGTAAAGCGAGGAGTGAGACAAGGGTGTGTGCTCGCTCCAAGTCTCTTTCCTTTATTTATTAATGGAGTGGTAGAGTTTTAGATAAAGATGGCTGTGACGCCCCAAAAATAGGGCCAGGTAGAGTCCCGGCATTGTTATTTGCCGACGACACTCTTTTAATTTCAAAATCACCCCAAGGATTGCAGCAACTTTTAAACAATTTTCTAAAGTTCTGTAAAGAAAGAGGCCTCAGCATAAATGAGCCCATGGCCAAATTTATGATCTTTGAGAAAGGCAAAAATGTAGCAAAGACCAGACCAATGTGGGCCGGTAGCACCAAACTGGAGAAGGTCGAAGCTTTTGACTACTAGGGGATCCGTCTCACCCCTTCAATTAGCTGGACCCCACAGGTAGAAAAAGCAAAACTCCAATTAATTCAACAATGTGTCCACATAAGTAAGTTACACAGGAGTATCCAGGCAAATAGCCCCCGCTCTCCATATTTACAATACTAAGGTTTTGGGCGGGGTACTCTACGGGGCGGAACTATGGGGTCTTAGTTCTTTGGCCTCTCTGACCACAGTTGAAAATCGATTTTTAAGATCACTTGTAGATCTCCCTGCCAGTTCCCCTTTGATCCCTTTTTACTTTGACATAGCCCACAAACAACTAAAGCATAAAGTAAAATACAAAATAATATCATTCTGGTTTAGACTATGGACAACAGCCGAGCTGGATCCCTATTGGGATGCCCTAAGGGATCTCTTAAGATTTCCTCTGGCAGCATCTATAAGGTGGTTTTCCCACTTGCGTGATCTATTAGAGAAACTGGGGACGGACAGCTTTTGGTCTAGCCCAGGAATCACGAGCAGTATCTCGAGAGACAAGCTGAAAAAGATGTACTGGGAAAAAATGGTACAATTGGAAATAACAGAACAAGCCTCAGGTTTAACTAAAGCTTTTTAAACTTATAAACACGTTCCATGTTTTGAAACGGCATTGGATGAAATCACTCCTCCGCCAGCCCGCAAGCTCTTTTTGCAGTTTAGATATAAGACCCTACCAACTAACTCCTTCTGTTCGAGATGGTGCATGTATCCTCCTGTAGTCGACTTATGTCCCGCGTGTAAATCCTCGTCAGAATCTATTGTTCATATACATTTTTTTGTCCCCATTATGTACTACTGAGAAAAAAATGGATAATATCACTATGTAGAGCTGTTGGTCCGGGCCATTATCTTGAAATCCTGAGGCTGCTGTCTACGGATACCCGTAGACTGATAGTCTTCGGTATCTCTCGTTTTCTGTATAATATGTGGGTTAGGCGGAGGAAGTTATTACTCTGATTCTTGCCTTTTCATCTATGAATTGTATAATGATTTGCTGCAATGTCTACTGATAATCCTTTCTTAATGATTTTATTATATGTTTTTATTGTCTTTTAAAAGGAACCTGCGCTTTTTTTGAATCTCTGAGATTGCAATAAAGTTAATATGCTATGGTATGGTATAGTTCCAGTTGTATCTAAATATTCTCTCTGATAAAGCAGGAGTAGGATGTGAGCTGTTCATGCTGCTGTCTGGGTATCTGGGAGAAAATAGTACGGCTGCGCGGTTTAATGGCAACCACCTATGACTCATAAAGCTGATGACATGGATGCTTGGGTCAAGGTCACTGGAATTAGGTGATTCTGCGGCTGCAATCGTTTCCCCAAAATTATGATTTGCCAAATGTGTCGCCCAATTCAACATCTGCTGCATAATCTGCAGATTTTAACAAAAGAAAAGTTCTACCTCAAAATGGATCAAAAGTTACAAAAAAAAGTTGTGATGTGTCGTGCACAGTGAAAGACCCTTCACAAAGATAAACTGGTCATCTTTCAGTGGCTTATTTTTGTATTTGGTTATTTAACTGATGCTAATGAGGTGAAATATTTGCCCAGGCAGTTTTACAATGTGTAAAATGACAAAATAACGAATACTATCAAAACGTATGCTGCATAATTTGTCTTTCCTTGCCACCTACTTTATTTAATGCTGCTGCATAATTTGGTGCTCCCATGCAGCATATTTTTTGGCAGCGGGGTCAAGAAAATCTTGAATGCCTCCATCACCTCGGCCTCCTTCCCTGAGGACTAGAAACATGTTGAATTGAGGCCCCACCTGAAGAAACGTTCCTCCGACCCTGCTGAAGCAAAGAACTACTGGTCCATCTCCATGCTCCCCTTTCCAGCAAAGGTTCTCGAGAAGGCAATCAACCAGCAACTCACCAAACACCTGGAACACTACAACCTCCTGGACCCTTCTCAATCCGGATTCAATGCCAACCAAAGAACAGAGACAGCCCTGATAACAACCACCGATGACATCAGAGCCCTTCTGGATCGTGGCAAAATGGCAGCCCTCATCCTCCTGTACCTGTCATCCACCTTTGACACTGTCTCACATCAAATCTTGATCAATAGACCCCACCATATCGGAATCCAGGGAGATGCCCTCAAATGGATCCCCTCCATTCACCTCAGAACCCAAGAAGATCATCTCCGGCGTCCCCCAAGGATCGTTCCTCAGCCCCACTCTCAATGTGCACATGTTCCCCCTGGCCAACGAAGTCGGATCGCATGGACTGAACAACATCTCCTACGCCGATGACCCCCAGCTCATCCTCTCACTTTCAGAAGAACCCTCCACCACCAGTCAACTTCCATAGATGCATGATGAACGTCGCCGAGTGGATGAGTGACAACTGTCTCACACTCAACACAGACAAATCCGAAGTACTCCTCTATGGGAACAACACCTCGCCAAGGAACAATGCATGGTGGTCTGCTGAATTTAGGCCCTCCCCCGCCCTGACAGCGCATGCCCGTAACCTCGGCATCATCCTAGACACAAGCTAGCCATGAAGAATCGGCAAACGCAGTCTCATCCACCTGCTTCCACACCCTACACATGCTCCAAAAGAGTTTCATGTGGCTCTCAGTCAAAACCAGAAAGACCATCACACAGCCTCTCGTCTCCAGTAGTCTGGACTAGGGGAACACACACTACATACAAATCACCACACGCCTCCTGTAGAGTCTACAAGCAATGCTAAACTCAGCCGCCAGACTCATCCTCAATCTCCCCAGACAGACCCACATCACACCCCACCTCAAGAGGCTACACTGGCTCCTGAACCAGAAAACATGTCAGTTCAAGATGTTGACCCACACATGCAATGCCCTGCCCAACGAGGGATCAGCATACAATCTGCCTCCCTCTTCCTTGCAGGCACCCCCCGAATCCGCTGAGCCATCAGCAGAGGACCCTCCTTCTCCCACCTGGCGGCCAAAGCCTGGAACAACTTTCCGCTGCACCTCAGGACCGCCCCAATGCTCCAGGAAATCAGGAAAGGACTCAAGACCTGGCTAATCAGATGAACAAATCACCACTAAGAAGCTAGCATCCCCAGCCCCTGGAGACCCTCATGGGTGATTAGCCGCACTTTACACATTTTGATATATTGATATTTTCAGTGGCCCTGCTTATAGTGGATAGTTTGAGGTCTATTTCATTTATTGAATTACGGTTCCCCACACACTCCTGGTTTTGAGTTTCCGCGATTCATGCAGTTCGTCACTCTGCACACTTAGCACCATTTTCTTTGTGTTCAAATGGTTTTTATTTTCATAAGATACCCATAAAGAGTAACAAAAAGTACAGATACAACGTAGAGCAGGTATGCACACTCCATTGTAAAAGATAGGCTAATATACAGGACACTGGATAACAACATGTGTGAAGTTCAGTACATAAAGTAGGGATGGCAATGATGGAACTAACAATTGAAGAGCTACCACTGGGAGCGGTGAAGAAGAAGCCCCACAACTGGTAAACAGATAACATAGAAGTCTGCACAAGTCTAAACCATTAAGTAAAACAAAATATGGAAATAAGAAAGAGTGAAGCAAAGAGACAGTAGGACAGGGGTGGCTGGTGACATTTGAAAGTGGTGGGCGTAAAAGTATTGTCATATTGCACCCCAGTGAGCGAGTGCAGCATGCGAGCCGGAACAACCTATAGGGGTTCGGGGGTGTCTCCCCTAGAAAATTTTGAAAAAAGAGTGGACAAATGGTGCATTTTCAAGCACATTTGTGAAAGCAGGAAGGTTAATAAAGCAATGGTGAAAGTGCAGTTATTACATTAATAAAGATCCCTTCCAAAGATGCCTCTCAAAGACATGTCCAGTGCAGAGCCACGGGTGGGAGGCTGCTCGGTATAAACTTCAGAGACATCGCTGAGGCTCCTTCGCAGAGTCGCCACATAATCGGACTTCTGTCCAGTAAAACCACAGACCCGACCACTCACTAAGATGTCAGTTTATTCAGTCCTGCGTTGATCACTTATTCTGCACTCCATCAAATACCTCAGGTTGTTTAGGTAAAAAGAGATCACTTCTCTTCAAAGGAGTTCATGCTAGTCTAGGTTTCCTGAGGTAGGCAGGTGGCCACTCCTTTCCAAACCCAACCACACTTGGACGTGGCACAACAAATAACACTCCCTAGTACTGTCAATAACAGGCATCACGCGCAGATCACGGGTCAAGGAGCATTAACATTATGCGTTATCCTGGTGCGGTTGGAACCGGGGATCTGTAGATCACACACACAGCTCTGCAGCAGGCGCATTCACTTTCCCAGCTATCCTGGCGGAATTTAAACCAAGAGTTTATAAATCATCCACAAATGCCTGTAGAGGGCGCTTCGACTTTCCGGGCTAGCACGTTTAACCCAGTGATCGGCAAGCTGCATGTGAATCTGTGCGGAAGGCGCATTCACCCACTGAGCTAGCATCCACGGTGTCCAGTCCAGCTCTGTACCACACGCGGGGTGTGACTGGACAGCTGCAGGTGGAGAAGCTCGGTCTGTGCGGTGTATGCCACTGGCCGCGTCCCACGCAGGGGGACATTAGCAGGTCAGCCTTCTAGTGGCCACCCGTCGGAGCCTCCCCCCACCCCCTGGTTCCACCTCTCTCAGGACAGGATGCCGTGCCTCGGGAGGGGAGGCCCCAATCATTGGCCCTGCCGGGGGAGGCGGGCCACTGGGCTGGGCGGGGCTAGGCCTATTTATGCCTCCCGCCTCTGCAGATCGCCCTCTGCTTCCTGTTTCCCTCCTGGCCGCGTGAGATCTCTTTGTTGCCTGGCACGCCATCTGGACACGTTGTGCAGGCTCGCCGGGTCATCATTGTGCCGTCTTTGCCGTCGGGGTTATTAAGGTGAGCCAGGGTTTGTGTGTGTCGCTCCTGCCTCTCTCGGTGTATCTCCGGCTGTTGTGGCGCTAGGCTGTACTATGTTTTGGCCGTGGTGGCGTGGCTGGTGCCCCGTGAAACTTATTGTGTCGGAACGGCAGGTGCAGGCTTTGAAGCGCGGTTAGCCGGAAACAATACAGTCTGAAAATACTGTGCTGCAATGCTTGTGCATCTGCGTTCAGCCATGGTTTTAGCGGGGTTGTCATTTACCCTGAGCGTAGTGGTGCCCGTGGGGTTTGTGTTATGGAGGTCCTGTGGCGTGTTTTCCCTGGATGTGGGTTGTTTTGTGGCCGTGGTCCTGACTGTGTTGAGTCTTGGCATTGGCACAACATGGTGGTTTTGGACAAGTGTCTTAATGGACCAGTCTATATATGTCCCTGGGACTGAAATGGCCAGCAGAAGGGGCCTCGCGTATAGTGATTGAAGTTCCACAGCATGATAGGGGCATGGTTTGAGGTAAAGGATGGTTCTCCCGCGCCGATCTTTGTTCGGATTTGAAGCAGCGAGTCTGTGCAGCTCGGTAAGACGTGCTCTCGGGAGGCTGTGCGAGAGGATCGCACGATGTCCAACCGTATGGTAATTTGTCAGCTTATAACCTCCCCCCACCTCAGGGGGTTTGCTATTACGGCCTCCAGTACAGCCGTTCCGAAGGATGAATCGGAGCGATGAAAGTGGGGTGTTAAATGAGCGGCATGGCGGAGACCCCATAGGGGCCGGGCATCCGTGTGTTAGAGCAGGGCGCGGTGGGGGGCCAATTGCTCCATGTGCTTGAGCAGGGGCTTGGGGCAGACTCACTGTGCCCCGGTCACCGAATTGGAGGTGGCGGGGTATGGCCTGCACAACCATGAATATCCACATTTTACGTTCATCCTCGGCAGAGCGCACGGAGGAGGGGGCTTAGAGAGGGATCATGGTTTCAGGAGAGTTCGCGTTTGCACCGGCTCCAGGTTCGTTGTTACACATGTGACTTTGTCGTACGGGAACCGGTCTATCAAAACGTTTAAAGTCCCCTCTAAATCGCATATGCGCACGCACTGTTCGCACACATTTACCTGCGAACCAGCGGCTCCGACCTCCGGTTTGGTGTTGCCAGGCCTGGGGGGGTCCAGGTTGAACTGGACGCGCTGGAGCGAGATAGGAGAGTGGCCCACCAAGGGCCTGTCGGTCGCCGGGAGAGTTAGTGAGACCCCACTGGGGGAAGGTCTAGTGTTTGGGACCCTCATGCCAGTTACACTCATGCTGCAGTCACCCTCATACCGCGGGGCATCTTTTACAGATGCCGGTCCCGTCGGTGGCGCATTCAGAGGAGTGTCAGCCTGTACGGTCATGGCTTGTTGATGGATTCTTTTGGGTCAGCCGTGAGAGTCTGAGGGATGGCTGCATCCACCGAGGTGTGGTGCACTTGCTGCTCGGCGTCTGGTGGGAGAGTGTGACCACAGCAGAGCGTGTGGAGGAGCATCGGGGCCTATCCTCAGGATTTGCGGTGAGCCTAGCACCCTGTCCAAGGAGGTAGCAGTCACAAGATGTATCGGGGTGGTACAGCTTTGAAGATAAGAACGTTGTTGCGGTCCGCGAGCCCCCCCTACAATGGCTCCACTGTGTGGACCCCCGGATCGCGCAGCCTTGGCTTGGTGCGGAACACAGTGGACCAGGCGGCGTGGCCGTGCCAAATGCAGCCTGCTGGATATGTCGGGGCAAGAGCTGTGACTGATGTGGTGCAGTTGGTGGAGGCAGCAGAGCTTTTGGTCTGCGTGTATCAGGCATCCTTTTGTTACTTGCAATGTATATCGTAAAGCCCTAACAGTCAACTAGAGCTGCATACACACCGCTAAGCATACGTTATTAGAACATTGATTAATGTTGCAAAGAGGGTTAATTTGGCTAGAAATCGACTGGGCTTGTGCTCCTCCATACCAAGCAGCCTTAAACTATACTGGGGCTTGCGCTTACAGCAGTTTGTTTCTGTGTGCACACGCTTGCTTGGTTAGGTGTGAGCAGGGGAGGGCTTTCCCATTTCTTTTCTCCACAAGATTGCCCATGAATAGTTTGGCCTTCCGGTGCGGTTTGACAGTCTCGTGTTGGGGTGCGCACTGGATAACGCAGTGACAAAGCGTAGTGGTAGACATTGGTGATGGGTATTTGGTGCATTCTGAGCCAGTGGGGCGTGGTGGCGCCTCACCCCCCCCCCCCCCCCCCCCCTTATGTGCAGGGACTCAGGGAGGGGAACTCCAACACTTTCATCACGGAATACCCTTCTTAGGGTGCTGTCGACCACCTTGTTCTGAAATGTGCAGAGGGTAGCTGACATGGGTAGGTTGTATGCCCCGTATCATTGTTGGATGTTTTGCGTGCAAGAATGCGTAATTCATAGTCTTTTGAATGTCAATCACAGTTGCACTGAAATGATGGAAATGTCACACATAGAAATCTGAAACCTGAGCAGCTATGGATGGGAGCAGACAGCTCTCGGGTGGCTAGGCAACTGATATACAACCGTGGTTACTTCACCTTATGCAAATAGAACCACTGATCAACCAATAGTTGGGCTGGTTGTGGGTAGTGCCCCCTTTTGTAGTAAATATAGGGATGCAATGGCTTCGAGGAATATGTAATGTACCTGGCGCTCATGTGTAGCGTTTCAATGCCTTGGCATCCATATACACGTTACATTTGTATAATAGATATGTAATTCACAATGTGCGTTAGATTAATGATAGGAATGGCGGAGCGGTCAGGCTTTTCACGGAGCGGAATACTTAGTAAATGCATCGTGTGCCGGTGGCCGGTCTGAATGCCATAGTCATTGCCTGAGCAAGCTGGGTAGCCCTGCAGATTAGTTTTCTCTCTTAAACAACCCTTGGAGCTTGCTCAGGGCTCCCTCAGCTCCGTTGGTGTCGTTTTTATGGGCCAGGTCCTTCTTTTCTTTCATGCGTTGAAGAACTCAATCTCATTAAGATTGCTATTGCCTGCTGCCCAGGCCGTGCTATTAGCGGTGGGAGTAGGGAATAGTCTTTACTGTCGGGCCTTTAACGCTACAGCGGGCCTACTAACAGCTGGTATAGCCCGCTACGGCGGGCTATAAGGCCGCAATATGTTTTCCTTTGTGCAAAGGTTTTATTGGGAACATTCTGAATGAGACAAGTATTGGTATAGATACATGTTATTTGCTGATACAGTAAACTGGCTACTGTTACTCCCACTTTCATCGAACATAACGGCTTGCCAAAACAGCATGGTTTTCAGAGTCTGATGTAAGATATATAGGCTTTGGTGTCCAAACATCACGCTCACATTGGTCCCTGTGATGTATTTCTTATTGCAGCCCACACGCTGGTGGAACTACAATCCATGCAAGCAACCTATGGGGCAGTTTCACAAGCTTGAGTTGAGTTAGTGGCTCTCTTAACTTGACGGATGTTTCATTCCGGAAAGCCCTGCTGAACCAGAGGCCACCATCACTATTCACACTATTGTCCCCAAGCTTTCCTTCGATTCCTGGCTTCATGTTGAAAATGCATGGCTTTTTATTTCAAATGTACTCTTTTGCGGCCCACTCGCCATTTTACTAAGGAAGTAGGCCCAGGCTGATTGTGATTAAGTTAGTCACATGTGGTCAAAGATTGGTAAAAGGTTTGGATTTGGAATACCGATGTTATTATTGTGAGTTCCACGCTTGAGTCAAGAGGTGCTGCTGTCTTTCATCTTTGCCTTGCTATTCGAAAACAGCTGGTGTAATGTTTTCTTTCAAATCACAGTCTTAGTGGCAGCTTAGTCTATACAGGAAAGTCAGCAGCTTAAGCTGTATTGAGACAAGCTGAGGGCCTGGGGGTTGTGGGTCATACAGAACATCTTGAAGGTATGTATTATTGTGAGTTCCACGCTTAAGTCAAGAGGCTGCTGCCTTTCATCTTTAGCATTGCTATTCGGAAACAGCTGGTGTAATGTTTTCTTCAACTCACAGTCATAGTGGCAGCTTAGTCTAGGCAGGAAAGTCATCAGCCTGAGCTGTTTGAGACAAGCGGAAGGCCTGGGTTTGTGTGTCATACATAACATCGTTAAGGTTATTCTCCCTGTTCCACAGGGAGGCAAGGTACAGCCCAGAGTGACATGGTCTACCATGACCTAGCCTGGCTCGCCTCCTCTGCGACCTGTTGAAGTTCGTTTATTATTTATGACGGTGATAGATGCTATCACGGTTGTTGGATAGGCACCAGGGCCAGATGACATTCAAGTGCATTGTGTTCTGGGAACCAAGGATAGGGTCCAATTTTGTAAGCACAAGGAGCGGTAAATATTTGGTGTCGCTCATAAGATGCCCTGTGTTGGGTGAATGATATCTGAGAGCTGTACTCCTGCGAAAAGGACATTGCCAAATAGGCAAGCCAATGGCACATCAAGGGGTCATGGTGCAAAATCTCGAAAGTCATTTTGTTAGGGAATCCACCAATACTGCTCTATTTTATACATTCTACGATATTAATGTGTTGACGTGAAATGTTCACCTTGGCCACGTCACGACCCCCAAGATTAAAACTACATGTGGTTTCCCCAGGGATCCTTTACAAGGACACACTTTGGTGTAACAAGGTTTATCACACCAGGTCACAGATATTGGAACTCCCCACCTCTAGAGATTAGGTCCTGCACAGACCTCATGACCTCCCGCAAACTCCTAAAACATGGCTAGTTAGACAGGTATATGAGTAACATACCTCCCTATCAGGTTTCAGAGTAGCGCCAGGAAACCAATTTGGTACGGTGCCCTTCAAATTTAGTATAACATAACACAACAAATGTTGGATTGGTTTTCATAATCTTTTAGGAGCAGAACATAATGTGTTTGTTGCACAAACTGAGAGATTCGAAAACAGAGCTGTGGAACCACACAGGATGTTTCACAAGGTGACAGCAAGCCATACTGTTGGAATAGACAATTAACGAAAAAAGAATTTACACTATTTTTAAATTAATTGAATGGAAGTCAACAAGTGTAACGATATTTTGGACAAATAGTTATGGTTAAAGGTGAGATAAGGTTACATCGTTTCACAAAATCAATTCTAAAATTGCAGTGCAAGTTGTATCAGTCAATAACATCAACTAACAACGTTATATAACAATCAGTACACAAACGGGTAATATTTTCAGTGCCTGTTAAAAAGACTTTGCACATATGTTCTCGATTGTTGTGGTTAGCATTAGGTTTTGAATTAGGGAAGGACGTGCTGAGTCAATTCACGTATTAAAACTGATTGATTGCTATAAATATTGGTTCAAATTACATGCCGCCTTCAGGAATTAAGCTTTAATTTTAAGTAAATTAAAAAAGTAGGAATGAACCGAAATATTTCAATAATATTTATCTTAGTTGATTTATATGAACTATTGTAGAACAAGGCTGGAATAAGACTCCATCATCTATTTTAATGTAACTTAATTTGCAAGAATATGCAATAAAACCCGAATTATCTGGTTAGTTAAGATAGATCCCGAGAATGCCAGGTCATTATTGACAGTGGGGAGGCCAAAGCCAGGAGATGTTGCGGAGATATTGGTCATTTGAAGTAAACAATAGGATTATAATACAATGTGAAAGGAAGCAACAGTAGGGAGCGTGGGCGGAAAAGGTAAATACGGCAGAGCTAGCAGTTCTATCTATTTTATTGCGTGCTGTAGGAAGGTGAGATTGTCTCAACGAATCACTTGCCAAGAATGCTGTCACTAGCGAAGGGTGGCAGTAACCATTCAGAGACAGTGTCATGAAGCAGCCAGGGACAGCGAGCATATGTTGCCTGTGTACGGGGTGAGAGTACAAAGACAGAGGCTGTTGCCCCACTACTGTCTGATGTTCACAGCTTTATAAGCGCCCATCCCATCATTAGATACCCGTGATGTCAGCTTGTGTGGATAAACGCAAGGGAGTAACTCCCACGTTCCCTTCATCTTGCTTTATTGTGCTGTAGCTGTTGGAAACACACTTCTAAGCCACAAAGGACTCTAATTTGGCCCAATTGAAAAGCACAACAGGATGTCATGTCCATACCACAACCGCCAGTTTCAACGCCTTGTTGCCCATGCCATATTTTCCAGCCTGAGAAACAGAGTTAGGTGTTGCTCTTCTTCGCTCAGTCTTTCCTTGTAGCCCAGGGGCTTGGAACGTTCGCAAAGTTTGGTCCGCGAGCTGAAAGATATGTATCCTTCAGAAGCAAATTCTCATCTGTGGCAGGCAGCGTTAAATATTTTGCCCTGCCTAGAAATCATGCAAACCCCGAAGCAGCTGCATGGCGGGAACCATAAACACTATCAACACATCACCTTTTTAGACAAAGTGGAACATGAAACCTTCTTCGTGCCAGGAAAGATACTCTGTTTTCCGTAAATACATCCACCTTCTCCTGCAGAAAACATAGTCTTCCATTGTTTATAAAATTATGTTCAAGGAACGAAGGGTATAGATGGATTGAAGAAACTATGGTTCAGTTCTGGCTCTACAATCCAGGTTTTAGATCGTCACACAATTACGTTAGGATGATCTGCAGTTGCATCGCAAAGTAGCTGGAACATCAGTCACGTATAAACTGAACAGCAGTGGGGCCAAAAGACATCCTTGCGCCAGTTCGCTTTTGGTGGAAACCCCCCTTTGTTAGTCGGCGCTGGTGTTCTGAGTAAAGTTGCAAATTACAGAACAGGATCTATAATTTAGCCCACTAAAAGCTAGCTCGCAGGGGCAGGGCACCTATAACAGCGAAGGGAGGAAGGGGGGGCTCTGGCAGCGACGGAAGCCTCCCCAGAGCTGTGGCAGAGTTACAGGGCGATCTGGAGGCAGAAGGGTACAGTAAGGGTACCTCTGCGACAGTCGGTACAGTAAGGGTACCCCTGTCCAGCACAGTGAGGGTGCCCGAGCCAAGGTCCAGGAGCCGAAGGAGGTTCTGGGAAGACCGCGACGGCACCCCGTTAGTCCTTCGGGCGGTTGGGGGGCCTGACCAACCGGGGGTGTGCCATAACCCGCTCCGCCCCCCGTAAAAAGGGGGCGGGAGTATTAGACAGATTACGTGATCCAAAGGAGGATCTGAAAAGTGGATCTGAAAAGTATGTGCCGCGCTGCCGGGCATCGACCCACCGTGCGTGCTGGCTCGTAAGGCGGGCGGAGCAGCGAGGGGCTGCTTGCCCTGGATCGCCCGTAAGATAACCCACTCTATCGTCATACTTATGTTGTATGAAATAAACCTGCAGCAGTTCTTCACCCATAACGAATGTGTCAGTGTAATCCTTGGGTGACATCTGTGCATGCGTGTTGAGTGGAGCGGATGGCGGTGTGGTCACTATGCCGCTGGCCGTGTCCCACGCAGGGGGACATTAGCAGGTCAGCCTTCTAGTGGCCACCCGTCGGAGCCTCCCCCCCCCTGGTTCCACCTCTCTCAGGACAGGATGCCGCGCCTCGGGAGGGGAGGCCCCAATCATTGGCCCTGCCGGGGGAGGCGTGCCACTGGGCTGGGCGGGGCTAGGCCTATTTATGCCTCCCGCCTCTGCAGATCGCCCTCTGCTTCCTGTTTCCCTCCTGGCCGCGTGAGATCCCACCCTTTCCGCTTACCCTGCGCGGCGTAGGCAGCGCACTACTGGAATGTTATAATGTTTTTTCTTGTGTTGCAGGCGCAGTTACAGGGCGATCTGGAGGCAGAAGGGTACAGTAAGGGTACCTCTGCGACAGTCGGTACAGTAAGGGTACCCCTGTCCGGCACAGTAAGGGTGCCCGAGCCAAGGTCCAGGAGCCGAAGGAGGTTCTGGGAAGACCGCGACGGCGCCCCGTTAGTCCTTCGGGCGGTTGGGGGGCCTGACCAACCGGGGGTGTGCCATAACACGCTCCGCCCCCCGTAAAAAGGGGGCGGGAGTATTAGACAGATCACGTGATCCAAAGGAGGATCTGAAAAGTGGATCTGAAAAGTATGTGCCGCGCTGCCGGGCATCGACCCACCGTGCGTGCTGGCTCGTAAGGTGGGCGGAGCAGCGAGGGGCTGCTTGCCCTGGATCGCCCGTAAGATAACCCACTCTATCGTCATACTTATGTTGTATGAAATAAACCTGCAGCAGTTCTTCACCCATAACGAATGTGTCAGTGTAATCCTTGGGTAACGTCTGTGCATGCGTGTTGAGTGGAGCGGATGACGGTGTGGTCACTATAACATTATCCCAGCGTGCCCTGGCTGGCCTAGGAACGGAGGACCAGGCCTGTCATCGCGTGCGCACAAGTTAACATGTTCTAAAAGCGCTGACCCTGGGGGGCGATGGGTGGACAGGGCATGTTTACAAGAGCATTTCACAATCTATTCTGTCAGGCCGATATCGCAGGCTCAGCATCAGCTCAGCTACAACAAGCACCTAGATGCCAATCTTTCACAGTGTGCTCTCTACCGAATGTATCAACGCCCCCCTGCATGACCAGCCCCACCCCCGACCTTCAGCAAAAGGCTTCCCTCCCACCGGTTCTTATTCCTGTCTTCACGTGACGTAGCTCTGCTCTATAGGCGTTCTATGTCAGATGTAAGTTGCTTAAGATAACCCACCATGTTTGCATATTGGTTATGCTAATAAACCTGCAGCAATATTTCTCCACTTACAAAAAGTGTCGTGTGGTTTATTTATGTATTTACTATGTGTTATGTGACAACAGTTGCCGATATTGGCACTATGCAAGGCTGCCCCGGGGGGTTGCGCAGCAGCCCCCCTAACAGGGCGACCGCCTTAGTGCCGCATGAAGGCACTGGGGGCAGCCGGTCTAGTCCCTGGGCTCAGCCAGGGAAGACGTCCGGCGAATGGTTACTTCCGGCGGTGGGGGAGGGGGCAAGGGTATTTAGGCTGTGCCCGCCCCTTCCTCGCCCTCTTGTCCCTCTCGTCGCGCCTTGCCCGCCCCTCCGCTTACCCAGCAGACGGAGGTACAAGGAAGGGGGTTTGGCTCTCTAACATGTTATTTTGTGTTGCAGGAGGAGTTACAGGGCGATCCAGAGTCTGCAGATACCAAGGGGTACTTCATGCAGCAGCACAGCGTGGTGCTAAGCCAGGATACCCAGGGATGTCTAGAGTGTCCCCTGGAAGAACTACGGTGCCCCGTTTAGTCCTACGGGCGGTTGTGGGTCTGAGCAACCGGGGGCTGCCAGCATACACTCCGCCCACCTCTTTCGGGGGGGGGGGGGCGTGAGTAAGCACGTGGACTGGTGGTCCACGGATGGGAGGGGTGGCCCCTCCCAAGGTTTGGTATGCACCAATCGGCGACTGCCATGGTGTAATTTAGGCTTATCAGACGGGCAGGCTGCAAGGGGTTGGCCTGCCCTGGGATCGGATCGCCCGTAAGATAACCCACCATGTTTGCATATTGGTTATGCTAATAAACCTGCAGCAATATTTCTCCACTTACAAAAAGTGTTGTGTGGTTTATTTATGTATTTACTATGTGTTATGTGACAACAGTTGCCGATATTGGCACTAAGTTGCTTGCACAGTTCTGTGTTTTTTCTTTTAATTTTAGGACTTGTAGTTCTGCGTGTTCAAGGGGGACACAATTACAAAGTTCAGGATGCAAATTTTCAGCTCTCCTACTTTTCAGAAAATGCCTAAAAGCCAATATTTATCACTTTAACTCACATCCTTTACTAACCCTTCTTTCAGCTATAGCGCATAGAGCCCTTCGGGTGGTTTTTTACGCTTTGCAAACTCCCAATATAACATAACAATGGCTGATGAAGCACAATACTGGCTGAGCTTTGAGCAGCTAGAGCTTATAGGCGGTTCGATTGACAGTGCTGAGCCACTCACGAGTGCCTAATCATGTAAGACTATGGATGTGTAGGGGACCTGGGTGACAGCACTGTGTGCTCATGGACGAATCCCCCAATCTCCCCGAGCATCAAATGTCATCTGTGAAACACAGAGAGTGCCGAGAACAGTGCTAAAACGCGTGGCTAGGCGCTATATAAACAGATTAACATTTAAGCAACGACGCACTTGACCGCATTGTGTGCTCCTGAACGAATCACCTAATCTGCCTGAACATCAGTTCTCACTATCAAAACGGGAGTGCTGAGAAGCGGGCGAGTGAGGCGCTCTATAAGTAAGTGGACCTTTTACGCAAAGTAGCTCACTCTCTGAAAGTTCCCAGACAGACGGGGTTCTCTTATCCGTACACCTATAGGGTGCAGGTACCAATCTCTACGCACCCCGGTCCCTCCCACTCCCTACCAAAGGTCATATACTGCATGCTTTTTCTCCTCGTGCGTCAGCAGATACAGTGTAAAGATATGGGGAGTCCATGCAGAATAGCATTTTGCCGTTGTAGGACTCCCCTTCCCTTAGTACAAATGGATTTTTATCTGACCTTTTCTTCTAATTGTATGCAAATGAGCGGTGGTGCCCCAAGGCTGATGCTTACTTCGCCTTAAGGAAGAGCGAGCCCGGGTATCGCTGCGTATAACACAAATTTACCTTCTCAAAAGTACACAGTCGCTAGCAACCCTTTTTGTGTCCACTCTTATAACCTGGCTCATTGTCTGCGTGGAACCTCTCATTCATTCTATCTGTGCTGCTTCATTCCCACTCATAGCCCCCCTCCCCCCAACTTCCCACCCGCAAACATTTCTGTTCTCCTTATCCTCCTCCCTAATTTCCACAGCACGTGCGTCGAGCAGTCCCAGCTCGCTACAAAAACAAAGGTGTGCGAGGCACGCAGTGCGAATGCTTACTAGCAAATGAGGTAGAACGCCTTTCCTAGCAGCTCTGGTGCACTCAGCAGTGGCTGGAAAATGCTTTCCATAGCAGTCACCGGCAGTCGCGCTCCAATACTCGCGGGGGGGGGGGTGTAAAAAATAAAGCATTATACTAAAAACGTATCGGGTCCGTGCCGCCTCTGCGAGTCCTCCTGGGCCGGGGTCCGACTCCCGCGTTGGTGCCTTGGAAGTACCGCCTGCGTCACTCTCAGCCAATCCAGACGCTGCTCCAGCAGCAGCGTCAGGATTGGCTTGAGCAGTAGTGCGCATGTTCTGCTTAGGGTTTAACATTTTTTGAGACCAGCCTAAACATGCGCACTAGGCTGGTCATTAGAAGAGCGGCATGGAACAACCCTCGCTCTTCTAATGAGGAGCCTAGTGCGCATGTTTCGGTTGGTCGCAAAATGTTTAAGCCCTACACAGAACATGCGCACTCTTGCTGTGCGTTCCGCCGACCACCAGGGATACATATTACCGTCGATGTCATGTCATGATGACTCATCAGACACTTGCACTGAACTCCTGCTGCCCCGCCCCTTCTGAGCCGACAGCCTCTGGCGGCCAGGAAAAGCAAATTGAGTGAGAGAGAGTGACAGCAACGCTTGTTTTTCAACTCGAGTGCCTCAAATTAATTAGTGGGGAGTTGACTCCTGTTATAAGACAACGGTTGGTTGTGTTGGGTGAAGGTAGGTCTGCAAGGCGTGAAACAGACAAGGGTGGCGTTAGCCCATATATAAGGACAAGGGGCAATGATGTTTTCCCTGGAGGAAGGTCCACTATGGAGGGTCCACCTTTTGGAGATAGAGATCTAGTGTGTTCTATAGGCCGTGTGTGTGAGTGGAGTTGTGTACTTTTTTATACATGATGTTGTCGGCCCTTCTGGTGGAGCATAAGATGCTCCACCATTTCTTGAATCAGACTACTGAGGTGGATTTTCATTCTAGAAGAACCCTTTTTGTACCTAAGGATAGCACGAGGTCAAGTAGGAGAGAATCTTGTACTTAGGCTGATCTTTGGATAAATTGCGGCTAGGCTTCAAGTGGAAGTCAATAATGTTGAAGAAACATTGACTTTGAAGATGTCTTGGATGGTTTGTTGTATCTTGGACCAAAGCGGTTAGATCATTTTGCATGTGAGGAACGTGTTTGTGCGACCCTGGCGATTCCTCACAGCGCCAGCATTTATCTGATTGTGATAGTCCCAGTTTGTAGAGCCTTGATGAGGTCCAGTAGGATTTGTGAATTGACCAAAATCTGGATTGTGCTATTGTCGATGAGATTTTTGCTAGGACGGGAGAATGCCAAATTCTATGCCAGGATGGGTTGGGGAAGTGTGAGCGTTGATTTTCCGGTATATATTGTGACCATTTCTTTATGAGATTTTAACCAGGTAAGTTCGTGGGGCATCTCAAAGTTTATAGATGTGGGAAGCGACATGGCCTATTCTTTTGATTTTCTTTAGGAGGTCAGGATTGGGTGGTTTCGGAAGCCTCCTGATTGCAACTTTTAAGTTTTAAAAAGCTGTAGAACTCGATTGGCATGAGGTAACAGCGAGAGCTTAAGCCAGGATAAGGAATGGGATTTGTTGTTGTACCTAGGTCTCCAATGGACTTAATGGCTTTTTCGACGCACTGTTTCCAGAACAAGGTTCTACCTTCTAGTTTGAATTTATGATTATGCCATAGAGAAGCCAGGGTGGAGTTGGTGAGGCAGTTGGGTAAGGTTTTATCGACACGCAGTAGGACGACTACTACCTCTGCTATAATGGGGTACGAGTGGGCCAAGGGTAGGTTTGAAAGGCCACGAACCGTCAGAGTGTAATGAAGAGGAAGAGGGTAGAGTAATTGGGATTCAATATGAAGCCGGGGAGGGGGGCGTCCGTGGTCTTGTTAAGCCACCAGTTACCTGTGCAGCAGGGAAGGCTTGTTGATATCCATGAAAGTAAGGCATATTTAGGCCAACTCTGCTTTTGTTTTAGTGTGGGACTTGCAATCCCAGCCATCTTATCTTTCCATATGAATTTTGAAAAAGCTTTGTCAACTGTGTTGAAGAAATGGTTTGATACGTTTATGAAACGCACACTTGTGAGAAAGCTGACTAGAAGGGCTTTCATCATTTCTGCTGATTCTGTCCTGCCCCACCAAGACAAGAGTTTGGGCGACCAGGTGGATAAAAAGTCAGTAATTTTGGACAGTGTTTTATTCTCGTTGATTGAGGCAGAAGTGTGTAGGTCTTTACCAAACCGGATACCTAAGTGTAGCAGGTTGCCATTTTAAGCCGGAGTTACCAAGGTTTGTGGGGGTGCAGTGGATATTCATGGGGAAGATTTCTGTTTTGGGGCGGTTGAGAGTGTAGCCAGATATGCAGGAGAAACTTTCAATTTCAGACATAATGTATGGAATGGCTGTCTGCATTTTCAGAGAAGACCAGGACGTCGTCAGTGTATGCAGCAACCAGCTGCCTGCCAGATTCTAAATGGATGCCTCTTCTTTCGCTGTTAGGGAGTATAAGAAAGGTTCGATAACTAAAAGGAACAGCAGGGGAGAGAGAGGACAACCCTGTCTGGTACCTTGGGCTAAGGGAAAGGTGTGGGATAGATAGCCGTTTATCTTAACTTTCGCCACTGGACCCACGTAAAGGGCCATAACCATTTTGATGAAGCCCTAGCCAAGTTGGAATTGGCAGAGGGCCTCGAGAAGAAAGGTCCAAGAGAGCTTGTCAAAGCCTTTTTCCGCATCGAGAGCGATCGCCATGGTGGGTGAGGACAATGTCAAGGTCATGACAGAAGACATGGATGTTATGAGCAGCTAGCCTTCCCTTCAAAAATCCAGTTTGGGTTGGGGTAATGAGTTTCACTAACACCCTCTTTAGTCTTTGTGCTAGGATTGTGGTCTGTAGTCTTTCACATATAATGTGCCTTTCCCTTCTTTTGGGATGACAACTATTGTGGCCTCAGTGGGTGTGCCAGTGACGTGGCCGGAGTAAGCATATGACTGGAACAAGGCGAGAAGTGGTTCTGCTAAGATGGAGGGGAATGTTTGGTCGAAGGCCACAGACTACCAGTCTGGACCTGGGGCCTTGAGAGTTTTGAGGGATTTGATGGCCAAGTGAAACAGAAATTGGGGAGTTGAGCATGGATCTGTCCTCTTCTAAAGCCGTTGGGAGAGAGCAGGAGTTCAGGTATGAGACAATGAGACACAGTCTTTAGGGTCAATTGTATTTTTTGGGGTGTAGAGGTCAAATGTTGTTGAACACCTCCAAGATCTCAGTTCGGGAGGTTACTATACAGTCTAGTTTATTTTTAATGGCTGAGGTGATGGATTTGTTTTTAGAGTGTTTCAGATAATTGGCAAGGGCCTTCTCGGCTTTATTTCTAGGTGTTGATTTTTCCACATTGGCTACGTCTACCCAATTCTGCGCTCTGAAACATAGTATTTGTTTGTACTCATATTGTAGTTTGTGCAGTTTAGGAATGTTGTGTGTGCCAGCGGAGTCTTCGATGAATTCATTTAGCGCTTTAATCTCTGACTCGATAGGATCAAGATGTTTATTCAGGGTTTGGTTTCTGGAGTCAGCTTAAGTTCTGAAGAGTGTCCCTGAGGGTAGCTTTTAGTGCGTCCCACCTAACCGAGTCCGAGGTATCACCTGCAGTGTTTTCCTTTAGTAATTGCTGAATTGTATCTCACTTTTTTGACTTGGAATCTTCATCTTCCAGTAGTGCATCATTAAGGCGCCACACTTTTGAGGGTGGGAGAGAGCCTGTGAGTGAAAGCTCAAGCGATATACATTCATGGCAACTAATTAGTATTGGTTCAATTCTGGGATTCTGAGCCACAGGCACAAGCGATTTATCAACTAAGATGCAGTCAATTCTAGAGAAGGTATGATGTGGTGAGCAGTAGAATGTGTAGTCACTGCCGCATGGGTTAAATAGTCTCCATATATCGATGAGATTGTTGTTTGTGCAACACAATTTCATTTGATTATGAGACCTGCTGCCATGAACTTTGTGAGCGGAGATCCCATCTAGAACACCAGCCATTGGAAGATTGAAGCTCCCCCAACGATGATACCAACACTGTCTGGGATTTCCGAGAGGCTCTTGTCCAAACCCTGCCATAAGGTGGCCGCGTTATCATTAGGGACATACACAGTCACCTTTGCCAGATCCTTGTTGTTCTTTAGTAACCTGGTGATTAACCAGTGTCCCTGGTGGTCGTGTATGTGAGAAAAGACTGATAACCTGGAGTCTTTAGCAATTAAGGTGATGGCACTGTTTTTATTGCTATAGCTGGGGAGAGCAGCGCTTCCATGACCCAAGGACAGTAGAATTTGGCAAGTGTAACTGACTTGATGTGGGTCTCTTGTAGGAGAATGATATCTCCTTTGAGTTTTTTTACAGTAATCAGCAAATTGTTTCCACTTAACTGGGTGTTTAAAGACAGAATTCTGATGTCAGCCATCGGGTAGTAGAAAGAGTGTGGTGGAAGTGGATAATCAATATCGGGGTGCAAAGGGGAGTTGGTCAGCTGCACATGCCGGGAACCAGAACCAAATGAGCCCACCGAAGAGTGGAAGAGGTGAGCAGATGCTTTGAAGCGGCAGCTTACTGGTGAGCAGAGATAGTGTGGACATGAGTGGGGGGCATCGCCAAATCAGCCTCGGGTAATGGACTAGATACGGAGAGTGAGACATTGATTGCGAGGGCCAGTATAAAGCCTTGTAGACCTACTATGGGGACCATGCTTCATGGAGGAGTCACCGGGGGGGGGATTGGAAGGGAGTGAGCAAGAAAGAGAGGAAGGAAGAGGTGGAGATAGAAGAAGGAAAACGAAGAAGAAAACAATAAATGGAGGAGTGAACTTAAGTGAACTTGAGCAAAATAGAACACAAAAACCTATCCCACCCACCACCCGTAGAATGAAACGCAGACGAGTTGCATTTCCTCACCCATTTTAGGAAGAAGGCGAGGAAGTCCACAAGAAGGTCGTGGCCAAACACTGGCACAAGCGCTCCATCCTAATGGCATAGCTTTGTTATGTAGGATATATGACACAAAGTCACAATATACAACTAAAATGCATCAAGTTGTCCATAAGGTGGACCGAAATGGTGAAGAAAAAAACGTTAGCATCGAAGGCTACTGATGCAAGAGAAAGAGCAACCTACCATGGATAGAGCATCAAAGTAGTTAAAAGGTACATTAGACATAGCGTATGTCAGGCGTACAGGGGAGGACATAGACGCCTACTAAGGACCCATGGCTACGATGGTACCTAGCGGTTGTTATGGAGATCGAGTAGGACATTAAAGTTAGTCGTTAGACCTTTCTATACAAGGTTGAATGTACTTGTGAGCAATACAGATGATAATATCAATGACAGAGAATCACACAGTACAAGCAGAACAAAACCACAGAGTGTTAGTGTGGAAATGTGGGGCACCACCAGACTTATGCTCACAATTAGGTGACAGCAAGATCATTGGGGTTTAGAGTGATGACACGGATACAGCTCAGAATGACCGGCAAGATAAGAAAGCCGAAACAGTTTTGGTTGGGACTGTTGGTGTGATAGCAGCTTTAGCTCAGGCCGCTGTGGTAATTACACGTAATAACCTTGTAGAATTGGAAGTTATGTCAAATCGCCATATCAGATTGAGTATTAGTGCCCAAAAATGCTTGAAGGTCGGCAGGAGAACAGAAGATCATTGATTTCCCCTTGGAGAATATGAGAAACCTCAGCGGACCAATGAATGAGAAGAGAATATTCTGTTCTCTCAGAGTCTGGTGTGATGTCAAGAAGCCCTTCCTTGTGGCTAGTTTCTTTTGAGTAGTCTTGGGCAATTGAAATGTGGGAGCAGTTCCAAAGGATTTGTTGATTTTTCTTCATGTGGGCTAGGATTCATTCAGGGTGGCAATAGGGCAATGGCCAAAAGATAATTGTTCTTGAGTGAGAGGATTGACCAGGTGCGGACTTTGGCGATTTGCTTGAAATAATCCTCTGTACCCGTTCGATCTCAAAGCCTTTTTCAAATATAAGGCCCAGTAAACACAAGAGTTGGCGTCTTTATCAGAGTTTTCAGGTAGGCCAAAGATACAAAGATTTCCTCTCCGATTACAGTCTACGAGTTCCAAGAGTTCTCTTGCAAATGTCTTCATTGAGCGGTATGAGAAGAGCAGATGACTGACCGAAGTGTTAAGAGTCTTCAATGGAGCTAATTCGAGCTTCAGACTCGGAGAGTCTGATGGAGAGACCTTTCATACCTTCGCGAAGAACCTGGATATCTTGTCACATTGCATCAGTGCTGAACTTAGGGCCTTGGGCTAAATCATGAAGTGCTCCCAGGTGCTGAATGATGACTTTGATGTTGGCGGACATGTCACCTTTTGACTTAACTGGAAAGTCCAGGCCTTTGGGATCTGGTTTGCACACTTGTGTGGAGCCTTGTGATCCTTATGGTCTCTTGAATCTTCCCCCTTGTGGTCAGCCATCTTAGTAGAGACACAGGATATGGAAAGAGCCATGATATGGCTGGCTGGAGAGTGTAAAGACAGTACCTGTAGAAGCACTGAAATGGGTTGTAGATAGCGAGACTTGGTGACTCTAATGGCACTGGTCTCACTGATGGAACAAGAAGTAGTTTAGGTGAGCGTTGTACTGGTGATAAGTAGCGCTAGTTGGATGTGCTAATGGAGCACAGGTGTAGAACTGGTGTAACACTGGGTAGCACAGTTGTAGCACCGGGTGTAGCACTGTGCATCACTGGTGATAAATCGCAGTACTTGAATGTGCTAATAGAGCTTGTCTCACTTGAGGTATAGGTAATACTGGAGGTGCCTGAAGCTCAACTTGGAGAAAAGGAAAGTCCTCATCCTCGGGCACACCCCCTCCGCATGGGACAACACCTGGTGGCCCCCACCCTCGGAAACCCATCCACCCCTACGGACCACACCCGCAACCTCTGCATCATACTCGACTCCTCACTCACCATGAAGTGCCAGATCAATGCTGTGTCCTCCACATACTTCAACACCCCCCGCATACTCCGCAAGACCTTCAAATTGACCTCCCGGACTCCAGGTAGACTGTCACCCATGCACTCATCACCAGCAGACTAGACAACGGAAATGCGCTCTACACCGGAATCAACAAAACACTCCTTCACAAACTCCAGACCGACCAAAGCGCTGCAGCCAAACTCGTCCTAAGCATCCCACGAGAGGACCACATCACCCAGCACCTCCGCGACATCCACTGGCTCCCCGTCAAAAAAAGAATAACTTTCAAACTGCTCACACATGCCTACATAGCCCTCCATAACACCGGATCCCAATACCTCAATAAAGAATCTCCTTCCATGACCCTAATTGAAACCTCCGCTCCGCCGACCTAGCCACGGTCCCCCGCATCCACAGGGCCAGAGCAGGGGGCAGATCTTTCTCCTACATCATGGCCAAGACCTGGAATGAACTCCCCCTCCACATCAGACGAAGCCCGACACGGCACCTATTCAGAAAGGACCTCAAGACCTGGAGCAAACTCCCATTCCACATCAGACGAAGCCCGACACGAAGCCCGACACCGCACCTATTCAGAAAGGACCTCAAGACCTGGAACGAACTTCCCCTCCACATCAGACGAAGCCAGACACTGCACCTATTCAGAAAGGACCTCAAGACCTGGAACGAACTCCCCCTCCACATCAGATGAAGCCCGACACTGCACCTATTCAGAAAGGACCTCAAGACCTGGAACGAACTCCCCCTCCACTGCACCTATTCAGAAAGGACCTCAAATCCTGGAACAAACTCCCTCTCCGCATCAGACGAAGCCCGACACGAAGCCCGACACTGCACCTATTCAGAAAGGACCTCAAGACCTGGAACAAACTTCCCCCGCCACATCAGACGAAGCCCGACACGAAGCCCGACACTGCACCTGTTCAGAAAGGACCTCAAGACCTGGAACGAACTTCCCCTCCACATCAGATGGAGCCCGACACTGCACCTATTCAGAAAGGACCTCAAGACCTGGAACGAACTCCCCCTCCACATCAGATGAAGCCCGACACTGCACCTATTCAGAAAGGACCTCAAGACCTGGAACAAACTCACCTTCCACATCACACGAAGCCCAACACTGCACCTATTCAGAAAGGACCTCAAGACCTGGAACGAACTCCCCCCTCCACATCACACGAAGCCCAACACTGCACCTATTCAGAAAGGACCTCAAATCCTGGAACAAACTCCCCCTCCACATCACACAAAGCCCGACACTGCACCTATTCAGAAAGGACCTCAAGACCTGGAACGAACTCCCCCTCCACATCACACGAAGCCCAACACTGCACCTATTCAGAAAGGACCTCAAGACCTGGCTCTTCAGATAACCATGGAGCTGCCAGCACCCCCCCACAACCCCCTGCACCTTGAGACCCTCATGGGGAGTAGTGCGCTCTATAAGGTGTTTAAGTGACACTGTTGGTGACACTGAGGGCCCTGATGGCGCAGATTGTGTCACACCACTTGTGCAGGGCTGACTGTGACTGAACTCTGTCTCACTCAGACACTGGCTCCCTCTGTCTGAAATCATACTGCTCAATAAAGTACTGTGTGATGTAGTGCGAGCCGTGCTGTTAGGCCAGGTAAGTGATGTTGTGGTTACGTGATCTTGATGTTATTGAAGCAAATGAACTTGAAGCCTCTGAGCTCTAGGTGGAAATGAGCTTTAAGATTAGGCATCAGGGTCTGCCATCTTAAAGTCAGTCATGGGGTGAAAAGGGCTAAGGTTATGTGCTAGGAGAATAGACCAACTTCAGCCAGTGGCAAAAATCAGCTCCGTGCCCAACTAAAGTTATGCCCAGACAACAATGCCTCTCCGGCGGGCCCGAGGTCAGGGCATCATGGCATGCTCAGGGTAGGTAGGCCTCTAATGGCACCATGTGGTCGATGTTGGGTCGAGATTGAAAGCTGGACACAAGGTGGCTGAGGATGGGGGCACTGCACCGCTCAGCAGCAGGTAGAAGGCTCCAGTGAGTCATGGGCTCTACAGTCAAGCGCAACAGTGAGGAAGGTTTAAACAGGTCTGTGATAATCAGCACATTGAAGCATCCCCCATACCTCAGCAGAGCGTCTTCCAGGAAGTAAGGCAGTCAGTGCTGTGCAGATAGGAGGGCAGCAGGGTTGTGCCGGGAACAGCAGCTCGGCGCTGGAACAAGATGACCACTGCGTGCGGTGACCTTTGGCGGAGCCGCTGCTTGTCTGCGCATGGATGGTTGACTGTCATATTGAGCTGTGGGCCATGGCAGTGCACATCACTCAGGGGGTGGTGCGGTGACCATAGAGATGTTGTTGTAGTCCAAATGCCACATCGATGGGGGAAACACAATCCGTGTTGAACAGCCCTGATCTCGGATCATGACACGTGGGGGAGAGTTCGCTGAGGCAGCGGATGCCATCTTAGACTGAAACGCCGCCGCAGGCTCCCAAGGTAAAAAGATCGATTTGCATCTCGTATAGCATGTGTAAGCGGGTTCGAAGGAGGACGCTAGAACGTGGGCTGCTGTATAGAATGAGTTTTATTGTCGTATACAGGGTAGGTATGTAGGAGTTCAGCAAGTCCGGTTTCCTGGCGGGACGGTCGTCTGATCTCCGAGGTCCAAGTCTTGCTCGTCGGGGGGGGCGGGGTTTACAGCTGGCTGGAGGAGCTCCGGTGCCGGTGCCCAAAAGGAAAAGAGAAGACTATCGTTAGTCTCAGGCCTCGTTCGGGCACAATCGTGAAGGAGGGGAAGTGAGAGAATACACACACCAGTGCAACAGTGACCCAGTCCACGTCTCGTGTGGGGGGGGGTGTTTTGTGAGGAGGGGGGATTTACACACTATGTACACGGCGGCGAGTGGTGGCGTCTAGAGCCGCCCTCCCTTCTCCCGCCTCCCGACCCAGCCCGAGAAACGATCCCGTACCTGGGATAGCCACACTCTCCCTTGAGCGTGGCTCGGCGGAGCGTAGTTGCGGAGACCTCCTTGCTCCGGCTTTCCTTCCTCTGAATCGTTTCTGCTCCTTGCTGGTTCCTCCGTTCTCCCGTCGTCTGGCCGTCGCGCTCTTCCACCTTGGCTCTCACTCTCTCGACTTCCTCCGGTGTCGTCACACACCCGGCTCCTTGTCTCCAGGATATTTATTGGCTGCGGGCTGCCTAGGTCAGCACAGAGGGCGGTAGTAACTGGGAGGGTTTCCCAGTTAAAGCAACAGGCGTCCTCCTGGGAAGGTCCGGTGTCGGATGCAGCCCACGGATCGTCCTGGGGAGTACAAATCACAGGCTTTGTCATGTCGTGGTGTGCCCACCAGTCTCCCTCAATGCGGGGTTGTTCCCCGTGTTCCCCGTGACACTCCTCCACCACTGGATTCTCCCGCTCGGGGAGAAGACATGTCCGAGACAGGTAGTCTGCACTGCCGTTCTCCGACCCTTTACGGTGTTTCAATGAGAAGGAAAAGGGCTGTAGGGCAAGGAACCACCTGAGGACCCTAGGGTTGTTAGAGATGTTATGGCTCATCCACTGTAGGGGTGCATGGTCAGTATACAATGTAAAGTGTCGCCCCTCCAGGTAGTACCGCAACTTGTCGACTGCCCATCGAATTGCGAGGCACTCCCGTTCTATCGTGGGGTATTTGGTTTCCCGAGGAAAGAGCTTCCTACTAATGAACAGAATGGGGTGCTCTACGTTATCATCAAGCACTTGGGATAGCACCGCCCCCAACCCGTGATTGGAGGCATCCGTATGTAATATGAAAGGCTTGGAGAAGTCCGGGGAAGACAACACGGGGCTAGAGGTTATGATGGTTTTTAGGTCCTGAAAGGCGTTCGTCATTTCCTCGGTAGGTTCTTTGAAGATTCGGGGACTCACGTTTTTCTGAAGGGTGTTTGTCAGTGGGGAGGCCAGATCGGAGAAGTTCGGTATGAATCGTCTATAATACCCGATTAGGCCCAAGAATGCTCTCATGTCTCGTTTTGTAGAAGGGAATGGTGTGTCGGTAATGGCTTTTATCTTCTCCGTCTGGGGAGCAATGAGACCGTGCCCCAAGACGTAACCCAAATAGTTCACTTTCTGGAAGGCAACCCTAGATTTCTTTGCATTCACGTGGAGACCTGCGTTATGTAGAGCCAGAAGAAGAGTATGCAGGTGTTGGAGGTGCGTGGGCCAATCCGGGCTGAAGATGACGATATCGTCTAAATAGGCTGACGAGAAATCTTGGTGGTCCTTCAACACCTCATTCATCAGGCGTTGAAAGGTGGCCGGGGCACCATGTAGTCCGAAGGGCAGGACCGTAAACTCGAAGAGGCCGTCCGGTGTTGAGAACGCCGCCTTTTTCTGGTCTTCTTTCCTCAACGGCACCTGCCAGTAGCCCTTTGTCAGATCTAGCGTGGTGATATATTGGGCTTCTCCCAGCTTCTCTATCAGTTCGTCGATGCGAGGCATAGGGTAGGCATCAAAGGAGGAGATGTCGTTGAGAGCACGAAAGTCCATACAAAACCGTATGCTTCCATCGGGCTTAGGCACCATCACTATTGGTGAGGACCAGTCGCTTCTGGACGGGCGTATCACTCCTAGCCTTAACATATCCTGTACCTCTTGCCGTATCGCTTCTCTTCTGGCTGCTGGTATGCGATACGGTCTTTGTTTGATGATTCTCCCCGGAGGGGTGTCTATTCGATGTTCTGCCAAGTGTGTTCTCCCCGGGGCATTGGAGAACAGCGAGGCGTGAGTATGTAACGTCTTCAGCAGTTCCTCGGTCTTTTCTGGGCCTATGTCAGGGTTGATCACTAGGTGCTGCAACGTGTTAGGTTCCTTCGGCGGAGTGGGTACCGTGAGGTTCGTATTCTTGGGTGGGGGTCCGATCCATTTTTTTAATAAGTTGATGTGAAACACTTGTGTTCGTTTTGGGGTGATCTGTAGCCTATAAGTAGTCTTTCCAATGGTTGCTACTACTCGGTATGGTCCCTTCCATTCCTTCAGGAACTTTTGTGAGGATGTAGGTAGCATCACCAAGGCCCAGTCGTTTATTGCAAGGGTCCTCCATCTTTTCCCTCGATTGTAATATCTAGCCTGTTGTTCTTGTCGTTTCTCCAGATTTGAGTAGGCTAGGTCGCGGAGTTTCCCTAGCTTAGAGTGTAATTCCCGGGTGTACTCTAACATCTCTCGGGTGCTTTCTATGTCTTCTTTCTCCCATGCGTCCTTCGTCATCTCCATGAGACTCCTGGGTCTTCGTCCGTACAATAACTCAAAGGATGAGCAGCCTAGACTGCTCTGTACCTGGCTCCTTATAACGAACAGGGCTAACGGTAATATCTGGTCCCATTCTTTGCCCTCTACGTGTAACATCTTTTTGAGGGTAGCTTTCAAGGTTCCATTATAGCGTTCCACCAACCCGTCAGTTTGCGGGTGGTACACGGAGGTTTTGATCTGGCGAACATCAAGGAGTTTGCAAACTTCCTTCATCAGGCGAGAGACAAACGGCGTGCCCTGGTCAGTCAATATCTCTTTCGGAAAGCCGACTCTTGAGAAGAGCTCCACGAATCGGTCGGCTATGTTCCGGGTGGTGGGGGCTCCTAAGGGGAATGCCTCCGGAAAGCGTGTAGCATAGTCGACCACTACTAGCACATAGGTATGGCCTCGTTTTGTACGAGGTAGAGGACCTATGAGGTCCATCCCCACTCTTTCGAACGGGGAGCCTATCACGGGAAGGGGTTGAAGTGGCACGGCTGGGGGTCTCTGTGTGTTCCTCGTCTGGCATACTGTGCAGGATTGACAGTGGTCTTTGGTGTCCTTGTAGATGCCAGGCCAATAGAAGTGTCGGAGTATGTTTTGTGTGGTCTTCTCCGTTCCTGTATGTCCTGCCGTGAGGTGTGAATGTGCGAAAAAGAGGATCTGTTCTCTAAAGGATTGGGGCACTATGAGCTGGTGTGGTTCGGAGGGAGCACCCTGTCTGTAGAGTAGGTCGTTTTTAATGAGAAACCGGGGATATACTACAGGGTCTACTCCTATAGATCTGTGTGCCTGTTCCCATGCGTTTAGGAGCGTGGCATCGTTGGCCTGGGCGAATCGAAAGCTACGATTCAGGAGCCAGGGTTCTGCCGTTATTAGGGCTGGGGCTGGGATGTTCTCCCTCCGGATAGGGTGTTCTTCCCCCCCTTCCGTCTGAGACAGGGCCATGCGGAACATATCTTGGAATTGGGGATTATCGGTCCCTATGATTAGCTCCTCGGGAAGATTGTCAAGGACTCCTACTCGTATTTTGCTCCTAGCCCCAGAGGGTTGTACCACGGGCACATCAGCCACTGGATAAGGCTTAACGTCCCCATGGACACACCGAATGTGTACAAAAGCATCCGGTATAACCTGTTCAGGAGCCACCCACAACCCCTGAATAACGGACTGCCTACATCCCGAGTCCAGCAGTGCGTGTAAGGATGAGCCATTTACCTGCATCTGAACGTGAAAAGCGGACCCCATTTCTGCTGTGTAGAGGATGGACTTGGGTATATATCCCACCTCCATGGGTTCGTCTACGGGTCGTTTCTTTGGACAGGCCCGGGCGATGTGACCCCACTCCCCACAGTCAAAGCATTGGGGTCCCCTCGGGACGGGAACCTCATATCTCGTGGCACGACCTTTTGGGGGTTCAGGCATCTTTGGTTTCTTCTCGATCCGTGTGGGGATGTTGCGCATTTTCTCCAGGTCCCCGACGTATCCCTTTGGCTGTGCCCTGGAGAAGGTAGTGGCCATTTCTACGGCTTGTTCCGCCGTCAGGTGGGTATGTTGTTTAAGCCACCTCTGTGTGTGATAGGGCAGGGCCTCTAAGTACTGCTCAAGGTATATCTTTTCCATTATTTCCTCTTTGGTACTGGTACTGGGACTAAGCCATTTGTCCGCTGCCATTTTCAGTCGGAAATAAAGGGTTTTTGGATTGTCCCCAGGTGCTCCTTTCTCCTTGCGGAAGCGAACCCGATAGGCTTCCGCGTCAAGGCCCAGGTGATCCAGAATGAGGGCTTTAATAGAGCCATACGGGGCATCACCGGTGGCATTGGCCACCTGATATGCGGCTTGAGCCTCTCCTGTCAGCAGGGGTGCCAGGAAGAACGGCCACTTCTCCACCGGCCAGCTACAGGCCCTAGCGACCCTTTCGAAGTTCGTAAAAAACGCATCCGGATCATCTCCCTGGACATATTTTTGTAAGGAGATTCCGGCAGGGGTGTTGTGGCGTCCGTCACTCCCGGCGCCCACCACGGGGTTGGTTACGGCTCTCTGTAACCCCTCCAACTGGGACGCTATCGTGTTCTTGAAGACCTCCCGGTCTGCACTCGCAGACGTCATCTGGCGTTCTACTGCCCATTCCAGCTTCTCCTGTCCCTTGATCATATGCTGTATCAGCGCATCCATCTTGACGTACAGATGGGTCCTCTATGCCCGCATTCTCCACCAGTGTAAGCGGGTTCGAAGGAGGACGCTAGAACGTGGGCTGCTGTATAGAATGAGTTTTATTGTCGTATACAGGGTAGGTATGTAGGAGTTCAGCAAGTCCGGTTTCCTGGCGGGACGGTCGTCTGATCTCCGAGGTCCAAGTCTTGCTCGTCGGGGGGGGCGGGGTTTACAGCTGGCTGGAGGAGCTCCGGTGCCGGTGCCCAAAAGGAAAAGAGAAGACTATCGTTAGTCTCAGGCCTCGTTCGGGCACAATCGTGAAGGAGGGGAAGTGAGGGAATACACACACCAGTGCAACAGTGACCCAGTCCACGTCTCGTGTGGGGGAGGGTGTTTTGTGAGGAGGGGGGATTTACACACTATGTACACGGCGGCGAGTGGTGGCGTCTAGAGCCGCCCTCCCTTCTCCCGCCTCCCGACCCAGCCCGAGAAACGATCCCGTACCTGGGATAGCCACACTCTCCCTTGAGCGTGGCTCGGCGGAGCGTAGTTGCGGAGACCTCCTTGCTCCGGCTTTCCTTCCTCTGAATCGTTTCTGCTCCTTGCTGGTTCCTCCGTTCTCCCGTCGTCTGGCCGTCGCGCTCTTCCACCTTGGCTCTCACTCTCTCGACTTCCTCCGGTGTCGTCACACACCCGGCTCCTTGTCTCCAGGATATTTATTGGCTGCGGGCTGCCTAGGTCAGCACAGAGGGCGGTAGTAACTGGGAGGGTTTCCCAGTTAAAGCAACAGGCGTCCTCCTGGGAAGGTCCGGTGTCGGATGCAGCCCACGGATCGTCCTGGGGAGTACAAATCACAGGCTTTGTCATGTCGTGGTGTGCCCACCAGTCTCCCTCAACGCGGGGTTGTTCCCCGTGTTCCCCGTGACAGCATGCCAAGAAGATATCTAGTGGAGCCGCCGGAGTGCTGTAGTTATCCGGATTGCAGAGCTTTCGGGATTGTGACAGGATGGGTGATCTGGGGTGAGAAGCAGGTGGATGGAGCGTGGAGCCTGCAATCTAGGCAGCCACTCCTCTCGGGAACAAGCCACGCCCCTCCCACTTAACACCACTTCTAGAGGCAGCACTGTTGCAGGGATTCTGCACATATACAGAACTGTGCACAGGAAACCAGGACTTCGGTGTATTGTGGTGTACCAAAAACACGCCTCAGTGCCCAGAACCCCTATCCGGCTAGCTATAGTATCCCATTCGTTTTCCGTACTATAGCGGAGCTACCAATGATTGGATATCCTAAAACGTGTGACTCAGGGCCTCTCAGAATTTGTGGGAACAAGACACTCTTTCGCTTAGATACTCACACCTGTTCACAATGTGAGTAACCAGAGACACTGTATAGTTTAAAATGTTTATTTCAACTAACATGCTCTGTAATGCAGCACACGTGCTAACATTAGCAAAGAAATGCATAAAAACAATATAATCAGCATGGTTACAATTCCATATAATACGAACGGGGACAGCATATTATAATGACAGTGGATTAAGCCTTATAGCCCTTTACCACCCTCCCCGTGCTACACGCTGTTTATTATATCAGTGGAAGACCTCTGGGCTTGGACAGCGGAACCCCCTACCTCAAGTCTTAGATGATAGGATTTACATGTCCGGACAAGCACAGCTCTTCCTCTGGAAAGGTTTTCTCCAAGTGTTGTTAACTTGCATCCCGTGCAATATTAAAAGCACCCAGAAAGTCAGAAGCGCAGCTGTGTTCCATGTTATGTCTATATGTGTGTGGGACGGACGAAAGCTGATTAACCAGTGGAGTTGTTTTCTGACCTTGAACACGAAGTACAGGCGAGAAATCAGAGCACAACAGAAATAGTGAAAGGCAGACAGTTCCCATGTGAAGCAGCACGAGCACGTGTATACGGGAACCAAGGCATGTAGTGTCGTGTGCATAAGCGACAAGATGGAGGTGATGCAACGCACAAACGAATGCTAACGTAGCAACGTCCGCTGGCACCCCCAATCCCTCACAACAGCACAACGTTTATAGCTGTGGCGTGGAGGCATTTCATCTTACATCAGTTAATCGAGCTTCAGACGAATCATGCTAACACTAGCAGATAAGTGGGAGAGACCCCCTGTAGTCAAACATTCATGAAGGGTGGTTCCCTGCCCTGCAAATGTCAATTAACCGACCTAAAGAAACCCACATTATACCATATTGACAATGCCGAGTACTGGCCCATCACTCACCCACCATTGAGCTGCAGAATTCTGGCAGATGCAGTAAGAGTCCACTTCTGCTCTCAGCATCCAGCCGCTACTCCTTCAATTATCTGTTAACTGTATCTTTGTCCTTGACCCAGTACAGCATCACACTGCCTTTCGGCTAGGTTTGTGCTCTACAAATAAACGTACATACATTCATGTCTCATCAGATGTAATAAACATAACTCCGGCAGACTTGTCGGAATGAAATAAATAACAGAGAGTTCTTGTATTATATTCTGTGATTCACGCTCACAACAAACCTTGTATATTTTTATCAGAAAGGGCTTCGGGCAAATGTTTTTATCTATACAATGGGGTGCCTGTTTAGTAGCTGACCCAGTGTTTGCATGTTTTACTAGTCCCCCTACATTTGAGGTGCAATCTAGGATAGTAAAATGTCTGATTAACACAATGCATAATATCATATTCTAAAATAATATGTGATCGTACTTTTCTAAAAGACTTATAAAACACATTTACATCTAGGGTAGCCTGGGGCTTCTGTACAGAACGTGTTCCACGGGTGTAGTGCTGAGGACTGACATAAAAATTATCCCACTTGAAATTACTGCTTATAAGCATGTGAGGTGCAATATGTGACTTTAAAAGGAATATGCCACGTTAGTTCGCATGCGTTTACCATGCATGCCATTACAAAGCGGTCAATACAACAACCATGTTGTTACCTTGCATACCATTGCAACGCAAGTCTGAACAACGACTTGCTTTAGGAGGGTGCTGGATTTTGGAATAGTATAATTTACTATTCCAACTCCAGTCTGTGCAACAGTATGGAAGGCGTTGGATTTTAAATCCAACGCCTTCTGCCCCCTACAGCAAGTCATTGTTCCGACTTGCTTTGTAATGGCATGCGTTGTAACAACGCGGTCGTTGTAATGACTGCATTGAAATGGCATGCGTGGTTTTGCAAAAAGTAAACCTAGCCAAATAAAATAAAATAAAACTTTTTTCATTATTGTTAAATGTGACTAATGCGTAGCATAAATGCTCACCTGAAGCCTGTACTTTGTCTTTAGAGAGCCTATGTTAAAGTTAGAATTTTCTTGGGGGCGTGGCCAAGCCGAGCTGCAAAATGGCTGCTTGAATGAGGGGCTCTGCTGGCCGAGCAAACAATCCGACAGAAATCCAGCTAGAAACCACCCATCCAGATAATGCAGTACTGAATTCAGGCGCACAACATCCTGCTGATCACAAATACCTGCTTTTTGGTGCGAAAATCGGCACTGCAGCACCTGAACTGATGCTGGCGGCTAATGGCCTGGCTGGTGACTGAGGGAGGCCGACCCGGGCACTGCTGGGCCTGAAGGTGATCGGGCGCCATGTGGGCGCGTTCGCTGCCTGACTTCGGCGACCACAAACACAGTGCATCTGGTGAGCTGTGGAGGCTGCGGGGATCGTCCGGAACCCGGAAGCGCGATCGGTGCTTGTCGCAGCTAGGACGCCCGTGGCGGGGGAGAGGCCTGCAGCCTTGAAGGCGTAAGGAAGGCCTGGGTGCTCCGCTCACGGGGCACGACTCGTGAGGGGGCGGCTGCTCTCCGCGACGAGAGACACTCCATTTGGGGCATTTTAAAACCTCCCGCGGCTGCCGATACATATCGTCCCATCTGGAGGACCGCTCACATCACTGCGTGGCACGAAGGGCATATCATCCAGATCTCCGCGCGGGGCAGTCCCCCACCTGACACTACGCCAGAGGTGAATTGAGGCGCTTTTCTGCCCGCTGCTACCACACGCTGCCTGACGCGCTGGAGGCTGGGGGGAGCCTGGGACGGGAGAAGATAGCGGTGCTCCCTCCTGCCACATATGCACTGCACCACCCGGGAAGGTGAACACTGACAGTGCTGCTCCTGGCTGCCCCACAAAGACCTGAAACCGGACTGGGTGTGGATGCCCAGCGGGCGGGAGGCCGACTCGCTTTAGTGGACTTGAGGTGCTCCAGGAGGTCTGAGGCTAATATCCGAGGCGGGAAGCATGTATGGACTCTGGGGCGCTGCGACCACGGCCTAGTGCGTTGCCCGGGCGGGCTCTCAATGTCTGCCAGGACTGAAACGCGCACAAGGCGACTACAGCACTACAAAGACACCCGCCCATTCTGCTTCCGCGATTGTCACCCAGCTTCCACAAATGGTGCTTCTGGAGCGCAAGTCCACAATGGGGAAAGGTGACAACAAACAGCCAAGACTCACCTTTGATAGGCGCTCCACCCGAGAACAGGACAGCGAAACAATGCCGCAAACGGTGGTACCGGAAACACAACTGGAACACGATCAAGATGAGGACATCTAAACAATGTTCCACGAAGTAAGAGGCTGCCTGAAAGAGATCAACGCCAAAATAGACTCACTTGCGGCCCGCATGGAGCACAAAGTTGACAGACATGAGGAGCAGATAAAGGAGCTGGAAAAAAAAATCTCGGACACCGATGATCATCAAGCAGAGACGCACACCCAACTGCTGCGGATGGACAAGGTCTTGGAGGTCATAAAGGCGCGGAATGAGGATCATGAAGTCCACTCGAGGTGGAAAAATGTCAGAATAACCGGTGTGCCAGAGTCCACGAACATATCAACATGGAGAAATATGTGGAGGATCTACTGCAGGCTCTGTTCGGGACGGATCTCTCGGCCATATTCCTGGTCGAGCGAGCACACCGCACCCTGGGACCCCAGCCCGCTCCGGGTGCCCCCCCGAGACCAATCCTGGCCCACCTCCTCAACTACAGAGACAGGGACACAGTGCTCCGCTTAGCCTGAGAATGTGGTGGGCTCCAGTACCAGAACAACGCTATCTCACTATATCCTGATTTTACGCAGGCGGTTCAGGCGGCGAGAAGAGAGTTTTTACCGGCCAAGAAATTGCTGCAGAAGACAGGCCTTAAATACGCCATGCTCTACCCTGCGAAACTCCGCATTCAAGCAAACGGCAAACCCCTCTTTTTTACGGAAGCCAGTGCGGCAATGAAATTCGCCAAGCAACAGGCAAGACAGCAGAAAGACAAAGCACAGGACACGGACACACAGGCACTGAGCCAGCTAAGTGACAATTACTAATATCGCTATACTGTCTTAGCTCCGTATAACGACGTATTTCACTCTGTTCATATATTAAAGGGATACTCAAGTATGCTACACCAGTTATATTGCATGTTGGCAGGAATGGTATTCTGATGTTGGTTCATGATGCTCGGCCACCCTGTTATGATGTGACGGGGCAGTATGCCAGCAACCTCACGCCCCCTCAGGGATGATTCCCTCAGTTGTTAAATTTCAGACATGTTAAAATCGATGGGGTGGTTAGTTCTGAGACTCAACCTGATTGGGGGGTTGGAGTGGGTGGCGGGTGAGGGTGACTGTTAATGGTTTGTTCTTCATTGCAATGTGCTTTATTTTTCTGTTGTAACCGCATCCATCATAGACACAGCACACACTTCCCCACAGGTATTATCATACACTGGCAGACACTCCGCTTTGCACTGTCAAAAGTACGACACGCGGCAATATCGTTAATCGAAAGGGACACACACTCCTCCATATCCCTATGTCTAATCTAACGTGTATCACGTGGAACGTACGCGGTCTAAATGACCATAGAAAGACAAGCCTAATACAATCCCACCTTCTGAGGCATCAGCTGCGATATGCCTCCTCCAGGAGGCGCACCTCACAGTAACTACCTGCGACAGGCTGCAAACTGGCAGATGGAGTGAAGTCTTTACATCATGCTACTCCAATTACTCCAGTGGAGTTGCCACGCTCATTAAGAAGGGTATCCCCTGGAGAACCCAGAAGGTAGTTAGTGACACGGAGGGGCGGTATGTGCTGGGAACACTGTTTCATAAGCAGGTCCTCATAGTTAATGTGTACGGCCCAAATGTAGATGATCCCTCCTTCTTCCAGAAGCTGTGGCATGCCATACAAACCATAGGCGATGCGCCATTACTCTGGGGGGGACTTCAACACGGTACTGTCCCTCAGGGATGATAGGGTGGGAACCACACGCACACACCACCCACAAGCAGCGGCAGTTTTACAACAACTAATAGACGACTTCAGACTGGTAGACACCTGGAGGAGCATTCACCCCCAAGCCCGTGAGGGAACTTGCATTACATATCACCATAATGCATGGTCACGACTGGACTTTTGGCTTATATCCCCTGACTTGCACTCCTGGGTATCAGACGCCTCCCATCCTGCCCACACGCTCTCTGACCACTCTCCAGTTACTCTAACCCTACAGATACCCTAGCCATGCCGACAGCCCTTCACGTGGCATCTACCCCCTAACGCTTTGCTTGACTCCACATTCAAAGAGGAACTGCACACGCACATCTAAGAATATGTTGCAGGGATTCTGCTCATGCACAGAACTATGCGCAGGAAACCAGGACCTCAGTGAATTGTGGTGTACCAAAAACTCACCTCAGAACCCAGAACCCCAATCCGATTAGCATCAGTGTCCCATTCGTCCTCCGTATTCTCTCGGATTTCCCAATGTATAGACAACCCAGAACAAGTGACTTAGAGTACTCTCAGGAATGGTGGGAATCAGAAATACCTGTTCGTAATTATTCTCATATTAGTCCACAACAAGAGTAATCAGAGACACTGTAAAGTTTAAAATGTTTATTTTATAATCTACGTGTCCTAAGATGCAGTACTTTGGCCAACATAAGCAGACAAATTATTACAATTAAAACCATCAGCATTGTTACAATACCATAGAAAATGAAGGGAGAAATCATATTATAAATGACAGTGGAATACAGCCACCTTCCCTTCACTAGTAAGCTAGTATTATTAGACTAATAGAAGATCTCTAGGTTTGAATGGGGAACCCCATACCGTAAAGATCAGCTTAGGTGACTCACATCAAAGGATCAGCTTTGCTCTGCGCCTGGAAAAGTTATTCTCCAGAATGTGTGTCTAATGCATGCAAACTGCAATATTACAGGCTCTCGACTTTCAGATACTTGCAGCTGTGTGCGTGTTATGGCTAGAGCGTGGGCCGATCAACCTGAGCTCAAAAACATGCATTGTCTGGCGGCTCAGACTGTTTCTGCACACAATGTTCAGACCAAGGTTGCAGTGCACGTCTAGGGATGTGAACAACAGACAGTTCTCATGTGAAGAAAAGGCAAGCAAGCAGTTTTCAAATAATAACATGTATCTGCAGTGTCATGTGCAAAAGCAGCAAAAGTGGCAAGATGGTGTTTCTAACATCGAAGGCGCTTATGCTAACCTAGCAATGTATGTATCTAAAACGCTGCCTTCACTACACCCCCCCTTGATCGGACCACGAACAAATAGGGATACAATTAAGGAACGCAGAGTTCAAGTTCGATAGAACGGAACTAGGTGCACAAATTGGAAATCCATATAAAGGGCAGTGAAAGTTCGAAGAAAAAAACAGAAAAGGGAAAAAAAAAATTCGAAGGGAAATAATAATTGGAAATCGTAACATCCTGCAAAGGCTCAGCGAGCCCAAATGTCGAATCAAAATAAAAAAAAACGTGTGTGTTACGGACAAGAAAAGTTGGACGACATCCAAATTAATCCATCAACGTATAAGCACAGTAAGTAGCGACAGCTTCCAAGAGGAAGTCATTGGAATGTTCTGTAAAAGTGTCTGCTATCCAGTCTAGCAAGGTAAATAAACATACATGTTCTTCGACAACTGGGGCCTCTAGCACAATCAGAGGACAACTGGCGTGTTCTTCAAGATAACTTCCCGCCAGGAAGTCATATGCAGCCGTACCGATGTCCCAATTCCCTAGGACTCCATGTGCTGCTCCACAGGCCATAATCCTGACACCAGAACAGTCCAACTCATGAGCCACTAAGGGACTCATCAGTCGATCATAATCCGGGGCAGGAGACACCGAGTTTGATAAGCACAAATCCAGAGCCCATTTGAATGGACAATCTAGGCAATGAAATACAGGTTGCACGCAAGTAAAGTAGGAAAACCGGAAGGACAATCCATAGGCTATGCTCAGGGTTGCCAGTGGTAATGTTCCATAGTATTCAAGCATCCGGTTACGAAGATGGAGCAGCCGGGACAGGCTGTCGTGTGACACAAATTGTGCAGCCATTGCGCAGGAAGCAGACCAACAACAGCACCCCAGCCGCGAGGGCGAGAATCAATGGGAGCCCGCCAAAGACACTGGAAAAAATAGAATTAAAAAATGTCGGTATCACATCAAAAATAGTTTGGAAGGAGGTCACGAGGCCGGAGCCCACAATTTTGAAAAAATGCGCCAAGCCAGTTGTTGACAAGGCATTAAATATAGTTTGAATCAGGGCACCAAAATGAAGTGGGAGATCAGCATTCAAAAGCACATGCACCTCGGTGCGTGTATTTGCTACGTGAAGGACAAATGTTTCACGGGATGAAGTCAGAGCGACTTCTTTTTGAGACAATAGAGCCCTTATTCTGCTCATCTTGTTGAACTCTGCTTTCAAGGTTGGAATGGAAGGCCAGGTGGATACATCCAGCCGCCCATGCGGGGGTGGAAAAAGGACATTCTTACAGCAGACTACTCTCTGCGATACAGTCACAATGTAGGGAATTCCCACTAGCATCCCGCAGCAAGCCTCGTTATTTAAAAGCAAATAACTACCATTAGCTAACAACGTGAAAGAGGGTGTAATAGCTGGCACTGGAATACCTTTCAGGACACATGCAAAATTAGGTGCCTGAACGTTGGACGCTCCATGCAATTGGATGTGCCTACAGACTACAGAGTGATCAGGTGTGGAAGTGCACTCCTCAACTTTCAAATAAACTTCTTTACCTTCTCCCATGCACCTTTATGTAAATGGGAGTGACCAAACTTCATGCAGGAAAGCAGTACCCAACGGTTCATATCTGCCTAGGGCATAATGTTTCATGCACAAACTGAACTTAAACAAAGGGAATGGTAGTGTTATTAAACCGTGGATAAGCCACACAGCTGAGTTCAATTCGGCCACAGAGAAAGGCAAAGGTTCTAACTTTTCAATATGCAGTAATGAGTATGTTGCATCTTTCATGGACATGAATTGTTGTTTTGCAGTCAGGTTAAAGGGAAGGAATAAAGACGAAGTATTCATGTAGTCCCAGCGGACTTTCCCAGCCTTCAACATTTGCAAAGTCCATGCAAACTGCATTATAGAATGTAATTGATTTTGACCATGATACAAAACAGACATATCATCCCGCACAATATCAACAACAGATGAAACAATATTATCTAATGTGTAAATCCTGGAAGAAAGGGTGTTAATGCTATTATCGATAACAGCTAGTACTTTTCCCAAATTTGCTTGGTCAATGGCTCCTAATCTGGACGCTGCTTCAATTTGCGATAATTTCCAAACTTCGTTATAAACAGCATACACCCATCGTTTGGACCTGCCACCTACAGGACCCTTAACAAAATCATTCAAATCTATTTTGTCGTGTAATTTAGATAAATGAAGTTTAACAGATGCCAAGGTGGAATGTTGCAGCCATGATTGGCATAACTTCCCTACCGAGTAGGTAGTAACAGAATGAGAAGATTCAAAGCGGGGGTCTACGCGAACCTGCGCATACCCAGGATTCAGACCTAGAAAACGGCGTTGACAGGAATCTGAGCTCGTCTGCCATGTTAACCATCCTTCCAGATTTAATTTGGAAATATTGAAGGATGTATTAGAAATGTATGACTGCAACGCATCAAGGGACAGATCTGTATGATTATTCCAATTTGGATAAGCACCCAGAACCGGAATAGACGGGGAATTCAGTTTTTTAGAAGTAGCCAATCCAAAGCAGGTGGTCTGAAAAATAGTAGAATTCAAAAATAATATGTGGTTCGGGATGAGACAGGCATGATGCAAAGCTTCTGTTCCTTGTACCTGCCATGGTTTAGAACCCTAAACCGATTTAAGATCAATAGTAGCTTTCCACAGATCATAACCCCTGATTGACAAATCATCCATAAAGGATTTGGAATACAACAATTTAGTGTGTGTCAGCCGAACCTTCAAGGCAGACTCAGCTGCCACTTTAAAATAAAAGGAGGAAGGTTTTGAAACACTGAAATCAGTAAAATAGGTAAATTTGTTGACTAACGTGCTGGAACTGCCTAGCATTGGCGTTGGACAATGTTCCCATTGCGTATAATTTACAAAATTTTGATATGTATTGGCTTTATGTAGGAAATGATTGCCATAATGTTGATAGCAAAACAGCTCCCCATAATTAGCAGTGTCTAAATACAAATCTTCAGCATCAAAAACGGCATAATATTTCAAATCAGAAAACAGTGCTTCTATGGCCTGAACGTCCCAATCATCAGAGCGGATGTTTTGTTTAACAACATCACCCATAGAAACACGAAGAACATTCGGAACATTGATAACCTCAGTGGGTCCATGAATTTGAAATTTAACAGCATCCCACACAATCCCATCTAACACAGGCCAGGCAGTAATATTCACAAAGTCTGGTCCCTCTTCATGATGTGTGACGAGGAGTGGGGGGCCAAAGTTCCATCAATTAGTCTAATTGTAGATCTTTCTTTTAGGTAGTGTCCATTCACAAGACGAAAAAATACCACCACAAATCCAATGGACATAAACAAAAAAATACATATGAGCATCAGCCAAATGTGAGTCCAAGGGGGAATCAAAAAATGTATTTTAAACCAAACAGCAAAAATAGAAACTTTTGATGGGGCACTGGAAGTCATAGAGTTAGTATCAAAGGAGAAACGTGACTGGTTAACTGCGGTTGATTGTAAAACAGTCATTGCTACATCTGCGGGATAAGCATACTCAGTATCTTCAGGTAGACCACCAGCCGGTGGTAGAAACAAAGGATCAGTAACTGTATGCATCTTGATGGCAATATCAGGCATGGTGGTAGAAGCCGGAGCCAAAACAGAATTTCTCAGCATCGCAGGGCAAGAAACCGCTGGAGTCATACTAAGAAGAATCGGCCACTCGCTGTAGTTTGACATTGGCAATGGAGATGTACCTGTTATCCTTGCGACCAGGAAGTGGAGGTAAAATGACTGTTCTTGTACCCTGCACGCCAAGCACTGGAACCGGGGTACAATAAGAGGGGCCAAACTCCTTCTTGTTCTCCACCTTCTCACGGACCAGGTCACCAACTCGAGGTAGCCAGCCGACAGCCGGAATCTGAAGCACAGCATCTGATGTGGAGGGCAAGTGTTCCTTCGCGAGACTGTCTCTGGTCTCTTGTAGACTCTGTAACACAGCACAGTGATCCTCTACGTCAAAGGGTGCGGCAGACGCCGCCATGTCTAGACCATCAAGGTCCGGGACAAACATTTTTATGCCAAAGAGCATCATGTATGGGGTCCGCCCACCCAGTGACCTTCTAGGGAGATTATTAAGTGCACGTTGAACGTTATACAAATGGGCTAACCAGTTCCGGCCAGTGCTTAAAACCATGGCTGTCAAGGACTGCTTTAAGTCATGGTTCATTCGCTCCACTACACTATTACCCTCAGGCCGGTATGGAGACGAAAATTTGACTTGGACCCCCAAGGATCTCATGGCTTCTTTGTACGCCATAGAAGCGAATGCAGTGCCTTGATCAGAAGGAAAGGTACCACACGCAAAAATTCCCACAAAGACACGCAAATCCCTTATGACAGTGCGAGCATCAGCACTCCTTTGTGGCCATACCCAAAGAAAACGTGTGCACGAATCCACTGCAACTAAGATGTACTTATACGCAGTATCAGAGGAGAAAGGACCGCAGTGGTCTAAATAAACCCACCCAAGTGGTTAATTAGATATGTACAACTGAGTTTGTGGCAGGCACTCAGCAGTTGAAGGTTTAATCTGCTGGCAAATGTCACAATCAAGAACATAAGTGCGAGTTTGTTTATACAATCCGCGCCACCAGTAACGCTGTTGCAATTGAGTAACAGTAGCTGACATGCCGGCATGGGCAGAGGCCATACCCTCGTGAGCCGCTGTTATCAAGGACAGCCTGCAGTCCGCGTTGGGAATCAATCTTTCACCAACGACGTTAATTCTCACAAACGGGACGTTATCAGGACTTAAGTGATAATAGTACCGAGAAGGGAAACCTCTCAGGTAATTACTTCCCTTCTCTGTAGCAGCAATAGCTTCCAAGATGTAATCATCGATCTTACTTTTGGATCTTGTAACTGCTGCTACTAGATATGTCGCCACTGCTGTTTTTGCTGCCTCGTCAGCTAGGCTGTTGCCGACAGCGTGGACACCAACTCGTTGGTGACCAAGAGTGTGAATTACATTCACGAGAGTCAGATGTTGTTTAAGTTCTGCCACTCGAACTCAAAGCATTTTATGCTTAATTGTGCTACCCTTGGAATCACGATATTCATTTTCAGACCAAAAGAATAGATTGTCGTTAAAGGACTGAACACAGTAAAACGAGTCACTCACTATAAGAGTAGTAACCCGAGGATCAGAAAACTCCAGTGCAAGCACCAGAGCACGGAGCTCTGCCAACTGTGCGGTACAATCACCCAATGACTGCGTATGCACGACATCAGACTGGAATTCACCATTCACAAAAGTACCCGCTACAATTGCGCAGGCTGCTGAATAGGCATGCTTCGATCCCGTCGCCGGTTGTGCCGAACCGTCAGTGTAAATGACACAATGGTAATCTTCGAGCGGGCGCAAAGACAGAGGAGCCAGATGAACGAATTCATACTGCAAAAACTCCTGAGTCTGCAAAGAGGCATCAAAGATATAGGTGACATCTGGAGATGTCAAAGAAGTGGCCCATTGTATCCAACGTGGATGCAAAGCTTTAGAATTAGGCACACTGGCTTTCGTCACTGCCTCTAGAGCAGGATACGGTGTAACCACCAACATGCGTTTTCCTTGCGACAGCGCTCGTTCTTTAAGAATCGCCATCTGCACCGCAGTCAAAACTTTTTCAACCGTGGAAAAGCGCAGTTCAGCCGAAGTGTACAAGTGTGATTTGTAGGCAATGGGGACGGTATCGCCCTCATTGAACGTTAAGTACGTGAAACCCACTGCGCCTGGCACAATTCTTATCACCAGGTTAGTGTGGTTATCACGTGTCAGTAAGTATTTCGAAGCAAGAAGATCAGCCTGCAAAGATTGCAAAATAGCTGAATGCTCCGGCAGCCAGCACGATTTGGAAAAAGTAGGTTGTACCAAGCCATATAGTGGCTTGATACGTTGGGCATAATCGGGAATGTACGTACGACCGAAATTCAGAAAGCCCAGCAAAGATTGTAATTTTTTCAGTGTAGTTGGAGCACGCAAGCACGCGCACTTCTCCAGAAAGTGAGGAGCTAACCCTCGACCTTCATTGTTGAGCTCGTAGCCCAAAAACAACACTGTATACTCTGCAATGTGAGACTTCGCAAAGTTGAATTTGTAACCGAAGTCTGCAAACATAACAATGATGCGATCAACGCGACACAGATGCGGCTACAACTCGTCGTCTGTAAGATAGATATCATCAACATACGAGTACGCATCAGGGTCAATGCTCTCTAACAGAGAGACAACACGTGCGGTAAAGACGCCAGGGCTGTTTTTATAGCCCATAGCTAATCTCTTAAACTGTTTTTGTTTGCCGCCAGATGTAAACGCTGTCCACTGACTACTAATAGAGGACAGGTTATGGATGTAAAATCCATTGGACATGTCAAGTGTGGTCCTAAACCTTTTTCTCACGAGACTATCAACGAGGGCAGAACTGTGGGTATTCTGTACAGCACACGTCCGACAATGAGAGTTCAAATGCCGGTAATCCAAAACTAGGCGGTAGGACCCATCAGGCTTGGTTACAGTGAATAAAGGATTATTCATCGGTGACACACAAGTTTTAATAACACCCTGATATTCCAATTGCTCAAGGATTTCCGCGACGTGAGATCTAGCTTCACGGCGCATGGGATATTGGGACTGGTTGGGGCATAGACCGCAAGGGAATCTCATGGCTGGGAGACAATTTATCCCAGCCTACCTGAGTACGATACAAAGCCGGAGCAAGCACCTGAACCCACTCCTCGGCAAACCTTTCAGCATGCTCCTTTGGCACTGTGTGCGCAAAGGATGGGAGGATTACCTCCTCCCCTCTAGGAGCATCTAAAATGAAAGCCGGGGACCAGTCCACCTCTGCCAAGAGAATGTCATAGGAAGAGGTCAGATTATCCCAAATAATCCCTTGTATTGTACGTTGTATGTCACCTTCAATTAAGAGGACTATGTCATATAGTCTGTCAGGGGGAGCCACTCTAGTGTTAGCAGTTTCTACAGTAATGAACGTGTCAGTTGCTGTCGCCTCCAGATTGGACGCAGTGCTTGCCGCACTACTGTAACCTCCGCTGCGCTGTCGAGCAGCTTTAGTGCCCATGTCAGGTTCCGAAGCTGCGTTCTCACTATCTGTGGCATACCTCGCTGTTAGTGCAGCAACTTTCTTCTTCTGAAACGGGGGACGTTGACGTGCAAACTCGTCCTGCTTTCCTTTACCGTCAGGCTGACGGGGTTGCTCACGTCCTTGCTGGGCACCCCGACCTTTGCCACGTTCTCCGCCACTGGACTGTGAGGCCGATGTTTCCTGTGAAGAACGAGGAGAACGTTGTTCAGTAACCTGAAATCTATCAGGTGACCTAATACTAGCGCGATCGCGCAAATCGTATGTGTGTTCGCCTGTACTGGAGATGCAGGACGAGACCCCTGTTTCTGTTGCTGCTTTCCCTGTTTCTATGTTCGCCAAATTTGTTTAGGAAAAGTTGGACGATCGTCTTTAACAGACGAGCTCACCTTAGTCTGCTGTATCAAGTCTGGAATGACTATAGTTGGCTTAATCCCTAAACTACTGCGGCCAATAGTTCTATAAGCTTCCGCAATAATTTTAGGCAGTTCTCGGGGCTTATCGAGCTCATCGACGCGGGCTAAGCCATTAGCCACTTGGAATTGTACCGCATCTCCCTTGAGATTACCTAGGACGAGAGAGGCAACTACGTCGAACACACCGACAAGCCGCATTCCCAACTCGACGGCCGCCTCCGGACCGTGGTGATCTTGAACACGTTTAATGAAGGAGGGAAGCACTGCCATAGATGGGTTGCCGAAGCTCTTCGAGTAGACCACTGCAAAAACCTTACCCCAGTTGTCACAATCGGACACCTCTGGGACTAAGTCTTTCTGCAAACTAATGGTGAGGATCCTGTGTTTCTCCACAGGAGTAGAGTGCGGAAATACTGCTTCCAGCTGGTCAAATTTCTCAGCAAGCCAATAAGGCAAATCGTCTTTATTTTGGGGGCGCTTGCCCATTACCGAATTAACCATGACGGGACTAATAACAACCGCAGCTTGGTCAGCTGGCTGTCCCGCAACAGCAGGTGCCCCCACCTGCACGTTGCGCGAAACGTATTGCACTAAAGCCCTATACACAGTAATGAGGGCTGTATGGAGGACACGCAACTCATCCACCGCAACAGTCAGATAGCAGGGATGAGGTGTAAATCCGGCCAGCACCGGCCATGTGGCCCCTGGAATTGACAAAGGGCCCATTCTAACCGGTGTAACCGCATGGGGAAGGGCGCCATTAAACCAAATGCGATGCTGCCAAGCTGAAATAGGAATTTCCTGCGTCCTATATGGCGTATAATTTGCTGGGAGCCGCGTGTGAGTATAGGAGTGAAAAGTATCATCATCCGCATTTACTGCCGGCAGCGTCACCCAAGAGTAAAACAACTCGTAGGGGTAGGACGCATCAGCACTCACCACAAAAATAACAGCATCCCATCGTCCGGCACCCCAAACTGCGTCAAATGATGCCACAGAGGTGTACGGCTAGGCGCTGCAATTTCGACCGCCATAAGGACACAAAGAAGAACAACAATGGATATTACAGTAGCACAAGGGTTCAGAAATATAAAAAACCTTTTTAATTAACAAGCTTGAGAGAACCTATCGTACTAATAGGTAGGTTAAAACCGTCACTCCCGCTATCCGGAAACAAGAGTGAGGGTGTCGTGGACTAATATAAGCACTACTAAGGCGTTTCAAATCAAAAGACCAAACATTAGGTGCGCCATGTTGCAGGGATTCTGCTCATGCACAGAACTATGCGCAGGAAACCAGGACCTCAGTGAATTGTGGTGTACCAAAAACTCACCTCAGAACCCAGAACCCCAATTCGACTAGCATCAGTATCCCATTCGTCCTCCGTATTCTCTCAGACTTCCCAATGTATAGACAACCCAGAACAAGCGACTTAGAGTACTCTCAGGAATGGTAGAAATCAGAAATACCTGTTCATTATTATTCTCATATCAGTCCACAACAAGAGTAATCAGAGACACTGTAAAGTTTAAAACGTTTATTTTATAAACTACGTGTCCTAAGATGCAGTACTTTGGCCAACATAAGCAGACAAATGATTATAATTAAAACCATCAGCATTGTTACAATACCATAGAAAATCATATAATCATATTATAAATGGCAGTGGAATACAGCCACCCTCCCTTCACTAGTAAGCTAGTATTATTAGACTAATAGAAGGTCTCTAGGTTTGAATGGGGAACCCCATACCGTAAAGATCAGCTTAGGTGAATCACATCACAGGATCAGCTTTGCTCTGCACCTGGAAAAGTTCTTCTCCAGAATGTGTGTCTAATGCATGCAAACTGCAATATTAAAGGCTCTCGACTTTCAGATATTTGCAGCTGTGTGCGTGTTATGGCTAGAGCGTGGGCCGATCAACCTGAACTCAAAAACATGCATTGTCTGGCGGCTCAGATTGTTTCTGCACACAATGTTCAGACCAAGGTTGCAGTGCATGTCTAGAGATGTGAACAACAGACAGTTCTCATGTGAAGAAAAGGCAAGCAAGCAGTTTTCAAATAATAACATGTATCTGCAGTGTCGTGTGCATTAGCAGCAAAAGTGGCAAGATGGTGTTTCTAACATCGAAGGCGCTTATGCTAACCTAGCAATGTATGTATCTAAAATGCTGGCTTCACTACAAATAATTTGATAAAAACACGGGGTCCGTTGACTCGGTCGGAACTCTATGGGAAGCCTTCAAGGTGGTTGTTCGTGGACACTGCATAGCGGGGCAAAATAGGGTGCTCACGGATATTAGAAACAGCCTTAAACGCCTAGAATCGGAACTGCATATGCTCGAACAACAATATTATGCCACACCATCGGCGGAGATATTGGGGCGAATTTGCGAGAGGTTAACCACTTATCAAGGGGAGGCAGACAGGGAGGTGAAGTTTCTACATAAAAATGCAACTGCAAGGAAATATGACGAGGGAGACAGACCTGGCTGGACACTTGCGAACCTACTGAAGCCGCCACGGGGGTCCACCTTCCTCACTGCACTCACAACCACAACTAACGTTATAATACACTCCCCTCCAGATATCTTAAACACTATGCGTGATTTTTACTCACAACTATACAGCTCACAAACCACACCGCGTCCTCAGCACTAGAGGAATACTTTGACTCCATATGGCTGGTATGGTTCAATAATTTACACAGGGAATATCTTGATCTCCCATTCATGGTCGAAGATGTGCGATGGGTAATAGGCGAGATGAGAGCGGACAGAGCACCAGGGACGGACGGTCTCACTGCGCAAATCTACAAAGAATATGCCATGGACCTTGCCCCCGCCTCTTAGAGGTGTATCAGGAGGCGTTACAGAGCGGTATCCTCCCAGCGTCAATGAGAGAGGCGGTTATTATCGCTCTTCTCAAACCCGACAAGGACCCCCAGCGCAGTGAATCTTACCAACCTCTCTCGCTGATTAATCTGGACGCCAAGATATTTGCGAAACTCCTGGCTACTAGACTTCAGCCGAGGCTCACCATGATAGTCCTGTCGGACCAATCTGGATTTGTGCCGGGCAGGGAACCTTCACATAACATCAGAACCTTATTTGGATTGCTGCACTACCTAGCGCCAAGCCTACCAGCTGCCGCCGCGCTATTGGATGCCACGAAGGCATTTGACTCGCTAGAGTGGGGATTCCTCTTTCAGTTACACAATAGGATAGGATTAAGCCCGATCTTTATAAAGCAGATCCAACTCTTTTATACACAGCCCACAGCGCGCTTAAGGATTAACGGGCTCATATCGGAACCAATAGCCATAACTCGTGGCACTCAGCAAGGGTGCCCTCTGTCCCCCCTACTATTTGCTATCGCGACCGAACCCCTAGACGCAAGCTTGCGCCAACACCACGCCAACAGAGGAATTGGCTTCATTACTAGGGCACATCACGCTGTTCATGGTACACCCCGAAGACAACCTGGCCCCCATGATCAGGGAAGTGGTCCGCTTTGGCGGACTCTCAGGAGTACACATCAACTGGAATAAATCTGTGCTTCTCCCTCTCACGTCTGGCACACAGAAATTTGACACTGAATATTCGGTGACATGGGCATCAGAACCAGTCCGATACTTAGGATTGTGGATAACCACCGATTTACAGGAGCTCTGGACGGCTAATTATGGGAGAGTGGTGGCGTGAATCGAAGATAGGGTCAAGAGATGGAAGACACTTCCCCTTTCACTGGTGGGCCGAATAGCGGTAGCTAAAATAATCATACTACCTAAACTACTGTACCTCTTCGTGATTCTGCCGCTCCCACTCCCACTGCACTTCTTTAGAAGATTACGATCTCTCATGATTGAATTAGTATGGGCAGGCGGCCAACCACGCATAGACTGGGAAATTTTGAAATTACCGCAGGAACAGGGCGGGATGGCAGCCCCGGATTTCACGTTGCATGCTTACAGCGCACAAGCACAATTCCTGCATTTCTGGGTGCACCCCACCCCCTACCAGCCGCACGTAGCCAAAGAAATAGATCGCACAGCTCCCCTACCAATCTCCACAGCGCTTTTTCAGCCATATAAACGAACACATGGGGAAATAGACACTGTACAAGTCATGCGATGGGCATGGGAAGGTGTCCGCAAAAGAGCACACTTACAGGTACTATACGCGCCATTCATTGGCACTTTTCAACAACCCCATGTTTCCCCCATTAATGGAACGGAAACCTCAAGGCCGCGCACACATACATAATCTAGCAATAGGCAGCGACCCTAACCCCACAACACTTTCTTCACATTGCAACAAATGTGCTCCCCCGCGGAGCCATCAGCAATTGACCTGCTGCTATACCACCATCTCCGCGCATCCTGTAGAAGTAGACTACCCACATTCCCAGCACCTCCGCCCCCCTGCCGGTGCTTGAAAACCTATTGGCGGTGAAGTTGGGTCGAAAACTCATATCACACATTTACAGACATACTCAAAAAGCCTTCCTGATAATCGTCCTCACCTCCCGCGCGGCTTGGGATGCAGACTTAGGTGCCCCCCTCACGGATACCCAATTGAAACTGAGCTGCCAGCAGTTGGAACACTTATCGCCCAACTATCGCCTCCGGCTCATACACTTCAAATTTTTACATCGTCTGTATCGCACCCCCATACACTTGTTCAAAATGGGACTGCGGGAGGATGATAGCTGCTGGAGGTGTGGCTCCCCCCTCGCCACCTACACACATGGCCTGGAGCTGCAGGCCCATAGCGCAGTTTTGGCTGGAAGTATATGCACACATTAAGGACATGACTGGTCTGGGTCTCCCCCTCATGCCCCTCACATCCCTGCTTGGAGTGCTGGAGACAGTGCCCCCAAACTATATAAGTTGCCCTCACTGCTCCTCTTAATGGCCAAACGGCAGATAGCTCTGCACTGGGGCGCAACGCGACCTCCATCAGCTAAAGATTATTGCAACTCACAGCTGTATACAGACTGGGAGTTCCAACCAACTAGATCTTGTCACAAGGATATCTGGGAACCCTACGTGACTTGGTTAAACTCTAGAAATGTTGATGATTAATGTATTGATACCATGCTCTGTGTCCCCTATGAGTCCACTCCTGGACTGTAAGGCATTGAGCTGATGCGAAGTGGAGGTGCCGAAATGTCTCATTGTTTATTTGTGCGCACCGGCGTTACATCTAGAAAATGTCACTTTTAGGACCCCAAGATGGATGGAAGTGCTTGTATTTCTGCTGTGTCGGATCAATTATCACTGTACAGCACTGCAATGCTTGTTGTTTCCTTTTCCTGTGTTTATGATGAAAATGCAAATAAAAAACAATTTTAAAAAAGTGAGAATTTTCTTAGATGTGGGTTCTCAAAGCGATGTATATACCCCCAGCTAATCTTTAGGTAAAGTATTCTTATGCACCATTCAGTGTCCTGAAGAAGGTGCTTGACCTACTAAGGGCTATGGAGGATGGTGTGTAGCCCTGTTGTTTCTAAGCTTATGTAGGGGAGGCACCAATACAATCCCATAGCAGATCTACATATAATGTTATTCTGCCATCCGGTGTACAACTGGAATAACAACATAGGAAAGCAGACACCCTCAGGAGCAATAGAGAGAGGGGTGCAGAGAGCAGGCACCTGATCCTAGAACACACTAATGCAGGAAACACTCTTTTATTTTTTTAAACCATCTTTATTGAGTTTTTATGTATTATTCAAACAGCATCACAATGTTACCTCACAGTATAACATTAACAAATGCCGGAGAGTTGCTAAAGGATCTACTGTCTTGTCCAGTATCGCTTTTGCAATCAAAGGTATAAGCCTTCTCCCAGAGCCTAAAAAGAACAGTGCCTGAGGAGGTGGGCGTGCAGCAGGCTTAGAGGCGGCTCTGCCCCAGAGTTACTCCACTTCAACGACTAAGCGCCTATGGGTCAAAAACTGTCCCGCCGGGATGCCGTCCGCTCAGACAGCAGCTCGAAAGGGATCAGGTGCCGTTCCTGGAGCATGTCATGCTTGGAGACCTATCCCCACATATTCCCATGTCTCAGTTCCCTCCTGGATAGCATATCTAAAAAAGTGGATCACGCACTCCTGTGTTTGTAAATTATAAAGAAAGTTACTAAGGTTGCAGCGCGCAGCAGGATATCGCTTTCCGATCGCAGAAGTTTAGTAACAAGTAAACAAACTGCGCTCCCCTCCCTGGGGAACGTCCCCTTGGGCGCTGCCAATGTTCCACATTAATCCAGTTCAACTCGTAAATTGATTTTCAATGATGAAAATTATTTAAGTCATACATTTCTTGTTGAGTAATCTCCATCCATCCCAACTTTACATCATTTGTCTTTAATGAATCTTATTCCAAATGAATATCCGAAAGTTTTCTTCATTCACAAATAGATCACCCCAGTGCATTTCAGGTAGGAGTCGCCCTTCATCAGCAGATAACAAATCTATAATACGATATGAGTGAGGTGAAAACGAGTAATATCCAACAGAAAGCACATGTTCAATAAATTGATAACAAAAAAGTCGGCAAAACTAAAACAGAATCACTCAAGGTGGTGTCAAGGTTCACATTGTGACAAATGTTAACAAGCATTGGCGTAGCCGATAGGTCTCGCCTTTGGGACCTTATAAGTTTTTGGTTATCCAGCACAATATCCTTGATGCAACAACATCAAGTGTTGAATGGCTAATCACTTATAAGGTCCCAAAGGCGAGACCTATTGGCTATGCCAATGCTTGTTTCTGCTTCTTCTTTAGCCATGCTGCAAAGCATGAAGGATGCTACACAGCATTACTAAAAAACATTGTCAAAGCCAATAGGTCCCAGAGCCAAGAACAGTTGCTTTGCCATTGATTATTTGTAAATGTACCCAGCAGAGGACACAGTATTTACAACCTCACGAAACCCAGCCCGCCACTCCCCAACCCAGCGGGGATAAATTGCAGCGCTTTAGTTAATTTACACAATGTGCCAGTGGGGAAACATGAAAAGTGCCCTGCTGAGCTCCCCTTGAAAACAACCTGCAATCTGCATTATTGATTGTGAGCAGAGCCTTAATGGGGGAAGAGCGCACGGAGATTACACGATCACCTTGAGAAGCAGGAGAGAAAATAATTGGTGTTTATCAGTGTGTTAAATGGAAATAGAAAAGTGTAGGTGATCATTACCCCAGAGTACCAGCTTGCTGCTGAGAAGTGCCGCTACTCTTCCATTAAAAGCATTCATTGCAGCCCTGCTGAGAAGTGCAGGTACCCCCCCTTTCAAATTAAAGAAGTGCAGACATTCGGTATCTGACAGTACTTGCCCATTTAAAGCACAGGTTTTTATGAAGGAAATCGTCATAAATAATGCACAATTAAATACCACATACAGGAAAACTCCTGTACAACAGCTTACAAACAGCAGAATCAGTTTATTAAGTGCTATAGAGAGAAATGTTATTAAGAAGCAGAACTTCACAATTCTGTACTTTGAACATCTACCAGTATACATTAAATTAAACCATAGATGTAAATGTTATATACTGTGTGAATACTGAAGTGCCTCCTATTAGTAACTGCTCCTATATTGTAAGCACATTAAAACAGAAGCACGCCTAAAATCGCACAACTTGGTCACATGGGGAAGCCAGAAAGCTTGTAACCAAGGATGTGCTAGTCACAAACACACTCTCACTTAGGATTTGTAAGAAGTGGGCTATGAATAAACCACACAGGAAACGGACAGCTCCTGAGTTTGGACATGACCGGAGGATGCCAAAGCAGTAGGAAGGGAGTGGTCCTTAGGTCTATCCATTAGGAAAGGAGGGTTATTGGGAATGTGGTGTTGAGGCAGTTGGTGGGCACCTGTTCGAGTACATGTTAGCTGCCACCCACAATTAATTAATTAGGTGCATGTGACATGACACAGAATTCTAGATTCAATTAGAAAACCTATATACTTTCTTCGAAGTGCAACCTTGGGGACAGGCCTGCTCACTCCAACAAATGATTAGCTTTCGGTTAACCTCGGTGATCCTGCAGCACAGGTTCAACATATACCTGTGCAGGGATTTTACGGGCTGTGATACCACGGCGGACTTCCAGCTTTTCAAATCCATTTCAGTCTGGTACTTTCCAGCCAGTCCATGATTGTCTGACGAGGCCTCCCTGGCGGTATCACTGCTCGCTGCTTCCATTTTGTGAAAAGACATCTTCTTCAAGTGTACGGAGTATCTACTACCTGACAGCCTGTCAGAGGACTCCATGTGCTGAGACAGCTCAATGCACCCTCATTAGTAAAACACCCAACGGACCCAAAGAAAACATTGTGCAACTGCAGAATAAGCGGAAAGACATGTTGAGACAAGCATTGGCCGTGCGGCCGTAAAAGCGAAAGTCATCGCGATCACTCTGAAAGCGAAAGTGATCGCCATGACGCGCTAAAGCACGCTAGGGATGCGCGCGCAGGGGAAGGGGCGGAGGCAGGGAGAAAGCAAGAGGAAAGACAGATGGTGCTGAAGGCTGGCGGTTCGCGCGTGCACGCTCGCATAACGCAAGCTTGTCGCCAGCCAGCAGCACTTTGAAAACTCACCTACTAAAGTCTCTCCGAGCAGCGCATGCGCACTGACTCAGCGGGACCTAAAAACTAAGAGCTCTTCGTTAAACGCACCTCATGCGAAAAACCACAATTTAAGTGATGAATCATGCAGGAGCTTAATCGTAAGGACAAAGATGATGAAGATAGAGCCACATGTATTCGAGAACCCGAAATTCCAGTGAATGAATCATGCGAAAGCTTCATCATAAAGAGTGCACAAAGAAAATAAGAACAGCGCCACATTTATAACAGAACTTATCCGTAGATACAGTGGATCAAACGTCATGAGAGTGTTATAAATAAGAATACTAGGTTTCTTTTAAATAAAAGCGTACACCTCTGCTAATTAAATGAATATTATTACTGAACTTAATAACTTGATGAATATAAATGTAATCTGCCTAATATTGTCAAATCTGCTGAAACATCAAAAAACAAATGACCAGCTCATAAGTAACAACTGAATTCCATCCTGTCAATAGAGTAGTGGCTGCAGAAGTGTTGCACGGTCAAAGGAATATTGGCCATGCACCAAGCACAGAAGTCGGCAGCACCACCCGTCAGGCTCAGCCATGGTTCTCCAGGCTTTATATTCTCCTCAGGAGGAAAATGGAAAGGAGGCCAGCTGCACACCAGCCCCATCCACATCACTCACTAGCGAGGAGGAGGGCACATTAGGGAGCTGCCAGTCTCCTCCTCCATGTTTGGCCATCACCGTAATCGCCAGGCCCCCCAGTGCAACCTGATCTCCCCTCCACACCGCAGGTGGATTCACAAACCTAGCGCTGAGGAATGTGGATGGGGTCCAATCACCATCAGTCTCTCATCCCCAGGCAGAAGGATCTCTTCAGGCCCACCCACCGCAGCAATTGCAGCCTGTGTGTCATGGCCCCACAATTCTTGCCTTGTGTAGGATGCTCTCGCAGGGATGGTGTGAATAACCTCCGCCGTCTCCCACCAAATCCCTTGTCTGACTAGTAAATACCTGACCGGGGTTGAGGTGAAGACCGGGGGAAGGAATCCTAAAGAAGGTGGTGTGTCGTCTTGGTGAGGGATCTGGTAATAGACTCCTTGGATCTTTACGTGGAAGGGTAAACCAACAGGTAATCACTATTGCCCTCAGTCATAGACACACACACACATACGCACTAAGGAGGAATGGAGGAAGGGACTATAGTCACCTGGAATCGATGTTCCAACGAAGAAGAGACAACAAGAGGAGGCACTCTTGCGCTGGATAGTGGACCAAGATACGGATACCATCAGAACACACAACGTATTTAAAAAGTGCGCTCCTGCGCTTTCTGTGGGGCGGCAGTAGAAGGGGAACCAAGAAGTGTCAAATAATAGGATGGGGAGATGCGCTTCTGCGCGTTGTGGAAATGTAGCAAGAAGGATGGTTCAAAGGCAAAGCACAAATGCGGTAACGCGCACCTGAGCTTACCGCGATGAGGAAAGAACTGGATATGCTCCCAAAGTAATAACAAGGGTGGTAATGCGCTCCTGCGCGTTGCAATCCCAAATGAGGTAACGCACCCCATCGCTTACCGCGATGAAGATAAACAAGATATGCCCCAAAGTAACAACAAGGGTAATAATGCGCTACTGCGCGTTGCAATCCCAAATGCGGTAACGCGCCCCAGCGCTTACCGCGATGAAGATAAACAAGATATGTCCCAAAGGAACAACAAGGGTAATAATGTGCTCCTGCGCGTTGCAATCCAAAATGCGGTAACGCGCCCCAGCGCTTACCATGATGTAGATAAAAAAGATATGCCCCAAAGGAACAACAAGGGTAATAATGCGCTCCTGCGCATTGCAATCCCACAATGCGGTAACGTGCCCCAGCACTTACTGCAATGAAGATAAAGTTCGCTGTCCTGGCTTGGCAACACGTGTTTGCCGTGGGGAGGAGGCTGGAAAAGAAAACAGCACGCCACGTTCCGGCGCACATTTTCTCCGTCTCGGGCAGTTCCAAGCAGCCTACCAAAACTGCCAGAGACTGGTAGGTGTGAGTGTCCAGACACGCTCCTACACGTCTCACCGTAAACTTCGCAATGTCTCATGCACACTCATACATACGGGTCGGAACGGAAACATGACACTGTGCTGCCCTCACCTGCTGTCATCTGTGCTCCTGGGCTACACCAATCATGCCTCTCCGGGCTCCTGTGGCTCACCACTGTCAATAGGCAGAAGTCTGACAGTTTCTCCAGTTGGATGCCGGCGACATTGTGATGCATTTCGGGCACCACAGTGACATTAAACTGCGGCCGCCATCTTGCAGCGCCAAGCAACACCCCCCGCAGGAAACACATATGCTTTTTGCAGGTAATAAATGCATTCTTTCTGCACGTTGGGTCTGTTTCTGCATCTTCTTAGAGCGGCTTAAACATAATCCCGTCTTAGTTCAGACACATATTTCTCTTTGGCTTAATGTTCTCATTATCAGCAGGGTTTTAAATACATGTGATGAGGTGAATGAACATCCTTCCACAGTTACATGCTTGAAAGGATAACGTCTCACTGCATGTAGTAGGACACTGGCTAATTTAAAATTGTACTTGTATAACTCACATCTTTCAACATCACACTTCTACTAACTCTGTACTTCACTAGTAGCCTGCCATCATAGCCCACTCATTGGGAGATACCACTGAATGAAAATTACAAGTAACATAAAATTATGATTGATTTTGAACATTCACTCAGGTTATATCTACAAGATGTGATAATAGTCAGCATTAACATCTTACATTTGCTAAAATACGCTTTATAATACTTGCATTGTACGTAAGACAGCGTCTCCCTGACATGTGTATCTAATCACGTCTGGCCATGTTGTGCTAAAATCTTTTCTTAATTTCTCCAGTTGTACCTAAAATAACTGTTATAATTTTTCTTGCTTTTATATTTTATTACTCTCAGCTATAATCACATGTATTATATCACCTTGTATCTTTCGGTGTATATGACAGAGTTATCACTGGGAAATGAGGTCTCTAATCTTAGAAATCTTTGAAAACCCAGCTGCCTAGGATCCGGCTAGGGACGTCCCTTGTTATCATGAGGCACTTCTTTACTGTAGTTTAGTAGTGCCAGGATCTCTGTTTCTGTTGGGTGCTTCAGCGTTATAATGTTTATAGAGTTTACCTTGGGTGAGATGAGGTACTCTCTTGTGTCTGCTTTATTGGTAGTCTTTCAAAAACACATGAAATAGAGAAAACAGATGTGAGGCCATCTCAAACTATGCATGGCAGCCGTTGCTGGTTTTCTCTATGAATGCAGTAAACCATTTTGTGTTCCGGTCTCTACCCTGAGCAGTCATGTTTAGTCTCTCACCTATGGACTGCAGTTTTCCTCTGCAGAGCCTCTCCTCTGTCCAGCTCTGGCCAACAAGACATTTCTCAGCCACCGACTTTCTTTCAATATATTGTTGCATTCTCAGCTTGGGGTTTCTTACTTTTTGTTCCAGTATTTTAAATACTTGTTTTTCTGTTTCACTACTTTGTTTGGCTCTTTTATCCTTCGATGTAAGGGCTATATATTAGGTCTAGTTGCAAGACTTTTGTGATAGATTAAGTGTTACATCTCTGTTTTCCATGGTGTACTACCTCTGTCTTATTGGACTATGTTAATCATGTCTGTAGGCCTTTCTGTGCAGAGCTATCACTGTAGTCAATCTTTCCCTCATGAGTATTTTATCGGCCCTTACATATAACAACTAATGAAATACTACACCAAAACCACTGGGTTTTTTCTTATGTGCCTTGTCTGATGCTTTCTTAGGTGTGATAGCTGATTGAAGACCTGTCCACATTCACTGCACGTGTACGGTTTTTCACCTGTGTGTATTCGCTGATGTTGTTTGACGGTTGATAAGTGTGTGAAATTTTTCCCACATTCACTGCATGTGTATGGTCTTTCTCCTGTGTGCACTCGCTGGTGGCTAGTTAGGTGGGAAGACCGATTAAATGCCTTTCCACATTCACTACAGCTGTATGGTTTTTCTCCTGTGTGTGTTTGCTGATGTGTCCGTAGGTTTGATGATTGAGTAAAACCTGCCCCACATTCATCGCACATGTAAAGCTTTTCACTTATGTGTATTCGCTGATGCTGTTTGAAGATTGAGAAGCATTGGAATATCTTTCCACATTCAGTGCAGATGTATGGATTTTCACTTGTTTGTATTCGCTGATGCTGTCTGAAGGTCGATAAGTGTGTGAAGCTCGTTCCACATTCACTGCATGTGTATCGTTTTTCTCCAGTGTGTGTTTGCTTGTGGACACTTAGCTCTGAAGACTGATTAAAGCGCTTTCCACATTCACTGCACATATAAGGTTTTTCTCCAGTGTGTGTTCGATTGTGAATCCTTAAAGCTGAAGAGTGACTAAAGCCCTGTCCACATTCACTGCACATATTAGGTTTCTCACCGGTGTGTGTACGCTGATGCTCTTTGAAAGTGGATGAGCATCTGAAGGTCTTCTGACATTCACTACAATTGTAAGGTTTCTCACCTGTGTGTATATGCTTATGCTCTTTGATGGCTGATAAGCGTCTGAAGTTCTTCTGACATTCACCACAGCTGTATGGTTTTTCACCTGTGTGAATACACTGATGCTCTTTGAAAGTTGATGAGTGTCTGAAGGTCTTCTGACATTCGCTACAACTGTATGGTTTTTCGCCTGTGTGTATACGCTGATGGATTATTAGATATGATGAACAAGTAAAGCTCTTAGCACATTCACTGCAGCTGTACAGGTATTCACCTGTGTGTATACGTTGATGGGTTATTAGATTTGATGAACAAGTAAAGCTCTTCCCACATTCATTACACCCATATGGTTTTTCACCTGCATGTATTCGCTGATGAGTTATTAGATTTGATGAACAAGTAAAGCTCTTACTACATTAACTGCACTTGTGTGGTTTTTCTCCTGTGTGTGTTTGCTGATGTCTTCGTAGGTTTGATGATTGAGTAAACCCTGCCCCACATACATTACACATGTAAGGTTTTTCAACTGAGTGTATCCGGTGATGCTGTTTCAAGGTTGATATGCTTCTGTAGCTCTTTCCACATTCACTGCACTTGTATGGTTCTTCTCCAGTGTGCATTCTCTGATAGGTTCTTAGATATGAAGGAGTACTAAAGCTCTTGCCACATTCACTACAGCGATATGGTTTTTCTTCTATCTGGGTTTATTGATGTCTCCTTAGAATTGATGAGCAAGTAAAACTTCACATTCAATGCACCTGTATGGCTGTCCGTCTGCATATTCGGTGCTGACATGCTTGATGTGACAGCTGATTAAAGTTCTTCCACTATCACTGCACATGTCTGGTGTTTCTCCTGTATGAACAAGATGATGCCGCTTTAAGTGTGATACTGGAGTAAAGTTCTCCTCACATTCAGTACAGCTGAATGGTCTTCCTACTGTGTGAGTTTGCTGAAGTGTTCTTGGAACGAACAAGCACGTAAAGCAATTTCAACATTCACTGCACCTCTATGGTTTTTCTCCTGTATGTGTTTATGTTGCATTAGGTTTGATAAACAATGAAAGTTCCTTTCACATTCACTAAAGTTGTATGGTTTTTCTCCTGTGTTTGGTATCTGATGGCACATTAGATATGAGAACAAACTACAGCTCTTTTCACAACTGCTCCATTTGTGTGGTTTATTCGCGTGTCTATTGTCTCTGGCTATACTTTACCTGGGAGAAGCATGTTGGCGCACATAACAATCTGATCCCCACACTAAACATTGTGTAGGGTGTGGATACATAGTTCTAGTGATTACCGTGATTGGATTATGTAAATGTCAAATACAAGCCCTGTAACAGCACAGACTCGGGAATCCACACGATTGATTTCATTTCACTTCTGAACCAACTGTTCATGTACGAGTTTCTCTATATTACATAGAATTCTGTTGTATCTGATTAATGGAGGCCTTAATCTCTGGCTCGTCCTTCCGCTATCTGGTAATTTTCGACTGCTTCTTTGTTATTTTTCTTCTTTTCAATTATTCTTAGAGTTGCTTTCTGTTAGATGTAAAGATTTGGAAATTACTAAAAGGGTAGTCAGCATATAGAAAGCAAAATCATGTATACATCATACTACCTATCAATACAATTTAAAATACACCGAACGAAAAATATTTAGAAAATACAATTGAATTCAATTATACTTATTTCGGATAAAAACATATCCATAAAAGAGGCAAGCACATACATAATCATAAGAGAGGCAAGCACCTACAATGTATATATATACACATAGTCATAAAATTATTAAAATCGCATAATTCTTCAGTGCATTACAGACTAAAAAATGCATTTAGACAGAATTCATTGAAATACGAGCTCTAACCGCAATTTTCAGAAATGTGCCCACACGGATTATCAATTCATTCTCGCCCAATTCGAGGAGCGTTTTATAGGCTTCTCTAAAATTAACATAAGATCTTTTTTTAAATAAGGGGAGCAAGAGTGATTTGGTATATTGCTCATAAAACCTACAAAAAGTGTAATAAAGTTTGGCCAGACTGCACATTATAGGGACAAGGAATAAGGTCAAGATTTACTCGAAACTCCAAAGGAAAGCATAGTAGATACTTGACAGTGCCAGCTCTTAGAAGAAACAGGAGGCCACACTCCCATCGACCCATTCGTTTACTCAAATAGCTGGGTACATATCGATTGTTCTCAATATTTAAGTACACAATTACGCTAGATATGTTGGACTGTGTGGCCAGTCTTTCCTTATTGTAGCACCCATACAGGGCCGCCCATCGCTCCTTTTTGTTTACAGTATCTAAATTATTCGGATTATCAAAAACATTTCCATAACTGATCCTGCATAAACTGGATCTTACCTCCGCTAGCCACGGGATTTCCATACCTTTCTCGCATTTAGAAAATACAAAAATCAAAAAGACATTGTCAAATGAATCTCCATTTGAAGTATTGAAGAATATCAAGGAATATTTCTAATATCAAAAGGATTGCTTTGACTATGATTATGACAAATAAAAATTAAACATTGAAGCTCTGAACAACACGTACCCCATACAGAAAGATACAAAAGACAAAATAAAAATAGGGCTATGTTATTTTTGAGATTATACAATTTGTAAATTCAAGTTTAAGAAAAAGTAAAAGCATGGTATGGTGTGGAATCAGCAGATCACTGCATTTCACAGCCAGATGTGAGTTCCAGTAACGCCCCTCTGCTCCCCATCACTCTTCTGAAGGTTTAATGCCACAGTACGTTTCCATCCAGCCCAAATCTGTATGGCTTCCTAGGGGCATGGCATGCCTGCAGTCATCACTATCAAAGGGGACACACTGCACTGGTTGTGTATTCTGTAGCAGAGTGCCCCAGCGCCTTCGCCTGGATAAGAAATGGCAGCACCAGGACCAGTTCCACCCATGTTGATGCTTCTGGTGTCTCGCCAAAGCAGTGCAGTTCTCTCTAGCCTCTCAGTGGCTGCTGTGAGTAATCTAACAGGCTTCCTTCTTAGCCCCTCGCTTTCACAGCAGAAGTGGATGCACTTGTTGAAGGGTAACCATATGAAGTGTTCTAACCCGTCCTTCTTGGGGATTAGGAAGTAAAGTGAGTATAATCCTGATACTTGATACCTCTTGTTTGCAGAGTTGGTGGTATTGTGGCGAGAGTTTGTGAATGCGAGGTGGAATATTGGGAGGATTGCTGGTAAGCTCCAGGCAATAACCATGTTGGATAATATCTAAAACCCATTTGTCTGTTGCTATTGACTGGCAAATGTGAGGAAACTGTTGTAATCTTCCCCAACAGGTTGTGGAAATATGGATTTTTATGATCAGTTATGTCCCCTATCTTGGACCCCAACGGTTTCATGTATAAATCACAAGTACATGTATGTTCCCTCCAGCTCCAGTTATGAAGACGCAAACACATGTGCGTCCACCGTCAACATGTCCTCTTTCCGATCCGCCATGAATGGGCCGGATATTCCATTCCTAAGTATGAAAGGCCACCGGCTTTATATGGTTTACTTATGCCATTTTACAGTCCAGGCAAGTAGGCCCTGAGTCTGCCATCAAGCCTTTTCTTCCCTTCTGCCTCTGAAAGCTCCAGTCTGAGCTCGCATCTGTATCCATGAACTTTGTCCTATTCCCTGCGCGGCTAACGGTGCCTGACATCAGCCTGTTGCCTGCCAAAAACTGTATTTCACCTTCGAGATTATCTGCTCCGCTCCCTACCCAATGCATTCCTGTCTAGTAGTTTAAGTAAACATCCTTCCAGCTACCGAGCAAAAGGCCCGGCTTCTCTGTCATTATGCAAGTAATTCATAGCCCTGTTACTATGGAAGATTTCTGCCCTCGCATCTAGTGTAGACACTTAGACGCTTGTACACGCACTAACAGTCAGTATAGTCAGTATAGAATAAGATTCTACTCTAAAAGACCTCTCTTTTGGATAACATAGTTCTTTAAACATAGGATGTTAGATATGATTTGGGATTAGGTTGACTTGACCCTCCAGACTTCTGTCGCCACATGTAGAGCTAAATGTCAAGTCCCCTTCACCCCCTAGTTGCACGTCAATCACACGTCATGCTGCTGCGCGCGCATTTCTGCCAAGTATTTCTGCTGACATTGCGAAATTCTTTCATGGAACCACCCTATTATGACATCATACCTGATGACGTTCTTTAGTTACACCCAGTTACACCCACTTTTGCTACGCATGTATGTTTTATCTTTGCTATCAATTGTTACGCCTCCTCCATCTGTTTCACTGTAATGCCTATTGTATTGATTGATTGATTGATGGGAAACTTATATAGCGCAGCTATCGCCCTACGGGCATCTTGGCGCTTTAGACTGAAGAACCATACCAAGAGGACAGAAGAGGAGCAGGGGGAGCGAACCGGGTTAGATTTTGGGATAGAGCCAGGTTTTAAGTCCCTTACGAAATTCAGTTAGAGAGTTACATTGTCTCAGATTCAGAGGAAGCTTGTTCCACATACCGGCAGCTACTACACTGAAGGCCCTTCCACCTACCCTGGAGCGTTTGAATCTCGGGACTGTCAGCAGGCCTGCAGTAGAGGAACGAAGCTGTCTGATTGGCAGATGACGGACAAACTTGTCCTGCATCGGGGCTGGGCCCAGTCCGTGCACTGCTCGGAAGGTCAAACACAGAGACTTAAAAGAGACCCTCTCCTTGACAGGGAGCCAGTGTAGGTCCCTCAGTGCTCCAGTGGCCGACGAACTGCGACGCCGATCGAGCACTAATTTAGCTGCTGCTGACTGTATCCTCTGCAGTCCCTGGAAGATGTGCTGCGGAGCCCCCAAATAGAGGGAATTGCAGTAATCAAGCCTGCTTAAAACCGTACTGCGTACTACCATAGCTCGTGACTCCCTGGGGAGTAGGGGTAGAATACTTCGAAGTAGTCGCAGCAGAGCGAAGCAGACTGAGGTGGTCTTACTAGCCTGGGATCCCATTTGAAGGTCATCATCAAGGATCACCCCAAGATTGCGTACCTTACTGACCGGTTTTAGGGGATCTTCCTCTGGAGAGAGTCTAAATTCAGAAGGTAGATGTTTTGGAATCCTAGTGGGAGAGCAGAAAACCACCTCAGTTTTACCACTATTGAACTGGAGAGAATTCCTTCTGAGCCAGTCCGTGGTCTGCTTCATGCATTGTAGGAACTGCTCCATAGGTAGTGCATCATCCCCTTCCAAGGAGAAGGCCAGCTGCGTGTCGTCAGCGTAGTTCACCAAGCTGACGCCAAAAGATTTAATTAGAGGGAACAGGGGCCGTAAGTAGATGTTAAAAAGGATGGGACTAATGGCAGATCCCTGCGGCACCCCGTGTGCAACTGGAAACCGACTAGAGGAGAAAGGGGTCATGGTGACTACCTGCTGTCTGCCTTCTAGGTAGGATTGCAGCCATTGCAGCGCTCTTCCTTTAACACCTATCTGCCTTAGTCTCTCCACCAGGACTGGATGGCTCACCGTATCGAATGCTGCCGACATATCGAGGAGCACTAAAATCATGGCATTCCCGTTGTCGGCACGCATTCGAAGATTATCTAACATGGTGACCAGAGCTGTTTCAGTCCCGTGGCCAGGACGAAAGCCGAACTGATCCCTATCAAGCAGGAAATTCTCCTCCAGGAAGCAAGACAGTGTCTTGCTTACCGATTTTTCGAGAATTTTCACCGGGTAGGGCAGGAGTGAAATAGGCCTAAAGTTAGCAGGTACCAAAGGGTCCAGGTTAGGTTTCTTAATCAGTGGGGTTACCACTGCTAATTTCCAGCAGTCTGGAACCGATCCATCCATCAGGGACTGATTGCAAATCATTCTCATCCAAGGGAAGGTGTTACGCCCATGTAGTTTCCAGACTTTATGGGGGAAAGGGTCTAGAGGAGAGCCAGAAGACACGCTTTCTATAAGACTATCAAAAGCCTCTTGAGAGAGTGGTTGGAAGCTGTCTAGAGCCGCGGTTAGCGAAGGGTCTGCGTCGGCCAGGCTGGTTATTTCCTCAGAGCCTTCCTGAGTAAAGTCATGTAATGTGTTGACAATGTTAGCAATTTTCTCCTGGAAGAAGGAGGCGATTTCATTGCACAGGGCTTGTGAGGGAGCTACTCTATTGTTCATACAGTCCGGAGAAGAGAGATCACGGACTATCTTAAAAAGGGCTTTTGTCCCGTTGGAAGCCTGGGTAATGGAGCTCGCATAGAAATCTGCCTTAGACCTCAGGATCAGAGCTTTGTATTGTAATTGAATCAGACGCAGGTCTGTCTTGTCGTCTTCGGCGTAATTTCTTCTCCATTTCCTCTCTGCTTGCCTTCGGGAGAGTTTAAGTTGATGCAGCTCCTCATTGTACCAAGGTGCTGATCTAAAAATGATTACTTGTCAATAAAGTAGCGTTCTTCACTTCCTGAACCTTCGTGGTGATGGAATATGGAGCTCCTCAATTTAAATTGATTCTGGAATAAAGCCCGTTCCGAACCTCTAATACCACGGATTCTGCCTCTTATTTTACTGAGCTATTGTTATAGATTTTCCGCATCAAATTAAGTTCCGGTAATGAAATTATTTACCACATAAATGGCGCCCGAACAGGGACACTTTCTCATCTCACGCGCCGGCGGTGCGTTGCAGGCCCGGTCTCCTGTCACAGCTGGACGGACAACAACGCGTACCCACAGGATTTCCTGTATCTCCCTCCTGCCGAGCGGGGGTAACTGAGGCTGCGATCAACACCCAGACGAGGCGGTGAGAAGTGCGAAGTATCCCGACCAGAGCCTAGCTGAGAGAGCAAGATCCGAGGTATACAGAGGCCCACCAGTTTCCGAAGTTTCCGAAGTTTCGAGTCGAGTCCAGTCCGGTTCAAGTTCAGTTCAGTTCCGAGGCCTTCCGTTCCGAGCTACCCGGTGAGTACCATTATCGGGGAGGCGTTCTGACGTGCACATAGTTTGTGCCGGTCAAGACGGGTTTGGGTACACAAATCCGGTCTGCACTGTTTCAGCAGTGTATCTGTACTGTTTAGCAGTATATCAAGTATGTCTAGTATATAATTCAGAATTACCTAGTTAGTATCGAGTATTATGCTTAGTGACTAGTTCCCTAATTGGCCATCATTGTTTATTTTCATTAAATGTTAAATGTTAAAATGTTTTAAATACGTTCTGTATATTGTGGTGTGAATGACTGTTCATTATTGTGTTTTATGGTATTAAACGTGTTCAAAATTAGGTATCAGATCAGTTCTCAATATGCCGCTCTTTTCGAAATTAAGACAGATCAAAACTAGAAAAGGGGTACTCGAAGAAGCTGTTCCCATTCCTCCTAGGGACACTCCAGGGTACTTCATGTATCATAAACATGGCCTAGACGCCATATTATTTCTTGATCTATGGGTAGACTACACCAAGGAATTACCAGAAAGTCAGAGGTGGCCCGCAGCTGGGACCTGGGATGCAGATTGCATTATGAAAGTAGAAGAAGAATTATGGAAAAAGAAAGCTAGACAGTCACAGAAAGATGCCATTGAATTATGGCGTAAAGAATCATATAGACGCACAGAGAAAGCGCTCAGACAGGAAGAGAAAAGTAAGGAGAATTCAAATAAAGTTCGAGAAAATGTATTAATTGAAGAGGGTACTCGAGTAAAGTCAGAACAAACAGACAGACAAAGAAATGCCCTTGTGAATGGTATGTATCCTCTTCTGGCCGAAGGATTACCTAAGGCTACTCCGGAGATACCAAGAGACTTGCCACCCCCATTATTTCCGATAAAAGCACATCCCAAAGGGCATCCCAGAACCGCAGAAGATGTTTTTCTTTCCTCTTATTTAGACGACGCAGCTCCCGAGTATGCTAATGCTGCGCCACATAGACCGCCTGCCGAGGGGGTTCAACGCCAAGACCCTCCTTCGTCTGTACCTCTGCAACAGCAAACTCCGACACAAGTTCCGGCAAGCACATCTGTTTCTACATCCGCATCCACACCTATGGTTGCTATATCCCGTTCAACGAATCCTTTCACATCCAGCACCCCAGGTGGTGCTACCGGAGGTGCATCAAGCATTTTTTCCACGCCACCCAGAACAAATAAACTTTCCTTTCAAGAATTAGCCCATCAACGTACGCCCAAACTAGTAACTCCCAACACGCTCAAGGAACTTCTAATAGATTGTAGATATGACCCTGTGCCCGGAAAAGGGGACGAAATGATGCTGGCATCATTACGTATCCGACGAGCTGCAATATATTTAGGGAAGCTACCAGGAATGACTACACATTTAGAAAATATATATCACTTTGTTCAGTCAGGGCGAGACCCTGAGAGTATTAACAGAGCCATGGAGTACCAAAAAGTGGAAATACAGGGGGAACTGTTACGTTTCCTCATAAACTGTGTGATCAGAAATCAAGATCAACCAGGGGTAAATCCGGAAGAAATGCAAATTCTTACCACATGGGGTAAGAATATATCAGAGGGGAGACACGATAAACGATCATGTATAGTAGCTATGAGCCGAAAGATCCGCAAAGAAATAGAACGAATACACGAGGAAAGATTAGCAGTAGACGAACCAGAACAAACCGAGGACGAGGAAGAATTAGAACTGCCCACAGGACAGTTAGAAACCATGGCCTATGTAGGTAGAGGAAGATCTTGCAATAATACTAGATGCTTTACTGATCCGATATGTCCGATACGTCCAGATAATAACAGAAAATTCCAAACTCCTATAATAAATATAAGGTCCCCCGAACATTCATTCCAAGCCGCTGACAAATTACTCCGAGAACGAAGGGGTTATCATATACTCGATTCTATGGACGAACAAGAATTAGCCAGGTCAGCCGTTCACTGGGTTGATAGTCCTGGAAAATATGGTGATGATACACTAGCACATACGTTTTTGAACCTCGCCCCAGATGAACAGCGTTTAGCTGGTATCTATATGATTCAACAACTCCTTATATTATATAAAAGCCAACACTCCGATCCTGGCCCCTTACCTGATATATTGACTGAATTACTCACGAATAAATGGAGAGGTTCCGGTACTAAGCTAATTAGAGAAATACTAGAATCCAGAAAGCAGTACATCCTTTTTGTATGTCCTGAACATGTCTCACTGCCCATCAAGGAAAGAACAACGTATTACATGGATAGACAGAATCCCTTACGCGAAGTACACCCGATAAAGGGTGATGACAATGAGTTTAAACGTGTGTTTGTCTACACACCCATATCCAAAATAGAACTATTAGAAATGAAGAAAGTGGTACCCAGTCATGATAAAGACCCAGCGGGTTTCCATCGTGAAATTAAAGATATGTTACTCATGGGAGAATATACCTACCCCGACATTATGACAATATTAAAGGTATTAATGCCTGCGGGCATTTACGAAAAACTCAAGGAAAAGGATTGGGAGGTGGGAGACCAGAAGATAGATTGGACAGCATTAGAAAACTAAGAAAAAGCTCGAGGTCCAGGTTCAGGGCTCGGGGACAAGATCAAAGCACTACCAGGTCTACTAGTACAGGTACTGCCACGTTTATTAACTACGAAAAAGGAAGACTGGGGTGCAATCTCAGCCTGTAAACAAAAATCAGATGAAGACACTAGTGATTTCTATTCCCGATTTGAGAAATGTTTTGGTATAAATAGTGGAATAAAAGCAAGTAGCGAGTCGTATCCACATCTGTTTGTGACAAAATTGGTTGAAAATGCCTTGCCCCAAGTTAAGAATAGAGTATTGAAGTTCGAGAGTACCTGGCAAGGTAACACTCCGTCACAAATGTTACAAATGCTACAGTACCATCACAATAGAATTAGAGAAGAACAAGAACATGAACATAGACGCATGAAGGACACGAAAATGAAAATGCTAGTTTCCCAGACAGTTCCAGCTGACGGTCATAAGAAGGGTATAACACAGTCTAGTGTTTCAACAGGTCCTGTAAAAGGGACATGTAACTATTGTAAACAGCCAGGTCATTATGTACACGATTGTCCCGTTTTAAAACATAATATCGCCATAGGTAACACAAAAGAAAGACCAAGACCACTTAGACAGGATCAGAATCAACAAGGAACTCCGCAGCATGCACAGTCCATGCCAGCTCCGCAACAGTCTATGCCAGCTCCACCACCGCAGCCTATTGCTGCCACACAAACAACGACCCGACAGATGTATCAGACCGCACAGTATGACTATCCTGATTATCAACGATACTCATGAAACAGCCTAGAGAGGGAAGTTGGCTTACCCCTTATTGAGGTCCCTGTAGATCAAGAAGGACCTTATGTGCACAGTGAACTATTAGGCCAAGATAGAAAATTCTTACTTGATACAGGGGCAAGCCGAACAACAATAAAACGTAGTGAAGTTCCAGGGGCACCCCTCTCAGGCTCACAGAATATTTCCCTTGGCTTTTCAGGAAAACCTATCATTAACGAAGTAACACAGCCTCTTCCACTTACGATTGGTCCCTTGACACGAACTACAGATTTATTACTTACCAAATCATGTCCAGAAAACTTGTTAGGCATAAAAACTTTGAAAGCTCTAGGAGCTATTATATGTTGTTCTCCGGAAGGAGTAAGATTGTTTTTACGTGATTTCAAAGGGCACTACGTGTCCCGAGACATGGATCACCGACTACAGACTTTACCCACACATTTATGGGCACAAGGCCCTACAGATGTTGGTTGCATGAACATTACACCATATCGAGTCACACTAAAGGCAGGAGTGGTACTTCCACGAATGCGACAATACAAGTTACCCCCAGATGCTGTAGTGGCTTTACTACAAATCATTGACGAGCTTATTACCCAAGGAGTGGTTGTGGAAACTGACTCCAATGTATGTAATTCACCGATAATTCCGATTCTTAAACGAACCGATCCAACAGCCCCGCCAGTATATCGATTGGTTATTGATCTGCGCGAATTAAATAAATGCATAGTACCACAATACCCCGTAGTCCCAGACATTTCTTCATTACTGACAGCCATTGATTCCGAAGCAACATTCTTTACTGTAATTGATCTCAAGAATGCCTTCTTCAGCGTCCCAATAGATCCGGAAAGCCAATACTTGTTCGGATTTAGTTTAAATGGACGAAGCTTTAAATTCACACGCGCACCTCAAGGATTTACAGAAAGCCCCAGCATTTATAGCCAAGCACTGAAACGAGAACTCGACAGTATCCACATGCCAGTAAACACTGCCCTGCTTCAATACGTCGATGATCTGCTGATCACCGCTAGAAGCGAACCTGAATGTGAAAAAGCCTCACTGACGGTTTTACAATTTTTGGCCGAAAAGGGGCACAAGGTGTCCCCTTCTAAGCTGCAATTCTGTGTCCAGCGAGTTGTTTACCTTGGTCACTCGCTGTCCAAGGAGGGAAGGCAGCTTACATCAGATCGCATCCAGTTAATTGCAAATATGCCAATACCCAAGACACAAAAGGAGGTGCGGGCTTTCATAGGCCTCACTTCATATTGTAGGCAGTGGATCCCTCAGTATGCATTTCTAGCGAAACCACTCATTCAATTGACAACACAGGAGGCAGCCACATCGACTGTTCTCCCTTGGACTCAGGAACATACACAAGCTTTTGAAAGCCTAAAGAAAGCCTTATGCCAAGCACCTGTTTTAGCAACACCATGTTACAATAAACAGTTTACACTCTTCGTTACAGAACGCGAAGGTACTGCCTTGTCAGTACTCACACAGGAACAAGCAGGATCACACAAACCATGTGCTTATTTTTCTAGTACATTAGATCCCGTAGCTCAGGCTTTGCCTGCGTGCCTGAAATCAGTAGCAGCAACAGCTTTAGCAATCAGACAAAGCGATGCCATAGTATTAGGACATCCATTGACAGTACAAGTACCACATGCAGTAGAGGTTCTCTTGAACCGCACACAAACACAACACTTGACTATAGCACGACTCACTGGTTACGAATTAACATTGTTTCAGCCACATATAGAAATCAGACGTTGTAGTACATTGAATCCTGCCACACTGTTACCTCTAAATGGAACAGACCCACTAGCACATGATTGTATTGAAGTTATCACTATCACGACGAAACCCAGACAAGATTTGACAGACGTCCCATTGTCAGACCCAGACCTGACGTTGTATGTAGATGGTTCATGTATGAGAACAGGTACAGGAGAGCTAGTGGCCGCTTACGCAGTCACAACAGACACTGAAATCATTGAAACAAATTGCATAAATACCTTGTCAGCTCAAGCAGCAGAGCTCATCGCTCTGACACAAGCCTGTATTCAAGCCACAAATAAAAAAGTCAACATATACACTGATTCACGTTATGCATTCGGAGTTGTACATGACTTCGGCGTGCTGTGGCGAGAGAGAGGTTATTTAACTTCTCACGGTGCCCACATTCAGCACGGACCCCTTATTCATGCCTTATTAGATGCAATACATCTACCCACTGCAATATCAATTATGAAATGTAAAGCTCATACGAAAGTTACTGATATCATTTCTCAAGGCAATGATCTAGCTGACAGAACAGCTAAACAGACTGCTCAAACTCAAACATCCGACATGACAAAGACAATAGTCCCGACACCAACACATTGCATGACGGTTAAGGATCCCGCTCTTGACGTAATCGACATACAGACACATGCTACACCAGATGAAATAAAGAAATGGACTGCATTAGGAGGGATCCAAACGGATCAAGGATGGATGACGAAGGAAAAATCTGTGTGGTTCCTTCCTGATTCAATGGTCCAAGTCGTTATTAACACTGTACATAGTCCAGCACATCTAGGAGAAAAAGCTATGCTAGACAGCATTCAACACATTTGGTTCAACAAACATTTACGAGCAGCAGCTAAACAAAAAGTCCGTACCTGTATGATCTGTTGTCAGTATAACCCAGGTAAAAGCATTCCCGTAGAACAGGGTGGATTTCAGCCTCCTGATCACCCTTTTGAAGTCCTCCAGATGGATTATATCCAGATGGAACGATGTCGAGGATTCAAATATGTTCTCGTAGTTGTCTGTGCTCTTTCCCGTTGGACAGAGGCATACCCGGTTTCAGATTACACTGCTCCGACTACTGCCAAACAGTTGGTTCGAGAATTCTTCCCACGGTACGGTTTACCACGTGCTGTCTACTCAGATAACGGCCAGCCGTTCTCATCCGAATTAATGAAACACGTTTCACTTTTGTTAGGCTATCAGTGGAAATTTCACTGTGTCCGACACCCCGAGGCAGCAGGTCTCGTGGAACGACATAACCAGACCCTGAAAATTAGATTGTCCAAAATCTGTAGAGAGAAAGGTGTCGACTGGGTAGTAGCCTTACCCGTTGCACTCTTTTACATGAGAATGGTAGCACACTCTCGAACAGGGCTATCCCCGTATGAGGTGATCTTTGGCAGACCACCAAATATGTGGGGGACGCCTATACCACGCAAAATAACTGATATTGACTGTAATATGCTGACAGATTACTTGGCTTCCTTGATGTCTGCACTACAATCTTGTCGTTCACAGGTAGCTGCAGCCTTTCCCGACAACACCGAGGTGAAACCCCATGACGTAATTCCAGGAGATTTAGTTTTAGTGAGGAACTTTGACCGGAAGTCACAGCTGGATCCTAGGTGGAGATCGCCTCAACTCGTATTGCTAACGACGAGGACAGCCGTGAAGATCGAAGGTCGAAAAGGCTGGATACATTCAAGTCATATCAAGAAATTTCATGGACTACCGTCAGACGTAAACGACACACCTTGCGTGTCTTCTCCAATTGACTCAAAACTTCCTTTGGTTGAACTGAATAACCATGAACAATACAAACTAAAACTTAGGTCTAACAAGTCAGGCAATTTGATTGTTTAAGTCCTCTCCAAGGTGAATCGGTCGAATTTGTCTCTGACATGTATCCCTTAGACCTGTATAAAGAAAGAAACAGAAGGATAAAGTTGAAACAACATGCGTGCTGTAAATCACTGCGTAGTCATTGCACAGTGACGTTATTAATTTTGTTTTTCTTAAGTCTTTTAATAATTACTGCAAGTATATTGTTGCACATATATTATCCTATTTCTAGACATGTTTACAATGTTACTGCCGAACATTCTTTTAGTGAATTACCTCCGCATGAGTTGTCTTATAGATTTGCGCTGCGCAATAACACTTTTATTAGTATGTTACATCATTCCCATCAGGTTAGCAATGCTACAAATTGTTGGATATGTGGTCGACTCCCTCCCTATCAGAACTATAAAGGAATTCTACCTCTCTTTCCATACCCGTTCACACACAACGGCTCCTGTGGAGCATGGTTTAGCTTAATTAATTCCCTAGATTCGAATTCTGCAGTTTACCAGAATAACTGGGTATGGGGAAATCTGAACTTAGTTTTACTCAGAGTCTGTCACCCTAACAAGGAGGGACTTCCCAAAAGAACAGGAACTGATCTAGAAAATGAAGTATATGGATTAGGTAATTTTACGCTTAATCTCATGATCCTGAATGTCGAATCCGAAGCTACTCCAATTTTGCCCGCCATGTCAGTATTTCCAGTTAAAGGTGAATTATGTGTAAGAAAGAATGGTTCCTTACATATGGGCCATAGTAGATGCACCACTGTAATAGAATTTAGTGATCAAGGCAAGTCTACATTTAGAGCTTCCCGCCATTCCTACTTCATATGTGGTCAGACGGCATACATACGTTTGCCACTAGATTGGGATGGTACCTGCTACATCGGATTCCTTTTGCCACCTGTTTTCCTAGCTCCTCCTGATTATCACAGAAACACTCATTTAGTACACAATAGAGAAAGGAGAGATCTCCCAATAGCCGATTACACTGAGACAGCATGGGAAAAATACACAGATTTCAATAAAGGTCTCTTTCCCTATATAGGTACAGTTACCAATAGTAAGCTGATACGTAGATTAACCAGAACCCTTGAAGCAGTAGTGAACGAAACTATTTCCGCCTTAGGCAATTTAACAGAAGAGCAGTCTGCTATGCGGATTGTTGTGCTTCAAAATCGTCTTGTCCTTGACGTCATCCTGGCCGATAGGGGCGGAGCTTGTAGGGTCATCGGATCAAGTTGTTGCATTTTCATACCAGAAAATTCGCCATCTGTATATAAAGCCATAACTCGCCTTCATAAGATTGTAAGCCAGATACACCAGAATCCAGGCACTTGGACTTGGTCCAGTTGGTTTTGGAGTGTATTATCTACCTTTGGATGGAAGGTCCTATCCTTCCTAGGTATTGGCTTCCTCATATTATTCAGTTGCTGTCTATGCCTACAATGTGGACCAGCGATTTGTGGTCTGTGTGCCACATCGTGTATTCCACCACCAAGATTTCATTCATTCCAGAAGAAAAAAGAAGAACAAATGATGCTATATGAACAGATCGATGGATTGATGAAGATTGATATCTCTTGACGGGCAAGTAGGGGACAAGGAGGGAATGTGGAAATATGGATTTTTATGATCAGTTATGTCCCCTATCTTGGACCCCAACGGTTTCATGTATAAATCACAAGTACATGTATGTTCCCTCCAGCTCCAGTTATGAAGACGCAAACACATGTGCGTCCACCGTCAACATGTCCTCTTTCCGATCCGCCATGAATGGGCCGGATATTCCATTCCTAAGTATGAAAGGCCACCGGCTTTATATGGTTCACTTATGCCATTTTACAGTCCAGGCAAGTAGGCCCTGAGTCTGCCATCAAGCCTTTTCTTCCCTTCTGCCTCTGAAAGCTCCAGTCTGAGCTCGCATCTGTATCCATGAACTTTGTCCTATTCCCTGCGCGGCTAACGGTGCCTGACATCAGCCTGTTGCCTGCCAAAAACTGTATTTCACCTTCGAGATTATCTGCTCCGCTCCCTACCCAATGCATTCCTGTCTAGTAGTTTAAGTAAACATCCTTCCAGCTACCGAGCAAAAGGCCCGGCTTCTCTGTCATTATGCAAGTAATTCATAGCCCTGTTACTATGGAAGATTTCTGCCCTCGCATCTAGTGTAGACACTTAGACGCTTGTACACGCACTAACAGTCAGTATAGTCAGTATAGAATAAGATTCTACTCTAAAAGACCTCTCTTTTGGATAACATAGTTCTTTAAACATAGGATGTTAGATATGATTTGGGATTAGGTTGACTTGACCCTCCAGACTTCTGTCGCCACATGTAGAGCTAAATGTCAAGTCCCCTTCACCCCCTAGTTGCACGTCAATCACACGTCATGCTGCTGCGCGCGCATTTCTGCCAAGTATTTCTGCTGACATTGCGAAATTCTTTCATGGAACCACCCTATTATGACATCATACCTGATGACGTTCTTTAGTTACACCCAGTTACACCCACTTTTGCTACGCATGTATGTTTTATCTTTGCTATCAATTGTTACGCCTCCTCCATCTGTTTCACTGTAATGCCTATTGTATAAAAATGATTACTTGTCAATAAAGTAGCGTTCTTCACTTCCTGAACCTTCGTGGTGATGGAATATGGAGCTCCTCAATTTAAATTGATTCTGGAATAAAGCCCGTTCCGAACCTCTAATACCACGGATTCTGCCTCTTATTTTACTGAGCTATTGTTATAGATTTTCCGCATCAAATTAAGTTCCGGTAATTAAATTATTTACCACAAGGTGATGAATGGTCGGGGGGGGGGGGTACTAGCAAGTCACTGCTTGTTAGTGAACTGAGAGGTGTGGGTTGGTGTACGTCTACCTCTTCCCTTAAAAGTGTTACCTCTGTAACCCTCCTTGTAGAATCCTCTAGAGGGGGATGATTGTGTTTGTGTCTTGTATGAAGACGCGGCCACGTCTGTGGAATTAGTTTTGGAACCTGCTCTGTAAAAGGAGCAACCAAAGGATTCTCTGGTGGAAGGAGACTGAAGTGCTCCCAGACATTTTGCCACTTCGGTATCCTTTTTCATCTTTTCAAGGAATTTGTCTATTTGAGGCACAAACAGGTGTTCCTTATCAGAGGGTGCATTAAGAATGGTTTGCTGAACTTCTGGTTTGAAACCAGAAATTCTGAGCCATGCATGTCTTCTTAGCAGTATTCTAGTATTGATCCCTCTAGCTGCAATATCTGCAACATCTAATGCACACCTGATAGATGAATTTGAAATAAGTTTACCTTCCTGTACTATTTCCTGCCCCCTGTTTTTGTGTTCTTCTGGGAGATATTAAAATAATTCTTCCATGTTCTGATTGATTGATTTCATCCCAGTGAGCTCTATTATATCTGGACAACAGACCTTACATATTAGCTATGCACCAATGGTTGGCTGATTGATCAGCTACTCTCTTCCCTGATGCATCTATCAGCTTGGATTCTTTATCTGGAGGTGGTGCCTTTCTTGATGTCTGTGAGTTTGCCCTCTTACGGGAATGAGAGACCACCAAAGAATCCAAAGGCAACTGACCCCTAATACAAACTGGGTCAGATGGTGGGGGTTTATATTTTTGTCCACCCTAAGTGTTAGTATGCATGCTCTAACTGGGTCTTTAAAAATATCATTCGTATGACTCATCATCCCTTTCAACATAGGCAACATTTGTGTTGATTTGTGTTGTTCTGTGTATGTTTCCTAAGGTTTCGAATAGGAAATCCTCTTCTAGGGCTTCTATGTGTAAGTGTACTCCATGATAATTGGCTGACCTAGCGATCAACTTCTGATATGCAGTATTATCGTCAGGAGTAGAAGGTTTTGCGGGGTATAGATCAGGGTCTGTATCTTGAGGTGGATCTATATTACAGTCATCCCATGGATCAGTTGGTGGCTGATTATAATTATCATCATCATCTCTTAAATCAGGATTCGTGTTAGGCGAGCCTGATGGTGTAATGTGTACAGGATCTATATCTGGTATAATGGGCATTGGTGAAGATGGTGGAGGGGTTTGAGGAATGTTAATAGGGCTGGTAGCCATGTCATTTTTCTTCTTCAGAGGGATTTTGTATTCAGTGTCTGCCTTACTGTTTGAAGGTATTACTGGTTTAGCTGTTGTGTGTCCAGTATCAGGATTTATATGAATCTTTTGTTTGGGATCCAGCTTCTCTCATTTTTTACAAAATCGGCTCCAGTGGTTTTAAGGGAGCGTCTTTTTGTTACGATGCTGAAATTTTCGGTGCTGATCTGGATTTGTCTTTTTTATCTTTCAGGTCCACAATGTTTCTGAACCGAAGAGGTATTGTCTCAGCTCAGTGCTGAGCCCGAGGGCAAGGCACTGAAAGCAGTCTCTTAGTGCTGACTATGGCCAACAGGCAGTGGTGGAAGGAAGTTTGGGAGGCAAAAGAGCTTTATTACTCATGGCACCCTGTCCTGCTGGAATTTCTTCGGACTCCAACTCAATCTCCAGATCCGAGTCCGATTCTTGGATAGAGAAGGCCTCCTCCTCTACTATGGAACGGAGTGGTAGTCGACTGACGCGACTAGGCCCGAAGGACGCCAATGATGTCTTCTATACCAAAGACAGAGAGTTTTCCTATTTTTTCAAAATGTAGAGAATGGTGAGACGTGTACGAAACAATACCGATGAAGGTACAGTGGGTTGCGCACCAAGAGGATCCTAGAGAATGGTTTCACACTGGAGCGCTGCAAACCACGTCCGACCCCGATGGAGGAAAGAAACAATCTAACAATGGAGTCAATGCTCCTGCGCACTATCACCGAAAGGGGGAGTCACCTTACCACGTGACTGGAAAAGACTTCTTTGAAGAAAAACAACTTGCAAACATCCGGACCCACACTAGATGGCAGGAGTATGCAAAGCATGTACATCTACAGAACACATGCCTCGAACATAAGCTTAGGGTCATGATGAACCACAAGTGATCTAGAAGCGGTTTCACTGAGGACCACCACTGCTCCAGGAGTCATGAAATCTAGTCCTACTGTACAAAAGTCAGAACCGCTACAGGAAATCCCTTACCTTAAAATACTGTGGCAGCCCAACCCAGCTAATATTTTCTACTTTGCACCTTCACTCCTGGAAACCCAATCATCAGCAGTGTGGGGCTTCAGCAAACACAAATTTAGAAGATTGTGGTGTCAGAAGTGCCTGCCGACTACTGTTTCTACAAACCTTCACACCGTCGCAACAGCCAGTGTTCACTTCCCAGCAGGTCTTGTGTCTACAGACTGTTCATAAACCTGGTCTTGGATTGACCTTTTAATTAGATCAGGGAATCCAACATCAAAAAGGATTACTTAGGAGATCCTACGGTCTATTTTTAATCTTGTTCTGCGCTCCTTTTTGATCCCGCACATTGTACCTTTATTTTGTGTTGTGTACGTCTTCCCCCTCCCTATTTCTCCACCTCCTGCGTTGGCTTGCACGGTTGTGTGTTAGCAGCCCTATGATGAAGCATGCCACAGATTGTGGGTAAAGGCAGTATTAACACACCTGTGGGGTGCCCCCCTCCTTTTTTCTTTGCAACCGTAAGTTTTTTAGCCCCACTTTTCTTTGTTAGTTAAGGACTGGGTGACCAGAGTGGTAGTAGACAGCGATTAGTTAATCTTGATTCTTTGAGTTTGGTTGTCTAAGAAAGAGGGGAGCCACTTTAGGACAGCCCCTGAGAAACCCATCCTGTGTTCAATAAGTCCAGGAGGCTGTTATGTTTGACCGTATCGAAGGCTGAGGATAGGTCTAGGAGGCAGAATTTGTTTTGATCTAGTATTCTGAGCGCGTCATCGACAATGTGTGTCAGGGCTGTTTCCATGCAATGGCCTTGACGGAAGCCTGATTGTAACTGGTCAATAAAGTGGAACTGAGCTATTTGGCTGCATAGTTGGGAATGGAAGCATTCCTCCAGTAACTTTGCTAGGGCAGGAATAGTGGATACTGGACGGTAGTTATCAGGGATTGTGTGGGCAGCTGTGGGTTGTTTTAGAATGGGGGTTACCTGTCCTGCTTTTAGGCAGTTTGGAAAGGTTCCTTGCAGTAGTGAAGCATTCACTATCTTGGTCCACAGGGGTATTAGAGAAGTTTTATCTAGCTGAAGATGTTGGCTGGAAGAGGGTCGCAGAAGTGATTTGATGGTTGAAGTATTGTTAAGATCTTAAGAATGGCATTTTCGTCTAAGGTTTTGAAAGTGTTCCATGACGCTTTGTTTTTGAGGGTGAATCCGTGCTGGTCAGGGGTTTGCACAGTCTGCGGAGTGTGGGGAATATATGGTGGTATACTTTTGAGGTGTTCCAATGCTGTTTGGATGTCATTTTCTATCTTTTTAGATTTTCCAAGGAAGCAGGAGGCAAATAAGTTGCAGTTTGTTTGCGGACTGGGACCGAATTTGGAGGCGTTGGGTTATTGAGTGGATTGATACGTGATCATTTCTAACAGTTTTCTTGGGCGATTTCTAGCATTGTTTAATTGAACTTTGAAGAAATTCGCTTTTGAGAATCTAATGTGTTTGTTGTAGGTGCTCCTCCGAGATCTCAGGTGCTTAAGGCGCTCTAGGAATGGTGAAGATCTCCATGAACATTCAGCCAGTCTCAGGTTGCATCTTTGCTCATTTAGGCTCCCACTGTACCGTGGCTTGGAGTCTCTAGCGCACAGTCTTTTCAGCTGCAAGGGCGCAACTGTGTCAAGTATGCTAGTTGTGGAGTTGTTATAATGGGTTGTGAGGTCGTGGAAATCAGTCATGTCCCCTGGCGGAGGCAGTTTGTTGTTGCTGAGGGTTGTCAAATCATTGAGGTTTAGGTCGCGAGTGTTCCTTTTCCATTGTTTGGGTTTCTTAAGTTGGGGTTTATGTGTCTTCCTTGGTTAGTTGAAAATGGAAGGTGATGCAGTGGTGGTTCGTCCAGTCACATGGGACGATTGATACAAGTTTGATGGAGTTTGTCTTAGCAATGACAAGATTCAGTGTTGCACCCAGGTTGTGCGTCGGGCTGTCACAGATTTGGCCCAGGTTGAGGTCAGCTAGGAAGTATTTAGGCTATTAACTGAGGGGTCGTTGTGGTCATTCCAATGAAAGTTGAAGTCTCCGGTGAAGATTTGGGAGCAGTGTTGTCCCATGTTGGAAATGATGATTTCCATAATCTGTTCGATGAATGAGGGGTTGTCACCTGGAGGGTGGTAGATCACATGTAATTTACATAGAGGACTTTTGTTGCATACAATTTTATGCATAGGTATTAGAAAGTGAAAAGGTTGCTGGTTGGTAACTGATTTACCATAAGGTTATTGCGATGTATACAGGCTATGTCACCCCGATCTTTTTGGTCTGTCTGCTCTTATAATGCCATAGCCTGGTGGGACTACAATGTCAAGGATTGGTGCAGAGGCGTTATTTAGCCATATTTTAGTTAGGAGAACTAGGTCAAGATCATGAGTAAGGATGAGGTCTGCTATGATCGCTGCGTGTTTCTTTGCCGATCTGAAATTTAGGAGCATGCACTTCAGGTGCGGTTTGGTGTCCCCTGAGGTTTTCTATGTGATGGGTACTGGCTTGAGGTTGGGCTTGTTTACATCTCTAGAATTTGCTCTCTGCTCTCTGTGTTGGTTCAAGGCAATTGTTAGCATGGGATTCAGGCTATGTGGGAAGTCATGGTGTGCAGTCTCATACATGAGGAGAAAGGAGTGCATGTCATTGTCTGATAGAGAATCCTTGGTCCTGACAGGTCTAGAGGAGGCACTGGGGTAGGATGAGGATCGCCATCTAGTAAAAAGGGGTGGCTGGATAGTAGCGGACCAGTTGTAAGTGTTTGTTGGTAGGTGAGATTGGTATATGTTATTATTAGGATGGATCGGCCTATTACTCGCAGGTATCTTTGAGGGACACCTGTTGCAGGCCAGCTCAGTTGTAATGCTCTAAGCTTCTGTAGGTCAGATTTGAGTTGCTGTAGTTCCTGAGTAATTTCCCCAAGTCTGGACTATCTCGGCGTGGTTGGGGGCATGGTGTACGGAGGTGTGTGGGTGATCTGAGTTTTGTTGTTGTTCAGGTTTTTGTCAGGAAGGGTAGGAGGGAGAGAGGTATGTGTGGTGGAGCTTTTGGGCTTGTATTCTGGGCTTGATTGTGGGGAAGTGGTGGTAGATATAAGCTTGTCATTGCGTCGCTCTGTGTCCCTTCTAGTAGTGGTGAGGGGGCATTGATTGGTGCCGTGAGTAGGGGATGTCTCTACACTGTCAGGAGGAGTGGCAGAGTTGGTATTGTGTGATCCGATTGGTGTGGTGGTGCGTGAGGGGAGAAGGGATGGACAGTCTATAGTGGTAAGGCTGTGAGAAGACAAAGGCTCCAGCTGGTCGAGTGTAAATCTGAGGTGATCTAGAGAGGGGTCTGTCTTAGGGAAGAATTAATTGAATAAGTTGAGGTTGTGGTCAGATGACTGGATGAGTATAATCCCATTGTTAAAAATGGAGATGGTTAATTTTGCATGGAGGGCGGGTGAGGGGGCTTCGGATAGTCTTAAGCTGTGTGAGGTTTTCCTGGATGTAGAGACAGATAGCATTGAGTAGAGCGTTTTACTCTATAGAGCCCTTCTTTGTTTAAAATGTGAGATCATTAGTTATGGTTCCTTTGGATGAGTAGAAGTATGGGTCAGATATTAGGGTTTCTGGGTGCAATTTGAGAAGCCGGTGTTTGAGGGCTTTGGAGGCCTTTTTCGTTAGATTAGGTGGGTATTTTATTTTATGGGCGTTGCAGCCGTCTGATTCTAAGTTGTTGTTGAGTGAGAAGAATGACGCAAGATCCATGTCTGATGAGAGCTAGAATGATCCTCAAAGGGTTGCAATATTAATAGTAGGCATAGGTTTGTGGGAATCTAATGATCTTTACTTATCGTTCTGGTCTGAAACACTATTTCTGCTGGACTGTTAGGGAGGTGAGTATTCAGGAAGTGACTGCATGCAACAGTGACAACTCTAAACTATATTCATGGTATGAGTCATCAGTTATGCCGGAGGGAAGGGATGAAGGTGAGAGCTTGCGATATAATAGACATGGGAAGCTTGTTGGGAAGATAGTAAACTGGGAGTCAGAAACATCATAACCCTTAAAATGTGGGCATTCCATTAGCATTTGGGGAGAAACTCATTTGTTGGGGGGGGGGGGGTGTCTTGGATCTTCTTAATTACAGTTTTGTTGCAGTTAATGAGTTCAGTGTAGGATCAGAAAGTATTGTTACAAGATGGCCGATACTTTGGACCAGGATGTTCCTGCTTTGGTGGAGTGCCCATAGTCCTATTTCCCTTTTTTCCTTTATGCCTGTCTCAGTCCTTCTTTTTCTGGTATGTGTCTGGGAAAGGCCAGTCGTCTTTCAATTTTGCTTGTAGGGAGGGCCTCCATCGTATATCTAAGAAGTAAAGAGATTTGGAAAAGAGGGGTCCCAAAATGTCTGTCTGGGGGAAAAAACTTTTGAGTCAGACAGACCCTGGATAAATGAAATTGAGCGCCGTGTTCGCATCTGATCAGGCTCTACCACCCAATGTAGACAATGGTAATCTCTGGGAGAGACCCATACCCACGTTGTTGTGCTTTTAATGTTGATGATCCTCGCCATCCCCCACAGTGAAGAAAACTTTCTGTCCCCACTCTGGATGGGGGAATGTATTGGCGCCTGCGATTTAGTGGTGCGGTCGCTCAATGTCGCAGTCACTAGAACAGTCTTGCCAGACCCTCCCCCCCTCTGGCTGATGGAGATAGCAGGACGACAGCCTCAGGGAAAGGGCCGACTGCACACGGAGCTGGGCTCATCCAAGCAGGAGACGCCCCATCCTCAGGAAAGTCTCGCTGCCTCCTGCCAAGATGCTCAGATGCCGTAGAGGTTCTGTCTTGGTCCGTGAACCAGTATAAAGCTGGCCGGCTGGGGTAAAATGTTAAAAGGCTCTGGGTATTAAGGAGTCTGGAACCCAGCAGCCGGGTCCCAGCGCCTCTCGCTGGCCGTCAGAGCCACTCTTGGGTTCAGCGTCATGTGGTGCAGATGGGAACGAAGGAGATCAATGTGTAGCTTGCGGGCAGGGGCAGCTCGTCAGGAGGCTCCAGGCCTGGCGGAGTTGTTAGGATGGCCAGCTGCCCTATGCCTACCCACGGTCCAGCGGCGTCCCTCTTAGGCTAGCAGCCGTGTGGGCAGAAAACCCCGAAAGAGAGTGCACAAATGAGGACTGCACCCTAACAGGGTCGATCAACCAGTAGTCAGTAGGGAGGCTGGAGGCCCGCTCACCTCGAGTGGTCAACTCGCCATCAGCACAGTGGAGGGAGAGAGGCAGCCTTGACTCTCAACGCAGTGACGTGAGCGGAGAGCTAAAATCCTGTCCAATGAATAATAATTCTTGTTGTGTTGCGTTGTTTTGCTGCTTGTTGGGAAAGGGGATGGCAGGGTATAGGCAGGATATTTAAGGATTAATGATCTCGACCCTGATAGCTACCTTTAGTTGCTCCTGCATGGGCAGCCATCTTGGTTCGGAGTAGCCTTATGTGCAGTTACATAGGAATAAATGCAGTTTGTGCATGCCTCGATTGCTGTCTCGGTTGATAACATTACACGTCCAGTTACGTATGTATAAACACACAATGTGCATGCCTCGTCTGCTGTATAGGTTGATAACATTACATGTACTATTATGTATGTGTAATCACAGCATGTGCATGCCTCAGCTGCTGTAGGAGTTGATAACATGACATGTGCAGTTACATATGTATAAACACAATATGTTAACGCCTCAGCTGTTGTATGGGTTCATGACATATCTAGTTATGTATGTATAAATGCAGTATGTGCATGCCTTGGCTGCTGATTGGGTTGATAACATGATGTCCATTTACGTAGGTATAAACGCAGTATGTGAATGCAGCAGCTGCTGTATGGGTTGATAACATGACATGTCCTGTCATGCAAGTAGAAACATAGTATGTGCATGCCTCAGCTGCTGTATGGGTTGATAACATGACAAGTCCTTTTATCTATGCATAAACACAGTACATGCATGCCTCGGCTGCTATATGGGTTGATAATGATAACATGACATGTCCAGTTACATATGTATAAACACAGTATGTGCTTGCCTCGACTGCTGTATGCATTGATAACATGACCTGTCCTTTTACGTGTGTATAAACGCAATATACTTATGTATAAATACAGTATGTGCATGCTTCAGCTGCTGTTTGGGTTGATAACATTACATGTCCAATTACGCATGTATAAACACAGTATGTGCATGCCTCAGCTGCTGTTTGGGTTGATAACATTACATGTCCAGTTACATACGTATAAACACAGTATGTGCATGCCTCAGCTGCTGTAGGAGTTGATAACATGACACGTGCAGTTACATATGCATAAACACAATATGTTAATGCCTCAGCTGCTGTATGGGTTCATAACATATCCTGTTACGTACGTATAAATGCAATATGTGCATGCCTCAGCTGCTGTATGAGTTGTTAGTATGACATGTCTATGTCAAGAATTCCTGTCATGCGAGGGGAGGAAAACGGTAACCAGCGAAAACGGACTACATCTCCCAGGATGCTTAGCGGTTGAGAGGTTATGTAAACAGGAGAGCTGTTACATAACTCAAGGAAAACACACCCTTATGTAAAACAGGAGAGCTGTTACATAACTCAAGGAAAACACGCCCTTATGTAAACAGGAGAGCTGTTACATAACTCAAGGAAAACACGCCCTTATGTAAACAGGAGAGCTGTTACATAACTCAAGGAAAACACGCCCTTATGTAAACAGGAGAGCTGTTACATAACACAAGGAAAACACGCCCTTATGTAAACAGGAGAGCTGTTACATAACTCAAGGAAAACAACGCCCTATAAAGGGAGGAACCGGGAGGTACAACGCTGTCGGATATTTTGTTTGCACCGACGTACCTGCTTAGTGAGGAGCAGTGTTCAGGAGTGGTGCTCCAGTAAGGCAAGAACGGAGGTAGGTCGAGTCGTTACTCCCTGGGCCGTGTCTTGCCCCATCGTCACCTGTGAAGGACCCGGAAGCTCTACCGGATAACCATTGAGCTTCGCTTTTTGACTCGGCTGAGTCAAAGCGCAGTGGCGCTTTTGCTGGTTGGAGTCGTAACTCCCAGCCCGACCAGAGATACAGGGACTGCCAGCTGTAACGCACACCAGGAGGTGTTTGCCGCGTTACAGACTCGGAAGTCCACAGGATCGATCGAGCGGCTGCTCTCGGTTCAGTCTTCTTTGCTTGTGATTGGGGTATCGGTGACGCATCACCAGGAGGTGACTCCGCGTCCCGGTGCAGTCTGAGGAAGAGGTTGAGCGGCTGCTCCCTTCAGGTAGAGACCCCGGCTGGGTGTTTCCCTGACTCCTCGATTCTCCACAACACTCTTCGTGCCCCTCACAGCCTACCGATTGGCATTGTCGGCCATTTCATTTCTGCCCTCTGTTGGCATACGCCGGGATCGGCGTATATGCAGAGGACGGTTAGGACCATCCGTGCTGTGGGCTGGTAACGTACTTAGCCTGGAGGATTCCAGTGACTATAACCTTTGTTTATTCCTTGTATTATTTTTGCCTTCATTAAAATAACTAAACCTTCACAAGTGGTTGCGTTCTCATTATCGTGTCTGTTAAACGATCCTGAGACGTTCAGGGCGTTACAAAATATCCGACCTTAATAACACTAACTGTCTCCCGTTCGATAACAGACATGGCAACACTTGATGATGTGCTGGCTGCTTTAGCGACCGTGCAAATTGAATTGGCTGCCTCCAGGCAAGAAACAGCCGATGTAAAAGCCAGACTGGATGCTATCCAATTGGTCCCGCTCACGCCCAGCACCTCCCTCACGAACCAGACCCCTGCGGTAGTAGTGGAAATGCCGGTAGCCGTCCCCTTGGCAACACCAGAGAGGTACAGTGGGGATCCTAACACAGTGCAGGTATTCCTCACACAAGTGGCGCTACATTTATCATGCAAACCAAGGGCGTTCCCCACGAGTCAGGCTCGTGTGGCTTTCCTTATATCCTATTTGGCTGGAAACGCGGCACAATGGGCCGTACCTCTGGTGAGCAGGGACGACCCCATCTTATGTGATTGGGGTGCTTTTCGCGAGGAATTCCTGAAGGTCTTCGACAGAAGGGCTGACTCGTACACGGCGGACCGTGAAATGCTTGAGTTGAGACAGGGATCCAACGACCTGGTGCAGTATCTCAACGAGTTCCGAAGGCTGGTTGCGGAAACCAAGTGGCCTGTTGCTAAACAGACGGCGCTCTTCCATCACGGGCTGTGCGATGAGCTCAAGGACGCCGTGGCTCATATTGACCCACAACCCAAGACATGTGAGGGCCTTATCAACCTGGTATTACGGCTGGAACATAGGCTAAGTGAAAGAAAGGGGGATCATGGGAGAAAAGGAAAATCCCTTCCATCCTATGTGACAGTGGGAAGTCCTGAAACTTCCACCGCATCCAAGGGAGAACCCATGGACATCGGCGCAATACGAGCGAGCCTCACAGCCACGGAGAAAGAGTCACGCCGTAAACAAGGATTGTGCCTATATTGTGGCAAAAAAGGCCACTACGTACGTGAATGCCCTGCCAAACCGAAGACGTCACGTTATCGGGCCAACCTGTCGGTAACAGCCGTGGTGGACATACCGGCGGAAAACTATAGGACTCCCAGACCAAAGAAGGGGCATCTCGGAGTCACTCATCCATCCCTTCACTTTCCAACTCGGTCACTAAGGGACAACGACACCTGTTTCTCACGGTGCACGTGGGAGTGCATGACCAGTGGATACCCGTTGTGGCCATGGTGGATTCAGGGGCCACTGGCATGTTTATGGACCACAACGAGGCATGCAGGCTAGGGCTAGTGCTTCTTCCCAAAGCTGTACCCGAAGACGTCTATGCTGTAGACGGAAGGCGATTGGTGACGGGGCCCATCGGGCAGCACACGGGGGTCCTTCCGATGAGATGTGGGAGGAACCATTTGGAACAAATCGATTTTAACATCATCCGAGCGCCCCAATATGGCGTCATATTGGGATTGCCGTGGCTACAGAAACACAACCCCTCTGTGGATTGGCCAACACATCGCATCGAACTGACGTCACCGTATTGCATCCTGCATTGTGGAATAGGAACGGAATCCCTTGACGCAGATGAGAGCGGGAGTCAGCGGGTGGCTACAGCGGCAGAAAAAGATGTGGCTCTCCCCCTGGCTTATCACAGTTTTGAGGATGTATTTGATGAGGTGAAGGCGGAAGTGCTACCACCGCATAGACAGTTTGACTGCCAGATCGACCTGGTGCCAGGGGCCAGCGTTCCCAGCGGCAGGCTGTATGCCCTGACGGAGCCTGAAAACGTGCATCTCCGGGGGTACCTGGATAAACTCCTCAAGCTAGGATTCATCCGCCCGTCCAAGTCTCCGGCCGCCTCGCCACTCTTCTTCATCCCGAAGGCTAATGGGGAGCTGAGAGCCTGTGTGGACTTTAGGGCATTGAATGCGATAACCGTAAAGAATCGGTACCCCTTGCCTCTCATCAGTGTACTCCTGGAACAGGTCAAGAAAGCTCGTATCTACACCAAGTTGGATTTGAAAGGGGCAAACCATCTGGTGCGCATGAGGGACGGAGACGAGTGGAAGACCGCCTTTAAGACCAGGTTCGGCCTTTTTGAGTACCTCGTCATGCCGTTCGGTCTGTGCAACGCCCCGGCAGCCTTTCAGTACTTTTTGAATGAGGTATTCAGAGAGGAGTTGGATATCTACGTGGTCGTATATATCGACGATATCCTCATCTATTCGTCCAGTGTGGAGGAGCACGTACACCACGTCAAAGCTGTGCTCCAAAAGCTGAGGGAAAACATGCTGTTTTGTAAACTCAGCAAGTGTGACTTCCACGTCACATCCGTGGAATTCCTCGGAGTGATGCTGAGTCCAGAGGGACAGGAGATGGCAGAACGAAAGATCAAGGCGGTGAAAGAATGGCCGGTGCCCCAAAGCGTGAAGGACATCCAAAGTTTCATTGGCTTCGCCAACTTTTACAGGCGGTTTATAGATGGATTTTCAGGATTGGTGGCCCCAATCACACAGCTACTGAGGAAGTCCAAGGAGTTTGTCTGGTCCCCTGAAGCGAACAAAGCCTTTGAGGCCCTGAAAAGCGCCTTTGGTAAGGCACCGGTGTTGGCTCACCCCGATCCGGATCTCCCCTACGTGGTGGAAGCGGACGCATCGGATGTGGCGCTGGGGGCTATCTTGTCCCAACGCAACCACGACACAGGGGTGCTTCATCCCGTTGCGTACATGTCCCGCAAACTCAACGACGCCGAACGCAACTACCATATTGCGGAGAAGGAGCTTCTCGCAATCAAGGACGCCTTCACCGAATGGAGGCATTGGTTGATGGGGGCAAGACATGTGGTATCGGTGTACACGGACCATCGGAACCTACAGTTCATGACGGCCACAAGACACCTTTCTCCCAGACAGCTGCGGTGGATGATCTTCTTTGCGGGGTTCAACTTCCGCATCACATATCGGCCGGGGACGGAAAACCGGAAGGCGGACGCCCTGTCCCGTCAATCTGCAGTTAAGGAACCATTGCCTGCGACCGAGCATTCCATCATTTCCCCGAGGATGGTATTGGGGGTTATCCAACCGGATACTTTCCTGAGGGGAATAAAGAGAGGGATCAGGTCATTCGCATGGCGGAGGTGGCTCCTCAGTCACAGAGAATGGCAGCTGAAGGACGGGATACCCCTGAAGGGCAGGTGCCTATTGATACCCACGCCTAGGCTAAGGAAACAAGCATTCATCTGGTGCCATGACTCTCCATGCGCAGGTCATTTGGGCTTTGAAAAAACGGTGGCTAGCATGGGACGGCATTTCTGGTGGCCAACCATGAGAGTGGATGTCAGGAGGTGGGGACAGGAGTGTCCTACGTGTGCTACCATGAAGGCCGACCATGGCCGAACCCAAGGGCTCTTACATACACTTCCGACCCCGGATAGACCATGGGATAGCATATAACTGGACTTCGTGGTGGGCCTACCGGTAGACCAGGGGATGACGGCAATACTGGTGGTGGTGGATTACTTGACGAAAATGGGGCACTTCATCCCCTGCAAGAGAGTCCCTACGGCCGGGGAATTGGCGTCACTACTCCTAAAGAATGTGGTACGACTGCATGGATTACCTGGGGTGATCGTGTCGGACCGGGGGTCGCAGTTTACTGCGCAATTCTGGAAGACTTGGTGCACGGCGCTGCATGTTAAGACCGCCCTGTCCACCAGCTACCACCCTCAAACGGACGGCCAAACCGAGCGCCTGAACCAAACGCTCAAACAGTATCTGCGATGTTTTGTGGACCAGGGCAGGGAAGAATGGGTCGACTTGCTATGGGTTGCAGAGATCGCCTATAACAACGCCACTCACAGCTCCACACAGTCATCTCCGTTCTATAGCAACTATGGCCAACATCCCAGGTTCTTGCCATTTCTACATCCGTTCAGAGAGGACAGGATTCCCGCCACAGCGGACAGGGTGGCACACATAAAAGACACGTTGATGCGCTCAAGGGCTGTCCTAATAGAGGCCAAGAGAAGATACAAGGCTGCGGCAGACAGGAAGAGAAGGCCCGGGCCACTGTACCGCACTGGAGACTACGTCTGGATATCCACAAGAAACATGAGGTTTCGAAAGAACAGTGTGTTCCATCCCAAGTACATGGGCCCCTATCAAATTACCAAGTGTATGGGTCCCGTGAACGTGAAGGTGTGCTTGCCCCAGTCATTGCGGATACACCCTGTCTTTCATGTATCATTGCTCAAACCAGCACCCTCCAAGCCGTCTGGGACACCTAGGCCGGTATGCGTGGAGTCGGAGGTGGAGTATGAAGTGTCGGGCATACGGGCGTCCCAATGGCACAGGGGGAAGCTGTGGTACCTGGTTGCGTGGAAAGGCTATGGCCCGGAGGAGCATTCATGGGAACCGGCTGAAGGGGTTCATGCTCCGCGCTTGGTCTCCTTGTTCCATCGGCGTTTTCCTGCCAGCGCTGGACCCGTGCGGAGCCGCTGAGAGGGAGGATGTACTGTCAAGAATTCCTGTCATGCGAGGGGAGGAAAACGGTAACCAGCGAAAACGGACTACATCTCCCAGGATGCTTAGCGGTTGAGAGGTTATGTAAACAGGAGAGCTGTTACATAACTCAAGGAAAACACACCCTTATGTAAAACAGGAGAGCTGTTACATAACTCAAGGAAAACACGCCCTTATGTAAACAGGAGAGCTGTTACATAACTCAAGGAAAACACGCCCTTATGTAAACAGGAGAGCTGTTACATAACACAAGGAAAACACGCCCTTATGTAAACAGGAGAGCTGTTACATAACTCAAGGAAAACAACGCCCTATAAAGGGAGGAACCGGGAGGTACAACGCTGTCGGATATTGTGTTTACACCGACGTACCTGCTTAGTGAGGAGCAGTGTTCAGGAGTGGTGCTCCAGTAAGGCAAGAACGGAGGTAGGTCGAGTCGTTACTCCCTGGGCCGTGTCTTGCCCCATCGTCACCTGTGAAGGACCCGGAAGCTCTACCGGATAACCATTGAGCTTCGCTTTTTGACTCGGCTGAGTCAAAGCGCAGTGGCGCTTTTGCTGGTTGGAGTCGTAACTCCCAGCCCGACCAGAGATACAGGGATTGCCAGCTGTAACGCACACCAGGAGGTGTTTGCCGCGTTACAGACTCGGAAGTCCACAGGATCGATCGAGCGGCTGCTCTCGGTTCAGTCTTCTTTGCTTGTGATTGGGGTATCGGTGACGCATCACCAGGAGGTGACTCCGCGTCCCGGTGCAGTCTGAGGAAGAGGTTGAGCGGCTGCTCCCTTCAGGTAGAGACCCCGGCTGGGTGTTTCCCTGACTCCTCGATTCTCCCCAACACTCTTCGTGCCCCTCACAGCCTACCGATTGGCATTGTCGGCCATTTCATTTCTGCCCTCTGTTGGCATACGCCGGGATCGGCGTATATGCAGAGGACGGTTAGGACCATCCGTGCTGTGGGCTGGTAACGTACTTAGCCTGGAGGATTCCAGTGACTATAACCTTTGTTTATTCCTTGTATTATTTTTGCCTTCATTAAAATAACTAAACCTTCACAAGTGGTTACGTTCTCATTATCGTGTCTGTTAAACGATCCTGAGACTTTCAGGGCGTTACAGTCTACTTACGTATGTATAAACACAATATGTTAATGCCTCAGCTGCTGTATGAGTTGATAGTATGACATGTCTACTTACGTATGTATAAACTTAGTATGTGCATGCTGCGGCTGCTGTATGGGTGGATAACATGACATATCCAGTTACGTCTGTAGAAACGCAGTATGTGCATGCCTCGGCTGCTGTATGGGTGGATAACATGACATTTCCTTTTACGCATGTAAAAACACAGTATGTGCTTGCCTCAGCTGCTGTATAGGTTGATAACATGACATGTCCAGTTACACATGTATACACACAGTACGTGCATGCCTCGGTTGCTGTATGAGTTGATAACAAGACAAATCCTTTTACACATGCATAAACACAGTATGTGCATGCCTCATCTACAGTAAGGGTTGATAACATGACGTCACATTAAGAACTGAAGCAATCGAGCTGGAAATCCCCAAAGTGGAGTTAGCCAAATTATCTGCCCAGAATAAAGAACTGAAAGAAGACCTTGAACGCTTAGAAAACCATTCTCTGCGGAACTTAAGGCTTTTAAATGTCCCAGAAGTCTTGGAGGGATCTGACATTAAAGGGTTTGTGATATCTGTATTAAAGGGAACAGTCCTAAAAGGTGCGCCAGAAGTTGACCTTGTGCATGAAATACAAAGGGTGCATCGTGATCCCTTCAGGAGGAACCTCGCCAAACAAAAACCTATAAAGATATTGGTCAACATTTTAACGTATTCAGTCAAGGAACAGATCTTGTCCTCCGCTTTAAAAGAAGGTTCTATCTCTTTCAACAGCTCTAACTCCTTCTCTTTTCAAATTAGATCAGATATCTCTCATATGACCGCAACTAGACAGTGGGAGCTGGGGAAAAGGCTGGAAGAGCTGAACAGTATCGGGGCCAAGGCACAGTTGAAGTTCCCAGCATTACTTTGTGTGATGTGGAACAATTATATGTATCGGATAAAATCTGGCGAGGAAGCAGATGCCCTTATAGTGAAGATTAGGGATGAGCGGGGGGTGGGTAGGGGGGACAGTGAGTAAAGGGAGAAGCTTTTTGCTTTTCTTTGAAAGTACGCTCCTAGCGAGAATTCAGAATTCAGTAATTATAGTAGTTTTTTTTCTTATCCCAAGGGGGAGAGGGGCCGAATAGGCTTGAGCCTATTGGAAGGGAGGGTTCCTCATGGGAAGAGGGGGCACTGGGGGTTCAGGGAGGGGGGGAGGGGGGGACACTGGTGGGGTGCAGTGGGTAAAAAGAAAGAAAGAAAATCAACCTCATCTCACCTTAGTTATCAGGATATCTCGTCAAGTAGGGGTGGTAGCCTTATACGTAAATGGCAGGAAAACAAGGCCTAAGGGATAGAAGGACCATCTTTATTTCTTGGAACGTGAATGGGTTAAGGTGTCCCCGAAGGCAAAGGTTGATCTTTAAACACCTGGAACTTTCCTCTGCCCAAGTCTGTATATTACAGGAGACACATTTGAGCTACACAGAAAGTTGTTTAATCTTTTCCAAAGTTCCTTGGATAAAATGTTATAGTGTGTCACATCAGACGTCTCATAGCAGAGGCGTGGCAATTTTGGTTAAACATGGTGTCCATTGTTCCATAAAAAACATCACAATCAGACTCTTCTGGAAGGTGGCTAGTAGTCCAATTGGCATTAGAGAATGTAGATCTAGTGTGTGCCTCTTTTTATGGTCCAAAAGTAGACGACCCGACCTACATATGTAAATTACAATCAATACTGACTCTGAAATCCCCCCCCCCCTATGTTATTGGTGGAGATTTTAATGTCCTGTTGGATCCATCAAAAGACAGGTCTAATCTGAGTCATTATGTAGGAGCCCCGAAGATACGTCATGCACTATTAAATATGATACAAGATCTGGATTTGGTTGATGTATGGAGGGCCAGGAAGGGAGTTCAACAGGGTTTCACGTTCTATAACATAAAATACAGTCACTCCTCCAGGATTGACTATATATTTACAGATAGATCAACCCTTAATGGCCTGGAGGGGATTTCTGTTATGCCAAGCCACCTCTAAGATCATGCACCAGCAGTGCAATTTTTATATCAAATAAAAGGGCTGCAGCTGCAGCCAAGATGGACGCTGAATAGAGCTAAGCTTCTCGACCCGGAAGTTATAGAGGCTGTGAAGTCTTCCTCTTTAGAATTTTTCTCTTTAAATATGGGTTCTACAACTATGGATTTAATTTGGGATGCATATAAGGCACATATAAGGGGGAGGCTTCATGGCATTATCTGCTTCAAGAAATAGAGCGGAGGCTGGGGCACTAAAAAGTATTTTGAGGGAAAAATAAGTCAGTTGGAGAATGAGAGGAATGGACTAAGTAACGGGGACCCAGAGCGTCTATTGCAAGTCCTGAAGGACTTAAACAAAGTAAGACAAGAGTATAGAGGGAAATTAGACGCAAAGTGTAGACCGCAATGGCATTCTAGAAATATGCAAAACTTTGAATACGGGGAGAAAGCAGTAGCCTTATTGGCCTGGAAAGCTAGAGCCGATCGTTCTAGGAATAACATCAAAGAACTGATAGTAAATACCAACGGGGAGACATCAAGTAGCATCGAAGATGTACAAACTTGTCTCCTTTCTCTTTTTTCAGACCTCTATAAAGAGGACTTGGCTCCATCCCCGAGTTCCATACAATCATGGTTGAGCAATAAACTGTTGCCCTCCCTGTCAGAAGAGAGTAGGAACAGTCTAGACGCCCTCTTTACCTTGGAGGAAATAACCGAGCAAATCAAAAAATCTAAGAACAAAAAAGCTGCAGGTTCGGATTCACTTCAGAGTGAAGTGTATAAACTCCTTGCAGAAGAGTTGATCCCTGTACTGGGTACTATTTTTAACTCGGTTTGCTGTCCTACTGGTAAGGTCTTGGAAGCAGGCAACAATCGATCTGATTCTGAAACCAGGCAAGGACCCCTTAAAAGAGCACTCATATTGTCCAATCTCCCTGCTAAATGCCGACTATAAGATCTTTATGGGCATATTGGCAGAGAGATTGGCGAAACTGGTCCCCAAGTTGGTCCATACAGGTCAGAAGGGCTTTGTTGCAGGAAGGTACATCCAGGAGCAGACACTACTGTTAATAGGTAACATCGAGCTGGCCATTCAGAAATCCGATCCTTTGGCCGTAGTTGCCCTGTACGCGGCCAAGGCATTTGACAGAGTCTGCTGGGTGTACCTTTGGGAAGTATTGGAGGCAATGGGATTTGGCCCCATTTTCATGCAAACCCTGCGGAATTGTTACCAGGGAGCCTCTGCTCGGATTCTTCTAAATGGTCTATTAACCTCTCAAGTTTTAATCTTAAGAGGTGAACCAGGCAGGGCTGCCCGATCTCGCCCCTTTTATTAAATATCTATATTAAGAACCTCTGGCACAAGCAATTAGGTTGGATGATTCAATCTATCCTTTTAGGTCTGAACATTACAGTTGTAAAATAGCTCTGTACGCAGACAAACTAATATTATATACGAGTGATCCTGAGGTGGTTATCCCCCGGGTAGAGGCACTTTTGGTCGATTTTGGGTCCCTGTCTGGATATTCAGTCAACAAATCAAAGACAGAGGTAGTGTGCTGGAACTTGGATGTCAGGTGCCCCACAAGACTTACCTTTGCTTGTGAAGCAATTCCGCAGATACGACAAGAGCGCCCGCCCCTGTACCCACCTGACCCCCTTGGACCTAGAACCCAACAGGGATGAGATGGACGCAAGGATAGGAGCCAATAAAGGATGTAGAGCAGTGGTGAGTGGAATGGAGCTTGCAGGACTTCCCGGGGCAACTGGAAAACAAAACAATAACCCGATTGGTAAGCAAACCCCACGCTTGTCTATGAAATATCCCTAAAACACACACAAACGTTCTTCTGCCGGGACTCACCAGTGCTTCTGTATCACACGGTCTTCAGCCATCCGTGTAGTCCCAACCAGAATCCAATAACCCAGGAGAATCTCTCCTGCGTAAGGTTTTAGAGAACAAGCGGTAAAAGTTAGTAACAGTGCTTCTGCATAAGCACTAACTGCAACCGAGGAATAGCGCTCCTGTGCGGTAAAAGTTAGAAACAGTGCTTCTACATAAGCACTAACTGCAACCAATGAATAGCGCTCCTGCGCGGCTCCCCCAATGGAACAAATTAAGGCGCTCCTGCGCTGACCCCCAAGGAACCAAGAGTAAAGCGCTCCTGCGCTGCCCCCAAAAGAAACAAGATGAAGGCGCTCCTGCGCTGCCCCCAAAAGAAACAAGATGAAGGCGCTCCTGGGCTGCCCTCACGGAACCAAGATTAAAGCGCTCCTGCGCTGCCCCTCAAAGGAAAACAAAGTACGGAGCTCCTGCGCGAAGCCCAAATGTAGCAGGCGATATAGCGCTCCAGCGCGGAATACCAATACGAGTAGGAGAGCGCTCCTGCACGATTAACACCAGAACAACAGTTACCTTCGTAACGGCGGGAACCAGGAACACTCCTACGCAGCTGAAGCCTCAGAAGAATTCGAAGCACGGAGCCGGCGGGAAACACGGTGTTTAAGCGTTTCCCCCGGAAGTGCTTCTGTGACCCGCAGTTGGCAGCAGAAGACTAGACCGGGACTCAGCTTCCACCCGGAAGTGAGAATCCCGGCAGTATTGTGTGTGCTTAGCGGGATGTCGGGAAACGGCAAAAGCCGTGAACCCGACAGAACCCCCTCCCAAAAGAAGCCCCCCTCCGAAACCCCCCGGACCTCAGAAGGGGCAAGCAGGGCGAGGGCTCAGGGGGTGACTGAGATGAAAAGCATGGACCAGAACGGGAGCATGGCGCACATGGGACAAGGGCTCCCAAGACCGCTCCACCAGGTAGAAAAGCTTGCCCCGTACACGGCGAGACCCCAAAATGGCCCTGACCTCATATTCAACATGGTCCTCCACCACCACCGGAGAAGGAGGAGAGGGAATAGGTGTAGCGATCCTCCAGAGACGCCGGGAGTAGTGCGCACACACCCGCACTACAACTCCCATAACACCGCGGGGCAGGGCCGGGAAAAGAGCGGGAACCAGGAAGAATCCCGCCCCTATATAAGCTCCACCTTGGAACCAGGTGAGTGCTTGACAATCCGACCGGAACCAGAAGACTGCTACGAGGCTTCGTTGCAGTTCCCTTCGCCGAGGATCTTCAGCCCACCGCGGACGCTTGCCTTCCCGCTAGGAGCCGCCACAGACCCATTGTTACCATTGGGACCTCAGCCCACCGCGGACGCTTGCCTTCCCGCTAGGAGCCGCCACAGACCCATTGTTACCATTGGGACCTCAGCCCACCGCGGACGCTTGCCTTCCCGCTAGGAGCCGCCACAGACCCAGTGTTACCATTGGGACCTCAGCCCACCGCGGACGCTTGCCTTCCCGCTAGGAGCTGTCGGCAGCGTGACCCAGGTATACCGAAGGCGGACGCTTTCCTACCCGCTTTGGTATACGGCCCTATCCCAAGCTGTACTCACAGACGCAGACTCGACTACGGCCAACGGTGACAGGTAAGGGGCGCTAAGTGCGTTTTACCTACGCCCTTATTGACGCTCACCTATCCGTTACCTTGCCTAGCTTCACGACCCTGTTGAGTACACGCTCGAGACATCGTAATCCACAGTCCACCACCTTGACTCTCATCCCAGACATTGGGGCGCTGAGAAGTCACAGGGAAGAGTGGAGCCCACTACACCATAGCGTACCAGTACGACAGGCTTGTGAGTAGAAGACTAACCACTGCTAAATACTGTACTGTCTTGGTCTTGTTCATTCCAAACAACATACTTATGCTCCTGTTTTAATCCCTCCGCAGTTACTCCCAGCCGTGTGGATCGAGAACTTCACCCGACACCCACATCCGCTGTTACCCGAGTTGCTCTCTCTTCCCTGGTCCCCACGGTGCTACCTTCCATACCAGTGACCATCCTGGGTGGGAGGCAGTATCAGGGCGAATAGGGAGGCCTCTCTCCACTGCTGTCGTCCCTGCTGGCTGTTTTCACAGGTTAGTGGCTCTCCTAATTACCTTGTGCCGCTGACAACCCGACAGATTGTCAAGCCCAAGTTAAAAGGACCGGCCTGGACGATGGACACCAATGTGGTTTTGTCCTCATTGCTGGAGACTCTTACGGCACTCCAGCAAGAAGTACATACCGCTAGAGTAGAAAACCAAGACCTAAGAAAAGACATGAATACCTTACGAAGGGAGGTAGCAGGGCTGTCACGTAGGGGCCCCGGGACAGGATCTTATATTCCTGAGGCTACCCTTCCTGCACCAGGGGCGGCAGCCCCCACCCCGGTGACCACCACAACAAGTGAGGGTGGGTCTTTTGTGATACCTCCTGTCTCCTCTCCCTCCTCCGGTACGAACCCTACAGTGCACGTAATACAAAACACGGGGATTCCCCTGGCACCTCCAGAGCGCTTCCATGGAGAACCGAAGAAATTTGAAACATTCCTAAATCAATGCCGACTCCATTTCCTCTGCAAACCCGCAGTCTTCCAAACGGATGTAGCTAAAACGGCCTTCATGATGTCATACATGGGAGGCAATGCTGCCAGTTGGACTATACCGTTAATGGAACGAAATGATCCAACGCTGCATTCCTTCCCTGACTTTTGTGTGGCTCTGAGGAAACTGTTCGATCGCAAATCGCACATGTTGTCCCTGGACAGAGAATTGCTGACCCTGCGGCAAGGATCGCAGGATTTATTGTCCTACATCACTTCCTTTAATCGATTGGTAGTAGAAACAGATTGGCCACCAGAGAAGCGGACCACTCTGTTCTATCAGGGTCTGAGAGGGGAACTAAAGGACGTACTGGCACAGGTAGTACAACTTCCCGCCACCTGTGAAGACATGATCGACCTCACAGTCCAATTGGACCATAGGTTGCAGGACAGAAAGGGAGATAAGGGTAAAAGTGATCCTCGAGGGTGGTACCCAAAACCCAAAGGAAGCACGGAGGAACCGCATAAAACGGTGGAAGGGACAGAACCCATGCAGATCGGAGGTATTAGAGGCCCCCTCACCACCGAAGAGAAGGAAAAAAGACGCAAGATGAAATTGTGCCTTTATTGCGGGAAAGGAGGACACTTCGTTCGGGAATGTAGAGCCAGAGCCCAGCTACCCGAACGGGTGTCTTCTTCCAGACAACCATCCGTGATGGGAATACAAGACCCTTCGGAAAACTAAAGCGCCCGAGTCAGAAGGAGATCGCTGGGTCGGGTGAACTACGAAAATTGATCTCTTCCGTCTTAGCAAATACCTTGCAGCCATCGGTGGCTCATCTCTGTGTAAACGTTACCTTATGGATCTCCGCTAACGACCCTCGAGAGGTGGATGCCCTATTGGATTCGGGTGCTACCGGAAATTACATGGATCAAGGATATGCCAAGAGCATCGGCGTGCCGTGGGAGAAAAAGGAAAGACCAGAATTCGTGAAAGCGGTCGACGGATCTGCGTTGACCTCAGGCCCTGTGACATCCCATACGGGGCCTCTATTGATGCGTTTTAACGCATGGCACCACGAGTATATACAGTTTGATTTAATAGATGCACCGCAATTCCGCCTCATCCTTGGTATGCCATGGTTAACCCTCCATGATCCCACCGTGAGATGGGGGGAGAGAACAGTGACCCTGGATTCAGAATACTGCTCCAAGAACTGTCATAAAGACCCTTTCTCTGGAATCAGCTCCCCCGATACTCAAGCATGCCTGCTAGCGATAGCCAACACACAAGAGATGACCCTCGTCAACAACACATTGCCACAAGAGTATGAAGAATATCGTTCTCTCTTTGATAAACAAAAGGCTACACGACTTCCTCCCCACAGAGTCTACGACTGTCGTATCGACTTGATACCAGGAGCACACATCCCTTGTAGCAGAGTATATGCACTAACCGAACCCGAGACACTGTATCTACAAAATTACTTGAAGGAGAATCTGGCCTCCGGATTCATTGTCCCGTCCTCTTCACCTGCTTCTTCCCCACTTTTTTTTATACCGAAGAAGGACTGCGACGAGCTAAGACCCTGCATAGATTACCGAGCAATCAACAGTATAACAGTAAAGAACAGATACCCGATACCATTGATTCCTGTTTTACTGGACCAGCTCAAGGGAGCTCGTTACTTCACTAAGTTAGATCTCCGGGGCGCATATCATTTAGTGAGAGTCAAAAGTGGGGATGAATGGAAAACAGCCTTCCGAACGAAGTTCGGACTCTTCGAGTATAAAGTAATGCCCTTTGGGCTCTGCAACGCTCCGGCCGCTTTCCAATATTTCATGGACGAAGTGCTGAGGGGATTATTGGATACCATATGTGTGGTCTACATAGATGACATACTCATCTATTCAGCGAGTCTTCAAGATCATGTGAAACACGTGAAAACCGTCCTAAATAGACTGCGTCTTCACGAGCTCTACGCAAAACTGGAGAAATGCTTTTTTCATGTGCAAGAGGTAGCCTTCTTAGGGTATGTCCTCAACGCCCAGGGATTCCAGATGGAAACGGGAAAGATTGAAGCCATTACTCAGTGGCAAACCCCCCAACACGTTAAGGCAGTACAAAGCTTTTTGGGGTTTGCAAACTACTACCGTAGGTTTATTAAAGATTTCTCAAAAATAATACATCCCATTTCAAGTCTGTTGAGAAAAAATACTCCATTCGACTGGACCGAAGAGGCAGAAAAGGCCTTCCAACTTCTCAAGACAAGATTCACACAAGCCCCAATACTGAGACACCCAGACCCGCAACTCCCCTTCATAGTCGAAACCGACGCATCCCATTACGCCCTTGGAGGGGTGTTATCCCAAAGACACCCCCAATCAGGACAAATACATCCTGTGGCGTATTTCTCGAAAAAGCTCACCCCCAGTGAGGTGAATTATTCTATCACAGACAAGGAGTTGCTGGCAATAAAGAGGGCGTGCGAGGAATGGAGGCATTATCTACTCGGGGCCCATCACACAGTCGAAATTTACACAGATCACAAGAATCTGCTGTTCTTGAAAACCGCCAAGGCCCTCACACCCCGTCAGTTGCGTTGGACTCTCTTTTTTGCCGATTATGACTTTGTAATCAAATATCGGCCAGGGCCTCAAAACGGCAAGGCTGATGCCCTTTCACGCAGTCTGAACACAGATAGTGACACACCCTTGGACGTCTCCGAGATCCCTTCAATATTGGCGGAAGGCGTGTTCCAGAAACTGGCAGTAGCCCTACTAACACAAACCGACTTCATAGACAAAATCAGAACCGCAGTAAGAGACGTAAACGAGCAGGAATGGATTGAGGAAGACCCAAACCATAGAACCATGAACCGTGGATTACTCTACCACTTCCATGCCGTGTACGTACCCATCCCTGACCTACAGCGCCAAGTGTTGCAATGGGCACACGATTCCAGCCTTGGGGGACATCTAGGAATCAATAAAACAATCGGCTGTGTGGAAAGAGCCTTCTGGTGGAAATCCCTGAAAGGAGATACCACGGAATATGTCCAGAACTGTTCGGTATGCGCCCAAGGAAAAGCGAGACATGAAAAACCCGCTGGACTACTTCAAACAATCCCTATACCTCCTAGACCGTGGCATACTGTGTCAATGGATTTCATAGTGGAGATGCCCCCCTGTCAAGGTTACACAACGATACTAGTAATAGTGGACCATTTGACTAAGATGGGCCACTTTGTACCAGTGAAAGGATTACCTACTTCCTCAGCACTAGCTCTTTTGATCTTACAGCATGTAGTGAGACCTCATGGTATACCTAGTGTCTTCATCACAGACAGAGGAACTCAATTTACCTCCCGCTTCTGGAAAGCCTTATGCACAACAATGGGAATTGAAGCGCGTCTTTCCTCCAGTTACCATCCCCAAACAGATGGGAAGACGGAGCGCCTCAACCAGACTCTAGAACAGTATCTCCGGTGTTTTTCTATACAAAACACAGCCCATTGGGGAACATTATTGTGGACGGCGGAGTTCGCATACAACAATGCGGACCATGCAACATTGGGATGCTCCCCTTTCTTTTGTCTCTATGGATACCATCCGAACATGCTACCTTTCGAATTGCCGGTTACCACCAACCTTCCCAGTATAAAGGAACATCACGAACACCTGAAGGCGGTTCTACTAGACGCCAAACAGCATCTCGTCGCAGCTCAAGCAGCACAAAAACGCTATGCGGACACAAAGAGAACAAGAGAACCTGAGTATCAAGTAGGAGACAGGGTATGGTTGGCCACAAAAAACTTACATTTAAAGGGAGTGGGAAAACTCAAACCCAAATACATCGGTCCCTACTCTATTGAGAAAGTCATAAATCCCGTTGCCATGAGATTGACCTTACCCGAGGCATGGCACATACACCCTGTGTTTCACGTGTCCTTGCTCCAACCCTGCCCCACTGCCATGAGGTTGCCAGATAAACCTCCACCCATAGATATCGATGGCCAAGAAGAGTTTGAGGTCCACCAGATATTAGATTCCCGATTGGTGAGAGGGAGAGTGCAATATCTGGTTGAATGGAAGGGATACGGGGTGGAAGACAGAACCTGGGAACCCATACAGAATCTCCGATGCCCTGAATTGCTAGACCGGTTCCATAGACACAATCCTGGTAAACCTGGTCGCCCGCCGAGTCGGCGGTCCTTGAGAGGGGGTTCTGTAGCGATCCTCCAGAGACGCCGGGAGTAGTGCGCACACACCCGCACTACAACTCCCATAACACCGCGGGGCGGGGCCGGGAAAAGAGCGGGAACCAGGAAGAATCCCGCCCCTATATAAGCTCCACCTTGGAACCAGGTGAGTGCTTGACAATCCGACCGGAACCAGAAGACTGCTACGAGGCTTCGTTGCAGTTCCCTTCGCCGAGGATCTTCAGCCCACCGCGGACGCTTGCCTTCCCGCTAGGAGCCGCCACAGACCCATTGTTACCATTGGGACCTCAGCCCACCGCGGACGCTTGCCTTCCCGCTAGGAGCCGCCACAGACCCATTGTTACCATTGGGACCTCAGCCCACTGCGGACGCTTGCCTTCCCGCTAGGAGCCGCCACAGACCCAGTGTTACCATTGGGACCTCAGCCCACCGCGGACGCTTGCCTTCCCGCTAGGAGCTGTCGGCAGCGTGACCCAGGTATACCGAAGGCGGACGCTTTCCTACCCGCTTTGGTATACGGCCCTATCCCAAGCTGTACTCACAGACGCAGACTCGACTACGGCCAACGGTGACAGGTAAGGGGCGCTAAGTGCGTTTTACCTACGCCCTTATTGACGCTCACCTATCCGTTACCTTGCCTAGCTTCACGACCCTGTTGAGTACACGCTCGAGACATCGTAATCCACAGTCCACCACCTTGACTCTCATCCCAGACATTGGGGCGCTGAGAAGTCACAGGGAAGAGTGGAGCCCACTACACCATAGCGTACCAGTACGACAGGCTTGTGAGTAGAAGACTAACCACTGCTAAATACTGTACTGTCTTGGTCTTGTTCATTCCAAACAACATACTTATGCTCCTGTTTTAATCCCTCCGCAGTTACTCCCAGCCGTGTGGATCGAGAACTTCACCCGACACCCACATCCGCTGTTACCCGAGTTGCTCTCTCTTCCCTGGTCCCCACGGTGCTACCTTCCATACCAGTGACCATCCTGGGTGGGAGGCAGTATCAGGGCGAATAGGGAGGCCTCTCTCCACTGCTGTCGTCCCTGCTGGCTGTTTTCACAGGTTAGTGGCTCTCCTAATTACCTTGTGCCGCTGACAACCCGACAATAGGGGTAGCAGAGCGGACCGCCTGCAGAAGGGAAACATGGAATACTGGGTGGATCCGCATGTGAGAAGGGAGCGAGAGCCTCATGGCCACAGGGTTAACCACCTTTTCGATGGCAAAAGGACCCACAAAACGGGGCAATAGTTTCTTGGGACCATGCACATTGAGGTGCCGAATAGAAAGCCACACCCTGTCGCCCACGCTGCATTCGGGCTCCTTCTGTCTATGAGCGTCCGCATGCGCCTTGTAGGTGTCCTTCGCTTTGGCCAATTCAAAACGCGCCTGCTGCCAGAGTCTATGTAGGGACTCATGATAGGCATGCACTGTAGGTAACTGGCTGTCCCGGGGAACTTCCCAAGCAGAGGTGCGAGGGTGACGGCCGTGGAGACAAAAGAAGGGGGACATGCCAATGGCCGAATGCTTGCTGTTGTTGTACGCGTATTCTGCCAACCATAGCACCGCAGACCATTCCTTCTCCACCATCAGCAGCAGACATCGGAGATACTGTTCCATTGTGTGGTTTGTTCTTTCGGCCTGACCGTCGGTCTGGGGATGGTACGCTGAGGATAAACGCACCTCCATTTCGAGGATCCTGCATACTTCTGTCCAGAAACGGGATACGAATTGTGAACCTCGGTCCGTTATGACCACCGATGGAATGCCATGGAGGCGAACCACCTCGTGCACGAAGACTAAGGCCAGGTCCTTAGCTGTGGGCACTTTCAACAAGGGTACGAAGTGCGCCATCTTGGATAGGTGGTCAACTATGGTGAGAACCGTGGTGTGTCCGGTCTTGGTGATGGGGAGATCAACCACGAAATCCATGGAGATGGTGTGCCAAGGAAAAGGCGGCACTGGAATGGAACGCAGCAGACCAACAGAAGGCTCAGAGCTGTTCTTACCTAACAGACATACTGTACAGTTCGTCACATGAGTTCTAGTGTCGGACACCAGTGTTGGCCACCAAAACTGTCTTTGTACGAGTTCGAGTGTCTTGTGATAGCCGGGATGACCGGAGAGGACATGATCATGGCACATACGGACTGCTCTTTGTTGGCTGGGTGCCCCAGGTAAGTACAACCGTTCTCCCTTAAACAGCAATCCGTCCACCCAATTCGCCCCTTCGTGTTCTTTCGCCAGGACTACCGGATCCGACCGCTTCATGTCCTGTTTCACCTGAGTTAGAAGTCAGAAGATGTTATAACGCCCTGGAAGTGCTTCTCCGATATTATGGGAACCGGCTCGAGGTTTTCGACAGTCTCATCATGGTCGTCCAGCCGTGAAAGGGCATCTGCTTTGGCGTTGTCCTTTCCGGGACGGAACGTGATCACAAAGTTATATTCATTAAAGAATAAGGTCCATCTTAACTGTCGTGCCGTGAGGGCACGGGCTGAACGGAGGAACTGGAGGTTCCGGAGGTCAGTGTAGATGGTCCCTGTGTGTTTGGTGTCTTTCAGCAAATGGTGCCATTCCTCGAATGCCGTTTTGATGGCTAGCAGCTCCCAGTCAGACACAGTGTAGTTGCGTTCCGCTGGTTGTAGTTTTTTGGAATAAAAAGCCACCGGATGCAGTTGTCCTGTGTCGGGGCTTCGTTGGGATAACACGCCCCCTATAGCATCTTTAGAGGCGTCCGCTTCCACTATGAAGGGCTGCTCGGTGTCAGGATGCACCAGCACGGGGGCTATGGTGAAACGTCTTTTTAGTTCTTGGAAGGCACTCTCAGCATTCTGATCCCACCCGAATGGTACACCTTTTCGTAACAAGTGTGTTATGGGAGCCACCAGTGCGTAGAAGCTTGTGATGAATCTGCGGTAGTAGTTGGCAAAGCCTAGGAACCGCTGGACCCCCTTTACGGATTCCGGAGAAGGCCAAGACAAGATGGCTTCTACCTTTTTGTTGTCCATTTGGATGCCTGCCGGAGTAATGATGTGCCCCAAGAACTCCACAGAGGTGACGTGGAAAACACTCTTCTCCAGTTTGACGTATAAACAATGTTTTCCTAGCTGTTGGAGGACAGAACGTACGTGCTGCACGTGTTCTGTGATGTTTTGAGAATAAATCAGAATATCGTCTATATAGACAATACAGAAGACGTCTATAAAGTCCCTCAACACCTCGTCGATGAAGTACTGGAAGGCTGCGGGGGCATTGCAGAGTCCGAAAGGCATAACCTGGTATTCGAACAAACCGAACTTCGTCCGGAAGGCGGTCTTCAATTCGTCCCCCTTTCGGACTCTGACTAGATGGTAAGCACCCCGCAGGTCGAGTTTGGTGTACACTGAGGCGTTTTTTACTTGATCCAGGAGGTTGGAGATCAACGGCAGAGGGTACCGGTTTTTAACTGTGATGGCGTTCATCGCTCGAAAGTCTATGCAGGTCCTCAGATCGCCTTCCTTCATCGACACGAAGAAAAGAGGAGAGGAAACCGGAGACCTGGAATGGCGAATAAAACCGTTGTCCAGATACTCGTCCAAATAGGATCGAAGATGGATGTTCTCCTTTTCTGTGAGAGAATAAATTCTGTTGCATGGCAACGTGGAGCCGGGGATCAAATCGATGCGGCAGTCAAACGACCGGTGTGGTGGCAGTGTATTGGCTCCCTTCTTATCGAATACCTCCGCCAGGTCCTGATATTCCTCTGGTATGATCGTATGGGAAACCATCCCCATGCCATCTACTGGTAGAGACCTCGCCTGAACGGAGCGAGCCCCCAGAAGATTGTCCCTCGTATAACAGGTTTCACAGCAGTATTCTGAATCCAGGTGGATTATTCTGGCCACCCAATCGATTCGGGGATTGTGCTTCACCAACCATGGCAACCCTAATATAAGCTTGAATTGCGGAGCGTCGATGACATCAAAACTGATAGACTCAGCATGGTGGTTGGCAAAAAACATAGTCATGTTCTCGGTTTGATGCCTGATAGGGCCAGAAGTCAAGTCCATTCCATCAACAGCCTTGACCGTTTCGGGTTGCTCTTTTGCCACTGTTTTTATGCCCAAGGCACTTGAAAAACTGGTGTCAATGAAGCTGCCTGTCGCACCGGAATCCAACATGGCGGTTACCAACCAGGTTCTGCCCGCCTGATTCTGTAAGGATACTTCAATGCCTATATGATGACTGCCGTCGAATACTGCAGGGATCGCTGAGGTGTGATACGAAGAACCCAGAGGACGGATACCCTTGTCTACTGGGTTGCCTCGTTTCCCATCTGATCGCCTTTTGTGATGGGCAACGCAAATGGCCGTCTGCCCCTTGGTTTAGAGGGTTTCACCGGACATTCCCGGATGAAGTGTCCGCTTTTCCCACAATGCAGACATTGGTTCTGCTTCCTCCTTTTTTCTCGCTCGTGACTGGTCAACGGCCCTCTGATGCTCCCGATCTGCATGGGTTCTGAAACCTCGACCTGGGGAGAGGATTCGTCCTTGGCTTTTTCAGCGCTCTTGTCTCCGAAGGACAAGAAACGGCTGTCGCTGCTCTTCCCCTTCTCGGTCTTTCTTTCCTGTAGTCGGAAGTTCATCTTCACCACCAAGTCGATGAAAGGACCTATTTCCTCAGGTGGGTTGGGTAACTGTGAGATGAGATCCTTCAGGTCATCACGCAATCCTCGATAGAATACTGACACCTTCTTATCCTCCGGCCAATTGGCCTCGATAACCAGCCGGCTGAAACGGGTGATGTAATGCAGGAGGTCTTGACTGCCTTGTTTTAAGTTAAGCAACTCGTTGTCAGCGGCCTGCACAAAGGTGTGACGAGCGAACATACGCCGCATGGCTTCCTTAAAGGTCGGCAAGTGGTGGAGCATGGGATCGTCGTTTTCCACAAAGGAAATGGACCACTGAGCGGCGTCGCCTCCCATGTATGATAAAATGTAGGCGACCTTGGATGCATCATCGGGCAAGGCCGTGTTTCTGGCCATTAAATGCAGGTGACATTGATGGATGAATATCCCATACTTAGTACTGTCGCCGTAGAAGCGTTCAGGCGGTGCCAGTTGTACAGGATGGGGTGTGACGGCTTGTATGGCGGAGCTCTGATTTGTAGTAGTGGAGGGCCCCCCGAAGGTGAAAGTAGGCGGTCGCAACAACCCTTCTTGGATGACTCTGGGGCTAGGGGTAGTTCCCCAAGGGCCGGCAACCCCGGATGTCATGTGGCTCTGTAAGGAGGATAGATCATGGCGTAGACTAAGGTTCTCGGCTTGCATGGCAGCCAGCATGACTGCTATGTCCTGCAGGGTGACCTCCGGGTCGCCCATGTCGTCTGGGTGGAATAGTAAACGTGGGCTTCGAATTCTGTCAGGTGCCCCACAAGACTTTCCTTTGCTTGTGAAGCAATTCCGCAGAGACGACAAGAGCGCCCGCCCCTATACCCACCTGACCCCCTTGGACCTAGAACCCAACAGGGATGAGATGGACGCAAGGATAGGAGCCAATAAAGGACGTAGAGCAGTGGTGAGTGGAATGGAGCTCTCAGCTTGCAGGACTTCCCGGGGCAACTGGAAAACAAAACAATAACCCGATTGGTAAGCAAACCCCACGCTTGTCTATTAAATATCCCTAAAACACACACAAACGTTCTTCTGCCGGGACTCACCAGTGCTTCTGTATCACACGGTCTTCAGCCATCCGTGTAGTCCCAACCAGAATCCAATAACCCAGGAGAATCTCTCCTGCGTAAGGTTTTAGAGAACAAGCGGTAAAAGTTAGTAACAGTGCTTCTGCATAAGCACTAACTGCAACCAAGGAATAGCGCTCCTGCGCGGTAAAAGTTAGAAACAGTGCTTCTACATAAGCACTAACTGCAACCAATGAATAGCGCTCCTGCGCGGCTCCCCCAATGGAACAAATTAAGGCGCTCCTGCGCTGACCCCCAAGGAACCAAGAGTAAAGCGCTCCTGCGCTGCCCCCAAAAGAAACAAAATGAAGGCGCTCCTGCGCTGCCCTCACGGAACCAAGATTAAAGCGCTCCTGCGCTGCCCCACAAAGGAAAACAAAGTACAGCGCTCCTGCGCGAAGCCCAAATGTAGCAGGCGATGTAGCGCTCCAGCGCGGAATACCAATACGAGTAGGAGAGCGCTCCTGCGCGATTAACACCAGAACAACAGTTACCTTCGTAACGGCGGGAACCAGGAACACTCCTACGCAGCTGAAGCCTCAGAAGAATTCGAAGCACGGAGCCGGCGGGAAACGCGGTGTTTAAGCGTTTCCCCCGGAAGTGCTTCTGTGACCCGCAGTTGGCAGCAGAAGACTAGACCGGGACTCAGCTTCCACCCGGAAGTGAGAATCCCGGCAGTATTGTGTGTGCTTAGCGGGATGTCGGGAAACGGCAAACGCCGTGAACCCGACATTGGAAGAATGGGCAGGAACAGTCAGCACAGAGTTTAGATACTTGGGGATTTACATTGTTAAAGCTCTGGAAAAAATTCCCCAGATTAATCTCAATAGAGTTACTAAAGAAATAGATCGCCTCTTCAGTAGATGGAGGAATCTCCCCTTAACCATTTATGGGAAAATCAACCTAGTAAAGATGGTCATTCTCCCTAAGCTTTCCTACCTATTCACCACTATACCTTTTACCTTTTCAAATAAGAGCATTATTAAGGTGCAGAGTAAGATTGGGAGTTTTGTGTGGGGGGGACAAGGGGGTCCGGCTGGCCTGGAAGAAACTTAGACGCAGACTTAATAAAGGGGGTTGGCCCTTCCCGATATCAGTTTGTATGCGGTAGCATTTAAGTTTAAAAGAATTCGGATGCTACTTGTAAAACGAGAGTAGTCAGCCTGGGGTAGGCTGCTGGGGGAAATGGTGAGAGTCGAAGGAGGGGGAGGTGGTGAGGCCTTTCTATACAAGTTTGGGGCTCCAATCTTTAAGCGAGTACACCTGAAGGTTTTGAGGGCAGCCTTGGAGTTGTGGCATAAGGTTAGACTGAGATGAGGCATAGGATATTATTCAGACCTTGCCCCCATTTGGGACGCGCCCGGAACACCGGGCTGCCTTAGGGACAGTTTGGCGTTGCCTATAAAGAGTGCGGGTATCATCACTTGGTCTGAGATGGCAGATTCCGAGGGGATTCACCCCTGGGAATATTTGAGAACTAGTATTGGTGCATGGTTCTCTAGATTTAAATATCTACAGTTGGTGTCCTGGTTTGACGCAGAAAAAGGGAAAGTAAGAGGGAATGGGGAGATCGAAAGGTTGTGTCAATCCACCCACCCAATAAGGAAAGAAATCTCAGTATGGTATCACCACCTAATAGAAGCCGAAGATCTCGAGATTCCTTCTTTAATGATGGTGTGGAATCAAACCCCCTTTGACCCATAATAGGGTCCCTTTTTGAGCCCTTATTGAAGGTATTATATAAGTATATCAAACCCGCCAATTTAAAAAAGAACCATTTCTTCGTTATCAACAGGCTTTACTATACTCCAGCAAAGATAGCCAAGTTCATCCCAGCCCCACTTCCTAAGTGCCCAAGATGCTTGTCATATTTAGCCAACGACTTACACGTCTTTTTTGAGTGTCCGGAATTGAAAATCTTCTGGAAGGAGGTTGGCAACTCTCTCCGAGATATTTTTAAGATCAATATTGATGTCAATTTGCCACTAGTCTTTTTTGGGGATGATGGTATAATCTGTCAGACAGTTCCACAGTTATATAGAGGCCTACTATTATATCTGGTTCTATTAGCTCGGAGAGAGATTTGCAAGAAATGGAAAGATCCCCTATCGCCGAAAAGGGAGGACTGGCTTAAAGCCACATTTGCTATGGCCCAATTGGAATATGAAGGCGTAGAGGATAAGCCATTAAACATCTGGCATCCTCTCATGACTTGGGGTCGTAATTTAAGATTAATATAGCTGGTCCTATGATTACACCAAGCTCCCTCACAAAAAGGGATTGGTCGGGTGACCAAAGCGAGTGCGGTAAGCCGGGAGGCCCACAGATCGTTACAGCAGCTTCAAAAGACCCGCAGAGGCTTATGAGATGAGGACCAAAAAATTAAAAAAAGATAACATGACATGTCCAGTTACATATGTATAAACACAGTATGTGCATGCCTCGGCTGCTTTATGGGTTGATAACATGACATGTCGAGTTACGCATGTATAAACGCAGTATGTGCTTGCCTCAACTGCTGTATGCATTGATAACATGACCTGTCCAGTTACGTGTGTATAATTGCAGTGTACTTGTGTATAAACACAGTATGCGCATGCCTCAGCTGCTGTATGGGTTGATAACATGACATGTACAGTTAGTATGAATAAACACAGTATGTGCATGCCTCGGCTGCTGTATAGGTTGATAACATTACATGTCCTTTAACGCGCGTACAAAAAAGCCAGGTTGCTATTTCGTAATTGCAAATTATTGTGATTATCAATTAGGAAATCGCAAACAGTTATGTACAAAAGTGTGTCAGGCACTGTCTGCGATTCCCAACGGGTCGCAAATGGACCTGCCTCATCAATATTCATGAGACAGGTCACATTTGGCAACCGATTAGGAATGGCTACAATCAGGAGACCACCATGTCTGCGATTGCTTTTTAAATGAAGCAATATTAATTCTTGTAATGTAGCCCATTTTCCTTAAAGGGGAACAGGCTGCCTTACAAAAATAAAAGGTTTTCTGCCTGCTCTTAAAAGTGTTTTTACCTACATTGACAAAGGGGAGCGGGTCCATTGGGGACCCTTTCCTGCTTGCAAATGGGTTACCGACTCCTCTACGGAGTTGGTAAATTATTAATGTTTTGTTACCGCATTCCGGTTGCAAAACATTCATACATACCACTGTTGTTCGGTATTAGGAAGGGTCACCCTAAACACTCCCCTTCCTAATAACCAATCGCAAAAGCAAAATAAGGTTCGGTAACAAGTTACTGAGTTGCATTTTGCTTTTTGTACATGGCAAAATGCACTTTACTGGTCTCTAATGACCCACTAGGCTGTTTGCGACCGGTTAAATGCTTCATACATCAGGCCCTACAAGTCCAGTTATGCACGTGTATACACAATCTGTGCTTGCCTCAACTGCTGTATAAGTTGATAGCATTACATGTCCATTTAGGTACGTATAAACACAATATGTGCTTGTCTCGGCTTTTGTATAGGTTGATAACATTAGGTCTCCATTTATGCATATATAAACAGTATATGCATGCCTCGGGTGCTGTATAGGTTGATAACATTGCATGTGCACTGTCTGCATATAAGGTATAAGCTTCATCGGGCACTGAGATTTTCTAATAAGTACATCGTTCAAGTTCTTCCTTTGAGATGGACCAAATCTTTTCGGTCTCAGCAGCTTCCCTATGGAATATGCTGTCTGCCATCCACAAGGACTGATAGAGCTGACGGCTGCTTTTCACTTGTTCCCCAGATTTTGTCGCAGGCTGGCCCTTATCAAGGAGGCCCTCGCAGCCGCTCTGTACACGCTTACTCCTACTCAGGAACCACTTATACTTATGCCCTGAAGAAGTTCATCTTTATGAACGAAACGCGTTGGCTGACAATTTCCTATATTTGGATTTTTGCAATAAAGGATTGCTTAAAACAACTTAACAAAGACTATCAGGCACATGCATCAAGCACAAAACCGGTCACAAACGGGCAGATTCTCAGAATCTGCCCCTTTGCGACCGGTATTTTTGCATTTGGGATGCATCATCCCAAATGCAAAAATCGCTATTTAAGGAATCTCAAAATTGGGATTCCTTAAATAGCGATTGCATTTAAGGAATCCCTAATTGAGATTCCTTAAATGCAATGCATTACAGTTTAAAAAATAGCGATTTCGCTATTAGCGTGAGCAAATTACCATGAGGCAGGACTTCATGGTAATTTGCGAAAACTTAGAAAAAGGCACTTATTTGCATTTTTCTAAGTTTCATGTTGCCCACACACATGCCCTTAGAGCATGTGTGTATGCAACATTTGTGCAGAGTGAACATACATGGGTGCAATAGGGTGTCATTTTGACACCCTTGCACCATCGAAATTGCGGGAGCAATTTGCGAGTACCTACTTGTACTCGCAAATTGCTCCCGCAATCTCTAATTCATTCCTATGGGCCTGGAGGCCCATAGGAATGAATGGGAAGACATTCGCTAGTTGCAATTAAGGAATTTGTGGGAATCGCTATTTCTTTAGCGATTCCTACATGCATAGGGTTTTGCTATTCCTTAATTGCGATTCCTTAATAATCGCTATTAAGGAATCGCAAAACCCTATGATGATGCATGTGCCTGTATATGACTTATTGAAAATAACTCTTTACTTATAGGGGTGGTGCACCACTCCACTCTTAGGCTCCTCCTCTGTATGGAACCTGGCCGTTTTACCTACAGAAAAGAAAATAGTGTTTAGATATTTAACTATTATGGTTTCTTTTAAGTGCCACTGCAGAACAGTTTCTGGCGGTAGGTATCCAATAATGCCTTAAAGCCTCAGGGCAGATTGTCACTTTTTAAATACTTTCAGAAATAAGTATATCCCAAGTTTCAGTTAGTCTAGTACGAATTTCACAGTGTGTAAAAAGACAGTAAAGGTTCCTGTATAGAACAGGCTATCTGTTTGTTAATCTAACATAAGTATAGGACAGCTTTCAAGAACATTGTAGCACTTTCTTTCAAAGAACAAAAATCTGAATTAATTCTACAGGGATAAAACATTTTATAGACTGAAAACTCTTGAAATATTTATAAATATTTCTGGAACTGGATATGATGAGCCTGGATTCCGCGAACTAGGAACAGACAGACAGGAACCCTTTTTTAACTACAGACTGAGCCTAACGCACTGGACAGGTCAAGCGTTTTAAAGCTGTTTGCCTGCACGACCCAAGCATGACCCAACTCCCAGGGCAGTGCATGTGATCTTGGTGAGACCTCAAGCCTCTTGTCCTCCTTGCTTTGACGCGCTGATTTGCTACACATTGTTTGTGAACAGTGATGCCAGATTTGGCTATTTCTCACACAAACTGGCAACAATTTCCCCATCTGTGCAGAAAAAACAACTTCCCCTCACGCGTGGGACGAATTTGGGGGCAACATTTCTGAATTCAGCCCCGCCGGCCCAGTATCATCTTTAGGTCTCTGCTGGACCCACCTCCATGGAAGAGTCGCCAATCATTCAAAGTGCGAAAGCGCTACCCATGGCAGCCCTGCTCCAATAGGTCGGCTTATTCCCCTGGTGATCTAACCAAAGTGGTCAGAGGCCGCATCTGTCATCCTTGTTTTCTTTTTGATCCGATGGTGATGGCTGCCACAAACAAGCCAGTGGCCGCCTCCAGCCCTTCCTTCGTGCTGCATTACACAATGAAACAGTGCACAGTGTTGCTTGAGGAGAGAGCACATTCAAGGTGGACAGACTCGGGGGAATAAAGCGAGAACCATTATGGGACCAGGAGGTTAGTGCAGCATTAGAATTGTGAATTATAATTTTGTCTTGTTATAAAGATGTGGGGGCAGATTTATGTTCCCTGGCGCATCCCTGCAAATCAGCATAGATGCGCCAGGAAAGATGTATCACGCAAGTTTGCCCTTGCGCCACCGCAGATGCACCGCATTTACAATGCGGTGCATCGTGGCGCAAGGACAAGCAGATACGTGACGCATCTGCCGGCGTAAGGTTGGCGCAGTGCTGAAGTTGCGTCGCAGGCGCGACGCAACTCCAGCACTGTTCCAACCTGCCCTAGCCTTAACATGGTGCGTCAAGCCTTACGCCTGCTTCAAGCAGGCGCAGGGTTTTGGCGCATCAGCGTTGGGAAAGTGACTCAGTGAAATCTTATAGATTTCACTGAGTCACTTTTCAGTGGCGTTCCTGCGACGGAACGCCCCCCCTGTGTAGAAACGCCCACATGAAACCTGACGCAGGTTTCACGTGGCGCAGGGCTTTACACCGTGACGCATCTCCATAGATGCGTCACGATGTAAATGGGGCGCAACATGGCGCAGGGTTTATGCCGCCGCTGCGTCACAAAAGTGACACAACGGCGGCGTAAAAGGGGCGCAAGTCCCTCATAAATCGCTTTAGGATGGCTGTAATCTGAGGACATGTTTCACGTTTATGAAGAAAGACTACTTTCAAAACCTGTGCTTTACCTACTGATCAGGAGGAACATTATACCGAAATGCATAGCAGATCACGTGGCACTTACCAGAGCATGACATTTAAACCTCCAGGATGTCGATTCTACTCAGAATGTATTGGGACTAGTGAGCTTCTAGGTGATTTAAGGACAGTCAGTCCATTTTGTTCAGCAAGCTTATCTTCCATGTGGTAGTACAGATAGAGACGCATACAGTAGAATAGGTCTGGGCAATACAAAGGTGTTCCCTATAACAGGAACCAGAAGGTGAAGTTTTAAATAGAGTTTGCTGTTCCACTGTTCACAGAAGAGAGTAGAACCGGAGTCGAAATGAGAAGCCACCTTGGGCGATCTGATGGGGGCTCAGGCGTTCTCTCAGATGTGAGCTAAGGTCGCATAGTTGGGATCGTCTCATACGTCTGACAGACCTGCCCGGTCCCAGTCTGACACCCGGGCCCTTTTCATATGTGTTGTGAACAGAAGCCATACCCTATCGTATAGACACAGGAGCACCATACGTGAATGATGCAGCCCTTCCAAAAGGCATGGGAGGCCCCAAAGATCGGTTTGAGTTTGGTGGTGGGAGGTACCATCAGGGCATGATGAACACAGATGGCTGGCTTGATCCTCCTCCACCGTATTGCAGACCACGAGTCCTCTGACATGTCATCTCTGCGTCTCTCTTCCACTGCAGAATAGATTGTTTGGATTGAGTTTTAAGCCTTTGAGGGGTTGTAAAGCCAGGTGATGCCCTTTGCCCTGATCCTATTAAGGAATAAGGCTTCTAGTTAGGTGCCCTTCCTGCGGAGCTTTACTTCGAGATCCCTGCTCGACCCCCAAAGCCGTCACTGGGTTAATCAGAAAGTTTCTGTACTGGGTAAGTTGAAACCGTGACTCGTTGCTTCAGTGGATGGCGGCTTCTCATCTTCAAAGAGTTCTAGTTGATTTGGCGAAGTTCCATGTGCAGAAAGGGGAGTCTAACATGCCTAATGGAAAGTCTGGGTTCTGTGTGACAGAGGGAATACATGTGTCATAGACCCTTTCTGTCCGGTGACCTGTTACTAATAATCCAGGATTGCTGTGGATTGGAGAGGGGTGCTTGTCCCTTACCGAGCTCTGCGACCGACAAAACCACAAGTGCTGGAGTGGAATGGGGGAGTCTGTTTGTTCTCACGGAATCCAGGTTTTCAGGTCTAGATTATGTTTCCAATATAAGGTTGGGTGAACTTGAGCAGCCTGGACATATAAACGTATACCCGATAAGACAAAGCCTCCCTCAGCTAAAGGGTGGAACAAGGCTGTTTTAGGGACCCCAGCTTTCTTCCCCTTCCAGATGAATGTTACCAACGTGTTGTGAATCGGAGCCAAGGTAGAAACGGGGAACCGCAGAGGTAGGGACTGTGCAACATAAAATAGATGGGGAAAGTAGATTTATGTATATGCCTGCTATTTGCCCTACCTATGAGATCACAGCCCTGCCCCATTGGAGGGTGAGGGATAGATTTCAGGCATACAGAGACTTAGTACTAGGTGAGAGGTATTTGCCCAAATATTTTATGGAGGTGTCAGACCAAACAATGCCTTCTGTGGTTACCCCATATCTGGTGCAGTGTTGGGGGTCTGCAACTCTCATGACCCTGGATTTGGCGTGATTGATATGGAACCCTAGACTCCTAAATACCTGGTCAGCTCATTTTCAAGAGCTTGCAGTGAAGTTGCCAGTTCTGTGACAAAGCCCAAAATATGCATAAAAAGAGCCAGTTCATGCTCTATCCCACCTATCTTAATGCCTCTGATGTCCGGGTTTCATGGGCTCTACTGAACTAAAGGCTCCATAGAGAGTAGAAACATAAAAGGAGGGGTAGACAGCCCTGTTGAGGGCCTCTGGATATGAGGATAGGGCCAGAGAGCTCACCATGTATTTTTATTTCAGTGGAAGGTCTGATGTCGAGTGGTGTATGCAGGTTTTTTAAAAACATTTGAGCTCATAGTTGTCTTATCTAGGACTTTGGACTAGAACAACCAGTCAACTTTGATAAGAGCCTTCTCCTTGTCAATCAGAGGTGGACTGTCGGCAGTTTGTGTGTTTCAGCCACCTCGATGTCAGAAGCTAGTCATGTATAGACCCCGGCTTGCCATCCTCTAAGGAAGCCCGACTGCTGAATAGAAATTACATTAGGCCAGAGTGTGTGAACTTGTCTGACCCGTAAAGAGGGGAAAAGTTTTACATCATATTTGAGGAGGGATTGGGCGATAAGACCCACAGTCTGAGGGGGTCGGTGTCTGGTTTGAGATGCGAGGGCAACATAGAATCCATGCTGTCATAAGGAGTTGAGAACCGTTCTCAGGGACTCTTCCTGCAGATCTGTATAAGATCTGTAGACAGTTGGAAAGCCATCTGGGCAAGGGCCTTGAGGCTTGCCATATTTGTATTTCCTTCTCATATTTCTTCTCACATGGTTTTCTGTTCCAATTTTGAAAATAAATCATTCAGTCATTTAATATAAATCTAGAACTTCACTGAAAGTTATTGAACATGTTTTGGAATAAGCTTTTATGAACAAGACAACTCAAAGTAAAATAATAAAGAGGAAAATGTCCCTATGTGGTATTCATCTCATATCTCACTCATGGCGCTGGGATTTGGATCAGTTTAGGTAATCTGGGTAGGTGAACCATTTGACGTTGCAAGACAAAGTGTTTGTAAAGTCCAAATAATCGAGAAAACTAACATATAAACAGACTACTTAAAGTGGACAGAGAGTTGTGTAATATTAATGCTTCCAGGCTTGCCATCGAACCGTAGAAATATATGGAGCATGGCGAGCCTTTGTGGTGACCCACAGTTATGTGCTGTTGACGGTGACGCGCAGGGTACCAGGCTGGAAAGCGAAGCATCTGGTGCTGGTGACATCCCGCATCTCTGTAACCGGTGAATATAAACCTGGCACAGCAAGGTGGGAGGTGGAGAATATCACGCGGGCCCTGTGACTGTAGCGATTAATGCTCGTACTGTCCTTATTTTGATAGTCCTCATTATACTCGACGCACTTAGTTAAGTGGAATGTATGTTCTTTCAGGTATGATTGCGCAGTCACTAGGGTTGTTTAAGTATTGCAAATGTGGTGACTGGCCTTGCTTGAATACATTGCTTTGTATTTAGTATGACTTGAGATCTCACTTATCAATTTATTATTTTAAAAAAATCAATTTCAATGATTTGAAGAGCAAAACACAAAAAAATACAGCAACAAGCATTCATCAAAGAAATGAGCAAAGGGTGGAATATTTAATTTAATTCACAAACAATTGTAATTTGTCTAATTTATATTTAACTTAAATGGGAAGGTTGGAGCTTTTGTAAATTAAATTGAGGCCACCCATTGTCCATGCTATATTCTCTTTTGATGCACTTGCACTGTCCCCCGAATCAATCTGAGGATATCAACTTAACATTCCTTCACATTTACAGAACGTTTACAAGTTTTCAATTTACACTTAGGTTGTTTATTTAATGCAGTTTATTACTCTATCTTTTATATTCTTTCATTTCAAAGCAGTAGGGGACCCCTGAGTATTTCTTTACTTCGTTTTTGCGAGCCTGCTAGAGAGCAGCAGCCTCACAACTGTTACTTTTGTAAATATGACATAAAAATCGAAATCAGCTGCATATTTTGAGGTTGTTTTGGGGGTTGATGGCTATACTTTTTGGGGGAAAGTGCAGCACCTCAAATGCATGAGCACATGCCGCAGCCATGAATTGTGTATATATAAAAAAAAAAATAGACTTTGCTGGAAGACCTAGGATGGGTAAAAAAAAAAAATCAAAAATGTATTATCACGTCTAACTCTAAAGGTTTATGCACTGTACCACCTTGGTGCATTCACTTCAGCCCCTCACCAGCGGTAGTAAGTCCTATGTAAGGGCCCATAGCACACTATACTACCATACTTTAGTAAAAGGTGTCAAGGCGTGGATTAACTGAACTTCATAAATAAAGATGCCAGCTAGGCATGACTCGGTCAGTTTTTCATAATCTGCGGTTTGCAGCTGTGGTGCTGCTACGTCTGTGTCTTTAAGGAGGTTCTGCTGGCTGCTAACATGAGTTCCACACCGCTTGAAAGTGGCTGTGGCTGGAACCTGCCAGGAAGCAGAGAGCTCAAGTCCTTGAAAGAAAGCACAGTGAATATGTAAATCATTAGTTTACAAAATATGTTTTATGCAGTAAAAGTCAGGCTGTCAGAAAAGTTGCAATAAAATTGTGTCAAATACTTTTAAGCCTATCCAGTGAGATCTTGGTGATCAGAAGAACAGAGTTTATCATCACCTAGAGACCAGACAACAAGCAGAGTGTGCTACGTCAGTGTAGTGATTATTACTACTACTAAACGGACACAAATCTATTTGAAGGGCATAGGGATGGCTCCTTTGTGGGTTTATGAATGACGGAAATAGCTGCCAACATGAATTTGCCAAGGCCACCATCTACTCTATATGCACCATAAGCAAGGTAAATGACATGAGGTAATCTCTTTTGGTGAGATATTTTCTGTGTAACATACCATATTAATGCTGGTAGGATCTCGGGAAGCAATTTAACCTCTTTGTCCACACTTCTTTTGCATTCCTTTCTTTGTTATGAAGTTTCAGCAAAGTTGTGTCTGTAATTTATTGGTGAGGAGTCATTTTGCTTTATTCTCCCTCTCCTTCTCGTGATATTTTGAGCCCATTCTCCTGAGAACGTAATGTGCCTTACATATAGTTTTAATTTATCCTCTCCTGGCAATCAACTTTTTCTAGAGCGCTTGCATTCTTCTATTTGGACACTGTCTCTTCCAGCTCACCGATGAGCTTGACTGTGGGTGATTCCATCACGGATTTAAGTTGTGCAACCTCATTTCTCTGAACTTTTGCTCCGTTATTTAGAGCTAGATCTGTTGTCTGCTGGTACTCACAACCAAATTGGCTTTTTGTAAGGAGTTGTAAACCTCCACCCGCTCCTGACCCCTATTTCCTCTGCCTCTTCTACTTCGCTGGCCTTGTAAGTAGACCATGGCCTCTTACGCTCAAGGGCCCTCCACAAACATCCTTCACCCCCAAACAGCCATCTATCAACACGCGGGCTAGCTGGCCCTAAGTGCACTGCACTGCAGCAAAAAGGGAGCAGATCACCATCCGAGGGTGTGTGTTTATCCACACATCAGGCAGGCGCATCTCTTCCAACCACGATTTCCCCCACAATTGAGTCTGATGCTGTTCCCACATACTTATGCTGTGATTGGTCTATGTCAAAAAGTTATTGCCTTTATCCATTTCTGGTGAACAAGGTATTCCCCAAACACGGACTTCTTTTTCACTGCATTGTTTCATTCACCATATTCTTCACTTGGCGTTTGTCTGTTACGTTTCTTGAGTAGCGTGTCTTGTTTTGCTGCTGCTTCTGCCTCTCCCTCCTTGGATCTAAGGGTTGTCTATTGTGGCTCCCATTTGGAGTAATAGTTATGAGTTTTATGGCGGACTAAACGTCTAGTTTCTCTCATTGCACTCCCTCCTACTCAACTGGATCTTTTGATGCTGGTAATATCTGTAGGTATATCACTGTGGACCAATTGGTAAATCTGCCTTACTCCTGCACATATTTGCTGATGGTTCCTTAGATTTGCTAACTCAAAAGTCAACACCAGAATCATTGCAGCTGTAGGGTTTTTCTTGTGTGTACTGACAAATGCGTGCTTGGGTTTGATGACGAACGCCCTTCCCACATTTGGAGCAGGACTATGGTTTTTCTCCTGTGTGTACTCGCTGATGCCTTTTGAATGTTGATAAATGCCTGAAGCTCTTTCCACATTCACTGCAGCTATATGATTTTTCCACTGTGTGTTTGCTGATGAGCTTTTAGATTTGATGAAAAAGTACAGTTCCTACCACATTCACAACAGCTATAAGGTTTTTCTCTGATATGTGTTCGCTGGTGGATCCTTAAATTTGAAGACTGACTACAGCCCTTTCCACAGTCACTGCACATGCATGGTTTTTCCCCGGTGTGTATTCGCTGATGGGCTTTTAGATGTGCTAACATAGTAAAGCTCTTTCCACATTCACTGCATACAAATGGTCTTTCTCCTGTATGTTTTCGTTGATGAACCATTAAAAGTGATAACTGATTGAAGCTTTTCATGCATTCACTCCACCTGTATGGCTTTTCTCCTGTGTGTATTCGCTGGTGGTTCTTTAGATTTGAAGACTGACTGAAGCCCTTTCCACATTCACTGCACACGTATGGTTTTTCTCCTGTATGTGTCCACTGATGCCTTTTGAAGCTTGATACGTCTCTGAAGCTCTTCCCACATTCAAGGCACCTGTATGGTTTTTCTCCCGAGTGTATTCGCTGATGGCTTTTTAGATGTGCTAACATTGTAAAGCTCTTCACACATTCACTGCACCTGAAAGGCCTTTCTCCTGTATGTTTTCGTTGATGAACCATTAAAAGTGACAGGTGATTGAAGCTTTTCATGCATTCATTGCACCTGTATGGTTTTCCTCCTGTGTGTGTTCGCTGATGGATCCTTAGGTTTGAAGACTGACTGAACCCCTTCCCACATTCATTGCACACGTATGGTCTTTCTCCTGTGTGTGCTCGCTGGTGGATCCTTAGGTTTGAAGACTGACTGAACCCCTTCCCACATTCATTGCATACATATGGTTTTTCTCCTGCGCGTACGCGCTGTTGTGTCCTTAGGTATGATTTAGTAAAACCTGTCCCACGTTTATTGCACATCTGTGTTTTTTCGGCTGTGTGTGTCTGATGATGCCTTTTGAAGGTTGATATTTGTCTGAAACTCTGCCAACATTCACTGCATCTATATGGTTTTCCTCCTGCATGTATTTGCTGATGGTTTCTTAGTGTTGATGAACATGTAAAGCTCCTACCACATTCACAACAGCTGTAAGGTTTCTCTCCTGTGTGTGTTCTCTGGTGTCTCCTTAGAACTGAAGAATCAACAAAACTTTTTTCGCATTCTCCACAGGTGTAGGGTTTTTCGCCTGTATGTATTAGCTGATGACCCAGTAGCCGTGAAGATCGATTAAACCTCTTATCACATTCGCTGCAGCAGTAAGGTTTTTCTTGTCTGTGTGTTTGCTGATGGGTGCTTAGATGTGATGACTGAGTGAAGGTCTCCCGACATTCTGTACAGCTGTATATTTTTTTCTCCCCTTTGTGTGTTCCCTGATGGCACTCTAGCTGTGATGACAAACTGCAGCCCTTCTTACATTCACTGCCTGCATATAGTTTTGTTGTTGTGTTTAATGTCTCTGGGCTGAGTTCAATTTTGTTTACAGTGGGGGGTGGCGTTTGCTGATAAACCATAGTGACGAATGACACAAAGCTATGCTTCCCCACATTTAGAACAGACATGTTGGATTTCTTATAGGTGCTTGACAAGTTAATATTTACTAGTGTGAATGCCCCCCATTGATATGTGCATCAACACTTTGGGTTCCGTTTTTGCACTCAGGTGACAGGAAAGTGAACCTTATTGCTGGGACTGAGCATGTTCAGCCAAGGTTTTCCTTTGCAAAGAGCAGACGATTCATTCTTTTATCCTTCCATTGCCTGGTTCACAATCCATGCACTTCAAAGCGTTTGTCTTACTCTGGCTGCTGTGGGCCATCAACTATGTGGGCTTTATAATGGACAAGCACAACAACATGGATGCTATTAACTTCGAGGGAGAAGAGCAGTGGCTAGTAGAACATAACCCCATATTGGCCGTTGCATAGGGTGTGAATATACATCTCTAGTATCACCTTCATTTGTTTTTGTGAATGTGAAATATGAGCTCTGTAATGCAGAGACCGCTCACATTATTGAATCCAAGCCATTGCTCTTAGTTGTCTTTTGGGCCATCAGACTATTCATGCCAGAGTTTTCATACTGCATTATTTTTGTTTCTGATTAACGACAGCTGTAATCTCTGGCTCGCGCTTCAGATAGCTGGTGGGATTCGCTGCTCATTCACAATGTTTGATCTTTACATTTATCCTGGGGTCTGCGGTCTGTTAGACGTAAAGATATTGAAATCACTAAAAGGATAGTTAGCATACAGAAAGCCTAAATAAAAAACATTGTAACATACTACCCTTTAATACCATCTGAAGTATACCTAACATTAGAATGTGCGCCGATACAAGACATCTTTAAATGAATCTCCACCCAAAGTACTCAAGGTGTTAACAAAGTTTTCTAGTATCAAAGGACAGCCCCTACAACCAAATATGAGCAAGGAAAATACAAACTCAATCACAGAAACACATACATCCTAAACACAAGTAACAAAGGCCAAAATGAGGATGGGTTAACAATTTATTTGTTTTTATTTTGAGTTTTTTTTTTTTATAAAGCCTAAACAAAACCAAAGGCTATCGACGCGCTTCGCTTGAGGCACAGGGAGATAAATGCTCTCTGCTGACATGTCTGGTTCTGCAGGCCACGTAACACAAGGGGAGAGATGCAAGGTAAACACATTAAAGGTGCAATGGCCAACAGTACCCAGCCACTTAATTGGACCCTGCCAACTTTGAACCGCAAGGATACTCAAATCCTTGAGTGCCCATTAGACTGGATGAGGAAGCCTCACTAACTAGCTGTGGCATGCTTTCTCACAGGTGATCACATCCCACCCTGGTAAGATGGTACTACCAGGCAGACTCAACCGCATGCAGAGGGAATTCATTAGAATAACTGGATGGGATGGGATCCAGATAAATTAAAAATACCTCAAGGTAAACCTAGGATAATACCTTTATTAGTTGCAATTAAAAACCTACAAGAAGGGATGGTGAATGATTGCCATGACCCAACCATCCATATTGACAACATGTCTCTGCCCACATACATGGCGGCACCAGTCAGAAGCATTCATCATGGCCAAAAGGGGATCTCTAGTTCCTACATCAAATCAGTGCACGGTGAAAGACTGTCAGATTTAAATTCAGAAATGTGACTGTAGTGCTATAATTCTCATATTTTCCTTATTTAGGTATCCCTCATTATACTCTATGTACTTATTTAAATCGAATGCATGTTTTTTCCATTACAAATGCATAGTTACTGACGAGTGAGGAGGTAAGATGGTGTCTGAGTGAGATCGCAGCTCTACCCTCTCCCCCAGCCGGATCTCTAGCTCTCTTACCTGCCGTCTGATGGTGAAATAGTATGTGGGGTGGAATATGCTCAAACACTAGGCCCTGGAGACTGACTGCCGCAACCGGGTTTGTAAATGGAACGCCGGAGCAGGCTGTGCTCGTTGGTACGCACTGGGCCGGCTGCTGCTCTCAGCAGCTTCAATGGATTTATGGCGGTGACTTACTGATTCGAGACTGACCCTCCTCCCTTTTGCTCCGCTGCGAGGGCGCCCACTAACAACACCGGGACAAAGGCAGCAAGCAACGGACTGCGGCTTCAGTTGTTGCTGCTTCATCGCTGATGACCGCACAGCCCCTCCCCCGGCGCAAGACCGCTCTGGAAGGTCAGACTGGCTGTAAGAAAGGGGATAGCTAATCTGGGAAAGGAGAAAAAATTGAGAAAACTAAAACAAGTACATAAGCGAACCTCCAGGGACGTTGGAGGGTCCCAAACCCTAATTGCTAACTTATTCTCCTCCTATGGGACTGCTGACATGTTTTCAGATGGCCAGACAGGGGGGCTGAAAAGCAAACTACCACCAACATTGATGCTCCTCGCGAAAGGCCAAATACCCAGTTGGAAGACCTGCACCTAGAAGAGCGCACAGGGGACTTACAGGAAGGTGATTCTGGCTCTTGGTTACAAATAAATGAAGAGAGCTTCTTAAGAGGCACCGCCTTTGAAATGGGACAATATGAACGAGGCAACTGGAGCAGTAACACCTAGTGATGTTAAGCCCCTGGCTGATAAAGCTACCAAGGGCAAGCCAGAAAGTGACTCTATAGAGCATGCTATGTCCCCCGATGTGCCGGAGAAGTTCTTGTCGGTTACAGATGACCCAGACATCTCTGATTTCAGTACATCTGTCAAGTAGAGAAGGGGGAGCCAAACAGAATAGCAGCTCCGGGCAAGAATATTCAACGTGTCTTCTACAGCAAAGAAAATCTCTCTTCAAAAGGGGGAAGAAAATGAAGGAAAAGACCCCATGTGAAGTATCCGAGAGAGGCAGAACGGGGCACCTGAGGTGGGACTATTTTGCCACACAGCTTAACGCCCCAGGGGAAGGGGAGAAAATGGAAGAGAATTGGCAGAGTCGGCCCTTGCAGGTGCTTGTGGTATATCAGAAGTTAGGAGCATGAGGGATCCCTCTCTCTCTATGATTTTTCAGTCTATAAAAAACTTCCAGGAGGAAGTCAAGAGTGATAACTGTCAAGACCGACTTGCTGCTAAAAAACTGCATGGGTACAATTAGGAAAATCGGGAAAACATGTACAGATATTGCCGAGAGAATAGTCATGGTGGAAAGTCAGACGGAAAGCCTCGAAACAGAAGTGGTGGTCCTTAAGGCTCAGGGTGTAACGCAGGAGGGCATATTAAAGGAGATGATGTGGAAGCTCAAAGAGCAAGAAAACCGGCAACGCTGTAATAACTTATGATTCCTGGGGGTACCGGAAGGGGTCGAGGGAAATTACACTAGAAAATATATGGTCCCCTTATTAAGGGGTGCATTCCTTGAGATGGCCTCATTGGATTGGGACAAAGAAATCCAGCAGCCCCACAGGTTTTCACTAATGTTGTCAAAACGTATCTCTAAAGAACCAGAACGACCACGGGCAATGCTGGTGTACTTCGGCAACTTTTTGCTACGGCAAATGGTTAATGACCTGGACCATCCCACTGCAAAAAAAGAGAACATGAGGGAGTGACCTTTTTCAATAGACCGGACTTTGCTCATGCCACAGTAGAACTAAGGTGGCGTTTAAGGCAGCTCTTTGCTCAATTCCAAAAATTGGGAGTCAAGGTTTATCTGCAGAACCCGGCCCAGGTGAAGACTGTCTTCAGGGGAGAAACTTGTAGTTTCATTTCAGAAATTCAGGCATACCTAAAAGATATCAGGGGTGAGTCCGGGAGTGGGGTTTAGTGAAGCCGGGTATTATTTAGGGTTAACGGTGTCACCCGTGATGGAAAGGAAAAGAAAGTCTGTTTGGGGTGGTGCTAGAATAGACCGATTCCCTTTTGATTTTGTTGGATGGCAAATCAATGAATGATTGATTGATTTAACCTTTTGGGTGGCTGGTGAGAAGTGGGGGAGAGGTGGGGGTGGAATTGTGTCAGATGTCATCATCCTGGCTCAGGCAGGGGCCTGGTTGCCTTTGTTTTTGGTGGTGGGAGGTTGGGTGGGTTTGGTTGTGGGAGGTTGGGTGGGTTTGGGGGGGCTCAGATGGGTGGGTGGCTCGCATGCTGGTGGGCGGGGTTTGTGTTTCACGGTTATTTTTTGTAGCAAACATGGTCTTCGGGAGTAAGTTGATATGCACTATGATTTTCTTTCCTGAGAACGCATGGGTAAATTACGTATAGCTACCATTAATATCTGTGGGCTAAACAACCTTAAGAAGCGATAGAATGTTGCGATGGGGTTACAATTGGTAGCAGCATACATTATATGTATGCAAGAGACCCATATGGATGGTGCATAGCTCCACCTATTAAATTTGATGGGATATAGGCTGGTTGGGGGGACAACACAGAACACCCGGACGCATGGTATGGCTATTTTGGTGTGCAATACCAACCTGCAATTTATTCGCATAATTGCCGATAAATTTGGCCGAGATTACGTGCTTGTCTCTCACTCTTTAATCCATAACTGCTCATTAGCAATAACTCCTCGTATACTCTCGGATCATAACCCACTAGTGGTAGAAATCAAGGGGGAAGAATTCAAAGGGAATATCTTGGAGTTTTGAGTGAGCTTTACTGGTCAATGAAAATTACAGTAATCATATGATGAAGTGGATCCCTATATTTTTTTCAAGATAACTTGGGGAGCACAGCAATAGACATTTATGGGATTACCTGAAGGCAGAGATACTGAGGGAAACTTTAAGTTCTCGCTGGATGTCAATAGGTAAGGGCGACATCTATTATGGGATCTTCAAGCGGATTTGGCTCAGGTTGAAGAGGATCTGGTTATGGCCTTACGACAGGGGGGTGACTTGGGGGAAGCCCAAGCAAAGGTGGCAATGTCTAAATATGCTAGTCAGGAAATCATGGCTAAAAAGGCCGCCGATAAGCTTACTGTTTGGAAAGAAAAATCCTACGAATGCAGATCAGGCACCACCTGGCCATTGGAACTAGGCAACCAAATATGCAAAATCTAATCTGGGAGATTCGGGATCCTATTGTGGGATTGATCACTGACCCAGTCAAAATTAGGGCATCTTTTCATCAATACTACCAAACTTTATACTTGGACAATGTCATGGGGAGCCCTGGGGAGATTAAGGAATATTTAGACGCAATTCCCCACTACCAATTTTCTCTTGCAGACCCAGAGCAGTTAGTAATTACCCACAGTGGATAGAGATCCTTTTGTGGATGAACAGTCTTCCAAGCGGTAAAGCTACTGATGCGTATAGTATTCCCACTGGATTTTATAGGCTATTCGCTCAACAACTTAAGGAGTGCATGATTAAATTGTTTGATCATGTTTTTAAGGGAGGAAGGCCTCAAGTTCCTGGCCGTCTGCCAAAATTGTGGTAGTCCCCCAAAAAATAAGCTGATAGTGGAACTTGGATCCTACCGCCCAATCACCTTGATCAATTGTGATTCTAAAATATACACTAAGATCCTGGCTTTTCGTTTAGCGCCAATGTTACACAAGGTTGTATCAGCTCGACAACATGGGTTTATCCCAGGGAGGGGGGACAATAGATCATGTACGGAGGGTGATCTCGCTTTTTGATGCCACCTGTATAACAGGAGATCCAATAGCCTTAATTTTACTTGACGCAGAAAAAGCCTTTGACAGGGTCTCCTGGCAATTTTTGAGGGCAGCGCTGTCAAGGGTGAGTATCGGTGAAGGTTTCATCCAAGCAATTAAAATGCCATATCACCATCCGGTGGCTATGGTATGTGTGAACATTGCATTGTCAGACCCATTCTCAATATCACGAGGGACTCGGCAAGGCTGAACATGCTCTCTGCTTCTGTTTGCTATTTACATCGATCCCCTGATATGTAGGCTTGAAACAGCGGCGCAATCTTAGCCATCCAGACACCAGGGTGGGAAACAAAGGTGTTGGCTTATGTCGACGATATTAACCTTGTGACTGCTGATCCCTTAAATGCCCTCAAGGAGGTAAAAGAGGCTGAAAAGTTTGGGAAATTTTCAGGCTATGCCCTTAACCGAAATAATACCCAGATTGTTATTAATGAAAATAATAATTAGTCAAAAAAGAACAGGACAACCGACCAGGGTCCAGCTCAACCAAAACTCATGTATCATGAACAGTCAAAATTTGGTGCAAAGCACTTCCTGCACCTGTCGTCCAAAAGTGCAAGTCAGATCACAATGTTCATCGAAAGGAGGAAGGTGCACTCGTTGGAATCAAACACAGAATCAGGTAGTCCAAGAAATAAAATAATTCTTTCTTTATTCTGATAATTTTTAACACGAACAGCACACAGCCAACGCGTTTCGTTCCAAGCAGGAACTTCGTCAGGGCTTTACATGTAGTTGGTTCCCGGTTTCCACCCCTGTTGCCACAGGGAACATGATCAATTCCGTGGAACCAAAAAACATTGTCATTAGGATGAGTGTCCCTATAATGGTCACTAAGAGGGTAGCGACCATCCTTATTGATAATGGCTCTCCGATGTTCCTGCAGTCGTACCTTTAGGGGGCGTATGGTACTGCCCACATAAATGATGCCACAGTCACAACCAAGAACATATCACGTGAGTGGTATTACAATTTATGAAATGATTGATCTTATAGGATTTAGGATTCTTGTATGAAAAGGTACTTGTTTTATTACGGCCAAACGGGCACATATTACATGAGCCACAGATATGGAAACCTAAGGGTCTTGGTGGTAACCAGGTAGATGGTCCCTGCTTGTTAATCACATAGCTGGGGCATAAAGTTTCCCGTAATGTTCTACCTCTAAGGTATGTCAATATCGGAGTATCTGAAATACTTTTTTTCAGACCAGGTACCTCTAATAATAAATTCCAATTCTTTTTCAAGATGTTCCTAACTTTATCACTATTCACATTATATTGCATGACCAGACTTACTGGTCTATCAGGGGCAATATCCTTGATTTTCATTGGTTATCTTTCAAAGTTACCTCTCTTGTAAGGGAGTTTGCCTTATCAAGGGCTTTGGATAGAACCTTATCTGTATAGCCCCTTTTTAGAAATCTTTGCTCACATTCGTAAAGGTTCCTATGATATGGATCTTCCTGACTACAATTTCTTCGGATTCTGGTCATTTCCCCAAAAGGGATGTTGTTAATAACCGATTTTGAGTGAGCGCTTGTTGCATGGAGGACCCCATTGCAAGCCGTCTCCTTTCTGTATAGGGTACTCTCTACCACTTGATCATGAACATAGAATTGGATATCAAGGACATTTATCCTCTCTTTATTGGAATCCATGGTAAACCTGACATTAAAATCATTGGAATTCAAGTACAGGTAATATTGCTGCAATTGTTCTCTGGTCCCAAACCATAGGCAAATAATATTGTCAATGTACCTCCCCCAGTACACAATATAATCCGTCCAGGGGGAGGCACGGCTGCTCCAGGCAAACTCCCTCTCAAACCAGCCCATAAAAAGGCAGGCATAAAAGGGAGCAAACCTGGAGCCCATTGCAGGAACGAGTATCTGTTGGTACCAACACCTATCATGCAGGCACAAATTGTTGTCCAAGATCATAATGATCATCTCCATGATCATTTCATTAAATTGGTACAGGTTGGCACTCTCCTTATCCAGGAAGGTCCTAACCGCACGTACTCCAAAGTCCTTAGCGATACAGGTGTATAGACCCATAACGTCCAAAGTCACGAACATGAGGTCCTCCGACCATTGGAATTCTCTTAATTTGACAAGTATATCCTTACTGTCCTTAATAAAGGAAGGAAGGTTCATGACAAATTTTTTAAGCCTGATGTCCACAAATTCCGCAATTCTTTCAGTCGGAGACCCCACCCCTGAAATAATAGGACGACCAGGGGGGGAACTCACCCCCCTTGTGCACTTTAGGCAGAACATAAATACAAGGGTAAGTGGGGCAGTGTACTCTAAGGTACATTAACTCTTCCTCTGTTAGTAGCCCAATTCCTCTCCACTCACTTAATTTGAGATTTATGAGATACTGTAATTCAGGAATTGGGTTGGACGAAAGTTTGCGATAACATGCTTTGTCATTTAGTTGACGATCTATTTCTGACATATAGTCACAAAAATTCATAATCACAACATTACCGCCCTTATCCGCTTCTCTTATTACAATGCTGTTATCCTCCCTCAATCTGGTCAGAGCTCTTCTCTCCTTGGCGGTAATGTTGTGGTCATTAGGACTCAGACACTTTTTAGTTGTTTCCGTCTTGTGGAGGTCTCTTGTAACCCTATCATAGAATATATCAATATTCCTATGGTAATTGGCAGTGGGTATAAATTTGGATTTTAACTTTAAACCACTGTCAATCTCCGGGGTTTGATCAATATCAAGTTCATTCAAGAGTGTTGGCATTTCGGGGGCAATATCCCCTTCTAAACTTAACAACATTTGGACACTACGGATCTCTCCAATTGTTTGCAAAGTACTGTATCCTGTCTTATTACGCTCACAATCTATGTTCCTATGTTGTGAGAAATAATCCCGTAATTTAAGTGCTCTTACAAATTTATACATGTCAATGTGTACATCTGTTGGATCCCCGCTCTGTGATGGACAAAAATTCAATCCTTTACTCAAGACCGACATTTCATCATTATCAAGTATTTTATTTGACAGATTTACAATTTTCAAGTCACTTTTCACAGTTGTATTATCACATATCGCCATATCATGAATAACATTAGTACCCATCATTTGTTCACTAGGCCCCGTCCCTTGCCTGTACCTGCCCTTACTCCTCCTGCCTCCCCTTAGGGTTTTGGCTGTTCTCTTTTCTATTGGAGCCTGCTTCTTTTTCTCAATTTTGCGAGCTCCTTCTGAAATGAAGAAGCTCCCTCTGCTAAAGGGATGTCTGATGTCACATTAGATGCCACACTACTCAAAGATGAGGTAGAGACACTACTAGTAGATCCTGTTTCGTCATTACTTTATTTTTCCTCCCTAGGTCTTTTCTTTTCCTCACTATTCTGGATGTTATCAAATTTCTTTGCGAATGTATACACTCGCCCATCCCGGTAATCCCGATCATCCCTCCTTACTTTCTTAAGTTTTTTATTCTTAAAATATACCTTATATTTATCCATAACTTTTTTCAAGATGGCAAAGTCTTTAGTAATCAATTCTTTATGATCCATTGAATTAATTTCCTTTTCAACATTCTTTATCTCTTCCTGCAATTTTTCTCCTTTTTCTCTGGCATGACGAATCAGATTTTGCATCATTATTTATGATGCATTCTCAAGATTGTGTTCCCACTCATTGAGGAGATTGTCCTGTAGGTCCTCAAATGTAGGAAAGCTTAAAATTCTTAACCCACGGGGGACTTTTTTATTACTGAGATATTGTTGTAAAGTTATTCCGTCCCACCAACGGGATAATTCTTGTTTCTTAAGTCTCTCTAATCTAAGAAATAATGTTTTTAGACTAGTTGTGGTGGGTGAAGTTTGAATTGTCGGAATATTAGTTAACTTTGTGTCAAACAGGTTAAGGGCCATTTCCTCTCAGCCGTCCTGAAATTTGGACATTTCTATTTGTAAGTTAATTAACGATTTGTGATGGGTGTTAGACAGTCAACATAGAGATTAGTCAAAAAAGAACAGGACAACTGACCAGGGTCCAGCTCAACCAAAACACATGTATCATCAACAGTCAAAATTTGGTGCAAAGCACTTCCTGCACCCGTCGTCCAAAAGTGCAAGTCAGATCACAATGTTCATCGAAAGGAGGAAGGTGCACTCGTTGGAATCAAACACAGAATCAGGTAGTCCAAGAAATAAAATAATTCTTTCTTTATTCTGATAATTTTTAACACGAACAGCACACAGCCAACACGTTTCGTTCCAAGCAGGAACTTCGTCAGGGCTTTACATGTAGTTGGTTCCCGGTTTCCGAACATGATCAATTCCGTGGAACGAAAAAACATTGTCATTAGGATGAGTGTCCCTATAATGGTCACTAAAAGGGTAGCGACCCATCCTTATTGATAATGGCTCTCCGATGTTCCTGTAGTCGTACCTTTAGGGGGGGTATGGTACTGCCCACATAAATGATGCCACAGTCACAACCAAGAACCTATATCACGTGAGTGGTATTACAATTTATGAAATGATTGATCTTATAGGATTTAGGATTATTGTATGAAAATGTACTTGTTTTATTACGGCCAAACGGGCACATATTACATGAGCCACAGATATGGAAACCTAAGGGTCCTGGTGGTAACCAGGTAGATGGTCCCTGCTTGTTAATCACATAGCTGGGGCATAAAGTTTCCCGTAATGTTCTACCTCTACGGTATGTCAATATCGGAGTATCTGAAATACTTTTTTTCAGACCAGGTACCTCTAATAATAAATTCCAATTCTTTTTCAAGATGTTCCTAACTTTACCAGGAACCGGGAACCAACTACATGTAAAGCCCTGACGAAGTTCCTGCTTGGAACAAAACGCGTTGGCTGTGTTCTGTTCGTGTTAATAATTATTAGAATAAAGAAAGAATTATTTTATTTCTTGGACTACCTGATTCTGTGTTTGATTCCAACAAGTGCACCTTCCTCCTTTCGATGAACATTAATGAAAATAATAATACAGGATGAACGATTCGTAGAGAAGGCAGTATATTTGGGAGTTAGTATCTCGGCAGAAATAGACAATATAGTTAGAGATAACATAGAACCCCTTGAAAATAAAATTAAAACAGGATCTGACTAGACTGAAAAGTCTTCATTTATCCATTGTCGACAGATGCAATATTGTTAAAATGCTTTTTTCCCTAAAATCCTTTATTTTTTTGGGCAATTCCACTGGATTTTTCAGCCCATTGGTTAAAGAAAATTGAAGATCTATTCTCACAGTTTGTTAGGCCTATACGAGACATAGAAGAGGGTTTAAGCTCCTTACGCTACCAAAAGAGAGGGGGGGTTGGGCTTTGCATAATGTGAGACTATATTACTGGGCTACCTCTCTGTTGTATTGTGCAATTTAGTAGCAAAAATGTCCTAAGAAAGGGGTTGTGTATGATTTTCCTTCATCATATGAATTTGTAATGGAGAAAGAGGCATAGGGGTGTCTATGGCAACAGCTAAATGACAGCTACTATAAGAAAGTATGCTTTAAGACTCTGTATGGAGTTCTGTCAGAAGACTTTTGGGCATTGGTAGGCTCAATTTTTATACGCCTTTGAAAAATAATTAAAATCTACCAGGAATCTTTGGGGAGCAACTTATAAGGAGATGGAAATTGTTAGGTTGGGTTTTGTTTCTCTCCCACGGGCATAACCCCTCTTGATGACCTTAAAAACAAGTTTGGTATTGGCTGGAGGGATTTCTTTATATATCTTCAGGTTTAGGGATTTCCTGTCCAAAAAAGGGGGCGGGCCTATTTGATTTTTCAAAAGTACGTTAGTCGACAGTTAGGTAGATACTTGTGAAACCTTGATTGGGGTTATCCACAATCTTCTTAAATCTGTGATGAAAGACGATTTGGAAAAATGCTCTCATAATTGGTAAGAGTGGGTTGGGATATCAGGTACAATGTTTTTCCAATCTTTTGATTCTGCTCAAGATAGTTTAATACCTGCTCGACTGCAAGCACAGTACTAGAAGGCCTGCAAGCACAGTACTAGAAGGCCAGTTTTCCCCTCTATTACACTCAATACAAGATCGCTAAATGGGGGAAGGGAAAAGGAACATGCTGCTCCCGTTGTACATTATACCGACTTGGTATTGTTCATAACTTTGCATCATGTAGCAAACTCACAAATTTGAAACAAGATATCACTACATTTTTCGTGAAGGAGTTGAAATTGGAATTTACCCCGTCTCCTGCTACGGTTTTGTTAGGAGCAGTAGGTAAAGAGGTAGTAGCGGTAGGGCGAGACTTGATCATTTATTTATTTATTTATTTTGACATTTGTAAAGCGCGAAACGAAGGCCCGTGGGCATCTCGGCGCTAAGTAACTGCAATGTTTAGCCAGAAGGGAACTGGGAGATCAGTGATTAAAAAGCCAGGTTTTGAGGTTTTTTCGGAAGGACCAGAGGGACGTGCTGGTCTTGATGAAGTGAGGCAGTGTGTTCCACAGTTTTGGAGCAGCCACCAGGAATCTTCTGTCACCCCAGTTAACAGATTTGGTTCGGGGGATCACCAGATCCAGGGAGCTGGAAGAGCGCAGTGCTCTGGATGGACAATAGGGGATAAGGTTCTGAGTGAAGAACGCTGGGACAGCGTTGTGTAAAGCCTTGTATACCAAGCACAAGGTTTTGAACATGATCCTCTTCCTCACCGGAAGCCAATGAAGTTGTTTCATAGTAGGTAGAACCGGATGGAATTTGGGGATTCGCCCTAGGAGCCTGGCGGCCGCGTTCTGTATGGACTGCATTTTTGTTAACACTCTCTCCTGGGCCCCTAGAAACAAAGCGTTACAATAATCTAGGGTGGAAAGCACCAGGGAGCTTACCAGCGTTTTCGCCATGTTTTCAGGTAAGAAGGGCAGAATTTTTTTGATGAGCCTAAGTTTATAAAAGGCTGAAGAGGATATTTGATTGGCGTGTGGTAGGAAGTTCAGACGGTTGTCAAACATAACTCCCAGGTTTCTCACTTTATCCACCGGAACTGGGGGCTGGCCCATAGATGACGGCCACCAGCGGGAGGACCACTCCGGAGAGAGATTGCCGAAGATTACAACCTCCGATTTGTCGGAGTTTAGCTTCAGACAATTATGCGACATCCAGTTCCCGATGGCCGACATGCCCTGATTGAACATGTCGGCTTTCTGAAGGCCGTCATTTTTGACGGCTAGGACCAGTTGAGTGTCATCAGCGTATGAAGTAAGGCTCATCCCATGTGCCCTGATGACATTGGCAAGGTCCGACACATAGATGTTAAATAGTGTCGGACTAAGGGATGAGCCTTGGGGAACTCCACACGGTAGTGACAGAGGGGAGGATTCAAAAGGTCCCACTGTGACGACCTGGGTCCTGTTGGCCAGGAAGGAGGCAAGAAGATTTTTGGCGTTATCTTGGATGCCTATGCTCTCGACGCGGTCGACCAAGATGGTATGGTCGACCGTGTCGAAAGCCGCCGACAGGTCTAGTAATATCAAGACGGCGGTACCTCCCGCATCCCGGATAAGTCTGATGTCGTCTGCCGCTTTCACCAAGGCCGTCTCGGTACCGTGGAAGCGACGGAAGCCAAACTGTGATTCATCTAGGCATTTGTTATCCTCGATGAAGGAAGAGAGTTGGGCATTCATAATTTTTTCCACAATTTTTGCTAAAAGTGGGAGACTGGCGATGGGGCGGTAGCTTTTGGGTTCATCTTTATTAAGGGTGGATTTTTTGAGCAACGGTTTTATAAGGGTTTTCTTTAGTGTCTCAGGATAGATGCCGGTGCTAAACATGGAGTTACAGATATTGGTTATGGAGGGTAGAACTGTATCCATAATAGGTCTCAGGACCTTCAGGGGACAAGGGTCTAGGGCCGATCCTGATTTAATGGTGGATACCGTTGTTAGCACCTGCGGGCACGTGACCTCACTGAACTGCGAGAGAATAGGTCCTTCAGGTTGAGTAGATGGGCTGTGGGAGAGAGTGACGTTATTGGTGAAGACCCTGTAAATGTCGTCCACTTTACTGAAGAAGAACCTAGATAAAGCGTCGCAAAGGGTTTGAGACGGGGGAGGTGTGAGATCCACGGAGAAACCCGCCAATTGTTTGGTGGTCTCGTATAGACATTTATTAGAGTTTTGTGCTGTTTCAATTTTGTTGCAATAATACTTTTTTTTTGCATCCAAGATAAGATGTTTGTATTTTGCTACTGATTCTTTGTATAGGAGTTTGGCTTCGGGTGTGTAGTCCTTCCGCCAGTGTCTCTCTCTATTTCTGCACTGTTGTTTTTGGGTACGCAGTTCCTCTGAGTACCATGGGGCCGAGGGGGTCGATCTGTTGCGTGACCGTTGTTTAAGTGGGACCAGATCTTTTGCTGCTGTGCTCACCCAGTTGTAAAATTGGGACGTAGCATTATTGGGGTCCGGAGATAACGTGGGGAGGGTATCATTAAGCAAAGTTTCCAGCCTGTGTACATCTAAGTCATCCCATGCCAGGTAGGGGGGACAGGAGTTAGGGTGGGGCTTGTCGACCTGGGGGTCGCCCACTGGAAGTGAAGCCAGAATGAGATGGTGATCCGACCAAATTAGAGGGAGTATTTCTGTAAGTTTGAGGCCCGAGGCATTAGAAAAAATGCCGTCTAGTGTGTGCCCTCCTTCATGCGTAGGGGAATGGACCAAGGGGGATAGACCAAAAGTGGACATGTCAGCTAAAAACGTGGCTGTGTCACGATTGTTGGGCACATCAAAATGGAAATTAAAATCAGCTAGAATGGTGAAGGAGTTCTCCAGTGCGGATGTTTCTAGGAAGGATCTATGAGCCCCCAGGAAGTCACACCTGGGTCCCGGTGGTCGATAAAGAAGGATCCCTTTGAAGGTGTAGGAAGGGGTCAGTTTTATTGCGAATTCTAAGGCTTCGCAAGAAGTCTGAGGAATTAGCGTGTGCCTTACAATGTAGGTGTCTCGGGCAATGATAGCAATGCCGCCACCTTTTTTCTCGGTTTGCCTGTCCAGCCTATAAATGGCAAACCCAGCAGGAACGGCTATGACAAGATCCGGATCAGATGCTTGGCCCATCCAAGTTTCCGTCATGAACAGGATATCTATTTTGTGATCCTGTATCAGATCATGGATGTCCTGGCTGTGTTTGCTAAGTGAACGGACGTTTGTGAGCGCAATGGTGTAAGATTTCGTCAGATGGTGCTTACCAGTCTGAGAAGATTTACAAATGATCGGTAAAATGGCGTGACAGCCAGGGCAGTATGCTGCATGCTTTGTAAGCAGGGCATTAGGATGGAATATGCAGCATGAATGACTGGTCGGGGGGCGAAAAGCCTGTAGCTGAGCGGCTGAGTAACTGATACGGGGGGTAGGATGGAACAGACCAAGGGGGGTGGCCCTGGGCCCGGGCCAGGCGCGGACGGGCGCAGACGGGCTTGCCTTTGGCGCGTCTTCGGCGCGCCGCCGGTGCGCCCGCTGCGCCCGCCCGCTGCGCGGTCGGGCGGCTCTGTTGTTAATATACATAGCGGGGCGGGCAGGAGGAGGGTGGGAGGGGCGCCGAGCAAACCGGGCAGCCTTCCCAACACAAGATGGCGCCCAAAGTCAAGCTAATAGCTCCCCAGCGCGTGAACAGCGTCGCTGAGGGAATAAATGAACCGGAGCCTCTGCGAATTAGTCTCGCCTGGGTGGGGGGGCGGGAATATAAAACAGCGCCTGATTAAAATAATTACAGAGGTTAAAACGATCATTATGGCCATGGCTGTCCGGAGGCTGTGCATTGCCTCAGCATGGCTGGATCCTCTGGCACTCCAGCAATGGTTGGCCTGGCTTTCGGCGGTTCATAACTTGGAGAAAGCTGTGTATGCCAGAAAGGTGTTTCGGGCATGGCATAAAGGCCTGAGAATCTGGGCTCCTCTGACAGAGTGAGTTGAGAGAGACTGAAATGTTGGTATGGTTAGGCCTGATTACCAACAGATTGCTGCTAATGCATTGAGCACTTTAGGATAGCGGGGAGGTTTGGGTGGGTTTAGACATCTGCTATTCTGTCTAGTTTTGTACTTGAGAAGGCTTTATAGATTTTAGGTCATATCATGTTTTGTACAACAGTTTTTTCTCTCTCTATGAATGAATTATATATCTCCAGTTATGACATCTCACCAGCTGTGTGTGGGTTGGTGTAGAGGGGGGGGGGGGGTTGTCTTAGGTTTGTTGAAAAATGTTAAGTGCATAATAAAGAAGATTAAAAAAAAAATGCGTAGTCACTAGAGTTCTTTATTGGTCTCACTGCAAACGTGGTCATTCTCCTTGATCGAATATCTTGCATTGTATTTAGTTTGACTCAATGTATCACTTTTTCATTTCTTAATTTTTAAACAATCAACAAGGTTTTGCTGGAACCTACAAAGGTGAAAAGGCAGCCTACTGTTAATTTTAGAAATGTTCAAAGGACATACAATCAAAGGGTGTGTAAGGTGCCTATCAACGTTATTAGACAGGGAGGCACTGCGAGGTCCCAGAAGCACCCTTTCACCTGTGAAGATCTCAGGGTTCTACCTTGTCCCCAATTATCTTCAGTCGTACATGGAGCCACTTATCAGGTACCGACAAGCAACAACTAGTCCAAACCTGCCTCAGACATGCACAACTTTCACCTAATCCTAAGTCACTTCGATTTACCCTGGCCTCTGAACACAACCTGAAGGAACATCCCAAAGAAAACCAAGACGGCCTTGAATCACTCTCACTGCTAAAGACATTAAAACTGTTCCTCTAAGAAAACATCTTTCCCAATGCGGTTACTATCAACATTTGGAAGGTGGGAACAACAGGCTTCAAGGCCTCCCACACTCCACCCTGTATCCACTTACGGGTATTCTACACACTACAGCATCCCCCATCATGGGCCTGAAGAAAAATAAATCCATCAGTCCATTTTCATCTGACTCAGACAGATCGAGGACACCGTCAAACTAGAGACAAAGAAAAGAAAAAAAAACATGGCAAGAGGTATTCTCAATCTGTGCTCTCGGGATGTGGAGCAACATCCATCAGGATGACACCAATCCCGCTCCAGTGTAGGAAAGAGATGAAGACACACCTCCTGTAGGAGAGTAGGGTCTGCTATCCTATGGTCACCCAAAAGTTTTGCTTTTTGCTTCACTGGTTTTTGACATATTGAGGCTGTGGGCCTGCCAGTCAGACCCCCAGCCTGCTGTTCTCTCTACTAAATTGACACTATGCACTCTAGGTGCATAACCAATTGGAAGTGGATCACCCTGTCAGCCCCTGTACCAGTGTACACTAGGTACCCAGGGCATTGGTGTATCTAAGGCCTACCAGGGGCTGAAGCATGTATTGTGCCACCCCTGGCCTGGCCTAACAATTTGACACAACTGGCTGATCACTCAGCTGGGGTAAGTTGGTGTAACCACCTCTTACTTAGGTGTAGTATACCTATACCTAACCTTAAATGGGACACATGTTGACCTATAAGTCACTCCTATGGCAGGCCTTGACAATCCTGAAGGCAGAGTGCTTGGTTCCATGTGAGATGGTGCTCTGGCATGAGCTGAGCCTGTCTGCAGTGGTCGGACAACTTCCTTCTACCGTTTCCAGATATCGCCATACCATATACTCTTAAGTGCATTATGAACCTCGCGGTTAAATGCTATCTTTGGTTTGGCTTTATCAAAACATGTCGAGTAAGGTGTCATACGAATTGGAATACTAACCCCTCGCCAGTTCTGGCAACGGGGTTAGCATTCCACCCTTCTAGAGGGACACGACATGTACCGAACCTGAAACCCGGGTAAAATCAGACATAGCCTCAGCTCCACAAAATGGACGCTGCCAACACCGACACAAGTCTGCCCTCCGGCTGCTGGGAGTCCTTCCAGCTTGGGAGATGTGGACAAAGGGTTTCCTGCCAGGGGATGTGCGAGCACCACCCCAGACAGGATTTTGTGTATTGGTCAGGTAGGGCTTGAATGGAATCAGACATGCCTGAGGCTCACAAGGAGCCTCGGTGCATATGCCAGTTCAAACCGGTCCTGGGGCACACCAGCCCCGGACCTGGGGCGAGCTGGACAAAGGATTGGCGGTGTAACCACCCCCCTTCCTGGTCCCACCCTTAGGGAGGGACCTAGCAGGTAGTCCGGCCCCTAGAATCCGCTTAAAGGTAGGAGCTGTGTCCTAAGACTTCAGACATCCTGGAATCAACTTGAAACTAAGAAGAAGACGGGAACTTCGACGTTCTGCTGCACAGAAGACTGAAGGAAATCTCCCCTATGGTCAGGGAGTGACCATCTTGCTAACGCAAGCACCATCCAGCGAATCGACGTCTGCTTTGCCGCCGCCTCCTGCCGGAGTCCGAGCCCAGAGCCCGACAAGACCTGGACCTCCAGACTTCTCACAGCCCGATCCACAGTCCCTGCAAAGAAGGAACCCGTGGAGGCACCGAGACACGTGGAGCCAGCCATCTTGAAAGACACTCGACAAGCTGCAAGCGCGACAACAGAGGCTCCCTCCGAGTTGTGCTTTGGGTCCTGAGAAGCCCAACATCCGAGCAGCATCTGCACCAAAGGTGAGCCCTCCAGCATCTCCACGATCTGCGTGGGGCCCCTCTGCACTTTGCAACTCGACGCGCCTACCTGGTCCCTGGCCCGTTGGCTAGTGGCCATCTTGGTGACCATCTTTGAAAACTACGATGCTGGTCTAGTTGCTCCAGACTTGCCCCGGCTGCCCTCCAAAGGAGCAGCCCCTCTGACCTTGCTGGTCAGAACTACAAGCTTTCTTCAATTCCTGCGACTCCTGCTTTGCCAAGGCTTGTTTGCTTCCTTTGAGTCACCGATACCGCTGACAGCGAGAGCCTGCGTGGGAAAGCTTGTGAATCGACTCCTGGACGTCGTCGACCTCCAGGGACCACGTGGCTGCGGAGACAAGCTACACCTCATCACCTGTTTGCACCCGACATCGCCTGGTACCTACCTGGTGCCACGCCGGTCACTGGCTAGTGACTTTGAACACTGTCCCCTCTGCTTATAGGTCTTCTACACTTCCGATCCACCCTTGGATCCACCGCATCTCTTCTGGACCGACCGCCTGCAGCATCTTTGTCATCAGGCTCCATTGAAAAGATAGACGAAACCCGACGCACTTCGAGCCCTATAAACCCGCTTCCTGTGGGTGAGGTAAAGCTGGCACTCCGGTGCACAAATGTAGAGTAACATCTCTAATGTCTAGGTTTGAAGTCTTGATTTCGTAGTCCAACCAGAAGACCCTTCTAGCAGTAACTTTTGAACTTTTACGCACCCATTGAAAACCTAAGGGAGCCCGCGTGTAACTTTCCTCACTGCACACGCGACCCGTGGACCTCCTGGTCACTAACTAAAGTTAGCTCCTTGTAGGCCCAGCAATTCTAGAGGCCCTAGGCCTTTTCCCTTTCCTGTTCTTGGTACTTATACCACTATTTTAGTATATGGTTCGAGCGGCCACCAGGGCATATCCATATAAAGTGCAACTTCTGTATATTGTAATACTTTCTTGTTTAACGATTTGTGCTCCTGTGCTCATAAAGAGTCTAGGGGATACTTTGAGTAATAAATACATATATATTTTGAATATATATCTGTGTGGTGTCCTTTCATTGGTATAAAAGGGGGTTGCATATGGTAAAACAGCTTGCTTCACATGCCTAAACGAGTTTAGCCTGAAAGACTGCTTAGCCTACGCTACCACTAGGGCAGCTGGTCCGAAAAGGTTGACTTACAACCACACCATAAGGGTTGCTTGGCATGGTACAAGGTGGTCACTTTAATTAGTGAACATCATATACCAGGCCAACTTCTCACATTGGTGAGCAGCGGTTGGGATTTGAGCTTGCTGTTGTTTTACCTCTGTAATCTCTTCGTTACCAATTGAAAGATCACATAGGTACCTGTAGGTACATATAAAACAAGATTAGATATACTTAAGTTCTACTGAACTTAGTTGTTGTAGAGCAAAGGGAGTAGCACACCCTGACTACAGCTACTAGATAGGTTTAGTAGGAAAACCCAAGTGTAGGTAGTTGCAACACATCCACCCACACTTAAGAGCAATGGCCGGGGCAGAGGGGTCCACTGTACCCATCTCTGTCGAGAGTGACCCCCAGAGGGCACCATCCATCTTTGCTACCCTAAACCAGAATGAGCTCAGGCAGTTGGCTAATATCCGGGGCCTTAAACAGCCCAGGAACCGTACCTCTGCTGAACTCAGAGAACTCTTACAAGCTGATGAAGATCAGAGAGCTCTCAAGAAAGCCTCCCAGTTAGGTCCCTTAGGGACTGGAACAGGAGGCCCTCCTTCTGAAGATGCTACTGAAGCACCCCTTCCTAACAGTCGCCCCTTAGTTGAGAATCAGACTACAGATGATGAGGATCAGCATAGGGACAAGGATGACAAAGGGGATGAGTCTGATGGTAGTAGTAGTTCTGATGGGAGAAATAGCCCAGTGCCAAGTGTTATACTTGGCTCAGCTAACTTAAGGCTACTGGGGACTGACAATGGGTTCCCCCCATTGAATCTCCCTAGTGGACTTAACCAGGGGTTTGGGAGACAGAGGAATCACTCAGGTGACTCTAATGCCTCTCATGCCTCTAGAGGCTCTCAGGGTCACTCCAGAAGAAGGATGACTAGCCCTCAGAGGAGGGAGCATGAGGCCAGAATGCAGGAAGCCCAGCTGAGGATCAGGAAACAGGAGCTGGAAGTAGCCCTGATGGAAGAGAAACTGAGCAAGGCTAGGCAACCTAGAGAGAGTGGGTCTATACCCACTGGTGGCAGCATTGTCCCGAGGGACAAAGATAGGGTCTTTGATAATAGGAACCTGTCCAAGGTTGTGCCCCCTACAAAAGTGGGGATGATATCCACAAGTGGATGACTGCTCTTGAGAGAGCCTGCAATGTGCAGCAGGTTCCTGAAGACCAGTGGGCAGCAATCTTATGGCTCTCCTTTGAAGGTAGAGGCAGAGATAGACTCCTCACTGTTAGAGAGGAGGATGTCAGAAACTACAGAGCCCTGAAGAGTGTCCTGGTTGATGGGTTAGGCTTAACCACTGAACAGTACAGGTTAATGTTCAGAGATACCCAGAAGACACGGACTCAGGACTGGTCTGAATACATTGAATGTGCCACTAAGGCTTTGGAGGGTTGGTTGCTGGGAAGTAAGGTTTCAGATTATACAGGATTGTACAATTTGATAATGAGAGAACAAATTTTAAATAATTGTCAAAAACAGCAACTGCATCAACACTTGGTTGACTCAGATCTGACCTCTCCCCAAGAATTGGGAAAGAAGGCAGACAAATGGGTCAGAACCAGGGTTAAGCAAAAGAACCAGAACCAGGGCCAAGGGGGTGATCAGAAGAAAACAGACCAAAAGGGTGGAGATCAGAAATCCAAAGACCAGAAGTCTTCAACAGGGCCCCAAACTAGTACTAATGAGGGTGGGTCCCAACCATCTAAAGGGAAGAAGAAAGAGGGTCCAAAGAAACCCTGGTGCAAATCTTGCAAGAATACAACTCACTGGACTAGTGATTGTAAGAAGGGTGGAGCCCCCAACACTGTTGCCCCTAAGGCACCTGCTCCCAGTAGTACTGTTAGCAGTGTTGGTCCCCAGACAAAGGGTGTAGTGGGAATCACTATGGGAACTGAAGGAGATTCTGACTTAGACAGAACCCTTACACAGGCAGTCGTGATCTGTGATGGGGACATGGATTTGTCCCTGACTGTGAGCCCCAGTAACCTGGGCAAGTACAGACAGACTCCTTTAATAAATGAAAAAGTGGCTCAAGCCTACAGGGACACATGTGCCAGTGTCACTATAGTGACACCAGGCTTTGTGGATCCTGGACAGTACATACCAGGTGAGAATTACCTGGTGACCAATGCCAGCAATGCCACTACTTCACATAGTGTGGCTGTTGTTAACTTCTCATGGGGAGGGGTAACTGGCCTCAAAAGGGTTGTGGTTAGTGCAGACCTCCCAGTAGAATGTTTGTTGGGCAATGACCTAGAAAGTTCTCTATGGTCAGAAGTGGAGTACAGGACACATGCAGAGATGTTAGGTATATCACCACATGTCCTTGCTGTGACCAGGTCACAGGCCAAAAAGTGCCTTACTGAACCACAGGTCTTGGATCCTGCAACAATGGACCAAGCACCTTCCAAGAAGAAGAACAGGAGGGTTAAGGCTGTGCCTTCCCCCCTGCCTGCAAGTGATGATCAGACTTCCCAGGAAGATGATCTCGAGACCCCTGAAGGAACTGTCCCTGAAGAGCTTGAACCTGATTAGGTTGAGTTTCTGGGAAAGGGGGACCTTCTAGGGCTGACTTGGGGCAGGCTCAGTTATCCTGTCCATCTCTTGAACCCCTCAGACAGCTGGCTGCTGCTGAGGCTGCTGGGAATGCTCAAGGTACCGATAAAGTGTATTGGGATGATGGGCTCCTTTATTCAGAGGCTAGACACCCAAAATCTGGTGCAACCAGGAGGTTGGTTATACCTCTGCAATTTAGGGGCTTCCTTCTTACCTTGGCCCATGATATTCCTCTAGCAGGACACTTAGGCCAGAACAAGACTTGGGACAGGCTTGACCCTCACTTTCACTGGCCTCACATGAATGAAGATACCAAGGAGTTTTGTCGCTCCTGTGTAACCTGCCAAGCCAGTGGCAAATCAGGTGGCACAACAAGGCCCCCCCTAATACCACTACCGGTGGTGGGGGTTCCCTTTGAAAGAGTGGGAATAGATATAGTGGGTCCCATGGATCCCCCCACTGCATCTGGGCACAGATTTATACTGGTGGTAGTGGATCATGCCGCCAGGTATCCAGAGGCAATTCCCCTTAGGACCACAACAGCTCCTGTTGTGGCCAGGGCCCTACTGGGAGTATTCTCCAGAGTGGGGTTTCCTAAGGAGGTGGTTTCTGACAGAGGTACCAACTTCATGTCAGGATACTTGACAGCTATGTGGAAGGAATGTGGTGTCAACTACAAGTTCACCACTCCTTATCACCCACAATGCAATGGGCTTGTTGAGAGATTCAACAAGACCCTAAAGGGTATGATCAAAGGATTACCTGAAAAGCTCAGGCGAAGATGGGCCATCCTTCTACCCTGCCTTCTGTTTGCTTACAGAGAGGTCCCACAAAAAGGAGTTGGCTACAACCCCGTTGAATTGTTGTTTGGGCACCCTGTAAGAGGCCCCCTATGTCTGGTAAGGGAAGGATGGGAGTTACCTCTCAAAAAGCCTAAGCAAGACATAGTGGACTATGTACTTGGTCTCCGCTCCAGGATGGCTGAGTACATGGAGAAGGCATCCAAAAACCTTGAGGCAAGCCAGGCCTTACAAAAAGCTTGGCATGACCAAAAGGCTGTCTTGGTTGAGTTTCAGCCAGGACAGAAGGTATGGGTGTTGGAGCTGGTGGCCCCAGCAGCACTCCAAGACAAATGGTCTGGACCCCATACAATCCTGGAAAAGAAGGGAGAGGTTACCTACTTGGTGGACCTAGGCACTCCCAGGAGTCCCCACAGGGTACTCCATGTTAACAGGTTAAAAGCATATGTTGACAGGGCAGACATGGGCTTGCTCATGGCTACAGATGAGGGACAGGAGGAAGAGAGTGACCCTCTCCCAGACCTGTTGTCTCAGAACCCTGAAAATGGTTCAGTTGAAGGAGTGACCCTTGGAGGCAACCTCACTGATCATCAGCAGATTGAATGTAGACAAGTTCTACAATCATTTCAGCATATGTTCTCACTGATACCTAGTCAAACTGACTGGTGTACCCATGTGGTGGACACTGGTGACAGTCTTCCTGTAAAGAACAAACTTTACAGGCAACCTGACCATGTCAGGGACTGTATAAAGGCTGAGGTACACAAAATGCTGGAACTGGGTGTTATTGAGCCCTCAGAGAGCCCCTGGGCTAGCCCAGTGGTTCTGGTCCCCAAACCTCACACCAAAGATGGCAAGAGAGAGATGAGGTTCTGTGTGGATTACAGAGGACTTAATGCTGTCACTAGGAAAGACGCACATCCTATTCCAAGGGCAGATGAGCTCATAGATAAACTGGCTTCTGCTAAGTTTTTGAGCACATTTGATTTGACAGCTGGCTATTGGCAAATCAGGTTAGCTGAGGAGTCTAAGGCCAAAACAGCATTTCTCAACCCCAGGAGGACACTACCAATTTTTGGTGATGCCCTTTGGTCTGAAGAATGCACCTGCCACCTTCCAAAGGTTGGTGAATCAAGTCCTTACTGGGTTGGATGACTTTTGCGCAGCATATCTTGATGACATTGCTGTCTTTAGCTCCACCTGGGAGGATCACCTGATCCACCTGAAGAAGGTACTTGAGGCTCTGCAAAAGGCAGGCCTCACTATCAAGGCTACTAAGTGACAGATAGGGCAGAGTAAGGTTGTGTACTTGGGCCACCTTGTAGTTGGAGGCCAAGTTCAACCACTGGAGAGTAAGATACAATCCATCAAGGACTGGTCTCCTCCAACCACCCAGACACAAGTTCGAGCTTTCTTGGGCTTGACTGGGTACTACAGGAAGTTTGTTAAGAACTATGGGTCCATTGTGACTCCTCTTAATGATCTGACATCCAAAAAGATGCCCAAAAAGGTTCAGTGGACAGTAAGCTGTCAAAAGGCATTTGTTGACCTGAAGAAGGCCATGTGCTCTGCACCTATCCTGAAAAGTCCTGACTACTCCAAAGAGTTTATTGTCCAAACAGATGCTTCTGAGTTGGGTGTGGGAGCTGTGCTGTCACAACTTAATGTAGATGGTCAAGACCAACCCATTGCTTTTATTAGCAGAAGGTTGACCCCCAGAGAGAAGAATTGGTCAGCTATTGATAGGGAGGCCTTTGCTGTGGTGTGGGCCCTGAAGAAGCTGAGGCCATACTTGTTTGGCACTCACTTCAAGATTCAGACCGACCATAAGCCCCTCTTGTGGCTAAATCAGATGAAGGGTGAAAACCCCAAACTGCTTAGGTGGTCCATTTCCCTACAGGGGATGGACTTTACAGTGGAGCACCGGCCAGGTACAGACCATGGGAATGCAGATGGTCTCTCCAGGTACTTCCACTTAGGACATGAAGACGAGACTGGTCAAGGCTAGTTTAATGTCCCTGCGTTTGGGGGGGGGTGGGTTGTGTAGGAGAGTAGGGTCTGCTATCCTATGGTCACCCCAAAGTTTTGCTTTTTGCTTCACTGGTTTTTGACATATTGAGGCTGTGGGCCTGCTAATCAGACCCCCAGCCTGCTGTTCTCTCTACTAAATTGACACTATGCACTCTAGGTGCATAACCAATTGGAATTGGATCACCCTGTGAGCCCCCTGTACCAGTGTACACTAGGTACCCAGGGCATTGGTGTATCTAAGGCCTACCAGGGGCTGAAGCATGTATAGTGCCACCCCTGGCCTGGCCTAACAATTTGACACAACTGGCTGATCACTCAGCTGGGGTAAGTTGGTGTAACCACCTCTTACTTAGGTGTAGTATACCTATACCTAACCTTAAATGGGACACATGTTAACCTATAAGTCACTCCTATGGCAGGCCTTGACAATCCTGAAGGCAGAGTGCTTGGTTCCATGTGAGATGGTGCTCTGGCATGAGCTGAGCCTGTCTGCAGTGGTCGGAACAACTTCCTTCTACCGTTTCCAGATATCGCCATACCATATACGCTTAAGTGCATTATGAACCTCGTGGTTAAATGCTATCTTTGGTTTGGCTTTATCAAAACATGTCGAGTAAGGTGTCATACGAATTAGAATACTAACCCCTCGCCAGTTCTGGCGACGGGGTTAGCATTACACCCTTCTAGAGGGACACGGCATGTACCGAACCTGAAACCCGGGTAAAATCAGACATAGCCTCAGCTCCACAAAATGGACGCTGCCACCACCAACACAAGTCTGCCCTCCGGCTGCTGGGAGTCCTTCCAGCTTGGGAGACGTGGACAAAGGGTTTCCTGCCAGGGGAGGTGCGAGCACCACCCCAGACAGGATTTTGTGTATTGGTCAGGTAGGGCTTGAATGAAATCAGACATGCCTGAGGCTCACAAGGAGCCTCGGTGCATATGCCAGTTCAAACCGGTCCTGGGGCACACCAGCCCCGGACCTGGGGCGAGCTGGACAAAGGATTGGGGGTGTAACCACCCCCCTTCCTGGTCCCACCCTTAGGGAGGGACCTAGCAGGTAGTCCGGCCCCTAGAATCCACTTAAAGGTAGGAGCTGTGTCCTAAGACTTCAGACATCCTGGAATCAACTTGAAAGTAAGAAGAAGATGGGACCTTCAACGTTCTGCTGCACAGAAGACTGAAGGAAATCTCCCCTATGGTCAGGGAGTGACCATCTTGCTAACGCAAGCACCATCCAGTGAATCGACGTCTGCTTTGCCGCCTCCTCCTACCGGAGCCCGAGCCCAGAGCCCGACAAGACCTGGACCTCCAGACCTCTCACAGCCCGATCCACAGTCCCTGCAAAGAAGGAACCCGTGGAGGCACCGAGACACGTGGAGCCAGCCATCTTGAAAGACACTCGACAAGCTGCAAGCGCGACAACAGAGGCTCCCTCCGAGTTGTGCTTTGGGTCCTGAGAAGCCCAACATCCGAGCAGCATCTGCACCAAAGGTGAGCCCTCCAGCATCTCCACGATCTGCGTGGGGCCCCTCTGCACTTTGCAACTCGATGCGCCTACCCGGTCCCTGGCCCGTTGGCTAGTGGCCATCTTGGCGACCATCTTTGAAAACTACGATGCTGGTCTGGTTGCTCCAGACTGGCCCGGGCTGCCCTCCAAAGGAGCAGCCCCTCTGACCTTGCTGGTCAGAACTACAAGCTTTCTTCAATTCCTGCAACTCCTGTTTTTGCCAAGGCTTGTTTGCTTCCTTTGAGTCGCCGACACCGCCGACAGCGAGAGCCTGCGTGGGACAGCTCGTGAACCGACTCCTGGATGTCGTCGACCTTCAGGGACCACGTGGCTGCAGAGACAAGCTACACCTCTTCACCTGTTTGCACCCGACATTGCCTGGTACCTACCTGGTGCCACGCCGGTCACTGGCTAGTGACTTTGAACACTGTCCCCTCTGCTTACAGGTCTTCTACACTTCCGATCCACCCATGGATCCACCGCATCTCTTCTCGACCGACCGCCTGCAGCATCTTTGTCATCAGGCTCCATTGAAAAGATAGACAAAACCCGACGCACTTCGAGCCCTATGCACCCGCTTCCTATGGGTGAGGTAAAGCTGGCACTCCGGTGCACAAGTGTAGAGTAACATCTCTAATGTCTAGGTTTGAAGTCTTGATTTTGTAGTCCAACCAGAAGACCCTTCTAGCAGTAACTTTTGAACTTTTACACACCCATTGAAAACCTATGGGGGCCTGCGTGTAACTTTCCTCACTGCACACGCGACCCGTGGACCTCCTGGTCACTAACTAAAGTTAGCTCCTTGTAGGCCCAGCGATTCTAGAGGCCCTAGGCCTTTTCCCTTTCCTGTTCGTGGTACTTATACTACTATTTTAGTATATGGTTCGAGCGGCCACCAGGGCCTATCCATATAAAGTGCAACTTCTGTATATTTTAATACTTTCTTGTTTAACGATTTGTGCTCCTGTGCTCATAAAGAGTCTAGGGGATACTTTGAGTAATAAATACATATATATTTTGAATATATATCTGTGTTTTGTCCTTTCATTGGTATAAAAGGGGGTTACATATGGTAAAACAGCCTGCTTAACACGCTTTAACGAGTTTAGCCTCAAAGACTGCTTAGCCTACGCTACCACTAGGGCAGCTGGTCCGAAAAGGTTGACTTACAACCACACCATAAGGGTTGCTTGGCATGGTACAAGGTGGTCACTTTAACTAGTGAGCATCATATACCAGGCCAACTTCTCACACCTCCCTAAAAACACTGCGTCTGGAAGCAGCGACAGTCCCTTTCTGCTCTCTACACCCAGCTACCCCTTCAATCATGTGTTGACGGCGTCTTTGGCCCAGTACAGCTTCACACTGCCTTTTGAGTATGTTTGTGCTCTACCAATAACATATACATACATTTACACATGCGTCTCCCTTAAGATAAATAAACTCACACCTGGCAGACTTGTCTGGAAAAAACAGTGGTGAATTCTTGCTTTATTCACCCTCACAATAGATTGCATTGCATAGCTCTATCAGTATGGGCTTTAAACAGGTGCCTATTGAGTAACGGACTCCGTTTTTGCATGTTTTACGAGGCCCTCAATATTTGAGCTGCGATCTAGGAGCAGGGCCACTGGAATTATGCGATTGAGCAGATGCAGCCCATTTCACATAACTATGGAATTGCCGTATTACCACATAATCCATCATCTGCTGCATAATCTGCACATTTTAACAAAAAAACATTCTAGCTCAAACTCTTCAAAAATTACTGAAAACGCAATGGAACATATGTCTTTGCAGTGGAAGGCCCTTTGAAAAAGTTGACTGGTCACCTTTCTGTTCATTTTTGTATTTGGATATTAAACTGGTACTAACGAGGTACAACCAAATGCTCAAACAGTGTTAACAAGTGTAAAAATGTCACAATAATGAAGTATTACTATTTCAAAATCTGCCACATTATGCTGCGTAATTTGCATTCTCTTGTTGCATAATTTACTCACCCCTGCTGCATAATTCCAGTGTCCCTTTTGTATGAGGTGCTAAGTAAGAATAATAGGACACTAGAACACTGATAAAGGGGATCCAATGCGGTGGTGCTCTTGCAATAGACTTCCATAAAGCCTGTGTGGCCGGGGTAGCCTTAGGGCACGGTACAGAATGAATGGGGCCTTGTTCCATGGGGTAGTGATGATAACCGACAGAAGATTGATCTCCCGTGAATATATTGCTAACAACCATGTGCAAAAGTGTCGCAATATGTGACGAGCTTGAGAACACCATCTTACTGTAAAACAAAACTTAACCAGAGGTTTTTATTATGCTTACACTCTTAAATGTGACGAATATGCAGCAAAAACTGCCATCTGATTTCTGTCTTTTAGAGAGCATGCACTAGAATTTGAATCAATGAAGAGGTGTGCGCAAGGTGATGTACATACGCATTTCTAATCCTTAGGTAAAGCACTCTTATGCACTATTCAGTGTCCTGAAGACGGTACATTACCCAGGCTAATAATAGCACTGAAACAGGTTGACTAGAAGCATGAAAGGCAATATGCAGCCTCCTGTTTTCTAATCTTATGCAGGGAAGGCACTAATACAATTCTAATGCTGACACGCACATCAGTTTATTCTGCCTACAGTGTAAATTGCTGGGGCCAAATTATGTATTAGGGTGCACTTTCCCGGTTTGCGCCCTGCGTACTTAAAACTGGTGCGCCAGGTGCAAACAGAGAAAGTGAGCCCTATTACATAGAATACGCTGCCCCCAGGGAAGGCGCGAACTCGTGCTGCCCTGTGGCCAGCACTGTCAGGAATTCCATGGCCGGTTGTCACGCTAGCTGCCCTAGCGGTTCCCGACCCGGAACCACATTTCCCAGAAAGCAAAGCGGGGCACGGCGTACGTGCCGAGGAGGCGGAGCAGGAAGCAGGAACTAAAGCTGCTCGAGCCCCGGGCGGCGCTGCTGATTATTCGTACCTGGTACCTGCTCCCACGCAGGTCAAACCCCCCGGCTGCTCCTTCAGGCGCTAAGAGTGTCCTGGACACAAAAACTCTTCGAACCGCCATTGTTTTGAAATGAACCGGTGACGGACGTTCCCGGTCACGCTGACTCCTCTGTTGGAAGAGACGTGCCAGCGAGGCGGTCTCGTGCAGAGGAGTGTTGTCGCCCGTAGAGGCACTTGGGCTGCTTTCTCTCTGTTGGCAAAACCAGGGTCGGTTTTATGCAGAGAGGGTAATGCGCCCGCGACTCCCCGTCTGGGTAGTGGGTGTGAGTGTGTTTGAGAAACCTATGGGAAAAACATGCAAAACAAATCATATGCAGCGCATGTGAAGGGGGCTATTGTTCCTTCGACTAACATTCTCCTGCCATAACGGAATGAGTATGTGACAATTCAACACGCTAATTAGTACTACTGGTGGCATTAACAGTGATTGAGAGCATACAAGGGTTCCTGGCCATATACCCTATTCTGGAACGTGTTCTTTGCTGTTGTAGTTTTGTTTCCTTTTGCCACAACACAGGAAAAAGAGCGCATAGAGGGTGATGAAAATACACATGAAGCGAAACCAGGAGGCATGGAACTGTAATCCCTTGGCTTAACTCAGAAGGCGTTACCTTCGACCATCCTTGGATGCGCTCAGATCTACCTTTCTTTTTCTTTACAGGTAGGAAAGGGTGGATTAGAGGGGGTCGGGGGGGGGAAGAGGAGGTTAGAGATAGAAACCAGGCATAGCAGTTAGGTCTTCACGGTGTTTCTTTGTTTCTATCCATTGGTCTCCCTCCCCGCAGTCCCCATCCTTTCCTTCCCCCGCTCAATTGCCCCAAAAGTCTATGTAGATGCACATACGCCAGACTTGGGTCGATTCAGAGGTGGGCCCCCATTGAGCATCGACACAGCCCTGAGGACACGGATTTGGAGAGCCTGACAGAATAATCGGCCCAAGAATTAGTCTCCTCCTGGTTGTGTTGACTTTCGGTATGGCGACCCTAGAGGACGTAGTGGCGGCTTTAGCATTCGTTCAAGCGGAACTTGCTGCCTCTCGGCAGGAAACCGCAGCACTACTTTCCCGGGTTGATAGACTACAGCGAAACCCTTTTGACATAGGGGGAACTCCGCACCCACCGTCGGTTGTAGTGGAAATGCCTGCACAGATTCCGTTAGCCCCCCCCGAGAGGTTCTACGGGGACATAAAAAAGGTTCAGGTATTCCTCACCCAGGTGCTCCTGCATTTTTCCTGTAAACCAAAGATGTTTGTCACCAACCAAGCCAGGGTGGCGTTTCTAATTTCATACCTGGGTGGAGAGGCGGCTCAGTGGGCGGTCCCCATAGTAAGGAGAGACGACCCAAGGCTCTACGATTGGGACGAGTTCAGGGAAAGCTTCGAAAAAACGTTTGACAGAAGGGCTGAGACGTTCTCTGTGGACAGAGACCTGTTGGAACTGCGACAGGGGTCCTCGGAGCTGATTAGTTACTTGAATAACTTCCGACGACTCGTTGCTGAAACCGACTGGCCAGAAGCAAAACAGTCGGCTATATTTTACCAAGGGCTCTCGGAAGAACTCAAAGATGTGTTAGCCCAGATAAATCCCCAACCCAGGACCTGCACTGCTCTCATTGATCTCGCCCTGCGGCTGGATCATAGGTTACGGGAGCGCCGAGGAGACCACAAAAGGAAAGAACGTAACAATGTGTACGGCGACCGTACCTATACTCTGGATAAGACGGCTCCATCGTCAGAACCAATGGAAATAGGAACAGTAAGGGCTTCGCTGACAGTAAGCGAACGAGACCATCGCCTGAAACAAGGACTGTGTCTCTACTGCGGGAAGAAAGGGCATTTCCTTAGGGAATGTCCTGTTAAACCCAAAACCAGCCGGGCTAGACCAGGACAAGCGACAGTCCTCGCAATGTGAAGGAAATCCAGAGCCTCTTGGGGTTTGCCAACTTCTACCGCAGGTTCATCCGACAGTTCTCGGACTTGGTAACCCCATTGACCCAGTTAACAAGAAAAAAGACGCCTTTTTTATGGACCGAAGACACCCAGGATGCGTTTGACCGTCTCAAGCACGCGTTCACAACGGCCCCGGTTCTCGGTCACGCCAACCCGTCATTGCCATTCGTGGTGGAAGCCGATGCTTCCGAAGTAGCAATCGGCGCGGTGCTCTCGCAAAGACATGAAGCTACCGGCTATCTGCATCCCATCGAGTTTATGTCCAGGAAGCTAAACCCAGCGGAGCAGAATTACACTATAGCGGAGAAGGAGCTGTTGGCGATCCGAGACGCGTTTCTTGAGTGGAGACATTGGCTGATGGGGGCGGTCCATCAGATCACGGTATACTCCGATCACCGCAACCTGCAGTTTATGAGGGCGGCTCGTCACCTAACCCCCCGTCAGCTCCGGTGGATGCTCTTCTTCGCCGAGTATCATTTCGTGGTGACTTTTCGACCAGGGGTACAGAACAAAAAGGCGGACGCCTTGAGGAGACAAGACGCGGCTCCTCAGGGTATTCACCCTATTGAAGACTCCATCATCGAACCTAGCCGGGTACTGTGTATTGTACAAACCAATGACTTTCTGCGAATAGTCCGGCTAGGGATGCGTTCCTTCGAGTGGAAAACCTGGCTCAAGGCCCATCCGGGGTGGAGGGTGCGACAAGGACTCCCTATAAAGGGTCGACAAGTGTTGCTCCCTACCCAAGGGTTACGCAAAATCGCGTTTGCATGGTGCCATGATCTCCCGTGGGCAGGAAACCTAGGAGGCACAAAGACGCTGGAAAAGGTACTGCGCCAGTTCTGATGGCCGTTGGTACGCCCCGACGTGCTAGCCTGGGTACGGGAATGCCCGAAGTGCGCCCAAATAAAGGCAGACCATCAGCGAACACAAGGACACCTGCAGATCATGCCCACACCAAAAACCCCGTGGGAAAGTTTTTCAGTAGACTTCGTGGTGGGGTTGCCGGCAGACCAGGGCAACGCCGCCATCATAGTAGTGGTCGACTACTTAACAAAAATGGGACATTTCATTGCCTGCAAACAAGTGCCCACAATAAGCCAGTTGGCCAAGCCATTGTTGGTCCACATCGTAAGGCTACACGGCCTTCCCAAGCATATTGTTTCGGACCGAGGAGCCCAATTCACAGCCGGTTTCTGGAGGACTTGGTGTTCTGAGCTACGGGTAACCTCACTCTCCACCAGCTTTCATCCACAAACAGACGGTCAAACAGAACCACTGAACCAGACGCTCAAACAATACCTTAGATGCTATGTTAAGGAGAACACCGATGAGTGGGTTGATTGGCTGTGGATCCCAGAAATCGCATACAATAGTGCTACGCATTCCTCCACAATGCACACTCCATTTTATAGCACATATTATTAGTATTATTATTATTATTTATATGGCGCACAAATCATCCCCAAGGGGATCTCTCGGCGCCTAGGCGGCGGGCTTCTGCAGCGAAATGTATCAGTTAAATAGCCAGAACATATGGGTTCCACTCTCGGTTCACTCCCTTGGTCCTTCCTAGCATCCATACCCGTTTCCCTGATGTTCGCACTAGGCTCATACACATGTGTAAAACGCTTCTAGCTACACGAAACAATCTGCTCAAAGCCAAAGAAAGATATAAGACACAAGCAGACAAACACCACAGGACAAGCCTGATGTACAAGAGCGGGGATTGGGTATGGTTGTCCGCAAAAAACATCAGGGTTAAAAGACACAGCATGTTTCATCCCAAGTACATAGGCCCGTATCAGGTAGTGAAACACATAAACCTGGTGGCAGTCAAGCTCAAGCTCCCTTCTCACCTGCGCATACATCCCGTGTTTCACGTGTCCCTCCTGAAGCCCGTGCATGGCAAAGTACAGAAAAGGCAAGGTCCGGTGTTAGTGCAGGGGGATCCCGAATATGTAGTAAAGGGTATCCGAGATGCTAAGAAAGTACGAGGGAAGCTGTGGTACCTAGTTGCATGGAAGGGATACGGCCCGGAAGAGGACTCCTGGGAACCAAAAGACGCAGTTCATGCACCTAAGTTAGTGTCCCGGTTCCACTCGGGCACCGCGTGACAGCTAGCGTTCCCGGGAAGGGGAATGTTCTGTCAGGAATTCCGTGGCCGGTTGTCACGCTAGCTGCCCTAGCGGTTCCCGACCCGGAACCACATTTCCCAGAAAGCAAAGCGGGGCACGGCGTACGTGCCGAGGAGGCGGAGCAGGAAGCAGGAACTAAAGCTGCTCGAGCCCCGGGCGGCGCTGCTGATTATTCGTATCTGGTACCTGCTCCCACGCAGGTCAAACCCCCCGGCTACTCCTTCAGGCGCTAAGAGTGTCCTGGACACAAAAACTCTTCGAACCGCCATTGTTTTCAAACGAACCGGTGACGGACGTTCCGGGTCACGCTGACTCCTCTGTTGGAAGAGACGCGCCAGCGAGGCGGTCTCGTGCAGAGGAGTGTTGACGCCCGTAGAGGCGCTTGGGCTGCTTTCTCTCTGTTGGCAAAACCAGGGTCGGTTTTATGCAGAGAGGGTAATGCCCCCGCGACTCTCCGTCTGTGTAGTGAGTGTGAGTGTGTTTGAGAAACCTATGGGAAAAACATGCAAAACAAATCATGTGCTGCACATGGGAAGGGGGCTATTGTTCCTTCGACTAACATTCTCCAGCCATAACGGAATGAGTGTGTGACAATTCAACACGCTAATTAGTACTATTGGTGGCATTAACAGTGATTGAGAGCATACAAGGGTTCCTGGCCATATACCCTATTCTGGAACGTGTTCTTTGCTGTTGTAGTTTTGCTTCCTTTTGCCACAACAAAGGAAAAAGAGCGCATAGAGGGTGATGAAGATACACATGAAGCGAAACCAGGTGGCATGGAACTGTAATCCCTTGGCTTAACTCAGAAGGCGTTACCTTCGACCATCCTTGGATGCGCTCAGATCTGGCCATTTATCTCTAGAGGCAGTATCAGATGCCAAATTGCAAAGGACATCTAGTACTGCTCCAGAAAATAATACATGTAAGAAGGAGAAAAAGCTGGAGACCAGAAAAAACCTTCAAGCTGACCAGGCCAAATCCATTGAGCGAGCAATGATACATGAACAATTGAAACGCAAATAGACTTCACAATGAAATATCTTTTATAGTGGAAAACAAGACATGACATGATCCAAAGATCGGTTCAGCCATCTTGGATTAGGATAAAGAATATCAAAGAAAAACAGTATATCTACAATGTATAACTAGTGACAAGGTATTGAGATAAAATTGGAATAAGTATCACAGAAAGGAAGCCCCTACAGTACAGCCCGCGCAGCAATGAACAGATGAGGAGCAAACCCTCCTTTTAGGAGCTCCGGTTTCATGGGGATTCTTAGAATAACATTGCTTGATCAAAAGGGGGGCACAAACGTGGTCTGCTGGCTCCCCAAAACAGTTACATGGGTTATAATCTTTCCAATCAATAAGATATTGCACTTTCCTTCTAAAATGCCAGGAATCACTCATTTCTTGAACTTGCCCATCTATAAGTATAGGACCTGGCCTTCCTTTAACTGAAGGACCTTTAGGATGGAGATATGGTTTTAGAAGTGAGACATGAAAGGAAGGATGACCCCTCCCCCTTTGCCTCCGAGGGAGAGGGAAGTTTGAGTCATATTGTGACAGGATTAATGACCTTTGATATTTTGAAAGGTCCATAATAACTCGGGGAGAACTTAAAAACAACAAAGAGAGCAAGGTAGGTTGCTGAAGGACAACCAAGCTTTACCACCTATCTTATACATAATAAGGAGCTGGTCACCTAGGCCGATTGGCCGGAGCTGAGCAACATTCTAAATTCTTGAGTAGCTTCTCTCAAATGTTCTTTATTTTCTCCATTGAATTTTGGACTGTAGGTACCAGATCTTGAGTTTCTAAGGGGTCTGGAAAGGTTTGGGGAGGAAATCCTGTTAAGACAAAAAAGAGAATATCCAATAAAGCATGAATACAATTATTTTAAGGTAATTTTACTGCAGGTAGGGGTGATTTCCAGTTGCCCTGGGTGGCAGAGATGTATCATCTTAACAACTCTTCAAGAGTTTTAGTCAATCTTTCAATTTGCCCATTTGATTGAGGGTGAACACCTGAAGTTAAGGTTCATTGAAGGCCAAGTTTATAACTTAAAGACCTCCAGAATTTAGAGACATATGAGGGCCAGTATGCTGGGAGACTCTCCCCATTTATTACACGGTTGGGAAACCAGACATGTGCAGAAAGAACAAGATGGTGCTGTGCGAGGTGCCACCAAGTCTTTGACTGGAAAGGGTGGCCTGCGGCATGGGGCCGCAGAAGGAAGCCGCCAACCCTCAGGACAAATGTAGAAAGATGTAGATAGTAGGCACACTATTCTAGAATACGTAATTGTGGGAACACACACATACCTTTTTAAAAAAAGAAATTCATCATTTTGCACATTATGACCGTTCCTGCATCTTTCTAGAGTGATAAACATTGAACTTGCTTAGGTCACATACAAATCTATTTCTGTGTTAATGTTCTTAAGTTCAGTGTGCTTTTAAATTCATGTGATGAAGAAAATGAACCTCATTCCAAAGTTACATGCTAGTAAGGATAATGTTTTGAAGTGCAAGTAGTAGGACATCAGCTATTTTTAAATCTTCGTACAAAGCACCTCTTTCAACGCCACACTCCTACTAACTGTGCATTATTTGCAGCCTCACATCAAGGATCAGTCATTGGAAGATACCATTGAACTAATGCTACAACATGCAACATGGAAATTATCATTGATTTTTAACATTTTGTCTCGTCTATAGCTACTTGATTGGAGAACAGTCAGCATTTACATCATACATTTTCTAAAACTGCTTTTCCAAGAACTTGCATAATGATGTATAGAGATGCTCTCTGGAGTGTGTAATGTACATCAGGTTGTGTGCCAGTCTATACCAAGACCAGCTATTTATTTATTGAGTTCTGTTTATCGCAAACTAGACCAGAGGGTATTGGAGCGCTACACAGCATTTACATATCTGCAATTATATGAGTTACACTCGGAGTAAATATGAATACGTGATGAATATGTAAGAGGGATAAGCTGGTGAAACTATTTTGAGGAAGATACAGTTTAAATGCATATATCGCTTTACAGAGTTAGCACGACAGCAAGTGCACGAGTTACATGTGGAGTAAATAGAAATACATATTAAAGATATATAAAGATAAATATACGACGTAGAGTAGTATAGGTAGACAATATTTGAGGTAGATCTGGGACACATAAGGATGGTGTTTGAGGTAGATACAGTATGTATACTACCTGCTGGCGGTCGCTAATAGGTAGTTATATAGTTAGGATGTAATTTCCATTGGAAGAGTGTTTTTTCATTTGCCAATAACTTTTGCGTTGATTGATGAATCCTTTCGAAATTTTCAAAACTAGTTTGACGCTCACTTCAGCTGCTGTCTTGAAAGTTTCGGTATGATCAGTCAAACGGGCGCTGAGAAAGTGTGTGGGGGGTGTCCAAAAGGAAAATGCTACTTACCAGTATGCGTATGTTCTTGGCATGTAGAGCTGCAGATCCTCACACTTGCATTAGATCGCCATCTGGTGTTGGGCTCGGATGCTTGCACCTTGTTGTTGTCTTGGAAGAAGTCTTTGTAGTCACGAGATAGGTGACTCCTTCCTTGGACGATAGTGCGCATGGGCATCGACTCCATCCTTAGATTATTTTTCGCCATGATGGGAAATGATGAATTTAGTAGAAAAAAAAAGATGTCCATGTGTGTATATCTAAGTAAAATAGAACTGGAACAGATACAAGTCCCGGGGAGGTGGGTGGGCGTGTGAGAATCTGCAGCTCTACATGCCAAGAACAGATGCATACTGGTAAGTAGCATTTTCCGTTCGAGGCATATGAGCTGCAGATCACACACTTGCATAGACTGTACAGCAGTATCTCCCCTAGCGGTGGTCACTTGTATCAGTTGCAGTAGTTTGAAAGAGAGTTTTAAGAACAGCTTGGCCCACAGAAGCTTGCTGCTTGGCTTGGACGTCAACACAATAGTGTTTAGTGAAGGTGCGTGTTGTAGACCATGTTGCTGCCTTACAAAATGCCATAGAGGCCCCTAGTTTGCGTGTGGAATGCGCCCTAGGGGGAATTGTTAATGTGCGTTTCGCTTTCTGGTAGCATATTTGGATACATTTAACGATCCACCTTGTAATCCCAGCTTTGGAGATGGGATTACCCTTGTGCGGTGGGGTGAAAGCTACAAACAGTTGTTTTGTTTTGCGAAAGGATTTGGTTCTGTCAATGTAATAAAGTAGGGCTCGTTTTACATCGAGAGTGTGTAGAGCTCTCTCCGCTTCGGAGTCCGGGTTTGGAAAAAACACTGGTAACTCCACTGATTGGTTAAGATGAAATGAAAAGATGACTTTAGGAAGGAATGTTGGGTTTGTTCTGAGAACCACCTTGTTACGATGTAATTGTAAGAATGGTTCTTGTATGGTTAAAGCCTGGATCTCACTTACTCTCCTAAGAGAGGTGATGGCAATAAGGAAAGCTACTTTCCACGTGAGGAACTGCAGTTCGCATTTATGTAAAGGTTCAAATGGGGGTCCCATGAGCCAGGTAAGAACAATATTTAGGTTCCACACTGGAGAGGGTGGTAACCTAGGAGAAATGATTCTTTTCAGGCCCTCCATGAATGTTTTAATTGCAGGGACTCTAAAAAGTGACAAGTGTTGTCTGTTTTGTAAATAAGCAGCAAGTGCTGCTAGATGTAAACGTATGGATGAGTATGCTAGATTACATCTTTGCAAGTGCAGCAGGCAGCAAATGATATTCTGGATGGAGGCATCTAGTGGATCAATATGATTGTTGGTGCAGTAAATGGCAAAGCTTTTCCATTTTGCAGCATAGCAAGCTCTAGTAGTAGGGCGTCTGGCTTCTTTAATGATGTTCATACAGTCCGGTGGTAGGTTAAGGTAACTGAACTCGGATTCAGCTGACCTGGATCTGGATGTCTGATCTCTCCATGGCTCTGCGTTAGCAGGGATGGGGACAGGCATCGTTTTTGGTGCAGAACTAGCGAGAGTTCCAACAGTGTTGTGAACCATGGTTGGCGTGCCCATGTGGGAGCTACTAAGATTAGTTTGAGAGACTGTTGTCGGAGCTTGCGTACTACTAGTGGAATGAGTGGGAGTGGCGGAAAAGCGTACGCAAATCTGCCTGACCAGTGCATCCATATCGAATTGCCCTTGGACAATGGGTGTGGAAACCTGGCGGCGAAGGTTGGGCATTTTGTGTTTTCGTGTGTGGCAAACAGATCTATGTCTGGTTGGCCCCATATCTGGAAAATGGTAGAAGAACTTGGGGATGTAGTTCCCATTTGTGAATCTGTTGTGTCTGTCGACTTAACAGATCCGCAATCCGATTGTGAACTCCTGGAAGGTGTTCTGCAAGTAAATATATATTTTGTGGGATGGCCCATCTCCAAATGTTCTGTGCGAGCTGGGACAGCTGCAGAGAATGTGTGCCTCCTTGTTTTTGTATGTAATACATGGCTGTCATGTTGTCCGTGCGGATCAGGACAGCTTTGTTTCGTACATCTACTTGGAATGATTTTAGAGCTAGAAATATTGCTAGTAGTTCAGGTGATTGATGTGGAGCACTTTTTGTTGAGTGGTCCACTTGCCTTGGGTTGTATGTCTGAGGAGATGGGCTCCCCATCCTGTGAGTGATGCGTCTGTTGTTAGTACGATCTGTGGAACAGGTTCGAGGAACGGCCGCCCTTTGGACAAGTTTTTTGTGTTCCACCACTGCAGAGAGCGATGTGTGCGGCTGTCTACCAACACCAGATCTGTAAATTGTCCTTGAGCCGGATTCCACTGATAGCCGGATAGACATTCCTGTAAGGGGCGCATTTGAAGTCTTGCATGAGGTACAATGAAAATGCAAGATGCCATCATGCCTATGAGTTGCATGAACACTCTGGCTGGGAGAGTGTTGGGCTTGAAATTTTGTGATGAGGGTCTGTATGCTGGCTAAACTGGCTGGACTGGGATATGCTAGAGCTGTGGAGGTGTTTATTGTGGCCCCCAGATATTGGTGTATATGAGAGGGCTGGAGATGCGACTTGGTGTAGCTGATTGTGAACCCCAAGTTGTGTAATGTTTGGATGGTTTGGTGAGTGTGTTGAACACATTGGTTGAATGACTTGGCTTTTATTAGCCAGTCTCCAAATATGGGAAGACGTGGATCTGTTGTCTTCTCAGATGTGCAGCTACTACCGCAAGACATTTCGTGAATACCCTGGGTGGGGTGGTCACTCCGAATAGAAGGACTTTGAACTGATAGTGGTGTCCGTCCACTACAAACCTTAGATACTTCCTGTGAGCAGGATGTATGGGAATGTGGAAGTAGGCGTCCTTGAGATCTAGTGTGGCAGGGAAATCGCCTTGTTGCAGCAGCGGGAGCACGTGTTGGAGTACTTGTTGGAGTTGGTCTGAGGTTGAGTGTCCTAGAGTCCTGGCCTTTTTGGGTATTAGGAAGTACAGCGAGTAAACCCGTTCCTTGATGTTGTAAGGGAACAGGCTCTATTGCGTGCTTTTGAAGCAGCGAGAGAACCTCTTGTTTTAGGAGCGCGAGATGATCTGTGGACATTGGACGCTGCTTGGGTGGTATGTGTGGGGGGGTAAGTTCCAGGCAGTAACCATACTGGATAATCTGTCTTACCCACTTGTCTGTTGTGATGGAGATCCAGACAGGTAAGAACTGTGATAATCTTCACCTGACCGGAGTGGAATGGTCTGGGGGGAGCGGAGGGAAGTCACTGTTTTGTAGTGGGGGAGGTGGGAGTGTTGTTATTACCTCGGCCTCTTCCTTTACTGTTATTCCCTCTGTATCCACCTCTAAAATATCCTCTACTGGGGGATGTTTGTGTAGTGGCTTTAAACGAAGATGAGGTGTCTGCGCCCATGTTTTTGGAGGCTCCTCTATAGGAGCGACGAAAGGAGCCACGTGTTTGTGGAGACTGTGGTAAATAATTTAATTACCGGGACTTAATTTGATACAGAAACATAATAAAATAGCTCAGTAAATAAGAGGCAGAATCCGTGGTATTAGAGGTTCGGAATGGGCTTTATTCCAATGGTCGATTATAATCGGTTGCTCCAAGTTCCATCACCACGAAGGTTCAGGAAGTGAAGTACATACGTTATTGACAATCAATTACTTTTATACAATAGGCATTACAGTGAAGCAAATACAAGAGGCGTAACAATTGATAGTATGGATAATATATTCGTGCGTAGCAAAAATAGGCATAACTGGGAGTGATGAAAGAACGTCATTAGATGTGATGTCATAATAGGGTGGTTACATGAAAGAATTTCGCAATGTCAGCAGAAATACTTGGCAGAAATGCGCGCGCAGCAGCATGACGTGTAATTGACGTGTAACTAGGGGGTGAAGGGGACTTGACATTTAGCTCTACATGTGGCGACAGAAGTCTGGAGGGTCAAGTCAACCTAATCCCAAATCATATCTAACATCCTATGTTTAAAGAACTATGTTATCCAAAAGAGAGGTCTCTTCGAGTAGAATCTTATTCTATACTGACTATACTGACTGTTAGTGCGTGTACAAGCGTCTAAGTGTCTACACTAGATGCGAGGGCGGAAATCTTCCATAGTAATAGGGCTATGAATTACTTGCATAAAGACAGAGAAGCCGGGCCTTTGCTCGGTAGCTGGAAGAATGTTTACTTAAACTACTAGACAGGAATGCATCGGGCAGGGAACGGAGCAGATAATTTCGAAGGTGAAATACAGTTTTTGGCAGGCAGCAGGCTGATGTCAGGCTTCGTGAGCCGCGCAGGGAATGAGACAAAGTTCATGGTCACAGATGCAGGCTCAGACTGGAGCTTTCAGAGGCAGAAGGCAAGAAGAGTTTGATGACAGAATCAGGGCCTACTTGCCTGGACTGTAAAATGGCATAAGTGAACCATATAAAGCCGGTGGCCTTTCATACTTAGGAATGGAATATCCGGCCTATTCATGGCGGATCTGACAGAGGACATGTTGACGGTGGACGCACATGTGTTTGCGTCTTCATAACTGGAACTGGAGGGAACATACATGTACTTGTGATTCATACATGGAACCGTTGGGGTCCAAGATAGGGGACATAACTGTTCAGAAAAATCCATATTTCCACATTCCCTCCTTGTCCCCTACTTGCCCGTTAAGAGATATCAATCTTCATCAATCCATTGATCTGTTCATATAACATCATTTGTTCTTCTTTCTTCTTCCGTGATGAATGAAATCTTGGTGGTGGAATACACGATGTGGCACACAGACCACAGATCGCTGGTCCACATTGTAGGCATAGACAGCAACTGAATAGTATGAGAAGGCCAATACCTAGGAAAGATAGGACCTTCCATCCAAAGGTAGATAATACACTCCAAAACCAACCGGACCAAGTCCAGGTGCCTGGGTTCTGGTGTATCTGGCTTACAATCTTATGAAGGCGAGTTATGGCTTTATATACAGATGGCGAATTTTCTGGTATGAAAATGCAACAGCTTGATCCGATGACCCTACAAGCTCCGCCCCTATCGGCCAGGATGACGTCAAGGACAAGACGATTTTGAAGCACAACAATCCGCATAGCAGACCGCTCTTCTGTTAAATTGCCTAAGGCGGAAATAGTTTCGTTCACTACTGCTTCAAGGGTTCTAGTTAATCTACGTATCAGCTTACTATTAGTAACGGTACCTATATAGGGAAAGAGACCTTTATTGAAATCTGTGTATTTTTCCCATGCTGTTTCAGTGTAATCGACTATTGGGAGATCTCTCCTTACTCTATTATATACTAAATGAGTGTTTCTGTGATAATCAGAAGGAGCTAGAAAAACAGGTGGCAAAAGGAATCCAATATAGCAAGTACCATCCCAATCTAGAGGCAAACGTACATATGCCGTCTGACCACATATGAAATAGGAATGGCGGGAAGCTCTAAATGTAGACTTGCCTTGATCACTAAATTCTACTACAGTGGTGCATCTACTATGGCCCATATGTATGGAACCATTCTTTCTTACACATAGTTCACCCTTTACTGGAAATATTGACATAGCGGGCAAAATTGGAGTAGCTTCGGATTCGACATTTAGGATCATAAGATTAAGCGTAAAATTACCTAATCCATACACTTCATTTTCTAGATCAGTTCCTGTTCTCTGGGGAAGTCCCTCCTTGTTAGGATAGCAGATTTTAAGCAAAACTAAGTTCAAATTTCCCCATACCCAGTTATCTTGATAAACTGCAGAATTCGAATCTAGAGAATTAATTAAACTAAACCATGCTCCACAGGAGCCGTTGTGTGTGAACGGGTATGGAAAGAGAGGTAGAATTCCCTTATAATTCTGATAGGGAGGGAGTCGGCCACATATCCAACAATTTGTAGCATTGCTAACCTGATGGGAATGATGTAACATACTAATAAACGTGTTATTGCGCAGCGCAAATCTATAAGACAACTCAAGCGGAGGTAATTCACTAAAAGAATGTTCAGCAGTAATATTATAAACATGTCTAGAAATAGGATAATATATGTGCAACAATATACTTGCAGTAATTATTAAAAGACTTAAGAAAAACAAAATTAATAACGTCACTATGCAATGACTACGCAGTGATTTACAGTACGCCTGTCGTTTCAACATTTTTCGGGTGTTATCTCTATTCAGGTCCAAGGGATACATGTCAGAGACAATTCAACCGCTTCACCTCGGAGAGGACTTAAACAATCAAATTGCTTGACTGATTGGACCTGAGCTTTAGTTTATAATGTTCGGAATTACTCTTTTCAACAAAAGGAAGTTTTGAGTCAATGGGTGAAGACACACAAGGTGTGGTATTCACATCTGATTGTAGTCCATGAAATTTCTTGATATGACTTGAATGTATCCAGCCTTTTCTGCCCTCGATCTTCACGGCTGTCCTTGTGGTGAGCAAGACAAGCTGCGGTGACTTCCACCTGGGTTCCAGCTGAGTCTTTCGATCAAAGTTCCTCACCAGGACCAGGTCCCCCGGGACTACGTCATGGGGTTTCACCTCAGTGTTGTCAGGAAAAGCTGCAGCTACCTGTGAACGACAAGATTGTAGTGCAGACATCAAGGAAGCCAAGTAATCTGTCAGCATATTACAGTCAATATCAGTTATTTTGCGTGGTATGGGCGTCCCCCACATATTTGGTGGTCTGCCGAAGATCACCTCATACGGGGATAGCCCTGTTCGAGAGTGTGCTACCATTCTCGTGTAAAAGAGTGCAACTGGTAATGCTACTACCCAGTCGACACCTTTCTCTCTGCATATTTTGGACAATCTAATTTTCAGGGTCTGATTATGTCTTTCTACGAGGCCTGCTGCCTCGGGGTGCCGAACACAGTGGAATTTCCACTGATAGCCTAACAAAAGTGAAACGTGTTTCATTAATTCGGATGAGAACGGCTGGCCGTTATCTGAGTGAACAACACGTGGTAAACCGTATCGTGGGAAGAATTCTCGAACCAACTGTTTGGCAGTAGTCGGGGCAGTGTAATCTGAAACCGGGTATGCCTCCGTCCAACGGGAAAGAGCACAAACAACTACGAGAACATATTTGAATCCTCTACATCGTTCCATCTGGATATAATCCATCTGGAGGACTTCAAAAGGGTGATCAGGAGGCTGAAATCCACCCTGTTCTACGGGAACGCTTTTTCCTGGGTTGAACTGGCAACAGATCATACAGGTACGAACTTTTTGTTTGGCTGCTGCTCGTAAATGTTTATTGAACCAAATGTGTTGAATGCTATCTAGCATAGCTTTTTCTCCTAGATGTGCGGGACTATGTATAGTGTTAATTATAACCTGGACCATTGAATCAGGAAGGAACCACACAGACTTTTCCTTCATCATCCATCCTTGATCCGTTTGAATCCCTCCTAATTCAGTCCATTTCTTTATTTCGTCTGGTGTAGCATGTGTCTGTATGTCAATTACGTCAAGAGTAGGATCTTTAACCGTCATACAATGTGTTGGCGTCGGGACTATTGCCTTTGTCATGTCGGATGTTTGAGTTTGAGCAGTCTGTTTAGCTGTTCTGTCAGCTAGATCATTGCCTTGAGAAATGACATCAGTAACTTTCGTATGAGCTTTACATTTCATAATTGATATTGCAGTGGGTAGATGTATTGCATCTAATAAGGCATGAATGAGGGGTCCGTGCTGAATGTGGGCACCGTGGGAAGTTAAATAACCTCTCTCTCGCCACAGCACGCCGAAGTCATGTACAACTCCGAATGCATAACGTGAATCAGTGTATATGTTGACTTTTTTATTTGTGGCTTGAATACAGGCTTGTGTCAGAGCGATGAGCTCTGCGGCTTGAGCTGACAAGGTATTTATGCGATTTGTTTCAATGACTTCAGTATCTGTTGTGACTGCGTAAGCAGCCACTAACTCTCCTGTACTTGTTCTCATACATGAACCATCTACATACAACGTCAGGTCTGGGTCTGACAATGGGACATCGGTTAAGTCTTGTCTAGGTTTCGTCGTGATTGTAATGACTTCAATACAGTCATGGGCTAGTGGGTCTGTTCCGATTACAGGTAAAAGTGTGGCAGGATTCAATGTGTTACAACGTCTGATTTCTATATGTGGCTGAAACAATGTTAACTCGTATCCTGTAAGTCGCGCTATAGTCAAGTGTTGTGTTTGCGTTCTATTCACAAGAACCTCTACTGCATGTGGTACTTGAACTGTCAATGGATGTCCTAACACTATGGCATCGCTTTGTCTGATTGCTAAAGCTGTTGCTGCCACTGATTTCAGACACGCAGGCAAAGCCTGAGCTACGGGATCTAATGTACTAGAAAAATAAGCACATGGTTTGTGTGCTCCCGCTTGTTCCTGTGTGAGTACTGACAAGGCAGTACCTTCGCGTTCTGTAACAAAAAGTGTAAACTGTTTACTGTAACATGGCGTTGCTAAGACAGGTGCTTGACATAAAGCTTTCTTTCAGCTTTCAAAAGCTTGTGTATGTTCCTGAGTCCAAGGGAGAACAGTCGATGTGGCTGCCTCCTGTGTTGTCAACTGAATGAGTGGTTTTGCTAGAAATGCATACTGAGGGATCCACTGCCTACAATATGAAGTGAGGCCTATGAAAGCCCGTACCTCCTTTTGTGTCTTGGGTATTGGCATGTTAGCTATTAACTGAATGCGGTCGGGTGTAAGCTGCCTTCCCTCCTTGGACAGCGAGTGTCCAAGATAAACAACTCGCTGGACACAGAATTGCAGCTTAGAAGGGGACACCTTGTGCCCCTTTTCGGCTAGAAATTGTAAAACTGTCAGTGATGCTTTCTCACATTCGGGTTCGCTTCTAGCGGTGATCAGCAGATCATCGACATATTGAAGCAGAGCAGTGTTAACTGGCATGTGGATACTGTCGAGTTCTCGTTTCAGTGCTTGGCTATAGATGCTGGGGCTTTCTGTAAATCCTTGAGGTGCGCGTGAGAATTTAAAGCTACGTCCATTTAAACTAAATCCGAACAAATATTGGCTTTCCGGATCTATTGGGACGCTAAAAAAAGCATTCTTGAGATCAATTACAGTAAAGAATGTTGCTTCGGAATCAATAGCTGTCAGTAATGACGAGATATCTGGGACCACAGGGAATTGTGGCACAATGCATTTGTTTAATTCGCGCAGATCAATAACCAATCGATATACTGGCGGGGCCTTCGGATCTGTTCGTTTAAGAATCGGAATTATCGGTGAATTACATACATTGGAGTCTGTTTCCACAACCACTCCTTGGGCAATGAGCTCGTCAATGATTTGCAGTAAAGCCACTACAGCATCTGGTGGTAACTTGTATTGTCGCATTCGTGGTAGTACCACTCCTGCCTTTAGTGTGACTCGATATGGTGTAATATTCATGCAACCAACATCAGTAGGGCCTTGTGCCCATAGATGTGTAGGTAAAGTCTGCAGTCGGGGATCCATGTCTCTAGACACATAGTGACCTTTAAAATCACGTAAAAACAATCTTACTCCTTCCGGAGAACAACATATTATAGCTCCTAGAGCTTTCAGTGTTTTTATTCCTAACAAGTTTTCTGGACATGATTTAGTAAGCAATAAATCTGTAGTTCGGGTCAAAGGTCCTATCGTAAGTGGAAGAGGTTGTGACACTTCATTAACAATAGGTTTTCCTGAAAAACCAAGGGAAATATTCTGTGAACCTGAGAGGGGTGCCCCTGGAACTTCACTACGTTTTATGGTTGTTCGACTTGCCCCTGTATCGAGTAAAAATTTTCTGTCTTGGCCTAATAATTCACTATGTACATAAGGTCCTTCTTGGTCTACAGGGACCTCGATAAGGGGTAAGTCAACTTCCCTCTCTAGGCTGGTTCATGCGTATCGCTGATAATCGGGATAGTCATACTGTGCGGTCTGGTACAGTTGTCGTGTCGTGGTTTGGGTGGCAGCAACAGGCAGCGCTGGTGCAGCCGGCACAAACTGTATAGACTGTGGTGGAGCTGGCATGGACTGTGCATGCTGCGGGGCTCCTTGTTCATTCTGATCCTGTCTAGGTGGCCGTGGTCTTTCTTTTGTATTACCTATGGCGATATTATGTTTCAAAACTGGACAATTGTGTACGTAATGACCTGGCTTTTTACAATAGTTGCATATCCCTTTTATAGGTCCTGTTGAATCACCGGAATGTGTCATACCCTTTTTATGTCCTTCAGCTGGAACTGTCTGGGAGACTAGCATTTTCATTTTCGTGTCTTTCATGCGTCTTTGTTCATGTTCTTGTTCCTCTCTAATTCTATTGTGATGGTACTGTAACATTTGTAACATTTGTGATGGAGTGTTACCTTGCCAAGTACTCTCGAATTTTAATACTCTATTCTTCACCTGAGGCAAGGCATTTTCTACTAATTTTGTCACAAACAGATGTGGGTATGATTCGCTACTTGCTTTTATGCCACTATTTATACCAAAACATTTTTCAAATCTGGCATAGAAATCACTAGTGTCTTCATCTTGCTTCTGTTTACAGGCTGAAATTGTACCCCAATCTTCCTTTTTCGTAGTTAATAAACGTGGCAGTACCTGTACTAGTAAACCTGGTAGTGCTTTAGTTTTATCCCCCAGTCCTGCTCCTGCAGTTCGGGCCTTTTCTTCTGCTTCTAATGCTGACCATTCTATCTTCTGGTCTCCTACCTCCCACTCTTTTTCCCTGAGTTTTTCATAAATGCCAGCAGGCATTAATACCTTTAATATTGTCATAATGTCGGGATAGGTATACTCTCCCATGAGTAACATATCTTTAATTTCTCGGTGAAAACCTGCTGGGTCTTTGTCATGACTGGGTACCACTTTCTTCATTTCTAATAATTCTATTTTTGATATGGGCGTATATACAAATACACGTTTAAACTCATTGTCCTCGCCCTTTATTGGGTGCACTTCTCGTAAGGGATTCTGTCTGTCCATGTAATACGTGGTTCTTTCCTTGATGGGCAATGAGACATGTTCTGGGCATACAAAAAGAATGTACTGTTTTCTTGATTCTAGTATTTCTTTAATTAATTTAGTACCTGAACCTCTCCATCTATTCATGAGTAATTCAGTCAATATATCAGGTAAGGGACCAGGATCCGAATGCTGACTCTGATATAGTATAAGGAGTTGTTGAATCATATAAATCCCAGCTAAACACTGTTCATCTGGGGTGAGATTCAAAAATGTGCGTGCTACTGTATCATCACCATACTTTCCGGGACTGGCAACCCAATGGACGGCTGACCTGGCTAATTCTTGTTCATCCATAGAATCGAGAAAATGATAACCCCTTCGTTCTCGGAGTAATTTGTCAGCTGCTTGGAATGAATGCTCGTTAGACCTTATATTTATTATTGGTGTTTGGAAATTCCTGTTATTATCTGGACATATCGGACGTATCGGGTCAATAAGACATCTAGTACTATTACAAGATCTTCCTCTACCTACATAGGCTATGGTGTCTGACTGTCCTGTGGGCAGTCCTGATCCTTCCTCCTCGCCTTGTTCGAACTGGTCTACCGCTAATCTTTCTTCGTGTAGGCGTTCTATTCCTTTACGGATCTTTCGGCACATGGCTATTATACAATTTTGCTTATCATGTCTCCCTTCTGATATATTCTGGCTCCATCTGGTAAGAATTTGCATTGCTTCCGGGTCTACCCCCGGTCGGTCTTGATTTCTGATCACACAATTTATAAGGAAACGTAACAGTTCCCCCTGTATCTCCACTTTCTGGTATTCCATAGCTCTGTTAATACATTCTGAATCTCGCCCTGTTTGGACAAAATGGTATATATTATCTAGATGCGCAGTCATTCCTGGTAACTTCCCTAAATACACCGCGGCTCGTCTGATACGTAATGATGCCATGATCATTTCGTCTTCTTTGCCGGGCACAGGGTCATATCTACAATCTACAAGAAGTTCCTTAAGCGTACGGGCATTTATGAGTTTGGGGGTACGTGAATGTGCTGACTCTTGAAAGGTAAGTTTATTTATTCTGGGTGGCGTAGAAAAAATGTTGGTAGCACCTCCCGTAGCCCCATCTGGGGTATCGGGCGTGAAAGGATTCGTTGAACGTGATACAGCAACTATAGGTGTGGACACGGCTATAGAAGTAGCTGTAGGAACAGATGTAGAAACAGATGTGCTTGCCGGAACTTGTGTCAGGATTTGTTGCTGTAGAGGTACAGATACTGGATCTTGGCGTTGAACCTCCCTGGCAGGCGGTCTATGTGGGGCGGAATTAGCATACTCGGGAGCAGCGTCATCTAAATATGAGGAAAGAAAAAAGTCTTCTGCGGTTCTAGGATGCCCCTTAGGATGTGCTTTTATTGGAAACAATGGGGGTGGCAAGTCTTTTGGTATACCTGGAGTAGCCTTAGGTAATCCTTCGGCCAGAAGGGGATACATACCATTCATAAGGGCATTTCTTTGTCTGTCTACTTGTTCTGATTTCACTCGGGTACCTTCTTCAATTAATAGATTTTCTCGGACTTTATTTGAACTCTCTTTATTCTTCTCTTCCTGTCGGAGTGCTTTTTCTGTACGTCTATGAGATTCTTTACGCCATAACTCAATGGCGTCTTTCTGTGACTGTCTGACTTTCCTTTTCCATAACTCTTCCTCTACTTTCATGATGCACTCTGCATCCCAGGTTCCCGCTGTGGGCCACCTCTGACTTTCTGGTAATTCCTTGGTGTAGTCTACCCATAAATCAAGAAATAATATAGCGTCTAAGCCATGTTTATGATACATGAAGTACCCTGGAGTGTCCCTAGGAGGAATAGGAACGGCTTCTTCGAGTACCCCTTTTCTTGTTGTGATCTGCCTTAATTTCGAAAAGAGCGGCATATTGAGAACTGATCTGATACTTGATTTTGAACAAACTTAATACAGTAAACACGATAATGAACAGTCATTCACACCACAATATGCAGAACGTACTTAAAACATTTAACATTTAACTGAGCAACAATAATGATGATGATCTAAGGAAAACTTAATCACTAAACATAATACTCGACATTAACTGAATTATTCTGAATTTATATACTGATATACTAGATATACTGCTAAACAGTACAGATACACTGCTGAAACAGTGCAGACCGGATTTGTGTACCCAAACCCGTCTTGACCGGCACAACCTATGTGCACGTCAGAACGCCTCCCCAGTAATGGTACTCACCGGGTAGCTCGGAAACGGAAGGCCTCGGAAACTGAACTGAACTTGAACCGGACTGGACTCGACTCGACTCGAACACTTCGGAAACTGGACTCGACTCAGGACTTCGAAAACTGGTGGGCCTCTGTATACCTCGGATCTTGCTCTCTCAGCTAGGCTCTGGTCGGGATACTTCGCACTTCTCACCGCCTCGTCTGGGTGTCGATCGCAGCCTCAGTCGCCCCCGCTTGACCGGAGGGAGATACAGGAAATCCTGCTGGTACGCGTTGTTGTCCGTCCAGCTGTGGCAGGAGACCGGGCCTGCAACTCACCGCCGGCGCGTGAGATGAGAAAGTGTCCCTGTTCGGGCGCCATTCATGTGGTAAATAATTTAATTACTGGGACTTAATTTGATACAGAAACATAATAAAATAGCTCAGTAAATAAGAGGCAGAATCCGTGGTATTAGAGGTTCGGAATGGGCTTTATTCCAATGGTCGATTATAATCGGTTGCTCCAAGTTCCATCACCACGAAGGTTCAGGAAGTGAAGTACATACGTTATTGACAATCAATTACTTTTATACAATAGGCATTACAGTGAAGCAAATACAAGAGGCGTAACAATTGATAGTATGGATAATATATTCGTGCGTAGCAAAAATAGGCGTAACTGGGAGTGATGAAAGAACGTCATTAGATGTGATGTCATAATAGGGTGGTTACATGAAAGAATTTCGCAATGTCAGCAGAAATACTTGGCAGAAATGCGCGCGCAGCAGCATGACGTGTAATTGACGTGTAACTAGGGGGTGAAGGGGACTTGACATTTAGCTCTACATGTGGCGACAGAAGTCTGGAGGGTCAAGTCAACCTAATCCCAAATCATATCTAACATCCTATGTTTAAAGAACTATGTTATCCAAAAGAGAGGTCTCTTCGAGTAGAATCTTATTCTATACTGACTGTTAGTGCGTGTACAAGCGTCTAAGTGTCTACACTAGATGCGAGGGCGGAAATCTTCCATAGTAATAGGGCTATGAATTACTTGCATAAAGACAGAGAAGCCGGGCCTTTGCTCGGTAGCTGGAAGAATGTTTACTTAAACTACTAGACAGGAATGCATCGGGCAGGGAACGGAGCAGATAATTTCGAAGGTGAAATACAGTTTTTGGCAGGCAGCAGGCTGATGTCAGGCTTCGTGAGCCGCGCAGGGAATGAGACAAAGTTCATGGTCACAGATGCAGGCTCAGACTGGAGCTTTCAGAGGCAGAAGGCAAGAAGAGTTTGATGACAGAATCAGGGCCTACTTGCCTGGACTGTAAAATGGCATAAGTGAACCATATAAAGCCGGTGGCCTTTCATACTTAGGAATGGAATATCCGGCCTATTCATGGCGGATCTGACAGAGGACATGTTGACGGTGGACGCACATGTGTTTGCGTCTTCATAACTGGAACTGGAGGGAACATACATGTACTTGTGATTCATACATGGAACCGTTGGGGTCCAAGATAGGGGACATAACTGATCAGAAAAATCCATATTTCCACAAGACTGTAACGCTCCCATGGACTTAGCAGTCTCAGTGTCTTTCTTCATTTTTTCAAGGGCAGTGTCAACAGCCGGGCCAAAAAGTTGTTCTTGGTTGAACGGCTGGTTGAGGATGGTAGTTGGACCTCCTGCTTAAAGCCTGAAATGCGCAGCCAGGCATGTCGTCTAAGGAGTACCCTGGTATTGATGGATCTAGAGGCAGTGGCTGCCACGTCAAGGGTGCATTTAATTGACGCGTTTGAAATTAGTTTGCCCTCTTGGATGAGATCATTTGCTTCGGTTTTAAATTGTTCAGGCAAATGTTGTAATAGGGTTTCCAGTTGGTCATAGTGGGCCCTATCATACCTAGCCAGCAGTGCTTGCATGTTGGCTATGCGCCAGTGATTGGCTGCCTGCAGCTACCCTTTTGCCAGAAGCGTCCAGTAATTTGGATTCTTTATCCGGGGGTGGCGCATCCCCAGAGGTTTGCGAGTTGGCACGCTTTCTAGCGTTTTAAACTACTAGAGAATCCAAAGACAGCTGTCCTTTAATGTAAGCAGGGTCTCCAGGGGCAGGTCTATATTTCTTATCGATTCTAGGGTTAAGAATCCTGGCACGTATGGGATCTTTGAACACTTCCGGGGCATGCTTAATGACTCCCTTGATCATTGGCAATATTTGCCCTGTCTTTTGGGACTGTTCAAATGTATCCAAAAGGAAGTCCTCTTCTGGTGTGTCTGAGTGCATTGTGACGCCATGATAAACGGTAGCGCTATTAAGCAGTTGTCCAAAACCAATGTTATGGTCTGGGGGAGATGGTTTTGAGGGGTATGGCTGGGGGCTTGGGAGGTCTGGAAGATCTGTTGGGACAGGGTACTCCCAAACATCTTGAGGTGGGTCGTCTGGATCTGTGAACGGGTCATTTGGGTCACCCCACACCCCTTGGTCATCGTCATCATCATCTGGAGGTGGTGTATGTGGTGGAGAAGTTACAGGCAGAGGTGGTGCAATAGATTTAGGGAGAGAAGGTGGGTTAGAAGGATGTGCAGGAGAACAAGGAGGCATAGGTGATGTAGCAGAGTCCTTCTTTTTCACAGGCACTGGAGTGGCAGGTGCTGTGTCTAGCTTCCTCTTCTTACATGGTACAGGAGAGATGGGGTCGTCTGAGTCATCTGCCTCTGGCACGATTTAGAGAGCTTCAGAATCTTCTTCTGGGACATCGGGGCCTTCGTCGAAGATGTCCTCTGGTTCTGGAGCTGATCTCTGCACCATGATGTGACGTTGAGCCCTTCGATCTTGAATAGTTTTCTACGATCGAAAGGATGCGCAGGCTGGACAGCTGCACTCACCGTGTTCAGGTGAGAGGCACAGGTTGCAGACCTTGTGATGGTCACTGTGCGGGAATTTTGCTCCACAATGGGGGCATTTTTTGAATGGCGTCCTTTCCATGAGCCGAAGGCCTTACGGCGTGGATAGGCCCAGAGGTCCGCGTCGCCGACCGGAATAGAGCCGATGAAAGGCGCGTCGAAGATGAAGATGTTATAAGTGAATCCGAAGAGTTTGTGGAAGTTTTGCGCATCGAAAAAGTTTTGAAATGGAGATTTCGAACCGGAGAGCAAAAATTGCATCCGAACCCAATGGCGGAAAAAAACAATCTAAGGATGGAGTCGATGCCCATGCGCACTATCGTTTAAGGGAAGAGTCACCTATCTCGTGACTACAAAGACTTCTTCCAAGACAACAACAAGGTGCAAGCATCCGAGCCCAACACCAGATGGCGATCTAATGCAATTGTGTGATCTGCAGCTCATATGCCTCAAACACACATTTTCCTCATGTTAATTTCCATAGGAACTTTTGACACCGCTACAGCCTGAACTGCTGAACAAAATTACACCAAATTTTGCAGCGAGGTAGCTGTTGTTCCACCAATAGCCCTTTTTGTAAATTGGTGTAAATCTGTTTAGTAGTTGCAGAGCCATTTAAAGAAATTTCCAATTGTATATATAAGGACGCGTAGGATCCGCGACCCCTCCCAATCTCGTGCTGAAATCCGACTGGCTGCCAACACTTTAAATCAGGAAGTGTTAGCAGCTATCTTGGGACTCAGTGTGAGCCAAGTCCCAGAAAAAATATTAAAAAGAAAAAGGGGGCAGGGTAGAAATACCCTGACTCCCCAGGCCTCTTGGAGGGGTTCCACAGATACCCCGCAGGCCCCCCTAAAAAATGTTTTTCCCTTAACTGGATCTGCAAGTTTAAGTATTTTCTAAGAGTTCATCTCATGATTTTTAACTATCTATACTAACCTACTACAAAAGTTAAATTATTATACTAGGTGCTCTACTACTGAGTGATACTACTTCTAACATAGTATGTGAGTGGCTGTGTGACTGTATGTATCCTTGTGTGCATGGGTGTGTGAGTGGCTGTATGGTAATGTTATGTTAAAAATCATTTATAAAGCGCACAGCTGCCCCAACGAAGGGGCGTCCCGGCGCTAGTAGCAGTATCCAGAGGAAAAATGATTAGGCCATAGGGAAGAGAAAGGTCTTAATAGCTTTACGGAAAGAGGTCAGACAGTCCAGGCTGCGGATCTTCAGCGGAAGGGAGTTCCAAAGCTTGGCTGCCAAAAGACGAAAAGACTTGCCCCCAGCTCTCGATCTCTTGACTCTGGGGACAGAAGCTAGCATCAATTCAGAGGAGCGCAGCGTACGACTAGGGATGTACGGGGTGATCAAGTCAGACAGGATCTCGGGGGTGGAAAATTTAAGAATTTTGAAGGTAAGACAAAGGGATTTGTATTCAACTCTTTTGGAGATCGGCAACCAATGAAGGCGTTGGATAGCCCCAGCTCCTGAACATGATCTCGAGAGACCAAGGATGGCGCGAGCTGCAGAGTTTGGAGTACGCTGAAGACGATTCAGTTCCGCCTTATTGGCCCCTAGCAGCAAAGAATTGGCATAGTCTAGTCTCGAGAGAATAGTGGCCTGGACTAGAAGTTGCCGTGTAGCCGGATCAAAGAACCGGAGCGTGGGTCTTAAGGCACGTAGAAGACCAAAGCAGGTGCCAGCAATTTTTTTGGTATGCTCTTGAAAGCTCAAGGTCAAATCGAACAGAAACCCGAGGTTCTTCACCACCAATTTGGGGGGGGGGGGGGCAGGTCCCAGGGACGGAGGCCACCAATGGGAGTTCCAGAGCTCCCCGTCCCTGCCTACCAGAAGAACCTCGGATTTACTGGCATTCAGCTGGAGACAGTTCTCTGTCAGCCAGCCCGCGATAGCCTCAAGGCCTATCTGGAAATGAGAGGCATCGTGAACATGGTCGTCCGAGAGAGCTACCATGAGCTGGGTGTCGTCCGCGTAGGAAACCATGGAGAGACCATGGTGATGGGCGACTGCAGCTAAGGGTTGTACGTAGAGGTTAAACAGGGCCGGGCTAAGCGCCGAGCCCTGTGGAACCCCCTGCTCAATGGGTTTGATGGAAGAAGCAAAAGGGGGGGCAGAAACTTGAAAAGATCTGTCAGTCAGAAAGGAGCGGAACCATTCAAGGGCAAGATCTTTTATGCCGGCTTCTTCAAGCCGGTGCAGGAGAATCCGATGGGAGACCGTGTCAAACGCGGCACTCAGGTCAAGTAATATGAGTGCCGCTGTTTGGCCTTTATCAAGGATGGAACGTAGATTTTCGCTCACAGCTAGAAGGGCGGTTTCTGTGCTATAGCCCGCACGAAATCCATTCTGGGATTGGTCTAAAATCTTATTTTTGTTTATATGATCAGAAAGAACTTTATTGGCATGTGCCTCCGCTACTTTGGCCACACACGGTAGAAGAGAGATCAGCCGAAAATTCTCGGGCTTGGTGGGGTCAAGGAGAGGTTTTTTCAGCAGAGGAAGTACCTTGGCCTGTTTCCAGGCCAGGGGAACCAGAGCCTTGCTGAATGAGGAATTGATAGTCGAGAGTAGCGGTGGAAGGAGAACCGAAAGGCACTCTCGGTATAAAGTTGGTCTCATAGGGTCGAGAGGAGACCCTGATTTGACTTTGGAGCTGAGAGCAAGGAACTCTTCTTGTGAGATAGAAGGGATGCTCTCCAGGGAGGAATAAGATGTAGGAATTGAGAGATGTTCTGACGTCACGTGATGATTAGGGAAGGATTTATAGATATTTGCAACTTTTTGAACAAAATAGGATGCCAATTCTTCGCATTGTTTTCCGGAGGTGATATGCGAAGTGAGTGGATCTTTCCTTTTTTTCAGATCATTGAGGATTTTGAATATGCATTATGTGGGGTTGTTGCTGGGGGCAATCTGATTAGTGAAGAAGGCAGTACGGGCTAGCCGTATGGCTTTGTGATAGCTTTTGATAGCGGCCTGATATTGTTTCTTCACTAAGGGGCAATAGTCCTTGCGCCAGGCTCGTTCGCTATGTTTACAGGCGCTCCGCATAGCGGCAAGGGAGTCTGTGTACCAGGGATTGGAGCAGGCGTCACGTCCTTTAGACCATTTTAATGGAATAAGGGAGTCAAGTGCCGCATAAATCCACTCACGGATAGCATTGTAGGCTTGTTCAGGGTCGAGGTTGTCAAGGGTGGGAAGGCTGGAAGACAGGAAGGCCAGAGGGTCCTCCAGTTTCAGTTTGTGCCAGCTACGTTTAAACATGGCCCTAGTCGCAACTCTAGGAGTGGTCGCCACCGGAGGAAGGAGAATAGTAATGAGGTAGTGGTTAGACCAGCAGACAGGGCTAGGGGGTTTGACCTGGAGGGAAGGGATATTAGAAAAGACCGGGTCTAATAAATGTCCAGCCAAATGCGTGGGTTCCAGCACCAGTTGTTTAAGTTGACAAGCTTCAAGATCAGCAAGCAGAGAGCTGACGTTCGAATCAAGGTGGTGGTCGAAGTGGATGTTTAGGTCGCCAATAAGGGTGAAATTGGCTGTTCTGGTATCCAGAGCATGAACAGCTTCCATAATGGCTACTTTAAATTCAGTGGAGGGGCCAGGAGGACGATAGACCAAGAGGCCAGAGAATGCGAAGTAGGCATTAAGTGAGATGGAGAAGCATGCACACTCGGAACCAACAATGTCCTCGTAAACGAATGTGCAGTGGAGGGGAGTCTTAAAGATGACCGCCTGGTTTCTCTATTGATGGTGTGGATGTTAAAACCTGGAGGAAGAGCAAGCCCAGGTTCAACAACAGTATCAGCCGTGAGCCATGTCTCGGTAATGAAGAAGACATCTGGAGATTCTGACTCAATGAGATCATAAATTTCGTTGTAGTGTTTAACTAGAGAACGCGCATTCAGGTGGAGTATTTTAAAAGGAATTTTGATAGGAATGTGAGCAGCGGGTGGAGGTGAGGGGTATGATTGTACCTGCATCTGTTACAGCAGAATGGTCCCTCTGGAGATAAACAGTGATCTACACAGCACAGGGGAAGATTATGTCCAACTGATAGCAGAGAATCCCTGGTGTACCTAAGCGTTCCGGGCGTGCACCCAGCAGCATGGCTGGCGACTGTATGGGTGAGAGGGTGTCTAAATGACTGTATGAGTAAGTGACTGGGTGTTTAAGTGGCCATATGGGTGAGTGAGTGTCTATTTGAGTGGGTGTTTGGTTAAGTGAGTTGGTGTGTGAGTGGCCGTATTGGAGTGAAAGTGTCTGTGTGAATGGCAGTATGGGTGAATGAGCAGAGTGCGTGTATGGATGTATGAATGAGTATGTAAAGGGTTGTGTGAGTGTTTGTATGGGTGAATGAGTGGCTATGTTGAGAGGCTGTATGGGTGTGTGCAGTTATGTGACTGGCTGTACGGGTGAGTGACTGGCTGTATGAGTGGATGTATGGTTGTGAGTGGCTCTATGAAAGAGTGAGTGGATGTGATGCAGGAGCCAGCATTTCTCCGACAGACAGGGGACTGCTGAATGTCAGCAACCTTTCTGTTAAAACAATGTTTTAATCTGTGTGCATGCAGAGAAACGGATTAAAACTCCGCTTTCTGCAAGCTGGAGGTGGCCCCCCCCGGGACATTGTAGGAGCCATCCCTGGAGGGTGGCAGTCCCCAGGGCCATCGATGGCTCCACAAGCGCCCCCCCCTCCAACATGTAGGTTAACCCTGGGGAGGTAGTGGTCCCCTGGGATCTGCGAAGGACCGCCTACATTAATGTCCCTCGCATTCATTTTAAGTTCAGCCCCAGGGAGGTGGCGGGCCCCAGGGCTGCGCTGGGCTCATGTGGGCCCCCAAATTGTTTTAAGATTATTTGTCACAGGGAAATGGCAGACTCTGGGGTTGCCGGAAGGGTGGAGGGGTGGAGGGGAGGAGACTGCACGCCACCCCGCCAGCATTATTTTCCAAAGGTGTACCCCGGGGAGGTGGTGCGCTACCTTTTGTTAATTTGGACACTATTAATTATATCTGCTGGCCTATCCTAGTGGAACAATAGGTGTAATCAATATTTCCTGTGTGTGCTTGCTAACGGCTTTTAGATTTAGTAACAAATTAAATCCTATGTCAAAATACCCGAAACTGTAGAATGTGCATCGCCAGCTGTGTCCTTATGTTTGACAGCTTATTTAAGCCCTTCTTGCATTCACTGCACGTGTGGTTTCTCTCCTGTGTGTGATCGCTCATGCGTCCATAGGTTTGCTGATTTAGTAAAGCCTGCCCCACATTCATTGCACACATGCGTTTTTTTTACCCGTGTAGATCTGCTGATGCCATTTGAAAGTTGATAAGCCTCTGAAGCTCTTCCCATTTTCACTGCACCAATATGATTTTCTCCTGTGTGGATTCGCAGATGGATTCTTAGATTTGAAGAACACATAAAACTCTCCCGGCAATCACTGCACCTGGATGTTTTTTTCCCTGTGTGAATTCGGTGAGGAGATGCTAGTTGGTATTTCTCCTATGTGCATCCTACGATTCTGTTAGGTATGATTCTCGAGTAATGTTCTTCCCACATTTCAGTGCTGCTTAATGGTCTTTCTACTGTGAGCATTTGCTGATGGGTCCTTAGAACAGACACTGCAGTGAAGCTATTCCCACATTCTCCGCACTGTATGGCTATTCTCCTGTGTGCATTCTTGGATGGGTTTTAAATATGATGAAACATTATAGCTCTGGCCACATTCACTACAGCGATATGTTTTTTCTCCTATATGTATTTGCTGATGTATCCTTACACCTGACGATTCCGTGAAGTATTCTAAGATGACTTACCAGGGTTGACGGTTGAGTTAAGCTCTTGCCACATTCACTGCACATGTATGGTATCTCCCCGTGCATGTTTGTTGATGCCTCTTTAGCTGTGATGCTTCTTGAGTAAAGCTTTTATCACACTCAATGCAGCTAAATCGTCTTTCTCCTGTGTGTGTTTGGTGAGGGCTCTTTAAAACTGACAAATCAATAAAGCTCTTTCCACATTCAGCAGTCCTCACCGTTTTTCTCCTGTGTGTGTCATCCGATGGTGCTTTAGATCTGAGAATGACCTATTGACGGGTGAAACACGAAAGCTATTTATTCCCACATTTAGTATGGGCATTTCACTAAATGTCCATACTAAATTTCACTAAATATGGAATGTTCACTAAATGGCTTTCCACGCACCACGACACATATATTGAAGTCCCACAGTTTAGCCCTACTACTGATCACCAAGTGCTCACATTAGTGAAAGTTAACAAGCCTGAGGCTTACTCGGGATGTGGGATACAAGTAACAAATCCCCATGCAGCCCATGCTGTAGTAGAAGAATAGAGAAGTGCTTCACTACGACTCACACAATCCATACAAATATACTGATATCATTCAAAGTCGGCAGGTCTTACAGGTGATAATGGGGACATGAGCCATGGTAATTACTGGGAGAGGTTATGGTGGTAAATGTACTTTGGCCAGTTACCCTTGGGCTGAGGAATCATTCAAATGCAATAGACAGTGGTAGCAGATCTATTCATTTCACTGCCATAAGTTAGTTCCAATAATTGCTCTCTGTTCTCCAGTCTCCCCTTTTCAAGGTTCAATTTCACAGTACCTTTCCATACGGCCAAAGTCTGTATGGCTTCCTTATTGCAGGGCATGCCTGCAGCCATCCGGTAAATGGGGACACATCAATCCGGTGGTATGTTTCTGATGCGTCACTCCAAGCAGAGAGGTTAGTGTTAAGGCCTGGCCCAACCAATGTATTTGCAGCCTCTAGCAAAGTGCAATGATGCACACCGCTTGATAAGGAATTACAGTGCCAGGTCTAGTGAAGAGAACATAGTATTGTGGTACGCGCAGAATGGCAGCGCCAGGACGAGTGAAGAGAACATAGTATTGTGGTACGAGCAGAATGGCAGCGCCAGGACGAGTGAAGAGAACATAGTTTGTGGTACGCGCAGAATGGCAGCACCAGGACGAGTGAAGAGAACATAGTATTGTGGTACGCGCAGAATGGCAGCGCCAGGACGAGTGAAGAGAATATAGTATTGTGGTACAAGCAGAATGGCAGCGCCAGGACGAGTGAAGAGAACATAGTTTGTGGTACGCGGAGAATGGCAGCGCCAGGACGAGTGAAGAGAACATAGTATTGTGGTACGCGCAGAATGGCAGCGCCAGGGCGAGTGAAGAGAACATAGTTTTGTGGTACGCGCAGAATGGCAGCGCCAGGACGAGTGAAGAGAGCATAGTATTGGTCTTACTGCTGAAATCTCCTGAGGCACAGCCGGGAGAAGGGACCCTTTGCACCATTTTAAACTTGTGTGTTTCATTTCTGTTTTTTAACAGCTTAATCACTGCACCTTACTCCTCGCACAGCGGAAAACGCTGCCGAGGGCGGGGGTTTGTTTGTATTGCTGAGGCACAATTGGCTGGAACAGAAAGCCACGCCCACCAACCGTAGCCACGCCCCTTTTCTGCCAATACGCGCGCTGAACACGAGCGCTGCGTCTTACTGCTGAAATCTCCTGAGGCACAGCCGGGAGAAGGGACCCCTTGCACCATTTTAAACTTGTGTGTTTCATTTCTGTTTTTTAACAGCTTAATCACTGCACCTTACTCCTCGCACAGCGGAAAACGCTGCCGAGGGCGGGGTTTGTTTGTATTGCTGAGGCACAATTGGCTGGAACAGAAAGCCACGCCCACCAACCGTAGCCACGCCCCTTTTCTGCCAATACGCGCGCTGAACACGAGCGCTGCGTCTTACTGCTGAAATCTCCTGAGGCACAGCCGGGAGAAGGGACCCTTTGCACCATTTTAAACTTGTGTGTTTCATTTCTGTTTTTTAACAGCTTAATCACTGCACCTTACTCCTCGCACAGCGGAAAACGCTGCCGAGGGCGGGGGTTTGTTTGTATTGCTGAGCCACAATTGGCTGGAACAGAAAGCCACGCCCACCAACCGTAGCCACGCCCCTTTTCTGCCAATACGCGCGCTGAACACGAGCGCTGCGTCTTACTGCTGAAATCTCCTGAGGCACAGCCGGGAGAAGGGACCCCTTGCACCATTTTAAACTTGTGTGTTTCATTTCTGTTTTTTAACAGCTTAATCACTGCACCTTACTCCTCGCACAGCGGAAAACGCTGCCGAGGGCGGGGGTTTGTTTGTATCGCTGAGGCACAATTGGCTGGAACAGAAAGCCACGCCCACCAACCGTAGCCACGCCCCTTTTCACTCCTCACTTCATCCCTATGTAAGATGTGCCCTTACAGGAAGCGCAGCGGACGAGCGCAGCGGGCGCGACGAATGCGCGCCGAAGGCGCGCTTAAGGCAAGCTCGTCTGCGCTCGTCCGCGCCGAGACCGGGCCTAGGGCATCCCCCTCTGCCCGAGCTCTCCCGCTCCACAAGGCAAACAGATACAGTAGAGAAACACTCATGCTACTAAACCCTTTGGCAGGCAGAGCTAACTGCCCTCGTCTAAGTCCCCACTTTGAGTCCGAGGCCAATAGTCTATGTTCCAACTGCCTAGGGCGCTTGCCTCATATCAATCCCCTCCCACTAGTTTTACATTTGAACCCCGAGCAGAACACAGGATATAGGCACTTTCTGCCAACACACGCCGTCCCCAAACAGACCATTAAGGGAGAACTAGTCAGTGGACTATTAAACGTCAGGTCTCTGCCGAAACACGCCACTGAAATACAGCTTTTGGTCGAGTCCAACTATCTGGACATTTTATTTCTGACTGAGACATGGACGGCTGCGGGAATGGAATTAGAGCTAGGGCCGGCCTGCCCGCCAGGATACAAGATCATTCATAAACCTAGGACCATAGGACGAGGAGGAGGAATAGGGATCATTTTCAAAGAGGAGCTAAATATTGCTACCTTAGATGTCGACACGGTCTCATGTACTGAAATACTTGGGATATCGATCAGACATGACTCAGGCCACTGCCTCACGAGCCTAATCTGCTACAGGACCCCGGGACATATCAACGCAACACAACAGCAGGAATTGATTGCCGTCATCAACAACATATCAATCTCACACAGCAAACTACTGGTACTTGGAGATTTCAATCTTTGGGATAATGATCAACTACACACGGCCTTCCACAATATCACCCACTCTTGGGAAAACTTAGGGCTGAAACAGTGGATAACTACCCCCACACATAAACAGGGAAATACACTGGATTTAATATTTGCGGCAGAGGATCTTATTACAATGAGAACTACGCTCCCAGTGGATTGGTCAGACCATCACCTCCTACTTTTCAACATTCACACCTTGACTAATACAGGACCTACCAATACACAGAGCAGATCCTTTATCGGACGCGATTGGAAAGGCCTGCTAAAAAGGAAAGAGAAAGGAAAGTTCAATCTCCATCACATTGGGAATTCATTCAACCCAGAGAACGACATCACCACTAACTATCTCACGCTGTGTAAAGAAGTAACCAAAAAGCTCGACGATACTGTACCCCTAAAAGTAATCAGGAAAAGAGGAAGACCCTCCGCGCCCTGGTACACGGATAATCTGAAGGCACTGAAAAGAGCCTGTAAAAATGCCGAAAGGATGTGGAGGAAAAATTACTCGGAGCCGGAGAAACTGATATGGAGACAAACCATTGTAAGATACAAAAAAGATATCATCGCAGCCAAAGCAAACTATTTCGACGACTTACTACTCCACAGCTCTAATAAGTCCCGTGACACTTTCAGGATAATTAGAGAGTTATCCAATCCGGATTGTGCGAACAGTCAAATTAAGCCCTCACAAGAATTATGCGATGACTTAGCTTCCTTCTTTCAGGAAAAAATCACTAAAATCATTGAGGGAATGAAGGGTGCTTCTATCTCCTCTGAGCAGGATATCAGTAACCCCAAGAATAGGGAAAAGAGCGAAGACAACGCAGGACGACCCAACCCAAAGGCTACCTTAGAACATTTTAAAGTCCTTACAGAACAAGACTTCACTAAAACTGCTCTTAATACAACTTCAGGGTCCCCTCTGGACCCTTTGCCCCACAAAATAGTAAAGGAGTTCAGGGATGACCTTTTCCCAGTATTGCAACAGCTTTGCAATCAATCCCTCATTTCTGGCACAGTACCAAAAGAATGGAAATTGGCGGTCGTTAACCCCCTATTAAAGAAACCTAACCTAGACCCGAACTGTAAAAAAAACTACCGTCCTATATCGCTCCTGCCTTACCCTATAAAGATCATAGAGCGGTGGGTCAGCAGATCCCTTACACTCTTCCTAGAAACCAACAACATCCTGGAAGAGGAGCAATTCGGTTTCAGACCAGCTCATGGAACCGAGTCAGCTCTGCTGACAGTTCTGGATGACCTGCGAATGAGGGCGGACAGGGGGGAATCAGCAATCCTGATTCTGCTGGACCTGTCCGCCGCTTTCGATACGGTGAGCCACGACATCCTGCTGACAAGACTAAAAAACATTGGAATCGGCGGAGTGGCGCTTGATTGGTTTCACTCCTATTTAAAAGACAGATGGCAGGCAGTAGCCATCCCCCCATATCAGTCGGAATTTATCAAAGTCCCACATGGCGTCCCACAAGGGTCCGCAATCAGCCCGATACTTTTTAATATATATATGCAACCCCTGTTGGGCATTATCAAGGCCCATGGTATTAGCGTGATCAACTATGCGGATGACACGCAGCTGATGATTTCCCTTGATGGTGCCCAGGCCAACCCACTCACGGCTTTCCATACCTGTATGGCAGAAATGACACTCTGGCTAAACCAGAATTCACTACAATTTAATAGTGATAAAACGGAAATAATGCACTGCGCAGTTGGCAGAATTACCAGAAGTCTACCCACCGATTTTTGGCCCATGGACTTGGGGGAGTCATTAGCCCCAGTGAAATCAGTGAAGAATCTCGGAGTCAGCTTTAACGACCGTCTGAGCTTAGAGACCAATGTCAACAAGCAGATGAGTAGCTGCTTTGCTTTAATGAGAGGACTGCGAAAGCTGCTACCCCTCCTACCAGCGCAGGTCAGAACCACCATAGTTAGGAGCACCATTCTCAGCCGCCTGGACTACTGTAATGCTCTGCTTCTGGAATCCCCGGCCTATTTGATCTCCAGATTGCAAAGCATCCAGGCGGCAGCAGCGAAGCTGGCACTCTCCCGAGAGCGAAGATCCTCTACCACCCTCGCTCTAGCCGATCTTCACTGGCTACCTGTACATCAAAGGATCTGCTTTAAATCCCTCTGCATTGTCTTTAGGGCAGTACACGGAATGGGCCCCCGACCACTTCAAAAGAAATTCAAATGGTATATACCCACACGGTCCCTCCGTTCCTCATCTTCCAACCTGATAAGCATACCCAGAATCAGGAAAGCCACTTATGGCGGCAGAGCTTTCAGCTTAGCCGCAGCCCATCTGTGGAACAAATTGCCTATCGACATCAGGAAAACAGACGAACTGATGGCTTTCCGTAAAAAGGTGAAAACATGACTTTTCCCCAAATCCTAATTTCACCAGAACTTTATACTCCCCCCTCCTCTGTTGCACAGTATTTTCAGCAATATGTACACAGCGCCAGGATGCCCGTAGGGTTACAGTAGCGCTCTACAAATGCTATAAATAAATAAAAAAATATAAATAAGTATTGTGGTACGAGCAGAATGGCAGCGCCAGGACGAGTGAAGAGAACATAGTATTGTGGTACGAGCAGAATGGCTGCGCTAGGACGAGTGAAGAGAACATAGTTTGTGGTACGCGCAGAATGGCAGCGCCAGGACGAGTGAAGAGAACATAGTATTGTGGTACGCGCAGAATGGCAGCGCCAGGACGAGTGAAGAGAACATAGTATTGTGGTACGAGCAGAATGGCAGCGCCAGGACGAGTGAAGAGAACATAGTTTGTGGTACGCGCAGAATGGCAGCGCCAGGACGAGTGAAGAGAACATAGTATTGTGGTACGCGCAGAAGGGCAGCGCCAGGTCGAGTGAAGAGAACATAGTATTGTGGTACGCGCAGAATGGCAGGGCGAGTGAAGAGAACATAGTTTTGTGGTACGCGCAGAATGGCAGCGCCAGGACGAGTGAAGAGAACATAGTATTGTGGTACGAGCAGAATGGCAGCGCCAGGACGAGTGAAGAGAACATAGTATTGTGGTACGCGCAGAATGGCAGCGCCAGGACGAGTGAAGAGAACATAGTATTGTGGTACGCGCAGAAGGGCAGCGCCAGGACGAGTGAAGAGAACATAGTATTGTGGTACGTGCAGAATGGCAGCCTGGGATCTTCCTTGGGCCTCTCCAAAGCAACCCTAAACAAGCTATGTACCCACAAGGGTAGCAGTGGTGATGCCCACCTCCAGGTATAATCTCTTTATAGTCTTCAAGTCTCTTTTAATAATTAGATGATGGTGGCAGGTATGGTGACTGAATGTGGACTAATGCATCCACTACAGGATTCTGTGTTTGACCTCTCAAACACAGGTTCAAATTCCAGTAGGTCCACTTAGCCTTTAATCCTTACAAGATTGATAAAATGAGTACCATTGAGCTGGGTAATAAATATCTGTTATTTCAGTGCTAAGATACCCTTGCCTCAGCTGTCGTTCCTCTACAGCCCAGGGAGGTGACAGTAGTCACCCTCGGATAAGGAGGGTGCCCATGTTGTGACCGTCCAACCTCAGAGCCCTGCTATGTATATCATTACTTTACACAAAAGGCCTCAGCATATACGCACAATCGTATTGCGTGCTGAAGTGGGATCAAAATACTGTCGCTTGAGATGCTGACCTGTGGGCAACAGTGCGGGGAGCCAGGAAGTGGGGGCTTTCTCGGTCCCAACACCAGGAATGACAGCAACATCCGAGAACTCAAAATACATAAAGGAACAAAGAGCATCAAATAATAACTATTCACTTGATACTAGCACCTGCTCTTCTTACAGGGATCTCTACTGCAGTTACACACACAGTTCCTGCACCCAGCTACTTATAAGGTTAGCTTCAGCAGATGTTTCATTTGACTCTCTCCATCTATATGCACTGCATTTAAGTTTGAAAATGTGATCGTTTCCCCACTACAAAGGAATAAGCTGTACATACACAGCACCCACATTCTAAAGAGAGGTTTATGTTCAAACTTTCAAAAACACAGATTTAAAATAATCCTGCTGCTCCCTCACATCATGCACCATAGTACTTGACCATTTATACAAACATCGCACACAACAAGCTGCAAAAGGGAAACAAGTTAAGCACTGGGTACATGATAATGAATTGACCTGTTGCTGTGGTTCTGCGCTGTTGACATGGTTATTCTTTGTTGTGCTGTTTATATTTAATGGTGTGTGATTCTATTGGGCACAAGTATCGAAGATGGTGTCAGAAGTGCCTGCCTACCACTCTTACTACCAACCTACAACATGCAAACGCCAGTGCTCTCACCCCAGCGACTCCTGCAGACTGTCAATAAACACTGAAGGCGGTCCATGTGGTCCTGTGATGCGGATGCTGCTTGGACCGCAGCAGCAAGTGCTATCAGAGGAGCCAGCAACTGAAATATGTCAGTCCTTCCAGACTAGGTGCAGCAGGACAGGTGTAAACATCAGGCTCAAACCCCTCACAGGAAGCCAAGATGGGTAGCATCCTGCCTCCTTTTCATGACCAGACACTAACAAGTTAACCCAGTCATGAAATACAAGTGCGAGCATTATCTTTTTTTTAAATGATTTTTATTGATTTCAAACTGATCAAGAATGCAATAAAATAGCAGAAACAAGGGGACCAAATACATTGCTTAACAGACAAATAAAAATAAGAGCATAATTAGTGACAGAGCAAAACCGAACAAGTCCTTAGGCGCTTATCCTACAACTGCTTCCAAGGCGAAAAAAAACGAATTAACTAAAAAGAAGAATACATTTTTCTCCTGAAAAAAGAAAAGGATAAACAAATTCATGTACTAGATAACCATGAATATGAATAAGTGAAGGAGGCTAGGGCTTAGGGCTGGGCATGAGGGTTTAGGGCTGAGGGCTAGGGTTGCGGGCTCCGTGTTTAGGGCTTAGGTTTCCGGCATAGGGTTTAGGGCTGCGGGCTAGGGCTTAGGGCTGGGCATGAGGGTTTAGGTCTGAGGGCTAGGGTTGCGGGCTCCGTGTTTAGGGCTTAGGGCTCCGGCATAGGGTTTAGGGCTGCGGGCTAGGGCTTAGGGCTGGGCATGAGGGTTTAGGGCTGAGGGCTAGGGTTGCGGGCTCCGTGTTTAGGGCTTAGGGCTCCGGCATAGGGTTTAGGGATGCGGGCTAGGGCTTAGGGCTGGGCATGAGGGTTTAGGGCTGAGGGCTAGGGTTGCGGGCTCCGTGTTTAGGGCTTAGGGCTCTGGCATAGGGTTTAGGGCTGCGGGCTAGGGCTTAGGGCTGGGCATGAGGGTTTAGGGCTGAGGGCTAGAAGAAAAAACAAAAAAAGAAGAAGCAAAATCAACAACAAAGAAAATAGGGCTAGGCAGGCATGTCCTGTTATGCAGCACCTTGGCCAACCAGTCCTGGACAGGGTCCCAAATCCGAATGAGCTTTCTCCTCCGAGAATCGGTCTCAATTAAAACAAGCCCGATAGGTAGGGGTTATAGCTGGTGAATGCCCCAACATATATCAGCTTCGGATCCGCCACGACCTCCAAGTTTGAGATAACAGAGCTTGCCGAAGACAAATTCCCAGTACAAACACAGTGCAGACTGGGAAGTCTACCCACCGATTTTTGGCCCATGGACTTGGGGGAGTCATTAGCCCCAGTGAAATCAGTGAAGAATCTCGGAGTCAGCTTTAACGACCGTCTGAGCTTAGAGACCAATGTCAACAAGCAGATGAGTAGCTGCTTTGCTTTAATGAGAGGACTGCGAAAGCTGCTACCCCTCCTACCAGCGCAGGTCAGAACCACCATAGTTAGGAGCACCATTCTCAGCCGCCTGGACTACTGTAATGCTCTGCTTCTGGAATCCCCGGCCTATTTGATCTCCAGATTGCAAAGCATCCAAGCGGCAGCAGCGAAGCTGGCACTCTCCCGAGAGCGAAGATCCTCTACCACCCTCGCTCTAGCCGATCTTCACTGGCTACCTGTACATCAAAGGATCTGCTTTAAATCCCTCTGCATTGTCTTTAGGGCAGTACACGGAATGGGCCCCCGACCACTTCAAAAGAAATTCAAATGGTATATACCCACACGGTCCCTCCGTTCCTCATCTTCCAACCTGATAAGCATACCCAGAATCAGGAAAGCCACTTATGGCGGCAGAGCTTTCAGCTTAGCCGCAGCCCATCTGTGGAACAAATTGCCTATCGACATCAGGAAAACAGACGAACTGATGGCTTTCCGTAAAAAGGTGAAAACATGACTTTTCCCCAAATCCTAATTTCACCAGAACTTTATACTCCCCCCTCCTCTGTTGCACAGTATTTTCAGCAATATGTACACAGCGCCAGGATGCCCGTAGGGTTACAGTAGCGCTCTACAAATGCTATAAATAAATAAAAAAATATAAATAAGTATTGTGGTACGAGCAGAATGGCAGCGCCAGGACGAGTGAAGAGAACATAGTATTGTGGTACGAGCAGAATGGCTGCGCTAGGACGAGTGAAGAGAACATAGTTTGTGGTACGCGCAGAATGGCAGCGCCAGGACGAGTGAAGAGAACATAGTTTGTGGTACGCGCAGAATGGCAGCGCCAGGACGAGTGAAGAGAACATAGTATTGTGGTACGCGCAGAAGGGCAGCGCCAGGTCGAGTGAAGAGAACATAGTATTGTGGTACGCGCAGAATGGCAGGGCGAGTGAAGAGAACATAGTTTTGTGGTACGCGCAGAATGGCAGCGCCAGGACGAGTGAAGAGAACATAGTATTGTGGTACGAGCAGAATGGCAGCGCCAGGACGAGTGAAGAGAACATAGTTTGTGGTACGCGCAGAATGGCAGCGCCAGGACGAGTGAAGAGAACATAGTATTGTGGTACGCGCAGAAGGGCAGCGCCAGGTCGAGTGAAGAGAACATAGTATTGTGGTACGCGCAGAATGGCAGGGCGAGTGAAGAGAACATAGTTTTGTGGTACGCGCAGAATGGCAGCGCCAGGACGAGTGAAGAGAACATAGTATTGTGGTACGAGCAGAATGGCAGCGCCAGGACGAGTGAAGAGAACATAGTATTGTGGTACGCGCAGAATGGCAGCGCCAGGACGAGTGAAGAGAACATAGTATTGTGGTACGCGCAGAATGGCAGCGCCAGGACGAGTGAAGAGAACATAGTATTGTGGTACGAGCAGAATGGCAGCGCCAGGACGAGTGAAGAGAACATAGTATTGTGGTACGCGCAGAATGGCAGCGCCAGGACGAGTGAAGAGAACATAGTATTGTGGTACGAGCAGAATGGCAGCGCCAGGACGAGTGAAGAGAACATAGTATTGTGGTACGCGCAGAATGGCAGCGCCAGGACGAGTGAAGAGAACATAGTATTGTGGTACGCGCAGAATGGCAGCGCCAGGACGAGTGAAGAGAACATAGTATTGTGGTACGAGCAGAATGGCAGCGCCAGGACGAGTGAAGAGAACATAGTTTTGTGGTACGCGCAGAATGGCAGTGCCAGGACGAGTGAAGAGAACATAGTATTGTGGTACGCGCAGAAGGGCAGCGCCAGGTCGAGTGAAGAGAACATAGTATTGTGGTACGCGCAGAATGGCAGGGCGAGTGAAGAGAACATAGTTTTGTGGTACGCGCAGAATGGCAGCGCCAGGACGAGTGAAGAGAACATAGTATTGTGGTACGAGCAGAATGGCAGCGCCAGGACGAGTGAAGAGAACATAGTATTGTGGTACGCGCAGAATGGCAGCGCCAGGACGAGTGAAGAGAACATAGTATTGTGGTACGCGCAGAAGGGCAGCGCCAGGACGAGTGAAGAGAACATAGTATTGTGGTACGTGCAGAATGGCAGCCTGGGATCTTCCTTGGGCCTCTCCAAAGCAACCCTAAACAAGCTATGTACCCACAAGGGTAGCAGTGGTGATGCCCACCTCCAGGTATAATCTCTTTATAGTCTTCAAGTCTCTTTTAATAATTAGATGATGGTGGCAGGTATGGTGACTGAATGTGGACTAATGCATCCACTACAGGATTCTGTGTTTGACCTCTCAAACACAGGTTCAAATTCCAGTAGGTCCACTTAGCCTTTAATCCTTACAAGATTGATAAAATGAGTACCATTGAGCTGGGTAATAAATATCTGTTATTTCAGTGCTAAGATACCCTTGCCTCAGCTGTCGTTCCTCTACAGCCCAGGGAGGTGACAGTAGTCACCCTCGGATAAGGAGGGTGCCCATGTTGTGACCGTCCAACCTCAGAGCCCTGCTATGTATATCATTACTTTACACAAAAGGCCTCAGCATATACGCACAATCGTATTGCGTGCTGAAGTGGGATCAAAATACTGTCGCTTGAGATGCTGACCTGTGGGCAACAGTGCGGGGAGCCAGGAAGTGGGGGCTTTCTCGGTCCCAACACCAGGAATGACAGCAACATCCGAGAACTCAAAATACATAAAGGAACAAAGAGCATCAAATAATAACTATTCACTTGATACTAGCACCTGCTCTTCTTACAGGGATCTCTACTGCAGTTACACACACAGTTCCTGCACCCAGCTACTTATAAGGTTAGCTTCAGCAGATGTTTCATTTGACTCTCTCCATCTATATGCACTGCATTTAAGTTTGAAAATGTGATCGTTTCCCCACTACAAAGGAATAAGCTGTACATACACAGCACCCACATTCTAAAGAGAGGTTTATGTTCAAACTTTCAAAAACACAGATTTAAAATAATCCTGCTGCTCCCTCACATCATGCACCATAGTACTTGACCATTTATACAAACATCGCACACAACAAGCTGCAAAAGGGAAACAAGTTAAGCACTGGGTACATGATAATGAATTGACCTGTTGCTGTGGTTCTGCGCTGTTGACATGGTTATTCTTTGTTGTGCTGTTTATATTTAATGGTGTGTGATTCTATTGGGCACAAGTATCGAAGATGGTGTCAGAAGTGCCTGCCTACCACTCTTACTACCAACCTACAACATGCAAACGCCAGTGCTCTCACCCCAGCGACTCCTGCAGACTGTCAATAAACACTGAAGGCGGTCCATGTGGTCCTGTGATGCGGATGCTGCTTGGACCGCAGCAGCAAGTGCTATCAGAGGAGCCAGCAACTGAAATATGTCAGTCCTTCCAGACTAGGTGCAGCAGGACAGGTGTAAACATCAGGCTCAAACCCCTCACAGGAAGCCAAGATGGGTAGCATCCTGCCTCCTTTTCATGACCAGACACTAACAAGTTAACCCAGTCATGAAATACAAGTGCGAGCATTATCTTTTTTTTAAATGATTTTTATTGATTTCAAACTGATCAAGAATGCAATAAAATAGCAGAAACAAGGGGACCAAATACATTGCTTAACAGACAAATAAAAATAAGAGCATAATTAGTGACAGAGCAAAACCGAACAAGTCCTTAGGCGCTTATCCTACAACTGCTTCCAAGGCGAAAAAAAACGAATTAACTAAAAAGAAGAATACATTTTTCTCCTGAAAAAAGAAAAGGATAAACAAATTCATGTACTAGATAACCATGAATATGAATAAGTGAAGGAGGCTAGGGCTTAGGGCTGGGCATGAGGGTTTAGGGCTGAGGGCTAGGGTTGCGGGCTCCGTGTTTAGGGCTTAGGGCTCCGGCATAGGGTTTAGGGATGCGGGCTAGGGCTTAGGGCTGGGCATGAGGGTTTAGGTCTGAGGGCTAGGGTTGCGGGCTCCGTGTTTAGGGCTTAGGGCTCCGGCATAGGGTTTAGGGCTGCGGGCTAGGGCTTAGGGCTGGGCATGAGGGTTTAGGGCTGAGGGCTAGGGTTGCGGGCTCCGTGTTTAGGGCTTAGGGCTCCGGCATAGGGTTGAGGGCTGCGGGCTAGGGCTTAGGGCTGGGCATGAGGGTTTAGGGCTGAGGGCTAGGATTGAGGGCTCCGTGTTTAGGGCTTAGGGCTCCGGCATAGGGTTGAGGGCTGCGGGCTAGGGCTTAGGGCTGGGCATGAGGGTTTAGGGCTGAGGGCTAGGGTTGCGGGCTCCGTGTTTAGGGCTTAGGGCTCCGGCATAGGGTTTAGGGCTGCGGGCTAGGGCTTAGGGCTGGGCATGAGGGTTTAGGGCTGAGGGCTAGAAGAAAAAACAAAAAAAGAAGAAGCAAAATCAACAACAAAGAAAATAGGGCTAGGCAGGCATGTCCTGTTATGCAGCACCTTGGCCAACCAGTCCTGGACAGGGTCCCAAATCCGAATGAGCTTTCTCCTCCGAGAATTGGTCTCAATTAAAACAAGCCCGATAGGTAGGGGTTATAGCTGGTGAATGCCCCAACATATATCAGCTTCGGATCCGCCACGACCTCCAAGTTTGAGATAACAGAGCTTGCCGAAGACAAATTCCCAGTACAAACACAGTGCAGAGGAAGATGCAAAAACATGAGCCACATTAGCTCCCGTCGATCCACAGAGGAAACGGCGGTTATCCGGTCATAACTACATTGCCGAAAGATGACGGGTGTAATACCAATTATTAATACATTTCAAATGGTGTACCTTGATGCGAGATACATTCAAGGCTGAATAAAACAGTACATAACTGCGCCCAAGATCTACAGCCAGTGTTGAGCTAAGCACTCCACTTATCTGCCCTCAGCTGGAAAGATCAACCATGCTACCGTGGGATGACAGATACATTGCCTTATAGACCAGCCTGATGTTTCTCTTCAGTGGAGCATTCTTTATGAGATCCAGACACGGGTTATCGGTACAGCGCACATCATCTTCCTCAAGACGAAAGCTGAAATGCCTCACCTGCAGATATCTAAAGAAAAATGTGCAAGGAAGTGAAAACTGTTGCTGTACATTCCAAAATTAGCAGAAGACATCCGTTTTGAATAACTGCCCTAGAATCAGTAGGAAAACCCTTCCCCCAAGCCTCCACAAAAGCCCTCATGAACACAGTGAGGAAAATTGGGATTATAGCCCAGATGCGTAAGCTATTTCAATAGGGTAATATCTGGAAAAATATGATTAAATGCATTCCAAATAAGATGAAAAACGTTTAAAGTCTTGAAGGGGGTTCACTTTAAGTATCCCCATTCCTGGCGGTATAGAGTAGCCTAAGGGTAAAAACTCAGGGAACATGCGCCCCTGAGGACACCACCTTCAACCCAATACCAGCCTCAGACTTGAAAACAATGAGGTAAAATAATAAAACCCAAGAATTGGGACTGAAACCCCACCATCTTTCTTAGGTAGTTGCAAAAACTGGATTTTACAGCGCGGCTTCCGAGAACTACAAATAAGCTGCTGCCAAAAGGCCTCCACTTTAGTAAAGTTGAGCGCTGGAAGAACAATTGGGAAACAGCTAAAAAGGTGCAGGTACCGAGGGAGGTTGGTCATCTTGATGAGATTACAACGCCCAATGAGTCCCAGATGGAAATGATTCCACTAAAAAAAAAAGTCAGTGTTGAAACAGCTTCCGATAATTATTCTCCAGGATCTCCGAGGTATTAACCGTCAAAATAACTAACCCACAGGTAAACCAATGAAAGGACCCACCTCACATCCTGTCCTAACTGAGCAGCATTAGATAAGATCTGGGTCTTGTCTGAATTTAACTTGCAGCCGGCTACCTCCCCAAATGACTGGGCTGCTGAGACCACTGATGTTAAGCCACTTATCGGAGCAGGTGTCAAGACAGCCACATCATCGGCATATGCCATGATTTTAACTTCATACAGGTGCAGTTTCAGGGGCTGTATCTCTTCTGATCACTTGAGGAACTGGAGAAACAGTTCTATGAATAATGCAAATAATTGAGAAGAGAGAGGGCAGAAAATATTGATGGCATCTGATACTTGACCAGTGCTGCGGATCCTTGCCTTAAGACCAGCATACAGTCGCCTAACTGAGGATACAAAGGTTGAGCCTTAGCCTGCAGACTCCATGACTCCTTAAAGGAAGGGCCTGGAGACCCAGTCTACGGCCTTCTCCGCACCCAGACATATCATGCCGACTGTATCTCCGCCAGAAGAGGCCACCTTCAGAGCAGAGATTGCTGTATTAACATTCGATGTTGTGTCTTGACCAGGGAAGAAACCATGCTTGCTGGTTTAGATCGAGTAACTCTGAAAGAATCACTGACAGCCGATTAGCAAGGTAGCGGGTATAGATCTTAGCATCAGCATGGATTACGAAGATTGGACAGTATGATCTACAGAGTGTGGGGTCTTTACCCATTTTTGGGAAAATAACAATATTAAACAGATCTCTTAACACTGGAGCCAAGGTCTGCAAAACGATGGAATAAGCATGAGCATTATCAATACTTAGTTTCTCCGCCCAGTAAAACAATGATGAGATGACTCCTTCCGAGTGAGGCGTTTTGTGCACTGGGTAACGGCAGCTACCAAGAAACACTGCAACTGCTTCAGCAAGCTGACTACCTTCACTCTAATGCTCACCAGTGTAATGTCGTGTCACTGACGCGATACGCTGAGGCGTGCGCGTCGGGTCACGTGATGTGTTAAAATAAAAGCAGGTCACGCACGCACGTCCGGGGGTGCCTGAGGGCAAATCGCCCCGGCAGGTAACCAAAACTCATCACTGTCAGAAGGCAACCGCCGCGGCAGCCATCAAAAGTTCATCACTGCCAGAAGACATTTGGCAGACGAATACAAGACTCTGCGACTAAACTTGCTGACACTTCCGCAAACCATTTTGAACGCAACCTGCGGCCTTTCACAGCGCTGACCTTGTGATCCAACCTCAACTGTGACAAAGCGTCACATCAATAAGACAACCGAAACAGCGACTAAAAAAACTCAAAAATGAATGTGGAGTAATGAGGCTATCGCCTCGGTATCCAAAAACTCACCGCTGTCAGATGGAATCTGACAGGCGAAAACAAGACACACTGACGTCCGGGAGGACGGCTGCGGCGGTGGACCCTAAACAGTACCTCAGTGTCCCGGGGCTTTATTGAAGGTGAGGCTCTGTGTCCCGCCGTCAGCACGGAAACCGATCAACGTCCCAGGACACTACACACCAGAACCAGGAAAGACAGGCTGTTGGAACTGGATGCACATAATGGGAGAGAACACTCCATATCCCAGGCACCTCTGTGCTGCTCCGTGATAGAAAGCAACACAACTGTGAACTTGAGTCCAACATCTCAACAGCACCACACACACACTTGCTTCAACACCAAATGCTCTCCCTGAACATCAGTACAACCCCCTACACTCAGTGCAATGATGGAGAAAGACAAATGTGTTGTTTCTGTACAAATGTAAAACACATGAAGGCCAGATGCATCGGAGCACTGTGTTCATAATAGACACATCAAAAATATTTAAAAATAAACATACCTTATAAATGATTGGAGCTACCCAATTATTTTAATGTTTTTTGTTCCTGGAGAAAGATTCTGCCTTTAACAAAGGTACTTGGGCTGATTCTTGATTTTAACTAAATAAAAGAAAGAGCACCAGTTACATACGGGATTACATAGTGACAATACAACAACATTTAACAAAAAGATCTGTTCAGTATTGGTAAACACTGCTAAAGACTTTTCATCGAGGACTCGTTTAGCTGTTAAGGTTACTGGGAGTATCAATCGATGAATGCTTCATCCCACATACAATGTGCGAGGATCAGCTGCCTTCGTATCAGTCGTCATAACACAGGCTCGGCATCGGTTAATTGTTAGCTGCAGTGTCAGTAAGGTTTTTTTAAAAAAAATCTGTTTATTAACAGCTTGTCAGAGCAGAAAACATACACAGGCCCACACACAGGTAGGCTGAGCAGTTCTCCTGAGCCAATATATCTAGTACAAGCCAATTTTTACATTTCACATCAACCTCCCATGAAAGAACAACACCCCGCCCCACAGCCCCCCCCCCACCCCGGCACTATATATACAGTTGTGGCTTCTGGTGGTAGTATATTGTGGCGCCCTGGAGCCCCAGGGAGCAAGTCCAGTCCTCCAGCCCATTGGAAGTGCGCACTTCTACAGGGAATTATGACAAGTCTGGATTTGTAAGGAGATACCCAGAAAGGGGGGGCTCAAAAGTCCCTAGGTCGGGATGCTTCAGGCAGCTCTTCCGCAAATATTTCCAATTGGTCCCTGCAATATAGCAACTTGTGGATCCACCTCTTAACCATGGGCACGGCCTTTGCGCCCCCAGCATTGTGCCACCGCTCTCTTAGCAAAAAGGGTGGATATGGCTACTAGACGCCTATTACAATCAATCAATCAGGTCATTTGTAAAGCACACTACACACCCGGGCGGGTTTCAAGGTGCTGGGGGGGGGGGATGGGGAGGAAGTTACTGGTCGAATAACCAGGTCTTGAGTTGTCTCCTGAAGGTCAGCAGGTCTTCGGTTTGGCGTAGGTGGATGGGGAGGGTGTTCCAGGTCTTGGCGGCATGATAGGAGAAGGATCTGCCTCCGGAAGTAGTTCTCCGAATGCGTGAGACCGTGGCCAGGGCGTGGTTAGCGGAGGGGAGTTTCCTGTTGAGTACGTAGAAGGAGAGTCGGCTGTTGAGATAGGCTGGGCCGATTTTGTGGAGTGCTTTGTGTGCGTGGATCAGGAGCTTGAAGGAGATTCTCTTGTCGACGGGGAGCCAGTGCAGGTTCCTCAGGTGGGGGGAGATGTAGTCGCGGCGCGGGACGTCGAGGATCAGGCGTGCAGAGGTATTCTGGATTCTCTGTAGTCTGCTGATGAGTTTGGCCGAGGTTCCGGCGTAGAGGGCGTTTCCGTAGTCGAGCCTGCTGCTGACCAGGGCTTGGGTGACTGTTTTCCTCGTGTTTGTCAGGATCCATCTGAAGATCTTGCGGAGCATGCGGAGGGTGTTGAAACAGGTGGAGGAGACTGCGTTGACTTGTTTGGTCATGGAGAGTTTTAAGTCGAGGATGACTTCCAGGTTGCGTGCGTGGTCGGTGGGGGCCGGGATGGACCCCAGAGATGTGGGCCACCAGGAGTCCTCCCATGCGGAGGGGTTGGACCAGAGGATGAGGATTTCTGTCTTGTCTGTGTTCAGTTTGAGGCAGCTGTCCTCCATCCAGTCGGCGACAGCCTTCATTCCCTGATGGTGGTTGGATTTGGCGGTGAGGGGGTCCTTGGTGAGGGAAAGGATCAGTTGGGTGTCGTCGGCGTAGAAGATTATGTTGAGGTTGTGATGTCGGGCGATGCGTGCTAGTGGCGCCATGTAGACGTTAAACAGCGTCGGGCTGAGGGAGGATCCTTGTGGGACGCCGCAGATGATCTTGAAAGCCTCGGAGCGGAACGGGGGGAGGCAGACTCTCTGAGTTCTGCCGGAGAGGAAGGAGGTGATCCAGTCCAGGGCTTTGTTTTGGATCCCTGCGTCGTGGAGGCGCGTGCGTAGTGTGCGGTGGCAGACGGTGTCGAAGGCGGCGGAGAGGTCAAGGAGGATGAGGGCTGCTGTCTCGCTGTTGTCTAGCAGTATTCTGATGTCGTCTGTGGCGGCGATGAGGGCGGTCTCGGTGCTGTGGTTGCTGCGGAATCCTGATTGTGAAGGGTCCAGGTGGGGTGCGATGGAGTTGCTGGCTTTGTTGAAGATGTGATGTGGGAGGGGGTCTGAAGGGGAGCCGGAGTGGATAGATCCCATGGTCTTGATAGTGTCCTCGATGCTCACGTTAGCCCAGGTGGTCAGGGCTTCGTGGGTGGTGAGGTGCGGTGGGTTAGGTGCGGCGTGGTCGGCCGGGGTCATCCGGTGTCTGAAGCTGTTGTGGATGTCAGTGATTTTCTGGTGGAAGAAGGTGGCAAGCGAGTCGCACAGGGCTTGTGATGGTGGGATGTCGTTGGCGTTGGAGCTGGGGTTGGAGAGTTCTTTTACGATGGTGAAGAGCTCCTTGCTGTTGTGCGTGTTGTTGTCGAGGCGATCTGTGAAGGAGGTCTTTTTGGCGGTCCTGATGAGGTGGTGGTGGTTGCGGATGGCGTCTTTGTAGGCAGTGTGGCTGTCTGGCGTCTTGTCCCTGTTTCGTGTGTTTTCCAGTTTCCGGCAGGTACGTTTGGAGTCGAGGAGTTCCGGGGAGAACCAGCTGACTCTTCTGCTGGTGCCTCTGTTGGTGGGGTTTTTCAGTGGTGTGATGGTGTTGGCGCAGTCGTTCATCCAGCGTTCGAGGGAGAGTGCCCCCTCATCCGGGTTGGTGGGGTTCGTCGGAGGGTTGGGTGCGACGCTTGTCTGGAGTTGTTCTTCAGTGATCTTGCCCCAGCGGCGGAGGGGGGTCTGTAGGGTACGGTGGGGTGCGAGCGGATTTCAGAGGGAAATATGGATGCAGTGGTGGTCGGTCCAGGTGAGTTCGGAGACGTGGCTGAAGGTGACGTGGGGGCTTGAGGAGAAGATTGCGTCAAGTGTGTGGCCGGCGGTGTGGGTCGGCGTTGTGACAAGCTGTTTGAGTCCGAGGTTGGCGAGATTGTCGATCAGGGTGGAGGAGTTGCTGTCGTTATTTTCCAGGTGATAGTTCAGGTCTCCGAGGAGGATGTAGTTGGTGGAGGTCAGTGCGTGTGGGCTGATGAGGTCGGCGATGGAGTCGCAGAATTGAGCCCGGGGTCCTGGTGGTCTGTAGACAAGGGTGCCTCTAAGGGTGGCCTTGGGGTTCATGTGGATCTGGAAGTGCATGTAATCGGCGGTGCTGAGGTTGTCGTTGGTGTTTGTAGAGATCTTGATGGTGTTTTTGTGAACGATGGCGATGCCTCCTCCGGCTCTGTTTACGCGGTCTCTGCGGGTGATCTTGTACCCGTCTGGGATGGCTATGGGATGTCAGGTGCCGAGGTTTCGTTCATCCAGGTTTCGGTCAGGAAGGCGACGTCCAGAGATGTAGTGTCGAGTAGGTCCCAGAGTTCGATGGCGTGTTTGTGTGCGGAGCGGGTGTTGATCAGGATGCATCTGAGCTGGTTGGCTTCCGTTGTGGTGGGTGTCTTGGTGCTTTCGTTGCAGGAAAAGTTGCAGTTTCGGCAGGTGAAGGGGCCGTGGGTGCGCCTCGGGGCGACCTTGCAGCAGGTATGAGTTCTTCCTGGGTTGAGAGCGATGAGGGTCTTGGCGTCGTAGCGGAGACGGTGCTACTCGTGTCTGGCGCGGGTGCCAGGGGATCTGCCGCTGCGCGGCCGCCATATATGGGGAGGAGGGGAGGGAGGAGCAGCTGGGAGGCGGGAGGCTAGGGACGGGAGCGGCGAATGGGCGCGGAGGGGGCGGGGCCGCAGGGGAGGCAGCGGCAGGGACGGGGGACAGGAGACCGGCGAGGTGGTACAGAAGTGAAAACGGGGCGAAAATCAGGGTCACAGGCACAAAAAAGCACAGATTAAGGGCGCGGACGGCGAGGTGGTACAGAAATGAAAACGGGGCACAAAGGGTCACAGGCACAAATTGAGGACGCGAACGGCGAGGTGGTACAAAATGAAAGTGGACACAGAACAGGGTCACAGGCACAAAGAAGCACAAACTGAGGGCGCGGACGGCAAGGTGGTACAGAAATGAAAGGGGCAATGCAGCGGAGCACCGAGCGAGGGGCAGGGGGCGCGGCAGATATAGGCACAAAACAGGGTCACAGAGGAAAGAAGGCGTGAGACAGCACAAGGCAAAAGAACGAACCCAAGGCCACCACTGGCCACCAGGGATGAGGCGCAGGTGGAGGCCTGCGGGTGGTGGAGGTCCTCGACTTCTCCGGCGGTAGCGGCGACAGCGGGGGTGCAGGCGGAGCTGCGGCGGGGGGAGCGACCTACCAGAGGGTCAAGGGTCGCTATTACAGGGTTTAATCTTCTGTACCCAGCCCAGCAGACACACTTCAGGCACACGTTCAACAGGTTCCGAAATGACCTCCGCCAACACATGCGTGACCCTTACCCAGAAATTGGAGATGCCAGCAAACGACCAAGCTAAGTGCATAAAATCCGCATCAACCTGGCCGCAACGCACACAGCATGCGCTGCCACGCAAGCAAAACCTACATAACTTAGTCGGTGTGTAGTAAAGCTGGTGGAAATGAATTATGCGGAGGTTGCAGTTTGCTGTCAGGCGCCCCGTTAGGGCACAACAAAACTTCCAGGCTTCCAAGGTCAGCTCAGAGGATAGTAGGCCAGTCCATTTATTATAAGAGGGAGACGCCCTGCGCTTCTGTGCCAAAGAGCGGCTTGGGTGCCCCCTTCCCCATAGTAACGGGCAGTGCATTGCCGGATTCTGTGTGCCACCTCCTGATCCACCGTCTCATTGTGCTCCGTTACCAGATCGCTGATTTTAGATAGCGTCTCCGGGGCTGGGTCGCGGGCATAGGCCCGTTCTAGAGCGGCTATTTCACTGGCTAACTTATGGATTCTGCGACGTAGATCTTTAAGAACCCCCACCTGTGCACCAATACAGACCCCCCAAATTGTACCCTTAAAGGCTTCCCAAAGAACCCCCTATCGACTGACCCTTCATTGTCCCTGAAAAAATTTTGAATAGCCTCCCCCACTGTATGTTTAATAACTGGATCCGTCAGGGAAGATGGTTGCAACCGCCATGAAAACCGAGGTCTTTCATAGCCAGGGACCTTTAGTTCGAGAAGGACGGGGGAGTGGTCAGACAGTGTTTTTGCTAGGTGTTGTACATCTAGCACCCAAGTGCAAGCGGCCTCCGATAACAACCTGTAGTCCAGCCGGGACCACGTTCCATGCACCGTGGAGATAAAAGTGCTTTACCGGGCCTCTGGGTGCCTCATATGCCAAATAACATGCAGATTCCCAGCCTCCAGAATGCCCAGCAGTGCCGTGGTGGTTTGTCTATGCCGCACTACCCCCATCCCAAAACTGTCGGTCTTAGCATCCAAACAAGTATTAAAGTCCCCCTCCCAAGACTATCAGGCCGAGAAACGATGCCACACATCCGCAAAAAATGGGTGATCATCTACATTTGGACCATATACATTCATTAATAGCACACTCGTACCCCCAAGCGTTCCATGCACAACGGCCAGCCGAGCCGTCAGTCTCCGATCTATGCACCTGAAATGAAACCCCCTGCTTAACGAGTATCATCACCCCACGGGAATACGATGAGTAAGATGACATAATCCGCACCCCAGCCCACCGGGACCCCACCTTCCATTCAGATAGGGTAGTAAGATGAGTCTCTTGAAGCACGGCCACTTGTACATTGAGTCTGTCTAGGGCCGCTATCACGGTGCGTATTTTTTTAGGGTTAAGGCCACGTACATTCCACGTTAAAAATGGAAAGTTACCACTCATAACACCTAGGTGAGCCACAGATATGTACATATACTAGACACTGCAGTGAGAACAGTAAGCCAGGAGTCTGCTGAGCGTGCCGTCGTGAGACCGTTGGGGCCACATTTAGTCCAAGTTAGGAGTTTTAACACACTACACATGGGTCTGGACGTCTCCGAGATGGCAGAATATTCAAAGGTCAGTTTGCGGTCGCTCTTGCCAGAATCCGACTAATTCGCAAGTGCCAACTGCCCCCCACCCCCCAAGCCCCCCACCCACTTCGACCTCCCCAACTTGCCAAAGCCATCCCAGTTTCGATAATTCAAACCATACCAAGAAGAATCACCCCAACACAGACCCTCCCCACCCAACCAACCAAGAAGAACAACCAAGTACATTTGGGGCACTCCCATGAGGGGGGCGACCGAGCGCTTCTGTCCTCCCAACTAGTAGGAGGTGGCTGAGCAAGCATAGTAACGATACCTTCCTCACAATAGCACAGTGTCCCACACCCCCCGGTCAGAGCAAGGCACAGAGCGGCATTTGGTAAACCCAAATATAACAACCTGAGGAGAAAAGCAATGGGCAAAGGCAACAATGCTACAGTCACAAAAGACCATCAACCAAATCTCGGCTCACGTGACTAGCCGTTGGGACCCTAGTGTTCCTCAGTGTCCGAGGGCACCTGTGACTCTCTCCTAGCACGTTTCAGAGATTTGGCGTGTTCAAGGGCAGCTTTAGGATTAGTGACAATTTTGGAGTCACTCTCAGGGCTAATACGCAGGCGAGCCGGGTATAACATGGGGTAAGGGAACCCTTCAGAGTGCAGAAACTTTTTTACAGCCCCAAACTCCCTCCATGCAGCCTGGACAGCCACTGTAAAATCTGGAAAAAATGAAAGAGAGTTGCCCTGGTGCACAATGTTTCCCTTATCACGGGCCATACGTAATATCACGTCGCGGTCCCGATAATTGAGCAACCGCGCTATAATCGGGCGTGGTGGGGCACCCGGTACTGGTCGTGCCACAAGGGATCTATGCGCTCTTTCAACCATAAACATGGGGGATAGCTGCTCAGCGCCAAAAATACCTTTCACCAAAGACTCGATAAACAGTTCCATCTTGCCTACATTCGTGGATTCTGGGAGGCCCGTTATGCAGATGTTGTTACGTCGTGAACGGGCCTCCAAATCCTTGTTCTTAGCCTGGATAAGAGAGAGCACTTTCTCTCGTTCAGTGCCCTCCTGGCAACCTCACTGAGCCCATCTTCCATCGCCGAGACACGCTGCTCCACTTCACCCATTCGAGCATTATGTTTTTCTAGTTGGGCCGACATATGTTCCAAGCGATGGTTCACCACAGCCATCGTCCCCTCTATGGACTGTAAACTGCGCTGCATGGCCATCAGTGTTATCTCAAGGGTGGCGGGGCCAGCAGCAGGGGCTTCCGCCTCTGAATCCGAGGCCGCCCTCTGCGTGGAGGATTTTCGTGCCTCAAAGGTGAGGCGAGGTGGAGTTTTGTCTGTGCGCCCCATTGTAGACTGTAATGAGGGCCAGCAGGCCTGGGAAACACTACTATAAGACAGCCCACACAGAGGAGCAGTATGCCACCCCGGGAACACCAGCGCCGTGTAGATCCCAGCGGGGGTCCAGGAGCCGCCGAGAGCACCGCAGTGCAATTGGAAGTTCAGACCATACAGCGAGGAACCAGGGGGACCTCCGCATCGCTTAAGTGCAGCAGTTATCCATACACCCAACAGGCACAGTGAATCCTCTGCGCCGCCGCACCCCTGACCCCAGCCACTGCTCCCGATCACAGCAACGCTGGCACCATGCACATTCTCGCTTACACCGCACCCAGGCGCCGGGTCCCCGCAAGCTCGTTCCGCCGCTCACCCACGCGCCCAGACACCCAGCCACAGCTTGCGGGGCACAGCCCAGTACCCCACCGGCGCCGCCTCCACAGTTCCCGGTAGAGGGTAGGCCGCCCCCCACTCACCGCAACCGGCACCGAGCCCGCAGGGTTCCGCAGCGTCGTTCAGCAGCTCCAGGCAGTGCGGGTAGAAGTCGCGGGCCTCCGAGTCACAGGGGCCTCAGCTCCGCATAGCTCTCCAGCAACTGACTGAGGGGAAGATCTCTGGGAAGCACCAAATGTGCGCAGGCAGTAGGGCCAACCCCCACAGGCAGCAAACTTGGCCCCACTTGGGCAGAGGGAGCCGCAAGGCAAACCGCGGCACATCGATCTCAGGGCCGCGGCGGAGCCGCCATTTTAGACGCCTGGAGCCGGAATCTGTTTCTCCTCGCTGATGAACATAGAAACCTGTCCGAGCAGCGATATCAGCACCAATCCAGGCAGGACACACCAGGGAGCAAAAACGCTCATGTTTCAGCGCAGAAATGTAGTGTGGAAGGTGGATACTAGGCGGATGGAAGGCTCAGCCTGGCAGAGCCTCTCTAGTGAGCGGTCATCTTGCCGCGCACTCAAACCACGCCCCAGTGTCAGTAAGGTTGACAAAGGAGTTTTACCTGTGTACAGCAACACTGGATGTGATTGGCTAGCTACTGTTTGTGGCTGCCTTCAGATTGGCGGAGCAGTTGTCACTTTTTCATGTGTGAAGGTGTCAAGGAAGGTATTTTGGTATTATTAATATTGTTAGGTGTTTGAAGAAGGTATATTTGTAGGTGCAGGTAGGTACCTACAATTAGTAATAACACCACAATTTCAAATACGGTCCAGTCAAGTTCTCAATAATTTATTCCTTGCTCATACCACGGTAGCTTGGCTGCGAGCAGACAGGCTTAACTTAGAAAACAGGTGTGTAAAGCATTTAAAAACACCAATACATTAAATAAGTAAGGCACAACACGCAATAAAAAACCAACACCAATTTATAAAAATAGGAAATATTTTTATGATTAAAATGACACCAAAACAACAACAAGCATTTGCAATGCAATAGGTTTCGCATTTGTGAGAGTTAGAGCTGTTGGCGTTGTAAATGACAATGTTTTTGCATTGGAAGGGTTAGTTGTGGAATTGTGTGGTGTGTAGTATATTTGTATAGCTGAATTATGTGGTGTGGTGGATAGATGGATTGAGAGCTGCAGAGAATAGATGGAAACGAAGATAGAGAGGCATAGGATGGTTGTGCATGAAGTGGTGAATGAGCTTGAGATAGACAGGGTAGCAGAAAGAATGTGTGAGAAAGAGAATGACGTGAAGAGCAGGTCACAGACGCATAAACAGGGAGCGCAAAATCAAACCAATATTCTGATTTACCAGCTGAGTGAGGTTTTGCAGCGCTGTTTGCCTTCAGATGTGTTATATGAGTTTTAATAAAGATTACACCCTCTACGATCCTAGTCAAATTAAAGTTGACGGAAACCAATAGCTTCCATATCCTCCAGTAGATTGCGCCCACCCCATGCTTTGAACTAAGAACATAAATGAATTGCTGTTTACATGGTGTGGGACACTGGCTCCCCGATGTTGTTAGCTTTTGACACACGTTGTTGTTTTCTGTAGGGAGTGCCCCCCACCATCAACAAACAATAATGAGACCCCAGACAACTCAAAAACTACAGACCCATTTCCCAGTTCCCTTTCCCCGCCAAAGTCCTGGAAAAGGCCATCAACCGCCAACTCACGCAACACCTGGTGAACAAACATCTTTGCGACACCAACCAAACCGGATTCAGCTCCAAACACAGCATCGAAACTGCCTTGATCGCAGTTGCCGAAGACACCAGGACTCTCCACGACCAAGGAGAAATGGCAGCTCTGATCTTTCTCGACCGCTTAGCATTTTCAACACTAAATCCCACCACACCCTGATCAAGAGGCCACATCTCATCGGAATTCAAGGAAACACCTTCAAGGGAATCGCCTCTTTCCTAACCGGAAGAACTCAGAAAGTCCGTCTACCACCGTTCACCTCCAAAACTAAAAAAATCTTCTGCGGCATTTCTCAGGGCTCGTCTATCAGCCCTACGCTTTTCAAAACCTCCACGACCCCCTGGCTAACATCGTCATATTCCACGGATTAAACATCATATCTTACGCAGATAACACGCAGCTTATCTTCTCGCCGTCAGAAGACCCAGCCACCCTCGCATTCGCCGGAGCAACAGTGGAGGCGAATGGCGCTCAACTGATCTATCTACAACTTCTTCTTTGCCAGTACCTGGATACCCTGCTGGGTGATTAGCCGCGCTTTGCAAATCCAATGATTGGTTGATTGTTCTGCAGCCATTCACACTGCACAGCAGCTCACTGTGTCACTGATTACATTTATAATGACATGTTATCATTATTCCCTTATGAATTTATTTTCACCTTCCGTTTTATTAGGTCTCGCCTAGGCAGTGCTTGCACTGTCTCGTTGAGACATGCAGTATACACTATAGTGTATGTAAGCTCCACCCACTCTCCACCCATCATTTTCATTGGCTGGTGTCTTAAATAGTGGCTTCTGATTGGTTGTAGGCTTGTTAGTCCCTCCTTATGATGGACATGTCTTCATTTGTGTCCTTCCGCGGCTATTGGCCCCTTTACTGCACAGACTACTTTCTTCCAATGCCTTCTCACAACCCTATTGCCAATGCTTGTTTTATTTGTCTCGCCCCAACCCTATTGCCAATGCTTGTTTTATTTGTCTCGCCCCACTCTCATCTGTTTAATTATTTAGGATTAATACAGCCCAAGTCTCGCTTTATACAGCCCACACCACACCGAGGACCTTCTTTTAATTATTTATAATTAGGGCCTTCTTTTAATTATTTATAATTAATACTGCCCAAGGCAGGATCGAACTCTGCTCTCCAGCTTCAACGTCGGCAGCCTTATATGTTACGCCACCTCTCTTCGTTTCAAGACAATCCCCTGAAAGGGGGTTTATCTTTGTTTCCGTTGCGTGCATTTCACAGTGCCCCGGGGGCACAAGCAGGGACCTACTACAGTGCTTCTCTATGAGAATGCCCTTTGCGGTCCCCCCGGGGCACAAGCAGGCATCCATTTCAGCATGCCTAAGCAAGCGTGTGATGTGAGTGGATGCGTGTGTGTGAGTGCGCACGAGAGGCTGTCGGAGTGGAGGGATGGCGAATTTCACCACCTCAGTGAAGCGCTACATTGTTACAATTGCGGCCTCACTCAGCCGCCTGCCAGCATTAATTAATTATTACCGGGCTGCCCTAGCGCTGCGCGCCAGGCTGTCTGAGTCAGTCACTGACTGACACAGACCACACTGATAAAACATAGGAGGTGCTGGGGCCTGCTCATTAAATCCGGATGTGACCTCACGCGGTCCTGCACTGCAGGAAGTGAGATCGCCAGAGAGTGACATTAAAAAATACATCCTATCGGAGTAACAGAGACAGCGGGCGGGAGCTTTGTTTTTCCTCGATGCACTGCTCAGGACAGGTCAACAAGGAAAAACAAAGCTCCTGCCCGCCGTCTCTGTTACTTCGATAGGATGTATTTAGCGCGAGTCAACCTTTGTGACAGTGCTGCTGGTGGAGATTTAGTTCAGAGGTCGGCATGCCTGACTTGCACCAGGCAGAGGATGTTTTTTTAAAAAGTTCTGTGGGGCCTCCAGGAAGACATTGTGTGGCCCAGACAGGGCTTCGAATCAGATCAGCTCCTCACGGTGAGTGCGAACTTTAAAGATAAAGCTCAGTCCGACAAACCGTGTCACAGACGAGCCCACTCACCGTACCTTCAATTTAACTGCTGAGGACATCTGTCCCCGGTCGAAGCACTGAGGTCGCTGGGCTGCTCGCCTGACTCGAGCACAGCACCGTCTGAGCAGCCCTGAGCAGAGCAGCTGTCAGCAGTGTTCGTTCCCCACAGCTTAATGGACTCTGGGGCATGACAGAGGTGAGAGGTGGCACCAAGGTTGAAAGACACATTCAGACAGTGTTAGCTCAGTACATCTGGGAACTGGCCGTGAAAGGGGGTCTTAGAAATCATCACTTTCCTTAATGCTGTAAAATCATTTTGTGTTCTGCGTCAGATTTTGTCTCTATCGTGTCTTATGAATAGGTTTTACATCTACGTTATGTTCTCTGAAACTGTTACTTCTGTCTAGGTAACCCTGGTTCCATTCTATAAACCTCTCGTGCTCGCTGGTGCTTTCTAAGGCCAATTATAATTCCACATTGGGTTCCTGACACCGTTTTGCTTTCACATTGTTGGTCTCCGTAGATGTTTTACTTTCATGTTGTGTTCCTTGACACCTAGCACTCTAATTCTATATTGTATTGCCTGACACCATTTTACTTTCACGTGGCACTACTCTATGCCATTTTGCTTGTCCGCCCTGGTGCCAATCTACCTCCACAGTGATTCCATATTTTGTTTTCTGATGCCATTTTGGTTTCCCAAACCTTGGCAGCTATGGACACCAGAGGCGGGAGCCCTGACGTCAGCCAGGAATGAGGGAGATAGGAGGGGGGCAGTCAGTTTAAGGTGCTTTTTAAGGAGCCGCCCACAATACATTTTGTTAATATAGCGTCTGCAGACACAATCTTGCGGATTTGTTGATCTGCAAACAACACCTTAGTTAAGAAAAATACCATTGCGGAAAAGCTATGCTATCAGGTAAGTAGACGATGTATCGAGTGCACAAATATAGAGTTCCCAAGTGACAGCATCCAAGACAAAGTGTAAGAAAAATAAAGAGTCGTGAATGCTGGAATTTGGGGTGTCGGCAAGGTAGGAGTGCTGTACGCAGCACAGCTGGGCCTGGGGAGGCTTGTTTTGAGGCACTGTTGACGGGCAGTAGCTAATTGTGGATCACCACCTTGTTATCTCTGCAGTTTCAACTTCGGAAGCGTATTTAAATGATTAGCAAAGTGATTTGAGGGAAATACATTCTATGTGGCTGCGTGAATGCAGCACATCTTGCGTAACTGGTGAGCGTGTGATGTATTGTGCACCATGTTGGGGATTTGCGATGCGTCACAGGGTTTCATGAGAGGGGTGAGTTTATATGTGTTTGAAAGGCTCTTGTTTGAGTTCCATGCCGATGAAAGATGTCAGAAGCCGTTTGTGATGTTTTGTTTTTCCGTTGAAAAAGTTGTAAATGGAAGTGAAGACGTTGGGGTTATGCGGGCGAGGTGCTTATAATGGAATGCATGACATTTATGCAAGTGTCTCAAGTATTTCTCTTAATAGGGTGCTATATGGAAAAGGCATTGTGATTGATGGGAGACGATCGCAGTTATCTACGTGCTGATACAATTTGCTGCCACACCACATATACGTGTGTTTTAGAGAGTACAGTTATGTTTATTCAGTGTTTGGGATTCCATAGGCTTCGTAATTGACCCTATGGCCAATAATGTTTATATGCTGCTTTGATTTTTGAGGAGAGGAACACGCAGGAGTTTTGCCCTCTGTCTTCTCTTGTCGAGCCAGCCTGATAGCTATCGTTTCCGACATGGGGTCAGCGGGGGTGCCGGTCATTACTGGTTGACGAGAGTCGTGTCAGGTAGGTGCTGGTTATTGCAGCATCATGTTTTGTACACAGGAGGGCAGAGTTCTGCAAGTTGTAGTCATCCCTCCACATATGCCGGTTTATGATTTTGTACTAGTAAAACTCTAAAAACTTTCAGGGTCATCCTCCTTTCCTAGGTTTCCTTTCATTTTAAACCCCTCTCACATTCCGCAACGGTCGCTCTTTCCTCTCCCGAGTATCTTTTTACTTATCTTCTTTCGGTCTCCTCAGCCCCATCTCTTCCCCCTTACATATATTTCATAATTTCATATTACATCTCTCTACCTTGCCTGAAAACTTCTCCACGCCCGTCATTTTCCATCGTCCCCTCCTTTCATCCACGCTGTCTTCACTTCTGTCTTTATCCATCACACTGCGCAGAACAGAATCTGCGCTCCAAGATTCCCATAGAGGCCAAGGAATTGGTGAACTATGCAAAATGTATAGAAACGGAATCTCTCCTCCTTCTAATTCGCTATATAAAATATTTTCCAATTCCTTTCTTAATTTTCCTCTTTGATCCCACCGACCCTTTTTTCGTCATGTTGACTTCTGCTGCCCCGTTTTCTTCTTCTCTGTCTCCTTGTTTTACATTTCACAGTGTAACTGAGAACAAAGTCTCTTTTCATCCACTTATTGCTGAGGGGGTCACTGCTTGTCAGCTATGTTTGCTCCACGGAAATGCTCCTGGACGCGCCCTTCTCAAACATTTGGAACATGTTTTCGGTCCTCGTGGTTCAGCTGATGTGCTTAAGTACTACTGAGAATGTAGCTGTCATTAATACAGCAGGAATAGTGGTGCCTGGGCTCTGAAGAAGCGAGTTAAGGTGGCCACCTCACTCTGTGCCATAGATCCAGTCCTAGACTTTCATATAACAACCTAATGCCTTCTGGGTATTGTAGTTTTATATTGCTAAAATTGCACTATTTAGACTAAAAAATGTGATAGTGGTTATTTTTAAATGAAAAGTCCAAAAAAGGAAACACTCTAGCATACTGCACCTCAGATATGCCTTGTACTCTCAAACAGTCGGACGGTGTGTCCATTTTCCTTCATTGCATTAGGACCCAAGGCACTCTATTGGCCTATCTAATGTCCCCTCGCTCATCCGAGTCCCTCACTTTTCAAGCAGTCTCCAAAAAGGGTAGCAGAGGTTTTCTCCATCACATTTTTGTGGACTGTTGTTGTTTTTTTCCTCCTCAGCCCATCTAGTTTTGCCTGTCTACAAGCAGTTTTATTTATCATCTTTCAATCTCCTTCTTTGCTTATCAACCTTCTTTCCACTACACCTCCATTTACCTTCTGCAATTTTGAACATGTGGTTATCGTCAATTTATATAATTATATCAGAGTTTACATTTTTTTTTTTACTGTTGTCCCTTGGCCTCTTCTACTTCGCATTCTATTTAGGTCAAAAGCTTAGCATAATGTCATAATCGAAAGGCAATCTTTGTTTGTGTGATGCTGTCAAGCCGAAATGGGTTGAGGTAACTACCTTGCAGAAGACCCACACAGGTGTTCATTTACCTTCTAGTACTCAATGTATTTTCTACTGCATATTTGAATGGATCCTTTTATACTTAAATTTGTACTTACTTTTATCTAGATGTCATTGATTGCTGCCTCTGCTCAAGTTTCACTTCTATCAAAATATGTGAACTGCATCACTACAAATTCCCACACATGAAAAAAAAAACATGTCTGTGGTTGTTAAATAGCTTTGAGATTTGGCTGTGTTTGGTTGACAGTCACTCATAGAGTGAAAATTGTGCTTGGCATCATTTTGGAATCAGTGACTTAAAAAAAATGTGGACCTCTGTGGCAGTTTGGAATTTGCATGAGTGACAATTCTGGGGCAAAATTGCCTAGAACTAGTTTGCCACATAATTAAAATGGTTTGGCATAGATGGTGATAATGCTTTGCTAAAGTCTCCCTGAAATTAGGTTTCGGAACTTCATATTGTTGAGCCCTCGATCTTGAGGTTTTAATAAGTGTAGCAAACTGTTTATTACATTTGTGTAGTTTCCCATGCCCCTGTCAAAGCCCCAAAGTGCTTTTGGATGAGGTTACTCCATTCATTGTACTTTGTTTGTGTAGCATAAGTTTAAAGAGGGGCATATGTGGTAAGAGTGTTGGTGTCAGACGTGAATTTTGAAGGGTTGTTCCAAACGTGTAATACTGAACCACTTGCTGCATTGATAAATGTAAATCCATATTTGTAAAGCGCAAACTACTCACCCTTACGGGTCTCAAGGCGCTGGGTGCGTTGTGGAAATTAAGTGAGCTATTGCCCAGAGTCACATGGTGCTGAGCTGAGCTGCCGCTGGAGCAGGGGATCCATCCGTGAACCCTGTGCTCCGAAGTCATCTGCCCTGGCGGCTGCACCACACCTTTCCACACTTTGTTACAACCTTTATTACATTTCACTCAGTACTATACAATTCAACTCCACACAATTCCATTGCATGCCACACAATTCAACTCCACAACACATAATTCCACTACGCACCACATATATCCAATCCACCCCACAAAAGTCCAAATAATGTCATTCCACATAATTCCACTCAATACGTGCCACTCTACGACTCACAATACCATTGCATAAAAGTCCACTACACTTAATACCACATACTCACTATCCACATACTTCCATCACACACAAACACACGGATCCAGCATTACTCATATTGCATAGCCTCTTTATGCGTCTATAACCTTCTCTCCACTTCTTTCTCTTTCTCTCACACTCTTTCCACTACTCTCTCTAGAGTTCATTCACCACTTCATACACAAAGTATTTATCACTTTCATTCTTACTTTCTATTTTATACAACTCTCACACCTATAAATTCACCATCCCACTTATTTCCAATACGCAAATACACTAAACACCACACAATTACACCCCACACAATTCCACAACAAACAATTCCAATGTAAACCACACAATTCCACTACAAACAACATACATCCACTTCACTGCAAACAAAAAACGTAAGTAAATAAGCATTTGCAAAGCAATAGGTCTCGCAATTGCGAGATTTCGATCTATTGGCATTGTAAATGACAATGCTTTTTACTTGTTTAAACAACCTGCACTAATGAAAGCCGTTGTAATTTACAATACCAATAGGTCAAAGTTTCTAAAATGCGATCTTTTCAAAATCGTATTTTTTTCAACAACCGCAAATTACCGCTCTTTAACAATAGCGCCCGTGTCCACTGTCAGCAGCTTCTAAACACTTTTAACGTCCTAAAGGCTTTTGAGAATTTGGAAGAATGCATTTTTGTAGTCGTGTTTTTTAAAATAAATATAGTGCTTCTAGAGTTCACAACTTGGGCAGTAAAACATATATTCACCTTGTTTTATGTCTCTATTCCCTTAATCTACACATTATCAATAGCCTCCACCGCTTCAAACATGGTATTTTAGTATCCTATTTATATACTACCCTTATAAGGCTCTAAAGCAGTTGTGTAAGGCTAAATGAGAAGAGTATATATAACACCCAGGATAATATGCTGCATGGCTAAATACTTTTAAGGTCCTAAAGGCGAGACCGTTGCATTGCAAATGCTTGTTTTTACTAATCAGCGGTTTCCAGTTACATATGATATCTCACTCAATTTTAACATGCCCAGTGGCTGACTTGCCTCTCCTGATCACCTCATTATCATATCAAATGGCAAAACACAGGCATTCACAATGCCAACAGGTCTCGTCTTTGGGACCCATGGACTTTGCCAATGCGCTTTCATGGTGCTGTACAGCATCCCAAAGCCTATGTCCCAGCCGGTTGCGTTATTTTGTAGGTGTTTGCAATAAGTATGCGTGTGCCTACAAAGCGAAGCAGATGCTTTTTATTTCATTTCATTTACCAATCTGAGTTGGTTTAGTAAAAAAACAAACATTCGTGCAAAAGTGATTTTTTAACCAGATTGGGAAAGCAACAGGGCCAAAAGCAACACATAAGGCATGGGTGGGAGGAAGTAACACATAGGGCACGGATGGGGAGAATGTGGAGCACTGAGGGCGTGGATGGGGAGAGAGGCGAACAGGCGAGACAGAGCAATGTGGAGTCAGGGGTAAAGACACAAGCGAGAAAAAGTGGAGGGTGGAGATGCATAAGAGGACAAGCGGGAGAGAAGCACACAGGCGAGAGAGCGCAACGCAGATCGCGGCGGGGAAGACAAGTACGACAGGGAGACAGGTGGAAAATAAGTTTACTCTCAACAGAGTGCTTAACCAAAGAATGGAGGGTTCAGGACTGGGGGGGGGGAGGGGTTCAGGGCCTGTAGACTGAGGTGGGTTCAGGGCCTATGGATGGGGGGTGTAAAGTTGAGGGTCTGTGGATGAAGGGAGGGAGGGAGGGGAGGATCCAGGGCCTGTAGGCGAGGGTTCAAGCCTATGGTTTGGATGGGTACAGAGTCTGTGGATGGGGAGGGGTATTCATGGACTGAAGGAGGATTCGGGACCTGTGGATTAGGGTAGGATTGAGAGCCTGGAGATGCAAGTCTCGAGAAATCTACTTGTCCACTCGCTTTGGCAAGTCAGATTTTACCAGGGCGAGCTATTTTTAGGGCCCACTGGCCATTCCTAGCGAGCTGATAAGGAACAGTCATTCTGTCCTCTCTGAAAGGGAATGAACAATAAAGAGGCCTTTACACAATCTTGTTGCACTTGCTCTACATTCAGAGACAGGGGTCAAACGTCAGCTTATGTTTTATAATTTGCTGTCAGAGAAATAATAATACAACCGGGAAGACTCCTGCCTACCTGCTGGGGATACCGCTGCTGCTGCTGCATTCCGCCATCGACGCTGCAGCTCCTGGGCTCCCTTCTGCTCCGTGTCTCCCCCGCCACCGCCACTTTACATCGCGGTCGAGCGCGGGGGGAGACTACAGCCCCCAGACTACCTTGCGGCCGCTGACGCCGCCAAACGCGCCCGGAGGCGCTTAAAAGTGCACGGCTCTCTCCGCGTCGCGGGACGCGCGCGGGCGACGCCGGGCTAAGCCCGGGACAAGGGCGGGACCGTCTGTGGCCGTCCGGGGCCGGAGGAGGCCGGGCTGGGCCGCCCCTCTAAGCTTTGCTCCCCGGTTCAGTAGTGTTTGAACTCTCACTGGCTATTGCTATTGTTCTTATTCCAGTCAGTCATTCTTTTTGGTGTAGAGTGTGCTCCTTTTTATTGTTGGATTTTACCGATTTGTGCCATAAGGTTTTCATTGCTTATTGTCGTGGGCACACTAGAATCATGGGGAAGCACTCCAAACTTACAGCTAGTCGTCCGATGACTAGACAACTGGCGAACTCTACCTCTCAGTTCCCGAGTCTTACAGCGATTGACAAGATGCTGCAAAAGACAATTGGGGTGGTGGCTACAGCCATTGAAAACACAGAAAAACGGCTGTCGATTACACCGGCATTCAATATGGCCCCCCCTCTAGATGGTTTGTCTGATTATTCTTCTTACCAGGTGGATCCTGATGCCATGTCTTCTATGCTGCCCTCATTCACACAATTACCGTGCGCTCAGGCTCAAATAGATGAGCCAGCGCTAGTGGAAGAGGGGTTATCATCATCCTCCTTTGTTTCTATTGTGGCCCCTATAAAGCAGGTTAAGCCAAGGAAAAAACAAAAAAAACAGAAATTAAGAAAGAGGAGATTTTTACCAGCCCCTGTTCCAGACAGCTCTCCCCCTTCGGCCCCGATCCTTCGCCCCCCTACTTCTATCCCTCCGACCTGGGCGACTACTCTTTTAATTGATCTCCAGTCACACATAGATCAGTCTCTAAACCTCCTGGCTAAATCCCTGTCATCCAAAATTGACAGGTTGGTTTCCCTAGTTAACTTTAAAGGTTTTGGGAAGAAGCAGCCTATCCAGGACCCTAAGGCCAATTTGGGCAGTTCGGAGGGTGCTAGTCTTCAAGTAAATCTATCTAATTCTACCCCCCTTTCTCAACCACCTTTACCCCCGACCCAGGTGTCCACGGATCTGGGCCAGCCTCCTATGGTGCATTCAACTGCCCCCTCCCTCAACGCTGGACCTCATTTGTCCCTGACTGTGCCCCGAGTCCCTACTGTTGTTCCAACCCATGAGTTGCCAACCCATTGCAGGGATTTAGTTTCTCGGAACACAGACGGGGCCGGTTCCCGCCTACCTGAGGGGGGGGACCGACCCCTCCGGAGCTTGGAAGATTCTCATCTTCTGGTCCAGCTTCCTCCGGAGGCAGCACCTTATGTGATTGTGCTCACGGGAGTTCCATCGGTAATGAATGGAAGGGGGGAATCCTATCTTGAACTAAAAAATAAAGTCATCCACTGGCTGTCCAAAAATAGACCTTTGAAGGGAGTAGGGAGAGGGGAGATCCTTCACGTGCGGAGGGTTAACTGGCTAGGGACCCGCTCAAAAGACATAGGGGGGGACTGTGTCTTGATTAACTTTAGGGACCCCAGAGTAGTAGATTACATTCTGATGCAGGGAGGGCAGTACAGAAGGGGTGCTATTGAGGCATTGCATTTGGGGTATTTTTATTCCATCTCCAACACTCTGGTCTCAGCTGATTTACCTTACTTCCACCAGGCCCCACACATTTCGTATTTTAACATCCCGGTTGAAAACCGTTTTGGTGCGCTAAATGCGGTGGACTGACCACTACAACCGAGTCCTTACAAGGGAGAGTTGACGCCCGTGGGGGGGAGCCAGGCTGAGGATGTTTATGATATAATGACGATGGCGCCCTTGGTTGCCCCGGGATCGGTGAATGGCCCCGAGCCCTTTTCTCCTCTGTCCCTGTCTCCCAGTCTACCAGTGGGCTATTTAGGGTCGAACCCCCTTGTCCATTCTGCTTCCCACAGCCCCCCTTCTCCCACCCCTCCGGTTGACAGCCCACCTTGTATACCATTCCGGAAACCATTAGTTGGGTCCTGGAATGTGGCCGGTTTAGAGTCCAAACTCTCTGATCCCGAGTGGGGAGAGTTAATGGACAAATATGACATCTGTATATTTCAAGAAACCTGGCTACGGTCTATACCTCGGAGGGTGGGTTACGCATCTTTTGCAGCCCCAGCAGTTCAGGGGTTGCGTGGGAGACCTTCAGGGGGTCTAGCTGTTTGGGTTGCAACACACCTGGGGTGTTCAGTAAAGCCACTGGATTCAAAGTCCCCTGATATTCTATGCCTCCTACTAACTTTTCCTGCTAGCTATTCACTAGCAGTTATAAATGTGTACTTGCGCCCCCAGCCGGTTCAGTTAGGTTTGACGATTCTGGGCGCCCTGGATAATGTTCTACATTCTCTTCCACAGGCGTCCCATAAACTAATTGGAGCAGATCTCAATTGCCACTTCGAACCTCTCCCAGGGATTCCTTCCCCCACCTGTGAGGAGGACGAAATTTATTTAATCCCTGATCTCATTTCCTACCCGGCCAAACGTCTCTCCCCCCTTGCCCTCGAGATTAATAGGCTTACCATTGCACACTCCTTGCGGGCCTGCAATGGCAGACTCTGCCCGGACGTTCCGGGGTCTTTTACCTTTAACAGAGCTGGGAGCTGTTCGTCCATTGACTATGTTCTGGTGAATGTAGAATTCTGGGGCCATTTGGCCTCTTTTTCTATTATCCCAAGGGCCGACAGCGATCACAACCTATTGTCTCTGGAACTGATTAACAATCTAGGTGGTAGTGAATCTTCTAGGCCCCAATCTCCATTACATAGTGAGAATTTGGTCCTAGTGGCAGGTGGCAGACGGATCAGGTGGGAAAGGGTTGCGACTGACGATCTAAAGTTGGCTGATTTATATAGTGCTGTGACCCGCTCTCTGGAAGCAGTCCTCCATCTTTTGAGTCCTGCTGGGGATATTCCGCAGTCCCGCTTTTTTGAACTCCAGACTATTCATAAGGATTTTCTTGGTAGTTTGGCTAGCTTCTTCTCCTACAACCCCATGGTCTCAAAACCAAGGCCCCTTAGGCCCGAGCATTGGTTCAATGGTACCTGTAGGCGGGCCAAGTCTGCCCTGCTAATAGAAGTGAAAGAGGGCACGCTGTCCAGTATCCGGGCAGCCAGGGCCACCTATAAAGACCTGATCAAGGAAGCAAAAGCCGAGTGGGAGGATCTAAGGTGGCATAATTTACTCCAAGCTCTAGCTGACCGTGATTCGAGGGCGTTTTGGAACATTGTTCGATCGGGCTCGGTAGCCAGCACCCCAGCATTTATTCCTAATCTTAGTGAGGAGGTCTGGCTCGCCCATTTCCAACCCCTCTTCTCGGCCAGTAATCCTCCGGCTAGCAACGTTGCAGGCCTCTTACAGATTGATACTGCAATGGACTTGCTGAGCCAGGTAGAAACTGAGTCTAGCCTCTTTTCTCTCCCAGAGATTGAATTGGCCCTCAATTCCCTTTCGGTGGGGAAAGCTCCAGGGCTCGACAAGATCCCCGGTGACCTCTACCGAAGTGATGTAAAAATCTGGGCACCTTATATATGTGTATATTTTAATGCTATTTTGCAGGGCCTTAGGATCCCGGACACCTGGCTGGGTGCAGAAATTATTCCCATCCATAAAAAATCTTCCCCATTGGACCCAGCCAATTACCGCCCCATAAGCCTGATTGACGTTCTTCAGAAGCTGTTTGCCCGAGTCCTATTATCCAGACTGCAGTTCTGGATGGAGGACCAACACATTCTAACCTCCCTACAGGCGGGATTCCGAGCTAAGGTTTCTACTATTGATCAATTATTTAGATTACTTTTAATCTATTGGAAAACAGTCAGCATGGGTGCCGGTAACTTGTATTTGATCTTTGTGGACCTTCGGTCCGCTTTTGATATGGTGCAAAGGGAAAAACTTTGGGCCATTTTGCTAGAGATGGGTGCCCCTCCCTATCTTTGCCACTTATTCAAACGTCTCCACCTAGGCACCTATGCAAGGGTGAGATATGGGAGAGGCGGGGAACTTTCTAGGCCTTTCCCGGTAGAGAAGGGTGTGAGGCAGGGCTGTGTCCTGGCCCCCACCCTCTTCTCCCTCTTCATTAATGGGCTGATTGAGTTCCTTTTGTGCTCCGCTAACCTGGACTCCCCTGTTTTGGCGGGTCGTAAGGTCCCGGCCCTGATGTTCGCTGATGATACGCTCTTGTTATCTCAATCTTACATGGGCATACAGCGTACATTAGAGGCCTTTTGCTCGTTTTGTAAAATCAGGGATCTGGAACTGAACCTTTCTAAGACCAAATTTATGGTGTTTGGTTCCAATTCGCTTAACTGCCCCCACCCCAAACTAGGAGAGATTGAATTGGATAGGGTTGCCACGTTTGACTATTTGGGGGTGACCCTTAATGATAAAATGAATTGGGGATCCCATTTGGCAAAGGCTAATTTGAGACTAGCCCAATCAGTGGGGGGGTATCCTGAAGGTGTTTAATAATTCTTCGTGCAAACCTCTGGGCCCCCCGATGGAAATCTACAAATCACAAGCCAGAGGAGGAGCACTTTATGGTGCTGAATTATGGGGATATTCCACCCCCGCCTCCCTCTCATCTATTGAGAATTCCTTTATTAGGAGACTGCTGAATTTACCTGTCAGCACCCCACTAATCCCTCTGAGATGGGATCTAGGTTTGATTTCCATAGAAGAGATTGCCCTGAATCGTCCTCTTCAGTTCTGGAGGCGTCTTTGGTCAACGCCCGAGTTGGAAAGCTATAGGCTCGATCTCGGTGACATTTTGGCAAGGGGCAATTCGGATAAGATCCCCTGGCTTGCCCACATAAAAAACCTTTGCAACCTAATAGGGATGAGGAATTTATGGTCTGCACCGGAAGTGACCTGCTGTACAATCTCGAAGAACTTATTGAGGGAGGTTTTGAAATCCTTTAGGAAGGGTATCTTACTCCATTCCTCCCTGGGTAGGCTCACTGATACCTTTCTGGATATTAAGTGCAGCCCCCAATTTGAAGTCTTCCTAGACGTGATCCAACCTCCTCTGGCTAAGAAACTTTATATTCAGCTTAGACACGGCTCCCTTCCACTGAGAGATTTCACCCATAGATGGTCTAACGTTGCAAACCCCGTTAGCTCTTGCCCCCTATGCTCTGCCACTCGCGAAACAGAGTTGCATGTTGTTCTCTTTTGCCCCTTATACAATATTGCACGAAAAAAATGGATCATCCAGCTATGCAAGTCTAGGGGCCTTAGGGACTACAAGGAGGTGTTCAGAATTCTGAAATATGACACCACCCCTTTGGTAGTGTTTGCAATGGCTAAATTCCTCCTCTCAATGTGGTTCGCCAGGTCCAAATTTTTGTCTTCTGCTACTCAGCCCCCTGAGTCAGTACTACCCTGTTCATCATCATAGTACTTTGAGGTATATGTGTATATTACTGGCCCTGGATCAATTCTATCTTTTTTCCCGTTTCGTGGAACAGATCTTGTTTTTATGGTGTTTGTTCTATGGAACTGTTTTAATGGATTTCACTCTATACAATGTTATTTAATCATGTTTTTTAATGTATTTATGTATTTATGTCTTTTTATGGTATTTTACCGAAATAAAAGCTTTGACTGACTGGCTGTCAGAGAAAGAAAATTAAACACAACCTCCCGGATAAAATGAGCAGCCGACAACCAAGCTATACACGAGAGCGAGATGAAAGGCTGTAGGTTGACCAACCTCCACAGATTGTTTATACGATATATCGTTTTATCAGTAAAACTGCATATTAGTGGTAAGGTATGTGGCCATTTCTATAGAAAATGTGCTGTTTGTAAATGGCAGTGTGCTGCCATACCATGCTTTAGTAGCAAATTTATTAAAAGTGAGTTTTGAAACATGAACTGAGAATGCCTGTTGGCGCGAGGAGGGGGTCCGGCGCCCGGGGGCGCAAAAAGGGGGTCCGGCACCCGGGGGCGCGAGGAGGGGGTCCGGCGCCCAGTGGCGCAAGGACGGGGTCCGGCGCCCGTGGACACGAGGAGGGGGTCCGGCGCCCATGGACGCAGTGCCCGTGGACACGAGGAGGGGGTCCGGCGCCCGCGGACGCAGTGCCCGTGGACACGAGGAGGGGGTCCGGCGCCGTGGATGCAGTGCCCGTGGACGCGAGGAGAGGGTCCGGCGCCCATGGACACGAGGAGGGGGTCCGGCACCCGTGGAAGCGAGGAGGGGGTCCGGCGCCTGTGGACGTAAGGAGGGGGTCCGGCACCCGTGGACGCAAGGAGGGGGTCCGGCGCCCGTGGACGCAAGGAGGGGGTCCGGCGCCCGTGCACGCAAGGAGGGGGTCCGGTGCCCGTGGACGCAAGGAGGGGGTCCGGTGCCCGTGGACGCAAGGAGGGGGTCCAGGGCCTGTGGGCATGAGGAGGGGGCCCAGCACCCGTGGACGCGGGGAGAGGGTCCAGCGCCCGTGGAGAGGGAGTCCAGCGCCTGTGGGTGGGAGGAGGGGGCCCGGCTCCTGTGGACGCGAGGAGGGGGTCCGGCGCCTGTGGACGCGAGGAGGGGGTCCGACGCCTGTGGACGCGAGGAGGGGGTCCGACGCCTGTGGACGCGAGGAGGGGGTTCGGTGCCTGTGGACGCGAGGAGGGGGTCCGGACGCGAGGAGGGGGTCCGGCGCCTGTGGATGCGAGGAGGGGGTCCGGCGCCTGTGGACGCGAGGAGGGGGCCCGGCACCTGTGGACGCGAGGAGGGGGCCCGGCACCTGTGGACGCGAGGAGGGGGCCCGGCACCTGTGGACGCGAGGAGGGGGCCCGGCACCTGTGGACGCGAGGAGGGGGCCCGGCACCTGTGGACGCGAGGAGGGGGTTCGGCGCCTGTGGATGCGAGGAGGGGGTCCAGCGCCTGTGGACGCGAGGAGCCTGGGGACGCGATGAGGGGGTTCGGCAGCTGGCGAGGCGAGGAGGGGGTCCAGCGCCTGGGGACGCGAGGAGAGGGTCAAGCGTCTGGGGACGCGAGGAGGGGGTTCAGCGCCTGGGGACGCGAGGAGGGGGTCCAGCGCCTGGGGACGCGAGGAGGGGGTCCAGCGCCTGGAGACGCAAGGAGGGGGTCCAGCGCCTGGGGACGCGAGGAGGGGGTTCAGCGCCTGGGGACGCGAGGAGGGGGTTCAGCGCCTGGTGACGCGAGGAGGGGGTCCAGTGCCTGGTGACGCGAGGAGGGTGTCAAGCGTCTGTGGATGAGAGGAAGGAGTTCAGCGTCTGGGGACGAGACGAGGAGGCTCAGCGTCTGGGGACGCGAGGAGGGGGTTCAGCATCTGGGGACGCGAGGAGGGGGTTCAGCATCTGGGGACGCGAGGAGGGGGTTCAGCGCCTGGGGACGCGAGGAGGGGGTTCAGCGCCTGGGGACGCGAGGAGGGGGTCCAGCGCCTGGGGACGCGAGGAGGGGGGTCCAGCGCCTGGGGACGCGAGGAGGGGGTCAAGCCCCTGGGACGAGAGGAAGGGGTCCAGCGCATGGGGACGCGAGGAGGGGGGTCCAGCGCCTGGGGACGCGAGGAGGGGGTTCAGCGCCTGGGGACGCGAGGAGGGGGTCCAGCGCCTGTGGACGCGAGGAGCCTGGGGACGCGATGAGGGGGTTCGGCAGCTGGCGAGGCGAGGAGGGGGTCCAGCGCCTGGGGACGCGAGGAGAGGGTCAAGCGTCTGGGGACGCGAGGAGGGGGTTCAGCGCCTGGGGACGCGAGGAGGGGGTCCAGCGCCTGGGGACGCGAGGAGGGGGTCCAGCGCCTGGGGACGCGAGGAGGGGGTCCAGCGCCTGGGGACGCGAGGAGGGGGTTCAGCGCCTGGGGACGCGAGGAGGGGGTTCAGCGCCTGGTGACGCGAGGAGGGGGTCCAGTGCCTGGTGACGCGAGGAGGGTGTCAAGCGTCTGTGGATGAGAGGAAGGAGTTCAGCGTCTGGGGACGAGACGAGGAGGCTCAGCGTCTGGGGACGCGAGGAGGGGGTTCAGCATCTGGGGACGCGAGGAGGGGGTTCAGCATCTGGGGACGCGAGGAGGGGGTTCAGCGCCTGGGGACGCGAGGAGGGGGTTCAGCGCCTGGGGACGCGAGGAGGGGGTCCAGCGCCTGGGGACGCGAGGAGGGGGGTCCAGCGCCTGGGGACGCGAGGAGGGGGTCAAGCCCCTGGGACGAGAGGAAGGGGTCCAGCGCATGGGGACGCGAGGAGGGGGGTCCAGCGCCTGGGGACGCGAGGAGGGGGTTCAGCGCCTGGGGACGCGAGGAGGGGGTTCAGCGCCTGGGGACGCGAGGAGGGGGTCCAGCGCCCGGGGATGCGAGGAGGGGGTCCAGCGCCTGGGGACGCGAGGAGGGGGGTCCAGCGCCTATGAATAGGGGATGGTTCAGTATGTGTGAATTGAGAAGGCCTCGGGATCTGTGGTGGAGTGAGTGTAGGATTCAGGGCCTAGGAGGGGTCAGGGGGCACAAGGCATGGGGGGGTAGAGAATCAGGGCCTGTGGATGGGGGTTGGGTTCAGGGTCTCTCCCACTCTTTCAAGGTTGGTCTGGGAGGGGCCTCCATTAACCTCAGACCTGCCTTGGCCGCTCCCGCCCCCTCCTACCTGAGCGGACCTCCCCGGGCTCAGAGTCTGTTGATGCTGAGGGGGAGTGGATCAAGGTCTAGTGATGGGGGGTTTCGGGGGCTGTGGAGAGGTGGTGCAGGGTCTATGAAGGTCGATCTAGGAGGAGCCCGGCGCCTCCATTAACCACAGATCAGCCTTGGCCGCTCCCTGTCCCCCTCCTACCTGGGTGGACCCCCCCACCCGGCTCTCGCCCCCTCCTCGGGGGCCGCGCATAGCAGGTGGGTGCCTTTCTTGGCCGGAAGTTAGGAGAGCAGCGTTTCCACTTCCGGGTCAGCCGGAGGCTGCAGTGGCACTGAAAGTTAATTCTATGTCAGTCCACGGAGGCTCTGATTATGCTTCCCAATCTTTACTGACAAAATACAGCAGCCAATAAACAAACTTTAAACTTGCATGACCCCCGGAAGGTCAACGCCCTCCAGTGTCTGCAGCAATCACCACCAAGTCCTTCACATAAGTGTCTGTGTAAACGCCGTGACGTCCTCTTTCTTTGCTGCTGCAGCAGCAGATAAGTGCCTTTCCTTTCATTCTCTTTGTGGGATATATGTTAGGGGAGGTTGGTTTAGCGGTATTTAATGATAGTTATTGATTTTGTTGCGAGTGATTTGATGTGGCACCGACTCGTTCACGAGCGCTGACGAGTGTCGGGTGTTTTCCGGAGCGTGTTAGCGAGTCGGGTTCCGCGAAACGCGCTTAATAGAGGTAGGGGGCGGTGGAGCAGGAGGAGGCAGACGCGAGACTCTCGCGCTCAGGGAGCAGTCGAGTTGTGGTCCCAAACACTGCGCGCGATCGCGAGGAGCCGTTTTTATTGAGTCATGAGAGACCGTCTCCTCGCGTGTAGCGCTTGCAGGACTGCACAAATCCCTGGCCTTGTGAACGCCTACCGGGGCAGTATCCGGATAAGAGCTTTGCTCTAGGGGAGTGTAGGGGTCTCCTTCCACCTTGATATTTCACCTCATAAGACCCTCAGTATATCGTTTTTCTTAGAGTTGTGACTGTGGAAAGGTCTGAGGTGCCCCAGGGTTGCTCCCCCCTTTTGAAAGTTCCTCCAAATCCCCTCTGCTTCGTGGCAATGGCGTACTACGCTGAAGAGGAAGATCAGTGGGTGGAGTGTAACCAGTTTGAGGAGTATCAGGAGCCTGATGAGGAGGAAAATCTAGTGGAAGTTTTGGACACTGTGAGAGATTGCAGGACGGACGTACCCATAGAACACCCGGGGAGGGTTCATTTCGTAGTCCACGCCATCCTCCCGGTCTTACAGGACAACGGGACTGCCAAAGACTACATTACCCATATCAACCCCCTGTCTCTCCACAGAAGGAGATCCGGGAGCCATCGGAAGTAGGCGGGGCCGACCCAGGAAGTTGTCTCCCAGAGCCAATGAAAGAGGGCGGTAGTAGAGAGCAGGGGTGGCAGAACAGCGATAGAGAAGACGAAGAACAACACGAAGAACAAGAGAGAGAAAGCGGACCCGGTACGGCGGCGGCGGAAGGCGGAGACGAACACCAGGACGCGTGGAGAGAAGGTGGCGACGTCGGAGATCCGGAAGAGCAGTGGTGCGAGGAGTGGTGGTGTCCGACGGAGGATGCTGGAGAGCGGCGGAGCCTGTGAGTACAACCGTCCCCCTAAAGAAAATAAAACTACCTCATTTAGAAAATATATACAGCCTCCTCGTCTGCATATCAAACCTGCCCTCCCACAAGTGGTGTCAGAAGTGGGATTGAAAGGCAAAATGGAGGCTGCCCTAGCCAAGATGGCGGAAAACCAGGAACATCTAGGGAAAGTAATGGAACGCTTCCTGACTGTGGTAGAAGAGGACTGCGGCAAGTTACAACAAGTACTTATGGGTCAAAACCAGACACATGGGGCAGCTATGGATAAAATCACCGAGGTGCTCGGACACCAGAGGGGCCCTACTACCCTTCCCTCTGTGGTTCTACAACGCTATGTAGCAGGAGAAGATCCGGATTATTTCTTTACTAATTTTGAACGAATGGCTACTGCAGCCTCCTGGCCAGTCGACAAGTGGGGCCAATACCTGGGTCCCCTCCTATCAGGAGACCTACAGGCTGCATATCAGGCTGCGACGGTACAGGGGGTGGTTCCCTACTCGGACATCAAACGCTGTATTATGGAACGGCTGGGAGTGGATGATGAGACGTATCGGCGGAAGCTAAGACAAATGAGGGAGGGACCGCAAGAAACCCCTCGAGCCTTGTATTTCAGGGTGAAAGATATGGCTGATCGGTGGTTAAAACCAGCCACCACAAATAAGGAGGAGATCATGGCAAAAATATACTTGGAACAATTTTTGTCCTCTCTTCACCCTCCTATCCAAAAGTGGGTACGACAACAGGCCAACCTCACACTCGAAACAGCAGTAGAAATCGCTAGCGCCTTTAACAGGGCTCAGGAGATACAGAAGGGTCGCGAGGAATCTACCGGGAAACCTGCGGCTCATGGGGCACAACGTCCTCTGCGTCCTCCGTTGATAAAGAGACCGGACCCCATAGCCATCATTCCTGGAGGAGTAGCCCCTCGAGCTCCACCAATAGGGACCCAGTGTTTTCAGTGTGGAGGGATGGGACACATCGCCCGATTTTGTCCCCTGAAAGAGGAACCAATGGAAATAGGGATGGCGCGAAATTATTACTGCTCTCCCTTGGAAAAAGAAAAAGCCCCCTATCGATGTAATGTCTCCGTGAATGGCAAATCAATGACTGCACTAGCTGATACTGGGTGCTTATACAGTAATACGTCCTCAAGAACTGGGGGACCGACTTGGCCCCATTGACGGAGCGGTCTCCATTCGGTGTGTTCATGGAGATACCAAGCCATATCCCACAGCTAGAGTACAAATTCAACACCCACACGACTCAGGAACAACCCTTACTGTAGGGTTGATACCACGCTTGCCAGAGCAAGCAATACTCGGTAATGATTATCCTAAATTGTCCCAGTTATTGCACGAGACCAGTTCCCGAGAGGATGATTGGTGGTCTTCCGCTCCCTTCTCTCAAGACACAGATAAAGAGTGGCCCCCTGCCAAAGAGAGGAAAAGTAGAAAACAACGGAGAGTCGAAAAATCCAGGAGCCCCGTAGCATTACCCGTCCTTCTGGAGGAAAATCCATGGGAAGCCGATAGAAATTTTCATGCCGCCCAGCAAGAAGATCCCGTATTACAGGAAGCATGGAACCAAGCCTTAGACCAAGAAGATCCACAACATGTAGATCCTTACTTCTTTAAGAAACAGGGTTTGCTATACAGAAAGGGATCCCCCAACCAGAAAGCCCAGTTGTTGATTCCAGGTCCATTCAAAGACAAAGTACTATTTCTTGCCCACAGTCACTTGTTAGGGGGTCATTTTGGGGCTGAGAAAACGGAGAAAATGATAACGGAGCAATTCTATTGGCCAGGTATCTACCAGCAGGTAGGAAAATATTGTAGGGAATGTACAGTGTGTCAAAAGAACAGTAGATACCATCCTCCCCGAGCCCCGCTTCAACCTATCCCTATAATAGACGAGCCCTCACGTCGCATCGGCATGGACATCATAGGTCCCTTGTTACCCTCTCGTAGTGGTTGTCGATATGTTCTGGTCATAGTAGACTATGCCACTCGATTCCCAGAGGCCATACCCTTACGTCGACCCGATGCCGCTAATATCTCAAAAGCCATGATCACAGTTTTTACAAGGGTGGGTTTCCCCAAAGAAATATTGACCGACCAAGGGACCCCTTTTGTATCCCGCTTAATGAGACAGGTCTGTTCCCAGCTGGGGGTCAAACAGATTAGAACAGCGGCATACCATCCACAAACCGACGGTTTAGTGGAAAGGTACAATGCCACCATTAAGACCACACTTAAGAAGCTATTAGCACTTGAAACCCGGAAATGGGAAGACAGGTTACCTCTGGCCTTATTCGCCATTCGGTGCAAGGAACAGAAAAGCACCGGCTATTCCCCCTTTGAGTTGCTGTATGGCCATAAACCCCGTACCTTCCTAGACATGGCCCAAGAAGGGTGGGAGCGAGAAAAAGATAATTCTAAACCCCTTCCCGAATATGTAGCCGCATTACGTACTCACTTAAGTCAGATTAGGGCTATAGTTCGGAACAACTTGGAAGACGCCCAGAGGTCACAAAAAACCCAGTACGATAAGAAAACCAAAGCCAGGACATTCCAAGTGGGTGACTTAGTGTTACTCATGATGGGCTCCTCGGATCAGAAAATGTTAGGACAATGGCAGGGTCCCTACCGAATAGTAGACCAGGTAACCCCTGTGACCTACCGTCTTGAACTTGATCCCGCTAAACATACGACCCAAATATACCATATTAATGTACTAAAGAAATGGGAGGGTCCCTTGCCCGTCTCGATGTGTACAACGGGTGAACAGCCTCCCTTATTCGACCAATGCATCGATCCCGACCTGCCTCTTACTTTGCGTAATGACCTTTCACGAGTCTTACAACCCCTGAAAGAGACCTTCTCTAACACTCCTGGCCGAACTACCCTTATCGAGCACACCCTGAAAACTCCCCAAGGAAAGCGGGTTCGCTTGAAACCATATCGCATTCCCGAGGCCCGACGTCAAGTCATAAAAGAAGAGGTTCAAAAGATGCTACAAATGGACATCATTGAACCTTCCATAAGTGAATGGAATTCACCCATTGTCCTCGTACCGAAACCGGACGGATCGGTACGGTTTTGCATCGACTTCAGAGAAGTCAACAAAATATCGGAGTTTGATAGCTACCCCCTGCCACGAGTCGATGAGATGGTGGAACGAATCGGGAAAGCAAAATATATCAGCACTTTGGATTTGTGCAAAGGCTATTGGCAGGTTCCCCTGAGAAAACAGGATAGGGAGAAAACGGCGTTTTCCACCCCGGAAGGATTGTATCAATTCAAGGTTTTACCCTTTGGCCTTCATGGGGCACCAGCAACTTTTCAAAGAGCAATGAATATAGCCTTACAGCCCCATGAGTCCTATGCAGGTGCCTACATAGATGATATAATTATATATAGCGACACGTGGGAACTACACCTATCACATCTTTTCCAAGTCATCCAAACCTTAGGACAATACGGTCTTAAAATTAATCCTGCCAAAAGCCATCTTGCCGCCCAGACCGTTCAGTATCTGGGATATCTACTGGGAGAGGGGGTTATTAGACCACAATCGTCTAAATTAGCGGCAATCTCTCAAATATCCCTACCCAAAACTAAGAAAGATCTCCGAGCATTCCTAGGGTTATTGGGATATTATCGCCGATTTATACCTCAGTTTTCCCACCTGGCAGCCCCTTTAACAAATTTGCTCCAGAAACACGTCAAAACCGAAGAGATATTACGGAATCCCCCTTCAGATGTTTTAAGGGCCTTCCATGCCTTAAAAACCACCCTTACCTCCGACACCGTTTTGATCAGTCCGGATTACTCGCTTCCCTTCATCCTTCAAACCGATGCTTCGGACCAGGGATTGGGGGCTGTATTGTCCCAAGAGACCCCACAAGGAGAAAAGCCCATTCTGTACCTTAGCCGAAAACTCTTCCCAAGAGAAAAAAATTACGCTACGATCGAAAAAGAAGCCCTGGCCATCAAATGGGCCATAGATTCTTTACGCTATTATCTAGATGGTCGCGAATTCACCTTGTATACCGACCACGCCCCCCTTGAATGGTTAGCCCGGAACAAGGGCCACAACGAAAGAGTCCTTAGGTGGTTCCTGTCCCTTCAACCCTACCGATTCCACACCAAGCACCGAAAAGGAAGCGAACAAGGAAACGTTGACTTTTTATCCAGATTTCCCCAAGAACAATCTCTTAGTAGAAGGACAGCAAGGGAAAGGGGATGTGAGAGATTGCAGGACGGACGTACCCATAGAACACCCGGGGAGGGTTCATTTCGTAGTCCACGCCATCCTCCCGGTCTTACAGGACAACGGGACTGCCAAAGACTACATTACCCATATCAACCCCCTGTCTCTCCACAGAAGGAGATCCGGGAGCCGCCGGAAGTAGGCGGGCCGACCCAGGAAGTTGTCTCCCAGAGCCAATGAAAGAGGGCGGTAGTAGAGAGCAGGGGTGGCAGAACAGCGATAGAGAAGACGAAGAACAACACGAAAAACAAGAGAGAGAAAGCGGACCCGGTACGGCGGCGGCGGAAGGCGGAGACGAACACCAGGACGCGTGGAGAGAAGGCGGCGACGTCGGAGATCCGGAAGAGCAGTGTTGCGAGGAGTGGTGGTGTCCGACGGAGGATGCTGGAGAGCGTCCGCAACTCTGGAGAGTTGCGGCGGAGCCTGTGAGTACAACCGTCCCCAGGGATTCAGGGGGGGGGGGGGGGAGGAGAGAGGGAGGGGAGGTAAAAGAAAGTGCCTGCCCCGTAGGACCCATAGATATTTCTCCTTAGCCTCTTATTGAGCAGAACGTGCCTTGGCCATAAAGACGACCGTTCTCAGCGTGACCCTAAAAACCTCTCTTGGTGTTACCAATTCCCCTGAGAAGAAAGTATTCTCTTAACTATCAGACCGTATAAGGTCACAGTTGGTTTTTGGTTGTTTTCTTTTCGTGCATGCACGCTCGTGTCCTGCGCGCCCCTAAAGGACAAGAGAAATCCCATAGAACACTCCCGGGTGTGGTGACGGTTAGACTAAAACTACCCAAAAGAACATAAACAAACACAGAACTGACGGCTCCTTTTTTCTCTTTCCTCCTATGAGCCTCCGGGGAGACCCCGATACTAGCGACGCAGAAGAGTCCCACCCTGCGGGTTCAACATCACCTTTGGGTCCAGCTCAGGGAGCAGCAGGCGGAGAACCAAAAGGAACTGTTTATTCACTACCTCGTATTGCCACTAAAGAAAATAAAACTACCTCATTTAGAAAATATATACAGCCTCCTCGTCTGCATATCAAACCTGCCCTCCCACAGACACCCACGTCCAAGGTTCGGTAAATAAAGCCCTGATCAAGGCTTTAAAGCTTTTTACTAAAACCCTTCATAGCTCTGGTAAAAGGAAGGTGAAATCTTCTCATAGCAGCGCGGGCCACTCACAGTCATCGGCCAAAATTTTAGCGCGCATGGCTACGAATGTTATGAAGGACCATGGCTCCATGGCTCATTATACTACTGAGGAGTCTTCCCAGTCTGCATCGGCTACCTCAGATTCTGAGGTTGAATCGGTGTTGCCTAAAAAGAAAGCACAGAAGACTAAACATACAGCTTATAAAGCAGATGACAGTCAGGCGCCCAAGAACCTCTTATTTGACCCTCAAAGTTTGGTTCATCCTCGATCTAACGAGTGGGTACCGGGTCCCGAAGTGGCTCAGTAGGTCGCTAATAATTTGCACAGGGTTTTGAGAAAGAAGTACGGGCCACCTTACGTTCGGAATGCCCGATGCCTTCCTTAATAGGGAAGGTGGCGGATACGCCAGAACTAGATCCCAATATGGCGACGTTCATGAGAAAAATTGGGAAGGACCCTAAGAAAGGTTTAGATAGGGCTTGGCGGGGATGCCAGGACAAATTATTGGATGTCTCTGGACCCCTTACGAAGATTCTAGAGGCTGCAGTTAATGCAAAGGATCAGAACGTCCCACTGAATACATCCGATATCATGGAATGGGCCCAAAGGGCTTTATGCTTTCTGGGAAATGCCGATGTGGCTCTCTCTACGGAGAGGCGAAGATCCTTCTTAATGCGTATGGACTCCCAGTTAGCGGAGATGGCCGCTACCGAACCAGGTTCCCTCGCCAATGGCATGCTGTTTGGGGACAAATTTGTTAAGGAGATGGGGGAAGTATGTGGCCACCTTTTCGGCGTTGGACAAGGCCCAAGCAAACATTAAAAAAGTGTTTCACACGGGTGTTTTTGACAAGGCCGGCCGTTCAAGAGGTCGAGGGTTCGGCCGAGGTTTTAGTCAGACCTCACGAGGAGCAGAGCAACGAGGCAGAGGTAGTCAGAGACCACAATTCTACCCCTCCCGTAATAGAGGAGGAAGAGGCAGAGGTCAGAGAGGGGTCTATCGAGGACAATAACACACAGCAGGAGATGCCTCATATTCAGGTACGAGTCCTAAGTCCCAGGGAGTGCATGGTGGGTGGTCGGATAGCTTTGTTTTTCCACAGATGGCAAAGTCTCACAACCGACCCCTGGATTTTACAGACTGTGCAGGGCTTTCACATAGAGTTTTATGCCTCTCCAGAGCAGACACACGTGCCCAGCTCTCTTCATTTTTCCCTAATAGAGCAGAGTTTCATCGACAAAGAGGTGGAGGCATTACGCCAGAAAGGGGCAATAGTGGAGACTGTTCCTCACACGCGGGGTGTGGTCAGTCCCCAAAAAAGATCAGGGATTTCGCCTGGTGTTAAATCTCAAGGAGTTCAACGCCTGGGTCGTGTATCGACATTTCAAAATGGAAGGCATACACCTCCTGCGGGACATCCTTCTAGAGGGCGATTGGCTGGTTCGATTGGACCTAAAAGATGCCTATCTCGCAGTTTGTATATTCCCTCCGCACAGGCGGTTCCTTCAGTTTCGTTGGCGAGATCAATGGTTCGAGTTTTCCGCCATGCCGTTCGGCCTTTCGTCCGCCCCTTGGTGTTTCAGCAAGTTGATGAAGCCGGTGGTACAATGGTTACGAGAAAGGGGAGTACGCCTGATCATTTACCTCAACGACATTTTGATCATGGCGCGGTCCAGAGACCTTCTGTTAGTCCACCTAGCATGGACGATTTAACTCCTGCAGGAATTGGGATTCATCCTGAATCTGGACAAGTCCATTCTGGTACCTGCACAGGTAATGGATTTTCTGGGGTTCCAGATCAACTCCCTTACGACGCAGTTACTTCTTCCTCTCAAGAAGAGAGTAGCGATCAGGAAGGAGTTGAGGAGAGCGCTTGCCTCTCCGACAATATCATTGAGGACTTTGGCTCGACTGGTTGGACTTTTGGCGTCTTCCATTCAAGCGATATTTCCGGGTCCTTTACATTACCGGGCCCTTCAGAGACTGAAGATTTTACATCTGCGCAAGGGTCTTTCGTACACGCAGCACATTGTACTGTTGGCAGAGGCACGTACGGAGATGAATTGGTGGTTAGAACATATGGACGCCTGGAATGGCAGAGACATTTTCTCAACCAGTCCGGATGTGGTGATAGAGTCGGAAGCCAGTCGTTGGGGCTGGGGAGCACGTTGTGGGACTCTAGAGACAGGGGGTCAATGGTCCCGGGAGGAGTTGAAGCTGCATATCAATTGCTTGGAGCTTCTAGCAGGCTCATTTGCGATTCGCACGTTGGCTCCTCAAAGGGTCTCTTGCTGCATTCTTCTTCGCATGGACAATGTGTCCGCAGTCCGTTATATAAATCGCCTGGGAGGCACCAGATCTCGCCTTTTGGCGGAAATAGCAAAGGACTTCTGGCATTTTTGCCTCGACCATCACATTGTGGTGACAGCGGAGTATATTCCCGGGTCGACCAATGTGGTAGCCGACTGGAATTCTCGGTATTTGAGGGACGCCAGCGATTGGAGACTCCATCCCAGAATTTTCAGGGCCTTGAACCTCAAGTGGGGTCCTTGTACGATGGACCTTTTCGCGTCCAGGCTGAATCGTCAGGTTCCCCTGTTTTACAGCTGGTGCCCGGACCCTCTAGCGGTCAGCTCGGATGCCTTCCTTCAGTCGTGGACGACGGGCATTCTATATGCATTTCCACCGCTTGTCATGATACCCAGAGTGCTGGCGCAGATCCGCAGACAGAGGGCGGAGGTTATTCTGGTATCACCGTGCTGGAAAGCACAAGCGTGGTATTGAGCGCGCTGGAGTTGACTTGCGCGCCTCCGGTTCGAATTCAGTCATTCCCGGATATCCTCACGGACCCTCAAGGGCTTCGACATCCTTTGATCCTTCAACATCAGTTAGTCCTCATGGCCTGGAGACTTTCAGGCGTCATTGGCAAGTGCCGGGAGTTTCACAGGACACTCTCTTCTTTCTATCACAGGCCTGGGCACCCTACACTCACAAGCGGTACGAATCCGCTTGGAGACGATGGGTTAGTTGGTGTAATGAACGACAGAGCGATCCTATGGGATCCAACATCCGTATGATTTTAAATTTTTTGTCAGAGCTCGCCAGATCGGGGCTAGCGTATAGGACTGTGAACAATTTCAGATCTGCGATCTCAGTGGGACACCCGCATGTAGAGGGCAAACCGGTGGGAGAACATCCACTGGTTTGCAAGGTGGTGCGAGGTATTCGGCTGGTGAATCCTCCCCAGCCTAAGTATACGACTCTTTGGGATGTTTCTACGGTCCTCCGTTTTTTGATGAACTGGCCCAATAACGAGGGTCTGTCAAGGAAACAGCTATCGGCAAAATTGACGATTTTATTGTGCCTGATCTCATGCAGACGGGTGTCTGACATACGGGCCTTGGATTTGGCAGGTAGAGTATTCACTCCCTCGGGAGTTTCATTCACGATTTCAAGGCGTACAAAGACACATTCACACTGTATTTCTTACCCTGACTTTCCTCATCACAGCAAATTATGTGTGGTCAAATGTTTGAAGGTTTATGAGGATTGTACTAGAGAATTTAGAAATGATGTGTTGGGACAATTGTTGATTGCTCTTCAGAGACCTTTTCACCCAGTCACGTCTGCGACTCTGGCCAGGTGGGTCATTTGGTTACTGGGTCTTGCAGGTGTGGATACCTCTAAATTTGGAGCTCATTCAGTTAGAGGGGCCATGGCCTCCAAGTCATTTGGTGCCGGCTCTCGGCTGCAGGACATCATGACTGTGGCGGATTGGTCTGCTGATTCTACGTTTAAGACCTTTTATCATACACCTATTGTAGATGTGGCTTCGGTGGTGGTGGAACAACTTTAAACTAGCATAATCAGAGCCTCCGTGGACTGACATAGAATGAAAAATTGACTAGCAATCGCAATAAAGAATTTTCAATTCTATTAAGGACACGGAGGCGAGGATTATCCCACCCAAGCTACAATGTCAGTGAATATGTTTTGGTTGAGTATTATACCTTTTATTATTCAGGTTACAGTGCAATGACAATACTGTGTATATTATAATGCAGTATACCCACCCTAGAGTTAATTCATGGTTACGGTACGTCCATCGGTTTGGGATGGAATTTACGGTGTTTATTTCCATTTCAGGTGACCAGAGCAAGCAGACCTGAATCTGAAAGAGTGATACACAGGTAGTGCGGAGTTCACTGGATGTGGCGCACAGCTTCAGTTGTGACAAGGTTCTACGTCACGAGGTGTTTCCAGTTATGTTTGGGCTGTTGAAATGGATCGCAAAGAAAGAGGACGTCATGGCGTTTACACAGACACTTATGTGAAGGACTTGGTGGTGATTGGTGCAGACACTGGAGGGGGTTGACCTTCCGGGGGTCATGCAAGTTTAAAGTTGGTTTATTGGCTGCTGTATTTTGTCAGTTATGTTATGTTATTTACTTTTATTAGGCGCACAGATACTCGAAGAGTGTCCCGGCGCGGTTCAAGGAGGACAGAATTAAAGCTCAACCCTACGAGAAGAGGTAAGTTTTTAGAAGTTTCTTAAAAACCCCAGAGTCTTCAACCATTCGGAGAGAAAGGGGGAGGGCATTCCAGGCGCGGGCAGCATACACAACGAGGGAAGCGCCACCTAGTCTATGGCGCTGGAAGCGAGGTACCTTCATGAGCCTGAGAGAGGAAGACCTCAGGTGTCGCCCCGGCACGTAGAACGAGAACCGTTTCAGAAGGTATCCCGGCCCCCGTCTATGCAGGGCGCGATGAGCAAGGGTAAGAGATTTGAAAGCTATCCGGGCCCTGACCGGAAGCCAATGGAGGGAATGGCGGTAGTCATGAACACTCTGCCTGGGACCCAGCCCCCCCAACATGCGGACAGCCGCATTCTGGGTAACTTGAAGCTTATTGAGTACAAAAGCTTTGAGCCCAGCATAGAGGGCATTAGCATAATCCAAGCGGGACAAGATAAGTGCCCGCACCACAGATTCCCTAGCCGCTTGAGGAAGCAACGGAAGAAATTTTCTCAAAATTTTGAGAAGACCGAAACAGCAGCCTGTCAAACGAGTAACCTGGCTAGAAAAGGAAAGGTTACTGTCAAAATAAATGCCCAGGTTCTTAACGGTCTTGCTGTTTGAAACCGGCGGTGGAACTCAGGCGGCCAGATACTCTCTCTAAATCCAGAGGGGAAGTCACCAAACATCAAGACCTCAGATTTATCCTGATTGCATTTTAAATGTGCCGACGCCATCCATTTGAAGACCGAGGAAAGACACCTCTGCACATGGGCCACCGATGACCCCTGTTTGTCCCAAGTGAACAAAAGTTGCGTATCGTCGGCATATGCAATGACCTTAGCTCCCAGCCTCTCTGCTAAAAAGACCAGAGGAGTGAGATAGATATTAAATAGGAGGGGGCTAAGGGAGGAACCCTGGGGAACACCCGTGTCAACGAGAAGAGGTGATGAAGCCGCCGGGGGTATCCAGACTTGTTGGTAGCGGCCATCCAGAAAAGATTTGATCCAGCCCCAAACTGCGCCCGACACACCAATCGCCGAGAGTCTGTCAAGCAACAGAGAGTGGGGGACAGTATCAAAGGCTGCCGACAGGTCGAGCAGCACAAGGGCAGCCTTATCGCCGGCGTCTAGACAGTCCCGAACGGCTTCAGAGATTTCCAGAAGAGCACCTTCCGTACTGAAGGAAGGCCGGAAACCCGATTGGGCAGGATGAAGAAGATCCACACTCTCGACATACTCAGACAGCTGTCTGTTCACTATCTTCTCACAGACTTTAGACATGCTGGGGAGAAGAGAAATAGGTCTGTAGTTTCCCGGCGCTGAAGGATCGAGAGTCGATTTCTTCAGTAGGGGGGAGGATTTTGGCCTGCTTCCAACAGTTAGGGACCCTGCCCTCCTGCAAGGATAGATTAATGATGCAGTTAACTTCCTCATTGACTGTTTCTGCCACCGAAGCCAGAAGTCTTGCTGAGCAAGGATCGTCCGGAGAACCGGACTTCAGACCCTGAAGAATTCTCAAGGTACCCGCCAGATCCACCGGGGAGAAATAAGACATGGAATGAATGGTAGGCAGCACCGCAGAAGTAGTGAGAGAGGAGACACAGGGAATCAAGGGCCCCGTAGAGACAGGCGGGACAGAGAAGCTGCCTTGTATCTTTAAAATCTTGTCCCGAAAAAATGTAGAGAGTGTCTCGCACCAAGCCGTGGTTGCTGGTAGGACGCAGCTCTGCGCCACAGGAGACAGAAAACTTTGAACGATAGAAAAAATTTCTTTCGAGTTATTCTTGGCTCGATCAATCCAAGTGGCGAAGAAATCCCTTTTAGCAGAAGAGATCGCTTTATAGTAGGTTTTTTTACCCAGCCTAAGCCGCTTCTTTGCTAACGAGCAGTAGTTGCTAAGACGCCAGGCGCGCTCCAATTTCTTACAGCCCTGCTTGAGGAGACACAGATCCTCCGTAAACCAGGGTTTGGAGGGAGAAGCCCTTGACTGTCTAGCCGAGGTGGGAATGGCAATGGCCGCCCAAGAGCCCGAAAGCCAGTTAGAAAAGGCAACAAGACACTGATCAAGGTCTTGTGACAGAGACGGCCTATTGGCCGCCAACGCCTTGGCAAACAATAGGGGGTCAACCTTCTTGAATGCTGGCTTATGACTGACCATTGGACTGACACCGGGCGGGGTCACCACCCATGAGAAGGGAATTAGATAGTGATCAGACCAGGGGACAGGGAGTGGAGCTTTAACAGAGATAGGGAAGTTGGAAAAAATAGGATCAAGAATATGGCCACCAATATGAGTAGCCTGATCGACCCATTGAGAGAGCTGCGCAGATTGGCAAGTATCAAGAAGATCACGTGTGTCTTTCGAATTATTATGGTCAAGATGAATATTGATATCGCCAAGAATCACATAATGAGAGAACTGTAAAGCTCTCATGGAGACCGCCTCCACACAGGCCTGAAGCAAAGCATGGGCTACTCCCGGCGGACGATAGATCAGGGACCCTCCAAGAGAAAAGTGGGCCGAGCAGCGAAGGTTAAAATCCGGAACTTCGCAGCCATCCCACGTGCTGAGAGAGCACCTATCCAACGCCAACATCTCTTTAAATATCACAGCCAAACCCCCACCTCTCCCAGTGGTACGATCTAATCTGCTGATTTTGTACCCCGAGGGAATGGCCAAGGTAACAATAGGGTCGGAGGAGTTATCAAGCCACGTCTCCGTAAGAAATAAAAAGTCCAGAGCTTTATCGTCCAGGAGCTCAAACACTTCTGCATGGTGCTTTTTCAGCGAGCGCACATTGAGTAGCGCCGCCGAAATGACCGAGGAGTTAGATATTTTAGAGCCAGAACCAACACCCAACTCGAGGCAGAAGCCACATGCCTCACACGCAAAGTCACTAGTTCCATACAGGTTAGGGAACAGCTTCGGGTTGCAAGACGACCCCCGCAGCCGAATAAGACACTCACGTGAGTAGGACCGGTGGCGAGAGTCCTCCCCCCTGAAATGGGCAGCATAACTGGCCCCGGCTCCCGTCGGGCTGCTGACGGGCGCAGACGGGCTTGCCTTAGGCGCGCCCGCTGCGCTCGTCCGCTGCGCGAACGTGCAGCGTGCATTTAAATAGTGCCGGTGGTGGGGAGACTAGAGCGCGTTCAAGATCAAAATGGCGCCCAGTACAGTCCCGCCGGAAGTGAGGAAAGCTCACACGGCAATGAAAAATACAATTTTAAAGTGCCCCCAAATGTATATCCTCCACAAGTGTGCAAATTCGTAAATTAATAGTTGGCAAAGATAAAACACAATTAAACACAGTTTAAAATGCGCAAACAATTGAACACAGTTAAAAAGTTGGTAAAGCAGCGATTTTGGATAGAAACAAGAACAAAATTCTGTCAGCCCTAAAGCACCTGCGAACGTGCAGCGTGCATTTAAATAGTGCCGGTGGTGGGGAGACTAGAGCGCGTTCAAGATCAAAATGGCGCCCAGTACAGTCCCGCCGGAAGTGAGGAAAGCTCACACGGCAATGAAAAATACAATTTTAAAGTGCCCCCAAATGTATATCCTCCACAAGTGTGCAAATTCGCAAATTAATAGTTGGCAAAGATAAAACACAATTAAACACAGTTTAAAATGCGCAAACAATTGAACACAGTTAAAAAGTTGGTAGACAATTTTTCACTCCTCCCACCTGCTTGCATGTATTTGTTTCTACTTCCGGGTCAGCAGCGGCTGAGTCAGCACCAGCAGAAAACGACTCCTCCTCCCACACCCCTAAACCTGACAGAAAAGCAAATAAATGTAGATATTTGACTAATTCTCATGGTTTCTCTTCAGTATTAATGCACTACACCGTTTCTGCAGCAGAAACCAATGACGGCTTGAAGCCTCAGGGCAAATTGTCACATTTTAAACATTTCAAGAGATAAAAAAAAAACAAGTTCCAGTTTTTCTCCTACGAGTCTCCCAGCAGCCGGCTGCCTGGACAGATGCACTGACCTGGAGAGGAGAGACAGCCTCTTTGTTGCTGCAACACAAGCAAAGGGCAGGCTTCAGGAACATTGCAGCACCTACCATCAAAGAAGAGAAGTAGGACTAGAGTCTACAGGGACACAACACTCACCGACTGAAGGCACTGGACATCCTCACAGATGCGCCTCGAATCCGCCCCCGATTCTCTAACTAGGAGCAGAACAGACAAGATAATACTTCAAAAGCATATTTAGCCTCTTGAACTGGAAAACCCAAGAACTCCGAAGTCGCTTCCGCGCTTGCACTTTGTGAGACCCAGGGTAGACTTCCAGTTCTTTATTAGGACTCTGGTGAAATGCACGAAAGGGGGTGAGCATGTAGAGAACAGGAGACCCCACAAGGCCAAGTACTCAAGCATTCATGTGCTCGGAAAATACCTTCTTGCAAAGGCGATACAACAGGAACCATACAATGCCCACCACTGAACGCCATGCAGTGTGCTGCACCAAACCCAAGATGCCATGCGGCGTGCCCTCATCAGAACTACCAAGAGAAACAAAATACTGCCTGCCAGCAGTCTCCTTCTACTTAACTAACAGGGCATCATTCTGGAGGGGGCCTGCCCTGCCCCTGGGCTCTGAAACAACCATGCCAACCCTCCCGATCCAGACGGGAGACCACCGATTTCAAGGCCAGTCTCCCGCCTCCCGATTCCTGTTTGCAAACACCAGATGGCTTGGCTTTTGCAGACAAGTACTGGTCTTGTGTGGCTCGCAGTATGCACTGCCAGTAACCTGGTCCGCATGCCAGAGCACAGCATTTTTGTCACGCTCTCTCGGCCTGCCATAGCGCTTCCTTAAAATAAACGGTATATTTTCATTCAGTCCTATAAATGACAATAAACCGACTGAGGCCTTAGTAGGAGTCAGTGGGTGAAATGGGCCTTACTGCCCACCTGTTTAATTACAGGGACTGAGATGCAATCCTGCAGCAAGTGCGAGTAGAGGGTCCACGCATGACACTTTAAAGGAAACTTATCTGGCAGTCCAAAAAATTCTACGTGGTCTTTATCTATGATGCAGCCTGATCTTCCCAGCGAAGCTTCGAGTAGTCACCGGGGAAAGATACTTATTTTCTTTAAAGCATCTGAGGCCAGCGAATGGATTGACCCTTTAGGGGGGTCCCCTTCTCCGGGGCCAAGTGGACAGGGATGTTGATCCCGATGGAGAAACGAAAGTCAGCGCAGCTGCGGAGGCAAGCTGGAAGAAGCGGAGGTGATGGTACTCTCTCCTAGATGGGAGCAGGCTGGAAGAAGCGGAGGTGATGGTACTCTCTCCTAGATGGGAGCAGGCTGGAAGAAGCGGAGGTGATGGTACCCTCTCCTAGATGGGAGCAGGCTGGAAGAAGCGGAGGTGATGGTACTCTCTCCTAGATGGGAGCAGGCTGGAAGAAGCGGAGGTGATGGTTCTCTTTCCTAGATGGGGGCAGGCTGGAAGAAGCGGAGGTGATGGTACTCTCTCCTAGATGGGAGCAGGCTGGAAGAAGCGGAGGTGATGGTTCTCTTTCCTAGATGGGGGCAGGCTGGAAGAAGCGGAGGTGATGGTACTCTCTCCTAGATGGGAGCAGGCTGGAAGAAGCGGAGGTGATGGTACTCTCTCCTAGATGGGAGCAGGCTGGAAGAAGCGGAGGTGATGGTTCTCTTTCCTAGATGGGGGCAGGCTGGAAGAAGCGGAGGTGATGGTACTCTCTCCTAGATGGGAGCAGGCTGGAAGAAGCGGAGGTGATGGTACTCTCTCCTAGATGGGAGCAGGCTGGAAGAAGCGGAGGTGATGGTACTCTCTCCTAGATGGGAGCAGGCTGGAAGAAGCGGAGGTGATGGTTCTCTTTCCTAGATGGGGGCAGGCTGGAAGAAGCGGAGGTGATGGTACTCTCTCCTAGATGGGAGCAGGCTGGAAGAAGCGGAGGTGATGGTACTCTCTCCTAGATGGGGGCAGGCTGGAAGAAGCGGAGGTGATGGTACTCTCTCCTAGATGGGAGCAGGCTGGAAGAAGCGAAGGTGATGGTACTCTCTCCTAGATGGGAGCAGGCTGGAAGAAGCGGAGGTGATGGTACTCTCTCCTAGATGGGAGCAGGCTGGAAGAAGCGGAGGTGATGGTACTCTCTCCTAGATGGGGGCAGGCTGGAAGAAGCGGAGGTGATGGTACTCTCTCCTAGATGGGAGCAGGCTGGAAGAAGCGGAGGTGATGGTACTCTCTCCTAGATGGGAGCAGGCTGGAAGAAGCGAAGGTGATGGTACTCTCTCCTAGATGGGAGCAGGCTGGAAGAAGCGGAGGTGATGGTTCTCTTTCCTAGATGGGGGCAGGCTGGAAGAAGCGGAGGTGATGGTACTCTCTCCTAGATGGGAGCAGGCTGGAAGAAGCGGAGGTGATGGTACTCTCTCCTAGATGGGAGCAGGCTGGAAGAAGCGGAGGTGATGGTACTCTCTCCTAGATGGGAGCAGGCTGGAAGAAGCGGAGGTGATGGTTCTCTCTCCTAGATGGGAGCAGGCTGGAAGAAGCGGAGGTGATGGTACTCTCTCCTAGATGGGAGCAGGCTGGAAGAAGCGGAGGTGATGGTTCTCTTTCCTAGATGGGGGCAGGCTGGAAGAAGCGGAGGTGATGGTACCCTCTCCTAGCTGGGAGCAGGCTGGAAGAAGCGGAGGTGATGGTACTCTCTCCTAGATGGGAGCAGGCTGGAAGAAGCGGAGGTGATGGTTCTCTTTCCTAGATGGGGGCAGGCTGGAAGAAGCGGATGTGATGGTACTCTCTCCTAGATGGGTGCAGGCTGGAAGAAGCGGAGGTGATGGTACTCTCTCCTAGATGGGAGCAGGCTGGAAGAAGCGGAGGTGATGGTACTCTCTCCTAGATGGGAGCAGGCTGGAAGAAGCGGAGGTGATGGTACTCTCTCCTAGATGGGAGCAGGCTGGAAGAAGTAGAGGTGATGGTTCTCTCTCCTAGATGGGAGCAGGCTGGAAGAAGCGGAGGTGGTGGTACTCTCTCCTAGATGGGAGCAGACTGGAAGAAGCGGAGGTGATGGTACTCTCTCCTAGATGGGAGCAGGCTGGAAGAAGCGGAGGTGATGGTACTCTCTCCTAGATGGGAGCAGGCTGGAAGAAGCGGAGGTGATGGTACGCTCTCCTAGATGGGAGCAGGCTGGAAGAAGCGGAGGTGATGGTACTCTCTCCTAGATGGGAGCAGGCTGGAAGAAGCGGAGGTGATGGTACGCTCTCCTAGATGGGAGCAGGCTGGAAGAAGCGGAGGTGATGGTACTCTCTCCTAGATGGGAGCAGGCTAGAAGAAGCGGAGGTGATGGTACTCTCTCCTAGATGGGAGCAGGCTGGAAGAAGCGGAGGTGATGGTACTCTCTCCTAGATGGGAGCAGGCTGGAAGAAGCGGAGGTGATGGTACTCTCTCCTAGATGGGAGCAGGCTGGAAGAAGCGGAGGTGATGGTACTCTCTCCTAGATGGGAGCAGGCTGGAAGAAGCGGAGGTGGTGGTACTCTCTCCTAGATGGGAGCAGACTGGAAGAAGCGGAGGTGATGGTACTCTCTCCTAGATGGGAGCAGGCTGGAAGAAGCGGAGGTGATGGTACTCTCTCCTAGATGGGAGCAGGCTGGAAGAAGCGGAGGTGATGGTACGCTCTCCTAGATGGGAGCAGGCTGGAAGAAGCGGAGGTGATGGTACTCTCTCCTAGATGGGAGCAGGCTGGAAGAAGCGGAGGTGATGGTTCTCTTTCCTAGATGGGGGCAGGCTGGAAGAAGCGGAGGTGATGGTTCTCTTTCCTAGATGGGGGCAGGCTGGAAGAAGCAGACGTGATGGTTCTCTTTCCTAGATGGGGGCGGGCTGAAAGAAGCGGAGGTGATGGTTCTCTTTCCTAGATGGGGGCAGGCTGGAAGAAGCGGACGTGATGGTTCTCTCTACTAGATGGGAGCAGGCTGGAAGAAGCAGAGGTGATGGTTCTCTTTCCTAGATGGGGGCAGGCTGGAAGAAGCAGACGTGATGGTTCTCTTTTCTAGATGGGGGCAGGCTGGAAGAAGCAGAGGTGATGGTTCGCTTTCCTAGATGGGGGCAGGCTGGAAGAAGCGGAGGTGATGGATCTCTTTCCTAGATGGGAGCAGTCTGGAAGAAGCGGAGGTGATGGTACTCTCTCCTAGATGGGAGCAGGCTGGAAGAAGCGGAGGTGATGGTACTCTCTCCTAGATGGGAGCAGGCTGGAAGAAGCGGAGGTGATGGTACTCTCTCCTAGATGGGGGCAGGCTGGAAGAAGCGGACGTGATGGTTCTCTTTCCTAGATGGGGGCAGGCTGGAAGAAGCAGACGTGATGGTTCTCTTTCCTAGATGGGGGCAGGCTGGAAGAAGCGGAGGTGATGGATCTCTTTCCAAGATGGGGGCAGGCTGGAAGAAGCAGGGGTGATGGTTCTCTCTCCTAGATGGGGGCAGGCTGGAAGAAGCGGAGGTGATGGTTCTCTTTCCTAGATGGGGGCAGGCTGGAAGAAGCAGACGTGATGGTTCTCTCTCCTAGATGGGACGTACTGCTGTGTGCTCAGATGGTACACTGGAGACACGGAGGTCCTGCCAGCAACAAATGACTCCCAGTTGGACGGACGAGGTGGCCCTGAGTATGGCACAGACAGTATGGGGGCAGGCTGGAAGAAGCGGAGGTGATGGTACTCTCTCCTAGATGGGAGCAGGCTGGAAGAAGCGGAGGTGATGGTACTCTCTCCTAGATGGGAGCAGGCTGGAAGAAGCGGAGGTGATGGTACTCTCTCCTAGATGGGAGCAGGCTGGAAGAAGCGGAGGTGATGGTTCTCTTTCCTAGATGGGGGCAGGCTGGAAGAAGCGGAGGTGATGGTTCTCTTTCCTAGATGGGGGCAGGCTGGAAGAAGCAGACGTGATGGTTCTCTTTCCTAGATGGGGGCGGGCTGAAAGAAGCGGAGGTGATGGTTCTCTTTCCTAGATGGGGGCAGGCTGGAAGAAGCGGACGTGATGGTTCTCTCTACTAGATGGGAGCAGGCTGGAAGAAGCAGAGGTGATGGTTCTCTTTCCTAGATGGGGGCAGGCTGGAAGAAGCAGACGTGATGGTTCTCTTTTCTAGATGGGGGCAGGCTGGAAGAAGCAGAGGTGATGGTTCGCTTTCCTAGATGGGGGCAGGCTGGAAGAAGCGGAGGTGATGGATCTCTTTCCTAGATGGGAGCAGGCTGGAAGAAGCGGAGGTGATGGTACTCTCTCCTAGATGGGGGCAGGCTGGAAGAAGTGGACGTGATGGTTCTCTTTCCTAGATGGGGGCAGGCTGGAAGAAGCAGACGTGATGGTTCTCTTTCCTAGATGGGGGCAGGCTGGAAGAAGCGGAGGTGATGGATCTCTTTCCTAGATGGGGGCAGGCTGGAAGAAGCAGGGGTGATGGTTCTCTCTCCTAGATGGGGGCAGGCTGGAAGAAGCGGAGGTGATGGATCTCTTTCCTAGATGGGGGCAGGCTGGAAGAAGCAGACGTGATGGTTCTCTCTCCTAGATGGGACGTACTGCTGTGTGCTCAGATGGTACACTGGAGACACGGAGGTCCTGCCAGCAACAAATGACTCCCAGTTGGACGGACGAGGTGGCCCTGAGTATGGCAAAGACAGTATGGGGGCAGGCTGGAAGAAGCGGAGGTGATGGTTCTCTTTCCTAGATGGGGGCAGGCTGGAAGAAGCAGATGTGATGGTTCTCTCTCCTAGATGGGGGCAGGCTGGAAGAAGTGGAGGTGATGGATCTCTTTCCTAGATGGAGGCAGGCTGGAAGAAGCGGACGTGATGGTTCTCTCTCCTAGATGGGGGCAGGCTGGAAGAAGCGGAGGTGATGGTTCTCTTTCCTAGATGGGGGCAGGCTGGAAGAAGCAGGGGTGATGGTTCTCTCTCCTAAATGGGGGCAGGCTGGAAGAAGCGGAGGTGATGGATCTCTTTCCTAGATGGAGGCAGGCTGGAAGAAGCAGACGTGATGGTTCTCTCTCCTAGATGGGGGCAGGCTGGAAGAAGCGGAGGTGATGGTACTCTCTCCTAGATGGGAGCAGGCTGGAAGAAGCGGAGGTGATGGTTCTCTCTCCTAGATGGGGGCAGGCTGGAAGAAGCGGAGGTGATGGTTCTCTTTCCTAGATGGAGGCAGGCTGGAAGAAGCAGACGTGATGGTTCTCTTTCCTAGATGGGGGCAGGCTGGAAGAAGCGGAGGTGATGGTACTCTCTCCTAGATGGGAGCAGGCTGGAAGAAGCGGAGGTGATGGTTCTCTCTCCTAGATGGGGGCAGGCTGGAAGAAGCGGAGGTGATGGTTCTCTTTCCTAGATGGGGGCAGGCTGGAAGAAGCAGGGGTGATGGTTCTCTCTCCTAGATGGGGGCAGGCTGGAAGAAGCGGAGGTGATGGTTCTCTTTCCTAGATGGGGGCAGGCTGGAAGAAGCGGAGGTGATGGTTCTCTTTCCTAGATGGGGGCAGGCTGGAAGAAGCAGACGTGATGGTTCTCTCTCCTAGATGGGACGTACTGCTGTGTGCTCAGATGGTACACTGGAGACACGGAGGTCCTGCCAGCAACAAATGACTCCCAGTTGGACGGACAAGGTGGCCCTGAGTATGGCACAGACAGTACAGATGGGGGCCCGCCATGAACTGATTTTCTACCGTGGGCAGTGAGTAATGATGTGATGAGGTGCTCAGTGGGAGACACAATGGTTCCGCCCCTACCTGGGACTTGCGTATTCTGAGACCGCTTAATGTGAGGTTTGGGAGTTGTAGTTTGTATAATTGTTTTACAGCCTGTGCTGACTGTTTCACACATCATTATACAAATATGAGGAATAGGTGTGTTTTTCAGTGTCGGTGTGGGGGCACAGATGGTGTCAACGCAGTACATACTAGTTCCTTACTAAGCTAGATGGGATGAGGTGGACATCCTAAAGATGTAGGGACCAGGGGTCTAGAGCTGTGGCGGTGCTGTGGGTATTAACTCCCTGCGACTGCTACAGAGTACGGATGTCTAGCATAGCGTATTCGTTGTTCCTTATCTGTGTCCCTGGTTTGATCACAGATAAGAAACGGGGTATGGGGTGGGAACTGCAGATTCATGTGCCACTTGCTGTTAGGTGGGCGGGTTTGCGGTACTGCTCAGGGGGTGGGGGAGTTGGGGAATAGGACAGTTATGTCTATAATACAGTTTCAAGGGGGATGTGGCTGCTTGTGTGATTGGATGTTGGGATGTGTGAAGTGGTGTTGTTTATTGGTGTGTCCGGATCTTGTGCCGAGCCTAAATGATACAAAAGATGGCGGACGCGACATTTAAACTCCTAGCTTGGCATGTCAGGGGACTAATGCATCTTGAGAAACGGCAAAGAGTGTATGCGTATCTCAAACGAAATCATGTCTCTATGGCCTTTTTGCAGTAAATGCATGTTTGGGTGGACTGCGTAACCAGTTTGCGTAGACGCTGGAGGGAACAATTGTTCAATACGTCCTATTCAGGTTATGCACAGGGCATCATGGCATGGGTGGCTCCGGGGGTACTGTTCCAGTAGAGGGGGCATGTGCAGGACCCTGAGGGTAGGTTTGTTGTTTTGACTGGAGTCCCGGATGGGCAGGAGGTCTGCTTTGTGAATGTCTGTGCTCCTATTGTTGACTGTCCATCCTTCTTCACTGACGTGGCGATGGCCGCTGCCATATTTCTGACCGCTGACATGATACTGGTGGGCGATTGTAATTGTGTACTTGACTGGTGGTTACAGCGCAAATCCCCCCGTGAAAAAACAAAACCCCAAATGACTGGCCAACTGAAGGGACTGATGCAGGGACTCGGCCTGGCGGATGCGTGGAGGGAGGGACTTCCAAGCCACATCGGAGAGCGGTTTATATAGTAGGCTGGACACTTGCTTTCCTACCGTGGGGCTTGCTTCACAGGTCAGAGAGGCGGCCTCTCTGGCGCAATACATATCTGATCATTACCCACTTCTAGTGCGCCTGCTGAGGGGACGTGTAGACCCCAAGGTTCCGCTATGGCGTTTGCGAGGCGAGGCTCTGACAGACCCACCGTTTGCGGCTGTGGTGCACGAGGAGCTTTCGCATTATTTCAGGGAGATCTGGGGAAGTTCAAGCAGCAGGGCATGACTGGGATGCAATGAAGGTTGGACTCAGGGGGGTCTGTTTGAACACTACATACGGGGTGAAACAACAGTTGGTCTGTGACTTGGAGAAAGAAATGAGGCCAGACTCTCTGACCTGGCGGGGGTGGTCTCAACGCAACCCCAGAAGCTTGAAGAATGGAGGTGCACACGCAGTGCTCTATTAGATGACTGGCGAAGGCTGTAAAGTACACGTTCACTGCATATCGGCTGAGATTACATGACGAGCGCGGACTGGACAGCAGCCATGTTGGCATGACCGCTGAGGCAACAGGAGTCCTGTGAGCCTATTTTGGCCTTACAAATTAGCGGAGGTAAAGTAGTTAACTCCCAGGTGGCTATAAATGAGGTGTTCAAGGCTCATCTTGAAAGGGACCATGCGAAAAGAGTGACCAGATCCGATGACATGGACATGGACTTTCTGGCAGGCTTGAAAGTCCCTAGGATGGGGGAGGAAGAGACGCAATCCCTCGACGTCGACATAACCGAAGAGGAGATCCTAGCATCTGAAAGTGACAAAAACGCCAGGGGGAGATGGCCTTCTGGCCAAAGTTTACCATAAATATGACGATGTGATGCTTGATAGGCTACTGGAAGTGTACCTGGAGGCGCACCAATGTGGACGCCTCCCGGATACTATGCATAAGGCTCTTGTGGTGCTGGCGCCAAAACCAGGCAAGTTACTGGTGGAGGTGACGTCTTAAAGACCGCTCTCCATGTTAAATGTGGACGTGGAAATACTGAGCGGTCTGTTGGCTACCCGTCTGCTCCTCTGTCCATCTGCCCTTGTTCATGAGGTTCAGTGCGGGTTCATTCCAAAGAGGAGCACCATGTATATTTTATATAGACAATTTCATGTTATCCATGCCCCTAGTCTACGGGATGGCTTCTATGTGCTAGGGGAATATCTCTGGCAGGTCTTGGACAGAATGTGTTTTGGACCCAAATACGTTTCATGGCTCAAGCTACTTTACACTGATCCCGTGGCCAGTGTCCAGATGTGTGGTTTGGTTTCTGCAGGCTTCCCACTACATAGCGGCACGAGACAGGGGTGCGCTCTGTCTCCATTGTTATTCGCGCTGGCGATGAAAATATTGGCAGCGCTGTTACGACAGAGGTTAGAGCCTTGGGGTATCCGAGTGGGCGACAATATATGTGATCTCACAAAACACGGACGATGCCCTAGTATATTTACGAGATCCAGAAGATTCTTTCCCAGTGCTGTTGGGTGCCCTGGCAGACTTTAAGGGGTGGTATCCGGACTTTGTTAACGCTCAGAAATACCGCCTGCTGCTGCTGGGCGGTCTGGCAACTATAGACCGCGCAATGCTCCCTTGATTTGGGTTACCGTGGAATATGGAGGATATACGCGATCTTGGGTATAAAATAGCTTATGAGAAAACAGCGTTTGCTGGGGTTTAATATAGGCAGAGTGGTTGAGGGTCTGCGAACTTCGGTACAGTTCCGGGGGGGACCCCTCTCTCTCTCTCTCTCTCTCTCTCTCTCTCTCACTGATGGTGAGGACAGCCCTAGTACACATGGTGGTGGTGCCAGTGTGTCTGTATGATCTGTAAGGCACACTACACGAGATCCCCAGACACTACTTCAAAGAGCTGGACAGTCTAAGAATAGATCTCCTCTGGGCCACAAAACGGAAGAGAATAGGACAGACCATGGTGAAACAAACGTGGGAGCAGGGAGGCATTGAACTTTCCAATCTTGAGCTCTATTATATGGCCGCCCACCTTCAGCATGCAGTCCCATGGCTCGATGAGGATGATAATTGGGAGAAAAGGCTGCTAAGAGGTTCATGTGGGACGTGTACTCTTCCGGAACTGCTTATGCGTGGTGCATGGATCCTGAGTTCACACCCATTTTTGATCACATCTGGGAATAGGTGGTAACGAGGGTCCTTCATCGCATGCCATATGCACAGGTTTGCTGATATGGGTATTAAAACCATTTGCGGAGATAATGAAAGTCATGTCGATACATAAATGGCAGAAGGGGGTTGTTATGTTCTGTGTGACCTGTATCTTGGGGGCCAGTTTATCAAGCGTGATGATGCGATTGACTCATTTGCGTTGGGTTCTGGACAATGCCTACAATACGCCAAGATATCGACCAGTGCGCACGAGATTCGGCCCTGTTTTTCTGAGCAACCACTGCCCTCCCAAACGCTGCAGAGGTTGCTATATCTGACTGAGGGTCAAAGACTCTAAGCTCATTTCTATAGGGCCCTACAAGATGACCTACCGGAGTCCCCCAAGGCACACAGTAAATGGGAAGAGGCGCTCATTGAAAAAATTTAGCTGCAAATTCTTGGTGTTAGAGCTGATGCTGGCTACAAGAATGAGGTATAAAAAAAAAACTTACCAACTGTCACAGGTAATGAGTCACTATTAGTAAAATAAACACTGGGATACTTTGCACCGAGACTACGGACACGAAAGTAATACATTTAGTAACATGTTTCCGCAGCACGGAAGAGACCTGCAACATTGGCTGCATGCTTTATATCAATGGATGTCGAATGGTTTAACTACATCACCACATGAGCAGCTAGGGGGGTGGGGGGCGTTGGGGAATACATGTTCAAACCTGCAAGGAAATCAACTTGTGTTTCTGTACATCTCCTACAGAGAAAATGATGGTTGTGAAATATACTATATTGAGAACCCAATAAAAAAAACATTTAAAAAAAACACAATAACAAAGGTTATGGAGTGACATATAGGATGGTTGCTTAGTGTACAGAAGAAAGAGACCATATACAAATGGGTGTGTACTTAGTACAGCAGGCTGAATGGATTGAAATGATCGTATCCTTCCCTGGATAAGAAATGTTGGTGTTTATGTGGCTTGGAAAGGAATGGAGCACATACGGGATGTGAGCGCCCTAAAAGAAAGATTCTGTTCGAAATGCTGAGCAGCATAAGGAACACACTCCGCTGTCGGACAGCTGCCGCTATAGCAGAGACTCCGATGGACCTGAGAACCCCGGATATGAAGGACAATCAAGAGATTATCTCAACACATGCTGCTTGCAGACAAGCAAGCAATCACAGCCCATTGGAACAAGGTGGATTCTCCAGACTGACCGGGCAGGGTACTATGGACGTTGATAGCTACAGGGATACCTACATGGGATCTACTAGATGAAAGGAGTAAATCTGAACCTACGTGCAAGCCGCTGATGCTCCTTGTCCCTTCCAAGACCTCCACCAGCTCTCGAGTTATGTGACCCCTCAAGGAACTTTTTTTAGGGATGGAAGGGGGGGGGGGCAGATGTAGAGATTTTGAACTGGATTTGGAACTGTGTTTTTACGGTTTAGTTGGTTAAATGCTGACAAATGTATCTAACATTACGTTAAAAAAATAATAAAATGTTATTAAACATTTTAGTGGTTGGTAGACTGCATGAGCTGGTAGGGAGGGTATATTACAACAAAGGATGCAGTCCCTAGAGAGAGAGAGAGTAAACCGGAAAAGAAGAGGACTGGTCGGTGTAGGTTAATGTCCGAAAAGGGGGAGTAGGTGTCTCCCACTTTAGGAACTAGGGCCCTCACACTGGGTGTCATGCTTCATCATAGGGCGTGCTCCTCGTCAGGTCGACGCTGCAATGCCTGACGGGCACCCTATGAGGGGCTCTTTGTCGGAGATCTTTTATTCCCAATGCCATTAGGTGCGGTGCGGGTATAGGGCCTTGTGGTGTAAATGAGTGTCGAATGTGTGGGTAGTAATAATAAAGTGGTACTCAAAAGCAATTTTAATCAGCAAGTCCACTAATCTCATTTAAAAAATGATAGTGGCGCACGGCTGATGTACTGTTCAGCAGTGGATCAAGTCTAGAGGTCAACATGTTTCTTGCCTAGGTTGTCCTAGGATCAAATGGCAATTCTTCAGGACGAAAGATGTGAAACAAACTATCTACACAGTGGTTGGTTTCCTTAATTAGTATCCAGGGTTGACCAAACACACAAATAACCCAACAGTGAGGTACCTGGTTTGATATAGACCGACCCAACTTGGGGGGCGATCACCTGCAGCATCGAATGCTGGCAGAGGGAGCGTTAAGAATTACCTAATGTTGGTTGTGTTGCGGTCAATTAGCCGATTGACCAACCATCACTCCACCGGTTCGGCAGAGTGGTAGGGAGGGTACCAGCAGCTCCTATAAGGGGTTATTTTGGCTATCTCTGAGCTATGTACAATAGAAGAAACTGCAAGAAAACATAAATGCAAAATCAGAACAGTAATTGAGAAAGTGATCGCACCCTTAAACGGCCCATCTGGCTTCCCATGATGTAAAGGAAGGATACTGGCGCGACCCGGCTCCTTTTAGACAAGGCTTCCCCAACGAGGGGCTCACGAGCTGCAATAGCTCTACAGTCACCTAGATGTTCCTAGATGGTTTTGAGATTGGATGAATAGGAATAGATCATGTTTGCCCAGTAACGTTGAGGCACTTTTAGGTGAATCTGAATGCAATCAAATGTACACCATAAAATGTCATTTATACAACGAAACGCTATTGAAGTGAAATGAATGCAATGAATTCACAAAGAGACCTGCACAGGTACAATTCCTCCCTAGATGTGCTCACTGGTGGGCCAGTAACATTTGATGCCAACATTACAGTATACGTATGTTATTTATTTCTAATAGGTTTATGTGGGTATTACCATAATTGCCACAAACAGATTCAGTAACACATTTATCCACTACACGAACAGCTAACTACATATAGTGCATTCAATTCTTAAACATATCAATAATATTCATGAGAGACATACAAGAAGTTACAGATTTTAGATTTAGTAATTGTTCCAAATGATCTTATTGACAAATGATTGCTGCTTTTTACGAAGGTCCAAAGTGTGCAATCCCTTTGCTTAGGGCATTACAGCAATCTATGATCCAAGGATTCCATAACACTGTCACTGCTGACCCAGTGTTTCCTACCTGGAGATGCAAGCCCTTCTTTCATCGAGGGTGGATGCGTGAGGGATATCAATAAGCACGCGGGCTCGCTCATCTTTTTTCTCTCAGTGGCAACCAGTGCCGAAACCCTAATCGCTCTCACAGGCAAAAAAGCCATAAAGTGTTCGTAATTCTTGCTCCCTTAGGGCCTCTTCTTATGTTATACATTGCTCGGATTTCCTTATTTCGAAATGTTCTATCCGTGCCAAGCTATTCTATGCGAGGTAATTATCACTTTAATTTACTACTGCTAGTCCCTTTCCAGGCTGGGTGCGATAAGTAACTTCTCAAATATGTATCACTCCTCTGATCTATTTACTGGAAAGTTGCCATTGGCAATGGGAAATATAGGTACGATCAAGACTGTGATGGCATTATTGCTAAGAAATATGAACTTGATGATATCCCCCTTGGAGGATCAAACGCATATGGGGAAGAGAGGAAACTTTTCTTTATGTTTTCAGTATTAAGCCAGTTGATGCAGTCCAATCCTTCGCAGGATCCGATCCACTGAAAGGAGTTTGTGCGCTTCTCTTATAGCTGCACAGCAATTTTATTTAGCATTTATCACTAATACCACTCGAGGTTTAGCAACTTTTGTGTCCTATTATTCTTTTTCACTGATGTACTACTTTGGTTTTCTATATTTATTTCTTGCAAATCAAGCAATCAATTCGGCGAAACGGAGAAAAGAGGTAAAAGTTCATTTGAGAACAGAGGTGGATTTAGCGGCTCCTGAGTGGCCCCAGTTTGTGGGAGAACCTTCTGCCCCAGTGCTTTACTCATCTTACATATGCAGGACACTGCAGTTTATTGTTGTCCATCATATCTCGTTTTGTTGGATCATTTCTGCACATTCTACTCAAATCTTTCTAGTAAAAGCGGATTATCTTGTTGTGCAGATTACATCTTCTTGCACCCAAACAAACACAATGTCGTAAATGCCTTGGCTTTATTCCAGCACTGGGCATATCTGTAAATGCTTCGGCATCAACCTCTCAAATTTCATGTTCTTCGTAGTGCTGCACTGAGCTAAAGACCGCTTTTCTCTGGGATCTGGAAGTGGCCACATCTTTGCCTACTCATTAGTTGTGTTTTGAAGGTATCCACAAATGGCTTTGCATACTATGGTCATGTGAGATTTCTTTCCCAGCGTGTGCAACACTTTGAGGGTTTCTACGCACAGAGCGGAGAATCAAATGGGCAGTGAGGCCTCTAGAACTGTAGTTGTATTGTAGAGATGTAGGTAGCGCTTGTGCTGCCTTTATGAGACATGCTGTATTCAAGATATGGGCATTAAGCTCCGCCCTCTTTCCACCAATTTTTTTTACTTGGCTCCTGTTACTGTCCTTTGTAAATAGTGGTTTTCATTGGATAATAGGCGTAGCAGTCCCTCCTTAGTACCACTTTTTCTGTTATTGTAGCATCCCATAAGGACTGCCCCGTTACATGTCCTGTTACTCGTTATGTTATTTATTAGTTTCAACGCACTCTTTTCTCCTTTTTTGCTTCTTTAAGCTCAGGAACGGCACACAGCCACGCATGCTCATCCTCCCAGACTGCAGCAGAATCCTCTTCTCGTTCACACCCTCTCTTTGGCTGCAGCTGCCTCCTTCCTTCTTTTTTGACCGTAGGGCTAATGTTAAGAATGTACACTTTTTAGCATTTGTGGCATGCATGCTCGTTATGGCCAGTCTAGGGGCCTCTCCCCACTTCAACTGCACCCCCTCTGCGGCAGAGCGCACATGTACGACGGGCAGGACAGCTGAGCCACGAAAACATTATGTGACTCCCGGCTTCCTAGTGTCATGCTGCACTTTAACTTTTAATATGACGGCCACACACCTCGCCAAACAAAACTTTTTTTTTTACCAGCATGGCACGCCTTGCATCTTTCTTTATGCCGGACTTGCCATATTTTTCATTATTTAGCATGCGGAAAGCAACAAATTCTCTCAATGTACTAGTTAGTAAAGCAAATATTGACCCTCTTCTGTTGTAGACTGGTGTTTATTTTGACCTGTGACCGAGCGGTTCCAATATGCCCTCTGCATTGAGTGGTTTTTAATTGCTCTTCCTAAATGGCTGTCTAAACTATTGAATCACTCTCTGCCAGAGAGTGAGACTAACAAGGGCTGCGTCAGGACTCGTGACCATTATACGTGCATCTCAGGGCAAACTACCCCGTAGCACCCAAGGAGACGTTTCCAACGTCACCACCTCGGCATTGTCAACCTAACTTGCTAACGACTCAAGACTGAATACAGTTTGTTATATAGCACACTCTGCTGAGTTGGCGGAGTTAAATGCCAAGGTACCACTCATATTTAGTGATGGTAGGCTGCACTGAGTGCTTGGTCATCGAAACTAAAGAAATGCATCAAAATGAAGTTTCAGGGCCAGAGCTTTGTGTAAAAGCAGGGGTCATCGAGTGCCAGGGTATACTCGCGTTATAACTATGGAATCGCTTTGAAGTAAAATGGTGAGACAGAGTCACTGTTTTACAGTGACGCAAATGATAAAATAGGAATACTTGTAATTTTACTGAGTAGATTACATGTGAAAAACACACATTTATAATTTGTGTTTATTAATGCAATTTTGTTAATTTTAAACAGATGTTTATCGGCTGTTCCCTATCACAGAATCTATGCAGTTAAAAAACAGCTATTCTGTTTGTGTGCGGGAGGGTGTAGTTATGTCACCGGGGCGTGGGCGTCAGAGTCCGTTTACTGTACTGGTACTTCATTTAGCCAGCCTCCTCGCGTATATAAAGACCGGTGAGTCGGCTTGTGATCCTTCAACCTACAGCTGAAGAAGAAAAAGCATTTGCGATGCAATCGGTCTCACATTACTGAAAGTTTGAGCTACTGGTGTTGCCAATATGAATGCAACGCCAAAACATCAAACTTTCAGTAATGCGTCGCCTAGTGCATTGAAAATGCTTGTTCTCTTACTGCCCGCTGGAAGTGAACTCATTCAGCTCCTCTGCATAATCTTATTCCAACTCTTTTGCCAGAAAGAAGCTGTGTGTGTGGGTCAAGACTGGATATTCCCAATGGTATTTCAAAGCCTTTTTTTGTAATAATCCCATTGTCTGCCCATTGTTTTGAGTCATAATGTTAAAATGTTGTCTCCAGAATGACAAAGCTAGAAATACAAGAATTGGATTCCTGTAGGTTGTTTCGTGAAGCCTCTCTTATACTCCTAAACTGCATTAATGGGGCAGTGCAACCGTGGCATTCAGTCAGGCCTGCTAAGGGAAAAGCCAACCTGCATCATGAAAGGGTCCTAATGAGAGCTCGGTTAAGTGACTGGTGGACAGCGACACAGGGCTGTTAGAGCAAGGGGGCTGGGGAAGGAGGAAGAAAAGCCAAGAGCTGACTGAAGGAATCAGAGGATGAGGAAGAGAAGAGAGGAGGCAGATGATAGCGGTAGTAGAATGGGAAGCAAAAAAGAAGTACAACTGTGTGTAGAAAAAGAAGATAAGAGGGACAAAGGGTGCACAAGAGTGGAGAAGAAACAGACAATAATGGCTTCCTGAGACGAAACAGTCGAGATACGCTACTATTTCTTTAAAGTCTTAGCCAAGAACAGTTGTGCACTGCCATTATCAGCCGCTGATGTAGATGTCGATTCACCCATGTGCATGCTCGTGTGTCCACTCCTGGTAAGCTCAGGGTGTGTCTACCAGGTCCTTATATTGTCTTTTATTCTTGCGCCTGCTCCAGTTCACTTTCCTTTTCTGCTGATCCTGTGCCTCCTGTGGGCCTCCTGACAGCTCTTGAAGGCTGAGGGCGGACTACAACTCTTTACACGTTTCTTTCACAGACAGGAGTTTGTGTTCTTATCATGACAGGAATGAGCCTCTTCCAGTGTCACTGAATTCTTAGATGATGTTCTGCATTAATCTCTTACATTTACTGCACATGGTGTTTGTAATCCTTGCATTAGCTCAAAAGCAGCTTCTTTCTGAATTCAAACCTGGTCACCTCGATGGTCATCCTGTCTGAATTCCTACCAGGTCTCTGGATTAATCCTGTTCACCTATGAATACTGGGACTTTTCCTGTTACCTTGTTCCACGTTTCATTCGCTACACATTGCATCTCCAGATGTGTCACACTGTGTGTCATCACCCTTCAATCTGTGCCATCACTTGGTGTCTTCACCGTGTCATCACTCTTCACTGTATGCCATCACTGTGTGTTCTTACTGCGTGTAATCACTCTTCAATGTGTGCCATCACTGTGTGTCTTCACTGTGAATCATCACTGTACGTTGTCAAGGTGTGTCATCACTCTTCACTGGGTGTCGTCACTGTGTGTCTTCTCTATGTTTCTACACTGTGCATCTTTCGGTTCTTAGGAGAGAAAACCTCAACCATTTTATTATTTAGGACTTTCTTCTTGAAGGCGAGGTCAGTTTTTTATCAGTTAGGATCTCCAAGTCATTCTTGTGTTTCAGGTTAGGGTTGTGTTACGGCCCTCTCTTTTATGATGGATCAATGGTGTCCCCCTGTATCTGCATATGGGTGTTTTTCTCCTCTTTTTTTGCTGATGGTCATTTATTTGCAATTGAGATACCAAAGTTCTTTACACAGTCACTGCTCTAGTATGGTCTTTGTTCAGTCTGCATTGACTGCTGGTATTTTCGCATTGATGGTACACTGAAGCCCTTACAACACTAGCAGCACATGTTTGCATACTTACAATAACAAAAATGAATCTCCTTTCTAGGCAGGGCACACCAGGATAATATTCAACCAATTTGATTAGTGTCCTTTATGATTCGTATATTTAATACGTATTTTCTAGAATAATGGATTTTGGATCTTTGGACTGTAAGCTCGGACTATTGTTGGGGATGAATCGACAATCATAGCGGAATAACACAACAGCAGTATATGTTATTGATTTTGCAGTTTTGTCGTGGATGTCACAACCTCAATCAATCATGGCACTACAGCTAGAGTTAGGGGTGGGCAACATTTTATTTTGTGGTAGAAGAGTCACTGTTATCATCTTGCTCAGTTTTTATATACATTTGGTAGACAGAGTCCCACTGCACGCCGTTAATCACGTCAGACTTAACTGTGGCAGAGTTATTCACATCCTCTCTCCATTCTGCTGTGTGTGTTCGCCGATGTGCCCTTAGGTTAGATGATTCCGTGAAGCTCTTCCCACATTCAGTGCAGCTGTACGGCTTTTCTCCTGTATGTGTTCGCCGATGGTTCCTTAGTTTTGCGGATTCAGAAAAGCCCTTTCCACATGTTACGCACATGTAGGGTTTTTCCCCTGTGTGTGTTCGTTGATGACACTTTAGATGAGAAGACTGATAAAATCTCTTCCCACATTCACTGCATTTGTACGGTTTTTCTCCTGTATGTATTCGCTGGTGAGATCTTAGTTTTGATGAATCAGTAAAGTTTTTTCCACAGTCACTGCAGTTGTATGGTTTTTCACCTGTGTGTAGTCTCAGGTGACATGTTAGGTTTGATGCTCGATTAAACCGCTTTCCACATTCCTTGCATCTATAAGGTTTTTCGACTATGTGGATTTGCTGATGTGTTTTGAGGGTTAATGATTCTATAAATCCCTGCCCACACTCTTTGCAAATGTATGGTTTATCTCCTGCATGTCTTTGCACATGGTGCTTTAAGGCCAAAGAGTTACTGAAACTCATATTACATTCATTGCATATATATATTTTTTCTTCAGTGTGTATTCGCTGATGTATCTTTAGTTTTGATAATTCACGAAAGCCCTTTCCACATTCGCTGCACTTGTGTGGTTTTTCTCCTGTTTTCATTTGCTGATGCCTCGTTAGGTTTGATAATCGGTTAAAACTCTTTCCACAATCGCTGCACTTGTACGGCTTTTGACCTGTGTGCATTTGATGATGTGCTGTTAAGTGTGATGACTGACTAAAGCTCGCCCCACATTCAATGCACATAAATGGTTTCTCTCCAGTGTGTGTTCTCTGATGGTTCTTGAGCTGTGAAGGAAAACTGTAGCTCTTCTCACAGTCGCTGCATGCAAATGGTCTTTCTCTTGTGTGTGTTCTATAATGGGTCTTCAGCTGTGCCGGGGAGCTGTAGCTCTTCTCACAGTCACTGCACTTGTATGGCTTTGCTCTATTGATTGGCTTATCAGGGTTGAGGACGTTAAAGCAAACATCCAATGGTGGTGTTTGCTGATCGGCCATCATGTCCAATGAATCATTGAAGCTATTCCTTGCCCATTCAGCACAGGTCCATGTGCGATTGCCAATTAATGTTGAATGGTAATTAAAATGCTCCACACACTCGTGCCACACATGGCGTCACTATTGGGTTATCAATTCTCAAGTTGAAGTTGGTTTTGGCTGAGAGTTGACTGGGTCACTTTGCTTATCCAGGCCGTGCGTGGATATTCCTCTGCCTGGAACATACCAGGACTCCTTTCTTTTCACCTTCAATCATGCATGCGCTGTACCCTTCAGGATGTTCTCTTCTGCTGTGTGGTGGCGAAGTTGTGTTTACTACAGATCAACACCACAGCGTGAATGGCATTCTTTTAAAAAGAGGAGCTCCTTCATAATCACGCCACACCATGATTTATCTAGGGTCTTTGTGTGGTATGCCAGTGCCTTGGTTTTGTTTTGAATCTGTATTGTGTGTACCCTGGCCCTGAAGCGTTCAGCTTCTGCTGGGCTGGTCATGTAACATTTCACGCAGGTGGATTATTTTGTCTCTTGAGATTGGTGACCTTTAGTTCCGCCTCTTGTTGCAGATTCCCGAAATACATCCAGCTGTCAGCATCAGTCGTTATATATGATCTTCATAGTCGTTTACAGGCCAGGTCTGCTGAATAGAAATAGAACAGAGATTATTAAAAGCATTTTTAAAAGTATTGCCTGCAGTAGATCAGCAAAGGCGAGCATTTCACACAAGAGGACATTTAATAAAATCAAAACTAGAAGCAAGTAACGAGCAGGAAATAGGGCAGATGACAGTTATATCTGTTCTGGTCTAAAAGGATAGGTTACGGACCATAATCGTTGGCATCGCATGGGATGAACATCGCACATGAACACATGACATCTTGCCTACATTTTGAGTATTCTGGCAAGCTCTGCAATGGTTACGATTCCAACAATCCGCCTCTGAGGGGTGCTGGAAATGGACCAACTGCAGCCAGGAATCACCACAAAGTTCCTGCATGACTTCGGATTGCTTCTATTTTTTTTAATTTAAGAGTTTTATATAGCGCTAGCCAGACCCGAAGGTATCGGAGCGCTTTACAGCATGAATACTTTTAAGATATATGTTTATGTAAGTATGTACAATGACTCAGGACGTATCACAGAAAATCCGTGTGTAGCGCACAATGTCAATCGTAGGGTAAATTATCACAATAGTATATACACAAGGCCTTATTGTCAAAGAGAGCATCACGACACGTGACACGATTTGGCCGGAGGGGTACAGAAGATAGTCCTGAGGCAATAGAGGTAGAGTTTTTAATGTCATGAGGTAGAGATCTTAGCGCCAAAGTGATTGTGTGCTGCTGTGGGCATGCTTCGAATGTTAGGTTGCAGCTATCCATGTGGGAGAGATCTGTTGAGGAGGTCTTTGAGCTGCTTTTTGAATTGTAAGTAGGAGGGGTTCATCCTGATATGGACTGGTATGGAATTCCAGATTTTGGGTGCATTTCCTGTGAAGGATCGGGATGCGGTTCTTTGTTTGCGAGTTCTCGGAGGAATAAGGATTAGGGTGTCTGTGTTCCTCAGGCTTCTCGTCTGGCCAGTCTCCTGGAGTTTTGCGGCCAGGTATGCAGGTTTCCCTGTGGGCAGTGCTTTGTGTGTGAGGCAGGCAGTTCTAAAGTTGGCCCGCATGTCAATCGGGAGCCATTTTAGCTCCTTGAGTGCAGAGGAGATGTGATCATATTTCTTAACTCCTGTGACCCTTCTGGCTGCAGCGTTCAGAGTTGATCTGAGGGGAGCTAGGTGAGATTTAGCAGATCCTGTGAGGGTTGCAATTCCGTAATCCAGTCCAGACAACACTAGGGATTGAGCAGCTTGTTGGAGGTCGTTCTGAGGGATGAAGGGTTTTATTTTGTTTAGTAGTTTTAGGTTGAGGAAGGCGTTCTTTGCAGTGTTCTTGATGTGTTTGCTCATGTCTAATTTGGAGTCCAGGGTGATTCCCAATGATTTTGCAGAGTCGACTAAGGTGGGGTTGTAGTTGAGCGCATCAATCGCTTTTAGCCATTCTGATGTTTGGGGGTTATCCTCTGCGTTGGAGATTAGGAGGATTTCAGTCTTGTCTTGATTGAGTTTTAGGTGGTGGTGTGAAAGCCAGTGATGGACTTCTTTAAGAGTGTCGTTTAGTCTCTTAATGTCATTGAAGGTTTCCAGGTAGATTTGGGTGTCGTCTGCATAAAGGTGGAAGAGAATGTTGGATTTTTTTGAGTATGGTGGTGAGGGGTTCCATGTAGATGTTGAACAGTTGTGGGGAGAATACTGATCCATGGGGGACACCCTGTCTACCGGGGAGTGGGTTTGATGAGAAGTTTTTGATTTTTATACTTTGGGTGCGGTTCTATAGAAAGGAGGTGAACCACTGTAGTACCACCTCTTCTGCTCCAGCTCTTTCTTGGAGTGCTTTAATAAGTAGATTATGGTCATCCGTGTCAAAGGCTGCGATAAGTCCAGGAGTACGAGTAGGCAGCATTGGCCTGTATCAAGAGATTTGTGCATATCATCAATTACACTTAGGATTGCGGTCTCTGTACTACATCCTTTTCTGAAGCCTGATTGGTGAGGGTCTAGGAGGTTGGTGCTGTCCAGGTGTTGGGTGAGTTGGAGGAGAACACATCTTTTCAGGACTTTCGCTAGGAGAGGGAGGTTGGAGATAGGTCTGAAGTTGTTTAGATCGTTTGTGTCCGCGCCTGTTTTTTCCAGTAGAGGTGTGACTTGGACAGTTTTGAGAAAGTCCCGTATGACTCCGGTACTCAAGAGCTATTTATGATCTTGGTCCAGTGTGGGGCTAAGGATAGTTTGAGTTTTATGGCCAGGTGGTCAGGTAAGGGATCCAGTACGTGTGCTGAGGGTTACATGGTGCCAATCATTTTTACGATCTCTGCTTCGGAGATGGGGTTGAAGGAGTTCCATAAGTTAGGTGGGTGCTTAAGTGTGGTAGCTCCATCTGTCTCTGTGGGCGCTTTGCTGTCTGGGGAACTGGTTTGCATGTCCAGGGAAAGTTCTATCTTGGTGATTTTGTCGTTGAAGAAATTGGCAAAATTGTCACACATGTCCTTGGAGGCCACGACTGGGGTCGACGGGGGTTTGGATGTTTGTTTTCTGATGAGGTTAAAAAGTTCTCTAGGTCTGTTTTTTGCGTTGTCAAGGGCATTGAAAAAGAAAGACGCTTTCTCCATCTTTATGTGATTTTTGTATTTTTTTCGGGTTGATTTGAGTTTAGCTCGTAGGATTGAGGACGTTTTTTTTTTTGCCAGAGTCTTTCTACTGCTCTTAGTTCACGTCTTTGGGAGTTTATGTCTGTGTTGAACCAAGATCTAGATAGTATGTTTCTAACTCTTTTTAGTTTCATAGGGGCTATTTGGTCCATAATGGAAGTCATAGTAGTGTTGTAGTGGGAGGTGAGTTCTGTAGTTGAGAGCTCATCAGAGTTGCTGGGGAAGAGGGAGCCTATCCTTGCCTCCAGGTGTGTGAGGGAAATCGGACTTAGATTTCTCGCCCAGCAGGGGGAGTCCTTCTTGCAGGCTTGGCTTGGATCTTTTGGTTTAGGTGGAACAGAGCGATTATGGTGGTCAGACCAGTCAACAGGCAGGGTGTGGTTGATGGGGACTATGTCTGCTTGTGTGATAATGGCATCGAGTATAGAGCCTTGGTTGTGGGTTTTTTCTGTGCAGTCTTGTGTAAGGTTGCTGTTGCTTAGTAGGTCGTTTAAGGTTCTGATTAGCGTGTTGTTTTCATCATTCCAGTGGTGATTGAGGTCACCTAGGATGAGGATGTTGGAGTCAGAGTGCGTATTGAGTGATCAGGTCGGAGAGGTGTACCCCGAAAGTGGAGGTGTTTCCTGGTGAGTGGTATAAGAGGTGGCAGAGTAAAGGTATGTTGTCATTCTTCCTGATAGTGGCAGTGAGACATTCGAAATAGTTATATTTGGGGGCGTCCCTTTCCCTCACGGAGATGTCGTTCTTATGTATGATTGCAATACCCCCTCCTCGTTTGATTTTTCTGTCTTTGTGGATGATTGTGAAACCTGGGGGCACAAGCATGTCCATATCTGGGGGAGAGAAATCGTTCAGCCAGGTTTCAGTGATGAATGTGATGTCTATGTCATGTGAAAGGATGGTCTCTGCCAGTTCTGTTGCATGTTTGATAGCCGACCTGCAGTTATTGAGCATGCAGTTGGTGTTGGATCCTTTATTCTTGAGATTCTCACTTGGCTGGGCTCTTGGGATATTGGTGAGAGAGGCTGGGGGTCTGGCGGATCTGGGGGGGGGGGGGGGATGGGGGGGAAGCAGTCTCTTCTAAATCCGGTGATGACCTGGATCTTGGAGTAGGATGTGGCCAAGGTGGAAGTGTCATATGAGGTGGCCGAGGTGGAAGTGTCATATGAGGCGGCAAGATCCAATGCTTCTCTGGAGGACATAACGTCTCTGGTTCTTTTGGGTCTCTGCATCTGATTCAGGAGGGGGTTTGTGTCCCATCTGGGCCATTGGGTCTTATAGGGTCGTGCGTGATTCGAGTTGGTGACTGAGGGTGTCGGGTATGAGTGTTGGATGGGCTTTCGGGGTGTGGAGAGGTTCATTAGGATTTCTGAGAGGCCCCGTATTATGGTTTCTAGCTTACTTTCCATTAGGGCGAGTCGCTGGGACGTCTCTCTGTTGGAGTGGGTAAGGGCGTCCTGGGAGGACATTGCAGTTCTTGTATTATTGGGTCTCTGTGTGTGGTTCCCTATGGGGGTAGTGGTTGAGCTAGCCCGTTGAGCCTTGGGAGGCCTAGTGTGATTGGTGTCAGTGTCTGTAGTTGATGGGTAAGGGTGTATTCCGGGCTCTCTCTTGGGAAAAGTCTTGTGCTTGCTTTGTTAGATCTCATGGGGGTGTGGTCTATTGTGGGATAGGGAGTCGGGTGAGCAAGAGTTGTGCAGGTGTGCTGGGGCATCGCAGAGCGATGGAAAGATGGAGTCAAAGGCTTCCAGGTTGTCGTTATTGGCTTGGATCATGGCAGTGACGTTGGTGAAGATGGTCACTGAGGTGTAACCGTTAGGTTTAGGGCAGTTTGGGAGTGTGATCGCTAGTTTGCAGCTGTACGGAGTGTTGGTTGTTTTAGATATGCTCAGGCGGGTTTTAAGAATGTTGTTCCAATTGGCAGGTCTTAATGTGTGGAAGATGAGGTCCGTTTTTAGCTGACCTTTGGAGGAGCAGTGGTATATGTCCACGAATAGAGTTTATGGGTGCTGTCTAATCACTCTATGCTTGTGGTTTCTTTTTGCTTTTGTAGTGAGGTTGGGGGAAAGTGATGGAGAAGGAGTTCGGGCCGTGTGGTTTCAGTCCATTAAGTGTGGGTGGGCGGAGGGGGGTTGAGGTGGGAAGAGATATTGTATCCTGAAAGGGAGGGTGCAGGGTTCTGCTGAGCTGTGTTCAGTCTATATAACAGGGGGGGGGGGGTAAGGGAGAAGGGGTTTAGGGTAGGAGTCCTTCTCTGTGTTTGGGAAAGAAGGGAGGGGTAAAGTTCTAATATAGCCGGAGTGCTTAACCTTTGGTCTGTGCTGGGATTGAGGGAGTGGGGACTGCCTTTCTGTTTCCTCTTCTATCTTAATGTAGGGTCCGGTATCGGGGGGAAGCCTCTTGACCCTATAGTGAGGTTAGATAGGTGGGGCAGTCATTTGGCAGAGTAGAGGGAAAGGGGTGGTGAGGCTAGTCTAGTTTCCTCTCAAGCTGGTGGTATAGGTGTAGTTGCGCAGGGTAAAGAGCTGTTTTGGCTGGAATTAATTTAAGCTGCTGTATGTCTTTGTCATTGGGTCAGAGGGGAAAGGGGTGGAGAGGCTAGTCTAGTATCCTCTCAAGCTAGTGGAATATGTTTAGTTGTGTGTGGTGAATAGCTGTTTTGGCTGGAATGAATTAAAGCTGCCGAATGTCATTGACTTGGGTCAGACAGTTGTTTCAACTGTCTGAAACATGGATTTGGGGAGTCACCGTTATTGGGCCAGACGTCCGGATTATGCAAGGTGGGGGGAGGTATCACCCTTTTCTGTGGCCGGAGAGTCAGATTGAAATGTTGCTGTGGGGCTCTGAGGAAGATTCCTTAGGATGGGTTAGAGGCTGTCCTGGCATGGTGGATTAGGGGCAGGCAATCTTCATCTCTGGTGCAGGGTTTGTCTCTATGCTGCCTCCATCATGGCGTCAGGCAGGGGGTGGCGTGCCTTCTTTTTCCTAGTCATTGGATCTCTAGTCCGCTTGAGTATCTAGTCCCTGCGTTCTGTGTTCCGGTGATTATTTAGTTGACCGCGGGTGGGAATATGCTACCTAGGTGTGAGACGGGTTAAACTGATTGTTGCCTCCATTTTAGGGTCAGGCAGGGAGTGGCATGCCTGAAGTCTGCCAATCCTGTGCATTCGAGATTTAGTATGCCACTTTGCACTGTTCGAGTTTTGGGTGCAGTGAGGAGTCTCGTTGCGGAGTGGCGAGATTATCTGCGTTTGCTCCGTAGGTGGGAGTAACGTTAACTCTTGGCTGCTGCCATCTTGGGGTCAGGCCGGGGGTGGCGTGCCTTCAGTCTCCCTATCCTTGGGTGTTTCGGCAGATTCTGTTTCTGTGCCACTTTGCACCGTTCCGAGAGCGGTGCGGAGTCTCGCCGCGGTGTGCGTTCAATTCCGTTTCAGTATCCTCCGTTGTTCCTGCTTCGCATAGGAATTATAGATATTGTTTTCATTATCCTGTGGTCAGCGATTCGGACTCCTTGCGGGTCCAAGAGTGAGTGTCCGAAGGCTCATCATCCAGAGTTGTAGTCTGCTGGCTGTCAGTCCTCATCGGGGCGTGGTCAGCTAGTCTCCGGTCTTGTCGGGGGACCCACGGCGTGATTTCGGGACATCTGCTTGGGGATAGTTTTCCGGTGAGTCGTTTTATAGGGGGGACGCAGGGGGGGGGGGGGGGGGGGGGAAGCAGCAGGGATTTTCACAAAATTAGTGATCCCTGGACCCCGGAGCTTGATCTCCGACCTCTGTCCCTGCAGCCATCTTGATGCCTCCTTCTAATTTCAGTCTGGGGCACTGAAGAAACCTATCTTTGCTTACCTGGACTACAGATCCTAGAATGCACTGTGAGCATTCACTGTGCAATACTTTCTATGGAAACAGAACTATTGATGGACAGAATGCAGAACAATGTCATACATGCACCACAGTACAGAGATCTGGGCCTAAATCCATAGTTTCTTTGCTCCCAATGCCATGGCAGTTTTGACCCAGCCATTTGCAAATCAGTCTGGACTCCCATGGGAACATTCCAGCCCGAACTGCCAGGCCAGGTCCTCCCTGGACTGGAAACAAGCATCCTAGGACCGGTTTCAGGGCATCACCCCTCATCAGCCAGGCTAGCTTGACTCCAGTGGCATGGAGAGCACGGGACCCACGTCTGGGCATACCAGTCCCACTCGGGTGACAAATGCAAAAAGAACAATTGATGAACAGAATGCAGAACAATGTCCTACATTCACCCCCCCAGTACAGAGATCGGGGCCTAAATTCCCCATCAGGGCGAGTTGCTGGGACGTCTCTCTGTTGGAGTGGGTAAGGGAGTCCCCATGCCATTCCAGTTTGAACCCAGCCATATGCAAATCAGTCTTGACCCTGTTCGGGCTGGACTGTTCCCATAAGGAACAGGGTCAAGACTGATTTGCATATGGCTGGGTCCAATCTGGGATGGCGTGGTGAGCAAGAGAATGATGGATTAAACCCAGATCTTTGGGACTAGGGGTGAATGTTTGCATTGTTCAGCATTCCGTCCATCATTTATTCCTTTTGTAAACTTTCTATGGGAGAAGGTCGTCAACCCAGGATTCCCTCTTCCAGACCCTGTAAAAGATGGGTTTCACTCATGCTGGTGATAAGTCTATCGTTACAACAAACAAATGATGGACGGAATGCTGACAATGCATACATTCTCCCCCAGTCAAGAGATCTGGGTTGAATCCATCGTTCTTTTGCCCACTACACCACCCCAGTTTAGACATGGCCATATGCAAATCAGTCTTGACCCTGTGCCTCATGGGAACAGTCCAGCCCGAACTGCCAAGCCATGTCTTCCCTGGACCGGAATCAAGCATCCTAGGACCGGTTTCTGGCTATCAGCCATCATCAGCCAGGATAGCTTGACTCCAGTGGCGCAGTGAGCACGGGTCCCACGTCTGGGAATACCCATCCCACTTAGGGCGAAAAGCGTTACAACAAACAAATGATGGACGGAATGCTGACAATGCATACATTCTCCCCCAGTCAAGAGATCTGGGTTGAATCCATCGTTCTTTTGCCCACTACACCACCCCAGTTTAGACATGGCCATATGCAAATCAGTCTTGACCCTGTGCCTCATGGGAACAGTCCAGCCCGAACTGCCAAGCCATGTCTTCCCTGGACCGGAATCAAGCATCCTAGGACCGGTTTCTGGCTATCAGCCGTCATCAGCCAGGATAGCTTGACTCCAGTGGCGCAGTGAGCACGGGTCCCACGTCTGGGAATACCCATCCCACTTAGGGCGAAAAGCGTTACAACAAACAAATGATGGACGGAATGCTGACAATGCATACATTCTCCCCCAGTCAAGAGATCTGGGTTGGATCCATCGTTCTTTTGCCCACTACACCACCCCAGTTTAGACATGGCCATATGCAAATCAGTCTTGACCCTGTGCCTCATGGGAACAGTCCAGCCCGAACTGCCAAGCCATGTCTTCCCTGGACCGGAATCAAGCATCCTAGGACCTGTTTCTGGCTATCAGCCGTCATCAGCCAGGATAGCTTGACTCCAGTGGCGCAGTGAGCACGGGTCCCACGTCTGGGAATACCCATCCCACTTAGGGCGAAAAGCGTTACAACAAACAAATGATGGACGGAATGCTGACAATGCATACATTCTCCCCCAGTCAAGAGATCTGGGTTGAATCCATCGTTCTTTTGCCCACTACACCACCCCAGTTTAGACATGGCCATATGCAAATCAGTCTTGACCCTGTGCCTCATGGGAACAGTCCAGCCCGAACTGCCAAGCCATGTCTTCCCTGGACCGGAATCAAGCATCCTAGGACCGGTTTCTGGCTATCAGCCGTCATCAGCCAGGATAGCTTGACTCCAGTGGCGCAGTGAGCACGGGTCCCACGTCTGGGAATACCCATCCCACTTAGGGCGAAAAGCGTTACAACAAACAAATGATGGACGGAATGCTGACAATGCATACATTCTCCCCCAGTCAAGAGATCTGGGTTGAATCCATCGTTCTTTTGCCCAGTACACCACCCCAGTTTAGACATGGCCATATGCAAATCAGTCTTGACCCTGTGCCTCATGGGAACAGTCCGACCCTGTGCCTCATGGGAACAGTCCAGCCCGAACTGCCAAGCCATGTCTTCCCTGGACCGGAATCAAGCATCCTAGGACCGGTTTCTGGCTATCAGCCGTCATCAGCCAGGATAGCTTGACTCCAGTGGCGCAGTGAGCACGGGTCCCACGTCTGGGAATACCCATCCCACTTAGGGCGAAAAGCGTTACAACAAACAAATGATGGACGGAATGCTGACAATGCATACATTCTCCCCCAGTCAAGAGATCTGGGTTGAATCCATCGTTCTTTTGCCCACTACACCACCCCAGTTTAGACATGGCCATATGCAAATCAGTCTTGACCCTGTGCCTCATGGGAACAGTCCAGCCCGAACTGCCAAGCCATGTCTTCCCTGGACCGGAATCAAGCATCCTAGGACCGGTTTCTGGCTATCAGCCGTCATCAGCCAGGATAGCTTGACTCCAGTGGCGCAGTGAGCACGGGTCCCACGTCTGGGAATACCCATCCCACTTAGGGCGAAAAGCGTTACAACAAACAATGTATGCATTGTCAGCATTCCGTCCATCATTTGTTTGTTGTAACGCTTTTCGCCCTAAGTGGGATGGGTATTCCCAGACGTGGGACCCGTGCTCACTACGCCACTGGAGTCAAGCTATCCTGGCTGATGACGGCTGATAGCCAGAAACCGGTCCTAGGATGCTTGATTCCGGTCCAGGGAAGACATGGCTTGGCAGTTCGGGCTGGACTGTTCCCATGAGGCACAGGGTCAAGACTGATTTGCATATGGCCATGTCTGAACTGGGGTGGTGTAGTGGGCAAAAGAACGATGGATTTAACCCAGATCTCTTGACTGGGGGAGAATGTATGCATTGTCAGCATTCCGTCCATCATTTGTTTGTTGTAACGCTTTTCGCCCTAAGTGGGATGGGTATTCCCAGACGTGGGACCCGTGCTCACTACGCCACTGGAGTCAAGCTATCCTGGCTGATGACGGCTGATAGCCAGAAACCGGTCCTAGGATGCTTGATTCCGGTCCAGGGAAGACATGGCTTGGCAGTTCGGGCTGGACTGTTCCCATGAGGCACAGGGTCAAGACTGATTTGCATATGGCCATGTCTGAACTGGGGTGGTGAAGTGGGCAAAAGAACGATGGATTTAACCCAGATCTCTTGACTGGGGGAGAATGTATGCATTGTCAGCATTCCGTCCATCATTTGTTTGTTGTAACGCTTAGTGATAAGTCTATTGCAGTAAAACCATGTGACTCCACCCAGGGCTAGCTGCTGCCGCTGCCTAAAGCTTCTTGTTCCTGCATGGATCTTCTGTGTACTGGAACTCTCGCCTGTTTTCCTGTCCAGTTCTTGCCTTGCTTAAGCCAGAGCTTGTGTTTTGTTCCTGTGCAGCTTGATGCATATTTTCTCCCAGCGAAGCTTGAATTTTGCTTACTACCTTGTCTGCCTTTTCTTTATGAGTCCGGCGCAGCGGGTGGACTGCTCATTTTAGAACTGTTCCTAGTTTGTTCCATAAGTTCCTTCTACTATTTCCCTTTCCTTATTCCTTTCGCTTGTGGTAGCTCTGGCATGTTTTCCCCAGACTCCTAGACTTTGCTCTTTCTCGGTGTTTCTCTTGCACTCTCTAGCATCATTGCAGTTCCAAACTCTTGCTTGCTACAGTTCCTTAGGTCCTCGTGCTTTTTCCGTCTCCAGTCTTTCTTTGATTCGGCAGGAAAGCAACCCTGGTCCTGAGAACCATCTTTTCTGCATGAATATTTAAAAACGGAGGTTTAGAACCAAGAGCCTGAAGCTCACTGACCCTCCTGGCTGAGGTAATAGCGATCAGAAAAAACGTCTTGACAGTAAGAAGCCTCAACGGGGCAACTATGAAGGGGCTCAAAAGGAGAACCCATCAGGAAAGTAAGTACTAAATTCAAATCGCACTGAGGCATAATGAAGGGAGTGGGAGGAAACCTATTGGTGAGGTACTTAATGAACCTCATAACAATAGGGGACTCAAACAAAGACGGCTGGTCCAGCAAACAGAGGAAAGCCTACACATAACCCTTTACCGTAGCCACAGCACAACCTTGCTGAGCTAAGGAAAGTGTAAAAGCCAAGTACATCAGATAAATGGGCCTTCAAAAGATCAATGGACCTCTCTCCATATCATTTCACAAACTTGGACCTCCTAGAGGAATAAATAGAATTGGTGAAGTGTCTCCTGGATGACAAAAAATAACGTCCACCACGTGGTAGAGAGAAAGAATTCAGGTAGCCTCGTTCAATCTTCAGGCATGAAGGTGCAAGCTCTGGAGGTGGGGGGTGTAAAACCTGCCCCAGCGACTGCGAGAGGAGGTCTGCCCTGAGAGAGAGAGACGGAGCGGAGGGGATGAAGAGAGGTGAAGAAGATCTGTGTACCACACCCTTCTTGGCCAATCCGGAGTGATCAATAGGACTTGGGCCCGGTCTTGGCGAATCTTCCTCAGAACATAAGGAATCAAGTGTATGGGAGGAAACGCGAAAAGGAGTTGCGAGCTCCAATCCAATTGAAATGCGTCCCCCAACGCTCCCTGCATTGGATACTGAAGACTGCAGAACGACCGGCAGTGCGCGTTTTCCTGAGTGGCAAAAAGGTCCACCTAAGGAAACCTCCACATCCGAAAGTTGCCAGATGATTTGCAAACACACAAATCTGATGGCCCGGAGCTCAGGACCAGAGTCGGAAAGTCTCTCTGCAGAGATGATACAACCCTACCCCTCCCTGTTTGTTTATGTACCACATTGCGGTAGTGTTGTCAGTCATGACTTGAATCGACTGATCACGAAGGGAGGGAAGAAAGGCCTTGAGAGCCAAACATATCGCCCGCAATTCCAGAAGGTTGATGTGAAGCAACCTTTCCTCCAGAGACCAAAGACCCTTGATCTCCAGATCCCCAAGATGAGCACCCCACCCTAGAGTGGAGGCATCCGTTATTACTGTGGCAACAGGTGGAGGAGGTTGAACGGGCTTTCCTGGAGACAGGTTGCCCTGCACACTCCACCAAGACAGCTCCGCTGCAGCGTCTCTGGAGATTCTGACCTTCTCTCCGAGATCTCCATTGTGCTGATACCACTGCCTGCAGAGGCACCACTGGAGCGCCCTCATGTGCCAGTGTGCATGGCTGACGAACAATATGCAAGAAGCAAACAGACCGAGCAGACGCAGAACCTTTAGGACTGGAACAACCGCTCCATTGTGAAACAAAGAAATCATCTCCTGAATGTCGAGAATCCTCTGCAGTGGCAGGAAAGCTCGACACACAGTTGTGTCCAGTATTGCCCCTATGACCATGCTGCTCTGAGAGGGCACCAGGTGACATTTGTGTACAATTATCGTGAAACCCAAGTTGAACAACAATCGAGTTGTTGCATGCAAGTGACGCAGCACCATCTCTGGTGACTTTGCTTTGAGCAGCCAGTCATACAGATAGGGAAAAAACGGAATCCCTGACCTTCTGAGATGTGCTGCCACCACTGCCATCACCTTTGTGAGGGCCCATGGTGCGGAAGTGAGACCAAACAGAAAGACCGCAAACTGGTAGTGTTGAGACCCTACCGTAAACCGGAGATACTTTTGATGTGACTTCAGTATAGGGATGTGGAAATACGCATCCTGCAAGTCGATCGACACCAACCAGTCTTCCTGCTGCAGTCCCAAAAGAACCCGAGCTAGGGTCAACATCTTGAACACTTCCTGCCCGAGGCAAAACCCTGAGGTCCAGGATCGGTCTCAACCAACAGCCCTTCTTGGGGGATCAAGAAATAACGGGGTAGCATCGCTGACCTCTTTCCTGCTCCGGAACCACCTCTATCGCACCTTTCTGCAACAAGGCAAGAACCTCCTGATGAAACAGCAGCAAATTGTCCTCTGAACATGGGCCCTGGCGAGGAGGGTAAGGAGATGGAAGCTCTTGAAAAGGTAGGGCGTACCCATTTTCCACAAGATTCAAAACCCAACAGTCCGAAGTAACAGATTTCCATCTTGTAGAAAATGGGACACCCAGCCCACTACAGGACCATCATGATCCAAGACTGGGGATCTATAGCTGCTTTCCTGTGGTACCGGTGGTAGGGAGAGGAGAGGAAGAAGACTGTAGTCAAGAGGCCCCTTGTTGGCGGCCTCTACCTTTTCCTCTGTACGACCTGTACTGAGGATTTTGCTGCTGCTGCTGTGGCTGTTGACAGCCCCGAAAGAAAGCAGTCTTCCCAAAGCCTCGATACCTTTTGTATCCATAGCCCCTAGGCTGGGACTGCAGGCCCAAGAATCTTGCTGGTGCCCTACTTTCCTTGAAACGCTGCAGCGCAGAATCCGCCTTTGTTCCAAACAATCTCGACCCATTGAAGAGTAGATCGAGCAAAGTAGCCTGTACATCTGAAGAGAACCCTGAAGACCTAAGCCAAGCATGCCTCCTGGTAGCCACCGAGGAGCCCATCACTCTGGCGACCGAGTCCGCCATGTCCTGACCCGATTGAATGACTGACCGGACGGGCTGCCGCTTGCGTGTCTGATAGCACTTCCAAAAAATGAACATGGTCAGCTTTAGGCAACTTAGGAGCTACTTGCTTGACAGAGTCTATTAGAGCATGAATGTACCGCACTAGCAAGCACGTGGCATTGGTCGACTTCAGAGCGATACTTGCTGAGGAGAACACCTTTTTGGCAGACTGTTCCAGTTTTTTTGAGTCTCTATCCCCTGGGGTAGTGGGGAAGGAACCAGATGACTGCTTGGACCAAGAAGCCTGAACCACCAAGCTTTCTGGCAAAGGATAGGCAGACAGAAAAGCTGGATCACCAGGAGCAGGCTTATATTATATTGCCACTGAACTAGAAACTGCAGGGGCAGACAAGGGCTTCTTCTAAATGTTCATAATCGGCTCCGTCAACGCCTCGTTGAAAGGCAGCAGAGGCTCAACAGAAGAGGAAGGAGAAAGCAACACTTCAGTCAAGATATTTGACCTCACCTCAGCTGAGGGCAACTGAAAGGCCAACAGTTCAGTGGCTTTCCTGAAAACTGAGTGGTAAGGGGCAACATCCTGTGCAGGCAAGGTCTTCGGAGAAGAAAGATCCCACTCCGGAGAAGTATCCAGGCCATTGGCCTTCCGTTGGCCCTCGAAGTGGTCCACGGAGTCCAGGATCTCCCCTTCCTCATGTTCTTGCTGTTACTACTCTTCCTCCAGCAGTCTTTGCACTTTCCTTCCTCCAGCAGTCTTTGCACTTTCCTCCTGCAACGCTGTTTCGGGGTCGGCAGCGCCAGCCGCGGCACCAACTTCAAAGGAGGCCCTTCCGAAGGAGGCAACGGCGCCGCTCGAATCCGGGAAGATGTCAGCCCAACAACAGATGGTGCCGGAGATTGAGGTATCGGAGTCGAAAACCTTGGCGCCAGAAACTGCCATGACGAAGCTGTCGGCATGAAAGGTGCCTGGGCATACTGCTGGGGCATGCCCAAATTAAAGGCAGGCGGACCCACGGGGCCATACGCCACACAAGAAGGGTAAGATGCCTTGGCAAACATCGCATTTAGGAAATGCGACGGATCTGCTCCTGGTCCTGGAAAAGGAGGATAAGGATCCGAAGCCCCCTGGTCTGGATCCATCCGAAGCCTAACAGGGGGCTGAGGCTGCGGTGCCGGAGACATCGGAGCCGGTACAGGCGAAGCCGCAGGAGAAGACTCCCTGGGCGTCAGAGAATCCCTGTGCGCCAGCGAATCCCTCGATGCCGAAGAGTGGGCCGGAGTCGCCTGCGGAGAAGGCGAAATAGTATCCTGGTCACGGCGCCGCTGTACGGGGGAAGCCGACCTCGAAGCCCTGCCCTTCGAAGATCAACATCGAGACCTGTAAGGGGGAAAGGACGTGTGTGTGAGGCAGGAGGGACCACTGGACACTATAAAGATATGATGCGCCTTCTTTTATTCTGTTTTTCCTTTAGGCTTTTGGCATTGTCAAAACAGAAAAAGGTACCAACAAACAAGAGTACTCCCAACAGAAAAATAAGATAAGGGCAGTCTCTCCCAAGGCTCCTTGTCCTTCCTCAGTCACTCCTTGGGTCTTGGGGTTCACAGGACAACACGGCTTGTCTTTCAGGTCATGGTACGGGAACAAAACTAAACAAAACAAATCTGGGGTTTCCACAGGGGTTCTTTGTTCACTATGTGGTGCAACCTTCACCAGTTGGTGGGAAGTGAGGGAGGGGAACCGTGAGAGTGACGCCCATAGTGCAAGTTATGCAAATGATACAGGTGCTATTTTACCTCGTGCCTCCCCACCACCCACACCAGAACGATCCTCTCAAAGGTACTTGCCTTAAGCCACGACCCGTGTCCAGGGCCGTGCGTTGGGACACCGGGTGTCCATACCTTCCTGTGAGTCGCCGGGCTTGGACGCAGTATACAGGACTCTCTCCTCGTTCTCCTCTCCTCCGTCGCGTTCGACCCCTTCCTCCTTCTCCAGGCCTCTCTCGCTCGTCGTTCTCCTATCCTCCGCTTCTGTCCTCGGCATAGCACTCGTCTCCCCCGGTTTCCACGTCTACGTGTCTTTTGCCATCCTCTGCTGGTGACGTTAGGGAATCCTTCCTGGTCTGGGCCACCGACACTACACCGCTGGGTATTTCCGGCTTGCGTGATGTGTCGGCATCACCCGTCAACACTTACGGTATGCCTCGTCTACATCTTCTTCACAAGACCCATGCCTTCTCTGCTTCTTTGACGTATGCGAGGTCAAAGACTTCGAACTCTTGCGACCCCTCTTCTCTTTTTTTGCCCAGCGCCATGAAGAGTTTTGGCTCACGTTCCTTCAGCGCCTTCGGGTTAATCTTCTGACAGCACGAACACCCTTCGACGTCGTTGTCTGAAGGAAGACACCAGAGACAGTGGTTGTGGGAGTCCGTGATGGATATATGGCCCCCACACTCCCTGCAGGGCTTGAAATCTGACTTCTTCAAAGTAGCCCTTCTCACTGCAACATGAAATAGATAATAGCAACAATATTATCACATGTAAAATGGAGAGTCCCAGAAAAAACTGTTACGCGTCGATGGTGTGGAAAAAAGGGATCCAACGTCGGCACGCCGACGAGGTCTTCTTATGGCTCCGGTGACTTCACATGGAGTCACGAGTGGAGCCGTGCTAAGAAAAGAATTTCCGTGGAATGCTGGTGCAGGGGTAATTCTAAATGGTGAGGAATCCACAGGCAGATGTATCCATCAGAAACAAAGACACTTGCACCCAAAGCGCAGTGCGTGGTGCCCTAGACTGGGACCCCCGTGGGTAATGGGCAGTTACTCATCAGAGCACTGAGACCCAACAAGAGATATTTGCACCCAAAGCGCAGTGTGGGATACCCCAGACTGGGACCCCCATGGGTAATGGGCAGTTACTCATCAGAGCATTGAGACCCAACAAGAGATATTTGCACCCAAAGCGCAGTGTGGGATACCCCAGACTGGGACCCCCGTGGGTAATGGGCAGTTACTCATCAGAGCATTGAGACCCAACAAGAGATATTTGCACCCAAAGTGCAGTGCGTGGTGCCTCAGACTGCGACTTCCTGCGGTGAGGGGCAGTTACTCAGAGTATTGAGACCCAAGAAGAGATACTTGTACCCACGGTGCAGTGCATGGCACCTCAAATTGAAACCCCCCCTGGGGTAAGGAGGAGTTACTTAGAGCACCCTGTAACCACTGCGTCCCTAAAGACAAAATATGATAGCAGCTTTTACAGATTCAAAAGATGTTTTACAAAAAATGATCAGCTTCACAATTAGATTAGATTCATGGACACAATTCTTAATCAGTCACATTTGTAAGACAGCTATGTCTGGGTGCCCAAACTTCAGTCCATCGTTGTTTTCATTATGTACTGAGCAGGACCTGCAGCACCAGGACTTGTGAAATATTTTCAACAGGGACGCTGGGCCCACCTGACATCCATTCTAGTATCAAGAACCAAGTTACCTGCTAGTAAAGATGTATGGTGGCTTCTATTAAAATACCCATTAGATTCCCAGCAGACAAACACCAAACCACCGTCGAGAGCCATCATTATTGGAATCAGTGAAAAAGTACGATGTGGTTAACACAAAATACAGAATTGAAAGAACTTATGAAAATACATAGAATGAAAAAGAATAAACACGTAGAAATATTCAAGTAAACAATCAAATCAAAGAATAATTAAAACAAAGGGTGAAAAGGAAGTGAATGCAGAGTATAAAAGGTCGCACGGAGTCGATGACAGCCGACGTAATCCCCAAAACATTCATGTTAATGCTGATGCATCTCATGGACCAATTGTGAGAAGCCGGGTCAGTATATGGTGCTCACGTATGTAAGTGTAGCTCCCTGCACTAACTCGGGCGACCCTTATGGTGATTTTAGCGGTTTACCTAACCATAGAAAGCTCTCTAAGTGGTAGCTGTGGAGATCAGCCTTCAGGCTTAATCTAGGAGGAGTGCAAAGCAGCTCGGTTTACCAGTATCTAATTGTTTAGTGTAGGCTAAATGAAAAAGGACCACACAATGTTCTTTTAAAAATAGATATTTATTACAATCACTCACTAACACGTTACAATCTGTCCTACCCGGAGATATACTCACAATGCACACAATACTTTGGACATAGAACAATAGGTAGCACCTATACACAATGGTCCCTGGGGGGGGGGGGGGGGGAGGGGGGGGGGCGGGGGTGGAGACCAGACCATATATCAAAATAGTGAGATACAAACCACGATCTAAGTCAGGACTGGACCCAGGCGATGTAGAAGAGTCAAGGACCCAAGGAAACACCCCAGGTGAGAGTCTAGGAACCCCCCAATGGTCGGGTGAGCAGAGGATACCCAACCGTTTACTCAATACTGATCAGCGGCTACGTCGCAGTTTTACCACAGAAGGACAGAAGAGTCTGTTGGAACCCAGAAGTGAGTTCGAGTTGAAGAGAGGAAGAAAGCCCAAATCCTAAATGTAAATATCATGCTGCATGTTCTCCAGCGATCCATACAGAAAAAACACACTTTTGAAGCAACTGAAGGTTGATGAAAACTACACAATACTTTACAATTCTACTCAGTTACAAAAGATAATCTTAAAAAGTCACTAAGACGCTGCATTCAGGCAAAAGGCCTCAGCCAAGCCTTATTTAAAACTGACCTACACTAAGACCAATAAATTAATCCCTTTGTACAATAAAAGTCTGAAAAACAAAAAAATAGTAGACTCCTGATCGGGGTGGTCATCTACTCCATTTTCAAAGGAGGTAAATAAATCATACCCTAAAAATTACACACCAATTTCTCTAATAAATAGAGAGACAATATACTTTGCAGACTTTTGCTATAAGACCTAGAATATTGGGCAATGGATCAGAAGGTAATCCTGATACAACAACAGGTTTCCGCCACGGCATGGGAACGGTTTCAAATCTCATGGCTTTGTTGTTGGTGATGGTCACTCAGCACCAAGAAAGGACTTCACAAAGACTGGCTTATATTTCGTTATTATACAGCAAATTTACCGGCACACCTTGACAAGGCATTTTTGCATCCACCCAAGCTTGGTGAGAAGCTAATTTCAAGCCTGCTGTAAGCAGATGACGTCCTGATAATGAGCAGCACAAACATCGGCCTGCAGAGTCACCGGTCTACGAGTATGCAGTAAGCAACAAGCTGGACATTAAGCTAACCCAAACAAAGGTAGTCATTTTGGGTAAAAATGTGAAGAAAGATAGTAATTGGCATTTGAACGGAAAAAATATTGCAAAAGAATCAGAATAAAAATATCTGGGTGTTCTTTTTGATAACTGTGGCACCTTCCAAGCTCATGAACAGCCTTTGAAATCTAAGGCTCATGTATTTGGGATGGGATTTGTTTCTCATGATACAAACTTATGAGCCAAACCCTGGTGCCTATTTTGAAAGCAATAAGCGCAAAGTTACTACCAACCATTTCATACGGCTGTGAAGCACTCTGTGGTAGTGAAGAAAAGCTTTTTGACACCATCAATAGTAATATATACTAGACCAGACAAATGTTCTGACTACCTACAAATGCTTCCCAATCCCGGATTCGCCTAGACTTTGGTTTGGTAAAACAAGCGACAGCTACACAAGTAGCGTGAACGTGTTTTAAACTCATGAAATCAAAAGAAGACACTGCAAGCCACCTGATTTAGACAGAAATCATAACTTCACAAGAAAAAGCCCCATCCCGAGGCTATTTGGGTCAACACCTGACCCAGAACAAGCAGCAAAACACTTCTCCAGGTGGATTACAGAATGTGCCGACACAATCACTCACATAAAAACAGCCAACACCAAAGGACCAACCAAAAAAGCCAGCTGGTTCACTGAGGAACTGAAATCCACCAAGTGCATCACACAGCAACTAGAAAGGAAGTGGCGCAACAGCAACAAAAAAAAAAAACAAATCACACTGCCTTCAAGACAGCTCTCAAACAGTACCACCACCTCCTGAAAGAAACGAAGAAGAATACTCTAGCAGACCGCATTGAAGCCAGCACCAACCGCAGCAAGGAACTCTTCGTCATCATGAAGGAATTCTCCAATCCCACTGCCGCCGAGAATGACATTACACCCTCCGAGAACTGTGCAAACCCTGGCTGATTTCTTCCACCACGAGATCTCGGCCATCTATGAAAACTTCGAACATCAACCCTACGCAGACGACAGTATCAGCCATCTCACACCCACAAACCCCAAACATCTATGCACCAAATGGGACCGCCTCACCATGCAAAACACAATTTCCATCATGAACTGCGTGCATTTGGGAGTACCCAAGGAACCCTGCCCAACCACGTCTTCAACCTTGGAAACAAGACAATCGGCAATGAACTCAGAAAGGTCCTGAACACCTCCATCACATCCACCTCCTTCCATACGTCTCCCACCGTTCAGATCAGAGCCCAAGACGACTATCTGTGGAGTTCCCCAAGAATTGTCCCTCAGACCGACCCTCTTCAACACCTACATGACTCCCCTGGCACACACCTTCATATCACATGGACTCAACATCATCTCCTACTCAAACGACACCCAGCTCATCAGCTCGCTGACCAAAGACCCCTCCACCACTGGAGCCAACTTCCACACCTGTATGTTGAACATTGCCGGATGGATGAAAGACAACGGTCTCGAACTCAACATGGACAAGACGGAATCTTTGGGAACAACACCTCACCCTGGAATGGCGCATAGTGGCCCACGAATCTCGGATCCACAACTGTCCCCAACAGACCATTCCCACAACCTTGGCATCAACCTGGACAACAAGCTCTTGATGGAACAACAGGTCAACAAAGTCTCATCCATCTGCTTCTACACCCTCCGCATGCTCCACAAGATCTTCAGGTGGATCTGTAACGCCCTGAACGTCTCAGGATCGTTTAACAGACACGACAATGAGGACGCAACCACTTGTGAAGGGTTAGTTCTTTTAATGAAGGCAAATAAAATACAAAGAACAAACAAAAGTTATAGTCACTGGAATCCTCCAGGCTAAGTACGTTACCAGCCCACAGCACGGATGGTCCTAACCGTCCTCTGCATATACGCCGATCCCGGCGTATGCCAACAGAGGGCAGAAATGAAATGGCCGACAATGCCAATCGGTAGGCTGTGAGGGGCACGAAGAGTGTTGGGGAGAATCGAGGAGTCAGGGAAACACCCAGCCGGGGTCTCTACCTGAAGGGAGCAGCCGCTCAACCTCTTCCTCAGACTGCACCGGGACGCGGAGTCACCTCCTGGTGATGCGTCACCGATACCCCAATCACAAGCAAGAAGACTGAACCGAGAGCAGCCGCTCGATCGATCCTGTGGACTTCCGAGTCTGTAACGCGGCAAACACCTCCTGGTGTGCGTTACAGCTGGCAGTCCCTGTGTCTCTGGTCGGGCTGGGAGTTACGACTCCAACCAGCAAAAGCGCCACTGCGCTTGGACTCAGCCGAGTCAAAAAGCGAAGCTCAATGGTTGACCGGTAGAGCTTCCGGGTCCTTCACAGGTGACGATGGGGCAAGACACGGCCCAGGGAGTAACGACTCGACCTACCTCCGTTCTTGCCTTACTGGAGCACCACTCCGGAACACTGCTCTTCACGAAGCAGGTACGTCGGTGTAAACACAATATCCGACAGCCTTGTACCTCCCGGTTCCTCCCTTTATAGGGCGTGTTTTCCTTGAGTTATGTAACAGCTCTCCTGTTTACATAAGGGCGTGTTTCCCTTGAGTTATGTAACAGCTCTCCTGTTTACATAAGGGCGTGTTTCCCTTGAGTTATGTAACAGCTCTCCTGTTTACATAAGGGCGTGTTTCCCTTGAGTTATGTAACAGCTCTCCTGTTTACATAAGGGCGTGTTTCCCTTGAGTTATGTAACAGCTCTCCTGTTTACATAACCTCTCAACCGCTAAGCATCCTGGGAGATGTAGTCCGTTTTCGCTGGTTACCGTTTTCCTCCCCTCGTATGACAGGAATTCTTGACAGTACATCCTCCCTCTCAGCGGCTCCCCACGGGTCCAGCGCTGGCAGGAAAACGCCGATGGAACAAGGAGACCAAGCGCGGAGCATGAACCCCTTCAGCCGGTTCCCATGAATGCTCCTCCGGGCCATAGCCTTTCCACGCAACCAGGTACCACAGCTTCCCCCTGCGCCATTTGGACGCCCGTATGCCCGACACTTCATACTCCACCTCCGACTCCACGCATACCGGCCTAGGTGTCCCAGACGGCTTGGAGGGTGCTGGTTTGAGCAATGATACATGAAAGACAGGGTGTATCCGCAATGACTGGGGCAAGCACACCTTCACGTTCACGGGACCCATACACTTGGTAATTCGATAGGGGCCCATGTACTTGGGATGGAACACACTGTTCTTTCGAAACCTCATGTTTCTTGTGGATATCCAGACGTAGTCTCCAGTGCGGTACAGTGGCCCGGGCCTTCTCTTCCTATCTGCCGCAGCCTTGTATCTTCTCTTGGCCTCTATTAGGACAGCCCTTGAGCGCATCAACGTGTCTTTTATGTGTGCCACCCGGTCCGCTGTGGCGGGAATCCTGTCCTCTCTGAACGGATGTAGAAATGGCAAGAACCTGGGATGTTGGCCATAGTTGCTATAGAACGGAGATGACTGTGTGGAGCTGTGAGTGGCGTTGTTATAGGCTATCTCTGCAACCCATAGCAAGTCGACCCATTCTTCCCTGCCCTGGTCCACAAAACATCGCAGATACTGTTTGAGCGTTTGGTTCAGGCGCTCGGTTTGGCCGTCCGTTTGAGGGTGGTAGCTGGTGGACAGGGCGGTCTTAACATGCAGCGCAGTGCACCAAGTCTTCCAGAATTGCGCAGTAAACTGCGACCCCCGGTCCGACACGATCACCCCAGGTAATCCATGCAGTCGTACCACATTCTTTAGGAGTAGTGACGCCAATTCCCCGGCCGTAGGGACTCTCTTGCAGGGGATGAAGTGCCCCATTTTCGTCAAGTAATCCACCACCACCAGTATTGCCGTCATCCCCTGGTCTACCGGTAGGCCCACCACGAAGTCCAGTGATATGCTATCCCATGGTCTATCCGGGGTCGGAAGTGGATGTAAGAGCCCATGGGTTCGGCCATGGTCGGCCTTCATGGTAGCACACGTAGGACACTCCTGTCCCCACCTCCTGACATCCACTCTCATGGTTGGCCACCAGAAATGCCGTCCCATGCTAGCCACCGTTTATTCAAAGCCCAAATGACCTGCGCATGGAGAGTCATGGCACCAGATGAATGCTTGTTTCCTTAGCCTAGGCGTGGGTATCAATAGGCACCTGCCCTTCAGGGGTATCCCGTCCTTCAGCTGCCATTCTCTGTGACTGAGGAGCCACCTCCGCCATGCGAATGACCTGATCCCTCTCTTTATACCCCTCAGGAAAGTATCCGGTTGGATAACCCCCAATACCATCCTCGGGGAAATGATGGAACGCTCGGTCGCAGGCAATGGTTCCTTAACTGCAGATTGACGGGACAGGGCGTCCGCCTTCCGGTTTTCCGTCCCCGGCCGATATGTGATGCGGAAGTTGAACCCCGCAAAGAAGATCATCCACCGCAGCTGCCTGGGAGAAAGGTGTCTAGTGGCCGTCACGAACTGTAGGTTCCGATGGTCCGTGTACACCGATACCACATGTCTTGCCCCCATCAACCAATGCCTCCATTCGGTGAAGGCGTCCTTGATTGCGAGAAGCTCCTTCTCCGCAATATGGTAGTTGCGTTCGGCGTCGTTGAGTTTGCGGGACATGTACGCAACGGGATGAAGCACCCCTGTGTCGTGGGTGCGTTGGGACAAGATAGCCCCCAGCGCCACATCCGACGCGTCCGCTTCCACCACGTAGGGGAGATCCGGATCGGGGTGAGCCAACACCGGCGCCTTACCAAAGGCGCTTTTCAGGGCCTCAAAGGCTTTGTTCGCTTCAGGGGACCAGACAAACTCCTCGGACTTCCTCAGTAGCTGTGTGATTGGGGCCACCACTCCTGAAAATCCATCTATAAACCGCCTGTAAAAGTTGGCGAAGCCAATGAAACTTTGGACGTCCTTCACGCTTTGGGGCACCGGCCATTTTTTCACCGCCTTGATCTTTCGTTCTGCCATCTCCTGTCCCTCTGGACTCAGCATCACTCCGAGGAATTCCACGGATGTGACGTGGAAGTCACACTTGCTGAGTTTACAAAACAGCATGTTTTCCCTCAGCTTTTGGAGCACAGCTTTGACGTGGTGTACGTGCTCCTCCACACTGGACGAATAGATGAGGATGTCGTCGATATATACGACCACGTAGATATCCAACTCCTCTCTGAATACCTCATTCAAAAAGTACTGAAAGGCTGCCGGGGCGTTGCACAGACCGAACGGCATGACGAGGTACTCAAAAAGGCCGAACCTGGTCTTAAAGGCGGTCTTCCACTCGTCTCCGTCCCTCATGCGCACCAGATGGTATGCCCCTTTCAAATCCAACTTGGTGTAGATACGAGCTTTCTTGACCTGTTCCAGAAGTACACTGATGAGAGGCAAGGGGTACCGATTTTTTATGGTTATCGCATTCAATGCCCTAAAGTCCACACAGGCTCTCAGCTCCCCATTAGCCTTCGGGATGAAGAAGAGTGGCGAGGCGGCCGGAGACTTGGACGGGCGGATGAATCCTAGCTTGAGGAGTTTATCCAGGTACCCCCGGAGATGCACGTTTTCAGGCTCCGTCAGGGCATACAGCCTGCCGCTGGGAACGCTGGCCCCTGGCACCAGGTCGATCTGGCAGTCAAACTGTCTATGTGGTGGTAGCACTTCCGCCTTCACCTCATCAAATACATCCTCAAAACTGTGATATGCCTGGGGGAGAGCCACATCTTTTTCTGCCGCTGTAGCCACCATCTGACTCCCGCTCTCATCTGCGTCAAGGGATTCCGTTCTTATTCCACAATGCAGGATGCAATACGGTGACGTCATTTCGATGTGATGTGTTGGCCAATCCACAAAGGGGTTGTGTTTCTGTAGCCACGGCAATCCCAATATGACGCCATATTGGGGAGCTCGGATGATGTTAAAATCGATTTGTTCCAAATGGTTCCTCCCATATCTCATCGGAAGGACCCCTGTGTGCTGTCCGATGGGCCCCGTCACCAATCGCCTTCCGTCTACCGCATAGACGTCTTCGGGTACTGCTTTGGGAAGAAGCACTAGCCCTAGCCTGCATGCCTCGTTGTGGTCCATAAACATGCCAGTGGCCCCTGAATCCACCATGGCCACAACGGGTATCCACTGGTCATACACTCCCACGTGCACCGTGATAAACAGGTGTCGTTGTCCCTTAGTGACCGAGTTGGAAAGTGAAGGGATGGATGAGTGACTCCGAGATGCCCCTTCTCTGGTCTTGGAGTCCTCTAGTTTTCCGCCGGTATGTCCACCACGGCTGTTACCGACCGGTTGGCCCGATAACGTGACGTCTTCGGTTTGGCAGGGCATTCACGTACGTAGTGGCCTTTATTGCCACAATATAGGCACAATCCTTGTTTACGGCGTGACTCTTTCTCCGTGGCTGTGAGGCTCGCTCGTATTGCGCTGATGTCCATGGGTTCTCCCTTGGATGCGGTGGAAGTTTCAGGACTTCCCACCGTCACATAGGATGGAAGGGATTTTCCTTTTCTCCCATGATCCCCCTTTCTTTCACTTAGCCTATGTTCCAGCCGTAATACCAGGTTGATAAGGCCCTCACATGTCTTGGGTTGAGGGTCAATATGAGCCACGGCGTCCTTGAGCTCATCGCACAGCCCTTGATGGAAGAGCGCCGTCTGTTTAGCAACAGGCCACTTGGTTTCCGCAATCAGCCTTCGGAACGCGTTGAGATACTGCACCAGGTCGTTGGATCCCTGTCTCAACTCAAGCATTTCACGGTCCGCCGTGTACGAGTCAGCCCTTCTGTCGAATACCTTCAGGAATTCCTCGCGAAAAGCACCCCAATCACATAAGAGGGGGTCGTCCCTGCTCACCAGAGGTACGGCCCATTGTGCCGCGTTTCCAGCCAAATAGGATATAAGGAAAGCCACACGAGCCTGACTCGTGGGGAACGCCTTTGGTTTGCACGATAAATGTAGCGCCACTTGTGTGAGGAATACCTGCACTGTGTTAGGATCCCCACTGTACCTCTCTGGTGTTGCCAAGGGGATGGCTACCGGCATTTCCACTACTACCGCAGGGGTCTGGTTCGTGAGGGAGGTGCTGGGCGTGAGCGGGTCCAATTGGATAGCATCCAGTCTGGCTTTTACATCGGCTGCTTCTTGCCTAGAGGCAGCCACTTCAACTTGCATGGCCGCTAAAGCAGCCAGCACATCATCAAGTGTTGCCATGTCTGTTATCGACCGGGAGACAGTTAGTGTTATTAAGGTCGGATATTTTGTAACGCCCTGAACGTCTCAGGATCGTTTAACAGACACGACAATGAGGACGCAACCACTTGTGAAGGGTTAGTTCTTTTAATGAAGGCAAATAAAATACAAAGAACAAACAAAAGTTATAGTCACTGGAATCCTCCAGGCTAAGTACGTTACCAGCCCACAGCACGGATGGTCCTAACCGTCCTCTGCATATACGCCGATCCCGGCGTATGCCAACAGAGGGCAGAAATGAAATGGCCGACAATGCCAATCGGTAGGCTGTGAGGGGCACGAAGAGTGTTGGGGAGAATCGAGGAGTCAGGGAAACACCCAGCCGGGGTCTCTACCTGAAGGGAGCAGCCGCTCAACCTCTTCCTCAGACTGCACCGGGACGCGGAGTCACCTCCTGGTGATGCGTCACCGATACCCCAATCACAAGCAAGAAGACTGAACCGAGAGCAGCCGCTCGATCGATCCTGTGGACTTCCGAGTCTGTAACGCGGCAAACACCTCCTGGTGTGCGTTACAGCTGGCAGTCCCTGTGTCTCTGGTCGGGCTGGGAGTTACGACTCCAACCAGCAAAAGCGCCACTGCGCTTGGACTCAGCCGAGTCAAAAAGCGAAGCTCAATGGTTGACCGGTAGAGCTTCCGGGTCCTTCACAGGTGACGATGGGGCAAGACACGGCCCAGGGAGTAACGACTCGACCTACCTCCGTTCTTGCCTTACTGGAGCACCACTCCGGAACACTGCTCTTCACGAAGCAGGTACGTCGGTGTAAACACAATATCCGACAGCCTTGTACCTCCCGGTTCCTCCCTTTATAGGGCGTGTTTTCCTTGAGTTATGTAACAGCTCTCCTGTTTACATAAGGGCGTGTTTCCCTTGAGTTATGTAACAGCTCTCCTGTTTACATAAGGGCGTGTTTCCCTTGAGTTATGTAACAGCTCTCCTGTTTACATAAGGGCGTGTTTCCCTTGAGTTATGTAACAGCTCTCCTGTTTACATAACCTCTCAACCGCTAAGCATCCTGGGAGATGTAGTCCGTTTTCGCTGGTTACCGTTTTCCTCCCCTCGTATGACAGGAATTCTTGACAGGATCCCAGTCAACACCAAAAGGACTGTTGTGCAGGTCCTCGTCACCAGCAGGCTGGACCACGGAAACACACTATGAAGGAATCGCCCTTATAAAGAGACTTCAGACATTACAAACACAGCAGTAAGACTCATCCTCAACCCACCCTCAGCCCACCCCACCCAAGGAAACGACACTGGCTCCCGATACAGAAGAGATGCCAGCTCAAGATGCTGACCAACGCTTACAAAGCCCTCCACGACGAAGGACCAGCATACCTCAACAAATGTATGACCTTCCACCAACTGACCAGACACCTCCTATTGGCCTGCCTCTTCCTCACAGACACCCCCGGGGTCCGCCGAGTCAACAGCGGAGGAAGCTCTTTTTCGCACATGGTAGCCAGGACATGGAACACCCTTCTCGTGCACCTCAGCACCGCCCCACCGCTTCACTATTCAGGAAAGGACTCAACATCTGGATGTTTGAATGAAATCCACCACGCAGCAGCCAACATCTCCAGCGCGGCGAGACCCTCAATGGTGATTTGCCGTGCTTTATAAATGATCGATTGTTTATTGATTGATTTGGGAGCCGTTCTAAAACAAAAATTCATCCCACTCACTTTTAACAAGCATTTAAACAAAAAATATGGCCTTGCTGTCTCATCTTTAAGAAGAAAGGACCTTTTGGAGCGTTCGTAAGTCTGCATGACACTTGATAGTTACCACTCCGTCACCAGGCACTCTTATTACAGCAGATTTTTCTTCAAAATTCTGCATATATTAATGTTTTACAGATCACACTTTATCCCTCACAGATGCAGGCAGTGCAGTCAGTCTCCTGGGACCATCAGTCATGATGTTTGCGTGTGTCCAGCCCGAACTAAAGAGAGGAGATGTCTCTTGAGGCAGCGGCTAAACCAAACACAGGTATGTCTTTCATCGAAACAAAAGTAAAAGGACACGAACTTGATTTTAATAATGTATTTTATTTGATCTCCCATGCGAATGTAACGATGCATCTGTGTGCGGACATACTCTTATGATATGCACGGAGCAGAATGAATTCACAAACAAAAGTACTTTATCTCATATATATTGTATAATACATGTAATGGTTTTTATTGACTACGCATGTAATAAATACATTTGAAATTTGGCTCGACTCAGGGGTCCTTGGAGAGAGTAACGGGTGATTGAGGGACGAGGAATCCGCCTTCCTCCATATTTGGGGAAGTTCACTTGATCTCATCTAAGACTGAGGCTGGAGCCCTGTGGGGGATGGGAGACCTCCGGTCACATCTGTAAAAAGCTGACATTGAAGCTCATATGGCTTAAACCGTCTGGGGCTCCAAAGTTTAAAAAAAATGACCGGATGCAAGACATAGAGGGGATTTGGGGGGGCGGGGGGGGGGCAGCCGTCTCTTGTATGGCTGTACGCTGCACTCTGTCCCTCACAGAGTGCAAGCATGGGGGGGGGGGGGCAGCAGTCTCTTGTATGGCTGTACGCTGCACTCTGTCTCTCACAGAGTACAAGCATGGGGGGGGGGCAGCAGTCTCTTGTATGGCTGTACGCTGCACTCTGTCTCTCACAGACTCTGCAAGCATGGAGGGGGCAGCAGTCTCTTGTATCGCTGTACATTGCACTCTGTCCCTCACAGACACTGCAAGCATGGGGGGGGGCAGCAGTCTCTTGTATGGCTGGACGCTGTACTCTGGCCGTAGCTGTCCTTTCCACAGTGGGAGCGGTCAATCACAGACTCTACAAGCATGGGGGGGGTGCAGCAGTCTCTTGTATCGCTGTACATTGCACTCTGTCCCTCACAGACTCTGCAAGCATGGGGGCAGCAGTCTCTTGTATCGCTGTACATTGCACTCTGTCCTTCACAGACTCTGCAAGCATGGGGGCAGCAGTCTCTTGTATCGCTGTACATTGCACTCTGTCCCTCACAGACTCTGCAAGTATGGAGGGGGGGGGGGGGCAGAAGTCTCTTGTATGGCTCTACGCTGCACTCTGTCTCTCACAGAGTACAAGCATGGGGGGGGCAGCAGTCTCTTGTATGGCTGTACGCTGCACTCTGTCCCTCACAGACTCTGCAAGCAGGGGGGGGGGGCAGCAGTCTCTTGTATGGCTGGACGCTGTACTCTGGCCGTAGCTGTCCTTTCCACAGTGGGAGCGGTCCATCACAGACTCTACAAGCATGGGGGGGGGCAGCAGTCTCTTGTATCGCTGTACATTGCACTCTGTCCCTCACAGACTCTGCAAGCATGGGGGCAGCAGTCTCTTGTATCGCTGTACATTGCACTCTGTCCCTCACAGACTCTGCAAGTATGGAGGGGGGGGGGGGGGCAGAAGTCTCTTGTATGGCTCTACGCTGCACTCTGTCCCTCACAGACACTGCAAGCATGGGGGGGGAGGGGAGGGGGCAGCAGTCTCTTGTATGGCTCTACGCTGCACTCTGTCCCTCACAGACACTGCAAGCATAGAGGGGGCAGCAGTCTCTTGTTTGGCTGGACGCTGTACTCTGGCCGTAGCTTTCCTTGCCACAGTGGGGGCGGTCCATCACAGACTCTACAAGCATGGGGGGGGGGCCGCAGTCTCTTGTATCGCTGTACATTGCACTCTGTCCCTCACAGACTCTGCAAGCATGGGGGCAGCAGTCTCTTGTATCGCTGTACATTGCACTCTGTCCCTCCCAAACTCTGCAAGCATGGGGGCAGCAGTCTCTTGTATCGCTGTACATTGCACTCTGTCCCTCCCAGACTCTGCAAGCATGGGGGCAGCAGTCTCTTGTATGGCTCTACGCTGCACTCTGTCCCTCACAGACACTGCAAGCATGGGGGGGGGGGGGCAGCAGTCTCTTGTATGGCTCTACGCTGCACTCTGGCCACAGCTGTATTTTTCACAGTGGGAGCTGTCCCTCACAGACTCTGTAAGCACATTACCACTCACTACCTTTCAAATAATCAACGATTTGTGACTTTAGCAGTTCAAGGGTCTGTAATGGTACGTGCTCATGTCTCTGATCTGTATGGGTCTGTAATGGTATCTGTTCATGTCTCTGATCTTTATGGTATGGGTATGTAATGGTATCTGCTCATGTCTCTGATCTGTATGGGTCTGTAATGGTATCTGCTCATGTCTCTGATCTTTATGGTATGGGTATGTAATGGTATCTGCTCATGTCTCTGATCTGTATGGGTCTGTAATGGTATCTGCTCATGTCTCTGATCTGTCTGGGTCTGTAATGGTATCTGCTCATGTCTCTGATCTGTATGGTATGGGTATGTAATGGTATCTGCTCATGTCTCTGATCTGTATGGGTCTGTAATGGTATCTGCTCATGTCTCTGATCTGTCTGGGTCTGTAATGGTATCTGCTCATGTCTCTGATCTGTATGGGTCTGTAATGGTATCTGCTCAGGTCTCTGATCTGTCTGGGTCTGTAATGGTATCTGCTCATGTCTCTGATCTGTATGGTATGGGTATGTAATGGTATCTGTTCATGTCTCTGATCTGTATGGGTCTGTAATGGTATCTGCTCATGTCTCTGATCTGTATGGGTCTGTAATGGTATCTGCTCATGTCTCTGATCTGTCTGGGTCTGTAATGGTACGTGCTCATGTCTCTGATCTGTATGGGTATGTAATGGTATCTGTTCATGTCTCTGATCTGTATGGGTCTGTAATGGTATCTGCTCATGTCTCTGATCTGTATGGGTCTGTAATGGTATCTGCTCATGTCTCTGATCTGTATGGGTCTGTAATGGTATCTGCTCATGTCTCTGATCTGTATGGGTCTGTAATGGTATCTGCTCATGTCTCTGATCTGTATGGGTCTGTAATGGTATCTGCTCATGTCTCTGATCTGTCTGGGTAAGTAATGGTACGTGTTCATGTCTCTGATCTGTCTGGGTCTGTAAGGGTATCTGCTCATGTCTCTGATCTGTCTGGGTCTGTAATGGTACGTGCTCATGTCTCTGATCTGTCTGGGTCTGTAATGGTATCTGCTCATGTCTCTGATCTGTATGGTATGGGTATGTAATGGTACGTGTTCATGTCTCTGATCTGTATGGGTATGTAATGGTATCTGCTCATGTCTCTGATCTGTCTGGGTCTGTAATGGTACGTGCTCATGTCTCTGATCTGTATGGGTCTGTAATGGTATCTGTTCATGTCTCTGATCTTTATGGTATGGGTATGTAATGGTATCTGCTCATGTCTCTGATCTGTATGGGTCTGTAATGGTATCTGCTCATGTCTCTGATCTGTCTGGGTATGTAATGGTATCTGCTCATGTCTCTGATCTTTATGGTATGGGTATGTAATGGTATCTGCTCAGGTCTCTGATCTGTAATGGTATCTGCTCATGTCTCTGATCTGTCTGGGTCTGTAATGGTATCTGCTCATGTCTCTGATCTGTCTGGGTCTGTAATGGTATCTGCTCATGTCTCTGATCTGTATGGTATGGGTATGTAATGGTATCTGCTCATGTCTCTGATCTGTATGGGTCTGTAATGGTATCTGCTCATGTCTCTGATCTGTCTGGGTCTGTAATGGTATCTGCTCATGTCTCTGATCTGTATGGGTCTGTAATGGTATCTGCTCATGTCTCTGATCTGTCTGGGTCTGTAATGGTATCTGCTCATGTCTCTGATCTGTATGGTATGGGTATGTAATGGTATCTGCTCATGTCTCTGATCTGTATGGGTCTGTAATGGTATCTGCTCATGTCTCTGATCTGTCTGGGTCTGTAATGGTATCTGCTCATGTCTCTGATCTGTATGGGTCTGTAATGGTATCTGCTCATGTCTCTGATCTGTCTGGGTCTGTAATGGTATCTGCTCATGTCTCTGATCTGTATGGTATGGGTATGTAATGGTATCTGCTCATGTCTCTGATCTGTATGGGTCTGTAATGGTATCTGCTCATGTCTCTGATCTGTCTGGGTAAGTAATGGTACGTGTTCATGTCTCTGATCTGTATGGATCTGTAATGGTATCTGCTCATGCCTCTGATCTGTATGGGTCTGTAATGGTATCTGCTCATGTCTCTGATCTGTATGGGTCTGTAATGGTATCTGCTCATGTCTCTGATCTGTCTGGGTAAGTAATGGTACGTGTTCATGTCTCTGATCTGTCTGGGTCTGTAAGGGTATCTGCTCATGTCTCTGATCTGTCTGGGTCTGTAATGGTATCTGCTCATGTCTCTGATCTGTCTGGGTCTGTAATGGTATCTGCTCATGTCTCTGATCTGTCTGGGTCTGTAATGGTATCTGCTCATGTCTCTGATCTGTCTGGGTCTGTAATGGTATCTGCTCATGTCTCTGATCTGTCTGGGTCTGTAATGGTATCTGCTCATGTCTCTGATCTGTATGGGTCTGTAATGGTACGTGCTCATGTCTCTGACCTGTCTGGGTCTGTAATGGTACGTGCTCATGTCTCTGATCTGTCTGGGTCTGTAATGGTATCTGCTCATGTCTCTGATCTGTATGGGTATGTAATGGTATCTGCTCATGTCTCTGATCTGTATGGGTCTGTAATGGTACGTGCTCATGTCTCTGATCTGTATGGTATGGGTAAGTAATGGTACGTGTTCATGTCTCTGATCTGTATGGGTCTGTAATGGTATCTGTTCATGTCTCTGATGTGTCTGGGTAAGTAAGGGTATCTGCTCATGTCTCTGATCTGTCTGGGTCTGTAATGGTACGTGCTCATGTCTCTGATCTGTATGGTATGGGTATGTAATGGTACGTGTTCATGTCTCTGATCTGTATGGGTATGTAATGGTATCTGCTCATGTCTCTGATCTGTCTGGGTCTGTAATGGTATCTGCTCATGTCTCTGATCTGTCTGGGTCTGTAATGGTATCTGCTCATGTCTCTGATCTGTCTGGGTCTGTAATGGTATCTGCTCATGTCTCTGATCTGTCTGGGTCTGTAATGGTATCTGCTCATGTCTCTGATCTGTATGGTATGGGTATGTAATGGTATCTGTTCATGTCTCTGATCTGTATGGGTCTGTAATGGTATCTGCTCATGTCTCTGATCTGTATGGGTCTGTAATGGTATCTGCTCATGTCTCTGATCTGTATGGGTCTGTAATGGTACGTGCTCATGTCTCTGATCTGTCTGGGTCTGTAATGGTACGTGCTCATGTCTCTGATCTGTCTGGGTCTGTAATGGTATCTGCTCATGTCTCTGATCTGTCTGGGTCTGTAATGGGATCTGCTCAGGTCTCTGATCTGTATGGTATGGGTATGTAATGGTATCTGTTCATGTCTCTGATCTGTCTGGGTCTGTAATGGTATCTGCTCATGTCTCTGATCTGTATGGGTATGTAATGGTATCTGCTCATGTCTCTGATCTGTATGGGTCTGTAATGGTACGTGCTCATGTCTCTGATCTGTATGGTATGGGTAAGTAATGGTAAGTGTTCATGTCTCTGATCTGTATGGGTCTGTAATGGTATCTGCTCATGTCTCCATCAGCTCAGGGGTTTAAGGTGCACAAGATACAAGAGGAGCCAATGAACGAGAGCCTGGAAACTCCTGACAGAATCTCCAGACCAGGGCCACCCGGAATAACCTGAACTAGGACAGTAGGGACCGAGTCATCACACATCACTAACGACGGCTGCTCCTGGATACCCTCACGGCTGACAAGTGGCGCTCTACAAATCTACTGATCGATCGATTGACTGCATCTCCACTGCAGGGGATTCTGCGCCAGGACACAATGTGCACTCTGAGTCTCTTTACCATATGATGCAAGAGCATAAACTGCAACAATAATAATGTCTTTTTTTTTTTTTTTTTTTAAATCGAGCACTTCATACCGCACTCCTGCCATTTTGAAAGTGCTGCACATAGAAACTGCAATCAAATGTACCAACTTCAGAAGGACTGAGGTTTGAGCTGGTTCTGCAAGAAGTCGAACCACTGACCTCCAGATTACATAAGTTTAGCTGCAATATTTTACCCCTTACAATAAGAGTAGGCGTCGCAAGAGTAGGCGTCGCAAGAGTAGGCGTCGCAAGAGTAGGCGTTCAATCACAGACCCTACAAGCATGGGGGGGGCAGCAGTCTCTTGTATCGCTGTACATTACACTCTGTCCCTCACAGACACTGCAAGCATGGAGGGGGCAGCAGTCTCTTGTATGGCTGGACGCTGTACTCTGGCCGTAGCTGTCCTTTCCACAGTGGGAGCGGTCAATCACAGACTCTACAAGCATGGGAGGGGGGGGGGGGGTCGGCAGTCACTTGTATCGCTGTACATTGCAATCTGTCCCTCACAGACTCTACAAGCATGGGGGGGCGGCAGTCTCTTGTATCGCTGTACATTGCACTCTGTCCCTCACAGACTCTGCAAGCATGGGGGGGCGGCAGTCTCTTGTATCGCTGTACATTGCAATCTGTCCCTCACAGACTCTGTAAGCATGGGGGGGGCAGCAGTCACTTGTATCGCTGTACATTTATGATAAGAGTAGGCGTCGAAAGAGCAGGCGTCGTAAGAGTAGGCGTCGTAAGAGCAGGCGAAGGAGTCGAACCATTGACCTCCAGATCACATAAGTTTAGCTGGGATATTTTACCCCTGATGATAAGAGTAGGCGTCGTAAGAGAAGGCGTCATAAGAGTAGGCGTTGAACCGTTGACCTCCAGATTATAGAAGTTTAGCCGGCATATATTACCCCTTAAATGAGGTGGTTTTTCACAGAGCCACGTAGCTCTCACTTGTCACAGTTAAGAAAGGAGTATTTAATCCACGGCACTTCCTGGATTCAGCCATTGTTTTTTTTGGCAATGCACAAATGCATCAGACTATTTCCCATTGCTGCGCAGCATTGTAAAAAAAAAATGAATTAAAAGAGATGCATTGGTGCGACCGCCGCTGGCCATGGCATGCCCATGCATGATAACGTATGCGCCCACAGGTGTCAACCCACATGCACACGCCAGCCGAATGACACACTTTAATTTCATTCTTGACACTCTGATCCAAAATGGCGCACTCCAACTGGATCGATGAATAAAAAAATTAATATTTTCCATCCTAAAATCTTATATTAAAAAAAAAAAAAAAACTGCGTGGAGTAATGAAGGAGTGAATGGGAGGAGGGTTGGGACAAGGAGGGGGAAAGTATCACATGAAGGAGAGAAACATACATGGAGAGATGAATATAGCTCTTGGTTACCCTCGGTGGTCATGTTCGCGCTATATATAACTTTCAAAATAAAACAAGCATTGGCATAGCCAATAGGTCTCGCTTTTGGGACCTTATAAGTGTTTAGCCATGCAACAGTTGCATAACTAAATACTTATAAGGTCCCAAAAGCGAGACCTATTGGCTATGCCAATGCTGGTTTCTGTTTATTACTTCTCTGTAGTAATGGCGGCGCACAGGTGCCACCATTACCACATGGAAGTAATAAACAGGAAAAAAAACCCTGGCTCACGGAGAACATTAAAGCGGCCGCGAAAGTGATTGCGATCAAAGATCAAAGCGGCTGTGCGGCCGCGAAAGTGAGGCGCGCGCGCCCGCGCACATGCACTGTAGCTCTATGCTACAGTGGTAGCACTTTTTTGAGCCCTCACAAAAAGTCTCACCAGACCAGCGCATGCGCTGGGTCAGGCGAGACCTAAAAAGCACTGGGGGGCTGGAGAGAAGAACATGAAGCGCAGGTTAGCGGGAAGAGGTAGCACACAAGACAGCCAGGGGCACACAAGAGAGCAGGAAGCACACCAGAGAGCCAGGAGCACACAAGAGAGCAGGAAGCACACCAGAGAGCCAGGAGCACACAAGAGAGCCAGGAAGCACACAAGAGAGCCAGGAAGCACACAAGAGAGCCAGGAAGCACACAAGAGAGCCAGGAAGCACACAAGAGAGCCAGGAGCACATACAAGTGATAGCAGGACAGGGAACGGGAGAGTAGCACACTAGGAGCACAAAAGAGAGCCAGGAGCACAACAGAGAGCAAGGAGCACACCAGAGAGCCAGGAGTACACCAGAGAGCAAGGAGCACACCAGAGAGCCACCAGGAGCACACCAGAGAGCCAGGAGCACACCAGAGAATCAGGAGCACACCAGAGAGCCAGGAGCACACCAGAGAATCAGGAGCACACCAGAGAATCAGGAGCACACCAGAGAATCAGGAGCACATACAAGTGACAGCAGGACAGGGAACAGGGGAGAAGCACACCAGAGAGCAAGGAGCACACTAGAGAGCCAGGAGCACACAAGAGAGCCACCAGGATGTCGTACTTTAGAATTTGGGATCGCGTAGGAGATAGTACCCTACCCCTGTCTATCTCGGTAATAGTGAACCGCGAATGGTTAATGCGGTATGTACGAGTGCTTTCTGTAACGTTTTAGCTATGAATGCACTGTGTACACGCTATTTTACATCACTACGTGGGTTCCATTTTGTATTGGTGGCCATCTTATGGTTGCCCTAACATAGGCTATATAGTATGAAGCTTTGCAGTTGGATTTTGTCCACATGGAAAGGTGCAACAACCTGAAATATGTATTGGTGGTTGTTTGCGCTTTCTCAAAATGGATAGAGGCCTACCCTCTAAAAGATAACACTGCTCTATCCACAGCCAAAGCCCTTGTGAAGGAATTTTTCCCTAGGTTTGGAATGCCAAGAATGGTGTGGAGTGATAATGGGAGTGAGTTTGTGGGTAAAGTGATGAAGAATGTGTGTGAGGGACTAGGTATAAGGCAGAAGTTTCACGCTGCAAACCATCCCCAATCAGCTGGATTAGTAGAACGCTACAATGGCGCTCTCAAACTTAAACTGGCCAAAATCCAAGCGAGCTCAGGTCTTAAATGGCCTGATGCCCTGCCTTTAGCACTCCTGTCCACCAGAATGACCGTGCATTCACGGGTGGGACTTAGTCCCTACAAGGTCGTTTTTGGCCGCCCGGCCAATGTATGGGGTGTGCCAAGACCGACGAAATTCAGTGAGATCGAGCATCCAGTGTTACTTGATTACTTGCACGAATTGACAGCTAAACTGCGTGTTTTACACCAACAGGTGCATGATACTCTCCCCCCGGCTTCTGAGGCTCCAGGACACCATATTGACCCGGGCACGTGGATCTTGGTGAGAAATTTTCAGCGCAAGAGCAACGATGAGCCTCGTTGGATCGGCCCTCATCTCGTGCTCCTATCTACGAGATCAGCGGTTCGAGTGAAGGGGAAGAAAAACTGGATCCACGGCGCCCACATCAAAAGGATCCCTTTGCCTCTGCCGTATGACCAGTGGGTCCAGGAGAGTATCGCAGACTCTGAAACAGACACTGTACCTCGTTTTGTGCCGTTCAGTGATGCACGCATAAAAGGCACAGCTTCAGCGCAGGAAAGTGACGATATTTTGCAAGAAGCTGTGCCACCGTCAATTCGATTGGACACTACAGAGCCTGAACTCTTGTTTCAAGATCAAACAGTGCCTGGCCGTTTTCGTTACAATCTGAGGCCAAGGCCCATAGACAAATAAATATTCTTTTTCTTTTTCCTTTTTATTTTTTGATAACCAGAGCTCTCCCATCTGAAGAACTTTCTTGATTTTTGTTTTTCGAACCACCATCCGGGTTCAGCCGCAGGGTCGCGGTGCCAAGACTTTGGGGTACAGGCCGAAGACGTTAGGTCGACGGTTCTGGTTGGTCTAGGGCGTTCCCTGGACTGACAGGCGTACTCCTTAGCAGAAGATACTCACCCGCCGCGAGCGGCACGATTAGAGGATGGAGTTTTGTAAGATGGAGAGACTCACTGAGAAAATGAACTTTAGAACAAGAATGTGTAAAATCATGACACGCAAACGTTTTGTATTATTATGCCTGTTTGTATTATGTAGTATCATAGTGTTTACTGTAGGATTTGTATTCTTCTCCTCTCAAGAGCCTATTGCACCCACTGTACAGCCTATACCTCCTCCTACTATCTCCTCACACTCTTTTCACCCTCTACCTGAACATGAACAAGCCAGACGATCAGAATTTGCCTCATGACTTTGCAGAACCACATGGTTCTAGACGTCATACTTGCAGACCGTGGTGGGGTATGTAAGGTTATCCAATCCAGTTGTTGCATTTTCATACCAGACAACGCTCCAACAGTCTATCAAGCCATCTCCAAACTGCATAAAATATCTGAGTCCATACACGTGGATAAAGGAGATTGGTCACTGGTGGGGTGGTTCTGGGAACTGATATCTGCCTGGGGTTGGAAAGTTCTGATGGTCATTGGAATGATCTTAGCCATCCTTTTCCTGTTCTGTCTGTGCATACAGTGTGCCCCTGCGATATGTGGCCTCTGTGCTACATTATGTGTAAGAAAACCTGTATCGAGGGACGAGCTAAGTAATAGGATGATGCTACAGCAACATCTCCATGACTTCGTGAATATTGACCTAGACTCGGATTGAAATGTGTGTAGTTATTGCCTATGTAAGGGCAAAAGGAGGGTCTGTCGTACTTTAGAATTTGGGACCGCGTAGGAGATAGTACCCTACCCCTGTCTATCTCGGTAATAGTGAACCGCGAATGGTTAATGCGGTATGTACGAGTGCTTTCTGTAACGTTTTAGCTATGAATGCACTGTGTACACGCTATTTTACATCACTACGTGGGTTCCATTTTGTATTGGTGGCCATCTTATGGTTGCCCTAACATAGGCTATATAGTATGAAGCTAAGACGGGTCTTTTAAAGCACATGTGGCTTTCTTTGACTTTTCTGTGACCTGGGCAGCTTGGCTCCGCTGCCCCAGGTCAAACTGGTCTCACGAGTTCCCCGTCCTCTGGCCACCTGTGATTAGCATCAGGGCTTGACACACCATAAAGTCTTTTCATCCTACACAAGCCCCCAGCTAATCTCTTTCACACATTGCTGATTCCTGCTTTATGGCTTGTTTCCCAAAACAGGAGATGCTCATGTTTATTGGGGCCTATCGATATCTGAGGTGGGATCTGAGCTTTACTGTGTAAATAATTGCGGGCTGGCTTCACTGGAATGTGGGATGGTCATCATGACTCTGCTTTTTCGTTTGTAATGTACACTCTGAATGACCATGCCATAAACCCAAGAATGTACGCCTGAGGCAGGAAAATCTGTATTTAAGAAGAAGCTCGTTTCTGTGATTTTTAGCAGTCTCCTGAGAACATACACGCTGTTGTACTTCTAGGACGCCTGTAATTGGTCTGCAGCCAATAAACTGATCTTTGACTTCACCCAGAAGACTCTGTGTTTCTGTAGGTCTGAAACAGGAAGAACCCCTAAGTCATAGGGTGTGTTCCCTGCACCGCTGGGCTTAAAATACCCAGAACTTCAAGGAGCACACCAGAGAGCCAGGAGCACACCAGAGAGCCAGGAGCACACCAGAGAGCAAGGAGCACACCAGAGAGCCAGGAGCACATACAAGTGACAGCAGGACAGGAAACGGGGGAGAAGCACACTAGAGAGCCAGGAGCACACAAGAGAGCAGAAAACACACTAGAGAGCAGGAAGCACACAAGAGAGCAGGAAGCACACAAGAGAGCCAGGAGCACATAAGAGAGCCAGGAGCACATAAGAGAGCCAGGAGCACATAAGAGAGCCAGGAGCACATAAGAGAGCAGGAAGCACGCACAAGTGACAGCAGGACAGGGAACGGGGGTGAGGCACACATGGGCAAGAACACGGAGCTCGCGTGAGGGTTGGAGGAGAAGTACACACAACAGAAACACTAAGCTCAGGGGGGCATTTGAGGGAAACACATCGGGAGGGAAGGAGAGAGCTGGAACAAAAGACACTATCATGGAAAAGAAAAATAAACTTCCCAAAAAGTGATCAGTGGAAGGGTAGAAGCCAGCCAATCAGAGAAATAGAAAATAGGCTATGGTCCAGGAGAGAGACAAGCCTAAGATGGACAAGCTGGAACAAGTAAAATCATCGAATAAGAAGCACATACATGGGAGTGACAATCAAACCAACCAATGAGGAGCAATGGGCGGGCTGTAAGCCTCTCACAGTTCCTGGTAAAACCACAATAGGTCTTTTGCAATCAGACAGCCTGGGTTGTCTGATAGCATCGACCTAAAAATAGATTCTGCACTATCTTTCTACATCCTCTCCTCTTTTTTCTTGAATCACTTTAGAGAATCACAAATGAATGAACACCCTTTACCTGCATTGTGTGTGTGTTTCCTCATAGTACAGTAAGATGAACTGCAGTGTGCACAGACTCCTCACAGTGCAGTGAGATGCAGTGCACTGTGCACAGATTCCTCATAGTACAGTAAGAAGCAGTGCGGTGTGTACAGACTCATAGTGCAGTAAAGGTCAGTGTAGTGCACACAAATTCCTCATAGTGCAATAAGATGCAGTGCGCACAGATTTTAGATTTCTCATAGTGCAGTAGGATGCAGTGCAGTGTGCAAAGATTGCTCATAGTGCAGTAAGATGCAGTGTGCACAGATTGCTCATAGTACAGTAAAGTGCAGTGTGGTGTGCACAGATTCCTCATAGTGCAGTAAACATCAGTGGAGCACTGCAAGTAGCAATTCATCGTGCACAGATTTCTCTCAGTGCAGTAAACAGTAGCGCAGCATGCAGTTTTCTCATAGTGGAGTAAGGTGCAGTAAACGTCAGTGCAGTGAGCACAGATTCCACGCAGTGCAGTAAACGTCAGTGCAGTGAGCACAGATTCCTCATAGTGCAGTAAGATGCAGGATGCACAGATTTCTCGCAGTGAAATACAAAGCACTGAGCACATATTGTTCACAGTGCAGTCATATAAGGCACAGTGTGCAGAGATCCCCTCTTTAGCACAAATGATGTCCACAAACACCCCCAGGGCCGGAAGGAAAGCCCCCCCCCTCCCTCAGATAGAAGAGCCCAGCTCCTGCAGAGATTCCCTCCAGGGTTATCCAGTCCATTGCTACAAACACAGCAGAAGCTGCAGACAATCTCCTACCTGAGCAGGCTCTGTCCCCCTCCTCCTGGGGCAGGGGCAGCACTGGGGCCTGGGGGGCTGCCCCTGGGGGTCTGGAGGTGAAGAGAGCTGTGGACGGGTGGCAGCTTCTTCCTCCTGGACAGACAGAGGGACAGGGCTCCTTGCTTCTGGACACAGACAGACCTCTGTGCATTCCCTGCTGGTGCTGACTCTGCCGCCGCTGACCCGGAAGCGTTAGTCCCCTCTGTCTTTCTTTTTATTATTATTTATTACAGCTTTGACAGCGCGGCCTGGACCCGCATCGGAGCCTTGACTCGAGCAGCAGTCACTCACACTGCCCAGGGCCAGCCATGCTTCAGGAGGGGGGAGGGGGGGGGGGAGAGAGAAGTAATGTGCCCAGAATCACCTGTTGTTGAGGCGACGCCGGGAGCAATGCTCAGGCTACCATTAAAGTCATTGGTAGCTTCAGAAACCCTACAGGCGAGGCGGAAACACTGCAGGGTCAGAGGGCAAGCCATAACCTGACCCCAGGCGCTGCCTCTGGGCTCTGGACCCCCGGCTGAGGAGCTCTTCCGGGTCAGGGCAGAGAGAGGGAGCAGAGAGGGGGGCTCCCAGGGCAGAGAGAGGGAGGGACAAAGAGAAGGTGGGGCTCCAAGGGCAGAGAGAGGGAGGGGCTCCAAGGGCAGAGAGAGCGGGAGGGGCTCCCAGGGCAGAGAGAGAGGAAGACGCTGCCAGAGGCTCCCATGGCAGAGAGAGCGGGAGGGGCTACCAAGGCGGAGAGAGAGAGGAAGAGGCTCCCAGGGTAGAGAGGGAGGGGCTCCCAGGGCGGAGAGAGCGGGAGGGGCTCTCAGGGCGGAGAGAGCGGGAGGGGCTCTCAGGGCGGAGAGAGCGGGAGGGAGGGGCTCCAAGGGCAGAAAGAGGGAGGGGCTCCAAGGGCAGAGAGAGGGAGGGGCTCTCAGGGTAGAGAGGGAGGGGCTCTCAGGGTAGAGAGAAAGGGAGGGGCTCTCAGGGTAGAGAGAGGGAGGGGCTCTCAGGGTAGAGAGAGGGAGGGGCTCTCAGGGTAGAGAGAGGGAGGGGCTCTCAGGGTAGAGAGAGAGAAGGAGGGGCTCCCAGGGCAGAGAGAGAGAGAAGGAGGGGCTTCCAGGGCAGAGAGAGGGAGGGGCTCTCAGGGTAGAGAGAGAGAAGGAGGGGCTCCCAGGGCAGAGAGAGAGAGAAGGAGGGGCTTCCAGGGCAGAGAGAGGGAGGGGCTCTCAGGGCAGGTCAAGGGAGAGAGGGAGGGGCTTCCAGGTCAGAGGGGGCAGAGAGAGGGAGGGGCTCCCAAGGCAGAGAGAGGGAGGGGCTCCCAGGGCAGAGGTGGCAGAGAGAGGGAGGGGCTCCCAGGGCAGAGAGAGGGAGAGGCGCCTTGTACCCTCAGCCTGGGACCGGAGTGTCACCACAAGAGGGGTATATGAATGTCATGTCCCTGCCCCGGATGAGCTCGGAGGTGACACTAGCACAGCAATCAGGAAGAAACTTACATCACGGGCAACCACCATCAGACTGCAGGGAACGTCGTTGACTGAATCTGTAACACTAACGAGCATTGGCAACGCCAACACATGCGGCGTTTTGTTGTAATTGTATTCATATAGCACTTACTACCCCGGATGAGGCACCTGGCATTCATCTAGTGTGCTAGTGCATGCATACTGCATTTGTGCATGCATGCTTTATTAGCACATTAAAATTTAAGCCCTGGCTGTGAGAGGTCACGCTACTGCACCGTTTGTACAAAGTTTACCATCATTTACATTCCTCAATAAAATAAATGACTAAACCTAACGTTTGATTTCGTTGTCCTTCCCCCTTCTTAAAATCTCAAGTTCATTAACAAGTAAATTATAGCAATAATGGACAGGCAACACAATGATAAAATGGAAGAAATGAGTGACAGAGTTAATTTAAACCAATCATACATAAAACTATTATATTCTTAAAATGTCTCCAAGAAATCGTTCCTGGAGGGAGTGACACATACAGCGCCTTAAGCATCATAACAGCGCTTCACCGCATCCCCTCGTGGACACTGTGTCCCATCTGGGCTTTCAGTCTGCCAATCAGTGCAGGTCTCTTAGACGTATTACTTCAATGAAAGCAGGCCAAGACTACAGCACCCAAAATGCATTAGTATATCAGGTGAACGCACAGGACTTGGCACTGCTTGATGAGGTGAGGTGGTCACTTTCATCCTAAGACCACGCCCCTTCCAGGCTGATATTGCAGAGATGCTTTTAATATGGCCCGTCTAGAGTAAGTAATGAAACCCTGAACTTCTTTCCTTGCACCAGGACGTGCGTGTGATGCACAAGTGAAGGCAGCCGGGCTTCAGTGCAAAGGACCTGAAAACCTGAGAAGAGACCACTGAGGAGGGAGAAGGTGCCTCTAGCAGGACCCCTTGCAGCACAACGACTCAGCAGTAAATGATACTATATGGCTCACATCTGCCCACCCTTTGCACTGAAAGAGCACCCTATGGCTCACATCTGTCCACATCTGCCCACTCTTAGAAAGATATATACTATATGTCTCACGTCTGCCCACCCTTAGCAGTGGATGAACGTCCTATGGCTCACATCGGCCCACCCTTAGCAGTGAGTAAGCACCCTATGACTCACATCTGTCCACCCATAAAAGTGGATGTACGTCCTGTGGCTCACATCTGCCCACCCTTAGCAGTGGATGAATGTCCTATGGCTCACATCTGCCCACCCTAGCAGTGAGTGAGCACCCTATGACTCACATCTGCCCACCCTAGCAGTGAGTGAACACCCTATGGCTCACATCTGCCCACCCTTAGCAGTGAATGAGCACCCTACGGTTCACATCTGCCCACACTAGCAGTGAGTGAGCACCCTATCGCTCACATCTGCCCACCCTTAGCCGTGAATGAGCACCCTATGGCTCACATCTGCCCACCCTTAGCAGTGAATGAGCACCCTATGGCCCACATCTGGCCACCCATAGCAGTGAATGAGCAACCTATGGCTCACATCTGCCCACCCTTAGCAGTAAATGAGCACCCTATGGCTCACATCTGCCCACCCTTAGCAGTGAATGAACGTCCTATGGCTCAGATCTGCCCACCCTAGCAGTGAGTGAGCACCCTATGACTCACATCTGCCCACCCTTAGCAGTGAATGAGCACCCTATGGCTCACATCGCCCACCCTTAGCCGTGAATGAGCACCCTATGGCTCACATCTGCCCACACTTAGCAGTGGATGAGCATCTTGTGTGTTAGACGGACCGGGAGGGTCGGCCGAGGACAAGGGGAGAGGTCTCCGGGGAGAGCCGTCTCCAGCGATCGTACAGTCGAGTAACTTCCCCCCCCACAGATGTACACCACACAAGGATAGGATTTAACGTTCTTTATAGGCGATTTCTTAAGGTACGATGGAATGGTACAAAGAGGTCTGGACTCAGGGGTCCCCTCGATTCTAGTCTCTTGGTTTGGGAAAGAGGGTAGCGGGACAGTCTGGTTACCAATCTGGTAGATGCGATGATGGATAGCTCACAATCCTCGAGCTCGGTGTTCGGGCTTGGACGGGCCGCGGCAGCGCCAGCAGGTCCCGGTGAAGGTGGTCGTTACACGGTCCGCGGCAGCGCCAGCAGGTCCCGATGAAGGTGGTCGTTACACGGTCCGTGGCAGCGCCAGCAGGTCCCGACGAAGGTGGTAGTTCCAACGGGCCGCGGCAGCGCCAGCAGGTCCCAACGAAGGTGGTAGGCACAACGGTCCGCGGCAGCGCCAGCAGGTCCCGACGAGGATGGAGGTTGCAGAAGGCCGCGGCAGCGCCAGCAGGCAGGACGATAGTTCACAAGGCAGGGCTACGGCAGCGCCGGTAGTCCGTCAAGGAGGAGTTCTTCTCGGTGTCTCTCGACTCCAGGATACAACTGCCTTCCTGCTCTGGAGCTGCCCTAGTTATAGGTCTGGCGCCCTTTGATGTCCGGACCCTCGCACTTGGAGGTCGGAAGGTCCGGGATGAGGGAGTCCAGACACCCAGCAGGGGGGTGGAGCCAGCGCCCGGGGGAGCTGGAGGGCGATCGGCACCTGGCGGGGGAGAGCCATCGGCACTTCTTTCTCCCATTGACCTGCCACGTGGTCCGTTCACCTCCTGGGTGGATGGTGGTGCCGGGATGTCGGGGCCTGGCCAGGCCCAGGGTTAGGGTCGAGCTGAGGCCATGCGGCCTCGTGGTGCAGTGTCCAAGATGGCGGCTGGTCCGGCCGGGGGAGCCGGTAGTGGTTCGGCCCCATGATACCTGGATGTCCGGGGGCAGGAGTTCCGTCGGGAGACGGGGTGCGGGTTGTTGCTGTGGGTAACACCTGGAGGGCCGGGGCTCGGGCCCTGTCATGCGGGGAGGGAGCAAGCCCTTCCTGTGGCCTGTCCAACATGCGTCCCCCCCCAGCTGAAGGCAGGGAGAGTCACCCATCCTCTTGGGGACTCTCTTCGTCGAGGCGGAAAAAGCGTGACAGGCCATCCGCGTTGGCGTGGTCTTGGCCCGGTCGATGTTCCACAGTGAAGTCCATCTCCTGCAGGGAGATGGACCAACGCAATAGTTTGGGGTTTTCCCCCCGCATCTGCATTAGCCACTTCAGGGGTCGATGATCTGTTTGCACCCGGAAGTGGGTGCCGAAGAGATAGGGCCGGAGCTTTTTCAGGGCCCACACCACTGCGAAGGCCTCCCTCTCGATTGTGCTCCAGCGCTGTTCTCGGGCCAGGAGGCGTCTGCTGATGAAGGCCACCGGCTGGTCAAGTCCCTCGGAGTTCAGCTGGGAGAGGACCGCCCCGATGCCATGGTCGGAGGCATCCGTTTGCACAATGAATTCCCGGCTGTAATCGGGGGCCTGGAGCACAGGGGCAGTGCACAGGGCGGCTTTCAGCTTTTCGAAGGCCGCTTGACAGTCTGGGGTCCAGTTAATCTTCTTCGGGTGGTTCTTGGATGTGAGTCCCGTGAGGGGCCCCACAATGCTGCCATAGTCCTTCACGAACCGCCGGTAGTAGCCGGTGAGCCCCAAGAAGGCTCGGACCTCGGTCTGTGTGACTGGGGGCTGCCAGGACTGGATGGCAGCGATTTTAAGTTGCAGAGGGGCCACCAGACCGCTTCCCACCTGGTGTCCGAGGTAGGTCACGGATCCCTGAGCAATTTGGCACTTGCCGGCCTTGATTGTGAGGCCGGCCCGCTGGAGGGCCTGCAGGACCTCTCGGAGGTGGTGGAGGTGGTCGGACCAGTGGCGGCTGTACACAGCGATATCGTCCAGGTAGGCGGCGCTGAACTCCTCGAGCCCCGCCAAGACCTGGTTCACTAGTCGCTGAAAAGTAGCGGGGCATTCTTCATGCCGAAGGGCATGACCTTGAAGTGATAGTGGCCATCGGGGGTAGAAAAGGCGGACCGTTCCTGGGCCCGGGGGGTGAGACCGATCTGCCAGTAGCCCGCTGTCAGGTCGAAGATGCTGAGGTAGCGGGCAGCCCCCATGCGGTCGATCAATTCATCCGCTCGGGGGATGGGATGAGCGTCGGTCCTGGTGACAGCATTCAAGCCCCGATAGTCGACGCAGAATCGGAGTTCGGGAGTGGTGCCGGGGGCAGCAGCTTTGGGGACCAGCACGACCGGGCTGGCCCAGGGGCTGTCCGAGGGCTCGATGACCCCGAGCGTGAGCATCTTGGATACTTCCTCTTGGATGCAGGCCCGCACCCGATCTGGTACGCGGTAGGCCCGGTGTCTGATAGGGGGACTGTCCCCAGTGTCCACGTCGTGCAAGCACCAGGGGGTGACCCCTGGGGTGAGGGAAAACAAGGTAGCAAACTGCAGAAGGAGGTCCCGGCAGCCTTGGCGCTGTTCTGGGGTGAGGGCATCGGAGAGCCGGACCCCGTCTACGGAACCATCTTTCTCCTGAGTCTTCAGGAGATCAGGGAGAGGCTCGGAGTCTTCTTCCGCTCCACTGTCTGTAGCCATCAGGAGGCTGAGTTCCGAGCGCACAAAGTGGGGTTTGAGTCTGTTGGTGTGGAGGACCCGGAGGGGGTTCCGGGAAGATTCCATATCGATGAGATAGGTGACGGGGCTCTTGCGTTCGACCACTTTGAAGGGGCCCGTCCACTTGTCCTGCAAGGCACAAGGTTCGGTGGGGGACATCACCCACACTTGTTGACCAGGTTCGAACTCAACGGAGGAGGCATTTTGATCGTACCATTTTTTCATGTCCTCCTGACTGGCCTCAAGATTCGCTTTTGCCATTTCCCTGAATCGCCGGGTCTGATTGCGTAGTGTCAGGAGGTACTTGAAGACGTCTGGAGGGGTCTTTAGGGGGGCCATCTCCCAACCTTCTTTGACTAGGCTGAGGGGCCCTCGCACAGGGTGCCCGTACAAGAGTTCGAAAGGGCTAAAACCGAGGGACTTCTGGGGAACTTCGATAGGCGAAGAGGAGGCACGGAAGTAGTACATCCCACTGGCGACGGAGGGGTTCTTCCAATCCCCCAATCATTCCCTTGAGCGTGCGGTTGAATCGCTCAACCAGTCCGTTTCCTTGAGGGTGATAGGGGGTCGTGAATCGGTAGGTGACCCCGCACTGTTGCCAGAGGGACTTCATATATTTCGAAATAAAGTTTGTGACTCTGTCGCTGACGACCTCTCGGGGGAAGCCCACCCGGGAGAAGATCCCCATTAAGGCCCGGCCGACCACCGGGGCTGTCACAGTTCGCAGGGGCACAGCCTCGGGGTAGCGGGTGGCGTGGTCCACCAGTACCAGGATGAACCGATGTCCTTGTGCTGTGCGGGGGTCCAGGGGCCCCACAATGTCTATCCCCACCCTCTCGAATGGGGTGGTGACAACTGGGAAGGGTTGCAGAGGTGCTTTGAGTTTGCGGCCGCTCTTCCCGCTGGCCTGGCACGTGGGGCAGGACCGGCAGTGGTTGAGGACGTCGCTTCTCATCTTCGGCCAAAAAAAATGGGTCACCAGGCGACTGTAGGTTTTGTCCTGGCCCAGGTGTCCAGCCAGAGGGACATCGTGGGCCAAATTTAACAGGAAGTCTCTGAAACGGAGGGGCACCACCAGCACTCGACTGGCCCCTAACTCCGCGATTCTCTGTTCACTGTATAACAGATCGTTATCCCAATAGATCCAATGGGCTCCGGTGGTGTCCCCGGCGCTCTGGGCGATGGCTTGCTGGCGGAGTCCCTCGAGGGAGGGACAGGTATTCTGCTCTTGACGGAACTGTTCTTGGGTGGGCCCCCCTTCTTGACGCCACTGAGCCAGGTCGGGAAGGTCCTGGGGCTGGGCGACCCCTTCGGGGGTTTGCTCTGGGGGGGGGTCGGTATAGTCGGTGTCCTCTACTGGAGCGATCGGGGGAGGAGGTGCAGGCCATTCTGGTTCTTCTGGTCGGGGGATGGCACGGGCGGCCATGGACCGGGTGGTTACGCATGCCCAGTCCGGGAGGCCCAACATCCCCAGGTGCTCTCTTCTTTCGACGGCGGCCCACGGGGAACTCTCAAGATCATTCCCCAGGAGACAGTCCACGGGGGCATCATCTCGGACCGTCACCTTCAACATGCCGGAGACCCCTCCCCATTCGAAGGGGACGCAGGCCATTCGACACAGACTCTCTGAATTGTCGGCTGACCGTACGGGGCAGAGAATGTTCGGCAGGATCTGCTCTGGTTTTACCAGGTGACAGCGGACGGCCGTCACACTGGCCCCTGTGTCACGTAGTGCTTCGGCCCGGCGCCCATTAATGTTCACCCACTGGCTATATTTTCTGGTGTTGGCGGGTAGGGGGGCCCGCGGGACCATGTCTTTCCCCCCTAGGCACGCTAGAACCATGGCGGCCGGTTCCCACTCTTGTTGTGCCTGCTCGTATTCTTCTTGTTCTTCGGAGATTTGTTCTCCCCCCAGGGCGGCGGCAGCTACCTGGCGGGGTTTTGGGGTTTGGTTCTGTGGACAGTTCGGGTCATTGGCGTAGTGGCCGATTCGCTGGCATCGGTGACACGTGACATTGGCTCGGAACCCCGGGCGCATCGGGGGGTTGCCCTGGCTGGCCGGGGGCGGGGTGCTGGCAGCGGGAGCGGCCGGGACGGTGTCTCTCCCTCGCCCCTGGCCTCCTCCTCCTCCTCGGGGACGGTGCTGACCTTGGTTGTTCCGGTTCTGCTCGTGTGGCCCTCTCTGGCCCACTCGGGTGCTTTCCCACCGGTCAGCTTCGGCGGCGAGTTGCCGTGGGTCAGTCAATTTACTGTCGAGGAGGTGCTGCCTGAGCTCGACGAAGCAGTTGTTAGAGAGGTGCTCCCACACCATGAGATTAAAAAGTTGCTCGTAGGTTGTTACGTGGCTCCCCTTGATCCAACCCTCGAAGGCTCGGCTGAAATAGTTGACATATTCCACCCAAGTTGTACCCGGGATCCGGGTGCAGTCCCGAAACCTCTGGCGGTACATTTCGGGTGTGAGCCCATATCGGGTGAGGAGGGCAGCCTTCATGTGGTCATAGGATGACATCTGATGGTCTGGGAGCTGTAGCAGGGCATCGCGGCCTTCGTTGACGAACCTCCCCCATAGGCCGGCTCCCCAGTCACTTCGGTCGATCCGGTGGGAGGTCATGGCGATCTCGTAGGCCTTGAACCACTGTTGTATGTCGTCCTCTCGGACGTACTCTCGAACGACATCCTTGGGGATGTGGACTTTCTTTTCTGTCGCTCCCGGGGTGCGCGGTTGCTCGGGCACCTCCGGTTCTTTGTTCTGCTTTCGTAGGTCTATTTCTGCCAGTTTGCGCTCGTGTTCGTATGCTAATCTCTTTTCTTCGAGCTCTCTCTGCCTCTGTTTTTCTTCCCGTTCTTCTCGGAGCCGCAGATGTTCTAGGTTCAGTTTTTGCTCGGCTAATTTTAGTTCACCGTCCATTTTGAGCCGTGCCATTTCTAACTCATGTAGTCTGTTTTTTTCTCTTTCTTGGATCTCTTCCTGCGAGAGGCCCGTTCCTCGCTCCTCGGGAGCCGTGGCGTTCCTCTCTGCTGCTGCACTGTTTCGGTCCGGGGATCTGGCGACCCCGGTTTCTGCCCACGACTCAATGGCGTGCTTGAAATCATCTTTGGTACTCAGGCCGGTGGTAGCAATGCCTAGTTCCATGCAGAATTGTTTCAACTCACGATGGCTGTACTCTTCCAATTTCTCCATCTGGAATTTCTCGGTGGATCCGCTCTCTTTGGTTGACATTGTGGTTTGGTCGTGGGGTGAGCTACTCTCTGTACGATTACGCGTTGATTCGGATCGCGCCGCTGGCCACCAATGTTAGACGGACCGGGAGGGTCGGCCGAGGACAAGGGGAGAGGTCTCCGGGGAGAGCCGTCTCCAGCGATCGTACAGTCGAGTAACTTCCCCCCCACAGATGTACACCACACAAGGATAGGATTTAACGTTCTTTATAGGCGATTTCTTAAGGTACGATGGAATGGTACAGGGAGGTCTGGACTCAGGGGTCCCCTCGATTCTAGTCTCTTGGTTTGGGAAAGAGGGTAGCGGGACAGTCTGGTTACCAATCTGGTAGATGCGATGATGGATAGCTCACAATCCTCGAGCTCGGTGTTCGGGCTTGGACGGTCCGCGGCAGCGCCAGCAGGTCCCGATGAAGGTGGTAGTTCCAACGGGCCACGGCAGCGCCAGCAGGTCCCAACGAGGATGGAGGTTGCAGAAGGCCGCGGCAGCGCCAGCAGGCAGGACGATAGTTCACAAGGCAGGGCTACGGCAGCGCCGGTAGTCCGTCAAGGATGAGTTCTTCTCGGTGTCTCTCGACTCCAGGATACAACTGCCTTCCTGCTCTGGAGCTGCCCTAGTTATAGGTCTGGCGCCCTTTGATGTCCGGACCCTCGCACTTGGAGGTCGGAAGTTCCGGGATGAGGGAGTCCAGACACCCAGCAGGGGGGTGGAGCCAGCGCCCGGGGGAGCTGGAGGGCGATCGGCACCTGGCGGGGGAGAGCCATCGGCACTTCTTTCTCCCATTGACCTGCCACGTGGTCCGTTCACCTCCTGGGTGGATGGTGGTGCCGGGATGTCGGGGCCTGGCCAGGCCCAGGGTTAGGGTCGAGCTGAGGCCATGCGGCCTCGTGGTGCAGTGTCCAAAATGGCGGCTGGTCCGGCCGGGGGAGCCGGTAGTGGTTCGGCCCCATGATACCTGGATGTCCGGGGGCAGGAGTTCCGTCGGGAGACGGGGTGCGGGTTGTTGCTGTGGGTAACACCTGGAGGGCCGGGGCTCGGGCCCTGTCATGCGGGGAGGGAGCAAGCCCTTCCTGTGGCCTGTCCAACATTGTGGCTCACATCTGCCCACCCATAGCAGAATTTCTGTCAGAGGCTCCATGAACAGGTTAAAGAGCGTGGGAGAAAGTGCTGAACCTTGGGGAACCCCCAGCGTGACCAGTGCAGGATGGGAAAGGGATTGGTTCACCTTGAAGCTTTGGGATCTGTTCTGAAGGAATGAAGAGAACCAGTTAAGTACAGGCCCAGCCAACCCCATCCTGTGTTTCAGGAGGTCAGTTAGGTTATCGTGTTTGACAGTATTGAATGCTGACGAGAGGTCCAAATGGATCAGAAGGCACGACTCATTGTGATCCAATATTCTTAACGCATCATCGACAATGTTAGCGCCGACTCTGTGCTATGGCCCGGGCGGAAACCAGATTGGCATTGGTCCAGGAGATGGAAATGGTTGGTGTGGTTACAGAGTTGGGCAAGCACACCTTTATCCAGGACCTTTGCCAAGGTGGGGAAGTTAGAGATTGGGCGAAAGTTATGAAGGTCCGTGGGATCAGCAGATGGTTTCTTTAGAATCGGGGTTACTTGACCCGATTTTAGGAGATCTGGAATAGCACCTTGCCGAAGTGATGCACTGACGATCGTAATCCAAAGTGATAGTAAGGAGGATCTAATTTCCGGGAAAAGGTTTCATGGCAGAGGTTCATTCTAGTGATTAGAAGGTTTCAAAGTCAACAGCATTTTGAGAATGGAGCCTTCCTCCAAGGTTTGGAACATGCTCCAGGATGCATTTTTGGGGTGGTAGGGCTTGCAAGGCCAATGATATCCACACCTAGGGGATGGAGGGTGTTCAGTGAACTGATTGACAGGTGAACAAGGGCAGAACGTAATTTAGTTTCAATCTTAATAGTCTTATCCATAAAGAAGTCAGCAAATTCTTCACAGTTCGGCACTGACCCTTGACCCAGTGACGAGAGATTAGGATAACTGTTAGCTTGGGACTTGATGAGTTCGAACAGTTTTTTTTGGACTTTTTTTTGCTTGGTCAAGTTGAGTTCTGAAAAAGGTGGCCTTCGAGCATCAGATGCGTTTATTGTAAATGCTTCTCAGGGATCACAAATGGTAGAGATGTTCGAGGGAGGGATGGGATTGCCATAACCTTTCTGCAAGTCTTAAATTTCTTCTTTCGGAATTAAGACTAGCATTGTACCATGGTTTGGAGAGTTTAGAGGACATTCTTTTCGTCTGTAGTGGAGCAACCGTGTCTAGTAAATTAAGCATTGAGTGGTTATAATGGGCCGCAAGGTCGTGGACATCCGACATGTGCAAGGGAGGGGGCAGGATGTTATCGTAGAGAGCAGTCAGATCTTGCGGGTTGATGTTTCTTAGACATCTTTTCAACTGTTTTGGGTTCTTAGGCTGGGCTCTACTTGCTCTTACCGAATCCAAGATTAGAAAGGTGATGCAATAGTGGTCTGTCCAATTACATGGGAGGATCGAATTCAGGCGGATGGAGTTGGTCTTACCAATGACAAGATCCAAGGTAGCTCCTTTGTAGCCATGTTACCCATCACACCCTGTTGCCAAATATTTTCACAAAGGGTTCACCTTTAAATATTCTGCTGTTACCAATGTTAGTAGGGCATGTTTGGGTATTGTTAGACCTGGCACCATTGGCGTGGGTCTCCCTTCCATTTATTTGCTGTTGCCTCATGTGTTTTTGCTGGTTATAGATGCTTTGGGCACTGTGCCACTGCTGTTCAGTGCCACATTGCTCCCTATGGTAAATTGATGTATGGATTAGTGACTCCATGATCGGCTTACTTGTTAGACCCTAGTACAGTGCACTGCGTGTGCCCAGGGCTTGTAACCAATGCTGCTGGTGGGCTTGCAGCACGGATTGTGCCACCCACCGAAGCAACTTGTAAAGTGTGTCTCAGGTCTGCCATTGCAGAGCCTGTGTGCAGTCTGGTACTGCCATGCTGACTGGGCAAGTGCACCCACTTGCCAGTCACTAAACCTTCCCTTTTATACATATTAGTCACCGGTCAGGTTTCTCACCTTGGTGCCAAGAAAGCAGATGACAAGTCCCAAATCCCCAGCGCTGTTACCGAGACAGAATAATTCTGTATAGACACCCACGGGGGAAAGGGGAATGGAAAAGAAAGAGACTGCCTGCGATCTCAGGAGCTGCCACCTTCTCTATTCTGAATCTTCTGTATTACATTTTCTCCTCAGTTTTCTAGATTCAGGAAGGATCTGGCTGACCTGCAGAAGGGGGAAAAGAACAACCTTACAATTCTATTTCCTCCCTATTCCCTGGGTTTCCTCTCTCCCTCCCATATTAGAACATAGTCTACCTGATGTAGGCACAGTTTTGCCTCTTTCTTGATGGTAGTGAAATTTGTGTTCCTATAGTGCTGCAGTCCTAAGTTTTACAACCTGGAGTGAGAAGGGAACAATTATGTCATTGATCTAAACCTTAACCAAACTCTAACTCTCACAGGGAACTGACTTTCATACCTGGAGTAGCTGCACTAAGCCTAACTCTCTTGGAATGCTGAAGAACTATAGCGCTCTTCTCAGTAGTCTTAACAGGCTCCAATATTCTTGTATGGAAAGGTGATAACTCTTGCTCTCAGATAAATTGTGGAAAAAGTCAATTAAATACATCTCTTCAGTCTCCTGAACCAATAGCAAGAAGTCTCTGTCTTACTTGGTCTCGCTGTGTTCTTGGATGCTCTCTGGACTCACGGTAATGAACGCTGACTGGGAAATGAAATACTTCCACAGAAGTCGATGAACTCTCTTCACTCTGAATTCTCTCTGGAACTCTGGCTGAAAACTATTTTGACGTACGCTTTACTCAGCGCGTCTAAAAAACATGTGAACTCGAGTTATTTCAAAGGGGGAGGAAAATGAAGGGAAGACACTGATAAAAATAGTGGGCTCTAATCAGGGCAACGGGTTCCCGGTGGGCATACCCTATAAATACTAATGGGTAAAAATTAGGGGGGGGGAAACTCTTACAGGAATTGAGTCTCTTCACTGGAACAGCTGAGAGACGCGGCTGTCAACGCGGAATTCCTCGGTTGAAGTGCACGGCTCACCGGGCGCTCGCGCAGCAGATTGGCTTGGGCTCGAGCCTTTCTCCAGAAGACTAGAGCATGTCACATTGAATAGACGGCGGCCGCCATCTTGGATGGAGTTCGAGCTGGTTTGCAACAGGAGCAATGTGTAAAACAGAAGCCACAGATGGGGATGCAACCTTCTCGGCTTAAGGTGCCGAATCAACATAGTCTTTCTTGGAACAGAAGCGGTAAGTGTGCAAGCAATTGAGTTCCTGACATCCCCCCTATGGTAGGCCCAAGGGCAGGGTGCATTGTAGGTAAAAGGTAGGACATGCCCTGGTGTGTGTGTGGCATGTCCTAATAGTGAATTACAGCCATTTTCGTTTTTCACTATTGCAAAGCTACCTGTTCTCCATAGGCCAGAATGGGCAGTATGATTATTACATTTTATAATCCTAACTGACTCAGGGAACATAGTAGAGTTAGACTCTCTCGAAGTCAGGAGGCTGGTGTTAGTTGCTGTTTCCAGTCCAGGTTTTGCGGATTGCGGATTGCCAATCGAGTCGGAGCGAAAGCACTACGAGGACGCCACACCGCCGTACTGCTATTCTTAGCTCCCGCTCAGCATTTCCAGAAAAGTGCTGCCGAACCACGTTTAAAATTAAAGACCCCTTGAAGCCCTCCCGTGGATTCCCGATATCCGCGATCCCTGCTCTACTGCTGACGGAGCGAGCGAGCGAGGGAGGGAGGCGAGCAAGCGAAGCGAAGCGGCCGTGTGAGCCGGGGAGCGGATGAGCAGGTTGAACAGCTGCAGGAGCGAGAGGACGAGAGGGCGTCAGGACTAGTAAGACCAACGGTAGTCATCGGTGGCTGGAGGTACAGGTGTCAGTACAGCACAGCACAGCACCAGTGGCTTCAGTGGGTTGAGTTGGGCGGAGCAGCCACGCCAGTTCTCTGCTCCCCGCTCCTTCTCCCCGGCTATCACAGCACTGCGGCTCAGCAGCTCTATCTTCCGCCCCCTTCCGCTCTTGAGCACCCGCTTTTCCGTGGTCTGAGGGGGGATTTAAGTGCACCCCCGGACACCAGATCATACCAGATCACGGGTAGCGGAGCGCAGAGCGGGTAGAAGCAGGCGCTGTTCCTTACCCCAACCCTCCGCAAACCTGTAACCCCCTCAACCCCAGTAGCAAGTAGAGAACCGGGAGAGAGTATCTGAGGAGCCGCGAGGTGCTGAGAGCGCCGCGAGTGAAGTGCTGGCTACTCTGCAAGTATTTCTCTCCCCATCTTGTGCACGGGAGCGTGGAGCACGGGGAGGAGGGGGTGGTGTTTATTCCGGGACAATTATTACTTTGTACCTTACTATCTCATTGCTTCATCCCCCGGTAAATCCAACGTAACTGGTGCATTGCGTTGCAGTGCTGTAGATGTGAATACGCTGGTGACTGTGGAATTAGAAGGAAGCTGAAAAGCAGGCCAAAGGGCACCCCGTTATTGAGTGCCGCCGCGAGTTACAGCAGTAGTAACGGGCGGTAGAGAGCGTGCCAGGAGGATCTAGGGGTGGCATAGTTGATCTAGGTGCAGTTTGTGTTCTACCTGAGGTCCGGTTTGCATCTGGATTATTGGAGCACAAGAAAGGCACTCGTAAAAAGTACTGGTTGGAGTGGTTCCACTATGCGCTCGGGCAGAGATAGAGCCTCTGCAACTAGCACAAGAAAAACAAGAAAAGCTCAAGTACTAAAAGTACCCAAAATAAAAACAAATACAGTAGGAAGGAATCAATCTTTAATTTCTCCTATTGCACGAATGTTTGAAAAGTCTTCAAAAATTCGATATAGATTCGACTTTATGAAGGATCAATTGGAGGCTATGATGTCGATGCAAACAGCAGTAGAAGCAAGTAATCTTCAAACACAAATTAAGCCGGATAATAAAAATGTTCAAAATCTCGGTCAAGTTTCAGATGTGCAAACATTGAGTATGTCTATGTTTCCTTTAGAGAGGGAAAACATTGTAAAATTAAATACAATAAAGGGTCATGTTACGGATCTTGAAATGCTAAGTGTAGTCCAAGCAATCCAAAAGGAACAGACTGATTTAGATGTACCTGAAAGATCACTGGATATATCGATTGTCAGTAATCAGCCACCTTTGGAGGTAAATGTAATAATTGAGAAAATCAAATGGGAACCTGGCACAGGGACCAACACAATATTACTAATAGTAAATCAAGAGCCTCACGAATTAAATAGAGATGGAACATCACCATGCATAGTTAGTAGTGATGTCTGTGTAAAAATTGATGGTGATATCGCTCCAAACAAAGAATCTGACAAGGATAATAGTTTAATGGACTACCTTAACATGGATGACCAGGATGGATATAAAGCAAACAATGGAGTATATAGAAAAAGTAAAGAGGACATACAGTTATGTAGTACACCAAGTAATAGATGTACCTTTAATAACTCTGCATCTCATTGTAAAGCAAAAAAAATACAGGGAAAGCAATTACCTAATGAAGGGGGGACCGAGAATGACACTTATTTGAACTGTAATGTTAAAAAAAATTGAGTAGCCAACAACACCATCATTCCACAACTACAACTAATCAGGAATAACGGCCAATTTGGGATATTTTCTATCGTACATCCGCTATGACACTAGAAGCTTTGACATTCCAATCAAATAAAATGGAGATTCAAGTGGACCTACTTAATGTGATGGCAAGCTCGGTGGTGAGCATTGATCAGAAACTAGCTGAGTTAAATAGCCTAATCAAAAGAGCACAAACGCAGGCCTATACTACAACCATTGATTGCAAATGTGCCCCAATAATAAGTAAATTAATAACATTACCTCAGGCAATGACTACAATTCTTGAAGATGTAAGAATAAGTCTGCAAAATGTGAAACATAAGGAAGAAGGAGAGAATTGTAAAATCAATTACATCAATCCAAAATACGAGGCAAACCAACATTAGGAGTTTGATCAGTGTATCCCTTTTAGGGAAGCGCCCTACAAAGGTAGTTTTACCACGTTAACAGGAAATGACCTGCAACAAGAAAGAAAGATTTCTGATGAGCCAAAGAAACTGGTCAATGCATGTAAGGGAGAAATCGTGGAGGAACCAGTAATAAATGCATCTGAACCATCAGGAAAAAACTGGGCACAGTAATAAATTAGATCAATTGTCACCCAATAATGGCAATTACGGATAATAGAAGAACCGAAGTAGATCAGAGTCCACTACACGATACTAAAAAATCCGTAAGTTTAAATGATGAAGAACCCCCTAGTAAGGGGAGGGGGACATGGAAGATAAATTGCCAAAGTATTACTTATCAAAAAAGCATAAGAAAAAACTCTGTAAAGCAAGAAATAAAGCCAAATCTAGTTTGGTAATAACACCAAAAGATTCAGAAAGAAAGTCTAATGCCTTGAAAGATAACGATCTTAATCAAACTGAAGGCTTTAAGGGAAAGCAAGTTAAAGAATCTCATGTGGATAGGAGCTCTCTAACCAATGGAAGTAACAAGAAGTACTTTGCCCTATTTAACAAAAGCACTAGGGAAAATTATCCTAAAGAAGACACAAATGATACTCAAAATTTAAAAGGCAGAGATAGTTCATTATCAACTAATGAAATAAAGTCTTAAGAACCAGAAAAATATGGGAAAGAGAGTGGATTGTTAGGATCTTATGGTGTAATAGAAATTATTCCAACGGATCAAAATGGAAAGGAAAAAATAACAAAACCAATGATCACCGCTAGCAATGTAAAACTGAAGGTGGAGAAGAGTGAGAAAGTAGAAAGACAACACTTACAAACAATTCAAAGAGCAATACAGGTACAGATGGAAAAGATGGATAATATAAAAATTCCAACTATAAATGAGAAGATTAAGAAGGGAAGAGAGGATGAGAGTGAAAACCAAATACAACCAATATTTCAAAGAACAATTCATTCTCAATATAACTTACCATACAGTACTTGCGATAAGATGGAAATTGCTAAGAAATTATTTGCAAAGGAAAACACCAATGTTATGAGGAAAGAGGACATGGATGGTCAACAAATAAACAAAATCCTACGTCCAACTCAGGGCATAAATTACAATAGTCCCCAGGATCTCCAGAGGCAAAAAACTACGAGCTATGATGGTATAAGGGATCATGACAAAGAGCCTCGGCAGATTTCAAATTATGTCCTTCTTCCCACTATAGATCTGGGAAGACCAAAGATAACAGTACATGATAAACCACAGTTGATTTTTGTCCCTGAATATTGTTCAAGAGGTAGCCATGATATCTTGAATAGAGGAAATATTATTCAACCCCTTTAAATCTATTCCTTCCCTAGAAAAAATCTCAAGTGAAAACATTGAATTTCTTACAAATCCTGATAGTAGCAAGGAAATGACATTGATAACATTGGACACTATCCTTGTAGTCGAATTAATTATAAATGTAAAGGAAATTTTTCTCAGCGGGGGAATAAAAATGAATAGGCCAAAGCCTACAATGTATCCGAAACCATTTGCTATTCCTTTATCTCTGAATCTCCCTCAACAAAATAAAATAGGCTTACAGGTACAGTCGGTGTTAAAAACTGCAATTGGAAAGACAGAATCATTGTTTAAACAACCGCTGGATTTAGTGGAAATGGAAAAACCAATTGGAGTCAATGAAAAGTGGATAAGTATGGCTCTCCATGGCAGTAAAATACAATGACAGAATACAAAAATAAAGTAAAGAACTAAAATAAATGAAGAAAATGAATTATTTAAATTATGCTCATGGAATATTAATGGCCTAAGAAGAAAAATAAGCAATGCACATTTATCGACAATATCTAGTTGTTATAGAATTTTTATGACAACTTCCCTTACTGCAATGCTATCTCAGCTAATGATTGATGATCCTTTCACACAGTATATTATATCAGGGGATTTTAATTTACATTTGTTTGTACCCAATATTAGAGATGAGTTAATTCAGGAACAAGAAAATTTCTGGGCAATTCCGCAGCAAATATTTCCAACTGTTCCTAATGCTTTTAAAACCCAATTAGGCGCAACTTTGTTAATGACCTAGAAGCGCTGGGCTTAAGAATCCTAAACGGGAGGTTACCCCAAGACTCCCCACCGGCTTGGACATTTTATTCACAGGACCATAAATCAAGAATTGATTACACTATGGTATATTTGAATATTTTTATTAATGTGATCTCTTTTTCAATTGTAAAAGCATCTGAGAGTGATCACAGTCAACAAATACTTATTACTAATTTGTCTGTTAATAAACATTCTGAATATAGAACATTGCCAGGCCAGACAGGCTCCGTAAACTATAAGAAATTAATATGGAAGGAGCATAGTAAAGAAGACACTAACAAGACGGCCCTTAAATTTGTAGAAACATATTTTGAAGATAACACCTTAACTGCAATTGAATAATGGGTTAATTTTATACAAAAACTTGTTAATACCTTTAAGCAAAAAATCTTTAAAAAAGAAAAGGTGCAAACAGAAAGAGAGAACAAAATTACTCTAACTGTAACAACTAGGATTTTGAAAAGATCTCGTAATCAACTGAGGAGAAAGAAAAGAATGAATCCTAAAGATATGGATTTGGGCATAAAATTAAAAAGGGTCAATCGTAACCTACAGAAGTTATTGTGGGATGAAAAGAATAAAAAGAAACACGATTTTTGGGCTAAAGTATTCTTCTGCAGTAAACAATCAAACTCCAGAAAATTCTGGATGTTGATAAACGGCTTAGCACGATCTAAGAGAACAGTTGTAACATCATCCCTAACTGAGAATGAGTGGATCAGGTTTCTGTCTATACATTTAAATCCTGTCGGGGACACAATACGACTGAAATCTAGGGCTAATATGTCTGAGCCAATGAGAAAGGACAAAATACAAGAAATTTATATAACAGATAAACAAATTTGTAAATTAATCCAGAAACAAAAAAATGGCGCGCCAGGCCCAAATGGTATACCGTTTGCACTTTATAAGAATGACCCCAGACTATGGTCAGGATACCTGACAAATGTTTTTAATGAAATTGTACGGTCATCATCAATACCTGAAACTTGGAAGGGATCACTGATAGCTCCCATTCATAAAAAAGGAGATTGGTCTTTGGCGGAAAATGACTGACTTATTACACTCCAGGATACGGATGCCAAATTATTTGCCGGTGTACTGCTATCTAACCTAACAGATTGGGTAAGAGAAAAGCAGATCATTCCTCCTAATCAAACTGGATTTACACAAGGATTAGGTACTACAACAAATATCCTTGTGTTATCTGTTCTAATGGATAAATACATTACTAGGAAACAATCATTATACTTGTGTTTTGTAGATTTTAAGGCAGCTTTTGACTGTGTGCAGAGAGACCTTTTGTGGCAGACGTTAATAAATCTAGGTATACCTCTCTCCCTTTTAAACTTAATCCAACTTCTTTACTCTGACACATGGGTCAGTGTTCGGATGGGAGATGGCCTAACAGTAACAGTAAAAATTCCAACAGCATCAGGTTTGAAACAAGGATGTGTCCTGGTCCCGTTGCTTTTTAATTTATTTTTAGCGGATCTAACGCGAGCCCTGGATGGGGTGAATGCTTGTCCACCCAAACTTGCCAACACTATGATATCAAACCTGCTATATGCAGATGATGTTATTTTACTTAACCAAACGAAGGTTGGATTACAACGCCTGTTAAATAGGATATCTGCCTACTCCACAGAAAATAGAATGGTGATAAGTGAATCAAAGACAAAAATTATGGAAATTAAGAAATATTCAAGGTCAAAACATAAGTATAAATGGTTTCTGGATAACTCACAATTAGAGCAAGTAAATACATATAGATATTTAGGAGTATTATTTGATGATCGAGGATCATATCAACCACACAAGATGGATATTCGACGGAAAGCAAAAATATTGCTAGTGGCATTTAGAATTATACAGAAATCCATAGGAGGGCAGAGTTATGGCCCTTTGTTGAAAGTACTATCAGCAAAACTTTTACCAACTTTGACATATGGTAGTGAAGCATTGTGTGGAAAAGACTCGGTCATAATTAATAACGCAGTCACGAAAATCTATAAAGCACTCTTTTTAATTCCACATAATGCATCACCTGCGCAGATACAAATGGAATTTGGGATGACCAATCAGGTCCTTGCTCGAAAAGGTCAATTTATTAAAGTGTGGAAAAGGATAAAAACGGATACTGTTAATCAACTGTCCAAACTATTGTGGCAGGAAATAAATTTAAACCGGAAAGCCGAGGCGTGGAAATACCTAGTTACATCGTTAGAGGAATATTCAGCAAACTCGGTCTGGGAAATGCCAATTACTTTGAACTCTTTTAAAAAAGTAATTAATAGTTCTACAAAGCATTTATCATTACTTCTGGATAAAGACACCTTTTCAAAAAGAAAACATGCGTGGCCGCTCCTGAATGGCTATACCAAGGTTAAAGTGCAACCGTACCTTGAAACTCCTTTGTCTGAGAAACAAACACATTTTTATAAAAGCCCGCTTTGGAACATTTCCAGGCTCATGTCATCTAATGCCATGGTGGAGTACAGAGGGTCCAATGACTTGCACCTTATGCAAACTTGGAGAAGAAAACATCATGCATCTACTTTGTGTTTGTCCAGAACTGAAAATCTATTCTTTTTAATGGTTTAATTAATTTTAATTTAATGGTTTTGTAGAGCGCGTAGTAACTCCGAAGAGCATCCCAGCGCTGATCTGCTTCTCCAGGGGTTTTGGCCAACTAATGGGATTATATTTGCGGGAAAAGGAAGGTCTTTAAGGTCTTTCTGAACTGGAGATAGTTCGGTTCAGTCCTAAGTTTTCGGGGTAGCTGGTTCCATCTCTTCGCCGTGTGAACCGAGAAGCGACGGCCACCGGTCTTAGCTTTTCTCACTCTAGGGACTACAATGAGATTTTCAGAATTGGACCGGAGATCCCTCTCTGCTTTGTATGGAATTAAAAGTTCTCTCAGAAGAGGGGGACCGTTGTTGTTGAGTGTTTTGTGGGCCAGACAGAGGGCTTTGAACAAGACCCTTTCTCTGACTGGGAGCCAGTGGAGAGAGTTGAGGGCTGGCCTGGCGGAGGATCTTCCAGGTGTGCCCGTAAGTAGGCGGGCTGCAGCATTTTGGACTTTCTGCAGTGAATTCAAGGTGGCTTCAGGAGCTCCCAAGTATATAGCGTTACAGTAGTCTAATCTTGCCAGGATTAGACCCTGGATGAGGAGCCTCCTTGCGGTCTCTGGGAGCAGGGGAAAGATCTTCCTGCAGGCTCTAAGTAGTCCAAAGCATGTTCCTGCAGTTCTCTTTGCCTGGGTTCTGAAACTCATGTCCTTCTCAATCCACACACCCAGGCTCTTAACTTCTTCCTTAGGTGCGGGAGGATCCCCAAGGCACCTGGGCCAAAGGTGAGGTGGTAGGGAGGGCCCATTGTGGCCCATCAGGAGGATCTCAGTCTTGGACCCGTTCAATTTTAATGAGGAGAGATTCATCCATCGGTGGATTTCAGAAAGGCAGCTGTGGAGGTCGGATGGGGCGTGGTGAGGGTGGGAAAGGGTAACTACCAGCTGAGTGTCGTCGGCGTAGTTGATGACTGACACGCCGTACGAGCTGACCCTCTTCTCCAGTGGGGCCATGTACACGTTGAAAAGTGTAGGGCTCAAGGATGAGCCCTGTGGCACTCCACACCGGAGGGGGATGATGGATGAGCAGCTGTCGTTTTCCCGCACCTGGAAGGAGCGTCCAGTCAGAAAGGATTCTAGCCATTTCAGGGCCAGACCCTTTAGTCCGATCTCTCCCAGTCGGTGGATTAGGGTGGGATGGTCTACAGTGTCAAAGGCCGCACTGAGGTCTAGGAGGATCACTGCCACTGATCCTCCCGTATCCAGAACGCTTCTGGCCTTCTCCACTGCTGTCAGGAGGGCGATGTCGGTGCCCTGACCTGGACGAAACCCTGTCTGGGAGGCCGCTAAGAGGTTGTTGCTTTCTAGGTAAAGCGATAGTTGTTTATTTACCAGCTTCTCAGCGATCTTGCTGTTTCCAGGGAGAAGGGATATGGGCCTGTAGTTGGCGAAGTCCTGCGGGTCTAAAGAGGGTTTTTTCAGCAGACCTTTGACTGCTGCCGCTTTCCAGCTGGGGGGGACAATGCCCTCTGAGAAGGAGGAATTGATCAGGGCCGTGAGGGGGGGGATGATGGTATTTGACACTTTTTTTAGGAAGCGGAGGGGGGCAGGATCAAGGGGAGAACCACTTTTAATTGCGGCCAGCATAGCTCCTACTTCTTCCGTTGTTACGGGCCCGAAGGTGTCCAGGGAGGGTTGGAGGGCTGGTGGCAGTGGAGGGTTGGCGGTAGTGATGGTAGGATCCGGCTGTGTGGGGTCCTGTTCGGGGGGGGGAATGGTTAGGAGAATGTTTTGAATCTTCTCATCGAAGAAAGTGGCTAATTTTTGGCATTTGGTTTCCGCTGCTTTGGGGTCGAGGGGTTTGAGTGGGGGGTCAGGGGCGTGGAGTAGTTCTTTTAGAACTGAGTAGGTTTCGTGTGCTGAACAGGCCGCGTTTTTAATTCTGTCCTCGTAGAAACTGGCTTTGATGCTACGGAGCTCTTTTTTATAGGATTTTACCGCGGCACGGAATGCCTCTTTCCGTTCCTCGGTTTTTTCCTTCCTCCAGTTACGCTCATGTCTTTTGCACGCCTTACGTAGCAGATTGAGTTCCGGGGTATACCAGGGTGAGGGGTTGACTCTCTTGATATGTCTAAGAGAGTGGGTTTTGGGCAGGATGGCGTCAAGCGATTGAGTGATCCAGGTACTGAATTTTTTATCCCCTTCTAAGGTGTTATTGGGGGGATGAGGAACGTTTTCTCGAAGTTTGGCTGCCCAGACCTCTGGTTCCAATTTTTGCCATTGTCTGGAGTACGTTCTAATTTTTGGGAGTGGCGGGGGCACAGTAATATTGTCCCATACTAGGGGAACCAAAAAGTGGTCCGTCCAGGGAAGGGGGATATGGTCAAGGGATCTAAGGTTGGGGATGTTGGAAAGAATGGGGTCGAGCAGTTTCTTAAGAGACATGTTAATGTTCGTGGAATAAGGAGTTGCAGACAAGCATTAATAAGATGCCTCCATACTGATGATATAATTTTAAACTCGGCTTTTGTAAAAATTTTAATGAGACTGAGAATTAAGTTAGAATATCAAAAATTTAAAGAATGCAATGTAGGAAGTACATAATATGTCAATAGTGTAACAAACTTAAAGTTTAAATGTTTTTATACTTGATTTTATAACTAATTTTACTGTTATGAATTATTGCGTATATATTGTAAGGTTTTAATTAATCAAACAATAAAGTTTAATAATAATAATGAACATGGTAGAAATTCGAGTTTAGTATGCCTGAACTCAGAATGATAAAATACATCTTTTAGTGAAGTTGGTTTTAACATCCTGTGTTTGAAAATACCACTTTTAGAAAGTAGGTATTTTCTTGTCTAACCATCCAAACCTGCCTCTGCTAGGCTGTGTATTCCTTGTCTGGAGTTTGAGTGACAGGGGCTGGGGGATTCCAGGAGACAGGGTGAGTCAGCACAAGGCTGAATAGAGAGATCTGCATCTAGATGGATGGGAGGGGTTGCACCTGGGACCTGAATAGAGCTGGGCCTTCCCTCCACAATAATGGCTCCACCTCCTGTGGTGTGTCTGATGTCCCTGCCCTGCACTGTGAAAGGAAAGGAGGAGACATGTCAACAAAGTGCTCCAGGACTGACCAGAACTGGTTTGGACTAGGCAAAGGCCTCTCTGCCTTCAGAGAACAAAGAGAAAAGTAGAATAAATATTGGGACCCAAGCCCAAGAACTTTAGATCACTTCTGGGAATCAAGACGATCCTTTGCTGAGGAGAAGAACCAGGAAGCTGAAGGAGGAGACTACCCCTGTGCTGTGTGTTTGGGGGTTGGCCTGCAGTGGTTGCTTCACCAACCAGCTCCCCCCTGAATTCCCTTGCTGGGAATTGAAGTGCCTGCTGAGAGACTGCGTGTTGCTGGGAGCGCGACAACAAGAAGTGTGTCGCCGCCGCAGCTGCGGTCATCGAATCGCCGAGGAAGCGAGCCGCCGCTGCCATCATCGCATCGCCGAAGCGCGGCACATCGCCAGAAAAGTGGGACGCTGCCACAGAGGTCATCGTCGCATCACTGGGGAAGCGCGTTGCAGGGCCTGTCGCGGCTCCAAAGATCATCGAGTCACCGCACGGCCGTTGGGCGTTCACACATCACACCAACGTTGTCGCATCGCAACCAAGACACTATTTTGTCATATCGCACCGGAGAAGAGTATCGCATCTCACTGTGTGCAGGATCAGCCCTGCTGACACAGACCTGTGTGCAGGATCAGCCCTGCTGACACAGACCTGTGTGCAGGATCAGCCCTGCTGACACACACCTGTGTGCAGGATCAGCCCTGCTGACACACACCTGTGTGCAGGATCAGTCCTGCTGTTAGAATCCAGATTCTTTGGTTGGCACAGGTAGGTACTTCTATCAAGCAGGGAACCTTTCCTCCAGTCAGGGTAAGGGGTTACACTCTAACAATGACCCCTGCTCACCCTCTAGGTAGCTTGGCGCGAGCAGACAATGCGTTATCTCAGGCGTAATGGTTAAGCATTTGTGATCACATACAACAATTCAATGACACCCCCCACAAATGGACTCCACACTGGGTTATCAAAAATATACTTCTTTATGTAAGCAGACTTATGACAAGACCCAATAATGTGTAAAACGGGCCCACAATACTATTTAGATAAAGCGTTCTTGGTTAAAGCTTAGTTCAGGAGGTCTGAGCGCTTCGTGCGCGTCGGCCGGTTCGTGTGGTGGTAAGAGGCTTGCGAGCGGGGCTCACAAGCGTTGGCAGACACTCCGGGTGACGTGTGCACCTTACGGTGTGAAGGGGGCACAGTACCTTGGTCTTTGTAGAAGTTAATCAGGGACGGCGCAGTGAATCCTCAGCGCACGTGTACGGCGCGTTGTCCTTTCAATCGCGGTGCGAGCTCCGGCTCGAAGGGGACCTCCGTTGCGGTGCTCAGGGGGACGGTGCAGACATACGATGCGCTGGCTCTTCGTTGCGGCGTTCGAGCCGTACCCTTGTGGACGGCGCCTTTGTTCTCAGCGCGATGCGAAGCCGGCAGCACGCTCCGGTGGAGAGCCACGTACCAACCACTCTGAGCCACAGCCTGCCCTCAGCAAGGGTAGGGGGGCACGCAAAGTGGCACGATGCAGAGAGGCAAATCAACTGTCACGAAGTTCTTCCTTTGCGTTGCAAGCTACGGCTCGAGGGCCTTAGTCACGGTGCTTGGGCCGGTCAGGGGGGCACAGGCTTGCTAAAGTACGCGCAGAGTTGGGAGGCGCACACTTCTCTCGGCGTCAGCTTCACGGGGAGAACAGGAGGGGAAGTCCACTGGTCCTGGGACTTCGTTCAGGGGGCAAGCTCAGCACAAGCCCTTGGAGACCTTAAACAGCACAAGTTGAAGCAAAGTTTATCAGAAATCTTTCTCCTCTCCTTCAGCAGCAAGGCAACCACTGCATGCCAATTCCCCAGGTCAGGCACAGTACTCCTACAGCTTTCCCGGTTCCTTCTCCTCAGGCAGAGGTTCGTCTTGTAGCAGGATCTGATTTCTTAGGAGCACATCACACCAACGTTGTCGCATCGCAACCAAGACACTATTTTGTCATATCGCACCGGAGAAGAGTATCGCATCTCACTGGAGAGCAGTATGAAACCGATGCATCAACTCCCCACACAGTAAGGAAGCGAGCATCAACTCCCCTGCGCAGCAGTAAGGAACCGACAAATCCACTCCCCTGTGTGTAAGGAACCAATGCATCACCTTCCCTGCAACCCTTTTGTTTGCGCTACGCATCTAAGGTACATTGAGAGTAAAGTGTTGCATTTACAACTTGAGAGAACTGAGCTATTTTATAACATTTGAGAGACTATTTTTGAGTACAGTATTTTGGATTTGTGTTGTTTGGTCTTGTGTTAAGTCTATATAAATATACTTATTTTTATAATACAAACTGTGTGGTGTCCATTTGTAGTGTTGTCACTGTATTACTGTATGTGTTCACATATGCTTTACACACTGCCTTTGAGATAAGCCTGCCTGCTCGTGCCAAGCTACAAAGGGGGTGAGCAGGGGTTATTTTAGGAGTGTAGCCCCTTACCCTGACTAGAAGCAAGGGTCCCTATTTGTCACAGGTATCTACCTATGCCAATTAGAGACCCCCAAATCTAACAGGTATCAATTCTGTGTTGACGGGGGCACCTTAGATTATCACACTTTGTGCTCTATTATTGAGTTTTATCTGCTTTCTGAGGCTAAGTTCTTTCCAAACGTGGCCTGTAATTCAAGCGATGGCAAAGCTCTGTCACATCACAGCCAAGAATAAACGATGGAAGCTCAAACCTGGGATTACTTAATTGAACCATGGACACAGAGTTTTAACACTCTGCGTGTTATAGAGTCTGGGCATGAGAATTCCCCCATGCTATCAGCACAAGAACTGTCTCCTGTACTAACATACTGTACTAAAAATAACAAATAAGCTAAAAAGTCAAGTATGAGAAGACAAAACAACTAAATAAATAAATGTCCCTAATAAGCACCATTGATGCCATTTTTTCCAAAACTTGGTAACAGTGGTTCTTAGGGAGGGGTTGAAAATATCTTGTAACGGTTCGAATTAGAATGAGATAAATTCACACCCTACAAAATCTACTTGTACAATGTTTATTAAAATGCAACATTTATTATTCCCTCTGCTAACATTTCTTGAGGTACAGCCCTAGACCCGCAGTTCTTGTTAAGCCTTAATTTGCTGCAATCAAGGCTACTGACCAAGTGTGCTTTAAAATGCATATACATATGCCTATCTGCGCACCATCAGTTTCCTTCAAGAAGTTAAGACTAATATGCAGCAAACTTATTTGACAAAGTTTGTCTGCAAATAAACACCATAATCATCTTCAAGGTCCAATCAGAATTATTGTTCAACTACAACACAAACTCTAAATGTACTTGTTGCTGCCAACACGTGTTTAGTTCCTGAAATATTATTTATGCAGAACTTTCTTAAGGCCCTCCCTGTCTGTAAGCACTTTCATATCCTGAAACTGTGCTCAGAAGAAAATTCAGCTGTAATTGATTCCCCTATATTGCAATCTGATTCACTTAAACAAAACATTATAGTCTTTCTGCAGGGAAAATGGTTCACAGTGCGCATGTATCATGACGTTCAACATCCAGATCGTTGAACGCCATGATAGATGTGGATGCAGTGTTGTGTTTAAATGCTCACAGTCAGTGCTATTGCCAGGGACTGCCTGTGCCTTGAACACTAACGAAGATTAAGGACCAGAACATATTGGTCAAAACGTAGAGGGGAAAGAAGCAGATGGGGCGAGAAAAGAGGATTAGGATCCTTGAGTAGAGAGTAACATTGGAAAGGTGGAGGAAGAATTAGAACGGTGTTGAGAAAGAAGAAATGCAAAATGGCAGAAAGAAACGATGAAGCACAGAATGGACAAAAGATCATGGGAAAAAGATTAGGCAGTGAAAAATGCGTGGGTGGGAGAAAGGGCTTGGGAGAGTAAGGAGGAGATGTCAAAGGAAGAACTTGGACAGTGTGGTGAGGAAAAGAAGTGAGGAATCAGGAACAGCTTGTAAAGAAGGAGGGACAAATAATGATCACAAACAGCCCTGATGCCAAAAGTAAAGCCCTGCAGAGGGCCCCAGGCAGACCAGCCTAGCTCAGCAAGGATCCTGGCACAGATCCTCTATAAATAACCCTGGTCATGGTGCAGTTAGATGCAGTGTGCACAGATTCATCACTGTGCAGTAAGATGCAGGGTGCACAGATTCATCACTGTGCAGTAAGATGCAGGGTGCACAGATTCATCACAGTGCAGTAAGATGCAGTGCCAGCACAGATCCCCTCTTTGATACAAATGATGACCACAAACACCCTCAGGGCTGGAGCGAAAGCCCCCCAGAAGTCCACAGATAGATGAGCCCAGCTCAGCCCGGATCCTGGCAGAGATCCTCTATAAATAACCCTGGTAGTTCAGTAAGATGCAGTGCAGTCCACAGATTTCTTATAGTGCAGTAACATGCAGTGCAGCACGCACTGATTCATCATACTGCAGTAAAATGCAGTACAGCGTGCACAGATTCCTCATAGTGCAGTAAGATGCAGTGTAGCATGTGCAGATTCCTCATAGTGCAGTAAGAAGCAGTGCAGTATGAACAGATTCCTCATAATACAGTAAATGCAGTGTGAATAGATTCCTCATAGAGCAGTAAGATGCAGTGTAGCATATGCAGATTCCTCATAGTGAAGTAAGATGCAGTTCTGCATGCACAAACTTTTCATAGTGCGGGAAGATACAGTGCGGAGTGTAAAGATTCATCATAGTACAGTAAGATGAAGTGTGGTGTGTACAGATTCCTCTTAGTGCAGCAAGATGCAGTGTAGCATGCAGTGATTTCTCGTACTGCATTAGGCTGGAGTGTGGCATTCATAAATTCCTCACAGTGCCGTAAAATGTAGTGTGGATATATTCCTCGCAGTGCAGTAAGATGCAATGCAGTGTGCACAGATTCCTCATAATGGAGTAATATGCAGTACAGTGTGCACACATTCCTCAAAGTACAGGAAGATGCAGTGCGGAGTGTACAGGTTCCTCATAGTGCACTAAACGTAGGCACAGCATGCACAGATTGCTCATAGCACAGTAAGACGCAGTGCAGTGTGTACATATTCTTTAATGCGGCATGCACAGATTTATTCATAGTGCAGTAAGATGCAGTGTACACAGATTCCTCATAGTGAAGTAAGATGCAGTGCTGCATGCACAAACTTTTCATAGTGTAGAAAGATACAGTGCAGAGTGTACATATTCCTCATGGTACAGTGAGATGAACTGCGGTGTGTAGAGATTTCTCATATTGCAGTAAGATGCAGTGCACACAGATTTCTCATAGTACTGCAAGGTGCAATGCAGCGTACACAGATTTATTTCAGTGCAGTTAACAGTAGCGCAGCATGCACAGGTTTCTCGTAGAACAGTAAGATGCAGTGCAGTGTGCAAAGATTCCTCACAGTGCAGTATGATGCAGTGCAGTGAAGAGATCCCCTCTGTAACACAAATATTGATCACATACATCCTCAGGAACGGAAGGAAAGCCCCCCAGAGGTCCCCGGATAGAAGAGCCCAGCCCGGCACAGATTCCCTCCAGGGTTATCCAGTCTATTGCTACAAACACAGCAGAAGCTGCAGACAATCTCCTACCTGAGCAGACTCTGTCCCCCTCCCTCCTGGGGCAGGGGCAGCACTGGGGCCTGGGAAGCTGTCCCTGGGGGGGTCTGAAGGTGAAGATAACTGCAGACACCTTCTCTTATATGCAGCTGGGCGAAGGGAAGTAGGGCGAGACCGAGCAGCATTCGCTTCTGGCGCTGACTCTGACCTCACTAACCCGGAAGAGGAAGGCAGGACACAGGAAAAAGAATGGGCCTTCTTAGCATTGGTGCCGGGCTGACTCTGCTGCCGCCGACCCGGAAGTGGAAACAGTGACACGCGTCCGATAGTGGGAGGAGTCAACATTTGCTGCTGGTGCCAACCCCGCTGACCCGGAAGTGAAGACGATCATACGCATCAGGTAGTGGGAGTTAACAATCAGTGCTAGTGCTGACTCTACCGCCGCTGAACCGGGAGTGGAAACGCTGCGCTCCTGACTTCCGGACAAGAAATGAGGGGGCGAGAGCCGGGGTCCGCTCAGTTAGCCGGGGGGTGGGGAGGGGTCCGCTCAGGTAGCAGGGGGGCTGGGAGCGGCCAAGGCCAGTCTGAGGTTATTGGAGGAGCCGGGCCCCTCCTAGACCAACCTTCATAGACCCTGGACCCCCTCTCCACAGACCCCGAAACCCCCCATCCATAGACCTTGATATCCCCCAGCATCAACAGACTCTGAGCCCGGGGCGGGTGGGGGGTCCGCTCAGGTAGGAGGGGGCGGGAGCGGCCAAGGCCAGTCTGAGGTTAATGGAGGCGCCGGACTCCTCCTAGAGACCAACCTCACCATCCCCCTATACTGGATCCCCATGGGCCATGAGCAACCCCCCCCCCCCCCCAGGCCCTGGGCCCTCCCATCCACAGGGTCTGAACCCCTTTGCCCCTATCCATGGTGCCTGCACCCCTCCCTATCTACGGGGCCTGAACCCCACAACCGCCAGTGCAACAGCCCTTGCAATCTCCTCTCATTATCTCACCAGAGACACATTGTAGATTAACTCGTATTATTCGTTGTGAATAAATTGCTTTTAAATTCAAGATACTGCCACGCAATGGTGCACTACAGCAGTTTTTGTTTGAAAGTTAAGTGCAGACCTTCAGTGTTGCACCTCATAAATCATAACGTTTTACGTCTTGTAATTTTGAGTATCAAAAATGTGAAAACATACCTGTAACTATTAGTTATTACCAGGCCTCTGCTGGTCGCGTCCCATTTATGCAAATAGCACAGATACAACAGTCAACTGTTGTTAAAACAGTGGGAATGAAAAATGCCTGTTCAGCTTCTCTGGACTATATCACTGAAATTAACTGTCATTAGCAGAAAGAAGTCGTTGATAGGAAGCCTCTGTCGTTTACACCACTTAACAAATCTAGTAACTCACTGCTGTGACGTAGCAATAGTTCATAACAAAACTAGTTCACCATTGTTGCTGCCTCATAAGCGGCTTCCAGGCCAGGTGACGGGACTCTCGAGTGCCTGTCAGCGCAGCGCTGCTTGTCTACTTTGACTGAAACTAGCCAGCACATCTGAAGTGGGGAAAGGATGCAGGGAAGGGGTTGGGGGTTGGCCTAGGATGGCAGGTAAGGTATTTATTCCATATTTGGGTCAAGGGGGAGAGGGTGTGCTATGTATGGCTGTCCTATTACTGCTCTGTCCCTCCATTGCAGTTGAAAGCCGGGACAGATGTTTTGGGTGCCATGCACAGCATACAATTATAAAAAGTGAAGAGTTACAGGGATGTTTTTCACTATAGGATTCCGAGTGACATCATAGACAACTCAAGCTTCATTCTCGTCTATTTGACGTCACTCAGACCACCTCAGTGAAAAACATCCCTGTAATTCACTGTAACCCGTGTATAATTCTGTCTGTTTATAATACGTGATCGTCACTGAAGCAGTGGTATAAGCATGTATAAACTCTCGAAAGAGGCTCATGTGCAGGTACTACAAGGGCACAGAAATAAGAGACCATTAGAAAGTGATTATTATCGACAAACAGAAGAATTTACTCCACACAGTAAATAATACTGTTCTGAGAAACTGGATTAGTTGCAGTTTGTGCTACAGAAATGATGTTGCAAACTGTGAAAATACTTGACCCAAAGCACACATGAGCGCCACTTCCACTGCATGTACTGAGACATAAACTCGAGAGGCAAGCGCCTAGAGGGGAAAAAGTAGTGAAAAGTGCAGTGGAACAGAGGACTTCAGAGGCAACATGTAAAAAAATAAAACATGGAGCTTCACTAATGCAAATTTTTCAAAACATTTTTTAAAATGTGTTTTTATTTTTTAATTGAAATACAACTTCACCCAGTAGCAATAACATTGCTTCGGTACCAGATACCTTTATTCCCTTACTTACCAGCCATCTGCACAGTTTATTGTTTAATATATCTTTCAAGGAAGTGATTTCGTTACCTACGCATCTTTGCCCTGGTCATACTGAATCAATCAATCGGGGGATTGTAAGCGTGCTACTCGCCCGTGAGGGTCTCGAGGCGCTGGGGGGGGTCGGGGAAGGAGGGTCACCAGATCTGTTAGCCGGAGGGCCATGTCTTGAGAGTCTTCCTGAAGGTGTTCAGGGAGGGGGCACGTCTGATGTCTGCTGGGAGCTCGTTCCAGGTTTTTGTCGCAATGTGAGAGAAGGATCTTCCACCTGCTCTGGCTCTGCGGATGTGCTGGGTTTGGGCCAGTGCGAGGCTGGAAGATTGGAGGTTTCTTTTGGGTATGTGGAAGTTGATTCTGTTGTTGAGGTATTTGGGTCCGGTGTTGTGTAGGCATTTGTAGGCGTGTGTGAGGATTTTGAAGGTGACTCTTTTCTCTACGTGGAGCTAGTGGAGCCTTCGTAGATGTTGGCTGACGTGTTCGTGCAGGGGGATGCTGAAGCAGGGTCTATTTTTTATCATATAGTACCCCAGGCCAATTCTGCCCACACCTGAGGCATGAGACCCTGATAAGCCCACACCAGCTAGCATAAAAGGAATCTGTTAGGTTGACCAAACTGTCTCAGCTGTTCTCTTTCTATGAATGGGCCCCAAAGTGTATCTCTCACACTACATCTCCTCAGCGAGGCCCAGCTCCCCTGAGGCCCCCACTCCCTCGATGTGCTCTTCTTCTCTTACACCCACGTAGATACCGCGAGAATAGCAATACCGCAAGAATAGGGAACTTCCCGAGCTAAAAGAGACATCTCACTATACGTGATGGTGGGGGCCACTTGCCATCTGTCATCTTTCATATTACTGTATCTGTTGCTAGCTTTAATGTAACTAAGACCTGCAACCTATATCTTCCTAAATGTTCCGCTTTCCTATAAAGGTTTCCCTGAAGCAACACAAATCCTGTTCAATAGATGTTCAATTTCATTATGATACATGGCCAAACATCCTGTGACCTTTTGAGAAACTTTTTGTAGCGTGTGTGGCACTTCTATTTTCTTATATATTTCCCAAAAGTGGCCAAAGTGCGTCATGTCCTATAGGTCACCTGAGAATGTCGTCATTTTGTGGTCAATAGTTAATCATTGAAAGAGTATAAAGATCTGCTCCTTAGTCCATTCGAGGGACTACCCCGCTGCAGTGACCCCTTGGGTCGCTGACGCCTGTGTGGTCTCCTTCAGCCCTCTATCTAATCATCTTTGGCTGAAGCTCTAATTTCTTATTGTACTTTGAAATTGTCTTTCTCTCTCCTCTGCATTTCCCTTATTTTAAAACATTATTGCAATTGCAAAGCAATAATGGTTGTTTCTCCTAACTTAACGTATGCATTCCTAACATTGCAGTCAAGTGTATGTTGCATTTTGAAAGTATTTCCATTGATTTAAAATATATTTGCATTGCATGAGTTTGTTCTTCACTCCAGAAATGTGTCTTTAAATGCCAAGACGTTGCTAAGACTCCCAGGCTCATTATTGAATATTAAAAAGGGTTCTTCTTTCATATAAATCAGAAAGCTATTTTTCTCTATTGTTTACACGTCTATTTTGTCATAATTTTGCAGAAGCACCCCCTCAAATTAAGCTGCCTTGGTGCAGTGCCCCTGGACAATGAAATTTCACCCTTTCATTGCCTTTAAATGTACTTTGAAATTGTAAATTCTTGCATGGTTAATTATCTCATTTAAGGGTTTGCCTTCTAGGCACTTGAGCATCATAAACATGTATTCTTGTGTTGCTATTTCTGGCTGATTACAATTGTAATTTTGAATAGTCTTTCTGGAGCTAATGAACTGATGAATATATTCTCTGCTGTGTTAATGATTTGATGAATAAAAGTGCCACTTCAACGTAAGACCTTTGTTTCACATCCGTGTTCATTATTTTTCGATAAGCAGTGTTTCTGTGGCCCGTGGCCACCACAGATGAGAAATATTTACTCTTTATCAGCTGGCAACCACGAATCCTTCGTGTGGACTGTTCCTACCTGCAGCTGACCTGGGACACTCGGCGGACTGCCCGCGGACCCCCTTTTCTCCCCACTGCCGGATACTGGGTGAGTCAGGGATATTTTTCATTTTTTTACCTTGAGTTATTCCGGTCGGTCCCTGGTATGTGGTTGTGAGGTGGGGGCTTTGGGGTCTCTCTGCTGGACTCCTCGATCCCCTGTAGTGGTCTGTCTTGCCACAAGCACCCTCTCTATGTCTGTGTGTGGTCACGACTCTCGCCTTTACTTCAGATAGGTACAGTGTCACTTTTCATTAAATACTTCTTGTGGTTACAGGTTGTTGTGGGTTTCCCTTTGGTTTTAACTTCGATCTCAGGTTTGAGTCCTGGGGATTGATTGCATTTAAATATTGTGGGTTTCCCCTCGGTTTAACGTCAACCTCAGGTTTGAGTCCTGGGGGTTGTGATTGCATTGAAATGTTCTCGGTTTGACTCCCAGTGAGTCCTGGTTATCATTGTATTGGGCTTTCTTATATTGTTCGAGGTTCAAGTCCTCAATTTTGGTTATATTGTTCGGGGTTCAAGTCCTCAATTTTGGTTATATTGTCCAAGGTTCAAGTCCTCATTTGTGGTTATATTGCAGGTTTTTGGAGGTTCAAGTCCTCATTGGTTCCCATCCCGGGTTCGAGTCCTGTGCAGGATCAGTCCTGCTGACACTCACCTGTGTGCAGGATCAGTCCTGCTGACACTCACCTGTGTGCAGGATCAGTCCTGCTGACACTCACCTGTGTGCAGGATCAGTCCTGCTGACACTCACCTGTGTGCAGGATCAGTCCTGCTGACACTCACCTGTGTGCAGGATCAGTCCTGCTGACACTCACCTGTGTGCAGGATCAGTGCAGCTGACATACACCTGTGTGCAGGATCAGTGCAGCTGACATACACCTGTGTGCAGGATCAGTCCTGCTGACATACACCTGTGTGCAGGATCAGTCCTGCTGACATACACCTGTGTGCAGGATCAGTCCTGCTGACATACACCTGTGTGCAGGATCACCCCTGCTGACATACACACCTCTGTGCAGGATCACCCCTGCTGACATACACCTCTGTGCAGGATCAGCCCTGCTGATATACACCTGTGTGCAGGATCAGCCCTGCTGACATACACCTGTGTGCGGGATTAGCCCTGCTGACGCACCTGTGTGCAGGAGCAGTCCTGCTGACATACACCTGTGTGTGGGATCAGCCCTGCTGACACACACCTGTGTGCAGGATCAGCCCTGCTGACACACACCTGTGTGCATGATCAGTCCTGCTGACACACACCTGTGTGCATGATCAGTCCTGCTGACACACACCTGTGTGCTGGATCAGTCTTGCTGACACACACCTGTGTGCAGGATGAGTCCTGTTGGCATACACCTGTGTGCAGGATGAGTCCTGTTGGCATACACCTGTGTGCAGGATGAGTCCTGGCTACCTGTGTGCTGGATCAGTCCTGCTGGCATACACCGGTGTGCTGGATCAGTCCTGCTGGCGTACACCGGTGTGCTGGATCAGTCCTGCTGACGTACACCTGTGTGCAGGATCAGCCCTGCTGATGTACACCTGTGTGTAGGATCAGCCCTGCTGATGTACACCTGTGTGCAGGATCAGCCCTGCTGACGTACACCTGTGTGCAGGATCAGCCCTGCTGACGTACACCTGTGTGCAGGATCAGCCCTGCTGACGTACACCTGTGTGCAGGATCAGCCCTGCTGACGTACACCTGTGTGCAGGATCAGCCCTGCTGACGTACACCTGTGTGCAGGATCAGCCCTGCTGACGTACACCTGTGTGCAGGATCAGCCCTGCTGTCATACACCTATGTGCAGGATCAGCCCTGCTGACCTACACCTGTGTGATGGATCAGTCCTGCTGACACACACCTGTGTGCAGGATCAGTCCTGCTGACACACAGCTGTGTGCAGGATCAGTCCTGCTGACACACACCTGTGTGCAGGATCAGTCCTGCTGACACACACCTGTGTGCAGGATCAGTCCTGCCGACATACACCTGTGTGCAGGATCAGTCCTGCCGACATACACCTGTGTGCAGGATGAGTCCTGCCGACATACACCTGTGTGCAGGATGAGTCCTGCCGACATACACCTGTGTGCAGGATGAGTCCTGCCGACATACACCTGTGTGCAGGATGAGTCCTGCCGACATACACCTGTGTGCAGGATGAGTCCTGCCGACATACACCTGTGTGCAGGATGAGTCCTGCCGACATAGACCTGTGTGCAGGATGAGTCCTGCCGACATAGACCTGTGTGCAGGATGAGTCCTGCCGACATAGACCTGTGTGCAGGATGAGTCCTGCCGACGTAGACCTGGTGCAGCATGAGTCCTGCCGACGTAGACCTGTGTGCAGCATGAGTCCTGCCGACGTAGACCTGTGTGCAGGATGAGTCCTGCCGACATAGACCTGTGTGCAGGTTGAGTCCTGCCGGCATACACCTGTGTGCAGGATGAGTCCTGCTGGCATTCACCTGTGTGCAGGATGAGTCCTGCTGACGTACACCTGTGTGCAGGATCAGCCCTGCTGACGTACACCTGTGTGCAGGATCAGCCCTGCTGACGTACACCTGTGTGCAGGATCAGCCCTGCTGACGTACACCTGTGTGCAGGATCAGCCCTGCTGACGTACACCTGTGTGCAGGATCAGCCCTGCTGTCGTACACCTATGTGCAGGATCAGCCCTGCTGACCTACACCTGTGTGCAGGATCAGCCCTGCTGACCTACACCTGTGTGATGGATCAGTCCTGCTGACACACACCTGTGTGCAGGATCAGTCCTGCTGACACACAGCTGTGTGCAGGATGAGTCCTGCCGACATACACCTGTGTGCAGGATGAGTCCTGCCGACATACACCTGTGTGCAGGATGAGTCCTGCCGACATACACCTGTGTGCAGGATGAGTCCTGCCGACATACACCTGTGTGCAGGATGAGTCCTGCCGACATACACCTGTGTGCAGGATGAGTCCTGCCGACATAGACCTGTGTGCAGGATGAGTCCTGCCGACATAGACCTGTGTGCAGGATGAGTCCTGCCGACATAGACCTGTGTGCAGGATGAGTCCTGCCGACATAGACCTGTGTGCAGGATGAGTCCTGCCGACGTAGACCTGTGTGCAGCATGAGTCCTGCCGACGTAGACCTGTGTGCAGGATGAGTCCTGCCGACATAGACCTGTGTGCAGGTTGAGTCCTGCCGGCATACACCTGTGTGCAGGATGAGTCCTGCTGGCATTCACCTGTGTGCAGGATGAGTCCTGCTGACATACATCTGTGTGCAGGATGAGTCCTGTTGGCATACACCTGTGTGCAGGATGAGTCCTGTTGGCATACACCTGTGTGCAGGATGAGTCCTGGCTACCTGTGTGCAGGATGAGTCCTGCTGGCATACACCGGTGTGCTGGATCAGTCCTGCTGGCGTACACCGGTGTGCTGGATCAGTCCTGCTGACGTACACCTGTGTGCAGGATCAGCCCTGCTGATGTACACCTGTGTGCAGGATCAGCCCTGCTGACGTACACCTGTGTGCAGGATCAGCCCTGCTGATGTACACCTGTGTGCAGGATCAGCCCTGCTGACGTACACCTGTGTGCAGGATCAGCCCTGCTGACGTACACCTGTGTGCAGGATCAGCCCTGCTGACGTACACCTGTGTGCAGGATCAGCCCTGCTGACGTACACCTGTGTGCAGGATCAGCCCTGCTGACGTACACCTGTGTGCAGGATCAGCCCTGCTGACGTACACCTGTGTGCAGGATCAGCCCTGCTGTCATACACCTATGTGCAGGATCAGCCCTGCTGACCTACACCTGTGTGATGGATCAGTCCTGCTGACACACACCTGTGTGCAGGATCAGTCCTGCTGACACACAGCTGTGTGCAGGATCAGTCCCTCCGACATACACCTGTGTGCAGGATCAGTCCTGCCGACATACACCTGTGTGCAGGATCAGTCCTGCCGACATACACCTGTGTGCAGGATGAGTCCTGCCGACATACACCTGTGTGCAGGATGAGTCCTGCCGACATACACCTGTGTGCAGGATGAGTCCTGCCGACATACACCTGTGTGCAGGATGAGTCCTGCCGACATACACCTGTGTGCAGGATGAGTCCTGCCGACATAGACCTGTGTGCAGGATGAGTCCTGCCGACATAGACCTGTGTGCAGGATGAGTCCTGCCGACGTAGACCTGTGTGCAGGATGAGTCCTGCTGACGTAGACCTGTGTGCAGGATGAGTCCTGCCGACATAGACCTGTGTGCAGGTTGAGTCCTGCCGGCATACACCTGTGTGCAGGATGAGTCCTGCTGGCATTCACCTGTGTGCAGGATGAGTCCTGCTGACATACATCTGTGTGCAGGATCAGCCCTGCTGACAAACACCTGAGTGCAGGATCAGCCCTGCTGACAAACACCTGTGTGCAGGATGAGTCCTGTTGGCATACACCTGTGTGCAGGATGAGTCCTGTTGGCATACACCTGTGTGCAGGATGAGTCCTGGCTACCTGTGTGCAGGATGAGTCCTGCTGGCATACACCGGTGTGCTGGATCAGTCCTGCTGGCGTACACCGGTGTGCTGGATCAGTCCTGCTGATGTACACCTGTGTGCAGGATCAGCCCTGCTGATGTACACCTGTGTGCAGGATCAGCCCTGCTGACGTACACCTGTGTGCAGGATCAGCCCTGCTGACGTACACCTGTGTGCAGGATCAGCCCTGCTGACGTACACCTGTGTGCAGGATCAGCCCTGCTGACGTACACCTGTGTGCAGGATCAGCCCTGCTGACGTACACCTGTGTGCAGGATCAGCCCTGCTGACGTACACCTGTGTGCAGGATCAGCCCTGCTGACGTACACCTGTGTGCAGGATCAGCCCTGCTGACGTACACCTGTGTGCAGGATCAGCCCTGCTGACGTACACCTGTGTGCAGGATCAGCCCTGCTGACGTACACCTGTGTGCAGGATCAGCCCTGCTGACGTACACCTGTGTGCAGGATCAGCCCTGCTGACACAGACCTGTGTGCAGGATCAGCCCTGCTGACACAGACCTGTGTGCAGGATCAGCCCTGCTGACACAGACCTGTGTGCAGGATCAGCCCTGCTGACACACACCTGTGTGCAGGATCAGCCCTGCTGACACACACCTGTGTGCAGGATCAGCCCTGCTGACACACACCTGTGTGCAGGATCAGCCCTGCTGACACACACCTGTGTGCAGGATCAGTCCTGCTGTTAGAATCCAGATTCTTTGGTTGGCACAGGTAGGTACTTCTATCAAGCAGGGAACCTTTCCTCCAGTCAGGTTAAGGGGTTACACTCTAACAATGACCCCTGCTCACCCTCTAGGTAGCTTGGCGCGAGCAGACAATGCGTTATCTCAGGCGTAATGGTTAAGCATTTGTGATCACATACAACAATTCAATGACACCCCCCACAAATGGACTCCACACTGGGTTATCAAAAATATACTTCTTTATGTAAGCAGACTTATGACAAGACCCAATAATGTGTAAAACGGGCCCACAATACTATTTAGATAAAGCGTTCTTGGTTAAAGCTTAGTTCAGGAGGTCTGAGCGCTTCGTGCGCGTCGGCCGGTTCGTGTGGTGGTAAGAGGCTTGGGAGCGGGGCTCACAAGCGTTGGCAGACACTCCGGGTGACGCGTGCACCTTACGGTGTGAAGGGGGCACAGTACCTTGGTCTTTGTAGAAGTTCGTCAGGGACGGCGCAGTGAATCCTCAGCGCACGTGTACGGCGCGTTGTCCTTTCAATCGCGGTGCGAGCTCCGGCTCGAAGGGGACCTCCGTTGCGGTGCTCAGGGGGACGGTGCAGACATACGATGTGCTGGCTCTTCGTTGCGGCGTTCGAGCCGTACCCTTGAGGACGGCGCCTTTGTTCTCAGCGCGATGCGAAGCCGGCAGCACGCTCCGGTGGAGAGCCACGTACCAACCACTCTGAGCCACAGCCTGCCCTCAGCAAGGGTAGGGGGGCACGCAAAGTGGCACGATGCAGAGAGGCAAATCAACTGTCACGAAGTTCTTCCTTTGCGTTGCAAGCTACGGCTCGAGGGCCTTAGTCACGGTGCTTGGGCCGGTCAGGGGGGCACAGGCTTGCTAAAGTACGCGCAGAGTTGGGAGGCGCACACTTCTCTCGGCGTCAGCCTCACGGGGAGAACAGGAGGGGAAGTCCACTGGTCCTGGGACTTCGTTCAGGGGGCAAGCTCAGCACAAGCCCTTGGAGACCTTAAACAGCACAAGTTGAAGCAAAGTTTATCAGAAATCTTTCTCCTCTCCTTCAGCAGCAAGGCAACCACTGCATGCCAATTCCCCAGGTCAGGCACAGTACTCCTACAGCTTTCCCGGTTCCTTCTCCTCAGGCAGAGGTTCGTCTTGTAGCAGGATCTGATTTCTTAGGAGCAGGGCTCCTACATTTAAACTACATTTCTTTTGTTCTCCCAGGCCAGTGGGGCCCTTGCCTAGTTCAGTCCTGTTCTGGAGCACTTTGTTTACGCGATGCAGGCTTCTTCATTCAGGGTGCAGGGCAGAGTCATCAGATGCTCCACAGGGGGCGGAGCCAGCATTGTGGTGGCAGAGCACAGTCCTATTCAGAGTCCTGGTGCGCTCCTCCCACCCATCTACCTGTCAATCGTCCTATTCACCACCAGGCTACCTAGCCCTGCCCATCTGTGTTTCCCCAGCCCTGTCACTCACGCAAGCCAGACAGCAGATACACATCACGCAGAGGCGGGCTGAAATGGTTAGGCAAGCAAAGGCCATCTTTCTAAAAATGGCGTTTGCGAACACAGAACATTAAAATAAACCTTGCTAACAGATATACTTTTATTATTCTGAGTCCAGGCATACTAAACTCGATTTTCTACCATGTTCACTGGGCCTGTTAGGATCATAGGATGTAACAATCTTAACAGCCCATTCTGGCCTATGAGAACAGGGTAGCCTTACAATAGTGAAAAACGAAAATGGCTGTAATTCACTATTAGGACATGCCACTCACATCAGGGCTTGTCCTACCTTATGCTACAACGCACCCTGCCCTTGGGCCTACCATAGGGGTGACTAACATGAAGTTAAGGGAAGGTTTAGGGACTGGCAAGTGTGCGCACTTGCCCAGTCAGCATGTCAGTACCAGACTGCACGCTGGTTCTGCAATGGCAGACCTTAGACACATTTTACCAGGCCGCTTCTGTGGGTGGCACAACCAGTGCTGCAAGCCCACCAGCAGCATTTGTATTTACAAGCCGTGGGCACTCCTGGTGCACTTTACTGGGGTCTGACAGTAAACCAAATAAGCCAATCATGGAATCCAACCAACATATACATTTTAAATAGGGAGCACTTGCACTGTGGCACTGGTTGGCAGCGGCACAGGGCTCTGAGCAGCCAACACCAGCAAAATACATGAGGCACAGTGACAAAAAGTGGAAGGGAGACTTACGCCAAGGTGCCAGGTCTAACACGTGTCCCCTCCAGCTGAAAAGTGGGGAGAACTACCCTACCCCAGGGAGTTCCTCATCACTAAGGCGGAAAAATCTGGACAGACCGTCAGCATTGGCGTGATCTGTACCAGGGCGATGTTCCACCATGAAATCCATACCTTGTAGGGAAATGGACCCCCTCAACAGCTTTGAATTCTCACCCCTCATATGCATCAACCATCTGAGGGGCCTGTGGTCTGTCTGAACCCGGAAGTGAGTCCCAAACAGGTATGGTCTTAGCTTCTTCAGTGCCCAGACCACAGCAAATGCCTCACGCTCAATAGCACTCCATCTCTGTCCCCGTGGAAGTAACCTCCTGCTAAGAAAGGCTACAGGTTGATCTAGGCCCTCCTCATTAATCTGTGAAAGAACAGCCCCCACACCATGCTCTGAAGCGTCTGTCTGAACGATAAACTCTTTGGGAGCCAAGAGCACGGGCGCCGTGCACATAGCAGCTTTCAGGGCCTCAAAAGCTTTCTGACAGGTGTCAGTCCAAATCACTTTCCTGGGCTGCTTCCTAGAAGTCAGCGCTGTCAAGGGGGCAACAATGTTGCCATACCCCTTGACAAACCTCCTGTAGTACCCGGTGAGACCTATGAAGGCTGCCACCTCTGTCTGGGTTTTGGGCGACTCCCAATTCAGGATGGTTTCTATCTTGGGTTGAAGGGGCGCCACCTGACCGCTCCCAACCTGGTGCCCCAAGTACACCACGGAACCCTGCCCGATCTGGCACTTACTCGCCTTGACCGTGAGGCCTGCCTTGCGCAGCGCCATCAACACTTCCCAGAGGTGGCGCAGGTGTTCTTCCCAAGTGGATCTGAACACTGCGATGTCGTCCAGGTAGGCTGCGCTGAACGAATCCAGTCCAACCAACACCTGGTTGACCAACCTCTGGAAGGTGGCAGGGGCATTCTTCATCCCAAAGGGCATGACCCGGAACTGGTAGTGCCCATCTGGGGTGGAAAATGCTGACCTCTCTTTGGCCCCATTGGTCAAGGCGATCTGCTAGTACCCAGACGTTAAATCAAACGTGCTGAGGTAGTTGGCAGCCCCAAGCCGATCTATGAGCTCATCAGCTCTGGGGATGGGTTGTGCGTCAGTCCTGGTGACTGAATTGAGTCCTCTGTAGTCCACACGGAACTGGAGTTCGGGTGTGGCTCCCGGCGCGGCAGCCTTTGGGACCAAGACCACTGGGCTGGCCCAAGGACTGCTGGAGGACTCAATTACCCCGAGAGCAAACATCTTGGAGACCTCCTCCTTGATGCAGGCCCTTACCCTGTCAGTCACCCTGTAGGCCTTGTGCCTCATGGGTGTACTATCCCCAGTGTACACATCATGGACGCACCAATCAGTGAGACCGGGAACCAGGGAAAACAGATCAGAAAATTGCCCCAGCAATTGGCGACAATCATTCTGTTACTCAGGGGTCAGGGCGGAAGAGAGGATGACACCATCCACTGACCCATCTTGCTCCTGGACTGACAGGAGGTCAGGAAGAGGCTCGGTCTCCTCTTTCATCCCAGCATCTGTTGCCAAGAGCATGCCCACTGGGGACCTCTCCAAGTGGGGCTTGAGGCGGTTGACATGTAGGACCCTTAAGGGGTTCCAAGGAGACTTCAGGTCCACCACGTAGGTAACAGGACTCTTCACCTCCACCACCTCAAAGGGACCGGTCCACTTATCCTGGAGCGCACATGGCTCCACGGGGGCCAAGACCCATACCTTTTGTCCAGGCTGAAGCTCTACCAGAGTGGCATTCTGGTCGTACCACCGCTTCATCTCCTCCTGGCAGGCTTCCAGATTTGCCTCAGAAAGTTGCCTGAATCGCCTAGCCTGATTCCTGAAGGCCAGCATGTAACTATATACATTCTGGGGAGGTTTCCTTGGCGATTGCTCCCAGCCTTCCTTGACCAGACTTAGAGGTCCTCTCACTGGGTGGCCATACAAGAGCTCAAAGGGGCTGAACCCTAGAGACTTCTGTGGCACCTCACGGTAAGCAAAGAGAAGGCATGGTAAGAGGACGTCCCACTTAAGCCTCATGGGTCCTTTTAGGCCCATTATCATGCCTTTGAGGGTACGGTTGAATCTCTCAACCAACCTGTTTCCTTGGGGGTGGTAAGGCGTGGTGAACTTGTAGGTTACACCACACTCTTGCCAAAGGGATTTCATGTATTTGGACATGAAGTTGGTACCCCGGTCAGACACCACCTCTAGAGGGAATCCCACTCTGAAAAAAAGTTCCCATCAGTGCACGTCCCACCACGGGGGCCGTCACTGTCCTCAGAGGGATGGCTTCCGGGTACCGGGTGGCATGGTCCACCAGGACCGGGATAAACCTGTTGCCCATGGCTGTCCTGGGGTCCAGTGGCCCCACAATGTCAATCCCCACTCGCTGGAATGGGGTACCGACCACAGGGAATGGCTGGAGTGGAGCCTTCTGCTTCCTTCCACTCTTTCCACTTGCCTGGCAAGTCTGACCTGTCCTGCAGTGAGTGTCTGAACTCCTGCGCATTTGAGGCCAATAAAAGTGGGTGACAAGCCTTTCAAAGGTCTTGTCCTGCCCCAAATGTCCTGCCAATGGCACATCGTGAGCCAGCCCCAGTAGGAAGGCTTTGAAGTCCTGGGGTACCACCAGCGCACGAGCTGACCCAGGCTCAGCAACCTTAGGCTCTGTATATAGGAGGTCGTTCTCCCAGTAAATGAAATGTGACCCAGACTGATCACCTGCGGCCTGGTCTGCAGCCTGCTGCCGCATACCCACGAGAGAAGGGCATTTTTTCTGCGCCTTACAAAAGTCCTCCCTCCAGGGACCTCCTTCCTGCTGCCAATGGGTCAGCTGAGGCAGGTCTCCAAGTTCACCTATCTGCTCCCCGGTAGGCTCCAGGGCATCCCCCTCAAGGTCTGCTTCCTCCTGGGCTTTGGGAATTTCAGGGGCCGGTTTCCTGCGCCCCCTGCCTCTTCTCTCTAAGGCCGGTCAATGGGCCTCCCTCTCAGGCTCCAGGACCTCTTGAGAACCTCTACTTGCTGCCATGGATCGTCTGGTGACACACGCCCAAACCGGCATACCCAACATCTCCAGGTGAGCACTCCGCTCCACCTTAGCCCAAGGTCTGCTCTCCAAATCGTTCCCTAACAGACAGTCTACAGGCATGGCGGGCCTCACAGCTACCTGAAGAGTATCAGAGACCCCCCCCCCCCCACTCAAAGGGAACCTGAGCCACCTTGCAGTGACTCTCTGTGTTGTCAGCGGCAACAACTGGATAGAATGCTCCTGGGACGACCTGCTCTTGAGACACCAGGTGACACTTGACAGCTGTCACAATGGCTCCTGTATCTCTCAGAGCTTCCACTCTATGCCCATTTATGGTCACCCACTGCCTGTGTTTTTTAGTGTTCTCAGGCATTTGGGTTTGGGGGACCACTTCACAGTCCCCTAATGAGACAAGGGACATCTCTGTGGGACTCCACCCACCTTGGACACCATTCTCCTCCCCCAAGGCTACACTAGCCACCTGCCGGGGTGGATCACCAGTGGGTGCTGGTTTACCAAACAAAGGATATTTTAAATCAGAGGCATAATGCCCTATGTTGCCACACTTGTAACATTTGATGGGCTCCTTCTGAACAGGAGGACCTGTCAGGGCCCCGGTCGGTTTCTGGGGTGGGGGAGTGTGAGCGGGTTGGAAGGATTACTCAAGACACGACGTCTAGTCAACGAAGGTTTTATTTTAAGTCTGTCTCTTTTACTCGAAGCAGCCAGATTGTAGTAGCCCGGTAGGAGTGCTGAAGCCTCAACGGGGATATCCCTCTGTCTCGTCGGGGTGATTTCGGTTCCAGGGTCAGACCTCTATGGCGTACGTCTCCCGGCCAGATGGGGAACGTTGAGGACTCCGGATTGCCGTCAACCCAAAAGAGAGACATAAGCAGAGGCTTGGGTCAATATACAGTCCCTTCCACTTTATACACACAGGGCTCGGGGGTGAGGAAAACACTCTGGTGCTCAAGTGCCAAGAGGTAACCTATGTCCGGGGTGCATTGGGGATCAGTGCAAGTGAGGGAGGGGGTATGCAGCTCTTCTATATACAAGCGAGACGGTGAGCGGCGTTACTTCTAGTTTTCCGCCTTCTCCCGCCTCCCGACCCAACCCGTGAAGCGGTCACGTACCTGGGTCAGCCACGCTCCTCCGTGGGCGCGGCTCGGCGATACGTGGTTGCGGAGTCCTTCTTTCTCCGACTTCTCCTCCTTCGGCGTACCACCTCGATTCTCCTGGCGTTCGCGTTCGCCGTGTTCTCTCTCTCGTCCTCCGATCTCCTGTTCTCCCGCTCCGGTGTTCATCCACACTCTGCGATATTCCTCTTGCGGTCTTATTGGTTGCTGGTGTGTGGCGTCAGTATATGGGGCGGGGTTGTCTGGGAGTGAATCCCAGTTAAAGGGGAAGGCGTCCGTTGCTGAATCCTCTATTCGAGAGGCTGTCCACTCGTCTTCCTGCGGAGTAGAAAGCATACGGTCCATGAAATCCCGAGCCTCCCACCACTCAACCCCTTGTATACTGTCTTCCCCGTTCTCCTTGTGACAGGGAGGCTGAGAACCTTTCCCTTGGTTCCCTTGGGGATTGCTTTGGGGCCTTTTGGGAACTCCCTCTGGTTACCCCTGTCCCCCACACTCTTCTGCTGGGGACCCTGTCCACCATTGGCGGAATCTCCCACGTGACCCTTGTGGACCCTGGTACTGACCCAGCGGTCTGCCTCCTCAGCAAGCTTCCTAGGGTTAGTCAGCCTACTATCAATCAGGTGTTGGCGTAGCTCAGGAAAACAATTACTGGACAAGTGCTCCCATGCCATTAAATCAAGAAGCCCTTGAAAATCATCAACCTTGCTACCCTTCACCCAACCATCCAGTGCTCTGCAAAAAAAAGTTACATACTCCACATACGTACTGTTAGGAATCTTTGTGCAACCCCTGAACCTTTGTCTATACAACTCAGGGGTCAACCCATACCTAGTCATCAATGCTGCCTTCATATGGGGATAAGAATTATAAACATCTGAAGGTAAGTCTAGCAGTGTGTCCCGCCCCTCACTAAGGACCCGTCCCCACAACCCCGCTCCCCAATCTTTCTCAGGGACCCAGTGGGAAGACATGGCTACCTCATAGGCCTTGAACCACTGCCCTATGTCATCATTCTTAAAAAATTTCTTAACCACATCCTTGGGTATGTACACCCGTGACTCTGCCTGCACTGACGGTGTGCTGCCACCAGAGGGAGTAGACTCTAAACTTTTAGCCTTCAGATCCAATTCCCTCAAATTCATTTCATGCTCCCTTTGGATTCTTCTCTCTTCCAGAGCCAGCTTTTTGCTTTCTAGCTCCAGTTGCCCATTCAACTTAAGTTTTGCCATCTCCATTTCATGCATCCTGGTTTCTTTTCTGTCTGCCAAATCTCCTGGCGACAGGCCTCTTCCAAAACCCCTGACTCTTTCTGCTGGTTCAACAACTACCACATCTCCAGGTGCCCTCGACTCAATCTAGGCCCTCAGCGCCTTGAGTAGATCTGCCTTGAGCTTACATCCAACAGTGGGGACTTTGAACTTTTTACAGAAGCCCTTCAGCTGGGCCTTGGTGTAGCTCTCTAGTCTCTCCTCTTCCCAGTCAGCATCCTCAATTTCAGAGACGACAGATGCTGCTCTCTCCACAATGACTGAATCAGGCATGGTTTCTTCCAACAATGGCGATTTCCAGCAAAACGAAAATAAAAAAAGTATGTGGCTACGTTATGGGTCTGAACTCACTATGTGGTGTCTCAAAAAACTGCTGTACATAAATCACAAATGCAAATTCAGAATCCTCACCGCTGACCACCAATGTTAGAATCCAGATTCTCTGGTTGGCACAGGTAGGTACTTGTATCAAGCAGGGTAACTTTCCTCCAGTCAGGGGTTACACTCTAACAATAACCCCTGCTCACCCTCTAGGTAGCTTGGCGTGAGCAGACAAGGCGTTATCTCAGGCGTAATGGTTAAGCATTTGTGATCACATACAACAATTCAATGAAACCCCCCACAAATGGACTCCACACTGGGTTATCAAAAATATACTTCTTTATGTAAGCAGACTTATCACAAGACCCAATAACGTGTAAAACGGGCCCACAATACTATTTGGATAAAGCGTTCTTGGTTAAAGCTTAGTTCAGGAGGTCTGAGCGCTTCGTGTGCGTTGGCCGGTTCGTGTGGTGGTAAGAGGCTTGCAAGCGGGGCTCACAAGCGTCGGCAGACACTCCGGGTGACGCGTGCAACTTACGGTGTGAAGGGGGCACAGTACCTTGGTCTTTGTAGAAGTTCGTCAGGGACGGCGCAGTGAATCCTCAGCGCGTGTGTACCGCGCGTTGTCCTTTCAATCGCGGTGCGAGCTCCGGCTCGAAGGGGGCCTCAGTCGCGGTGCTCAGGGGGACGGTGCAGACGTACGGTGCGCTGGCTCTTCGTTGCGGCGTTCGAGCCGTACCCTTGAGGACGGCGCCTTTGTTCTCTGGCGTGATGCGAAGCCGGCAGCATGCTCCGGTGGGGAGCCACGCACCAACCATACTATGAGCCACAGCCTGCCCTCAGCAAGGGTAGGGGGGCACGCAAAGTGGCACGATGCAGAGAGGCAAATCAAGTGTCACGAAGTCCTTCCTTTGCGTTGCGAGCTACGGCTCGAGGGCCTTAGTCACGGTGCTTGGGCCGGGCAGGGGGGCACAGGCTTGCTAAAGTACGCGCCGAATTGGGAGGCGCACACTTCTCTCGGCGTCAGCTTCACGGGGAGAATGGCGGTTCTCAAAGGAGGGGGTCCTTCGTTCAGGGGGCAAGCTCAGCACAAGCCCTTGGAGACCTTAAACAGCACAAGTTGAAGCAAAGTTTATCAGCAATCTTTCTCCTCTCCTTCAGCAGCAAGGCAACCACTGCAGGCCAATCCCCCAGGTCAGGGACAGTACTCCTACAGCTTTCCCGGTTCCTTCTCCTCAGGCAGAGGTTCGTCTTGTAGCAGGATCTGATTTCTTAGGAGCAGGGCTCCTACATTTAAACTACATTTCTTTTGTTCTCCCAGGCCAGGGGGGCCCTTGCCTAGTTAAGTCCAGTTCTGGAGCACTTTGTTTACGCGATGCAGGCTTCTTCATTCAGGGTGCAGGGCAGAGTCATCAGACTCTCCACAGGGGGCGAAGCCGGCATTGTGGTGGCAGAGCACAGTCCTATTCAGAGTCCTGGTGCGCTCCTCCCACCCATCTACCTGTCAATCGTCCTATTCACCACCAGGCGACCTAGCCCTGCCCATCTGGGTTTCCCCAGCCCTGTCACTCACGCAAGCCAGACTGCAGATACACATCACGCAGAGGCGGGCTGAAATGGTTAGGCAAGCAAAGGCCATCTTTCTAAAAGTGGCGTTTGCAAACACAGAACATTAAAATAAACCTTGCTAACAGATATACTTTATTATTCTGAGTCCAGGCATACTAAACTCGATTTTCTACCATGTTCCCTGGGCCTGTTAGGATCATAGGATGTAACAATCTTAACAGCCCATTCTGGCCTATGAGAACAGGGTAGCCTTACAATACTGAAAAACAAAAATGGCTGTAATTCACTATTAGGACATGCCACTCGCATCAGGGCTTGTCCTACCTTCTGCTACAACGCACCCTGCCCTTGGGCCTACCATAGGGGTGACTAACATGAAGTTAAGGGAAGGTTTAGGGACTGGCAAGTGTGTGCACTTGCCCAGTCAGCATGTCAGTACCAGACTGCACGCAGGTTCTGCAATGGCAGACCTTAGACACATTTTACCAGGCCGCTTCTGTGGGTGGCACAACCAGTGCTGCAAGCCCACCAGCAGCATTTGTATTTACAAGCCCTGGGCACTCCTGGTGCACTTTACTGGGGTCTGACAGTAAACCAAATAAGCCAATCATGGAATCCAACCAACATATACATTTTAAATAGGGAGCACTTGCACTGTGGCACTGGTTGGCAGTGGCACAGGGCTCTGAGCAGCCAACACCAGCAAGATACATGAGGCACAGCGACAAAAAGTGGAAGGGAGACTTACGCCAAGGTGCCAGGTCTAACACCTGCTGACATACACCTGTGTGCAGGATCAGCCATGCTGTCATACACCTGTGTGCAGGATCAGCCCTGCTGACCTACACCTGTGTGCGGGATCAGTCCTGCTGACATACACCTGTGTGCGGGATCAGTCTTGCTGACACACACCTGTGTGCAGGATCAGTCTTGCTGACATACACCTGTGTGCAGGATCAGCTGTGCTGACACTCACCTGTGTGCAGGATCAGTCTTGATGACACACACCTGTGTGCAGGATCAATCTTGCTGACATACACCTGTGTGCAGGATCAGTCCTGCTGTCATACACATGTGTGCAGGATCAGTCCTGCTGACATACACCTGTGTGCAGGATCAGTCCTGCTGACATACACCTGTGTGCAGGATCAGTCCTGCTGACATACACCTGTGTGCAGGATCAGTCCTGCTGACACACACCTGTGTGCAGGATCAGCCCTGCTGACATACACCTGCGTGCAGGATCAGCCCTGCTGACATACACCTGTGTGCATGATCAGCCCTGCTGACATACACCTGTGTGCAGGATCAGTCCTGCTGACACACACGTGTGCAGAATCAGCCCTGCTGACACACACCTGTGTGCATGATTAGTCCTGCTGACACACACCTTTGTGCAGAATCAGCCCTGCTGACATACACCTGTGTGCAGGATCAGTCCTGCTGACATACACCTGTGTGCAGGATCAGTCCTGCTGACATACACCTGTGTGCAGGATCAGTCCTACTGACATACACCTGTGTGCAGGATCAGCCCTCCTGACATACACTGTGTGCAGGATCAGTCCTACTGACGTGCTGGATCAGTCCTACTGACATACACCTGTGTGCAGGATCAGTCCTGCTGACATATACCGGTGTGCAGGATCAGCCCTGCTGACATACACCTGTGTGCAGGATCAGTCCTGCTGACATACACCTGTGTGCAGGATCAGCCCTGCTGACATACACCTGTGTGCAGGATCAGCCCTGCTGACATACACCTGTGTGCAGGATCAGCCCTGCTGACATACACCTGTGTGCAGGATCAGCCCTGCTGACATACACCTGTGTGCAGGATCACCCCTGCTGACATACACCTGTGTGCAGGATCACCCCTGCTGTCATACACATGTGTGCAGGATCAGCCCTGCTGACACACAGCTGTGTGCAGGATTAGTCCTGCTGACATACACCTGTGTGCAGGATCAGTCCTGCTGACATACACCTGTGTGCAGGATCAGCCCTGCTGACACACACCTGTGTGCAGGATCAGCCCTGCTGTCATATACCTGTGTGCAGGATCAGTCCTGCTGACATACACCTGTGTGCAGGATCAGTCCTGCTGACATACACCTGTGTGCAGGATCAGTCCTGCTGACACACACCTGTGTGCAGGATCAGCCCTGCTGATACACACGTGTGTGCAGGATCAGTCCTGCTGATACACACGTGTGTGCAGTGTTAGAAAAGGTAGACGGACCGGGAGGGTCGGCCGGGGTCAGGAGGAGAGGTCTCCGGGGAGAACCGTCTCCAGCGCTCGTACAGACAAGTAACTTCCCCCCCCCACAGACAGATACCACACACGGATAAGGTTCAGTGATCTTTATAAGCACTTATTAAGGTACGGTTGAATGGTACAAGGAGGTCTGGACTCAGGGGTCCCCTCGACTCGAGTCTCGCAAGGTAGGAAAGGGGGTAGCGGGACAGTCTGTTTACCAGTCAGGTAGTTCGGATGAGATGATGCTCACAATCCTCGAGCTTGATGGTTTAGGTGGTACGGGCCGCGGCAGCGCCAGCAGGTCCCGGTGATGATGGTCGATGTACGGTCCGCGGCAGCGCCAGCAGGTCCCGGTGAAGATGGTTGTTACAACGGGCCGCGGCAGCGCCAGCAGGTCCCAGGAAGATGGTCGATGTATGGTCCGCGGCAGCGCCAGCAGGTCCCGGTGAAGATGGTTGTTACAACGGGCCGCGGCAGCGCCAGCAGGTCCCAGGAAGATGGTCGATGTACGGTCCGCGGCAGCGCCAGCAGGTCCCGGTGAAGATGGTTGTTACAACGGGCCGCGGCAGCCCCAGCAGGTCCCAGGAAGATGGTCGATGTACGGTCCGCGGCAGCGCCAGCAGGTCCCGGTGAAGATGGTTGTTACAACGGGCAGCGGCAGCGCCAGCAGGTCCCAGGAAGATGGAGATTGCAGAAGGCCGCGGCAGCGCCAGCAGGCAGAACGATGGATCACAAGAGCGGGCTACGGCAGCGCCAGTAGACCGTCAAGGCTGAGTTCACTCGGTGTCTCTCGACTCCAGGATACAACTGCCTTCCTGCTCCGGAGCTGCCCCAGTTAGAGGGCTGGTGCCCTTTGATGTCCGGACCCTTGCACTTGGAGGTCGGAGGGCCCGGGATGAAGGTGTCCAGACACCCAGCAGGGGGTGGAGCCAGTGCCTGGGGGAGCTGGGGGCGATCGGCACCTGGCGAGGGAGAGCCTTTGACACCTCGTTCTCCCATTGACCTGCCAAGTTATCCGCTCACCTCCTGGGTGGATGGTGGTGCCGGGATGTCGGGGCCGGCCAGGCCCGGGGTTGGGGTCGGGGTGAGGCCACGCGGCCGCGTGGTGCAGGGCCCAAGATGGAGGCTTGACCCGGCCGGGGAAGCCGGTGGGGCTGGACCCCGTGATGAGTAGTGGTCCGAGGGCAGAAGATCCGTCGGGGGACGGGGTACAGGTGCTTGTCGCGGGGGTATGCCTGGTGGGCCGGAGCTCGGGCCCTGTCGTGCGGGGACGGAGCAAGCCCTCTGTGTGGCCTGTCCAACATGCGTCCCCCCCAGCTGAAGGCGGGGAGAGTCACCCATCTCCTTGGGGACTCTCTTCGTCGAGGCGGAAAAAGCGGGACAGGCCATCCGCGTTGGCGTGGTCTTGGCCTGGTCGGTGCTCCACGGTGAAGTCCATTCCCTGCAGGGAGATGGACCAGCGCAAGAGTTTTGGGTTCTCCCCCCGCATCTGCATCAGCCATTGCAGGGGTCGATGGTCGGTTTGTACCCGGAAGTGGGTACCGAAGAGATAGGGTCGGAGCTTTTTGAGGGCCCACACTACTGCAAAGGCCTCCCTTTCGATGGTGCTCCAACGCTGTTCTCGGGCCAGGAGACGTCGACTGATGAAGGCCACCGGCTGGTCGTGACCTTCGGGGTTCAACTGAGAGAGGACGGCCCCGATGCCGTGGTCGGAGGCGTCGGTCTGCACCACAAATTCCCGACTGTAATCGGGGGCCTGGAGCACAGGGGCGGTGCACAGGGCGGCCTTCAGCTTCTCGAAGGCCGCTTGACAATCAGGAGTCCAGTCAATCCGCTTCGGTTGGTTCTTGGACGTGAGACCCGTGAGGGGCCCCACGATGCTGCCGTAGTCCTTCACGAACCGCCTGTAGTAGCCGGTGAGCCCCAAGAAGGCTCAGACCTCGGTCTGGGTGACGGGGGGCTGCCAGGACTGGATGGCCGCAATCTTAAGTTGTAGGGGGGCCACCAGCCCGCTCCCCACTTGGTGCCCAAGGTAAGTCACAGACCCTTGGCCAATTTGGCACTTGCCGGCCTTAATGGTGAGGCCGGCCCGCTGGAGGGCTTGTAGGACCTCTTGGAGGTGACGGAGGTGGTCGGACCAGTGGCGGCTGTAGACAGCGATATCGTCCAGGTAGGCAGCGCTGAACTCTTCGAGCCCCGCCAAGACCTGGTTCACAAGGCGTTGAAACGTGGCGGGGGCATTCTTCATGCCAAAGGGCATGACCTTGAATTGATAGTGGCCATCGGGGGTAGAGAAGGCTGACCGGTCCTGAGCCCTGGGTGTGAGGCCAATCTGCCAGTAGCCCGCGGTTAGGTCGAAGATACTAAGGTAGCGGGCGGCCCCCAGCCGGTCGATCAGCTCGTCTGCTCGGGGGATGGGATGAGCGTCGGTCCGGGTGACAGCGTTCAAGCCCCGGTAGTCGACGCAGAATCTCAGTTCAGGTGCGGTGCCGGGGGCAGCGGCTTTGGGAACCAATACAACCGGACTGGCCCAGGGACTGTCCGAGGGCTCGATGACCCCGATCGTGAGCATCTTGGCCACTTCCTCTTGTATGCAGGCCCGTACCCGATCTGGTACGCGGTAGGCCCGGTGTCGGACAGGGGGACTGTCCCCGGTGTCTACGTCGTGCAAACACCAAGGGGTGACCCCGGGGGTGAGGGAGAACAGGGCAGCGAACTGCAGCAGGAGGTTCCGGCAGTCCTGGCGTTGCTCCGAAGTGAGGGCGTCAGAGAGCCGGACCCCGTCCACGGAGCCGTCATTCTCCTGAGTCTTCAGAAGATCCGGGAGGGGTTCGGAGTCTTCCTCTGCCCCACTGTCCGTAGCCATCAGGAGGCTGAGTTCTGAGCGCACAAAGTGTGGTTTGAGTCGGTTGGTGTGGAGGACCCGAAGGGGGTTCCGGGAGGTCCCCATGTCGATGAGGTAAGTGACGGGGCTTTTGCGCTCGACCACTTTGAAGGGCCCCGTCCACTTATCTTGCAAGGCACATGGTTCGGTGGGGGACATCACCCATACCTGCTGACCAGGCTCGAATTCAACGGAGGAGGCGTTGTGATCATACCACCTCTTCATGTCCTCCTGGCTGGCCTCGAGGTTCGCCTTGGCCATCTCCCTGAAGCGCCGGGTCTGGTTTCGTAGGGCCAGGATGTATTTGAAGACGTCTGGAGGGGTTGTTAGGGGGGCCATCTCCCAACCTTCCTTGACTAGGCTGAGGGGCCCTCGCACAGGGTGCCCGTACAGGAGTTCGAAAGGGCTAAAACCGAGGGACTTCTGGGGAACTTCCCGGTAGGCGAAGAGGAGGCACGGGAGTAGTACATCCCACTGGCGACGGAGGGGCTCTTCCAATCCCCCAATCATCCCCTTGAGAGTGCGGTTAAAACGCTCCACTAGTCCGTTCCCTTGGGGGTGATAGGGGGTCGTGAATCTGTAGGTGACCCCGCATTGTTGCCAGAGGGACTTCATGTATTTGGATATGAAATTTGTGCCCCGGTCGCTGACGACTTCTCTGGGGAAGCCTACCCGGGAGAAGATCCCCATTAGGGCCCTGCCAACCACCGGAGCTGTCACGGTCCGTAGGGGCACCGCCTCGGGGTAGCGGGTGGCATGGTCCACTAGCACTAAGATGAACCTGTGTCCTTGTGCCGTGCGGGGGTCCAGAGGCCCCACAACGTCTATCCCCACCCTCTCGAACGGGGTGGTGACCACAGGGAAGGGTTGCAGAGGGGCTTTCAGCTTCCGACCACTCTTCCCGCTGGCTTGGCATGTGGGGCAAGATCGGCAGTGGTTCAGGACGTCATTCCTCATTTTTGGCCAGAAAAAGTGAGTCACTAGGCGACTGTACGTTTTGTCCTGGCCCAGGTGTCCAGCCAGGGGGACATCGTGGGCTAAGTTGAGCAGAAAGTCTCTGAAGCGGAGAGGTACCACCAGAACTCGACTGGCCCCCAGCTCGGCGATTCTTTGCTCGCTGTAGAGCAGGTCGTTATCCCAGTAGACCCAGTGAGTTCCGGTGGCGTCCCCTGCGTTTTGGGCGCTGGCTTGTTGGCGGAGTCCCTCGAGGGAGGGACAGGTCTTTTGTTCCTGGCGGAACTGTTCTTGGGTGGGCCCCCCTTCCTGACGCCACTGAGCCAGATCCGGAAGGTCCTGGGGTTGCGCGTCCTCTTCGGTCGTCGGGTCCGGGAGGCCGGCCTCGCCGTTGCCCTCTACTGGGGCGACCGGGGGCGGAGGTGCTGGCCATTCGGGTTCTTCTGATCGGGGGGCGGCACGGGCAGCCATGGACCGGGTGGTTATGCAGGCCCAGTCCGGGAGGCCCAGCATCCCCAGGTGCTCTCTTCTCTCGACGGTGGCCCACGGGGAACTCTCGAGATCATTCCCCAGGAGGCAGTCCACGGGGGCATCGTCCCGGACCGTCACTTTCAGCAGGCCGGAGACCCCTCCCCATTCGAATGGGACGCAGGCCATTTTACACATACTCTCAGAGTTATCTGCCGAGCGGACGGGGCAGAGAATGTTCGGCAGGATCTGCTCGGGCTTCACCAGGTGACAGCGGACGGCCGTCACACTGGCGCCGGTGTCACGCAGGGCCTCGGCCCTCTGTCCATTGATGGTCACCCACTGACCGTATTTCCTGGTGTTGGCGGGTAGGGGAGCCCGCGGGACCATGTCTCTTCCCCCTAAGCATGCCAGGACCATGGCGGCCGGTTCCCACCCTTGCTGGGCCGGCTCATACTCTTCGGGTTCCTCCGATAATCGCTCTTCCCCCAGGGCGGCGGCCGCTACCTGGCGGGGCTTGGGTGTTTGGTTTAGCGGGCAGCTCGGGTCATTGGCGTAGTGGCCTAGTCGCTGGCACCGGTGGCACGTGACGTTGGCTCGGAACCCAGGCCGCAACGGGGGGTTGCCCCTGCCGGCCGGAGGCGGGGTGCTGGCCACGGGTGTTGCTGGCAAGGCGTCTCTCCCTCGACCCTGGCCCCCTCCTCCTCCCCGAGGACGGTGCTGGCCTTGGCTGCTTCTGTTCTGGTCGTGTGGCCCTTTCCGGCCCACTCGGGTGCTTTCCCATCGGTCGGCTTCGGCGGCGAGCTGCCGGGGGTCAGTCAGCTTACTGTCGAGGAGGTGCTGCCTGAGCTCGACAAAACAGTTGTTTGACAGGTGCTCCCATACCATAAGGTTGAAGAGTTGTTCGTAGGTGGTGACCTGACTCCCCTTGATCCAACCCTCGAAGGCACGGCTGAAATAGTTCACGTATTCTACCCAAGTTGTACCTGGGATCCGGGTGCAATCTCTGAACCTCTGGCGGTACATCTCGGGTGTGAGGCCGTAGCGGGTGAGGAGGGCAGCCTTCATGTGGTCATAGGACGACATTTGGTGATCTGGGAGCTGCAGTAGGGCATCGCGACCCTCGTTGATAAACCTCCCCCAAAGTCCGGCTCCCCAATCACTCCGGTCGATCCGGTGGGAGGTCATGGCGATCTCATAGGCTTTAAACCATTGCTGTATGTCGTCTTCTCGGACATATTCGCGGACAACATCCTTGGGGATATGGACTTTTTTCTCAATTGGCCCCGGGGTGTGTGGTCGCTCAGGCACCCCCAGTTCCTTATTCTGTTTTCGCAGTTCTATCTCCGCTAGTCGGCGCTCGTGCTCGAGCGTTATCTTTTTCTCCTCCAGCTCTCTCTGTCTCTGCTTCTCTTCTCGTTCATCTCGGAGCCGCATGTGCTCGAGGTTGAGTTTCTGTTCAGCTAACTTGAGTTCCCCATCCATCTTGAGTCGTGCCATCTCCAACTCGTGTAATCTGATTCTGTCTCTTTCTCGGATCTCCTCCTGTGAGAGGCCCGTTCCCCGCTCCTCGGGAGCCGTGGCGTTCCCCTCTGGTGTGAGGCTGTTTTGGTCTGGTGTGACGCTGCTTTGGTCGGAGGATCCTGCGACCCCAGTTTCTGTCCATGACTCAAGGGCGCGCTTTAGATCATCCTTGGTACTTAGGCCGGTGGTAGCAATGCCAAGTTCTATGCAAAATTGTCTCAGTTCGCGGTGGTTGTATTCTTCTAATTTCTCCATTTGGAATTTCTCGGTGGGGCTGCTATCTTTGGTCGACATCGTGTTTTTGTCGTGGGGTGAGCTACTCTCTGTACGATTACGCGTTGATTCGGATCGCGCCGCTGGCCACCAATGTTAGAAAAGGTAGACGGACCGGGAGGGTCGGCCGGGGTCAGGAGGAGAGGTCTCCGGGGAGAACCGTCTCCAGCGCTCGTACAGACAAGTAACTTCCCCCCCCACAGACAGATACCACACACGGATAAGGTTCAGTTATCTTTATAAGCACTTATTAAGGTACGGTTGAATGGTACAAGGAGGTCTGGACTCAGGGGTCCCCTCGATTCGAGTCTCGCAAGGTAGGAAAGGGGGTAGCGGGACAGTCTGTTTACCAGTCAGGTAGTTCGGATGAGATGATGCTCACAATCCTCGAGCTTGATGGTTTAGGTGGTACGGGCCGCGGCAGCGCCAGCAGGTCCCGGTGATGATGGTCGATGTACGGTCCGCGGCAGCGCCAGCAGGTCCCGGTGAAGATGGTTGTTACAACGGGCCGCGGCAGCGCCAGCAGGTCCCAGGAAGATGGTCGATGTATGGTCCGCGGCAGCGCCAGCAGGTCCCGGTGAAGATGGTTGTTACAACGGGCCGCGGCAGCGCCAGCAGGTCCCAGGAAGATGGTCGATGTACGGTCCGCGGCAGCGCCAGCAGGTCCCGGTGAAGATGGTTGTTACAACGGGCCGCGGCAGCGCCAGCAGGTCCCAGGAAGATGGCCGATGTACGGTCCGCGGCAGCGCCAGCAGGTCCCGGTGAAGATGGTTGTTACAACGGGCCGCGGCAGCGCCAGTAGGTCCCAGGAAGATGGAGATTGCAGAAGGCCGCGGCAGCGCCAGCAGGCAGAACGATGGATCACAAGAGCGGGCTACGGCAGCGCCAGTAGACCGTCAAGGCTGAGTTCACTCGGTGTCTCTCGACTCCAGGATACAACTGCCTTCCTGCTCCGGAGCTGCCCCAGTTATAGGGCTGGTGCCCTTTGATGTCCGGACCCTCGCACTTGGAGGTCGGAGGGCCCGGGATGAAGGTGTCCAGACACCCAGCAGGGGGTGGAGCCAGTGCCTGGGGGAGCTGGGGGCGATCGGCACCTGGCGAGGGAGAGCCTTTGACACCTCGTTCTCCCATTGACCTGCCAAGTGATCCGCTCACCTCCTGGGTGGATGGTGGTGCCGGGATGTCGGGGCCGGCCAGGCCCGGGGTTGGGGTCGGGGTGAGGCCACGCGGCCGCGTGGTGCAGGGCCCAAGATGGAGGCTTGACCCGGCCGGGGAAGCCGGTGGGGCTGGACCCCGTGATGAGTAGTGGTCCGAGGGCAGAAGATCCGTCGGGGGACGGGGTACAGGTGCTTGTCGCGGGGGTATGCCTGGTGGGCCGGAGCTCGGGCCCTGTCGTGCGGGGAGGGAGCAAGCCCTCTGTGTGGCCTGTCCAACATGCAGGATCAGCCCTGCTGATACACACGTGTGTGCAGGATCAGCCCTGCTGATACACACGTGTGTGCAGGATCAGTCCTGCTGACATACACCTGTGTGCAGGATCAGCCCTGCTGACATACACCTGTGTGCAGGATCACCCCTGCTGACATACACCTGTGTGCAGGATCACCCCTGCTGACATACACCTGTGTGCAGGATCACCCCTGCTGACATACACCTGTGTGCAGGATCACCCCTGCTGTCATACACATGTGTGCAGGATCAGCCCTGCTGACACACAGCTGTGTGCAGGATTAGTCCTGCTGACACACACCTGTGTGCAGGATCAGTCCTGCTGACATACACCTGTGTGCAGGATCAGTCCTGCTGACATACACCTGTGTGCAGGATCACCCCTGCTGACACACACCTGTGTGCAGGATCAGCCCTGCTGTCATATACCTGTGTGCAAGATCTGTCCTGCTGACATACACCTGTGTGCAGGATCAGCAACGATCATGTAAACAAAAAAGGATTGGCAAATGTCACATTACATCATAAGTGTTTACAACCTACAATAAGCATTGATAAATGCCACAGAATAGTACAAAACCATACTACATTGCAATCTTGTAATAATTCTCAACACTAATGTATCCACACATATGGAGTGCTGGTGGCACGGGGTGGGTTTCAAACAGAGTTATATCAGGGCGCTTTGTAGAAAAGCGCGTCATTGGTACGGGGTGATTTTAATACTGCCTTACGATTCATGACAATGAGTGTAATGCTTGGGTGCCTGGTGTGAGTTTTGTCAGTTGGGAGATGGGCTGAGCAGCTAGCAGGCTCCTCCTGGTGGGGCTTACTGTAACTTCTACTTATGGACTTAATAAACTACATCAAACTCAACTCAGCTACGTCTCTCCTGAACACGTGGGGGCCAGCCCACTACACTGTGCCAATACCTGTACGTAAACAAAAGCCAAAAATAATTTTAAAAAATTCCAAAATGGGCGACAGTGGACTAGAATCCCCCCCCCCCCCCCCCCCCCCCCCATCATGGGCAGCTTCTTGTTTCTTAAAACGCATCTCTTAACACAGTGTTTTTCTGTATAAGAAAAAACTTTTCCAAGACAGCCACTGGTGGGTCATGACGAATGGGTGGGTACTTTTGTTTAATAATTGTTTATTGGGTTTTCTAAAAATAATTCAAGCGCCATGTTTTTACTACATTTCGAATATAGTAACAAAAGAGAAAATTGAATGAGAAGGAGAGTGGATATAAGGGGGAAAATTCATGGGAGAAAGTAATTTAAGTGAGAGCAATGGCTAGCATTCGGCTACCTACTTCCGTAGTATGTTCGACAAACTTAAATATGACCCCTCTTCACTTTTTATGGGAAGCAAGAAAATAGAAAAGGAGACAACAGTGAAAGGAGTTCACCATTAGTCCTACTTGGCATCTGTTCATTGAATAGAAGAGAGTCTATAACACAAGTTATTGAGTCAATGATGTCACAAAAGAGCTCCAAACAGAATCGAAGCTGTGAGTTCGGTCCTTCGTCTAATAAATGCTGTGCTTGTGATGCTGCTGTTCCCACCCCTTCATGTCCTTGCAGGAGGAGAGGGGGGGGGGGCGCTGCCTCCTTATCTAAGGATACGCCTCTTAGCCACCGCTAAGGCCCGGTTAGTCCATCTTCTCAAATAGTCAGTAATTTGAGATAACAAAACAAAACCGTGCTTTTCCTAAACTTCTGGCCTGGTGTTGGGTAGGGAAAGCCACTGTTCTCCCAGATATTCTTTCTAAAGTTAGTTTGCCATTTATGTTACGAGTGAGTTGTCTCCGTGGTCTGCAGTGCAGATCTTCAAGCGGCACACCGCATAAACCAGGGATAACCTCTTGGAAATGACCCCTTTTTTAGGTCGAGCCTACAGCAGCGCATGCGCTGTTGCTCGATCTTATGTAAGTGGGATTTTAAAAGTGCTTCCCACTGTCTTTTGCTGGCCAAATGCTTGAGTTCACGCGCGCGTGAACGCGCACAGCTGCCAGCTTTCTGATTACTTTCACTTGGAGCGCTGCTGCGTGCGCACCACTTGTGTTCGTAAACCGTAAAGGCACAAACCATTGAAAGTTTCCCCACATCAAATCCCTACAGGCGAATTGTACTTGTTTGTGAATTTATACAAAAAAGATCTTCTTAAAACATTTTATATTCTTACAGTAAAGGATATACTGATATTTATATAATAAGAGGAAATATTAAGGTACTGTATTTGACTCATTCATGTTTTGCCTTATTTCGCTATTTGAATTGTTGGTTTAATCTAAATGGATAGAGCCTACCAAATATTTGGAACTATACTTTAGTGGGGAGAAGCTGTTGGACTGTCTCGTCCTTGAATTGCGCTGCGTGCAGTAGAACTTGGCCCCATGGCATATTATCCCTTAAAAATGCGATGCTAAGTACTGGTAGTTTAACATTGTCTGTGGCCGTCATGTGGACTTAAAACTCCAAGACATCAGCTCGCGCACCTCACCTTAAAAACAAGCATTGGCAAAGCCAGCCCATCTGGCTTTGCTGTCAACCTCTCTGCGTTGTCAGTCCTTTTTTTTAGGCAAAGTGAAAGACCAAAATACAGTCACCTATGGTGAAGGTAGCTGTGATATGTGAAATGCATTGTTCGTGAGGGAATAAAAAGCCCCGGGTTGACGTGTCTTCCTTGCTTGGTCATGCAGAGTTAGAATAGTGTCATGGAGAGGTGGTCTTTTTAGCATTCCTGTCTGAGCTGCTTTACCTGCTTGTGTATTTACTACAGCAGGGCTGTGCTGCAACCAAACCCATTATGAGGCTCAATCTTACAAAACTTTCAAAAACTATTTTCCGAGCTTGGGATGTACTTGTATACTAGTTTGGGAAGATCCCCAGCCTTAGTCATACATCATAGCAAATCGTAAAATAAACACGTATTCGCACGCCCGTAATAAAACGCACATTTGCCCTACTCACAAATAATGTTACATTTCTTAAACCTCTTAAATCTACACCAAAAGCACGGAGGACATTCTATGGTCCTACGTAACGTTGGGAATTAAAACCTGTTGGCTATGTATTTTCCTTTTATAACGTGGAGCACTAGGGGTTAAAGGAAAATGCTATTGGCTACCTTCACTGTAAGTGAATGTCAATGCTTGTGTTGTCGTGCACTCCAAGTGAAAGATCAGTCTTTCAATTGGACTGCGTGACAAAACAAGCATTGACAAAGTAAAGAGGCTTACAACCAATACCAGATCGATTGACCTTGTCAATACTTGTTTTTAAGTGAGGTGTGTTGGCGGCTATCCTGGAGACCGAATAAATGCACCTCCAAACGCATTTTATCCACGTCACAGCCCATGTTAAAATGCTAGTAATCTGAATACATTGAGGGGAATATTCATTCAGCTGAGCATATCAGAGCAAGTTGCACGCCCACCTTCCTTCCATTGTACCTGCTAGCCACAGAAATATTACAAAACTATGACCCCGTTTTGTGTAACAGCAGTAGCATGGTGATAAATGTATTCGCCCCCATAGCTGTCTAGTGTTGTGAGATTTTTAAGTTAGCTACTTGATAAGGTAACCAATTGTGGATAAATAAGTAGGCGATACCTCATATGCTGTAAGGCGATATGCCCTCTCCTTTGTGTTTCAGCTGTTTAAGATGTATTAATCATGGACGTACATGGGGCGATTTAGGAGGTCAGGGAGCCTAATTCAGGAGTGCAGTGGAACTTTTCACGTTTTCCAATTCTTTCTGTCCTGTAAGCGCAACCGTATTTTTCTGTGCTTCTACCCGAAATCCTTGTAGCTAAGCTGCCAGTGTCCCTTATTCTCGCTGTCTCTGTCCCAAGGACCTCACGACTATTTCATTTCTTCTGTGCTGTTTTTAAAGTTAATAAGTCGTTATTAATCTTCATCCTGATTGATTCACGACGTTCAGCGACTTCCTGAGACATTAGAACCCCAGAGGCGGATTTAAACAGCTACCTATGATTCTACCTTAGAGGTTCTGCTTAAATTTACGAACTGCTAATTTATCAATTACATGTCATTAGTACAACTCCATGTCATCTGGTGGTTACTGTGTTCATTTCCATGGCGACGAGCTGGGGGTTGGGACCTACCGGTACACATGCAGGGAATTAGGAGCTGGAGGCAGTGCAGACGACAAGACCTTCCTTGAGGCATTCTGCGGGACATGAACAGTTAACATTAGACAACACAGGGGTGAGCTTTGTGACGGTTTGTAAACTTGCTTTCTAGCTATGGCACCCCAGACATCCTTACGTCAGTCATACCTCTCTAGTCCTCATCGTGATATTCAGTCAACAGGTTGTAATTTCAGCTTAGACTACCCAGTGGTTAGTCAAGGTGCCTCCTAGGTGGGTTATAATGCAATCCACAATTTTAATGCCATAAATCAGGTTTACCAAAGGCCCACCTCATGACTGACTGGGTCTTTACTGTGGCTGCAGCCAGGCACTGGAATATTCTGCCATTTTCTGTCCTCTCTTAGTCTAGATAACCTGATGTCATTTCGTAAAATGTTAAAAAGCTGACACCAGTGCCAAGAAACCCTATTATGGTGACCGCTGCGCTCTACAAAATATAACAAGCATTGGCATAGCCAATAGGTCCGCTTTTGGGACCTTAGAAGTATTTAGTTATGCAGCACAATATCCTTGGTGCAACAACAACAACTGTTGCATGGCTAAACACTTATAAGGTCCCAAAGGCAAGACCTATTGGCTATGCCAATGCTTGTTCGTATTGGTGACTTAGATTAGAGGTGAGGGGCACCTAGAGTTTCGGAAGAAGACAGTGATCCGGTTACATATACTTTCCCTTGTTCCTTTCTTCTAGCTAGCATTGGTCACATAGTATTTCAAACAATTTGGTTTTATTGTCTGTCAGCATTGTCCATTCAGTCCTTCCAACATGCCTACTTGTCATCGATTCCAAGTGCATTATTGTTTCTGATCAGTGCCTGTAAAATGCCATTGATTCCTAACAGTTTGTGAGTGGTTAGCCAGGGTTACTTAGTTTCCTTTAGTGTTAGTTGTGGGGTCCAGCCATGGTGGCCAACTGTTGTACAACTACTCGATGGCCCATCCTGTTTCAAAAGCCCCTCTATTTTTACCCAGTCAGGAGTATTCAGTTCCCCAGGCTCAGCTCTCCCGTGCCGCTGCACCACTCTGCTTCCTCCCCTTTTTACTGAGTGCTTTTTCCTGCTTTTCCCTAATTTTTCACTGCTTCTTCTTGTTTTTTCCCCCTCATTTGCTGCACATGCTCGTTGTTCCCGCCTAGCTCCACCCATTGCCTCTCAGCACCACTCCCATTCTCCTTCCTCTTCCCTGTTTTTCGGAGTGCTTTCTCCTGCTTTTGCCTCGTTTTTCTCTGCCTGTTCCGCGAAGCAGCTAGCAAGTCCAGCGCCTGGAGACACTCACGGGTGATTTGCCGCTCTTTATAAATCCTGATTGATTGCAGAAGAACTATGCCAGGGGCGCTCAGTGATGTGCTTTGTAATAGAACTCCATGTAGGGTGCCAAAGACCTCCTGAGGTCGTAGCCACCTGTAGCATGGAAATCTTTAAGCAGGGTGTTGAGAACCTCCGAGATATCCTTTCCTAATCTGGTCTGCTCACTGCAAGAAGGATTTAACGAAGTGTTGGAGTGTGAGCTTCCTGAAGCTGTAGTTGAACTTCGTTACTAAGCATAATGTTTATTGTTCTCTCTTCCCCTGATGGACAGATGCAGTCCTGTCAAGCATACAAACTCGCTTGTGGTCAGGTCTATCAGCTGCCAGATGTTTCTCAAAACCACTGTTTCCATATTCTTGCTACTGTGGACTCATGGATACATTATCATTAGATGGGCCCACTTGAAGGGGTTTTCTGAAATCCCGGTATGGATATACGTTCAGCAGTAGAGCTCCTTACCATACATCCTGAAAAACAGCCACATTTTGGAATATTCCAGGTCACCTTGCTAATAGAGAAGATAATCAAACAGTATTCCAGGGGGGGGAGGAGCCTAGCGCTTGACCAAGATGGCCGCGTGAGCCCTGAGCTCCCGCTACCCTCGCGCCCTCCTGCACTTATCCTGTCCTAAATCCTGATTTTCTTGCACGGAATCCTGCAGATGAGTCACAGCTGGGGCGACTGACGCTGTCCGGGCGAAGATCGCCCACCGGGGACCGAAGTTGTGCATGGCGGAAGATTGCGGCCTACCTCCGAAGGATGCCAGGGGCTTGCGTTGGCAGGATGCCCGGCCACTTATTGAACAACAGCGGCCCTGGGAGGTGTGAACTGACGGACGGATGCCGCTGCACTTAAACTTTCGCTTTCTCGCCCTTTGTTTGCTCTGGCTTGGGAGCGCTTCACGCATATCCTCCTATGTCTGGAGGACTTCCACTCGGTCCTGACTGACTGTTGTAGTCCTATTTGACCCTGTTTCCTCTAGCTGCGTGAGGGACGTCCTTTGGCAATTGATTGTCCTGCTGTTCGGGATGTCGACCAAATCGGAGGCGGACAGGTCGAAGTCTAAGACTACCCGGCGGGGAGGCTATACCCAATCTAACAATATGGATCGTTATGCCCAGCAGAAGGGGTCGCCTGGTGGATTGGGACAGTCGCTGGAAGCGCAGAAGGCCGATTCATCCCCTGCCTCGGAGCTATCGCTGCAGGATATCAAAGGGGCGATAGATGGGATGCAATCTTCGATTGGGCGACAGTTCGAGACCCTGGCGCACAAGGTGGACATGATTCTGATTGATGTCAACTTGATTCGCGCGGACCTGGGCAAAACCAATGAGTGGGTCAAGTCCCTGGACCTCAAGACCACTGGTCTCGCGGACGATGTCTCGGAACTTCAGGCTGAGGTTCGTAAGTTACGAACCGCGAGTGACCTCTCCGCCCGCCGGCTCGAGGACTTCGAAGGTCGGGCCCGGCGCAATAATGTGCGCCTTATTGGGGTCCCGGAAACTTCAGAGGATCTCTCCGTGGATTTACTCGTCGAGGATTTGGTGGTGAATCATCTTGCGCCTAAGGGCCTCAGCAAGTTCTTTGCGGTGGAGCGTGCTCACCGAGTGCCTGGAGGACGGCCTAAGGTGGGAGCCCCCCCGCGACCGATTGTAGCCCGGATCTTTAATTTTCGGGATCGAGATGCTATCCTGCAAGCATCGAGGGTGACAGGCCCGGTCCCTTTTCAGAACGCCTCTGTGAGTTTTTATCCTGACTTCACCCAGATGGTGCAGAAACAGAGGCAGAGTTTCCTGGGGGTGAAGCGGCGGCTCAGAGATATGGACCTGAAGTATGCCATGCTTTTCCCCGCCAGGTTACGTGTGGTGTATGAGGACCGGACTTTCTTCTTCGAATCACCGGACATGGCAGGGGACTGGTTGGATGCGCTCCCTCGGCGGCAGCCCGGCCGGGACAGCGTGGACGGAGCGGAAGGCGATCGTGATGGACAGAAGTGATACCTCCGGTGTTGGCACGTATTGACTCAGCCCCGGACAGTGACTCGCACCTTCCTGCAGTAATGGGAGGGCGGCGGGGGGAAGATAGGAGCTCTTTCCTCCCTTGGGGTACTTTTTGTAGATTTGTTTTTGATAGGGCGACAGGCACACTGCAAGTTGGGGGGGCTTTGTAAGCTGACGCAGGGGTGCAGGGAGGGGGGGGGATTTGGGATGTTGGGGTTGTTGTTGGGGGGTGTGTTTTTCTTTCTTGCAAGGCGTAGCAATTGTTGTCAGCATTGTCCGATCGTGGTTCTCCGGGGGGGGGTGGAGGTCTCTTTGTGTTCGGGGATGGGGGATAGGGGCTTAAGCATAATCAGCTGGAATGTTAATGGCTTAGGGGATCGTATTAAACGGGGGATAGTCCTGCAATTCTTGAAACGGACCTCGCCAGATGTGGTCCTCCTGCAGGAGACCCATCTTATAGGGAATACGTGTTATGCACTCAACAGAAAGGGCTATAAATTCATTGCTCACTCGGGGTTCTCCTCGGGCTCCAGGGGTGCGGGCATACTTGTTAGAGCTTCCCTACCATTCGAGGTTGATTCCACCATTGCTGATGACAGGGGGCGCTTTGTGGCTGTGGCGGGGAGATGGGAGGGCAGAACGTTGGTATTGGTTTCTGTTTATGTCCCTCCTGCCCTGCAGGCCTCCACGTTTGCTGATCTGGGCAAGGCCTTGTTGGAACTCCCCGAAGGGATGCTGGTGGTGGGAGGAGACTTCAATGCGGTTGGTTCTGGAATGCTTGATAGGTGTCCGCCCAGGGACACCGGGGGTGCTCAGAAGTGGCTTCCCGATTTTATAGACACTTTTGGTCTGGTAGACTGTTGGAGGCTACGGCACCCCACTCAGAGACAATATACCTTCCATTCCGGGGCCCACGGGAGTCTCTCCCGGATTGATTACTTGCTCACTCTGGCTGCGCACGCCTCTTTGGTATCTGAGGCTAGGCACCTGGCGCGGGGCATTTCTGATCATTCACCGGTGTGGGCCCGCTTGACTATTGGCCGGGTGGCGGGGGGCAGGGTGGCTCCCATTAACCCCTGGTATTTTCGTGACCCCAAGCTGCGCAGTGCGTTGCTGAAGTCAGTTGACCGCTATTTCCAAGAGAATCAGGGTTCAGTTGAATCTGCGGTGTCCTTGTGTGAAGCTTTTAAGACTGTATTGAGGGGGGAGGCCTTTTCCCTGGTAGTGGCCGCCAAGCGGCGGAGAGATGCCGAGGTGACGCAAGTAGAGGACGAGATAGCGGCTTTGGAAGTGGCCTTGGAAGAGGATGTTACACCGGCCACACTGCATAATTTGAGCTTGAAGCAACTGGAATATAGGGATCTGGTGACGAACGCTGCTAAGACCCTTCATAGGGAGCAGCAGGGTCGACTGTATGATGTCGGCGATAAGGCCGGGAAATTGCTGGCGTGGCTGGACAAAAAAGAGCGTGTCAATCGAGTGGTGCCGGAGTTGTCTACCGATGGGGGAGAGGTTGTTACTGACCCTGACGGTATAGTTCAGTGTTTCTCGGACCATTTTCGTACGGTATACACCTCGGTCTCGGATAGGCCGACTGAGGATTTGTGTGACCTGTTGCGGGATATCGCTCTGCCCTGCCTTTCTGCCATTGATAGGGATGACCTCGATGGAGATATAACTGTCGACGAAGTGGCGGGTGCTATCCGCGCGTTGCGCTCCGGTAAGGCTTCGGGCCCAAATGGTTTGCCGGTCGAGCTGTATAAGCTGCATCCGGATAAGTTGGCTCCTCACCTGCGCGCCATGTTCGTGGAGGCGCGGGTGAATGGGTTTCTTCCGCTCGACCAACGGCTGGCGACGATTGTGGTAATACATAAAGACGGTAGGCCCCGTGACAAGTGTGGCTCCTATCGGCCGATATCACTTCTCAATGCCGAGCCGAAAATCCTTGCTAAGCTCCTTGCTAACCGCCTGGTCCGGGTGCTTGGCGACTTGATCCACCCGGATCAGTCGGGCTTTATCCCGCACCGTGACACTGCACTGAATCTTAGACGCCTTCATGGTGTGATTGCCAGGACGGGCACGATGCGGGAGCCGGCTGTTGTGGCGTCCCTCGATGCCACGATGGCCTTTGATACGGTGGAGTGGGAGTACCTGTGGGCTGTGCTAGCCAAGTTCGGCTTTGGGCCTGGATTTGTGGGCTGGGTGAGGTTGCTCTATGAGGGACCTCTCGCCAGCGTCGTGGTGAACGGGCGGGCGTCGGCACCGTTCGAGCTCGGGAGAGGCACCCGGCAGGGCTGTCCCCTGTCGCCGTTATTGTTCGCTCTTGAGCAGCTGGCGGCGTGGATACGATGGCACCCGGACATACGTGGGATTCGCTGGTCGCCTGACCACGAAGACCGTATTTCACTTTACGCCGACGACAATCTGCTATACCTCGCCTCGCCTAAGAAATCTCTGATAGTGGTTTGTGACGTCTTGACTTCTTATGGTAGAAACTCTGGTCTTGTCATTAATTGGGGGAAGTCATACTTGTATGTCCTGTGTGGTGATGTCCCGCCTGTCCCGCGCAACTGCCCGCTCCAGGATAGCCCAGCAGGGCTTTTTGTATTTGGGGATCTATATTTCCATCGATCCCATTTTGCGATACGAGAAGAACCTGCTCCCTCCCTTGGCGCGTCTGCGGCGGGACGTGGCGGGCTGGCGGCGGTTGCCGCTTTCCCTCCTTGGCCGTGCCGCTCTGTTCAAGATGATGTCTCTTCCCTGTTTCCTCTATGCCCTGCAGAATACTCTTGACTGGGTCCCGGCCAGTTACTTCCGTGAGGTTGAAAGCCACCAGCGCGCGCTATTGTGGGAAGGGCGTCCGCGTATAGCGATTGCTAAGTTAACGCTTCCGTGGTACGACGGGGGTATTGCGCTTCCGGACATCCGATGTTCTTACTGGGCCACCCAGTTGAGTGCAATTAACCATGGTGTATATGGTCCGGCGCTGAGCCCTGGTTTCGCCATGGACCGATGGTTGCTACGTGGGGGTAACTACTCCAGAGCGCTGTATTCGAAGTCGTTAGACTTAACCCTAACGGGGCCCACCAGGGTGGCTGTGCATGTATGGAAGGTTGCGACGGATTCACTGGGCTGGAAGGGTAAGCTTACCCTCGCCACCCCTCTGTTTGACTCCGATATTCTGGGTAAGCTTTGGCATACAAAAGGGTTTGAGAAATGGGACCTGATCGGCATATCCAGGGTTGGAGACCTCTTGGTTAAGGGTAGGATAAAATCATTCAAGGAGCTGCAGAAGGAATATGAGCTGGGGAGCACGGAGTTCTTCCGATACGCTCAAGTGTCCCACGCCTTGCGGTCAGTTCTTGTAGAAGGGGAGAAGGTGCCTGAGTCCTCTCCGTTAGAGGACCGGATCCTGGATGGCCATATGCCAGAGAGTACGATCTCGCTCATTTATAAGAAACTTGTTAATGTTCGGACAGATCTTCTTCTAGGGTTACGTGCTCAATGGACCAGGGATGGCCTTGAACTAGATGACGAGGACTGGCAGTACGCAGTTTCCTCTCCCAAAGAGGTTGCGATCCCCGCGCACCTGCGGTTGGTGCAGCTTAAAATACTCCATAGGGTCTACGTGACGGGGCCCAGGCTGGTCCATATGGGTTTTTCTGAGGAGGGCTTATGTAAGAGAGGCTGTGGTATGGTGGGCACCTTCCTACATATTATTTGGGAATGCGGTGCGATTATGGAGTTTTGGAGGCGCATCCACGAGGTGATGGGGGAGGTGACGGGTATCGTCATGCAGCCTGAGGCGCGGTGTTGTCTTCTGAATGTTTGGGGTCCTACTGACCACGATGCGGCACAGACTCAGTGGGTGACCCTGGGTAACATGATTGCCAAGCGCGACATTGCTCGTCTGTGGGGCTCTAATGGGCCTCCTACATTGACAGCATGGATGGAAAACATGGATTGGAGCATGTTTAGGGAGAAGACAGTGTATTGTGCTCGAGGGCGCCCTCGGAAATGGCACTCTGTATGGGGGCGCTGGAACCAGTACAGAGGGGGCATATGCATGCCCCCGGACCCGGATCCGCCCGAGGAGCAGCTTTCCCCTTAGCTTTCTTTCCGGCTTTGAACTTCTTACTGATATGTGTATGTCTTCTTGAGTCTCTGACTTCCCCTCCCTTCCCTTACTACAGATCTGTGCCTGTTAGACGAAATGGGGCTCGCTTCCCCTGATGAGAACCCCTTCTGGTGCTTACAGTACTTATCGCCTTGCTTGTGTTTAGGTTTGGATTTGTGTTGATTTAAAACAGAACCTTCGATTCTCCTGTCATTGGAATGTTGACGCTAGCATGTGTTGTGTTTTTAAAGCTGCCGTACCTCCGGGTTGTCGGCTGAATAGCTGTGTCACTGATCTTACAGAATAAAGGTTTTTACAAAAAAAAAAAAAACAGTATTCCAGGAAGTAAAGTTTTGGATCAGAAAAAGAAGGGGAGACGGGGCAAGCTTGTCGGGTGCCCCAATGAGTATTGAAATACTCTGACCTCCATCCATTGCATGTGCCTGGCACTGGTGAGCTTGTAAAGCCATTAGATTTTTTTGTATAAATCTTTCTTTGAAGCTGGCCTCGAGGGAGGATGAAAAAAAGGACGTGGCCAATCAACCCTGTCAACTGTTTTCTCAGGGGGTCGTAGCTTGGACACTAAGTGGGATGGACGCAGATTTCTAATGCTTTGTGTCGTTAACCCACTGACGGATCTCCCTGTGACAAAGTACTGAAAGTTTGGAACTGAAGAAGGTCATTAGTACTCTGTCTCCATCTAGTGAACTGTCATCTCGTTTTTCGCCAGCGACACCATGCCATTTGTATATTTTAGTCAGTCACAGTTCATTCACAACCCACAACCGCAATTTTATATTTTGGTGTGGCATTTAGTTTTTGGATATCCCGTTTCCTTATCATAGAGGAAGCACTTTTTTCTCTCATATTTTTTTAGGCAGCCCTATCACTTAATATCACTTAATATCTAGCCATTTCTGAGGCTATTAGGGATTTTTTTGAGTACCTTTTACTCATTGTTTTGGACTGCCATTTTCTTCTCTGCTTCAAATACAACTATGGGGAGAAACAACATCGCCTTTCAGCACTGGATTCTGTCTCGCGACTAAGGTACTGTTGCTGTTTAATATTGTATCTTCTAATCTATAATTTACACAGAAGGCTAACACAGATCTTATTCTGCTCAGTAATGCCTTTCAGCTTCTTAGAATCTTCTCACAAAGTACTTACTGTAACTTCTGAAACCCCCCATTTTTTGAAGACCTATTTTTTATTAAGACTGCATAGGTAGGGTACCTTATTGGAAACCTCCTGACACAGCATCCTTGTTTGCATTTAAGTGTCCTAGTGCCTCACAAGTCTCTTTAATTAAAAATACAGATCTAATAATGTCATCTCAAAACCCTGAATCGCCTCTTGTGGTTATCCCTAGAACACAAAGTCAAATAAAAATGTCTTTTTCTACAAATAAAAGACCTTCAAAGGATCCACCGGTGGAATCTTCACCTATCTCAACGGAATTAATACTGGAAGAAATACAAGCTTTAATAGCATTTAGGGAAGATACTAACATTTACATGGTTTTGAAGACAATTTATCTTTTATAAACAAAAGATTTTAAGAGTTAAATAAAGAATTATTGGCATTCAGGATACTGCTATTTAAATAAACACATTGCAAATGGAAGTCAAAGACTTTTAAAGGCACACTGAAGGTCTCAAAAATAGAAATCACAGGCACAACATGAGGTTTATGGATCACCAGATAATGTGAAAGGTTCTAATCCCATCATATTTTTAAAGCATTTATTCCAAAAGTTCTGAATTTGCTTCCTTCTAAGGCCTTGAACATACAAAGAGCTCAAACTAGGCCCAATGTCTGTTTTTAAACCTAGAAGTGTCATCATCCTGTTTGTGGAACATACTGAGCTCCTCAGTGTGCTTAATGCAGTCAAAATAAAGAAACAAATGACATGGTCAACTCATATACTTTATTTTTCTCAGAATGGGGCTAAAGTTAAAGCAGAAGGCGATGCGTTCTCGCCCCAGAGACATATGGCAGCCATTTGTAAGTTGGTTGGGGACTGTGGATACTGCGCACATTTAGGTGTGGCCGAAATGTCATTCTGCCACGCTGTATGAGAGACCTGGGGGGGTGAGTGGCCGCCCACGGGACGAGTTCTATAATAGATGGCCATATGTGTTGATTAATTTTGATTCTAAAGATCCGGATGGGTTACTGGGCCGAATGTGTAAAATATTATTGCACTGTACCATGTTTAAAACTAAATGCAACAAGACACCATCACCAAAGAAATGCTAATAACAAGTCGCATCAGCTACTGCTTCACCACTGTTTTTTCTTTCTTATTTTCTGACGGACTGAACTGTATTACGCTACTGTGTAGGAAATGCCATTGTTCTGTATTTGTTTGAAAATGCAAATAATATATATTTTTTTAAATAAAAAAAAAAGTTAGAGCAGAAGGAAAATTTTTTGGATCTTCGACCACAACTAAGAGCTACAAATGCTAGATTTGGTCTTAATAATCTGTGTAGATTTAAGGTGACTTACAAGGATGAACAGTAACATATGACCATCCCTCAAAACCCAAGAACTTTCTACATAACTGTAGAGAAGAATTAATGGAAACGGCATTGTTATAATATGTTTTTCCTTTGTTAAATTTGTTCTTATGATTTTTTTCACACTTGTTATAACTTGATGGTCTTTATTTTTTCATTGTAGGTACTCTCTTCACATTAATATGTATTTAAGGTGTTACGGCCATCTAGAGTGGTGTTGTGTTAATCTCTGTCCCATGGTTCCCCTACTCCCCTTGACCCAGCAGAAATTGCTTTATAGGTATGCCTTTCAGTGGTCATTTCCAAGACTTGTACTCTTTTTTTCTGAGTGTTATTTGTTTTTTTGTATTCTTCCTGTTTTCTCTTTTCGATCCTCTGTTGTCTTTCTATTTTGTTTCACTATTTTTGTCGGTATATACTCATTTCTTAGTTTGGGATTATCATATGTGTCCTTTGTTACATTTCTCATATTATTGAATGCACAGGTCCATCTTATTTTCACATTTATTTAAATAACTCAGAGCAATATCATAGAATATTAAGGGTTTAGGTAACCTGATTAAGAGTCCTTTCACATTTGCCCAGATTACATGCTGACATTGCTCTCATGCAAGAGGCCTATTTATCGGCTGCCTGTATCGTTTTGCCTCTCTTGTGTTGTGCTGGTAGGGAGTGACCTAGACCACAGCCCCCAGGTCTCACTGCGGCTTGGAGCAGCCACTGCTGCACGGACGCGCCTGGAGGCGCACAGAACCACGCCAATGCTCCTGCAGCATGGGACGCCCGGCTGCCTGCATTTTTTTGCCTTTGCTGGTGGAGAGTGACCCGCAGCACAGCCCCAGGTCGCACTGCGGCTTGTAGCCGCCACCAGTGACCGAACGCACTGGGAGGCGCACAAAACCACGCCATGGCTCCCGCAGCACGAGACGCCCGGCTGCCTACATCGGTTTGCCTCTGCTGTGTTGTGCTGGTGTGGAGTGACCCGGACCACAGCCCCCAGGTCTCACCGCGGCTTGGAGCCGCCACCGCTGCATGAATGCGCCAGGAGGCACACAGAACCACGCCAGGGCTCCCGCAGCACGGGACACGCCTGGGTGAAGCCCGGGCCAAGGGTGGGCCCGTCTGCGCCCGTCAGAGCCCTGAGGGGGCCGGGCTGGGCCCTCTATTTTGCCTTGTTATCTGGTGCCCTGGTCATCTGTCGGCATCTTTGAGGTTGCTGCACAGGGATCCAGAGAACTGCAATCCAAGTCTCAGATACCTACAACATGGTCCATCCAGGTCTGGAGCCATTAGACCTCCACGCACCAAGGTAAGACCTACAGAGGCACTACATCAACTATACCAGCTGGCTTTTGTTTTTCTCTATTGTTTGTTACATAAACTGTGAGGGAAAAGGACAGACGCTTGAAACAACGTTAAATCTTCTACCTGCATCTACACACTCACAGAGTTGGGAGTCATGGGGAAACGTAAGACACCTCAACCATGGACTGCTTCTTACAGAGAGCGGTGGCGGTTCTTGATAAGGAAATTGAATTGGTGGTCCACCGACTCTCTTGGTCTCTGGTGAATCATTTACACCCACCAGTCTCCGCTCCTGCATGTGGTTTACAGTGGTCCCCGGTGGGAGCTGAGTTGGTAGCTATTTCCGCAACCGACTGACCATATAAGTCAAGGACCAGGCATTCTCAGGAGAAATGAAGCCCAGGTCACCGCCACCGAGACGCAAACTGGTAGTGATCAGTTAAATTTGGGGCCTACGCCAGGACATGAGACGCCAGCCCAAAACTAAGCCTCTCGATGGGACGCACAGGAGTGGCGGTCTCAAGGGGGGCCGGACCTGGGGCCAAGCGCAAGTGTTCCACCCCAGGGGTCAGGGAAAAATGTCACAAAGTGGATATTCCAACGTCCAGCACCCAGGGTGTAGTTCCCGTCTCGAAAGACGATCTGGCGCCACGCTTGAAGCATGTGTGGGCTCCCTTGATCGTCTGGACTCCAAATTGGAATAAATAAAGCAAAGTTTGTCCTCTATCGAGAGGGCATTCTCTAACTTGTCTCTACTCATCAAGACCCCCAATCTTATTTCTTTCACTAGTGTTGTAGCAGATGTAGTTGCAGTCCCGGAACCTGTTACAAGAGAGACTAAGAATTATCCCTCCGTCTGGCCCACCTACCCGTAACAGCCAACATCTACTCCCCATAGGTGGACTACAGACGAGGGCATGTCCCCAGGATTTACCCAGGCCAGAAGCCAGTCACTGAAGGGAGTCTGCCACCGGTAAGAGAGTTGCAGGCAGAGAAGCCTCAACTATTGCCTCTGGTGCACAGAACATACAGCCCCAGGACCTAACTTCCTCCATCTACCCCCGGAAGCCACTCCGTATGTTGTGGTCCTGGGAAATGTGCCAGTCCTAAAGCCGGGTGTTACTGAGGACTTTCACCAATTAAAGAGCAAGGTCCTTCACTGGCTTAACAAAACACACCCTTGGGCCTTAGAGTGGAGCGGCACATTATTATGGTCCGGAGGGTGGCCTGGATAGGAGGTTCAAAAAAGAGCAACGGTGGTGACTGCATAATCATTAACTTTAATTGACCACATCTGGCAGAAAGGATTCTCCATGCATCTAGCCACTGCAACAGCACAGGCCCGATCTGCTCCATTAGGGCACTTCCCTTGGGCTATTTCTATTCACCCCCACCTTTGGCATTGCAGTTTAGAAAACCAGTGACCCCAACCTTATTGAATGGCCTCAAGTGTCTTCACCGGTCCCTCTTTTCAATTCCTTTGCACCACTGGGGCAACTTGACATCTGTGATTGACTGGACGGGCCGGTACCTATGAATCCCCCCTTGTTCTCCAGGGAGTTCAGTGTGCAGCGCCAGGACACCCCTGGGTATAAGTGCGCTTTATAAGCTCCTAATAATAATAATAATAATAATCCCAAGGCGCCTTTTGTACACTTTGATCCCAAGGACCAGCCCGCTCATGGGATTTCTAGCTGTCATGCTTTGGATAGTAACTTTTGTAACATAATTTCTTGGAATATAGCCGGCCTGGCCAGTAAGTTTGTGGATCCGGCATGGCTGTGCTTCATCAAAAAATATGAAATTATTTGCTTGCAGGAGACCTGGACCGTTGACAATACCTAATTTTAGAAGGTTTTAAGCTGTTTAACATCCCTGCAATTCCCTCAAGGGCTGGTCGACCGAAAGGGGGTCTAGCAGTCTACGTTTCACTTAGGTTAAGAGCTGGTACTGAATACAGATAACCCGTGTCTTCAGGCGTTAACATTTCCTTCAGGGTCGTATGGATTACTGCTTTTGAACTTTTATAACGCCACATCTTTCCTCCCAGAGGTGTGTAACGTCACCCCATTAGGCACATTTCTGATTAACTTTATGGCCTCTCCACGTACGACCGTTAATATAGTTCTGTTAGGGGACTTTAACATTCACGTGTGTGGGGACTTAAGGCGGTTGGGTTCAGGGCCCAGCGAGGATTCCTCTTGCTCATGAGTAGCGGCTGTGCATTTCAAGCAGACAGGGGAAGAAATTAAATGCTCTAGTCTGTGATCTGGATTTGCAACCAACCATGGGTAAAATGATCCCCAATAGGAGGTATCTAATCCCCACCTTCAAGGGGCTAGGCCGTGAACCCTCCATTATGGATTTTATTTTAACCTCCACTCCCCTTTTTTATCTGATCTCTGACTTTTCAGTAATAGCCAGTAATCACTGCAACCACAATCCACTCTGTATTAAAGCTAACTGGCGCATATTAGACTTATAAAGGCGGATTATTGGAGGTGGGGTTTTGCGGCCCACGGATGGAGGGATACGGCTCAGATGGGGACAGATCTCCACAGATTCCCTGCATGAGTCCCTCCTGGAGAAGTTCTAGAGTGAGTTTCAGATTTGTCAGAACGCGGAGGCATAGTCGATTGAGTCCATCATCATGCCTTCGAATCGATCGCCAGCTCTGTTGCTGAGTTACTAATGGTCCCTGCCCACGGAGTTCGAAAGGAAAGGGCACCCAGAAGGTTTAATTCAGAATGCTAGCTTGCTGCTAGGAGGCTTAAACAGGAAGAACAGGGACGCCGGAGGGAACACAGCCAAAAGCGAGCGCCGCCGAGGTAGAGTGGAGCCGGGAAAAAGAAGTCCAGCAGGGGCTGATGCCTACAAGGATCAGGAGCCAGGTCAGCGGTACCGAGAAACACTGAGTAAGACACAAATCTGAAAAGAACCAAGTAGGCGCTCAGAGCCTTGGGTTTAGACAAAACTAGTTGTGAGTAGACAAAAGATGCTGATCATTTCCGAAATGGCAAACAAAGAAGGTAGAAAATCTACATGTGTGTTCCTTCGAAGATTGTTCAAGGTGTGTTGTTGCTGTACATGATTACTAATGCTTCTGTGGAGTGTATTAGCTTTAATAGTTTCATTTAAAGTAACATTGGAAACTATAGAAGGTCATAGGGAGAATAAGACTAATATAGAAAAGATTCATACAATTCATTCAACTGGAGTGATAGATAGAACTAATTTACATAAGGATAGGTCCATAACTGATTTTTCTAACAATGTTTTTTCCAAGTTATTATATGAGTATGTAAAAACTATGGATGTGAGAGATTGTTACGTCTGAATACAGTTACCTGCATCAGTGTCTGAAGGTGTGACGTTCCACCAACTTCCTGTGACCTATGGAATAACATGTAGTGTATTAGCAAGTTTGTTTTATAAAACAGGGAAACTAGAATATTATTTTTCTGATGTAGATAACAATTTTTCACAAGTACTTGTAGTTCCTGAATTGAATAAGATAAAACCCGGTAAAGTTTTAGGTGAATATTTCTTAGAAACTAGGGAATTAACTTTAGAAGCAGTATTCAGTAATAATCTCACTTGTAGTCTGAAGAGGGAAGAAAATACCTTTTTGGATATGGTGGAACAAAGGAGAATTAAGATGCAAAGAAAGATACCTGAGGGAAAGGGAGAAAAGACGGTCTTGGACGTTGAGAGAGAAAAACATTTGAAAGGAGAAACCAGTCCAGCTATGGCTTTAGATTGGCCTCATAAAGGGAAATTGTGTATTAAAAGAAATGAAACTGTGTATGATAACTATTTTATAGGTGCAAGTGAATGCCATGATACGTATAGAATCAGGGAGGATGGGGATTCAAAGGAGGAAATGATCCTGTATTCCCTGGATTATATTTTATCTATGGGAACAAAGCATATTATCGACTACCGGACCATTGGTATGGCACATGTTACCTAGGCCTGGTCTTCCAAAATGTGGGAAGGGGAAAAGATGGTGAGCATGAGATAGGTAGACAACTAACACGTAGAAGGAGAGAAAGTTGGGTGGATGGGTGGATGGGTGGGTGGATGGGTGGGTGGATGGATGGGTGGGTGGGTGGGTGGATGGGTGGGTGGGTGGGTGGGTGGGTGGATGGATGGGTGGGTGGGTGGGTGGGTGGGTGGGTGGATGGATGGATGGATGGATGGATGGATGGATGGATGGATGGGTGGATGGATGGATGGGTGGGTGGGTGGGTGGGTGGGTGGGTGGGTGGGTGGGTGGGTGGGTTCGGGGTTTGGGTGGGTGGGGGGAGATGACACTACTTCTGGCAAGGCACGCGAGGCAGGGCGCAAAGGTGAGTATGCTCCCAAAGGCTTGCCCCAGTCTCAATTTGCAGCACAGCTGGTGAGTGGACAACATTCTGGCGCCACATTGCAGTGGCCTGGTGGGGACTGGGAAAGTAAGTCCGTCTCAACCTTAGCACACAACCTTAAAATCACACCCGCTCTTTTTTCTCCAAATCCACTCTGGGAATTCATAATTCCAACCAGAGTCCTTAATTTTGAATTGCAACGATCGGCACCATAAAATCGGCTGATATGGGGGGTGCGGTTGTAGTCATGAATACTGCCGATTATGAGAACGAAGTCATGAGACTGCTTGGCATGCGTGAGAATTACCGACCTTTGGTCCGTGATCCAGTAAATTAACTGCTGGAAATTATCAAACAGATGTTATCCACGGCAAGGGAGAAAAAATGGATTACTGCTAAAGAAGCCGAGTTCTTGGTGAATTCTTAACCAAGAACTCCGGCTTTTTACATTTTGCCAAAAATTCATAAGGCCCAACGGCCTCCACTGGGTCGCCTTACTGTTTCTTGGGTCCAGTCGGTGCTTGAGCCTCTTTCACAGTTTGCCGATTTCTTTTTACGAGAGTCGGTCATCAGGCAAACATCGTATGTTCAGGATACTAGGGATATCCTCAACATTCTGGAGGAAACTTGTTTTGACACACAGCAGGAGCTGCTGGTGACGATTGACATTGAGTCACTGTATACTTGCATACCCCAAGATGCCACGCTGGTGGCAGCAGCGCGGGCACTTGGGAAGCAAGAGTGGTTTTATGACACTCCACAATCCTTTGTGTTACAGTGCATTGAAATTGCTCTTACCCGAAACTATTTCATCTATAAAAAGGACCTGTTTCTGCAAGTCTCGGGGACTTCTATGGGCGCGACCTTCGCACCCAGTCTGGCCTGCATTTATGTGGGCCAGTTTGAGGACCACTACATTTTTCATGCGTCTAATCCCTTCCAGAGGAATATTCGCTTCTGCAACCGGTATATTGACTATGTTTTTTTGTATCTGGTTTGGCACAGAGAAAAGTCTGCTTGAGTTTTTAAACTGGTTAAACACCTTAGATAACAGTCTCCGGTTCACTTGGTAAACCGAATAATCAAAAACGCTGCTTGTGTTTTAGTGCTGATCATGAAAATACATTGACACGGTTTTAGTAGTTGCTGGATGAGGCAAAAAATGCATTAGTGATCTCTTTAAAATAGTGCGCAGTACCACTAAGATGGCGCCTGCAAAGAAATATCGATCATGTGATCTTAAACATAGCGCGTCCTCAGGGCTGACGTACGTGCTTTAAATAAGGAAACCGCGTTTGCTTCGTGGGGAGGAATGAGACCAGGCTCGCCACGATGAGAAGACGCGGTAAGATTGTTGCAATTCTAAATTAAGGACTCTGGTTGGAATTTTGAATTCCCAGAGTGGATTTGGAGAAAAAATAGCGGGTGTGATTTTAAGGTTGTGTGCAAAGGTTGAGAGGTACAAACGATTTTAAATTGGCTTCACAAAGCGCTGAATGAAATCTAAAAAGTTAGATGCCGCACAGTGTAGAGATAGACTGAAATGAGGTTGTACATGTTGCAGTTAAAAAATGGGAACAGGGCAGTTTGATGAAAGGAAGATACCGATGTGTGGGTTGTTGGTGATGTGGCGTATCAACTGGAAAGGGGGCTTAGGTGATCCCAAAGGGTTGTGACTGGTTGAAGGTACCTTTTATTTTTCACGTGTTTGAGAGACGCTCCCATAAGAAGGTGCTAAAACATGTTTTTGCCTTACAGAATAAGGACCACATAAGTGTCTTTTAAAAAACAGGGCTATTCAGATGTTATAGCTCCTGTGTGACGAGGTGGCTAGCTGGTACGAGGGTCCTTGGCTACTACCGGGTAATTATAAAGAATATGTAGGCCTGGTGATAAGGCTACACGTTTTGAATGCTCTGAATTAATTTTGATTTCTGTTCTGGCTGGAAGTGCTTTTTTTAAAGAACCTCCTTTTGTTTACACGGTCACTGGTTGCTCACATTAAGGGTCCAGATAAGGTGTGTGAAGTCCTCGTGCTCTGAAGAAATTTGCCACTACAATTGACAGGCAATGAAACATGTCGGCCCAACGTTACTTGGTCGGCAAACATGCCGTATGTTTTTAGTTCGAATAAGCCCACGAGTTGTGAATAAAGTGGTCTGTTGGTGACTGTGGGTCTTATCTCAATTTTAACTACACGGGGTTGAAGTGTGTGATCTTTACACATAAGTTCACCTGGTTCACTGGTTTTCTGGACACCAATTTTTGTTTTGTTTTTTTACAAGCAGCAACCTATGATGATAAACGTGGGCATAACTGGTGATATTTAACCAGCAAGCTCCCTTTGGTGGTGCGCACGTGAGGTGCTACCTTGTTCTTGCACTTTTTTCATTTTGTTACACGTTTTCGTGTCATATACACCTGTCAAGGTATGGGGTATTTCTTTTTGAACCCAGTGACTGATAACTTATAGGTTGGTTCTTTTAGAGTAAAGCGTACGACCATCTTGAGTAGGGACAATTCTCCTAAGTCTGTGAAGGGAGATTGTTGAGGAAGAAAATAAACTTCCGTTCCCACTCATAAAGTAAATATAAAGAACTGCCGCTGTGGCAGATTAGGTATTTTTGGTTGTATTTGTGGTTTACAAAGGCCCCAAAATCGTGGCCCACAGGTGACACTGGAGCACGGGCCCATCGATCAATGCCCAATTTCCCGCATAGCCAATCCAAGCCTATACAGAAAACTTTCTGATGGAACTCAACACGCATAGGGGTCTATGGGCTTCAGCCCCCCGTCGTCTGTCAGCCCAGGCTGAGACAGCTTCCCCATCACACATACAGGCCGTGAGCTGCTGTGGGTGGCTGGTCTGTCGTCTTTGCAGCACCCGAGTTTTTCACAGCTTTTTAAGGGACCATTTACTAGATGATGAGGCTTTGTTTTTGTTTCAACAGTCCCTAGAGCACAATCCTCTCCACTCTGCCCATTCCTTAAAGTTGCAGGTCACTTTTGCTGCCACAGTGTGAGAATGCATTTCTTGGAAAGTGAGTGTTGGCTTTGTGTTGGGGGAAATTCTTGCAGCTTGTACTCCACCCAGAGGTATTGAGGCACTTTGCATGGGCACCAGTTACATTGCTCAAGTACACATTGCTGGGAGTGCTAGCCCTCCAACCCCAAATTGGCTCTACATTGCTGAGGGTATTTGCACCCCAAGCCCCAAATTGGCTCTACATTGCTGGGGGTATTTGCCCCACAAACCCCAAATTGGCTCTACATTGCTGGGCGTATTTGCACCCCAAGCCTCAAATTGGCCCTGCATTGCTGGAGGTATTTGCCCCCAACACCAACATTGGCTCTACCTTGCTGGGGGTATTTGCACCCCAAGCCCCAAATTGGTTCTACATTGCTGGGTGTATTAGCCCCCCCTCCCAAACCCCCAAATTGGCTCTACATTGCTGGGGGTATTAACCCCCCAAGCAGACTCTACATTGCTGGGGTATTTCTCCCCAAGCCCCAAATTGGCTCTACATTGTTGGGGGTATTTTCCCCAACCCCAAATTGGCTATACATTGCTGGGGTATTAGCCCTCACCCCCCAAATTGGCTCTACATTGATGGAAGTATTTTCCCCCCTAAATGTACCTGTAGTTTCACCCCTGGTTTCTCTTGTATTGTCTTTCGCGAGGTAGTTGCGTTATTGTGGAGGGGTAGGTGTCTAACTTACCGTCTGCGACGACAGCATCGGTTGGGGTTGTAGTATTCATCGTAGATGGATAGTAGAGAGATAACATGTGCAATAGGATGCATAGCTGGACAGTCTCGGTCGCAGGAATCGTGTTGTGGCGCGAATCGGAGCTGAAACTCCCCTTCCGACCTCTTTGACGTGTTGCTTGTGGCGACCAATTTGGCGCATAGAAAATACGCATCATACTTGGGCGGTGGGATTTGGACTCGGATGTGCCTCCATGCGACTCCATTCTGTGTTTCCGGAGACTTCTCGTTAAAAAAATCCAGTCGGATTAAGAGTAACTGAGTGGTTCTGTAAGTAAAGGGTTTTTGGCATCGTAATGCGTCATTTGGGAAAACTGGATCCCAGTACGAGTCGGTCAGAAGGTCTGACTGGAAGGCTCTGGGATGGCATTCCTGATGACATCGTAAACGGCCCCTATGATTTGATGTTTTTATTGCTGTTTTGGGTCTCAATTAAAAAAAGTTATCTTCTGAGTAAGCTTCAGCTTTTTTACTACAACTTAATGCTAGCGATTATGGTGGACAAACTTAAACAGAGAAGCTTTTGGCTAGCTATTAAGACGTCAGAACGTAAGGGAATAAATTGACTCCATCCAAAACGTGGACAACCAAAATGTTTCCAAAAATAAATATATTTGCTAAGAATTTGTAAAATGTTATACCTTTTTATGTACTTCTAAGCATACTCCACTACCATCACAAATGAATGATTAGCAAAGTTCTGTTCTGAAACCTAACTTAGATACTGAAAATTTCTCCCAACTGGGAGATTATATTTCTCATAAAGAGATTATAAAAGCAGTTAAAAACTGGCAAAACCCTTCACCACATAGGTTTACTTCTGAATTTTACTTGCATTTTTCTGCACTTCTATTTTCTAGGCTCCTTAAACATATTCACTTTTGCTGAATCTAAATCGGCATTTTGTACTTTCCAAGAGGCAATAATTTCGTTCATTAGCTTTATTTCGGTTTACAACCATAAAAGCATTTTTAAAAGAGCAACACATGTTAAAAGGCCGTAATCATTTTGGTACAAAAAACATAATCTAACCATCCACAGCAGCAAACATAAATCTGTCATAAAACCATAGTGATGCCCTGTGCAGTTTACTCCTACACTACTGAGTGAAAAGTATAAGATGAGGCCTAGGCTACACAACATGCTCAGAGGATACAATTCATTCCATGTATAAAGAATTAAGAAAGTAACTAATGCATCATATTCTCATCACTAGGCCCAGGGGTATAAACTTGCATTATTATTCACACTCTGGGCGACCCCAAGACTGCCTCGGTCTATACGGCTATGCCTCAGAGAGGCGGGGCCTTCCAGCTGTGTCCACTGCTGGGCCTAAAAATCATCTAGACCCTGGATATATTCACCATAAGGAGACTGAGGGTAGGAGCATTAGCTTGAGAGGAGTAGCAGTCATTCTCCTCTTCTGTTCAGCAGTCTCCGCCTTATGCCCCATACAAAAACCAAAACTTGGCAACTGCACAAACTATCACTTCCCTAGTATTGGATCTAAGTATGCGTAAAGCAACAGCATGGTCGCACGCCCCTAGTTGTTCATGTAATGGTGTAACCACCGTGCTCTAGGTCGAATATGAGCCGGGCAGACAATCCATGCACAGAGGATGCTAGTGTAGTATTGCAGAGAGGGCAGAACCGTGGAGTCGCTGTGGGATTGCACCAAGAGCTAGTGCATGCATTGACGATAAGCGTGCTGAACCTGAGCTGCATATATAGCTTCCTATCCGAAGGGCATCTGGATAGTAACTAGATATGGTTCTAGGAGAGCGATGGATTTAAAGTCTGTAAACTCCAAACTGAGCCCACCTTCATTTGACTTAGTTGTTGCGGTCTGGGCGACCCAGCGCCAATACTTCAGTTTTATTTGGTCTTTGCTTGGGAATGAGGCTGGATCCCTATTTAACCACAGATCCTCTGGCCCTATATTGGCTAATAGAAGTTTGATGTTCCTTAACCAGCCTAGCTTGTTCTGTTCATCTAGGTAGGTAACTTCGCCTAGGGCCTTAGCATAGCGGGATAGCTCTAGGGTGGACCAGGTCCTCCGACAAAACAGCAGTGGGTGTAGCGTAGCCTTATCGGCGATCTTTTTCTTACCCAAATCAAGCCTTAGGGAATGGAGCGGCGCGAGCGGGAAGCTGGACTGTACTCCTCAGGAATGTGTACCTAACCCTAATGAGATCGTCCAACCTTCCAAAACCCCACAGCTCTGCACCGTAAAGGGCTGCACTCACCGCTATGGATTCGAATATCTGGAGAGGCCCAGCCACAGGTTTGCTAGAGGAAGATCCCTGTTCTTTAGCTACTTGGGGCTACCAAGCATACTACCAGCTATCATGATTCCCAGTTAATCACAGATGTTGACTCTCTGCAACGGGGTATTGCCCAGAGCAGGTATGCCCTTATATGACTTATGGGGGTTAATTGTCAAAAATTTAGTTGTAGAGGGATTGATCACCAGACCACGCATATTGCAGAAAGTATTAAATCGTGTGAGCAATTAATGCAGCCCCCCAGGAGTTTTTACACCAGCAGGGTGTCATCCACAAACAGCAGCATTACGACCTTTTCTCCCCCCAGCATTGGTGCGTCAGAGAGGTCCCACTGCAGATATCGCACAACATTGTTTATGTAAAGAGAAAAGAGCGTGGGGGCCAAGACACACCCTTGGCAGGCGCCCCTACTGACGTCTATTGAATCAGAAAGCTGTCCTGGTCGCCCCCGTGGACTTTAGCAAAGTCCGCCGCATGAAGGCGAATTACCAAGGACAGTAACACATGCAGCATCGCCATATCTGGGAGGCATTGCCACAATGTTCCTCTAAGAACAAGGTCAAACGCAGTCTTGAGATCTATGAAGGCCACTATAAACCACCCCCGGCCTATGGTCACCTTCTTCCAGCAGAGTAAAAAGAAATGGTAATAATTGGCTTAATCCCTAAAGAGAATCTGAATTTGAGATGATATAACAATGATCTGCCTATTTCTTTGGTTAATGTGGAATATAAGATCTTTGCCAAGATTTTAGCACTTCGGATCGAAACGATTCTTCATGAACTGATTGGTTTAGGACAAGTTGGACTTATCACAGGATGATTGTCTTCTGATAATTCTAGATGTCTTTTAAGTAGCACGAGGGAAGCATCACCTTTGTCTCATGGATTCGCAGCCATTGCCTTCGATGCTGAGGAAGCCTTTGATTTCATTGGCTGGCAGTTTCTTTAAACTCTCGAATTGGTTTGGATTTGGACCTAAAATATTAAACTTCATTACTTTATGATATTCATCCCCAAAGCAGCTAGTTTCGCAAATAGTCTTTTATTAGATTATTTTGTGTTACAAAGAGGAGTGAGACAGGGTTTCCCCATTCTTATTTATTTTCTCTATAGAACCCTATGTTCCCAAAGTTAGACAAAATACAGATTTTCAGGTGTAAAAAAAAGAATAAATCCCAACTGAAGCTATCAGTATACTCCGATGATCGTGCCCTCCACCTCTCACAGCCAGGTAAATCTATTCCTGCTTTCCGAGAAAAACGTTACGCGTTTTCCACATTTTGGGTTATAAATTGAATTCAGATACATCTGAAATATTACCACTTAAGAAATTCTTTACCAAAGAAGATTTCAAAAGTTTGGAAGTTACTTGGAATCTTATTAAGATAAAGTTTTTGGGGCTATGGTTCGCAAATTCAATTAAGGATACCATTAAGATACCATTAAAGGACATAGTTTAGACATTTGAGACTTTGTTTCAAATGGAGTCCTTTAACCAGGGGGGTAGGCTAAGTTCAATTAAAATGATGCTCTCACCTAAAGCAATGCACTTGATTCCCATGATTGCTGTGCAAATTCCAACGACCTCTTGCTACTTTTTATGGCATACCAGATGTTGGAAGGCGTTCCCCGGGGAGGCTGCGGAATGCGTTCCCGACCACCCGGAGGCCCACTTTACCCAGAGTTAGGCCGAGCAAGAGCAGGGAGGCCCTTCCTGGAAGGGTCTCGTACCTAGGATCGCACACGCCGTGCTTACTCTCTCTTCGGATAGAGGGACACCACACAGTAATTCGTTGTAAGACAATATGCTTTTATCGGTGGTTGTCAGGGATCTTTATGATCCGGCAGGCAGGTGCAGAATTAATGCCAGAAGCGGCAGCGATCTCGTGAGGAGGGAAAGGGTAGTGGGACAGTCTTTGAATCAGTGTCTCTGCGAGGTATCCGGCGCACAGCTCTCAATCCTCGAGCTGAGGGGATGTTGCTTCTCTCGGCAATCTCTGCCGATTCTCTTGGAGGAGCGGGCCGTGAGTCACTCAGCAGGCACCGGAGGGTCGTAGTTCAGGGAGCCGCAACGGCGTCAGCAGGGCTCAGATGGTTCAGAATTCGGGGAGCCGCGACGGCGTCAGCAGGGCTCAGATGGTTCGGAGTTCGGGGAGCCGCGATGGCGTCAGCAGGGCTCAGATGGTTCAGAGTTCGGGGAGCCGCGACAGCGTCAGCAGGGCTTAGATGGTTCAGAGTTCGGGGAGCCGCGACAGCGTCCGCAGGGCTCAGGTGGTTCAGAGTTCGGGAAGCGTTCTTCTGTTCGGTGAGCGTTCGAGCCGCGACCAAGTCAGCAGGCTCTCGTCAGTCCAGGTCTTCTCTGCTCTCGTCCCTTCAGTACCCCTTGTTATACTCCCCCTCCTCTTTGAAGTCCGGAGTCCTCGCGGAGAGGGGTCTGGTGCCTGGGGGGGCGGTGTGACGGGGTTTCCTGTCGCTCGGCCCTTTGATCTGTTCAGGTGGGTCTGGGAGGGACTCCAGACACCCAGCAGGCGAGGCGCCCGCTCACCGGGGGCCTGGTGGTCGATCGAAACCTCCCTCGGGGGAGAGACCAGAGGTGTGACAGGGTCGGCGCCTCTCGGTCTGGTTTGGGGGGGGGGTTTCGTTCTCCCTCGGCCGGGCATGCGTGTTGGGGATCTGGTCGGCCCTCGGGATGTTGGCCCACGGGAGCCGGAAGGCCGTGTCCACGAGGTTCGGCGTGGTTGTAGGGTAACTTGCTGGTCGGGAGGGCCCACGCCACGAGGCCGGTCTCACACGTGCCCCCCTCAGCTGAAAGGCGGGGAGAACTACCCATCCACTTGGGGGTTCTCCTCGCTGAAGCGGAAGAATCGGGACAGGCCGTCCGCGTTGGCGTGGTCCGTCCCGGGGCGATGTTCCACTGTGAAATCCATCCCTTGGAGGGAGATGGACCAGCGTAGCAACTTGGGGTTTTCTCCTCGCATCTGCATCAGCCACCGCAAGGGGCGGTGATCCGTTTGTACTCGGAAGTGTGTTCCGAACAGGTAGGGCCGTAGCTTTTTGAGGGCCCAGACTACTGCGAAGGTCTCTCTCTCAGTGGTGCTCCACCGCTGTTCCCGGGGCAGCAACCTTTGGCTGATGAAGGCTATGGGCCGATCTATGCCTTTGTCGTCGAACTGGGAGAGGACTGCCCCGATGCCGTGTTCCGAGTCGTCCGTCTGGACCACAAACTCCTGGGCGTAGTCGGGTGCTTTGAGCACTGGAGCCGCGCACATGGCGGCCTTTAGGGTGTCGAACGCCTTCTGGCAGGAGGGAGTCCAGTGTACTTTCTTGGGGTGTTTTTTGGAGGTTAGTTCTGTGAGGGGGCCTGCGATGCTGCCATAGTTCTTAATAAACCTTCGGTAGTAGCCGGTGAGGCCCAGGAAGGCCCGGACTTCCGTTTGGGTTGCGGGGGTTCCCAGGACAAGATGGTGTCGATCTTCGGCTGGAGGGGGGCGACCTGCCCACTTCCCACCTGGTGCCCCAGATAGGTTACGGAGCCGTGCCCAATTTGACATTTGCTGGCTTTGATGGTGAGGCCGGCCCGGCGCAGAGCCAGCAGGACTTGACGGAGGTGCTGGAGGTGCTCGGTCCATTGGGAGCTGAAGACCGCTATGTCGTCGAGGTATGCTGCGCTGAACCCCTCTAGTCCGGACAGGACCCTGTTTACCAGCCGCTGGAAGGTGGCCGGGGCATTCTTCATTCCAAACGGCATCACCCTAAAGCGGTAGTGCCCATCCGGGGTGGAGAAGGCGGAGCGCTCCTTGGCTCCCTCGGTGAGGGCAATCTGCCAGTATCCCCTAGTCAGGTCGAAGGTGCTGAGGTAGCGAGCGGCCCCAAGGCGTCAATGAGCTCGTCGGCACGGGGGATAGGGTGAGCGTCCGCTCGGGTAACCGCATTGAGTCCTCGGTAGTCCACGCAAAACCTCAGCTCGGGGGCAACACCCGGGGTAGTCGCTTTCGGAACCAAGACTACAGGGCTGGCCCAGGGGCTGTCGGAGGGTTCAATCACCCCGAGGTCTAGCATCTTCGCCACCTCGGTCTGGATGCAGGTTCGGACCCGATCAGGGACCCGGTAGGCCCGATGTCTCACTGGCGGGCTGTCGCCGGTGTTCACGTCGTGGACACACCAGTTGGTGACCCCAGGGGTCAGGGAGAAGAGGTCCGCGAACTGCCCTAGTAGCTGGCGGCAGTCGTCGGACTGTTGGGCTGTGAGGGCGGTTGACAGTCTCACTCCCTCCACGGACCCATCGGTCTTTTTCGCCCCCAGGGGGTCTGGAAGGGGCTCGGTGTCTTCTTCGGCCCCATCGTCGGTGGCCAGGAGTAAACTCAATTCGGTCCGTACAAAGTGAGGTTTGAGGCAGTTCACGTGGAGAACCCGGAGGGGGTTCCGCGGGGACTGCACATCGACGAGATAGGTGACCTGGCTCTTCCGCTCGACCACCTTGAAGGGTCCAGTCCATTTATCTTGGAGGGCGCAGGGTCTCACCGGGGCCATGACCCAGACTTGTTGGCCCGGCTGAAACTCGACCAGCGTAGCATTCTGGTCATACCAGCGCTTCATTTCTTCCTGACTAGCCTCGAGGTTCGCTTCTGCGAGTTCTCTGAATTTCCGGGTCTGGTTGCGGAGCGCCAAGATGTATCGGAACACATCCGGAGGGGTCCCCCGGGGGGTTGTTTCCCACCCCTCCTTGACCAGGCTCAGGGGTCCCCTGACGGGGTGTCCATATAGTAGTTCGAATGGGCTGAATCCCAGGGATTTTTGGGGAACCTCCCGGTAGGCGAACAGGAGGCATGGGAGGAGGACGTCCCACCTCCGGCGTAGGGGTTCCTCGAGGCCCATGATCATTCCTTTCAGTGTTTTGTTAAAGCGCTCGACTAGGCCGTTTCCTTGGGGGTGGTACGGGGTGGTGAATTTGTACGATACTCCGCACTGCTGCCAGAGGGACTTCATATATCGGGAGATAAAGTTCGTACCCCGGTCACTCACGACTTCGCGGGGGAACCCCATGCGGGAGAAGATCCCCATCAAGGCCCGGCCTACTACGGGGGCCGTCACGGTGCGGAGAGGGATGGCTTCGGGGTAACGGGTGGCATGATCCACCAGGACGAGGATGAACTGGTGGCCCTGGGCGGTCTTGGGGTCCAGCGGTCCCACAATGTCGATTCCTACCCGCTCAAAAGGGGTACTGACGACGGGGAAGGGTTGTAGCGGAGCCTTGCGCTTGCCCCCACTCTTTCCGCTGGCCTGGCACGTGGGGCAGGACTTGCAGTGGGCCTCCACATTTGCTCGCATCTTGGGCCAATAGAAGTGGGTGACGAGTCGTTGGTAGATCTTATCTTGGCCTAAGTGTCCGGCCAGGGGTACATCATGGGCCAGGCCCAGGAGGAGACTTCGGAAGCGTAGGGGTACCACTAGTACTCGGGCCGATCCCAACTCGGCCGACTTCTGTTCGCTGTACAGGAGGCCGTTCTCCCAGTATACCCAGTGGGTGCCAGTCCGGTCGCCTGCTGCTTGGGCCTCGGCCTGTTGTCGGGGTCCAATGAGGGACGGGCAGGTGGATTGTTCTTGGCAGAACTCTTCACAGGAGGGGCCCCCTTCGCAGGGCCACTGGGCCAGTTCTGGCAAGTCCCCGAGTTTGGTCAGGGTTTCGGGGTCGGAAGGCACTGACCCTTCGTCGGGAGCGGTCGGTTCGTCCAGAAGGGGGTCGTGGGCCTCTGGTGGTGTATTCTGGATCTCGGGGATGGTGGCGGTGCTTAGCGGCATGGCCTCTCCCCCCTCGGAGGAAGGCGCCCTGAGAGTCATCGAGCGCGTGGTGGCGCATACCCACTCGGGTAGGCCCATCATCTCGAGGTGGGCTCTTCGTTCCACTTGTCCCCACGGGAAGTTCTCAAGGTCGTTGCCCAGGAGGCAGTCCACGGGCTGGGAGGTTCGGACCGCCACTTTTAACTTGCCGGTGACTCCCCCCCATTCGAAGGGGACTAGGGCCATCCGGCAGAGGCTCTCGGAATTGTCTGATGATATGACGGGGCAAAAGGCGCCAGGCAGGATCTGATCTTCGGAGATCAGGTGACAATGAACCGCCGTGACACTCGTCCCGGAGGCCCTCGATGCGGTGACCGTTGACCGTTACCTGCTGTCGGTACTTCTTCGTGTTGGCGGGCAGGGACGTTCCGGGGACCATCTCCCGGTCCCCTAGGGAGACCAAGGCCATGGCGGCTGGTTCCCATTCTTCGGAGTCTTCCATCTCTTCCCTCAGGGCTACGGAGGCCATCTGTCGAGCCGGCGGGGTTGTTGTGGCGGTCCGCTGGTACAGGGGACATTGAGGGTCGCTGGCATAGTGTCCGGTCTGTTGGCAGCGAAAACAGGTGATCCTCACTCGGGGCCCCGGCCTCCCTGGTGGCCCGGTGCTGGCCGGAGGTGGAGCTGGAAAGGGCGGAGATTGTCCTCTGGGAGGGCTGAGCGGGGATCCCCCCGGGAGCTCCCTTTGCCGGCCTTGATTCCCTCCGCCCCTCTGGCGGGGGGTCCCTGACTGTGGCGACCGTAGTCTCCCACGGGGCCCCGGGAGACCCGGGTGTTCACCCACCGGTCAGCCTCGGCGGCCAGTTTTCGAGGGTCTGTGAGTTTGCTGTCCAGGAGGTGCTGGCGCAGCTCTACGAAGCAATTAGCGGACAAGTGTTCCCATGCGATTAGGTCGAACAGCTCCTCAAAGGTGGAGACCTTGCTGCCCTTGATCCATCCGTCCAAGGCCCGGCTGTAAAAGTTCACGTACTCCACCCAGGTGGTACCGGGTATCTTTTTGCAGTCTCTAAACCGTTGCCGGTACATTTCAGGGGTGAGCCCATATCTGGCTACTAGGGCCTCTTTCATGTGACTGTAGGAGTTCATCACCGTGGAGGGCAGGTCCAGCAGGGTATCTCTCCCCTCGCTCAGGAACCGGCCCCACAGCCCAGCCCCCCAGTCTTTCTGCGGGACTCGGTGGGAGGTCATGGCGACTTCGTAGGCCTTGAACCATTGCTGAATGTCGTCATTCTTATAGTATTCTTTCACCACATCTTTGGGGATGTGGACCTTTGGTTCCACGGTGGAGGAGATGGGTTGGGTTTCCGAGGGTCGGGCCTCCGCCTTCTTAGCCTTGAGCTCGATTTCTTTTAGGCTACGTTCGTGCTCTAGTTGGAGTTTTCTTTCTTCGTGTTCTCTCTGTCGTTTCTTTTCCTCTAGTTCTCCTTGTAGGCGTAACTGTTCCACCGCCAGTTTTTTTTCAGCCAGTTTTAGCTCTCCTTCGATTTTTAATTTTGCTAGTTCTAGTTCATGGTTGCGACCTCTTTCTCGGTCCGCTAGTTCCTCTGGGGATAGGCCCCCCTCGGGGGCGCCGTTCCTCCCCGGGGTGCTTCGTGGTTCGTTGGGAGGCTCTCCTTCTGTTTGTGTCCGGGGAGTTCCCGCCTCGACCCAGGTTTTTAATGCCCCCTGGAAGTCCTCTTTCGTGCTTAGTCCGGTGGTAGCGATTCCAAAGTCTTTGCAAAATTGTTTCAGTTCTCGGTGCGTATAAGATTCTAACTGGTCTTTTTGGAATGCCGTGCTCGGGTTGGTGCCTGCGGCACCTAGGGAAGTTTCTCCTTCCATTTCTTCTTGGTAGTGCGTAAGCAGTCTACTGCACGATCTCTAGGTGTTGGCTCGGATCCCGTCGCCTGCCACCAAATGTTGGTAGGCATTCCCCGGGGAGGCTGCGGAATGCGTTCCCGACCACCCGGAGGCCCACCTTACCCAGAGTTAGGACGAGCAAGAGCAGGGAGGCCCTTCCTGGAAGGGTCTCGTACATAGGATCGCACACGCCGCGCTTACTCTCTCTTCGGATAGAGGGACACCACACAGTAATTCGTTGTAAGACAATATGCTTTAATCGGTGGTTGTCAGGGATCTTTATGATCCGGCAGGCAGGTGCAGAATTAATGCCACAAGCGGCAGCGATCTCGTGAGGAGGGAAAGGGTAGCGGGACAGTCTTTGAATCAGTGTCTCTGCGAGGTATCCGGCGCACAGCTCTCAATCCTCGAGCTGAGGGGATGTTGCTTCTCTCGGCAATCTCTGCCGATTCTCTTGGAGGAGCGGGCCGCGAGTCACTCAGCAGGCACCGGAGGGTCGTAGTTCAGGGAGCCGCGACGGCGTCAGCAGGGCTCAGATGGTTCAGAATTCGGGGAGCCACGACGGCGTCAGCAGGGCTCAGATGGTTCGGAGTTCGGGGAGCCGCGACGGCGTCAGCAGGGCTCAGATGGTTCAGAGTTCGGGGAGCCGCGACAGCGTCAGCAGGGCTCAGATGGTTCAGAGTTCGGGGAGCCGCGACAGCGTCTGCAGGGCTCAGGTGGTTCAGAGTTCGGGTAGCGTTCTTCTGTTCGGTGAGCGTTTGAGCCGCGACCAAGTCAGCAGGCTCTCGTCAGTCCAGGTCTTCTCTGCTCTCGTCCCTTCAGTACCCCTTGTTATACTCCCCCTCCTCTTTGAAGTCCGGAGTCCTTGCGGAGAGGGGTCTGGTGCCTGAGGGGGCGGTGTGAAGGGGTTTCCTGTCGCTCGGCCCTTTGATCTGTTCAGGTGGGTCTGGGAGGGACTCCAGACACCCAGCAGGCGAGGCGCCCGCTCACCGGGGGCCTGGTGGTCGATCGAAACCTCCCTCGGGGGAGAGACCAGAGGTGTGACAGGGTCGGCGCCTCTCGGTCTTGTTTGGGGGGGGGGGGGGGGTTCGTTCTCCCTCGGCCGGGCATGCGTGTTGGGGATCTGGTCGGCCCTCGGGATGTTGGCCCACGGGAGTCGGAAGGCCGTGTCCACGAGGTTTGGTGTGGTTGTAGGGTAACTTGCTGGTCGGGAGGGCCCACGCCACGAGGCCGGTCTCACACCAGACCCTCTAGATTGGCTCTCACCCATTTAAAATTAAATAAACAACAAGGTGGTGTACATTTTCCCAATGTTCAGACATTTCATGAAACCTCTTGTCTTAAACAAAACGTTCAATGGATCACCTTTGATGATGACTCTTTTAAACCTTTATGGCTTACTATTGAACATCCATTAATTTCACCTTTTTTCTTTTGAAGAATTTCTATCATTTTCAACCAAAACAATGTGCCTTATTATTCCTACTAGTTCACACCTACAAACTTTTGAAACCTTCTATTTTCCCCAAACATTTATGAATTCTTCTTTCTAGTATAATAAACATACTAAATTAAAAAAGAAAGTAACTTTTTGGAAGTCTTGACAAGACAAAATTGCTATTTTAATCACAGTTATTCATTAACCATGAGATTACACCCTTTTCTACAACCTAATATCTTTAATTTATTGAATTTCTACGCGCATAAATGTAATTTATTAGCCCAAATGATCTAGGACTTTATTTCACAAATAGAAAACGAGAATATAAAATGTCGTCTTGATAAGAAGACCGTTTTGTTGTTAAAAACTCATTCTAAAGCAGCTGTGATACACAAACATCTCCTCTGCCCCTCGCGGGTAGACTCAAATCCACCATTGAAATGAGACGATTTACAGGGCGATTGGGAAATAGAATTAAATACATCAAGCTTCTAAAGATGCTAACTCCACTCAAAAACCACATTTTGTATAATAGACTGTTAATAGCGCCTCTATCGCTAATGGATTAGAAACTCATATCTCAAGATAATTGATGGTCGTGTGGTGCACAACACAGTGATTTAATGCATTTGTTATTTACATTCCACGATACACAGAATTTGGTTGCACGATTGAAAACAACAAATTTCTTTGATTTACAATGTGAATATTCTTTTTTTTTAAACGTTATTTTCATTTTGCATACAAACAAACTATGCAGTGATCACATGTGAAGCAGCAGCATTCAGAGTCGACTCGTAACAACGCGATAAGTATCGCGTGTTTACAACCACAGCGTGCAATACATTTAAAAGGCATTGCACACATCTGGCTACATAACCATGGCATTCTAGAAGCCACAACATTTTAACTTTTGCTAAGAGGCGAGTAACCGCATCCCCCACACCCAAAACTGTCGAAGACATCGATAGTGCAACTGAATCTTTGCTGTGTTTATTCGATCTGCCAACCCCTGTTCTGACGATGCATGACGAGTGAGATGAGCCTTAAATAGGTCCCATATATCCTTAGGTTTGCACCGAATAGGCATGAGACTGTTAACATTTTCAGACTGTGTGTTACAGTATGACACACCATTCCTTTGCCAGCAGGATGCCCAGCATATTTTTGTCAATTCTGTAATCTTGTTTATGATACATCCCTGTGCATACCCCTGTGTATCCCTGGTGTATCCCTGGTGCACCCCTGGTGCTTCCCTGTGCATACCCCTGTGTATCCCTGGTGTATCCCTGGTGCACCCCTGGTGCTTCCCTGTGTGTCCTTGGTACATCCCAAGTACATCCCTGTGCATACCCCTGTGTATCCCTGGTGTATCCCTGGTGTATCCCTGTGTGTCCTTGGTACATCCCAAGTACATCCCTGTGCATACCCCTGTGTATCCCTGGTGTATCCCTGGTGTATCCCTGGTGCTTCCTTGTGTGTCCTTGGTACATCCCAAGTACATCCCTGTGCATACCCCTGTGCATCCCTGGTGTATCCCTGGTGTATCCCTGGTGCACCCCTGGTGCTTCCCTGTGTGTCCTTGGTACATCCCAAGTACATCCCTGGTACACCCCTGTGTATCCCTGGTGTATCCCTGGTGCACCCCTGGTGCTTCCCTGTTTGTCCTTGGTACATCCCAAGTACATCCCTGTGCATACCCCTGTGTATCCCTGGTGTATCCCTGGCGCACCCCTGGTGCTTCTCTGTGTATCCTTGGTACATCCCAAGTGCATCCCTGGTACACCCCTGTGTATCCCTGGTGTATCCCTGGTGCACCCTTGGTGCTTCCCTGTGTGTCCTTGGTACATCCCAAGTACATCCCTGTGCATACCCCTGTGCATATCCCTGTGTATCCCTGGTGCACCCCTGGTGTTTCCCTGTGTGTCCTTGGTACATCCCTGGTACATCCCTGTGCATACCCCTGTGTATCCCTGGTGTATCCCTGGTGCACCCCTGGTGCTTCCCTGTGTGTCCTTGGTACATCCCAAGTACATCCCTGGTACACCCCTGTGTATCCCTGGTGTATCCCTGGTGCACCCCTGGTGCTTCCCTGTGTGTCCTTGGTACATCCCAAGTACATCCCTGTGCATACCCCTGTGTATCCCCTGTGTATCCCTGGTGCACCCATGGTGCTTCCTTGTGTGTCCTTGGTACATCCCTGGTACATCCCTGTGCATACCCCTGTGTATCCCTGGTGTATCCCTGGTGCTTCCCTGTGTGTCCTTGGTACATCCCAAGTACATCCCTGTGCATACCCCTGTGTATCCCTGGTGTATCCCTGGTGCACCCATGGTGCTTCCCTGTGTGTCCTTGGTACATCCCTGGTACATCCCTGTGCATACCCCTGTGTATCCCTGGTGCACCCCTGGTGCTCCCCTGTGTGTCCTTGGTACATCCCTGGTACATCCCTGTGCATACCCCTGTGTATCCCTTGTGTACCCCTGGTGCTTCCCTGTGTGTCCTTGGTACATCCCTGTGCATACCCCTGTGTATCCCTGGTGTATCCCTTGTGCACCCCTGGTGCTTCCCTGTGTGTCCTTGGTACATCCCTGTGCATACCCCTGTGCATCCCTGGTGTATCCCTGGTGTATCCCTGGTGCACCCCTGGTGCTTCCCTGTGTGTCCTTGGTACATCCCTGTGCACACCCCTGTGCATCCCTGGTGTATCCCTGGTGCACCCCTGGTGCTTCCCTGTGTGTCCTTGGTACATCCCAAGTACATCCCTGTGCATACCCCTGTGCATCCCTGGTGTATCCCTGGTGCTTCCCTGTGTGTCCCTGGTACATCCCTGGTACATCCCTGTGCATACCCCTGTGTATCCCTGGTGAATCCCTGGTGCCCCCCTGGTGCTTCCCTGTGTGTCCTTGGTACATCCCTGGTACATCCCTGTGCATACCCCTGTGTATCCCTGGTGTATCCCTGGTGCTTCCCTGTGTGTCCTTGGTACATCCCTGGTACATCCCTGTGCATACCCCTGTGTATCCCTGGTGTATCCCTGGTGAACCCCTGGTGCTTCCCTGTGTGTCCTTGGTACATCCCAAGTACATCCCTGTGCATACCCCTGTGCATCTCTGGTGTATCCCTGGTGCTTCCCTGTGTGTCCTTGGTACATCCCTGTGCACACCCCTGTGTATCCCTGGTGTATCCCTGGTGCACCCCTGGTGCTTCCCTGTGTGTCCTTGGTACATCCCTGTGCATACCCCTGTGCATCCCTGGTGTATCCCTGGTGTATCCCTGGTGCACCCCTGGTGCTTCCCTGTGTGTCCTTGGTACATCCCTGTGCATACCCCTGTGTATCCCTGGTGTATCCCTGGTGCTTCCCTGTGTGTCTTTGGTACATCCCTGGTACATCCCTGTGCATATCCCTGGTGTATCCCTGGTGCACCCCTGGTGCTTCCCTGTGTGTCCTTGGTACATCCCTGGTACATCCCTGTGCCTACCCCTGTGCATCCCTGGTGTATCCCTGGTGCACCCATGGTGCTTCCCTGTGTGTCCTTGGTACATCCCTGGTACATCCCTGTGCATACCCCTGTGCATCCCTGGTGTACCCCTGGTGCTTCCCTGTGTGTCCTTGGTACATCCCTGGTACATCCCTGTGCATCCCTGGTGTATCCCTGGTGCACCCCTGGTGCTTCCCTGTGTGTCTTTGGTACATCCCTGGTACATCCATGTGCATACCCCTGTGTATCCCTGGTGTATCCCTGATGCTTCCCTGTGTGTCCTTGGTACATCCCTGGTACATCCCTGTGCATACCCCTGTGTATCCCTGGCGCACCCCTTGTGCTTCCCTGTGTGTCCTTGGTACATCCCAAGTACATCCCTGTGCATACCCCTGTGCATCCCTGGTGTATCCCTGGTGCTTCCCTGTGTGTCCTTGGTACATCCCTGTGTATACCCCTGTGCATCCCTGATGTATCCCTGGTGCACCCCTGGTGCTTCCCTGTGTGTCCTTGGTACATCCCTGTGCATACCCCTGTGTATCCCTGGTGTATCCCTAGTGCACCCCTGGTGCTTCCCTGTGTGTCCTTGGTACATCCCTGTGCATACCCCTGTGTATCCCTGGTGTATCCCTGGTGCACCCCTGGTGCTTCCCTGTGTGTCCTTGGTACATCCCAAGTACATCCCTGTGCATACCCCTGTGTATCCCTGGTGTATCCCTGGTGCTTCCCTGTGTGTCCTTGGTACATCCCAAGTACATCCCTGTGCATACCCCTGTGTATCCCTGGTGTATCCCTGGTGTATCCCTGGTGCTTCCTTGTGTGTCCTTGGTACATCCCTGTGCATACCCCTGTGCATCCCTGGTGTATCCCTGGTGTATCCCTGGTGCACCCCTGGTGCTTCCCTGTGTGTCCTTGGTACATCCCAAGTACATCCCTGGTACACCCCTGTGTATCCCTGGTGTATCCCTGGTGCACCCCTGGTGCTTCCCTGTTTGTCCTTGGTACATCCCAAGTACATCCCTGTGCATACCCCTGTGTATCCCTGGTGTATCCCTGGCGCACCCCTGGTGCTTCTCTGTGTGTCCTTGGTACATCCCTGTGTATCCCTGGTGTATCCCTGGTGCACCCCTGGTGCTTCTCTGTGTATCCTTGGTACATCCCAAGTACATCCCTGGTACACCCTTGTGTATCCCTGGTGTATCCCTGGTGCACCCCTGGTGCTTCCCTGTGTGTCCTTGGTACATCCCAAGTACATCCCTGTGCATACCCCTGTGTATCCCCTGTGTATCCCTGGTGCACCCATGGTGCTTCCTTGTGTGTCCTTGGTACATCCCTGGTACATCCCTGTGCATACCCCTGTGTATCCCTGGTGTATCCCTGGTGCTTCCCTGTGTGTCCTTGGTACATCCCAAGTACATCCCTGTGCATACCCCTGTGTATCCCTGGTGTGTCCCTGGTGCACCCATGGTGCTTCCCTGCGTGTCCTTGGTACATCCCTGGTACATCCCTGTGCATACCCCTGTGTATCCCTGGTGTATCCCTGGTGCACCCCTGGTGCTCCCCTGTGTGTCCTTGGTACATCCCTGGTACATCCCTGTGCATACCCCTGTGTATCCCTTGTGTACCCCTGGCGCTTCCCTGTGTGTCCTTGGTACATCCCAAGTACATCCCTGGTACACCCCTGTGTATCCCTGGTGTATCCCTGGTGCACCCCTGGTGCTTCCCTGTGTGTCCTTGGTACATCCCAAGTACATCCCTGTGCATACCCCTGTGTATCCCTGGTGTATCCTTGGTGCACCCATGGTGCTTCCTTGTGTGTCCTTGGTACATCCCTGGTACATCCCTGTGCATACCCCTGTGTATCCCTGGTGTATCCCTGGTGCACCCCTGGTGCTTCCCTGTGTGTCCTTGGTACATCCCAAGTACATCCCTGTGCATACCCCTGTGTATCCCTGGTGTATCCCTGGTGCACCCATGGTGCTTCCCTGTGTGTCCTTGGTACATCCCTGGTACATCCCTGTGCATACCCCTGTGTATCCCTGGTGTATCCCTGGTGCACCCCTGGTGCTTCCCTGTGTGTCCTTGGTACATCCCTGTGCATACCCCTGTGTATCCCTGGTGTATCCCTGGTGCACCCCTGGTGCTTCCCTGTGTGTCCTTGGTACATCCCTGTGCATACCCCTGTGCATCCCTGGTGTATCCCTGGTGTATCCCTGGTGCACCCCTGGTGCTTCCCTGTGTGTCCTTGGTACATCCCTGTGCACACCCCTGTGCATCCCTGGTGTATCCCTGGTGCACCCCTGGTGCTTCCCTGTGTGTCCTTGGTACATCCCAAGTACATCCCTGTGCATACCCCTGTGCATCCCTGGTGTATCCCTGGTGCTTCCCTGTGTGTCCCTGGTACATCCCTGTGCATACCCCTGTGTATCCCTGGTGCACCCCTGGTGCTTCCCTGTGTGTCCTTGGTACATCCCTGGTCATACCCCTGTGTATCCCTGGTGTATCCCTGGTGCTTCCCTGTGTGTCCTTGGTACATCCCTGGTACATCCCTGTGCATACCCCTGTGTATCCCTGGTGTATCCCTGGTGAACCCCTGGTGCTTCCCTGTGTGTCCTTGGTACATCCCAAGTACATCCCTGTGCATACCCCTGTGCATCTCTGGTGTATCCCTGGTGCTTCCCTGTGTGTCCTTGGTACATCCCTGTGCATACCCCTGTGTATCCCTGGTGTATCCCTGGTGTACCCCTGGTGCTTCCCTGTGTGTCCTTGGTACATCCCTGTGCATACCCCTGTGCATCCCTGGTGTATCCCTGGTGTATCCCTGGTGCACCCCTGGTGCTTCCCTGTGTGTCCTTGGTACATCCCTGTGCATACCCCTGTGTATCCCTGGTGTATCCCTGGTGCTTCCCTGTGTGTCTTTGGTACATCCCTGGTACATCCCTGTGCATATCCCTGGTGTATCCCTGGTGCACCCCTGGTGCTTCCCTGTGTGTCCTTGGTACATCCCTGGTACATCCCTGTGCCTACCCCTGTGCATCCCTGGTGTATCCCTGGTGCACCCATGGTGCTTCCCTGTGTGTCCTTGGTACATCCCTGGTACATCCCTGTGCATACCCCTGTGCATCCCTGGTGTACCCCTGGTGCTTCCCTGTGTGTCCTTGGTACATCCCTGGTACATCCCTGTGCATACCCCTGTGCATCCCTGGTGTATCCCTGGTGCACCCCTGGTGCTTCCCTGTGTGTCTTTGGTACATCCCTGGTACATCCCTGTGCATACCCCTGTGTATCCCTGGTGTATCCCTGATGCTTCCCTGTGTGTCCTTGGTACATCCCTGGTACATCCCTGTGCATACCCCTGTGTATCCCTGGTGTATCCCTGGTGCACCCCTTGTGCTTCCCTGTGTGTCCTTGGTACATCCCAAGTACATCCCTGTGCATACCCCTGTGCATCCCTGGTGTATCCCTGGTGCTTCCCTGTGTGTCCTTGGTACATCCCTGTGCATACCCCTGTGCATCCCTGGTGTATCCCTGGTGCACCCCTGGTGCTTCCCTGTGTGTCCTTGGTACATCCCTGTGCATACCCCTGTGTATCCCTGGTGTATCCCTAGTGCACCCCTGGTGCTTCCCTGTGTGTCCTTGGTACATCCCTGTGCATACCCCTGTGTATCCCTGGTGTATCCCTGGTGTATCCCTGGTGCTTCCCTGTGTGTCTTTGGTACATCCCTGGTACATCCCTGTGCATACCCCTGTGTATCCCTGGTGTATCCCTGGTGCACCCCTGGTGCTTCCCTGTGTGTCCTTGGTACATCCCTGTGCATACCCCTGTGCATCCCTGGTGTATCCCTGGTGCCCCCATGGTGCTTCCCTGTGTGTCCTTGGTACATCCCTGTGCATACCCCTGTGCATCCCTGGTGTACCCCTGGTGCTTCCCTGTGTGTCCTTGGTACATCCCTGTGCATACCCCTGTGCATCCCTGGTGTATCCCTGGTGCACCTCTGGTGCTTCCCTGTGTGTCCTTGGTACATCCCTGGTACATCCCTGTGCATACCCCTGTGTATCCCTGGTGTATCCTTGGTGCACCCATGGTGCTTCCCTGTGTGTCCTTGGTACATCCCTGGTACATCACTGTTAGAAATGGGATTTCTGGTTGGCTAGGGCTTGCGCCAAAGCCAGACAGAAACCACCACTCTAGTCAGGGCTGGGGAGTTACACGCCAAAGATAACCCCTGCTCACCCCCTTGGTAGCTTGGCACGAGCAGTCAGGCTTATCTCTGAGGCGATGTGTAAAGCGTTTGCGCGCGCACCCAGCAACAACACCCAAGGCCCACCACAAAGGAAACTCCACACAAGGTATTCTATAAAAATAGCCTTTGTATTACACACAACACATTAGATAAAAACACACACTCTACAATGTGCCAACAGGCACGGGCAGAATTTACAAGGGATTATATATACAGGGGACAGGGCCACCTGGACCACTGTCAGGAATTTGCACTTTTTAGAACATAGGAATAATACTGTAGTACAAAATAACATATGTAGCACACAACCAGTAACTACTGGTAACCAGAAAGTACCACCTACGCAACCCTAACCACCTTAGGACAGTATTGCGCAGGGAATCAGGACCTCACTAGCACCACCTGTACTAGGGAGAAAACAACCACCTAAGTATCACTATACCTGTAGGGGTCTAAGCACATAAACACATGATGCATAACATTCAGAGGTGTAAAGCAAAGCACATGACGCAAAAACACATTCAGAGGTGCAGAACAGGTACAATGGCGCAAAAACTCACATTAGCCACCATCTGTGGCAGTCCCTGGGCCAGCTGGCCTAGTAGGGGCAAGGACGCCCTGCGTCCAGAAAAGTCAGGGCACGCCGGCGCAGGCGGCGCAAGCCAGAACACCGAGGCCACAACCTAAACGTTGCAGTTGCCCACTAAGTGCTGGGCAACTGGGGAAATGCTGGGGCCAACGTTGGAGCCTCCCAGGGCTCTGAAACGAATGAAATGCCCCCTAGAGCCTTTGTGGCTCTAAACAACCAATGCCCTGTAACGTTGGAGCCCCTCTGGGCTCTAAAGTAATAATGCCCCCACGATGGAGTCCCTTCCGTTGGAGTCCCGCTCGGGGGACTCGAAAGAAGAATGCGCCCACGTTGGAGCTACCCGGAGCTCTAGGGGAAAGGTGGGGGCGACGTTGGAGCGGCCCGCTGCCTTCCGGGGCCGCTCTACGGACTAAGAAATGCCCCCGTAGCGTTTGGAGCCTTCACGGCTCTGAACTACATGGCCCCCGTTCGGTGGAGTCCTCCTCAGGGACTCGAGGAGAGAGATGCCCTCGCTGGGGCGGCCCGCTATCAGACGGGGCCGCCCGAGAACTGCGCTGTTCCGTGCCTTCACTGGCACTTCGCACAAGTACCGGCTCCCTCCTGCGGCCCTCACTCACCTTCGGACTTCCGCGGGTCACCCGGGGCTCTCCCTCGCTCTCGGGAGCCCCGGGGGGAGACACCAGCTTCTTCCGCTTCCCGGCTTCGGACGCGGCTTCGTCGTCGAGGCCCCGATCACGTGGGCCACACCCCCTCCCGCTGGACCAATCCCAGCGCGGCAGGGGGATGACGCGGCCGGGACTCCGGGCTGCGGCGGTGATCTTGTTGTCGCGGTGATGCGGGGTGGGCACCCGCTATGGGGGGGTCACCAAGACCAACGCGGAAAAGCCCCTGGCGGGGTGGGCACCCGCTAGGGGTAATAATCCTTCAATAAAGCGGGGTGGGCACCCGCTAACACGCTCAGAAATGTCCCTGGCAGGGTGGGCACCTGCCAGTGGACGTGGGGATCGGCAAGGACCGGGCAAACGCCGGGTGGGCACCGGCTTCCAAAAGCAAAGCGCTCCTGAGCGCTAAAGGCCAACAAAAAGCGCTTCCAGGCACTTAGGGGTGAAAATGAAAGCGCTCCCAGCGCTTAACGGAGGAAACCACACTCAGTCCAGCAAAGTCCTTCCCTGCAGGCAGCAGGGCAGGGGTGGGGGCAAGGCTGGACCCAGAGCCAGCTCACTGGGCCTCCAGGCAGGGAGGTAGTCCAGGTGGCGGTCCTCTGGTCCAGCAGCAGCAGCAGCCCCCCCTCAGGTAAGATCCTGGCAGAGAACAGTTTCTGTGGGGACACAGCCCCATTTTTATACAGGCAAACCCTTTGTTCTGGGTTCAGGGTGAGGGGGAAAACCAGTCGCAGCTGGTTGGGGAGCACCCTTGATGTGCTCAGCCCCTCACTCTATTCACTGGCAGGGCTAGGGTCGTCAGTCGCACCACAGGGGGCGGGGCCAGCATTGTGTTTGGAAAACCCTGTCCTATTCAGGACCCAGGTGGACTCCTCCCACCCATCTAGCTGCTGATCTCCCCATTCACCACTGGGTGACTCATCCTGACACTGGGGAATCCCTAGCCCGTCACATGACACGACCAGCCAATCACGCGACAGACACACTGCACACAGAAGTGCCCACTTCTAGAAGTGGCACTTCCACACTAGGTACATGCACGCCGCACACATCATCGCGCAGCATTCACTCCCACGAGTCCGCACATACCAAACTCGGGCCTGCACACCCCACGCATCAGGAACTACTAGGGACACATACATTCCCCATGCATTCCTATGGGAGGGCAGGCCTATCTCACCACATGCACTCAGCGCACGCACGCACTTTACCCTGGGACACAGGGAAAGTGCGCAGAAACCAAAAAAATTACCACACCAAGTCACCAATAAAAAGCCAAAAAGTCCAGGGGTGAACCTGCCAGAAGGGCCAAGTCCAACAATCACTGTGCATAGCCCTGTGCATCCCTGGTGTATCCCTGGTGCACCCCTGGTGCTTCCCTGTGTGTCCTTGGTACATCCCTGGTACATCCCTGTGCACACCCCTGTGTATCCCTGGTGTATCCTTGGTGCACCCATGGTGCTTCCCTGTGTGTCCTTGGTACATCCCTGGTACACCCCTGTGCACACCCCTGTGCATACCCCTGTGCATCCCTGGTAGTCTCATGCTTACAAGTCGAGCTTTGTTTATGTCTGTCAGTTCTAGAGCTCGGAGGCACTCCAGCCCTGCCCTGTGCAGTCCGACAGTCCTGGAAGTATGTTCCATCCCAGCCCTGTTTTGGGATCGACAGTTCTAGAACCCTGGTGCATGTTGTCTGCCTGTTCTAGAACAGTCAGGCATCACAGCCGTGCTTTATGTCTCTCGGTTCCTTAATGCTGTTTTAGCCCAGCCCTGCTTTGTGGTTGTCCATTCCAGAACCCCGATGCATGGCAACGCTGCCTTATTATCTTTGTTTGTTCTAAACCCTGATTTTATTGCAAGTTTGGAGGCTCCTATTATGCTTCATCAATATTGCATGTATGTCAATAGCAGCAGAGAAGAGAATAAATAAACTACAAGTCCCATGAGGCTTTGAGGCAGCTAGCCAATGAGAAACAAAACGTAGTACCCCTAACAACCAATAACATGACAGCACGACCTATTGTCCTTTGTTATGTGTGTGGGTTCTAGAAGCCTCTCCCAGGCTGTAGGACCAGAGAATGAAAGGGAAGCCGGGCTGGCTCCTTGGGAGGCCATCTGTCCAGGATGAGGTGATGTCAGCTCTTCAAGGGGGTCTTTGGTTTTAGAGGTAACTCGGCGAGGATGGAGGAGGAAGAGGTAAGTCATAGGTGCAGCAGGGCATGACTTCTCTTGGGTGGGGGCATTTAATGCCCCCTCTTGCTATGTGTTCTAAGAAGGTAAGGCTGCACTCCTGGCGATGTCAACAATGGCATATGGGCGATGAACGGGGCTTTGCGACTCTTGCATGCGTCTAACATTAATAGAATGTGTCAAAAGTAAGGGCTTCACTTTCTTTGAGGTGAAACGCCAGTGCAGGCCGGATTAGTGAATCATTCTGAGATGACGCCTGCGCTAAAAGCCGGGGAATGGATCATATATTGTCCAGGGTGCGCATTCCCATAGTACTGGCCTCTCGTTCTGTCCATATTGAAGTCCACAGTAATCGTGAATGTGTTTTAAATAGATCCTCCATAGAAGGACATTCCTAGGGCAACCATGGGGACCCTCAGATTCTCAACCTTCTGCATGGACACGTCTGAGAGGCCCCTCCAGAGAGAGCCTCGGATATGCATCTACCCTTGAAAAGATACTTTTCCTTCATTGGTTTGTGGTCCAAGTTTGGTGCAAACCTCTTTATGGCCTGGGTGGATCTGGGGGATCTGAGGGTCGCTGTTACCTTACCCTGTGTAAATGCCCCATGTGAGATCAGCCATGTGTTGCCTCTGCATAGGTGGTCTTCACCCCCCACTAGTTTCATCAGTGAAGTGAGGTTGTGTTTTTGTATTTTTGGGACCAGATTGAAGCCCGTTTGCACTCCTAGGGCCATGTTAGATCTGCGGTCCACTTCCCCTGTTTGCGCCACGGCGCACCTTCAAACAGGCACGCAACGCACAAACAGGTAAAGTGTGCCATATTAGATCACTTCCCCTGTTTGCGCCACGGCGCACCTTCAAACAGGCACGCAACGCACAAACAGGTAAAGTGTGCCATATTAGATCACTTCCCCTGTTTGCGCCACAGTGCACCTTCAAACAGGTGCGCAACGCACAAACAGGTAAAGTGTGCCATATTAGATCACTTCCCCTGTTTGCGCCACGGCGCACCTTCAAACAGGCACGCAACGCACAAACAGGTAAAGTGTGCCATATTAGATCACTTCCCCTGTCTGCGCCACGGCGCACCTTCAAACAGGCACGCAATGCACAAACAGGTAAAGTGTGCCATATTAGATTGAATGCGCTGCCCCGAGGGCAGCTGCGAACTTGTGCAGCCCTCATGGCAGCACATTCAAGCGAAATGCGGAGCGGCTTCGAAGCAGCTGCTCTGTGTTTCAGAGTGCAGACGGCACCCAAAGAGGGGAGAGAGAGCCCCTGACAGGCAGGTGCAGTGAGGGCCACCTACCTGCAAGGGGATGTTTGGGGTGGTCCATAGGACCCACCTGACCCCATCTGGAGGGCTGCCATCAGGGGGTGCACTGAGAGCGCCTCACCTTTCAGTGTTCCTCCTGACAGCGTCTTTACCTCTGCACCCACGCCCATGATATGGCGCTGGGGCACACACAAAGGGATTCCCTCCTTTGCATGGATGAGATTCCCTCTGATGATCGCGCTGGTGCTACATGTGCAGCAGGGTCTTCTGTATCCCAGAAGGGGCTGCACTAGTGTCTGTGGCCCCTATTGTAACACCAGAGTGCCCCGCGGAGAGCAAAGCAGGGGCTCGTGCCTATTGTGCCCCAGGACTCTCGATGCAACGCCGCCTCTGGACAATAGGATCCTGTTATCCGCATACAGCAGGATGGGAGTTGGGCGGTTGGCCAGCAGAGGGGCATCCTTTCATTTGTCACTAGTGTGAGAAGTTGACCTGGTGTATGCTGTCCACTAGTTCTAGTGCGCACCCTGTATCAGTCCAAACAACCCCTTATTGATGATAGGTTAAAGACAACCTTCATTGAAAGCTATCCTAGTGGTAGCTATGGAGAGCAGCCTTCAGGCTAAGTCTTGAAGGAATGTAAAGCAGCTTGTTTTACCAGTCTATAATCTCTTGAGTGGCTAAATGAAAAACAACCACACCAGGTATATATATAAAATATATGTATTTATTACTAAACACACCCTCCTAGTCTCTTTATGAGGCTAGAGGCAAAAGCACATAAGTTACACGTCAAATATTGCAGTAAATTAGCACAATACACGTTAGGCCCTAGGGGCGGACCAAACCATATACTAAAATAGTGGTATAAGAACCACGACTTAACTAGACACAAGGCCTAGAGCCTGTAGAATCGCTGGGTCTCCAAGGAACCACCCAAGGTAGTGACACAGGGGACCCACGGCGGCCGTGTGCAGTGTGAGAACACAGCCGCGAGCTCCCTTTAGCTTCTATGGGGAAAGACGCGGTTAGATTTTTAAAGATTAAGGGCACTTAGAGGTGGACTAGGAACAAATCCTTTTGGACTTAGATGGTTCTAGGGCCAACACCCACGGGAGCACCGGAGTACTTGTGTTGCCTCACCCAGGGAAGCCAGATGCATAGGTGTCAAATGGTGTCGGGTCGCGTCGTTGTTTTCAATGGCAGGAGACTGAAAAGTGCTGATGCCGGGAAGAGGAGAAGTGTCCAAGATCAAAGCCTGGATCAAAGATGTGAAGAACCTGAAAGCAGAGGGGACAGAGTCTGGGTCACTTGCCAGGTTCACGATAGACGAATGCCCACCGATGTCGGGTGCTTCAGGTAAGAAGAGGGGAAGCTTGACTCGAGGACCAGGAGGCATTGAGGATGACCAGGAGCTGGATTCGAGCTGTCCCACGAAAGACAAAGATGTTGAGTGCTGCAGCGTCGGTGCCCGGATTAGACACAACAAGCCTTGGCAGCAGCAACCCACGCAGAAAGAGAAGAAATGCTCCAGTGCGGACCAGCAAGGTCCTGGGAACTTCCCAAGCGATGGAGAGTTGGGGCACGACTGGAGCAACCAGAGAAGCCCAATTAAAGTAAGAGTTGACTTCACAGGGACCCACCAGTCGAAGGACCAGGGATCACGAAGGAGCCTCTAGCGAACACACAAAGGGTGGGCTCACGGAACACTCGTGGAGTGTATGCCAGCAATCTTTGGTGGAAAAAGGTGCTTGGGGTCTGGGCTACAAGTAACCCGATGCACAGCCTCAAAGGACGTTGAGAGGCTGATGCACTTGCAAATGTGCGTGGTGCCCAGGAGGTCCGGTTCCACGTTATCCACGTTATCCACGACAGCTACGGGTCTCAGCTTTGCTGGGGACTCGGGCAGCCTCGGGAAATTCTGGAATTCCACCTCCTGTGATGCAATTACTTTGGAGTCCGGCTGGAACTTCGGAGATGCACATCGGTCAGATGCTTCGTTGGTGCCTGCCAAGCAGAGGAGTAACTCCTTTACTCCAAGGGAGATTCTTCAGTCATCTGGCATTGTGCAGATCGTCGAAGTTTCAGGATTCAGTTTCAGAGTTTCGTCCAGAGAGATCTGAAGTTCTGGTTACAGAGGTTCCTTCTTTATACCCAAGGAAGGGGACCCCCCTATAGGAGGGTTTGGAAAGAGGGGGGGCTACACCCATTTCCTTTGTCCAGTTTTGCACCGGAGCATGGGCTGGTAGCCCCTGCAACCGGTTTGAGCTGGACTATGAACAGGGACACCAAATGTCCCCCCAGTGCAGGAATTCAAAGCACTCAGAGAGTGCTCCCACCCAGCCCCAATATACATAAGACTGTCTTGGAGGTGGTTACACCTCCCTGTGACAGGAAACCTATTGTCCAGGCCTCCCCTGCCGGAGTTTCGGTCAGCAGCAGGAGGCCAGACTCGTGTCTGTGGCTGCAGCATCAATTTTGTGATGCCGGGGCTTTTTTAAGCTGGTACCTGTTATACCGGAGCTGTCATGTCTCTCCCTCTAGAAGGCTGGGACCATATTCCCACACCAGTTACTAATGTGGGGGTATGATTCCAAGGTGTTTGACACCAAACACAACATGTTTTCGTGCAGCCAGTCCAAAGTTAGCATTTACCATTTGGTTATAATGCACTTAAGAGTATATGGTCAGGCTGCCTCACAGGCAACCCCGGAGAAGAGATTCTGAAGGCTGCAGAGGGGCTCTGCTTATGCCTGGGCACCCTCTCACACAAAACCAAGCACCCTGCCTTCAGGATTGATAAGGCCTGCCATAGGGGTGACTGATAGGTTTATATGTGCAGTGATAGGTGAGATATAGTGCACCTATATCTTAGTAAGGGGTGCATGCACCACCTTACCCAGGCTGCAGTAGCAGACATGTGGTGTCATTTTGGAGGGCTTCCCAGGGGTGGCATAATACATGCTGCAGTCCCTGGTAGGCCTCTGGGGTACCTATGCCCTGGGTACATAGTATACCATATACTAGAGACTTATAAGGGCAACTCAGAATCCAATGTGTTGTGTACCAAAGGTACTAGGAATCCATTTAGAGAGGAAGCAGCTAGGCTGGGGTCCTGAATAGCAGGGCCCCAGCCAGACTAAAGTCGAAAAACAGTGTTACATCAGCTTATTTGCTTAGTACCTTCACCTTTGGAGCCATATTAAACCTTCGCTGTGGTATTATGATACATCTACCCCATCAGCGCCTTGAGACCCTCATGGGTGAGTAGCACGCTTACGAATCCCTGATTGATTCATTATGTATAGGCTTTCCTGTTTTCAGTTTCTATTTTTGGTAAATTCTGGTGGGGTTTTTTCAGTTTTTTCAATACCTTCAAAAACAGTGGTTATCAGTGGTTACACATTATTGTGTCATTAAAAACAACAGAAACAGTGTTTTTCCGGTGTTTATGGAATTTTAATTTAATTTTAATTATTGCTTGCTTTCTGCACTGATAGTGCATGTGTATAGGTAGTGTGTGTACAGGGTATATGAGGACCAAATACATTTTTACTGCACCAGAATGGACTTTTAAGTCAATAGCATTCTTCATTAACTCTGAAGATTGTAAAGATGCTTTCAGCAAACACTCTAGCAAGTGACAAGAATCTCTTACAGGGAAGCACTTCAGCTCAGGTATCGATTTTGACAGGACATCATACAACTTGTTCATATACGTAGCTGAATTACTGCGAATACAAACAATATCACTCCAATCTTAATTGAACTTGGTAGGAACTTTTTTCAGCAGCATTCCAAGTGACACTGTGTTCCATGTTTACCAAACGCCTGGTGTCATGTTTTCACCACTATCCCACATGCTTGGTGACAACATTCGTTTCACACATACCTGTCACTACATCTTGCATTGAATGTTTGAAAACTGGTCTGTTTGGCAATTCACTTACAATCAATACTGACTCACTAGAAAGGGGGACAGATGTATCAAAGGACTTCACCCATTCTCTGTCTTTGGGTAAATGTGATGCTACAAATTAGGAAGGATTCTAATTAATCCAGCCATTTCACCTATCAGTGAAGTCAAATGTAGCCAAAATTTCAAATATGATTTTGATATTTCCCAATTCTCTACAGTTTATAAAATAACTAAATAAGACCTAAAAATGCATCTAAACACTGCATCTTTAGACCAAAGACCACAAACCTAAAAAAAAGCAGAAGGAAGAAGAGACAATGTTTCAGTGACATCCCTAAACAGCAAAACTCAAGCAGAATAATGTTAGCCCAGTCTATCTTGATACTACCTTGTATAACAAAGTTACATTGTATTGGCCCCTTAAGGACAAAATAAAAATGACTCTTTCACTCATCTTTTCCTTTCTTTGAATGGCACTTAGTTTGTGGTTGCAAAGGTGTTTTTTCAGTGTTTATATGAATACACCAGTGATGGCTATTTTCCTTTCGGTGGGGTTTTATCAGTTATTATAGGTTTAAACCTAAAACCAAATAGCCTAATTATGTAACATCTGTTTGCTACTGTAGGTAATTGTAGCAGTTGTGTGGTCTATCACACATCTGTTTGCTGCTATAGGTGATTCGCAGTCATATGGTTTATGTCTGATCTGTTTGCTGCTGTAGGTTATTGGCAGTCATATGGTTTATCTCACATCTGTTTCTGCTGTAGGTGATTGGCAGTCATGGTTTATGTCACATCTGTTTGCTGCTATATGTGATTGTGGCAGTCGTCTGGTGTTTGGCACATCTGTTTGCTGCTATAGATGATTGTATCTGGCAATCTTTTGGTCTATGGCACATCTGTTTGCTGCTGTAGGTGATTGGCAGTCATATGGTTTATGTCACATCTGTTTGCTTCTGTAGGTAATTGGCAGTCATATGGTTTATGTCACATCTGTTTCTGCTGTAGGTGATTGGCAGTCATATGGTTTATGTCACATCTGTTTGCTGCTGTAGGTAATTGGCAGTCATATGGTTTATGTCACATCTGTTTCTGCTGTAGGTGATTGGCAGTCATAGTTTATGTTACATCTGTTTGCTGCTATATGTGATTGTGGCAGTCATCTGGTCTGTGGCACATCTGCTTGCTGCTATAGATGATTGTCTGTGGCAATCGTTTGGTCTATGGCACATCTGTTTGCTGCTATAGGTGATTGTTTGTGGCACTCATCTGGTCTATGGAAATAGTCCGGTGGGATCTATCAAGCAATGAAGCATATACAACACATTCACAATAACAGAGGATTTTCTGAAATTCATGACAACAGTCTCCTTGGGGGAGTTTGTGCCCATTTCCCACCCAGAATACCCTTTGGACCCTAGGGATCTCATTAAACAACTCCTGGCACTATCCTTAATGCTTTATCAGCCAGTGAAGTGTGTGTGTTTGTGTGTGTGTGTGGCAACAGTTGCAGACAAACGGAGCTGCCTAACCTATCTTTCAGTGGCGGTGTGGGCAGTAGGGATGGAGTAGCGTTTTTTTGATGCAAGTTCTGACTCCTCTCGAGCGCCCCACCTTGTCACAATCTTCAGTCACTCTCTGCCCATGACACCCCTGGAAACTTTTGGGCTAGAAAGCGGTCCAGCACCTAGAGTCCTGTATCCATTTTCTTTAAGGTAGGTCTACGTTTGGGCAGAACCTCAAATGTTTCTCTCTAGCGACATCCATGTGGTTCACCAGCCTCTTCTCTATAATTTATAGTTTGTCGAGTAGAGTCAAGGTTGTCCCTTCTAATGAAGCCATGCCATTGCTCAGATAGTCACACAAAGACTGCTGCATGTCTTTCATGCCTTGTAACCCACCCCTTTTTTCCATGCCAAATTGCCCCTGGAGCACAACTCAATGCCTGTTTAGCTAAAGTCTCCGTAGCTAACCCTGTTACTGCATGTTGTCTCCTTCTTTTTCTTCCTGGCTGGTGGTGAACAAGTTAACGGCAGTGCCATGTCCTGAACTATACACAAAGAATCAGTAGAAACGCAGAGGGTATAATTTGAGGACATCGCTTTGTCGCACTTGCTCATAGTTCCTGGAGTTTAGTCAGAGTTGTCACTGCTTGAATTCACTACGCAGTGGAGGTCTCAGGGGCTGGTTGGGTGAACTGGCGTTGCACAGCGCCCATTCTCCTTACCGCCGTCCCATTTTCATTAATAATCCCCATGGCACTAGTTAAATAGCTGGTGATAGATGCTGTTAGTGTTGCTGAACTTTCCCTGCCCCCATAGCAGAGGTAGGTTTCCTCTTGCCATTGTACTCAATATCAAGTAAAGAAGAGAAATGGACGAGTCAGGTCACGACGGCCAAGAGGAGTGTCCCAGCCCAGCCTCCTCCGAGCTCTGACGGGTGCAGATAATCCCGCTCTTGGTCCAGTCTTCAACTTGGAAAAGTCCAGGCGATCTCACGTTGCGGGGTAATCGACTCCACTATATATAGCGCTCAGTTGTGCTGATGATTCTGGACCGATTCAGGATGTGTCACCAGGGAGAATTGACCATTGTCCATAACCACCTTAAGCCGTTAAAGCTGTGCCCTTCACAGATTTGTTGGGGCGAAGGTGGTCACTGGAGGGAGTCAGGGTTGTTCAACGAGGAGCATGTTGCGTCTTAGACTGAGACTGAAGAGAGGGCCATGGCATATAACTGCAGGGCGACTGCATGGCCTTATCCCTATATTTGCCGCCCATTGCATGTTGGAGGCTTGAGGTTTAGGCCTCTGAGCTTTGGTGCTAGTAAATACAGAGACAAGGAAATGACACTGAAGGCACGAGATTAAGGATAAATAATCAAGGTATTTCCTATCACGTCCCTCTTAGTCATGGATCCTGTGTAGCTGATTGAAGGTTTACTCGTTGCAGCGTTTGCTGCCTCCTCAGGGCCACATGTTTGATTGGTGGTTCATGGCGCTTGTTGTTATCTAAGCACACAGTGTGATTGTTGGTCCATGGCGTTTGTTGTTATCTAAGCACACAGAGTGATTGTAGGATCATGGCACTTGGTGTTTGTTGTTGTTGGAAATGCCTCTTTTTGCAGGGTCATCCCTAAACTTTTTGCCTTCCTCCTGTATTTTTTCTGACCTGTTTGTGTTGATTTTATGACTCTGGGCACTTTACCACTGCTGATCAGTGCTAAAGTGCATATGCTCTCCCTTTGTAAATATGACATGTGAATTGGTATATCCATGATTGGCTTATTTGGTTTACCTGTTAGTCCCTAGTAATGTGGCCTGTGTGTGCCCAGGGCTGGTAAACCAAATGCTGCTGGTGGGCCTGCAGCGCTGAGTTGTGCCACCCACAGAAGCAGCTTGTAAAGTGTGTCTCAGACATGCCACTGCAGTGTCTGTGTGCAGTCTAGAACTGCCATCTTGGCTGTGAAGTGCACCCACTACCCAGCCCCTGAACCTTCCCTTAGCATTATGTAAGCCACCCCTATGGTAGGGTGCGTTGTATGTGTAAGGTAGGACATGCTCTGATGTGTGTAGCATGTCCTGGTAGTGAATTACACCCAATTTCGTTTTTCACTACTGTAAGGCTACCTGTTCTCCATAGGCCAGAATGGGAGGTTTGGCTATTACATTCTATAGTCCTAACTGACCCATAGAACATTGTAGAAAAACGAATTTAGTATGCCTGAGCTCAGAATATTAAAATACATCTTTTAGTGAAGGTTATTTTTATATTCTGTGTTTGAAAATACCACTTTTAGAAAGTGGGTATTTTCTTGCCTAAGCCTTCCAGTGTGCTCTGCTGTTATGTGTATTGGTTGTCTGGGTTTGGAGTGACAGGGCTGGGGAATTCCAGGAGACAGGGTGAGGTGTCCCAGTGGTGCATGGAGAGATCTGCATCTAGATGAGTGGGAGGAGTTGCACCTGGGACCTGAATAGGGCTGTGCCTTCCCTCCACAATGCTGGCTCCACCTCCTGTGGTGCGTCTGATGTTTCTGCCCTGCACCCTGAAAGGAAAGAAGCAGCCTGGTAAACAAAGTGCTCCAGGACTGAGCAGAACTGGTTCTGGCTGGGTTCAGTGACTTGTGACTCTTTAGAAAAAAGACTTTTGGGGTATAAGTATCTGTGCTGAAGCCCCTACAATTTGTATTGCCCCTGGATCTCAAGACCAACCTCTGTCCGTGGAACTAAAGAAAGCTGCAGGAGAGGACTGTCCTGGTGTTGTGTGTTGTTCACTGGATTGGCCTGCAGTAGTTTTCATTGGACTGGAAAAAGGAGGGAAAAGGAGCTGTAAGAGAACTTTTTAATCTTGAACCTGCAATCACCCAAGGGCTAGAGAGAGAGCTAGCCCCCTGACTGAAGTCTCAGGACCAGTAGACTGCAGTTCGTCGCCAAAGCCTCAAAATTATCGCTAAAGCCTAAAAATCATCGCTACACCTACAGAGCGTAAAGAAAATCATCGCTACAGCTGCCGAGCGTAAAGAATATCGTCGCATCACTGCCGCTGAAGGCTCGCTGGCCTGATCATCGCCCCGCATGTTTGCAGCCTGAAAATCATCGCTACTGGCTGAGCGTCCGGAAAATCGTCGCTAACCCCCGTTAGCGAGCGGCCGTGACCAAAGCGTGGTGAAAAACATCGCTAACCCGCCGGAGCGACATTTCTTGTGGATTATTTGACAACATCTCAGAACTGTGAGTAAAAAGGGTCGCAGAGACCATTGCCCTGAACTGAGCTTTACCTTCGCCATTGGAACTATTTTTGCAGCATCCAGAGAGAACAATTTTTTTGTACAGTATTGTGGTTTCCTCATTATTTGGTCTTGTGATAAGCCTCTATATAAAGATAACTATTTTTTGATAACTACCTGTGTTGTGTCCCTTTGTAGTGTTCCTCACTGTATTTGCTGTGTATGATCATCAACGCTTTACACACTGCCTCTGAGATTAGCCTAACTGCTCGTGCTACGTTACCACAGGGTGGAGCAGGGGTTGTCAAGGGGGTGCAGCCCTTCACTCTGACTTAGAAAGAAGGGTCCCTGCTTGGACAGTGGCCATCCACTGCCAACCAGAGACCCCCATTTCTAACATTGGTGGTCAGCGGTGGGGATCTGGACTTGCGTTGGTGACCGCATACAGTAATTATAGTGTACACTACTAGTGAGTGCAGACCATAACGTGCCACATACATATTTGAGGATTTTTTTTTTTTAAGAGTCTATTTTTGATTAATAGTGCCAGTTGTTGATACGATGGCCAAGCCCACAGTTGTTGACCCAGAAGAGTTCTCCTGGGAAGAGAAGAAGATAGATACCTATATGGCCAAGGAGCTAAAAATTTGTTGTGAGAAATTTACAGTCCCTACCACAGGTTTCATCAGAAAAGAAGAATTCTGCAAGGCACCGAAGGCCTGGCTAGCAGCCAGGGACGCCTCTAGGAATATGGGAGAGCCTGTGGTGGAGGGAGAGAATGTGGATGAAGTGATTAAGGTAGTTGGTAGTAAAGCGCTTTCCGGCCCAGGCACAAGTGTGTCGGCGTGGGGTCTGTCCCCAGAGGAGATGGAGGACAGGGAAAGAGAGAGACGCCATAATAGGGAGAGGGCTAAGATGCAAATAGAAGGTCAGAAGGAGAGAGACCGTGAGATCAGGAAGATAGAGCTTGAAATGATGAAAATGAAGCTTGAGCATGAGAGAGCATTGAGGGAGCTGGAGATTAAGGCAAAGGATGGAGAGACCTCCAGTCCCTCTGGTGGCAGCATACCAGTAGTACAGACAGAGAGCAGATTATACATTCCTAAAGAGGTTGTTAGGGATTTCCACAAAAGAGCACAGATAGCAGTAGAGGAGAAATTAGCTTGGGAGGTAGATTGTTCCCCAAGCGCAGTTTTAATTGTCTGGACTCACCAGTGAGGGTGAGGTCCAGTGGTGGCGGCAAAATTGAGTTATGTAATGATGACAGTGTAGTGCGCCCACCCAGAAATGTGTCACCTGACTTGAAGAAGGGGGTTGATCTACACCAGGGGATTCAAGGATATGAGGTAGGTCCATTAGTGTGCAGTGTCCCTGAGGTGGATTGGGGAACTATCGCAGGAGCCCATAGTCCTAGTGAGGGGAAGGACACCCTACCGACTCTAGATGTGAGGTGCAGGGAGAGGGGTCCCCCGTGGTTGAAGTCCTGGTGTATGAGTGTGAGGATCACCCAGAAGAGTGTGGGTTGAGTGATAGAGACAGTCATGTAATGTCTCGCCCATTTCAGGAGAATGGTGTGGGGTATGTATGTGAGGCACTGGATTGTGAGGTGAAGGTTAGCACCTGTGTGGAACTGTGTAATCCAATTGTGGGAGAGCATATTGTGAGTTCCTGTTTTCCAGAGCTAAACAAACACCTGTTAGAGCGTGAGTTCTCTGATCCTAGGGAACTTGCACAGGAGGCAGACCTCTGGGTGAGCACCAGAGGCTCCGTAGAGGCATCAGGGAATGACCCTAATAGGAGTGGTTCAAAGGTCTTCCCACCCAGAGGGGTGGGAGAGGTCCGGAGTGATGCAGCTAGGTCCCCTTGTTGTGAGGAGGTTGTAGGGCCTCACATCCTTTCTCGTGGGAGCAGAAGTGAGACTGGAATAGGTCCCGAAGTGTCCCCACCTCAGTCTCCAGTACTGGATGGTTCCACGAGGGAACACCAGGTAGAGAATATAGTCTGTCCGGATGGACCGTCAGTTGTGGGGAGTCTCCCCGTGTTAGGTGAGCTGGGAGTGCCTGTAGTCAGGCCTCCATCAGTTCTTGTGTCTGGCCGTGCCACTCCTAGGGGGAGGGTGCAGAAGTCCAGTTTGAGGGGTGAGGGGGGAAGGAGCCCCCAGTGGGAGAACCAGTGGGTCAGGGGCCAGTCAGGACGGCTGAGCTCCAGAGGAATGACCATGGTGACACCACTTCTGTCCTGGGAGATCTTCGCGCCCTGTCAGGTGGACAGGGACCGGGAGATCTGCGCCAGGCAGACTGTCACGCAACACAGGAGTTCTGTGTTACCCTCGGGGAGGGTGTTTGTACTCCCCAGGAAGTCCTGTTTCGCCAGGCAGTTGTTCAACCATGGGGGTGGGTCCCTGAGTTGGGAAGTCAGGTTCAGGTGTTTTCTGACCTGGAGGGAGGGACAACTGTAAGCAGTGTCCCGACCTTTTTTTTTCTAAGAGCACTACCCCAGGTGGAAGGGTGCAGTATGCTGGAAGGGGGTGCAGAGGGAGGGAGTCCTCGCTTCTGACCCCGGTGCCACCTGAGGGGTTTTCCAGGTTGGTAGATCGGTTCCAGGATCCAAGCCCTGAACTGGTGGAGGGGTATGTTTCCCTCAAGTGGGGCCTGTGTGCTCCCCAGGAAGTCCTGGTGCCCCAGGCAGTCTGTTGCCCAACTCTAGAGGAGTGTGTTGTCCATGGGGGGAATGGGTGTACTCCCCCAGAAGTCCTGGGTTGCCAGGCACAGGTCCAGCCTAAGGGTACAGACCCTGGGTTGGAGGGCCAGGTCCAGGGTGTCACCCGTGATCTGGAGAAAGGGGCAACTGCTAACAGTGCCCCTACCGGTTTGTGTTATGGGGCGCCTCTCTAGGTGGGAGGGTGCAGGGCCCCAGTAAATGGGGCGGGGAAAGGGCAGCCTCACCCCTGACCTCCGCCCAGTCTCCGACCCCGCCGCTGGGTACAGGCCCAGGGCTGGTGGGTCAGTGTCAGGGTATGCCTGACCTGATGAGAGGGAGAGTGAACAAAAGGTGCCAGGCACCTGGGGCTACTGCCCCCCGTTCTCTGATGCTGCCGAGATTTGAGAGCCCTGAGAGGTATAGGGCCTGGGTCTCACCGCTGACTACTATCAGTGGCAACTGTTGCTTGCTGTCTTTCTGTTGGGACACCCCTGTGAGGAAGCTTGGGTTAGGTGCTGCACAGGTGGTGTCCACAGGTTAGGAGAAGAGTTCCCTATTGGTTGTCGTAGTGGGCCCTGAGAGTGTGTACCAGGGGATCCCACAGGGTTCGGAGTGGCGTAGAACTGGAGTATGCCCCTGCAGTCACGGGCAAGATCCATGTTCTATCGCCCAAAGCAGCGAAGCCCATCAAGGTAGTGATTGGTCTCCCCTGCGTTTTGGCTGGAAGGGGGTTGTGTTGGAAATGGCTCTTTTTGCAGGGTCATCCCTAAACTTTTTTCCTTCCTCCTGTATTTTTTCTGACCTGTTTGTGTTGATTTTATGACTCTGGGCACTTTACCACTGCTGATCAGTGCTAAAGTGCATATGCTCTCCCTTTGTAAATATGACATGTGAATTGGTATATCCATGATTGGCTTATTTGGTTTACCTGTTAGTCCCTAGTAATGTGGCCTGTGTGTGCCCAGGGCTGGTAAACCAAATGCTGCTGGTGGGCCTGCAGCGCTGAGTTGCGCCACCCACAGAAGCAGCTTATAAAGTGTGTCTCAGACATGCCACTGCAGTGTCTGTGTGCAATCTAGAACTGCCATCTTGGCTGTGAAGTGCACCCACTTCCCAGCCCCTGAACCTTCCCTTGGCATCATGTAAGCCCCCCCCCCCTATGGTAGGGTGCATTGTATGTGTAAGGTAGGACATGCTCTGATGTGTGTAGCATGTCTTGGTGGTGCATTACACCCAATTTCGTTTTTCACTACTGTAAGGCTACCTGTTCTCCATAGGCCAGAATGGGAGGTTTGGCTATTACATTCTATAGTCCTAACTGACCCATAGAACATGGTAGAAAACCAAATTTAGTATGCCTGAGCTCAGAATATTAAAATACATCTTTTAGTGAAGGTTATTTTTATATTCTGTGTTTGAAAATACCACTTTTAGAAAGTAGGTATTTTCTTGCCTAAGCCTTCCAGTGTGCTCTGCTGTTACGTGCATTGGCTGTCTGGGTTTGGAGTGACAGGGCTGGGGAATTCCAGGAGACAGGGCGAGGAGTCCCAGTGGTGAATGGAGAGATCTGCATCTAGATGGGTGGTAGGAGTTGCACCTGGGACCTGAATAGGGATGTGCCTTCCCTCCACAATGCTGGCTCCACCTCCTGTGGTGTGTCTGATGTCTCTGCCCTGCACCCTGAAAGGAAAGAAGCATCCTGGTAAACAAAGTGCTCCAGGGCTGAGCAGAACTAGTTCTGGCTGGTTCAGTGACTTGTGACTCTTTAGAACAAAGCCTTTTGGGGTATAAGTATCTGTGCTGAAACCCCTACAATTTGTATTGCCCCTGGATCTCAAGACCAACTTCTGTCCGTGGAACTGAAGAAAGCTGCAGGAGAGGACTCTCCTGTTGTTGTGTGCTGTTCCCTGGATTGGCCTGCAGTAGTTTTCATTGGACTGGAAAAAGGAGGGAAAAGGAGCTGTAAGAGAACTTTTTAATCTTGAACCTGCAATCACCCAAGGGCTAGAGAGAGAGCTAGCCCCCTGACTGAAGTCTCAGGACCAGTAGACTTCATTTCGTCACTAAAGCCTCAAAAGTATCGCTAAAGCCTAAAAATCATCGCCCCCCACTTTTGCGGCCAGAAAATCATTGCTACACCTACAGAGCGTAAAGAAAATCATCGCATCGCTGCCGCTGAAGGCTCACTGGCCTGATCATCGCCCCGCACGTTTGCAGCCAGAAAATCATCACTACAGCTGCTGAGTGTAAAGAAAATTGTCGCATCGCTACCGCTGAGGGCTCGCTGGCCTGATCATCGCCCGCATGTTTGCGGCCCGAAAATCATCGCTACAGTGGCTGAGCGTCCGGAAAATTGTTGCTAACCCCCGTTAGCGAGCGGCCGTGACCCGCCAGAGCGACATTTCTTGTGGATTATTTGACAACACCTCAGAACTGTGAGTAAAAAGGGTCGCAGAGACCTTTGCCCTGAACGGAGTTTTACCTTCCCCATTGGAACTATTTTTGCAGCATCCAGAGAGATCTATTTTTTTGTGCAGTGTTGTGGTTTCCTCGTTATTTGGTCTTGTGATAAGCCTCTATATAAAGATAACTATTTTTTGATAACTACCTGTGTTGTGTCCCTTTGTAGTGTTCCTCACTGTATTTGCTGTGTATGATCATCAACGCTTTACACTCTGCCTCTGAGATTAGCCTAACTGCTCGTGCTACGTTACCACAGGGTGGAGCAGGGGTTGTCAAGCGGGTGCAGCCCTTCACTCTGACTTAGAAAGAAGGGTCCCTGCTTGGACAGTGGCCATCCACTGCCAACCAGAGACCCCCATTTCTAACAGTTGTTATCTAAGACACACAGTGTGATTGTTGGTTCATGGCTTTTGTTGTTATCTATGCACACAGTGTGATTATAATTATGACGTTTGTTGTTATCTAAGACTCACAGTGTGATTGTAGGATATCATGGCGCTTGTTATCTAAGACACACAGTGTATTTGTCAGTTCATGGTGTTTGCTGTTATCTGAGCACACAGTGTGATTGTCGGTTCATGGCGTTTGTTGTTATCTAAGACTCAGTGTGATTGTAGGATCATGGCGCTTGTTATCTGAGACACACAGTGTAATTGCTGGTTCATGGTATTTGTTGTCTAAGACACACAGTGTGATTGTCGGTTCATGGTGTTTGTTGTTATCTAAGACACAGTGTGATTGTCGGTTCATGGCGTTTGGTGTTATCTAAGACACAGTCTGATTAGGATCATGGCGTTTGTTGTTATCTAAGACTCACAGTATGATTGTCGGTTCTTTGGCGTTTGTTGTTATCTAAGACTCACAGTGTGATTATGATCATGGCGTTTGTTGTTATGTAAGACACAGAGTGCGATTGTTGGTTCATGGTGTTTGTTGTTATCTAAGACACACAGTGGGATTGTCGGTTCATGGTGTTTGTTGTTATCTAAGTACACAGTGTGATTGTCAGTTCATGGCCTTTGTTGTTATCTAAGACTCAGTGTGATTGTAGGATCATGGTGCTTGTTATCTAAGATATACAGTGTGATTGTTGGTTCATGGTGTTTGTTGTTATCTAAGACTGTGTGATTGTCAGTTCATGGCGTTTGTTGTTATCTAAGACTCAGTGTGATTGTAGTATCATGGCGTTTGTTATATAAGACTCACAGTCTGACTATAAGATCATGGTGTTTGTTGTTATCTAAGACACACAGTGCGATTGTCGGTTCATGGTGTTTTTTGTCATCTAAGACACAGTGTGATTAGGATCATGGCGTCTGTTGTTATCTAAGACTCCCAGTGTGATTAGGATCATGGCGTTTGTTGTTATATAAGACTCACAGTGTGATTGTAGTATCATGGCGTTTGTTGTTATCTAAGATACACAGTGTAATTGTCAGTTCATGGTGTTTGTTGTTATCTACGACTCACAGTGTGATGGATCATGGAATTTGTTGTTATCTAAGACTCACAGTGTGATTGTAGGATCATGGCGCTTGTTATCTAAGACACAGAGTGTGATTCTTGGTTCATGGATTTTGTTGTCATGTAAGACTCACAGTGTGATTAGGGTCATGGCGTTTGTTGTTATCTAAGACTCACAGTGTGATTGTCGGTTCATGGCGTTTGTTGTTATCTAAAACAAACAGTGTGATTGTTGGTTCATGGTGTTTGTTGTTATCTACGACTCACAGTGTGATTAGGATCATGGAATTTGTTGTTATTTAAGACACACAGTGAGATTGTCGGTTAATGGCGTTTGTTGTTATCTACGACTCACAGTGTGATTAGGATCATGGAATTTGTTGTTATTTAAGACACACAGTGAGATTGTCGGTTAATGGCGTTTGTTGTTATCTAAGACTCACAGTGTGATTAGGATCATGGCGTTTGTTGTTATATAAGACTCACAGTGTGATTGTAGTATCATGGCGTTTGTTGTTATCTAAGATACACAGTGTAATTGTCAGTTCATGGTGTTTGTTGTTATCTACGACTCACAGTGTGATTAGGATCATGGAATTTGTTGTTATCTAAGACTCGCAGTGTGATTGTAGGATCATGGCGCTTGTTATCTAAGACACAGAGTGTGATTCTTGGTTCATGGATTTTGTTGTCATGTAAGACTCACAGTGTGATTAGGGTCATGGCGTTTGTTGTTATCTAAGACTCACAGTGTGATTGTCGGTTCATGGCGTTTGTTGTTATCTAAAACAAACAGTGTGATTGTTGGTTCATGGTGTTCGTTGTTATCTAAGGCTCACAGTGTGATTGTAGGATCATGGTGCTTGTTATCTAAGACACACTGTGTGATTCTTGGTTCATGGCATTTGTTGTTATCTAAGACACACAGTGTGATTAGGATCATGGCGTTTGTTGTTATCTAAGACTAACAGTGTGATTGTAGGATCATGGCTCTTGTTATCTAAGTCACACAGTGTGATTGCCGGTTAATGATGTTTGTTGTTATCTAAGACACACAGTGTGATTGTTGGTTCATGGCGTTTGTTGTTATCTAAGACACAGAGTGTGATTGTTGGTTCATGGCGTTTGTTGTTATCTAAGACACAGAGTGTGATTGTCGGTTCATGGCGTTTGTTGTTATCTAAGACACAGAGTGTGATTGTCGGTTAATGGCGTTTGTTGTTAACTAAAACACAGTGTGATTGTCAGTTCATGGTGTTTGTTGTTAACTAAAACATAGTGTGATTGTTGGTTCATGGTGTTTGTTGTTATCTATGACTCACAGTGTGATTAGGATCATGGAATTTGTTGTTATCTAAGACTCACAGTGTGATTTTAGGATCATGGCGCTTGTTATCTAAGACACACAGTGTGATTGTCGGTTCATGGTGTTTGTTGTTATCTAAGACTCACAGTGTCATTAGGATCATGGCGCTTGTTATCTAAGACACACAGTGTGATTGTCTGTTCATGGCATTTGTTGTTATCTAAGACTCAGTGTGATTAGGATCATGGCGCTTGTTATCTAAGACTCACAGTGTGATTATAGCATCATGGTGCTTGTTATATAAGACACACAGTGTGATTGTTGGTTCATGGTGTTGTCATCTAAGACACATAGTGTGATTAGGATCATGGTGTTCGTTGTTATCTAAGACTCACAGTGTGATTGTAGGATCATGGCGCTTGTTATCTAAGACACACAGTGTGATTGTCGGTTCATGGATTTTGTTGTCATGTAAGACTCACAGTGTGATTAGGATCATGGCATTTGTTGTTATCTAAGAATCACAGTGTGATTGTCGGTTCATGGCGTTTGTTGTTATCTAAGATACAGAGTGTGATTGTTGGTTCTGGGTGTTTGTTGTTACCTAAGACACACAGTGTGATTGTCGGTTCATGGTGTTTGTTGTTATCTACGACTCAGTGTGATTAGGATCATGGGATTTGTTGTTATCTAAGACTCACAGTGTGATTGTAGGATCACGGCGCTTGTTAACTAAGACACACAGTGTGATTCTCAGTTTATGGCTTTTGTTGTCATGTAAGACTCACAGTGTGAATAGGGTCATGGCGTTTGTTGCTATCAAATTCTCACAGTGTGATTGTAGTATCATGGCATTTGTTATCTAAGGCTCACAGTGTGATTATTATCATGGCGTTTGTTGTTATCTAAGACACAGAGTGTGATTGTTGGTTCATGGTGTTTGTTATCTAAGACACACAGTTTGATTGTCAGTTCATGGTGTTTGTTGTTATCTAAGACTCAGTGTGATTAGGATTATGGAATTTGTTGTTATCTAAGACTCACAGTGTGATTGTAGGATCATGGCACTTGTTATCTAAGACGCACAGCGTGATTGTAGGATCATGGCGCTTGTAATCTAACACACACAGTGTGATTGTCGGTTCATGATAATTGTTGTTATGTAAGACACAGAGTGTGATTGTCGGTTCATAATGTTTATTGTTATCTAAGACCCACAGTGTTATTGTAGGTCATGGCGTTTGTTGTTATCTAAGACTCATAGTGTGATTGTAGGATCATGGCACTTGTTATCTAAGACACACAGTGTGATTGTCTGTTCATGCTGTTTGTTGTTATCTAAGCACACAATGTGATTGTCGGTTCATGGCGTTTGTTATCTAAGACTCACAGTGTGATTAGGATCATGGCGCTTGTTATCTAAGACACACAGTGTGATTGTTAGTTCATGGCGTTTGTTGTTATCTAAGACTCGCAGTGTGATTGTAGGATCATGGCGCTTGTTATCTAAGACACAGTGCGATTGTAGGATCATGACGTTTGTTGTTATCTAAGACCCACAGTGTGATTGTTGGTTCATGGTGTTTGTTGTTATCTAAGACACACAGTGTGATTAGGATCCCGGTGCTTTTTGTTATCTAAGACTCACCATGTCATTATAGGATCATGGTGCTTGTTATCTAAGACACACAGTGTGATTATCGGTTCATGGTGTTTGTTGTTATCTAAGCCTCACAGTGGGATTATAGGATCATGGTGCTTGTTAGCTAAGACACACAGTGTGTTTATCGGTTCATGGTGTTTTTTGTTATCTAAGACTCACAGTGTGATTGTCGGTTCATGGTGTTGTCATGTAAGACACACAGTGCGATTGTCAGTTCATGGTGTTTGTTGTTATCTAAGACTCACAGTGTGATTGTAGGATCATGGCTCTTGTTATCTAAGACACACAGTGTGATTGTAGGATCATGGTGCTTGTAATCTAAGACACACAATGTGATTGATGGTTCATGGCGTTTGTTGTTATCTAAGACACACAGTGTGATTGTTGGTTCACGGTGTTTGTTGTTATGTAAGACACAGAGTGTGATTGTCGGTTCATAATGTTTATTGTTATCTAAGACCCACAGTGTGATTGTTGGTTCATGGCGTTTGTTGTTATCTAAGACCCACAGTGTGATTGTTGGTTTATGGCATTTGTTGTTATCTAAGACTCACAGTGTGGTTGTAGGATCCTGACGCTTGTTATCTAAGGCACACAGTGTGATTAGGATCATGGTGTTTGTTGTTATCTAAGACACACAGTGCGATTGTCGGTTCATGGTGTTTGTTGTTATCTAAGACACACAGTGTGATTAGGATCATGGCGTTTGTTGTTATCTAAGACTAACAGTGTGATTGTAGGATCATGGCGCTTGTTATCTAAGACACACAGTGTGATTGTCGGTTCAAGGTGTTTGTTGTTATCTAAGACTCACAGTGTCATTAGGATCATGGCGCTTGTTATCTCAGACACACAGTGTGATTGTCAGTTCATGGCATTTGTTGTTATCTAAGACTCCGTGTGATTAGGATCATGGCGCTTGTTATCTAACACTAACAGTGTGATTGTAGGATCATGGCGCTTGTTATCTAAGACACACCTTGTGATTGCCGGTTAATGATGTTTGTTGTTATCTAAGACACACAGTGTGATTGTTGGTTCATGGCGTTTGTTGTTATCTAAGACACAGAGTGTGATTGTCGGTTCATGGCGTTTGTTGTTATCTAAGACACAGAGTGTGATTGTCGGTTAATGGCGTTTGTTGTTAACTAAAACACAGTGTGATTGTCGGTTCATGGTGTTTGTTGTTAACTAAAACATAGTGTGATTGTTGGTTCATGGTGTTTGTTGTTATCTATGACTCACAGTGTGATTAGGATCATGGAATTTGTTGTTATCTAAGACTCACAGTGTGATTTTAGGATCTTGGCGCTTGTTATCTAAGACACACAGTGTGATTGTCGGTTCATGGTGTTTGTTGTTATCTAAGACTCACAGTGTCATTAGGATCATGGCGCTTGTTATCTAAGACACACAGTGTGATTGTCAGTTCATGGCATTTGTTGTTATCTAAGACTCAGTGTGATTAGGATCATGGCGCTTGTTATATAAGACACACAGTGTGATTGTCGGTTCATGGTGTTTGTTGTTATCTAAGACACACAGTGTGATTGTCGGTTCATGTCGCTTGTTATCTAAGACACAGTGTGATTGTTGGTTCATGGTTTTGTCATCTAAGACACATAGTGTGATTAGGATCATGGTGTTCGTTGTTATCTAAGGCTCACAGTGTGATTGTAGGATCATGGTGCTTGTTATCTAAGACACACTGTGTGGTTCTTGGTTCATGGCATTTGTTGTTATCTAAGATACACACGGTAATTGTCGGTTCATGGTGTTTGTTGTTATCTACGACTCACAGTGTGATTAGAATCATGGAATTTGTTGTTATCTAAGACTCACAGTGTGATTGTAGGATCATGGCGCTTGTTATCTAAGACACACAGTGTGATTGTCGGTTCATGGATTTTGTTGTCATGTAAGACTCACAGTGTGATTAGGATCATGGCATTTGTTGTTATCTAAGAATCACAGTGTGATTGTCGGTTCATGGCGTTTGTTGTTATCTAAGATACAGAGTGTGATTGTTGGTTCTGGGTGTTTGTTGTTACCTAAGACACACAGTGTGATTGTCGGTTCATGGTGTTTATTGTTATCTACGACTCACAGTGTGATTAGGATCATGGGATTTGTTGTTATCTAAGACTCACAGTGTGATTGTAGGATCACGGCGCTTGTTATCTAAGACACACAGTGTGATTCTCAGTTTATGGCTTTTGTTGTCATGTAAGACTCACAGTGTGAATAGGGTCATAGCGTTTGTTGTTATCAAATTCTCACAGTGTGATTGTAGTATCATGGCATTTGTTATCTAAGACTCCCAGTGTGATTATGATCATGGCGTTTGTTGTTATCTAAGACACAGAGTGTGATTGTTGGTTCATGGTGTTTGTTATCTAAGACACAGAGTGTGATTGTTGGTTCATGGTGTTTGTTGTTATCTAAGACTCAGTGTGATTAGGATTATGGAATTTGTTGTTATCTAAGACTCACAGTGTGATTGTAGGATCATGGTACTTGTTATCTAAGACGCACAGCGTGATTGTAGGATCATGGCGCTTGTAATCTAACACACAAAGTGTGATTGTCGGTTCATGATAATTGTTGTTATCTAAAACACAGAGTGTGATTGTCGGTTCATAATGTTTATTGTTATCTAAGACCCACAGTGTGATTGTAGGTCATGGTGTTTGTTGTTATCTAAGACTCATAGTGTGATTGTAGGATCATGGCGCTTGTTATCTAAGACACACAGTGTGATTGTCTGTTCATGGTGTTTGTTGTTATCTAAGCACACAATGTGATTGTCGGTTCATGGCGATTGTTATCTAAGACTCAGTGTGATTAGGATCATGGCGCTTGTTATCTAAGACACACAGTGTGATTGTTAGTTCATGGCGTTTGTTGTTATCTAAGACTCGCAGTGTGATTGTAGGATCATGGCGCTTGTTATCTAAGACACAGTGCGATTGTAGGATCATGACGTTTGTTGTTATCTAAGACCCACAGTGTGATTGTTGGTTCATGGTGTTTGTTGTTATCTAAGACACACAGTGTGATTAGGATCCCGGTGCTTGTTGTTATCTAAGACTCACCGTGTGATTATAGGATCATGGTGCTTGTTATCTAAGACACACAGTGTGATTATCGGTTCATGGTGTTTGTTGTTATCTAAGACTCACAGTGGGATTATAGGATCATGGTGCTTGTTAGCTAAGACACACAGTGTGTTTATCGGTTCATGGTGTTTTTTGTTATCTAACACACACAGTGTGATTTTCGGTTCATGGTGTTGTTTGTTATCTAAGACTCACAGTGTGATTGTCGGTTCATGGTGTTGTCATGTAAGACACACAGTGTGATTGTCAGTTCATGGTGTTTGTTGTTATCTAAGACTCACAGTGTGATTGTAGGATCATGGCTCTTGTTATCTAAGACACACAGTGTGATTGTTGGTTCACGGTGTTTGTTGTTATGTAAGACACAGAGTGTGATTGTCGGTTCCTAATGTTTATTGTTATCTAAGACCCACAGTGTGATTGTTGGTTCATGGCGTTTGTTATTATCTAAGACCCACAGTGTGATTGTTGGTTTATGGCGTTTGTTGTTATCTAAGACACACAGTGTGATTGTCGGTTCATGGTGCTTGTTGTTATCTAAGACTAACAGTGTGGTTGTAGGATCCTGACGCTTGTTATCTAAGGCACACAGTGTGATTAGGATCATGGTGTTTGTTGTTATCTAAGACACACAGTGTCATTAGGATCATGGTGTTTGTTGTTATCTAAGACACACAGTTTGATTGTCGGTTCATGGCGCTTGTTATTTAAGACACACAGTTTGATTGTAGGATCATGGCGCTTGTTGTTATCTAAAACTCACATTGTGGCTAGGATCATGGCGTTTGTTGCCTTCTGAGGCACACAAGCGTGATTCTAGGTTTAGCCCACAGACCTTTTGCCTCTAAAGATCAATGCGCCAAACAGAACACTAAAGCTAAATTCTGTCTTTATTTCTCCACGGTAGCTCAGCAACGAGGATAAATCCTCATTTATTGAACATGTTAGAGTGAACATGAGGAAGTCGCCAAAGAAAGATTCAAGAGATGGTCGTTTACAGGAGACCGTGGTCCCTCACAAGCCACTGCGCACTCCAAGGAAACAGGTGAGTCCTGCCCTTCTCTGAAACATCTCTTGATCGTCCAGGGTGTTCAGTAGGATTGAAACTTCTTTTGTTAGCTAACATCTTCAGCGGGATTGAAACTTCTCTTCTCAAGGTTTCTCCCATCTGTGAATGTGCACACTCGACTACTAAGCAAGGTTGTAGTCTATCAAATTATTGTTTTGTTCCACTCATAGCCGGATGTGTGCAACTGTAGTGTTGTAAGCCTTTGATGGTATGCCATGTTGTGATAATAGTGTGTATTGCCTGCTTTGCTTCTGTATTTGCATTGCTTACTTGGTCCACCTTCGTGTGATTGTTGACACCGGATGCTTCTCCTTCGTTGGTTTCTTACTGTTGGAGCTGCAGGGGCTCTATGAAGGGGCGAAAAAACAACAAAGCCTCATTAACAAGAGCAAACGGTCTTTAAAAGACCTGTGAAGTACTGGGTGCGGCTGTGTGTGTGCCCGGGAAGCTATCTCAGCCCGGGCTGACACACACGACGGGGGAAGGGGGCTGAAGCCCTTTGAGCCCAATGGGCGTTGCGCGCCTGATCGACCCATACATAGATCTCGAGGTTTAGCTTCTGTGTCTCACTCTGAACCCTTAACCTCTCTGCACTAGAGACCTGTGCTCAAGTGGGTGCATTCCTTTTCTACCTTATTCTAAGCAGTAACTCACTCTGTATTTACACTGCATGAGTTGCTCCTATATCCGCTGTGATGCATGGACTCCGGCACTCCTGAACTTCCTCTCTTTTACAACCCCCTACCCTTTACAGGGGCCAGTAATTGAATATAGATGGGAGTGTAGAGACTGTGGGCTTATTTTATAATTTGGGAGATCGTTCCGCCACGGGGTGGAGTAAATACCTCTGTCCCCATGGCAGAGGGACCGCCTGCCACACTTAGAGATGTTTGCCAAGCAGGTGATCATGTATAATTTTATTTAGAGTTTTTATAGAGCGCAAACTTGACCCGTTAGGGTATCGGAGCGCTTTACAGGAATCATCAGTAGTAGACATAAGACTTGGAAAGGAGGGCTGGATATATAGGGGATAAAAGGACAAGCAGTTAAATTCACATTAACATTTTACGAGAACCCAAGGTCCCTGGGTCCATGGAAGGATGCCCAGAAGTTCCGGGTGGATAGTGTCAGAGAACTCCAGGTGATGCATTAGACAGAGGTAGAGCAAGGTCTCTGGATAAAATAGAAGGCAAAATTTAGGCAAGGAATTTGCCCATTAGGAAGATTTTGGCATCCTTTTTGAAGCAAGCCAGAGAAGGAATTCTTCTGATGGCGGGCGGGAGTGAGTTCCATATTGTTGGAGCGGCCTCAGAGAAGGCCCGATTGTAAGTTTTCTTTTTCCAAAAGCGTACAGGTTGGAGCAAGAGGGGTCTGGTGGATAGGGAGTTTCTGGTTACTCCTGATATCACGAGTTTCTGGGCAAGATATGCAGGGGAGTTTGAGTATAATGCCTTGTGCGTGAATCATGCCAATTTGAGTTGGATTCTGGCCTGTAGAGGAAGTCAGTGCAGAGCTTTCAGATGTGGTAAGATATGGTGGAATTTCCTTGAGCCTGTTAGTAGTCTGGCCGCCGTGTTGAGGCAGGCTTTTAAAGGTTCCAGGGAGATCTTGGGTAAACCCGAGAGGGTAGAGCAGCAATAATCGAGTCTAGAAATGACTAGTGACTGGACTGCCATTTTTAGGTCAGGAGCATCGAGGAAGGGTTTCAGTTTTTCTTAGGTAGCTCAGGTGGAATCTGGCTGATTTGGCCATCGAATTGATGTGGTCCCGCATGCTCAAGTCACAGTCCAGGGTTATTCCAAGCGATTTGGCCGAGTCCACGATGGTCGTAGGGCAGTTTAAGGCTGTGATGGCTTTAATCCATACCTGAGTTTCGGGGTTTGTTTTGGGGGGGGAAATTAATAGAAATTCTGTCTTTTTTGCGTTGTTTGAGTTGATCTGAGGAGAACCATTGGACAGTCAGTTTCAAGGCTTCATTCAGGGAAATAATTTCCTCGAGGGGGGAGATTTTGATGTAGATCTGGGTGTTGTCAGCGTACATATGGTAGGAGATATTTGCGGTATGCACTACTTCGGCAAGCGGTTCAAGGTAAAGGTTGAAGAGGGTGGGGGACAGGGTTGATCCTTGGGGGACTCCAACCGTGACCGGAGATGGAACCGACAGGTTACCGTTAATTAGGAATCTCTGTGATCGGTTGTGGAGGAAGGACCTAAACCAATCAAGAACCGAGCCATCCAAACCCATCCTGAGTTTGAGGTGTTCGAGTAGTTTTTCATGGTTGCCGCGTCGAAGGGCGAGGATAGATCTAGGAGGATTAGGAGACAGGTTTTGCCTTGATCAAGGGCTTGGAGGGCATCATCCACGATGTGGAGAATGGTGGTTTCCGTGCTGTGCCCAGGCCTGAAGCCAGATTGGAAGTCATCTAGAAGGTGGAAGTTGGTGATGTGTTGGCTCAGCTACTGTTGCACACACTTCTCCAGAACTTTAGCTAAGAGTGGGATGTTAGAGATAGGTCTAAAATTGTCAGGGGAGGCAGGGTCAAGCTCTGTTTTTTTAAAATGGGCAGGACCTGGCCTACTTTCAGAGAGTTGGGTATTAGATCCCTGAAGCAGGGAGGCAGACCAGCTCAGGATGATGGATTGGGTGGTGGCAGCTAGGTATTTAGAGGGGAGTGGGTCATTAAAATGGTTGTTCGGGTTTAGGGTGGATAGGATTTTCGAGACGTAGTGTTCATAATAGATTTTGAAGTCAGTCCAGTGCGCTTGGTTTTAAGGAGAGGCCTTGTGGAGGCGGCTCGGAGGAAGGAGGCAGATCTGGAAGGGGTTGATATTAGGTAGCGGATCTAAGCTCATTACCTAAGGCTGTGATTTTGTCAGAGAAAAAAGAGGAGAATTCCTCAAATGATATTAGTGACTTGGGGGTTTCTTTCGATGTTTTGGCCAGTTTATTCGATTGGCGTTTGACCAGTTCGAAGAGTTTGTGGGGTCTGTTCTTGGTGTTCCCCAGCTCAGACCTGAAGAATTATTTTTTAGAGTTGAGGATGTTCCTGTTGTGTGCATTTCTGGCCTGGCGTAGAAGTTTTAAATGCGCGGCTGAGGGGTACTGTCTCCATATTCTTTCTGACTGTCGGAGGGATTGCCTCTTGCTGTTGAGGGACCCATTGAATCAGGGGTTTCTCTCTTTGATTTGGGTTCTTTTTAGTTTTAGCAGGGCAAGGTCATCAAGAATGTTGGTTATAGTCGCAGAGTAAGGATCTTTGAGGTCACTGACTGTTGTGATATGGAGGAGGGGGGAGGAGGTCAGACTTGCAACGAGCTGCCAGTTCACTGGGATCCAGGTTCTTGGTGTCTCTAACCCAGCGCTTAGGGATCACCTGTTGAGGTGCCCTGGTCTTGCTGATGCCAGGTAATAAGAAGGTGATAGCATGGTGGTCCGACCAGTCACAAGGGTCTATACCAATAAGCTTGATTGTTGCTTCCTTAGCGATGATCCAGTCTAGAGTGGCACCTTTCGAGTGTGTAGGGAGTGAGCAGGCTTGGGTGAGGGCTTGGTCGGCCAGGAAATCTTTGATGGCATTGACATGAGGATCCTTGGGGCTGCTCCAATGAAGGTCGAGGTCACCAAGGAAAATGTTTTCAGAGTTGGAGGACACCTTGGCTGTGATGATTTCCATGAGGTGGTCAGTGAAGGCGTCATTCGTGCCTGGGAGTGGTAAAAGATGTGCAGATTGCCCAGTTGGGTGGTGTTGCTGCATATGAAAAGTGCAAGGTATTCATAGGAGTCTGTGGCATCTGCCAGGAGTTCCGTGATGAGGAGGTTAGAGCGGTAGATGGTATAATGCGTTGACAGGAACTGTCGTCCCGGCGTTTTCCTTCCTATGCATTTCGCTGTTTTAAGCAAGGTCGTGTCATCATGACGCTGCCCCGCTCCAAGCAGTTTTCTTTTTTTATTTTCAAAAAGAACCTCCCAAAATGGGATTTTCTCATGAAAATAAAAGAGTTTTGGCTGTAGCCATGATGGAGTAGTCCCTGCTGTAGCCAAACCTATGGTCTGCATGTAAATCAGGCAGGTGGACCATTATGTTGGTGGTATGTATACTCCATCTGGATGGTAACGAACTATATACTCCGAGAACGGCAACGGATGTCACACACAGGTCAACATCAAGTCCTTTATTCTGGAGGTGGCATCGGATGTCACACACAGGTCACCATTGAGTCCCTTACTCTGGGCACAGCACAGATGTCACACACAGGTCAGCATAGAGTCCTTTACTCTGGGGACAGCACCGGATGTCACACACAGGTCACCATGGATTAGTTTACCCTGGTGGAGGCACCGGATGTCACATACAGGTCACCATTGAGTCCTTTACTCTAAGGATGGCACCGGATTTCACACACAGGTCACCATAGAGTCTTTAATATGGGGACGGCACCGAATGTCACACACAGTTCACCATCGAGTCCTTTACTCTGGAGGTGGCACCGGATTTCACACACAATTCACCATGGAGTTGTTTACTCTGGTGAAGGCACCGGATATCACACACAGGTCACCATCGAGTCCTTTACTCTGGGGGCGGCACCGAATGTCACACACAGGTCACCATCAAGTCCTTTACTCTGGGGATAGCACCGGATGTCACACAGGTCACCGTCGATTCCTTTACTCCGGGGATGGCACCGGATGTCACACACGGGTCAACTTCAAATCCTTTACTCTGGAGGTGGCACCGGGTGTCACACATATGTCACCATTGAGTCCCTTACTCTGGGCACAGCACCAGATGTCACACACAGGTCTGCATCGAGTCCTTTACTCTGGGGACAGCACCGGATGTCACACAGGTCACCATTTAGTCCCTTACTCTGGGCACAGCACCGGATGTCACACACAGGTCACCATTGAGTCCTTTACTCTGGAGAGGGCACCGGATGTCGCACGCAGGTCACCATCGAGACCTTTACTCTGGAGACAGCACCGGATGTCACGCACACAGGTCACCAGCGAATCTTTTACTCTTGGGACAGGACCGGGTATCACACACAGCTCACCATCGAGTCCTTTACACTGGTGATGACACCGGATGTGATGCAGCGGTAATTTCACGGTAATTTCTCAAAGTAAAACCTCATTTACCTCTAATTTACCACTGTAAAGGTACTGGACTCTTGCCACTGTATATTACCTTCAGGAGACTTTACATAAACTTGAAAAATCAAAAATGCATTTAATATTTGAGCCAATAAAGAGAGTTGTGAGTATTTTTAAAGGGTTTTATTTTCTAGTTAAAAGTTAAAGTTCTCTGACCCTTTATTCATTAGTCAAATATCAATCAGGTAACATAATTGAAAATAGGAAAATAGAATTAATACAGAACATATTACAGTCTGCATATAAAGCATCACATGTAGAAAAGAAAATGTGGCGCAAAATGTCAGTCAAAACTCTTAAAAAGTTTCTAAGAAAAGAGTGAGTCTTGCAAGGCTAATCAATAATAAATAAATCGCAAAAATCTCCCATAAAGAGACATAAATGTGTGGGACAAATACATCTTTTCAAAAACAATTAGTCAAAGCATGAAATTTAAAGTTTAGCACCTAAAATCTAAACCTGTTCTGATCCTCTCAGCTCTCTCTCTGCCTCGCTGTGCTGTTCATCTGTCTCTCTGTCTCAGGAGCTGCAAAATAGCCCCCACAGATGCAACCCCTCCTTCTCTCTCTATGGCTTCCAGTTATCTGTCTAGTATCCTGCCTGGCGTTCAGGAAACAAATGGGCAAAAAGCCACCTCTCCCACTTGTAAGCCAACGTTCAAGCAAAAGTCCACGTGCTTGGTCCTCATAGCTGGTCCAATCAGAACTTCAAGACACATCGTCTCCACATGGGCTGACTGGATACATCATTAATTAGGCGTGTTCCTCATTACTTGACTTTACATCCTTTTACATTTTAAAACAATTACATTTCCTGTAACAAAAAGTATTTATTATGAGGAAACAGGAAATACATTTTATGAGAAAAATGTGTGCTCTGCAGTTTTTCTCTTCACTCCACTGTTGAAACTGGCTACAATTTTTTTTTTTTTAAATATGCAACATAGTGAAGGTCGAAGAGACGGAAATAGGAGAGCGTGATTTATCAACAAATCCCTTTAATTGAAAGTTGGGAGAAAACAGAACACATACCATTTTCCTTATCTCAAGGCTAAGGAGGCCACAGTGAGCCTTCGGAAGGAAACTTATCACAAGCTTTTTCTACACTGCAAAAATGCATGTTAATTCAGCACAAATATGCTAGTTCAAGACACATTTTTTTAAATTAATCTAAATTAAATATATATTCTATAATGAGGTTAAATCTAAACTATACATTTAAACATCCATGATTAATTAAATGAGCATTGTTTTACATGATTTCATTTGCAGGCCTCTTTCATGATTTTCATTTGCATGCACCAAAATTTGCCACTAAAAAAACCAAACATTTGATTCATTTCATGTTTTCATTTTGCTTGCGCCAAAATCTGCGTCATTTTAAATGCAGTCTGTCTGAAGCACATAAATAAAGCAATACCTGACTCCAGATGAAATCTGAGCTACATCAATCCTCCCTTTTGATGATATCAAATCATGATACCTCAAATGATTTGTAAATCATCACTCTTATTTAATTTCAGAGGTTACATTTTTATTGCAAAAGCTGAGCATATAAAAATGTTACTTCTATTTCTAAGGCAAACACTTGTCTGTATTCAGATCATATAAGAGACAATAGACTTGGTAGATTCAGAATTGTTAGAGTTAAAACTCTCATTTTCAAATATAGTAACCTGTTGAACTGGGTTTTGATTTTGTTTCTGGAAATAATTCACATTTGCTCTGGACAACTTATTTAAATACATTTTAGCATTTTCCATATTTTGTGGGACCATTTGGGCTTGAAAAACTCCTACCATTGGTACCTGTTTCTGAACTGACATTTGCATTTGCTTGGCTGACACATCTTGCACCTGCATTTCTCTCTGTATTTGCACATTTACAACTGCTGCATCACGTTTAAATTTAAATTTCTTCTTCCAATGCTCAAATCTGTTATAAAGATGGCAAAAGAATACTTTTCCAGCAGTGCAAAATCCATACCAGAATTTGCACAAAGCAAAACACATTTACTTCCATCCTGTGTTCTTTTAATCTGTACCCAATCAACATCCTTTGCTGGCACTCTCCCTCATCCTGTTTATTATTTTCTCTAACAAGGTCTGCTGGTTTCTTTTTCCTCCCATGTTTTCTTGCCCACTTGTCTCGTAATTTCTCAAACCCATTGCATTTGAAAATATATTTTATTATTTCTGCAATGTGCAACTGCATTCCTGAAGAACACATTTTCTCATTTGCTTTATCATTTATATGTACCCTAACATTTTTCTGGAATGGAAAGCTTCCTGAAACATCAATTTCATATTTTTGAGCCAAATCTGTCAGTATATCATGTGTAGATACTGCACATGTAGCTGTTTCCTTACTCAGGGAAATCAATTCTTTCTCCTGACACTGGTTCACATTTTCATGATTTAAACAGCAGGAACGGTTAATTTGTTCATGTTCAAATGTTGAATTTAAAACACTAAGCTGTTTCTCTTTTTCAGGCTTTGGGTTACTTTGGCCCCCGCACTCTCTATCTTTTTAAGCGCTGCTGCTTCCTCACAGCAGGTTTGAAAAATTCCATCTTCAAATATATTCATTTTATCCTGGGCTGCAGGTGTCGTAAAGACCATTTTCCCCCGCCCTTCAGTGCTTGGACTGTCTGGGGTAGTTTCTGTTCAATAATCTGTGAATTCTGAGATTCTGAAATAAACCCTGACATATTTACTCCTTCTGCAGCTCTTTGAACCTTTTGAGTAGGGATCATATTAATTGGGACAGTCATAATGTTTCTAGGCATTGCCTGTGCATCTGTAGTTTGTGATATCTGAACTTAATCAGTACTTGGACATTTATCTAACTTGGGCAATTATTTTTCTTCCCCCAATGATCCATTAGTCGAATAGTTGATGGTGATACTAATAATCCTTAATCACCAAACTAATCAATAATGACCATCCTCTTGCATCCAGAAACTGATGCAACGGTAATTTCTCAATGCAAAATCTCATTTACCTCTAATTTACCGCTGTAAAGGTACTGGACCCTCGCCACTGTATATTACCTTCAGGAGACTTTACATAAACATGAAAAATCAAAAATGCATTTAATATTTAAGCCAATAAAGAGAGTTGTGAGTATTTTTAAAGGGTTTTATTTTCTAGTTAAAAGTTAAAGTTCTCTGACCCTTTATTCATAGTGAAATATCAATCAGGTTACAGAATTAAAAATAGGAAAATAGAATTAATACAGAACATATTACAGTCTGCATATAAAGCATCACATGTAGAAAAGAAAATGTGGCGCAAAATGTAAGTCAAAACTCTTAAAGAGTTTCTAAGAAAAGAGTGAGTCTTGCAAGGCTAATCAATAATAAATAAATCGCAAAAATCTCCCATAAAGAGACATAAATGTGTGGGACAAATACATCTTTTCAAAAACAATTAGTCAAAGCATGAAATTTAAAGTTTAGCACCTAAAATCTAAACCTGTTCTGATCCTCTCAGCTCTCTCTCTGCCTCGCTGTGCTGTTCATCTGTCTCTCTGTCTCAGGAGCTGCAAAATAGCCCCCACAGATGCAACCCCTCCTTCTCTCTCTATGGCTTCCAGTTATCTGTCTAGTATCCTGCCTGGCGTTCAGGAAACAAATGGGCAAAAAGCCACCTCTCCCACTTGTAAGCCAACGTTCAAGCAAAAGTCCACGTGCTTGGTCCTCGTACATGGTCCAATCAGAACTTCAAGACACATCGTCTCCCCATGGGCCGACTGAATACGTCATTAATTAGGCGTGTTCCTCATTACTTGACTTCACATCCTTTTACATTTTAAAACAATTACATTTCCTGTAACAAAAAGTATTAATTATGAGGAAACAGGAAATACATTTTATAAGAAAAATGTGTGCTCTGCAGTTTTTCTCTTCACTCCACTGTTTAAACTGGCTACAATTTATTTTTTTAAATATGCAACATAGTGAAGGTCGAAGAGAAGGAAATAGGCGAGCGTGATTTATCAACAAATCCCTTTAATTGAAAGTTGGGAGAAAACAGAACACATACCATTTTCCTTATCTCAAGGCTAAAGAGGCTGCAGTGAGCCTTTGGAAGGAAACTGATCACAAGCTTTTTCTACACTGCAAAAACGCGTGTTAATTCAGCACAAATATGCTAGTTCAAGACACATTTTTTAAATTAATCTAAATTAAATATATATTCTATAATGAGGTTAAATCTAAACTATACATTAAAACAACCATGATTAATTAAATGAGCATTGTTTTACATGATTTCATTTGCAGGCCTCTTTCACGTTTTCATTTGCATGCACCAAAATTTGCCACTAAAAAAACCATTTGATTCATTTCATGTTTTCATTTTGCTTGCGCCAAAATCTGCGTCATTTTAAATGCAGTCTGTCTGAAGCACAAAAATAAAGCAATACCTGACTCCAGATGAAATCTGAGCTACATCAGATGTCACACACCGGTCACTATCGAGTCCTATCCTCTGGTGTTGGCACCGGATGTCACACACAGATCTCCATTGAGTCCTTTCCTGTGAGTCCTGCTCTCTTGGTCCAGCACCAGATGGCACACAAAGGTCACCATGGAGTTGTTTACTCTGAGGACGTCACCGGACTTCTCACACAGGTCCCAATTGAGTCCTTTACTCTAAGGACGACACCGGATGTCACACAGGTCACCATCGAGTCCTTTACTCTGGGGACAGCACCGGATGTCACACACAGGTCAACATTGAGTCCTTTACTCTGGGGATGGCACCAGATTTCGCACACAAGTCCCATTTAGTCTTTTACTCTGGTGAAAGCACTGTATGTCCCACACAGGTCACCATCAAGTCTTTTACTCTGGAGACAGCACCAGATGTCACACTCAGTTTACCATTAAGTCCTTTACTGTGGGGATGGCACTGGATGTCACACACAGGTCACCATGGAGTTCTTTTCTCTGGGGACAGAGCCAAAAGTCACACACACGTCACCATGGAGTAATTTACTCTGGAGATGGCACCGGATGTCACACACAGGTCACCATCGTGTCCTTCACTCTGGGGTCAGAACCGGATGTCACACACAGGTCACCATTGAGTCCTGCACTCTGGGGACCGTACCGGATGTCACACACAGGTCACCATCTAGTCCTTTACTCTGGGGACTGCAACGAATGTCACACACAGGTCACAAACCAGTCCTTTCCACTGGGGACTGAAACGGATGTCGCACACAGGTCACCATTGAGTCCTTTACTCTGGGGACGGCAGCGGATGTCACACACAGAACACAAACAAGTCCTTTACTCTGGGGATGGCAGCAGATGTCACACAGAGGTCACCATCATGTCCTTCACTCTGGGGACAGCTCCGGATGTCAAACACAGGTCACAGACAAGTCCTTTACACTGGAGACGGCAGAAGATGTCACACAGACGTCACCATTGAGTCCTTTACTCTGGAGGTGGCACCAGATGTCACACACAGCTCACCATTGAGTCCTTTACTCTGCGGATGGCACCGGATGGCACACACAGGTCACCATCGAGTCCTTTACCCTGAGGACGGCACAGGATGTCACACACGGGTCACCATTGAGTCCTTTACTCTGGGGATGGCACCAGATGTCACACACAGGTCACCATTGGGTCCTTTACTCTGGAGGTAGCACCGGATGTCACACACAGGTCACCATTGAGTCCTGCACTCTGCGGATGGCACCGGATGGCACACACAGGTCACCATCGAGTCCTTTACCCTGAGGACGGCACAGGAAGTCACACACGGGTCACCATTGAGTCCTTTACTCTGGGGATGGCACCAGATGTCACACACAGGTCACCATTGGGTCCTTTACTCTGAAGGTGGTACTGGATGTCAAATACAGGTCACCATCGAGTCCTGCACTCTGGGGACCCCACCGGATGTCCCACACAGGTCACCATTGAGTCCTTTACTTTTGGGGCAGCACCGGATGTCACACACAGGTCACCTTCAAGTCCTTTACTCTGGGGATGGCACCCGATGTCGCACATAGGTCACAAACAAGTCCCTTACTCTGGGGACGGCACCGGATGTCACACACAGGTCACCGTTGAGTCCTTTACTCTGGGGACGGCACCGGATGTCACACACAGGTCACTATCAAGTCCCTTGCTGTGGGGACAGCACCGGATGTCGCACACAGGTCACCATCGAGTCCTTTACTCTGGTGATGGCACCGGATGTCACACACAGATAACCATTGCTCTGGGAACAGAAACAGATGTCACACACAGGTCAGTCCTTTACTTTAGGGACGGCAACGGATGCCACACACAGATCACAAACAAGTCCTTAACTCTGGGGATGGCAGCAGATGTCACACAGAGGTCACCATTGAGTCCTTCACTCTGGGGACAGCATTTTATGTCGAACACAGGTCACCATTGAGTCCTTTACTCTGGGGGTGGCACCGGATGTCACACACAGGTCACCATCAAGTTGTTTACTCTGTGGACAGCACCGGACATCGCACACAGGTCACTATCGAGTCGTTTACTCTGGGGACGGCACCAAATGTCGCACACAGCTCACTATTGAATTGTTTACTCTGGGGACGGCTTTAGATGGCACACCCAGGTCACCATTGAGTCATTTACTCTGGGGGAGACACCAGATGCTTTTATTGAGTTGGGTTTTTATTTAAACTTCTTCAATAAAGAATATACCCACCTGCTTGTATGTGGACATTATCTAAACATGCGATAAGACATTAGTAGATAAAACTGTTGCGTTAAATACATATTTCTCTTCTTCAGTTTAGTGACACTGTCAGGAAAACCTCTCTTGAAGGAACCCCCAAGAAGATGGCAAGGAGATGTGTCAGAAATGATCGACTTGATGGCCTCCCGGATGAGACTGTGGTACCCTTGAAGCTGCGACAAGAAAGCAGAGCCCAGGTACTGGCCTTGAAGATGCCCTGTAGACCAGGAACTCAAGGGCAGGTGCACTGCATTTATCTGCCTGGAAAGAAAGGCCTAGATGGGATTGCCTATCTTGGAGAATCTGACAAGCCAAGCTTTTTATGAGCCAATTAGGGGGTACTAATGATCTACCAAGTTCAATAAAGCAGGGCTCGTTTCACAACACCCCCACTGATAGATATGATAGTGTTGACCTACTTAAGAGAAGGGTGCAACCTGTGGGTGTTGTAAAGATAGAATTTAAAATACCCCCTACTCGTGCCCTCCGTGCCCATTGGCAACACCTAGAGCTGTTCTAACCATGCATCAGCCTATGATTGTGTGCATTAGCCAGATCCCGGATCCACTCAACCTACGCCAGTATCCACGAAGCAAGACCTGCAGCCTTGGCCAGAAAGCTCTGCTCACACAATATGGCCGTTTGCCATACTGTGTGGCGTGCCCCACTGTGCCAAGCCCAAAAGGGCACTGCCTGCAATGTTGGACGACAAACGCTAGATAGAGTGTGTGGCCTGTGATCACCCACCACCCCCTGGGAGCACCCTGTGCCTTGGCCTCTGTTCATTCACCTCCTGGGAGCACACTGTGCCTTGGCCTCTGTTCATTCACCCCCTGGACCACACTGTGCCTTGGCCTCTGTTCATTCACCTCCTGGGAGCACACTGTGCCTTGGCCTCTGTTCATTCACCCCCTGGAGCACACTGTGCCTTGGCCTCTGTTCATTTACCCCCTGGAGCACACTGTGCCTTGGCCTCTGTTCATTCACCCCCAGGGAGCACACTGTGCCTTGGCCTCTGTTCATTCACCCCTTGGGAGCACACTGTGCCTTGCCCTCTGTTCATTCACCCCCTGGGAGCACAGTGTGCCTTGGCCTCTGTTCATTCACCCCTTGGGAGCACACTGTGCCTTGGCCTCTGTTCATTCACCCCCTGGGAGCACATTGTGCCTTGGCTTCTGTTTAGTCTCCCCCTGGGAGCACAGTGTGCCTTGGCCTCTCTTCATTCACCCCTTGGGAGCACACTGTGCCTTGGCCTCTGTCCATTCACCCCTTGGGAGCACACTGTGCCTTGGCCTCTGTTCATTCACCCCCTGGGAGCACAGTGTGCCTTGGCCTCTGTTCATTCACCCCTTGGGAGCACACTGTGCCTTGGCCTCTGTTCATTCACCCCCTGGGAGCACATTGTGCGTTGGCTTCTGTTCATTCACCCCCTGGGAGCACAGTGGGCCTTGGCCTCTGTTCATTCACCCTTTGGGAGCACACTGTGCCTTGGCCTCTGTTCATTCACCCCCTGGGAGCACATCGTGCCTTGGCTTCTGTTCAGTCTCCCCATGGGAGCACAGTGTGCCTTGGCCTCTCTTCATTCACCCCTTGGGAGCACACTGTGCCTTGGCCTCTGTTCATTCACCCCCTAGGAGCACACTGTGCCTTGGCCTCTGTTCATTCACCCCCTGGGAGCACACTGTGCTAGGGCCTCTGTTCATTCACCCCCAAGGAGCACACTGTGCCTTGGCCTCTGTTCATTCACCTCCTGGGAGCACACTGTGCCTTGGCCTCTGTTCATTCACCCCCTGGGAGCACACTGTGCCTTGACCTCTGTTCATTCACCCCCTGGGAGCACACTGTGCCTTGGCCTCTGTTCATTCACCCCCAGGGAGCACACTGTGCCTTGGCCTCTGTTCATTCACCCCTTGGGAGCACACTGTGCCTTGGCCTCTGTTCATTCACCCCCTGGGAGCACATTGTGCCTTGGCCTCTGTTCATTCACCCCCTGGGAGCACAGTTTGCCTTGGCCTCTGTTCATTCACCCCCAGGTAGCACACTGTGCATTGGCCTCTGTTCATTCACCCCTTGGGAGCACACTGTGCCTTGGCCTCTGTTCATTCACCCCCTGGGAGCACATTGTGCCTTGGCTTCTGTTCAGTCTCCCCCTGGGAGCACACTGTGCCTTGGCCTCTGTTCATTCACTCCCTGGGAGCACACTGTGCCAGGGCCTCTGTTCATTCACCCCCTGGGAGCACACTGTGCCTTGGCCTCTGTTCATTCACCCCCTGGGAGCACACTGTGCCTTGGCCTCTGTTCATTGTAAATGTAAATGTGCAGGAATTTATATAGCGCAAATCACCAAGCGGTCTCTAAGCGCTCACCCCCTGGGAGCACACTGTGCCAGGGCCTCTGTTCATTCACCCCCTGGAGCACACTGTGCCTTGGCCTCTGTTCATTCACCCCTTGGGAGCACACTGTGCCTTGCCCTCTGTTCATTCACCCCCTGGGAGCACAGTGTGCCTTGGCCTCTGTTCATTCACCCCTTGGGAGCACACTGTGCCTTGGCCTCTGTTCATTCACCCCCTGGGAGCACATTGTGCCTTGGCTTCTGTTTAGTCTCCCCCTGGGAGCACAGTGTGCCTTGGCCTCTCTTCATTCACCCCTTGGGAGCACACTGTGCCTTGGCCTCTGTCCATTCACCCCTTGGGAGCACACTGTGCCTTGGCCTCTGTTCATTCACCCCCTGGGAGCACAGTGTGCCTTGGCCTCTGTTCATTCACCCCTTGGGAGCACACTGTGCCTTGGCCTCTGTTCATTCACCCCCTGGGAGCACATTGTGCCTTGGCTTCTGTTCAGTCTCCCCCTGGGAGCACAGTGTGCCTTGGCCTCTCTTCATTCACCCCTTGGGAGCACACTGTGCCTTGGCCTCTCTTCATTCACCCCTTGGGAGCACACTGTGCCTTGGCCTCTGTTCATTCACCCCCTGGGAGCACACTGTGCCAGGGCCTCTGTTCATTCACCCCCTGGGAGCACAGTGGGCCTTGGCCTCTGTTCATTCACCCTTTGGGAGCACACTGTGCCTTGGCCTCTGTTCATTCACCCCCTGGGAGCACATCGTGCCTTGGCTTCTGTTCAGTCTCCCCCTGGGAGCACAGTGTGCCTTGGCCTCTCTTCATTCACCCCTTGGGAGCACACTGTGCCTTGGCCTCTGTTCATTCACCCCCTAGGAGCACACTGTGCCTTGGCCTCTGTTCATTCACCCCCTGGGAGCACACTGTGCTAGGGCCTCTGTTCATTCACCCCCAAGGAGCACACTGTGCCTTGGCCTCTGTTCATTCACCTCCTGGGAGCACACTGTGCCTTGGCCTCTGTTCATTCACCCCCTGGGAGCACACTGTGCCTTGACCTCTGTTCATTCACCCCCTGGGAGCACACTGTGCCTTGGCCTCTGTTCATTCACCCCCAGGGAGCACACTGTGCCTTGGCCTCTGTTCATTCACCCCTTGGGAGCACACTGTGCCTTGGCCTCTGTTCATTCACCCCCTGGGAGCACATTGTGCCTTGGCCTCTGTTCATTCACCCCCTGGGAGCACAGTTTGCCTTGGCCTCTGTTCATTCACCCCCAGGGAGCACACTGTGCCTTGGCCTCTGTTCATTCACCCCTTGGGAGCACACTGTGCCTTGGCCTCTGTTCATTCACCCCCTGGGAGCACATTGTGCCAGGGCCTCTGTTCATTCACCCCCTGGGAGCACACTGTGCCTTGGCCTCTGTTCATTCACCCCCTGGGAGCACACTGTGCCTTGGCCTCTGTTCATTGTAAATGTAAATGTGCAGGAATTTATATAGCGCAAATCACCAAGCGGTCTCTAAGCGCTCACCCCCTGGGAGCACACTGTGCCAGGGCCTCTGTTCATTCACCCCCTGGGAGCACACTGTGCCTTGGCCTCTGTTCATTCACCCCCTGGGAGCACACTGTGCCTTGGCCTCTGTTCATTCACCCCCTGGGAGCACACTGTGCCAGGGCCTCTGTTCATTCACCCCCTGGGAGCACAGTGTGCCTTGGCCTCTGTTCATTCACCCCCTGGGAGCACACTGTGCCTTTGCCTCTGTTCATTCACCCCCTGGGAGCACACTGTGCCTTGGCCTCTGTTCATTCACCCCCTGGGAGCACACTGTGCCAGGGCCTCTGTTCATTCACCCCCTGGGAGCACACTGTGCCAGAACCTCTGTTCATTCACCCCTTGGGAGCACACTGTGCCTTGGCTTCTGTTCATTCACCCCCAGGGAGCACACTGTGCCTTGGCTTCTGTTCAGTCTCCCCCTGGGAGCACACTGTGCCTTGGCCTCTGTTCATTCACCCCCTGGGAGCACACTGTGCCTTGGCCTCTGTTCATTCACCCCCTGGGAGCACACTGTGCCAGGGCCTCTGTTCAATCACCCCCTGGGAGCACACTGTGCCAGGGCCTCTGTTCAATCACCCCCTGGGAGCACACTGTGCCTTGGCCTCTGTTCATTCACCCCTTGGGAGCACACTGTGCCTTGGCCTCTGTTCATTTACCCCCTGGGAGCACACTGTGCCTTGGCCTCTGTTCATTCACCCCCTGGGAGCACACTGTGCCTTGGCCTCTGTTCATTTACCCCCTGGGAGCACACTGTGCCTTGGCCTCTGTTCATTCACCCCCTGGGAGCACACTGTGCCTTGGCCTCTGTTCATTCACCCCCTGGGAGCACACTGTGCCTTGGCCTCTGTTCAGTCTCCTGTGCTTCAGTCCCCTTGTGCCAGTGCTCTCTTAGCAGAGCCTTCACCACAGCCAATGACTCACACAATGATGGAGCAAGCTCTCCCTTGTAGTCATTGGCTGTGGTGGTCTCCTGCAGGTGGTGGCGTTGGCTGGATGTTGGTGGTTTGGATTTCTGCCTCAGTGATGTCAGAGGGGTTGTTGGTGGTAGTGATGCATGAGTGGTGTTGGTGCTGCTGCATCAGTGTCTGCCTGTGGTGGGCTGAACCCCCAGGTGGGAGTCGGGAAGGTCGGTGGTTGCCCAGGAGCTGATGTCTCTGTGCACTGGAGTCTGCTGCGGGTTTTGGCTGCTATGGGATGAGGGAAATAGAATCAACATCTGGATCTCAAAGGTGGAAAGAAGGTTGGCACTGGATGGGGTGGAATGCGGGCGCATGTCTGTTAATTAAGAGGGCTGGTCTCAAAGGTGTGTAGGGTTTCTCTTACACTCTGTAGTACGTTTACTACTTTTGGCTAGGCACCATTTACGAGTGTAAATTAACTACAAAGTGTGACTTACATGTTTCCACCCGTTGAAACTAGTGGGTGGATCCTAATATACAAATGTTAAGGTTCGAATTGTAATCTTTCACACCGGGGCAGGTAAAGAATAGGGAAAAGGTAAAATGTTTATTAAAGTTTAAAAAACGAAACAATATTTTAAATAACTATTAATGTAATGCATTATTAACATAGTTTTGCGTTTAATACTTGATCTGTTTAAATATATGAAAAACAATTAGATTTGGAAAAATATTGTTTAAAAAATAGCTTAGGGAAAATGTATGTATTATATAGAAATTATTGAAAGTTATATATAGAATTAAGTCAGATTAATTTAATTATTTTTTACAAAAATAAACTTACATTTTTTAAATGAAACATTAAAATAATTTAAAATAAACTAATTATTCTTAATTTGTTTATATTTGGTTACATTTATATGTATTTTAAGAAGTCTAAATACATTATTATAATTTATCTTCATTATCTATGAGTCTGGTTTTTTAGTCGCGGACTCAGTCATCTCTCCGGGATAAATTTACGGTGCCAGTGGTTTGCCATGTGCCCAGTTGTTAGCTCGAGCTCATTTACTACAGTTGTGCGATCATTTTGACTGTAGGAACTTTGGAAGTGTAGTTTGTAAATCACAATGGGCTTACTCTTTTGTGGGTGTCTGCATGCTCAACTTAACCCCTCTTTGCTGCTTCCAAAACCCCTCCCACTTAGTAGTAAGTAGTCCCCATTTTCTAGTCACTCCCCAACCTTCCCACATTTACTACTAAGGGGCCGATTTCGATGCGGTCGGAAATGACTCCGTCCAACGGTCGGAGCCGTTCCGACCGCATTGAAATGTCCCGTTCGGATTCCTTTCCGACCGACCAATTATGATGTTGTCGGTTGGAAAGGAGTCCGAACGGGCTTTCCAAATGGCTTCCCAGGGATTACGTTGGCAGATTCCCACAGCCTTTCTGTGTCAGTCACAGAAACGCCGTGGGAATCTGACTTTGGGGACCCACTGCAGGGCCCCCATGGGTGCAAGGCCTCTGGATGGTGGCCTAGGTGACACCTATGATGCCCCCCCCCCTGTTGATCCCTGCACCCGGTTGCAGGCACCTTAAGATGAACTTTACCTCAGCTCTTTACAATTGTAAAGGATAGGAGTGCGACCGAACTAATTGCTGGTTTGGTCCTGCCGACAGGAGGTTTGTCGGTTCCACTTCCAGATTGATGTCCGACGGACTCAGGTCCGTACCGACATGGAAATAGGCCCCTTAATGTGGGAAAACGTAGATCTCCAGACAGAAAAGGTAGGCAAGGTCGAGGCAGAGACCTCAGCAGCACGTAAGTATGTGAGAAGCATTCTGTGGTACGTGAGTAGTACTGTTGTAATATTGTTAAATGTCCTGGAAAATGCAGATTGTGAATAGACCCCTTAGTGTTTGGTGTGGCTGGTGAACCAGTGGCCTCTTGGCACTATGTTGGACGTGGTATGAGAGTAGGGTGGTTGTGGGCATCACGGTGACAGTCGACAGAGTACCTTTCGGGTGTGTGTAGGAGCACAGATGACTGTAGGCGGCATGTATGAATTTGAGCTGGCCATAGGCTTGTTGTAAATGATGAAGTGTCAAGAAGAGGTACCAGTGAGGGTGATCCATGGGACTTTTCTGAGGGAGAGAGCTTTGACCTGTTGCTTGGGGTAGCTGGCGAGAAATGTGCCCTCTGCAACTTATGCGATACAGCCTATTTACCGAATGGCAGCCAGAATATCTGAACTTGTTGGAATCTTGTCTGCGAGAAGGGTGTGCTCTGTTCTGTTATTGTTTGTTATGTGATGTCAGCTAAGCCGGCAGTGGCTACTTCTAGCACCAATATGGCCATTGCCAAAGTTAAACAAAGGAGATGCGTCTATGGTGCCAACAGGGTCACCACAGAAGAGATTATGCCCCACAATTTCAAAGTATGTAGATAAAAAAGTGAATCTTCACCCTCAAATATAGAGAGCGAGATAAAATCAGGATAAAACAATGCCCCTCACTGCCGTACAGTTCAAAATTAATATACTTACACGTGGCCGCTTCACATCAGGTAAAGTGGAAGCGCGACTTCAATCACAGCAGCAAAGTTTACTCTGATGTATGTCTGATGCGCTGGTTGTAGAGGGTAGAAGCCGGGAGATCTGCACCTGTAGGAAGCTTGTCTGTGTGATGATCATTGCAATTGTATCCTATGTGCTGGTTATAGTGAGTGGCTGCAGTCCTGTAGGAAGTTTGTCTGTGTTATGAGGAGCAGAGGCGTATCCTATGTGCTAGTTATTATAAGTGGTTTCCAGGAAATTTGACCTGTAGGAAGCTTGTCTGTGTGACGAGGAGCAGAGATGGATCCTATGTGCTAGTTACAGTGAGTGGCTGCAGGAAATCTGGACCTGTAGGAAGCTTGTCTGTGTGATGAGTAGCCGAGATGGATCCTATATTCTGGTTATAGTGAGTGGTTTCCAGGAGATCCTGAACCTGTAGGAAACTTGTCTGTGGGATAGGTAGCAGATATGTATCATATGTGCTGGTTATAGTGAGTGGTTGCAGGAGATCTGAACCTGTAGGAAGGTTATCTGTATGATGAGGAGCAGATGTAAATCCTATGTGCTGGTTGTAGTGAGTTGCTTCCAGGAGATCTCATCTGAACCTGTAGTAAGCGTGTCTGTGTGATGAGTAGCAGAGATGTATCCTATGTGGTGGTTATAGTGAGTGGCTGCAGGAGATCTGAACCTGTAGACCTCAATGCTCTGCTTGTTGCTCTTCTGCAGGGAACAGACAATGACAGCTTCAGAGCCAGCATGAGAAGGTATTTCAAGAAGGTCCCGAGTGATGATTCCCCTGACGAGAAGGCAGTCATCTACCGCTCATCATTGGATCTTCGGAACCTGGTAAAGTCCTTTTCTATTCTGCGTTCTGGAGAGTGCAGTTACTTATGTATCGTGAACCGAAGAGTGAGAGGGGACTGCAGTGTGAAACTCTTATTATATAGTAGTATTGGCTGGAAAAAGACTTCCGATTCACAACCCTTTAATTTCTGCTGTTCAGATTTAAAAGAGTTCTCTTATAACACATCTGTTAATAAGAACCTAGAAAGCGTATTCCTTTTCAGTGTCTTGAGTTGAAGCACATTACTAATCACCCCATTTTTTGTGACGCCATAGTTTGCATGGTTGCGGAAGCTGTACCACCCTGCACATGTTTGATGTTTCCTGGTTATCTCTTCTCCACCCCAGAGGATTCAACATCCTGTACGTCCACTGGAGATGCTCCATGATTGTCCTCAGATATTCAAAAGCAAAGCCGAGGCTCTGCTGACTCAGGGTGCCCTGGAAGTGTACCTCCGCCCATAGTTGGTGTGTGTATATCCTCCCATCAGGGCTATGGTGATGCTGGAAGGCTGGGCTCTGCTGACTCGGGGGGCCCTGGAAGTGTACCTCCGCCCATAGTTGGGGTGTGTGAAGCCTCCCATCAAGGCTGTGGAGACGCTGGAAGGCTGGGCTCTGCTGACTCGGGGGGCCATGGAAGTGTACCTCCGCTCATAGTTGGGGTGTTTGTAGCCCCTCATCAAGGCTATGGAGACACTGGAAGGCTGGGCTCTGCTGACTCGGGGGGCCCTGGAAGTGTACCTCCGCTCATAGTTGGGGTGTGTGTAGCCCCTCATCAAGGCTATGGAGACACTGGAAGGCTAGGGGTAGCTGAATTAGAGGTCAGGGGCACACACCTGTATCCCAGGATGGAAGGGACTTCTTGGCATCCTCCCTTTTCGTGGCATCCTCCCTGTAATTTCCTTCAGTATTCCATGCCTAGGTTCTTCCTCCCACACCTACGGTGTGAAGTGTTGTGTACTGGGTGTGGTGTCATTCACAGGTGCTGTATGAGATCGTTTACCTAGAATGTTGTTGTTGGAGGACAGTCAAAGGGATTGAATTTCAAACTACCTTTGACAACCTGCCCAGAACTGTTAGTTTGTTGTATATATGAGTGTCGGAGGGCTGAGAGTGGCTTCGGGAGACACCAAGCCCTTGATGAATGTTTAACTGCAGGACAGTGTTCCCAATCCGGCCCGAGTTGAGAGAAGTACTAATGCAACTCGGGTAAGAAAGACGAGTGAGGTTACTCTTCATGAACCAAGTTAGGCAAACATTTTTTTTGTTGAAAGTGCTGGCAATAGCCAATTATTAAAATTTTAAAAGCACACCTAGAGGGATCAAGACCCTGAGGAAGGCCAGAGACCCAGTAGGGCTTGGATGATTGGCTGAAACATGTCGGTAGGAGCAGAAGGGGTGTTATGTTATGTTATGTTATGTTATGTTATGTTATGTTATGTTAATAGGAATTTGTAAAGCGCACGGTCACCAAAAGGTTTCATGGCGCTAATAGTTGCAAAATGTCGTGGCGGGGGAACTAAGCATAGGTTAGCGCAAACAGCCATGTTTTGAGGGCTTTTCTGAACCCCATCAAGTTTTCCTGCACTCTGATGTCCAGAGGCAGAGAATTCCAGAGAGGTAACTTCTCCAACACACCCGACATTTATTTTTAACCCTGTCAAGTGGGACCCAGAATAAAATGAGTATAAATGTTACCACTTAGGCAGTTTTACTATCTTCTTTTCTCTGCATTTTTGGGATACCTCATTTGGAGGACTATCTCCTTTTCTTTCTCTTCTTTCTCAAAAAATCAGCGCTCCACCCTGAGTGTTGGTCTACTTCAGGGTGTTTGTAGTGGCCCCATGATGAAGCATGCCACTATTTAGTGGGTGAGGGCAGTCTTTAACAAACCTGAGGGCTTGCTTTGAGACTCTGGTTTATAACTCAGTTTCACCTCTCTCTGTCCTTCTTGCCCTCATGTGAAATCTACTATCATGAAGGGGACTTTTTCCAGGTTTCCAGTTGGCTGTGTTTCACAGCACTGGGCATAGTTCCTTCTCTTTTTTTGAGTTTAGTTAGTAAATCTGCTCCCTGCCAGCCGGTTTCTGTCTGCCAAAGTGTCTCTCCTCAAACCCTTCTGGTGATGTGCGGGACACGACATCGTTAAACGACCTTCAGGCCTTCATTGAACACGTGAGGTATTGTTCAAACCTAATACAGAAAATTTGAATTTAGTGACAACAGCCTGGCCTGCAGCATTCCAAGATGATGTGCTCTGCCTCGGGCTGGACAGTGGTCGCATTTAAAAGGCTGCCCGTGCTTTTGTTGGCCCTGGTTTCTTGCCAGTACCCCCTAGGTGGGCAAAGAATGGTCCTACTCAGCCCATAATTGCACTTTGCATGGATTCATGCTGCACAGCCCATGAAGATGTCTTGCTGGAATAGAACATATCAAACTAAAATCTGCTCACAGGCCTACTGTAAGTCTGAGCAAGTGTATTAAAAAGAAAATCAGTCACCCATAAATCACAGTCCGGTGACAAAAGGCCCCCTACACCCACTGAACATGAATGCTAAAGCACATTTGTGTATAGAACACATTTATAGGTTGTTATGTGCATGACTGAAAAGGAGATCACATGGCTGAAACCAAAACCAGAAGAGGTAGAAAAATGTCAACTTCAGCGTTGAGGAAGCCACTTGAAAGTTCTTGTTTACTATTGGCAAGCACGGAAGTGAGGCTTTGTGTGTCAGAGGTGTCAATTGCAACAACAACAATGTGATGGATGGATGCTTGAATTAATCTCGACCACTGGCAATCACTCAGGCCCACATCCCAATCCATAATTTATCGCCCACTATGCCACTCCAGTTTGGACCCAGCCATATGCAAATCAGTCTTGACCCTTCTCCCATGGGAACAGTCCAGCCCGAACTGCCAGGCCAGGTCCTCCCTGGACCGGAAACAAACATCCCAGGGCCAGTTTTGGGGTATTTCCCCGATCAGCCAGCCTAGCTTGAATCCAGTGGCATAGCGAGCACGAGACCCACTCCTGGGCATACACGTCTCACATAGGGCATCAAATGTAACAACAACAGGGTGCTGGATGAATGCTTGAATTAATCTCAACCCAAACAAGAGGAGATAGAAAAATGTCAACTTTAGCTCTGAGGAAGCTACTTGAAAATCCTTGTTTGCCGTCGCCAAGCTCGTGACCGAGGCAGCTCAGCTGTGCACTCTGGCTAGCATTTACCAGTCAGAGTGAGCGGCATCAGAGCGGCAAGTCAGAAAGTTTCACAATCCCCCTCTTCGGCACAATTTTGTGCAAACCTGAGATGAAGATGATTGAAATGAGCCTGCATACGTCATGAGATGAATTTTCATCAAAGCACTTTAGGGAGTCAGACCCAGAAGCTCTGTCCGCTTCATCAACACTTTTCAATAGATTTATGGGAATTAATCATATACACATCCTGATAAATGGGTATATTAGGAACAACATAACAGAAAGTGCTAATAAGAGCTCTTTGATTCTCATTACAAATCCTCAAAATCTTTCCTTTAGCCAAGAACATTGTCACCATCTGACACAATCAAAACCATCCTTAATTTTGTGCAATTCTTTACGCAGTTAATAATGTTGTCGATTTACTCATGAATCCTCCATGAAACGTTGGTGTATACGATTAGCATCTGCACCGCCTCCACCTTTGGGAGCCACGACGAAACCGAGAGCCAGCCTCGGTTTTAAATGGTCTGCAAGAACCCTAAACCCTAGGGTTCCTAGGCCCAGGCACTTCATGCAGGGGCAGGATGCAACGCTTGCTGCCCGTACTTGAGGACTTCAGTGGCGAACTGCGACAAAGCGAGGGGGACACCAGAGAGCCGACCCTGTCGAGAAGCTTGAACCCACTCACTGGGTTGGTCAGTCTAGTTGCCTTAATTTAGTTGAAGAAGTAAATTATAATCCGATGGATTGTAATTTGCATTAATTTACAGCTGAGGCGGCATCTACGTAGGGCTTATTCAAGGGAGGGAGAATTTGCAGTTGGGTTTTAAGAGGTGTTGACCATTTTTTCCCTAGAAAACGTAGCAGTGTGAATAAAGGCACCCATGCAAAGTGCTAGCAGAACAACAGGACCTCGACAATAATTCGCTTCATACCTCTGTCCTCTGTTTAGCCTTCCTCTGTCTTATTCTTGCTTCTGAGTCATGGAGCTTAATGTAGGAGAGTAGGATGTGCTTCTTATAGTTACCCCCACTTGGTGGTGTTTCACTGTTTTTCGACTTTAGTCTGGCTTTTGCCCTGCTATTCAGGACCCCAGCTATCTGCTTCCTCTCTAAATTGATTGCATGTACTTTAGGTACACTCCAGATTGGTTACTGGGTTACTCTTGTGAGTCCCTAGTATATGGGACCTTAGGTACCAAGGGCATAGGTACCTCAGAGGCCTACCAGGGGCTGAAGCATGTTTTATGCCACCCCTTGGAAGCACTCCAAAATGGCACCACATGTCTGCTACTGCAGCCTGGGTAAGGTGGTGTAAGCACCCCTTACTAAGATATAGGTTCACTATATCTCACCATATACTGCACATAGAAACCTATCAGTCACCCCTATGGCAGGTCTTATCAGTCCCGAAGGCAGGGTGCTTGGTTTTGTGTGAGAGGGTGCCAATGCAAGATCAGCACCCCTCTGCAGCCTTCAGAATCTCTTCTTCAGGGTTGTCTGTGATGCAGCCTGACCATATACTCTTAAGTGCATTATAACCAAACGGTAAATGCTAACTTTGGACTGGCTGCACGGAAACATGTCGTGTTTGGTGTCAAACACCTTGTAATTATACCCTCACACCAGTAACTGGTGTGGGAGTATGATCCCACCCTACTAGATGGAGAGACATGACAGCACCGGTATACCCGGTTCCAGCTTAAAAGAGCCCTGGCATCACAAAATGGATGCTGCAGCCACAGACACGAGTCTGGCCTCCTGCTGCTGACCGAAACCGATCACTTGCTCCTTATCTCTTTTACCATTAACGAGTCTGTGATTGGATGAACCCGCTTCACGGAGGACACATGGGAGGCAGGATTCTTTTTCATTGATGAAGGTAGTTGTAATCATAATGCAAAAGTATTGACCTGCCAGAAGGTCCAATAAGATGAGGTTCTCTCCTTTAGAGTTGCATCCTGCGTCGAGAGTGAACCTCAAGCTCCAATCTGATGAGCAGGTGGCGTAGGTTGATATTTATCTCCATGTTTCTAAATGGTTCAAGAGCATCTTCTGGATGTCTCTGCGCACTGGTCGGGGGTCTGCTGATGGGTCGCCATTCTCCATGAGTCTCTGGGCAAGGAGGGTTGAGGTCTCTGTGCGTTGGGTCAGGATCTGCTGATAACTCTCCATTGTCTGTGAGTCTCTGGGCAAGGGGATCCATGTCTCTGTCCGCTGGTCGGGGGCTGCTGATGAGCCGCCATCGTCCAGGAGTCTCTTGGCAAGGAGGGTCGATGTCTCTGTGCACTGGTCGGGGTCTGCTGATGAGCCGCCATCGTCCTTGAGTCTCTGGGCAAGGAGGGTCGATGTCTCTGTGCACGGGTCAGGGTCTGCTGATGAGTCTCTATCGTCCATGAGTCTCTGGGCAAGGGGGGTCGATGTCTCTGTGCACTAGTCGGGGTCTGCTGATGACCCTCCATCGTCTGTGAGTCTCTTGGCAAGGAGGGTCGATGTCTCTGTGCACTGGTCAGGGTCTGCTGATGAGTATCTATTGACACAAACTCCAATCCTGTGCACACGCTATTAGATTAGTAAACATGACCCTGCTCGGCCAATTTCATGTAAAATCCTAACCATATATCACACAAATATTCTTATTGACAGAGGTTTTTATGAAATGTTTCTTGTTTCTTTTATTCAGTTCGAACGCCCAGCCAACACGTGTTTCGTTGTGGGTGATTGCCCAATCGACTTCTTCAGGGCTACAAGAAAAAGCATATGTATATGTATGTCATCAGCCGATCCACTGTGGGTTCATTGGTCAACATCAGTGAACAAAATTCACCCGGTGACTTGCACAAACTTAGCTTATAAAATATTAGTGACTTTCTTATAAGGTCAAATGACCTCTGACTAGTGCTGTCCTATCCCTTAAACCCCTATTGTTAGAGCATTTCTGTTTGTGACCATGTAGTTGAACATTATGTTGGTACATAGATTCCATGTTTTCATTATGCATTCATTTTGTTATGTCTATCTTATAGTATTCTCGTGGGAGGAATGTGCAAATATTTAGAAAAAGTATAGCTTATTTAATAAATGTACAAACTGTTATTTGTTAGGATTGAAGCATCCATCAATACCTTTAAAATATTGAAACGAGGGACACACTTGAAGCACAGCCGGGACGGAAGTAGAACCAGTGGGGAGGTGAGTGTACTGCCACCATCCCTGATCTAATTATTGTATAAAAATCTACACCTCGAAATCAAGTCAACATTAGATTTAAACGATCTTGTGTTCTGTCTCTCTCATTACAGAACCAAAGTTAACTTTCACCTTTCCTACAGGTAGGGCTCTCATGTCTTCAAGTTGCATAGGAAGCTTCTAATTAATTTATCTATGAATGTCACCACTAAATCTAAACAGTAACAAACAAATAACAGTTTGTACATTTATTGAATAAGCTATACTTTTTCTAAATATTTGCACATCTCTTCCACGAGAATACTATAATATAGACATAGCAAAATGAATGCATAATGAAAACATGGAATCTATGTACCAACATAATGTTTAACTACATGGTCACAAATAGAAATGCTCTCACAATAGAGGTTTAAGGTATAGGACAGCTTTAGTCAGAGGTCATTTGACCTTATAAGAAAGTCACTAATATTTTATAAGCTAAGTTGGTGCAAGTGACCGGGTGAATTTTGTTCACTGATGTTGACCAATGAACCCACAGTGGATCGGCTGATCCCATACATATACATATGTTTTTTCTTGTAGCCCTGAAGAAGTCGATTGGGCAATCACCCACAACGAAACACGTGTTGGCTGGGCATTCAAACTGAATAAAAGAAACAAGAAACATTTCCTAAAAACCTCTGTTAATAAGAATATATGTGTGATATATGGTTATGATTTAACATGCAATTGGCCTAACAGGGTCATGTTTACTGATCTAATAGCGTGTTAGCTTCCCTCACCTATGCACCGCACTAATATCTGTGATAATAAAACAACGCATATTAGGGAGGAGCCAATACCTCACTTAGAAAAACACCCCAGAGGCTCTATAAACAATGATGAGTCTCTATTGTCCATGAGTCTCTGGGCAAGGAGGGTCGATGTCTATGTGCACTGGTCGGGGTCTGCTGATGAGCCTCCATCGTCCGTGAGTCTCTTGGCAAGGAGGGTCGATGTCTCTGTGCACTGGTCGGGGTCTGCTGATGAGCCGCCATCGTCCTGAGTCTCTGGGCAAGGAGGGTCGATGTCTCTGTGCACTGGTCAGGGTCTGCTGATGAGTCTCTATCGTCCATGAGTCTCTGGGCAAGGAGGGTCGATGTCTATATGCACTGGTCTGGGTATGCTGATGAGCCGCCATCATCCGTCAGTCTCTGGGCAAGGAGAGTCGATGTCTCTGTGCACGGGTCGGGGTCTGCTGATGAGCCTCCATCGTCTGTGAGTCTCTTGGCAAGGAGGGTTGATGTCTCTGTGCACTTGGGGTCTGCTGATGAGCCGCCTTCGTCCTTGAGTCTCTGGGCAAGGAGGGTCGATGTCTCTGTGCACTGGTCAGGGTCTGCTGATGAGTCTCTATTGTCCATGAGTCTCTGGGCAAGGGGGGTCGATGTCTCTGTGCACTGGTTGGGGTCTGCTGATGAGCCTCCATCGTCCATGAGTCTATGGGCAAGGGGGGTCGATGTCTCTGTGCACTGGTTGGGGTCTGCTGATGAGCCTCCATCGTCCGTGAGTCTCTTGGCAAGGAGGGTTGATGTCTATGTGCACTGGTCGGGGTCTGCTGATGAGCCTCCATCGTCCGTGAGTCTCTAAGCAAGGGGAGTCGATGTCTCTGTTCACTGGTTGGGGTCTGCTGATGAATCTCCATCTTCCATCAGTCTCTGAGCAAGGAGAGTCGATGTCTCTGTGCGCTGGTCGGGGTCTGCTGATGGGTCGCCATTGTTCATGAGTCTCTGGGCAAGGAGGGCCATCAGGAAACATTTTTTGAAGGCAATGAGGATAGCCCATCTTGTTGGTGGATGCCAACTAGTAGATCATTTTATTGAAAAAGCCATTCCAAAAATGATACGTAATATGTGACCAACGATTGGACGCTATACAAATGGAGAGCCCATGCAACCAGCCAACATTATTTAAAATCTAGTGGCCAATCAAGAACCTGTTGAATTTCCTTCAATACGAATAATGTTTGCCATTTTTAGGTCTGGCGTCCGAGACATCACATGTTATGTTGTTATGTTACTAGGTATTTGTTAAGAGCGCGGCTACTCCCAGGAGTGTCCCGGCGCTGAGCACGAGACCCGTAACAAAACCAAAAAAGCTAGCTGAGAAAAGAGCCCTAGAAGATATTAAAACAGCAGTGTCTTAAGTTTGCGGCGAAAGCATAAAAGATCTTTTTCCTGGCGTAGATTGACAGGGAGTTTGTTCCATAAAGACGATACCAAAACCTGAAAGGAACGGCCGCCCTGTCGTGAAAGGTAAAACCTGGGCGTACGGAGCGAGTGAGCAGAGGAGGACCGTAGCGAACGTATAGCCACGTAGTGAAGACAGCGGGCTCTTAAATAGGGAGCACCGATGTTATGGGAGGCCTTAAAGGCAAGAACCAAAGCCTTAAAATGAATTCTTTTACGAATCGGCAGCCAATGAAGTGTTCTCAGAAGAGGAAAAGTATGTGTGCGTCGATCAGCAAGAAAAATCGCTCGAGCGGCAGCATTTTGAGCTACTTGGAGGCGGTTAAGAAGAAATTCCGGTATTCCCAGGTAAAGGACATTGACATAATCAAGTCGGGACAGGATCAGAGCCTGCACCACTGTCCTTCTATGGGATAGCGAGAGTAGAGGAAGAAAATTCCGCAACATCCTGAGCAGGGCAAAGCAAGTGCCTACCACAGACTGTACCTGGGTGCTCATAGAAAGTTTATTGTCTAGTTTAACCCCAAGATTTTTTACAGTGGTAGCCAAATTTGTGGGCGGAAGCATGTTAGATGGCCACCAGTCACGCCAATTTTCATCTGGAGGACCGCCAAAAAAGATCATTTCAGATTTATCTGAATTGCATTTCAGGTGATTGGTATTGAGCCAACTGAAAACTGCTGAAAGGCAGAGCTTGATCTTGTTACCATCTAGGACTTGATCCCTGGCATAGGTGAAAAGTAATTGAGTATCGTCTGCGTACGAGACGATTTTTGCATCGAATGATTCAGCCAACGTTGCCAGGGGTGCCACAAACACATTAAAAAGGGTAGGACTCAAGATGGAGCCCTGAGGGACTCCAACATTCATAGCATCTATGTGAGCCTCAAAAGGACATGCACTCTCTGTTGTGCGACTTATTGCATGGTTACAGTGGGGTTAGTGCCACTCTTTGCTTTCCATTGGTTGGCGTCTGGCGTCTGAGACAGCACATGCACTCTCTGTTGTGAGACGTATTGCATGGTTACAGTGGGGTTAGAGCCACTCATTGCTTGCCAATGGTTAGTTTCATTGTCACTCCCATCTGATTGTGTCGCATTAATAAGCTTGTGTGGGCTGTCATCCCTTTCCTGGAGCATGGACACATTACTATATCATTACACTGCTTCTTTTATCAGATATTATTTATTCACACTGTAAGAGTGTGCATGTGTTTTCCAGGCTAGTGTGCATCTCTTTCCCTCTCTGCTTTTTCTTGCCCGTGTGCTTCTTCCCTGCCCCCCTCTGTGATGCATTTGTCCTTGTGTGCACCGCCTGCCTGCATTTCGTTCTCTTGCCCGTGTGCTTGTTCCCCGCCCCCCTCAGTGATGCATTTGCCCGCGTGTGCACCCCCTGCCTGCATTTCATTCTCGCCTGTGTGATTCTTCCCTCTCCCAGCTCCAATTTCTCTCTCACCTTTTTTCTATTCTTTCTCACACTCCTTTTTGCTTCCCCCACCTTGGCCCTCTGTGATGTCATCAGTGATGTCATCGAACATGTCAGGAGTGAGGTAATATATGATGTCATAAGCAGTGCATGGTGGGGGCACAAGTTATAGTTAGCTCCGTAAAATATACCTTGCACATACCAGTTGTTTTTCAAGTTTAAAATGTTACAAAATTAGCGATATCTTTATCTAACTAAAAAGCCCCTTTAAACTTTAGTTTTATGAGTGAATTTCTATGTTTTTTTGTAATGTAAAGTAATATGTGATTCTCTAAGTTAATAATAATATAAATTCGGATTTTATTTTTTACACTTAATTTACAATAGTACTGTTTAAATGTGCATATATGTATTTGTGTATCTTTCTATGGTCCATCTGTACTCTTGTTGGACTCCTAAAGCCAATGGCAAGACTCCAAGGGAATTTTGAGGGCTTGACGTCCTGTTCCAAGTCCTGCGGTATTACCGCGTGATTGCCATTAAACTACAGAAGCTGTGTTTAGAATGAGTGACTCATTCAAAGTAGAACTTTCGACCCAGGTTTTGTAACTGGGTCAGATTATGACGGCCTGTTAAGTGGTTCTGGTTAAAAATGCCTTTGTTTTTAGGTCTCGCCTAGTGTTGCAGCGTGAATGCGCTGCCATCGCTTTGCGAGGCATGCAGTATATACTGTAGTGTGGAAGCTTCGTGGAAGCTCCACCCACTGTCTGCCCATTGGCTTTTGTCTTAAATGCTGCCTTCCGGTTGGTTTGAGGCTTGTTAGTCCCTCCTCATTCATCATTTGTATCCTTCCACTGCTATTGGCCCCTTTACTCCTAGCACTATTTTCTTTTAGGCCTTGTCTAGCGTTGCAGCACGCATGTGCTGCCATCGCTTTGCAAAGCATGCAGTATATACTGTGGTGTGGAAGCTTCGTGGAAGCTCCTCCCACTCTCTGCCCATTGGCTTTTGTCTTAAATGCTGCCTTCCGATTGGTTTGAGGCTTGTTAGTCCCTCCTCATTCTTCATTTGTATCCTTCCATGGCTATTGGCCCCTTTTTCTCCTAACACTATTTTCTTCCCTGTCTCCCCACTCCATCGCACCCGCCCTCAGTCTGTGACTTTTCAACCTCCCCTGCCCCTCCCCCACTCTCGTTCGAGTTTTCTTGCCTACTGGCACTCCCGTTTTCATCTTTATTATTGCCATCTTGAAATATGCATGTTCAAGATGCGTGCTGTACAAAAACTTCTAGTGTTTAATGAACTAGATTTTAATGTTACTCATAATATAATAAGATTCTAGGCAACATTCGGGGTATGCCTGGCAACTGACGCCTCTTAGTTCACAAATGGCATTGTTTTAGGGCGGGAGGAGCGGGAGTGTTTTAACTCATGCTTAAAACAAGCACTTTTAATAACTTCCTCTCAATTCAGTGCTATAATCTTGTGTACTGAGGTGACACGCTAAAGAAATGCACTTTTTTGAATTCTGGAGAGACATTATCGCACATTTACATCATGTTTACTGTATGATTAACATGCCGATCATTTTCACGTCTCGCCCACTGGCTCATATACGCTTGGCTCTTCTCCGGCTGGCTTTACCTGCTAATTAATATATTGGCTTGCGCACCTCTAACAAAGAGAGATGAATGGATACATGACAGTGAGCCCGGTAGATGGTAGAAAAATAGACTGGTGCAGACAAACAGAGAAAGTCAGTCTCCATTGCCTCACGTCAGAATCATCACTTTCAATAACCTGGAAATCTGCCAGCAACTCCTGCATGCCCCAACCTCATCCCCCTCACCTATTCTTAGCAGAAGCGGCAGATTCTGAGCTGTGCCCTGCTGGTGCAGAGGAGCACAGCAGAGTCTATAGAAGCGCTAGGATCCCTAGCCTCTCCGGGCGGGCACCTAAGCCTTCCGGGTGCCTTCACACTCAGGATAAATGAATACATTTTGTTCTGTGCTTTAGTCGCCCAACTGTGAGCACTGTCTGGTAGATGAACCTCTGTGTTAATAAACACATTCAACGAGGTGGTTGTGTACAAACAAACAACAGCCACAATACTGTACGTTTTGAACGTGTAGTTAAATAACTGCTCATCGAGTACCTCATTGGCTGATCATTCCATGGCACTACCAAAACTACATTTGGACACATTTGCTCAACTGTAAAAGACTCCCTTCTATGGGTCATTTAACAACTCGGGGCTTTATGGTTAGGTAACCTACTTTAGATGCTGTGTAAAAGAGTAAATACAAAAATTAATGCAATGAAACTAAGCAACCAGTACTGTCTAAAACAGTGTGAAAACTGACACGCATTCTGGCATTTTGTTTAGTTAATGTCGATTTCCTCATAGATGCGAGTACAGTACTGTTAATATCTTAATGAAATCTGCACTCTTTTAAGGCAAAGAATACATTTTCATGTACCCCCGAAGCCCCCCTGCCCCGTTGGCCAACTTCATTGCCTCCCAGTGTTTTGGCGAAAACCAAGACGCAGGAGAGTGAGTCAAATAGTCCAGAAAATGAAGGAGAAGCCGGGATTCAGATTCACATGCTCCGATCCCGATCGCGTTGGTTAGTCTGTAAGCACTACTTTTATTAATGAGTTTCGCATTATTAAAGCACCACGGTGTGCATGTGTGGCAACACTTCACCCATGAGGTACGTGCCAAGCAATTGTTGAGACAATCCACAGTGCTTCTTTTTCAATATAATTATTACGAAGTGCAGGACCTTTCAAGGGATTTTGCACACTACATACATTCACTCCAAAAATAAAATGTGTAGGTAAAAAAGAAATTGCCATTTACAACGTCAATAGCTCTAACTCAAAAATGCGAGACCTATTTGCATTGCAAATGCTTGTTGCAGTTTACGATTGTGCATACCGCGAGACCGATGACACACATGAAAGACTTCTGATGGTTTGGCATTGGTGTCTTTCTTTATTTACAGGAAGATCCCGCCCTTTGAAACTCCTTTGGAAGTAGCACTTAGGTGTGTTAACTGGCCGCGATCGGTGCTGCCTGTATTTCTTTGAAATCCTTCTAAATCTGCGGGAATTTTCAAATGAAGAAATCATTGTAACTGGACTGGAGAAGCAAGAGTATTGTGCTTTGGGAATTTTTCACCATACCACCTGGTGAAAATAAAGGTGTCAGCTAACATTGTTGCCTGTACTCTCTGCAACAGGCAGTTCAGCAGAGAGATTCGTAAAAAAAGGTACTTTTTTGGGACATCAGGCGTGCACACGTAGGAGGGCCATGGATCGTAGGCACCTTTCTCAAGCCGAGCGCTGCTGCCAGCAACAAGCAGATGAGGGAGAGGTGTCCACATCTGCAGCGGGACCATCATCTGGACCTGGGGACAATGCACCAACTCAGGTCCTCAGCAGCATACAGCTATAGCGCGAGGATAATAGCACATGCTTAGATATTTGAACAGATGCTCCAGAATTGTGGTGTCAGGACAGAAGAGTGTCTCCGCTCTCTAGAAACTGCTGGAGCAGAAGTGCCAGCAGCATAAGTAGTTTTTTTCCCTTTTCATTTCAAAATTAGGATGCCCGTGTATTTTAATATTGATGCACCAAATATTAGAAAAAAAGCAAAACACTTTGTTCGAGGCATGTGGGCTGCAGATTACATACTTTGCATACTCCTGCCATCTAGTGTTGGGTCTGAATGTTTGCAAATTGTTTTTCTTCAAAGGGGCATCAACTCCATTGTTAGATTGTATTTTTCCGCCTTCAGATTCGGACGTGTATTGATGCTCTACGCTTCGAAAACGTTTCTTCGGGTTCCCCTTCTAGGAAGGTGAAATCTGACTGCATGGTTACCCCCACTTTTTTCATGGTGTTTTGCTGGTTTTCGCCTTAGTTTGACTAGGATCCTGCTAATCAAGACCCCAGTCTATCTGCTCTCTCCCCTAAATTGGTTGTTCATGTACTTTAGGTAGACTCCAGATTGGATACTGGGGTACCCTTATAAGTCCCTAGTATATGGTATACCATGTACCCAGGGCATAGGTACCCTAGAGGCCTCCCAGGGGCTGCAGCATGTATTATGCCACCCAAAATGACACCACAGGTCTGCTACTGCAGCCTGGGTAAGGTGGTGCATGCACCCCTTACAGAGATATAGGTTTACTATATCTCACCATATACTGCACATATACACCTATCAGTCACCCCTATGACAGGCCTTATCAATCCTGAACGAAGGGTGCTAGGTTTTATGTGAGAGGGTGCCCCCTGCATGAGCAGAGCCCCTCTGCAGCCTTCAGAACCTATTTTCCGGGGTTGTTTGTGATGCAGCCAACCATGCATATTTAAGTGCATTATAACCTCGCGGTAAATGCTAACTTTAAAACAGCTGCTTAGAAAAATGTCGTGTTTGGTGTCAAACACCTTGGAATCATACCTCCCCGCCAGTAACTGGCGGGGGAGGTATGATTCCACCCTTCTAGAGGGACTTATGTGAAACACCTGTACACCCGATACCAGTTTTCTCGACCTGGGCATCACAAAATGGATGCTGCCAGCTACAGACACGAGTCTGCCCTCCTGCTGCTGAGTTGAGCTCCAGCAGGGGAAGGCTTGACAATAGGTTTTCTGTCAAAGGGAGGTGTGACCACCTCCCAGACAGGATTTAGTGTATTGGGGCTGGGTGAGGGCACTCAGAGTGTTTGAAAGTCAGCACTGGGGGCACATTTGGTGTTCCTGTGCATAGTCCAGTTCAAACCGGTTGCAGGAGCCATTTGCTCCTGCTCTGGCGCGAAACTGGACAAAGGACATGGGGGCATATCATCAAGGCGGCGCTATGAAATTATCGCTGCTTTGACGTCCGTTTTCATTCGAAAAGCGGCGATAATTTCATCGCCTTATCAACAAAAACACGCTATCGCGTGTTTTGCTGACTTAACGCCCGTCACAACAACGCCCAGCTTTGCATCTCTAATGAGATGCAAAGTGGGCGTTCCTTCCCAAAATAACTGGAGAAATGTCGATAACCGACATTTCTCCAATTATCAATGGACACGTTAGCATAGCGATAAGAAAAGTAGCGCTAACCGTGCTAACCGCAGTTATCGCTACTTTCCTTACGCTTGCTTTTAGTTTGACTTAGCCATGATATCCAATGGAAGGTGGATATCATGGCTGAGTCGGCCCTGCCCTATCAGCAAGTTATCGCCAAACGTTGTGCAATTATCGCTGGATTTCCAGCGATAATCGCACATTTGGCAGCTTGCGCCTGGAATTTTATTGCTTTTGAGATAAGCGTTGCTGATAGCACGCTATCTCAGCGATAAAATTCAGCGTTAGCGGCGATAATTAACCTCGCGCTAAGCGCGCTGAGCGATAATTATCGCCGGCCCTTGCTGATATGCCCCATGGGTGTAGCCACCCCTCTGTCCTGACCATCTGATAGGTGGGTCCCCAGAGTTTGTCCAATCCCTTCCTTGGGTATAAAGTAGGAACCCTGACTACAGGACTTTAGATTTTACCTGGACTAAACTCTACTACAGAAACCAAGTTCTTTGACGATCTACACTACGCTGGATGACTGAAGAAGCTCCCTTGGAGTAAAGGAGTTACTCCCCTGCAAGGCAGGCACCGTTAACGCATCTGACCGGTTTGCATTTCCCGAGCTCCTGAGGATTCCGAAGATTTCTGCAACACAGGAGGTGGGTTCTCAAGCGTCCCTGAGTTTGATCTGACCTCTCAGCAATTCTGAGACCAGTATCCCTCGTGGGGACCGTGCAACCCGAACCCCTGTGCACCGTGTACTTTTGTAGCAGCATATGCTTTTCGGACATCCCTGAGGCTGTGCTTTAGGCTACTTGTAGTCCTGACCCCGAGCAGTAATTGCACCGAAGATTTCCGGCCTACACTCCACGAGTGTTCTGTGGGCTAGTATTTCGTGATTCAGCTCAAGGTCCCATCGCAATCATTAGTCCGTTGGCCTGTGGGTCCCTGTGAAGGTAACTTTGAATTTCAGTGGGCTTTCCTGGTTGCTCCAGACGTGCCCTGACCCTCCATAGCTTGGGGAGTCCCCAGAACCTCGCTGGCCCTCACCGAAGCTTATTTCCTCTGCCCGCGTGTGTTGCAGTTGCCAAGGCTTATTGGTGTTCAATCCGGACACTGACCCCCAGCACTCGACATCCTTCGTGGGACAGCTCACCTCTGGGCTTTGGTTGTCATCGACTTCTCCTGGTCCCCGTGGCTGCAGAGTCAAGCATCGCATTTTTTCACCGGAAGCACCCGACATCGGTGGGTATTCGTCTATCGTGCCCCTGGTCACCCTGAAGTGATCTTGACTCTGTCCCCTCTGCTTTCAGGTTATTCTCACCTCGGATCCAGTCGTGGATTCCACTGGACACTTTTCATCTTCCCGGCAGCAGCACTTTTCCGCATCACGCCATTGTAAACGACGAAGGTTTCCGACATCACTTGACCCCTATGCACCCAGCTCCTCTGAGATAGGTAACACGGGTATCTCGGTACTCTCAAGGGTGCTGGCCTTAAAACATTCTATGTTTGAAATGGTTTGCTTAAAGTCTTCTCCAAAGTGTCCTTAATCTTTAAAATTCCAACCGCGACTTTCCCATAGGATTGTACGGAGCTTGCGCCTGTGTTCACACACTGCACCCGTCCTCCGTGGGTTCCCTGTGTCACTACTGTCGGTGGTTCCTTGGGGTCCCGGCGATTCTACATGCTCTAGGCACTGTGTCTAGTTAAGTTGTGGTTGTTATACCACTTTCTTGGAATATGGTTTGGTCTCTGCCCTGGAGCCCACTGTGTATTGTGCTATTTACTCTCGTTCTAGTGATTTAATATTGTGTACTTTGTGCTCTAATCTTATAAAGAGGTTAGTAGAGAGTGTTTAGTAAATCTCTTGTGTGGTTCTCCTCTTATTTGGTTATTCAGGAGCTTCTAATCTGGTAAAACAAGCTGCTTTACATTCCTTCGAGATTTAGCCTGAAGGCTGCTCTCCATAGCTACCACTAGGATAACTTTCAATAAAGGTTGTCTTTAACCTTATCATCAATAAGGGTTGTTTGGACTAGTACAAGGTGCCCACTTTAATTAGTGGTCAGCATATACCAGGCCAACTTCTCACACCCCTTGGTGTGCAATCCACTCTACCCGCGTCGGTATTGTTTCAAGCGCGTATCCCACTTCTCCGCGTATTATATTAGCTGAGGAAAACCTTTATTTTGATGAAAGATCTTGGAAAAGCCAACTGGCCTAAACGCATCAGTCCACTTCGTAGACAATGGAACGGACTCCATTTAAATTCTACGCTCGGTGTGCTGCCAAGTATACGCACACCGACTGGCATGAAGTGTGCAACTTGTGCATGTCTCCAGAGCACAACGAAGAAGACTGCGACGTGTGCAAATTATTTCGATCGAAGAAACCGCTCCGTGATCATCAGGCTCAATATCGCGAGCTGCAGAGTCAAAACTTAGAATACACGCCTGACATCTTCGGAGAAGAAATCAAGCAAGAATTTGATGCCCACGGGGAAGAACAAGAGGAACTTGTCTCCATCCCGGAATTGGACTCCGAGTCGTAAGAAGACTTGCCACAAGGTCAACGTACTGTGAGTACCGAACACTCCTTAACCCAAAATCGAAATCAGCCAAAACGAAAGGCTTCGGTCCCACACCCGCCTTCGGGCCACGTTCGGCACTGACAAGATGTTTCCCACACCCCGCCCTCCGGCTTGGCACTGAAACATGTCTCTAAGCCTTCCGGCTCGGGATTGAGTCGGCCGAAGACTGGCACCGAGCCAAAACTTTCAGGCTCGAAGCCAAAAACCACTCCGGAGCCGACATCCTTGCCCCTGAAGACAAAGCCTCCTTCGGCATCGAAACCTTTTGCAGCCAAAAGTGATTCCACCCCCCAAAACCTAAAACTGTGGCTCCGAAGGAGCAGGATCTGGTTTTCAATGCCCCAACACCCAAATTGGACCCAAAACAAAAAGAACTCTACATAAATCCTGATACAGGAAGTGTTCATACTAAGTCACCTCAGAAACGCAAACCTAAGTCAGAAGAAGAACCTTTCTTTATTCCTTTCAAGAGGAAGAATGTGGGTACTAACCCTCCCCCTCCTCCTCTTTTACCACGTCCGCCTACACCAACCTCTCCATCTTTGCATCATTTACTAATTACACCAACTAACTCTCCACCACCACCTGATGACAATGTTGATGGGGATGGGGGGACAATATTTTACCCAAAGATCGCTGTAAGGATTATCACACAGGTTCGCCTACAGATAACGACCCAGATCTTCACCCTGCAAAGTCACCGCCTCCTGATAACAATGTAGGGCATCTAGAATCACTTGCTAGAGCTGCAGAATATCATGGGGTGCAGATACACAAGGAATCTTTAGAGGAAGTATTCCAGTTTGAAACGCTCGGTACCACACATAGGGCTAGACTCACTCTGCCTATGCCTAAAAGCACGAGACATGATGATGACATCTTCAAAGATCGTGTGCGGGCCTCGCATTCTCACCCCCAGAATTGATAAAAAATATAAATCTGCTTCCTCAGATCCAGTCTTTATTAAAGGACAGTTACAACAAGACTCTTTGCTGGTCTCTAATGCCTGTAAACGGGACAATTCACGGACTACAGGGGAGGCTCCCCCTCCAGACAAAGAGTCAAAACTATTAGATGCCTCTCGTAGATGAGTAGCTGCCCAAGCAGCTAATCATTGGCGCATCGCCAACACCCAGGCCCTGCTAGCCAGATATGATAGGGCACACTGGGGCGAAACGGAGCAGTCGCTACAACACCTCCCAGATGAACACAAAGCAAAAGCCCAGGACTTTGTCCAGGAAAGGAAACTCCTATCCAATTCCTCAATAAGATGCGCTTTAGACGCTGCAGTTACCGCAGCTAGAGAGATCAACACTAGTGTGTTACTCAGGAGGCACGCATGGTTTAGGATTTCTGGTTTCAAACCTGAAGTACAACAGTCTGTTTTAAATACCCCTTTTGACAAAGAACATCTCTTCGGGCCTGAAGTAGATAAAGCATTGAAAAAAATGAAAAAGGGCACAGAGGTAGCCAAGTCTATGGGAGCTCTGCAGTCTCCCGCTAATCAGGGCTCCGTTCGTCGCTCCTTCTCCCATAGGGGTTCTAAAACTATGTCCTCAGACAACACGGCCGCGTCCTACAAAGGCAACAATCAATCTTCCTCTACAAGGGGCTTCTTTAGAGGAGGATACAGAGGCAACAACAACAAAGGTCGAGGCAGGGGGACTTCACAGTTTAATTTCCACTCCCCCAACAAGCAGTGACTTGCCTACCTTTCCCCACGATCATCTAACACGCTTCGGGGATGTCTTCTACAATTCCTCCCCATTTGGCAATCTATCACCACAGACAAATGGATATTAGGAATTATCCAACATGGTTGTTGCCTGGAGCTTATCAACAATCCTCCAAACATACCACCACGCTCTCACAAAATGTCACCAGCACATTTACATCGATTTCAGCAAGAAGTAGAGTCTCTCCTTTCCATAGAACCTGTGCCGTTACAACATCAAGGGACAGGTGTGTACTCCCTGTACTTTCTCAGCCCCAAAAAGGACGGCTCCTTGAGACCTATCTAGACCTCAGAGAACTAAACCTCTACAAACTGTCTGAGCACTTCCACATGGTAAGACTTCAACAAGTGCTCCCACTTCTACAGCAGGGCGGTTTTATGTCCACTCTAGACTTCAAAGACGCATATTTCCCTATTCCAATTCATCCCGCTCACCCCATAGTCATCATAGCGGGTCACCATTACCAATTCAAAGTGCTACCGTTTGGAGTCACCGCTGCTCCCAGTATTTACCAAATGCCTGGCAATAGTCGCAGCACATCTGAGAAGACAGCACATCCATGTCTTCCCATACCTGGAAGACTGGCTCATCAAAGTCTCCAACACACTGTTCTCTTACTTCACCAACTAGTGTTTGCAGTGAATGTGCTGAAGTCTCATCTACAGCCTGCAAACACGCAAGCATATCTGGGAGCCACGATAGACGCTCAGAAAGCTCTTGTCTCTCCCAATACAGCCAGGATTCACAGTATTCCGTCCCTTCTCACTCAATTCCAGCCGAACCAATCATTACCAGCATAAGTAGTCATGCGACTGCTAGGGATGGTGGCGTCTTGCATTATAATTGCTCCCCACGCAAGACCTCACATGCGTCCCCTTCAAGAATGCTCAGCAAGTCAGTGGAACCAGTCGTAGGGTCAATTAACCGATCTAGTGTTGGTAGACGGCCGCACCCATCACTCTCTACAGTGGTGAAACCCTCAAAATGTGTCCAAAGGGCGGCCCTTTCTCGACCCTGCTCCACAGACAGTGCTAACAGCAGACACATCGCTCACTGGTTGGGGCGCTCACCTACAAAGACACAATATCCAAGGATTATGGACTGTAAAGTACAAGAGCCTCCATATAAATCACCTAGAGCTACTAGCAGTGTTTCTAGCGCTCAAAGCCTTTCAGACTCCCCTAATACGCAAAACTGTCCTATTCCATACAGACAACATGACAGCTATGTATTACATACAAAACAGGGGGGGACACACTCTCTCCAACTGTCACGCCTAGCACAAGCCATTTGGAAATGGGCTATACATCACAAAATGCATCTCCTAGCAGAACATCTTCCAGGAGTAAACAATCCAATTGCAGACCTTCTCACAGACAGAGGCAGCAAATTCACGAGTGGGAACTTGATCCCCAAATCCTTCTTCCCTACTTTCAGGAATAGGGGTCTCCTCACATAGACCTGTTCGCCACAGATCAAAATGCCCAAACTTTGTCTCCCGGTTCCCACACCCGCTCTCCAAAGGCAATGCCCTATGGATGAACTGGTCAGGGATATTTGCCTACGCTTTTCCGCCTCTCCGACTCATTCCTCTGGTAGTTCGGAAGCTCAGACAATCATCACTCAAACTCATTCTCGTAACTCCCACATGGGCATGTCAACCTTGCTTCACCACCCTGCTAGAGCTCTCAGTAGGTCCACACCAAAAGCTGCATCTCAACTCCAGTCTCCTCACTCAGAGCCATGGAGAAATCAGACATCCAAATCCCAAAGAACTCAACCTGGCGATCTGGCTCCTGAAGTCATAGAGTTTGGTTACTCACATTTACCACCAGACTGTATCAATTTCCTAAAGGAGGCTGGGAGACCTACTACCAGGGCGTGGAAAAAATGTGTTATATACTGTAACAATAACAATATCAGTACCCTTGATGCGTCAGTACAAAACATCATCTGTTCTCTTTTACACTTGCAGCAATCTGGATTAGCGTATACATCCATTAGATTGCATTTAGCAGCAGTGGCTGCATACTCACAAATCAGACAACACTTATCTCTATTCAGAGTACCAGTGATTAAGCCTTTATGGAAGGACTAAAGAGAGTAATAGCGCCAAGAGTTCCACCTGCACCAGAAGGGAACTTGAACATAGTCCTTACAAGGCTCATGGGTCCACCTTTTGAACCAATGCACAGGTGTCCATTACAATTCCTCTCATGGAAGGTGCTTTTCTTATTGCAATCACTTCCCTAAGGAGAGGTGGCAAACTGCAGGCACTAACTATCCAAGAACCTTTCTTTCAACTTCACAAAGACAACGTGGTTCTTCGAACCAATCCCAAATTTCTACATAAAGTGCCTTCTGCTTTTCAAATCAATCAATCTGTTGAGCTACCTGTGTTCTTTCCTCATCCTGATTCTGTATCAGAACGAGCTCTACACACACTAGCTGTTAGAAGAGCTCTACTATATTATTTAGAAAGAAGAAAAGATTTTCGTAAAACAAAGCAGCTTTTTGTTGCTTTTTCGCCACCACAAAAAGGCAATCCTTGAAGACAGCACCCAGAGTCTTCATCAAATGCATGGCCCCGATGGCAGTGTTTCTCCGACGATCTCGCCACCAGATTTTCCCCTACGTGGACGATTGGCTAATCAAAGGTTTGTCCTTCCAGGCAGCGAATAAGTCTACAGAAGCCTGCATGTAGCTCTTGCAGTCCCTACTAGTCCACCTCAATGAGGAAAAATCATCTGCTCCACCTGAACGAGTAAAAATCATCTCTCATTCGTTATAGGTCACTGGTTTTCCTAGGAGAAATCCTGGATGCAAAGTTTGCAAAGGCCTTTCCCACAGCAAAAAGGATTTCACGTCTTCAAAAGATAACACTTCTGTCTTTAAAAAAGTCAGTTTCTGTATGGGCATATACATATATTCTAGGGATGACGTCATCCTGCATCCCGTTAATCCCCAATTACAGACAAAACCACCACCATGTTCTATCTGCTCAAACAGAGTGGGTGAGATCTCGGGTTCTCTCAGCTCAAGCACAACAGATATGGGAGTGGTTAATAACCAATAGCATCTCATTAAAGGTAGAGCATATATTCCAGGAGTACAAAACGAGTGGCCCGACTCCTTCAGCAGGGACACCAAAGAGTGTCACAAGTGGGAGCTTAGCGACAAGCAAGTACAAAGAGTCCTCAAGTTGTTGGGTTATCCAACCTTCGATCTATTCACTACGTCCCTCAACAAAAAATGAAATCTCTTAGCAGGCAGAGTTCCTCAGCCAGGAAACACCTTTAACTTGTCCTGAGTTGGGATGTTTGCTTACGCATTCCCCGTTCCCTCTGATTTCAAGGATTCTATAAAAAATGAAACAAGAACTGTGTCATCTCATTCTCATTGCCCAGCGTGGGGCAGACAGTACCAATCAGAGTGCTCTCCTAGTCCGTTTCGACCAGCAGAGAATCTCCTCCCAATGAACCATGGGCAGGTGCTTCACCCACAGATTCGCACTGTTTAATTGTCGGCTTGGCTCCTCACCACTCTGAATTCGGAGCTCTGACAATATCTGACGAATCAAGTCAATAATTTAAAAGCCCAAGCTCCTTCTACCCTCAAGTGCTTCTCAGCGAAATGGAAGAGGTTCTGTGCATGGTGTTCTTCAGTCGTATTCTCCTCTTTCTTCAAAACCACAATCCGGTCTTCCTCAATCATCCATAAAGGTACACTTGACGTCCATTTCCAAGTACAGTCGGCGGTCTGGCCAATTGTCCTTGTGGTCTAACAGGCTTGTCAAGGAATTTATGAGAGGTCTCTTCAGGGTACTTTTGCTTCTTCTTTAACAGCTGCCAGTCCTGGTTTAGCATGTGCTGCATCAGGTCTTTGGACTGCACTGATACTTACTTTCTCTGCTTCTGGTACTTGAGTTTGTCCTTTCACAGCTGCCACTCCTGGTTCAGCATTTGATGAAATCTCTTAGCGAGTGTTAGACTTGGCAACTTTTGGCGTGTTTCCCCTGTCTTTTTGCTTCCTGACCTCCCGGCTTTGACACTGTTTTTGCTGGTTTAGTGTCGCTGCACACTTTCTCACTGCTGTTCAGTGTTAAAGTGCTAGTGCTCCTGTTGTAAATTGTTGTTATGGATTGGTTATTCCATGATTGATTAGTTGATTTACTAGTCTGTCCCTAGTACTGTGTGTGCCCAGGGCCTGTAAATAAATCAAATGCTGCTAGTGGGCTTGCAGCACTGGTTGTGTCACCCACACAAGCCGCCCTTCGAAGGTAACCGAGACCTGCCACTGCAGTGTCTGTGTACAGTCTAGTACTGCCATGTCGACTTGCCAAGTGCACCCACGTGCTAGGCCCTAACCTTCCCTCTTCCTACATGTGAGTCACCCCTAAGGTAGGCCTAAGGTACCGCTGTGGGCAGGGTGCAGTGTATGTTAAAGGTAGAACATGCCCTGATGTGTGTGGCTTGTCCTGATAGTGAAATACTGCCAATTTAGTTTTTCACTATTAAAAGGCTATCTGGACCATAGGAAAGCATGGGCGTTAATTTACATCTTATAAATATAACTTCCCATTGGGACCAGATAGGAAAGTAAAGTTTAGTATGCCTGAACTCAGAATCTAAAGATGCATCTTTTAGTAAAGGTGATTTTTACATGCTGCGTTTGAAAATACCACTTTTAGAAAGTATGTCTTTTCTTGCTTAACCATTCTATGTGCCTCTGCTAGGATGTGTATTGACTGTCTAGCTTTGGAGCGACAGAAGTTGGGGATTTGCAGTGGCTCCTGAGAGTCTGGATGAGTCGGGGCTGAGCTGAATAAACCTGGGCTGCATTTAGAGTAGTAGGAGGATATTTTCCTGCACCTGCGCCTGGTCTGCTGCAGACAATGCTGTCTCTGCCTCCTTCTGGGAAACGGGGCCAGAGAGGACCAAACTGGTCTGGACTGAGCACAGACACTCTCCCTAAGAGGATAAAGGAATACAGAGTATAAATATTGGGGCCCGGACCCCAGAACTTTCGAATTCTTTTGGACCAAGAAGACTGCCAAGAAGAAGAGCTGGAGAAGCTGTGAGGAGGAACTACCACTTTTCTGAGTGCTTTGCTGTGTTGGCCTACAGTGGCTGCTTTTGTCTTGGGGAGTGAAAGGACTGAACTGAACTTTCTGCAACTTCTTTATTGTGTTTTTCCAAGGGCTTGAGGTAGGGCTTGCCCCCTGTTCAAGAAGTATCAGGAACAGCAAAAACTTCAAGTTCTTCTGCCATCAGCACTGGGAACTGTGTGTTTTGTGCTACAACAGAAGAAGAAGCAACTGTGCTGTCTACGGTGCTGCTGTCGACTCCATGTCCTGGAGGCACTGCAGAGGGCACTGCCGCACCGCAACCCTGGTCTCCCCGATGACACCACCCGACGATGCCTTAGCCGTTGCTCGCACCGTGGCATTTGGGAACCGCACTTCTCACCGCCTCGCTTCACGCCGCCGCCTTGGTATCCCTAACGCCACCTCTCCACGCCGCGATTGATGCTGCTGCTTGCACCGTGGTTCGAGGGCACCACTCGTAAGTTACACGACACACCACCCTCATCCACACCGTAACCTTGGCCCTCTGATGCCGGTGCCATCGACTCCAGTTGGTCAGCCGATGACAGCGCTTCAGCAACGATGACGCCGCTGCTTGCACCGTGACCTGCCAGCACTGCGAGGAGTACCGCATCACTTTGCACTGCAGCCCTGGTCTCACCGATGCCGCTGGACGACCGTCATCGACGCCGGCGCTCCCGACTTCAACCGCGATGAGTTCCATCTGCAACACGTGTGACTTCAAGGGCCCGACGAACCCTGCACTGACCTTCGGAACTGATGCCTGCGGACGCTGGCTTTACGGCGCTCATCGAGAGGTTGCTGACGCCGTACATATCTAAATGTACTGTTTTGCGCCCCGACACCATAGCTGGCCGTGACACCGCAGTCGGCCAGAACTGTTTGGATTTGTTGCTCACAACTCCGTGATAGCCCCACACTGAGTAATTGACTTCAAGGAACTGTATTTCAAGTTTATTTTGACTATTGAAGCTCGCTGAGAACTGTATGGTGGATTTTTATCGTTTTTGTTCTTGTTTTGGATATATAAAAATATTGAATATTTTTCTAAACTGGTTTGGTGTCCTTTTGTAGTGTCTTCACTGTATTACTGTTGGTTATGTGCAAATACTTTACTCACTGCCTCGAAGATAAGCCTGAATGCTCGTGCCAAGCTACCAAGGGTGTGAGCAGGGGCTATTTTAGGAGTGTAATACCTTATCCTGACTAGAAGGAAGGGTCCCTACTTGGGCAAATGTGCAAACCCTTGCCAAATAGAGACCCCCATTTCTAACAGCAAGCATCTTACTAAGCTGGAGTTTGTGTTTCTCTGTATTTTTCCCTTGCTTATTGCATTACTGCTACCGTTAAGTTTCGCTACTCGAGGCAATTAACACGGCACAGAGAAGCACATTGAAAACCGTTAGTGGACCAGTGTATCTACTCCAGGAATCTGTCATGAGGCACTGTGTTCTGAAACACTGACATGGTGTCTACTGTGAACTGAGCTGTCTCTAAGTGCCTGTGTGAGTTCGGGTTAAAGCTGTGTGTTTATAGAGGGTCAAAAGTAGGAGCTCTGGAGTTGAGCCCAGTGGGTGATAAAAGTGGCCTCCCTGCAGAGCACACAGCACAGTGGTCGTGTGTGCCAACTGTAATTGTGAATCCGTGCGAAAGGGCCTGGTAGAGGTGCACAGCTGTAGAAATATTGACAGAATGAAAAGAAGGAAAGTCGGTGCTTATGGTGAGTGGGTTTTTATGCTTGGGGGTGGCGAAGTGAAGGAGATGCAGGAAGTACACCTACAAGGAGAGAGTGAAAGGAGTGTTGAAGAGAAAGAAGATGAGGTGTGAGATATGCAGATGGAGAATTTCAGAAACGTGTGCAAGAAAAGGACGTAAGTGTCTAAGAAAAAAAGACTGCAGAGGAAAGGTGTGTGAAGGGGTGAACGGGAGTGGTTGAGTCACTGAACACCACTAATCCTTCCACAAACCGTGGTAGTGTTTAAATGACACTTGCATACTTTCAGAATCGAAGCATTTCCAATTCTAATCATTCACATCAAGATGAATGTTACTCCTTTATATTATTCAACTCACAGCTTCAGCAAAGGCAATAGTTCTGGCTTGTTTAGGCTGTTGTTGTGTTGTATATCTGAAAGCTATAATAGAAAGCTCACATCGAGGCACCAAATTATTAGTCGAGTGGCACTCGATGGGAACCACAGGATTTTAGTGGACGTGCTTGAAGCCACGCCCTTAATTGCATAGGCCACACCTCTTGGAGAGGATTGCTAAATATGCCCTTTGTATAGACCCCCCGCCTACACACGTTTCTCATCTCACTTAAAGGCCTGGGTGCGCTTGTCTCCTCTTGCGATGGATTTGTAAGTGATGCCTCTGGTTCCAAAGATGGCGCTGGCCGGCAAACAGGAGCCAATGAAGTTCCATCAGGTTGGTGGTGATGTGGTCATATTTCTTCAGCCCTGAATGAGACGTGCAGCGTTCTGTAGGAGATCCCAAGGGGGTGCCAGTGTGGAGTCCGGGGTCCATGGAGTAGGGCATTACCGCCATATAAATGCAAACGTATGAGGCCTGAACAGCAGTCCTGAAGTTGTTTTCTGTAAGAAACAGCTTAATTTTCTTCAGATGACAGAGCTGGTACCAGGTCGTCTTTCTTTTTTTGGCAGCGAGTTCCTTGTTTGTGTCCTGGGTGAATCTGTATAATGGCATTTAGTGAAGGCTGCCAAGGCTCCTGGCATTGAGCCAGGTTTGTACTGTTTCTTGTTTGTTGTTCTTGGCAAATAACAAGAATTCTGTCTTGGGCGGTTTGAGGTCAGGCAGGTGCTGTACATTCAGGTCAGAACGATGCAAGCAGTATTTGAGGTTTGAATGTGTAAAGGAGCTGAGACTTTCAAGCAGCTCTCTGTATCATCAGCATAATGGTGAGTCTTGATGCTGTTATCTGTGAGCCGAGCGGCTCCATGAGAGGTTGACGGAGTGGCGTTGTGTCTCTTCACCATACTGATGAATCTTAATGCTGTTATCTGTGAGTGGAGCACCGAGTGGCTCCATGTAGAGGTTGATGGAGTGGCGTTGTGTCTCTTCGTCATACTGGTGAGTCTTGATGCTGTTATCTGTGAGTGGAGCACCGAGCGTCTCCATGAGAGGTTGACGGAGTGGCGTTGTGTCTCTTTGCCATACTGATGAATCTTAATGCTGTTATCTTTGAGTGGAGCCCCGAGCGGCTCTTTGTAGAGGTTGACGGAGTGGTGTTGTGTATCATCGACCTATCAGTGAATCTTGATGCTGTCTGTGAGTGAACACCGAGCGGCTGCATGAGAGGTTGACGGAGTGGCGTTGTGTCTCTTCGCCACACTGATGAATCTTAATGCTGTTACCTGTGAGTGGAGCACCGAGTGGCTCCATGTAGAGGTTGATGGAGTGGCGTTGTGTCTCTTTGTGATACTGGTGAGTCTTGATGCTGTTATCTGTGAGTGGAGCACCGAGCGTCTCCATGAGAGGTTGACGGAGTGGCGTTGTGTCTCTTTGCCATACTGATGAATCTTAATGCTGTTATCTTTGAGCAGAGCGCCAAGCAGCTCCATGTAGAGGCTGAAGATGACAGCAGAGGGTATAGAGCCCTGGCCGATGCTACAGGTGATGGGGACGTTTTGGAACCTGAAGGAACCTTTTGTACAAACTAGTGTCTGTTTTGTAGCCATTGGTTGTCGTTTTACGAGCACACCTCTGTTGTTGACATCCGTTGTGTGCTAATTTGCATGGTGCATATCTCCACATACGTCCTGTATGAGCTATAGTGCTCAATGAAGACAGTTTGTATATTCTCTCTATGCTCAGGCACACAGAGATAGCACCCCGACATTGTCGGGGAGCCATGTTTACATGCTGCGGGGCAGTTAGGGGATAGGAACCTGCGTCATGAAGCTGATCACTCTACCAACCTCTCTTTACAGCTGCGTGACAGTGAAAAGACGGCCTCTTGCACAGACACCAGCAGGGAAGGGACCAGGAAAAGATCATTGAAGGATGCAAGAAACAGGCCCTCAGAGGAGAAGGAGGGCAGCAGAGGCACCTCACAGTCGCCCAAGAAACCGGTGAGGCCCTTTCAGCGTAATATCGAGATATACGTTCAGCTAAGCTGTACATCCAACAGTGATACCGAGAGTATGCGTGGGTTCATGAGTGTGAGTCTGTGTGTTCACGCCTGCGTGTGCACATATGTATTCATGTGTACCCTTCCACATGTGCTTGTAACATTTATGTGCACACCCAAGAGCAGCATCCCTCATGCCTGTGAAAGTCGGTGTGAGAGTATCTGTGTGAGCTTGCCTATGTGTCTCTTGTTCCTCGCCTCCACCTCCACGTGCACCACTGTTTATCAGCTGTATTCGTTCTGTACAACTACCAGAAGGGACTACAGATTTGTTGTTACATCTTCACCTGTATCCTACTTCAAGTCCTTTATTCCTATTTATATTTATTTATACACTGGAGTCTGCAATTCCTCTATACCGGACCCTCGCTTGTTTCCTGATTGCAAGTGACGTGTGGTGGCTCTAATCGCCTGTAATTAAGAAATGAACTGGGACCAGATGTACGATCGTTCTTAGCGATGGGAAACGAAAAATCAGGCCGTTTGCAACCGCTAAAAAGGGTTGTAGTATGCACAAATCCCATTTTGCGTGTCGGGAACCTATTATCAACTCGCAAAATAGGGTTTGCGAATCACTATTAGGAAGGGGCATGTCCAGGGCATCGCTTCCTAATAGCAAGCTGCACTGGTATGTACGATTGCTTTGTGACTGCAAATGCCGTTGCAAAATAATTGCAGTTACCACCTACTTCAAGTAGGTGGTAAGCCTTTACCCTTTGTGAATGTATGCATTGTGTGCTTCATAAATGAAAAGAAAACCATTATTTTTTTTCTTTTAAGTGCATCCCTTTTTCCTATAAGTTGCTTTATTTAAAAAGCAAACCCAGACATGGTGGCCTGCTGTCCACAGCAGGCCACCATCCTTGTGTTCCTGCCCATTCCCAATGGGTCACAATTGCGACCTGCTTCATGAAAATTGAGGCAGGCCATTTCCGACCCAATTGGGAATCGCTAAATGTGTCTAAGACACATTAGTACATTCCATTTTGCGAGTTGCAAAAAATTGCAGTTTGCGACTCGCAAAACAGAATGGTCGTACATACGGCCCCTAGTCCCTCAACTATAATAATTTCTTACAATTGAGTTCTGATGTCATAATGCCTGCTGGTAGAGCCAGCAGACAAGGGGAACGGCAGATGACGCAGCTTAATTAATGCTGCAGTTAAAGCATTTTTTCAATCTGACTGGTTTTACAATAATCTAAAATATATTTTGCAACAAATATCGATCCGCTTTTTCGGTGTGCTTAGTTTTAAAATACTGATTCTACTTTTATTCTTCATGTCTGCAAACTTTCTATCTTTTTCACGTAATAGAGCAACATACAAAGGATTTAAGTGGTTCGTGAGAGGGGTGATGGTGTGACCATGGAATAAAGATCCCTCTGCCACACGTTATAAGGATATTGGGGCATATTAACAAGAACAGTATCACCGCATTAACAGCACTTTTTGCCGCTAAAGCGGCGATATTTTCATCGCCCTATTTACAAGGTGGTACTAACATGCATTAGCGCATGTTAGCACCCATTTTCCCGACACCTCACTTTGCATCTCTAATGAGATGCAAAGTGGGCGTCACTGGGCGTTCCCCTGACGGACTACCGTTTAAAATATCGCTAGATGTACATCACGATATTTACAAGGAGGCCCGCGCATTTTAGCAGATGTCAGTTTCTGGCGAAAACCGCCATTTTTCGCCAAAAACTAACATCTGCTAAAATGCTGACTTACCTATACTTAACAATTGGGGTGGATTATGCTGATACGACCACAGGAAAACCAGCGATGTTCCATGTAAAACACCGCTATCGCTGGAAAATTATCGCCATTGCACTATGCGTTGTTGATACAGCGTTAGCATGGCGATAATTGCCTGCGATAGCCGGCGATAAATAAATTCTCGCTAAGAGCCAGCCAGCGATAATATGCCCCATTAGAAGTCCCCTCAGAGCGCAATGACCTTATGAAGGAAGTCAGAATGTGGCCTCATTCCTCTATGTGGTCAGTGACTTGCAATATCCTTATAATGTATGTCAGGGTGTAATTTATCCCATATATTGTTGCCAATCATTCATCAATTCTTACACTTTTAGTAACTGAGATGAGTCTTCTGCCTCCAGAGACCACTCACTGGACCCAGGATCACTCCTCGTACTTTCTCTGTGATTGGTTGACTATAATCAAGTAGTCCCTGTTTATGTCTGGCTATAGAAGGCTTTGCTTGACAAGCTCATGGAACTGAAATACACTACACGCACACAGAGGGATGATGGGTCACACCGCATAAGAGGCTTTGATGGTTTTTCTTTCTATTGTAGACAAACCGCAGGGCAAAGGAGTCCATCGAGGCGGCCCCCGGCTCCAAGGTGCCTGTGCACCTTTGTTGTTTTGGCCACTTTATTTGTACCCTTCTTCGGACCTGGCAGTTTTCCTTGCTTTCTCCAGCTCTTTTATTGGTGTCCGCTTTAGAGACTTCTGAGTTTCTACTCAGACCACAGTGTCCAATTGGCCATTGGAGCCTCAGCTTTGTCTCATTATAAATGCTGGTGAATTTAAAATGATGTGTTTGACGAAGGTCGAGCACCTCTTGGAGCTTGGTGTAACCCTGAGCATCCCTTCAAACCCAGCCTTCCTCTGAATGACCTTGTTTTGCACCCTTGTTTCGCAAACACAGTATGTTATTGAGCACAGTATGTTATTGAGCACAGTGTTATTCTTGGATGGGTGCTAGGAGCTGAGGAGACTGTAGGTCTAGATTGATTCTGGCTTGTTGGCCACCTGAAAATCTCCCATTTCATATCTGACTCAGCAGACAAATGATTCAACAGCCCATTCATTATCCACTCAGAAATCTTTTTTTTTTATAATCAATTTTATTGTTTTGAAAAATAAACAGCAAATCAGCATTAGACACGGAAGATAGTGATTCATTGACATTTACAGGAGCATGTAGGAGCATAACATCCCACGATTCCCGATCCCAAAAGGTAGACACAGTCACAGTAACTGAGCAAAGTATTTCGATCAATCCACATTACCCAACCATTTCCCCCACACCCAACGGGACTTCTTGGGACATCCCCGTGCCGCATACAGGGTTTTTACTTGGGTCGCGCACCAGTCCACCCCACTTCGCCACTTCCCAGGGTCAAGTGGGTCCGGACATTTCCACGCCGCTGCTATGTCCCGTTTAGCTACAATCATGGCTGTGTTAAAAAAGAGTATTTTGTTTCTGGACCCATCCAACCCGTCTGTGATCCCCAATAGAGAATGACGTGGGTCATGGTGAACCGTCCAACCCAGGACCTCTGTGAGCTCCTCCTCAATAGCTCCCCAGAATCTCGCCAGGTGGGGGGCATGACCAGACCATATGGAAAAAGTCAGCTGGGGCATGACCACACCTTGCACAGGACGCATCTGGGCATAGGACTGCCCGGTGAAGGCACAGGGGAGTGAGATATGCAGCGTGCAGGTAGTATAGTTGAGTCAGTCTAAGTTTGGCGGATGCGGTGACCGTCTTGGGTGCCATGACGGCGACACGCCAGTCTACTTCGTCAAGGGGACCCACCCACTCCACCCATTGGTCCCTTAACTTGTCCAGTGAGGTGGGGGTGTTGTTAACCAAAGTGCGTTAAATGCCCCCCTTGCCCAAGTCCCCCAACATAGTCTGCGCCTCGGGAGGGCTATATTCAGGGAGCCTAGTATCGTCTGTGATATGTGCTTGGAGGACATGCCGCAGCTGTAGATATTTATAGAATTGGGATGAGTGGAGGGAATAGCGAGTCAGGAGGTCCTGAAATGAATGCATGTAGCCATTAGCCCAGACATCTTCAAGCTGTGAGATTCCAATAAGGTCCCATGATTTAAACCCTTGCAGCCCACTAACCTCTTGGAACCAAGTTCCGTGCCAGTGGGGTGTGCACTGGGTCAGCTTACGCATCCAGTGAGTGTGGCGCAAGGAGGCCCACCAGGCCAACAGCACGGAACGCGTCGGGTAGCTGAGATGAAATGGGCCCCTGTACATCAGTGATTGGATTTTGGGTAGACCTAGTTCGCTCAGCTCAAGTCGCTAGGCAGGTTCGGACCAACCCCCGTTGAACCAGTCGTGGATTACGAGGGGACGCGCAGCAAAGATATATAGATATAGGTGCGTCATCCCCATACCCCCGTCAAAGGAGGGGATCTGGCAGGTGGTTAAAGCCAAACACGCCCTCCCCCCACCCCATAGAAATTTGGTAGCAAGACTGTCCAGCTCCCGGAACCAGGCCCTAGGAAAGAAGAAGGGGGCGTTCTGGAGGACGTAAAGGAATCTGGGGAGGATCAACATTTTGAACAAGGTAACCCTCCCCAGGGGATTCAGAGGCAGCGACTTCCACTTTTGAAGATCCGCTTTAGCCCTCTTCACCAATGGGGTGACGTTGAGAGACCATCCCAGGTCGGGAAGAAGGGTGATCCATATCCCCAAGTATTTGAATGATTGACGCCGAAGCGGTATGGTGGATTGCCAATCTTAGCAGTCCCTGGATGGGTGCAGTGGGACCAGTACCGACTTCCCCGGGTTCAGCCGGAGACCGGAAGCTTGCCTGAAGGACTGCAAGACCTGGAGACAGTGTGGTCCCGCTAAGGCAGGTTCGGCCAGGAAGAGCAGGACATCATCTGCGTATAGAGCGATCTTGTCCGCCTCTGTGCGGGGCCATTCCCATCCATGAATACGATCTTCGGCCCGCACCAGGGAGGCTAGGGGCTCCATCACTAAGGCGAAGAGCAAGGGTGAAAGGGGGCAGCCCTGCCTCATTCCCCTGTTAATAGGGAAGGCCTCCGATAACACACCATTGATCAACACACGTGCTCGTAGTTGGGCATAGAGGACATGGACAAGAGCCCTAAAGTGGGTTCCGAACCCTATTTCAGCCAACACGTCCATTAGGTACTCCCAGTCCACCGAGTCGAAGGCTTTTTCAAAGTCTATGAGAAGGAGTGCTAGGTACGGAGTAAGTAAATGCCGATGGGCTAGGGCCAGCTGTATCCTCCGAAGACAGTGTCGGGTACCTCGCATGGGCATGAAGCCACACTGGTCTGGATGAACCAGCAGGGACAGATATGGCTTCAGTCATTGGGCGAGGATGGTGGCATACAACTTGATTTTCGTGTTGATGAGAGAGATGGGACGATAGTCTGTGCAGTGACGGGAGGGTGGTCGAGATATCCGTAGGACCACGATGGTGCCGATGTCCATCTCGGGTGGGAAGGAACCTTTCTCCAGTGCTTCCTCGAATAAGTTGGCCAGGCGGGGCACAAGAGTTTCGCGGTACAGCACCTAATATTCTTGGGGAAGGCCATCCGGACCCGGGGTCTTGCCCGATGAGGTGAGGAAGATCGCTTCATCGATTTCCACCTGAGAAATGGGGCGGTCCAGGTCTTTCTTGGCGGCCGAACCCAACCGAGGGAGACATACGTTTCCTCGCTCGAGGAGGGCGGAGAGCGATAGGCCCAGGGCTCGTGCTGCGTATAGTCGTTGGAAGTAAAGGGCGAAGATGCGGGCCATCACCAATGGGGCACTGTGTACCGCTCCTTCTTCGTCCACCACCACCAGGATAATGCGGTTTGCCCTGGTATATGAAGCCAATACATGTAGGATCGTACCGTTTTTGTCTCCCCAGCCATAGACTCTTGTCACTGACGTTCTCCAGAGGAGCTTAGCAGCATCCAAGGATAACTGTTTAATCCCGGCCCGAAGGTGAGTGAGCTGTCGAGCATGGATTGCATCTCCGGATAGGGAAGGGGACTGCTCAAGGCGGAGCGCCTGCGCTTCCAGTGCGGTGATTTCCTGCAGTTGCGCCTGTCTCTGGCTCTTAAGCTGGCTCTTCGCGACTCCCCGAATGGTAGCCTTACCTGCTCCCCATAGGGTACCCGGAGAAGCTACCGACCCTTCATTAGTGAGAAAATACTGCTTGAGCTCCGCCCCACCACCTTTTTGAATTCCTTGTCTTGGAGGAACCATACATTCATTCTCCATGCTTGGCGGGCCAAGGGGGGGGGGTCCCGTGTACTAAGAAGCACCGGGGAGTGGTCGGATATTCCCCTGGGAAGGATACGGACATCCAGAATCGCAGAACAGTCGGTCAAGGGAGCAAAAATCGCATCTATGCGCACCTGTGTATGGTGTGCCTTGGAGGTGTGGGTGAATTGGGTGGTGCGGGGGTGCCAGATACGCCAAGCATCACAATGGCCCAGAGACACGGACCAGCTCCGTAACTGTTTCGAGGGCCGGGGAGGAAACTGCATTAAAATCGCCCCCAATAATGGCGGGGCACAGAGGCAGGGCAGTCACCAGGGCAGCAGTGTGCTTAAGGGTGGTTGCAAGCATCGAGGTGGGAGTAAATGCATAGAAAATTGAGGGAGAACCAGCCAGTGAGCCGCAAAGGGCCACTGACCAGCCCTGAGGGTCGTGAATGACCTGTGTAAGCACGAATGGTAGGGTGCGTTTCAGAAGGATAACCACCCCACGGGAACCCCTAGAGAAGCCTGAGTGCCACACTCTATTGTACCCATAGCATGCCTGGAAGGAGCAACAGTTACTCATCAGGTGTGTTTCCTGAAGTAGGAGGATGTCTAAGCTGAGGCGTTGCGCATAGCGCAGGACTGCCGTGTGTTTAAGCCGGTCTAAGAGACCATTAACATTCAATCAATCAATCAATCAATCAAAGGCATTTATAAAGCGCACTACTCACCCGGAGGGTCTCAAGGCGCTGGGGGGGGGGGGGGGGGTCCGCTACTGCTCGAACAACCAGGTCTTGAGCTTCTTCCTGAAGGAGAGGTGGTCTTGGGTCAGGCGTAGTTCGGTGGGGAGGGCGTTCCAAGTCTTGGCGGCCAGGTGGGAGAAGGATCTACCTCCTGTTGTCGCTCTGTGGATGCGGGGGACGGCTGCGAGGGCGAGACTGGTCGAGCGGAGGTGGCGTTTGGGAGCGTAGAAGTTGAGGCGGCTGTTGAGGTAGGTCGGGCCTTGGTTGTGTAGGGCTTTGTGTGCGTGGGTGAGGAGCCGGAAGGTGATTCTTTTGTTGATCGGGAGCCAGTGCAGGTCTCTCAGGTGTCTGGAGATGTGAGTTCGTCTGGGGACGTCGAGGATGAGTCTCGCCGAGGCGTTCTGGATCCGCTGGAGTCTCTTCTGGAGCTTGGCGGTGGTACCGGCGTAGAGGGCGTTGCCGTAGTCCAGTCGACTGGTGACGAGGGCCTGGGTGACTGTTTTCCTGGTCTCGGTGGGGATCCACCGGATGATCTTACGTAGCATGCGCAGGATGTTGAAACAGGACGAGGAGACGGCGTTGACTTGTCTGGTCATGGAGAGGGAGGAGTCCAGGATGAAGCCCAGGTTGCGTGCGTGGTCTGTCGGTTTGGGTGCGTTGCCCAGGGCAGGGGGCCACCAGGAGTCGTCCCAGGCGGAGGGTGAGGAGCCCAGGATGAGGACTTCCGTCTTGTCTGTGTTCAGTTTCAGGCGGCTGGTCGTCATCCACTCGGCCACGTTTTTCATCCCTTCGTGTAGGTTGGCTCTGGCGGTGGCGGGGTCGTTGGTCAGGGAGAGGATCAGCTGGGTGTCATTGGCGTAGGAGATGATGTTCAGGTTGTGTTGGCGTGCGATGGCCGCAAGGGGGCTCATGTAGACATTGAAGAGGGTGGGGCTGAGCGAGGAGCCCTGAGGGACGCCGCAGGTGACTTCCGTGGCTTCTGATCTGAACGGGGGCAGGCGGACTCTCTGTGTCCTTCCGGTCGTCATTCCACGATAAGACATGAAGGGACGCCCTAGGAACAGCTGTGTCGGTCATGGTGGGTGGAGCGTCGATCTGGTTCGTGTGACCCTACAGGGATGTGGGAGCCCGCATCTGTGTGGGGGAGCGCAAGTAGTGAGGTCACATCTGGCCCCTGAAGAGTAAGCGCAAGGTGATCCGTGGTAGCTGAGCCAACAAAACAACCAAAACAACATAGGGAAAAAACAATCTCGAACCTTCCCCCCTTCCCCCTCCCTACACTTCAGGAACAGAAGCATCTGTCGACCCCCCATTGTAACAGTAACCAAACTAGAACGCTCGGGTTGGGTGCGTGGAGGACCCCTCCATAAAGACGGATATGTAGTGGTTCGGCAGAGTAACAAGATATGTGAGCATAAAAGTCTGCCATTGTTCAAGATTCCTACCGGGGTAGATTCTCGCCCTCGTAGCCAATAGGTATCCGACCTAGCTCAGCAGGATCTCAGAGGGTGGGAGTGCGGGAAAGGTCTGAGTCTATTCTGGGCGAGCCCCTCCTGGCCGGCGATGAGGACAGATCGGTGCCTGCTGCGGGACAGAGAGCCCGATTGGCTGGAAGATTGTCGGAGTCTATGGGCTTTCATGCTCGAGGACCTGGATGCCGCTACCTGAGACTGGTGCCCCCTACAGGAGTGCGTGTGCTGCCTGCGCCGGCATCCCGACGACTCGGCCCCATGGGTTGGGAGCCCATAGATCCTGGAGACAGATTACGTCTCTGGCGGATGGGACGTTCCTCCGTCAGCCATGTCCATACCGCGTGGGGTGAGTCGAAGAAGTGAGTTTTGCTCTGAAAGATGACGCGGAGGCATGCGAGGAACTGAAGTTGGCACTGTAGGCCCAGGGTGAGCAGTTTCTTTTTAACGTCCTTGTAGGAGCGTCGGAGTTCCTGCACCTCCCTAGTGTAGTCCGGGAACACCATAACAGTTTGTTTTTGGAATTTGAGGGGAAATTGGCACGTGCCGTCCACAGGATGGCATCTCGGTCCTTGAAGTTGAGGACTTTCAGTATGATAGGGCGAGGTGGGGCTTCAGGGGGTGGTTTAGGTGTGAGGGATCGGTGAGCTTTCTCAACCATGAACCATGTCAAGAGGGCGTCTTTGGGCCTCCACGATGTGAACCACGCCTCGACTTCTTTGGAAAAACCCACCAGGCAGAGGTTGTTACCATGTGCGCTGTTCTCAGCATCATCTGCGCGCCGGTGGAGGTCCCTAGTGTGATTGCGGAGGTGTGCTACCTGCTCCTTCAGTTGGGAGATGTCATCCTCCGCTGTGGATATGCAAGATTCGGCCTCCGTAAGTCTTGCAGTGGCGTTACGGAGGTCTTGTCGGAGGGGGGAGATGTCCACTTTGATCTCCCCAATCTTCCCCTCGACAGACGCCTGTGAGCCACTAATTGCTGGAGAATGGTGTTTAAGTCCCTGTCTTGGGGGGAAGGAGGGCCCCGCCGCCTGCCCGGGGGGTCCTGGTCAGAGGTGGTGAACCGGTCCATCTTCGTCTGCGTGGGGGTCGAGGTGGATTTAGGGGCCCTGTCTCTCCCCATGGCTGATGGTAGGTCTTGCCGCTACAGAGAGTCCGTGGACCAGGCAGGGGGGACCGGGGATCGTGGAACCCCTTCCAGATCGCGAGGTCGTCAAACGGAAACGCCGGGTCCATGTTGGAGGCAAGCAGTAGGAGGGCCAGGCCCAGTGTTGGACTGGAGCATCCCACGGCACAGTGCGCAGGGCCAGAGACGGTGGCGAGGGTGTTGGTGGAGGCAACCGCCCCGAAGAGCGTCCAGGATAAAGCACGGTCAGGGGCAGGATGGAGCCCCCTAAAGGAAGGGAGGGGGGGCCAACAATTCAGCAATCTTTGGCAGGGGCTCTGTGAAAGGACAGGCCAGGCCCCAAATTCGCGGATCTCTGGGCGATTAGCCGTGGGATGCAATACCCCTGCACCACTCGTGTGTCACCGTGGCAGTGCGGAATTCTGCAGCGGTAGAAAGGCGCCATCAGCGGGCAGGCCGGGATGTCCAGAACTGGCGCCCGCAGGATGCTATGCCCAAAGGTCACCTACAGCACCATCTCACACCGTCACCCGAAATGGTGGCCGAAGCACCGCCCTAATTATTTTCATTTCTCCACATTTTTACATCCTCAATGCATGCTAAAATGTTCAGCATACATTGAAGGAAAAAAATGCATTTTCTCATTGTTTTTGTGCAGGAAGGTGTGTCTTCCTGCAGAAAAACAAACAGCACATGACACAGATATCCTTGCACTATGGTGCAAGGGTGCCTGTGTCACCACATGGCTGCAGTTTAAGCGGCTGTGCAGAGAGAAGCATAGATTTGCAACATATTTATGTACATATGTTGCATCCCTGTGCTTCGGAAGTACTACAGCACACTGCAGTTAAAGAGGTTACTGTGTTATGCTGCAGCACTTCCTCATAGTTCTGCACTTATACATTCACCATACGCTACTAATGCATTCTTTTTTTTTTTTATTTTATTATTTTTTATTGATGCAAGTAGATGTTACATAATACATTAGACAAAAACAAATATTATCAACAATTTAAACAGATGCTAAATCTTCAAGAGGCACCAAAGCCCGGTAAGAACATATCAGAACATGGGACGAGGAGGCATTATTTACATACATTCGAAAATACAATACAATATACATCAAACTCTTGGTCTTCCAGCAATCCAGTCAGAGATTGGAGACCATATCTTTTTACCAATGTCCTGTTTTTTCCTCCCTTTCTGAGCATATAAAGAAATTTCAATGTTATATATAGCCAATAATCTAGATAACCATAGCTGGAAAGAAGGGGCATTTACATCTTTCCACCCTGAGGTGATTAATATCCGAAGTACTGCTACAGTTAAAAAGACCAAAGCTTCCTCAGATTTCCCAAGTTTTAAACTATTATCTAGACCCAATATCATCAACGAGGAAGACCATTCAACTCTTCGACCAAGCACCTCCACCCAAAATTTCTCTATCTCTCCCTGGATAGCTAATAACGAGCTAAAGTTATAAAACATATGCGTCAAGTCTGCTTGAGCCAAATTGCATCTGGGGCACCTGTCATCACCTTTAACCCCCCACCTAAAAAGCTTTGCTGGAGTGAAATATAAATCAAACAGGGTTTTATAATGCTGGGCCCTCAAATTCGTAGAACGAAAGATTTTATTTAAATAGAGTGCCTTATCGAGATCCACATCGGGGTTATCCAATATCCGTACAAGAGTATTCTCCATTTTCTCGATATCGCTCTGTAAGGCATCCAGCAACGACAAGTAAACATTTTTAATTCTTATACCCCCTGTTACCAACATATCAATCAGAGGAACTTTTAACCCTGTTGGCCATCTGATTCTTAAAGCTTTAATGACACTGGCCAGCTGAACATAGGAGAGCCAGTGACTTGAAGGGATGGCAGCTCTACTCTGAAGTGCTTCAAAGCCGATCAGCCCATCTGCCCCCACTATATCGCCTAATGTGCTAATTCCATGCTCCTGCCAGATCCGGATATTCCTCTCAAGACCTCTGCCCCGAAATAAGCTCGAATTACTAAGGTGCAAATACGCATGAATTTTGGGAATTTTACAAAAGCACGATATAGCTCTCCAGAGTCCCCATACTCCTTCCAGTATCTTAAAACGTGGTCTTTTATAATACCTCCGTTCAACCTCACACATCAGGAGACCATATGCCTTACTTCCAACTAATAGCTCATATATAGATGGTGGGGTCTGTAGATCATCTTGCCCAGAATCATTAGGTCGACTAGGTTGAAAAAGAATAAACATTTCTGCCAGCAGACAGGACCAATGATACAATCTTAAATTAGGTAAGGTAAGCCCCCCCCCCTATCCCATGGGAGTGACAAAAGGTTGGTGGAGCGTCTAAGTTTCCCGTATTGCCAAACAAATCTAATGAATATTGACTCTAGCCACTTAATAGTTTTTTCCTCCACTAACAAAGGTATCGCTCGAAAGAGATATAAAATTTTTGGTAACATTGTCATCTTAAGAACATTGACCCTGCCTATCAATGAGAGATGTAAAACATCAATTCTTTTGAGATCCGCTTCTATCATTTTCCCAAGTGGGATAAAATTCTCAGCTGTGATCTTATTAACCGCGGCATTAATTCTAACTCCCAGATAAATTGCTGAATCCACATATCTAGAGTCGGCTTTAACTATATTTGCTGTACAGATAATTTGGGTTTTAGATTCGTTTAACAGATACCCCGACCTCATGCCAAATATGTAAGCCGTCTGTACCAAAACCCCAAGTGTCTGTTGTGGGTTTGTTGTAATCACAGCCAGATCATCGGCATATGCCATGATTTTGTTTTCAAATCCATTATGTATCACTGGTTCTATCCGGGTGCTGGCTAAGATCTTCCGAATGAGAGGGTCGATATACAGAGCAAAGAGGATAGGGGAACAAGGACATCCTTGGCGCGTACCTCTCGTTATATAAATTTTCTCAGAACACTCACCCATGACCACAACCCGGGCAACTGGATCGCTATACATTGCCCGCAGAGCTGTAATACAATTCTTACCAAAGCCTCTACCGATTAAAATCCGCCATAAATAATTCCAACAGACACGGTCAAAGGCTTTCTCTGCATCGAGCAGGATCATGGCCATCTCTCCTCCCACTGCAGACTGAATATCAAATAAGGCTATTGCCCTCATAATATGATCTGTGGTACCTCGCCCAGGTACAAATCCATGCTGCCAAGGGGAGACGAGATCACCAATGACCCTACCCAGTCTTTTAGCCCAAATTTTAGAATATAACTTCGTGTCTGAGTTAATTAGCGAAATTGGGCGATAGGAGCCCGGTTTATCCTTTGGTTTCCCTTTCTTATGGAACACCACTATGTTTGTTTCTTTCCATGATTCCGGGGCCACTCCTGTACCCATTACCCCGTTGAAAAGATCACTGAGAAGCGGGGTAATCTCTGCCTCAAAGCATCGACTTCTAAAGGTATTCCATCAGGGCCTGCTGCCTTGCCAACAGCTGACTCTTGCAGGGCTTCCGCTATATCCCTCCCAGAAATCTCCCTCTCTATCTCTTCTATTGCGGCATCCCCTAAACGAGGGCCATTATCAGCAATCTCCTCTGTCCCAGGTTCATTTAATATTGTTTCTGTGTATAATTTTTGATAAAAATTCTTAAAAACCTGGAGAATATCTGGGGGGTCTGAATATTCTATACCATTTTCTTCCATCTGAGATATAATATTTTTAGACTTGCCCTGCCTTATTTGTAAGGCTAATATTCTGCCTGCCTGTTCCCCTGTTTCATACCGTCTAGCCCTAGACGATAGATACTCCAACATTGCTCTCTGAGAGATCTCCTTCTGTAATTCAGCTCTGGCTACCAATAGTAGCCTATAGCTCTCATTACTAACCCGGTTTTGAGCGATATCAAAGGTATGTTGTTCCTCTGCAGCTGATAAATCCTCCAGACATTTTTCAACCTTTCTCCTGTCCTCTTTTCTCAACCTTGCTGCACAGCTTATTGTTTCACCTCTAAAAGCGGCTTTAAACGCCTCCCAAACTCCATTTCGTGATGCACTATATCTATTAGCATCAAAAAAGTCAACCAACCATTTCCTGATATGACCAACATAGCGGGTATCCAATAACAGCTTCCTTTCAAACGTCCAACGTGTCCGAGTTTTAGGTACTCCTACCATTTGAAGTGACAATACCAAAGGATTATGATCCGACAGAAATTTGGGAAGTTTAGAGATTTCAACCTTGTTAATTTCTGAGGAGGATGTAAAGAAATAATCCAATTTCGAGTATTTTCGAAAAGGATTCGAAAAATAAGTGAAGCCAGATTTAGCAGGTTCTTTCACACCCCACACATCAATCATCCCATGTGAATCCATAAGAGCTTTTATAGCCCTGAAAACTCTAGGTTTCCGTCCAGTATACGTTATGTTATTGACCCAGTCAGCCGAGATATTCATATCCCCACACATAATTATAGGGGGTATCCAGTTTACCAACTCTATTTCTAGGAAATCAAAAATCTCCGGGTCGTCACAGTTTGAGCCATAGACAACACACAGTGTCAAGCCTATTACCATCTCCACCAATAGCCATCTCCCACTACTGTCAGTTTTAATACGTCTAACACCCCCCATGGAGGTCCTGGCTAAAACAGCGACCCCTCTAACTCACTCATGCACAGGAAGCAAGATGGTGGCGTAATCACAGCCGTTGCGAGAGATGCAGTGACGGCTCGCTGATCTAGCTCAATCGGGGAGAAAATTACGGACCCGCTGTCCCGTCTCGTCTTGCGCTAATCATCTCTTGACAAAGGCGCGTGGGGATGCCGAAAGTCGCGGTCTCTTTGTACCTGGTATTTTGCTGCTTTCGAAGGAGGATCATCCAAGTGCCGGTGTCTGCAGCAGCGGTAGCGGTAGCGGCAGCGGCAGCGGCTCTCACACCCGCAGGCTCCACCGGACGAGTAAGGGGGCGGAGCTTGCCTTCTGGTTGGCGTCCCAGGCGGAGTGCTGCGGAGTTTCGCATCGATTCGGAGGGCGCCTGCGGAGCAGTCCTGGCGCCCTCGAAGTGGTTTCACAAGAGGAGAAGCGTAATGGCACCAAAGGCAGCAGCAGGTGGGAAAAAAGCCATACAAAGGGAAAAAAAAGTACAAGAAGGAGGAAATGTGGCAGGAAACGAGGAAGGGAGTGGAAAAGACGGCCGAGCAGGCTCATTAAAAAGCAGCCAACAAACCCTTGGGAGAACCAGACAAGCTACATCCTCTACAGCCTCAATAGCCGACATCTTTTCAAGAACTGGTAAGGAGCAGGGGGGTCCAAAGCCCAAAGGTACGGCAGACAGTAGGGATAGTGCTCCCTCGGAGATTATTGAGGCTATCAATCTAAATGATTTAAAGGACGGATCCACCATTCGCGAGCAGGCATCATCCTTGGAACCTTGTCAGCACACTGTGGGGGAACATAGCGAGGGTTTGTTTATTGGAGATGAGAGTAATAAAGATCTCAGGTTGCAAGAGGCTGCAAGCGATAATAGGGGCCCTCCTGAGCAGGATCCTAAAAAATCCGAAGGGGAGCTGTGTCCGCAAGAGGCCGGGCAGCAAACTTTGGTGAGTGCGGTGGCTGACTTGGTTGTTGGCCAGGATATCGGCCTTGGCACTGGGGCTCATCAAGATGAAGGAGAAAAGGGTATAGAGATAAAGATAAAGATTCTAGCGAATGCTTTTTCTCTGTTTCAGAGGGGGCTGAGTGGTCCGACGACGATGGTGATGTCGAATGCAGCTCTTTTTTGGACTCAGGAAGTGAATTAGAGCTAGACCCACCTGTAATTACATCTAGGCCCCCAGTGGGTCCTCCTGGGGAAAAAGCAACCCCTAGCCCATGTTGGCCTTCAAGGTGAGCTTAGCTGGGATCACTCCTCTACTTTGGCATTACAGGGCTCCCCCAATCCGGACACTGCTCATATGACTATGTTGGAAACCATTCATAAAGAGATAATCTCACATCGAGAGGAGACCCGTCAGGACAACCGCAAGGCCCAAGCCGCTATGAGGAAAATCCAGGGGGTTGTTAGGAAACTGTCTAAGACATGTGCAAACATAGGGGATCGAGTATCTAACCTGGAGCAGAGAATTGTGTCTACGGAGGCAGAGTCAGCAGAGGCGATCAACCAAGTAAAGACCCAATCTGCACAAGTGGTTGACATGCAGTGGAAATTGGAGGAGATGGAGAACAGGCTACGACGGAATAACCTGAGAGTTTTGGGGATACCGGAAGGAGTCGAGGGTCAGGATATTAAGGCATATATGGTCAAACTTTTTGTGCAAGCATTCCCAGAGCTTTCGGAATGGAATTGGGCGAGCGAAATCCAACGGGTACACCGTACTCCCTTTACTGTTCGTAAAAAGCCCAAGGAAGGGGATAAGCCGAGGGCTGTGCTGGTTTTCTTTGGTAATTTTATTTTGAGGCAATCCATCGCAGAAAAAGCCAGACCAGACTCCAAAAGAAGTGGTGAAGGGGTCTCTTTCTTTGTCCGTCCCGATTTCTGCCATGCGACAGTAGAGCGCAGGTGGAGACTTAGAGGGATGATAAGCCTATTCCGGGATAAAAAGTTACAAGCCTATCTGATAAACCCGGCGCAGCTGAAAATAATTAATGCAGGGAAGACGATCTTTTTCTCCTCAGAAATTATGGCAAAAGAATACTTGGTCTCTCTTGACAAAACGGAATAGTATGTTAAGTAGGGGGAGGGATCATTATCCGGATTGTCTTCTATTATTCAACTTGTTCAAAATAAGATGATGGGGGTTCTCCCACGGCTATTATGAAGGTTATAATAATAGCGGGGTCTTGATGGGAACTAAGAGTCATTTCTCTCGCTGTTTAAATTCTTGGTTTCAACAGCTAGCCGTCACTGCAAATCACGCGCACCATCCAAGCACAGACTAGGTCTGAGCGCTTCACTAGAAGGGGGGTGGCACAGGGGGAGGGGGGGCAGGGAGGGAAGGGTGGTGGGTCCTCAACAAAAAATAGAAAATATGGATGCAATATGATGTGTATAGAAATTTGTTATTTTTGTAGACAGATAAGAGTGATTAAACCCAGTGCTAAATCGCTAAAGGATCAGTTGGTTTTTGTTATATGTATATATTTTAGGGATGTCAGGTATTAAAATATGTTCAGTCAATATTGGGGGGATGAATGATTGGAGGAAACGTAACAAACTTGCATTGTTTGTGAGGCTTAATAATTTCGATATTTTGTGCTTACAAGAAACTCACCTCCCCTGGGCTCGGAGAAGCCTCATGCATATCAATGGCTTTGAGCTATTAGCTTGTACTACCCAAACATGAACCGCACCTGATCTGAAGAACCTTTCCTGATCTGAAGAACCTTTCCTGATCAGTTGAACTGTACCTGATCTGAAGAACCTTACCTGATCGGGTGAACCTTTCCTGATCAGCTGAACTGTACCTGATCTGAAGAACCTTACCTGATTGGGTGAACCTTACCTGATCGGGTGAACTTTACCTGATCTGAAGAACCTTTCCTGATCAGTTGAACTGTACCTGATCTGAAGAACCTTACCTGATCGGGTGAAAATTACCTGATCGGGTGAACCTTACCTGATCGGGTGAACCTTACCTGATCGGGTGAACCTTACCTGATCGGGTGAACCTTACCTGATCGGGTGAACCTTACCTGATCGGGTGAACCTTACCTGATCGGGTGAACCTTACCTGATCGGGTGAACCTTACCTGATCGGGTGAACCTTACCTGATCGGGTGAACCTTATCTGATCTGAAGAACCTTTTCTGAGCGGGTCAAACTTATGTGATCGGGTGAACCTTACCTTATCGGGTGAACCTTACCTGATCGGGTGAACCTTACCTGATCGGGTGAACCTTACCTGATCGGGTGAACCTTACCTGATCGGGTGAACATTACGTGATCGGGTGAACATTACGTGATCGGGTGAACCTTACCTGATCGGGTGAACCTTACCTGATCGGGTGAACCTTACCTGATCGGGTGAACCTTACCTGATCGGAAGAACCTTTCCTGATTGGGTGAACCTTACCTGATCGGGTCAACCTTACGTGATTGGGTGAACCTTACCTGATCGGGTCAACCTTACTTGATCAGGTGAACCTTATCTGATCTGAAGAACCTTACCTGATCGGGTCAACCTTACGTGATCGGATCAACCTTAGGTGATCAGGTGAACCTTACGTGGCCGGGTAAACCTTACCTGATCGGGTGAACCTTACGTGATCGGGTGAACCTTACCTGATCGGAAGAACCTTTCCTGATCGGGTGAACCTTACCTGATCTGAAGAACATTTCCTGATCTGAAGAACATTTCCTGATCTGAAGAACCTTTCCTGATCTGAAGAACCTTTCCTGATCAGTTGAACCGTACCTAGTCACATGAGGCTCACAAGCCTCATTTTGTTCTGAAGGAGGGGAGGGGGGCAGTAAGGAAGTGAAAGGAAAGTTTTGTTCTAGCAGCAGCCACGCCTCATTTGCCATTTTTATTCTTAAAGGAGGAGCATACAGTGCTCCCCCTGCTAGAACAAAAACTTCCCCTTCCCTGTCCTATTCCCCCCACTCCTCCTACAGCACCCACAGACCAGCATGTGCATTTCCAAGCTGCGCAGAGCAGGTGATGTGTGAATGCAGTAGAAGCCCATGGAATGGAGAATTTCATGTGGGTTTACGACCAGAAAAAGTGGTCAAAGATGGTAATTGCCCTTTCCGTGGGTATTACATGTAACTGCACAGTACTGGTGTGAAATGACTGCATGGTAACTGTACAGCCGTATGCGACGTTACTGTTAACCCAGTACTGTGCATCGTGTAATCAGGGCTATTATATAATTCTGCATTACCTCAGCACTGTTAGATACTTAAAATTAGTCTCAACACCACTCCTAAGATTATAAATTTTTTCCACGGTAACTTGAGAAGCCCTGGGAATTCCAACTGTATTGGTGACCCTTGATTTGTAAATAATTCCATCTTCTTCCCTGCATCCTAGCTTCTGTTGCCAGTGACTCGAAAGAGGTCTGAAAGTAAACCACACTTTAAATCATCCACTGGGTGGATTCTTGCGTCCGAGGCCGTGGTTTACACTTTTTCCTTCAGTGAATAACTTAAAAGTATCCTTCGCTTGTCTGAGTTTGGGTCTGGTTGAATTGAAGCTGACTGTATCCTCGTGTAGCCAGAGCTATTGGCTTTGCCAGTTCCTGTTCAGCTGTCACTTGTTAGACCTGGCACCTTGGTGTGAGTCTCCCTTCCACTTTTTGTCGCTGTGCCTCATGTGTTGTTATGGTGTTGGCCGCTCAGAGCGCTGTGCCACTGCCAACCAGTGCCACAGTGCAAGTGCTCCCTATGTAAAATGTATATGTTGGTTGGATTCCATGATTGGCTTATTTGGTTTACTGTCAGACCCCAGTAAAGTGCACCAGGAGTGCCAGGGCGTGTAAATACAAATGCCGCTTGTGGGCTTGCAGCACTGGTTGTGCCACCCACAGAAGCGGCCTGGTAAAATGTGTCTAGGTCTGCCATTGCAGAACCTGCGTGCAGTCTGGTACTGTTATGCTGATTGGCAAGTGCACACACTTGCCAGCCCCTAAACCTTCCCTTAACTTCATATTAGTCACCCCTATGGTAGGCCCAAGGGCAGGGTGCCTAGTAGCATAAGGTAGGACAAGCCCTGATGTGTGTGGCATGTCCTAATAGTGAATTACAGCCATTTTAGTTTTTCACTATTGTAAGGCTACCCTGTTCTCATAGGCCAGAATGGGCTGTTAAGATTGTTACATCCTATGATCCTAACAGACCCAGGGAACATGCTAGAAAATCAAGTTTAGTATGCCTGAACTCAGAATAATAAGGTACATCTTTTAGTAAGGTTTATTTTAATATTCCGCGTTTGCAAATGCCACTTTTAGAAGGTTGGCCTTTGCTTACCTAACCATTCCAGCCCGCCTCTGCGTGATGTGTATCTGCTGTCTGGCTTGTGTGAGTGACAGGGCTGGGGAAACCCAGATGGGCAGGGCTAGGTAGCCTGGTGGTGAATAGAGAGATTGACCTGTAGATGGGTGGGAGGAGTATATCTGGACTCTGAATAGGGCTGTGCTCTGCCACCACAATGCTGGCTCCGCCCCCTGTGGAGCGTCTGATGGTTCTACCCTGCACCCTGAAAGAAGAAACCTGCATCGCATCCACAAAGTGTTCCAGAACTGGACTTAACTAGGCAAGGGCCCCCCTGGCCTGGGAGAACAAAGGATTTGTGGTATAAATGTAGGAGCCCTGCTCCTAAGAAACTAGATCCTGTCCTGCCAAGAAGAAACCTCCGACCTGAAGGAACTGGAAAAGCTGCATAGAGGAGTACTGTCCCTGACCTGGGGGATTGGCCTGCAGTGGTTGCCTTGCTGCTGAAGAAGAGGAAGAAAAGACTCAAGAAACTTTTATTTGACTTGTGCTGAGAGATATCCAAGGGCTTGGGAGTGAGCTTGTCCCCTGAACGAAGTCCCAGGACCAGTGGACTTCACTGCCGTGAGATCGCCTTGGAAAACGGACCGTTTTCCCCGCATCTTCGACTCGAACTGCTGCGTACGTCTCGCTGATCGCAGCGTACCCCCTGAAAGCTGGTATCCCGCTGTCCGGCCTGAACAACGTGACTAAGGCCCCTCTACGAGCCATAGCTCGCACCGCAAAGGAAGGTATAGTCCGGCCTGAGCAACGCGACTAACAGGCCCCTACGAGCCGTAGCTCGCACCGTAACGGAAGGACTGCGAACCGTACTTGCTACTATCCCCTACGAACCGTACTGCCGGCGTACGCTCCTTTTCCCTGCTTTGGAAAGGCTGCGGTGCGTACGGTAGTTGCGTACGTCTCCCCTGTGTAGAGCGTACTGTTCGCTTGTATCCAGCGCTCTGAACCAAGATTGCCGATCTCATGGTACGGCACAAACGCCGCGATGAACTTTGAACGCACCGTACCGACGCACCGTCCCCTGAAGCCCTGCACGCCCAAGGTCTAACGTACCGTAGTACGCATCGCACCAGGAGGACAACGCAACGTACATTGCGCTTGATGCCAGCGCAGCATCCGTGACGAACTCCCCAAGTAAAGGTACTGTGCCTGTTCGCACCGTAGGGTGTACGCTTCATCCCGAAGCGCCTACAGTGAGTGTGAGACCCGTTCCCAAGCAGTTTTTACCGCGTACGAAGCGTACGGACAGGAACGAAGCGCACAGAACTTTAAAACTACGCTAAAACCAAGAACTCTTTGTCTAATAAGTATTGTGCACCGTTTAAACGTTATCTGGTCTTGTGCTAAGCCTAAACTATATAGATAAAGTATTATTTTTATATATCCCAGTGTGGAGTCCATTTGTGTGGTTGTCACTGAGTTACTGTGTGTGTGTTCACAAATGCTTAACCTGAACGCTCTGAGATAGGCCTTGTCTGCTCGCGCCAAGCTACCTAGAGGGTGAGCAGGGGTTATTGTTAGAGTGTACCCCCCTACCCTGACTGGAGGAAAGGTTCCCTGCTTGACACAAGTACCTACCTGTGCCAACCAGAGAACCCGGATTCTAACATCACTGTAGTGTCGTGTGCACATGCGCAGCGAGACCTTTATGGTCCTTGTGGACTCCTCACAGCTTAATTAATTGGGAGGGATTTGAGAAGTGTCTGGGTGTGGTCAGTCAAGTCTATGACGTATTGCGTTCAGTTAATGGTTGCATGTCGAAGAATAAAGAAATGTGTTACAGAGCTCAGTGTGTGGCCTAGTCATTTACGTGCTCCAGAGCTGGGGGGGGGGGGGGGGGCACAAGGATTACCTTTTGCTTTCAAGGACATCACTTTTGTTTTTACCAAGATGTTATTTTCCATCATGACAACAAATTCCCCTGAAAAAAATCTAATGCAAATGAAATACCATGTACGCCAGGGTGAGAGGGTGGCCTGGCATATGATGTCCACTTATGTAAGCAGGCACCTTGCACCAGTCCAGACAACCCTTATAGTAATTTAAGTGGTCTTAGACAACTGTAGAATGCTCTTAAGTGGTAGCTATGGAGAGTAGCCTTCAGGCTTAGGCCAGAAGGAGTGCAAAGCAGCTTGTTTTAACAGAATGCAACCTTATGGTATAGATTAAGTGAAAAAGAACCACACAAAGTATTTATAAAATATGTATTTATTATATAATACTCTCTAACATGTTTATATATCTCCTACACGGAAATATGCACAATGCTCTCAATACTTTGCAAAGAAATCACGTGAATAGCACAGAATACACAGTGGTCCCCAGGGGGGACCGAACCATATACTAAGAATGTGGTGTGAGAATTACGATTCATGTCAAGACAATGCCCAGAGGATGTAGAAGTGCCAGGGACCCAAGGAACCCACCAAGTTGAGTGACTAGGAACCCCAAGGAGACCGTGTGCAGTGTGAGAACACAACCGCGTTCTTCGTACAAAGCAACGTGTTAGTCGCGGTTGCAATTTTAAAGAAAAAGGACACTTCCCAGTGGACCCTGAAGAAACCCAGTGGAAGACAGAAGGTTGGAAAGCCACCCCACCCGTGGATGCTCTAGTACTCACGTTACCTACACCAGGGATGCCAGGTGCATAGGTGTGAAGTTGTGTCGGAAACCGCTGTCGCACCCAGTGGAGGACTTCAGAAAAGTGCCTCTGTTGGAGAAGGAGAAAGGGTCCAGTGGAATCCGAAGGTGGATTCACGTTGAGAGGAACCTGCAAGCAAAGGGGACAGAGTCTATGTCACTCAGGAGTGACCCAAAGACCTGGAAGACGAATGCCCAACGGTGTCGGGTGTTGCAGGAGAGTTAACGGTGACCTTGACTCTGCAGCTGTGAGGACCAGGTGATGCTGAGAAAGACCAGGAGCCGTACACGAGCAGTCACATGTTGGATGTTGAATGTTGAGCGGTCAGTGTCAATCTGGAGCACCAATAAGCCTTGGCAACTCCAAACAACATGGGCGAAGAAGGTGTAATGTCGGGACCAGCAAGGTCCAGGGGACTCACCACAAGCAGGGGACTCAGGGCAGGCCCCGAGCAATCAGAGGAGCCCAATAGAAACAAAGGTGACCCTCAAGAGGACCCACAGGCAGAAGGCACAGGAGTCACAAGAGGACCTCGAGCAGCTCACCAAAACGAATCTGCTTCCTGGAGATGCTTGAGATTGGGGCTACTTGGAGCTCGAAGATCTTGGTGGAAGGAAGTTAACAAGCCTTTGCAAAGGCAAGTTGATGCGGTGAACAGGGGTTCGGTTCCTGCGGCTCCCATGATGGATACTGGCCTCAAACTTGGTGAGAGGGCAGGGCAGGCCTCGAGAGCTGTGGAGAATCACCACCTGTATTGTTGAACCTTTCGGAGTCCGTAGGAACTCAGGATTAGCAGACCGGTCAGCTTAGTTGTGGTGCCTGCAGATGCAGGGGAGTGACTCCTTCACTTCAAGAAAGATTTCTACAGGTGTCTTGGATGACCACAGGCCTTAGAAGGTTCCTGTATGGTACACAGGTACGGACGATGCAGCAAATTGGAAGGGAGACAAAGCCGAGCCCAAACAAAGTCCAGCAAAGTCCAGATTGCCCAGACAGTAGAAGTTGAAGTGGTGTCTATATTGAATTTTGTCCCACGCCGAATCTAGGGACCTACACCCAGCTAAGCCCTTAAGTACCCTAAGGAAAGCGTTGGGACGATTCAGGGTTCCCTCCCAGGGGATGGACTGGATGATGGGCAGGATATTCCCATGTCCTTTGTCCAGTTTCACACCAGAGAGGGTGCCAACGGCTCCCAGAGCTGGTTTGAACTGGACTATGCAAGTAGGCACCAAATGTGCCCCTTATGCAGACTGAGTGACGCTGGTAAGTGCACCCAACTGGCCCCAATACACTAAATCCTGTCTGGGAGGTGGTCACACTTCCCTGTGACAGGATACCTATTGTTCTGCCTTCGCCTGCTTGCTTCGCCAAGTTGTGCTGTCCGGGTCTAGAAGACGGGTACCTGGAGCACTGAGAACTTAACGGAGGGCTCTTCCAGTGCTTGTAATCATACCTCCCACACCATTTACGGTGTGGGAGATATGATTCCAACATGTTTAAAACCAAACATGATAGGATTAGCTGAAGGTGATTTCGAGATGGTCATCGCGTAATTACGCGGTGCCCCTCTATATGTTATATGGCTGCTTCACTAACAACCCAGGAGGATCAGCTTTGTAGGCTATCGGGGTGTCCTGCTTATGCAGGGGCTCCCTCCCACTTCGAACCAAGCACCCTGCCCTCAGGATTGCAAAGGTCTGCTATAGTTGTGACTTATAGGTTTTAAGTTCAATGACCATAGATATAGTAAACCTATATCTTTCGTAAGTGGTGCATGCACCAGCTGCACAGGCTGCAATGGCAGGCCCGTCGTTACAGTTGAATGGTCTCCCATGGGTGGCATAAGACATGCTTCAGCCCGTGGCATAATACTTGCTTCAGCCCTCTGGGTACCTTAGGACCATATACTAAGGAATGACAAGGGTGCCTCAGTATCCAATCTGGGATGGAGGTGAGTATTAAACATAACAATTTTAGGGAGACAGCAGCGATACTGGGGTCCTGATTAGGAGGATCCCAGTCAGACTAGTCAAAAACAGCTTAGCACCCCGCTAAAAGTGGGGGAACCGAAGAAGCAGATCCTACTTTCCTACAGCCAGTGTCACTAAAGGTCCTGAAGTGTGCGCTGCGTTGAAGGCCAGCTGTACTCAAGCAGTTTGTGATCACAAACCCTGCAATTCACACAACAATGCGGGTTTCAACAGCAAGATGTGTTTTTACTGTGAACTGACCCCCTTTGCACTTCGAGAAAGTCTTTGTGGCTTATCCTGAGCTGCAGATAGGAGAGGGCTGGAAAGCGGCGCTTCCTCCCACTGGCGAATCACAATAAAATGCTGCTATGGATTGTGACGCTGCAAACCCTTGAAAAGTTTCTGAAATCTCAAAAAGGTGGTAACTCATTCGGTGAGGGGGAGCTGTCCTATTGGACGGTCTCCTCTAAGGGGGGCATTGTGTAAGGGGGCCTCAGGGTGAGCCGGCTGAAGTCCAGAGGAGCAGTGCTCATTCCCCCTGACTTCTTCCCAAACAGGAAACATTTTGTTTAGAGCTGCACGGATTCTGTTGAGGACCCATCTCTGTCATACCATTCCCAGGGGTTGTGACCTGTTGTGCATTGCAAAATTACAAACAAGTTGCAAGAAGTCAGTGCACAATTTGCTACTGTGCATTAGTACATTGGGCCCTAAATCTTTAATGTTTACTTAAAACTAGAGTCTTCTTTTATGGTGACATTCAATGCGTGATTTCAAATCCTTCACAGCACCCTGCGGTGGGAGCTTAGTTCACCAGTTTCACCTCAGGTGACCTTTCTTTCCAATCATTGCCTGCATTGACATAAGAAGCCCTGAAGGCGGAGAAGCTCCCTTCACACATCTGTCGGCTCAACTCCTGAACCCCTAGGATGAGAGACTCCCCAGCGACACCTCCGTCGCCCCGCACTTGCAGGTGGACCCTTTCTTAGTAGGTGAGGGTGGGACAAACGGGGAGTGCTCATCACTAAATGGGAAGGGGTTAGGGAAACTTCAGGAGGTATTGAGGAAGAGACATTCTAATACAAACACACACCCACAAAAGAGAGAGACTGTTGTAACTCACAAACGACACTTCTAAAGTTACTACTTACGGTGTCACTACCGTGCAAATGTACTTCAGCCCCCTGGCAGTAAGTCAAGCAGCACCCTTAGCGACTCACGGTCACCGCAGCAATGGAAGCATTGAAAGAAAATTACACCCATGCGGCGGAGGAGCTACTCTTGAATTAAGTTAGTTCAACACTTAAACTCTATGAATGTTTTTGGAGTTAAAAAATAATTAATTATTCATAAATTATTTTCTTATTTTAGAATGTAATGATTAACTTAAATAAAAGAAAAACTAAATATTCAAACATTTATTAAAAAAATAAATTCATTAAACACACTTTTTTTCAGCAAACTTTAGCACCTGTTAAATAAAAATAAGACTCTTAGTAAGGATGGGACCTTTTAAAGGTATTGTTTTAAAACTACTATTTTTGGTTTAAATCTCTTTCATTGGTTTTGTAATCTACAAACGGAAAAGAAAGAGACACCAAGCTGTATTACATCAACAAGTAGGACCCTACTAACGGAGCCACGCGCGCTATAGGATCTCAACAGTCAAAACCCCTCCCCCCCCATTCCCACCCCCAGGCCTGGGGACTGCTATAAACAAAAAAGAAAGAAGAAAAGGAAGGGAAGGGGGAAGAGGAGAAAAAGGAGAAAGGTCTCGCTCCATCTGGCTCCCAGAGTCATCCCGGTCGGTTATCACTACATGAAAGTTAACAGGGGCCCAGGTTCTCGGTCAGCCTCAGGAGCCGCAGGTATTTGGGGCAGGTAAGTTCCCTGAACTCTGATGTCAACAAGGCAAGGAATGGCCCCCCATATTTCTGAGAATGACGCACTATGGTTCGACAGTGAGAGGGAGACTCGCTCAATACCTAGGATGCGCCATAGCCGGTACAGCCAGCCTAAGTGTGTGGGTAGTATATCTGAGCCCTAGTATGATAGGATGTTCTGTAAGGCCGCCCCCAAGGGCAGACCAATCTATCTGCCTCTCTTCGACTTAAGATGGAAAGTGAGGGGTTTGGGGAGCCCTAAAACAATGTATGCCAGAAATCTGGGGAGTTCTGTGTCGAAGTGTGTATCTGTGTCTGCGAGTACTTGCTCCCAGTATTTCTGTATTTTCGGACAGCCCCAAAGAATCTACAGCAGAGAACCAGTTTTTCCACAGTGGCCCCAAAACCTTGGTGTTTTGGAGGGATTATAGCTATGCAGTCCGTGGGGGGAGGGGGGAAGGGGGGGGGTGTAGTACCAATAGGTAGCGATGTTGGCGGCGGTTTCAATGCTAGCCATTTTGTGAGCCGTGTGGCGTGCCCGGTAGTAAATGTCGCCCCACTCTCTTACCGTTAGTTTCCTACCTATTTCCGTCTCCCATCACAGTTGGCTGCTAGGCTTGGAGAGCTCCGTCAAAGGGCCTATCAGTCGATACAGTTCTGAGATCATGCGCTTATCAGATGTCTTGGCTAGAAGCCAACGTTCAAAAGGGGTAAGATGTCGCTCTGCTCCATTGCAGACAGAGGGATGCCTTACCCAGTGATGGATCTGCATGTAATGCCATCGCTCCGACTCTGGGAGCGCAAAATCCGTACGTAGGGTCTCAACGGTAAGGGGGCCATCTGTGTCAAATAAATGGCCTACTGACCTGCAGCCGGCCCGATTCCATATAAGAAATGCTGGATCTCAGAAACCTGGGTCAAAGTTCGGGTTTCTGACTATGGGTGTGAGAGGCGAAGGGAAAGATGTCAGGTCCCTCCGCATCAGTAGCCCAGCCCATCCTATACCATCAGAGACGGCCATTTATGGGAGGTAGAGGTATTTGGGTCGGGCGTGTTTAGGAAAAAAAGGAATGCCCCATAAGCTTGCCCAGCCAGTGCCCTGTCCATACATAACCAGCGCTTTTCCAATTCCGAACGGGACCATTCAACAAAAACCCTTAGTTGGGGAGCTTGGTAGTAGCGCTGAAGGTCCGGGATGCACAGACCTCCTTCTGCGGGGGGTTTATAGCTAAGGTTGCGACAAAGGTGGGAACATTTGTCTGCCCAGACGAATTTATTTATCTCTTGTTGGAGAAGGCACAGAGTGCCAGGAGGAAGTGAGACGGGCAGGGCCTGAAAAAGGAATAGAATCTCGGGGAGGGTCGACATTTTGATTGATTGAGATGCGTCCTAGCCACAATAATGAGTCGGAGCACCATCGACGAAGATCTGTCTTAATCTGTTAATTATGGGTAACCGTCTCCTCTATGGTAGGGGAAAGACGGAGACCCAAGTATGGGATGGATTTCGGGGCCCACTGGAGGGGATGTGTGCAACTCAGAGTTTTGAGCGTGTGTGGGCGCAAGGTAAGGTCAAGGGCTTGCGATTTATGAACGTTTCTTTTGAACCCTGATGCAAGGCCAAATGTGTCTAGTTCTGCAATCACTGCGGGCAGAGAAATCAGAGGCTCCTCTAGGGATATTATAAAAATCGTCCACGTAAAGGCTGATAAGGTGCCTGTCCCCCACCAAATTGAATACCTTTTATTTGTAGATTGATGTGGATTTTGTGGGCCATGGTTTCCATGTAGAGGGCGAATAGCAGGGGCGACAGTGGTCACTCCTGCCTTGTTCCTCTGCAAAAGTCAAATGGAGCGGAGGAGCATCCATTAACCTGAACCGCTGCCGTAAGTTGAGTGTTGCTGCTGAGGATCCATTTTTTGAAAGCGGTCACCTATGCCGAAGTGAGCCAGGCTTGCTGCGAGATATGGCCAGTGGACTCTATTGAATGCTTCCTTGGCATCGACCGATAAAAGCATCCTCTCTTGTGCAAACTTCTGGGATTTGTCTATTAGGTGTAAGATACATCTGGTGTTATCACTACACTGTCTTTCGGGAATAGTGCCTGCCTGATCCGGGTCCACAAGCCCCGGGAAGACTGGATTCAACCTGGCAGTCAAGATACCCGTGAACAACTTAAGATCTGTGTTCAAGAGGGAAATGGGGCTGTTGGACCTGGCCCTTTTTGTGGGGTCCTCCCTAAACTTTTTGCCTTCCCCCTGTATTTTTTCTGACCTGTTGTTGGCTGTTTTATGACTCTGGGCACCTTACCACTGCTGACCAGTGCTAAGGTGCATATGCTCTCCCTATGGTAAAATGTATACATTGATTGGTGTCCATGATTGGTTCATTTGGTTTACTATCAGCCCCTAGTAAAGTGCACCAGGAGTGCCAGGGCTTGTAAATACAAATGCTGCTGGTGGGACTGCAATACTGGTTGTGCCACCCACAGAAGCGGCCTGGTAAAATGTGTCTAGGATCTGCCACTGCAGAACCTGCGCGCAGTCTGGTACTGTCGCGCTGACTGCGCAAGTGCACCCACTTGCCAGTCCCTAAACCTTCCCTTAACTACATATTAGACACCCCTCTGGTAGGCCCAAGGGCAGGGTGCATTGTAGGCATAAGGTAGGACATGCCCTGATGTGTGGGGCATGTCTTAATAGTGAATTACAGCCATTTTCGTTTTTCACTATTGGAGGCTACCTGCTCTCCATAGGCCAGAATGGGCTGCTGGAGACACTACACGCTGTAATCCCAGCGGACTCATAGAGCATGGTAGAAAGTCAAGTTTAGTATGCCTGAACTCACAATAATAAAATACTTCTTTTAGTAAAGTTTATTTTAATATCCTGTGTTTGTAAATACTACTTTTAGAAAGTTAGTATTTACTGACCTGGCCATTTCAGTCCGCCTCTGCTGTGTGTGTGTGTGTGTGTGTGTGTGTTCTGCCTAGCAACAGTAAGGAGCAGGGTTGGGGAATCCCCAGAGACAGGCTGGCTGCCAGGTGGTGGGTAGAGAGATTACACCAGGATGGGTGGGAGGAGTACACCTTGACTCTGAATAGACCTGTGCTCTGCCACCACAAAGCCCGCTCCGCCCCCTGTGGAGCGGCTGATGTCTCTGCCCTGCTGCTGAAAGGAAAGAGCAGAGTCACCACAACAAAGTGCTCCAGAACTGGACTGGACCAGGCCCAGGCCCCCTGGCGACAAAGAACAAAAGAATCACTGTATGAAAGTAGGAGCCTGGCTCCTAAGAAATCAGATTCTGTTGACGCCAAGACGAACCTCTGCTTGAAGGAGAAGGACCTGGAGAAGCTGCATGGAGGAGTACTGTCTCTCTGCCTAAGAGACTGGCCTGCAGTGGGTGCCTGCTGCTGGAAGGAGAGGAAGAAAAGACTACAGAAAAGACTTTTAATCAACTTGTGCTGAAAACAATCTCCAAGGGCTTGCTAGTGAACTTGCCCCCTGATCTGCGCCCCAGGAACAGTGGGCGCTACCTTTCCTGAAGAAGAGAAGAAGCTGTGGGTGATTCTGCAAGCTGACCCCTAAGAACCTGTGCATCCCCTGATCTCGCTGAGCAACGCGACTTCTGCTGCTGGAGTGGCTGTGAGCAACGTAAAGGCCTGACAGCCCGAGCAAAGTAAGCAGCTGCCCCCCCCCCTCGAGCCGTAGCTCGCAACGCAAGGAGGAGATCTCTGGGTCTGAGCGCCGGGCCCCTGTGACCCCCGCCGGGTTATAGAGACTTTTGCAAAGACCTCATAGTGCCCCGGGTTCGCTGTATCCGGACGAAGCTAACAGCGCGCTGCGCTGTGACATCACCCGAGGCTGCCCTCCTGCTTCTGCCCCCTTCGTGGTGACTTGTGACCTGCCCGAATGCCCCACGAAGCTTCGCCGTCCCCGGGACATCGGAGACTGCAGCGCGACGTGGGACGCCCTGGTGCTGGACTGCGAGGCCGCCCCGAACTCCCCTGTTAAAAGACTGCAAGATTTTGGTGAGTTCGCGCTAAACGTACGGTCCGTACTCGCTTTTGTACGGACCGTACTTACATCGGGAGCGTCTGGTGTTCGAAGCGTACCCGCCTTTAAAATCACCAAGTCTGGTGCGCTAGTACGGCCCGTACCTGCTTTTATACGGACCGTACTGACATCGTAAGTGCTTTGTGGACCTTGGGCTGTGGATTTGAACCGTACTGCCTTTAAACTATTTTGGGTTCGCCCCGTACTGCTTCCTGTTCGCACCGTACTGCCTTTCAAATAACCTGTGTTCGCACCGTACCGGTGCTTCAATCCATGTACGGCGCGTCCCTGGCTGTCCGGACCGTACCGCGTTAAAAGACATTGCCGGTGCTCACACGGGAAGCGTGGGACTCGGCAAGCGTACTCCGGCTCACGCGGGAAGCGTGAGATACGGCAAGGCACTGCAAAAACCTTGCCCAGAGCATCACAAAGGCGCTACGAAGTGCGCAGAAGGCCTAAGAACCTTATTTCAAACAGAACTGTGCCATTTTTAGAACTGTGGACTGTCCTTAAGCAACTAAAGAGTAACTGGATTGATATTCCCCAAGAGAACTGTATTTATGCAACCTGCCTGAAAGAAACCTTTTATATAAAGACTTCTATTTTTGATAAATACAGCCATGTGTCTTTGTGTGGTGGGGTGGTGATTATTGTGTGGGACAACTGGAACGCTTAACCTAATGCCCTCTGAGATTTAGCCTGACTGCTCGCGCCACGTTACCTAGAGGGTGAGCAGGGGTTATTTTTAAAGAGATGATCCTACGCCCTGACTTAAAGGAAAGGGTCCCTGCTTGTCGCAAGTGCATACCTGCGCCAACCAGAGACCCCGGATTCTAACCGGGGCAATAAGAAGAGCGCTGTGTTTTATCCTTACACGGTTTAGGGATTACAACTATCGCCGCCTGGAGCATAAAGGAGGAAAGTGAAACTGCGCCCCCAATTGCGCTGAAGAGTCTAGTGAGGAGTGGCACTAAACTTTGACAAAAGACCTTGTAAAAGGAGCTGGGAACACGTCCGGGCCAGGGGACTTAGAGGGCTTTTGGCGAGAGGTAATTGAAATGACTTCCTCGATGCGGACCTGGTGATCAAGTTTGAGCGCCTGGTCATGTGTCAGAGAGAAGACGTTGGCCTCCTCTAAATACATTGGGATTGCGTCTTGAGGAAGAGTCTGTGGTGAATAAAGAGTCCGATAGTAATCCCAGAAGGTATCTAGAATTCCCTTGTCTGTAACCCATTTCCTGCTTTATGATGAGTGGTGGTGGGCGTGGCCTCCGAAAAGGGGGCGTGGCCTGCGGCCTGGGCGAAGTGCTCGTGAAAGAGTATCTAGCTCCGATGTCGAACAGCGCTAATTCCGCTGTGTATGCGTTCAAGTTCCAGGACTTGACCAGACAGTGTCTCCCTCTTATCTCGGCAAATGTTATTGTCTGCAGCTGCAGTCACTATAAAAACCCCTCTAACTACCACTTTCAAGGCATCCCATAGGGTAGAAACTGAGACCTCTGGAGTATCATTAAGCACTAGGTATTCTTCGATTGTCTCAGTGATTTGCGCTATCACGTCAGGGCGTTGGAGCAGAGCGTCTCTGAGTCGCCAAGTTCCGGATTAGGAGTTAACTGAAGGGATTGTGAGAGTCATCGTTATTGCGGAGTGATCTGATAGGGAGCATGGTTCAATCTCAGTAGATTGAATCAGAGCGGCCGTTTCTGGGTTGCCTAAAAAGTAGTCAAGTCTGGCGTATGTCTTGTGGGCGTGAGAGTAAAAGGTGAAGTCTCGGGAAAGCGGATGGAATCTTCTCCACAAGTCCATCATTCCCCTGTTGTTCAACCAGTTCAGGCCATCTAGAGAGATAGCCCCGGTTTGGCCATGACGCTGCGTGGATCTGTCTAGATCTATATTGAACACGAGATTTAGCTCTCCCCCCAGTAGTACCCTTCTATCTTGTGTGCCCATTATCTCTGTTATAGCTGTATGAAGAAAGGACCCCTGCCCTTCGTTTAGGAAGTATATAGTCCCAACTGTGATACCACCGGATCCCTGGGTTAAGGAGTAAGCTAAAAGTCTGCCCTTGAAATCTGCCTGCTTTGGACCCACTTTACCCTTGAATGACCGGGAGATCAATATTGCTACTCCTGCCGTTTGGAAGGGAGGGATGAGTAGTATTGATGTGAGAAAGCATTGGATCAAAGTCTGTGTTGATCTTTAGGGAGGAGATGCGTCTCTTGTAACAAGCATATGTGAGCTCCCAAATTTTCTAGGTAAAAAAGGATTGAGCCTTGTTTTAAAGAGTAATTAAGACCCTTAACGTTGAGAGACTTGCTCTGCAATGTGTCAGCCATAGTGGATTACGGTAAAGTGCCGCGTTTGTCCTAGCCTTGCAGTGGCCCGCTCCGCTCCTGTAGTGGCTGAATATGAGAGGGAGACGGTCAGGTGCATAACGATAGGTATGAAATATTGCGCATGCCTAGTCTCCAGGTCCAAAGAAGACCCCAAACAAGTAAGCCAACTAGAACATAAACAATGTGTCACTGTCCGAGATATGTATCTCCATAGGATATTAACTGACAAAGGGGGTGAGAGTGGCCCTGCTCTCCGCCCCACCCAGACCCCTACAGGTGCACAATGGGGAATGAAGCAATGAGGTCTTGGAGACATGCCTATATTTGTCTCATGTTGCTGACGGCACAGCTGCATCTCCAGCCAGCAAGACTAGGACTGCCTGCTGCTCTCTAGCAATAGGATCTGGATCTGGGCGACGGCCAGCCAGCCAACCACGGGGGACCAGCCACCGCCGCAACCCTTAGGTTCCTCGGACACATGGCCAGGTCGGCCCTCCCGAAAGTGCTCAGGCATGGAGACCTTCAGTTCGAGGAATCGGCTCGCCTCCTCCACGGAGCAGAACTGATGCAGTTTCCCTTCCAGGTGGAATACAATTCTGAAGGGGTGCCCCCTTGAATAGGTGACCCCCTTTTCTCGGAGACAGGAGGTAACTGGTTGAAAGGCTTATCGTTTTTGCAAAGTGGACGGTGCTAGGTCCTGGTACAGCACTGGGGATTGTCCCTGGAATTGGATGGGGTATTTTCCTCTTGCGCATTGTAAGATCTTCTCCTTCAGGGTGAAATTGTGGACGCAGGCTAGGATATCTGGCGGTGTACCCTGCTGAGCCCCCCTGAGTCCCACCCTATGGGCTCGGTCAACCTTGATCTCTATGTCTAGAGGGGCGTCCAGAAGGATTCTAAACAAATCTTGATCAAATGCAGTGACATCCTTTCCCTCTGCCCCCGGCACAACACCTTGGATGCGTATGTTACTACACCTGGATCTGTTCTCTAAGTCCTCAGTGTGAGCTTGCAGGTCTAGGTGTTGGTGCCTGAGGTGGAGGATCTCCTGTTGGAGCTGCTCGATCTCTTCATCGCGCCTGTGGTTTTTGTTTCCCAGCATGGTAACAAGTTCATATAGTTCATCATCTTCTCGAATTACCTCTCTGAGTTCTCCAGCGAGCTCAGTTTTGATGGACCGGAGGTCCTCGCGTAAAGAGGCAAACATCGCTTCTAGGCATGGGCGAGTGACTGGTTCCTCCACATGCATCACGTCTACGGACACTTCCTTGGGCTCCGAGGGGCCTGCATCGCCCACCTGGGCCCCTGACTCTCATAGAAGCATGTGTGTAACATTTCTGTCCCACTTGCCTTTACTCAAAGCCATAATGGCAAGTAGTCTCAGTTCTAGGACCCCCCCCCTTTAAGTGGAGGCAGCAATGAACTCTCAACGATTAGAAGGGCCCAAAGCACAAAAAATGAAAGCCCATCAAGAGTGAGTGCCCTGTGCTGATTCGGAGAGCGGCCGGTAGGTGGGGGTGGTTCAACTTGTTGTAGCACGGCACCGGTACTCAAACACCTCAAGAACCATCAGGAGTAGGGTTGTGTAGGAGCGTGTAGCCTAGTGGACTGGGATTCCGTCTCCCCCTTCTCTCCAATAGGTCAGACATCAATATGATCCATAGGCTGATGCGGGAGCCGGGCCGCCCGACAACAAGATTGAGGGCGGTGTGGAGCAGGGGGCCTCCGCTGCTCCCGTAGGCAGTGGAATAGTGGTGTAGGAAGTGAGGGGAGGCTTACGCTGTGGTTGCTATATGTGCCTCAGCAGCTCCAACCGGCCAATCGGGCCCCACTTGCTTCTCCTGCAGCGCAGCGTCTTCTCAGGGAAGGCATAGGGCCCAGCTTAACGACCCCTCCCAAGCGAGGCGGTCCCTGCCAATCCGACTCTCAAGATCCGCCAAACGATGGCGGTAAGCGTGGGCCACCCACGCTAAGCCCCTATGGGCCAGGCAGGTCCAGATCAAGGAGGCCCTGCGCCGTGCCTCCATGGATGTCTATCAGATGCTCAATCCCCAGGGCAGGACGGAGGGGTGGTCTCTCCCACGGTGCGGGTCCTGCAGAGCGCAGACCTGAGCAGCTCAGCCGCCTCTGGACTTTCAGGCCAGCGGGTATCCAAGCCTCGACGGGCCCCCGCAGTAATCCAGGACTCAGGCACAGCCCACCAGGTACTCCCGACACGCTTACAGGAGCGGTCAGATCCCCGGAGTTACTTTAGCCGTGGGGCTTAGCAGCAGGGAGCGGAGCGACCTGATGTGTGGCTCGCTCGTCCGCTATCTTGGCCACGCCCAGCAAAACAACTATTTTTAAATGAAATTAATACATGTACATCCATTAATTATTTAAAGCACATATAATATTTTAATGTTTATTTTATTAGTTATGGATTAAAAATACATATTTTACATTAATCGTCTTTTATATTTTAGATTAAAATATTTGTAATAATATTCTTAAAGGATAATAAAATGTAATAGTTTAACCCTACACCTTCCCGTAGGAGATCTTTGCCATGGTGGCGGAGACTTCCACCTATGTGTGCAAAGTTACTACTAGTTTCTGTACACTTGTAATTCCAGTTGTAGGTGGCTACACTCCCTGATTTGAGGGGCGGGGGAGACATGTAAATCTAAACCTAGGTGTTAATACTCAGAAATAGTGAATAGCAAACGAGTGTAGAGTCACACCTAGGTATAGGTATAAATATACACGTGCATAATTTCCTTTGAGTATAGGCCCCGGTGACAATATTGGGAGCTAATTTTTGGTAATCTACTGCACTTTTGGATCTGTTGTGCGGCCTCTTTTATGTCTTGTGTGCTGAGAGATTCTCCTGAGGTCGCACTGCTGCTCAGACATGTGGACACCCTTCGACGACTGTGCCTGTACTGCCTGTCCTCCCTACTGGTACTCCTGAGACCTTCTCCCATTGCGGCACCTGGTCCAGGGCCTCTTTAGTATCCTGAATAGTGAGAGAATCTCCTAGGGACCAGAGTCGCTCATTCTAAGTTGGAGGGTGCCCATTTGGTCTCACTCCAAGGTTCACAGACACATGTACTGTAAGGCTCAAAGCTCTCTTAAAACAGCCACTGTAGTCGCTAACACACAGATAGTTTTGAGATATGACGGAAGCTCTCGTTAAACTATGAATAAGCCAGAAACTTTTAAGTGCTTCGCCAATTCATTTCTTGCAGGTCATAGAGAGAAAGAAAATCTCCCCTCCAGGAATCACTGGGGAGCGCACGAAGAAGCTCTCACCCATCAAACACAGCAGGGAGCAGCCGAAGAAGAACAGCAAGAAAGGTCTGAGTGATGGTCCTCGTGAAGGCACCTGGGTCTCTTCCAGCCCACCGCGGGGCAGTAGGAAGCAGGTACAGCCCCTTCCTAGTGTGATCTCTTCCTAGTGTGACCCGGTGACCCCTTCCTAGTGTGACCCTTTCCTAGTGTGGCCCCTTCCTAGTGTGACCCCTTCCTAGTGTGACCCCTTCCTTTTGTGACCCCTTCCTAGTGTGACCCCTTCCTAGTGTGACCCCTTCCTAGTGTGACCCCTTCCTAGTGTGACCCCTTCCTAGTGTGTAACGTGGAATGCACAACTACTGTAGAAGAGACCTTTAGGCGGAGTGTGTGACACCACTGTAAGGGCAGGAGTGGGAGCGCCCACTGTAAGGGCAGGAGAGCCCACTGTAAGGGCAGGAGGGGGAGCGCCCACTGTAAAGGCAGGAGTGGTTGCGCCCACTGTAAGGGCAGGAGTGGTTGCGCCCACTGTAAGGGCAGGAGTGGAAGCGCCCACTGTAAGGGCGGGAGTGCGAGTGCCCACTGTAAGGGCAGGAGTGGGAACGCCCACTGTAAGGGCGGGAGTAGGAGCGCCCACTGTATTAGGGCAGGAGTGGGAGGGCCCACTGTATGTGGGTGGGAGTGGGAGTACCCACTGTAAGAGCAGGAGTGGGAGTGCCTAGTGTAAGTGCAGGAGTGGGAGCGCCCACTGTAAGGGCAGGAGTGGGAGCGCCCACTGTGAGGGCAGGAGTGGGAGCACCCACTGTAAGGACAGGACCCTCGCCCAGATCCCACCCACCGACCCCACCGACCCCACCGACCCAGACACCGCCGCACGCAACTTCAGACAATGGATCAACGACTGCGCCAACACCCCCGCCCCACTCAAGAAACCCTCCAACAGCCGCACCAGCAAGAAAGCCACCTGGTTCACCGAAGAGTTCCAGACCTCCAAACGAGCATGCCGGAAACTGGAGAAGAAATGGCTCCACGAACGAACATCAGACAGCTACGCAGCCCACAAAGACGCCACCCGCAGACATCACCACCTCATCAGATTAGCCAAGAGATCTTCTTTCAAAGCCCGCCTGGACAACAACGCACATGACAGCAAAGAGCTCTTCAGCATCGTGAAGGAACTCTCCAACCCCAGTGCCAACACCAATGACATCCCGCCCTCACAAGAACTGTGCGACTCGCTGGCCACCTTCTTCCACCGCAAGATCGCTGACATCCACGACAGCTTCAACACCACGACCGCCCCGACTACGCCAGACTCCACTCCCCCTGAGAACACCACCCGCTTCAACCGCCTGACCACCTGGACCAACATCAATGACGATGAAACACGCAAGATCATGAACTCCATCCACTCAGGATCACCGTCAGACCCCTGCCCACACCACATATTCAACAAAGCAGACACTGCCATCGCACCCCAACTACGAGACAGCCACTTTTCCGGAAAGCTGGAAGCACGCCGAAATCAACGCCCTCCTCAAAAAACCCAAGGCGGACCCCAAGGACCTAAAGAATTTCTGGCCCATCTCCGGGCTCCCGTTCCCGGCGAAGGTCATCGAGAAAGTCGTCAACTCGCAACTGACCCGCTACCTCGAGGACAACAACATCCTAGACCCGTCCCAGTCCGGATTTCGAAGAAACCATAGCACCGAGACAGCCCTCATCGCCGCCACAGACGACATCAGGATCCAACTAGGCAACGGCAAAACATCAGCCCTCATCCTCCTGGACCTGTTAGCCGCCTTCTACACGGTCTGCCCCCGCACACTAAAGACACACCTCCAAGAAGCCGGAATCCAAGAGAAGGCCCTGGACTGGACCACATCCTTCCTCTCCAGCAGTACCCAGAGCGTCCGCCTCCCCCCCTTCCACTCCGAAGCCACCGACATCATCTGCAGCGTACCCCAGGGCTCATCCCTCAGCCCGACGCTGTTCAACGTCTACATGGCCCCCCTCGCTCATGTCACCCGCCAGCATGATCTCAACATCGTCTCCTACGCCGATGACACCCAGCTGATCCTCTCCCTCACCAAGGACCCGCACACCGCCAAAACCAACCTCCACAGGGGAATGAAGGCCGTCGCTGAATGGATGAGGAACAGCTGACTGAAGCTGAACTTGGACAAGACGGAGGTCCTCATCCTCGGAACCACCCCCTCCGCCTGGGACGACTCATGGTGGCCGCCCGCGCTGGGAAAAGCACCAACACCCACCGACCACGCACGCAACCTGGGAATCATCCTCGATTCCTCCCTCTCCATGTTGAAGCAGGTCAACACCGTCTCCTCCTCCTGCTTCAACACCCTCCGCATGCTCCGCAGGATCTACAAGTGGATCCCCACCGAAAGATGAAGAACGTTGACCCAGGCCCTCGTCAGCAGCAGGTTAGACTACGGCAACGCATTCTACGCAGGTATCCCGGGCAAACACCTGCAAAGACTTCAACGCATCCAAAACGCCTCCGCCCGACTGATCCTCAACGTCCCTCGCCGCAGCCACATCACCCCCCACCTGAGAAACCTGCACTGGCTCCCCGTTGAAAAGAGGATCACCTTCAAACTACTCACCCACGCCCACAAAGCATTCCACAACACCAGACCAGCCTACCTGAACACCAGACCCAGCTTCTACACCCCCACCCGCCAGCTCCACTCCGCCAGCCTCGCACTCGCCGCTGTCCCCCGCATCCAACGAACGACCTCCGGCGGCAGATCCTTCTCCTTCCTCGCCGCCAAGACCTGGAACACCCTCCCTACCCACCTACAGCAGACCCAGGACCTGCTCACCTTCAGAAGACTCCTCAAACCCTGGCTCTTCGAGCAGTAGCAGTACCCCCTCCCCACAGCGCCTTGAGGGATGCTGTAAACCATCTGAAGCTGTCAGTAATATACCTAGTGCCTGTTGGTTGTCTGAAGCTGTCAGTAATATACCTAGTGCCTGTTGTTAGGGGCTGCTATAAACCATCTGAAGCTGTCAGTAATATGCCTAGTGCCTGTTGGTTGTCTGAAGCTGTCAGTAATATACCTAGTGCCTGTTGTTAGGGGCTGCTGTAAACCATCTGAAGCTGTCAGTAATATGCCTGGAGCCTGCTGGCTGGGGCTGCTGTAAACCATCTGAAGCGGTCAGTAATATACCTAGTGCCTGTTGGTTGTCTGAAGCTGTCAGTAATATACCTAGTGCCGCAGGTAGGTCGCCCCCCCAGCCGCCACACGGTCCTCCTGCGACGCTGTGACGCTGCCCCCGCTGTTGCCTTGCTCCCGCTGCCTGCCTCGTGTTGAGTGAGTCCTCCTTGGTCTCTCACTGGTAACCTGTTCCTTTTCCTTTGTTTCTCTGCTGTTGGAACTTGTGCCCTTGTGCCCCTTCCCTCGTTTTGCTATCTGTGCCCTTTCTCCCCCGTTTTGGAGTGTGCCCCCTTCACTTGTTGCCTGTCTCCATTGCCTTTGTATTTCCGCCGTATTTTTTAACCTCTGTGCCCCCTCCCTCATTTTGCTTTCTGTGCCCCTTTACCCCGTTTTAGAGTGTGCCCCCTCACTTGTTGCCTGGTTTCTTTCCCTTGTATTTCCACCGTTTCCTCTCTGTGCCCCCCTTCCCCCGTTTTGCCTTCTGTGTCCCATTTCTCCCCCCTCTCCCTCCATGCCATTTTCCCGCCGTTGCGTCCCTGCGGCCCCGCCCCCCGCTGTCCCATTCGCCATCCTGCTCCTGCCTTCCAGCTGCTCCGCCCTCGCACAGCCCCTCATATGCCGAAGGCGTGCCAAAGGCAAGCCCGTCTGCACCCGTCCGCGCCCGGACCGCGTCCAGTGCCAGAACCCCTGGGTCTCGCTGGAGCCACAGAACCCGACTGAGCTTTGACTCTGCCGCCCTCAACGCACTCAACACCGGACGACCACCCGCCTGCCACCGAGCCACCCCTAAGCGCACCCACGGACCCTTCACCTGCCTAGCCTGCAAATTCACCTGCCTCCGTACCTGAACCCCACCCACCGGACCCAACACCAACAACAGCCACCTCAAGTGCATCCTCCTCAACACCCGCTCCGTCCACAAGCACGCCATCGAACTCTGGGACCTCCTCGACACAACAACACCAGACGTCGCCTTCCTCACGGAAACCTGGATGAACCCCTGACATCGCCATAGCCATCCCGGATGGCTACAAAATCACCCGGAAGGACCACACCAACCGAACCGGAGGAGGAATCGCTATCATCTACAAGAACACCATCAACATCACGACCAACTCCGAAGACACACTCTCCTCCACCGAACACCTACACTTCCAGATCCACACCAACCCCAAAACCACACTCAGAGGAACCCTCATCTACAGACCCCCGGGCCCACGCACACAATTCAGCGAAACCATTGCCGACTTCATCAGCCCTCATGCCCTAGCATCACCCAAATACATCCTCCTAGGGGACCTGAACTTCCACTTGGAGAACAAGAACGACAACAACACCACCACCCTGCTCGACAACCTCGCCAACCTCGGACTCCAGCAACTGGTGAACACTCCCACCCACTACGCCGGCCACACGCTCGACCCCATCTTCTCTGCCAGCAACCACGTCTCCTTCAGCCACTCCACCGGACTACACTGGACCGACCACAGCTGCATCCATTTCACCTTCAAGAAGACTACTTCCCAACACCACACGCACCAGATTCCCCGCAGATACTGAAGCAAAATCACCACAGACCAGCTAACCACATCACTGAGCCAGAACCCACCAGTCGACACCCCAGACACCAACAACGCAGCCCAGAACCTCGCACAGTGGATCACCAACTGCGCCGACGACCTCGTTCCTCTTAAGAACCCCCTAGGCAAGACCAGCAACAGGAAAACTACATAGTTCACCGACGCCCTCAAAGACTCAAAGAAATCCTGCCGAACCCTCGAAAAAGCCTGGCGCCACGAACGGTCGACAGAAAATATGACAGCCCTCAAGAACGCCACCCGCGAACATCACCAGCTGATCCGCACCACCAAAAGGACATCGTTCAAAGAGCGGCTGGACAACAACACCATCAACAGCAAAGAACTCTTCAACATCGTTAAGAAGCTCTCCAACCCCAGCGCCAGCAACAACGACATTGCACCGTCACAAGACCTCTGCAACTCCCTCGCCACATTCTTCTACCGCAAGATCGCAGAAATACACGACAGCTTCAGCACCCAGACCCCGCCTCCAGCCACCGAACCAACAATCACACCCACCACCCTCAGCGCCTGGACCTCCGTCAGCACTGAAGACACCACCCACGTCATGAACTCCATCCACTCGGGCTCTCCCTCGGAGCCATGCCCTCACCACATCTTCAACAAAGCCGACGCCATCATCGCACCCCACCTCCGGAACATCATTAACAACTCCTTCGCGTCAGCCACCTTCCCAGAAAGCTGGAGGAGCACGCAGAGATCAACGCCCTTCTAAAGAAACCCACAGCCGACCCAAAAGACCTCAAGAACTTCCGCCCCATCTCTCTCCTTCCCTTCCCGGCTAAAGTCATGGAGAAGACCGTCAACAAACAACTGACTGCATTCCTCGAAGCAGACAATGCACTCGACCCATCCCAATCCGGATTTCGAGCCAACCACAGCACCGAGACCGCCCTCATCGCAGCCACCGACGACATCAGAACCCGGATGGACAATGGGAAACAACCGCTCTCATCCTCGTAGACCTCTCGGCCGCCTTCGACACCGTCTGCCACCGCACCCTAATTGTCACGTTTTTCTCTTGTTCCGCTGAGTCGAGTGAAGCACAAGGGGTCCACCTCCCGACGTCCCCGGCTCTGAATAGGGAAACAGAGTGCCAGGGCAATCAGGCGAGGGAAAGGGAATTAGGATGGGAACAGCAGGGATAGGGATACCTGTAACATAACATAAATCATAACACACGTTACGGTACACATAAGGCAACCTACTCTCATTCGGTCTCACTAAGTATGCCTCAACAGTGTGTCTCTCCAAAACATACTCAGGCAGCGATAACCATGCCTTCAAAACCAATGTGACATAACAGAAGATCGCTCCCCTTCCAGCAATTGACAACCGGTAGGACCGTGCTACTTGACAGCCCCCTATGTTCCGTTCAAATAAAAGGTGAAAAACCAGGGACCTCTCTCGCCAAACGAAACCCGAACCTACTCTGTTCTAAGGTCCTCGAGAGTAGGTCCCAACTGATATAGAAGTGCGCGGGGAGTAAGGATACAGTCACACTCTCCCCTTGAACCCTACACTTGTGGTGTCTTCCAACCACTGACTATTGTCCCGCACAGTGCAGCCCCTCTTTCCTGCTGAGCTACCTAAACGTTGCGGTGTCTCCGGTGATCCCACCTCACCGGTTTGTGTTCTGAGTAGGGAGCGTCCGCTCCTACTTCTTCTTTGGTCCAGGGTTTTAGACAACGCGGCCACGCTCGTCCAGCGTTCCGCGAGTAGGGATAAGTTTGCACCCAGAACCTTCAAACGCGGCGACGCTTACGTCAGCGTCCCGCAAACCAAGTTATGTGGAGACAGATACTCGGCCTCTCGTACCCCCCGACGAATCCTCGGTCAAGCGGGGCACACAGCTGTTTCTCTCGTGCTCGTGCGAGCTCCGGCGTTTCTTTCCTCGCCGCTTCCAGCCTCCACCAAAACAAATCCAACCAGGCAGTATTACGCGCACCGATTGGTCCTCGGTGCCCGTACTTAACAGTTGTGACCACGCCTTCGTCCCGCCGAGATATCTGGGAGTTGTGGTCCAACTGTAATTTCGGTAGGCGCCTTGCTCAGCGCCTGACACTAATAACCCGCCTACACAACACTGGAATCCATGGAAAAGCCCTGGACTGGGTCACCCCGTTCCTCTCCAACAGAACCCAGAGAGTCCGCCTCCCTCCCTTCCGCTCCACAGCCACCAAGATCATCTGCGGCGTACCCCAAGGCTCCTCGCTCAGCCCAACCCTCTTCAATATCTACATGAGCCCCCTCGCCGCCATCGCATGCGAACAGAACCTCAACATCATCACCAACGCCGACGACACCCAGCTGATACTCTCCCTCACCAAAGACCCAGCCACCGCCAAAACCAACCTCCAGGAAGGAATGAGGGACGTCGCGGAATGGATGAAGCTCAGCCGTCTGAAACTGAACTCAGACAAAATGGAGGTCCTCATCCTCGGACAATCCCCATCCGCCTGGGACAACTCCTGGTGGCCCACAGCGCTGGGCACCGCACCTACACACACAGACCATGCACGCAACCTGGGATTCATCCTGAACTCCTCCCTCACGATGACCAAACAAGTCAACGCCATCTCCTCTTCATGTTTCAACACCCTGCGCATGCTCCGAAAGATCTTCCGGTGGATCCCCACCGAAACCAGAAAGACGGTCACCCAGGCCCTCGTCACCAGCCGACTGGACTACGGGAATGCCCTATACGCAGGAATCACAGCCAAACTCCAGAAACGACTGCAGTGAATACAGAACGCCTCTGCACGACTCATCCTCAACATCCCTCGCCGGAGGAAGATCGTTCTCCTACCTGGCCGCCAAGACATGGAACTCTCTCCCCGCACACCTTCGACTGACCCAGGACCATCTCACCTTCAGGAAGCACCTCAAGACCTGGCTATTCGAGCAGTAAACAACACCCCCCCCACCCCCCCCTTCAGCGCCTTGAGACCCTCAGGGGTGAGTAGCGCGCTCTATAAATGTATTGATTAATTGATTGATTGTTGCTAGGAACTGCTGTAAACCATCTGAAGCTGTCAGTAATATACCTAGTGCCTATTAGTTTGGGCTGCTGTTAACCCTCTAATGCCATCAGTAATATACCTGGAGCCTGTTGGTAGGCGCTAGTGTAAACACTCTAAAGCTGTCAGTAATATACCTACAGACTGCTGGTAGGCGCCAGTGTAAACACTCTGAAGCTGTCAGTAATATACCTAGTGCCTGTTGTTAGGGGCTGCTGTAAACCATCTGAAGATGTCAGTAATATACCTAGTGCCTGTTGGTTGTCTGAAGCTGTCAGTAATATACCTGGTGCCTGTTGCTAGAGGCTGCTGTAAACCATCTGAAGCTGCCAGTGATATAGCTAGTGCCTGTTGGTTGGGGCTGCTGTAAACCCTCTAATGCAGTCAGAAATATACCTAGTGCCTGTTGGTAGGCACTAGTGTAAACCCCCTGAAGCTGTCAGTAATATATCTGGAGCCTGTTGGCTGGGGCTGCTGTACACCCTTTGAAGGTGTCTGTAATATACTGGTAGGCGCTAGTGTAAGCCCACTGAAGCTGTCAGTAATACGCCTGCAGACTGCTGGTAGGTTTTAGTGTAAGCCCTCTGAAGCTGTCAGTAATACCCCTGCAGAGTGCTGATTGGCGCTAGTGTAAGCCCTTTGAAGCTGTCAGTAATACGCCTGCAGACTGCTGGTAGGCGCTAGTGTAAGCCCTCTGAAGCTGTCAGTAATACCCCTGCAGACTGCTGGTAGGTGCTAGTGTAAGCCCTCTGAAGCTGTCAGTAATACGCTCGCAGACTTCTGGTAGGCGCTAGTGTAAGCCCTCTGAAGCGGTCAGTAATACCCCTGCAGACTGCTGGTAGGCGCTAGTGTAAGCCCTCTGAAGCTGTCAGTAATACGCCTGCAGACTGCTGGTAGGCGCTAGTGTAAGCCCTCTGAAGCTGTCAGTAATACGCCCGCAGACTGCTGGTAGGCGCTAGTGTAAGCCCTCTGAAGCTGTCAGTAATACGCCTGCAGACTGCTGGTAGGCGCTAGTGTAAGCCCTCTGAAGCTGTCAGTAATACCCCTGCAGACTGCTGGTAGGCGCTAGTGTAAGCCCTCTGAAGCTGTCAGTAATACCCCTGCAGACTGCTGGTAGGCGCTAGTGTAAGCCCTCTGAAGCTGTCAGTAATAGGCCCGCAGACTGCTGGTAGGCGCTAGTGTAAGCCCTCTGAAGCTGTCAGTAATAGGCCCGCAGACTGCTGGTAGGCGCTAGTGTAAGCCCTCTGAAGCTGTCAGTAATACGCCCGCAGACTGCTGGTAGGCGCTAGTGTAAGCCCTTTGAAGCTGTCAGTAATACGCCAGCAGACTGCTGGTAGGCGCTAGTGTAAGCCCTCTGAAGCTGTCAGTAATACCCCTGCAGACTGCTGGTAGGCGCTAGTGTAAGCCCTCTGAAGCTGTCAGTAATACGTCTGCAGACTGCTGGTAGGCGCTAGTGTAAGCCCTCTGAAGCTGTCAGTAATACCCCTGGAGACTGCTGGTAGGCGCTAGTGTAAGCCCTCTGAAGCGGTCAGTAATACCCCTGCAGACTGCTGGTAGGCGCTAGTGTAAGCCCTCTGAAGCTGTCAGTAATACGCCTGCAGACTGCTGGTAGGCGCTAGTGTAAGCCCTCTGAAGCTGTCAGTAATACCCCTGGAGACTGCTGGTAGGCGCTAGTGTAAGCCCTCTGAAGCGGTCAGTAATACCCCTGCAGACTGCTGGTAGGCGCTAGTGTAAGCCCTCTGAAGCTGTCAGTAATACGCCCGCAGACTGCTGGTAGGCGCTAGTGTAAGCCCTCTGAAGCTGTCAGTAATACGCCCGCAGACTGCTGGTAGGCGCTAGTGTAAGCCCTCTGAAGCTGTCAGTAATACCCCTGCAGACTGCTGGTAGGCGCTAGTGTAAGCCCTCTGAAGCGGTCAGTAATACCCCTGCAGACTGCTGGTAGGCGCTAGTGTAAGCCCTCTGAAGCTGTCAGTAATACGCCCGCAGACTGCTGGTAGGCGCTAGTGTAAGCCCTCTGAAGCTGTCAGTAATACCCCTGCAGACTGCTGGTAGGCGCTAGTGTAAGCCCTCTGAAGCGGTCAGTAATACCCCTGGAGACTGCTGGTAGGCGCTAGTGTAAGCCCTCTGAAGCGGTCAGTAATACCCCTGCAGACTGCTGGTAGGCGCTAGTGTAAGCCCTCTGAAGCTGTCAGTAATACGCCTGCAGACTGCTGGTAGGCGCTAGTGTAAGCCCTCTGAAGCTGTCAGTAATACCCCTGGAGACTGCTGGTAGGCGCTAGTGTAAGCCCTCTGAAGCGGTCAGTAATACCCCTGCAGACTGCTGGTAGGCGCTAGTGTAAGCCCTCTGAAGCTGTCAGTAATACGCCTGCAGACTGCTGGTAGGCGCTAGTGTAAGCCCTCTGAAGCTGTCAGTAATACGCCCGCAGACTGCTGGTAGGCGCTAGTGTAAGCCCTCTGAAGCTGTCAGTAATACCCCTGCAGACTGCTGGTAGGCGCTAGTGTAAGCCCTCTGAAGCGGTCAGTAATACCCCTGCAGACTGCTGGTAGGCGCTAGTGTAAGCCCTCTGAAGCTGTCAGTAATACGCCCGCAGACTGCTGGTAGGCGCTAGTGTAAGCCCTCTGAAGCTGTCAGTAATACCCCTGCAGACTGCTGGTAGGCGCTAGTGTAAGCTCTCTGAAGCGGTCAGTAATACCCCTGCAGACTGCTGGTAGGCGCTAGTGTAAGCCCTCTGAAGCTGTCAGTAATACGCCCGCAGACTGCTGGTAGGCGCTAGTGTAAGCCCTCTGAAGCTGTCAGTAATACGCCCGCAGACTGCTGGTAGGCGCTAGTGTAAGCCCTCTGAAGCTGTCAGTAATACGCCCGCAGACTGCTGGTAGGCGCTAGTGTAAGCCCTCTGAAGCTGTCAGTAATACGCCTGCAGACTGATAGTAGGCGCTAGTGTAAGCCCTCTGAAGCTGTCAGTAATACGCCTGCAGACTGCTGGTAGGCGCTAGTGTAAGCCCTTTGAAGCTGTCAGTAATACGCCTGCAGACTGCTGGTAGGCGCTAGTGTAAGCCCTCTGAAGCTGTCAGTAATACGCCCGCAGACTGCTGGTAGGCGCTAGTGTAAGCCCTCTGAAGCTGTCAGTAATACGCCCGCAGACTGCTGGTAGGCGCTAGTGTAAGCCCTTTGAAGCTGTCAGTAATACGCCTGCAGACTGCTGGTAGGCGCTAGTGTAAGCCCTCTGAAGCTGTCAGTAATACGTCTGCAGACTGCTGGTAGGCGCTAGTGTAAGCCCTCTGAAGCTGTCAGTAATACGCCCGCAGACTGCTGGTAGGCGCTAGTGTAAGCCCTCTGAAGCGGTCAGTAATACCCCTGCAGACTGCTGGTAGGCGCTAGTGTAAGCCCTCTGAAGCTGTCAGTAATACCCCTGCAGACTGCTGGTAGGCGCTAGTGTAAGCCCTCTGAAGCTGTCAGTAATACGCCCGCAGACTGCTGGTAGGCGCTAGTGTAAGCCCTCTGAAGCTGTCAGTAATCCAAGAACTAAGAGGAACGAACTTAAATCCAACCCTAGATGGAATGGCATGATATACCTACCACGACTTGTGATACTTTCACATGTTGCTAGAAGTACCCCACCCCTAGCAGATAAGAGTGATTAGCAAGAGCAAGAGCGCGTGATGAATTTAGGAGACCCTGGCGAAGAGAACTGAGGAAAGCTGGTTAGGGGGTGAAATGCAACCAGTATCCACTAGCAGCAGGAGCCTAAGTGTAAGACTAGACCTCTCCAGGTGGCTGCGTAGTGATGCCACCTATACCATGCTGTGTGAGCCACTGTACAGCGCCGAGCAACGAAGAAAACACATTGAGCTATGTAAACACATTAATTAAAAGGCCATGGCTAAGATGGCACAGCCTCCACACAGGTTAGTAACGCTTGTGATAGACTGACACACAGACTCCAGTTCAGAGCCACAAAAGCTACAGAGAGACTGTACAAACTCACCAGAGTTCCGACACACCGAATGAAAACTATGAAAAGTCTCCATACATACAGACCACAGCTCCAGCCTTTAGAATGCCAGGCACCAACAGACTGTTCGCACACCACCACCGCTCTGATCAACAGACTGAAAGCTGTGGACAGACCGTGCACACACCGACCACAATTGAAGACACACACAGCTAAGTAAAGCCCGCGCCAAACCGTGTATATCTTGGCCAAAGCTGCATTACACAGCTACGGCAGACCCACACATGCATACCAAAGCTTCAAAGCAGGATGAAAGCTATAGGCAGAGCTTACCTATACGGGTCAGGGCAGAGTGAATGAAAACCATGGCGAGACCGTGCACATATGCAGCGCGGCTCAGAGAGACCGAATACAAGCTGTGGACAGACCAAACATGCGGACAACAGCTCCAACAATCACAGAGGGCAAGCAGTGGACAGACTGCACACATACTGACCACAGCTCACACACAAAGAAGGAAAACCATGGGCAGCAGGGACACACGGGTCACCCCTTAGGCCCATTTAAAGAATGCTCGGGCAGATTGCAGTTGGGGTCGCGGCTGCACACACTGACCACATCTCAAACACAGAAAGAAGGCTAAGAGCAGACAGTGCACATAGAGACGCTTATCAGATGCTAAGGAACAAGCTATGGGCAGGCAGTACACATGCTGTATAAAGCTCAGGGGCGCAAAAGGGGCACCGGGGATACACACACATAACACACATATGCAACAGACAAAAGACAGCTGATCTGGACAGTATTTGCACATAATGACCACAGTTCGTGGAGGAAGAAGTGAAGCACTACAGGCAGGGCACACAGCCCTGAGGCAGAAAGGGAAGCTTCGGACCGACTCAGCACAATAGGCTATGGCTCGGAGACAGGAGAGCGTTATCAGCCCCAGCCTGGAAGGAGTACAGGGGACCCCAAGGCACAGCTGAGAAGTTGTGGACAGCAGACATGTTATACCTCCAGATGGACAGATGAAGCCTCAGATATGACTCTCCGCTCGAACAAAGCAGCTATCACAGAGTATGGGCACCGCACGTATCCACATTCTGAAGTTATTCTCCCAGCACAGACCCTCTTTACCTTGTGATGGCCCGCCCCTCCCTTTTCGAACATCATCTTCAGGTTGGTGAGAGGCACGTAGTACTTCTGGATCTTGGGGGACGCCCTCCCCGTGGACTGTGCTCCTGTCCACTCCTCCCCCCCCGTCCTTCAGGTAGTCCTCCATGCGTTGGCTGAACGGCGGCGTGCTGGGGTGGATGAAGTGTCCGCCTGGCTCTCGGGGTGAAGCCCGCCGAGGGGGAGTGGCTGTTTGCGGTTACAACTTACACGCACAGCGCATTCACAAGGGTCTTTACTGTAATTTTAGGTTTCGCCTAGCTTTGCAGCGCGCATGCGCTGCTCGCTCAGCGAGACATACTGTCGTAGAGATTTCAGAAGGGGACTTGAAGCCCCGCCCATCATTTTCATTGGCTGGCATCATCGTTTATGCTAAACTGTGGCCTCCGATTGAAAATGAGGCTTCTTCGTTACTGCCCTGTCTCCTTTTGGGACAGCCCATCCGGACTGGATCGTTTGCTTAACGGCTGTCGTGAGGGTATTTCTTATCTAAAGGAGGCATGTAGTGACGGATCATGTTTCTGAAGTTTTTTTTTTTTTCTGAATGTGATTGTCTGCCAGTGACGACATTACAAAACAACACCGCGCAGTCTTCACCGAAATAAAACGTTCACGCTACTGTATTTTTCCTCACTCTAAATCTAATGTTCAGTTTAAACAGATTTCTGTGCTGATATTCATACACCATCTCCCCCCTCTGCCTCCAGAGCACACGTGTGCACCATCTCCCCCCAATGCCAGCCGCCGAGGCTCCCTTCAACTCTTCAACCAGCCAGTGCTCAACACCAGAGTCCAGCCTTCCTTTGTTGTTTATTGAGGTCTCAAGACCCCCCCCTCCACGCACAATGGGCTCCTTTCACTTGGCCTTGCTGTAGTGATATGCTAACAGTAAAAAGGTGTGAGATTACTATCACTGCAGATATAGGTGTGAGATCACTATCACTGCAGATATAGGTGTGAGATCACTATCACTGCAGATATAGGTGTAAGATCACTATCACTGCAGATATAGGTGTGAGATCCCCATCACTGCAGCTATAGGTGAGATCACTATCACTGCAGATATAGATAGGAGATCACTATCACTGCAGATATAGGTGTGAGATCACTATCACTGCAGATATGGGTGTGAGATCACCATCACTCCAGATATAGGTGTGAGATCACCATTACTTCAGATGTAGGTGTGAGGTCACTATCTCTGCAGATATAGGTGTAATATCACTGCAGATATAGGTGTGAGATCACTATCACTGCAGATATTGGTGTGAGATCACCCTCACTGCAGATATGGGTGAGAACACTATCACTGCATATATAGATAGGAGATCACTATCACTGCAGATATAGGTGTGAGATCACTATCACTGCAGATATAGGTGTGAGATCACCATCACTGCAGATATAGGTGTGAGATCACTATCACTGCAGATATAGATAGGAGATCACTATCACTGCAGATATAGGTGAGATCACTATCACTGCAGATACAGATAGGAGATCACTATCACTGCAGATATAGGTGTGAGGTCACCATTACTTCAGATTTAGGTGTGAGATCACCATTACTTCAGATTTAGGTGTGAGATCACCATTACTTCAGATTTAGGTGTGAGGTCACCATCACTGCAGATATAGGTGTGAGATCACCATCACTGCAGATATAGGTGTAAGATCACTATCACTGCAGATATAGGTGTGAGATCACTATCACTGCTGATACTGATATGAGATCACTATCACTGCAGATATTGGTGTGAGATCACCATTACTTCAGATATAGGTGTGAAATCACTATCACTGCAGATATAGGTGTGAGATCACCATCACTGTACGTCCCGTTGTGGTTGGAGCATCACTGGGGCTCCATGGTCTCCTCTCAGCCCAGGCTGGCTCTGGCTGGGGGAGCCGCCGCCACATCTGTATCCTTCGAGCACAGTGTGTGATTCTTGACTCCTGCCGGCTCCACGCCCAGGGATGGACAGAGATCTGCTCTCCCGTAAGCCTATATTTGTTGAGTCTGGCCTCCGCATTGTTCCTTGCACTCCACGCTGCCAGCCAAAGTTTCATTATAACATGTTGCGCCATAAATGCAACTTGCCTCTGTAATGGCCAGTGATGTCACCGCTTGAGCTGGCCAGGCTCTGGCTTCGGCTGTTTTACATCTGTCGGGGTTGTCGACCCTTCCTCACACGCTTCTCGCACCGCCACAGTATGTTTTGTAATTGCTGTAGTGTTGCTCCGCCGTCTCCCAAACGCTGCACTTTCCTCAGTCGGAGTTTCAATGCTCAATACACGTGTTTTACCAACTGGCGGTAATTAACCTTTTCTCTGTAAACTCCCCACTGTGGCTCCATTTTCTCTGTGCAAACATCTGATCAAGGTATACCTTGCCTTCAGCCTCGCGTACAAATCCTTCTGGGCAGGACCCGAAACGATGGACAGTGCTGTCCAGGCCACGTGAGCCGGTTCACAGGCTCAGAGGCTTGATTTATTCCGAAAAGCTATTCATTGACTTCCTGTACACAGCGAGCTTTCTGCAGGTGTCCTTGGCACAGCAGATGCACTGGCACCGACTCTAGCAGTGGGAGGGTCCCACCAGCCCCCAGATGGCTATCTTTTACCATCAACCTGGGCGGCAGGCTAGTGGTTAGTTTAGTTTGCATTAGAACCCATGCACTTCGCAACACCACTGGTCCTGCATGATGGAACGCCCTTCCTCTGCATGCACCCAAACAAACCTGGGTTTATCCAGAGCATAGGTGCCCACCCACGGCAGAGGATGTGAGGGAGCGGCTCAATGCACCAGGAGCTCAAAGCTTGTGCCTTAAACCCGCAACGCCACAATATACGCGGACTGAGGAGGCCGCTAATGTGTGCAACCAGCACAGCACTTAAGGACGAAAACACTTGCAAGACTATCACATGGCAATTGTCTGAGCCAGAGAGAAGCAGCGTCGCAGCCACAATCCTGGACACAACAATCCTCGCAAAGATGCAGTGTAATCCCTCAAAAACAAAACATTTAAAGACAGGAATAGGAACACATTTCAAATTAAATACTTAAAACAACCAATTTTATAACTCATTTAATATGGTTACTTGTCACCCTCACTGTGTCTCTATTTATCACGTCACCATACCAGACTCAGTAGTAAAATGCTGAATATTCACTTTATGCGGATGCAAGGAGCTGTTTTCACAGACTGAAAAGAATGTGTGTCAACCAAAGCATCCAACCAAACCAAAGCATCCAACCACAACATCCAACCACAACATCCAACCAAAGCATCCAACCAAAGCATCCAACCAAAGCATCCAACCAAAGCATCCAACCACAACATCCAACCACAACATCCAACCAAAGCATCCAACCAAAGCATCCAGCCAAATCATCCAACCACAACATCCAACCAAAGCATCCAACCAAAGCATCCAACCAAAGCATCCAGCCAAAGCATCCAACCAAAGCATCCAACCAAAGCATCCAACCACAACATCCAGCCAAAGCATCCAACCAAAGCATCCAGCCAAAGCATCCAACTAAAGCATACAACCACACCATCCAACCAAAGCATCCAACCACACCATCGAACCAAAGCATCCAACCAAAGCATCCAACCAAAGCATCCAACCAAAGCATCCAGCCACACCATCCAACCAAAGCATCCAACCACAACATCCAACCAAAGCATCCAACCAAAGCATCCAACCAAAGCATCCAACCAAAGCATCCAACCACAACATCCAACTAAAGCATCCAGCCAAAGCATCCAACCACAACATCCAACCAAAGCATCCAACCAAAGCATCCAACCACAACATCCAACCAAAGCATCCAACCACAATATCCAACCACCCCATCCAACCAAAGCATCCAACCAAATCATCCAACCACACCATCGAACCAAAGCATCCAACCAAAGCATCCAACCACAACATCCAACCAAAGCATCCAGCCAAAGCATCCAACCACAGCATCCAACCAAAGCATCCAACCACAACATCCAACCAAAGCATCCAACCAAAGCATCCAACCACAACATCCAACCACCCCATCCAACCAAAGCATCCAACCAAAGCATCCAACCACACCATCGAACCAAAGCATCCAACCAAAGCATCCAACCACAACATCCAACCAAAGCATCCAACCAAAGCATCCAACCAAAGCATCCAACCAAAGCATCCAACCACAACATCCAACCAAAGCATCCAGCCAAAGCATCCAGCCACACCATCCAACCAAAGCATCCAACCACAACATCCAACCACAACATCCAACCAAAGCATCCAGCCAAAGCATCCAACCACAACATCCAACCAAAGCATCCAACCAAAGCATCCAACCACAACATTCAACCAAAGCATCCAATCACAACATCCAACCAAAGCATCCAACTAAAGCATACAACCACACCATCTAACCACACCATCCAACCAAAGCATTCAACCAAAGCATCCAACCACACCATCGAACCAAAGCATCCAGCCAAAGCATCCAACCAAAGCATACAACCACAACATCCAACCAAAGCATCCAACCAAAGTATCCAACCACACCATCCAACCAAAGCATCCAGCCAAAGCATCCAGCCAAAGCATCCAACCACACCATCCAACCACACCATCCAACCAAAGCATCCAACCACACCATCCAACCACACCATCCAACTACACCATCCAACCAAAGCATCCAACCACACCATCCAACCAAATCATCCAACCACACCATCCAACCAAAGCATCCAACCAAAGCATCCAGCCAAAGCATCCAACCAAAGCATACAACCACACCATCCAACCACACCATCCAACCACACCATCCAACCACACCATCCAACCAAAGCATCCAACCCCACTGTCCAACCAAAGCATCCAACCACACCATCCAACCAAAGCATCCAACCAAAGCATCCAGCCAAAGCATCCAACCAAAGCATACAACCACACCATCCAACCACACCATCGAACCAAAGCATCCAACCACACATTCCAACCAAAGCATCCAACCACACCATCCAACCACACCATCCAACCATACCATCCAACCACACCATCCAACCACACCATCCAACCACACCATCCAACCAAAGCATCCAACCAAAGCATCCAACCAAAGCATCCAACCAAAGCATCCAGCCAAAGCATACAACCACACCATCCGAACCAAAGCACCCAACCAAAGCATCCAACCACACCATCCAACCACACCATCCAACCAAAGCATCCAACGAAACCATCCAACCAAACCATCCAACCAAAGCATCCAGACAAAGCATCCAACCACACCATATAACCACACCATACAACCAAAGCATCCAACCACACCATCCAACCAAAGCATCCAACCACACCATCCAACCACACCATCCAACAACACCTTCCAACCACACCATCCAACCAAAGCATCCAACCACACCATCCAACCACACCATCAAACCAAAGCATCCAACCAAATCATCCAACCACACCATCCAACCACACCATCCAACCAAAGCATCCAACCACAACATCCAACCAAAGCATCCAGCCAAAGGATCCAACCAAAGCATCCAGCCAAAGCATCCAACCAAAGCATACAACCACACCATCCAACCACACCATCCAACCAAAGCATCCAACCACACTGTCCAACCAAAGCATCCAACCAAAGCATCCAACCACACCATCCAACCACACCATCCAACCAAAGCATCCAGCCAAAGCATCCAGCCAAAGCATCCAACCAAAGCATCCAACCACACCATCCAACCACACCATCCAACCAAAGCATCCAACCACACCATCCAACCACACCTTCCAACCAAAGCATCCAACCACACCATCCAACCACACCATCCAACCACACCATCCAACCAAAGCATCCAACCAAAGCATCCAGCCAAAGCATCCAACCAAAGCATACGACCACACCATCCAACCAAAGCATCCAACCACACTATCCAACCAAAGCATCCAACCAAAGCATCCAACCACACCATCAAACCAAAGCATCCAACCACACCATCCAACCAAAGCATCCAACCATCCAACCACACCATCCAACCAAAGCATCCAACCACACCATCCAACCACACCATCCAACCAAAGCATCCAACAAAAGCATACAACCACACCATCCAACCACACCATCGAACCAAAGCATCCAACCACACCATCCAACCAAAGCATCCAACCACACCATCCAACCACACCATCCAACCAAAGCATCCAACCAAAGCATCCAACCACACCATCCAACCAAAGCATCCAACCACAACATCCAACCAAAGCATCCAGCCAAAGCATCCAACCAAAGCATTCAACCAAAGCATCCAGCCAAAGCATCCAACCAAAGCATCCAACCACACCATCCAACCACAGCATCCAACCAAAGCATCCATCCAAAGCATCCAACCAAAGCATCCAACCACACCATCGAACCAAAGCATCCAACCACACCATCCAACCAAAGCATCCAACCACACCATCCAACCAAAGCATCCAACCAAAGCATCCAACCAAATTCAATTTAATTATCTTTATTCGGATATAATATATATCCATGAAAGTACACATCACTGCTAATGTACATGTAGCATACAATCTTCTCTCAGGCATAAAAATAGTTAAAAATAAGATCAGACGATAAACTTGTAAAATTAAATATCATAGAGCCAACATGCAAGTTGTAAATGCAATTTAAAAATGAATACATTAACCAATAATTCATACAGAGACCAGCAGCATTACTGTGCAAAAACGCAAAATGTAAGCTTGAAACACTGTGCAAAATAGACAATTTGTAAACATCCAACTATGTGGAAAACGGGCTTATCACATGTATTACAGTCTATTGAGTAGCATAAGCCCGGTATGTAGCTGTAATGATAAGTGCAAATGGGCGATAGGTTTGCCTTATTTAGACCATACAAGTGCCGCCAGCATTGCTGTGCAAAGGTCGCAAAAATGTAAACATTAATCATAGTGCAAATAGGCAATTTATGACATCCAACTATGTACAAGATAGACACATCACAAATAAGCATAATCGGATAAAAATATTACAAATTAATAACATGTTTCAAGGGGCGTTCATAGAGGCTCGAGATTTAACCGCTGCTCGTAGAAAGGAGCTTACACGGTAGATCATGTCCTCGCAACCCAATTGCAATATTTCTTGATACGCCAATTTATGATTAGACATCTCGTTTGCCTTAAAATACGGGATTAAATATTGTTTAGTGTACCTTACATAACATTTGCAGGAGAACAAGAAGTGTAGCATTGTTTGTTTGCAACCATCACCACATGGGCAAAAAGTCTCCTCCAAATTTTTGTTAAAACCAATCGGAAATCAGAGTAGATATTTTACGCTATTGTCCCTAAGACGGAAGAGTAAGCTCCTATTCCCTATGTTTTTCCTTAGATACTCTTGTGGCTTAAGATAGTTGTTACCTGATGTCCTCAGGATAGGAGTATATCTAATGATTGATGGTTTACGAAGCTCGGTCTTTTCTCTGTCTTCGCGATATAAATCATATAGTGCGCCCCTCGCTGCTTTTAAGTTTATGTTTTCGGCAGCAGAGGGAAGAAAAAAAATATGTTCTAAGTGAATGCTGGCTAAGCTTCTATGTACAGCACTAAGCCAAGGTATGTATTTACCCCTATCACAGCTAAGGCAATCTGTAATGATTTGTTGGGTTAGAGTTGCAGCAGGATTTCGCCATAACTTTAACCAAAATAAGGCAGGACGAGATTTGAAAAAATCCTCCACATAGTGTAGGCTCAGTTCTTTATGGCATATGAAGGTGGGTGATGAGATTTGTGCCCCAAGTACCCTTCTACAGAATCTGTTTTCCTCCATTTGTATGCCACTGCAGTCTACGTGCCCCCACCCTTCGGCACCATAGGTAGCGGTAGGCAGACACTGGGTTCTATAGATCTGCAGTAATGGGATCACCACTTTTGCCTTTCTGGGCTGTCGCAGGCTAATTATAGAATTAATTGCCGTACCAAGTTTATTTCTGCCTCTAGCTACATGCGATCGCCATGAGCCCGTGTCAGAGAAGGCTAGACCCAGGTAGGGGAAAGTGCTGGTGCTTTTTAAAAGGTCGCCTCCAGTCCTTATGTTCTTTATGCAGTACTTTTTAGGTCCACATGACATTATAAAAGATTTATTAAAATTAGTACAAAGTCCCAGCTCTGCCATAAAAGAAACAAAACCTGAGATTAAAATACGTAATATTTTAGGTGTGCGGCCCATAAGGACCGCATCGTCTGCATATAAAAGTGCGGGGTAGAGTTGACCATTAATTTTCGGTACATCACTGGTCAGTTCAATCAGGGAGTTGTTCAATTCATTAATATAAAGGATAAAAAGCAGGGGGGCCAGAACACACCCTTATCTGACCCCCCTGCCAATTGAAATATCCCTGGAGACCTCTCCTTCATTATTGATCCTCACCCGCGCTTTCAGGTCTCTGTGCAAATATGCCAAAAAGTGCACAAGTGCATCGTCCAACCCATAATTTAAAAGAATCTCCCATAAACGTGAACGATTAACAAAGTCGAAGGCCGAAGTTAAATCCATAAAACCCAAATATAAAGGTACCTTTTTTGCTACAGTGTATTTCCCCAATATTAGGTTCAGATTTAGGCACTGTTCAACAGTTCCAACGTGACTCCTAAAACCCAGCTGACAGCAATTTAAGATTTGTTTTTCTTCTGCCCAATTTCTGATTTTCTAAAAACAACCCTGCCCAATATCTTCAAGGAGTTGTTAATCAAAGATATTGGGCGGTAACAGCTGGGGTTAGATCTGTCCCCTTTCTTAAAAATGGGCACTATTATGCTCGTGGACCAGGTTTTTGGGATTGAAGTATTGGCCAAGTTATTAAAAACATTGCATAAAAGAGGGGACCAAAAATCAGGTTCAGATTTGATAAGGTCAATTGACAAGCCGTCTGGGCCTGGAGCTTTATTCCCTGCGCTTTCATGTATTGCATCTTCAACTTCAGATAATAATATAATCATGTTGAAGGGTAGGGGGAAACTATCGATGCTTACTGTTTTAGCTGAGTATATTTTTGAAAAATGCTCCTCCCATGTGTTGCTTGGTATATTACAATTTAGGGGAGTGATGTTTGATCCTGTGGATCGCAACGCTTTCACCTCTCTCCAGAACCCCGTTACATCTTTAAGGGCAGCAGCGCAGGCAAGGATCTAACCGAAGCATCCAACCAAAGCATCCAACCACACCATCCAACCAAAGCATCCAACCAAAGCATCCAACCAAAGCATCCAGCCACAACATCCAGCCATGGTCTTGCGTCTTGCTCAGGATCCTGCGGCCAGGGCGACTGACTCTGGAATCTGGGGATCACGGTTCAATCCCCAGCGCTGGCAGCAGGTCAGCCCAGCACCATGTGACTCTGGGCAATAGCTTACTGAATCTTCCCGACGGCCCCCAGGGCCTAGAGACCCTTATGGGTGATTGTTCGTGCTTTACAAATGGGGATTATTATTAGTTGGATGGGTTTCTAAACAAATACTTCCAAGGAAGTGAACATTTTTTTGGGTCTGCAAGAAGAGGTAATGAACTAGCCTACAGGTCACAACCCCAAGATGACAGCAATGAACAACCTAGATACCACGGCTACAATTATGGAGAACGAAAGCCCCAATTAAAAGACAAAATATAGTCCCAGAGGCTCAATATTCCATTTTACAAAGAGGCTAGAGGGCACAGAACCCAACTTTCCCCCCCGCACAGGTGGTCAGACTATGCACTTATTGTAGTAATAGTGTGCAATGAAAATGCTTTTCACTTTCATGGCCATCACACACAGCTGTCAGTCGACCCGTCCCCCGAGCGCAGCATTGAATGGCTCAAGCAAAGACAGATGATGGTGGCTCCCAGAGGCCACCAAGCACAGACAGATGATGGTAGCTCCCAGAGGCCAGCAAGCAAAGACAGATGATGGTGGCTCCCAGAGGCCAGCAAGCACAGACAGATGATGGTGGCTCCCAGAGGCCAGCAAGCACAGACAGATGATGGTGGATCCCAGAGGCCAGCAAGCACAGACAGATGATGGTGGCTCCCAGAGGCCAGCAAGCAGAGACAGATGATGGCGGCTCCCAGAGGTCAGCAAGCAGAGACCGATGATGGCGGCTCCCAGAGGCCTGCAAGCAAAGCCAGATGATGGCGGCTCTCAGAGGCCAGCGAGCAAAGACAGAAGATGGCGGCTCCCAGAGGCCAGCAATCAAAGACAGATGATGGCGGCTCCCAGAGACCAGCAAGCACAGACAGATGATGGCAGCTCCCAGAGGCCAGCAAGCAAAGACAGATGATGGTGGCTCCCAGAGGCCAGCAAGCACAGCCAGATGATGGTGGCTCCCAGAGGCCAGCAAGCACAGACAGATGATGGTGGCTCCCAGAGGCCAGCAAGCACAGACAGATGATGTCGGCTCCCAGAGGCCAGCAAGCACAGACCGATGATAGCGGCTCTCAGAGGCCAGCAAGCACAGACAGATAATGGCGGCTCCCAGAGGCCAGCAAGCAAAGACAGATGATGGCGGCTCCCAGAGGCCAGTAAGCAAAGCCAGATGATGGCGGCTCTCAGAGGCCAGCAAGCACAGACAGATGATGGTGGCTCCCAGAGGCCAGCAAGCACAGACAGATGATGGCGGCTCCCTGAGGCCAGCAAGCAAAGACAGATGATGGTAGCTACCAGAGTCCAGCAAGCAAAGACAGATGTTGGCGGCTCCCAGAGGCCAGCAAGCAAAGACAGATGATGGCGGCTCCCAGAGGCCAGCAAGCAAAGACAGATGATGGCAGCTCCCAGAGGCTAGCAAGCACAGACAGAAAATGGCGGCTCCCTGAGGCCAGCAATCAAAGACAGATGATGGCGGCTCCCAGAGGCCAGCAAGCACAGACAGATGATGGCGGCTCTCAGAGGCCAGCAAGCAAACACAGATGATGGCGGTTCCCAGAGGCCAGCAAGCACAGACAGATGATGGCGGTTCCCAGAGGCCAGCAAGCACAGACAGATGATGGCAATTCTCAGAGGCCAGCAAGCACAGACAGATGATGGCGGCTCCCAGAGGCCAGTCTGGTCAGCAGTCGCCTGAGTCTCCTGGAGCAGAGCTGAAGAATTCAGCATTTTAAATGGATCCGAAAATACTGCCGCCACTATTCTTTCATGGGGTGTGGGTGTCCATAGCTTACAGAAGGTACAATATTACCATCGAGGGGTTCTGGTGACATCATTAACCAAGATACCGAAGGAGGAGTGGTTAGCAAATGATACCTGAACCTCAATATGGCAATACTGGATTACAGATCACCCATTATCTATTTTTTACAGCGCGTTTGTTTTGGTGCAGTTGTCATGAGGACAGTACTTTTTTCAAACAAGGGAATTTTTTTTTTTTTTGCTCTGAGGAAACAAGGGAAATGTTTATTGAAAAACAGTCACGGAAATACTAGACTGAACCATTTGCTTATGGTGAAACAAAGAGAGCAATATTTGCAAGTTAAATTCATTTTGTTTTGTTTGAAGTCAACACAGGAGCATGAATGCATCCAGGCTCAAGGAAGGGCCAGGAATTTGGTAGTCTCCCTACCTTGCACAAGGCAGAAGAATATTCTGTGTCCTTCACCCCCCTACCTTGCTGAGGGTGCGAGTTATTTGTAAGAAAAAAAAATCCAATCATTTGCAACTTCTGTCCCATCCCATGTGGTCTTTGATTCCGGCCCTGTAACTGCTCTCCCTGACTTTAGGGCTTTCAGCTGTACTCAGTGGGCTTAGGGTGGAGCGCAGACCCACTACCCATGCTTCCATACCAAGAGTCCACAAAATTTGCCCTAATTTCTCCTTCTCCATCAGTGTGGAGTTCAGCTTTGCCTGATGCCCACACGCAGCACCCATGCACTGCAAGCAATCAGGACAGGCCACACACTATGGCAGAGCACTCTGGCTCCACCATCCACCAGAGCTCACTGCCCGTGACCTTCAGTCCTGTCAGCTCTGGATAAGGGTGGAGGCCACATAGACAACCTCTGCCCGCTGCCCCCTGAAAGGGGAGAAGGGGACTCCCTAAGCCCTCTATGAAAACCCCCAGAAAACCCAAAGAGCGCGCTAGGCATGGCCTAGCGTCTGACTGCCTTGAGCATGCTAGGCATGGCCTAGCGTCTGTCTGCCTTGAGCACGGTAGGCATGGCCTAGAGTCTGTCTGCCTTCAGCGCGCTAGGCATGGCCTTGCGTCTGCCTCGAGCGTGCTAGGCATGGCCTAGTGTCTGTCTGCCTTGAGCGCGCTAGGCATGGCCTAGCATCTGTCTGCCTTGAGCGCGCTAGGCATGGCCTAGCATCTGTCTGCAGCACGCTAGGCATGGCCTAACGTCTGTCTGCCTTGAGCGCGCTAGGCATGCATGCATACAATGCATGCGATTACAACGCGGTCATTACAACGACCACGTTGTTACCACGTAGTACCATTACAGCGCAAGTCGTTACAACAACTTGCTCTAGGGGGCGCACTGGACTTAGGAATAGTATAATTCACTATTCCAACTCCAGTGTGTGCAACAGTAGGAAGGTGTTGTAATAGTAAATGATACTATTCCTTAGTTTAGAGCGCCCTCTAGGGCAAGTCTTTGTAATGACTTAAGTTGTAATGGTACTTGTATGTAACAACGCGGTCGTTGTAATGACTGCGTTGTAATGCATGCAATGTGAAGCTGTTTCCCAATTCTAAATAGCGCGTGGGATACTAGCTTTGTGTAAAAATTGGTGACCATAATGTTGATAACAGAACATGTCACTAAAATTAGATGCTCCCCACCGTTTAATCTTTGTATTTCTCTGAGACAAAGTGAGCACGAGTGACCGAGCGAAAAGTACTGCACTGTTTCTATGATCCCTGGTGGGACAGATTTGTCATCTTTGATAGTTGCCAAGATCTATTCTCTCCTTGGTAAGAGGAGTTTACAGTGGCACTGTGAGCTGGCTGGTATACAGGCGAACATACCCGGTAGGGGTGTCTGGAATCAGTCTGGACATCAATCCCACAGTTTATATTGTCTAAACGTGCAGATCCTATATAGATGTATAGGAACTATACAATATGGTGCCGCCAATGTTGGTTTGGTACTTTTTAATGGTCAAATCTGAGTAGATCAGTCATGCTGTTCTCAGAGACCCCTACTCACATATACTCAGAGACGTCTAGAGTGGGAAGGAAAAAATCCACCGCAGCTGATTAGGCATATCCTATGTATTGGCTGTAGGTTTATTCAAGCTTGAAGGACAAATAGTTCTATTGTGCATAAACCTTATCTCTATTTCCTTTAAACTTTTTCAAAAAATGGCTGATGAAGCCCTCGCTACGCCAGCACTACGCACGAAGGCAGGAAGGGAAGAAGAGCAGGAGGTGAAATAAACATTTTAGAAAATGTCAGAACTGCCCTTACTTTAAAATTAGCAGGCTATGGCGTCACAGCAAGGGGTGGGACAGTAATATTTGTGATTGAGGCACACGTCCTACAGAACAGAGGTATTCTATTCATGGGTTGAATTCCCACCAGCAGGTGCACGCACAAATACATTTCATTCATACACTGAAGATGAAACAACAGAGGAATACTGTCCATATGAGGACATTGAAGCTCCGCTCATCTACGAGAAGCACATAAGCTGGTTTATAGGCACCCCTCCACACTCAAAAGATAAAGTAAGACTTGGTCCGCTTGGTAAAGACGGAGCAACTTGTCCGGTTCTAGAGGCTTACACATCGCATGTAGACATTGATACAAAGCCAATAGCAGACTTACGTCAACTTCATGAAGAAATAATAAAACTTTACTGAAATCTGACACAGTTCGTGATGAGAACACTCACACTTCAGCCAACAAAGCTACACCAGCAGGACAAATTCAGGGGTTTGCAACTAAAATTATTCCACAAATGCTAAACGCAGTTATGGGTAAAATGCCCACTAAACATGAGCAAATGCCATTCTGGATAGCTCAGAAAACAACACAGTTAGAGACAGTGTTTCTACACACAAGCCCTCAAGAAAACACAGAATGCTAACAATCTGCTAGCAAATGGGGCTAGCTCCTCAGATAGAGTATTGTACCTCTTGGGGCACAGTTTTCGCTGCCATATATACCAGAACTTATGGTATCCTTTTTACATCCGTAATATCAGATGTATTAAGACAAATACAGAATGAGGATGGAGCAGAACCTGCTCTGAACTTAGGGATGAAATTACTAGGTAATTTTGCACACGTATCCGCTATCATATTAGCAAGCATAAAAGGGGAGGCAGTGGCAAAACGCCCTTGCCCGAGGGATTTCACTCCTTTATAACAGGAAGGTGAATAACCTAAAAGTATCGAAGATACATATGCCAAATTAGGTAGAGATAATTTGGGAGCTAGAGCATCAAAACCTCAACCCATGAGTGGACCTGAAAAGGATACCACCAAGCAAGCGCCTGAAGAAATGAGACAATAAAAAACAAAAGAATAGAGAGAATAGATCACAATCAAGGGGTGGGTCTCCTCAACAGGAGCCCACCAAAAGGAGGTAGAACCTTAGGAATCCTGATAACATTAAGAAACCTGACCGGTATCAGGACACTGATATATGTTCCTCTCGTTCCTTTCAGGGTCATCAGAAAACTCAGAGAGGGAAGGACGGTCAGAACCCAGACAAGAACAACGGACAAAGTCCAGAGATAGACAGCATACTTTGGACTACAATTTAAAAAAAGAGGATAAACCAAAATCAAAACCTCAGTTTAAAAAGAAGGTAGCAGGTCTTAAAGTTAGACATGCCAAGGATACTGAGGACTCAACTTCTGAACAGGGAATGGGCTCTGACAATGCTAGACAGCGCAGTAGAAGTAACTATATCTCACCAGAACCTGAAGGAATTTCTGGTGACAGCAGCGTTGAATTAAAATATCGTGGTGGAGACACCTGATACTAGGGTAAGTGTCCCACACCCGTTTATGAAATAACACTTCAAATGGAAAGGGACAAACCCAGAGAAATTAAAGGTCTCTTGTGGGAGAACCTGACTTATGGCTATGACATCCTTTGGGCTGAAAAATATTGGTATAGAGTGCCCAAAGGGAGAAACTGTAATTTTACCTGCTTTTTCCGACCTCGTTCCAGTATCAATAAAACATTCATATGTGCAGGAGTGGGCGGTAGCACTTGCTCCAGCATTATAACGCAACCATGTAGGGTGGGATGCTGAGTCACCTCACCATGTAATCCCAGTAAAAACTACTCCAACTCCACAGAGACAATACCCTATTAAGCAAGAAGTGAAGAAACATGTCAGGGAGATCTTAGATCAACTTGAATACCAAATAGAAACTTGCACCTCTTCAATGAATTATCCTTTGTTTTCTGTAAACCCGGTAATTCACGTTTCATTACAGGAAACTCATTAGTCTAGTTTAAGACTACAGACATCTGAACACATGCACAAAGATATTTGCAGTACAGAATGCGCACAGTGCCGCAATAATGAATAAAATTGTGCAGAAGAAATACAAAACAACGCTAGACATCTCAAATGCATTTTTCTGCCAAGATACAGCGCCTGAAAGCAGGTATTCGACAGCATTCTCAGCCTCAGGCTCCCAGCAACAATTCTGTCAACTTTCCCATGGGTAAAAGAATAGCACGGGGTGTTCTTAGCTAGGGTAATAAAGTTAGTTAAAAATGTTGATGAAAAGACATTGTCCTATGTAGATGATATTTATCTGGCGGATGATGATTTATTGGATCATTTGACCAGGGTGGGCAACATAAGTTTGGGGTTCGCCTCTGAGGGCTCTAGAGTCAACTTAAAAAATCAAAAATAGACCACCTCAATGTCCTGTTTTTGGGATATGAGTTATCAAGTGGAGGGAAAAGCCTAGCAGCTAATATTTTAGAAAAGTGCATGCTGCTCCAACCACTCTGAAAAACTTGCAATCCATATTGGGTTTCCTAAATTTTTGGCAGAACATACATTTTGGATAAGTAAAACCGTTCTACGATTTAATCAGACCTCAATTTTCAATTAGAGATTGGACACAGAAACACACGGATATCCTTCATTCCTTACAAGCTGACATGATAGCTTCAAAACACATACACTCATGTGTAAATAGCACAATTCTGGTGATCCATGTAATTGCGGGTCAATTAGGGTACACCTACCTATCCTTCAATGAAGGTAAAACAGTGCCCATAGCAGACAAATCACACTTGTACACAAACACTGACATGCGTTTTGCTTTTACAGAAAACCTTCTGAGGTAGGTGACTCCTCCTTTAGGTGATAGTGCGCATGGGCATCGACTCCACTGTTAGTTTTTTTCCGCCATCGTGTTCGGATGCGTATTGCTGCGCTCCACTTCTGAATTGATCCTCGGGTTCCCCCTCGGTGCGTAATTCTCTCTACCTCAAAGGTATTTTTTTCAAACATGCTTTCTCTTTCCACCGTTCGATTTGAATTTCAAGACTTCGACATTTCGACCGGAAGATCTACGTGCGGCCTTCCGGCCCATCTGCGTCCGTTCGGCTCCTCGTCGATGGAACGGATTCCATTTAAATCTGTCCCCTGTGCCATACGAACGATCCGCATACGGACTCTCATCCTGTGTGTAATTTGTGCTTGTCTCCCAAGCACAAAGAGCAAAACTGCGACGCATGCCGATCCTTCAGATCAAAGAAAACTCTCCGTGATAGTTGGGCTCGACGTCGAGAGATGCAGCGGTTGGATGTCACACCAGACGTCTTCAGCCAAGATTCCGAACAAGAAGAGGTATCAGCGACAGAGGAAGAGCTGGCTGGCTTCAGCTGTGTCTGACTCCGGATCAGACTTACAGATCAACCTCGAGGACAATGATGTGCTGTAGGGACAAGGGGACATGAGTACCAAAGACACCTTCTCCTCCCTCCCACCGTCCCTAAAAAGTGTAAGACTTTTGCACCACCTCTGCCTCAAGGCCAAGGTCGGCACCGAGAAGAGGTTTCTCACGCTCCACCTCATGGCTCGACACCGAAACAGTATGAAAAGCCTTCCGGCTCAGGACCGAGTCGGCCAGAGCCCACTTCCGAGCCGAAACCTTCGAGCTCTAAATGCAAGATGGGTTCCGAACCAAAACCTTCTGAACCGAAAACTACGACACCGAAACCCAACAAACAACCCTTGGAGTTGAACCCCTCAGCACCGAAAGGTCATTCCGGCTCGGCTGCGAAAGCTTCAGTGCCAAAAAGTAAAGACTTGCCTAAAACACAATTGGATCCAAACATAGACATTACCTTCTAAATTTGATCTGAAACAGACACAACTGTATATTTACCCTGATATCCATGCTAAACCACCATCTAAGCACAAGCTTTCTGATGATGACAGCCCATGCAAAATTCCTTTGAAGAAAAAAAGTGTAGGCACTAGTCCTTTCCATACAATTCCATCTCCTACTCCTCCCTCTCCACCACAGCTTGATCCATTACATATTACACCTAGTCAGTCTCCTCTACCTCAATTTGACGCACGTGACACTGTCGATGATGATACACAATTAACAGATCCTTGGACGGACTACACAGTCCTCCTCGATCTCACAAAATTTCACCAGACCACCAACACTTGTTTCAACAAGAAGGGCAATCTTTATTACTCAAAGGGGCTATAGAACCAGTACCACCTCAGTACCAAGGGTCAGAGGTTTATTCCTTTTACTTTCTGAGTCCCAAAAAAGAAGGCTCCTTGAGACCTATTCTAGATCTCAGACAGTTAAACAAATATATATTGTCAGAGCACTTTCACATGGCAATGTCACGTGGCAGATGGCAACCTTGTCATCATCATTACGTTAGCACGAGCCCTGCAGCCAGGATGCTGCTTTTGTTCACGTTATTATATGGCTTTATTTTTGCAAGACACTGTTTATGCCTTTCACATGAGAACTGTTTGCTGTGTTTGTTCTCTGCCTGTTTCTGGATTTTAGTCTGAACATTGGGGACAAGGTCAATAAACAATGCCCCTTGTTATTCTCTTCTGGTCAGCCCTTAGCACCTAGACAACATACTACTGCAGCTGCTCCTGGAGACTCGTACTTTGATATTATGTGGATACATGTTAAGGTAAGACACACTTTGAGAAGAATGTATGACGTTACAACGCATACATTTACAACACATGCCTTTACAACACAGTTTTTACATCGCAACATCCTTTACAACGCATCATTTTACATTCCATGCCATTACAACAAATCTTTTAAAACTACATTTACAACGCATTCCATTACATCGCATTATACCTTTACAACACATACCATTACAACGCATACCATTACATTGCATTTAAGGTAAGTGTTGGCTAGTGTAGGGGTAAAAATTACTATTCTAACTCCAGCGGGTGCAACAGTAGGGTAAATGTTTGATAGTGTAGGGGTACTATGCGTTGTAATGGTATGCGTTGTAATGACATGCGATGTAATGCCTGCGTTGTAGTGCCATGCGTTGTAGTGTCATGCGTTGTAGTGACATGCAATGTAATGGCTGCGTTGTAATGACATGCGTTGTAAAGGATGTTGCGATGTAATGACTGCATTGTAAATGTAGTGTGATGTAATGACTGTGTTGTAAAGGTAGTTTCCCCTTGGAGAGGGACCTTTCAAGGGAGAAGAGAAACACTCACCTACTATGTAGAAATCTCATCTATACTCTAAGGTATGGGTCTGCTGACAAAACCCAGAGATCTTCTAATATGTAATAATAATACTTCTTTCCAAGGGGAGGGAGGTTAGGCACTATAGTCCTTTCTCCATTGTCTTTATAAGATGACATCTCCCGTCATAATGTATGGACTGGCTGCGATGCTAACTGTATTACTGTTATGCATTTTTCTGCTTGTTGTGGCACGTATACTGCATGTTAGAGCACGTTAGTTAAAATAAACATTTTAAACTATATTCGTGTCTCCGTCACATCGTATTTTGGACAGGTACGAGAGTGTGAGTGAAAAGGTGTGTCTGCGATTCCTGAGAGATCCGGGAGTGTTATGTTCTGGGGTGTCTAATCACTTACTTCTCTGTGTTTGTGTAGGAGAGCGAGAGGGACACTACAGCTAGTTGATCCTGGGCTCGTGGCTACTAAGGTGGTAGGAAGGCTCAGCCCCTATACACCAAGGTCCCATAATCCTGTACATAGTTCTGTTTATGTGAAGAATCCCTGTAACAGTAACTCCCAACAGGTACTTCCCCTCTTGCAGCAGGGTGACTTTATGTCTACTCTAGATCTAAAAGATGCCTACTTTCATTTTCCAATTCATTCCGCTCATCACAAAAACCTTAGGTTTGCGATAGCGGGCAAACATTACCAGTTCATGGTACTTCCATTTGGTGTCACCACGGCCCCCAGAGTGTTCACCAAATGCCTCGCAGTAGTAGCCGCTCATCTCAGAAGACAATGTATACATGTCTTCTCTTACCTGGACGACTGGCTTATCATAGCGGGCACTTAACAGAACTGTATACTACACACTCAGACAACAGTACACCTACTTCATCAGTTGGGTTTCACAATAAATGCACAAAAATCTCACCTGTGTCCATCACAGAAGCCATCTTATCTGGGAGCTTCCCTCAACACTCTCAAAGCTCTAGCCTCTCCCAATGTAGCCAGGATTCACAATATTCATAATAACTATGTATAAGGGGCATTCCTTTCGTCATCCTTGTCCGACATGACACAGCAAGGTAGAACCCTGTAAGGTACCTTTTGGGTATATATACACCCTATCTTTGCTGGGGCAGGCAGATGAGAAAGACTTCCATGCTGACACAAGATGCTGAGGTTCCTGAATGCAGACACTCCATGACTTGGCTGTTGGTGTGCGCTTACTGCCCCAATTAATGGCCACTTCCCGTTTAGCAATAAGTAGCGCAATAGCTACAAATCGTCGTTTGGCCCCGGGGAGGTCTTGTGTATACCCAAGCAGTGCCATCAGAGGCGTGGACGTGATAGCAAAGTCTATAATTTTGAAGCTTTCCACAAATATTGCTGACCAGTATTTGCCTGTCTTTACACATGTCCATTGTTAGACGGCGACCTCAGAGGAGCCTGGAAGGGGTCCTGACTACCCTGAGTCCCACCCTCAAGGTATCGTAGCCGGGCACTGGCGGGAGACTCCCCAGGGGGAGGAATCTCGTATCTAGGATCGTACTTCTGGCACCACACGACACAGAGTGAACACACCGGGTATTCTGAGAAACAATCTTTATCAAGTAGGTTATCACTGCCAATATGTACAAGGTGAGCACGGGCTCAAGAGTCTCGGAAGGGGTAGGGGGTAGCGGGACAGTCTCTGGTAAAGGTTCCAGCAGGGGCGTATCCGGCGCACAGCTCACAATCCTCGAGCTGGGGGATACGATGTTGTAGTCGGGGTCCGGCGGGACCCTGAGAGTCGGTGGGAGCCGCGAGTCACTCAGCGGGCTCAGGTACAAGTTCGGAGGTCTTACGATCTTCAGGGAGCCGCGAGTCACTCAGCAGGGCTCAGGTACAAGTTCGGAGGTCTTACGATCTTCAGGGAGCCGCGAGTCACTCAGCAGGGCTCAGGTACAAGTTCGGAGGTCTTACGATCTTCAGGGAGCCGCGAGTCACTCAGCAGGGCTCAGGTACAAGTTCGGAGGTCTTACGATCTTCAGGGAGCCGCGAGTCACTCAGCAGGGCTCAGGTGGGTTCAAGTTCCAGGAGCCGCGACCACGTCGGCAGGCTCTCGTTGTTCCAGCGTCGAATCTGCCGGACAGACCCAGAGCACCCCTTGTTATAGGTCGACCCCTCTTTGATGTCCGGAGTCTGTGCAGGCAGGGGTCTTGTCACCTGGGGGTCGCTTGTCGGGATTTCCTGCTATTGTCTTTTGATCCTTTCAGGGCCGGGTCGGGAGGAGTCCCAGACACCCAGCAGGCATGGAGCCAGCCCTCAGGGGGGCCGGAGGGCCGATCGGAACCCATCGTCCCGGGGGAGTTCAGAGGTGCGATAGAAACTGCTCCTCCCTCTCTCATCCCCTGGAAGCGTGATGTCCTCCAGCCGGAGTGGCGCCTCTAGGCCCGGGTCGCGCTGGGGCCGGGCGGCCATCTTGGTGCATGAAGTGGGCACGCGGGCCCGGGGTGGCCGAAAGGAGAGAGGCCAGGGACGGGGATGTCCGGGTCGGTGCGTGTGTCCTGGTGGGGAGGCTCGGCTGGGCCGTGTGCTTGGGCCGTAGGTACCAGGTTTCGGTGGTGCGGGGGCACGGAGGGCCATTCTACGAGGCCGGGTCCAACACGCGTCCCCCCCAGCTGAAAGCCGGAGAGAACTGCCCATCAGCTTGGGGGGTTCTCTTCGCTGAGGCGGAAGAACCGGGAGAGGCCGTCAGCATTGGCGTGGTCCGTACCAGGGCGGTGTTCCACGGTGAAATCCATCCCCTGGAGGGAGATTGACCACCGCAGTAGCTTGGGGTTTTCTCCCTGCATCTGCATGAGCCATCGCAAGGGCCGATGGTCAGTTTGGACTCTGAAATGGGTGCCGAACAAGTAGGGTCATAGCTTTTTGAGTGCCCAGACCACGGCAAAGGCTTCGCGCTCTATGGTGCTCCATCTCTGCTCTCGGGGCAACAGCCGCCGACTGAGGAAGGCGACGGGCTGGTCTAGGCCTTGGTCATTTACTTGGGACAGGACGGCCCCAATGCCATGCTCGGAGGCATCGGTCTGGACTATGAACTCCTTGGTGTAGTCGGGAGCCTGGAGGACGGGGGCAGTACACATGGCCTTTTTTAGGGCATCGAAAGCTTCCTGGCAGGCAGCCGTCCACTGCACTTTCTTTGGCTGTCTTTTAGACGTGAGTTCTGTGAGAGGGCCGACAAGGCTGCCATACCCCCGAATGAATCTTCGGTAGTAGCCCGTGAGTCCCAGAAAGGCTCGGACCTCCGTCTGGGTGATGGGTGGTTCCCAGGCCAGGATGGCGTCGATCTTTGGCTGTAGAGGGGCGACCTGGCCACTCCCGACCTGGTGCCCCAAGTAGACCACGGATCCTTGCCCGATCTGGCACTTGCTGGCTTTTACTGTGAGGCCTGCCTGGCGCAGGGCGGTTAGCACCCTCCGGAGGTGCTGGAGGTGCTCACTCCACTCCGAACTGAAGACAGCGATGTCGTCCAGATATGCCGCGCTGAACTGTTCTAGCCCGGCCAGGACCCTATTCACCAGTCGCTGGAAAGTGGCCGGGGCATTTTTCATCCCGAAGGGCATTACGCGGAAGCGGTAGTGCCCATCGGGGGTGGAGAAAGCGGACCGCTCCTTGGCCCCTTCGGTGAGCGCCATCTGCCAGTATCCGCAGGTGAGGTCGAATGTGCTGAGGAACCGGGCTGCCCCTAGTCGGTCAATGAGTTCGTCGGCTCGTGGAATGGGGTGGGCATCGGCTCGGTTAACGTCATTGAGCCCCCGGTAGTCCACGCAGAATCGGAGCTCGGGGGCGACACCGGGGGCCGCTGCCTTCGGGACCAGGACCACGGGGCTGGCCCAGGGACTGTCAGAGGGCTCGATCACCCCCAGGGTCAACATCTTCGAGACTTCCGCTTGAATGCAGGACCGGACCCGGTCAGGAACCCGGTAGGCTCGGTGTCTCACCGGCGGGCTGTCCCCGGTGTCCACGTCATGAACACACCAGTTGGTGACCCGGGGGGTCAGGGAGAAGAGGTCGGAAAATTGTCTTAGGAGCTGGCAGCAGTCCGCTTGTTGCTGGGCAGTGAGGGCTGGGGAGAGGTTCACTCCTTCCACGGAGCCATCCTGCTCCTTGACACACAGGAGGTCCGGGAGGGGATCAGACTCATCTTCGGCCCCGTCATCGGTGGCCAGCAGGAGGCTCAGTTCTGTCCGCTGGAAGTGAGGCTCGAGGCGGTTCACGTGCAGGACCCGGAGGGGATCCCGAGGTGACTGGACGTCCACCAAGTATGTGACTTCACTCTTTCGCTCAACCACTTTGTAGGGCCCAGTCCATCGGTCCTGGAGGGCGCCAGGCTTCACGGGGGCCATGACCCACACCTGCTGGCCCGGCTGGAACTCGACCAGAGTGGCATTCTGGTCGTACCAGCGCTTCATCTCCTCTTGACTTGCCTCCAGGTTGGCCTCGGCCAGTTCTCGGAACTTCCTGGTCTGGTTTCGGAGGGCCAGGACGTATTGGAACACATCTCGGGGGGTGGTCTGGGGTGCTGCCTCCCACCCTTCCTTAACCAAACTGAGGGGACCTCTGACGGGGTGGCCATAGAGTAATTCAAACGGGCTGAACCCTAAGGACTTCTGGGGGACCTCCCGGTAAGCGAACAAGAGGCAGGGAAGCAGGACGTCCCACTTAGGCCGGAGGGGCTCTTCTAGGCCAGCGATCATCCCTTTCAAAGTCCTATTAAACCTTTCTACTAGGCCGTTCCCTTGGGGATGGTACGGGGTGGTGAACTTATAGGACACCCCACATTGTTGCCACAGGGACGTCATATACTTTGAGATAAAATTAGTGCCGCGATCGCTCACGACCTCGCGGGGAAAACCCACCCTGGAAAAGATCCCCATCAGGGCCCGGCCCACCACCGGGGCCGTAATGGTGCGTAGGGGAATAGCCTCAGGATAGCGGGTGGCGTGGTCCACGAGGACCAAGATGAAACGGTGGCCTTGGGAGGTGGGGGGGTCCAGTGGTCCCACGATGTCGATTCCGACTCGTTCAAAAGGGGTACTGACGACCGGGAAGGGTTGGGGGGGAGCCTTGCACTTCCCCCCACTCTTCCCACTAGCCTGGCACGTGGGGCAGGACTTGCAGTGGGCTTCTACCGCTGCTCTCATTCTAGGCCAGTAAAAATGGGTCACGAGTCGGCTGTAGGTCTTGTCCTGACCCAGGTGGCCGGCGAGGGGGACGTCGTGGGCTAAGCCCAGGAGGAAATCTCGGAAGCGGAGGGGTACCACCAGTACCCGTCCGGATCCCAGCTCCACCGACTTCTGCTCACTGTACAAGATGCTATTATCCCAATAGATTCGGTGGGTCCCGGTCTGGTCACCTGCGGCTTGGCCCTCGGCCTGGCGCCGCAGTCCGACCAGAGAAGGACAAGTGGCTTGCTCCCGGCAAAACTCTTCCCGAGTGGGCCCGCCCTCGTGGTGCCAATGGGCCAACTCGGGTAGATCTCCCAACTCGGGGACCAGGGCGGGGTCGGATGGTGCGGGTTCGTCGCGGGCGACGGACCCTTCTGGTGGGGGGACGGGAGGACCCTCGGCGGGGACTGTACTGGTCTCTTCGATTGGGGTGTTCTCGACTTCTCTCCGGGGAGTGAGCCGGGCTGTCATAGATCGGGTGGTGGCGCACACCCACTCGGGGAGTCCCATCATTCCTAGGTGGGCCTTGCGCTCGACGTGCTTCCAGGGAGAACTCTCTAGGTCGTTCCCTAAGAGGCAGTCGACCAGCTGGGAGGTTCTCACGGCCACCTTGAGTTTACCTATCACCCCTCCCCACTCAAACGGCACCAGGGCTACCTGACACATACTTTCTCTATTGTCTGCGGATATTACGGGGCAAAAGACGTTGGGGAGGATCTGCTCCTCGGGGACTAGGTGCTTGAGGACACCGGTGATACTGGCCCCGGTGTCCCGTAGGGCCTCTACCTGGTGGCCATTGATCTTGACGAGCTGCCCGTATTTCTGTGTGTTGGAGGGTAGGAGGCTACCAGGGACCATCTCTCTATCTCCCAGGGATACTAGGGCCATTGCTGCGGGTTCCCACTCTTCGGCTTCCTCAACCTCCTCCCCCAGAGCTACGTTGGCTATCTGTCTCGCAGGGGTGGTAGGGGAGACTTGGGTGGCCATGGGGCACTCTGGGTCATTGGCGTAGTGCCCGGGTTTCTGGCAACGGAAACATGTGACGGTCACCCGGTGTCCCCGTCTCCCAGGGGGCCCTGTCACCGGTGGGGGGGGCGCCGGGAAAGGTGGAGGTTGTGTCTTCGGGGGGCTAGGCTGGGACTCTCTTGGCCCTCCCTGGTTCCCTCCCCCTCTCTGGCGGGGTGGTCCCTGACCGGCCCGGGGGTACTCTCCTACCATGCCCCGGGAGACCCGGGTGTTGGTCCAGCGGTCGGCCTCCACAGCCAGCTTCCGGGGATCTGTGAGCTTGCTGTCAAGCAGATGCTGACGTAGTTCTATGAAGCAGTTCGCAGCCAGATGTTCCCACAACATGAGGTCAGTAAGTTCGGCCAGGGTGGTGACTTTGCTGCCCTTGATCCACCCATCGAAGGCCCGGCTGAAAAAGTTTACATACTCCACCCAGGTGGTGCCCGGGATCTTCCTGCAGTCCCGGAATCGCTGACGGTACATTTCTGGGGTGAGGCCGTATCTTGTGAGTAGGGCCTCTTTCATGTGGCTGTAGGAGGTCTGCAGGGAGAGGGGTAGGTCGAGCAGGGTGTCCCTTCCTTCGCTCAGAAACCGCCCCCACAACCCCGCCCCCCAGTCCTTCTGCGGGATCCGATGGGAGGTCATGGCGACCTCGTAGGCCCGGAACCATTGCTGAATGTCATCGTTTTTATAATATTCCTTGACCACATCCTTGGGGATGTGGACCTTCTGTTCCGCTGGGGAGGCCGTCTCTCGGTTTCCCGGGGGCCTTCCTTCCTCGCTTCTGGCCTTGAGCTCGATTTCTTTCAAGCTGCGCTCGTGCTCTAGTTGGAGCTTCCTTCCTTCGTGCTCCCGTTGGAGCTTCTTTTCTTCTAGTTCGCCTTGTACACGCAGTTGCTCTACCGCTAGCTTTTTTTCCGCTAACTTCAATTCGCCCTCGATTTTTAGTTTGGCTAACTCGAGTTCATGATTGCGGCTTCTCTCTCTGTCCGCGAGCTCTTCCGGGGATAGGCCCCCGTCTGGTACGATGCCTCGCACCTGATTGCTACTGCTTCCACTTTGGGGGGGTTCGGCTTCGTCGGGGCGCTCCCCCGTGCCTTCCGGGCGGGAGGCCCCGGTCTCCACCCAAGTTTTCAGTGCTTTCTGCAAATCCTCTTTAGTGTTGAGACCAGTGGTAGCGATTTTAAGTTCTTTGCAAAATTGCTTTAGCTCCTTGTGTGTATATTCTTCTAGCTGTTCCACCTGGAACACCCTGTTGGCGCTGGTTTCTGCGGGGCTCACGGCGCTTCCTTATTTATTTTTATTTATTTATTTTATGCAATTTTTAAAGCGCGCAACTACCCGTAAGGGTGTCTCGGCGCTATCGATTACAGAACACACTTCTTGCGATGAGGAGGGAATTAGGCAGAGAACAGCCATGTTTTAAGGCTCTTTCTGAACTTGAGCAGCGTAGGGGCCATTTTGATGTGGAGTGGTAGTGTATTCCACAGCTTGGCAGTAGCGGTAGTAAAACATTTATCTCCCCAGCAGGCCTTTCTTGTCCGTGGGACTTTCAACAAGTAGGCTGAGGACGATCGTAAGGTCCGAGGTTGTTCCGCTGGGCAGAGGGCTTTTTTTAGGAACTGTGGTCCGGGGTTGTTCAGAGTTTTGTAGGCTATACACAGAGCCTTAAATTTAATTCGGCTCCTAATAGGGAGCCAGTGTAGCTCTTTGATGTAAGGAGACGTGGAGGTGAATTTAGGGATGTGTAGTAGGGTTCTGGCCGCGGCGTTTTGCACCGTCTGGAGTTTATTGAGTACCCTTTCCTGAGCGTTCAGAAAAAGGGAGTTACAATAATCGGTTCTTGAGAACACTAAGGTGCTGATAAGTGTTTTGGCCGCGGACTGTGGTAAGTAAGGAAGTAGTTTTTAAATTATTTTTAGGGTATAAAAGGCAGCTGATACCACAGCGTTGGCGTGATAGAGGAAAGTCAACTTATTGTCAAAAATGACTCCCAAATTGCGGACCTTGACTACCGGTTGGGGGGGGGGGACCCAGCTGAGTTGGCCACCACTGCGGGGACCATGCCGGCTGCAAGCTCCCGAATGTCATCACTTCAGTTTTGTCAGAGTTTAATTTGAGGCAATTTGATGACATCCAGGAGCTTATCGCCTTCATTCCCTCTTGGAAGTTGGCTGCGACCGATGTTCCATTATTGTGCACCGATAATACTAGTTGAGTATCATCGGCGTACGTTGTAAGGGCAATTCCATACGATTTTATCACCCTCGCCAAGTCCGATACATAGATATTAAAAAGCGTCGGACTTAGCGAGGAGCCCTGTGGGACTCCGCATGGGAGGGAAAAGGTCTGGGAGGTGAAATTACCCATCTTGACTGTCTGAGGGCGGTTGGCCAAGAATGAAGCAATGAGATCTTTGGCCTTGCCTCTTATTCCTAAAGCCGAGACACGGTCGATCAGAGTGACATGATCGACCGTGTCAAATGCAGCGGAGAGGTCCAGAAGTATTAGGACCGCGGCTCCACCCTTGTCCATCGTTGCTCTGATTTCGTCTGCAGCCTTAAGCAGTGCTGTCTCCGTTCCGTGTCCCTGTCTGAAACCAAACTGGGTGTCGTCAAGTAGATCGTTGTCATTGATGAATTTCGAAAGCTGGATGTTCATTGTTTTTTCGAAAATCTTGGCTGGGAAGGGGAGACAGGCAATAGGTCTATAACTGGCGGGGAGAAGAGGGTCCAGAGTTGGCTTTTTTAAGAGAGGCTTAATAATAGCCTCCTTCCAAACCGATGGGTAGATGCCTGTTGAGAACATGGCATTACAGATAGTAGACAACACGGGAGAAATTGCTGCTGGGATAAGATTCAGGATAGCAGGGGGGCATGGGTCGAGGGGGGATCCAGATTTGGTGCTGGCTACCAGATGTTGAATGTGTTCCTGATTAATGGTGTCGAAAGATGAAAAGATGGGAGGAGTATTGCTGGGAAATGCCACAGGGGAGGGGGAAGGGGAGGAATGAGAGAAGGTAAGGAAAATGGAACTAACCTTCTCCTCAAAGAAGCTGGCCAGAGCGTCCGATAGAGACTGAGAGCCTTCTAGGCGCGCAGCGGGGGGGTTGGACAAGGTTGTAACCACCTGAAATAGTTCTCCTACCGAGTTTTTCGCCTGGTTGATTTGTGACGTATAGTAGCGACTTTTTTCAGAAACTATAAGTCTTTTGTAGATGGAAAGGGCGTTTTTATAGGTCATTTTGTCTGCAGGGCTATAGTGGCGGCGCCACTGCCTTTCAAGGTTCCTGCAATACTGTCTCTTCCTTCTGCCATCTTTGTCGGTAGTGCTTCCGTTGTTCACGGTACGATCTCTAGGTGATGGGCCCGAATCCCGTCGCTTGCCACCAATGTTAGACGGCGACCTCAGAGGAGCCTGGAAGGGGTCCTGACTACCCTGAGTCCCACCCTCAAGGTATCGTAGCCTGGCACTGGCGGGAGACTCCCCAGGGGGAGGAATCTCGTATCTAGGATCGTACTTCTGGCACCACACGACACAGAGTGAACACACCGGGTATTCTGAGAAACAATCTTTATCAAGTAGGTTATCACTGCCAATATGTACAAGGTGAGCACGGGCTCAAGAGTCTCGGAAGGGGTAGGGGGTAGCGGGACAGTCTCTGGTAAAGGTTCCAGCAGGGGCGTATCCGGCGCACAGCTCACAATCCTCGAGCTGGGGGATATGATGTTGTAGTCGGGGTCCGGCGGGACCGTGAGAGTCGGTGGGAGCCGCGAGTCACTCAGCGGGCTCAGGTACAAGTTCGGAGGTCTTACGATCTTCAGGGAGCCGCGAGTCACTCAGCAGGGCTCAGGTACAAGTTCGGAGGTCTTACGATCTTCAGGGAGCCGCGAGTCACTCAGCAGGGCTCAGGTACAAGTTCGGAGGTCTTACGATCTTCAGGGAGCCGCGAGTCACTCAGCAGGGCTCAGGTGGGTTCAAGTTCCAGGAGCCGCGACCACATCGGCAGGCTCTCGTTGTTCCAGCGTCGAATCTGCCGGACAGACCTAGAGCACCCATTGTTATAGGTCGACCCCTCTTTGATGTCCGGAGTCTGTGCAGGCAGGGGTCTTGTCACCTGGGGGTCGCTTGTCAGGATTTCCTGCTATTGTCTTTTGATCCTTTCAGGGCCGGGTCGGGAGGAGTCCCAGACACCCAGCAGGCATGGAGCCAGCCCTCAGGGAGGCCGGAGGGCCGATCGGAACCCATCGTCCCGGGGGAGTTCAGAGGTGCGATAGAAACTGCTCCTCCCTCTCTCATCCCCTGGAAGCGTGATGTCCTCCAGCCGGAGTGGCGCCTCTAGGCCCGGGTCGCGCTGGGGCCGGGCGGCCATCTTGGCGCATGAAGTGGGCACGCGGGCCCGGGGTGGCCGAAAGGAGAGAGGCCAGGGACGGGGATGTCCGGGTCGGTGCGTGTGTCCTGGTGGGGAGGCTCGGCTGGGCCGTGTGCTTGGGCCGTAGGTACCAGGTTTCGGTGGTGCGGGGGCACGGAGGGCCATTCTACGAGGCCGGGTCCAACATCCATGAGATGTGTGCAAAGCCTGTGTCTGCGGCATTTCGAGCATAAATGTGACAGAGACGGGTCTATGCGATATAGCGCACTTGGTATATGCCCTCCAAAGAAATTTGAAATGTAACAATTTATGCCTGTGATTTGGAGAGACCCAGCGGATTTGTGCGCAGCATCTGCTCCATTGTGTGTCGGTGATGGGGTGACCAAGATCCCGCTCCCAGGCCTCACGCACCCCTGCGTCGCAAGAGGGCATCATGGCCAGGGTAGCCCTGTACATTCTAGCCATAAGATGCGTGCCATCCCCATCCTTAATGATGCCCATCAGGAGGGAGACCTCAGGGGGGTCAAGCAGATAGCTGTACACATTGGCTTTCAGAGCGCCCTGTAACCTCTGGAGAACAAAGTGATTCATAACGGTTGCTTCACGGAAGCAAGGATCTTCCGTGTAAGAGAATAAATGTCCTTTAGGGAATAGGTCCCCGAATGTTACCAGATGGAATTTGGCAAGCGTGCTCTTCACAAGCGTTTCCTGCAGGATAGGGATCCAGCCATAACCCGCTATTGGCATTGCAGACGAGTAGAATATACGTGAACCTGTGATTTTTATCAATTTGTGCCACGCCCAACAAGTCGTAGATAGTGTCTGAATATCCCGTGGGTCCTGCGGGTAGCCAACTGGTCCCAAGGGATGCAGGAAGAGCCAAATCTGCTTCTGGCCTGTAATGGGGAAATCTTATGTCCGCATGGTACCAGTGTCGTGCAAAACTCGCCTGCGCTACCAGGTAATAAATGTGAAAGTTCGGTACCCCAAGCCCTCCCCTCTCATATGCTAGCATGAGTGTATCCCAGCTGATGCGAGGCTGTTTACCGCCCCACACCAAATGTATCAACATTGTGCGAAGGTTAGAGAAGAAGCTGTTTTACAATGGGATTGGGATATTCCGAAATAAATACAGAAGTTGTGGGAGGACCACCATTTTAACAATAGCTATTCTCCCAGCCATTCACAAAGGCAACAACAGCGATCTCTCTATGTTTTGCCCCAGACGTTCAAGTACTGGACCATAGTTTAATTGTAGGATACGATCTTTCCCTCTGTGGATATGAATCCCAAGATATTTAACGTATTCCTCACACCATGTCAATGGGTAATCACACAGTTTGCTACATGATGCCACAGTCATTTGACACACCTCCGACTTTCCCCAGTTAATGCACAACCCAGATAGGTTGCCATATCTGGTAACCTCTTACAGCAGTGGCGCTAGGTTGTTATCTGGGTGTCGCACGTACAGTATAATGTCATCCGCATATAGCGTGAGCAACAGAGGCCCGGTATTAAACTGTAGACCGCTATGACTGTGTCGCTCCTGTAAGTGTCGCACCAACGAATCTAGGGCCAGTACACACAAAAAGTGGGATAGTGGGCAGCCCTGCCGGGTTCCCCGTGTGAGTGGGAACTCAGATGACAGTGTTCCGTTCAGTCTAACGCGTGCCTTATGCTGCGTGTACAACAGCCGCACCACTGCCAGAAATCGGTCCAGTACTTCAAGCCTACGTATTGTAGCATAAAGAAAGGGCCACTCGGGTGAATCAAAGGCCTTCTCGGCATCGAGCAGCACAACGGCTGTCGGGACCGATGGATCTATTCTGTGCAATGTCGCAAATAATGTGCGAAGGTTAAGCGCTGTTGATTTGTGAAGGGTAAATCCTGATTGCGTAGGTGAGATCAGCCTTTCAATTATAAGTGCTAGTCTTGTAGTCAACAGTTTTGCTAAAACCTTATTATAAAAGTTTAAGAGTGACAGGGGTCTGGAAGACCCACATCGCAATGGATCCTTACCAGGCTTTGGGAGCAAAATTATTACCGCCTCTCTTAAGGTGGGCTGGCGCACTCCAGTGTCTATGACTTCCTGATATACATCAATTAAATAAGGCACAAGGACAGCCTTATACTTTTTATAGAAACATCCGGTGAACCCATCAAGCCCCGGAGCCTTGGAACCATCCAGCGCATCTATGGCATCAATCCCCTCATCCTTAGAAAAGGGCTCCGCTAGAAACTCCTGACCATTGAGACCTCGTCGAGATAGTCCGTATAGGCTCCTGGTTGTCAGGTCGTTCTGGAGGAGTACAATGTTGTGTAGTATGCAAGCACCTCTCCGAGATTACCTACAGTGCCAATTATATTCGAGTTATCATTGCCCGTCAGTTCTGCAACATAGGTCAGTTTTTAGGATTGTTTTAGTATGTTAGCAAAGGTCCAGCCGCCCAGTATTTGTGGATTCGGGCACTCCCATAATTTGAACTATGTTGCAGCGCCCCAAGCCTCCAATTCCTCATTTTTTTTATTGCAACAGATTTAAGAAGTTTCTCAATACGCTCCAGTCTCCCGGTAGTCTCTGCGGTGCCATCCACTAAGTCTGAAATTCTGCCCTCTGCTGTGTTTCCGCGACCCTCCTGGATATCGAGTTGGACCCCCATAGCCTCCATTCTCTTGTCGAGGCTATCAAAGCGGGTATCTAGGGCCCGAAACCTGGCTCTCAGTTCAGTTCAGGATGGCATCAGGCCCCGCCATATTAGCAGTGGAAGATCCACCCCCCTCCGTCATGCTTGCCTGCTTGGTCACTGCAGTGGTTCCATGTGGCTTAATGGAGAGGGTGCTTTGTTTGGGGTTTTTATGACCCATGCCACAGATGTTCTGCCCTGTCTGGACTTTAGTGCAGTCCTGCCCCAGTCAAAAGCTTCTTGGTGGTGCAGTACGAAATTGTCTTCGGCGCCCGCCGATGGCACGCAGTGTGTGCCCCCACCGCTACACCTTACCTCGCCTTCCTGGTACAGCTGCGCACTCCATCCTCGGACCCAGCTCCGCTCGCCACCCAAATGGACCCACTACGCGAGTCCCCGGATTCCCCTCCTTCGAGTGGGCTATATCTACGAGGTGGTTGTCTTTCGGTGTAATCCTACACCTCAATGCGTACAGGCCCTCCGCTGTGCTCCGGTGCCGTTCTTGTCCCCATACACAATATCTCATGCATGTTAAGTGCCTGGAACTTCCCCCTGGCGGTCGCTACACCATAGGATTTCAGCGTAGCTTCAAGACCGCGCGGCCATCGTGGTCGGCGGCTTGGTCATGCCCCATGATTTCTGTACTTGTTGACTGTACAGTTGTAGTTGTTTCAACAGGAAGAAGTATCACTTCATTGTTGTTTACAGCTTTTCTTTGCAGAGGGGAATATTCTGCAGTTATTTAAGCTTCCATCTGAACTTCCTGAATGGTTGCAAGAGGAGTGCGGTGGCTACCTAGGAGCCCACACGGCCTACTGTTGAGAATCGGCCACATAGTGTGGTTTGACCAAATAAATGGAGACAAACCTGTCTCTGCCACGGGCAAGGGGTGGAAGAAGTACAGTTCTGGTACCTTCAACAGCCAGGACAGGTACAGGCACTCTTTAAGATGGCCTAAATTCTTTCTTGCCCACAATTTTTCTCTCTGACTAGCTACCCAATCCTTGGGATCCAGGCTGGTCTTGCCAGTACGACCTTCAGTTCTCCAGAGGCGGTGCGTTTTACTTGGACGTTGCTTTGTGCTCCCCGGAATTCATTGAATTCCTGTAAAACAGCCAAATGGTTATTGGTGTCAAATGGTGTTTCCGCCGCCACTGTGCTGACATTGTCAAGGTCTGGTACCCACATTCTCTCACCAAACAGCAGTTCGTGCTGTTAAGGACTGCTTTAAGTCACGTGTTTTCTTCTCAACTACCAAATTTCCCTCGGGACGGTAGGGGGAGGAGTACTGCTAGGCCACACCCAAACTTCCCATAGCCTGTTTGTAAGCCCGAGAGCTAAATGCCGGGCCCTGGTCGGAATGTAGTGTGCCAATTGCATATGTCCCGATGAAGACTTGCAAATTCTTTATAACAGTTCGGGCATCAGCCAAGCGCTGTGGCCAAACCCACAAGATTCTGGAGCATGAATTCACTGCTACCAAGATGTACTTGTAAGCCAACTCTGAGTGTAAGGGGCCACAGTGATCCAAATAAACAACTGCTAGAGGCTTTTTTTTCCTTTTTAAATTTTTTTTTATTTGTCTTCATTCACCTCAGGTTCTAATGTCTAGTACCTTAGCCCTCGAGGGGGCCCAATGCCAAAGAGGCATCAGAACTAGGCATTTTCCCCCCTGCAGGTACATCTCTCTCAGAATGCCCGATTTACGGCAGCTACATCGAATAAACCAGTGGGGGGTGGGAGACATTGCAGCAAAAACAGAGTTATGTAGGTGTAATCATTGGGCAAAAATGTACATCACTTTTCTCCTCCATAACCCATACTTTCCACTAGCCCCAGCCCAATTTTGCAACATAACCCAAAATGTTTTCTTTCTGGACCCTTTGCCTAATAAGTCCATTTTGATGCATAAAACATGGAATCTAGCCACTCCAAATTTTGAGGCGGGGTTTCTGTCACCCAGTTAGGACAGATTTCTCTTCTAGCCAATAGAATTGCATAAAACAACAAGTCTCTAGCAATTCCTACCACTCCTTCCATTTCTCCAGAAATGATCAATGAAAGGCTTACCTTTATTTGTACCCCCAAAATACCTGAAACTGTCCTTTCTACTTCATCACAAAACCTCCTGACTTCTGGGCATTGATGGAACATATGGGCACTCGTCGCCTTTTCAAGACCACACTTTGCGCATACCGTCGGTCTTCCCTTTCCCATCTTTGACAACTTCTCAGGTGTAATACATACCCTGTGGAGCGAAAAGAGGTGGTTTAAAAACAAAAGCAGGCTTGACAATGTGCGCATCGATACTTGCCACGTATATTATAAATCGCCCCTATGCAAGCATCTTCCCCACAAATCCTCTGCCAGGGTGAAGTCTCCATCCATGGTGTCTTGTAGTTCATAGTCCCAGAATGAGACTTCTTTCTTTGCTGGGGGTTTTCAAACAAGATGCTCTTCCGAGTCATTTCTAATACCCAAGGGCAGCTTCATACTCTGAACCGCTGAAGGCTTGTCTGAGATCAATAGGGGTGTCTGAGGTGGACGTGCCATGGTGGAGCCCTTCATCTGCAGACAGATTTCCCATTGGAGGACAAAGTCCTTGGTCTGATTTGTAAGACCAGGCCACCAGTAGTGATGCTTCAGTAGTGAAACTGTAGCAGTGACCCCTATGTGTGCTGACCCCTATGTGTGCTGACCCCAGATCCTCATGTGCAGCTAGTATTAAACCCAATCTATGATCAGTGTTTGGTATTACTCTATCCCCCACTCCTGGAATCTGAGCATACATAATGTTTTGTGCATCTAACTTGTAGGAGTACTTGAGTAGAAATCCTTTAAGCAGGTGGGTGTCGTTGCACGTGGCATTGATGGCTACCATGATGTCTCTGTCTTTTCTCGTACTTGAATGAGTGATTGCAGCAATGGCAGCAGTGTGAACTGTCACCTTAGTGGCCTCATTGGCCATGGAATTCCCTTGAATATGTAAGCCAACATGCTGATGATTCAATGTATGGATAACATGAGCCAGTGACAATTACTTTTTCAGCTTTGCCACCTGCTCCCAAAGCATCTTGCGCTTGATTGTGCAACCCTTAGAATCTTGAAATCCATTTTAGCCCCAGTAGTGAAGATATTCATTATAGGACTGGACACAGTAGTATGAATCACACACTATAAGTGTGGGGAATATGTGATCTATATTTTGTAATGCCATTATCATGACTTTAAGCTCTGCCAACTGCGCTGTACAGTCCCCTAGGGACTGTGTGTGTGTTTTTTCAGGACCGAACTTTCTATCATGCATGCACCCCTTTACAGTTGCACATGCCGTGGAATATTGGCGCCATGTCCCTACGCCAGGCTGAGCAGATCCATTGGCATAAATGATGTATTCATATCGATCTAGAGGCATTATTTCATTCGGCAGGGGATACTCTTGTTTGCACTGCAGAAATGCGTGTGTTTGTGTCAAGAATTCCTGTCATGCGAGGGGAGGAAAACTGTAACCAGCGTAAACGGACTACATCTCCCAGGATGCTTAGCGGTTGAGAGGTTATGTAAACAGGAGAGCTGTTACATAACTCAAGGAAAACACGCCCTTATGTAAACAGGAGAGCTGTTACATAACTCAAGGGAAAACACGCCCTTATGTAAACAGGAGAGCTGTTACATAACTCAAGGGAAAACACGCCCTTATGTAAACAGGAGAGCTGTTACATAACTCAAGGAAAACACGCCCTATAAAGGGAGGAACCGGGAGGTACAAGGCTGTCGGATATTGTGTTTACACCGACGTACCTGCTTCGTGAAGAGCAGTGTTCCGGAGTGGTGCTCCAGTAAGGCAAGAACGGAGGTAGGTCGAGTCGTTACTCCCTGGGCCGTGTCTTGCCCCATCGTCACCTGTGAAGGACCCGGAAGCTCTACCGGCCAACCATTGAGCTTCGCTTTTTGACTCGGCTGAGTCAAAGCGCAGTGGCGCTTTTGTTGGTTGGAGTCGTAACTCCCAGCCCGACCAGAGATACAGGGACTGCCAGCTGTAACGCACACCAGGAGGTGTTTGCCGCGTTACAGACTCGGAAGTCCACAGGATCGATCGAGCGGCTGCTCTCGGTTCAGTCTTCTTGCTTTTGATTGGGGTATCGGTGACGCATCACCAGGAGGTGACTCCGCGTCCCGGTGCAGTCTGAGGAAGAGGTTGAGCGGCTGCTCCCTTCAGGTAGAGACCCCGGCTGGGTGTTTCCCTGACTCCTCGATTCTCCCAAACACTCGTCGTGCCCCTCACAGCCTACCGATTGGCATTGTCGGCCATTTCATTTCTGCCCTCTGTTGGCATACGCCGGGATCGGCGTATATGCAGAGGACAGTTAGGACCATCCGTGCTGTGGGCTGGTAACGTACTTAGCCTGGAGGATTCCAGTGGCTATAACTTTTGTTTATTCGTTGTATTGTTTTTGCCTTCATTAAAATAACTAACCCTTCACAAGTGGTTGCGTCCTCATTATCGTGTCTGTTAAACGATCCTGAGACGTTCAGGGCGTTACAAAATATCCGACCGTAATAACACTAACTGTCTCCCGGTCGATAACAGACATGGCAACACTTGATGATGTGCTGGCTGCTTTAGCGACCGTGCAAGTTGAAGTGGCCTGTTGCTAAACAGACGGCGCTCTTCCATCACGGGCTGTGCGATGAGCTCAAAGACGCCGTGGCTCATATTGACCCTCAACCCAAGACATGTGAGGGCCTTATCAACCTGGTATTACGGCTGGAACATAGGCTGAGTGAAAGAAAAGGGGATCATGGGAGAAAAGGAAAATCCCTTCCATCCTATGTGACGGTGGGAAGTCCTGAAACTTCCACCGCATCCAAGGGAGAACCCATGGACATCGGCGCAATACGAGCGAGCCTCACAGCCACGGAGAAAGAGTCACGCCGTAAACAAGGATTGTGCCTATATTGTGGCAAAAAAGGCCACTACGTACGTGAATGCCCTGCCAAACCGAAGACGTCACGTTATCGGGCCAACCGGTCGGTAACAGCCGTGGTGGACATACCGGCGGAAAACTAGAGGACTCCCAGACCAAAGAAGGGGCATCTCGGAGTCACTCATCCATCCCTTCACTCTCCAACTCGGTCACTAAGGGACACCGACACCTGTTTCTCACGGTGCACGTGGGAGTGCATGTAAATGTAAATGTAAATGTACAGGAATTTATATAGCGCAAATCACCAAGCGGTCTCTAAGCGCTTGCTTAGGGAACCCGTCCTGGTATCCCCCTGTGAGATAACCCGGCAGGGCATCCGCAAGGTGAAAGCCAGGCATCCCACCGCGAGGGGCCGTTGTGGAGATTAAGCAAGCTATTGCCCAGAGTTGCAGAGTGTGAACCCATGAATTGAGTATGCACCGGAGCGAGAATTGTCGAGGCCATGGACATTTTGGACTCAAGACCCAGCCGAGCCGGGAATTGAACCCTGGTCCCAGGCTGACCTCTGCTTCCAGGTCTGCCTCCTCTAACCAGTGAGCCACACTTCTCCACTGCATGACCAGTGGATACCCGTTGTGGCCATGGTGGATTCAGGGGCCACTGGCATGTTTATGGACCACAACGAGGCATGCAGGCTAGGGCTAGTGCTTCTTCCCAAAGCTGTACCCGAAGACGTCTATGCTGTAGACGGAAGGCGATTGGTGACGGGGCCCATCGGGCAGCACACGGGGGTCCTTCCGATGAGATATGGGAGGAACCATTTGGAACAAATCGATTTTAACATCATCCGAGCGCCCCAATATGGCGTCATATTGGGATTGCCGTGGCTACAGAAACACAACCCCTCTGTGGATTGGCCAACACATCGCGTCGAAATGACGTCACCGTATTGCATCCTGCATTGTGGAAAAAGAACGGAATCCCTTGACGCAGATGAGAGCGGGAGTCAGACGGTGGCTACAGCGGCAGAAAAAGATGTGGCTCTCCCCCAGGCTTATCACAGTTTTGAGGATGTATTTGATGAGGTGAAGGCGGAAGTGCTACCACCACATAGACAGTTTGACTGCCAGATCGACCTGGTGCCAGGGGCCAGCGTTCCCAGCGGCAGGCTGTATGCCCTGACGGAGCCTGAAAACGTGCATCTCCGGGGGTACCTGGATAAACTCCTCAAGCTAGGATTCATCCGCCCGTCCAAGTCTCCGGCCGCCTCGCCACTCTTCTTCATCCCGAAAGCTAATGGGGAGCTGAGAGCCTGTGTGGACTTTAGGGCATTGAATGCGATAACCATAAAGAATCGGTACCCCTTGCCTCTCATCAGTGTACTGCTGGAACAGGTCAAGAAAGCTCGTATCTACACCAAGTTGGATTTGAAAGGGGCATACCATCTGGTGCGCATGAGGGACGGAGACGAGTGGAAGACCGCCTTTAAGACCAGGTTCGGCCTTTTTGAGTACCTCGTCATGCCGTTCGGTCTGTGCAACGCCCCGGCAGCCTTTCAGTACTTTTTGAATGAGGTCTTCAGAGAGGAGTTGGATATCTACGTGGTCGTATATATCGACGACATCCTCATCTACTCGTCCAGTGTGGAGGAGCACGTACACCACGTCAAAGCTGTGCTCCAAAAGCTGAGGGAAAACAAGCTGTTTTGTAAACTCAGCAAGTGTGACTTCCACGTCACGTCCGTGGAATTCCTCGGAGTGATGCTGAGTCCAGAGGGACAGGAGATGGCAGAACGAAAGATCAAGGCGGTGAAAGAATGGCCGGTGCCCCAAAGCGTGAAGGACGTCCAAAGTTTCATTGGCTTCGCCAACTTTTACAGGCGGTTTATAGATGGATTTTCAGGATTGGTGGCCCCAATCACACAGCTACTGAGGAAGTCCAAGGAGTTTGTCTGGTCCCCTGAAGCGAACACAGCCTTTGAGGCCCTGAAAAGCGCCTTTGGTAAGGCGCCGGTGTTGGCTCACCCCGATCCGGATCTCCCCTACGTGGTGGAAGCGGACGCTTCGGATGTGGCGCTGGGGGCTATCTTGTCCCAACGCAACCACGACACAGGGGTGCTTCATCCCGTTGCGTACATGTCCCGCAAACTCAACGACGCCGAACGCAACTACCATATTGCGGAGAAGGAGCTTCTCGCAATCAAGGACGCCTTCACGGAATGGAGGCATTGGTTGATGGGGGCAAGACATGTGGTATCGGTGTACACGGACCATCGGAATCTACAGTTCATGACGGCCACAAGACACCTTTCTCCCAGGCAGCTGCGGTGGATGATCTTCTTTGCGGGGTTCAACTTCCGCATCACATATCGGCCGGGGACGGAAAACCGGAAGGCGGACGCCCTGTCCCGTCAATCTGCAGTTAAGGAACCATTGCCTGCGACCGAGCGTTCCATCATTTCCCCGAGGATGGTATTGGGGGTTATCCAACCGGATACTTTCCTGAGGGGAATAAAGAGAGGGATCAGGTCATTCGCATGGCGGAGGTGGCTCCTCAGTCACAGAGAATGGCAGCTGAAGGACGGGATACCCCTGAAGGGCAGGTGCCTGTTGATACCCACGCCTAGGCTAAGGAAACAAGCATTCATCTGGTGCCATGACTCTCCATGCGCAGGTCATTTGGGCTTTGAAAAAACGGTGGCTAGCATGGGACGGCATTTCTGGTGGCCAACCATGAGAGTGGATGTCAGGAGGTGGGGACAGGAGTGTCCTACGTGTGCTACCATGAAGGCCGACCATGGCCGAACCCAAGGGCTCTTACATCCACTTCCGACCCCGGATAGACCATGGGATAGCATATCACTGGACTTCGTGGTGGGCCTACCGGTAGACCAGGGGATGACGGCAATACTGGTGGTGGTGGATTACTTGACGAAAATGGGGCACTTCATCCCCTGCAAGAGAGTCCCTACGGCCGGGGAATTGGCGTCACTACTCCTAAAGAATGTGGTACGACTGCATGGATTACCTGGGGTGATCGTGTCGGACCGGGGGTCGCAGTTTACTGCGCAATTCTGGAAGACTTGGTGCACTGCGCTGCATGTTAAGACCGCCCTGTCCACCAGCTACCACCCTCAAACGGACGGCCAAACCGAGCGCCTGAACCAAACGCTCAAACAGTATCTGCGATGTTTTGTGGACCAGGGCAGGGAAGAATGGGTCGACTTGCTATGGGTTGCAGAGATAGCCTATAACAACGCCACTCACAGCTCCACACAGTCATCTCCGTTCTATAGCAACTATGGCCAACATCCCAGGTTCTTGCCATTTCTACATCCGTTCAGAGAGGACAGGATTCCCGCCACAGCGGACAGGGTGGCACACATAAAAGACACGTTGATGCGCTCAAGGGCTGTCCTAATAGAGGCCAAGAGACGATACAAGGCTGCGGCCGACAGGAAGAGAAGGCCCGGGCCACTGTACCGCACTGGAGACTACGTCTGGATATCCACAAGAAACATGAGGTTTCGAAAGAACAGTGTGTTCCATCCCAAGTACATGGGCCCCTATCGCATTACCAAGTGTATGGGTCCCGTGAACGTGAAGGTGTGCTTGCCCCAGTCATTGCGGATACACCCTGTCTTTCATGTATCATTGCTCAAACCAGCACCCTCCAAGCCGTCTGGGACACCTAGGCCGGTATGCGTGGAGTCGGAGGTGGAGTATGAAGTGTCGGGCATACGGGCGTCCAAATGGCGCAGGGGGAAGCTGTGGTACCTGGTTGCGTGGAAAGGCTATGGCCCGGAGGAGCAATCATGGGAACCGGCTGAAGGGGTTCATGCTCCGCGCTTGGTCTCCTTGTTCCATCGGCGTTTTCCTGCCAGCGCTGGACCCGTGGTGAGCCGCTGAGAGGGAGGATGTACTGTCAAGAATTCCTGTCATGCGAGGGGAGGAAAACGGTAACCAGCGTAAACGGACTACATCTCCCAGGATGCTTAGCGGTTGAGAGGTTATGTAAACAGGAGAGCTGTTACATAACTCAAGGAAAACACGCCCTTATGTAAACAGGAGAGCTGTTACATAACTCAAGGGAAAACACGCCCTTATGTAAACAGGAGAGCTGTTACATAACTCAAGGGAAAACACGCCCTTATGTAAACAGGAGAGCTGTTACATAACTCAAGGAAAACACGCCCTATAAAGGGAGGAACCAGGAGGTACAAGGCTGTCGGATATTGTGTTTACACCGACGTACCTGCTTCGTGAAGAGCAGTGTTCCGGAGTGGTGCTCCAGTAAGGCAAGAACGGAGGTAGGTCGAGTCGTTACTCCCTGGGCCGTGTCTTGCCCCATCGTCACCTGTGAAGGACCCGGAAGCTCTACCGGCCAACCATTGAGCTTCGCTTTTTGACTCGGCTGAGTCAAAGCGCAGTGGCGCTTTTGTTGGTTGGAGTCGTAACTCCCAGCCCGACCAGAGATACAGGGACTGCCAGCTGTAACGCACACCAGGAGGTGTTTGCCGCGTTACAGACTCGGAAGTCCACAGGATCGATCGAGCGGCTGCTCTCGGTTCAGTCTTCTTGCTTTTGATTGGGGTATCGGTGACGCATCACCAGGAGGTGACTCCGCGTCCCGGTGCAGTCTGAGGAAGAGGTTGAGCGGCTGCTCCCTTCAGGTAGAGACCCCGGCTGGGTGTTTCCCTGACTCCTCGATTCTCCCAAACACTCGTCGTGCCCCTCACAGCCTACCGATTGGCATTGTCGGCCATTTCATTTCTGCCCTCTGTTGGCATACGCCGGGATCGGCGTATATGCAGAGGACAGTTAGGACCATCCGTGCTGTGGGCTGGTAACGTACTTAGCCTGGAGGATTCCAGTGGCTATAACTTTTGTTTATTCGTTGTATTGTTTTTGCCTTCATTAAAATAACTAACCCTTCACAAGTGGTTGCGTCCTCATTATCGTGTCTGTTAAACGATCCTGAGACGTTCAGGGCGTTACAGTTTGTAGTGCAGAATCTAATCTGTAATCTACATCTGTTGCAGTGAGAGAGTTAGCCCTATGAATCCATCCTAGATGCAAGACTTCAGCATTTGTAGGAGGACATAATCACGCTATATACGGACGATATCTTACTCAATATGGCATCACCTAGCACTTCGAAATAATAGGGTCCTCCAAATCTTTACCAATTTCCGTCGGTACTTGGAATTCACTATAAACTGGTCCAAATCTGTGCTATACATCCTGCGTGGCCCCCAATCCAAACTTCCCCCGGGATGTACTGTAACAATAGCAGAAGAAACCTTCCGATATTTGGGAATCAATGTTTCCCATGACCCCGTTCAGTTTCATACCCTAAACCTGCTAACCCCCTTGAGAAGGTTACAGAAAGATGGTCACTGGAGAACACTTTCTCTGTCCTTACTACGTCGAGCCGCTCTCTTTAAGATGATGGCATTACCAAGTTTCCTATATGTCCTACAAAACGCTCCCTATACGGTCCCAGATGTTTACTTTGTCAAGATAGAAGCGGAAATCCGTACGTTGCTTTGGGACGGGAAGCTCCCACGAATAGCCACTAACAAACTGGTCAAGGGGTGGTCTGATGGTGGTATAGCACTTCCAGATATCCACATGTATTACTGGGCCAGTCAGCTTGGCGTAATTAATCAATGGATCTATGGCTCTCAATATGACCCAGCCTATCACATGGATAGAATGCTCATGAGCCCTAGAGGCCACAATCAGGCACTGTATACCAACCCACTGAAACAAATACTCACCGGCCCTACAGACCAAACGGTGGCACTATGGCACAAGCTCACTAGGAAATTGGGGTGGCATCAGAAGATAACTTAATCCACACCACTATGGGATGCGGAGTGTCTCTGGGTTTGAGCTGCTGCCTCGGGTTTGATAAATGGGACATAATCTGCATTTCGAGGGTTGGGGACCTGTGGTTAAAGGGCAACGTGAACCCTTTTGCCAAATTGCAAGAGGAATTCGAGATGGTTTACTCCGAGACATTCAGATACCTCTAGATCAGTCATGCCCTAAAATCAGCCATCCCGCAGGGTACGGTCCTTCCAGAGGCAACACCATTGAAGGGTAGACTCCGAAACAACCGTGTAGATTCTAAGCAGATCTCCCTGACGTATAAGAAACTACTTAACAATATTCCAGAACCTCCTCTGACCCTGCCGTAGAAAATTAAAAGACACGCAGACCCCGGTTGTAATAGACAATGTAGACAGGAAGGAACTTTCTATCACATAAGATGGGACTGCCCCGTTATCCAGGTATATTGGCAGGTTGTGGCGAGCCTGCTACAGACGATCTGTGGGACAGAACTCCAACACACACCACAACTATGTCTTTTGAATATATGGAGACACACAGACCTTAGTAGGAAGCAACAAATTTGGGTAACATTGGACTTTGCTATCGCAAGACAAACATAGCACGGAAAAGGGGAAAAGGGGACTCACCCACTCTGGCTGAATGGGAGAGGGATATGGATTGGTCAATGATTGTGGAAAAACACATTTATGAACAAAGAGGTTGCCCTAAAAAATGGACACAGATATGGAAAGGTTGGATCACGCACAGGGGCCAAATCTGTACCCTGGTTGGGCCCAGGTGTGGGATGTTCGGCAGGGTTTTGGAGGGGGGGGGGGGCAGAGAGTCGAGGATAAATGTTCCAATACAGTGACTGTGAGAGCCTTGCCGCTACTGTGTGTGTACAAAACCAATGTAATGCTATGCCGTTGTCTTTTTTTGCTAACATGTGATTGCTATTCACCGATAAAAAGAGATTTAAAAAAATACTTCAGCTTTTGGAATGCTTGCTTTAATAATGGCTTCTAAGGTCGATACTGGGGTAGCGACAATTATTCTCTTACCCTGAGCCTGTGCTCTCTCTCTACAGCAGTTTGTACCACCATGAGGATTTTCTCAGTAGATGCAAAACGCATTTCAGTGTTGGTGTACAAATGTGATTTGTATTCAGTGGGTACTGTATCACCTTCTTTGAAAATGATATGTGTTCACCAAGTTAGTTGTGTTTACATGTGTGTGCAAATGTTTGCAAACTATCATATCCGCTTGTACGGAACATAAAATGTTTGTATGTTCCTGTGTCCAATGGTTGTTTGAAAAATCAGGTCTGATTAAATTGTAGAACGGTTTTACTCGATCTGCGTAATCCAAAATGTATGTTCTGCCAAAATTTAGGAATCTCAAAATGGATTGTAATCTTTTCAGAGTCGTTGGAGCAGTGCGCATTTTTAAAAATATGCGCTGTCAGGCTTTTGCCTTCCCCTGACAACTCATATCCCAGAAATAGGACATTGAGGTTGGTAATTTTTCATTTCTTCAAATTACATTTGTAATCCTGGGGCCGAATTACAGATGTGGCGCATTTCTCTTCATTAAAAGTTGCACCCAGTGCAATGAAGCGAAATGCACCGTATTACCATGGATGCGCTGCCCCCAGGGCAGCTGCAAACTGGCAGCGCATTCATGTGAAAACTGGAGCAGCCACTGTGTTTTCATAGTGCAGGCAGCAACCCGCCTGCACATTTAAAAGTGATGTCTGGGGATTCCATAGGACCCCTGTGCCCCCTCCAGAGATCCAGAGAGCTGTTTTCAGGGAGGGCACTGACAGTGCACCTCCTGGGAGCTTTTTTGCCTCTGCGCCTGTAATATGGCGTGAGCGCAGCGGCAAAGGGATTCCCTCATTTGCATGGGGCACAACCCCATGCAAATGAGGAAATAGCCCCTGAAGATAGGGCCGGCTCTTTATGCGCACCAGCGCTATCGGTATTACAGATGGGGCCATACAAGCGTCTGCGGCCCCTTCTGTAAACTCAAAGTGCCCCTGGGGTGCGAAACGCGTGTGCAAATGCCTGTTGTGCCCCCGAGGTACTTACTTCAATACGGTCCAGTTGAGAAAACCCAAGGATTATGTGGTTCACTTTAGCCAAGTGTTCCATTAATTTATCGTCCACCAGATAGATGTCATCTACATAGGACAATGCCTCCTCATCAAAATTTTGAAGTAACTCTATTACTCTGGCTGAAAATAACCCTGGGCTGTTCTTATACCCTAGAGGTAAATGGCAAAATTTACAGTGGGAACCTAGCGCTGAAAATGCTGTCAAATATCTGCTTTCAGGCGCTATAATCTGGCAGAAAAATCCATTTGAGATATCTAGTGTTGTTTTCCAATTCTTCCGCACAATGTTATTCATTAGTGCGGCACGGTGCATTTTGTACTGCAAATGTGCGTGTGGAAGTGTTCAAATGTCCGTAGTCATAGACTAGACAGTATGAATTATCCTGTTTCGTTACACAACACAAGGGATTATTCATTGTTTGGGTGCAATTTTCTATTACATCCTGGTATTCAAGTTGTTGTTCTAGATTTCCGTAACTTGTTTGTTAGCTTCATGTTTTATTGGTACTGGCTGTGGGGTTGAGGAGTTGATTTTAATGGGATCTCCTGATGAGGTGACTCATCTTCCAACCCAACATGATTTCAGTAAAGTGATGTAGCTAGTGCTAACGTCCACTCCTGCGCATATGAAAGTTTTACTGATTCTGGGACGAGGTCAGAGAAAGTAGGTAATATTCCAGTTTCTCCCAGTGGGCTCTCCATTATGAACTCCGGTGGCCAATTCTTTTCAGCCAAAAGAATGTTGTAACCGTATGTCAAGTTCTCCCAAAAGAGAGCATTTGATGTTTCTGCGTATGTCCCCTCCACTTTAAGCATTATTTTGTATAAATGACTTGGGACACTATCCCTCATATCGGGTGTTTCCACTATGATGTGCTCATTCATCACTACTACCACCAGATAATCCATCAGGTTCCGACGAGCTTTTGTGACTTCTGCGTGCTGTTCAGCATCATCACTGCCTATTCCCCGTTCCGAAGCAGAGTCCTAAAAGTCTGAGCATGTCTTATTTGAATCCCTGCTACCTTCTTTTTTTTTAATTGAGGTTTTGAGTCTTTTGTATGTCCTCTTTAAGGATGTAATCTGAAGTGCAATGCGTTTCCCTTTTCTGCTTCATGTGCTCTTCTGATCTGTACTCGGACCGTCCCCCTCTCTCCTAACGTGTATCGGTCGAATTCTGAAAGGAACGAGAGGAATGTGTATCAGTATCCTGATACCTGTCAGGCTTTCTAATATGATCGCATTTTTTTAAATTATATTTTTTGTCAGTGGTTTCCTGCTGAGGAGTGCAATCCTGTGGTTGTGTTTTATTTTGTTTATTATTTTTTTGTTTGTCTCCTTTCTTTTTGGAAGAATCGGGTGCTTGCTTAGAGTTACCCTTCTCAGAACCACTCTTAACCTGTGGTTTTCCAGATCTGGCTCCCAGATTATCTCTTCCTAGCGTAACATAGGTTTCTTCTATAATTCTAGGCAATTCCCGCTCCTGCTGTGCAGGAGTGAACTACTTCAGGCATTGATGTATCGCCAATGCTGCTGCTTCCCCTTTTATGTTACTTAACATAATGACTGATACCGCCACAGAATTGCCCATCAATTTCCTGCCCAAATCCAGGACAGGTCCTGCCCCGTACTCATTCTGTACTTGTTTCAGTGCCTCAGGTAAAACTGCTATCGAAGGGGTACCATGAGTTCTGGGGTAGACTGAACCCCAAGTGGCACAATCTTCCACTGAGGGAGCCATTACCATTGGCAAGCAAATGTCTAATATTCTCTGTTTGTCCTGCGGTCCCGTATGAGAAAAAAATGCTTTAAGTTGACTTGTTTTCTATGCTATCCTGAATGGAATTTGCTCCCGACTGGTGGAAACCTTTCCCGTAACGGCATTCAGTGTTTGAGGGCTGATATCCATAGCAGCCAATTGTGGTTGTGCAGCCTGAGCCATCCGCGCAGGGTAAACTGTTAGTGTTCTAATATTGTACTGCGTGAGGTTTCTGTACATTTTTACCAGACCCTTGTATAGTTTTGTTATTTCTGCTGCATTTAAGTTATTCATATTAGGATGTGGTGTATAAGCAGCTATGACAGGCAGGCCAAGTCGCTCCTACTTTACTGAGCGGACCGAGCCTCACATTTTCTACGGTATGAAGGAGGGCGCCTTTAAACCAATTGATATGTTCTTGGTAATGTTAACAGAATTTCTTTTTCCATGTATGGAAAATATTCCTCTGGTGGTTCATCTTCATTGTATGTGTGAAACAATTTTGTGCAAGCATCCGCAGGTGGGAATTTAACCCAAGAGTAGAATACCTCTGTTCTGAATGCTTCATGTGCCTCGCCCACGAAGGTAACATCAACACCCGTTGCCGGGAGGCCGTAATGTAATAATTTCAGAGTAACTGCATGTCTGCAATTTTCTGTAATATTTAATCTAACTTTTTGTACTTCATCCTCTCCACCAGCTTCTACATTTACGGACACAGAATTGAAGATAGTGGAATTTTAGTATATGCATTTATGTAGATAGGGTTAGCACCTAGCTTTTTATCCTACAAGCTTGAATAACCTACAGCCAATACATAGGGTATACCTACTCAGCTGAAGCGGATTTTCCCTTCCCACCACATACCTCTCCAGTTTGATGAAGTCTCAGCATGCAGGGACCCTCGGTGTCGGCTGAAGTGCCTCCTCCGATAATCTATCGGGATGCTCATTATTTATAATAGAAAGCAGCCTTGCGATGTACATTGTAGATTAGCGTTGTTATGGATATGTAGATAGCTCTCGGGCCCTGTGGCTGAAGATAGAATGACACTTGTACATAGTGCGTAAAGAGGACTTTTACATGATGGTCGAGGCATCGTGATAATGTTGTGCAAAGTTAGATGTGTAAACAAAGTAGTTTCAGAGAAACGAATCCGATATTGTCGTGTATGCAAATATGTGCAAAAATTCATGGCAGAAATGTTATTATGAAAAAGAGGACTTTGTAAGAAATGAGCAGCTTCGCTACATGGGCCTAACCCGGGAACATAAGAGTTTGCCCATGACATTCTGATGTAGAACTCAATAAGGTTGTCCTTGATATTCTGCTGTACAACTCAGTGGTCATATTGTCTTACACTGTATCTGGGTTTAACCCGCACCCACTCCCTTGAGCTAAGCATTGACTGCTCATCTGTGCCACCATGACTGCTCGTCCATGCCACCACGACTGTTCATCTGCGCCACCACGACTGTTCGTCTGGGCCACCACGACTGCTCGTCTGCACCCCACAACTGCTTGTCTGCGCCCCACGACTGCTCATCAGCGCCACCACGACTGCTTGTCTGCACCACCATAACTGCTCTGCTGTGCCGCCATGACTGCTTGTCTGCGCCACCACGACTGCTGGACTGCACCACCACGACTGTTTATCTGCGCCACCACGACTGTTTATCTGCGCCACCACGACTGCTCGTCCGTGCCACCATGACTGCTTGTCCGTTCCACCATGACTGCTCATCTGAGCCACCACGACTGCTCATCCGCGCCACCAGGACTGCTCGTCTGTGCCACCACGACTGCTTGTCCGTGCCACCACGACTGCTCGTCCTTGCTACCATGACTGCTTGTCCGTTCCTACCATGACTGCTCGTCCGTGCCACCAGGACTGCTCGTCCGTGCCACCAGGACTGCTCGTACGTGCCACCACGACTGCTCATACGTGCCACCATGACTGCTGGTCTGTGCCACCATGACTGCTGGTCTGCGCCACCACGATTGCTCATCCGCGCCACCACGACTGCTCGTCTGCGCCACCACGACTGCTCCTCTGCGCCACCACGACTGCTTGTCTGCGCCACCACGACTGCTCGTTTGCGCCGCCACCATGAATGCTCGTCTGCCCTACCACTATGACTGCTTGTCAACATCACCATGACTGCTCATCCCCGCCACCATGACTGCTTGTCTGCGCCACACATTGGACCATTAAAGCACATTGGGACGATGCATGGTTGGGAAAGTGAAGTAGGAGGGATTCATAGCGTAGTTCTTTCAGCAGGATCAGAGCAGATGCAAGAGATAGACACCACCACTGAAGTCGCCAATTTGTCAGGGAAACCATGTTGATTTCCTCAAAACCGGCGTCCGTACTAGGCCTGTGCTAAGATTTCGTTCCGCTCGCGGAAATTGCAATAATTTGACATTTTCGCGTTCCGCGGAGAGCGCGAAAATGTCAAAATTTCCGCAATCCGCATTTTACCGGAAATTTTTTGCTTGCTCGCGCTGTAAAATAGTACAGCGTGCGCGCGATCGCCTTACCTGAATCTCCGCGTTCGCTGACAAGTTTTCCCGATCCGGTCACGTTCTCCACGAGATGTTGGATTGTTGGTAGCCATTTGCGCTGTCTCGCAACAGTTCGCGCCCGCAGTAACGTCATTCGTTGCGTGATCACGTCTTTCACGTCTTTCTTCTCGCGATCATGCACTGCGAGACAAGTGAAAACAAGATGGCCGCGCCCGCGAGCAACCGCATGGGTAAGTTGGCGAGCCGCGACCACGCAGAAAATACCGCGAACGGGCGGGAAAAAAACTTCCGCATCTTCGCGATATTTCCGTGTGTTTGCAGAGATTTTTAACATTTTCGCGATAATTTGCGAAAGTGAATTTTGCAAATTCCGCCCACGCCTAGTCCGTACCCAAAAAAAAGCAAAACAATTAGGAAAAAGGCGTGCAAATTATTCCACTTAAGTCAGAAACATGCTAAAAATCCTTCCCCTAGCAATTGGCACACTCTATCTAGAATCTATTAACACTACAGCTCTGCCCTCACCTTTCGAAAGCCCCTCTGGACCCCTTCAAACATCAGTCCTTCAATGAGTGGTCTTCTTCAGGCCAATCCAGGTGAGCTCACACATGATGCTCTGCCTCGCCATCTGAGTCCTGCATCAAATTCACATCTTGATGCTCAATAATCCAGCGAGATGAGCCAGAGCACACAGAGTATGCGGAGGGCAGCCGAGAGTGGCGCACTAGTAACCAGACTCAGAGCACACAGAGTATGAAGAGAGCAGCCGAAAGAGGCGCACTAGTAACCAGACTCAGAGCACACAGAGTATGCGGAGGGCAGCCGTGAGTGGCGCACTAGTAACCAGACTCAGAGCACACAAAGTATGTGGACGGCAGCCGAGAGAGGCGCACTAGTAACCAGACTCAGAGCACACAGAGTATGTGGACGGCAGTTGAGAGAGGCGCACTAGTAACCAGACTCAGAGCACACAGAGTATGCGGAGGGCAGCCGTGAGTGGCGCACTAGTAACCAGACTCAGAGCACACAGAGTACGCGGAGGGCAGCCGAGAGAGGCGCACTAGTAACCAGACTCAGAGCACACAGAGTATGTGGACGGCAGCCGAGAGAGGCGCACTAGTAACCAGACTCAGAGCACACAGACTATGAAAAGAGCAGCCTAAAGAGGCGCAGTAGTAACCAGACTCAGAGCAAACATAGTATGCGGAGGGAAGCCGAGAGTGGCGCACTAGTAACCAGACTCAGAGCACACAGAGTACGCGGAGGGCAGCCGTGAGTGGCTCACTAGTAACCAGACTCAGAGCACACAGAGTATGTGGACGGCAGCCGAGAGTGGCGCACTAGTAACCAGACTCAGACCACACAGAGTATGTGGACGGCAGCCGAGAGAGGCGCACTAGTAACCAGACTCAGAGTACGCGAAGGGCAGCCGAGAGTGGCGCACTAGTAACCAGACTCAGAGCACACAGAGTACGCGGAGGGCAGCCGAGAGAGGCGCACTAGTAACCAGACTCAGAGCACACAGAGTATGAAAAGAGCAGCCTAAAGAGGCGCAGTAGTAACCAGACTCAGAGCAAACATAGTATGCGGAGGGCAGCCGTGAGTGGCGCACTAGTAACCAGACTCAGAGCACACAGAGTATGAAAAGGGCAGCCTAAAGAGGCGCACTAGTAACCAGACTCAGAGCACATATAGTATGCGGACGGCAGCCGAGAGAGGCGCACTAGTAACCAGACTCAGAGCACACAGAGTATGTGGAGGGCAGCCGTGAGTGGCGCACTAGTAACCAGACTCAGAGTACGAGAAGGGCAGCTGAGAGAGGCGCACTAGTAACCAGACTCAGAGCACACAGAGTATGCGGAGGGCAGCCGTGAGTGGCGCACTAGTAACCAGACTCAGAGTACGAGAAGGGCAGCTGAGAGAGGCGCACTAGTAACCAGACTCAGAGCACACAGAGTATGCGGAGGGCAGCCGAGAGAGGGGCACTAGTAACCAGACTCAGAGCACACAGAGTACGAGAAGGGCAGCCGAGAGAGGCGCACGAGTAACCAGTCCCAGAGCACACAGAGTACGAGGAGGGCAGCCGAGAGAGGCACACTACTAACCGTGAATGTTGTACATTGCTCTTTTGCAGCGGGGTGACCCAGATTATTCCAAGGAGACCACAGGAAGGGAAAGGAAGACGGATTTAAAGAGAGGTAGTTCAGATGAGAAGGTCTTTTCCTTGAGCCCAGCGATGGAGACGACAAAACGGGTAAAGTCATTTAATACTATTCCCTTCTTTAATTTTTAAGGCCTTTTAGACTGCTGGCCTGTAAACCCAAATAGACGTCACAGCTCTAGGGTGCCACTGTGTCTGGGCACCTACTATTAAAAAGTGTGAACTTCTCAGTTAGATTCACAGTCAAGGGACGAGGGCCTCCCTGGCGTATCTGTCTCTGCATAGGGGCCAGAGCCATCCTCTTGCATGTGTAAAGCCGTTTCTGATGGAGCCAGGCTGAGCGGGTGAGGATTTCCCTTCAGTGCAGACTGACACACATCAGACCTGCTCATGGTGGTCTTCATGCCTTCTTAGTGGGAATCCAGTGTGGTCCTAGAGTGAGTTTATAAGTATGGGCCTAAAAATGTACTGTGCCAGCCCTTATATTATGGGACTTGAAATACTTTGATGATTAAGAATGTAGCAGGAGATGTGGTTCAAATACTTTTTCTTTTCAAGGAGGTTTCCTTAGGGAACGGTGCCTGAGTTCAAACTGCATTTTTTAAGTGATCCTATAAATTTGCAAAGTGATTCTAACAGGGAACCAATTTGTTTTGCAAAAAAGGTTTTTGAACTCCGGAAATAAGGGGCGCATGAGCAATCCCCTTCACAAGTTATGCATTGACCACTCACGACCCTCTCTGTAAGAGAAGCAAACAACAACACATCACATAAGGAAGTTCCCCAATGTGAGCAGACGTGCAGTGCACATGAAAATGAAGCTGAGGCCACAGTACAACACATAAACAGCATGATTTAACTCACAGAAACAGCTTATGGAATATTCTGCACACAGGTAGTAGGGCAAAGAGTTCACTCTTTATTTTGCCCAAAAGATTTTGGTGCTGGATACCATCTTAGATCCAGAATTCCGGTCCTCGGGTATCCCGGCACCAAACTCTGCCAAACTCATAATGAGGGCCATTGTGGGATTAACTGCATCAGCAGGCAATCAGCAGGCCACCGGCAGGCAATCAGCAGGCCACCGGCAAGCAATCAGAAGGTCACCAACAGGCAATCAGCAGGCCACCGGCAGGCAATCAGCAGGCCACCGGCTGGCAATCAGCAGGCCACCGGCTGGCAATCAGCAGGCCACCGGCTGGCAATCAGCAGGCCACCGGCAGGCAATCAGAAGGCCACCGGCAGGCAATCAGCAGGCCACCGGCAGGCAATCAGCAGGCCACCAACAGGCAATCAGCAGGCCACCGGCAGGCAATCAGCAGGCCACTGGCAGGCAATCAGCAGGCCACCGGCAGGCAATCAGAAGGTCACCAACAGGCAATCAGAAGATCACCAACCGGTAATCAGCAGGCCACCGGCAGGCAATCAGCAGGCCACCGGCAGGCAATTAGAAGGTCACCAACAGGCAATCGCAAGGCAATCAGCAGGCCACCGGCAGGTAATCAGCAGGCCACTGGCCGACAGTCAGCAGCCACCGGCAGGCAATCAGCAGGCCACCGGCAGGCAATCAGCAGGCCACCGGCAGGCAATCAGCAGGCAGTCAGCAGGCCACCGGCAGGCAGTCAGCAGGCCACCGGCAGGCAATCAGCAGGCCTCAAGCTGCTTCTTCGTACACATTTCTTGCTTCTGGTTGATTACGGGACCAACAAATGTAGGTTAATGAGCCAACTGCTTGAAGGGATCATCCCTCTCAGGGGACTCATGCAACACCATCTGCTGTCAGCTACTTCCCTACCAATGTTTCTGCTGGTGGAGGAACGTGGGTGCCCAGATTGTAGCCTACTCTTCCAGAGCCAGGATACCCTCCCGGGTGATAATGCGGTTTACAGACTCACATAACGGAGCAGCACATACATGGCCAGGTTCAAACCCCCCCATGAAGAGCTCAGGTTCAAATCCCCAATAAAGAGCTCAGGTTCAAGCCCCCCAATGAAGAGCTCAGGTTCAAGCCCCCCCATGAAGAGCTCAGGTTCAAGCCCCCCCATGAAGAGCTCGGTTTCAAGCCCCCCAATAAAGAGCTCAGGTTCAAGCCCCCCCATGAAGAGCTCAGGTTCAAGCCCCCCAATGAAGAGCTCAGGTTCAAGCCCCCCCCCATGAAGAGCTCAGGTATAAGCCACCCATGAAGAGCTCAGGTTCAAACCCCCATGAAGAGCTCAGGTTCAAGCCCCCAATGAAGAGCTCAGGTTCAAGCCCCTCCCCATGAAGAGCTCAGGGTCAAGCCCCCCAATGAAGAGCTCGGTTTCAAGCCTCCCCATGAAGAGCTCAGGTACAAGCCACCCATGAAGAGCTCAGGTTCAAACCCCCATGAAGAGCTCAGGTTCAAGCCCCCAATGAAGAGCTCAGGTTAAAGCCCTTCCCCTGAAGAGCTCAGGTTCAAGCCTTCCCCATGAAGAGCTCAGGTTCAAGCCCCCCAATGAAAAGCTCAGGTTCAAGCCCCCCCTAAAGAGCTCAGGTTCAAGCCCCCCAATAAAGAGCTCAGTTTCAAGTCCCCCCTGAAGCGCTCAGGTTCAAGCCCATCATGAAGAGCTCAGGTTCAAGCCCCCCAATGACGAGCTGAGGTTCAAGCCCCCCCATGAAGAGCTCAGGTTCAAGACCCCCTCATGAAGAGCTCAGGTTCAAGCCCCCCCTAAAGAGCTCCAGTCCAAGCCCCCCCATAGAAGAGCTCAGGTTCAAGCCCCCCCATAGAAGAGCTCAGGTTCAAGCCCCCCACATGAAGAGCTCAGGTTCAAACCCCCCAATGAAGAGTTGAGGTTCAAGCCCCCCAATGAAGAGCTCAGGTTTAAGCCCCCCCATGAAGAGCTCAGGTTCAACCCCCCCATGGAGAACTCGGGTTCAAGCCTCCCCATTAAGAGCTAAGGTTCAAGCCCCCTGCATGAGGAGATCAGGTACAGGCCCCCAATGAAGAGCCCAGGTTCAAGCCCCCCCCATAAAGAGCTCAGGTTCAAGCCCCCCAATGAAGAGCTCAGGTTCAAGCCCCCCAATGAAGAGCTCAGGTTCAAGCCCCCCCATGAAGAGCTCAGGTTCAAGCCCCCATGAAGAGCTCAGGTTCAACCCCCCATAGAGAACTCAGGTTCCAACCCCCCCATGAAGAGCTCAGGTTCAAGCCCCCCCCCCGAAGAGCTCAGGTTCAAGCCCCCCCCATGAGGAGCTCAGGTACAAGCACCCCATGAAGAGCTCAGGTTCAAGCCCCCCCATAAATAGCTCAGGTTGAAGCCCCCCCAATGAAGAGCTCAGGTTCAAGCCCCCCTGAAGAGCTCGGGTTCAAGCCCCCCAAAGAAGAGCTCAGGTTCAACCCCCCCCATAAAGAGCTCAGGTTCAAGCCCCCTAATGAAGAGCTCAGGTTCAACCCCCCCCCCATAAAGAGCTCAGGTTCAAGCCCCCCAATGAAGAGCTCAGGCTCAAGCCCCCCAATGAAGAGCTCAGGTTCAAGCCCCCCATAAGGAGCTCAGGTTCAAGCCCCCCCATGAAGAGCTCAGGTTCAAACCCCCCCATAAAGAGCTCAGGTTCAAGCCCCCTAATGAAGAGCTCAGGTTCAAGCCTCCCCCATGAAGAGCTCAGGTTCAAGCCCTCCATCCCTGAAGAGCTCAGGTTCAAGCCCCCCCCCCCCCCATGAAGAGCTCAGGTTCAAACCCTTCCATGAAGAGCTCAGGTTCAAGCCCCCTAATGAAGAGCTCAGGTTCAAGCCTTCCCCATGAAGAGCTCAGGTTCAAGCCCTCCATCCCTGAAGAGCTCAGGTTCAAGCCCCCCCCCCCCATGAAGAGCTCAGGTTCAAACGCCTCCATGAAGAGGTCAGGTTCAAGCCCCCCACCCCCCTTTGAAGAGGCCAGGTTCAATCTCACCCCCATTTCAATGGCATTTCCATAGCGTTTCTTTGTATTAAAGTTACATAATGGCTGCCAAGCTGAGAAGCAATGTATTGGCCACTTTGGAGCTGTAAAATAATGATATTCCATAATACCAATCCAAGAGAAGCATTCAGCATGCATCATTCTGGTGCAATCTGTAGCATTGGATCATACAGATCCAAGATGGCTGACATGACGCTTCAAAATATGGCGGCCATCTTGTAAGGGAGAAGAATGATAAACTGTGGACAATATATTGCAAGGTGTCTGCCAAGTTTAGCAGCAGTGGCCGCACAAGATGCAAAGCATGGTAGTTGAAACAGCAAGCAAGCAGCAAGCAAGCAGCTAAGTGCTACTCTCTGAGGAGTTACTACGTACTTTACAAAAAAAGTAAAATAATGAATGAAACTAAACAAGGACTACCAAAGGAGAAATGGAAAAGTGAAGGACCAACTCACCATCCCAGGCAAAGTGCCATCCCTTACCGTGCAATAGAACCAATGACTGAAGCAGGCTGCCCCATTGCCCCATGCTGTGTGTTGTTATGGGCTGAAGCATGAAGTGAATGACAGTCGAAGAGACCAGTGGCATAAGATGGCCGACCTAAAGCCCCTCTATGTATGTATATGAATCCACGTGTATATATTTGTATGTATTTATTCTGTTATTGATTACAGAGCTGGTATACAGCTACCCCTGTAAGGCCTTCCTATGAAGACCTGGCAAGGCTATCACTATGCAAACCATGTACCCCCAGAGTTTGCCAAAAGGGGTAACGTGACACCAAGCTCTTTACCTACTATGAGGTTCCATGTAACAAAACACTGGTGCACAAAGTGTGATAACTTCCCATCCCTGAAGGCCTATTGCTTTTAATGTTTGCTTTTCATAATATGCATGTCCAGACCACTGCCATTTCTGTAACTTTTCAGTATGAAAAGATCAAACTTGTGGCATCTGACACAGCTTCCCAATCAACAAACTGGCCCGTAGCCCTTAAAATGAGCTTGTCGTGATGAGCATTCCAGGCCTGCTGTGAAGAGGATAAGCTTTCTCATAAGACAACCCTCTAATTACAAATATGTACGAAATTACAGTGGAGAAAACAGCATACAACCTGTTTTAAGACGCCTGTCGAGGATTATTACAGTGAAGACCTTTTACCTCCAGGGTTTGTCGGAGGGGATGGCGAACAGCAAACCCTTGTCTACAAAGGGAATCTGTGAGATTCCATGGAACAAAACACCTGTCTACAAGTTTTAACTTATTGTAATGAAAACCCACCCAAAAGCCTATGGATTCAACATGCGCCTTTCATAGCAGATCGATCCAGCAGACGGCTCGTGCCGGATCTTTTCATAGTAAACAGAGCAGGCTTCGAGCTTTGATTCAGTTGCTTAACACCATGACCAAAGCAGTCCTGCTGTGTGGAATGTGTGGTTCTCCATAAGGCACCAGGCCTAATTTAGAGTTTGGCGGAGAGGGTACCCCATAGCAAATGCAACGGATTACCCTGTCTGCCGAACCCTAGGTCCACCTGCCTCATTTAGAGGGGGTGCACCATCAATGAGCCCTCGTTGGCTCCATTGACGGAATACTTCCTCCGAAGGAACTGTTAGAGGAAGAACTCTACACTACCGGCCTGTTTTAGGATGCATGGTGTGAAGTCTTTTGTTTCCTTGTCTTAACTGCCAGAAAAAACCTAGCCGTCCGAAAGAGATGGGAAAAAAACAATAATGACCCCCACATGCTGAAATACAACTCCCAGGGTGTGGAGGCCAATCGTTTCCCGTTTGTTTTTGAAAAGCAAATAACTTTTGAAAAGTTTGACAGCCTCCCTTCATGGCTGATGGTACCATCTGTCAAACTTTTCCTACATTACATGAGCCTCTATGACAAAGTTCCTGGCGGACATCTCTGAAATGAGCGGGCGGAGGTCCAGCTGGATGGCAGAGGTATTCTCCTCCCTATCCCGATGGAGTAAACTCCAACCACCAAACTCTAAATCAGCCCTTTGTTCAATACAAGAACTCTTTGTCAGCTGAAGTAAACAAACTCTGGCCAATCAAAATCTGTACTCAGTAGAATCAATATTTGGGTGAAGCCAACCCACTCTCTCAGGAGTGCTTTGCAATATTCTGTACAGGTCAGAGTGGAGAGTCTTGATGGTTGAGAATATTGGCGGTTTCAGCTTGGTCAGTTGGGGAGAATAAAGCTGAAGAGAGGACCCCGGCCGTCTATGTGGCAGCCCGTTTTCCTGTATCTCAAAATAAAGCAAAGCCCTTATCTTACTCCGGTTTACTCTTCTCTCGGAGACTGCCGCATCCTTGTTGAGATGCGCGGAGCTGCCGCGGAGTCCACGCACCCCAAGATATTCGGGAACTGTTCTGCATCGGACGAGGGTGGTTGTTCACCACTGTCTTTCAGCACGAAGTGGATCCACTGTGGGTTCAAATGATGAGCATTGTGTGCAGTAGCGCTCACCTTGTCACACGGGATCTCTTCGAGCGGGTGTACATGTGTGCATCCAGTGTATGCATGGTCACAACCTGAGCTTAGCTGAAGAAACAAGCTTTGGCATTGCTGCCGTACGAGGGCTGTCGCGGATGGTCACGATGTGACTCACATTACCTGTGTGCATGCCAACAAGAGCGGGCCCATCAGTGCGGCACCAAGAGTCATGTGGTATCTTCGAATGAACCACAGCGCCCAGTCACACCTGCTTCCCCCCAACGCCCCCAGCACCTTGAGACACTCACGGGTGGTGAGTAGCTGCGCTTAACAAGCACTGATTGATTGATTGACGCATAGGCGTGACATAGCTGTGGGATATCGTCTGTATGACAGGATTAAGGAGAGATTTGCTGGCACACCGCAGGTACAGTTGTTTTAAAAAAAAAAACTTTGCTCAGTAAGGCACGCACTGTTTTCCTCTTCGTGTATCTTACCCAAAGGAGAAATCATTTGCGCGACATGCACACCAGAATAGAGATATTAGTTGCGGTGACACGCACACCATAATTGGCATACATCAGTCAGCGTGTCATACTAAAGTTTGGAGACACGCACACCAGAATTTAAATACAATATTTAGGGTATCACGTATAAAGAAAATACAAATTTCGGTGACACACACATCAGTTTTGACACATGCTCTGAGTTTAAAATTTTCAGAGAGACACGGAGACAGAGTCCAACCACAATGTGTTTTGCTACACGTCCACTTACGGTGGAATTAAAAGTGTGAGAGCGTGTCAGTACTGCTTCTAGGTTTTGAAAAGGTGACACACACTCTCGAAGTTGCATGGTGGCCTTATCTTGCACGCACACCTTGAAATTTGGAATTCATAAGACAATGTATTATAGACAAGTAGAGGTTTTACTTCAATAAGTTTGCATATTTTAAGTGTGTTCTACTTGTCCGTATATTCACCATGCCGTCTGTAAATCCACTTTCCTCTTTTCTGGAAGTGACTGGTGAACCGCCAATAAGATGGAAAGGTTGGTATGATGGTTTTGAGACTTACTTAGGTGCTATTGGGCATGTAGGTTCAGAGCTGGGAGAAAAATAAGTTTGTTGCTACATTTTCTAGGTTTTGAGGGTCGTTCCATATTCACGCATCTGCCTAAGATAGAATTGAATGAGGGGGAGTATATCAAAGCTGTAAGATAACTGAAAAAAAGATTTGACGTCCACCCTAGTTTGGTTGTGATGTGTAACAGGTTTTTCATGAAGAGACAACTTTGTGCCAGCACTGGGGAGGATGGGTGCTGAGTGACAATTTGAAAATGTTATTGACCGATTATCCATGACCAGTTTATCGGACACTCACAGATAGATCCATTCAGCAGAAGCTTTTGTCGTTAGGAAATTCTTCATTAGAATATACTCTGCCGATCGAAATATCTCAGTTTTTGGTAAAAGAAGTTAGATAATTGTTCAGAAAGTATCAATGTTGTGAAACATAGGGAAGTGAGGAGCACCGGGGAGAGTAAGGGCTCCAGAGAGGGTTCCAAACAGACCAGAAGTTTCTTTAATCGATCTCAATTCTACTGCAGGTGTGATCATTTGGTCCATTCCAATGGAGGAAAATTATGTCCTACAAGGAACATGGCTTGTAGGAATTGTGGGAAAATTGGCTATTTTGCCAAGGTATGCCAAGGTCAAAAAAGACAGAGTGAGAAGGTAGTAAATGTGGTGATGGATAAGTCAAATAAACAGGTGGATAAATACTTTAATAAAGTTTAAGATGATCTCAGGAATGTGATTCTGGTAGCTAGGGAAGATGATGTGGCCATGGATGACGTAGCCGCAGGGGACAGCTTTTGGTGCATTCGGAAGCCTGAATAACTGTGTTCACTCAGGAGTTTTAGAGGAGTTGTGGCCTGGAAGGGTGTTGGAGCCTCCCAACTGTGTCCCAGTATCTTATGAGGGAAGGAGAATTGGCCTGTCCAGATTTTTTGAGGATGTTATTATGTTTAGTGGAAGGAAAATGATTGGGAAAGTGGATGTAGCGATCAAGGGACTATGTGGTTTCACCAGGGTCGCTCCAAAATGGTGTTAAGACCGTGGACAAAAGATCAAGTGTCTGTTGGGGCTGAGGATAAGTCTAAAGTATTAAAGATCATGTTCCCGTCTTGAGAAAGTGCTTATGGTACTTCAAGAGAAGGTGTTCCTAAAATCGAAAGATGTGAGTTTTCCAAATCCAAAGTTGAATATTTGGGTCATTTGGTTTGACTTGGTGGAACCTTTTAATGTCCTACCTGCTCATTCATGTTTTGCTTTGGTGCTAATAGATTTCTATTCTAAATGGACGGAAATTAAGGTTGCGGCAGAACCCAATGCTAGAGCGGCCTTTGAATTTTTGAAGGATGTTTTCCTTCATGAGGGTTTTCTTCAGTTCCTTGTGTCAGGTAATGGTGTTCAATTTGTGACTGAAGAGGTCAAAGAGCTTTTGAGATCTGGAACGATTAGGCATCTTAAAACATCTTTATATCACCCCCAGGCCAATGGTCAAGTGGAGCGCTTGAATCGCGTTTTTGGGTCAGTGGGTAGGCTGGGCAGTTGCGAATAAGTGCATTGTGAGCAATGCGGAATGCAGTATGCTGTGTTTTTATCATACAAGCCCTCATTCTTCAACCCAGGTGTCACCGTTTGAACTTTTGAGAGAAAGAACTCCCTCAACTAAAGTTTGTTCTGGTCGGATGGGGAAATGAGTCATACAAGATTTGTGTGTGTTAGAGAATGTGCTACTGTAGTGAGGTCTAAGGTTGCCAAAGCAAAACGTAAACAGAAAGAGGCTTTTGGCAAGCTGAATGGTGTGCATAAAAAGTAGTTTAAAGTGGGCGATGTGGGTTGCATCAAAAAGGGAGTGTTTGTTATGAAAGGATAAGAAAAGTATGATCAGCCTGTGATCATTGATAAACGAATGGCAATGCGGTCAGAGTGAATGGTCGTCATTGGTGGAATGGGGAAGGAGTTGTGAAGTGTAAGGATGTGTCAAGACTCAGATGCTGTTACCAGAAGTAACCTGAGCACAAATCCCACCAGACCTAGTGCGGATGCACCAAAGGAAGTTCGTAGGAGGAATCGTGCTAGACGGTTATCCCTTCATTACAGATAGTTTATGTTTTTTGTGTGGTTTTGGCTTATATGTGGGAGATTATGGTATTCATTGGGTTGTTTGCTCTGTAAAGGGAAAAGTAATGTTATATCCTTTGCAGGCCGCTGACATTCTCCACTCTGGAATGTAATGAGGTCAGAGTGGAGAGTGTTGATGGTAGAGAATATTGACTGTTTCAACTTCCTCAGTTGTGGAGGATAAAGCAGAGGAGTGGACCCCGGCGAAATAAAGCAAAGTTCTTGCCTTACTCTGGCTCACTATCCCCTCGGAGTCTGCTACATGCATCCTTAAAGCTCTTCTTCTGTTGATCACATAGGGCCTGGCACCAGCTGTGCTGCCAAACCAAAATGTAAAAGGACAAGGGAAAAGTACGATTGCAAGAACAACGGGAGAATGAACCCCTTCGCCAGCGCTTATTACCGCTCAGGAGTTGGGATGTAAAGCGGATCGATGTCTTGCAGCACTCTGACCACTTGGAAGTGGGAAGTCCCCATAGAAAGCTGCCTCTAAGATCACAGGGACCTCGAACGGGTCCTCAGAATGGAGGTTGTAGTTGTGTCAAACAACTCCATTGCCCACATCTATCCAAATGGTGGACATGGCCTAAAGGCAGCAGTGCCGCTTACTCAGCAGGTGGAAACCGTGAACCTACAGCCCTCTGCATTACAGAAATGTGAGAAATGAGAGGGAACTTCAGGGGAACACAAATGTTGGGAACCACCAGCGAGTAGCAGAACCCAAATCTTTCTGACCAAAATATCAGAACAAGGTTGTGGGAATCAAGAGCATGGTAGCCATAAAGAAACCCCACAGGCTAATGGAAGGGCAGCACAAAACTGCCAAAATCTTGAGGTGAATTATTGAGTCAAAGGCTTGCATGCCTGTACTACATAATGGGCTGGTGCACCCTCTTTCTGCATCCCAGGACACTATAGCATTGTAGAAGGGACTGCAGAAGCTTGCGGGCCCCTTTTGTAATACAGATAGCGCTACCAGATTGGGTCGTTCCCTCAGTTGCATGGGGTTGTATCCACCTAATGAGGCACAGAAACAGATTTTTCCTCCCAAACACTCCCTGCAGGCGGGTGCAGTCACTCATTAGTAAGTTTCGCCTCCAAACAGAAATACCTGGTTTGTGTGAATCCATAAACCTTCTCCCTTGCGTGTTGTTGTTCTACAGATTGGTGATGGAGAGAAGCTATTTTCCCAAAACGCTGCCAAGGCACTGAATTTTCCACAAATCAGAGTGGAAGTAAACAGTTGGAAGAAAGAAGAGAAGCTACCCATCCTGTGTCCACAGATAGCTCCAAAGAAGAAGGAACGTAAGCAGGTGAGACAGGCAGCGCGTGCTCCAGAAGGCTTGAGTCTAGTCTTGAGGTCAGAATTTTGGGTCAGACAACATAAGAAGGGTATTTGTGTTGGAATAACAGTATGATTTTTCAATGGAGGAATGAATTTATGAATAAGTGAATAAAAGATAAATGGATGAGGGGCCTGTAAACAGCACATAACAAAGGTAACTCCTCGTGGCACTTTGTGCTTGAACTGGTGATGGGTAATCCGCTGGATGAGGGCAGTTTCGTGTTTCTTTCCTGTGCCAGGTCATACTGAGGAGTGCTTTCCATGGGCCCTGCTGTGGGTCAGCATGCCGCTACCTCCTCTTGCAGGTGAAGGCAACTCACCATCTGAACCACTGAGGGGGCTGGACTGACACCATCCAGACTGATTTTAGTTGACGGCCTGGACAGAGTGGTCTTCTGTGTAGAGCACTGATGACAAATGTAGGAGCCAGATGGTTAAATCACTTTACCTTGGATAACAGGGAAATGTCCCAGAAAGAAAGCACCGCTGTTCCTGTGGCACGCCTGGAACATACATGGAATATTTGCCTAATGTCACTGCATTCGCTCAACATTATGCTGAATACAAGCTACTCATATAGGTGAATAAGTGAACAAGAAGATGCTCTCAGTGCTTCTTACGGCTGTGTGTACAGAGGTCCCATCCGGTAATTGATGTCATGATACATCTCAAACACCCCAGCTGACGTTATCAACCAAAGGAACGATCAGAAATTCCTATGTCTACACTGGTGGGCCACTAAAACCCTGCTTAGTAAAATAAATGCTGTGGATAATTGCTAAATGTGCAATCAAAAAAAATAATCTTCAGTTTGGTGACTGTCGGAAAAGGGTTATTAGTTGAGGGGGGTGGAAGCCCTACTCAAGCAACAAACACAATCCTTGCCAGGGTGAGCCACAAAAGTCACTAAATTAATCTGTGCTTAATCCTTTGGTAGTTTTGCACAAAAGCAGTCAGGCTTAACTTAGAGGCAATGTGTTAAGTATTTATGCAGCACACAAACGTAATAAAGTGAAAGCGCAACACAAGAAACATCCCACACTAATGTAGTAAAAGTTAATAAATACAATTACACCAAAACAAATTATATCCTATCAGTGGAACTGGAGTTATGGTTTTTTAAAGTTGGAAGGGAAAATAGTGCCGAAAAGATCAAAGCATCAACCGAGGGTATCTAGTCACATGAGACCATAGTAAAGTGAAAAGATATGGCTGCCTGCGATGGAGCCCAGTTCTGGAACACAAGGTGGATTGGGCCTGTACTTGGCATAACTTCAGACTTAGAAAACAGTTTGAAGAAAAGTTCCTGAAAAGGTATAGTTCAGCGTGGCAAGGAAGCCAGCGGTATACGAGGAGGAGGCGTCATCGTCTGGGAACCGCTAGACAAAGTCGTTGTGAAGATTTCTACATTCAGACTTTTTTTGAAGTCGAAAATCTCCAGTGGGACCTAGATGCAGGTTGTAGCCAATGAGGGCTCCATGACGCCAGATACCTTTTCTGAGAGGTCCTGCTGAACACGATTTCAAATAGTGGGAGCTCCCGAGGTAGGCCAATCGGCAATGCACCTCAGGTGGATCGGAGGATTGGCGAGAAGGTAGTTCCCAGTCTTCTGTCAGTTCTTAAGCCACTTTTTGGTGAAAATCCTTTTAATTGCCAAACTCCTGGTTTGGCTAGAAAAGCATGTTTAGCACCACTGTCCAGGACTGGTTGGGAACTACCTGGGGTCAGGACTCACTCCAGGCAGAGGCCAGGTGCAGGGTGCAAGGTCTCTGGAGCTTGTTATGTCCCTGTAGCTCACACAGGAGGCCAACCAACTAGTCCTTGGAGTCAATCTGGTAGTCCTAGGATCAAACATCAAGGCATGCCACAAGGAGCAGGACAGTCCACTGAGGGTAAAAGGCAAGCTTCAAGCAACAGGGCAGTCCTCTGGTAGCAGCAGGGCAGTCCTTTGAGGTACAAAGCAGGCCTCAGCAGCATGACAATACTCTGAAGCGCAAGGGAGTCCTTCTGGGGGTCCTTTGCAGGCCCAGGAGTTTACTGAAGAGTTGGTCTGAGGGTCCAATATTTATACCTGGTACCATACTTTGAAGTGGGAGAAATCTCTAGGCTTCCCTCACAACTAGTTATGGAAAGTTCCTTTGTTCCCCTCCCAGGCTCCAAGTATTCTAGGGTGACAAAAGGCTGGTGTCAAGTTCCTTTGTGGGTGTGCTGGAGGTGGCCCTTTGAAATGTAAGTGGGGCAGAGAACAGCTCCGCTCCACCTATCCTGGCAGGAACCACTGGAGCCAGAGGAAATATTGGAGCAGAGGAACCATTGGAACCGGAGGAACCATTGGAGCCGGAGAAACCATTGGAGGCGGAGGAACCACTGGAGTCAGAGAAACCGTTGGAGCCAGAGGAAACATTGGAGACGAGGAACCATTGGAGCCGGAGTAACCATTGGAGGCGGAGGAACCACTGGAGTCAGAGAAACCGCTGGAGCCAGAGGAAACATTGGAGCCGAAGAACTGTTGCAGGGATTCTGCACATATACAGAACTACGCGCAAGAAACCAGGACCTCGGTGTACAGTGGTGTACCAACTGCCCACCTTAGTGCTCGTAATCCCTATCTGACTAGCTATAGTGTCTCATTCGTTCTCCGTACTACAGCTAAGTTACCAATAATTAGACATCCTAGAACATGCAATTCAGACTCTCTCAGTAATCGCGGGAGCAGAACACTCTTTCGCCAACTCACTTATACTTGTCCACAACATAAGTAATCAGGGACACAGTATAGTTTAAAATTAGGTTTTCCTGTTTTCAGTTTCTATTTTTGGTAAATTCTGGTGGGGTTTTTTCAGTTTTTCCAATATCTTAAATAAACGGTGGTTATCAGTGGATACACATTTTTGTGCCATTAAAAAACAACAGAAACAGTGTTTTTCAGGTGTTTATGGAGTGTTTTGCTTTTAATTATTGCTTGCTTTCTGCACTGATAATGCATGTGTAAAGATTGTGTGTATACAAGGTCCAAACACATTTTTACAAATCAAACTTATTGTAGTACACCATACAATACTTCTTTAGTGAGTCTCTGGTCATGCGTGCTCGCTCTTTCCATCCTATGTAAACATTTATCTGTGAAAAGGTCCTCTTAACATCAGCACTTGAGATGGGCAACACCAAACAGCCAGTATACAATTTGCTAACTCTGCCCAATGACATAGCTTTCCATGCAGATACTGGTGCACGTGAAGATTGTGATTCTCTAGGACACGTTCTGCAGCATATGCTTTGAATTGGGGACCTATGCCCTCAGTTATTGAAGCGGTCAAAAATAAAGCAGTACTTTTCTAAAACTTGTGCGGAGTACCTCATTGAGGCTTCATTAACTTCAAATGCCATAGTTGGTGAAGGGACATTTCTATGCATCATTGCAAGTCATTTCCTATAAACTGTAAAATTATATTTCCTGAATTGTTCCTCAACATTTCTTTGCTCACCAAGTGGCAAGAATTCTAACATGGAGCATGTTGCAGTGCCAAAGTCTCTAAAAGTGTCGCCCAGCCTACTTTCAAGTAGATGTTTCACATCTGCACCAATTACGCTGAACACATCAGTGAAATTAAATGTAGCTAAAATATCAAATATGATTTTGATATTTCATGATTCTAGACAGTTTATAAAGTAACTAAATAAGACCTAAAACATGCTTCTAAACGCTGCAACTTTAGACCAAAGACCACAAAACTGAAAAAAGCAGAAGAGACAATATTTCAGTTACATCCATAAACAGCAAAACTCAAGCAGAATAATTTTAGCCCAGTCTTACTTGCTGCTGCCAAAGATACATTGTAGTAGCCACTTCAGGAAGAAATAAAAATGACTTGTTCACTCATCTTTTCTTTTTTTTGACTGGCACTTAGTTTGTGGTTTCTAGGGTATTTTTTCAGTGTTTATATGTTTATACCTGTGATGGCTATTTTCCTTTTGGTGGGGTTTTATCAGTTATTATAGGTTTAAACCAAAACCAGACAGCCTATTTAAAATGTTTATTTTAACTAACGTGCTCTATAATGCAGTACACATGGCAATACTAGCAGCAAAATGCATAAACTCAATATAGTGAGCATTGTTACAATTCCATAAAATATGAACGGGGAGATCATTTTAATAAGCTAGTGGAAAAAAAGACCTAATGAGCCTTGCCACCCTCCCCCTGCTAGGAACGAGTTTATTATAACTTTAGAAGACCTCTGGGCTTTGTCAGGGGGACCCCATACCGCCAGGTTTCGATGCAAGCGTTTACATCTCTGGACAAACACAGCTCTTCTCTTCTGAAAGATTTTCCTTCAAGTGCCTTAACCTGCTTACACGCAATATTAAAAGCACATGATTTTCAGTAGTGCATCTGTGACAGTATTATGTCTAACATGCGTGGGACTGACCAACTCAGATTAACGGAGCACATTGTTTTTTGACCTTCAACACGCTGTGCAGACAGAACCTCAGAGTACAGCAAGAAAAGTGCAAGGTGAACGAGCGCAAGCACAGGATTTGTGAAAACAAATTCATGTAGAAACGTGTTCAAAAAGCGGCAACATGGCAGCCAAGCTTATACTAACTTATGCCAACTTAGCAATGTACGCATTGAATCCATAACCTCAGTACACCCTCCCCTTGGTAATTCCATTGCATGTAGTCATAGGACAAACACATAGTTCAAGAAGTATGAGCAGAGTTCAAGAGCGTCTATGGTCCTGCAAATTTAGAGTAATGGGAGAAAATGGAGAGAATTTTTTTTTATTTGCGCTTGTAAATAGGTGCCCCCCAAAAATATATGTCATATAAAAAATAGGCAAAGATGAGCACCAGCCGTTTTAATCCATCAGAGTGTATGAGCAGTAAACTGCAACGACTTCCAATAGGAAATCACTGTAATCGGTAGATAAAAGAGATGCCATCTAATTTAGCAAGCAGAACAAGCATTCATGATCTTCATAGGTGGGTGCATCTAGCACTATCGTAGGACAACTTTCGTGATATTCAATGTAGCTACGTTGTAGGAAATCCTGCACCGCTGCACAGATATCCTATTGTGCCAATACTCCAACAGCAGCCGCGCATGCGATAAATCCAACCCCGGAGCATTCTTGCTCATGGGCCCCTAAGGGACTCATCAACAGGTCGTAATCTGGGTCGGGTGTTGACGTATTGGAGAGGCAAAGATCCAACACCCATTCAAAGGAGCATTCCAAGCATGAAAAGACGGGTTGCACGCAAGTGTAGTACGCAAAGCGGAAAGACAGTCTATATGCCACGCTGAGTGTCACCAGTGGCAACGTGCCATAGCACTGAAGCATACGGTCATGGAGCAGTTGTAACCGTTCTTGGTAATGTAGGATCACAAACGGTGCATCCATTGCGAATCAGGCAGATCAAAAGGAAGGACACCAGCGGCTATGGTAAGCAACAGAGGTAGTCCACCAAAGACGCTGGAGAAACTGGAAATAATAAAGGTATTACACCTAATATAGTTTGAAAAGAAGTCACAAGGCCAGAGCCCACAACTTTAAAAAAATGCACCAGGCAATGTGTATCAGACACATTGAATATACAATGAATTAGTTCACCGAAATGTTGTGGGAGGTACGTATTTAAAACGGTCTGAATCTCAGAATTCGTACTCGCTATCTGCAGGACGAATGTCTCGCGCAGCAGAAGTGAGTGGTACCTCCTGTTGGACAATAGCGCTTCTATTCTTATTGAAGTCTGATTTTAAGGTTGGGATGCAAGGCCAAATTGAGGCACCGAGGTTCCCATGCGGGCGTGGGAAAAGCAAATTTTTACAGCAAACTACGTGCTGTGAAACTGTTACAATGTATGGTACGCCAGCAAGCAAACCACAACAATCTTCGTTATTCAAAAGAAGATAGCTACCATTAGAAAGCAGGGTGAAAATGGGCTTAATAGCCGGTACAGGAATACCCTTTAAAACATAGGCAAGATTTGGGGCGGTAACACTACAAGCCCCATGTATCTGTATGTTTTTGCAGACAAGGGAACGACCTAATGTAGAGTCACAAGATTCCCTTGTAAGGTATACTTCTCTGTCATCACGGAAACATCTGTATGTAAAAGGCAAGTACCACACTTCATGGAGGAAAGTGCTACTGCGCGGTTCATAGCGACCTATTGGGTAATGCTTCATGCACAAGGTAAATTTAAACAAAGAAAATGGTAAAGTGATAACCCCGTGGATGAGCCAGACAGCAGAGTCAGTTTCAGCCACGGAGAATGGCAAATGTCAATCTTCTCAATATGTAAAAGTGTGTACGCTGCATCCTTCATAGACATAAACTGTTGTTTGTCTGGTAAATTAAAAAGTAAAAATAAGGCAGTTGCATTTAAATAATCCCATGGCACATTGCCCATTTTCAAAGTTTGCAAAGTCCATGCAAACTGCATCACAGAACGTAATTGATTTTGACCATGATACAATACAGATACAGCATCATGTACAATATCAACAACAGATGAAACAATATTATGTAACGTGTAAATGCGAGAAGACTGTGTGTTAATACTATTGTCAACAACTGCAAGGACCTTTTCTAGATTAGCTTGATCTAGTTCCCTCAAACGTGATGCAGCTTCAATTTGAGAAAGCTTCCAGATTTCATTGTATGCTGCATAAAGAAAGCTCTTTTTTCTGGGACCAGAAGGGCCTTTTCGAAAATTGGCTAAATCAATATTTCTGGACAACAGCGATGAATGTTGTTTAACTGACGATAGGGACGAGCGTTGTAACCAATTTTGACACAATTTACCTACAGAATATGTAGTAACCGTATGTGTATCTGAAAAACGTGGGTCTGGTCTAACATGTTTGTAACCAGGGGCTGAGTCATGGAAACGCAATAGGCCGGTATCAGCACTTGTCTGCCAAACCAGCCATCCCATTGAGTCTAAACCTGAGACATTAAACGTTATATTCTGGAATAAAGCCTGCAGTTCCTCAATCGAGTAATCAGTATGCAAGCTCCAGTTATGATTTTGAGCCAGAGTAGGGATTGTAGGGGCATTCATCTGTTTTGTAGTCTCTAGGCCAAAACAGGTTGTTTGATATAGGGATTGAAAAACAGGATTTGTGTTGGGATGAGGCACGCACGATGCAAAGCTTCAGTGCCTCCAACTTGCCAGGATCTAGAACCCCAGACAGAATTCAAATCAACTGTGTCCTTCCAATGTTCATAGCCACCCAGTGAAAGGCTGTGTGTAATCGAATTGGAATACAACAATTTGGTGTGAGTAAACATCACTTTGGGAGTAGATGATATGTTTAATTTAAAATAAAGGAAGCTGGGTTGGACCTATTAAAATCGGTAAAATATGTAAAAAAAATGTAACAGGGTTTTAGAGCTGCCTTCCAATGGAGTTGGGCAATGTTCCCGTTGTGTGTAATTAAAAACATTTCTAAATGTATTAGCTTTATGCAGATTTTAGTGTCGAAAGTGCTGATAACAATATAAATCGGCATAATTATCAGTATTCAAATACAAATCCTCAGCATGAAATGCAGCATAATACTTCAAATCTGAAAATAAAGACTGTATTGCTTTCACATCCCAATCATCTGAACGTATGTTCTGTTTCACCACATCTCCCATTGAAACACGAAGTACATTTGGGACATTAATAATCTCTGTTGGGCCATGAATCTGGACATCCACAGCATCCCAGACAATGCCGTCAGCCACTGGAAATGCAGACATATTAACAACATTCTGGTCTCGTTTCATGATGTGAGAAGACGAGTGGGAAGCAAAAGTTCCAGTTACCAACTGAACAGCAGAGCATTCTGGCAAGTAATGTCCATTGATGATTTAGAAAAAAACTGTCACAAAGCCAACGGACATGAACAGAAAAATCAGGATCAGCACCAACCAAATTTATGTCCACGGAGCAACCAAATAAGTCAGTTTGAACCAGGAGACAAAAATACTGAATTTTGTAGGATCAACTGATGAGTTGGAAGTTGAGTCAAAAGAAAAACGTGACTGGCTAAGGGTAGTTGGTTGCAAACCAGGCAACGACTCGCTTGTGGGATAAGCATATTCAGTTTCCTCAGTACAGTTGGAGGCTGGTGGGGTAAGCAAGGGATCAGTGACAGAATTCATCTCTATGGCAGTGTCACGCTGTGTGTCATCAGATGTGCCAAACACAGGATTCCTGGATATTGCTGAACATGATGCAGCTGGTGTTATACTATTCAGGATCAGCCAGATGTTGTAGCTTGACATTGTCCACTGAGATGTATCTGTTGTCTTTGCGACCAGGAAGTGGTGGTAAGATGACTGTACGAGTACCCTTTACGCCAAGCACTGGAACCGGTGCACGATAAGAGGCGCCAAATTCCTTTTTCTTCTCCACCTTCTCTCGGACCAGATCTCCAACTCTGGGTGGCCAGCCAACTACCGGAATCTGTAGTGCAGCATCAGCGGCAGAGGGTAAATGTTCTTTTACAAGACTGTCACAAGTTTCTTGTCCTGTAACATAGTAGAATGATTATCTACGTCAAAGGTTGCAGCTGCCGCCGCCATGTCTAGACCATCAAGGTCCAGAACAAACATTTTTATGCCAAAGAGCATTTTGTATGGGGTCCGCCCACCCAGAGACCTTCTAGGCAGATTATTAAGTGCACGTTGCACGTTGTACAAGTGGGCTAGCCAGTTCCTGCCAGTACCTAAGACTCTAGCTGTCAAGGATTGCTTTAAGTCATGGTTCATTCGCTCCACAACTGAATTGCCCTCAGGCCTGTATGGAGACGAAAATTTCACCTGCACCCCAAAGACAGCATAGCATCCTTGTACGCCTTTGAGGCGAACGCTGGACCCTGGTCATAATGGAAGGTGCCACATGCAAAAATTCCCACAAAGTCACGCAAATCCCTGATGACATTTTGAGCGTCAGTACTGCATTGTGGCCAATCCCACCCAAAAAACGTGTGCACTAATCAACTGCAACTAAGATGTACTTATAAGCAGTATCCGAAGAAAATGGACCGCAATGATCAAGATACACACAGCCAAAAGAAATGCATAGCTGTGTAAGAGGTGGACGTGTGACAGTAGAGGGCTTAATCTGTTGACAAATGTCACAAGAAAGCCCATATTTACGGGTCTGTTTATATAAACCACGCCAACAGTAACGTTGCTGCAAAATAGAAACCGTAGCAGACACTCCCACATGTGCCGAAGCCATGCTTTCGTGTGCGGCTGTTATCTATGAAAGTCTGTGGTCAGCGTTGGGAATTAACCGGTCACCAACGTAATTAATTCTTAAATACGGAACCTTGTCTGGACTTAAAAGATAAGAGTACTTTGAAGGGAACCCTTGAGGGTAATTACCACCCTTCTCAGTAGAAGCGATTGCTGCCAAGATGTCATTATCAGTCATGGATCTTGTAACTGCTGCAACTAGACACGTGGCTACTGCAGACTTGGCTGCTTCATCAGCCAGGCTATTGCCGACAGCCTGCACTCCCACACGTTGATGGCCAAGAGTATGTATAACATGTGTGAGTGGCAGATGTTCTTTAAGATCCGCCACTCGAACCCAAAGCATCTTATGCGTAATTGTGCTGCCCTTGGAATCATGATAGTCATTCTGAGGCCAAAAGAATAAGTTGTCATTGAAAGCTTGAACACAGTAATAAGAATCACTTACAATTAGAGTAGTCACATTAGGATCCGCAAACTCCAGTGCAAGCACCAAAGCGCACAACTCGGCCTTTTGGGCGGTACAGTCTCCTAACACCTGTGTATGTACAACACTGGATTTGAACTCACCGTTCACCATGGTGCCTGCCACAATTGCACAGGCCACTGAATATGCATGCTTAGAACCTGTTGCTGGTTGCACTGAACCATCGGTGTAAATGATACAATCATACTCCTCAAGCTGACGCATAGACAGAGGAGGAGGATGAATAAATTCATACTGCAAAAACTCCTGTGTCTGTAGCGAGGACTCAAAGATAAAGGTGACATTGGGAGATGTCAAAGAAGTAGCCCACTGTATCCAACACGGATGCAAGGCCTTCGAGTTTGGTACACTTGCCTTCGTCACTGCTACAAGTGCAGGGTAAGGTGTCACCACCAAAATGCGTTTCCCTTGTGCCAGTGCGCGTTCTTACAAGATCGCCATCTGCACAGCTGTCAAGACCTTTTCAACACTGCAAAATCGCATCTCGGCTGAAGTGTATAAATGTGATTTGTAACCAATAAGGACTGTGTCACCTTCGATAAACATCAAGTAAGTGAAACCCACTGCACCTGGGACGATTCTTATCACCAGGTTTGTGCGGTTATCACGTGTTAACAAGTATTTAGATTCAAGAAGATTAGACTGCAAGGATTGCAGGATAGTCTAATGTTCCGGAAGCCAGTAGGCTTTAGAAAATTTTGGTTGTATCAAGGCATAAAGAGGCTTGATACGCTGGGGATATTCAGGAATGTAAGTACGTCCAAAGTTCAGAAATCCCAGCAAAGATTGTCAATTTTTTCAGTGTTGCTGGAGGTCGCAAACATGCGCACTTCTCCAGGAAGTGAGGCGCTAAGCCTCTGCCTTCATTATTGAGCTCATATCCCCAAAACAACACTTTGTACTCCGCAATGTGTGATTTAGCAAAGTTAAATTTGTAACCGTAGTCCGCAAACAAAACAATGATGCGGTCAACTCAGCGAAAAGATGCGGCCATAATTCATCATCTGTGAGATAAATATCATCAACGTACGAGTACGCATCGGGGTCAATGCTGTCCAGTAACGAAGACAATATGGGCGGTGAAAACACCGGTGCTGTTTTTATAGCCCATAGCTAAACACCTAAATTGTTTTTGTTTACCACCGGCTGTAAAAGCGGTCCATTGACTGCATGCCGGAGACAGATTGTGACTGAAAAAGCCATTGGAAATGTCAAGTGTAGTCTTACATTTCTTACGAACAAGACTGTCTACTAGAGCAGAACTATGGGTATTCTGTACCGCAAAAGTGCGACAATGAGACTTCAAATGCCGATAATCCAAAACTATGCGGTATGACCCATCTGGTTTGGTAACGGTAAAAAGAGGGTTATTCATCGGTGACTCACATGTCTAAATCACTACTTGATACTCTAACTGTGTTAGAATCTCAGAAACGGGACCCTTCGCTTCCCGCCAGATGGGATATTGGGGTTGAGGCTGTGGCATTGACCTCAATGGTATATCTTGGGGTGTAGAATCCTTATCCCAGCCCATATGAGTATGGTACAGAGCCGGTGCAAGCACCAAAGCCCACTCCTCTGCCAAAGCCTGTGCATGCTTCTTGGAGACATTTTTTGAAAAACTTGAAAGTATCACCTCCTCCCCTTTTGGAGCTGCTAGAACAAAAGGTGGGGGCCAATCTGTCTCTGCTAATAAAATGTCATAAGAAGAGGTCAGATTTTCCCAAATATCCCTTTAATAACTCTTTGAATGTCACCTTTAATTAAAAGAACTATGTCATATAGTCTATCGGGGGAGCCACTCAAGTGTCAGCAGTTTCAACTGTAATGAACGTGTCAGTTGCTGTCGCCTCCAGAAACAGACACAGTGTTTGCCGCACTATTGTAACTTCCGCTGCGCTGTCGAGCAGCGTTACTGTCCATGTTAAATTCAGGAGGCGGGTCCTCACCGTCTGTGGCATATCTCGCTGTTAATGCTGCAACTTTCTTCTTCTGAAACAGTGGGTGCTGACGCGGATAATCGCCTTGTTTTCCCTTTCCGTCAGTCTGACAAGGCTGCTCACGTCCTTGTGGGGCACCTCGACCTCTGTCGCGCTCCTGGCATTCACCTCCACCTACTTGTGAGCCTGATGTTTCCTGCAAAGAACGAGGAGAACGCTGATCAGGAATCTGAAACTGGTCAGGAGACCTAATTCTCGCGCGGTCGCGCAAATCATAAGTGCGCTCAGAAGACTCGGTGGTCGGTGACGTGGCACGCGACCCCTGTTTCTGTTGTTGCTTTCCCTATTTTTTAGTCCTCCAATTCTTTTTATTAAAGATGGGACGCTCGTCTTTCTCAGACTGAGATTTCTGTTGTGTTTGCGGTTGAGCTGATATCTTAGCAAAAGGCTTAACACCCAAACTATGGCGTCCAATGGTCTTATAAGCCTGCGCAATAATCTTCGGCAATTCGCATGGCCTGTCAGGCTCTGGGACCAGCGCAAAAGCATTAGCTACTTGAAAGTTCACTGAAACTCCCTTAACATTAGCAAGGATCAGATCAGCAAACACGTCGAACACCCCAACCAATCTCATCCCCAATTCAACAGCCGCCTCTAGGCCATGCTCATCCCAAACACGCTTAATCAAGGAGGGTAGTACGGTCATTGAGGGAGTGCCGAAACATTTTGCATACACTGCCGTGAACACCTTTCCCCAATTGTTACAATCGGTTACTTCGGGTATTAAGTCTTTCTGCAAACTAATTGTCAAAATTCTGTGTTTCTCCACAGGAGAGGTATTGGGAAATGCAGTACACAAGCCAATACTAGCAAACTCAATATAGTGAGCATTGTTACACTCCCATAAAATATGAACGAGGAGATCATTTTATAAAGCTAGTGGGAAAAAAAGACCTAATGAGCCTTGCCAACCTCCCTGTGCTAGGAACTAGTTTATTATAACTATAGAAGACCTCTGGGCTTTGTCAGGGGGACCCCATACCTCCAGGATTAGATGCAAGGGTTTACATCTCCGGACAAACACAGCTCTTCTCTTCTGAAAGATTTTCCTTCAAGTGCCTTAACCGGCTTACACGCAATATTAAAAGCACCCGATTTCCAGTAGTGCACCTGTGGCAGTATTATGTCTAACATGCGTGGGACTGACCAACTCAGATTAATGGAGCATGTTGGTTTTAGACCTTGAACACGCTGTGCAGACAGAGCCTCAAAGTACAGCACGAAAAGTGCAAGGTAGACGGTTCTCATGTGAATGATCACAAGCACAGGATTTGTGAAAACAAATTCATGTAGAAACGTGTGCAAAAAGCGACAACATGGCAGCCAAGCTTATACTAACTTACACTAACTTAGCAATGTACGCAGTGAACCCATAACCTCACTACAGAACCATTGGAGCGGGAGGAGCCATTGGAGCGGGAGGAACCATTAGAGTGGGAGGAACCATTGGAGCCGGAGGAACCATTAGAGTGGGAGGAACCATTGGAGCCGGAGGAACCATTGGAACGGGAGGAACCATTAGAGTGGGAGGAACCATTGGAGCCGGAGGAACCATTAGAGTGGGAGGAACCATTGGAGCCGGAGGAACCATTGGAACGGGAGGAACCGTTGGAGCCGGAGGAGCCATTGGAGCTGGAGGAAATCAACTGGAGCCGGAGAAACCACTGGAGCCAGAGGAAACATTGGAGCCTGAGGAAACATTGGAGCCGGAGGAACCATTGGAGCCGGAGGAACCACTGGAGCCGGAGGAACCACCAGAGCCAGAGGAACTACTGGAGCCAGAGGAAGCACTGGAGCCGGAGGAACCACTGGAGCTGGCGTAAAGTCTTTGGAGCCTGTGGAAGCCTATTTGAAGCAGAGGGAACCATTGAAGCAGGAGAAACACTACTGGAGCCAGAGGACTGACGTTGAAGCTGTAGGGCAACCACTGGAGCTGGAGGGAAACCCTGGTCTCTCTGTTACTAGAGAAAGAAAGAACTTGCAGAACTAGGAGAGTCACCTTTATGCCAGTAACGTGTGTATGTATGTATGCATGTATGTATGTATGTGGTATGTCTATAGCGCACACCTAAAGAAAAGGTAACAGAGCACTGTACAAGGTCATAGACAAGCATAAAATCAACAAGCGATTGGGGAGGTAGCCAGGTTGTGGATGGTTAGTGTATTGGGAGGTGGTGTTCTCTAAGAGGTGCATAGTCAACTCTTTTCTAACGTGGGAAGCCTGGCGGCGGTCCTGAGAGATACAGGGATGTAGTTCCAGATCCTGGGTACATGGATGGAAAAGCCTTGATGCCTTGTCTTGTTTTTAGTCTGCAGGCTGACGGTGTTCTGTCGGCACGCCTGACGAGACCCACCAGAGAGCGAGCTCGTCTTAAGATCAGGAGCGGTGTTGGTCATGATGGCTTTGTATATGATGCAGCTGGTTTTGAACGTGGTGTGGACAGGTGAGGAAGACACGGAGTTCCTTCAGGATGGGGGTGATGTGATTGTATTTCTTCCGGCTCTCATGAGACTGACTCAAGCATGTAGGATGCCATGTAAGGGGCGCTATTATGAGGTCTGAGAGGCCATGAAGCAAAGAATTACCACCATCGAGAGTACGAGGGCTTGAGCAGCAGTTCTGAAGTCTTTATCGGGAAGAAACTGTTTCCCATTCACTTCGATGTGTGCCCCGCGCCAGTGGTTCTTAACTCTCTTCAACCTCGGTTACCAATCTCTCCCTTGAGGGGGGACAACAATCATAAGGGTGATCCCAAGACATCTTACTGGACTCCTCCAATAGGCCTGACCGTCTGGTATGCATTACACATTCTGGATGTCAGAGTTTTGGCCCCACTTAGACACTTCCGGATCCAGTCACAACAAAGTCTATCGGATGTGATGCCCCATGCTGCCTGCATCTTCAAGTGAAAGTGTCTGTGTTGCATGGGAGAGTGCACCCTGCACTGCAGCACAGTCACCAAACAGTAACATGTCAGACTGACCTCAACACTGCACGGTTTTCGAGAAGGTCCGGCAGTTGTCTGATGCTACCAGGCCAGCTGCTTCCTCCTACCTCAGGTTGGTGGTGATGCCCTTCCTCGTGCACCCCAAAGCGGCTCGAGGCCTGCTCTGACTGGAGCTAGGCGCATTAAGTGCTGTTGCCTTTCCCCGACCCCTGGACTAGGAAGAACATCTGTATATTTGACGTCTTCCTGCAGAGGTCAGAGCAGGTGTCGGTTGAAAAAAAGGGCAGCAGTGGGGACGGCTGCTGGCTCTGAGCATCCAGGGAAGGACTGCCGCTGGCTCTGAGCATCCAGGGAAGGACTGCTGCTGGCTCTAAGCATCCAGGGAAGGACTGCCGCTGGCTCTGAGCATCCAGGGAAGGACTGCCGCTGGCTCTGAGCATCCAGGGAAGGACTGCTGCTGGCTCTAAGCATCCAGGGAAGGACTGCTGCTGGCTCTGAGCATCCAGGGAAGGACTGCCGCTGGCTCTGAGCATCCAGGGAAGGACTGCTGCTGGCTCTAAGCATCCAGGGAAGGACTGCTGCTGGCTCTGAGCATCCAGGGAAGGATTGCTTCTGGCTCTGAGCATCCAGGGAAGGACTGCCGCTGGCTCTGAGCATCCAGGGAAGGACTGCTGCTGGCTCTAAGCATCCAGGGAAGGACTGCCGCTGGATCTGAGCATCCAGGAAATGACTGCCGCTGGCTCTGAGCATCCAGGGAAGGACTGCTGCTGGCTCTGAGCATCCAGGGAAGGACTGCTGCTGGCTCTGAGCATCCAGGGAAGGACTGCTGCTGGCTCTGAGCATCCAGGGAAGGACTGCTGCTGGCTCTGAGCATCCAGGGAAGGACTGCCGCTGGCTCAGAGCATCCAGGGAAGGACTGCTGCTGGCTCTGAGCATCCAGGGAAGGATTGCCGCTGGCTCTGAGCATCCAGGGAAGGATTGCTGCTTGCTCTGAGCATCCAGGAAAGGATTGCCGCTGGTTCTGAGCATCCAGGGAAGGACTGCCGCTGGCTCTGAGCATCTAGGGAATGACTGCTGCTGGCTCTGAGCATCCAGGGAAGGACTGCTGCTGGCTCTGAGCATCCAGGGAAGGACTGCTGCTGGCTCTGAGCATCCAGGGAAGGACTGCTGCTGGCTCTGAGCATCCAGGGAAGGATTGCTTCTGGCTCTGAGCATCCAGGGAAGGACTGCTGCTGGCTCTGAGCATCCAGGGAAGGACTGCTGCTGGCTCTGAGCATCCAGGGAAGGACTGCCGCTGGCTCAGAGCATCCAGGGAAGGACTGCTGCTGGCTCTGAGCATCCAGGGAAGGACTGCCGCTGGCTCTAAGCATCCAGGGAAGGACTGCCGCTGGCTCTGAGCATCCAGGGAGCATCTAGGGAAGGATTGCTGCTTGCTCTGAGCATCCAGGAAAGGATTGCTGCTGGCTCTGAGCATCCAGGGAAGGACTGCCGCTGGCTCTGAGCATCTAGGGAAGGACTGCCGCTGGCTCTGAGCATCCAGGGAAGGACTGCCGCTGGCTCTGAGCATCCAGGGAAGGGTTGTTGCTGGCTCTAAGCATCCAGGGAAGGACTGCTGCTGGCTCGGAGCATCCAGGGAAGGACTGCCGCTGGCTCTGAGCATCCAGGGAGCATCTAGGGAAGGATTGCTGCTTGCTCTGAGCATCCAGGAAAGGATTGCTGCTGGTTCTGAGCATCCAGGGAAGGACTGCCGCTGGCTCTGAGCATCTAGGGAATGACTGCTGCTGGCTCTGAGCATCCAGGGAAGGACTGCTGCTGGCTCTGAGCATCCAGGGAAGGACTGCTGCTGGCTCTGAGCATCCAGGGAAGGACTGCTGCTGGCTCTGAGCATCCAGGGAAGGATTGCTTCTGGCTCTGAGCATCCAGGGAAGGACTGCTGCTGGCTCTGAGCATCCAGGGAAGGACTGCTGCTGGCTCTGAGCATCCAGGGAAGGACTGCCGCTGGCTCTGACCATCCAGGGAAGGACTGCCGCTGGCTCTAAGCATCCAGGGAAGGACTGCCGCTGGCTCTGAGCATCCAGGGAGCATCTAGGGAAGGATTGCTGCTTGCTCTGAGCATCCAGGAACGGATTGCTGCTGGCTCTGAGCATCCAGGGAAGGACTGCCGCTGGCTCTGAGCATCTAGGGAAGGACTGCCGCTGGCTCTGAGCATCCAGGGAAGGACTGCTGCTGGCTCTAAGCATCCAGGGAAGGACTGCTGCTGGCTCTGAGCATCCAGGGAAGGATTGCTTCTGGCTCTGAGCATCCAGGGAAGGACTGCTGCTGGCTCTGAGCATCCAGGGAAGGACTGCTGCTGGCTCTGAGCATCCAGGGAAGGACTGCCGCTGGCTCAGAGCATCCAGGGAAGGACTGCTGCTGGCTCTGAGCGTCCAGGGAAGGATTGCTGCTGGCTCTGAGCGTCCAGGGAAGGATTGCTGCTGGCTCTGAGCATCCAGGGAAGAATTGCCGCTGGCTCTGAGCATCCAGGGAAGGATTGCTGCTGGCTCTGAGCATCCAGGGAAGGATTGCACCTGAAGCAGCTCAGGGGTTATTCACCCACCTACTGCAGCCCTCGTCTGCTAACATTTAAGGCACAGGTTTGTGTCCTTAGAGGGGCTGGCGGAATATTTCAGCCTTCCAAGGAACATAAAAGGGCCCAGGTGTCTTGTGTTAGTTCCATCGTTTATTGTAGTGCTTCAGGGAGCGATTTAACAAAAATAATGTGTTATTTTATTACAGTTGCATTTCTATCAGCCGGACCAAACCCACTTTAGTTTATCCTTGATGGCACACCATCGCCCGCGGTAGGAAGTCAAGTCATTCATTCATTCATTCATTCATTCATTCATTCATTCATTCATAAAGCTTTATTCGATCTTGAAGACAAACAAAGATCATAAAAGCACAGACAGTAATAACAAGAATAAAATCCATCAAATATGCCAATACATACCTTAAAATTACAGATGTATCCCAATATTTCTAAAATTAGTTAAAAAGCTTTCTTTTCTTTGTGCAGGGCCAGAGACGGTTTGCGATTACAGGATCGCCGCGTGTTTTAAGATCTCTAAGAGCCGCTCTACATTGCCTAGTAGTCTGCGGTCTCAGAACCGGTAATAAGTGTCTGTCCCGTTCCTCTTTAGACAGTTCACAGAATAAAGTGATGTGTAGGTCTGAAGGTTCTGACATTCCGTCACAGGGGCAGACAGAGAGGTCACTCAGGTCTGAGGGGTCTGCCATTCCGTCACAGGGGCAGACAGAGAGGTCACTCAGGTCTGAAGGGTCTGACATTCCGTCACAGGGGCACACAGAGAGGTCACTCAGGTCTGAAGGGTCTGACATTCCCTCACAGGGGCAGACAGAGAGGTCACTCAGGTCTGAATGGTCTGACATTCCCTCACATGGGCAGACAGAGAGGTCACTCATGTCTGAAGGGTCTGACATTCCGTCACAGGGGCAGACAGAGAGGTCACTCAGGTCTGAAGGGTCTGACATTCCCGTCACAGGGGCAGACAGAAAGGTCACTCAGGTCTGAAGGTTCTGACATTCCCTCACAGGGGCAGACAGAGAGGTCACTCAGGTCTGAAGGGTCTGAGATTCCCTCACAGGGGCAGACAGAAAGGTCACTCAGGTCTGAAGGGTCTGACATTCCGCCACAGGGGCAGACAGAGAGGTCACTCAGGTCTGAAGGGTCTGACGTTTGCTCACAGGGGCAGAAGAGAGGTCACTGAGGTCTGAAGGGTCTGACATTCCCCCACATGGGCAGACAGAGCGGTCACTCAGGTCTGAAGTGTCTGACATTCCGTCACATGGGCAGACAGAGGTCACTCAGGTCAGAAGGGTCTGACCTCCCCTCACATGGGCAGACAGAGAGGTCACTCAGGTCTGAAGGGTCTGACATTCCCTCACATGGGCCGACAGAGAGGTCACTCAGGTCTGAAGGGTCTAACATTCCGTCACAGGGGCAGACAGAGAGGTCACTCAGGTCTGAAGGGTCTGACATTCCGTCACATGGGCAGACAGAGGTCACTCAGGTCAGAAGGGTCTGACCTCCCCTCACATGGGCAGACAGAGAGGTCACTCAGGTCTGAAGGGTCTGACATTCCCTCACATGGGCCGACAGAGAGGTCACTCAGGTCTGAAGGGTCTGACATTCCCTCACATGGGCAGACAGAGAGGTCACTCAGGTCTGAAGGGTCTGACATTCCCCCACATGGGCAGACAGAGCAGTCACTCAGGTCTGAAGGGTCTAACATTGCGTCACAGGGGCAGACAGAGAGGTCACTCAGGTCTGAAGGGTCTGACATTCCGTCACATGGGCAGACAGAGGTCACTCAGGTCAGAAGGGTCTGACCTCCCCTCACATGGGCAGACAGAGAGGTCACTCAGGTCTGAAGGGTCTGACATTCCCTCACATGGGCCGACAGAGAGGTCACTCAGGTCTGAAGGGTCTGACATTCCCTCACATGGGCAGACAGAGAGGTCACTCAGGTCTGAAGGGTCTGACATTCCCTCACATGGGCAGACAGAGAGGTCACTCAGGTCTGAAGGGTCTGGCATTCCCTCACATGGGCAGACAGAGAGGTCACTCAGGTCTGAAGGGTCTGACATTCCCTCACAGGGGAAGACAGAGAGGTCACTCAGGTCTGAAGGGTCTGACTTTCCGTCACAGGGGCAGACACAGAGGTCACTCAGGTCTGAAGGTTTTGACATTCCCTCACAGGGGCAGACAGAGAGGTCACTCAGGTCTGAAGGGTCTGACATTTCGTCACAGGGGCAGACGGAGAGGTCACTCAGGTCTGAAGGGTCTGACATTCCGTCACAGGGGCAGACGGAGAGGTCACTCAGGTCTGAAGGGTCTGACATTCCATCACAGGGGCAGACAGAGAGGTCACTCAGGTCTGAAGGGTCTGACATTCCGTCACAGGGGCAGACAGAGAGGTCACTCAGGTCTGAAGGGTCTGACATTCCCTCACATGGGCCGACAGAGAGGTCACTCAGGTCTGAAGGGTCTGACATTCCCTCACATGGGCAGACAGAGAGGTCACTCATGTCTGATGGGTCTGACATTCCGTCACAGGGGCAGACAGAGAGGTCACTCAGGTCTGAAGGGTCTGACATTCCCATCACAGGGGCAGACAGAAAGGTCACTCAGGACTGAAGGGTCTGACATTCCGCCACAGGGGCAGACAGAGAGGTCACTCAGGTCTGAAGGGTCTGACATTCCCTCACAGGGGCAGAAGAGAGGTCACTCAGGTCTGAAGGGTCTGACATTCCCTCACATGGGCAGACAGAGTGGTCACTCAGGTCTGAAGGGTCTGACATTCCGTCACAGGGGCAGACAGAGAGGTCACTCCGGTCTGAAGGGTCTGACATTCCGTCACATGGGCAGACAGACAGGTCACTCAGGTCAGAAGGGTCTGACCTCCCCTCACATGGGCAGACCGAGAGGTCACTCAGGTCTGAAGGGTCTGACATTCCGTCACAGGGGCAGACAGAGAGGTCACTCAGGTCTGAAGGGTCTGACATTCCGTCACAGGGGCAGACAGAGAGGTCACTCAGGTCTGAAGGGTCTGACATTCCCTCACATGGGCCGACAGAGAGGTCACTCAGGTCTGAAGGGTCTGACATTCCCTCACATGGGCAGACAGAGAGGTCACTCAGGTCTGAAGGGTCTGACATTCCCTCACAGGGGCAGACAGAGAGGTCACTCAGGTCTGAAGGGTCTGGCATTCCCTCACATGGGCAGACAGAGAGGTCACTCAGGTCTGTAGGGTCTGACATTCCGTCACAGGGGCAGACAGAGAGGTCACTCAGGTCTGAAGGTTTTGACATTCCCTCACAGGGGCAGACAGAGAGGTCACTCAGGTCTGAAGGGTCTGACATTCCCTCACATGGGCAGACAGAAAGGGCACTCAGGTCTGAAGGGTCTGACATTCCCTCACAGGGGCAGACAGAGAGGTCACTCAGGTCTGAAGGGTCTGACATTCCCTCACAGGGGCAGACAGAGAGGTCACTCAGGTCTGAAGGGTCTGACATTCCCTCACAGTGGGAGACAGAGAGGTCACTCAGGTCTGAAGGGTCTGACATTCCCTCATATGGGCAGACAGAGAGGTCATTCAGGTCTGAAGGGTCTGACATTCCATCACAGGGGCAGACAGAGAGGTCACTCAGGTCTGAAGGGTCTGACATTCCCTCACAGGGGCAGACAGAGAGGTCACTCAGGTCTGAAGGGTCTGACGTTCCGTCACAGGGGCAGACAGAGAGGTCACTCAGGTCTGAAGGGTCTGACATTCCATCACAGGGGCAGACAGAGAGGTCACTCAGGTCTGAAGGTTCTGACATTCCGTCACAGGGGCAGACAGAGAGGTCACTCAGGTCTGAAGGGTCTGACATTCCCTCACATGTTCAGACAGAGAGGTCTGAAGGGTCTGACATTCCCTCACATGGGCAGACAGAGAGGTCACTCAGGTCTGAAGGGTTTGACATTCCCTCACAGGGGCAGACAGAGAGGTCACTCAGGTCTGAAGGGTCTGACATTCCGTCACAGGGGCAGACAGAGAGGTCACTCAGGTCTGAAGGGTCTGACATTCCGTCACAGGGGCAGACTGAAAGGTCACTCAGGTCTGAAGGTTATGACATTCCCTCACAGGGGCAGACAGAGAAGTCACTCAGGTCTGAAGGGTCTGACATTCCCTCACATGGGCAGACCGAGAGGTCACTCAGCTTATATTGCCCCCCTGGATTCCCTACCAACAGTGGAACCGATTCAAGGGGGACCTTGCTAGAATGAATCTGTGTTTTAGATTGAACATTTCCTCTATAGAGTGACGGTCAGTCTCTAGTAGGGGTGCAAGGCTCATTTCTAGATAGTGACAGTCAGTCTCTAGTAGGGGTGCGATGCTCATTTCTAGATAGTGACAGTCAGTCTTTAGTAGGGGTGCGAGGCTCATATCTGTCCTGACTGATGACCCATCGTTGTGTATCGCTCTGCGCTCCTGAGCCATGTTAACCAAACATTTTTCTTTTAAACATGTCTTTGCTATTTGGAGGCGATTGCTTGGGTTTTTCTACAGGTCCTCCACGCCCAGTCTATTCAGGGTCGATCTTACATGACCCAACCATCTTACTTTGTGCACATTGTCCAGCTCGAGGCTGTCCTTTATAATGTGACATGTTAGGGGGAGCGTATTCTTTTCTCCAGATTGAGGGGCTTAACACTAGGGGGGCTAATATTATCCGGCCACTAATATACGGAAAATCTAATTCCGCATGGCAAATAAAATTGGAGCATGATACCGGTGGGGCAATTAGCCGTTTCAGGAATTTATCCTCAATAGTCTGCACATGGACAGTATTAGAGAGACCCCCCATCCCTGCTCCATCGGTGGTTAGTGATACTGTCTTTGCCTTATAAATGCTCCTTATGATTCTTAAGGGCTCAGAGCCCAATTTTTTAGTAAATCTAAAAACGGCTGCCTCACGTTTTCCATTGCTAGCCCCCTATTTTTAATCCTAGGTGCCCAGGTCTGATGCTTATCAAATGCGACACCCAAGTAGGGGAAGGAATCAACTATCTCTAGTTCACAAGACCCTAAATAAAAGGATGGTGCTCTGCCTCGCCCAGTTGGAGTTAGTATTAAGATAAATGATTTTGATTCATTTACCCTTAGGTCGAGGGAGCTCATAAACAAGGTATAAGCTGTTAGCATATGTTGCAGCGCCCTCCCACTTCTGTCCAGTAAGACAGTATCGTCTGCATATGCAAGCAGAGGTAGTGATACTGGCCCGAACTTTGCGAAATCCAGGGCTGTACCAGCCAGTGCTGCTTCTACCCCATTCGTATATAAGGAGATTAGGAAAGGGGCAAGAACACACCCTTGCCTAACTCCTCGAAGAATCATAAAAGAACTGGTACAAGCCCCGTCCTTACCATACCGCACCAAGGCAGTACTCTGGGAGAAGAGCTGTCTAATAGCGTGACTATTGGGGGTCCACCCCGTGGCCTCCATTACCTCCCACAGCCTACTATGGTTTACGCAATCGAATGCGGCTGAGAGATCCATGAAGGCCATGTAGATTGATTCACCTTTGGCCCTGGTGTATTTTTCGATTATAAGGCTCAAGTTCAGGCACTGGTCAATGGTGCCCCTCCCTGTTGGAATCCATATTGGGCTGGGATCAGTATGTTTTTGTCATTTGCCCATTCTTCCAGCCGGTGTAGTAATAGCCGCCCTATTAATTTTGAGGTGCTGTCCAGCAGGGATATGGGCCTCTAATTACCTGGCATCGCTTTTGGCTTTCTTTTATAAAGTTTAGAACAATGACACTTGTACTCCATGATACCAAAAGGCCGTCCTTGGCAATGGCATTAACCCCTTCAGTGCCCGCCCCTTTCCCCGCCCTGTGCCGGCCGTTGCATTAGCGGGCGGGGTCTATGACGAGCTGGACTCGTCATGGGCACAGCGCAACCGCGGCCCATGACGAGTCCAGCTCGTCATGGGCACTGAAGGGGTTAAATACATTCTGCAGTAGGGGTGCCCATAAGACATGGTCTTCAAGAAATAAGTCTATTGGGACCCCATCTGGGCCTGGGGCCTTCGCCCTGCTGCACCTATCCAACCCTTTAGTTGTCAATAAGTAAAGTCACTTTTTGCCTCCTCAGATGGCACAGCAAGGATCCTACGGATAGTGGAACCTGAATTGTCATTAGCCCTCCTACCCATCCCTTGGACATGCCATCCACACTGCTACACCTCACGGAGGACCACTTGTCCATACTGCGCGGAGACGTTCAGGCTCGCTTGACCAAGGAAGCAATAGAGAGGGTCCTGGCATCAGACTGGTTTCTACTCCCATTATTTTTTGGTGCTGAAAAAGGATAGGGCCCTGCGTCCCATCCTAGACCTTCGCCTTCTGATCAAGATTCAAGTCCGATCTGCACTGGATCCAGGGGGCTGGATGGTAGCACTGGATTTACAGGACCTGTACTTTCACCCCCGTCCTGCAGCCCCACAGGCATCACCTGGGGTTCGGGTACGCCACGGATCCAGGAGGCTGGACCCGTACTTTCACATCCCTGTCCTGCAGCTGCACAGGCATTACCTGAGGTTTTGGGTACACCACGGTTCCAGGAAACTGGATAGTAGCTCTGGATTTACTGGAACCATACGTTCACATTCCTGTCCTGCAGTCCCACAGGCATTACCTGAGGTTTCGGGTACGCCACGGATCCAGGAGGCTGGACCCGTACTTTCACATCCCGTCCTGCAGCCGCTCAGACATTACCTGAGGTTTCGGGTACGCCACGGATCCAGGAGGCTGGACCCGTACTTTCACTCCCCGTCCTGCAGCCGCACAGGCATTACCTGAGTTTTTGGGTACGCCACGGATCCAGGAGGCTGGACCCGTACTTTCACATCCCTGTCCCGCATCCCCATATGCATTACCTGAGGGTTCGGGTACGCCACAGATCCAGGAGGCTGGACCCATACTTTCACATCCCTGTCCTGCAGCCCCACAGGCATTACCTGAGGTTTTGGCTACGCCACCGATCCAGGAGTCTGGACCCGTACTTTCACATCCCGTCCTGCAGCCCCACAGGCATTACCTGAGGTTTCGGCTACACCACAGATCCAGGAAGCTGGATGGTAGCGCTGGATTTACTGGAACCATACGTTCACATTCCTGTCCTGCAGCCCCACAGGCATTACCTGAGGTTTTGGGTACGCCACGGATCCAGGAGGCTGGACCCGTACTTTCACATCCCGTCCTGCAGCCGCTCAGGCATTACCTGAGGTTTGGGGTACGCCACGGATCCAGGAGGCTGGACCCGTACTTTCACTCCCCGTCTTGCAGCCTCACAGGCATTACCTGAGGTTTTGGGTACACCACGGATCCAGGAGGCTGAACCCATACTTTCACATACCTGTCCTGCATCCCCACATGCATTACCTGAGGTTTCGGGTACGCCACAGATCCAGGAGGCTGGACCCATACTTTCACATCCCTGTCCTGCAGCCCCACAGGCATTACCTGAGGTTTTGGCTACGCCACGGATCCAGGAGGCTAGACCCGTACTTTCACATCCCGTCCTGCAGCCCCACAGGCATTACCTGAGGTTTCGGCTACACCACGGATCCAGGAGGCTGGACCTTTACTTTCACCCCCGTCCTGCAGCCCCACAGGCATTACCTGATGTTTCGGGTACGCCACGTATCCAGGAGGCTGGACCCGTACTTTCACATCCCTGTCCTGCAGCTGCACAGGCATTACCTGAGGTTTTGGGTACACCACGGATCCAGGAAGCTGGATGGTAGCGCTGTATTTACTGGAACCATACGTTCACATTCCTGTCCTGCAGCCCCACAGGCATTACCTGAGGTTTTGGGTACGCCACGGATCCAGGAGGCTGGACCCGTACTTTCACATCCCGTCCTGCAGCCGCTCAGGCATTACCTGAGGTTTCGGGTACGCCACGGATCCAGGAGGCTGGACCCGTACTTTCACTCCCCGTCCTGCAGCCGCACAGGCATTACCTGAGGTTTTGGGTACGCCATGGATCCAGGAGGCTGGACCCATACTTTCACATCCCTGTCCTGCATCCCCACATGCATTACCTGAGGTTTCGGGTACGCCACAGATCCAGGAGGCTGGACCCATACTTTCACATCCCTGTCCTGCAGCCCCACAGACATTACCTGAGGTTTCGGGTACGCCACAGATCCAGGAGGCTGGACCCATACTTTCACATCCCTGTCCTGCAGCCCCACAGGCATTACCTGATGTTTCGGGTACGCCACGGATCCAGGAGGCTGGACCCGTACTTTCACATCCCTGTCCTGCAGCTGCACAGGCATTACCTGAGGTTTTGGGTACACCACGGATCCAGGAAGCTGGATGGTAGCGCTGTATTTACTGGAACCATACGTTCACATTCCTGTCCTGCAGCCCCACAGGCATTACCTGAGGTTTTGGGTACGCCACGGATCCAGGAGGCTGGACCCGTACTTTCACATCCCGTCCTGCAGCCGCTCAGGCATTACCTGAGGTTTCGGGTACGCCACGGATCCAGGAGGCTGGACCCGTACTTTCACTCCCCGTCCTGCAGCCGCACAGGCATTACCTGAGGTTTTGGGTACGCCATGGATCCAGGAGGCTGGACCCATACTTTCATATCCCTGTCCTGCATCCCCACATGCATTACCTGAGGTTTCGGGTACGCCACAGATCCAGGAGGCTGGACCCATACTTTCACATCCCTGTCCTGCAGCCCCACAGGCATTACCTGAAGTTTTGGCTACGCCACGGATCCAGAAGGCTGGACCCGTACTTTCACATCCCGTCCTGCAGCCCCACAGGCATTACCTGAGGTTTCGGCTACACCACGGATCCAGGAGGCTGGACCTTTACTTTCACCCCCGTCCTGCAGCCCCACAGGCATTACCTGATGTTTCGGGTACGCTACAGATCCAGGAAGCTGGACCCGTACTTTCACATCCCGTCCTGCAGCCGCACAGGCATTACCTGAGGTTTCGGGTACGCCATGGATTTCAGGAGGCTGGACCTATATTTTCACCCCCCGTCCTGCAGTCCGAACATTACCTGAGGTTTCGGGTACGCCACGATTCCCGGAGGCTGGACCCGAACTTTAACCCCCGTCCTGCAGCCACACAGACATTACCTGAGGTTTTGGGTACGCCACAAGCACTTTCACTTCTCTGTGCTCCCCTTTGGCCTTACCAGTGCACCTCGAGTGTTCACCAAGGTGATGGTTGTGAGAAGTTGGCCTGATATATGCTGTCCACTAGTTATAGTGGGCACCTTGTATCAGTCCAAACAACCCCTTATTGGTTATAGGTTAAAGACAACCTTTATTGAAAGCTATCCTAGTGGTACCTATGGAGAGCAGCCTTCAAGCTAAGTCTTGAAGGAATGTAAAGCAGCTTGTTTTACCAGTCTATAATCTCTTTAGTCACTAAATGAAATATTTCCACACCAGGTATATATATAAAATATATGTATTTATTACTAAACACACCCTCCAAGTCTCTTTATGAGACTAGAGGTCAAAACACATAAATTACACTTCAACAATCACAGTAAAATAGCACAAATACACGTCAGGCCCTAGGGGCGAGCCAAACCATATACTAAAATAGTGGCATGAGAACCACGACTTAACTAGACACATGGCCTAGAGCCTGTAGAATCGCTGGGACCCCATGGAACCACCCAAGGTAGTCACACAGGGGACCCAAGCGGGCCGTGTTCAGTGTGTGAACAAAGCTGAGAGCTCCCGTTAGCTTCTATGGGGAAAGTCGCGGTTAGATTTTTAAAGATTAGGGACACTTAGAAATGAGTCAGGACCAAACCCATCGCATTCCATTACCACTATTACCACGAATATGCCTTTAACAGGCATGCCATTACAACGCAAAGGCATGCGTGGTAAAGCTATACTCGTGGTTAGTCTGCAAGGTAATGACTACCATGCACCTACACAACCGTCCCCCACCCCCACCCCTCTCCCTACAATTACACTACAGTACCATACACGACCCCCCACACTACCCTACAACACTACACTACACATGCGCACTACAACACTACCCTAAACCCTAATGCACTACACAACTCAAACACTACACTACCCTAAACCACTACACTACAACATGACCCTAAACCTTAAAACACTACTACACTACCCTAAAACACTACACTACACAAGCACTACTACACTACCCTAAATCCTAAAACACTACACTGCCCTAAACTCTTAAAACACTACACTACACAAATACTACAACACTACCCTAAACCCTAAAACACTACACTACACAAACACTACTACTCTACCCTAAACCCTAAAAAACTACACAAACACTACATTACCCCTAACCCTAAAACACTATGACACTACCCTACCCTAAACCACTACCCACACTACTCCCACCCCTACACTACCCTAAAACCTAAGACACTACAGCACTACCCACACTACTCCCACCCCTACAGTAACCCTAACCCTAAAACACTACGACACTACCCTACCCTAAACCACTACCCACACTACTCCCACCCCTACACTACACTACCCTAAAATCTAAGACACTACAACACTACCCACACTACTCCTACCCCTACATTACACTACACTACCCTAAAACCTACACTACAGCACTACCTACACTACTCCCACCCCTACACTACAGTACACTACCCTAAAACCTAAGGCACTACAACACTACCCACACTACTCCCACCCCTACACTACCCTAGAACCTGACACTACAACACTACCCACACTACTCCCACCCCTACACTACCCCTAACCATAAAACACTACGACACTACCCCAAGCACAATTACCTCTTTCCTCGTGGTTCCAGCGTCGCCGTGTCTGCTCCAGGTTCCTGCTTCCAGGCGAGGGGCACGTCGTTGTGAGGAAACAGCCTCAGTTTCTTCACAACGACGTGAATAGCCATTACATCGCATGCGTTGTAAAAGCGCATGCGATGTAATGGTACGCGTAGTAATGGATACGCGTAGTTACATCGCATGCGTTGTAACGCATGCGATGTAATGGTACGCGGAGTAAAATCCACGTTGTGATGGCTGTTCCCCGGATCGAAGATGAGAAGAACCTGAAAGCAGAGGGGACAGAGTCTGGGTCACTAGCCAGTGACCAGGAAGGCGATGGACAAATGCCTACCGATGTCTGGTGATTTCAGGTGAAAGAGGTGAAGCTTGACTCTTCAGCCACGAGGACCAGGAAGCATCGATGACGACCAGGAGCTGGATTTGAGCTGTCCTACGAAGGATGTTGGTGCCCGGATTGTACACAAGAAGCCTTGGCAACAGCAACCCACGCAGAAACGAGAAAGATGCCTCGGTGCAGACCAGCAAGGTCTGTGGGACTCACCACTTGGTAGGGAGTCGGGGCACGTCTGGAGCAACCGGGGAAGCCCAAGGAAATTCAAAGTTGCCCCCTCAGGGACCCCCCAGTCAACGGACCAGGGATCGCGAAGGGGACCTCGAGGCGAAATACAAAATGGCGGCCCACGGGTCACTCGGAATGACCAGGCCGACAATCTTCGGTGGATTCAGTGCTCGAGGTGGGGGCTACAAGTCAGCCCAAGCACGACTTCAGGAGACGTCGAGAAGTCAATGCACTTGCAAAAGTGCACGGCGACCAGGAGTTCTGGTTCCACGCTACTCACGAGGGCTGCGGGTCTCAGCTTTGCTGGGGACTCGGTCGGCCTCTGAGATGTCTGGAAATCCTCTTCCTGGGCTGCAAATACTTCGGAGTCCGGCGGGAACTTCGATAATGCAGACCGGTAAATTGCTTTGTTGGTGCCTGCCAAGCAGGGGAGTCACTCCTTGACCCCAAGGGAGATTTCTTCAGTCCTCTGGTCTTGAGCAGAGCGTCGAAGGTTCAGGAATCAGCTTCAGAGTTTCGTCCAGGGTAATCTAAAGTTCTGGTTACAGAGGTTCCTTACTTATCCCTAAGGAAGGGGTTGGACTAGCTCTGGGAAAACCACCTATGGGAGGGTTTGGAAAGAGGGGTGGTTACACCCATTTCCTTTGTCCAGTTTCATGCCAGAGCAGGGGCTTGAAGCCCCTAAAGCGGTCTGAGCTGGACTATGGACAGGGACACCAAATGTGCCCCCAGTGCAGGACTTCAAAACACTCAGAGAGTGCTCCCACCCAGCCCCAATACACATAATCCTTCTGGGAGGTGGTTACACCTCCCTGTGACAGGAAACCTATTGTACAGGCCTCCCCTGCCGGAGTTTCGGTCAGCAGTAGGAGGCCAGACTTGTGTCTGTGGCTGCAGCATCCATTTTGTGATGCCAGGGCTCTATTAAGTTTCTACCGGGTATACCAGTGCTGTCATGTCTCTCCCTCTAGAAGGGAGGCATCATACTCCCACACCAGTTGCTGGTGTGGTGGTATGATTCCAAGATGTTTGACACCAAACACGAAATGTTTCCTTGCAGCCAGTCCAAAGTTAGCATTTGCCGTCTGGTTATAATGCACTTAAGAGTATATGGTCAGGCTGCACTATTGACAACCCTGGAGAAGAGATTCCGAAGGCTGCAGAGTGACTCAGCTCATGCCTGGGCACCCCCTCAGTTATTACCAAGCACCCTGCCTTTAGGATTGATAAGGCCTGCCATAGGGGTGACTGATAGGTTTGTATGTGCAGTATATGGTGAGATATAGTGAACCTATATCTCAGTAAGGGGTGCATGCACCACCTTACTCAGGCTGCAGTAGCAGACCTGTGGTGTCATTTTGGGTGGCTTTCCAGGAGTGGCATAATACATGCTACAGCCCCTGGTAGGCCTCTGGGCTACCTATGCCCTGGGTACATAGTATACCATATACTAGGGACTTATAAGGGCACCTCCGATCCAATCTGAACTGTACCTAAAGTACATGGAATCATTTTAGAGAGGAAGCAGCTAGGCTGGGGCCCTGAATAGCAGGGTCCCAGCCAGACTAAAGTCGAAAAACAGTGAAACACCAGCAAAAAGTGGGGGTAAACATGTGAAGCAGATCCTACTCTCCTACACAACCCCCCCCCCCCACCCAAACGCAGGGACATTAAACTAACCTTGACCAGTTGAGTCTTCATGTTCTAAGTGGAAATATCTGGAGAGTCCATCTACATTGGCATGGTTATCCCAGGTCTATGTTCCACTGTATAGTCCATCCCCTGTAGGGAAATGGAACACCTGAGAAGTTTGGGGTTTTCACCCTTCATCTGTTTTAGCCATAGGAGGGGCTTATGGTCTGTCGGAACAATGAAGTGAGTACCAAATAAGTATGGCCTCAACCTCTACAGAGCCCAAACCACAGCAAAGGCCTCCCTCTCAATGGCTGACCAACGTTTGTCTCTGGGGGTCAGCCTTCTGCTTATGAAAGCTACTGGTTGAGCCTGACCTTCATCATTCAACTGTGACAGTACAGCCCCTAACCCAGATGCATCTTTTTGGACAATGAACTTTTTGGAGTAGTGAGGACTTTGCAGAATGGGAGAAGTGCACATGGCCTGCTTCAGGCCATCAAATGCCTTTTGACAGCTAGCTGTCCACTGAACCTTGTTGGGCATTTTCTTAGAGGTTAAGTCATTCGGGGCTGTCACTATTGAGCCATACCCCTTGACAAATCTTCTATAGTACCCAGTCAGGCCTAAGAAGGCTCTCACCTGAGTCTGGGTAGTTGGAACAACCAAGTCCATTATGGTCTGGATTTTGCTCTGCAATGGTTGAACCTGGCCTCCACCTACAAGGTGGCCCAGGTACACAACCTGACTCTGCCCTATCTGGCACTTAGTAGCCTTGATAGTTAGGCCTGCTTTTTGCAGGGCCTCCAAAACATTCCTCTTGTGGACCAGGTGATCCTCCCGGGTGGAGCTACAGACAGCAATATCATCTAGATATGCTGCACTATAGTCTTCCAGGCCTTTAAGGACTTGATTCACCAGCCTTTGGAAAGTGGCAGGGGCACCACACATTGATAGTGCCCACTAGGGGTAGAAAATGCTGTCTTTGGCTTTGCATCGTCAGCTAATCTGATCTGCCAGTAGCCAGCTGTCAGGTCAAATGTGCTTAGAAACTTGGCTGAGGCCAAAGTATCTATCAGCTCATCTGCCCTGTGGATGGGATGGGCATCAGTCCTAGTGACTGCATTGAGACCCCTGTAATCCACACAAAACCTCATCTCTCTCTTGCCATCTGTAGTGTGAGGTTTAGGTACCAGGACTACTGGACTAGCCCAAGGGCTATCTGAGGTTTCAATGACTACCAAATCCAACATCTTTTGGACTTCTGTCCTTATACAGTCCCTGACATGGTCAGGTTGCCTGTAGATCTTATTCTTCACAGGCAGACTGTCCCCAGTGTCCACTTCATGATTTCACTAGGTGGTCTGATTTGGAGTCAGAGAAAACATATGGCTCAACTGACTGATACGTTTTCTGCAGTCAGTTTGCTGCTGGGCAGTGAGGCTGCCTGCCAAAGCTACACCATCAACTGACCCATCATCAGGGTTCTGAGAAAACAGGTCAGGGAGTGGGTCACTCTCTTCCTCCTGTCCTTCATCGGTAGCCATGAGCAAGCCCATGTCTGCCCTGTCAACACATGGTTTTAGTCTGTTGAAATGAAGTACCCTGTGGGGACTCCTAGGGGTTCTAAGGTCTGCCAACTAGGTGACCTCCCCTTTCTGTTCAACAATTATATGGGGGCCTCTTCATTTGTCCTGGAAGGCTGCTGGGGCCACAGGCTCCAACCCTTACACTTTCTATCCTGGCTGGTAGACAGTCAGTACAGCCTTTTGGTCATGCCAGGCTTTTTGTAATTTCTGGCTAGCCTCAAGGTTTTTGGTTGCCTTTTTCATATACTCAGCCATCCTGGATCGCAGACCAAGTACATAGTCCACTATGTCCTGTTTGGGGGACTTGAGAGGTAACTCCCATCCTTCCTTAACCAGACACAATGGACCCCTGACAGGGTGACCAAACAAAAGTTCAAAAGGGCTGTAGCCAACCCCCTTTTGAGGCACCTCCCTGTATGCAAATAAAAGGCAGGGCATGAGTATGTCCCATCTTCACCTAAGCTTTTCTGGGAGTCCTTTAATTATGCCATTTAAGGTTTTGTTGAATCTTTCAACTAAACCATTGCATTGTGGGTGATAGGGTGTGGTGAACTTGTAGTTCACTCCACACCCCTGCCACATAGCAGTCAAGTAACTAGACATGAAGTTTGTACCCCTGTCATATACTACCTCCTTAGGGAAGCCTACTCTTGAGAATACACCCAAGAGAGCTCTTTCCACCACAGGTGCTGTAGTGGTCCTTAGGGGAATTGCTTCTGGGTACCTGGTGGCATGGTCCACCACCACCAGTATAAACCTGTGCCCAGATGCTGTCTGAGGATCCATGGGACCAACAATGTCAATCACAACCCTCTCAAAGGGAACCCCTACCACAGGTAGTGGTATCAGGGGGGCCTTTGTGGTTCCACCTGCCTTGCCACTGGCTTGGCGGGTCACACAGGAGCGACAAAACTCCTTAGTGTCTTCAGACATGTGGGGCCAGTAAAAGTGAGGGACAATTCTATCCCAAGTCTTGTTCTGGCCCAGGTGTCCTGCGAGGGGAATATCATGGGCTTGTGTCAATAGGAAGCCCCTAAACTTCAGAGGTATAACCAACCTCCTGGATGCACCAGGCTTGGGATCTCTACTCTCTGAGTTAAGGAGTCCATCATCCCAATAAACTTTATGGGTGCCACTAGCATTCCCAGCAGCCTGCTTTCTGAGGGGTTCAAGAGAGGGGCAGGTTTTCTGTTCCTGGCTCAGATCAGACCTGGAAGGGCCCCCTGTCCCCAAGAACTCAACCTGGTCAGGTTCAAGCTCCTCTGGGACAGTTCCTTCTTCAGGCTCAAAATCATCTCCCTGAGGAGACTGATCTGCATTCTGAGTCAGGTGGGAAGGCACTGCCTTAACCCTACTGCTCCTCCTCTTGGGAGGCAACTGGTCCATTATTCCAGAATCCAGGGCCTGTTCAGTTTTAGACATTTTGGCCTGTGACCTAGTCACATAAAAGAAATAAGCAGGGATCCCTAACATTTCTGCATGTGTCCTGAGCTCCACTTCAGCCCATGTTGAAGTTTCTAGATCATTGCCAAGCAAGCACTGTACTGGTAGGTCTGCACTTACCACAACCTTCTTAAGGCCAGTTACCCCTCCCCAGGAGAAGTTAACAACTGCCAGAGAATGGTCTGTTCTGACATTGCTAGCATTGGCCACTTGGTGCATTTCACCAAGTATAATCTGCCCAGGATCCACAAGATCTTTTGTCACCATTATGACACTTGCTCCTGTGTCCCTGAATGCTAAAACCTCTTTTCCATTTATTAATGGCTGTTGTCTTTATTTGCCCAGATTACTGGAACTCACAAAGGGGGACATATCCATGCCCCCATCCCAGACTAGAACAGCCTGAGTTAGAACTCTGACTAGGTCAGAGTCCATCTCAGAACCCAGGGTAAACCCTACTACACCCTTATTCTGAACATTACCACCACCAATTGTAGCTGTACTAGGGGCAACAGTTGCCTTAGGGGCAATGGTGGCTGGAGTAGATTCTTTGGACTTGGTGCAGTCACTGGTCCAGTGAGTTTTCGGCTTACAGATTTTGCACCATGGATTCTTTTGGCAGTTTTCCTTGTTAGACTGTGAATCTCCACCTGAAGAATATTTTTGGGGCCCTTGTGAAGACTTCTGGTCTTTACCTTTCTCCCCACCCTTGTCAGAGATTTTAGGATCTTGCTTCTTGGGTTCACCACCTTGGTTCTGTACATTCTGCCTCACCCTGGTTCTGACCCACTTGTCTGCCTTCTTTCCCAATTCTTGGGGAGAGGTCAGATCTGAGTCCACCAGGTACTGGTGCAACAGCTGATTTTGACAATTATTAAGGATCTGCTCCCTCATAATTAAATTGTACAATCCTTGATAGTCATGCACTTTACTGCCAAGTAACCAACCTTCCAGAGCCTTAGTAGCACAATCTACAAAGTCTACCCAGTCCTGAGTCTGTGCCTTTTGGATATCCCTGAACTTTAACCTGTATTGCTCAGTGGTTATGCCAAACCCATCAATCAAGGCACTCTTCAGACTGTTGGAATCATCTGCCTTCTCCTCTCTTACAGTGAGGAGCTTATCTCTACCTTTGTCTGCAAAGGAGAGCCATAAGATTGCTGCCCACTGCTCCTGGGGGACCCTTTGTACTTTACAGGCCCTTTCCAGTGTAGTTATCCATTTGTGGATGTCATCCCCACTCTGGTAGGGAGGGACAATTTTATTCAGGTTTCTATGGTCATAAGACCTCTCCCTATCTCTAGGGATGTTGCTGCCACCATGGGACTCTAGTCCCACCTTTTTTTCTAGCTCTGTAGAGCTCTAGGGCCTGACTATCTAGGGCTACCTGCTTTCTTCTGATTTCAAGCTGAGCTTCCTCATACTAAAGCAGGCTCTCTCTTCTCTTCTGAGAGGTTTCCCTCCTATGAGAGGAGATTGAGATCCCTATTGATGAACCAGAATGGTTAGACTCCACAGAGTGTGATCTTGACCTTCTAGGCCCACCACCAACTCTCCCAGGGGGGACAAAGAGGGGTCCATTATGGTCCTCTCCATCACTGTCTAGGGGAATTGGATTTTCAAGGTCCAGATCATTGCTATCTGCCTGGCCAGCCTCAGAGGTCAGGTCATGGGGAGTTACACCCCTAGGCCTTTCCTCAGATGCTATCCCACCCACTCTGCCTAACCCTTCAGATCCTAAAGATCTGCTAAGGTCATCCAGCATGAGTACCTCTATGAGATGCTGGGTGGTTGGACTTTTGCCTGTCTTCAGTTTCCTAGTTGTACATAATGCTCTCAGTTCCATGAATGGGAGTTTATCATACTGAGAATCTTGAATCCCATTGGCTTCTGGCAAGGACCTACTGGTTCCTGGCCTTGAAGACATTACTAGTGTGGTGTGGTGTATTGCACTACCTACTCTAGTGCGGCCTACTAAACTCTCTTTTGAGTTGTAAAAAGGGTGTGCTATCCCTTAACACACAAGTCTAAGTTCAGTAGCACTTACTGTATTCTAAAGCTTGTATTATATGTACCTAGGGTACCTTTAGTGGTTTTAAGTTGGTTACTCAATTGAGATTATCTGGTAAGCTGGAATCCCACACGCTGCACACCTATGTGAGAAGTTGGCCTGATATATGCTGTCCACTAGTTATAGTGGGCACCTTGTATCAGTCCAAGCAACCCCTTATTGGTTATAGGTTAAAGACAACCTTTATTGAAAGCTATCTTAGTGAAAGCTATGGAGAGCAGCCTTCAAGTTAAGTCTTGAAGGAATGTAAAACAGCTTGTTTTACCAGTCTATAATCTCTTTAGTCACTAAATGAAAGATTTCCACACCAGGTATATATTTAAAATATATGTATTTATTACTAAACACACCCTCCTAGTCTCGTTATGAGACTAGAGGTGAAAATTCATAAATTACACATCAGTAATCACAGTAAAATAGCACAAATACACATCAGGCCCTAGGGGCGAGCCAAACCATATGCTAAAATAGTGGTATAAGAACCACAACTTAAATAGACACAAGGCCTGGAGCCTGTAGAATCGCTGGGACCCCAAGGAACCCACCAAGGTAGTGACACAGGGGATCCGTGGGGGCCGTGTGCAGTGTGTGAACACAGCCGCGAGCTCCTGTTAGCTTCTATGGGGAAAGTCGCGGTTAGATTTTTAAAGATTAGGGACACTTAGAAATGAGTCAGGACCAAACCCTTTTGGACTTAGGAAGTTCTAGGGCTAACACCCACGGGAGCACTGGAGTACTCGTGTTACCTCACCCAGGGAAGCCGGGTGCATAGGTGTCTTTTGGTGTCGGGCACGTCGTCGAGTTCAATGGGAGCTGGCAAAGAAGTGCTGCTGCCATGAAGATGCAAAGTGTCCGAAGCGATCCAAGCCTGGATCGAAGATGAGAAGAACCTGAAAGCAGAGGGGACAGAGTCTGGGTCACTAGCCAGTGACCAGGAAGGCGATGGACAGATGCCCACCGATGTCGGGTGATTGCAGGTGAAAGAGGTGAAGCTTGACTCTTCAGCCACGAGGACCAGGAGGTGTCGAGGATGACCAGGAGCTGGATTCACGCTGTCCCACGAAGGATGTCGAGTGTTGCAGCGTCGGTCCCCAGATTGGACACAACAAGCCTTGGCAACATCAACCCACGCAGAAACGAGAAAGATGCTTCGGTGCAGACCAGCAAGGTCTGTGGGACTCACCACTTGGTAGGGAGTCAGGGCACGTCTGGGGCAACTAGAGAAGCCCAAGGAAATTCAAAGTTACCCCCTCAGGGACCCACCAGTCAACGGACCAGGGATCGCGAAGGGACGTCGAGACGAAACACAAAATGGTGGCCCACGGGTCACTCGGAATGACCAGGCCGACAATCTTCAGTGGATTCAGTGCTCGAGGTGGGGGCTACAAGTCAGCCCAAGCACTACTTCAGGAGATGTCGAGAAGTCAATGCACTTGCAAAAGTGCACGGTGACCAGAAGTTCCGGTTCAACGCTACTCACGAGGGCTGTGGGTCTCAGCTTTGCTGGGGTCTCGGGTCGGCCTCTGAGATGTCTGGAAATTCTCTTCCTGGGCTGCAAATACTTCGGAGTCCGGCGGGAACTTCAATAATGCAGACCAGTAAATTGCTTCATTGGTGCCTGCCAAGCAGGGGAGTCACTCCTTGACCCCAAGGGAGATTTCTTCAGTCATCTGGTCTTTAGCAGAGCGTCGAAGGTCCAGGATTCAGCTTCAGAGTTTCATCCAGGGTAAACTAAAGTTCTGGTTGCAGAGGTTCCTTACTTATACCTAAGGAAGGGGTTGGACCAGCTCTGGGGACCCACGTATGGGAGGGTTTGGAAAGAGGGGTGGTTACACCCATTTCCTTTGTCCAGTTTCACGCCAGAGCAGGGGCTGGAAGCCCCTAAACCGGTCTGAGCTGGACTATGCACAGGGACACCAAATGTGCCCCCAGTAAAGGACTTCAAAACACTCTGAGAGTGCTCCTACCCAGCCCCAATACACATAATCCTTCTGGGAGGTGGTTGCACCTCCCTGTGACAGAAAACCTATTGTCCAGGCCTTCCCTGCCGGAGTTTCGGTCAGCAGTAGGAGGCCAGACTTGTGTCGGTGGCTGCAGCATCCATTTTGTGATGCCAGGGCTCTATTAAGTTTCTACCAGGTATACCAGTGCTGTCATGTCTCTCCCTCTAGAAGGATGGAATCATACTCCCACACCAGTTACTGGTGTGGGGGTATGATTCCAAGGTGTTTGACACCAAACGCGACTTGTTTCCGTGCAGCCAGTCCAAATGTAGCATTTGCCGTCTGGTTATAATGCACTTAAGAGTATATGGCCCGGCTGCACTACTGACAACCCCGGTTAAGAGATTCCGAAGGCTGCAGAGGGGCTCAGCTCATGCCTGGGCACCCCCTCACATATAACCAAGCACCCGGCCTTCAGGATTGATAAGGCCTGCCATAGGGGTGACTGATAGGTTTGTATGTGTAGTATATGGTGAGATATAGTGAACCTATATCTCAGTAAGGGTTGCATGCACCACCTTACCCAGGCTGCATTAGCAGACCTGTGGTGTCATTTTGGGTGGTTTTCCAGGGGTGGCATAATACATGCTTCAGCCCCTGGTAGGCCTCTGGGGGTACCTATGCCCTGGGTACATAGTATACCATATACTAGGGACTTATAAGGGCACCTCAGATCCAATCTGAACTGTACCTAAAGTACATGGAATTATTTTAGAGAGGAAGCAGCTAGGCTGGGGCCCTGATAGCAGGGTCCCAGCCAGACTAAAGTAAAAAAAAACAGTGAAACACCAGCAAAAAGTGGGGGTAAACATGTGAAGCAGATCCTACTCTCCTACAATGGTGATGGCCACAACCGGTCTGCTAAGGTTGGGAATACCAGTCTTCCCATACCTTGATGACTGGCTACTGATGGTGGGCTTGCCTGAAGCAGCCGTAAGCTATGTCCAGATGATGGCCAACCTGTTGACATCATTGAGCTTCTCCATCAATGCACCAAAGCCACACCAATCTTCTTCACAACTGCTCCCCTTCATCAGAGCCATCCTGGGTACATTCATTTTTCCAGCCATTCCTCTCCCTCAACGAGTCCAGGACATTCTAGTTATGATCTGATGTTTCAGCCCTTGACCTGGGTCTCATTGAGAGCAGCTCTGAGGCTTTTGGGTCTCTTGTCCTCCTGCATTCTGCTTGCGGACCCCACCAGGTGGCACATGTGGAACCTGCAGTGGGATCTGAAGTATCAGTGGGCTCAGCGCCAAGATGACCTGCAAGACTCCATGCAGATTTCGAAGGAGACTGAAAAAGATCTGCATTGGTGGCTGCTTAACCACAATTGCCCTGGCGGCAGACCCCTCCGTGTACCCCACCCAGAGCTAACTGTCTTGGCAGATGTATCCTTTGTTGGTGTTGAACTTGGCCCTTCTGGCAGGTTCACCCCTAAACTTTTAGCGATTATCCTAGCTTTTTCCCTATGTCGTGTGAGTGGTTTTAGGCCACTAGGCGCTTTAACACTGTGTCCCAGTGTAAAGTGCGTGCGCTCTGGGTTACATTGAATGAGACTGACCTGCCCTCCCATAGGAATGCATGGGGAGTGTGTGAGTCCATGGTAGTTCCTGATGCGTGGGGAGTGCAGGGTCGAGTTTGGTATGTACGAACTCGTGAGAGTGAATGCTGCGCGATGATGTGTGCGGCGTTACTGTGTCTAGTGTAGAAGTGCCACTTCTAGAAGCTGACATAAATATGAAGTGACTGTCTGGCTTGGGATTGGCTGGTGTGCCTGGCTCCAGGAGTCAGGATGGGTCTGCCCTGGTGGTGGATAGGGAGATTTACATCCAGATGGGTGGGAGGAGTACACCTGGGACCTGAATAGGGCTGGGCTTTCCCTCCACAATGCTGGCTCCACCCCCTGTGGTGCGTCTGATGTCCCTGGCCTGTCCTGTGAATAGGGAGAGGGGCTGAGCAAAACAAAGTGCTCAAGAACCAGTTGCATCTGGTTCGCCCCTTCCCTGCACCTTGAGACAAAGGAAACCTGTGTATAAAAAGGGGCTGTGACCCCATGTAAAATGTTCTCTCTCGTTCCTAAGATGAGGGGGGGCCTGCTGCTGCTGCTGGGTGCCAGGAGGACCGCCACTGGGGACTGCCTCCCTGCCTGGTGGGCCCTGTGAGCTGGCCCCTGGGCCCAGCCCTTGCCCCTCTGCCGTTGGAAAGAATTTCTCTGGATTTTGCATTTAAGCGCCTGGGAAGCGCTTTATTTTCCTTCCTAAAAAGAAGCGCTCTATTTTTCCTGAGGAGCGCTTGGCTTCCCACTGCTGAAGAGGCGCATTGTTTCTCTGAAAAGCTCTTTACTGTCCCAAGGAGCAGCGCTTCTAAACTTCGGTGGCAGCCCGGAACTACGATCCTTTCGAAAAGGGAATCCCCAGCATGGAGATTCCCTCGTAACTCTAATCGTTACGGAGCGGGTGCCCTCCCCGTCTTGGTGTGTCCTTTGTAGCGGGTGCCTACCACGCTTTGCCGCACTTTTGTTTATTGAATAGCGGGTGCCCACCCCGCGTTGTCGCCTCAGGACGGGAGCCTACCCCGCATTGCAGCCGCTAAAATCCGGAGGGCCGCCGCGCTGCCTGCGGCGACCCGGAAACGGAACCCTGCTAACCTTGGTGGTGGGCGGGCCTGAGGCTACTCGGAAGTCGGCGCCGGCTTGAGCGGGGCTCCCATGAGGAACAGGAGAGCCCCGCGTGGCGCATCGTTTGGCGGTTGAAACGCAGAAGACCCAGGCGGGAGCCTACCCCGCACTGGGCCAGCCGACAGGAAGCAGAAGATCAGTTGACTTTTCCGCTTCGCGTCGGCCCCGGAGAAGCTGACCCTGCATCCGGAAACCAGGCAACCGGGCTGGATTGCAAGCTGCGGCAAACAGAGTGGAGGAGTCCCTCGCTTCAGTCCGGTGAGTGGGGGCTCTTTGATACCTGGTGCATGGGGCTTCTTGTCGTGCTATCTGAGCGGCCCGCACCTGACAGCGGGCCGCTCCAACGTCTGGCATTCTCGTGTCTCCGAGTCCCAGAGTAGGACTCCAACGTTGGGGGCATTTGTTCTCAAGAGTCCCCTGAGAGGGGCTCCCAGGCACAATCGTGCCCATCCTTCCTTTGGTGCACAGCGGCGCCGCAGTTGTGGGCCGCTGCAACGAGTGGGACACCTTTCAGGAAGAAGTCCCAGTGGGTCTTCAGTGGCACAGTCAGTGCCAGTGTCATTCTTTTTGGGGCATTTATTTGCAAAGTCCCAGAGTGGGGTTACACAAGGGCACAGTGGTGCCAATCAGGGCACATTGTCGGTTGCCCCAGAGCCCTGCGCCGTGTTCCCTGTGCCCACATTCTTCGTCTGCACAGCTGCTCAGCAAGTAGTGGGCAGCTGCAACGTTTAGGCCTGATCTTGGCACCTTCTGCTGTTTCTGCTGCGTGTGCAGCCCAGCCCTGACATTTGGACAACGGGCGTTTGCGCCCCGGAGAGGCCAAGTTGGCCTGGGGACAGTTTTCCTGTGTTGTGCCCTCACCTAGGGAACATGGTGATTTCTGCATGTGTACTTTTGCGCAATGTGCATTGCCTTTATGCTTATTTTCATTCCTAACTGTGTCCAGGCGTAGGAGACTGTTTTCCTAGTATAGGTTATGCTAGTGTGTTCATGGTTCCCTGCGTGATATATGCCTACGGTGTTTAGGATTGCGTAGGGTGTGCTTACCTTTTACCAGTGGTTACTGGTTGTGCGCTACATTTATTATTTGTTCTACATTTCTACATTTACAATTTGGTGATTGGTGATGATTCTGACAAGTGGTCCATGTGGCCCTGTCTTGTGTAAATAGTCCCCTGTAAATTCCGCCCAGTGCCAGTTGGCACAGTGTAAATTGTGTGAATATTATCTAATGTGTTTTGGTATATTACAAAGGCTATTGTTATATATAACCTTGTGTGGAGTTTCTTTTGTGGTGGGCCTTGGGTGTTGTTGCTGTGTGCGCGCGCAAACGCTTTACACATTGCCTCCAGGATAAGCCTGACTGCTCGTGCCAAGCTACCAAGGGGGTGAGCAGGGCTTATCTTTGGCGTGTAACTCCCCAGCCCTGACTTAGAGTGGTGGTTTCTCCCTGGCTTTGGTGCAAGCCTTAGCCATCCAGAAATCCAATTTCTAACAGTTGGGTTGCGGAGGTCTGAGGGAGGTTGAGATCAGAGAACTATGGTCCCTGGAGGCTCACCTCCACATTAACTTTTTGAAGTTGTGGGCAATTCGTTTGATGAAGGCATTCTTCCCGAATATAAGGGTGAAACTGTGCAGTTTCTCACAGAAAACATCTGTTTGCCATTACAGAATGCAGTGTCCAAACGTGTGCGTGTTGGAATCCCCAAAGCTGCTCTTCCTCGGAAACTCCTTTCTCCAGCATTGAGGGTTAGGACTCCTGTATGCCTTCCCACTTCTCCCTCTCCCGCCCAGAGTACTGAAAAATATCAAGGGAAACCGGGCCCAAGTAATCCTAGTGGCTCCAGACTGGGCGAGGAAGGTGTGGCAGCCGGAACCTCTGGCCGTGAGTGCATATCCTCCAATCTGGCTCCCCTTCGGGAGGACTTTCCGTTGCAGCAACAGGTCTGAGTCTTGAACCAGAGTCTGCACAACTTACACCTCCATGCATGGAGACTGACCGGTGACAGATGGCTTTCAATCTTTCTCTTGAAGTGATTGGTGTCATCTTGGAAGCCAAGAGACTATCCTCCAAATTTGTCTATGCAGGTGGCAGGGAGAAGTTTGTTGCTTGGTGTTCCTCCCAAAGCATCCAGCTCCAAATTGCACTGTTATCAGCTGTTGTTCTCTTGTGTTTGTCCTGAGCCCAGCGGGGCCTTGTTGTGGCAACAGTTAAAAGTTACCTTTCCGCCCTTTCTGTGTACCTGATCAGTGTTCCCTTTTCAAAGGGCTGATCCACATGTTCCTGCCAAAACCATTTGGGATGCCACAGTGGGACGTTCCTTTGGTCCTCCTTTATCTAATATGCACTCCCCTCCATCCATGCGCAGTTGTTCTCTTTACTTCCTAACCATCAATACAGCTTTTTTCATTGCCATAACATCGGCTAGGTGAGTGAGTGAGCTCCAGGCTTTATGAGTAGCTCAACCATTTTCATCTTGTTTCCCTGAAAAAATGTGTCATCCGAACAAATGAACATTCCTGCCCATGGTAGTTGCATCCTTCCACTTTGGGCAAGCCATCATCTTGCCAGCTTTCTAAGCACAGTGACATCTTCTCAAGGAGGAAGAACACCTCCACCCCTTAGAACTAAAATTGTGCTTGGCTTCTGTACAGATCGCATCTATTCTGTTTCTTCAGTTTCTCTGGGTCTAAGAAAGGCAAAGCAGTGCAAAGGATGACCATCTCTAAATGGGCTGGTCAAGAAACAGCCCCAGAAGGCGTGCACGCTCACTCCAACAGAGTGAAGACTACTACCACTGCCAATTCCGGACATGTGCCAGACTGTAACACAGGTGTCTTGCCACAGGTTAACAAAGTATTACTGCCTGGATAGCCAGGCCTGGTGGATGGGCACTTTGCCTAATCTGTCCTGCAGGATTTTGTAGTCTGAGCCATTCAATGGACCCACAACTAGAGGACATAGACTGCTTTGATTTCTATTCATTAGGTGAACAATCTGTGGTTAGAAGTTTCTAACAGAAGAACAAGTTACTCACTTCCAGTAACACCTTTTCTGGTAGAGACTCTAGCTAACCACAGATTCCTCATCGACTGTACTGCCTCCCTGTTCTGTGAAATAGACTCATCCTGTCCATAAACAAGATGCCAAATCTATGATTTTCATAGGTCTGTGTCTGACGGCACGGACAAAGATCAGAAAGAGACTAATATCAGCACTCCAATGTGGCACATACATCGGGAATGAGACGGATCTGATGGGAAGCCGTACAACCCCCCGTTCAGGCATGAGAAAATTGCTGAAAAGTTTCTGGATCCAGTCTGAGGTCTACGGAGACGTGACAATAGTGATTATTAGTGCAGCAGCATCTGGTGTCTGCATTTATCCCCAGGGACATGTGCTGATAGTGAGTGTAACTGCAGCAGACTCTGGTGTCTGTATTCATTACCGGGGATGTGTGCTGATAGTGACTATAACTGCAGCAGCCTCTGGTGTCTGCATTCATCCCCAGGGACGTGTGCTGATAGTGATTATAACTGCTGCAGCCTCTGATGTCTGCAATCATCCCCGGGGACGTGTGCTGATAGTGAGTATAAGTGCAGCAGCCTCTGGTGTCCGCATTCATCCCCGGGGATGTGTGCTGATAGTCAGTATAACTGCATCAGCCTCTGGTGTCTGCATTCATCCCCGGGGACGTGTGCTGATAGTGAGTATAAGTGCAGCAGCCTCTGGTGTCCGCATTCATCCCCGGGGATGTGTGCTGATAGTCAGTATAACTGCATCAGCCTCTGGTGTCTGCATTCATCCCCGGGGACGTGTGCTGATAGTGAGTATAATTGCAGCAGCCTCTGGTGTCTGCATTCACCACTGAGGGACGTATGCTGATAGTGAGTATAACTGCTGCAGCCTCTGTTATGTTATGTTATGTTAAAATAAACTTATATAGCGCACAGCTACTCTAAAAGAGTGTCCCGGCGCTTTCCACAGGCGGCTCCGTGTGTAATAACATAACAAGAAAAGAATACTAATACTGAAAAGAAGAAAAAGATAGAACCCCGCAAAGAAAACAGTTAAACATTAAAAAGCCAAGTCTTCAGGCTCTTCCTGAATTGAAGCAGATTCGAGGTGCTGCGTAGCGCCAATGGCAGAGAGCTCCACAACTGGGGTGCCTTAAAGCTGAAGGAACGGCCCCCAGTCCGCGCCTTCCGCACACGTGGCACCACGGCAGTAAAAAGAGATTCGGACCGCAGTGAGCGGGCAGGACGATAGAAGTTCAGTCTACGCCGTAGGTACCCAGCCCCTGAGCCAAACAAGGCTTTATGCATCAACGTAAGGGATTTGAACATAATCCGCTTACGGATAGGCAGCCAATGAAGCCTCTGCAACAGCCCAGAGGCTCGTGACCGCCTATGCAGGCAAAAGGTGGCACGGGCAGCAGAGTTTTGTGCCACCTGCAGGCGTTGGACCAGGTAGTCCGGGAGGCCAAGAAAGAGGGCATTGGCATAGTCGAGCCGGGACCCGATGAGCGCCTGCACTGTAATCCGCCTATGCTCCGCAGAAAGCAGTGGAAGAAACTTGCGGAGCATCTTCAGAATACCAAAGCAGGTTCCGGCCAGACCCAAGATGTGCGCTCTCAATGATAACTTATTATCAAGTTTGACGCCAAGATTTTTAGCGACCGCAGATGATTGTATCGGAGGGCTCATTTCAGATGGCCACCATTGCCGCCACTCAGGGTCGGTGACACAGCCGAAAAATAGGACCTCCGACTTACTGGAGTTGGCCTTCAGGTTGTTATGATGGAACCAATCGAATACCCTGCCCAAACAACCCCGAATACTCTCTCCATCAAATGGTTGGTCTTTACCACAAGTGAAGAGGAGTTGCGTGTCGTCGGCGTAGGACACGATCTGGGCCCCGAAAGCCTCCACCGCCGCCGCCAAGGGGGACATAAAGATGTTAAACAGTGATGGGCTCAACACAGAGCCCTGTGGAACCCCAACCCCCAGAGGCGGCATCTCGGCGGAGCTCTGGGAGACCCAGATCGTCTGGCGGCGGCCTTCCAGGAAAGACGTAAACCATTTGAGCACCGTCCCCCTAATGCCGATGTCGTGGAGCCTAGCGAGGAGCGCCGCATGGGGGACGGTATCAAAGGCCGCCGACAGGTCCAACATGACTAACATGGCCTTGCCACCAACATCCAAGGTCTCTCTGATAATCTCGGAGACCTCCAACAATGCCGTTTCCGTACTGAAGTTGGGACGGAAGCCGGATTGGGAAGGATGGAGCAGATGGTTAGACTCAAGAAAGCTCGACAAGACGCCATGAACATGTTTCTCGGTAATCTTGGCCAGAGCCGGGAGAAGTGAAATTGGCCTATAATTGGCCAAAACCTCGGCATCAAGGCCCGGCTTTTTCAAGAGGGGGATCACCATCGCCCTCTTCCAGGTGGAAGGCACCCTTCCCTCCCTCAGGGAGGCATTGAGGATGGGGTTAACCAGGGGATTCACCACCGCCGCCATCCCGGCCAGAAATTTGGCAGGGCATGGGTCAAGTGGCGAGCCAGATTTAAGGCTGGTAAGCAGCGCCCGTGATGCCTCGCAGGTGACTGCTGGAAAATCTGTCAACACTGCGGTAGGCAAGGGCGGTAGCTCACGTTCCGCTCCGGGGCCACATCCACCATCCTCAGCGCTTTCCGAGAAGGAGGCCTGAATTGCCTTGATCTTATTAGTGAAAAAGCTGGCGAGATTACACGCCCACGCCTCCGATGGCACTGGAGGAGCTGGGTAGGAACTGGGGGTCGTGAACTCCTTCACCACCGTGAAGATCTCCTTGCAGGAGTTCGCCGCCACCTCAATCCTCTTAGCAAGGTATTCTTTTTTGGCATGTAAGATGTCCCGATGATAGGCCTTAATAGCCGCCCTGTAGGCGAGTTTGTCCACCTCGTTGTACTGAAGGCGCCAGGCCCGCTCAGCAACCTTGCATTGGCTGCGGGCCAGCCGCAGCGCCTCAGTGAACCACGGCGCAGATTGCCGTACAGCCGTGGGCCGAGGGGCTGACAGTGGGGCAAGATCGTCAAGCCTTTCAGTCAGCCATGACTGCAAAGCCTCCGTGTCTCCTTCCAGATCACCCGAGAGCTCACAGGGATGTTCCGCGAGCGCCTGCTCCAGCAAATCAGGTGTCACTCTATGGAGCGCTCTCGAGGCCGATCTAGGTAACATGGGGGCGATGTTATCCGGCCGCCCATTCTCACACACAGAGAACCTGATCAGCCTATGATCCGTCCAGAGCACAGACAGAGTCTCTACATCGGCAAGCGGAACTGAAGAAAAGACTTGATCGAGGGTATGCCCTCTCTCATGCGTAGGACCTGACACGCACGGTAATAGACCCAGAGGAGATGTAATGTCCAGCAGTTTGATAGTGTCCGGGTCGCTTATGACATCTAGATGGAAGTTGAAATCGCCCGCCACTACACAGTGCTGTGTCGTGAGCGCCAGTTCGGAAATTGCTATCTGCAAATCCTCCAAGAAGGAGCCCATCGTGCCTGGTGACCTATAGACCAACAGCCCCTTAAATGCTTGGATCGAGGACAGTCTGAGTGTAAAAGCAATGGACTCCGACCCCCCAATAGGATTAAGAGGGAGAACAGAGCAGGAAACATTCTTCCTCACCACCACAGCTACACCACCCCCCCTGCCTTTCTCTCTATCCTGCCGAAAGATGTTATAGGCTGGGGGAATAGCGGAAAATATATCCGGATTCGACGCTTCACCCAGCCAGGTTTCGGTTAGGAGAAGACACAGGGGGTTTTCCCTCACGAGGAGATCATAAAGATGCAAGGCATGACATCCCAGCGACCTCGTATTCAGGAGCAGACATAGGTGCCTAACCCGAGCCTCTACGGGCCTGCCGACATTAACCACAGTCCACGTGGGCGTCCAGCCACAGGCTGGACAGCGGTGCTTACCCTTAATGCGACCCGGAAAAACCGAGCGACAGGAGCAAGAATGAGTCTGCATGGCGCGCAGCACCGGAGAAGTATAGGTGATCATCCTCCCCCTCAACTGCCCGAGCCGCAGTCCACCGTCGCCCCGGCGCCTCCGGGACGCTGACGGGCGCAGACGGGCAGGACTCCGGCACGACTCAGGCTAAGCGAGGGCGTCCACCTGCGCGTCACGCTGCGCGTGAAGGAGCGACTTTAAGTAGACTCTCCAGTGAGTCCTTGGCGCGCGAGTCCGCTTAAAGATGGCGGCCGCCGCCGAATCCCGATCCCCAAACCAAGATGGCGCCCGCAGTGGATGCCCAGGACCCGGACCCACCTAAGTGGTGGTGCTTGAAGGCACAGAGGTGCCCTTTTTAAATGCAGTGAGGGGAGGGGGCGCAGGCTGGAGACAGCCAAGTCTAAAAACAGGGTAAGTACAACCAAAGCAGTAACACAAATGAAAAACGCTGGGGGGTTAAAAACACACAGCGCTAGTCCAGCGCGCTCGCAGCAATGTGGCCGATGTATAGGACCACCTCCCAAACAAAGACCGCCTTAAGTAGACTCTCCAGTGAGTCCTTGGCGCGCGAGTCCGCTTAAAGATGGCGGCCGCCGCCGAATCCCGATCCCCAAACCAAGATGGCGCCCGCAGTGGATGCCCAGGACCCGGACCCACCTAAGTGGTGGTGCTTGAAGGCACAGAGGTGCCCTTTTTAAATGCAGTGAGGGGAGGGGGCGCAGGCTGGAGACAGCCAAGTCTAAAAACAGGGTAAGTACAACCAAAGCAGTAACACAAATGAAAAACGCTGGGGGGTTAAAAACACACAGCGCTAGTCCAGCGCGCTCGCAGCAATGTGACCGATGTATAGGACCAACTCCCAAACAAAGACCGCCTTAAGTAGACTCTCCAGTGAGTCCTTGGCGCGCGAGTCCGCTTAAAGATGGCGGCCGCCGCCGAATCCCGATCCCCAAACCAAGATGGCGCCCGCAGTGGATGCCCAGGACCCGGACCCACCTAAGTGGTGGTGCTTGAAGGCACAGAGGTGCCCTTTTTAAATGCAGTGAGGGGAGGGGGCGCAGGCTGGAGACAGCCAAGTCTAAAAACAGGGTAAGTACAACCAAAGCAGTAACACAAATGAAAAACGCTGGGGGGTTAAAAACACACAGCGCTAGTCCAGCGCGCTCGCAGCAATGTGGCCTCTGGTGTCTGCAATCATCCCCGGGGACGTGTGCTGATAGGGAGTATAAGTGCAGCAGCCTCTGGTGTCTGCATTCATCCCCGGGAATGTGTGCTGATAGTGACTATAACTGCAGCAGCCACTGGTGTCTGCATTTATCCACGGGGACGTGTGCTGATAGTGAGTATAACTGCAGCAGCCTCTGGTGTCTGCATTCATCCCCGGGGACGTGTGCTGATAGTGTATAACTGCAGCAGCCTCTGGTGTCTGCATTCATCCCCGGGGACGTGTGCTGATAGTGTATAACTGCAGCAGCCTCTGGTGTCTGCATTCATCCCCAGGGTCGTGTGCTGATAGTGTATAACTGCAGCAGCCTCTGGTGTCTGCATTCATCACTGAGGGACGTGTGCTGATAGTGAGTATAACTGCTGCAGCCTCTGGTGTCGTCATTCATCCCCGGGGATGTGTGCTGATAGTTAGTATAACTGCAGCAGCCTCTGGTGTCTGCATTCGTCCCCAGGGACGTGTGCTGATAGTGTATAACTGCAGCAGCCTCTGGTGTCTGTATTCATCCCCGGGGACCTGTGCTGATAGTGTATAACTGCAGCAGCCTCTGGCGTCTGCATTCATCCCCAGGGACGTGTGCTGATAATATATAACTGCAGCAGCCTCTGGTGTCTGCATTCATCCCCGGGGACGTGTGCTGATACGGAGTATAACTGCATCAGCCTCTGGTGTCTGCATTCATCCCCTGGTAAGTGTGTTGATAGTGAGTATAACTGCAGCAGCCTCTAATATCTGCAGTCCTCACAGAGGGACGTGTGCTGATAGTGAGTGTAACTGCAGCAGCCACTGGTGTCTGCATTCATCCCCAGGGACGTGTGCTGATAGTGAGTATAACTGCAGCAGCCTCTAGTGTCCGCATTCATCCCCGGGGACGTGCGCTGTTAGTGAGTATAACTGCAGCAGCCTCTGGTGTCTGCATTCATCCACGGGGATGTGTACTGATAGTGAATAAAAGTGCTTCAGCTTCTTGTGTCTGTGTTCATCTACAAAGATGTGTTCTGATAGTGAGTATAACTGCTGCAGCCTCTGGTGTCTGCATTCATCCCCAGGGAAGTGTGCTGATAGTGAGTATAACTGCAGCAGCCTCTAGTGTCCGCATTCATCCCCGGGGACGTGCGCTGTTAGTGAGTATAACTGCAGCAGCCTCTGGTGTCTGCATTCATCCACGGGGATGTGTACTGATAGTGAATAAAAGTGCTTCAGCTTCTTGTGTCTGTGTTCATCTACAAAGATGTGTTCTGATAGTGAGTATAACTGCTGCAGCCTCTGGTGTCTGCATTAATTCCCAGGGACGTGTGCTGATAGTGAGTATAACTGCAGCAGCCTCTGGTATCCGCATTCATCCCCGGGGACGTGTGCTGTTAGTGAGTATAACTGCAGCAGCCTCTGGTGTCTGCATTCATCCACGGGGATGTGTACTGATAGTGACTAAAAGTGCTTCAGCTTCTTGTGTCTGTGTTCATCTACAAGAATGTGTTCTGATAGTGAGTATAACTGCAGCACTCTCTGGTGTCTGCAATCATCCCCGGGGACGTGTGCTGATAGTGTATAACAGCAGCCACCTCTGGTGTCTGCAGTCATCACAGAGGGACGTGTGCTGATAGTGTATAACTGCAGCAGCCTCTGGTGTCTGCATTCATCTACAGGGATGTGTACTGATGGGGATTATAACTGCAACAACCTCTGCTATCTATGCATTCATGTATGCGGATGTGTACTGACTTTGAGTATAACTGCAGCAGCCTCTGATGTCTGCATTTATCTACGGGAACGTGTGCTGATAGTGAGTATAACTGCAGCAGCCTCTAGTGTCTGCATTCATCCCCGGGGACGTGTGCTGATAGTGAGTATAACTGCAGCAGCCTCTGGTGTCTGCATTAATCCCCGGGGCCGTGTGCTGATAGTGGGTATAACTGCAGCAGCCTCTGGTGTCTGCATTAATCCCCAGGGACGTGTGCTGATAGTGAGTATAACTGCAGCAGCTTCTGGTGTCCGCATTCATCCCCGGGGACGTGCACTGTCAGTGAGTATAACTGCAGCAGCCTCTAGTGTCTGCATTCATCCCCGGGTACGTGTGCTGATAGTGAGTATAACTGCAGCAGCCTCTGGTGTCCGCATTCATCCCCAGGGACGTGCGCTGTTAGTGAGTATAACTGCAGCAGCCTCTAGTGTCTGCATTCATCCCCGGGTACGTGTGCTGATAGTGAGTATAACTGCAGCAGCCTCTGGTGTCTGCATTCATCCCCAGGGACGTGTGCTGATAGTGCATAACTGCAGCAGCCTCTGGTGTCTGCATTCATCACTGAGGGATGTGTGCTGACAGTGAGTATAACTGCAGCAGCCTCTGGTGTCTGCATTCATCCCCAGGGACCTGTGCTGATAGTGAGTATAACTGCAGCAGCCTCTAGTGTCCGCATTCATCCCCGGGGACGTGCGCTGTTAGTGAGTATAACTGCAGCAGCCTCTGGTGTCTGCATTCATCCACGGGGATGTGTACTGATAGTGAATAAAAGTGCTTCAGCTTCTTGTGTCTGTGTTCATCTACAAAGATGTGTTCTGATAGTGAGTATAACTGCTGCAGCCTCTGGTGTCTGCATTCATCCCCAGGGACGTGTGCTGATAGTGAGTATAACTGCAGCAGCCTCTAGTGTCCGCATTCATCCCCGGGGACGTGCGCTGTTAGTGAGTATAACTGCAGCAGCCTCTGGTGTCTGCATTCATCCACGGGGATGTGTACTGATAGTGAATAAAAGTGCTTCAGCTTCTTGTGTCTGTGTTCATCTACAAAGATGTGTTCTGATAGTGAGTATAACTGCTGCAGCCTCTGGTGTCTGCATTCATTCCCAGGGATGTGTGCTGATAGTGAGTATAACTGCAGCAGCCTCTGGTATCCGCATTCATCCCCGGGGACGTGTGCTGTTAGTGAGTATAACTGCAGCAGCCTCTGGTGTCTGCATTCATCCACGGGGATGTGTACTGATAGTGACTAAAAGTGCTTCAGCTTCTTGTGTCTGTGTTCATCTACAAGAATGTGTTCTGATAGTGAGTATAACTGCAGCACCCTCTGGTGTCTGCAATCATCCCCGGGGACGTGTGCTGATAGTGAGTATAACTGCTGCAGCCTCTGGTGTCTGCAATCATCCCCGGGGACGTGTGCTGATAGTGAGTATAACTGCAGCAGCCTCTGGTGTTTGCATTCATCACTGAGGGACGTGTGCTGATAGTGAGTATAACTGCTGCAGCCTCCGGTGTCTGCAATCATCCCCGGGGACGTGTGCTGATAGTGAGTATAACTGCTGCAGCCTCTGGTGTCTGCAGTCATCCCCGGGGACGTGTGCTGATAGTGAGTATAACTGCAGCAGCCTCTGGTGTCTGCATTCATCACTGAGGGACGTGTGCTGATAGTGAGTATAACTGCTGCAGCCTCTGGTGTCTGCATTCATCCCCAGGGACGTGAGCTGATAGTGAGTATTAATGCATCAGCCTCTGGTGTCTGCAATCATCCCCAGGGACATGTGCTGATAGTGAGTATAACTGCAGCAGCCTCTGGTGTCTGCATTCATCCCTGGGGAGGTGCACTGATAGTGAGTATAACTGCAGCAGCCACTGGTGTATGCATTCATCCCCGGTGACGTGTGCTGATAGTGAGTATAACTGCAGCAGCCACTGGTGTCTGCATTCATCCCCGGGGACGTGTGCTGATAGTGAGTATAACTGCAGCGGCCACTGGTGTCTGCATTCATCCCCGGGGACGTGTGCTGATAGTGAGTATAACTGCAGCAGCCTATGGTGTCTGCATTCATCCCCAGGGACATGTGCTGATAGTGAGTATAACTGCAGCAGCCACTGGTGTCTGCATTCATCCCCGGGGACGTGTGCTGATAGTGAGTATAACTGCAGCAGCCTCTGGTGTCTGCATTCATCCCCGGGGACGTGTGCTGATAGTGAGTATAACTGCAGCAGCCTCTGGTGTCTGCATTCATCACTGAGTGACGTGTGCTGATAGTGAGTATAACTGCTGCAGCCTCTGGTGTCTGCATTCATCCCCGGGGACGTGTGCTGATAGTGATTATAACTGCTGCAGCCTCTGGTGTCTGCATTCATCCCCGGGGACGTGTGCTGATAGTGAGTATAACTGCAGCAGCCTCTGGTGTCTGCATTCATCACTGAGGGACGTGTGCGGATAGTGAGTATAACTGCTGCAGCCTCTGGTGTCTGCAATCATCCCCGGGGACGTTTGCTGATAGTGAGTATAAATGCAGCAGCCTCTGGTGTTTGCCTTCATCCCCGGGGACGTGTGCTGATAGTGAGTATAACTGCAGCAGCCTCTGGTGTCTGCATTCATCACTGAGGGACGTGTGCTGATAGTGAGTATAACTGCTGCAGCCGCTGGTGTCTGCATTCATCCCCTGGGACGTGAGCTGATCGTGAGTATTAATGCATCAGCCTCTGGTGTCTGCATTCATCCCCAGGGACGTGAGCTGATAGTGAGTATAACTGCAGCAGCCTCTGGTGTCTGCATTCATCCCCGGGGACGTGTGCTGATAGTGAGTATAACTGCGGCAGCCTCTGGTGTCTGCATTCATCCCCAGGGACGTGAGCTGATAGTGAGTATAACTGCATCAGCCTCTGGTGTCTGTACACATCCCCAGGGACGTGTGCTGACAGTGAGTATAAATGCAGCAGCCTCTGGTGTCTGCATTCATCCCCAGGGACGTGCGCTGATAGTGAGTATGAGTGGAGCAGCCTCTGGTGTCTACATTGATCCCCGGGGACGTGTGCTGGTACTGAGTATAACTGCAGCAGCCTCTGGTGTGTATGCGTTCATCTTTGGGGATGTGTGCTGATAGTGAGTATGAGTGGAGCAGCCTCTGGTGTCTGCATTCATCCCCAGGGACGTGCGCTGATAGTGAGTATGAGTGGAGCAGCCTCTGGTGTCTACATTGATCCCCGGGGACGTGTGCTGGTACTGAGTATAACTGCGGCAGCCTCTGGTGTGTATGCGTTCATCTTTGGGGATGTGTGCTGGTACTGAGTATAACTGCGGCAGCCTCTGGTGTGTATGCGTTCATCTTTGGGAACGTGTGCTGATAGTGAGTATGAGTGGAGCAGCCTCTGGTGTCTGCATTCATCCCCGGGGACGTGTGCTGATAGTGAGTATAACTGCAGCAGCCTCTGGTGTCTGCATTCATCCCCGGGGACGTGTGCTGATAGTGAGTATAAGTGCAGCAGCCTCTGGTGTCTGCATTCATCCCCGGGGACGTGTGCTGATAGTGAGTATAAGTGCAGCAGCCTCTGGTGTCTGCATTCATCCCCGGGGACGTGTGCTGATAGCGAGTATAACTGCTGCAGCCTCTGGTGTCTGCATTCATCCCCGGGGACGTGTGCTGATAGTGAGTATAACTGCAGCAGCCTCTGGTGTCTGCATTCATCCCCGGGGACGTGTGCTGATAGTGAGTATAAGTGCAGCAGCCTCTGGTGTCTGCATTCATCCCCGGGGACGTGTGCTGATAGTGAGTATAAGTGCAGCAGCCTCTGGTGTCTGCATTCATCCCCGGGGACGTGTGCTGATAGCGAGTATAACTGCTGCAGCCTCTGGTGTCTGCATTCATCCCCGGGGACGTGTGCTGATAGTGAGTATAACTGCAGCAGCCTCTGGTGTCTGCATTCATCCCCGGGGACGTGAGCTGATAGTGAGTATTAATGCATCAGCCTCTGGTGTCTGCATTCATCCCCGGGGACGTGTGCTGATAGTGAGTATAAGTGCAGCAGCCTCTGGTGTCTGCATTCATCCCCGGGGACGTGTGCTGATAGCGAGTATAACTGCTGCAGCCTCTGGTGTCTGCATTCATCCCCGGGGACGTGTGCTGATAGTGAGTAGAACTGCAGCAGCCTCTGGTGTCTGCATTCATCCCCGGGGACGTGTGCTGGTACTGAGTATAACTGCAGCAGCCTCTGATATCTGTGTTCATCCACAGGGTTTTGTGTTGATAGTGAATATAAGTGCATCATCCTCTGTTGTCTGCATTGTTATGTTATGTTAAATGGTATTTGTAGAGCACACAGATACTCGGAAAGAGTGTCCTAGCGCTTATGAACCTCGGAGCTAGACTGTTGCAGTCCCTGAAGGGGGGGAAAAAATCGTTAAGGTTGTTGCTGGAACAGCCAGGTTTTCAGCAGCTTCCTAGAGGTAAGTAGGTCTGATACCTGTCTAATTGTCACCAGCAGAAGGTTCCAAACAAGGGCAACCTTAACTTGAAAAGAGCAGCCTCCAGTACGGGTGCGGGAAAACTTGGGGACAACCCCCTGATGCCGGACAGATGACCTCAGGGTTCTGCAGGGGATATAGAGTGTGACTCTCCTTCAAGAAAGTGTGCAACCGCACCTTGCAAAGCCTTGAAAGCTAAAACCAGGGCTTTAAAACAGATTCTTTTGCGATGGGTAGCCAATGCAAGGCCTTCAGGTTGGGTGAGATCCGGGCTCTCGGTCCAAGCCTGAGGACCGCCCTGGCGACCGCATTCTGGACCACCTGAGGTCTGTTCAGTTGGTACTCTGGGAGGCCTAGCTATAGGACATTGTCATAGTCCAGCCTAGAGATAACGAGGGCCTGGACCACAGTCGTCCCATGGGTGAGAGGCAGTAGGGGGAGGCATTTCTTGAGCATCCGCAGGAGGACAAAGCAGGATCCTTCGACTGACTGGATTTGGGCTTTCATGGACAGGGTGTCATCCAACTTAACACCCAGGTTCTTGACCGTGTTAACCGAGGGGAGGTGACATGTCTGATGGCCACCATTGTTTCCACTCATCCCGAGGTGGAGAGCCAAACAAGATAACATCTGATTTCTCTGGGTTACATTTAAGTTGATTCTCTCTGAGCCATGTGAAAACCCCAGTGAGGCATTTGTTGAACTTCTTCCCTACAAAGTCCTCCCCTTTATCACATGTAAACAGAAGCTATGTGTCTTCAGCATAGGAGATTATTGTCACACCACAAGCTTCAGCCAAGGGAGCAAGGGGGGACATGTAGAGGTTAAAAAGTTTCGGGCTCAAAATAGAACCCTGAGGGAAAACCACCTTCATAGGGGGAATGGGGGTGGCAAGAGGAGCGGACCAAACCTCTTGGTATCTATCCTCCAAGAAGGAGGAGAACCGTTTAAGCACCGTGCCACCCAAGCCGCACTCCTGTAATCTATGCAGGAGTCGGTCATATGGCACAGTTTCAAAAGCCGCAGAGAGGTCCAGCAAGATCAACACCGCTTTTTCTACTTTGTCCAGCTTCTCCTTAATGGACTCAGAAATTTCGAGGAGCACTGTCTCTGTGCTGAAATTAGTTCTAAAACCGGACTGGCTCTGCTGGGGCGTGTGCTTATAGTGAATATACGTGCATCATCCTCTGGTGTCTATATATTCATGTATGTGGACGAGTACTGATAGTGAGCGTAACTGAGCAGGTTCTGATTTTTATGCATGTGTGTGGGGCCTGATATTTGTGGGCACCCTGTATCAGTCCAAACAACCCCTTATGGTGATAGGTTAAAGACAACCTTTATTGAAAGGAATGTAAAGCAGCTTGTTTTACCAGTCTATAATCTCTTGAGTGACCAAATGAAAGGACAACCACACCAGGTATATATTTAAAATATATGTATTTAAGATAAAACACTCCCCTCTAGTCTCTTTATGAGGCTGGAGTTCGAAGTATTTAAGTTACAAGTCAGTAATCAACAATAATAGCACAAATACACGTTTGGGCCCTAGAGGCGGACCAAACCATATACCAATAAAGTGGTATAAGAACCACGACTGAGCTAGACACAAGGCCTAGAGCCTGTACAATCGCTGGGACCTGAAGGAACCACCCAAGGTAGTGACACAGGGGAGCCATGGGGGCCGTGTGCAGTGTGTGAACACAGCTGCGGGTTCCCGTTAGCTTCTATGGGCAATGTCGAGGTTGGAAATTTAAAGATTAGGGACACTTAGAAATGAGTCAGGACCAAACCCTTTTGGACTTAGGAAGTTCTAGGGCTAGCACCCACGGGAGCACCGGAGTACTCATGTTACCTTACCCAGGGAAGTCGGGTGCATAGGTGTCTTTTGGTGTCGGGTCGCGTCGTCGATTTCAATGGAAGCTGGCGAAGAAGTGCTGCTGCCGTGAAGAGGAGCAGTGTCCGAAGAGATCCAAGCCTGGATCTAGGATGGAAGTAACCTGAAAGCAGAGGGGACAGAGTCTGGGTCACGTACCAGTGACCAAGGGCACGATAGACCAATGCCCACAGATGTCGGGTGCTTCAGGTGGGGTGACGGGTGTCTTGACTCTTCAGCCACGAGGTCCAGGACGTGCCGATGATGACCAGGAGCTGGATTCGAGATGTTCCACAAAGTCTGTCGAGTGCTGCGGTGTCGGTGACCAGATTGGACCCAACAGACCTTGGCAACGGCAAGTCACTTCGTTTCAGAGAAAGGACGTCGGTTTAGACCAGCAAGGTCTGGGGGACTCACCCAGTGAGGGTAAGTCAGGGCAAGTCTGGAGCAACCAGGAAAGCCCAATCAGAAGAGGAGTCACCTTCGTGGGGACCTACTAGCCAACGGGCTAGCGATTGCGAAGGAGCCTCGAGCGGTCGCATTGGAAACTGGTACACGGTTCACTCCTGGAGTGGAGGCCAGAAATCTTGGGTGCGAGAGGTGCTCAAGGCTGGGGCTACTCGGAGCCCAAAGCACAACTTCGAGGAACACCAGAAAGATGATGGAGCTGCAAAAGTTCATGGTGTCCAGGGGTCACGGTTCCACATCACCCACGATAGCCACGGGCCTCAGCTTTGCTGTGGTCTCAGGTGAGCCTTGGGTAAGTCTGGAAATCCACCTCTGGGGATGCAGAGACTTCGGCGTCCGGCGGGAGCTTCAGAATTGCAGACCAGTCAGTTGCTTCTTTGGTGCCTGCCATGCAGGGGAGTCACTCCTTGACCCCAGGGGAGCTTTCTTCAGTCTTCTAGTCGAAATAGAAAGTCGAAGGTCCAGGATAAATGTTGCAGAGTTTCGTCCAGGGTAATCTAAAGTCACAAGGACTGGGTTCCCATACTTATACTCAGTTTGGGGGTTGGACATACTCTAGGGACCCACCTATGGGAGGGTTTGGAAATAGGGGTGGTTACACCCATTTCCTTTGTCCAGTTTCACGCCAGAGCAGGGGCAGGTAGCCCCTGCAACCGTTTGAACTGGACTATGCACAGGGACACCAAGTGTGCCCCCAGTGCAGGACTTCAAAGCAGCAGAGAGTGCTCCTGCCCAGCCCCAATACACATCTGCCTGTCTGGGGAGGTGGTTACACCTCCCTGGGACAGGAAACCTATTGTCCAGGCCTCCCCTGCCGGAGTTTCGGTCAGCAGCAGGAGGATAGACCCGTGTCTGTGGCAGTGGCATCCATTTTGTGATGCCAGGGCTTTATAAAGTCTTTACCTGTCAGACCATTGTGAACATGTCTCTCCCTCTAGAAGGGTGGAATGCTACCCCCGCCGCCAGAATTGAGCGTTTGACACCAAACACGACATGTTTCCGTGCAGCCATCCCAAAGTTAGCATTTACCGCGAGGTTATAATGCCCTTAAGAGTATATGGTCAGGCTGCACCACAAACCGCATCAGAGGAGGTAGTCCGAACGCTGCAGAGGGGCTCTGCTCATGCAGGGGCACCCTCTCACATAAAAACCAAGCACTCTGCCTTCAAGATTGTTAAGGCCTGCCATAGGAGTGACTTATAGATTTTTTATGTGTGTGCTATGGTAGTGATATAGGTAGCCTATACCACAGTAAGGGTGCAAGCACCACCTTAACCAGGCTGCAGTAGCAGACCTGTGGTGTCATTTTGGAGTGCATCCCAGGGGTGGCATAATACATGCTTCAGCCCCTGGTAGACCTCTGAGGTACCTATGCCCTAGGTACATAATATACAATATACTAAGGGGTTATAAGGCACTCCAGAATCCAATTAGAAATGTACTTAATGTACATGGAAACAATTTCAGAGAGGAACCAGCTAGGCTGGGCTCCTAATTAGCAGGGCCACAGCCAGACTAAGGTCGAAAAACAGTGAAACACCAGCGAAAAGGGGGGGTACCCATGTGAAGCAGATCCTACTCTCCTACAGGGACGTCTTCTGATAGTGAGTATAAACGCAGCACCTTTTAGTTTCTGTGCATTCATGAAAAAGACATCTAGTGGTCGGCTGGGGTTCTGCACCCTTCCTACTGCAGTAATGTCTGGAAGTTAACCTGCCTCTTGAGAGGGGCACTGCATGAGTCCTTCCCCTTTTCGGATTCTCTGAAATTAAGTGTAGCTGGTAAGAGCAGTACTGCAACCTCAAGGGTGCATTTTATACCTGCTGCTGTTTAAGGGGTCAAGTGTGTCAGGAGGTCTTCTGGTCATGGGTGGGGCATCAGATCGTTTCCAGCGACAGCCTTTGCTGATGCATTTTTGTTATTGTCCACACCAGTGTCATGAGGACTATCGCATTAGTATAGAGGAAGGGGAACAATGGACAATACAGTGGGCACGATGTACAAGTGTAAACCACTGGGCTGAGCACACAGACAACCTGACCGTTGAGTGCAAGCTCCTTAAACATCGGTCCTGATTGTTGCCGCTCGGCCGGTGCACATCCCTGAGCAGGCTGCATACTCTCTGCCCAATCAGAGAACTGGAAAAGAGCCAAAGGTCATGATTTAGATCCAGTGGACAGGTTACTCCATCACAACGTTCACATATAACCCACCCGCTAAAATACAAATCCTATAGGATATAAAGGGATTTATATTTCGGTGTGCGGGATATCCATCACCATTGTGCTGGAGTAACCCATCCGCCGAGATGTAAATCAGATCCAAAACCTCTTTTTGTTGTCAGTGCTGATTGAAAGAGATTCAAAGACTATAGACACTGCTGAAAGTAAGAATAACAACACATGCAGATGGAGACAGCATAATAAAGGAAGAAAGTAAAGAAATATTGTTACAAATAAAAGCACATGAAACATCATTATTTTGTTTTTCCCTTCCTGCAGACTTGGGATCCAGAGCAACATCTGTACACTTTGCTCGGCATTGACAGTTCAGAAGAACTATTAGCAGATCCGAACACCAAAATGAACAGTACGATGAGCCCTGCAGAGGAGGTATGTATGTGCCTGTCCTTGTAGAAACTGAGGATAGGAGCGGCTGGTGGCCCTGTGTACACACTGGGAGCTCTAGCTAAAATGTGTCTGTAGGTGAGAGAAGAGTATGGGAGGACAGAAGAGGTAAACATAAACCCCAAAGGATCCTAACCTAAGGAAGAGAATCGTGAGAATATCGGGTGGGAGTGTCTAGATGAGGTGAATTGATTGACTCCACGAGTAACTGGCGTAACCCGATGGAATGAAGCACCTACGGATATTCTTTCTGTGCTTGTAGACACGTTCTTTTACCTCCTTTCATTATGTGTGAGGGATACAAGTAGTACGGTCTCACAGCTCTAGGATAGCCAATAGGAAACCTCCATCATGGTTACTACAGTGGGTGTTGTCTTTCTACACTATTCCTCAAGTTTACATCATCTATGAAATACTAGAGTTCCTTTCTTTGGATAGCAATGCCTCTGCATCAGGCACCATTCTAAGGGTAAAGAAGGGACCAAAACAGAAAAGAGGCACTGCTGGGGGGCATGTTTGCTCTCTCTGGTGCCAATTTATTTATTGCAAAAGTGGGATCAGATTGTGGCCAGCTCCCCATATGCCAGTAGTTATCTTGATATACTGGTTGCTGTAATAGGTATATATGTTTGCAGATTTTTGGGGAATCCGTAAAAGCCATGAACTGAAACATACATTTGAATATAAAACAAAGATATCAGTGATCATCTGGCCAGAGCTCACATTAGCGGTCATTGACAATCGCATAAACAGAGCACTGTATAGCCAGTCAGACATCGGAAACCGTCCAGAGTTTTATCTATTGCGTCCTAAATCATGAAAGTGGTTTGCTGCAGAGCTACTACGTTGCATTGTGAGTCGAGAAGAATGGCACAATGCTTTATAGAAGTGATGTACCTACATTGATAAATGTGACCCATTGAAGAAATTCCTTTTGATTCATGGCAGGAGATAAGAGGGAGATGAATCTCTTTAGATCCATAGCAGGAGATAAGAGGCACATAAATCTCCTTAGATCCATAGCAGGAGATAAGAGGCGCATGAATCTCTTTAGATCCATAGCAGGAGATAAGAGGCACATGAATCTCTTTAGATCCATAGCAGGAGATAAGAGGCACATGAATCTCTTTAGATCCATAGCAGGAGAGAAGAGGCACATACATCTCTTTAGATCCATAGCAGGAGATAAGAGGCACATGAATCTCTTTAGATCCATACCAGGAGATAAGAGGCACATGAATCTCTTTAGATCCATAGCAGGAGATAAGATGTACATAAATCTCTTTAGATCTATAGCAGGAGATAAGAGGCACATAAATCTCTTTAGATCCATAGCAGGAGATAAGAGGCACATAAATCTCTTTAGATCCATAGCAGGAGATAAGAGGCACATGGATCCCTTTAGATCTATAGCAGGAGATAAGAGGCACATAAATCTCTTTAGATCCATAGCAGGAGATAAGAGGCACATGAATCTCTTTACACTTATAGCAGGAGATAAGAGGCAAATGAATCTTTTTACACTTATAGCAGGAGATAAGAGACACATGAATCTCTTTAGATCTATAGCAGGAGGTAAGAGGCACATGAATCACTTTAGATCCATAGCAGGAGATAAGAGGCACATAAATCTCTTTAGATCCATAGCAGGAGATAAGAGGCACATGGATCTCTTTAGATCTATAGCAGGAGATAAGAGGCACATGGATCTCTTTAGATCTATAGCAGGAGATAAGAGGCACATGTATCTCTTTAGATCTATAGCAGGAGATAAGAGGCACATGAATCTCTTTAGACTTATAGCAGGAGATAAGAGGCAGATTGTCAGATTCAGATTGGTACCAGTGACCGCTACTAGCCTTCATAAACAGGTCAAGCAGGGGCAGGGTACAATTACAGGTTCCCCTTTGAACTTCTCCCCAGGGGGCATGAAACACCCTTACCTTCACAGTAGTACGCAAGGGAAAGGGGAAAAAAGGGATAAATTACCATGAGGTAGCGGTCCACCACCTATAGAGCCTCTTCGATCCTCGTCTGAAGAGAAGCTGACCTCGCTTGAAACACCCACCAGCGGATGGTGGCACCCTGCATGTGGGAGAAATGACAGCCGTTACTCCCTTTAGACCTCCCACCATTACCTAACCATGCCAGAAAGGCAGTCACAAAGCTCCTCCAGCCCAGCCACACAACTCACATGCCATTTGCATACACAGGGTCTTGTTCATGCAATAATGAGGTGAGGATGGCAGTCTATATGACTTGGTAGAGGCCAGGCTGGCATGAAAGGAAAGAATGGTCAAGTGGAAAGATCCCCAAAAAGAAATAAATGCGAGCACGGAAAACCACTCTCTCCTTGAGAGGGTGCGCTTGCCGTATTAACTCAGGATCATACTAGCAAGCCAAGTGTGATACATCTCACACACTGCTAGTCGAGGAGGATGACAGTTATATGGGTAAGTACAGTTGGGTTCCTGCCAAGTGTGATGCCTCTCACGCTGTTTAGAAAGGAAACAAGAAATGATACACTGAAGGAGGCAGGAATCGGGAGGGGAGCTCCCCTTCCTGACAAGTGTTCTATTGTCAAAGGCGCAGGCAGGGCTCCGGCCCTGCGAAGCCTGGGGTCACTCCGCGGCACACAACAGACGTGCTCAGAAAGCCACCATGCGTCTGTAGCAGTAATCACACTTGGAGGTAAATTGGCGCTTCAATCCTTGAAGAGGTCCAGTACCAGGAAGTCTCGGGGTAAGTCAGGCTTACCGCATAGACAGTGCGGCCTCCTTGCCTCAGTGTTAGCGGGTCCCTGGGCGCCTGAGAACAGCACAGCTGCGGTTCTCCATTGTCTTCATGGTCGCCATAAGTGTGGCGGGTGGGGCTCTTCTCCGGGAGTCTAGCAGCAATATGGGCTTCCGCAGCTGAACAGGGTTCGGCACCTCTGTCCTTCCTTGGCGGGGATGAAAAGCGCAGCTATTCAAGAATCCGCCTCGGAGCCAAGACTCAACGGCTCAGACTTACGATTGACAAGCGCCGGATCTCTCCGGGGGAGGACCTTGAGTAGGCAGACCCAAAACCCCGGAGAAGGCACGACTGTTGCCCTGTTGCATGCTGGACTTTGTAGTACACATGCACACCATTCCTACCTGCATGCATACTACGTCACGGGGGATCATGACACAGATGTATCTCTTGAGATTCATAGCAGGAGATAAGAGGCACATGCATCTCTTTAGATTCATAGCAGGAGATAAGAGGCACATGCATCTCTTTACATCTATAGCAGGAGATAAGAAGCACACGAATCTCTTTATATCCATAGCAGGAGATAAGAGGCACATGAATCGCTTCACATCTGTAGCAGGAGATAATAGGCACATGAATCTCTTTACATCCATAGCGGGAGATAAGAGACAGATGAATCTCTTTACATCCATAGCAGGAGATAAGAGGCTCATTAATCTCTTTGGATCCATAGCAGGAGATAAGTGGCAGATGAATATCTTTAGACTTATAGCAGGAGATAAGAGGCACACAAATCTCTTTAGACTTATAGCAGGAGATAGGAGGCACATAAATCTCTTTAGATCCATAGCAGGAAATAAGAGGCACATGAAGCTCTTTACATCCATAGCAGGAGATAGGAGACAGGTGAATCTCTTTACATCCATAGCAGGAGATAAGAGGCACATGAATCTCTTTACATCCATAGCAGGAGATAAGAGGCACATGAATCTCTTTACATCCATAGCAGGAGATAAGTGGCAGATGAATCTCTTTAGATCCATGGCAGGAGATAAGAGGCTCATTAATCTCTTTGGATCCATGGCAGGAGATAAGTGGCAGATGAATATCTTTAGACCTATAGCAGGAGATAAGAGGCACATGAATCTCTTTAGATCCATGGCAGGAGATAAGAGGCACATGAAGCTCTTTACATCCATAGCAGGAGATAGGAGACAGGTGAATCCCTTTACATCCATAGTAGGAGATAAGTGGCAGATGAATCTCTTTAGATCCATGGCAGGAGATAAGATACACATGAATCTCTTTAGAATCATAGCAGGAGATAAGAGGCACATGAATCTCTTTAGACTTATAGCAGGAGATAAGATTCACATGAATCTCTTTAGATCCATGGCAGGAGATAAGAGCCACATGAATCTCTTTAGATCTATAGCAGGAGATAAGAGGCAGGCACATGAATCTCTTTAGATCCATATCAGGAGATAAGACGCACATGAATCTCTTTAGATCCATATCAGGAGATAAGAGCTACATGAATCTCTTTAGACTCATAGCAGGAGATAAGAGGCACATGAATCTCTTTAGATCCATATCAGGAGATAAGACGCACATGAATCTCTTTAGATCCATGGCAGGAGATAAGAGCCACATGAATCTCTTTAGATCCATATCAGGAGATAAGACGCACATGAATCTCTTTAGATCCATATCAGGAGATAAGAGCCACATGAATCTCTTTAGACTCATAGCAGGAGATAAGACGCACATGAATCTCTTTAGACTTATAGCAGGAGATTAGAGGCACATGAATCTCTTTAGACTTATAGCAGGAGATAAGAGGCACATGAATCTCTTTAGATCTATAGCAAGAGATAAGAGTTACATGAATCTCTTTAGATCTATATCAGGAGATAAGAGGCACATGAATCTCTTTAGATCCATATCAGGAGATAAGAGGCACATGAATCTCTTTAGACCTATAGCAGGAGATAAGAGGCACATGAATCTCTTTATATCCATAGCAGGAGATAAGTGGCAGATTAATCTCTTTAGACCTATAGCAGGAGATAAGAGGCACATGAATCTCTTTAGATCCATATTAGGAGATAAGAGGCACATGAATCTCTTTAGACCAATAGCAGGAGATAAGAGGCAGATTAATCTCTTTAGACCTATAGCAGGAGATAAGATTCACATGAATCTCTTTAGATCCATGGCAGGAGATAAGAGGCACATGAATCTCTTTAGATCCATGGCAGGAGATAAGAGGCACATGAATCTCTTTGGATCTATAGCAGGAGATAAGAGGCACATGAATCTGATCATGATAGAATTCATCCAGCTGGGCTTCATTTTGCCAAAGCCCAGAGAGGGATCCATATAATCACTCTTTGCAGACACTGATAAAGATCCAACAGTCCCTCGGATGGTAAGAGGGTGCCAGAATCCAGGGGTATTTTACATCTGTTTCCCAATTTCGATCATTGCCATGTTACTGATATAAAGCAGCTCCTGTGTCTGAGACAATTATGATGGGCGGAGTGATGAATTATGTAGGTGATGCCTTTGGTTCACTTGAAATTCAAAGGGGTTGTTTCCACCACTGGATTTAAACTAAATGCAGATATAAGTGAAGATGAGATAATTCTCAGGTCTAATATTTATGTCTGACTTGTTGGTCTCCAAAAACACCTGTCACAGTGGATACCAGAATTCCCCACTTGACCGTATTTCAGGTCAATGTGTTTGCATTAATTCTTCAGCGATGATATTGAATTTACTTTAAATGTATTAATATCGAACATTTAGAAGACAACTGTATTTAGCAGATAAATGAATGTACGTCCACATGGTGGAAATGTAACTGGTTAAGTACTACACAAGTTGGCAGTGGTTCGTGCCCCTCCATAAGCTGCCATCAGATGGCTCGTGATTAGTGGCAAGTGAGGCTGTCCCCCCAGCCAGGAACCAGTGCACTGTCTGGCCCGTAAAACTCTGTTCATGCCACATTAATGTCCCCTTTGCTCCCCCATCAGTGTGTATACCATGTGGTGTGTGTGTGTGTGTGTGTGTTGTGTGTATATGTGCCATGAAATGTGCTGTGTAAACGGCAGTCTGTGTGTTATATTTAATATGGGAAACACAACCAGCTGTTGACCAGCAGGCAGGTGCCCTTCAAGTGGTCTTTACCCTTCCTGTATATGTGGCATCCTCCATGCTGCTGCCCCAGGTGCTGTGCCAGAGAGCCTGTAGATACACAGGTGGGCGGCGGAACCTACATTCACATCCTAAAAGGCCAGGACATGGGCCTTGTAACATTACTGACCTCACTGTTTCCCTGAGTGGTGCTGGAAGGAAGGAGAGATGTAAAGCCTGACTCTCTTTCCTGATTCCACAAACGGGCATTTGGTGCTCCCTTCCCCCTTGTGCTGTGAACACCCATGAAGGAACAATTGAAAATGCTAAATTTATGGAAGCCACTGGCTTTTGTTGTTCCAGGTTTCCCACCTGTGTCGCTAAAGCAAGATAAAGACTGAGCGTGAAGCTGACCCTGAGAAGGAGCTCAGAGTGAGGTTTTTCAGTAACAGGATAACAGGACTGGGTTTTTCCGTTATGACCACAGCTATATCTGGAACTGCAGAAGCTCTTCTGCGCCAACCTGCGCTGCACTCAAACAAAGTTGTCCTGACCAGTGTGGAGAAGAACAGGATTCTCTCCAGGAAGGCAAAGAGCAAATTCTTAGTAGATTGGAGGTCACTGTGCAGAAGAGAGCCACCCATTTGCTGTGGCAACATTGCAGCACAAATGTCCAGAATCTGCCCTCATGTGTATGAGCAGAGGGTCAATGGCGTGCAGACCGTGTTCTGTCCCATGCCGTTCCTGACTTTAACGGAGCCCCTCTCGGCCCTGAGGTGGCCAGAGAGGTTCTTCTTCTAGTCCCTGGCTTTCGAGTGGAGTCTCGTAGAACGGATCCTAGCATTTACCCAGTTGCTGCATTAACATCTTTCCTGGAGTTCATATCCTGGCTCTTCAAATGATCCTTCATCCAATCCGACGCGCAGCCTCCCTCCCCAACACCTCGAGACCCTCACGGGTGAGTGGTCCTTCATTGATTGATTGATTGATCCATTGAGCATGCTGCACTTCTCTACTCATTGCTATTCTGGGTGCATCGTTGGAGTGATCTCAATGTGTCAATCTTTTGACTTTAATAAAATCCTCACCACGCCCTGATCCTACAAAATGTCCTCGGATCGAATATGTCAAGAGTTCTTATATTGGATTGTGTTCACCTTTGTAACAACACTTCCACTTCAGAAGAATCCCTAGAAGAATCAAGAGCTCATACTGGACTGCTGTAAAGCAAGAAGATAACACCAGGCAGGTAGACCTATCCAGGTCAAATGTTTGCCGTGGCTTACAAGCACTGTAGGCCAATCGTAGACTGGGATCCCTCCCAAGGAGTGCTGATCCAGCGGGTTACCAACCTCAGATATTCAACTACCATATGCTTACCTGGGCCCATAAACATGCACACGTTCACAGTGCTTGGGAGCGTGAGGTGAGAGGAGCCCTCACCGTGCATGTATTGCACTATTTTAACCTCTCTGTAACTGTTTGGCACTTTAGCGTTTAGTGTTTTTCTTAGACACTTGAATTTAATTTTGAAACTAGTCTACATCCTGTTGTAGGGATTCTGCGTATGCACAGAACTATGCGCAGGAAACCAGAACCTTAGAGAATTGTGGTGTACCAGAAACTCCCCTCAGAACCCCTTATCCGACTAGCTTAGTGTCACATTCGTTATCCGAGATTTAGCTCGGCGGTCCCAATGTATAGACAACCCAGAACATGCGACTTAGTTATTCTCAGGAATGGTGGGAACCCGAAATACCCGTTTGCACTTATATATCAGTCCACAACAGAATAACTAAGACACAGTAAAGTTTATAGAATTTATTCATAAACCTCGAGTCCTGTTATACAGTACTTTGGCTAACATAAGCAGACAAATGGTTAAGATCATTACCATTAGCATTGTTACAATACCATAGAAAATGAAAGGAGCGATCATATTAATAATGACAGTGGAAAACAACCACCCTCCTTTCTCTAGCAACTAATAAAATATTATTAGACTATTAGAAGGTCTCATAGGCTTGCATAGGGGACCCCATACCGTATAGATCAGCTTAGGTGTATCACATCACAGGATCAGCTCAGTGTTCTCTGCTTCAGCTCTTCTATCGAATGTGTTTAAAAACCTGCTGCGCTGTAATATTAAAGCCTACGACTTTCTGGTATTTGCAGCTGCGTGCATGTTATGACTAAACAGTGGTACGATCACCCTGAACACAATCAGCCGGCACCGTCTAGTGTCCTAGAACAGTTCTTTACTCGATGTACAGACCAAGGGCACTAGCAACTGTTAACGATGTATAAATAACATTCACTTGAGACAAGAGCGAGTCTGCATTTCTCAAATGAATAACATGTAACAACAGTGTCGGGTGCAAAGGCAGCAAAAGCAGCAAGATGGCTGTCTAACAGCTAACGTGATTGAGCTAACTTAGCACTGTAAATAGGGAGTGGCCTAAAACCACGTGACATCCCCCTTTGATCGAACCACGGGACTACCAGGGGCGTATTTTTTAATAGAACGCAGAGTTCAAATTCAACGATGCAGACTAAAGAGCTCGAAATGTGAGTTTTCAGAAAATGAGAGAAAAAAATTCGAAGAGAAAAATATATAAAAACACAAGCCATCGTCCATTGAGGCCAACGATCCCTTGTGAAAAAATGCAACTCCACATGACTCGCCACCAGACATTGTGAGCACAATCGTCAATCTAGGAAAGTATAAGCAGCATATGCAGCCGCAGCTTCCAGTAGAAAATCATTGGAGTCATCCGCAAAATTGTCTGTCATCCAATTCAGCAACGAAAAAGAACACACGTGTTCCACAGGGAAATGAGTATCAAGCACTCCACGTGGACAAGAAGCAGGCATCTCGATGTAACTTCGTGCCAGGAAGTCAACTGCTGCCTTCTCGATATCCCATAAACCAAGGACTCCATGCGCCGCACCCAAGGCCATAAACCCGACTCCAGAACAGTCAAACTCATGAACCACTAAGGGATACATCAGTCGATCAAAATCCAGGTCAGGTGACACCAAGTTTGACAAACACATATCAAGAGCCCATTGGAACGGACATTCGAGACAGTGAAAAACAGGCTGTACACAAGTGAAAAACGGGAACCAGAAGGACAATCCATAAGCGACACTCAAGGTAGCCAGTGGTAAAGTCCCATAGGATTCCCACATCCGGCTACGCAGATGGAACAGGCTGAATCCGTGGTCGAGTAGCGCAAGTCGTGCATCCATAGCGTAGAGCGCAGACCAACAGGAGTATGCCAGCAATTAAAGCGAGAATCAGAGGAAACCCTCCGAAAACACCAGAAAAAATAGAATGAAAAATAGCTGGTATTATACCAAAGATAGACTGGAAAGACGTCACAAGGCCAGAGCCTATAATTTTAAAAAAATGGACCAGACCAGTCGTGGAAGAAGCATTGAAGATAGTGTGTATTAATGTGCCAAAATGCAGGGGGAGGTCAGTATTCAAAAGAGCTTGAACTTCTGTGCGAGTGTTCGCCACTTGAAGGAGAAATGTTTCACGGGACGAAGTCAACGCAACCTCCTTTTTAGACAAAAGAGCCCTTATTCTGCTCATCCTATTGAACTCTGCTTTCAAGGTTGGAATCGTCGGCCAGATGGATATATCAAGCCGGCCTTGCGGGGGTGGGAAAAGCACGTTATTACAGCAAATTACTCTCCGTGAAACTGAAACAATATAGGGAATTCCAGCTAACATCCCACAGCAAGCCTCACTATTTAAAAGCAAATAACTACCATTAGCAAGCAGCGTAAATGACGGTGTTATAACTGGCACAGGAATGCCCTTCAACACGCAAGCTAAATTAGGGGCATTCATATTACACGATCCATGTAATTGTATATGCCTACACACTACGGAATGATCAGGAGCAGACGTACACTCCTCACCCTTCAAATAAACTTCTTTGCCTTCTCTCTCACATCGATATGTAAATGGGAGAGACCATACCTCATGCAAGAATGCAGAACCAAGTTTTTCATATCTGCCCAAGGCGTAATGTTTCATGCACGAACTAAACCTATACATAGAAATCGGGAGAGTGACCATCCCATGGATGAGCCACACTGCATAATCAGACTCAGCCACTGAAAAAGGCAAAGGCTCTAACTTTTCTATATGTAGTAGTGAATACGTAGCTTTGCTGTCAGATTAAATGGGCGGAATAAAGAAGAAATATTCATGTAATCCCAAGGTACTTTCCCCGCCTTTAACGTCTGCAAAGTCCAAGCAAATTGCATAATCGATCGTAATTGATTTTGACCATGATATAACACAGACACATCCTCTTGGACAATATCTACAACAGATGAAACAATGTTATCTAATGTATATATTCTCGAAGATAAGGTGTTAATACTATTATCTATTACTGCCAATACTTTTTCCATATTGGCCTGGTCAATAGCACGGAGCCTGGAAGCAGCCTCAATCTGCGACAACTTCCAAACCTCGTTGTAAACAGCATACACCCACCTTTTGGATCTTCCCAATGCGGGACCTTTAACAAAATCATTCAAATCTATTTTGTCATGTAAACGGGACAAGTGAATTTTTACAGAATCCAATGTGGAATGTTGCAGCCATGTCTGGCACAATTTACCTACCGAGTAGGTAGTGACACTGTGTGAGGACACAAAACGAGGGTCTACTCTATCCTGTATGTATCCGAGAACCAACCCCAAAATTCTGCGTTGACAGGTATCCGAACTTCTCTGCCATACCAACCAACCTTTAGGGTCAAATGCACTAATATTGAAGGTGGAATTCGAAATAAAAGATTGCAACATAGCAAGGGACAGATCTGTGTGATTCTCCCAATCAGGATAAGCACTCAGATCCGGGATCGAGGGAGAAGTTAATTTTTTAGATATCGCCAATCCAAAACAGGTTGTCTGAAAAATTGTGGAATTTAAAAATAACATGTGGTTTGGGATGAGGCAGGCACGATGTAAAGCTTCTGTTCCTTGTACTTGCCAAGACTTAGTGCCCCAAACCGATTTGAGATCAATAGTATCTTTCCAAACGTCATACCCTCCAATTGCCAAATCGTCCATAAAGGACTTAGAAAACAACAATTTAGTGTGTGTCAAACGCACCTTTGAAATAGGTTCGTCCTTAATTTTAAAATAAAAGGATGCATTATTGGACACACTGAAATCTGAAAAATATGAAAATTTGTTGACCAAAGTCTTTGAACTACCAATCATCGGGGCAGGGCAATGTTCCCACTGAGTAAAGTTGACTAAACTACGAAATGTGTTAGCCCTATGAAGAAAATGAGTACCATAATGTTGATAACAAAACTGCTCTGCATAGTTCTCAGTATTCAAATACAAATCCTCAGCATCAAATGCGGCATAGTATTTCAAATCAGAACACAGTGTCTCTATAGTTTTTACATCCCAATCATCAGATCGAATGTTCTGTTTTACCACATCACCCATAGAAACACGATATACAGATGGTACATTAATCACTTCCGTGGGCCCATGAATTTGAAATTTAACTGCATCCCATGCTATTCCATCACGGACAGGCCAGGCGGTGATGTTCACAAAAGTCTGGTCCCTCTTCATGATGTGCGACGATGAATGTGGGGCCAAAGTTCCATTAATTAATCTAATTGTAGAACGTTCATTCAGGTAGTGTCCATTTATAAGCCTAAAAAACACCACCACAAAGCCAATGGACATGAACAAAAAAATGCAAATGAGCACCAGCCAAATGTAAATCCAGGGGGGAACCAAAAATTGTCTCTTGAACCAGGCAAAGAATATTGAAAATTTGGAAGGGGCAGTGGAAGTCAATGATTCAGTTCCAAAGGAAGAATTAGACTGGGGAATTTCTGATGAATGCAAAAGGGGCAATGGAACATCAGCAGGATAAGAATACTCAGCATCATCGGGCAAATCACCATCCGTAGGCGATACAGCAGAATCAGAAAGTACTTGCATTTCAATGGCAACCTCAGGCACGATGTCAGATGGTGGCACCACAACAGAACTGCGCATCATTGAAGGGCAAGAAACTGAAGGTGTCAGACTATGGAGTATCGGCCACCCTGTGTAGCTTGACATTGTCAACTGAAATGTACCTGTTGTCTCTGTGACCAGGAAGTGGAGGCAAAACAACTGTACGTGTACCCTCAACTCCAAGCACCGGCACTGGTGCACGATAAGAGGGGCCAAACTCTTTCTTCTTCTCCACCTTCTCACGGACCAGATCACCAACTCTGGGTAGCCAGCCGACTACCGGAATCTGAAGTCCAGCTTCGGACGCAGAGGATATGTGCTCTTTTGCTAGAGTGTCTCTTGATTCTTGAAGATTCTGTAAGACAGTACAGTGGTCATCTAAGTCAAAAGGCGCGGCCGCCGCCGCCATGTCTAGACCCTCAAGGTCTAGGACAAACATTCGAACCCCGAAGAGCATCATGTACGGGGTCCTCCCACCCAGAGACCTTCTAGGGAGATTATTAAGTGCACGTTGGACGTCATACAAATGAGCTAGCCAGTTTTTGCCAGTACCTAACACCCTGGCTGTCAATGATTGCTTTAGGTCACGGTTCATTCGTTCCACAACACTATTGCCCTCAGGCCGGTATGGAGACGAAAATTTGACTTGGACCCCCAAACTTCTCATAGCTTCTTTGTACGCCTTAGAGGCGAACGCAGGGCCCTGATCAGAGTGAAGGGTTCCACATGCAAAACTCCCTATAAAGACACGCAATGCTTTGATGACAGTCCGGGCGTCAGCACTCCTGTGTGGCCACACCCAAAGAAAACGTGTGCACGAATCCACTGCAACCAAGATATACTTGTACGCAGTGTCAGAGGAAAAAGGACCGCAGTGATCTAAATAAACACACGCTAGTGGTTGATTAGATATATGCAGCTGCGTTTGTGGTGGACGCGCCACAGAAGACGGCCTTATTTGTTGGCAAATACCACAATTGAGGACATAAGTCCGCGTATGTTTGTACAAACCGTACCACCAATAACGCTGCTGCAACAGTGACACAGTTGCGGACACTCCGGCGTGCGCAGACGCAACACCCTCGTGCGCAGCTTGCACCAAAGCAGGCCTGCAGTCTGCATTGGGAATAACTGTATCCCCAACATCATTAATCCTCACTAACGGGACGTTATCAGGACTTAAGTGATAATGGTATCGAGAAGGGAAACCTCTAGGGAAGTTTGTCCCAGTCTCTGAAGCAGCAATGGCTGCCAAGATGTCATCATCGATCTTACTTTTGGGTCTTGTAACTGCTGCTACCAAGTATGTTGCCACTGCTGTTTTAGCTGCCTCGTCAGCCAAACTGTTACCGACAGCATGGACGCCAACTCGTTGGTGACCAAGAGTGTGAATAACATTCACAAGGGGCCGACTGCCTTTTAGTTCAGCCACCCTAGCCCAAAGCGTTTTATGCTTCACTGTGCTACCTTTTGAATCACGAAATCCATTCGCGATCCAAAACATCAGATTGTCGTTGTAAGACTGAACACAATAGTACGAATCACTCACTATAAGAGTTGTGACTCTATGATCAGCAAACTCCAGTGCAAGCACCAGAGCACGAAGCTCCGCCAATTGTGCGGTACAATCACCCAAAGTCTGCGTATGCACCGCATCCTGTATGAATTCTCCATTCACGAAAGTACCAACAACAATTGCGCAAGCCGCTGAATAAGCGTGCCTTGATCCAGTTGCGGGCTGCGCGGACCCATCAGTGTATATGACACAATGGAACTCCTCCAACGGGCGCAATGTAAGTGGAGCCGGATGAACTAATTCATACTCCAAACTCTCCTGAGTCTGTAGCCCTGCGTCAAAGATGTATTCGACATCAGGCGAGGCTAAGGAGGTCGCCCATTGTATCCACCTTGGATGCAAAGCTTTAGAATTCGGCACACTTGCTTTAGTGACTGCCTCTAGGGCAGGAAATGGTGTCACCACCATCATGCGTTTCCCCTGTGATAGCGCTCGTTCTTTCAGGATTGCCATCTGAACTGCTATCAAAACCTTTTCGACAGTGGAGAAACGCATTTCAGCCGAAGTATATAAATGAGATTTGTAAGCAATGGGGACCGTGTCGCCCTCATTGTATGTTAAGTACGTGAACCCCTCCACACCCGGTACAATTCTTATGACCAGGTTTGTGTGGTTATCACGAGTTTGTAAATATTTCGCAGTAAGAAGGTCAGACTGCAAAGAGTGCAATGCAGCCGAATGCTCTGGCAGCCAGCAAGATTTGGTAAAAGTAGGTTGCACCAAGGCATACAGTGTCTTGATACGCTGGGCATATTCAGGAATGTAGGTTCGACCGAAATTCAGAAAGCCCAGCAATGATTGTAGTTGTTTCAATGTCGCAGGGATACGAAGGCGTGCGCATTTCTCAAGGAACTGCGGAGCCAAGCCGCGGCCCTCATTGTTGAGTTCGTACCCCAAGAATAATACTGTGTACTCGGCAATGTGGGACTTCTTAAAGTTAAACTTGTAACCAAAGTCCGCAAACATAGTAATTATGTTGTCCACGCGAGCAAGGTGTGGAAGCAACTCGTCGTCTGTTAAGTATATGTCATCAACGTACGAGTATGCCTCCGGGTCTACCATCTCTAAGAGAGAGACCACACGGGCAGCAAATACCCCAGGACTATTTTTATAGCCCATAGGAAGCCTTTTGAACACTTTTTGTTTACCACCCGAAGTAAAGGCGGTCCACTCATAACTATGAGGGGATATGTTATGGCAATAAAAGCCATTGGACAAGTCGAGTGTGGTTTTGAACCTCTTTCTCACAAGACTATCGACGAGAGCCGAACTATGTGTATTTTGCACCGCACAATTCCGGCAGTGCGAGTTTAAGTGCCGGTAATCCAAAACTAGGCGGTACGATCCGTCAGGCTTCGTCACAGTGAATAAAGGATTAGTCATGGGTGACACACACGTTTCAATTACTCCCTGATATTCCAATTGTTCAACGACCTAGCTTCCCGACGCATAGGGTATTGAGGTTGTGGCTGGGGGTCGGACCGCAATGGAATTTCGTGGAGGGCAGAACATTTATCCCACCCCACCTGATTACGATACAACGCAGGTGCTAGCACCCGTGCCCACTCCTCGGCTAACTTCCCAGACTCCTCCTTGGGCACTACGTGTCCAAAAGAAGGAAGAATGACTTCTTCCCCCCTTGGAGCGTTTAGAACGAAAGCCGGGGGCCAATCTTTCTCCGCCAATAGTATATCATAGGTGGTCGTCAGATTATCCCAAAATACCGCGTTAATTTTTCGTTGTATGTCACCCTCAATATTGAGGACTACGTCAAATAATCGCTCAGGGGGGGCTACGCGAGTATCAGCAGTTTCTACTGTCACATAGATTTTAGTTGCTGTCGCCTCCAGAAATGGATGCAGTGCTCCCCGCACTACTGTAACTTCCGCCGCGCTGTCTAGCAGCGTCAGCGCCCATTTCATGTTCAGAAGCTGTGTCCGTACCATCTGAGGCATACTTCGCTGAGATTGCAGCAACTTTCTTTTTCTGAAACGGAGGACGTGGACGTGCAGAATCTTCTTGCTTGCCTTTTCCGTCCGCCTGTCGGGGCTGGTCTCGACCCTGAGCACCCCGGCCTCTCCCACGGTCTCCGCCACCAAAGTGTGAAGCCGTTGATTCCTGTGAAGAACGAGGAGAGCGCTGGTCAGGAACCTGAAATCTATCTGGTGACTTAATACGAGAACGATCACGCAAATCATAAGTGCGTTCAACATACGCCTGAACAGGAGAGGCAGGACGAGTATCCTGTTTCTGTTGCTGTTTATCTTGTTTCTTAGCTCGCCAATTTTGTTTTGGAAAGTTGGGTTTATCGTCTTTTGTAGACGAACTCACTTTAGTGTGCTGTACTACATCAGGAATTTTGATGGTGGGTTTCACGCCTAGTGCACTACGTCCAACCATCCTATAGGCTTTTGCAATAACTTTTGCAAACTCCCTCGGCTTATCTTCTTCCGCAATTAGTTCCATCATGTTTCCCACTTGAAACTGCATGGCATCTCCTTTGAGATTTCCCATAATCATGGAACATACCACATCGAAGCTGTCGATAAGCCGCATTCCCAACTCAATAGCTGCTTCCGCACCATGATCCTCCTGGACTTTTTTGATAACGGAAGGTAGTACCGACATAGACGTAGTGCCGAAGCACTTTGAATAGGTCGCGGCAAAGACCTTGCCCCAATTGTCACAATCGACAATGTCTGGGACTAGTTCTTTCGGCAAAGTAATAGTGAGTATCCTGTGTTTTTCCACAGGACTAGTGTTAGGAATCACGGCTTCTAGTTGATCGAATTTTTCTGCAAGCCAATAAGGAAACTCATCCTTATTCTGGGGGCGCTTGCCAACAACCGCGTTTACCATTACAGGACTGATCACCACCGCATGATGGTGATCAGCCCCATGTCCCGCAACTGCAGGTGCCCCCACCTGTACAGTGCGCGACACATACTGCACTAAAGCCCTATGGACCGTAATCAGGGTTGTGTGTAGTATACGTAAGCTATCCACACCCACCGTCAGGTAGCGTGGATGAGGTGTATGTCCGGCCAGTACCGGCCAAGTAGCTCCTTCAATTGACAAAGGACCCAGTCTCGCCGGGGTGACCGTGTGGGGGAGGGCGCCATTAAACCAAATAGTGTGCTGCCAGGTAGAAATAGGAATTTCTAAAGCCATATATGGGGTATAATGTAGAGGCACCTGCGTAGCAGTGTATTTGTGGAACGTTTTATCGGTATCTTCCACAGCCTCAAAGGTAACCCAAGAGTAAAACAACTCATAAGGGTAAGTGGCACTTGCACTTACGACAAACACCACTGCCATCCCGTCATCAGGCACCCCATACGTCCTCAAATGAGCACGCAGAGACACCCTACTATGAGCGGGAATTTCTACCGCCATTAGGACGAAAAAGAAGATACAACGAGATCTTCAGTAGCACTTGGGCTTAGATTAGTGTAACCTTTTTTATTATCAAGCTTGAAAGAACCTATAGCCTAAAACCTAGGTAGGTTAAACCGTCACTCCCGTTATCCGGAAACCAGAGTGAGGGCGTTGTGGACTAATAAAAGCACTACTAAGGCATCTCAGATATTAAGACCAAACGTTAGGTGCGCCATGTTGTAGGGATTCTGCGTATGCACAGAACTATGCGCAGGAAACCAGAACCTTAGAGAATTGTGGTGTACCAGAAACTCCCCTCAGAACTAAGAACCCCTTATCCGACTAGCTTAGTGTCACATTCGTTATCCGAGATTTAGCTCGGCGGTCCCAATGTATAGACAACCCAGAACATGCGACTTAGTTATTCTCAGGAATGGTGGGAACCCGAAATACCCGTTTGCACTTATATATCAGTCCACAACAGAATAACTAAGACACAGTAAAGTTTATAGAATTTATTCATAAACCTCGAGTCCTGTTATACAGTACTTTGGCTAACATAAGCAGACAAATGGTTAAGATCATTACCATTAGCATTGTTACAATACCATAGAAAATGAAAGGAGCGATCATATTAATAATGACAGTGGAAAACAACCACCCTCCTTTCTCTAGCAACTAATAAAATATTATTAGACTATTAGAAGGTCTCATAGGCTTGCATAGGGGACCCCATACCGTATAGATCAGCTTAGGTGTATCACATCACAGGATCAGCTCAGTGTTCTCTGCTTCAGCTCTTCTATCGAATGTGTCTAAAAACCTGCTGCGCTGTAATATTAAAGCCTACGACTTTCTGGTATTTGCAGCTGCGTGCATGTTATGACTAAACAGTGGTACGATCACCCTGAACACAATCAGCCGGCACCGTCTAGTGTCCTAGAACAGTTCTTTACTCGATGTACAGACCAAGGGCACTAGCAACTGTTAACGATGTATAAATAACATTCACTTGAGACAAGAGCGAGTCTGCATTTCTCAAATGAATAACATGTAACAACAGTGTCGGGTGCAAAGGCAGCAAAAGCAGCAAGATGGCTGTCTAACAGCTAACGTGATTGAGCTAACTTAGCACTGTAAATAGGGAGTGGCCTAAAACCACGTGACAATCCTTACTGCTTTTTAAACTTTATTTATTTTAGCACTTTGCACTTTACGGAGCATTTGAATACTCACAGTTTCAATCATTTACTGCACGTCTCTGCTTCCCCGGTCCGACGCCGGCGTTTCGCCGCCGTTCGATTGGAGGGAAGCGGACACACCCCCCCACTTCTCCGATCTGACTTCCAGCCTGGTGAACTTTCGGTAGGGAGGTCAGAACTTAGGACTTTCCCGCGCCCAGCCAGCTATTTAATTTCATGCTGGACCGGACGCACAGCGGGCGCGCCGAAGGCGCTCCAAAGTCAAGCCCGTCTGCGCCCGTCCGCAACAAGGACGTGACAAGGGCAGGAAATGCTGCCCAAATTCAGCCAGAAATTGTTTACACATCTGCGGTACTGAAACACCTCAACATCACGGGACACTGCAAGTGCCAGATTTCACCTGACAAAATATGGGGGGCCTGCTCCTGCTATTATTGCAGAACTGTTTTCCCCACGGACCCTCCCATATTAATGTACAGCCCTAGTCCACCCACTACAACACACAATGCCCAACTTAAAGGAGGATTAATCAATGGGATAAATCAATGCCAGATCACTCAGTAAACACTGCCAAGATGTCAGGGATCTAATTATAGATCAACAACTTGACTTCCTATTTATTACTGAGACATGGCTGAAAGATTGGTGCAACCCCGACGTTGCTGTCACTCTTCCTCCTAACTATACGATCTACATCAAAGATAAAAGGGACGGCAGAGGAGGAAGTCTGGCCATTATCTTACGGGACACGCTACACTGCTCTAACTTTGACCTTGACACAATCAAGGGAGCGGAAAGCCTAGTCTTTTGCATCTCCCTAAATGCCTCCATGTCCTTCTCATCTATCGCCCTCTGGGTCAGAGCACCACCTTTATAGACTCACTTGAGGATTCCTTAAGTCAACTCCTACTCAGATATGCCAACTTCTCTTTGTTAGGCGATTTTAACCTCCACTTAGAATGCAGAACTGAGCCAGGAGTAGACAACTTCCTCCAAATTACAGAACTATTTACATTGCACCAATTGGTGGAGGCCCCAAAGTACCGGGCGGGCCATACTTTGGATGGTGTCTGTTCCAGCTTCACTGCACTATCGGTAGATACCACCACCCCTCAGATAAGGTCAGATCATCTCTTTGTCCCCCTCACACTTAGGGCTCCACAGAAGAGCCGCCCTGACAAATTACCCCCTATTTCCAACCCAGGCGCAATGGGCACAACTAGCTGATAACCCTAAGCTAGCAACCTACACACAAGCTCACACCCCCGTCCTAACAGGAAGTACAGGGTGGGGCTCTCGTCTCTTCCACTCCTGGCTAACCACTGTATGCAATGAACTAATTCCACCAGAGAAACATGATAAGAATAAGAAACCAAAAATTCAGAAAGTCCCCTGGTTCACGCCTGCTCTGGCACAAACACACCTTCATTGTAAGCAACAGGAGCGAAAGTGGAGAAGATCGTATAACACTGGAGACAGAATAGCTTATAAAAATAGCAGAAAGCTCTATCACCACCAGATTAAACTCGCCAAAAAAGAGTACTACTCAAGGAAAATAAAGGAGGCTAACCAAGACCAAAAAGCTATCTTCTCGATCATAAAGTCCTTTACAAACCCTGAAGCGCTTCAGAAAGAATTACCTCCTTCGCAAACACTTCAGTTTACTTGAAGAAAAAATTCATAATACCCAAAAGGACTTCTTAACAATTTCCATCCATGACCAGAATGCCACCCCAGACCTAGTTTCCGTTGTCACCGCCTGGCCCCCTATGATCCTCCACAAAATCATATTTACGGTCAATCCAGTTATAAATCAGATATTTAATTCTTCCATAAGCTCGGGCATAGTTCCAAGTGAATGGAAGCTTGCGCCGGTAAAACCACTGAAAAAGAAACAAAATATTGACCCCTCCGTGCTCTCAAACCTCCGTCCCATTTCACGACTCCCCCTGCTAGGCAAAACCACAGAGAAATGTGTACATATAGAGCTAACCAAGATCATTAAAGCTGCTAATATTCTCCCCCTGCAACAATCTAGCTTTCGTCCGAAGCATTCGACAGAAACGGCCCTTCTGGAAGTTACCAACGCGCTAAAAACTATAGCCGACAAAGGCAGGAAAGCGGCCCTGATTATGCTCGACCTGTCTGCCGCGTTCGATACCATCTCGCATAGTATTCTTCTGAAGAGACTCGAACGCGACAGCATCTCAGGTACTGCTCTGGAATGGATAAAATCATTTCTTACCAACCGCAGACAAGCGGTGACCCTTGGTACTTTCCTCACGACGGAAAGAAACATAACAACAGGAGTCCCACAGGAGTCCCACAGGGCTCATCATTGAGCCCACTGTTGTTCAACATTTATATGACCCCGCTCATCTCCCTAATAGGATCCTTCGGGATTGAAGTAACGTCCTATGCAGACGATACTCAAATGATCCTATCTCCTCGATAGCAATTCTACAGATGCCGAACATAATTTCAAATGCTGTCTATCTGAAGTCACCCAGTGGATGAAGGATAACTACCTCAGATGTAACACCGACAAAACTGAAATCCTTCCTATTGGGAAAGGTGTATCATTCCAGCCGTACAAGTGGTGGCCAGAGGGAACTACATGTCCGCCGGACATGGTCAAGGTAGCCAAAAATCTAGGAATACAGTTTGATACTGCGCTTTCCTTCCTTCCACACACTACGGCTGTGGCAGGGACCTGCTTTAGTCTCATCAAATCATTAAAAAAAATCTTTGATCTTATTCCACTCTCCGCAAAGAAATCAGTGGCAGTGGCCTGGATTCCCTCGCGCCTGGATTTCTGCAACAGTCTTTTAGCAGGAGCCAACAAATCAAGAATAAAAAAACTACAAGTTGTCCAAAACGCTGCGACGCGTCTAGTTTTATAATTCCCACGGCATCGGCGGCATTAAAAATCCTCCATTGTCTACCGCTACATAAGAGAATCTTCTTTAAAATCCTTTTAATCACCTACAGAACCATGCTTAAATCAGGACCTAAGTACCTTTCAGCATGGTTCTCCCCCTACATCACAACCAGGACTCTTAGGTCCTCTTCAGCCAACCTCCTTAAACCACCCATTTTTAGATGTAAAACAAAAGGAGGAAAAACTGTGGCCGTCCTGGGGACCAATGCCGGGAACGTACTACCAACCAAATCTAAGACTTCTAAAAACAGAAACTCAATTCAGGAAGGCTTTGAAGACTTGGATATATGGTACCCCAGATGAATTTTGCCTTTCACTCATTTAGCATTGCTAGGGCCTCTCTCACCTCCAACCAACCAGCGCCAGGATGCTCCTTGCAGAGTGGCTGTTAGCGCTTTACAAATACTCATTTACATTACATCGCATCGCGTAGGCTAGTAGATACCGCTGGGGTCAATTTGTTGTACTAATACCTGTAAGATGAAATTATCTTTTTATTTCTTACCAAACCTTTCTGACCGAATTTACTTTTCTCTGGTCAATGGACCTTTTAGTTAACTGTGTAGGTAGAAATTGACATAGAATAAAACCTTCTTTAAAGAACCACAGACTCAGGAGAGTTTTAAATGATTATCTAGTTAAATTCATGTGAGCCAAGAACCAAATACAATTAGAATACCGTTTTTCTCCAAGTAAGGGAATAACATTTAAGATAGAATCATCGTTAAACAAAGTTATTACGATGACAGTACCTGAATAGGTAGAAAACAGAGAGAGCAGTACAATGACATACAGAATTATAGTTACCTAGGATGGTGTGAAAACCAACCCCTTGGCCAAGAAGCTGGAATGAATCTCCTTTTTACGAGTCCTTGCTCCATCAGTCCCCTATCTGATGGCATTTTATGCCATCACTAATTTCCCACCAGCTAATCAGATGCCAACTTTAGCACAGTGTTATTCCAAATATTGGTAATATTATTTGACCTGTTATACTCTTACCTATGTTAGAAAACCAGCTCCCTACGGTAGTGATGCTATTTGTTAGTTTTTTCCATACACTGTCAACTTCCATTGGTTTCAAATCTTCCTCCAGTTTTGTGATATTTTTAATATATCCTCCAATTTCAACACTTTGGTCCGGAATGTATGTGCAATAATGTTGCGCTTGCAGTATTTTACAGACTCCGCCCTCTTTTGCCAATAATATATCAAGAACAATGTCTCAGCTGCACAATATTTAAAAAGGTCAGTTTAGAGCAGTGGTATCAATCACAATTGGGGAGGGGAAGAAAGGAAGAGGGAGCCCACAACGTCGGTAGAAAAAGTCAAGATGAACTAAAATTTCATGAGTAATTAAGAAGCACTACCGTACATAAATTCAAAATGACCATAACACACAGGGTAAGCACTGGGCGTGTAGGTGAAAGAGTAGGGCGGCGCGGTGACAAGGAGTGTGAAGTACAGCGTGAATGGCGACACACTTACAGAGAGAAAAAGTGGTCAAAATTGCACATTATAAACAGTGTTTTTTGGGTATTCAGGTAAATAGATTGACCACAACAGCGCCTGAGTTCTAGGCTGGGTAGTCAATGGCGTTTCAACCTGGATCGCAGGTCATCATCAGAACAATGGCCATATAGTTTAGGGTAGTGCTCTGAAGGAAAAGAAAGGAGGGAAAGATGAATATAGGAGCGGTCCCGGGAAGGCGACGTGAAAATGAGAAGTGAAACAGTAGATGTAGTGGAAATTACCTAACTAAGAGAGGAGTGATTCAGGGAAGATCCAAGTACATCGGGGCATCGGTCCAATCTGTAGATGCTGGAGGGAAAAGGACAGGGTGAGGAGGCCTTCGGTGTACCAGGTCTGTACAAGCAATGGTGTACACCGCAATGCATTGGCATACATGTACTGTATATTTACCCAATTAGATCCTGGAGGATAAGCCCCGTGATTGGGGAGCCTGTGCAGGCCGTGGGAATCAAGGCAAGGCACGCCCGGGAGACGGGCAGGAGGCCAACTCTGAAAGGAAGGCCAGAAATGCGGGTCAGAGCAGCACTGTGCAACATGTATCAGCAATGGACATTATAAAGCTGAACGGCATGTCCAGAACCAAAACGTTCGCTTAGGGCGATCAGGACGGTGAAAAATCCGCTAATTACTTACTAAACGCGGAGTCCCGGAGCCAGCGGCTCGATGGTCATGCTGGAAGGGTCCGATGAAAAGGAGGATTGAAGCCTCTGCATTACGGAGCAATGCTTGGGTGAATTAAGCGTCCGGAAGCAAGGATCCAAGGGGAGCTGGCTGGGAAGAAGCTGGAGAACGTCACGTGACCGACGTCACGGGGTAAACAAACTAGACAGGGGAAAGGATAGAGTAGGGAAGCTGCCCCGGGGGGACCAAGAGGTGTCCACTAAAGCACTTGTGTGTTTAGAATAACAGGGTTCAAGGCTGCAGTACGGTACTGATACACGGGTGGAAAAACAGTGCTATCTGCATACGTTCAAACTAAACGGGAGATCACATGTGATTATCCAGAAATTGGGTTGTGACTTGTTATACGATAACTGAAATTTCCAGAATACATTGGACCGTGCGGCTGCACAAATTAATTTTACTTTAACAATTTATGCCGGTCTCATCTGGGTTAACGGGCCTTACTCCTGTTATTGTTCCTTTTAAAAAAAAAAATTATATCAAGAGCAATTCGATTTTGTAAAACCACAGATCTGATTACAACCATTTCTGTGTTGATCATCAAAAATATTCCAGCAGTGTCAGTAGATAACTGATCAACTACTGTAGACAGCTGACAAATTTTTCGTAAATATCAGAATTACTCCCACTGAAGGTATCAATGCACTAAATAGTTCACCTACTATTTCTGAAAAACTAGCTCTCTTAGTACGTGTTAGTTCCTTTGCATCGTCATTGCTCCCAGTGATTCTTTTCACATGGAACACTTTTGGGAATACTATTCCAAAATAGCAACTCCCGTACCAATGATCAGGCAATCTGAAATAGGCTTTATTGCCACACACTTAATAAACTCGAGGAAATACTGGATCTGTTCCACCTTTTAGTCCCCATCCCCTAATAACTATGAAATTATGTTCACATTCACTGGAACCAATAAAAGCATTGTTATATTCAGTCTTTAATCTATGGAGGCAGATCTTCCCTTTCTTTTCAAAATCCAGGGACATAGCAGCATGAGTCTTGCCAGTTGTATACATTTCTTCTTTCTCAGCCCCTTGAGGTATCTGAGGTTTCGGTTCAGAAGGCCTTCTTTGGAAGTCCTGTCTCCTTTGCTCAACTAAATTCTTGTTCGTGTAATTTACATGTTAAATTGTGCTTGTGTACTTCAGCTATATCTATTGTTTTCCTAGTTAGAAAATATTCTCCTATAAACTGTCCATCCTTAGTACTAAGCACTGGGTTCATGCTCTTTCGTATAGGAACCTCAGAAAAAATCACATCTACATTAGAATAATAATATTGTAACTTTCCTGTTCTATAAAACAAACTTGCTAAAATACTACAAGAAATACCATAGGTTAATGGAATATGGTGATATGTTACACCTTCTGCTACTGATGCAGGTAATTTCATACACACATTACAATCACTAACTTCCATAGTGTCCATGTATTGCATTAACAACTTTGTAAATACATTTAAAGCAGTGTCATTACTGGTCACAGTGTGGTGTACATCCAACTCATCTGGTGTCCTAAATCTACCCTGTCTCTTTTGGTCTTAGACTCATCTGGTGCTTCTAATACTATTCTATCTCCTTTAATGTTAGCTGCCTTTTCATACGTGCTTGTGTTATTCTTTTCTTTTGTAACCATCAAATAAGGGATGGCTATTGTTAGTGCTAACCAAATTATTAGTACTAAAAATATACTACATATAGATATTCTACAACATCTTTGTACACAATTTCGGTTTGGTTTTCCAGCAGCCCTATCATCAGCCATTATGGGCTAAGAAGATTTATCTTCTTTACTTTCGAATTATTGGTGAAATATAAAATTCTTGGGGAATTTCAGGTTGGTCTCACTTCTTCGACAATCTGTTGTGCATTTATTTCTTCATCACTTTCTTCATTTAAATCTAGATTCTCGAATTCTTAAAGAATTACATAGGTCCATTCAGGACCCTTGAACATATTGTTTAATACTTTTAATCTTTGATTTTTCGTTTGGGCGTATCAGTAGATGTCCCAGACTGACTAGAAATTCTGTTTACCTGGTCTGGTTCTTTATTGATTGTCTTGAAATTATACTTTATCCTTTTTACACCGCCTGGACAGTTATCACCTCTTCTGACCCTTTTGCTTGCACTGCACTGTCACTGTCTTCGAGTGCTCTTTTATCTTGTTGTGGCACAATTTGGTTATTTTCGTTTTCAGAATCCCTGTCTGTCTGACCCTGTCCAGGGCTTATTTCTGTAACGTCATTTTCTGCCTGGATGCGTTCTTCTTCCTTGGTCTGACCCTGTTCAGGTTTTATTTTGATTTTCTCTTCTTCATCTACCTGAACCTGTACTTCTTTTCCTAACTGGTCCTGCTCAGGTCTTACTGGACTTTGGTTTTCTGCAGCCTGAACGTGTTCTTCTAGACCTATCTGTCCCTCCTCAGACTCATGAATGGTTTCATTCACTTCTGTCTGAGTAGATTGTTCTCTCCTTGTCTGTTCCTGCTCTGGTTCTCCAACAGCTGTATTTTCACTTTCCTGAGCTTGTTCTTCTATACCTGTCTGGTCCTCACTATTCTCCTGTCTCTCTAACCGGGATTGGCTTCTTGTTCTCACATTTACTTCAGGTATGTCAACCACGGGTATCCAGTCATCCTGACCTATGCTCGGTTGTTCTTGGTCCGCTACTTCAGGATCTGTTACTCTGGATCCTTCAGCTGCACACCCTTCTGCAGCCTCAACTGCTTGAGTCAGTTGGGGTCCTTCCTCGTCAGGTGCTGGTAGTCTCTTAGTGTGGCTTGCATGAATCCAATTAGGCAAGCCTGCACACTTCACTGCCGTTGTTGTAACCAATATAACCTGATGTGGTTTTTCCCACCTTGGTGCTAGGCGCGACTCTCGAGTGTGATTCTTCACCAACACCCAGTCACCGGGATTTAGATCATGTGCTTGATCCGGCTGCCTGGCAACTGCGTCCTCTCCAACCTGGTAAGAGATAGAACGCACTAGGTCAGCCAGTTCTTTGCAATGGTCTAATACCAAAACATCAGTTATATTGAACAGTTTGTGTCCTAGTATACATGCCTGCCTCATTGTTCTTCCCATGAGTATTTCATGGGGACTCAATCCTGTGTTCTTATCAAGAATGCTTCTGAGTCCCATCAGAACAAGAGGTAAAGCATCAGGCCACTCCAGTGAGGTGGATCCACATACCTTTGCCAGTCTTGTTTTTTTATAGTGCCATTTATTTGTTCTACGACTCCAGAAGCCTCTGGACAATATGCACAGTGCAGTTTTGGTTCAATTTTAAATGCTTCACATATTAATCAAATTATTTCATTATTAAAATGAGACCCTCTATCTGATTCCAAAGTTAAAGGAAAACCAAACAGTGGAATCAGTTCTCTCAACAATAGTTTGGCAACTGTTATACTGTCATTTCTTCTAGTAGGGTATGCCCCCACCCACCGTGAGAATAAACAAACTATGACGAGTATGTACTTCAAACCTCTGCAAGGTGGTAATTGAATGAAATCCAACTGTAGTCTTATAAATGGACCTTCTGCCTTTCCAATTCTTCGCATACTGACCACTGTTCTCCTGCCTGGATTCATTTGTTGACAGGTTAAGCATATCTGGCATAGACTCTCTGATACATTTCTGAACTTTGGATTAAACAAATCCTGCCTAAAGAGTTTGATCATGGCATCCCTGCCTTATATGGGTGTCTCCGTGATACATCCTAGCCAATTGTGAAAGCATACAGTCTGGCATTACTGGCCTGCCATCTAGGTAAATCCATACATCGTCTTATGACCTCTTTTGGCATCCTACTTTCACCCATTCTTCCTTTTCTCTCATTTCTACCTCATCTTGCAGTTGTCTTACTTCTTCCCATGTTTCCAATCTTGAGATTAGCATAAGTTGGCAGCTAATTCCACTTGTTTAGATTTTCTTGTTTACCGCCATTTTATTTCTGGCACAGTATTTGGCAACCTGGTCAGCGTACCTATTACCGGCTGACACATAGTCATCTCCTGACTGATGTGCGGCACACTTCACCACTGCCACTTCTTTTGGCAATGGTTTTGCTTCAAGCAGCTCTTTTACAAAATTTCCATTTTTAATTGGGGATCCTGAAGAAGTCATGAAATCCCTCTGCATCCAGAGCTGGCCAAAATCATGTACAACCCCGAAACCATACTGGCTATCAGTAAAAATGGTTACTTTCCAATTTTTCCCAATTTTACATGCTTTAATCAAAGCTATCAATTCGGCTACTTGTGCAGATTTGACTCCTGGTAAATAGGATGCTTCGACTATCCCAGCTAATGTACATAAAGCGTAAGCAGCACTCAGTCCTCCCTCCTCATGGCGCATACACGAGCCGTCTGCAAACAGCTCATGTTCAGTATTCTTGAAAGGTTCTTCCTGTATGTCTGGACAGGGTTTGGTGCAATGTTCAGTCACATCCAAACAGTCGTGCTCAACTTCATCTCTCACCACTTCTCTATATACATCTGGTAAAAAGGTGGCAGGTTTAAGCACAGTACACCTGACTATTGTCACGTTTTCAGCTCCTAATATGATTATTTCATACTTAGTCATCCGACTAGGAGTGAGATACTGAGTTCGAGTTCTTGTTAAATGAATCTCAATTGAATGTGGTCCATGCACCTTTACTGGATGTCCCATCACAATTGATTCGCTCTGTTCTAGACTCATGCAGGTTACAGCTGATGCTTTTAAACAACCAGGTAAAGCTGAGGCTACAGGGTCCAAAGTAGCAGAGAAGTATGCCACTGGACGTCACATCAAACCATGTCACTGGGTTAAGACTGAAAGTGCACAACTATTTCTTTCACAACAAAACAGTGTGAATTCTTTCGAGTAATCTGGCATTCCTAAAGCAGGGGCTTCACACAGACACTTTTGTAATTTTACAAATGCTTCCATACTTTCATCATCCCATTCTATTGGGTCTTTTGCTCGTTTCTTGGTTATTTTTATTAGGGGTTTGGCTAGCAGAGAAATCCTACAATCCACTGCCTACAGTATCCCACAACTCCAAGGAACATTCTTATCTCTCTCTGGGTTTGCGGCAATTCCATTTGTCTTATTATTTCTATTCTTTCAGGTGTCACTTTCCTTGCTCCACTTTCTATTTGGTGTCCTAGATATTTGACTCCGGATCTGCAAAGTTGCAATTTTTCTGGGGACACTTTGTCTATCATCAGCCAAATGATTTAACAAGGCAATTGAATCAGTAACACAGTCATCTCTTGCCTTAGACGCCACTAACAAGTCGTCAATATACTGCACCAGTACTGATCTCCTTAACACTAGGGTTTCTAAGTGCTTTTTCAATATTTGATTAAAAATCAAAGGACTTTCAGTATAACCTTGAGGAACGCGATTCCAGACTAAAATACGGTCCTCAAACTTAAATGAAAAAAGATACTGACTATCTGGGTGTAATGGAATGGAGAAAAAGGCATGTCATAGCTCGATTACAGTAAACCATCCTGCCTTCCATGGTATCTGGTACAGAATCACTGCTGGGTTGGGCACTACAGGGCAGCAAGGTACAACAATCTTGTTAATCTTTCTTAGATCTTGAACTATTCTATATTTCCAGCTAGGTTTCTTAATGCCAATTATAGGTGAATTACAGGGACTGCTCATTATTTCCTTTAGAATGCCTTGTTCAATCATTCGATCAATTTCTGCTGCAACACCAGCTTTAACTTCGGGACTCATTTTGTATTGTCCAGTATTTGGATAAACTGCACCTTCCTTCATAGTTACTTTTACTGGGTCTACATTTGCCATTAACCCTACTTCTTTTCCTGTAAAATACCACACATCTGTATTTACTGTCAATTTGACCTCATCTGGTAAATCGTCTTTTGTCATCATGTAATACATCGTCTACCTCTGTGCCTTGTTTAGCTAACATGATTTTGTAGACTCCGTCTTCATCTGGGGTTTGAATTGCAACACTGTTCGGCATGCATAATATTGTGCAATTAATTTTGCACAGTAGATCTCTTCCTAATACATTTACGGGACTGACCACAAATGTGTGCATTTCCCTGAAATTGCCAATGCGCACCTCCATTGGTTCTGTAATAGGGGTTCTAATATGTTTATTGAGAACGCCCACTAGTTGGATCGCTTCTCCCGAGAGCGGTAGGTTTGGAATGTCTGCTGTTCTCACAGTAGAACGGGTAGCACCTGTGTCCAACAAAAAGGTAATATCTTTTCCTTCTACTTTACCATTAATATATGGACCTGACTGATCTACCGGTGAGGATGCGCCAAGTACGCACTCTTTTTCCTCCCCCCTCAGGCACCATTATTGGTCGCTATCATCAAAATAAGTGTCCTGTAAAAGAAATTGTGATGTTACAGAATTTTTCTTACCACTTCCTCTTTGAAATCCGGTGTCCGCACTGTACTTGGCCTGGTTTAAAATTTGGCATAGGGGCAGGTGGCAACTGACTCTGTAGATTTACAACCTGCTGCGGTTGACTCATTATCACCTCATTCTGTGTCAGTGGATTTAAATTTTGATTTGGACCATTATTATTCTGAATATTTTTGCACCCGTTTTTCCAATGCCCCAATTTTCCGCACCATGACAGGGAAACGTTTTCTTTGCCTCCTCTCTACTCATTCGTCCTTTTTGTTTTCCCCCATTATTTTCGTTTTCGCCTTGCCCCTTTCCTTGATTTCGTGTCTGACTGTTTAGTTGGAGTTCCAGCTGTTCCGCTAATTTTACTTGGGCCCACATCAACTTTTCTTCTAACTTCTTACGTCTATTGTCAATTTTGTCTCCACAATACTTTGCATATTTAAGAATATCGTCTATTGGTCTTGCTTGCCAACACAACATGTGCTGACGAATCATGTCATCAATTTCGGGTTTAAATCCTGTCACAAATCAATACACAAAATGTCCCATATCTTTATCTCCAATGTTCTCAAAACCCCTATACTGTTTAAATACCTGCAGTAGGCGTTCATAATAAGTATGTACGGACTCATTTCTATCCTGGGTCGTTCTATCTATCTTCACCCAATCTTTTTCCTTTGGAGGAATTTTCCCTTTCAAGAAAGTGATCACCTGTTGATATTTCTTCATTACCTCTACTTTAGAAGCCTTCACATATCTTTCAACTTGCCGATACCATTCAACTGGCTTTTCTCTTAACTTCTGGAAATCATTTGTAATGATAGAATATCCTGTCTGGTCCATGGAACATGTACATATCTTCCTCCTCCAGGCACCTCTCTCATTGGACATAATCTTTCTGCCTTTCCTGTTTCTTTCAACAAAAATTCAGAAGTTGTTCGATTGGCATGTGCTTCTTCTTTTTTTCTCATCCATCTAGCTTTCCATTTGTCTAGGTCACCCCATTTTTGTAAAATGGTCATTTATTCTTTAACCTGTAATTTTCTTCCGGACACATTCATATTTTCCAGGTCTTTATCACTGAATTCCGCTCTGTATGGTTTCTGTAATACCTTGGATTTTTCTATTTCAACTCCCATTTCAGAAGCTAGGTCTGTCAATTTCTCATGGAATATCTTTGTATTTATAGTGATACTTCTACAAATAAACAGTAATTCTTCTTCACTGTAAGTATTTAGCCTGTCTGGTCCCACGTTTCCAGCTATCATTTCTTCCAATTCCACTTTTAATTTGTAAATATCTAACATTTTCAGTGGCTGCTTTGGCTTGTCTATTCCCTGTGCCCATCTTTCTATTTCTTCTGGGGATACTATTGTGGCACTCTTGACTCCTGTAGATGTCTCTATTTGTACTTCCTTTGAATAACCAGGTGTAAAGCTTCTCGGGGTTTCATTTATCTGTCCTCTTATCGGCAAAACCAATAATGATATCACCAAATCACATTCACTGCCTTGATCATCAATTATTATATTCTCTTTTCTGGGTTCTATTGTAGGTGTGGACATGACTGGTGGTTTGTGAGCGATTGTCTTATCGCCATATAATGGAACCACCGGACCTATAGTCACTGTTATAGTCAGTGGTTCAGGGTGGGTACTCAATTGGGTTATATTCTGTATTCATTCTTCTCTATTCTTGTTTATTGCCTCTCTTTCTTTTTCCTCAAGTACCCTTCCGTTCGTTGGGTCATTTATAACTTGGGGAACTAATGGTGTTCCCAAAACCGTGGCACTAGGAGTAGCTATACTCAGTCCCTCTTGGTAAGGTGGAGGGTTTTTCATTAAAATGTCCTCCAAAAAATCATCTGCCGATTCTCCACTACCTGTCATCGTTAAATGTTTGGTCTTCTCTGTGCACTTGCCTCCTGACTGTTCCTCAGCCATTAGTACAGGATATAATCCCTCAGACACCATTGCTTGTCTCCATTGTTTCATCTGATCTGATCTTGTGCTTTGCGCGGTAGTCTAGGATAAAACCCTCTAAAGCTTCTGCTACTTCTGGATCTATCGCGCTCAAACGCTTCAGTCTCCTGTTCCTCTAAAGCTTCATATTGTGTTAATCTTGGTCGAGGCTCTAATTCATTCATTCTTAATCTCAGATTATGTAGAATTCTCCCATTAAACGTACCATGTACTGGAAAGGCTAGAACTCCATCACTTTTTGTATATTCTATCCAATTTTCCCAACCATAAACAAGTATGATAGCCTCTCTCCAACATCATGTATGCTGCGGGCGTTTTCGGGAGAGGGATAAGAATTCCCTCTCTAGTCTTAACGGGTTTATCCTTTTTAAAATAATTTTACATTTTCTGCATAAATGTCATCTTTCTTGTTTCTCCGTACATTTTAGGTGTCGATCCTTTTATATATTGTTCTCTGGCAAATCCTAAATACCTTTTGTCTAGGCGATTTCCTATTAATGTTGGATCGTGTCTCCACATGCAAAGCCCACTGTCAATTATTATTGTAGCTTCTATTTTACTAACCAATCAAAGGTTCATTTTTACTCTAATACTTGACCAAAATCAGCGCTGCTTCTATTCTTCTGACCAATCAAATTCTATTTCACACCTATGCGTTTAGCCAATACTAGCGTGGCTTTTCTGTGCGTCAGTATCACTCCTTACTACTAACCCCTCCTTTACAATTTCGCGTCTGTCACACGCCCGCTGTTTCCATCAACTGTTGTTTTTGCATTTGTCACCCCGAGTGGGAAGGGTATGCCCAGACGTGGGTCCCGTGCTCTCCATGCCACTGGAATCAAGCTATCCTGACTGAAGAGGGGTGAAACTCCGAAACCGGTCCTAGGATCCTTTTTTCCAGTCCAGGGACGACCTGGCTTAACAGTTCGGGCTGGACTGTACAAATGAGGCACAGGGTCAAGACTGATTTGCATATGGCTGGATTCAAACTGGAACGGCATGGTGAGCAAAAAAACGATGTATTTAGGCCCAGATCTCTGTACTAGGGTGAATGTATGACATTGTTCTGCATTCTGTCCATCAACTGTTGTTTTTGCATTTGTCACCCCGAGTGGGAAGTGTACGCCCAGACGTGGATCCCGTACTCTCCATGCCACTGGAATCAAGCTATCCTGGCTGAAGAGGGGTGAAACCCCGAAACCGGTCCTTGGATGATTGTTTCCAGTCCAGGGAGACCCTGGCTTAGCAGTTCGGGCTGAACCGTACCCATGAGGCACAGGGTCAAGACTGGTTTGCATATGGCTGGGTTCAAACTGGAACGGCATGGTGAGCAAAAAAACGATGGATTTAGGCCCAGATCTCTGTATTGGGGTGAATGTATGACATTGTTCTGCATTCTGTCCATCAACTGTTGTGTTTACATTTGTCACCCCGAGTGGGAAGGGTATGCCCAGACGTGGGTCCCGTGCTCTCCATGCCACTGGAATCAAGCTATCCTGGCTGAAGAGGGGTGAAACCCCGAAACCGGTCCTAGGATGCTTGTTTCCAGTCCAGGGAGGACCTGGCTTAGCAGTTCGGGCTGGACTGTTCCCATGAGGCACAGGGTCAAGACTGATTTGCATATGGCTGGGTTCAAACTGGAACGGCATGGTGAGCAAAAAAACAATGGATTTAGGCCAGATCTCTGTACTGGGGTGAATGTATGACATTGTTCTGCATTCTGCCCATCAACTGTTGTTTTTGCACGTTTCAACCAATCCCAGCGCGGCCCTCTGTGACGTCAGTATGGCACCGGCAGCTGACCCCTCCTTTTACAAGGTAACACGAATAACTTTCTCTTACAATTTCAATACAAAATTAATTAAATGACAACATAGAAACATTCACTACTCTGTTAGTTCCGCTAAAATCAGAAAGTTGATTTACATTTACTGTGAGTAAAACCTTTCCGCTTACTCTTCACATGCTACAAGTAAAACTCTCCCGCTTACTCTTCACTCAAGCGCCAACGAACCTGCTACTCCTTCGGTATTACCCTTTCTAGGTGATATAAGACCAAAGTTTCACTAGCAAACTATTTGCTATCAATCATTCTTCCGCGATGTTCTTCTAATCAATTTGCTCAAAATTCTAAGTTCGGAAAATGGTTCTTCTTCTGCATTTATTCAGTTCTTGGACAGCATCCCGGTCTCTCAGCATTCTGGTCTCGCTGCGGTCTGTTCTGTGATATGTGATCTAAACTGACTAACTAAACAACCTCAATTATACCTTTCTAGTGGCATGTACCACCCCTTAATGTTTTGAATTAATAAAACTCCTAACTCTGATTGGACAGGAAAGGGGAGATGATCATCACACCATGCTAAGTTTGATACTTTTCTTTTAGCCCATTGTTCAGTGTTCCCGCCCCTTAATTTTCTTTCCCAAGCTTTATTTCCCACCCGCATTCACATTTTTATCGATCAAAATATACATTTACAGGCACATGCATCATCATAGGGTTTTGCGATTCCTTAATAGCGATTATTAAGGAATCGCAATTTAAGGAATAGCAAAACCCTATGCATGTAGGAATCGCTAAAGAAATAGCGATTCCCACAAATTCCTTAATTGGGACTAGCAAATTGTGAGTCGCAATTAAGGAATGTCTTCCCATTCATTCCTATGGGCCTCCAGGCCCATAGGAATGAATTAGAGATTGCGGGAGCAATTTGCGAGTACCAGTAGGTACTCGCAAATTGCTCCCGCAATTTCGATGGTGCAAGGGTGTCAAAATGACACCCTATTGCACCCATGTATGTTCACTCTGCACAAATGTTGCATACACACATGCTCTAAGGGCATGTGTGTGGGCAACATGAAACTTAGAAAAATGCAAATAAGTGCATTTTTCTAAGTTTTCGCAAATTACCATGAGGTCCAGCCTCATGGTAATTTCCTCACGCTAATAGCGAAATCGCTATTTTTTAAACTGTGATGCATTGCATTTAAGGAATCTCAATTAGGGATTCCTTAAATGCTATCGCTATTTAAGGAATCGCAATTTAAAGATTCCTTAAATAGCGATTTTTGCATTTGGGATGATGCATCCCAAATGCAAAAATACCGGTCGCAAAGGGGCAAATTCTGAGAATCTGCCCGTTTGCGACCGGTATTGTGCTTGATGCATGTGCCTGTTAGTATTGTCTTTATTCATCAGTCAGGAAGACAACTTCTTTCCCAGGACATGTAGCGGTTGTGTCCTTGGCTGAGTTTCAAGTACATCTTCATGGTTCCTGGCGGGTTAGAAGTGCGCCTGTGCGGAGACCACGTGGGGTATGGACATCGGTCATCCCTTGAGGCCCAAAATACGAACTAGTAAAGAAGTCAGAAAGAGACATATTAAATCCCCAAAAAATTATTTCACTGTATACCACCTATCTCTACTCTAACCCCCTTTACTTTTATAAATCTTTCACATTAGCATTTTATTAAATTTGCATGGTTTAGTGTCAGCAAAAGCATGGGCTTTACCATGTGAGTTCCAAGCGGCCATCTTGAAAGCGATTGCGCAGCTGCAAAGATTTCCCTCCAAGCAAGAAGTCGTCATTATTACGTAGATGTAGTTGACGCATGCGCAGTACAGAATTTTGCATTAGCAGCCATTTTAGTCACACTCGGGCTACTTGTTAGTACGACACATAGGCAAGCTTCCCCTAAGATTAAATGTACGAACTGTGATGAATTATTAGTATTTACAAGCACAATTATTACGGTATTACAAGTTATCTGAGAAGATTGCATCCAAGCAAGTCTCTTTTATACGAGTCCTTGCTCCATCAGTACTATGGAAGCCTCTTGCCTCAAGTTCTCCAGATTTTTATATCAGATTTTTACATTCTGAATTCTTTTTTCCATTTATAGTGTTATTGGTGATTCCTTACTCATTCTGCGCTCAAAACTTTATTTCTATGAAATCTTCTGCTAAGGTGCTAAAATTCCATACTTTGAGAGGTATTCATTCATCAACTCTTACCATGAATCCTTGGGGGCCAACTACCCTTCCTGGTACCTCCAGTAAGTCCCACACAGCGGGGTTGCACAGAGGTCTTTGGAGGCCACGCCCCCCTTCCGCACCACTCTGCAAACGTGGCTCGTGCTGCACTACTGATTACTGGTTGAGGGATGAATTCCACTTTACTCCTGAGGGACCTTGGGGGTAAGAAGCCCTCCTGGTACCTCCTGTAAGTCCTATACAGCGGGATTCCTGAGAGCTGGTCGGAGGCCAGCCTCCTTTCTTTACCACTCTGCAAATGCAATTACTGGTTTAAAAAACCTATAGAAATTCACCAAAAAAAACAAAGGTTACAGGGACATTACAGTAAGGAATTAGCTTTTAAAAAACCTTAGAAATTCACTGAAAAAAACAATGGTTACAGGTACGTTATAGTTAGGCTGACATTTCACTTGTACAATTCCAGTGAAATTCACAGTTATACTTAGCTGAGCTAACTATAACTCATGCCCCGCAGTGCACTGCTTATGACCTCACATTTTACATCACTCATGACATGGTCAGTGACACCACTGATGACATCTGAAATGACATCACTGATGACATCATCCACAGAATCGCTGACACACCGCCTCACACACCAATATAACATTTAATACGCCCACTCCAACTTCCACACTAACATTCTCAAAACCACTCACACACCCATGCCAGTACTTTCAAACCCACTCACAGATTCATAGGTTTACACCCACATCCACTCATACATGCATAAAGCTACTCATACACCAACTCACTCACTCATACAGCCACTGATCTAGTCACTCATGCACCCACTCACACACTGTCAGTCACCCATAGAGTCAATCACACAGCCACTTACTCACCTATACAGTTATACGCTCAATCACTCACTTAATCACACAGATACTAACACATACTCACCCATACTGTCAGTGACCCAAGCAAACACTCACCCATACCGCAACTCTCACAATCACTCACTCACTCACACATACACTCCAACACTGACCAATACTGCCTTTCACATATGCAGTTACTCACCCATATACCACTGACACATCCATTCACTCACCAACACAGCCATACACACTTAGACACCCATACAGCTCCTCACAGACGCACTCTCCCATACAGCCACTGACTCACCCACTGACTCATTCATGCAGGCAGTCACACACCCCCTCACCCACCCATACAGACATTCATACACCCATACAGGTACTCAGACAACTAATGAATCACCCATACAGCCACTCACATACCCACTCACCAACCCATACAGCCACTTAGACAGCAACCGACAGACTGATACAGGCATATAACTATATTTTTGTATGTTTTTAACGATATTAGTGTGAACCAATATTTTATTTTCGATATTTTTGTACTTACCATTATAAATATAGGGAGACACTAGTTTTGTAAAATAAATTTTTGAGACAATGGTTTTGTTACACAATATTATTGTTGGCTATACTGTGTCAGTGATCCAACCAACTTTGTAATTTCCTAACTCGGGAAGCCATCTCCAGCGCAGTGGTCCATGGGAACATCACATTATTGTCGCCAAAGGCGAAAAGATCACTGTGAAAGAGTTTATTCCCCAAGTCACAGGACTTCAACATGTAAATGCTTAGAAAAATCTTTGCACTTACAACTTCTTTTCACTGTAGTCATTATGTTCTCATCCCAATTGCATTTTTTAGGACCATATATTTTTGTAACAGAGTTATCTTTATTCACTTTCGTGGAGTGGGCGAGTCTATTTGCAAACCATGCCTGGATCTGTTGTAAGACCATTGAGACATGCCCGTTTCTGCGCAATGCATCCAGAAATACACCTGGCCTTGTCTTGGTAGACGAAGAATTTGCATTCCCAAATATGAGAGAGTTATGCCCAAAAGCAGCAGGGGTGTGCAATGGTTGGCATTCAGGAAAGTACAAAAATCTGACATTTATACTTCATCATCCTTCATACAGTGGAGAAGCTTGACTCTGAGGAGGACCCCCCTAAACTTCCTACAGCCCCTGACACTCAAAGCAGCCCTGGCTTCAGCCCAGACCTCAGACTATTGAGCTTGTCTCCGACATTCATCCTTGGACTTGCTTTTCTCATTTCCGCAAGAATGACCCAGACGAAGGTAGATGTAGGGATAAAAGGTATTTATTTCCTTCTACTGGTACAAGAGAACCGAATGAAGAAGAGAATTCTGTCACCAGGGATCATGTGGGCATGGTAGAGCAAACAGGCAGCTTAATCTAAATCATTTCATGATTTCAGCGTGGAGGTGAGAGGTTAGGAGAGCTGGCACTACACACGGCTCACTAGGGGCCGGAGAGGACCCTCAGTATAAACCAAGGGGTGGGCCGACGAAAGAAGGAAAGCCTGAAAGTCATGCAAGGAATGTGTGGGGCTTGGAAGATCTGGAAGTCTCACTGCTTCCTTTGTTCTCTTTCTGCAGACGTGGGGCTCGGAGCATCATGAGCATGTTTTACTAAGTACTAAAAGTACAGGGGACCTCGCGATCCAAGAATCCAACGATGACCACGCAGAGATCAACAGAAAAGAGGTATTGTCCAGTCAAGTTAAAGAAACCTGTCTGAGTGTGACATGTGATGGCTTGGGAACAGTAGGGCGTAAGCATCATTACTTGGACATATAAAACTGTGCAGGATGTACTACGTCTACCAGCCTTTAGCGGGATATGTGAGAGTGCACCTATGTATATTATGCGATGCCTGCAGCTAAGTGGCTACAGCTGGGCATGTGTCTGCACTTATGCATATTATGCTGTGCTACAGGTAGGAGGCATTAGCTGAACATCTGTCTGTACTTGTGCTTATTCTGCTGTGGCTAGAGATAGCAGGCTTTAGCTGGGCATTTGTCCGACCTTGTGCATATGATGCTATGCTGGAGATAGGAGGTTTTAGATGGGCGCATGCTCATACTTGTGCATATTATGCTTTTCTAGAGATAGGAGGTGTTAGATGGGCATGTGTCTGCACTTGTGCATATTATGCTGTGCCTGGAGAGAGGAGGCTTGAACTGGGCATGTCTTCACACATGTACATATTACGCTATGCTGGAGGCAGGAGACTTTAGCTGGGCATGTGTCTGCACTCGTGCATATTATGCTATGCCTGGAGATAGTGGGCTTTAACTGGGCATGTCTTCACACATGTACATATTATGCTATGCTGGAGACAGGAGGCTTTAGCTGCGCATGTGTCCGCCCTTGTGCATATTATGCCGTGCCTGGAAATAGACAGGATTTAGCTAGGCATGTGTCTGCACTTGCGCATATTATGCTTTGCCTGGAGATAAGAGTCATTAGTTGGGAACGCGTCTGCACTTGTGCATATTATGCTATGCCAGGAGATAGTAGGCATTAGCTGGGAACGCGTCTGCACTTGTGCATATTATGCTATGCCCGGAGATAGTAGGCATTAGCTGGGAACGCGTCTGCACTTGTGCATATTATGCTATGCCAGGAGATAGTAGGCATTAGCTGGGAATGCGTCTGCACTGGTGCATATTATGCTATGCCAGGAGATAGTAGGCATTAGCTGGGAACGCATCTGCACTTGTGCATATTATGCTATGCCAGGAGATAGTAGGCATTAGCTGGGAATGCGTCTGCACTTGTGCATATTATGCTATGCCAGGAGATAAGAGGCATTAGCTGGGAACGCGTCTGCACTTGTGCATATTATGCTATGCCAGGAGATAGTAGGCATTAGCTGGGAATGCGTCTGCACTTGTGCATATTATGCTATGCCAGGAGATAAGAGGCATTAGCTGGGAACGCGTCTGCACTTGTGCATATTATGCTATGCCAGGAGATAGTAGGCATTAGCTGGGAATGCGTCTGCACTGGTGCATATTATGCTATGCCAGGAGATAGTAGGCATTAGCTGGGAACGCGTCTGCACTTGTGCATATTATGCTATGCCAGGAGATATTAGGCATTAGCTGGGAATGCGTCTGCACTGGTGCATATTATGCTATGCCAGGAGATAGTAGGCATTAGCTGGGAACGCGTCTGCACTTGTGCATATTATGCTATGCCAGGAGATAAAAGGCATTAGCTGTGAACGAGACTGTACCTGCCACGTGATAGCTATGCCTTCCCGCATGAAGCTGTACCTACCATATGACGAGACTGTACCTGCCACGTGATAGCTATGCCTACACGCATGAAGCTGTACCTATCATGTGATTAGGCTGTACCGGCCATGTGAGAGCTGTACGTGTACATGTGTAGCAGTACCTACTTTATACCTGCTTATCCTGTATACAGGAGTCTAAATCTTCCACATGCTACATACATATCTGTGTTGCTTAGGCTGTCTCCTCCATATGATAACTATAGCTTCTTACACGAGACTGTGCCCATTGTATGCTTGGAATAACTGACTGCATGTGTGACACAGTAACTACCCCGGAATAGCTCTGCCTGCACGAATGGGGTATATCTACCATATTTTAGCAGCATACGCTTGCATGAGCTGTGGCTATGTTATGCGTGCTATAGCTGCAAACATGAAGTTGCATCTGTTTTGAGATGGCTGCCCCTACCTTAGCATATGAGTGACGCTCTCGAGTCTCTGCTGGCAGTGCCTGGGCATATGAATGTTGTGGCAATTGTGTCATTAAGGCAAAGCATGGTAGATGTCGAAAGTAATACTGGCAAGAACCAGGAGTCGTATTGTGTAGAAGGTGCCCCTCCCAGGGGAGTTGATCAACACTGAGACGAAAGGCCTGAATATAAATGAAATATTAACTTCTAAGGAAGAGTCCAGGGCACAGCCAGGATATCAGCAAACACTAAACAATCTGGCTTTGAACCTTGGCTTCTTTATGACCAGAATCTAAAAATGTTGACCATGACGTTGACTTTGACAATCAGACTTTCCTTAAGTCCCTTCCAGGATCATGGCCTTGATCTTTCATTTTCACTTCGTGTTAGTTTGGGGTGGTATTTATGATTGGATATGTAGAATGTGGGAGCGCCATCTTTGAACTGGTATCCCGTTCTGCTATCAAGGGATGGACTCCAGAAGGTGGGCTGCCGCTGACCTTAGTAGAAAGCTCTGTGAGAAATCACATTAGATATTGAAACTCTGTAAAGCTCATTGCTTTTCTTGTTCACTCTCTGCAGCTGTCTGGCTCTGAGCAGCTGCTGCACACCCTACTGGGCAGCAAGAGCACTGAAGGCCTGCCTGGGGCTGGCAGCCTAATTGAGGAGGAGGTAACAACAGAAGGAATGACGGTCTCTGGTGATCCTATGGAAGACAGTATGAGAAAGGTAAGGGCTTGCAGAGAATTACAGGGTGTTCAGGACCAACAGAATGTCTAGGGACCCTGCCCACTTTGCAGTTGTTGCCCACATGACCGACTATATTCAATAAGTTGCTGCTTCTCTTCTGCAGGTGTCCACGCCTGAGCAAAGTCCACTCAATTTACTGGTCACTAACAATACGGACAAACTGTCTTTGAGTCCAGACACCAACTCCGATGAGGAGACTGAACGGAAAGAGGTACAGGGCACCAAGACCTGCTAGATGTATGTCCCACTGGGAGAAGGGGGAGGAGGTGTGGACTTTAAAAAGCTGAACATCAAGTGAGTAATGGATGTGTAACCAAAGGAGCGGTGGTATGTTAGCAGAAAATCTGATGGAAGTTAGACAACGCTTAGTAGACAGGAATGTTGGAGAAAGGAAGACTGTGTGTGTTATGAGTTTAGGACAAGGGCCTCCGCTCGGAGTCAGGACATCGCTTCTCTTCCTGCAGGTGTGGGGCCACGATGATCCCACGTCTGCATTCCTGGGCACAGACATCACCATGGACGAGGACACCAACTGGAAGGAGGTAAGATACTCCGCGTCCTGAGAGATGAAGATCATATAAGAACTGGGACACAGACCCGGTGGGACTGACCCACGCACATAGGGGCCCCAACCAAAAGACAAACGCCACCCATTGGATGAGGTGGAAAGGCAAACATCACTCATACGTGGGGGCACTGACGTCATGTGTAGCTCATTGCTTTGCTTCTTCTCTTCCTTCAGGTGTGGAACCACAAGAATAATGCACCTATTCTTCAGGACACTGACAGTATCGACCATCTTTTCGAGAGTGAGGAATTTAACGCTGAAGAGGTAACCAACGGGAAAGATGTGAAGACTTTCTGGATAGACAAAAATACAGGAGTGGTGCGAGGAGGGGCTTTCGAAAATGGGGTTTCTGTAGACACACTGGGACCATTACCAGTTAAAGAACAACATGCGAGTGAATGGGTAGGAGAGATGGGGCTCCGCAAGGTTCACAGACCTTAACGAAATGTTGAGCTCCATGTGCATGAAATATCTGCATCATCTCCTAAGGAGACAAGGACTGTGACCAAGGGGTGAACTTCATGAGACTAAAGAATGTGAATGTGGCTAATGCATAGATGTATGTCAAAATATCAAGTTTTCATACTGTCCTCCCAAATGTAATGATGCCAACGTTTTAACTGCCACTATATTGTCAAGGTAAGTACAGATTTATTCTTCTTAAATCCACATCTACGTACCTGGATGATACATTGCCAAGGTAAGCTGATGTGGAGTGAAGAATTGCCTATATATATTCTTCCCTTCACGATCTAGTGATAGTCAATGTGTTGGATTCGGAACTGGAAATTGTGAGTGATGACGGAGGTGGGGCAAACCCTGAAGCAGAGCTACCTTGACCATAGGAAGAATGTAATGTGAGCCACTGTCTGAGCCTTATTGGTTTGCCTTTTATCTTGCATCAGGAGTGGGACCCGGAGCAGTGGATGCCTACTCTACTGGGCACTGGAAGTACAGAAAAATTGTTGAAGAGTCTGGACATGAGTCATGATGAGGAGAAGGCCATGAGGAAAGAGGTACCGTGCTCTTTGACGAGACAGGCAAATGCTGTGTGTAAGCAGTGTGGCGGGGATGAGCGGTGGGACATAAGCCATAGGAATAACACTAAGTGAGTATTGAATGTGAAGAGAGAGTAGTAGTGGAACCACCATAAGCATTCATGGGGGTTAAAGAAGGTTCAATGACACAAATGTTCAGCGTATAAGGGAAGAGGAGAAATGGATTCAACCAAAGCTTGTAAGAGTTCAAACAAGGAACATTTTCAGAGTGTACAGTGTGTACAGCGTTACCATCTTTAGCGCATAGTGTGCTAAAGTAAAGAACCCAAAAAATGTGGAGGGTGAGGAATGAAGAGCGGTAGAACCACCTCAAGCACACACAAAGCTTAAATAAGGAAGGTTGCCACACATGTGTAGAGTAAGAGGATGAGACAAGAGGAAACAACTCTATAATCACATGGGTGTTACTGAAAGGGAGGGCAGTACCAGTGTGAGATGTGAGTACTGGGCAGTGACTTCCTGTCAACCTTTTTCTCACTTTGCCTGTACTTTCAGGTCAGCAGGCCAATATTAATTTGTGAATTACTCAAGCGTTTAGGTCTTTTAAGGAGAGGACCCTCCGATTTGAATCCTTTTCCACCATATGGGTATCAAAAGATATTTGGAGAGATCTCACCCAGTATTTATCGTAGTATAAATTCATTGTAAAATCCCTGTGTAGTTCCCCTGTAGGCAGGAGAGGGAAAGGATAGTGGGGCTGTACACCAAACCCTTAACAAATGTGTGAATACAGGGACATGCCCTCTGGCCATGGCAAGTGACAAGGAATGAATAAACCCCAAAATACAGGTATAAAGTAGTAACTTTATAACTGGTATGAGAGCCTTATGCTTTATTTGTTTTGTAGTTGAGTGTGTATTAGGCGGGGATTTTATGAGCCCTGAAGAAGGCTGCTTACCCATCTGGTGCAATTAACCTGGACGAAACATGTTGGCAAGATAAACACCCATGCAATACTTTTTAACCATATCTAGGGTAGCCACCAAATAAAAGGAATTATTTTAAGGCATACCTCAAGTTATTTTTATTACTCATCTGGATCCTTACTTCTATCCAGTTGAAAATAATGAGAAACTCCCTTGGCTGGTTGAGTCAGTCGAGGTGGAATCCACATTCCTTGATATGGAGTGATCAGCAATGAGGAAGCATGCCAAGATAAATAGTGTGTGAGGTGATGTCTCTAGATATAGCTCAGAGAGACCATTCTTTCAAAGCACTTGTTGTGTAATTCAGTTGTTCCCAGGGAGGATGCGCATAGGTCTCTTTTTCTCTCTCTCCTTCTCTGTGGTTTCACAGCATCAATTCATTGCATAGGCCTTTCAGTACATTTAATACTCATTAAAAAACAACAACTCAAAAATCAACTTGAAAACCATCATTTTTCCACGACTGCCGGATCAGGGCAGGACTAAGATTTGTGAGAGAAGAAGGCAGCAGAAAGCATTCAGTTTTTACCAATCAATATACGAATGACCCTTATGTGAAATCTGCTCACTAAATTTGCACTCAGAGCAACCATTAGTTCACCACAAATCCATCAACATGGTTCCCACACAGTTTATGAGTGTTACCTGCATTAGTAGAGGGCATATTCACCTCCACAGTACTGTTAAAAGAACAGAAGGACAAACACAGCATTTCCACTACAGTATGTTGAAAACAGACAAAGCTAAAAGAGGGGACTAGGTGCAGATGACCAGGAAATACATCTTACAGGATGCATGTGCTGAGGTTTTAAGGATCTGTTGTTTGGGAGCTCTAGTCCCAGACCAACAAGACTTAATGTGCACAAGTCACTGTTGTGCCCTCCAGCTCGTTTGAGTAGTGACTTCTGGTGATGCCAGCCGGGCCAGGCCATCTCAGCCTTTGATGTTCCAAGTGTGAAATATGAATACTGGTTTATCCAACTGAAGGTCTTGAGGGCTTACTGTGCCTTATCATTCCGTTCCCGTTAGAACCAAGTGAGAAGTGGAAGTCTCTGCTACTGCATTCCCTTCCCGCCTTATGTGTGGTTGGTTCCTCGGAAGGATTACTCCTCAAGAAAGGTACTGTACGCGATACCATGCGGAAACTTAGAGCCCACACTAGATACCTGTGCAGGGAATCCTTAAAGTGCTTACCATTGAGTCAAGAAGATTGGGAAGAAGAAGCATGATCAGGAAGAACAGGTGAGGACAGTTGTGCCTAAGATGAACCTCTGGCCTTCTAGCTAGTAACAAGATGGTGGTTAACTTTGGTAAAGTGTCTGTGAAGAGTCTGGTCCAGGGTTACAACCTTATTTGTCTTTTAATTTGAGTATATACGCTAGGATGCTTTTGACGCGTTTGCGTCTAGGCAATTTTCATAACATGGTTTCATTCCCCCAAATTAATGATTGGTCACATCTTTTGTGCCCATGCCCGTGCGATGACATCTCCCCACAGTCGACAATACATGTCATATTTTTCTGTAAGTTTTACATCATAATCAGGAAGAGATGGATCATACCCATTTTAAAATCACAAGGTCTGAGACAGTGTCGACCTGCATTCATTAAACTGCAATATTTGGATGATGAAATCAGTACTGGCCATATAGCTATATTTTTAAAAGGGGTGGTTAAATCTAGAAACTCGATGTAATCAGCGTCCAGCGTAACTGATTCTCGATTTTATTCACGTTAGGGATGTTTAAAGAAGTCTGTATTGTATTTTTGATGTTCTTACATGGATTGATACATCATGTTTTTAAGTCTTTGTTTTTTATGATGTCCTTTTATGATTTAATTGTTTTTAAATCGAATAAAGCATATTTTTGATTTGATTTGATTTTGAGTCTGGTCCTGATTTAAAGAGGTCCAATTGGTACAGCGCCACATACACATTAAAGGGCCACTTGAACGACAACAACCGAGCTGACAAAATGTCAAACTGAAGAGCGGAAAGGATACTACAAGCCAGGGAACAGAAGTTAAATGTCTTCAGGGCCTTCCTGAAAGCGTGGAGTTCTTGGACTTGGATACACTGCAGAAAGACAGCAAGTTCAGAGAAAGCTGAGCACACCAGCACCACAACCTGACATGCTGATTCTGTGAAGCATGCTGACAAAAGCAAGAATTTGCTCTAGAAATCCAATAAAAAAAAAAAATGCACTGTAAGAAGACATGAAGGAGCATCTGTATTAGAGGCTTTTTGGATTGTACACACGCTCTTTAAATTAACCATTTACTCTTCAGTTCTCCTGCGCTGGTCCTTTGAATATTGCTGCTTCCAGAAACTAACCACAAAGTTGATGGGTTAGGTATTCCACATCAAACGGTTTAAAATAAAGTTGATCTACATGGCCCATGTCCGAAGAAGATTACTAGTGGGCACTAAAATGTTTACAAAAGAAAAAGAAGTGAAAGTAAATCATAGCAGAGATCATTATCAGCAGCAGAGAGTAGACCACAACTTTAGGGACACCTAATTGACCTGCCACCGGACTGGTTCTAAATCTTGTTAAGTAAGACCTTACATGCATAATGAACACCCAGTCAGACAGGATTAGTACCAACAGATATTTCTACAAATCTAAGGGCCTGGCTTAGAGTTTAGAAGACAGGTACTCCATGGCAAATACAACGGAGTCCAACAAACTGATGGTACACTCGCCTGATTTAGAATGGGGCGCACCATAAGTACTTCATTGAAAGAGCCCTAGTTGGCTCCGTCTACAAAATACTTCCTCTCACAACCCGGTGGATTTTGGGCTATTGGAGGAAGGACTATACACCCTTTGCACTATTTTTTCTGTCTGTCGCTGCCAGGACAAACTTAGTAGTAAGGGACAGGAAAAAAACAATGATGAGCCCACACTCTGGGAGAAAACTCCCAAGATGTGGGGGCCCTGTTTTTTTCATTTTATAAAACAAACCCCCACTTTGAGAGTTTGTTTTTGAAAAAACTAAAAACTTTTGAAAAGTTTGACAGGTGTCTGTCATGACTAACAATATAGTTGGTTGAAGCTTCCCTACATTAAAGGAACCGCCATGGCGGTGTTTCCTGTCAATGCAAAGAGTTATCCGCAGGACCGGTGGATTCCGTCCGCCAAAGCCTAAATCAGGCCCTAAACTCTCACATGGATCATTTCAATAATTGATCAGATTTTAAAAATTCAAAGAACAAATGGTCTCCTTTAGAGTTTAGCAGATGCAGAGCATCCTCCAAAATGCGGCAGACACCACATCCACCAAAGCCATCACTTGCCTGCCCCATTCAAAGGAGGGAGAAGCACCGAGTGTCCACCAACATGGCCCCAGCTGTCTCCGCTGGTGGAAACCTTGAAGAGATGGCATTCAAAAGGCCTGTCCTCTGCTGTACATTGTTCCTGCTAGGGAATGCCCTGCTAGGGAACTTCCCAGTGCATTGTAGTCATTTCATTTTGTTTTGCAGAAATTAACCCACAAATGAAAAACATTTGCCAACTGTCCCCCTTGCATGGCAGCTGACCAGCATTTTAGTTCCCAAAAAGGCATCACTGGAAGCATTTACAAGGAAGCAATCCTGGCCTGTTGGAGATGTCTAAATATGGTGCCTGTCATACCCCCAAAGTGACAAAACGTGGTTAAATCTGTGATTACAAACCGGATAGTGATATAAAAAACGCAAGTACAATCCCAGCTCAAGAGTCATTTTAGAGACTTTTTCTGCTACATCCGGAGGAATAGGGAGTTCCCTTATAAGCTCACCCCTTCCATGCTAGGAAAACATTGTGCCAGAGTAAATCTTTATCATCGAGGGGACGTGCCGACCACCATGTCTATGGATAAAAATATAGAATCAGCTATGTCTCTTAGCTAATTTACAACAGTTAGAAGAACCTATTGAGTTCTAGGCCACTTTTATTTCAAAGACCACATTAAGGTATGTAAAAGCTTTTTGTTTTACTAAGGAGACATTGTTCACTCAGATTGACTTCATCCAAGTATGCGTGGTGCTAAAGGACCTGACCTTTGAATCCAGGAGGATCCCAAGGACCTGACCTTTGAATTCAAAACCTTCTCAAGGACTTGACCTCTGAATTCAAAACCTTCTCAAGGACCTGACCTTTGAATTCAGGAGGATCCCAAGGACCTGACCTCTGAATTCAAAACCTTCTCAAGGACCTGACCTTTGAATTCATAACCTTCTCAAGGACCTGACCTTTGAATTCATAACCTTCTCAAGGACCTGACCTTTGAATTCATAACCTTCTCAAGGACCTGATATTTGAATTCAAAACCTTCTCAAGGACCTGACCTTTGAATCCAGGAGGATCACAAGGACCTGACCTTTGAATTCAAAACCTTCTCAAGGACCTGACCTTTGAATTAATAACCTTCTCAAAGACCTGACCTTTGAATTCAAAACCTTCTCAAGGACCTGACCTTTGAATTCAAAACCTTCTCAAGGACCTGTCCTTTGAATTCATAACCTTCTCAAGGACCTGTCCTTTGAATTCATAACCTTCTCAAGGACCTGATCTTTGAATTCAAAACCTACTCAAGGACCTGTCCTTTGAATTCATAACCTTCTCAAGGATCTGACCGTTGAATTCAAAACCTTCTCAAGGATCTGACCTTTGAATTCATAACCTTCTCAAGGACCTGTCCTTTGAATTCATAACTTTCTCAAGGACCTGTCCTTTGAATTCAAAACCTTCTCAAGGACCTGACCTTTGAATTCAAAACCCTCTCAGGGACCTGACATTTGAATTCAAAACCTTCACTAGGACCTGACCTTTAAATTCAAAACCTTCTCAGGGACCTGACCTTTGAATTCAAAACCCTCTCAAGGACCTGACCTTTGAATTCAAAACCCTCTCAAGGACCTGGCCTTTGAATTCGAAACCTTCTCAAGGACCTGATCTTGGAAGTCAAAACCCTCTCAAGGACCTGACCTTTGAATTCAAAACCTTCTCAAGGACCTGACCTTTGAATTCAAAACCTTCTCAAGGACCTGACCTTTAAATTTAAAACCTTCTCAGGGACCTGACCTTTGAATTCAAAACCCTCTCAAGGACCTGACCTTTGAATTCGAAACCTTCTCAAGGACCTGACCTTTGAATTCAAAACATTCTCAAGGACCTGGCCTTTAAATTCATAACCTCCTCAAGGACCTGGTCTTTGAATTCAAAACCTTCTCAAGGACCTGGCCTTTGAATTCAAAACCTTCTCAAGGACCTGATCTTGGAATTCTAGAGGCTCATTGTCAGACTTTGTATTGTCATATAATCATCATACATAGAAACCAGTCTTTCAGCCCAGTGGTCGTGGCCTAGAGTATTGAGTAGGGACTATCATGACACCATGATATCATTAACGTAGACTATGTTTAACTGCACGTCTATGACCCTTGAAGGTATATTTTCAAGGTACTTATATGCAGACTTAAGTAGAGTGAAGCTATACTTACCTATACATACGGATCTTGTTGATACGATAGTTTGGCCCTCAGTATTTTGGTAACAATATTATGTTACCACGATGTTCCATACTTGATACTCCGTACCGCCACCAACCCTAGCTCTATACGGAGTTAAAACCTCATCGTTTGCGCCCAATAAAGCAGTGAAACGTCTCTGTCATCTATCACCGGCGCATCAGAGCCCACTGTGCAGCATTTCTTGTCTGGATTCTTGATATGAAGGGTGAACAGAAAAGGACCCAAACTCTCGTTTGCTGAACATGCTCTGAACCTCTGGCTGGAATGGATCTGCTCGCAGAGGATTGCCATCTCTTATTCTGCAACTCCTGTGTGTCGCACTTATCCAGTGATGTGTTCCAGGAAGACAGATTTCTCCAGATGAACATGACTCTGCTCCTGTCCACCACAGAAGTGTCTTAGAAAAGGCTTCACCAGTGAGCAGAAAGGGAGGCTGCCAAAAAAAGACACCTGATACCAAGCTGCAACCTGCTCATGACCCTTAACTCACCTCTCTCAAAGTCTTCAAGCTGAAACATCAGACATGAAAAGATCAGAGGGCAAATAAATAACTTTTATAATTTTATTTCCTTACCCTAGTAAAGAGAAAAACATTTTTTACACAGCAAAAAGAACAAGGAAATAGAAAAATAGCATTAGGTCTCAGAACAAGAGATGAAGACATAACAATTCACTCAAAACATCTCTAGGTAAAATCCACCACTAGTTACCTGAGGAGCTAAGCCACGGACACAGCCCCGTGCAAGGAAAACCTGAGTAGAATCATTGCAAATTCCACAGAATATCAAAGGATAAACCCAAGTACTAGAAGTCAATGCCCACATAGAAACATCATAAGGGAAGAGCAAGGTACGCAAGCATTGGCAATGCCAATAGTTCTGGCTTCAATATGCTGCACCCTGCGCTCTCGTAAGCACCACACTCACACTGCACTCACATTGGCAGAGTTGTTAGCTTCTGGCGTGGTGAGAATAGAAACAAGAACCAATAAAGCGCGTGTGCCTGCTCTGGTGCGATGGGACCTGGGCACAACCAAACGTGCACGAGGAGAGCACTGTAGCATGTGGGTGGGCTCGCAGGGCTGGTGCAGAGAGATGAGATATTCAAGACAAGTGCCAGCAGGTGCTCTGTGCACCACACACAATGTCTTACATAAAATCCGCAGATACACTGGTATCGCGTGGAGGAGTCCAAGTGGAAGGAATGTAACGTAAGAGCCCAGAGGTCAAATAAGTAATGGATGTGGCAGCTGCATTTTGAACCATGCAAAGGTGATGGAGAAGACATTGAAGTAGCCAAGCAGTACCGCCTTCCTATAACCTGTAATGCTTCTAATGGCCTAGAAAGCATGGCAGCGCGAGCGCGCTAAATAACACACGGGAGCCGGTATAATTGTGTTACACACGCGGCTCCGACTGACTTGCCGAGGCCACGCCTCTTTATTTTAACTCGCTAGCGTCTGACGTCACGCGTCCGCGCTAGCGCACCTCGGCAGCGCGGAAGGCTAGAACGCCTCGCGCGTGCCGAACACTACACTCCTTCCAACCTTTATAAACATTAAGCAAAACATAAAAGCAAAACGATGGGTCTGTTACCAGTCCGCCAGTCCTTACGGGTCACACCATATAGTCCGCCAGCTGGGATGACGGTGCTGGGTTCCTCCTCAGGTTGTAGCGGGACGGGCCGCCTCTGGAAGGGACCACCTCGGGGGTTCTGCGCCTTGGGCTGTTCGGCTCTACCCGGGCTGGGGAGCTGCCAGGCGGGTTACCCCCTGGGGTGGCTGGGACAGGCTGGGAACCCCCATCCTCGCTCCGACCGTCCTCCACTTCCTGATCTCCTCTCGGCTGGTCAGGATCCGGCTCCTCGGGCTCGGCCCCGGGACGTGGCGGTGTTCCTGGGTGGACTTTTTTAAAGGACACATCTCGCGTGACTGTTTCCGCGCCTCTTTGAGCGGTCACCATCGTGCCTGTCCGGCGGGTGACCCCCCATGGTCGAGGTTCAAAAGGAAGTCTGAACTTGCTGCCTGGGTAGCGGTCCCTCACGTATACTCGATCCTGCTGTTGTATCCTGGACTCCTTCGCTCCTCTTCGCAGGCTGGCGTGGTCGTTCGAGCGCCTCCGGCTAATGTCTTTTTGTTGGTGGCTTGTGCCGGAACCCAAGTAGGGTGGTGTGGGATCGTGTCACTTACGATTCTCCCCATGGTGGCTGTTCCTGGCGCTGCCTCGGTCGTGACATGGGGGGTCAAACGGTATTCGCGCAGGAAACTGTAGATCGCTCTCTCCAGTGGAGATCCCTCAGCCATGGCGATGCGAATGGTTTTATTGAGTGTCCTCATAAACCTCTCTACCTCTCCATTGGCCTGGGGCCACCGTGGTGTTATCTTGCGGTGAGTGATCCCCCAGCTCTTGAGATACTCTGCGAACTCCTGCCCTTGGAAAGGCGGTCCGTTGTCGGTCTTGACCACCCCGAATATGCCGTGAGTGGCGATGGTTTTTTCAAACTTCGCGATCACCTCCGTGGCTGTCTGGCTCCCCACGATTTCGACCTCTGGGTATTTGGTGAAGTCGTCAATGATGACCAACGCATACCGCCCATCGGGGAGATGTCCGAAGTTGGCACTCACGCACTCCCATGGTCGCCGAGGATTGTCTTCGGTCGCCACTGGGTGCGGGCGCTCCGGCGGTCCTGCGGCTTGGCACCACGTGCAGGTTCTCACCGTCTGTTCCACCATCGCATCCATGCCTGGGAACCATACTTTGGCTCGGAGCCTGCCCATTGTCTTTACTACTCCTTGGTGTCCCCGGTGGGCGAGGTCCACTGCTTGTTGAGCGAGGCTGGCCGGCATGATTAGTCTTGGACCCCGCAGAAGACATCCTTGGGCGTCAACGGACAGCTCACTTTTCACCTTCAGGAACGACTCTAGTGTCAGCTTGGCTTGGGGTGTCCGTCTGTTGAGCGAGGCTTGAATTGTCCTCCAATCCCCCGATCTGACGGCCTCCGCTGCTGCTCTCACACATTCATCGCCTTCTGATGCTTCTATTATTGCGGCCAGGCTCATTGGAAGGGGTCGTGATCGCTCCGTCACATACCGGACATACTCCTCCGTATCCTCGGCCTCCTCCTTCTCCTCTGACGTGGCTTTCCGCGGGTGTCGTGACAGGTAGTCCGCTGGGTTCGTGGCCCCTGGTTTGTACTCCACCCGGTAGTCGTACCCTTGTAGTTGGAGTATCCATTTTTCAATCCGGGGCGGCGGCTTCGAGGACGACCCTTGGAATAGAGGAATGAGCGGCTTGTGGTCGGTTGTCACTGTGAAATGATGTCCATACACGTACACATGAAAGTACCGGCATGCCCAGTGGATGGCGATGGCTTCTCGCTCGATTTGAGAGTACCGCTGCTCTGTTTCGGTCAGGGACCGGCTGGCGTAGGCGATGGGGGCCCATTCCTCATTGTCCTGGCGTTGTGTCAGGACCGCTCCCAGCCCAAACGGACTCGCGTCGACTGCCACGTTGGTGGGCTTTGCCAGGTCAAAGTATGACAGGGTAGTGTCCGCGGATAGGGCCGCCTTCGTCGCTTGGAACGCCTGTTCCTGTTCCAGGCCCCACTGCCACGTGGTGGATGACTTGGTCAGCTCCCTGAGGGGTTTAGTGAGGTTGGAGAGGTCCGGAATGAAGCGGCCGCAGAAGTTGACCATGCCCAGGAAACTCCGGGCCTCCGATATGTTCGTCGGAGCTGGGGCATCTTGGACATCCTTCACCTTATCCGGGTTTGGGGCCACCCCTTGGTCCGAGAAGGTATATCCGAAGAAACTGATCTTATTCTGCAGGAACTGACACTTCTCCCGGTGCAGGGTCAGGCCTGACTCCTGAATCCTCTTGAGGACCCCTCTCAATCGCTGGTGGTGCTCCTCTATGGTTGACGCGTATATGAGCAGGTCGTCACTCACGTTGAGCATGCCGGGGAGCCCACTGAGCACCTCTCTGATGGTATTTTGGAATACCTCGGCGGCACTCGAAATGCCGAAGTTTAGGCGCCGATATCGTCTGAGGCCCACATGGGTGGAAAAAGTAGTGATGTACCTCGAGTCCGGATGAAGTGGTAGCTGGTGGTAGCCTGACCGTAGGTCCATCTTTGAAAACCACCTGGCCCCGTTCAGCTCTCCCAGGATGTCATCAATAGTGGGCGTCAGGTGTCGCTCTCTCTTGACCGCAGCATTGGGGAGGCGCATGTCCACACAGATGCGGACTTGTCCTGGCTGTTTCGGCTTCCTGGCGATGACGATCGGGGATACCCACGGGGTTGGCCCACTGACCTTTTCGATGATGCCTTGTCTCTCCAGGGCCTCTAGCTCCTCCTCCACCTTCTGCCGCAGGTGGAAAGCAATCCGCCGGTGCCTCAGTGCCACTGGCTGGACCGACGGGTCGATGTGTAAGGATACTTCCTTTCCTTTCAGGCATCCGATGCCTTTGAAGACTTCTCCAAACTCTTCCAGGATGGTGTCCAGTTCTTCCTCCAGAACTGCCATGGCAAACGATATCAACCTCAACTCTTCGGCCGATTGCCCGCTCAGCAGCATTCCGCTGCCCTCTTCCGTGACATAGACGGTGGTTTTGATGCTCCTCTCGCCATGTTGTAGCTCTGTTTGGAAGCACCCGATGAGGGGAATGGGCGTCTTCTGGCCGTATGCGAACACCCTAATCTTCGCCTCTCTCAGCGGGGGTTTGGCTCGCAGTTGGTGGTAAACATTGGCGGCCATCAGCTCGATGGAGGCCCCAGTGTCGATTGTCGCCTTTACCTCTTGTTGTTGGACTAGTATGCGACATTTCGGAAGTCTGCGCTTCTTCTTCTGTGGTTGATGGATTGCAAACACATAATGGACTGGGTACTCTCCGGTGTCGTCGTCCATGTCTTCACTGTCTGCCTCTTCGCGTACCGCATGGGCCGCCTCCTTCTTGGCTCTGGTGGACCGGCACACCGCCGCAAAGTGGTTCATCCACCCGCAGGCGCCGCACTTTTTCCCTCTGGCCGGGCAGTCTTGCAGGCGGTGGGGTTGGCCGCCACAGTACCCACAGTCTTTCTTCTGTGCCTCCGGCTGTCGTTTTCCTCCAGCTTGCCTCCCTTTTGGCCGCACTACGTTCACCGTTTCCGCCACTTGCACTTGCTCCGTCTTCACAGGGCGATGTAGGGCTGCCTCCATGTGCGAGGCTCTCGCTTGCGATAGCTCCTTCGACCGTCCGAGGGTGAGGATGTCCGCCAGGGGCTTTCCTTCTTCCTGGAGGACCGTGACGCAAAGCTTAGACGAGTAACACCCCTGTATGATCTGCCCTCGGATCTCTTCCTGTTCGTCGCGGAACCCACACGTGCTGGCTAGCTCCTTCAGCCGGCCATGGAACGCATCCAGAGATTCGTCTGCCTCTTGTTTGGCTTGACGGAAGATGAACCTTTCATAGTCCCTGTTCGCCATGGGCTCAAAGTGGGCGTTGAGCGCGTTCAGCAGTGTGTGGTACGTTTTCGGCATGGCTTCCACGAGAGTTTTGTAGATGCGGTGGATGTCTTTGCCTCCTAGGTGGAGCAGCAGTGCTCTGCGCCTTTCCCTCGCGATGCCAGCCCCTTCGAAGTAAAATTGCAGGCGGTCTGTCCAATCCTTCCAGCGCGGGGCGAGGGATGACGGGGCACCATCAACGACAAACGGCTCAATGGCGGGGATTGACGCCATCTTGGCACGTGCGCAGCACGCGGTGGAAGCTAGCTTCCTCTCCTCTGCGTCGACGCCACCAGGCGTGCACTAGCTCCGGGCGTTGCGTGTTGGCCTTCCTCGCGCTGCTGCACCAACTGGTGGGCGCGCCTACCTCCAGACGTCGTCCGCGGGACCCTCAGGTGCTTCTGGTTCGAGGCGATCACCCCCGGCATGGGCCTGGATCAGGAGGAGGGCGCGGCCATCGTCAAACACCTCGTGGGGGCAGGTGCGGCATCACCTGGGCGAGACATACCCCTTCCAGGCTGTGGATTGGGGCACCGGGGCACACACAGCGTCACCTCCGATGCCAGGATGGACCCTCCGGGCACCTGCAGTGTTCCCCACCAGGCCTCACAGTAGGCTCAGCCAGGGCACCACGAGGGGAGCAGCACACATAGGCTCAGGCACCATGGGAGGACAAGGTGTGCAATGTGGGGCACCCAAAATAGCACAGCAGGGCTCAATTGACCCCTCGTCGCCAGTGTAATGCTTCTAATGGCCTAGAAAGCATGGCAGCGCGAGCGCGCTAAATAACACACGGGAGCCGGTATAATTGTGTTACACACGCGGCTCCGACTGACTTGCCGAGGCCACGCCTCTTTATTTTAACTCGCTAGCGTCTGACGTCACGCGTCAGCGCTAGCGCACCTCGGTTGCGCGGAAGGCTAGAACACCTCGCGCGTGCCGAACTCTACATAACCCACACAGGGCGCCAAATCTGCCTGGATCACCAACCCGCTCTCGTTCACTAAGAGGCAAGAAAATGTTTCTGAAGCTCTAGAAATGGGAGTGACTTGTAACCAAGATTTTGCTGACCCTCTGTGGTCAGCATATGTAGTCCCGGTAGCCAGAGCTGCGCGTAGACCAAGGGCGTGTGACCACCAAACAGAGGCCCAGGTCTGAGGATGATTCCTCAGGACAAACACCGCCATGTCATCTGCATTCAGCTTTAAAGGAATACTGGTGATCAAACAAGTGACTGAGGCAAGACATTCGCAACGTTTAGGGAGAAGTTCAGCGTTACTTCCACTGCGCTGTATCAGGAATTGAATGTCAACAACGTCCCTCGAAAAATAAAGCCATGAGGACAAATTGAGGCAGCCAGAGGTGCTAAATACGCATTATAGAAGGCCGCGGAGCGCTCAGTGCTTCCTAATTAATCAAGGTCCAGTGATTCTACATTTAAAAATAAAGCCTCCTACACACATACGTTCAAAACATAAAGTTACAATGAACACAATGAAACTGAGATCTCTCTAAAGGCATCTGGACTGCCCATCAGTGTATGAAGGTCCCTTAGAGTTGAGCTATGTAAAGCCCCTTGCTATGGTTTACAGCCCTTTCACATGGTTTATGTATAGCCCCTTGCTATGGTTTTCGTCAAGGAGTTGACAGGGGAAGCTCCTCCTATGGTAGTTGTAACGGAGCCCTCACTGTGGAACCTGACTCTCTGGTACTGAAGCAGAGCCGCCCATGGCTGACTCAAGGAGATATTGTTACTAGAGACTGAGAACTGCATCACACAAACATAACACAGAATAAATCGGTTACTGCCTTTGTCACTTCATTAATTTAAATAAGGCGTGCCTGTTCACTTCAGTGACAAACCAAGGAAAGAGACAATTGTTTGAAACCTCTTATGCATTTGTCCGAGAGCTCAATGTAATATAAAAGCCCTTCCCATTGTCTGTACCATATAGTAAAACATGTAAAGCCCCTTCCTATGCTGTCTGTCTTAAAGCTGATAAACCCTACCGATTGTATTTGCCTGAGAGTTCACCATGAAAAACCGCTCCTGTTTCATTTGTCACAGGGTACAATGTAAGACCCCTTCCAGTGATGTGTGTCCAGGGGGCACACAGTGTAAGCCCCTTCCAGTGATGTGTGTCCAGAGAGCACACAGTGTAAGCCCCTTCCAGTGATGTGTGTCCAGAGGGTAGACAGTGTAAGCCCCTTCCAGTGATGTGTGTCCAGAGGGTACACAGTGTAAGCCCCCTTCCAGTGATGTGTGTCCAGAGAGCACACAGTGTAAGCCCCCTTCCAGTGATGTGTGTCCAGAGGGTACACAGTGTAAGCCCCTTCCAGTGATGTGTGTCCAGAGGGTACACAATGTAAGACCCTTCCAGTGATGTGTCTCCAAAGGGTAGACAGTGTTAGCTCCTTCCAGTGATGTGTGTCCAGAGGGTACACAGTGTAAGCCCCCTTCCAGTGATGTGTGTCCAGAGAGCACACAGTGTAAGCCCCCTTCTAGTGATGTGCGTCCAGAGGGTACACAGTGTAAGCCCCTTCCAGTGATGTGCGTCCAGAGAGCACACAGTGTAAGAACCCTTCCAGTGATGTGTGTCGAGAGGGTACACAGTGTAAGGCCCCTTTCAGTGATGTATGTCCAGAGGGTACACAGTGTAAGAACCCTTCCAGTGATGTGCGTCCAGAGGGTACACAGTGTAAGAACCCTTCCAGTGATGTGCGTCCAGAGGGTACACAGTGTAAGACCCCTTCCAGTGATGTGCCTCCAGAGAGTACACAGTGTAAGCCCCTTCCAGTGATGTGTGTCCAGAGGGTACACAGTGTAAGACCCCTTCCAGTGATGTGCGTCCAGAGGGCACACAGTGTAAGCCCCCTTCCAGTGATTTGAGTCCAGAGGGTACACAGTGTAAGGACCTGTTAGAAATGGGATTTCTGGTTGGCTAAGGCTTGCGCCAAAGCCAGGCAGAGACCACCACTCTAGTCAGGGCTGGGGATTTACACTCCAAAGATAACCCCTTGCTCACCCCCTTGGTAGCTTGGCACGAGCAGTCAGGCTTATCCCGGAGGCAATGTGTAAAGAGTTTGCGCATGCACACAGCAACAACACCCCAGGCACACCACAAAAGGAACTCCACAAAGGTTATATATAAAAATATCCTTTGTATTGTCATATATACATTAGAAACATAATCACATAATGTACACTGTGCCAACTGGCACTCAGCAATATTCACAGGGGACTATTTACACACAACAGGGCCAAGGGGGCCACTGTCAAGACCATCACAAATCACCACTTATAAATGTAGCACAAATAGTAAATGTAGCGCACAACCAGTAACTACTGGTAAAGGTAGGAACATAGCACGAGATCCTGCAATGTAAAACAGAGGATGCCTAAATCACTTCGCGCATGAATCACCTTAGGCATGAAACTGCATTAGGCCCAAACCTCATTAGCATCACACATTACGCAATAGGCATTACAGTAGGCATCACAAGCATAAACACCGTAGGAAATAATTGGCATAAGAACCGTGTGCCCCAATCGGGGCCCCACGCACTGAAACTGGCACCAGGCCACTCGCCTCTCACAGGGGCTCAAATGCCCAATGTCCAGGATGTCCGGGCTGGCTGCAAAGGCAGCGAAAGCAAAGGGCGCACTGTGATGGGGGCGTGGGGTACTTCTCACCCCTTCTTCAATCACCAAAGAAATGGCCCCCTCATTGCAGCTGCCTGCGCTCTCGCAGGGCAGCTGGGGAAGTTGGGTAAAAACAAGCTCTGGCACTACAGTGCCTCTGAGCCCCGCTCTGGGGCCCTTCACACCAATTGCCCCTCAGGAAAGATGGCACTGGCACTAACTGTGCCCTTGAAGAGTCCCAAGACTAGCTAACCGTTGCAGATGCCCACTGTCCAGTGAGGCAGCTGTAGAGAAAACTGTGCACGGGCACCACGGTCGTGAGTCCCCCACTGGGACTCTATCAAACTAAAGATGCGCCAAACATTGCAGCGGCCCGCTCTCCTGCGGGGCCGCTGAAGGCTACAGGCACTGCCACCACTGTGCCTTGTGGGCACTGAGAATGCACCCGTTCTGCCCCCCCACTCACTGGGACTTCGCAGGAACTCTGCTCACTTCACCGGGCATGCGCAGGACTCCGGTAACACTGGGGAGACTTCTGGCAGCAGGACACCATGCGGGGCTCCTCTCAGCTCACGGGGGCCCCGCCTTGATTTGCCGGATCGCCTGACTTCACCCGGGCCCCCCCGGGACCTGGGACTTGGAGGTGGAGCCAACGAGGCTCCAGACTGCCTGCTTCTGTCCCTTCTTTCGCCGGCTGGAACTTCCTGGGGACTCCGTGGGCACGGGGCTTCCCTCGGGAAAGCGGAAGTCTTTCCCCACGTCAGGCAACACGCGGTCTGTCTTCCGGTTTTTCCACGTTCTTGGTGGCTCGGGCCGGCGGCGGTGAAACGGGGCAAATGAGGGGTAGGCTCTCTCTCGAATTGCAATATAAAGCAGGGTGGGCACCCGCTCAGAGTGAAGAAAGGCGGGGTAGGCTCCCGCTCATAGAAGTCGATTTCTAAGGCGGCAATGACGCGGGGTGAGCTCCCGCCTCGTAACTAAACACGGGGGAATCCCTACGCCAGGGATCCCCTCTTGATGAAATGCCGCTCAGCGCTGCGAAGCCCCCACACGCTCTGCTTATTCTTGAAGCAAGAAATAAAGGGCTCCTTGAAAATGGAAGATACAGCGCTCCCAAATGAAAGGCAAAGTTCAGGGGGCACAAGGCTGGGCTTAGGCAGGCCAGCACACAGGGCCCTCCAGCAGGGAGGCAGTGCCTTGTGGTGGTTCCTCCTGGAGCCCAGCAGCAGCAGCTCCCAGCGCCAGGACCCGCAGAGCAGAACACATTCATGGGGTCACAGCCCCTTCTTTTATACACCCCTTTCCTTTGTGACCCAGCACAGGGCTGGGGGAACACCCAGATGCAACTGGTTTGGGGGAGCTTTGGAGCACTTTGTTGTGCTCAGCTCCTCTCTCCTTTGTCAGGTGGGGGCTAGGTGCTCAGATGCACCACAGGGGGCGGAGCCAGCATTGTGGAGGGAAGGCACAGCCCTATTCAGGTCCCTTGTGCAACTCCTCCCTCCCATCTAGATGCAGGTCTCTCTATTCACCACTGGGCTGACTCACCCTGGCCCCTGGAATTCCCCACACCATCCAGCGCCTGTCAATCAAAAAGCCAGACATGCACTCCACATCAGGCAGGCAGGAAAAATAGCACACAGAAATGCCAACTTCTAAAAGTGGCACTTCTCCACCAGTCACCATAGATCTGCGCACACCATAGCGCAGCATTTATTCTCACGAGTTCGCACATACTAAACTTGACCCTGCACTCCTCTCACACCAGCAATTACCATGGACACACATATCCCCCATGCAGGACGGGTGGCGGTAGTAGTGAAAAAGTCAGCTACCTGCTCTATCGCTTCTTTGAACACCATCGCAGGAGCGGAATCCCTTGCCTTCACTATCAGATTAACCCCTCATCAAGCTCTGAAAGGGCTACTGGTATATAGATCTCCTGGACCAGTGGGCTCTTTTTTTGATGATCTTCAGGGGGCCGTATCTGGTATGGCATTAAGTACGGAGCATTGTCTTCTGGCAGGAGATTTTAATTTTCATATGGACGATGACAATGATCCGGATGCAAAAAAACTGCTCGATATTACGGCTCCTCTCGGCCTTGTCCCTTTTTTGGTTGGTTCCACACACGACAAGGGTCGTACTTTAGATCAGGTTTTCTCCTCGGTTCCTCTTGTTGATGTGGAGCTTCTTCCGGTGCTCTGGACCGACCATAGATTGGCCAGATTTGGTGTATTGGGTGGCGAAAAATTATTCAGCAGCGCCCCCAGACAGCATGGCGCTGTTCAAAGGGCTCTGCATAGAGTCACACCCGAGCTGCTGGCTCAGGCTGCTATAGACCATCCCTGCCCTCTTACAGGGGATTTAGAGCAGGATGTGGAGTCCTTGCAGGGATGGCTGTTGGAGAGGCTGAACGATCTGGCCCCCGCAATGGCCCCTCGGGATAGGGCTAAGAGGGTCTCAGCCCCATGGTTCACGAAGGCATTGTGTGCTACTCGTGCGCAGTGTAAGGTCGCCGAGAGGGCATGGCGCCTTCGCTATGACCCGGAAGCTAGATCGGCTTATAGGATAATGATTAAATCCTATCATCAGGATATTCTCCGGGAGAAAAAGGAATATCTGGCCAGGAGGATTGAGACTGCCTCCAACTCTTGTAAAGAGATCTTTACTGTGGTAAGGGAGTTTACGGCGCCTAGATCCTACGTGGCCCACAGTGTTCCATTGGAGCGCTGGGTCTGCGATCTGGCCAAATTTTTCACGGATAAAATAAAATCTATCCAGGACTCTTTCCCAGTGAGGTCTGTGGAGGTGTGTTCCAGTCCGATGGCCGGATTGTCCTTCCCGCCCGCGCAGGGTGCGGTTTTTGCTGAGTTTCCTCCTGTCTCGGCCGATGCTTCTCTTGCTCTACTGGCCAACCTTAAATCGGGCTCACCTTTGGATTCTTGTCCTGCCAAATTTCTGGCCAAGATGGCGGCCGTGGTTAACCCACTAGTCAACCCTTTGGTGAATCTTTCCCTGAGGGAGGGGAGGGTTCCAGTGCCATGGAAAAGAGCTATGGTGATCCCCCTCCTCAAAAAGCCTGGGTTGGACTCGGAGGTCTTGGCCAATTATAGGCCGATTTCCCTTTTGCCGGCCTTGGCTAAGATCACAGAGAAGCATGTACATGGTGTTCTTTCCAGCTTTCTCGAATCCAATGATTTGTTCCATCCATCGCAGTCCGGTTTCCGTCCTAATTTAAGCACGGAGACGGCACTGCTGGAAGTGTCGAAAACCATCAGGGAGACACTGGATTCTGGAGGAAGGGTCATGCTCGTCATGCTGGATTTGTCGGCGGCCTTTGACACCGTCCCCCATGAGGTGCTCCTCTCCAGACTTTACGACATCGGTCTGAGGGGGACGGTGTTCAATTGGTTTACATCTTTTCTCGAAGGCCGCCGACAAACGGTCTGGGCCTCTCCGAGCTCCGCCGAGATGTCGCCATTGGGAGTCGGTGTTCCACAGGGTTCTGTGTTGAGCCCGACTCTGTTTAACATCTTTATGACACCTTTGGCGGCACTGGTGGAGTCCTCTGGGGCCCGGATCGTATCCTACGCTGATGACACCCAACTGCTTTTCACGTGTGGGAAAGGCCAGGCTTTTGATGGAGTGAACATCCGGGGTTGCTTGGAGTTGGTCTTTGGCTGGTTCCAGCGAAACGGCCTTAAGGCAAACTCCAGTAAATCAGAGGTGTTGTTCTTTGGCTGCTCTCTGGACCCTGATTGGCAGGCCTGGTGGCCATTAGGTATGGACTGCCCTGTCCAGGCATCGCTTGTGGCTAAGAATCTGGGAGTGAAGGTTGACAATAATTTGTCACTGAGCTCACATATTTCTGGCCTGGTGGGTACCTGCTTTGGTATGCTTAAGATGCTCCGGAAGTTCCTGCCTTTACTCTCAGAAGAGCACAGAAAGATCACTGTGCAAGCCTTGATAGGCTCGAGATTGGACTATGCGAACGTCCTTTATGTAGGTCTTCCGGAATATCTGGTTCAGCGGCTGCAGGTAGTGCAGAACTCCGCGGCCCGGGCCATTTTTGGCCTTCATAGGCGAGCGAGAGCTTCGGGTCTGGTGCGATCGCTTCATTGGTTACCTATTCGGAAGCGGATTATGTTTAAAGCACTGACCCTGGCGCATAAAGCGCTATTTGGCACCGGAGCAAGGTATCTACAGCAGAGATTGTCTTTCTATCGCCCAGTTAGATCTCTGCGGTCGGAATCTTTGTTTCTCGCGGTGGTTCCTCGGGTGAGGAAGGCCCGCACTGGGGGTCGCTCTTTTAGTCTGAGGGCCCCTCAGTTGTGGAACTCTTTGCCTTTGGACCTACGGTCCTCTTCTTCTCTCCTTCTGTTTAGGAAGAGCCTCAAGACGTGGCTTTTTAACCTGTAGGGTGTCTTTGTCTTTTTTGTCCTTTTCTCTTTAGTCTGTTTTTATGTTTTTGGTTTTTACTGAGCTGCCTCGATAAAGCGCCGGGACACTCCACGGAGTAGCCGTGCGCTATAGAAATAAAAGTTTAACATAACATAACATTCCTATGGGAGGGCAAGCCAATCTCACCACACGCACTCAGAGAGTGCACGCACTTTACACTGGACCACCAATACCAGGTCACAGGAAAGGCAAAAAGTTTAGGGGTGAACCTGCCAAAAGGGTCAAGTCCAACAGGCCCCTTCCAGTGATGTGTGTCCAGAGGGTACACAGTGTAAGCCCCCTTCCAGTGATGTTGGAGGGTACACAGTGTAAGACGCCTTCCAGTGATGTTTGAGGATAGACAGTGTAAGGCCCCTTCCAGTGTTATTTGTCTTAAAGCACACAGTGGAAGGCCCCTTCCAGTGATGTTTGAGGGTACACAGTGTAAGGCCCCTTCCAGTGATGTTTGAGGGTACACTATGGTAAGGCCCCTTCCAGTGATGGTTTTCAGAGAATACACATTGTAAGGCCCCTTTCAGTGATGTTTGTCAGAGGGTACACAGTGTAAGGCCACTTCCAGTGATGTGTGTCCAGAGGGTACACAGTGTAAAGGCTCCTTTAAGTGATGTGTGTCAGAGAGCACACAATTTAAGGCCCCTTCCAGTGATTTTTGAGGGTACACAGTGCAAGACCCCTTCCAGTGATGTTTGTCAGAAAGCACACAATATAAGGCCCCTTCGAGTTTTGTTTGTCAGAGGGTAAACAATGTAAGGCCCCTTCCAGTTATGTTTAAGGGTACACAGTGTAAGGCCCCATCCAGTGATGTGTGTGAGAGGGCACACAGCGTAAGCCCCCTTGCAGGGATGTTTGTCAGAGAGCACACAGTGTAAGGCCCCTTCCAGTGATGTGTATCCAGAGGGTACAGAGTGTAAGGCCCCTTCCAGTGATGTTTGAGGGTACACAATGGTAAGGCCCCTTTCAGTGGTGGTTTTCAGAGAGAACACAATGTAAGGCCCCTTCCAGTGATGTGTGTCCAGGAGGTACACACTGTAAGGCCCCTTCCAGTGATGTGTGTCCAGGAGGTACACACTGTAAGGCCCCTTCCAGTGATGTTTGTCAGAGGGTACACACTGTAAGTCCCTTCCAGCGATGTTTGTTAGAGGGTACACTGTTGTAATTCAAATGAAGAGGTCTGTTCTTCTAACGTAGATTAAATAAGTTCTTTTATTAAGTTGTTAAGAAGTCAAGAGAAACCCCACCAGGAGCAGCTGTCCTGCTGCTCAGCCCATACCCAACTGACATTCACAGACATCCAGCATTCCACACCACACTCATTCTGGCTGAGCAGCAGATAAACGTAAGTTACAACATACACCATGTAAGGCCCCTTACGGTGATGTTTGTAAAAGGGTGCATAGTGTAAGGACCCTTCCAGTGATGTGTGTCAAAAGCCACACAATGTAGGGCCCCTTCCAGTGATGTTTGAGGGTATACAGTGTACGACCCCTTCCAGTGATGTTTGTCAGAGGGTACACCATGTAAGGCCCCTTACAGTGATGTTTGTAAGAGGGTGTAAGGCCCCTTCAAGTGATGTGTGTCAGAGGGTACAGTGTAAGGCATTTCCAGTGATTTGTGAGGGTACACAGTGCAAAGCTACTTTCAGTGATGTGTGTCAGAGGGCACACAATGTAAGGCCCCTTCCAGTTATGTTTGAGGGTACACAGTGTAAGGCCCCTTCCAGTGATGTTTAAGGGTACACAGTGTAAGGCCCCTTCCAGTTATGTTTGAGGGTACACAGTGTAAGGCGCCTTCCAGTGATGTTTGAGGGTACACAGTGTAAGGCCCCTTCCAGTAATGTTTGAGGGTACACAGTGTAAGGCGCCTTCCAGTGATGTTTGAGGGTACACAGTGTAAGTGAGGGTACACAGTGTAAGGCCCCTTCCAGTGCTGTTTGAGGGTACACAGTGTAAGGCCCCTTCCAGTGATGTTTAAGGGTACACAGTGTAAGGCACCTTCCAGTGATGTTTGAGGGTACACAGTGTAAGGCCCCTTCCAGTGATGTTTGAGGGTACACAGTGTAAGGCGCCTTCCAGTGATGTTTGAGGGTACACAGTGTAAGTGAGGGTACACAGTGTAAGGTGCCTTCCAGTGATGTTTGAGGGTACACAGTGTAAGGCGCCTTCCAGTGATGTTTGAGGGTACACAGTGTAAGGCCCCTTCCAGTGATGTTTGAGGGTACACAGTGTAAGGCGCCTTCCAGTGATGTTTGAGGGTACACAGTGTAAGGCCCCTTCCAGTGATGTTTAAGGGTACACAGTGTAAGGCACCTTCCAGTGATGTTTGAGGGTACACAGTGTAAGGCCCCTTCCAGTGATGTTTGAGGGTACACAGTGTAAGGCGCCTTCCAGTGATGTTTGAGGGTACACTGTATAAGTGAGGGTACCCAGTGTAAGGTGCCTTCCAGTGATGTTTGAGGGTACACAGTGTAAGGCGCCTTCCAGTGATGTTTGAGGGTACACAGTGTAAGGCCCCTTCCAGTGATGTTTGGGGGTACACAGTGTAAGGCGCCTTCCAGTGATGTTTGAGGGTACACTGTGTAAGTGAGGGTACACAGTGTAAGGTGCCTTCCAGTGATGTTTGAAGGTACACAGTGTAAGGCGCCTTCCAGTGATGGTTGAGGGTACACTGTGTAAGTGAGGGTACACAGTGTAAGGTGCCTTCCAGTGATGTTTGAGGGTACAGAGTGTAAGGCGCTTTCCAGTGATGTTTGAGGGTGCACAGTGTAAGGCGCATTCCAGTGATGTGTGTCAGAGTCATGGGAAATCACTTCCTTTGAAGCCGGCGGAAAGATTACATTGTAAAACTCTTCCTATCGCATTTGTTTGCATTGGCAATCACCTTTATATGATGCGTGTCAGAGACTTCACAATGCAAAAGCACTTGTGTTGTATTTGCTAGAGCGTTATGTTATGTTAAATGTTTTATAGAGTGCCCAGCTACCCAAGACAGGCTTCCAGGCACCGACAGGACCAGTAGAATCATGCACAGAGTTATCTAAGAAAATGAGTTTTCAATTGCTTCCTAAAACTGTGAACTGTGTGGTTCACATTAAAAACTCCTTTCTATGGATTTTGGCGATGAGTGCACAATACAAATCTTATCTGATTGAATTTTAAAATGAAAATTAAGCAAAACAGAAAAATACCAATAAAACGGAGTCTGGCCAATGCTTCTTGAAAGAAAAAGCAGCGTAATGAATACACACTAAATATTATGCACAGTATTTGGAAAATTCACAATAGTTGAAGGGTAGTAACACATTTAATCCCTTCCTGCAGGGACCCCACAGAATCATACTGTGCACAGCATGTGCTTCAAGGAACTATCAGAGCTGGCGACTAACGCGGTACATTTAGTCTGTCCCCATTCTATGGATGGCTATCAGCAGTGCTTAATTTGAGCTGGTGCTTTCCGGCGCCCAGCACTTACTTTTCAACACCAGCACTTATGAGTGCCTGCCACAGAGTGGTGCTGTTTATCTAATTTAGAGATACCACAACAAGAGTTGTTTATTAATTCAATGTACATTAGGAATGACTGATACCTGCCACCCAAGCCACTTTTTTAGGTCGAGGACGTCCGGTCTGCCGAAAGGCAGAACCGGAAGTCGGAGATTTAATGACTTGGAGAAGAGGGGCTTGAACCAGCCCCTCTTCTTCCCTGTTCTCCATTGGCTGGCCTCGTAAATGCTGGCCAGCCACTGGAGAAGAGGTCAGTCACTCCATTTAGGCCCCGTCCTTTTCGGATCGGGGGGCGTGTTTTTTGCGAGAAGTCTCAAGGAGGAGACAACAGCAAAACACGCCCCCGAATCCGAAAAGGACGCTGCGTTGGTGTGCTCGTCCGCTCCCCATGCGTCCGGCTGCTGCTCTGGTCTCCTCACCTCTCCTCACCCTGTCCTCTCCGGAGCTTATTATTTGCTTTAGCCTTGGAAGCTGCTTTCCTCAGCAGCATTCTGCTTTCTCTCTCACATTCACAATCACTTAAATGGCGCGACTCACTTCACAGGCCTGCACGCGCTGTGTGGCTTTAGTCAGCAGGCACAGCTGAGAAGAAGTAATTTGGTTTTGTTTACAGGTATGACAGTTTGATGACGTGATACCAATGCAAGAGTGTAGCCTTCTTCCTGGCTTCCCCTTGCGCCCCCCCCCCCCATATATCTGTATATTTCCGAGATGCCTGCATACCCTGCCCAGTTATTCTAAATATAGCGGTGTCAAGGGGAAGGCGATGCAACGGAGCTGGGCGCACTCCGCTGTGACTTTCTCGGAGCTTGCTTCCAACAGCTGGATCCTGCCAGTGGCAGGGCTGCGGCGGAAGGGGCCTCGCGAAAGGAAGGGTCACTGCAGTTAAATAAAGCAGGACACGTTTGAATCTCCTCGCAACCGGATCCATTTTGAAGTAAACACGCGGGGGTTACCTGCCAAGTGGCCCCATGCCATGCGTGTGCCTTCAGCCAGGTCTTCCTGTTTAACCAAGTACATCTGCATACTGCAGTTTTCCAGACTTTTTCGTGGCAATGCCATAAGCAGGCTGCTTCTGTAGAGTGCTGGCTGAAAGCGGCGAGTGTCTCAAGGTGTCACACATGACAAGGTGACACTTGGCAGCCATCACAGTCTCTCCCTACTGGTAGTCTGCAATAACCAGGGCCACTAATATTGGGTTATTGACATTTTCCACATACTCAACAATCTGATGCATATATTGCAGATTTCACAAAACAAGTTTGTTCTACCTCAAACCGAGCAAAAAGTACTAAACAGAAAGCACCACACATGGTTTCCGTGCAATGGCACAACTGTGGCAAGGGTTATCTGGCCCCCATTCAGTTGCTGATGTTATAAGCAGGTGTTAAACTGGTACTGAGATTTTTGCCGAGACAGTGTGAATAGTTGTTGAAATGACCGAGTGCCTTTTTTGCCCCATAATTGTGTGAACGCTGCAACTTAATTTTACCCTTTACTTCCTGTGGCGCTAATAAGAATCCGCAGAATGCAAGCAATTATGAAAAATGCCAAGCTCTAAACAAGGTAGCCATGTAAAGCGAGGGTACCCGATAACGCATCGAGGCTGGGACATGGTCACCCCTTCATTTACATTTGTCAGGGATAGGTCAGAAGTTGTGGGAGGTGTAGTACACGTATCAAACCTACAAGTGCCAGAACGCAGTGTAAACGGAAATGACTGTAGACACTGAGGTAGTCAGCCAGAGCAGACCAGCTGGGAAGTTGTCCTGTACCACGCACAAGACAGCTTAAAACACTTTATTTTTTCTCGTGAAGGTACGTGAAAAGTCATTTTTCAAAGCCGTTCCACTTATGGTTTGTGACCTAGGCTTCTTATTTCTATGTACTAGTGTAACACGTGTTTCAAACAAAGCGTGTTTTGATATATATATACATTACAATTTAATTGTGTTCTCAACTTACTCCCTGCCGCCTGAGAGTAGTTTAACGAGCTGTTTTTCCCTCTCATTCTGCTGTTTGTTAGGTCGAGGACCTAAAAGAGCCTCGGGGAGATTATCGTGTTTACTTCATTTTTATTCATCCTCGCAGCTGCCGGTGAAGCTGACCTTTACAGCCGCATGGTGCATGGTCTGGCGGGTATTTATTTTATGACAATATGGCTGACAGGAGGCACGCCAAGCCGCACCTACACGTCTCCCTTCGAATTCCCCTCAGAAAATGATCTCATCTTTGATTGATGGTGCAGGCCTTTGACTGCTCTCAGCTCTTAAACGCGACCTTGCCATCAGTGGCGTAATGTAAAATGACGACACACCCCCCATGCAGAATGTGACGAGGGCCCCTCCAGTCTACTGTATCTCACAGATATCTATCAACCTGGGCCTGCTTGGGGGCCCACTCTAGGGTTACCCGCTCCCACACACCCCGTGTTAGGCCCCTACTGGTCACTGATATCATATTTAGGCTGTGCGACAAACTGAGTGAAAAAAACAGTGAAGCGAGGCAGCGAGCCAGCCACCAGCCGATGCGATGCTCAGACTACAGGGGCATTACCGGCCGGCACCACATCTTGCTGTCTCAGGAGAGGGGCAACTTAAGACGCACCTGACAGGAAAACACGAGGCTCTGATGTAAGTGCGAGCTATAACACGGTTAATAGCATCTAAAATATTACAGGATGTCCTTCTTTCGTGTCTGTTTCCAAGCCTCAAGACTTTTAAAGCCAGCACCTTATTTTTAACCGCCCCTTGGTGGAGCCCGGTTAGCAGTAACGAGCTAGTAAGGCACAGTGTAGACGGCAACCAGGCGAGGGAGGCAAAGTTCCAGACGAGACAATTGAATTGTCTCTTACCACCTCGCCCCTCGCGCTTTGCTTAATTACGTTAGGAGACAGCCTCATAATGTAATTAATCAAAAGAGAAAGGTGGGCTTGGAGTAATTTAGTTAACCAGTAAGTAACTGCAGCCTTCCTGCTTTTCCGCTCATGTGGGATGGGGCATGTTTTGTACCACCACCCTTTCATATTCAGACGTCTCAGAAAGAGCTTCTTTAGGACTCAAAACGGGGTTACCTGGTATTGTTGAGGTATGCTAGAGGAACACATTGCTACATATAAGGTCACATTTCTTCAAAAGGAAAATGACATGATGCTGAAAAACTTTGCTCGCATTTAAAGTCATTACTGCATTATCGTTTCAATTGTGACTTTTGTATGCCTGGTTTCATGGACCAATTATTCTTCGGTTTGTAATGGGAACACATTACACAGAGCACCTTTCCAGAAAAATCACACAACGAAAAGTCATTATATATCAATATTGACGCAAGTCCCTGCAAAATTTTTTGGGGATAATTTTGGGAATGATGGGGTTACAGTTTATACAGTTATCAACAATCGAAACCTCCATAGAGGTTCAAATTAATGAAGGGCAGTGCCTGGCCATTTAAAACACTGGGTCAAATATATTGAACTCTGTCACGTGTCATAGCCTGACCTCTACAGTACGTGCTCGGGTTAAACGGACGACTGCCTTAATCAGGGCCGTAATGTACACACCTGCAGGGGGCTTACTTTTTGCCAGTGTCTGCCGGTACGCTTATCGGCTACTTCAATTAAAATCAATAAAAGTTGAAATAATGTTGGATACTTAGCGCAAAAAAAAATATATATATTTTTATGCAACACTAAGCATCCGGGATGCTGTTTTTCACAAGGCACAAGTTTAAAAAAAACCTTGCTGATGAACTTGTCTCCCCTGAACATTGTAAGCACATTTGTTTGGCCACATTTACATTTTGTTGGTTTCGGAAGATGCACTTCCTATCTTTTTACTATGAGACACCCTCCGTTCTTCCTATTTACCCTCAGCCTCTCCCTTTCGTTAAAAAGAGTTTTTCTATTACGCTAGTGTCTGGTGGAACGGTGATCGGCAAATCCTTACAAAAAAAAAAAAATTGTAGAGATAAGAAGAACCTTTGTACAAAAACTTTTTACAAAAATTATAACAACACTGATCATCCGGGATGTTTATTTTCACAAGCCACAGGCGCTACCACGAATATAAATTACAATGTTGTGTTCACAACTGTTCGCTGGAAGCAGACCAGCGCCGCCACAGTGATAGCAGGCAGATAGCACACCTTCCCCACTTCCCAAAGAAAACAAGCATTTACAATGCAATGGTCTCGGCATTGGTAAAGTTAGAGCTATTGGCATTGCTCATGACATTATTTTTGTTTATGTTTTTGTTTTTAAAACATTTAAAGAAACGGCATTGTCATGAGCAATGCCAATAGCTCTAACTTGCCGAGACCGTTGCATTGTAAATGCTTGTTCGCTCTGGGGGCCTGCGATGGTCTGAACCGTCGCACTTCTAGGAGTGTGTTGTTTAGTAGTTGCGTCAGCACTGTCATTGGAGAGAGGTGTGGCTCACTGGTTTGAGGCGGCAGACCTGTAAGCAGAGAATTGGCCAGGGACCAGGGTTCAATTCCCGACGCGGCAGGGTCGTGGACCAGGGTCAAAACGGATTCGATAATTCTCGCCTCGGTACCTACTCTAACCAGGAACACACTCGGCAACTCTGGGCATTAAGCTTGCCTCATCTCTACAACGGCCCCCCACAGACGCTGGGGATGCCTGGTTTCACCTTGGAGATACCCAGAAAGAGACCATCTCACAGGGATAGCCAGGACGGGTTCCCCAGCGGTCTAAAGCGCCGGGACACCTCCTCGTGAGGTAGCTGTTCGCGCTCTACAAATATCAGTATTATTATTATTATTATTATTGGCAGTATGGCAGGGGCAATGTGTGGTGCAGGCTGCGAGGGACTCCTGACGAGGGCCCTGCACTTATGGTTTTTATACAAACTAAGCACTGGTATCGGGTGCCAAGGTGGGCACCAGAAGGCTCTAAACCGAAGAGCCAGCATTGCTCCTATATAAGCTTATTGGCACGGTTGTATGACGGAACAACGCAGAGAAATACTTCACATGCCTTCACCATGCATGTTTAACCCGCATTGTTTAGAACACATATGATTTTACAATGCATGCCTTTACCACGCACGCTATATATATTATATATTATATATATATAATATATAATATAAAAGTGTGGTATTATATATATATATAAAAGAATGAAGCACGCAGGGGATTAGTGAAAGCCTGGAACTGTTGTGCTGCGTGAAGTCACCTCTGAAGAAAGTGCATGAATGCACTGAAACGCGTCAGGTGGATGGGCAAACTATGCGGAGCTGTCAATTTGTTTCCTTGGAATAAATAAAGTGTTTACTTACCAGCTGGAGGAGTGCGTCTTCATGCAGGGGCATCTTTGGAGAAAATATATATATATATATATATAAATGCGTGGTGAAGGCACAATGTGGTAAAAACCTCATTGTAAAGGCTGTTTCCCATATTGCAACACATACAACTATTCACCATCAGCAAGATTAGGGCTGCTTTGTCGTCATTCAAAATGTTAAATGGAGACATATTGATTTTATCACTACATTTCAATATCACATTTTTTATACTGTTTGTTTTAACAGAAACCTCACCATGTAGTGTCTGCTTAGGTGAGATCCATCAAACATTTTAGGCAGCCCCAAAGTATGCTCTGAGTTGAACATAAAAGTTCTCATTAAGAGCTGGGCGGAGCGGTATTACCTCATGGAATTCCCTCTGCCGGATTGATTTTGGGCTGAGTTTTCTGGACCCGGTTTTGCTGGTTGTGGGAGAATCAGGTGTGATTTGACCCCTTCTGTACCCTGCTGCCCCACTCCACTCCCCTTCGTCACCCACCCCTCTACTCAGAGGTTCACTATACATTTATCAACTTCTCAGAGTTATGCATCAAACCCCACGGAATTGGAAATTCCATGTGGTTTTATGAATTTAAAAATTGGTTCCATGCAGTAATTCCTAATTTTAGGGGTTACATTTGAAACTGCATGGTACTGGCTGGATTTGCGGCACCGTAATGGTAAAATCACATCTGATTTTATTTGTACTTTAATTGAGGGCCAAACGCCTCCCTTGCAAGATACCTACTCTTTACCGTGGCCAGGCCTGAGAAGAGATCTCTGTAGTAAACCCCTTCTTATTGCATTTGTCTGAGTTCACAATGTAAAACTACATTTGAGTGTACATTCACTCCAAAAGTATCACTTACACTCAGATTTTGTGAATAGCTAAAAGGTAGTAAACTTACTCAAAAGTGTCTAGCTCTCAGGCCCGTCACTTTGGGGGAGACGTGTAGGTTTCAATTGTGAAGTAAATTTACACTTGGATTTTATGAATAGCCAAAACTTTACTCAAATGTGTAAACTACTCAAAAGTGTAAGTCACCTCTGTGAATCCGGCCCACAGCTTGTGTGTTCACAAAGACGTGCAGACACATGAACTCTCTTACAGGTGCACTTAACAGACGGCCGGCCAAACATCCATGAGCACTTAGGGAGTCAAAACCCCTCCACCCTCCCTGCTGTGTCAGCAGAGCGGCCCCGCCCGCCCGCCCGGCAAAGCCGCTGCTCCCACAACAGGAACAAATACAATAATAACACTGAGTTATTATCTTTTTATTTTTCCTTACACTGCTGAAAAGCAGTAGGGCGACGCTCCTCCGCCTTAGAGTAGGAGCCGACACTGCAGAGAATCAGGTACGCATCCTTCTTCAACAGTCCCCATCAACAAGGCCACCAGAAGGTCCTTTTGTTTCATGAGGTCATGTGGGGCTTGTGGCTCATTCTAAGGTCTTTGCAGCATGGCCTTTACATGTGACACGTGGTTGACGTTTGGGGTTTTGGGGTTTACCCAGGAAGGTTTTGATTCTCAAACCTATTTCTAATCTGAATTACTCTGAGGCCTCGGCTTGCTGGTCACAGTCCTGCACCCCTCCCTCTGGTGCTTGAACATCCTGCCTTTGCGCTCCGCGAGTTCTCGCTTCGTGATGTCCAGGAAGCGGAAGGCCAGGATCACGTTTATAGCCAGAGGGACAGAGCGATGGAGGGTTGGGCCGCATTACGAGATAAGGCGCTATTTGTCGCCCTTCATAGCTAATGATACACCACAGAGAGCGTTAATTATCTGGTGCAAAACAGAACACCAACTACGCGTTCATGGGAATGACATGGATTCCGGTGATTAACGCACCAAAACACACGTGATACTGTAAATAGCGTATGTGTTCCCCTGTTACAATTCAGCAGGTTTAACCTGTCACAATTTAACATAGCTTCAGTTATTTAACGCATCTGATAATTATTGGATGCCTGAAATGCCTTAAAACTTGCAGTTCTCTGACCCATGCATAAACCGGAACTTACACAAGGGTCGGACTATGCAAGGACATCGTAATCAGGGTGTCAGAAGTACAAATAGAGAAAAATAAACCGGTTTCTTTACAGTTATGAAGGAGGAATATATTGGACCTGATGTGCAAAGGTAAACGTACAATTTTATGTGAGTTAACTATTTTTTGTGTATTCCAAAATAAGTTAAATTGGTGCCAATAGTAATTTTTTGACGGCGGAGACTCGAGTCACATAAAAAGAAAGGCCGGTCCCATCTTTTTATGCGCGGAGTTCTCTGCCCCAACTGCAGAGTCTTTGCGCTCGTAAACTTACTTTTAACTCCGAGCCTGTAAAAAGAATACCAAATTTACACAAAAGCGTAGGTTCACCTTTGTGACTCAGGCCCCGTGTGTTTGAGAGCACCAAGATGTCTGCCTCCGGGAGGGGGCTTTGCCATGGACTGGAATGTGGAGTGTGACCAGGCCTTCGCTCTGCTTGTCCCCTCTCTGCAGGTTTGGGACCCCGGGCATTGCACCCCGCCCTTCTCCAGCTCCGGCAGCATCGAGGAACTCTTTCAGTGTACAGACCTCAGCGCAGACGAGGCAACCCAAAGGGAAGAGGTGAAGCGTTCCAGAGCAGAACAATGAAACAATAACAACAAGAGGGGTGGACGTCTGGGTAGGGGGGAGTCCTATGCACAAAGGGACCCCAGGAAAAGGCAGTAATACAGACAGGGAAATTCCCCACAGGAAGAGCATCATGTGAGTAAAGACTGAAGGGACAGGAAAGGCGGAGCTGTCCTATGCAAAAAGGGACTTTAACTAAACCCAGACAGCCACCTGAGTACAGATTACAGGGTAAGGGAGGAATGACTGTCCAACGCATAGAGGGAGTGTAACATGACGACGGAAGCCACCTGAGTAGTACAGGGTAAGGGAGGAATGACTTTCCAAAGCATAGAGGGAGTGTAACATGACGACGGAAGCCACCTGAGTATTACAGGGTAAGGGAGGAATGACTTTCCAAAGCATAGAGGGAGTGTAACATGACGACGGAAGCCACCTGAGTATTACAGGGTAAGGGAGGAATGACTGTCCAACGCATAGAGGGAGTGTAACATGACGACGGAAGCCACCTGAGTATTACAGGGTAAGGGAGGAATGACTGTCCAACGCATAGAGGGACTGTAAAATGACGACGGAAGCCACCTGAGTTTAGATTACAGGGTAAGGGAGGAATGACTGTCCAACACATAGAGGGACTGTAACATGATGACAGAAGCCACCTGAGTATAGATTACAGGGTAAGGGAGGAATGACTTTCCAACGCATAGAGGGAGTGTAACATGACAACGGAAGCCACCTGAGTATTACAGGGTAAGGGAGGAATGAGTGTCCAACGCATAGAGGGAGTGTAACATGATGATGGAAGCCACCTGAGTATTACAGGGTAAGGGAGGAATGACTTTCCAATGCATAGAGGGAGTGTAACATGATGACGGAAGCCACCAGAGTATTACAGGGTAAGGGAGGAATGACTGTCCAACGCATAGAGGGAGTGTAACATGACGACGGAAGCCACCTGAGTATTACAGGGTAAGGGAGGAATGACTGTCCAACGCATAGAGGGAGTGTAAAATGATGACGTAAGCCACCTGAGTATAGATTACAGGGTAAGGGAGGAATGACTTTCCAACGCATAGAGGGAGTGTAACATGATGACGTAAGCCACCTGAGTATAGATTACAGGGTAAGGGAGGAATGACTTTCCAACGCATAGAGGGAGTATAAAATGATGACGGAAGCCACCTGAGTATAGATTACAGGGTAATGGAGGAATTACTGTCCAACGCATAGAGGGACTGTAACATGACAACGGAAGCCACCTGAGTATAGATTACAGGGTAAGGGAGGAATGACTTTCCAACGCATAGAGGGAGTGTAACATGATGACGGAAGCCACCTGAGTGTAGATTACAGGGTAAGGAAGGAATGACTGTCCAACGCATAGAGGGAGTGTAACATGATGGCGGAAGCCATCTGAGTATAGATTACAGGGTAAGGGAGGAATTACTGTCCAACGCATAGAGGGACTGTAACATGATGACGGAAGCCACCTGAGAATAGATTACAGGGTAAGGGAGGAATGACTTTCCAACGCATAGAGGGAGTGTAACATGACAACGGAAGCCACCTGAGTATTACAGGGTAAGGGAGGAATGAGTGTCCAACGCATAGAGGGAGTGTAACATGATGAGGGAAGCCACCTGAGTATTACAGGGTATGGGAGGAATGACTTTCCAACGCATAGAGGGAGTGTAACATGATGACGGAAGCCACCTGAGTATAGATTACAGGGTAAGGGAGGAATGACTTTCCAACGCATAGAGGGAGTGTAACATGACAACGGAAGCCACCTGAGCATTACAGGGTAAGGGAGGAATGAGTGTCCAACGCATAGAGGGAGTGTAACATCATGACGGAAGCCACCTGAGTATTACAGGGTATGGGAGGAATGACTTTCCAACGCATAGAGGGAGTGTAACATGATAACGGAAGCCACCTGAGTAGTACAGGGTAAGGGAGGAATGACTTTCCATAGTATAGAGGGAGTGTAACATGATGAAGGAAGCCACCTGAGTATTACAGGGTAAGGGAGGAATGACTTTCCAAAGCATAGAGGGAGTGTAACATGATGACGGAAGCCACCTGAGTATTACAGGGTAAGGGAGGAATGACTTTCCAACGCATAGAGGGAGTGTAACATGATGATGGAAGCCACCTGAGTATTACAGGGTAAGGGAGGAATGACTTTCCAACGCATAGAGGGAGTGTAACATGATGACGGAAGCCACCTGAGTATTACAGGGTAAGGGAGGAATGACTTTCCAACGCATAGAGGGAGTGTAACATGATGACGGAAGCCACCTGAATATTACAGGGTAAGGGAGGAATGACTTTCCAACGCATAGAGGGAGTGTAACATGATGACGGAAGCCACCTGAGTGTAGATTACAGGGTAAGGAAGGAATGACTGTCCAACGCATAGAGGGACTGTAACATGATGACGGAAGCCACCTGAGTATAGATTACAGGGTAAAGGAGGAATGACATTCCAACGCATAGAGGGAGTGTAACATGATGACGGAAGCCACCTGAGTATTACAGGGTAAGGGAGGAATGACTTTCCAATGCATAGAGGGAGTGTAACATGATGACGGAAGCCACCTGAGTATAGATTACAGGGTAAGGGAGGAATGACTTTCCAACGCATAGAGGGAGTGTAACATGACGACGGAAGCCACCTGAGTATTACAGGGTAAGGGAGGAATGACTGTCCAATGCATAGAGGGAGTGTAACATGATGACGAAAGCCACCTGAGTATTACAGGGTAAGGGAGGAATGACTGTCCATCGCATAGAGGGAGTGTAAAATGATGACGGACCCCACCTGAGTATAGATTACAGGGTAAGGGAGGAATGACTGTCCAAAACATAGAGGGAGTGTAACATGATGACGGAAGCCACCTGAGTATAGATTACAGGGTAAGGGAGGAATGACTGTCCAACGCATAGAGGGAGTGTAACATGATGGCGGAAGCCATCTGAGTATAGATTACAGGGTAAGGGAGGAATTACTGTCCAACGCATAGAGGGACTGTAAAATGACGACGGAAGCCACCTGAGTATAGTTTACAGGGTAAGGGAGGAATGACTGTCCAACGCATAGAGGGACTGTAACATGACGACGGAAGCCACCTGAGTATAGATTATAGGGTAAGGGAGGAGGGACTGCCTAACGCATAGAGGGAGTGTAACATGATGACGGAAGCCACCTGAGTATAGATTACAGGGTAAGGAAGGAATGACTGTCCAACGCATAGAGGGACTGTAACATGATGACGGAAGCCACCTGAGTACAGTTTACAGGGTAAGGGAGGAATGACTGTCCAACGCATAGAGGGAGTGTAACATGACGACGGAAGCCACCTGAGTATAGATTACAGGGTAAGGAAGGAATGACTGTCCAACGCATAGAGGGACTGTAACATGATGACGGAAGCCACCTGAGTATAGATTACAGGGTAAGGGAGGAATGACTTTCCAACGCATAGAGGGAGTGTAACATGACAACGGAAGCCACCTGAGTATTACAGGGTAAGGGAGGAATGAGTGTCCAACGCATAGAGGGAGTGTAACATGATGAGGGAAGCCACCTGAGTATTACAGGGTATGGGAGGAATGACTTTCCAACGCATAGAGGGAGTGTAACATGATGACGGAAGCCACCTGAGTATAGATTACAGGGTAAGGGAGGAATGACTTTCCAACGCATAGAGGGAGTGTAACATGACAACGGAAGCCACCTGAGTATTACAGGGTATGGGAGGAATGACTTTCCAACGCATAGAGGGAGTGTAACATGATGATGGAAGCCACCTGAGTATTACAGGGTAAGGGAGGAATGACTTTCCAACGCATAGAGGGAGTGTAACATGATGACGGAAGCCACCTGAGTATTACAGGGTAAGGGAGGAATGACTGTCCAATGCATAGAGGGAGTGTAACATGATGACGGAAGCCACCTGAGTATAGATTACAGGGTAAGGGAGGAATGACTTTCCAACGCATAGAGGGAGTGTAACATGACGACGGAAGCCACCTGAGTATTACAGGGTAAGGGAGGAATGACTGTCCAATGCATAGAGGGAGTGTAACATGATGACGAAAGCCACCTGAGTATTACAGGGTAAGGGAGGAATGACTGTCCAACGCATAGAGGGAGTGTAAAATGATGACGGACGCCACCTGAGTATAGATTACAGGGTAAGGGAGGAATGACTGTCCAAAACATAGAGGGAGTGTAACATGACGACGGAAGCCACCTGAGTATAGATTACAGGGTAAGGGAGGAACGACTGTCCAACGCATAGAGGGAGTGTAACATGACGACGGAAGCCACCTGAGTATAGATTACAGGGTAAGGAAGGAATGACTGTCCAACGCATAGAGGGACTGTAACATGATGACGGAAGCCACCTGAGTATAGATTACAGGGTAAGGGAGGAATGACTTTCCAACGCATAGAGGGAGTGTAACATGACAACGGAAGCCACCTGAGTATTACAGGGTAAGGGAGGAATGAGTGTCCAACGCATAGAGGGAGTGTAACATGATGACGGAAGCCACCTGAGTGTAGATTACAGGGTAAGGGAGGAATGACTTTCCAACGCATAGAGAGAGTGTAACATGACAACGGAAGCCACCTGAGTATTACAGGGTAAGGGAGGAATGAGTGTCCAACGCATAGAGGGTGTGTAACATGATGACGGAAGCCACCTGAGTATTACAGGGTATGGGAGGAATGACTTTCCAACGCATAGAGGGAGTGTAACATGATGATGGAAGCCACCTGAGTATTACAGGGTAAGGGAGGAATGACTGTCCAACGCATAGAGGGAGTGTAACATGAGGACGAAAGCCACCTGAGTATTACAGGGTAAGGGAGGAATGACTGTCCAACGCATAGAGGGAGTGTAAAATGATGACGGAAGCCACCTGAGTATAGATTACAGGGTAAGGGAGGAATGACTGTCCAAAACATAGAGGGAGTGTAACATGATGACGGAAGCCACCTGAGTATAGATTACAGGGTAAGGGAGGAATGACTGTCCAACGCATTGAGGGAGTGTAACATGATGGCGGAAACCACCTGAGTATAGATTACAGGGTAAGGGAGAAATGACTATCCAACGCAGAGAGGGACTGTAACATGACGACGGAAGCCACCTGAGTTTAGATTACAGGGTAAGGGAGGAGGGACTGCCTAACGCATGGAGGGACTGTAACATGACGATGGAAGCCACCTGAGTATAGACTACAGGGTAAGGGAGGAATGACTGTCCAACGCATAGAGGGACTGTAACATGACGACGGAAGCCACCTGAGTATAGATTACAGGATAAGGGAGGAATGACTGTCCAACGCATAGAGGGACTGTAACATGACGACGGAAGCCACCTGAGTATAGATTACAGGGTAAGGAAGGAATGACTGTCCAACGCATAGAGGGACTGTAACATGATGACGGAAGCCACCTGAGTATTACAGGGTATGGGAGGAATGACTTTCCAACGCATAGAGGGAGTGTAACATGATGATGGAAGCCACCTGAGTATTACAGGGTAAGGGAGGAATGACTTTCCAACGCATAGAGGGAGTGTAACATGATGACGGAAGCCACCTGAGTATTACAGGGTAAGGGAGGAATGACTGTCCAATGCATAGAGGGAGTGTAACATGATGACGGAAGCCACCTGAGTATAGATTACAGGGTAAGGGAGGAATGACTTTCCAACGCATAGAGGGAGTGTAACATGACGACGGAAGCCACCTGAGTATTACAGGGTAAGGGAGGAATGACTGTCCAATGCATAGAGGGAGTGTAACATGATGACGAAAGCCACCTGAGTATTACAGGGTAAGGGAGGAATGACTGTCCAACGCATAGAGGGAGTGTAAAATGATGACGGACGCCACCTGAGTATAGATTACAGGGTAAGGGAGGAATGACTGTCCAAAACATAGAGGGAGTGTAACATGACGACGGAAGCCACCTGAGTATAGATTACAGGGTAAGGGAGGAATGACTGTCCAACGCATAGAGGGAGTGTAACATGATGGCGGAAGCCATCTGAGTATAGATTACAGGGTAAGGGAGGAATTACTGTCCAACGCATAGAGGGACTGTAACATGACGACGGAAGCCACCTGAGTATAGTTTACAGGGTAAGGGAGGAATGACTGTCCAACGCATAGAGGGACTGTAACGTGACGACGGAAGCCACCTGAGTATAGATTATAGGGTAAGGGAGGAGGGACTGCCTAACGCATAGAGGGAGTGTAACATGATGACGGAAGCCACCTGAGTATAGATTACAGGGTAAGGAAGGAATGACTGTCCAACGCATAGAGGGACTGTAACATGATGACGGAAGCCACCTGAGTACACTTTACAGGGTAAGGGAGGAATGACTGTCCAACGCATAGAGGGAGTGTAACATGACGACGGAAGGCTCCTGAGTATAGATTACAGGGTAAGGAAGGAATGACTGTCCAACGCATAGAGGGACTGTAACATGATGACGGAAGCCACCTGAGTATAGATTACAGGGTAAGGGAGGAATGACTTTCCAACGCATAGAGGGAGTGTAACATGACAACGGAAGCCACCTGAGTATTACAGGGTAAGGGAGGAATGAGTGTCCAACGCATAGAGGGAGTGTAACATGATGACGGAAGCCACCTGAGTATTACAGGGTATGGGAGGAATGACTTTCCAACGCATAGAGGGAGTGTAACATGATGACGGAAGCCACCTGAGTGTAGATTACAGGGTAAGGGAGGAATGACTTTCCAACGCATAGAGAGAGTGTAACATGACAACGGAAGCCACCTGAGTATTACAGGGTAAGGGAGGAATGAGTGTCCAACGCATAGAGGGTGTGTAACATGATGACGGAAGCCACCTGAGTATTACAGGGTATGGGAGGAATGACTTTCCAACGCATAGAGGGAGTGTAACATGATGATGGAAGCCACCTGAGTATTACAGGGTAAGGGAGGAATGACTTTCCAACGCATAGAGGGAGTGTAACATGATGATGGAAGCCACCTGAGTATTACAGGGTAAGGGAGGAATGACTGTCCAACGCATAGAGGGAGTGTAACATGAGGACGAAAGCCACCTGAGTATTACAGGGTAAGGGAGGAATGACTGTCCAACGCATAGAGGGAGTGTAAAATGATGACGGAAGCCACCTGAGTATAGATTACAGGGTAAGGGAGGAATGACTGTCCAAAACATAGAGGGAGTGTAACATGATGACGGAAGCCACCTGAGTATAGATTACAGGGTAAGGGAGGAATGACTGTCCAACGCATTGAGGGAGTGTAACATGATGGCGGAAACCACCTGAGTATAGATTACAGGGTAAGGGAGAAATGACTATCCAACGCATAGAGGGACTGTAACATGACGACGGAAGCCACCTGAGTTTAGATTACAGGGTAAGGGAGGAGGGACTGCCTAACGCATGGAGGGACTGTAACATGACGACGGAAGCCACCTGAGTATAGACTACAGGGTAAGGGAGGAATGACTGTCCAACGCATAGAGGGACTGTAACATGACGACGGAAGCCACCTGAGTATAGATTACAGGGTAAGGGAGGAATGACTGTCCAACGCATAGAGGGACTGTAACATGACGACGGAAGCCACCTGAGTATAGATTACAGGGTAAGGGAGGGATGACTGTCCAACGCATAGAGGGACTGTAACATGACGACGGAAGCCACCTGAGTATAGAATACAGGGTAAAAGAGGAGTGACTGCCTAATGCATAGAAGGAGTGTAACAGAGTGAAGAAAGCGTCCCGAGTATAGATTACAGGGTAAAAGAGGAGTGACTGCCCAACGTATAGAGGGAGTGTAACAGGACGATGAAATCCACCTGAGTATAGATTATAGATTAAGGGAGGAATGACTGTCCAGCGCATGGAGGGAGTTTAACATGACGATGAAAGCCACCTGAGTATAGATTACAGGGTAGGGGAGGAATGACTGTCCAACGCATAGAGGGAGTGTAACATGACGATGAAAGCCACCTGAGTATAGATTACAGGGTAAGGGAGGAATGAGTGTCCAACGCATAGAGGAAGTGTAACATTACGATGAAAGCCACCTGACTATAGATTACAGGTTAAGGGAGGAATGACTGTCCAACGCATAGAGGGAGTGTAACATGACGACGGAAGCCACCTGAGTATAGATTACAGGGTAAGGGAGGAATGACTGTCCAGAGAGAGTGTAACATGATGACGGAAGCCTGCTGAGTATAGATTACAGGGTAAGGGAGGAATGACTGTCCAAAGCAGAGAGGGTATGTAACATGACGATGAAAGCCACCTGAGTATAGATTACAGGGTAAGGGAGGAATGACTGTCCAAAGCAGAGAGGGAGTGTAACATCACGATGAAAGCGTCCTGAGTATAGATTACAGGGCAGGGGAGGAGGGACTTCCCAACGTATAGAGGAAATGTAGCATGACGACGAAAGCCACCTGAGTATTGATTAAAGGGCAGGGGAGGAGGGACTGCTCCACACACACAGGGAGTGTAACAGAAAGAAGAAATCCACCTGAGTATAGATTAGAGGGTAAAAGAGGAGGGACTGCCCAACGTATAGAGGGAGTGTAACATGACAATGAAAGCCACGTGAGTATAGATTACAGAGTAAGTGAGGAGGGACTACCCACTGCATGCTGGTTGTGTAACCGAACGACAAAAGCCACCTAATATAGGTTATAGGATAAGGGAGTGGATGTGGCCTAATGGCTTGAGCCTTAGACCTCGAAGCTGGTGAGCCAGGTTTGAGTCTCGGCAACAACGCTCAACATCATGTAATTCTGGGCAAATCACTTAATTTCCCTGTGCCTAGCAAAAAACAAATGTGCCTGTATGTAACGAACCTGGTGCTCATGTAAAGCGCTCTGATACCTTCGGGTCAATTTTGCGCTATATAAAACGAAACAAAAACAAGCAGAAAAAAGGAGTGGAGACTTCCCAATGCACAGAGCTCCTTCAATAGAACAATGTTCCAGTTCCTTTTCTTATGCCTTACCCTTTTTTTTCTCCCCAAACTCTCCTCCCATTCTTGGTTCCTACATTGTATCATCCTCACTTCCTCCCCCACAGCTTCTATCTCCCCCCACACACTCAGGTTTTTGCCTCTTCATAGCCCAGTATGGAACTAGCCTGACTATCTGTGTATGAGAGTTATGTGTCCAAAGGAGCAGGCACAAATAAAACAATAGTTTATGGCAGTACTAAAGGTCTGCATAGTCGTGGCCCTTTGGAAGGCAAAGATGTCTAAAATGTCATTTCTAAATTCCTGGGTCATATGTGGGTTTGAGGAGAAAAAGTGCAAAAGTCTTGAAGTGTTTGATCCAGTTCTTCGTTATCAATTGTATAACTTTGTATTTTATCTTTTAGATGGTTCTATTGTATCCCTATTAATGAAACAGCTTAGGTAATTTTAGGATATGTTTAAAAATGATGTGTATTTATGAAAAGCACTTTTATTTATTGTTCGCTGATGACGATGCGAAAACGTTTGTGGCATGTATGCCAAAATAGAGTTTTATATGATGATAAGAGTAATTGCGGCCAATATATGCAAAGACACCAATTAAAGAAATGTGGAATAAATGCTAAATAAAAACCACACTAAAGAACCTATTAAGGACTGCACTCGCTCAAGATGACAGAGTAAAGTGGCACAGAGGTTGTGCATCTGAAACAGGACCAGTAGGGCTGTACATGTTAGCGTCAAGTGGTGGGTCAAACCCAAGTGTTGTAGTGGATACACAATGTGGTTGGGAAGGAGGGGGAGAGGAGGAAGAGTGAGTGTTGCAGGAGTTGTCAAGAGGGATGTGGAACAGTTGGCGGTACCTCACGGAGTTCTCCAAAAGAGCATCTCACGCATCGGAGATTGGATATTTACAGAGGCCTTTCATCTCCTCCCTGTGCAGCAATGTGCTCTCCGCCTGAGCTCACGCGAGCAGGGATAGACCCCACGCATCGGGCAGATTGGATATTTACAGAGGCCTTTCATCTCCTCCCTGTGCAGCAATGTGCTCTCCGCCTGGGCTCACGCGAGCAGGGATAGACCCCACGCATCGGGCAGATTGGATATTTACAGAGGCCTTTCATCTCCTCCCTGTGCAGCAATGTGCTCTCCACCTGGGCTCACGCGAGCAGGGATAGACCCCACGCATCGGGCAGATTGGATATTTACAGAGGCCTTTCATCTCCTCCCTGTACAGCAATGTGCTCTCCGCCTGGGCTCACGCGAGCAGGGATAGACCCCACACATCGGGCAGATTGGATATTTACAGAGGCCTTTCATCACTGCCCTGTGCAGCAATGTGCTCTCCGCCTGGGCTCACGCGAGCAGGGATAGACCCCACGCATCGGGCGAATTGGATATTTAAAGAGCGGTACAAAATGGGGTGGCGATGGACGGAGCATCAGAACCAATCAAACACTCACACCCAGTCAACAGATCTGGGTTTGATCCATCACCGTTCTTTAGCCCACTCTGCCAGATCTGTTGACTGGGTGTGAGTGTTTGATTGGTTCTGATGCTCCGTCCATCGCCACCCCCTTTTGTACCGCTTTGTTCGCCATAAGTTGGCAGGATATGCTCAGACGTGAGTCCCTTGCTCACTTTGCCACTGGATTCAAGCAAGCCTGGCTGAAGACGGCTGAAATGCTAGAAACCGGTCCTAGGAAGCTTGTTTCCGGTCCACGGAAGGCATGGCTTGGCAGTTCGGGCTGGACTGTTCCCACGAGGCACAGGGTCAGACTGATTTGCGTATGGCCATGTCTGAACTGGGGTGGCAGAGTGGGCTAAAGAACGGTGATGGATCAAACCCAGATCTGTTGACTGGGTGTGAGTGTTTGATTGGTTCTGATGCTCCGTCCATCACCACCCCCTTTTGTACCGTGGATATTTACAGAGGCCTTTCATCTCCTCCCTGTGCAGCAATGTGCTCTCCGCCTGGGCTCACGCGAGCAGGGATAGACCCCACGCGGAGTGCACCGGGGGGTTTGCTGCTCTCCATTGACGCGTGATCAGTCTCTTCAACAGTGGGAGGGCGCGGTCCACAAACCCTGTTGCTGCCCTATATATTTTAACACAGCAATAAAACCCCAGGAAGGACGCCTCCCAAGTGCAGGTCACATGCATCACGTCAGGTGTGAAATGACATCGTTCCAATAGCCAGTGAGTGACTGGCAGGACCACAACATCTGTACAAGTTCCACAGCATGCATCAAACAGTGGGGACACAATTCTCTAGGCAACAGTAGGTTTAAACAATAAGACCTTGTTATGAAACAACATGATATTGAAGGAACCAGTGTGCAATGATTATCGATACAGAAATCTTTGCACACTGAGGGGTATATTCACAAGAACGTGCAAGAGTAGCGTAACACAACTTTCAATATCGCAGCATATCGCAGGAAAATAACCCCGTGACAACATGGGATTCACAATAAGGCGGTAGCATGCGATAGTCACCAGATAACACGCCAAAGTCTGCATCAAAACCAACGCCACGCCGCATAAATGCGATACGCGAACACAAAAAAACATGTGATGAGGCCAACCGCGGAACAAAAAGTAGCGAAAACCAGCCACAGGCCTGCAAGTCCCACGCGTCTGGTGGAACAATGCAGTATAAAAACCACTGAAAAAATACACAAAAAACAATTCAAAGTGTGTTGCAACATGTATGCACCCTGACACAGCGCAGGGTCCAACTCGAACCCCACAACCCCCACAGACTACGAGCAAGGAACAACGGGGTCGGGGAAGGCCAAGGAGAAGAGGGAGAGGAAGACAGGGTGCAGACCGCAGGAAAACAAGACCAGCGTCACGGAGGTGATAGAACACTACCAGCAACGGACCCACTAGCAGACCACCTGGATTGCAGTCGGAGTGCCCAGGAGGCCAATCCAGGAGGCCAGGAGGCGCAGGCAGGACGTGACAGCCGAAACCAGGCACAAACCCGCTGCCAACAGGAAGGCAGCAACGGCGACAGTAGGTGGCAGTGCAACGCCTCAGGATGAGCTGGAGGAAACCCAGGCCACAGTCATCCGTGTGGAGACTGTGCAAGGAGGAGGGAGTACGGACACAGCTCGAGAGGACGGGGGGAGATGGGCACAATGGCACACATGCATCTCCCCTAAACATTGCAGAGGGGCACACTACACCTCCAGCAGAACAAAGAAGACAACACTTCTGCAATGCCGTAGAGGACCATCCCACCTTCGACACCAACGCCCTCCAACAGCCCATGGATATCGAACGCAACCCACCACCAGGACCCAGGCAGCCAAGCCACTCAGAGGAGAACCCAGAGCCAGCAACAGAACACACAGCAGGAAACACCTGCAAGCACAGCTGGCTCACGACACCTCACCCACCCACATATGGCACCCCAATGCCATGTCTCAGCACGCCAAAAGGAGGTGGCCCAACAGGAGTGGGTGGGGGCCGAACACTTGGAATGTGAAACAGAACACATACGTAGGTGTCTATCACCCTCAGGGACCACCCACACCCCACAAAGGAGACCCACACTGCCATAGAGAGACATTCACAGTACAGAACCACACCCAGGGGTGCGCAGATAGCAGTCACACAGCCATGTTGGCTCTGCATACGACGGCCCTGGACACTCCCCTTACTATTTGAGTGGGTGACGACATAGCCACATGTCCAAGCTTCAAACCGCTGCCTGCAGTGACATGTCTGCATCCGATGTACACAGCACAATGTAATGGCATAGGGCCCAGGGCCCTCATGCATACAACAAGACCACAGGGACACACGTAGACGTTATGTTGAACTGGCTACGGGCACGTGCGCCCGGCCCCTTAATTGGCAGGGCCACGTGTACAGTGACGCCTATGCTGGATGTGTGTGGGGTGAGTGTAAGCCAGTCTGCACGGAATGCTTGATGATGGCAAGCACTTGAACAGTGGACACCAGTGCAACGGAAACAGAAGCCACATGCTGAGCAGCATGGAGGGAGCCGGAGAAAGTCCAGAAGACATCCAACTTGCAAACAAAATTGTGCGTGAGTTGCAATGCACTGGGTATGGGGCACTAGAGATGAGCACGCTCATGTGTTGAAAAAGTCTCGGATTGTGTCCCTTCGAGACATCCTTCTGATGCAGATACGGTGGGGTGTGTTACACCTGCATCATCTTCCCCATCAACGTCCCAGAGCTCCCACACTGTATGTGGTGACATTGCTGCGCAACCTCTCCTCAGCACAAAACACAATCAGTAACGGACAATGGCTTGCAGTGCACTGAGGCACTGGCACCTGGAGTGCTGAGCAGGGGATCAGGCCGATGATGGCAACCACGACAGGTCCGAGCAACTCCGTAAGTCAGTCAGGACCACCGCTTCGACTCTGGTAGATGGCGGTTGGAGGTGGTCCTTGCGAAACTTATGCGCTTTCATCTTTGAAACACGTACCGCTGTGACAGATGTCGAACAGAGGGGCGGACTTTCAACACTTAGCCTGGGACTGCACCCCTATTCAACAGTTCTGTCATGTGTTCTAGAAGTGCTGAAGCGGATGACTCGCCTGCACATCCCAAACACCCTACTAGTCAGTGTATTAGGATACACCAGAGACTTAGATGTACGATATAGGCGCTTCATATCAATAGCACTACTGATGGCCAAACGTAGGGTGGCATGTCGATGGGGTCGAGGAAGGGCACCAAAATCGAAACAAGCTTTTGCAATGCAATAGGTCTCGCATTTACTAGAGTTTGATCTATTGGCATTGTAGATTACAATGCCTTTTATTAATGTGTTGATTTTTCAAACAAAAAAATAAAAGGCATTGCCAGTCCCAATGCCACTAGCATAAGCTCTCGCAAATGCGAGACCTATTGCATTGCAAATGCTTGTTTCAGGTGTTTAGCGTTTATGGCCTTCAGGCTTCCCTTGCTACAGACATCTGAGTGGGTGGTCATCAGTATGGTTTAAAACGACCACATCTATAAACACAGAGCCCTGGTACACATTTTGTTTTCCAATCCTCCCATCAACCAGGTATTGCAGTACCTTTAGGATTGGTGTACTTACCCACCCCAGGAAAACAATGCTGTTCAAAGTGTGACAGGAAAACAAAAGTAGCGCTTCACTGCAAACTCTGTAAAGTGGCGCTAATGTGTTTAGGTGTGAATAAAATCAATCTGGTCACTTTGCAAGCACTCTGTCTTGCTTTATATTTGTTTTTCATATTTTAAACCTTTTATTTCTCACCGTCCCGAGGCTGCACTTAAGGAATAGAAAAATGTCAGAAAAAGGGCATTTCTAGCAAGAGTGTTTTTTGCTTTTTGGGATCCATTTCACAGGGAAGCAAATAAATGAAAGAAGGAAAGAGAGGTTGTGAACCTTATCTTCAAGTCACGGTTTTCAGTAAGTGAGGAGCAAGACAGTAAGAGACGGAATAGGAGGAAGAACAAGAGCAGAGCTCTGAAAGTCAGTCAAGAAAATGTTTTCAACTCTGCCGATGTGACTCTTTCTGGAGGCAGACACAACTAAAAAGGAGTTGTCAAAGCACGGCTGATATTTGTAGGTCTTTTTTTAACCTAGCGCCTTATCTGCAGGGAGGCTCTGGAGCACTATTAGAGGCGCTCGTAATTGGGTTCTGGACGGTCTAGGCAAAGAGAGAGATAGTGAGAGACGAAGAGAGAGGGGAGCTGAGAATAACTAGAGAAAGATCAGAAGAAAAAGACACAAATGTGACAGAAAACGTACAGACCATGTTTAAAGTGGTGGGCTGCTCGTTGCTGGGGGGAGCTCCGGAGGGGCTGATTTACATGCCAGACATGGAGACTGTGGAAGCTGCCATCTTAAGAGAGAAGAAGAGCTGCTGCTTCCTTCCGCTTCCCCACCGCCTCCGCTTGTCTGTTAGCAACATAGGCAGCGCAGACAACGGGAGGGTGCAGGAGCAAAGACAACACGCCACATGCGTGCGGGGAGGGAACAACCTATTCACGAGCTCGCATGCAAGCAGTGCATGTCCACCGAGCCGTCATACCGGCACGCGCCCATTACCAAGCGCCCAAAAAAAAAATGTAGGTTGCGAGCAAAGACAATGGGAGTGGCGGGAGCATAGGCAACATGGGCAGCGGTTGGAGACAGGAGCGGATCACAAAGACCCGCAGATGCAACGAGATGCTGCAGGCAAGCAAGAAACTTATTCTTATTAAAGTTTTATGTGGACTTGGTGGGGAGTTATTTCGGTGTAAACTTTGTGAGCTTTGTGTAAGGCGTTGGCAGGAAATGGAACCGCTCAAGCAGCGGCTCCGGAGTGGACGCAGACCCTGGAGGAGGCAGCGAGTGGGAATCATACAAGCAGGAAGTGGGATAAGGGAGAGGGTGGCAAATGGTGATCACTTTCGCGGCCTCTTTGATGTTCTCAGTGGCCGCGCGGCTCACTGAGAACATCAAAGCGGCCGCGAAAGTGATCACGCAGGCTGACAAATGGTGCGTGCCCCCAGCGCACATGCACTGTAGTTGGATGCCTGAAAAGCCACTAGTCTGCACTTCCAAATTCCGCTTACTAACACTCTCGCCAGAGCAGCGCTAAAGCGCTGGCTCAGGCGAGACCTAAAAATGGATGCAGGACATCACATATTGCCCAGAACAGGTAAACGCATATCCAGAACTGTTACCAACTCCGTCACGCCCACGGGACATATGGAGCCCCTTACAGAACTACTTGCAGGCACAACAAGCAGCTACTTCAGCAGAAGCAGCAGACCCTACTGATAACTGACCACGAAATCCTATGAAATGCACACAAATACCCTAGGAGCTCCACGTTCCCTGCAGGCTAGGCAACGTATTGAACTGATGGATTAGGACACTCGTAATGTAAGCATAACTCGTGTGATCATTCAAAATACATTATTCTGTAACTATGGCATGTGTCTATCTATTTCCTTTCATACGACGTGTGCTGCGTCACACAATGTATTGGTTTTCTTTTTTTCCAGTATATAGTGATAAAATAATAAAAACAAATAAAAAAAAAAAACAGCATAATTGGCCAGCTCCTTATCCATAAATGTACACCTAGCCTAGAGCCTTACATGAACCGAATGTACCCATGCCGTTCTAAATGTTTATATGTCCAATGCAGATGTGGCATACTGCCCGTGAGAACCCACACTATGAAATGGGACAAGACACCCTCAAACTCCAAGTTCTGCCCAAACTGCCCTAACATCGCGGAAAGGGTACAACACTTTATGTTCTTCTGCCCTCAATATAGAAACCAGCGTAAGGAATGGCTGATAGCGGCACTAAAATCCATGGGTGTGAGGCACTGCAGGGAAGCAGCAGGGCTTCGTGACAGTCTCGGGCTACTTGCCCAGTGCTTGTAACCAGAGGACGAAGGCCATAGGTAACTCGCCCCCGTTGATAGCCAGCCCGCAGTAAAAGGCACAGAAGGTTTACTTAGCCTCTTACCCTCTTCCATCTCGTATATTCCTAATGTCGACATCAGGAATGCGGTTATTTTTATGGCGTGCTTATTAATTGTTTTACTTGCATATGAATTCTTATCCTCATGAAGAATACCTGTCTAACAGGTCAATCTTGTCGGCATTAGGAGTAGGACCACTGCTTTACTTGATATTCATTCATTTTAACCTTCGTTGATCTTAACCTAATGTAAAAAGGAAGCCTGTATGATGTTATCGAAATTTAATTTTGTGTTCCTATGATTCTAACCTTTTATGGCTTTCAGCCGAAATAAAAGGTTTGATGATGATGATAAAACCCACACACGAAAAAATATAAACAACTACCCTAATTAAATATCAATTAATTAACATTAATGATCAACCAATTATTAATTAATTAAACATAAATTACTTCACACACTTTACCCCTACAAACCATATAACCCACACTGAAAATTAATTACACAAATTCCATATTTATCTATCAATTAATTAATATTAATTAAGAACTAATTATTTATTAACTGAAAATATATTACTTCTCACCCTTTACCCCATAAACCCCACAAACCACACAAAAATAAATCACACAATTACCATAATTAATGATCAATTAATTAGTTCATATAAATTAACAACTAGTTAATAATTAAATATACATTACTTCCCACCCTTTACCCCTATAAACTCCACAACCTGCACCTAAAATTAATAACACAATTTCCATAGTTAATTTTCAATCAATCAATTAATATTAATTAGAAACTAATTATTAATTAAGCATACATTACTTCCCACCCTTTACCCCTATAAACTTCAAAACCCGCACCTAAAATTAATCAATTTCCATAATTAATTTTCAATCAATTCGTATAAATTAACAACTAATTATAATAAAATTACTTCCAACCCTTTACCCTGATAAACCAATAAACCCAACAACCAGCACCTAAAAAAATTACACAATTGCCATAATTAATTATCAATTAATATTAATTAAAACAACCAATGAATAATTAATTACAAATAAATTACTTCCCACAGCTAACACTCTAAAATCTAAATTAAATAAATAAAAATAATCATTAATTTATTATAATTAAATAACTTCCTACCCTATTCTCCTATAAACCCACTACCCGCTACGGAACTAAAAAATGCTAAATTTAATTAAAATAAAATTGATAGCTAAAAAACATAAACATACATCACATACATTTTAAAATATAAACTAAAATACATAACACTAATTAAAAACTAGATAGTTTAAATGCCTATATTTTTGCAAACCATATTAATGACTTCTATACTTTTAAAAATGATATTTCTTACCTTAAATTCGATATTCTTGACCACGATATTCTTGCTGTTGATATTTCTGAATCATGATATTTCCAACTCGGTATTTGTGTAAGTCGACATTTCCAACTCGATATTCTGTCTCAACACCATCCTCGAGAGTGTGATAAATTCGTACCCCCAAATAACGAAAAGTAGACAGCTGCCATGTAAGGATTATGTTGTTTACCGTACACAGTGGGTTTGGAGTATGACTGTTGAAAGGGAAAAGACACAACTGGGTCCAACTTACTTGGAGACCGTAGATGGTTGCAAAATTGGTCAGGAGGTTTGCGATAGTGGGAAGTACAGATCGGATATCTTTAAGATGGAGCAGCATGTGATCTGCATAAATGGAGACAGAGTGTGTACAGTTCCCCAAGGGGATCCCCCAGTGGTGGCCGTGGATACGCAGGCTATGTGCCAATGGCTGTAGTACCAGTGAGAACAACAGGGGAGACAGTGGGCAGCCCTGGCAAGTCCCCCGCTGTGTTGCAATGGGATCTGAAATATGACAGACAATATTGACTCTAGCTGTGGGGTTGGTGTACAATAATTTGATCAGCCGAATGACTTGGGGTCCCAGGCCATACCGTTGAGGCCCACTCGAGGAAATCAAAGGCTTTATGCGAGTCTAAAATAAAGCATCCTGAGTAAGTATATTATTCTGGGGTGTGTGCAAGACTAAACAAAATGTCAAAGGGTCAAGGAGGTGTTCCTGGCTGGCACAAAACAGTTTTGGTCCGAGTGGATGAGTTGCAGTACCAGGGGTGACAATCAGTCTGCCAGACTTTTAGCTAAGATTTTATAGTCCGTATTTTACAATGCAAGAGGTCTGTAGGATTCTGGGTCAAGTGAGTCCCTACCTGGTTTAGGCAAGCAAAAGAGGAGGCCATCTCTTGAGGCAGGTGGTAAAGACGCTGCAGTGAGGGAGGTGTCGTATAATGTTTTCATAGGGGGTGCCAGTATAGGTGCAGACACTTTATTGAATTCAGACAGTAGGCCATCAAGTCCTGGGGCTTTGCCAGTGGCAAAAGCACATATCGCCTCTAGTACCCCAAGGTTAGAGATTTCTCCTTTGAGTTCCTCCTTGTTTTCCAGCGAGATGTGTGGTAGGGTCAATCCGACCTGGAAGTCACTGACGGGGTCTAAAGGCTCTGTAGATACTGATGTATACAGCAATGTTTATTGGCGTGTGAAGGCAGAATATATATCCCTCTGTGTGTAGAGTAATTGTCCTTCATCTGAACGGATAGAGGGGATGTGGCATCTGTCAATCAATCACTCATACATTCATAAAGCATGGCAAATCCCCATGAGGGTCTCAAGGCACAGAAGATGCTGGCTGCTGCATTGTGGCTTGATCACTCATGCCACGGAGTGGATTGTGCTCTCAAAATAAAAAGTACTGTTTAACTGATGTTTTTGTGTTTAACCATTTAGTGTGCCATGTTACGGATATATACAAAAACAACAATTGATGGACAGAATGCAGAACAATGTCATACATTCACCCCAGTACAGAGATCTGGGCCTAAACCCATAGATGTTTTGCTCACCATGCCATTCCAGTTTGAACCCAGCCATATGCAAATCAGTCTTGACCCTGTGCCTCATAGGAACAGTCCAGCCCGAACTGCCAAGCCAGGTCCTCCCTGGACTAGAACCAAGCATCCTAGGACCGGTTTCGGGGTTTCATCCCTCTTCAGCCAGGATAGCTTGATTCCAGTAGCATGGAGAGCACGGGTCTCACGTCTGAGCATACCCGTCCCACTCGGGGTGACAAATACAAAAACAACAGTTGATGGACAGAATGCAGAACAATGGCATACATTCACCCCAGTACAGAGATCTGGGCATAAATCCATCGATTTTTTGCTCACCATGCCATTCCAGTTTGAACCCAGCCATATGCAAATCAGTCTTGACCCTGTGCCTCATGGGAACAGTCCAGCCCGAACTGCCAAGCCAGGTCCATCATCCCCTTTGGTATCGCTATGTTACTGATATGCCTGCCCAGCATAGAAGACAACCTTGACATAACATGCACAACTCTAAGTGATATACAACATAATACTCAAAATATTAAAAAGTTTACACTGTTTTCAGTTTTTCACTTATTTCTTTCAATAGTCATTGTACTCATGACATTTGCTTTTCATACAACTTAACATACAAAATATAAACAAAGCAATTCTTGCTATTAATAATTTTTTGACATAAATGAATTATACCCAATGCATTTCGAGACACTCAGTTCTCTTCGTCAGGGGTGAACCTGTTGATAAAACGGAAAACTGATCAATTGATGTGTGTATTGTGAAAACGATGTTTATGTGATATGGGAAAATTAGAGATAGTGAATGTTGTGGTGGTCTATGGCAAACACACCCAAGGTGCTCCCCTTCAGCAGCATGTTATTTAGATGTACTTACTTCAAATGAAGAGTTCATTCGCAACCTTCAAGGACCTCTGGATATATAAACAGTGTCCCTATTGTCAGTTTATTGCTTCAATACTCCAAACCAGTAAGGATCTGTAACTCATATCGTGGAATCTACCTGTAGATACACCTTTATGAATCCACTGTTGATTCTGCATGCGCCACAAGTCGACACCAGCATCCCCGTGCTGCAAAGAATGAGAGCCACTTCCATTAAACTGACTCTTACCACCGTAGTTAATACCAATCAAATGTTCGGATGGACGAGAAAGAACCTGCACGTACCTAATCCATCACAATGCTCCGATCCACATGGCACCCAGGCCAAACGAAGGTTGCAATGATTCAGCTACTGCACAATGAACTGTTAATAATCCTAGTGACAACATTCTGCAACCTGTACTCACTAATAAATATCAATTACCCAACTGTCTGCTACCGTGTGGTACCGCCTACATAAAGAGTAAACCAAACTTCCAAGGTTTATTCCAGGAGAAACCTCAGTTTGCTTATTCAAGAGGACACAACCTTAAAGAATTCTTATCTATTAAGAAAAGAGCCAAGTTACCATCAGGCAAAATGGGCATGCAGAAATGCTGGAATTGCATACACTGTAATAACGTCATACCAGGAGATGTACTAGCACACCCCAGAACAGGGGAACAAATTAAACTCACCGGCATCACAGACTGTAACTCTCAAAATGTAGTGTATTCTATTAAATGCCCCTGGGGGCAACTGTATATCGGGAAGACCGATAGGAAAATGAAAGTGCGATTAACAGAACACAAGAGCAAGATTAGACATAAAAACCCTAACTCCCTCTTAGCAGTACACTGGGAACAACACCGACACTGTAGTGCAATTGAAGTTTCAAATTATTGAACAAGTGCCTATATATAACGACACTGACAACTCAAGAAAACTCTTGCAGAGAGAGACCATCTGGATAAAAAGGCTTAATACTTTAATTCCCTATGGTCTTAACGATAGATACGAGATGGCATGTTTTCTCTAAGCACATTTGTCCCGAGATACATACTGATCGTCTTAACATACAGTAGACTAACCAGGAGATTTACACAACTACAGCAGTTAAATAGACCATACACAATCATCATTTATACATCACACAGTATAAGGGAATACACTGGGATAGTTATCACTGTTATCCCTGCATACAAAATGGATGATGTTTAATTATTATAACTATGAACTATGCAGTTGTCTTTATTTGCTATATATAACCTGTAATACTTTATTTGTGATTGTGATTTTTTTATATTTTGTGGGCATAATGGCTGAGAGATTGTAGGCCACTTCACACTGATCTGATTTCCACCAGGCGAACACATGCACACGCGCATTCTCATTAACACTGACTACACCATTCCAAGAGGGCGCCTTTTGATATTCGATCAGAGAGTTCCACTTGTTTTTAGGTATTATGTTGTCTATCCGGACATCTGTCATGAGTAATGAGGTTATACGCATATATTTTTCTTTTTCCGCTGATTAGGTTGATCTTTAAATAGTAAGGTACGTTCACTGTATCACTATATAATACTGTTAGACATGGCGCGCAAATTTGTGATCCTTAACCCCAGCGTTTGCGGGAGTCACGTCATCACAGTCGCGGACCTCTCAGGGTGAGACGCGCTAGAGAACTTCTGGGTTAATCACTAACTGCGTATTTGTTTCCGCTTATATTTGGCTTGCGCATAGGACAATCTACAACAGTGCCGTGGAATGAAGGAGCTGCATTATTGACAGAGAAGTAAGCGGTTTTCGAGACAGTAACTTTACTCTTTATGTAGGTGGTACCACACGGTAGCAGACAGTTGGATATTTGATATTTATTAATGAATGCAGAGAGAGGAAAAACTGTGGACTAGTTCACTTCCCCTGCTACTATAGGTAAATATCAATGAGAACTATCTATTGGGTTAGAAGCTAGCTATCCATGTCTGGGAGAAAAACACTTTATTTTTATGAATACCCTCACTCACTGACCTAGTTGGTGGAATGCTTCATCATCGGGTCCCACCCAAGGTGCCGAGTGCACACGGTAACTCCATGTGAAATACATATGATACCTCCAAGTGAAATACTTAGGGTAACTCCATTTGAAATACTTATGGCAAGTCCATGTGAAATACTTGGTAACTTCATGTGAAATATATATGGTAATTCCATGTGAAATATATATGGTAATTCCAAGTAAAATACATATGTTAACTTCATGTGAAATACATATGTTAACTCCATGTGAAATACATATGGTACATCCATGTGAAATACATACGGTACCTCCATGTGAAATACATTTGGTAACTCCATGCTAAATATATACAATAACACCATGTAAAAAACATATGGTAACTCCATGTGAAATAAATATGGTACCTCCATGTGAAATCCATATGGTAACTCCATGCCAAATCCATACAGTTACTCCATGTGAAATACATATGTTACCTCCTTGTGAAATCAATATGGTAATTCCATGTGAAATCCATATGGTACCTCCATGTGAAATACATGTGGTACTTCCATGTGAAATACATATTGTACTTCCATGTGAAATACATATGGTACCTCCATGTGAAATACATATGGTACCTCCATGTGAAATACATATGGTACTTCCATGTGAAATACATATGGTACTTCCATGTGAAATACATATGGTAATTCCATGTGAAATGCATAAGGTACTTCCATGTGACATACATATGGTACTTCCACGTGAAATGCTCCATAAAAGAAAATTCAAATCCACATACTAATCAATTGAAGTAAAATCCATATGGTACATCGCTCGAATAAAGAACACGGAGTGTCGTTCGTTCACGAGTAAGAATTGGAGCTATCCCTGATGAAGGGCTAAACTAGCCCGAAATGCATTGGGTTCATGGAATATCAATTTGATTTGTATCAACTACATCATGATTTGGAAAATGGAATGCTCATTTGAAATTGAAAAATTCCAGAATGACTGAATAAATCCTGCGTTATTTTACTTCAATTGATTATTATGTGGATTTGAATTTTCTTTTACGGAGCATAAACATTTGGTTTCATTTGTAAACCTGAGAAGTCCAGTCTTTCTGGACATTTAAGCAGTGCGCTAAGGGGACGTCTCCCCGTCAGGGAGATGCTTTTTTAACGTCAGTATCCCACGCCCTGTGGACCAGAGGGCCATACTCTTCTCAGCACGCACAAATTGAATACTTTGTTGAACTTTCGCAACAAACCTGGGAGTGCCTGTACTCATCTTATTATTGTAACTTCCATGTGAAACACATATGGTAATTCCATGTGAAATACATATGACAACACCATGTGAAATACATATGGTACCTCCATGTGAAATACATGATACCTCCATGTGAAATACATATGATACCTCCATGTGAAATACATTTGGTAACTCCATGCTAAATATATACAATAACACCATGTAAAATACATATGGTAACTCCATGTGAAATAAATATGGTACCTCCATGTGAAATCCATATGGTAACTCCATGCCAAATCCATACAGTTACTCCATGTGAAATACATATGTTACCTCCTTGTGAAATCCATATGGTAATTTCATGTGAAATCCATATGGTACCTCCATGTGAAATACATGTGGTACTTCCATGTGAAATACATATGGTACTTCCATGTGAAATACATATGGTACCTCCATTTGAAATACATATGGTACCTCCATGTGAAATACATATGGTACTTCCATGTGAAATACATATGGTAATTCCATGTGAAATGCATAAGGTACTTCCATGTGACATACATATGGTACTTCCACGTGAAATGCTCCATAAAAGAAAATTCAAATCCACATAATAATCAATTGAAGTAAAATCCATATGGTACATCGCTCGAATAAAGAACACGGAGTGTCGTTCGTTCACGAGTAAGAATTGAAGCTATCCCTGATGAAGGGCTAAACTAGCCCGAAATGCATTGGGTTCATGGAATATCAATTTGAGTTGTATCAACTACATCATGATTTGGAAAATGGAATGCTCATTTGAAATTGAAAAATTCCAGAATGACTGAATAAATCCTGCGTTATTTTACTTCAATTGATTATTATGTGGATTTGAATTTTCTTTTACGGAGCATAAACATTTGGTTTCATTTATAAACCTGAGAAGTCCAGTCTTTCTGGACATTTAAGCAGTGCGCTAAGGGGACGTCTTCCCGTCAGGGAGACGCTTTTTTAGCGTCAGTATCCCACGCCCTGTGGACCAGAGGGCCATACCCTTCGCAGCATGCACAAATTGAATACTTTGTTGAACTTTCGCAACAAACCTGGGAGTGCCTGTACTCATCTTATTATTGTAACTTCCATGTGAAACACATATGGTAATTCCATGTGAAATACATATGGCAACACCATGTGAAATACATATGGTAACTCCATGTGAAATACATATGATACCTCCATGTGAAAAACAAATGGTAACTCCACGTCAAATACATATGATACCTCTATGTGGAATACTTATGGTACCTCCATGTGAAATACATATGGTATCTCAATGTGAAATACATACAGTAACTCCCATGTGAAATGCATATGGTAAGTCCATGTGAAATACATATGGTACCTCCATGTGAAATACTTATGGTACCTCCATGTGAAATACATATGATACCTCCATGTGAAATACATATGGTACCTCCATGTGAAATACATATTGTACCTCTATGTGAAATACATATGGTAATTCCATGTGAAATCCATATGGTACCTGCATGTGAAATACAAATGGTATCCTATGGAATCTTCATGGGAAATACATATACCTCCATGTGAAAAACACACGGTAACTCCATGTGTAATACATATGATACCTCCAAGTGAAATACTTAGGGTAACTCCATTTGAAATACTTATGGCAAGTCCATGTGAAATACTTGGTAACTTCATATGAAATACATATGGTAATTCCATGTGTAATACATATGGTACCTCTATGTGAAATACTTATGGTAACTCCATGTGAAATACATACGGTAACTCCCATGTGAAATGCAAATGGTAATTCCTCAACCAATGAAACGTTTGGTGATGCTGAGCTTCAGCTGCTGGTCTCCCGCTGTGATTTACTGCAAAAAGGCATTGTAACATTACATTTGTTCTAGCGTAATATCATTTGAATTTTATTTTTATTTCATTTGTGCAGGTAAAATAAACATTTGTGCAAGGGATGTTTGTTTAATTAATGCCTTATAAAAATAACTCACCAAATACCAACACGTCATTAGCAGGACAGTATCAAAAGAACATGAATTTTCAGTTCTTTTCAGCAGAATCACTCAGTTTTGTTCTTGTGTTTCCAGCTGTTTGCTTAAGCCGCCACCAGCTGGAGTATCTATAAGACGTGTACGTCAAACGTTTGCAGGAAATGTGAATATTGGGTCTATGTTTTGTCTTAGGTTTGACAAAGATGCTCGGTCTGATTACAGTGTACATTGGGGACCTGCTTTCCAGTCTCTATTGAAGTTTTGCTCGTTTTTTGGTTCTTTGCCTCTACAGACCTGTCACCCCATGATTGAGGTCATTCCCACACTGATGCTTTTGGGCACTTGTTGCCTCAGGGTCTGGCTCCACCTTTGATTAAAGGATGTAAGAAAGAATAGGACAGATTGATTGTGCCTTGGGAATATAGGGACATTAACCCAAGGAAAGGCATTGGCTGTTCAATAACCCATGGAAGGGCATTGGCTGTTCATTAACTCAAGGAAGGACATTGGCTGTTCATTAACTCATGGAAGGGCATTGGCTGTTCAATAACCCTTGGAAGGGATTTGGCTGTTCAATAACTTAAGGTAGGGCATTGTCTGTTCAATAACCCTTGGAAGGGCATTGGCTATTCAATAACCTATGTAAGGGTATGGACTGTTTAATAACCCAAGGAAGGGCATTGGCTGTTCAATAACCCAAGGAAGGGCATTGGCTGTTCAATAACCCAAGGAAGGGCATTGGCTGTTCAATTACTCAAGGTAGGGCATTGGTTGTTCACTAACCCAAGGGAGGACGTTGGCTGTTGAATAACCTATGGAAGGGCATTGGCTCTTCAATAACCCAAGGAAGGGCATTGGCTGTTTAACAACTCAAGGGAGGACAAAGGCTGTTCATTAACCCACGGAAGGACATTGGCTATTCAATAACCCAAGGAAGGGCATTGGAGGTTCATTAACCCACGGTAGGACAATGGCTGTTCAATAACCCAAGGGAGGGCATTGGCTGTTCAATAACCCAAGGGAGGGCAAAGGCTGTTCATTAACCCAAGGAAGGGCATTGGCTGTTCAATAACCCAAGGAAGGGCATTGGCTGTTCATTAACCTAAGGGAGGACATTGGCTGTTCAACAACCCATGGAAGGGCATTGGCTGTTCAATAACCCAAGGAAGGACATTGGCTGTTCAATAACCCAAGGAAGGGCATTGGCAGTTTAATAACCCAGGGGAGGTCAAAGTCTGTTCATTAACCCACGGTAGGACATTGGCTGTTCAATAACTCAAGGTAGGGCATTGGCTGTTTAATAACCATGGGGAGGTCAAAGGCTGTTCATTAACCCACGGTAGGACATTGGCTGTTCAATAACTCAAGGTAGGGCATTGGCTGTTTAATAACCATGGGGAGGACATTGGCTGTTCATTAACCCACGGTAGGACATTGGCTGTTCAATAACCCAAGGAAGGGCACATGCTGTTCATTGACCCACGGTAGGGCATTGGCTGTTCATTGACCCACGGTAGGACATTGGCTGTTCATTAACCAAGGGGAGGACATTGGCTGTTCAATAACCCATGGAAGGGCATTGGCTGTTCAATACACAAGGAAGGACATTGGCTGTTCAATAACCCAAGGAAGGGCATTGGCTGTTTAATAACCCAGGGGAGGTCAAAGGCTGTTCATTAACCCACGGTAGGACATTGGCTGTTCAATAACTCAAGGTAGGGCATTGGCTGTTTAATAACCATGGGGAGGTCAAAGGCTGTTCATTAACCCAAGGGAGGAGGACATTGGCTGTTCATTGACCCACGGTAGGACATTGGCTGTTCAATAACCCAAGGAGGGGCACATGCTGTTCATTGACCCACGGTTGGACATTGGCTGTTTATTAACCAAGGGTGGACATTGGCTGTTCATTAACCTACGGTAGGACATTGGCTGTTCATTAACCCATGGAAGGGCATTGGCTGGTCATTAACCCATGGAAGGGCATTGGCTGTTCATTAACCCATGGAAGGGCAAGGAAGGGCATTGGCTGGTCATTAACCCAAGGTAGGGCATTGGCTGCTCAATAACTCAAGGTAGGACATTGGCTGGTCATTAACCCAGGGGAGGGCATTGCTTGTAGGACAGAGGTCCTGGGTGAGGTTGTTACATTGTTTCTCCTCTTTCTGCAGGTTTGGTGCCCCGACAAGGACCCTCCTATTGTACTGGACACAGACGGTGCCCTCAGCATGTCAAAGAGCCCTGGGATTTGCGATGATGAGGAAACCAAAGTGACAGAGGTAAAGTAACCCTTGGCCAGAAAGAAGACACTTGGGTATGGAGTATGAGAGGGTGGGAGAGGCGAGGAGTCCTCCACGAGTATAGATGCGAGTACACAGGGGCTATTGTCCCCTGCTGGGTACAGAATGACAGCACAGAGGAGCGCTGGGACTGCACCGAGCACTTAGTGGTGGTTACCTTGGCTTAAACACTAACACTATGGCCCAGATTTACAAACGTTATGCACAATGCAGCGCAGCAACCAAAAATGTTACGCTACTCCGTGTGACAAGCAGATATCTACAGATATCTGGCTCTCTCCTCCCCTCTTCTTAGCACCGGCACACACTCAGGCTGCTGAGCCCCACGCACACACCTTTACACCATAGTGCAAGGGTATGTGTGTGTCTAGTATAGGTTTTGTACTGGAAGGGTTCCCTTCCAATAAAAAATACTATGACTAGACAAATGTTGAAACGTTTTCTACTTTGTATGGTCGCTGCACAGTGCAGCACACCTACAAAGTTGGAAAAGAGAAGTGAGAACATTTCTCCATTCATTGCCTGATTTCAAGTGGCATGAATTTTTGGCGCGCATACCCCTGTCTGCTTCAGTTAGTAGCTAGGGTTTTCCATCAAAAAGCATGGTGGTAACATGGGAATATATAACACCCCTTGACCCGAAGTAATGTAAAGCAGCACTTTGCACTGGTTTGCATTACTTTTCCTTACAAACCAACACAAATATCAGTTTGTGTTGCTTTGTAAATCGACAAAAAGTCTTTGCATTAAAAAGGAATGCAAACCCGAAGCAAAACCTTTGCAAATCTTGGCCTTGGTGCTTTATTTAGAATTTTGGAGGATGGGATACTGCTTCACAAACGTGGTGGATGTCCCTTCCGCTGTATTAAAAGTGTGTTGTAGCCTATGGCTCTTGTAATACGGCGGATGGCATGCTGCGTCACAAACGTGGTGCATGTACTGTCTGTCGTACTAAGTGTTGTAGTCTATGGCTCTTGTAATACGGTGGACGGGATACTGCATCACAACCGTGTTGGAAGTCCCGTATTAAGTGTGCTGTAGCATATGGCTCTTGTAATATGGTGAACTGGGTACTGCTTCACAAACATGGTGGTTTTCCCGTCCGCCGTATTAAAAATGTGTCATAGTCTACCGCTCTTGTAATACGGCAGACGGGATACTGCGTCAAAAAAGTGGTGGATGTCCTGTCCCCTGTATTAAAAGTGTGTTGTAGATTATGGCTCATATACTATGGCAGACAGGATACTGCGTCACAAATGTGGTGCATGTCCGGTCCGCCTTACTAAGTGTTGTAGCCTATGGCTCTTGTAATACGGTGTGCTGGTTACTGCATCACAAATGTGGTGGATGTCCTGTCCCCTGTATTAAAAGTGTGTTGTAGATTATGGCTCATATACTATGGCGGACAGGATACTGCGTCACAAATGTGGTGCATGTCCGGTCTGCCATACTAAGTGTTGTAGCCTATGGCTCTTGTAATACGGTGTGCTGGTTACTGCATCACAAATGTGGTGGATGTCCTGTCCCCTGTATTGAAAGTGTATTGTAGATTATGGCTCATATACTATGGCGGACAGGATACTGCGTCACAAATGTGGTGCATGTCCGGTCCGCCTTAATAAGTGTTGTAGCCTATGGTCCTTGTAATACGGTGTGATGGTTACTGCGTCACAAATGTGGTGGATGTCCTGTCCCCTGTATTAAAAGTGTATTTTAGATTATGGCTCATATACTATGGCGGACAGAATACTGCGTCACAAATGTGGTGCATGTCCGGTCTGCCTTACTAAGTGTTGTAGACCTATGGCTCTTGTAATACGGTGTGCTGGTTACTGCGTCACAAATGTGGTGGATGTCCTGTCCCCTGTATTAAAAGTGTGTTGTAGACTATGGCTCATCGAATATGACAGACAGGATACTGCGTCACAAATGTGCTGCATGTCCGGCCCGCCTTACTAAGAGTTGTAGTCTATGGCTCTTGTAATACGGTGGACTGGGTACTACGTCACAAATGTGGTGGATGTCCTGTCCCCTGTATTAAAAGTGTATTGTAGACAATGGCTCATATATTATGGCGGACAGGATAATGCGTCACAAATGTGGTGGATGTCCCGTCCGCTGTACTATGTGTTATAGCCTGTGGCTCTTGTAATATGGCGGACAGTATATCCATCACATTTTAAAAGAGTATCCTGCCCGTCAAACTTTGAATATGACTCTATGTGAGTTGCAAGTAAATGGTGTTGGAATTCAGGGCTCATGGATATTTTATGTTCCTCCTTTACGCAGACAGTCCTGTCCGAAGACATCTTTCCTTATATGCTCGGTTACGAAGTAGCCCAAGAATTGACTAAGATCCTTGTTAGAAATGCAGACTGTCAACAAACTGAAGCAAACCAAAGTCCAGGACAGCCCGTCTTGATAGAAGAAATTCCTGTGAGTACAGAGAGTGTGAGGGACAGCCTGAAGAGGATGAGACTAGGAACAAGGGGAGGTTAATAAATAAGAGGAGGTCCTGTGAGTGCGGAGTCTGAGGATAAGTGAGGGTTCAGTTGAGCAGCTTTCCTCAAAGTATGAATGCTTGATAGGACGGACTGTAAGGTGCACAGAGAGGAAGCCTGGGTGGAGCCAGGAGCGTAGAGATCTTAGCCAAGGAAGGAGTAACGTGTGAGAACAGAGTGTAACGTGAGGTGGAGCTAGGAACATAGAGATTGTAGCCATGGAAGGCGTAATGTGTGAGTACAGTGTGTAACGTGATGTGGAGCTAGGAACACAGATCGTAGCCAAGGTAGGACTACCGAGTGAGTACAGAGTGTAACGTGAGGTGGAGATAGGAACATAGAGATCATAGCTAAGGAAGCAGTACCGAGTGAGTACAGAGCATAGTGTGAGGTGGAGCTAGGAACACAGATTGTACTCAATCAATACTCCTTTTTGGTTACAAAGTGTAACGTGAGGTGGAGCTAGGAACATAGAGATCAGGCCAAGGAAGGACTACTGAGTGAATACAGAGTGTACTGAGAGGTGAAGCTAGGAATACAGAGATCATAGATAAGGAAGGAGTACCGATGGAGTACAGAGTGTAGTGTGAAGTGGAGCTAAGAACATACATTGTAACCAAAAAGGAGTATCGATTAAGTACAAAGGGTAACTTGAGGTAGAGCTAGGAACACATGGATCATAGGAAACACAAGGAGATGATGGATGGAGCGCTAAAACTTTTCAAACACTCACCCCCAGTCACAGATCTGGGTTGTATCCATCATAATTCTTTAGCTCACTTTGCCACCTCAGTTCAGACCCAGCTATATGCAAATCAGCCTTGACCCTGTGCCTCATGGGAACAGTCTAGCCCGAACTGCCAAGCCAGGTCTTCCGTGAACCAAAAACAAGCATACTGGGACCAGTTTCGGGGTAACACCCCTCTTCGGCCAGGCTAGCTTGAATCCAGTGGCAAAGTGAGCAAGGGACCCACGTCTGGGCATACCTTGCCAACTTAGGGCGAACAAAGCAAACACAAGGAGATGATGGACGGAAAGCTTAAACTTTTCAGACACTCACTCCCAGTCACAGATCTGGGTTGAATCCATTATCATTCTTTAGCTCACTTTGCCACCTCAGTTCAGACCCAGCTATATGCAAATCAGACTTGACCCTGCGCCTCATGGTAACAGTCCAGCCTGAACTGCCAAGCCAGGTCTTCCCTAAACCAGAAACAAGCATCCTGGGACCAGTTTCTGGGTAACACCCTTCATCAGCCAGGCTAGCTGGAATCCAGTGGCATAGTGAGCGAGGGACCCACTTTCATTTATTTTTATTTATTTATTTTTCATTTAAAAAGTTTTGTATAGTGCGAACATGACCCAAGAGGGTATCAGAGCGCTTTACAGAGGGATGCAACTCATATGAGGGGTGGCAATCATGGCAGAATCATAGCAATAGACAAAAATAACAATAGTTACATAACAACACAATAGTGGGCAAAGGAATTAGACACTCACCCCCAGTCACAGATCGGGGTTGAATCCATCATCCTTCTTTAGCTCACTTTACCACCTCAGTTCAGACACAGCTACACATCGATCATAGCCAAGGAAGGAGTACTGTGTGAGCACAGAGTGTAGCGTGAGGTAGTGCTAGGAACCCCAAGTTCCTAGTCACAGAAGGAGTACTGTGTGAGTGTTGAGTGTAACGTGAGGTGGAGCTAGAAACACAGAGGTTGTTGTCAAGAAGGAGTACCATGTGAGTACAGAGTGTAGCGTGAGGTGGTGCTAGGAACACAGAGATACTGGAGCTGCGGGCTCTCCTGTGGAGCCAGTTACCTACTACGTGTTCACTTGTTTACACTCTGAGAGGAAGGTCCAGCTAAGGCAAGGTGTAAACTGCAACACAATAACGTCTAACTGAATACGTGGCACCATTACCAAGCTTTTAGTTAGTTGTGCATCACACAACTGTAAGGGATAGTTAACAGTGGCTGAGTAGTTTGGGATAAAACATAAATTAATAGGACATTTATTAGGCAAAGAGTCGTTTCTCCTACAGGGCAGGGCAGGCAAGTCCATGCACATGAACTCCAGGCAGAAGCTTTATGGAAGGAACCCACTTGAGGGTGAATGCTGCACCTGGCTGCCCTGGGAGGCTGAGGGGCAGATGTACCAAGCAGGTGACTTGTCCTTGTGTGTCGCAAGTTGTTTCAGGTCCTTAAATGGGGTCTACAAAGCACCACAAGAGGTGATCTGTGCCACCTTGCAAAGAAATGTAAAACAACGCAGCGGTTGGGGTAGACATTCCATGGGTGGAGCAAAGGCATTCCATTGATACACCCATTGAATCTGAAGCAGTCCCAGATTTATTAAAGGCAGTAAACCTAAGGTTGCACCAAAATGGAGCCCCGTCCTCATAGAGGAGCAACGAGGAAGAATATCTTCATTTCTGCTCATACTCCTGCATTCTGCAGCACACATAGAAAAAACAAAATGTCTCTTTAAATTGCTTTTGTGCAGGAAGCTATTCCTTGCTGCGCAAAAACACCCTGACCATAACACTATGGTGCAAGAGTCCCTGCATTGGCACGAGGCAGCACACAGTGCACCAATGCTAGGAGACAGCAAATGTACGCTATACCTTAGTAGATATGGTGCATTCCTGCACGCTCCCTTTCACACAACGCCATGCATCAAGTTGTCTTGCTGTATTATGTTGCGGGACATATTTTTAAATCTGCCGCAGAGTGTTTATGCAGCGCTGAAGAGTGATCACACTGTGTGTGAAAGTAGGAATAGTAACTTCACAGAAATGTATAGAAACAAACATAGTAATCTTCAACCATCAGATATTTCCAACCATCCATCCATCCGGCCATATGTCAATCTGACTGTCTACCCATTCATCCAGCCATCCATCTATCATCCGTCACACCTCTCTTGCACATTTCTCTGCTTGTCTTCCCATCTGCCAGACTGTGTCTCTCTCTCTTTTCCATCTCTATCCATTCTCCTATATTTCTAATCAGTATCTCAACTATGTCAACTATCTATCCATCAGTCAAGCTCCTATTCACCCTCATCTCCCCGTTTATCTCTCCACTGATCTCTTTTACAACTGAATATTTCTTCTTCACAGCAGTGCATCCCTCATCTAGCTATCTCTCCTCTGTCTCTACCTCTCTGTTTATTCTCCACTGATCTCTCGTATACATCTGGATCTATCCCCATCATTGTATCTCTCACCTAATATCTCTCCTCTGTCTCTACCTCTCTGTTTATTCTCCACTGATCTCTCATATACATCTGGATCTATCCCCATCATTGCATCTCTCATCCAGCTATCTCTCCTTTGTCTCTCCCTCTCTGTTTTTCCTCCAATTATCTCCATCAATGTATTACTAATCTAATTATCTCTCCTCTGTTCCTCTCTTTATCCTTCACTGATTTCTTATATACATCTGAATCTATCCCCATCAATGTACATCTTATCTTTCTCCAGCATTGGATCTTTCATAGATTCACTTGGTTGAATCCTTTCCCACCATCCGACTGGGAACCCCTGGTAACATGACAGACAGAAGTACATATATATATACATTCACTAACATTGGCACGCAATGAAACTTTACTTAACCTAGCCTCAGTAGATGATCCAAACTCCAGCCAATCAGAACCAACCTCGCCCAGCTGTTCCCTGCACTGATGCCTCCAACTGTCAGACTTTTTATCGCACATTCTGTGTGAGGAAATCTCTTTGACAGCTCTGTGGAGATAGGAGAAAGCAGAGGAGTTGCTAAATGATCACGTTATGGCTGAAGTAAGTCTGAAAAAGTCTGTTTAAGGCTTGTAAATCATGTGGTGAGAAGAAGATTTATGTAGAGGATCCTCCAACAAAGAGCGTATACCGCTTGCAGCAGATTGTAGCATTAGCAGAAATACTACAAAGACCAAAAGACTGTGAGAGGCGCTTGACTCTTGCCATTATGGAGAAAGAAATGAAGAAGTGCGACACATCAAAAAAGTAGGGTAAAGGACCTTCTGACTGCTGCTAAGAGTCAGACATCAGGTCTGAGGCACTGGTGAAGTACACAAAAAGCAGAAGGCAAAAAGTGGAGATCCTGCAAAAGAAGCGGTGCCATTCCAAAAACCCAAGTTAGCTTCTGTGTGAGATGATAACTCGGCAAAGGAATGAGAAGCTGCAAGCTCATCGATGAGACTAAAGTCATCGACGATGAGAAAGGTTCAATATTTGAAGTGTTCTCTAGATTTAGAGAATGGCCCTCTGGGCGCAGCTTTAGTGGATCGCTAAACGTGATTTTCACAAAATTATCCAAATGTATATTAACTCTTCTAAACATTGTAGATAATGTTCAAATAATAATTTATTCATATAATGAAGAATTTTTCATTTCATTCTGTTTGAAAATGTCATCCTTCTTGTTTGCCAAACAATTATTTCAAGCATCCCAAAGTTGTTGTAATACTTTATTCGACATTTAAAAAAAATATCATAAAAGTTCTGTACAGCATATTTTTAAAACAAGTTAAGAAAGACATACTACAACAGACGGTTTCAATCCATATGAGATTAAAAAAAGGATATAGAAGAGATAAAACTACATATATATACACATATCATAATCAAATATCCCCTATGATTAGTAATGTAAACAATAATGGGCTGTCGAATCAAGGATGGGGGTGATTTACTTATGGATGTTGCGCCTTGATTAGCCTGCGTCTTAACCTCCAAGCCCAACCCAAATATTTAGCAGTCCCGCAGGTTACACTTGGAACAGATGTATCAAAGGTCAGAATACGCAGTGCCTCCCTGGCAGACCTTATACCCAAATTTTTACAGACAGGTTTTAGCCACCTTAATCTGGGTTGCCTGTAGGCCTGACAGGCAAACATGAAGTGGCCAATAGACTCTGTAGGCGAGGCACAGCCTGGGCAGCCCTTTAAGGACGCAATTGCCTTGCTCCAACTGGTTTGAAAATCGTGGAGTGGAAGTGTGCCATATCGCAATTTGAGATATAATGATCTGTCTTCAGGCAATTCAATGAAGTCCAGGAAGGGCTCCAGACTAGGAGCCGGTTTCGTATCCAGGAAGTTCACACTAAGCACACCCTCCTGTTTTCTTAGGGTTTCAGCCATGACCCAATCCCAATAGATTTTTTTTATCATTGGTTTAGAGGGAGGGGCCTGGCTCATCCAAGATTCAACCAAGCCAATTTTCTGTAGTTGTTTTTTCAAATTCATTACCCAGGGGATCTTATGATCAGCTCCCAGGTTTAGTAACTCATCCAGGGCGGAAGCATAGTGGTGGAGTTCAGGGGATCTTCTAATCCTTGCCCAGTATAGTATAGGGCGCAGCCTGGCCACATTGCTGATGTTTTGTCTGCCAAGGTCACTACGGAGTGGAGCTAGCGGGGTGGACAGAGGGAGTGAGACTAAGTCTCTAAAAAACTTGTTCTCAGATTTGAGTAGCTCTGTCAGATTTTCGAATCCCCACAGTTCCGCCCCGTAGAGGGCTGCTGATAGTGCCTTCCCCTCATAGACCTTAACGGCCGCCGCTATTGGTCTGCTAAGTGAGAGCCTCTGATGTTTCAATATTGCCCCTGCAGTTCTTTTATGGGCAAGGAGCATTTTTGAGAGGTGGGGAGCCCATTTGAGCTTATTATTGACCCTCACTCCGAGGTAATCAAAAGCATCCACTAACTCGAGTGTGGTGCCATCAAGTTTGATGTTATTCTTAAAGTTTGTTGAGGGAGATAGTGCCATCAGCTTGGTTTTTGATGTGTTTATTCTGAGGCCCCTAGTAACACAAAACTGGGAAAAACGGGACAGCAGTGTTTGTAAGCCCATGGGGCTTTTCGAGATCAGGAGGGTGTCATCGGCGAAGAGCAGGGTGGATATTTTTTCCCCGCAGAGGGTTGGGGCATCGACCCTGTCGCCTCGCAAATAGTCTGCCACACCATTTATGTAGAGAGAAAACAGGGTCGGGGCCATAACACAGCCCTGGCGTACTCCTATCTCGACAGAAATCCTATCTGTGAGCTGTCCCTGATGTCCCCACCTGATTTTGGCAAAATTGCCTGCGTGGAGGCGTTTGAGTAAGTCCAGGGTTAAAGGAGGGATACCTAAATCATGTAGTACCTGCCACAGCTGTGATCGTGGCACCAGGTCAAAGGCTGTTTTTAAATCAATAAATGCCAAATAGAGGCTGTCTTTTTCGATGACCACAGATTTCCAATGAATAATACAAAATCTAAAGACCTGGTCAATAGTACCTACTCCCTCCCTAAACCCTGCTTGCAGATGGCTCAAGATACCCTCCTCATCTATCCAAGCCTTGACTCTAGTTAGGAGGACTCTGCCAACCACTTTTTGAATAACATCGATTAAACTAATCGGTCTGTAGTTGGCAGGGTCCCCTCTGTCCCCTTTCTTGTAGATGGCCACCACCTCCGCCCCCTTCCAGGAGTCCGGAATTGGGCAACCTAAGGCTAGATGTTTTAAGATCCGGAGGATGAATTCTGCCCAAAGATCTTTTTCGTGGAGCAATAAGTCACCTGGGAGACCATCAGGGCCCGCTGCTTTCCCCGGGGCAATCATATTTATTGCGGACCGGACCTCATTTAGGCCAAAATCGGCCTCCAGCTCCAGAAGTTCTAAGTATTCCAGTTCCGACAGCTGCTCCTCGTGGCCCACTCATTCCCTAGATGAATAGAGGTTTGAAAAGTGTGAATACCATTGGGAGCCTGCAATATGGTTCGGAATTGGATCCGCCCCGCCCCTGGTGTTAACATTTATAAGGTTCCAGAAAAGGGTCGAATCTTTTAGCAGGGCTGCGGCCTTTAAGTCCTGCCAGTGGGACTCGACCCACAGTCGCTTTGCCCTCCTTATGGTAACATAATACATTTTCCGGGCCTTAGTAATGGTTGGCTGGTCCTTGGATTTAATAGCTCGGGATAGGGTCTTTCTCATAACCATACAATCTTGTGAGAACCAGGGGTTTCCTGTTTTGGGGGGATGCCGCTTATGGTCACCCTTTACCTGTGTCTCAAAGAAATTCCCAATCCTTATTACTGTCCTTTGATAGATTTCTAAAAAATCATTGGGGAGAAGGGTATTCGAAGGGCAGCCCATGGACATATCCATAGCTGCAATACCATCTTCGACTAAGCTTTTGATCTTACATAGGTCCATCTCTCGCTTTGCCACCCTAGGCCACTTAAGGCGCCTGTTACAGTTTGAGGGGGCAACATCTCTTGCCCCAGGTCTTTGTTCAATTAGTGGGTCAATGGAGGTGGTGACCAGACCCCGCCTGAGTTGCATGAACAGGGGATTAAGGGTACTCTCGGGCCTATCAACCACTACCATGTCCATTAGATCCGGCCAGAGCTCTGTGCTCAGCAGAATATAATCAATACGTGAGGGGACACCAGTTCGCGTGAACGTAGGAGCACCCGAGCCATCTGAGTAGGTTCGTCCATTTGTGGCCCTCAAGTTGAACTCCAGGGGGAGAGCATTAATTTGTACTGCTCTCTTGGACCATTTCTTTAATGGTGGGAGCGTTAATTGGGGTATGCCCTGTTTGGAGTCGATATCACCGAGGCCCAGGATGTCACCGCTGCACAGGGGCTCGAAAGTGCAGTTTAAGTCCCCGGCAACTATGACACCCGCCTTGGGGGAAATTGCAGAGAGTTCGGACTCAAGAGCTGAAATAGTCAGGCTTGTGTGTCCACCAGAGGTGCCCCTAGCATAGATGTTAAATATTTCTAGGGGAAGTTGATGGGTTGACCCCTTAATAGTGATGTGCAGGAGGTCATAAGATGAAATTGGGTGCCACTTAGCTGTCCAATTCAGGCTAATATTGACCCAATATTGACCTTCTGGGGGAAGGTCGACCTCGTTTAGACCTGACGACTGGAACGGAAAAGGTGGTAAATCCTGATCTATGCAGGGGGACCAAACTCCAGGTTTCCTGAAGGAGGATAACTTCGAATTTGTCAATAAAATCGCTCCAGACAGGGTCTGTGAGGTTCCTCCTTAACCCTGCAATGTTCCAGGATAGTAACTTGATAACACCCGAGGGAGATGGCAACAGGGAGGTCCCCAAGTCTGCCTGCGTACTAACTTGACAACCCTCATCTGTTACCGGCCTGTCAGCTACTACACCCAAATCATTTAAGAGCGGGTACAAAACTGGCATGCTATTGGGGGGTGGGCCCGCTGCAGAGTCAAAAATGGGTGTATATAAGGGGGATCCTGTGTTTGCTTTGAGTAGTCAATCAACTTGTCTCAAGCCAGAATCTTCTCCCTCCCTCAGATGGTTCCAAACAGGAGACTTGCGGATCTGGATTGAGGAACAAGCAGGTGGTGAGGTCCTAAACTCAAGCAAAAGTAGGTTTTCAGCTAAATCAGGATCTCTAAAGACAATCTCTATACAATCAGTGTCGGCATCCACCCGTGAGAGCCTCCTTACCCTTATAATGTCCTCTCTGATGACAGATCTGCATCCTCTTACATATCTTAGCCAGTGTATGACCTTGTTTTGTAAGGATTCGTTGTTTTCAAGAGCATAACGTGATGACAATTTTGGGGCATGGGTCATGAAAACAGGAAAGCTATTATACGCAGAATGGAAGGTAGGCGAATGAGCTGGGATGCAAGGAATAGAGTTGTTACTACCAGATGATAAGGAATTAGCAGTGCGTCTAGGGGAAAGAGATACAGTAGGTGCTCTTGATGGTTCAAAGCGTCTCCGCATGCCAAGAAGTAACTTGACATGATTGTTTGCTCTAGTAATATTCCCCTTATTATGAACACCCACGTTAGTAGTACCAGCATTAGTTGTTAAAGAAATTGGTTTTGGAAGATTAGTTTCCTTCATAGAGGGGACTGCCCCAATAAGGGGTGGAAGACCCGGGGAGGTTGAAGGAGGGACCTTACTCATAGTGAGACTCTCCACTTTCTTGCTAAGATCAGCCACTAGCTCCTCTAGTCTCTCGAGTCTACCATAGAGCGCAGCCAGGTTATCAACATCAGACCTGGTAGCAGTTATACGAACATCTGTATGCTCAATGGCCTGGCTAGATGGATGTAACAAGTCAGGGTCAAGGGAGGCAAATCTGTTAGAACATATTAGGGCTTGAAGGGCAGGGTCCGGGTCTACTAAGGGTACTTCAGAGGTGATTGTGGTGATCATAGATTGTGAGGGAGTGAGTTGCGGGTCACAAGTAGTAGTAACAATGGATGGGTCAGGCCTTAGTTGTTTTGTCAATCGCTGACTGTGAAACATAGATGGTATTGTGCTATTTATCTTAGGGGCGGCTTTGGCTGTCTGGCTCCCCTCTTGTTCGTCGCGCAGTGTGTCCTCACAATCATGCACAATCTCCTCTATTCTAGTCAGGACGCAGTTCATAGCGGCATGAGTGCTCTTCTTGGGCTTTTTACCCTTTTTACTAGTGCTCATCTGACCCCCCTCTACAGCTTTCCTTTTGCCCATGATTTTTTAGCACAACAATAATAACAATGCGTGAGATGTGGGGCAACAACCAAGTAATAGCAGGAAACAAGTCCAATAATCCACCACGGGAAGCCAGATCCCCCCACACACTACCGAGAAGTGATTTGCCAGTGCACAGTACCTTATCGATAGCGTGTGTAGGTGCAGTCAATGTCTCCACATTAGGGGGGTGGCCCAGCCCAGGCTTGTCCAGCCCCCGACGGCCACAGACGGCCCACCCTTTGCCCGGGCTTAGCCCGGCGGTGCCCGCGCGCGTCCCGCGACGCGGGGGGAGCCGCGTCCTTTTCAGCGCCTCCGGGCGCGTGAGTCACGTCAGCAGCCGCAGAGAGGTCTGGGAGCTGTAGTCTCCCCCTGCTCGCGGTCCCAATGCATTTCGGACTCTTAATGAGTGATGACAAAATCTCGTTACCTAATTCGTGCGAAGATTTCGAAATAAAACCGGTGCACAGATCACGTTCATCAACTAATAACACCTAATTCACCCACGGGTCGTGGACCCTCATTGAACATATATAGGTTTCATTTTTCTGTCCAGATTTCCCCTGATGAAGGACTCATTAAGAGTCCGAAATGCACTGGGATGCTTGAAATAATTGTTTGGCAAACAAGAAGGATGACATTTTCAAACAGAATGAAATGAAAAATTCTTCATTATATGAATACATTATTATTTGAACATTATCTACAACGTTTAGAAGAGTTAATATACATTTGGATAATTTTGTGAAAATCGCGTTTAGCGATCCACTAAAGCAGCGCCCAGAGGGACATTCTCTAAATCTAGAGAACGCTTCAAATTCAGTTATCTTCTAAACACTCCCTGGTCAGAGAGTGAGACCTCCGTGGCACGCTACAGCCTTTCTAACATTTAAAGCAACCCAGCAGTGCGTGTTCAATCTCCTCAAGGGTCAATATTTGCCACAAGGTGAGAAAGATTTGTCGCCAACCAGAGTGAGCTGGTCACCATCGACGGCATCATCTAGTTTGAAGGAGAAAACACTGATGGAGGGGGCCAGGCTAGCCTCGCCATCCTTGAAGGAGTAATCAACAAAAGCGAAACATTGTTGGCAAGAGAGTATCGTTGACGGGTGAAGTACCCTCGACACGAGAAATGCAGTCGACAATGGGATTGCCATCGAAGAAGGAATTACCGTAGACGAGGAATTTCTCATCAACGAGCGGTAAGTTGGTGACAGAAAAGAAGTAAACATTATTAACCCCACTATATTGAGGGGGTAATTGAAGGAAAGGAAAGACAGGAAGCTGTAGCCAATTTTGGAATCTATGTCGGTGTCATCAATGCCCTTGCAACCACTACAACGTTTGTTGCAGGGCATTTCTCTGGAGGAGCATGGCCATTGGTTAAATTATCAAGACGACACTGAGCATGGATTAGATCTTTTGGAAGATTTCTTTAGTGAAGGAGATTGTTCTGAAGAAGGAAGGAAGGGCAACTCATCTGGAAGAGTTGAATGTCCAACACAACGATGACGAGAATGATGAAGTGGTTTATGTGGAGAGTTTCATGATCCTTAAGTGTGCCACAGGCTAAAAGAATGGATGAGTCGATACATCCATCGTAACGATTTGTTCAGATACCAGGGCAAATGGTGACATCATTACAAGATATGATTGCAGCAATTTATAAGAGGCTTCCACCTCATTCAGCACGCAAGGGGCAGAAGTCAGAATAAACAAAAACTCCTCTGCCACCAATTCTGCATCCTGTCCAAATACAAACCCTACAAAGTCAGGGGAAGCAACCATTATCAGAGGACGCGAACCCAGAGCAAGTGGCTGTGGATGAAGGAGAGCCGGCTGATGGAGTAAAGCCTCTTTCAGTGGCAATGATGGTCACAATAATGATGGTGGTCGTGATAGAACACGCAGTCAGCTTGGGTCTCCTACAAAGGATTTTGAATGCAATCAATTTATAGGGCAGAAGGATACTAGTCCAGAACCGGCACTTAAGAGTTTGCCTCCAGAGGATATTAGAGGTTTCATTCTCTAATCGAGGAAGTGTCAGAATGATTCAGTCTTCCAATCTCTGTTTCCAAAAAATCTTGTTTCCTGTTTAATTTTGAGTAAAAAGCTCAGAGGAGAACACGTTTGATTCCTGTCTTACAACATCTGTGGGAGAAAGGTCTGGCAATGATGCAAAATCCAGCAACCGCATCAGTGAATTTATAAAGAATTGAAAAGAAATACATGGCTACAGATGATGCGGCATGACGTATTTTGAGGATGTAAGGGATCGTGTTTTCAACAAGAGCAGGGGCAGCAAGGATAATTTTGCTGACCCTCGAGGCAGCATGGATCGTATACCAGGACACTTCACACGGACAGCTGACGAAGCAGCAAAGACAGCAGAGAGTATAAGTTTATAGGCAAGGACAAGGACGAATCCGAAACGGAAGTCTGCCTTCAAAATGTGAGGGCAAAGGAGGAAGATCATGACTTCCTGGAAAGAAGTGTCTCTAACGTTCAGCTGCCAGATGGAGGAAGAATGCAGCTTTATCTGAGAGGTTGGAGGCACATAAATCCGACAGATGGGAATCAGATATTGTAGGCCATGGTCATGTTCTGGAAATAGAGGAACTTCCGGCAATCCCTGCTATAAAGGAGACACAGACTTTTAAGAGAAATAAAGGCAGAGATAGCAAAACTACTGATGAAAAGAGCTATCGAAAGAGTGCCACTGGAGGAAGTATGCGAGGGCTTCGACTCAAGAAAGGTGTCCAATACTGGATTTAAGGGCTTTGAACACATTTATAAAGAAGCAGAGTTTCTGCATGGTCACATTACAGGAAGTTCTTCAGTTTATAAGAAAGGGAGATCTACTGAGCTCCATAGACATGGAGGGTGCGTATTTCAACGTAACCATTCACAAGAGACACAGAAAATGTCTCCATTTTATGGTGGGAGGTCAGCACTATCCGTTCAAAGTCCAGCCTGTCAGTCTGAGGTCAGCACTATCCGTTCAAAGTCCAGTCTGTCAGTCTGAGGTCAGCACTATCCGTTCAAAGTCCAGTCTGTCAGTCTGAGGTCAGCACTATCTGTTCGAAGTCCAGCCTGTCAGTCTGAGGTCAGCACTATCCGTTCAAAGTCCTGCCTTTCGGACTGAGGTCAGCAATATTACCGGTGGTTCCCAGTCTGACGACAGGGAAGGATTCAAGCATGTGAATCTATGAAAGATACCAATGCTGGAGAACAAGAGTTACAGGTAAGTAACCATCTGTCCCTCCCTATATGTTTATCCTCCACTGATCTCATATACATCTGAATCTGTCTCCATCAGATTATCTCTCATCTTTCTCTCTCTCTCTCCTCTGTCTCTCACTTGCTGTTCCTCCTCTGTCTCTATCTCTCACTCTGTCACTCCACTCATCTCTCATATACATCTGAACCTATCTCCATCAAAGTAGCTCTCATCTGTCTCTCTCGCTCCTCTGTCTCTCACTTGCGGTCCCCCTAACTCTGTCTCTCCCTCTCTGTCTCTCCTTTATCTCTCACTCTGTCACTCCACTTATCACTCATCTACATCAAAATCTATCTCAATCAGTGTATTTCTCATCTATCTCTCTCCTCTGACTTTCCCTATCTGTCTTTCCACTGTTCAGTTATCTAAATCTGAATATATCTCCAATAGCATATCTCTCCTCTGTCTCTCTCTCCTCTGTCTCTCCCTCTGATATCTAATACACCTTAATCTATCTCCATCAGAGTATCTCTCCTCTGTCTCTCTCTCTCCCTCCCTGTTTGTCCTCCACTAATCTCTCGTGTACATCTGATTCTATCTCCATCAGTGTATCTAGCGCTCTCACTCTCTCCATCTCTGTTTATACGTTACGGACCTCTCAAATACATCTGAATCTATCTCCATCAGTGTAATTCAGTGTAACCCATCTATCTCTCTCTCCTCTATCCATCCATCTGTGTTTATCCTCAACTGATCTCTAATACATCTTAATCTATCTCCATCAATGTATGTCCCATCAATTTCTTTCTTCTCTGACTCTCCCTCGGTTTATTCTCCACTGACCTCTTTTATACATCTGAACATATCTCCATCAGTGTATCTCTCATCATCTCTCTCCTCTGTCTCCTTCTTTCTGTCCCTCCTATCTCTCCCTCTCTGTTTATCCTCCACTGATCTCTCATAGACATTTGAATCTATCTCCATCAGTGTCTCTCCCCCTCCTCTGTATCTCCCTCTCTATTTATCCGCCAATGATCTCCAATGCATTTGAAACTATTGCCATCAGTTTGTCTCATCTGTCTTTCTCGCCTTCATCTCTCCCTGTGTCCCTTCCTCTCTGTCTCTCCTCTGACTCTCCCTTTCTGTCTCTCCTCTGTCCCTCATTCTCTGTCACTCCACTTATCGCTCATATACGTCTGAATCTATCTCCATTAGAGTGTCTCTCATCTCTCTCTCGCTCTCTCTCTCTCCCCCCTCTGTTTCTCCCTCTCTTGTCTATCCTCTGTATCTCCCTCTGTCTCTCCGCTGTCTCTCCCTCTCTGCCTTTCCCTCTACCTCTCCTCTGTTTCTCCCTCTCCTCTGTTTCTCCCTCTCTGTCCCTCCTCTGTCTCTCCCTCTCTGTCCCTACTAAGTGTCTCCCTCTCGGTCTTTCCCTCCATCTCTCCTCTGTCTTTCCCTCTCTCTTTCCTTGCCTCTCCCGCTCTGTCTCTCCTCGGTTTCTCCCTCTCTATCCACCCCCTCTGTTCCTCCACTATCTCTCCTTTCCTGTCTCTCATCTGACTCTCTGTCCTAGTTTTTCCTCTACCGCTCTCTCATATACATTGGAATCTATCTCCATCAAGGTATGTCTCATCTATCTGTCTCTCCTCTGCCTTTCCCTCTCTGTCTCTCCCTCCCTGTCCCTCCTCTGCCTCTCCCTCTCTCTCTCATCTGACTCCTCCTCTCTGTCTTTTCCTGTAAGAAAACAGGGCTTTTGCAGATGTCCCCTGTTGGAAGGCGGACCCCGAGGAGTCGGCGAGACCACCAAGGGGGGGCCCTCACACTGTACGAAGTAGCCGAGCGCTGCCGAGAAGTCTCCTGAGAGATCCTTCTCCTATCACGTACTAGCACAGTAACACCACCACACAGGACTCAAGGCGGTTGTCTCAAGACAAGCAATTCTTTATCAGCAATAAAAAGGTTACGAGGTCAATATTTACACGAAGGGATCGAGGGATCCACCAAAAGTCTCAGTGTCTCTTTGGAAGGGTAGGGGTAGCGGGACAGTCTTTGGCAGGAGTGCGGTACGAGGGTACCTGGGGCCCAGTTCTTATCCTCCAGCTGGAGGACCTCCGGATCTCGGAGGGGTCGAGCCGCGACGGCGTCAGCAGGGCTCTGGCGTACAGTTCGGGGAGAGCCGCGATCCAATCAGCAGGGCTCTCCAGATGGTTTCTGCTCAGCTCGAGCCGCGACGTCGTCAGCAGGGCTCCGAGGGAGGTTTCAGCGAGGTTGGGCCGCGACAGCGTCAGCAGGGCTCCGATGTTCCAGGTGGCTTCAAAGTGTTCTAAGAAGGAGCCGCGACGCAGTCAGCAGGGCTCGTGATGGTTCCGACAAGAGTTCTTCTCCGTAGGGTCAGCCGCGATTCAATCAGCAGGGCTCTCGACTCCGGGATACAACTGCCGATCTGTGGCGGGGTTGCCCCAGATATAGGTCTGGAGCCCTTTGATGTCCGGACCCAGGCGCCCGGTGGGGGCGGAGAGGCCGGGTGGAGGTGGCCAGACGCCCAGCAGGAGAGGCGCCAGGCCCAGGGGAGTTACAGGGCGATCACACCTCGAGAGGGGAGGACAGTTGGGGGTCCCATCGATACTGTCCTCCGCCGGGGGCGATGAATGGTTCCTGCGGCACCCCCTGGCCAGTTCGTGGTGCCTCGATGTCGGGGCTTCGCTGGGGTCGAGGCCGGGTTGAGCGGGGTCGCGCTGGCTGGTGCACAGAGTCACGTGGGTGCCAACAAGATGGCGGAGCCACGAGGGGTATGCGACCTCGTGCAGCTCAGGATGAAGGGCCTCGGTGCAGTTCAGAAGGGTGGCCCGTGAAGGCCGGGGCGGGGAACGGGCACAATCCACGGGGGTAAGGACCACGCCACGAGGCCGGGTCCAACATCCCCCCACTTTTTGCCCGCATTTGAAATACTAAATGCTGGGTTTCAACTCTGACAGTGCTCTGAAGCCTGCTAACAAGGCCCCAGTGCCAGTGGTCTCTGCCTAAAACCTATATGTGTGAATTGGTACCCAAATTGGAAAGGACTGTAGCCCCCTTAAAAGGCCCTAGTATGTGGTACCAGTGATACCCAGGGCATGGTGTTAAATAGGTCACTGGGGCCTGAATCACTGTTTGTGACACCCTGAGTGACACTAAGTAAACTGCTGACAGCAGGCGTGCCATTGCAGACTGCAGGAATGTGTAAACTGCTCCATTTCAACTTTGCCCTCACCATGTGTTGCAAAGTCAATGCACTATTTTTAATATATGTAAGCCACCCCTAAGGTAGGCCTTCTAAGCCCAGGAGGCAGGGTGCAGTATACTAAAGGTGTGTACGTGTGAGTGCAAGCTTATATGTTCCTATAGTGGCCTTTACAATTAAAGGCTACTATAAGTGATAGGCGGTCCATAGGATAACATGGGCTGGCACCCGGGCAAACCCGGCATAGCCAGCTCCATTATGGTACCACCTAAGTATGTCATGTTTGGTATCATGCCTTCACATCCTTGACATGAATCTTGTGTCGAGGGCAATGTGGCATGCACTCAGGTGGCTACCTTAGAGGTTGCCCCAGCTTCTCTGTGCTCTGGCTGCCAGCCCGCTGCGGCCAAGACAAGATTCTGACACCCTGCCCAGAAGTGTGATCACTCCCCGGAGTCAGGAACAAAGACCTCCTCCCTCCCAGGATGGCTAGTAAAGTGGCACAAGGCGGTGAGCTTCAAAGGCTACACGGCCTGTGATATGCATCAAGACTGCCTACAGGAGGATACCCCCCGAAGAAGAGGCACATCTCTAGTGTGGGCTGCCTGATTGTACACCTAAAGAAGACCTCTGCCATTTTTGAAAGTGGTTGAAATAGTGGGTTCTGGGTAGAAAAGATGACATACACCCCTGGATGTAGTCACCTTAGGGGCAGATAAGCCACTTGGCGAGTAGTAGTAGATTTGAGGGCGTTCCTGACACCGGAACATCAATTCTGAACCAACTCGCATCAAAGAGGATATAGAGTAGACCCGAATGTGTGACAAGACTTGCACAAACCAAAAGAGGGATAGTCTGCACGTTTGGCAATAGTCCTGGAACTGCACAACGAGACTCATCTTAGGCGAAAGCTTGGTTTTCCCAGACAGGGGATCCAATGTGAGAGCAAGAAGCAACCTCAGACTTCCTTGAACTACTGGCGCTTGTCCACTGCAAACTGCAGGTAAATCAACGCTCTGGATCCAAAGAATCGCTGGGCATCCCAGGGATCACACAAACGTAGGAGGCCAAGTGCATTGTGGGAAATGTAGTCCTGCCCTCCACAAAGTTTCAGGCAGCTACTGTGTTCCTCCGGACATCAAACAAGCCCCTTGCTGAGCTTACTGCTGCCTGGGCTTGTTGTTCGCCAGTCCGGCAACTGACTCCAATACTCGACACTGCACCTGGAGGGCCCTCCGCCAAACCTTCATCCGACATCAGCAGAGCATTGTTGACATTTTGCACCCGTTCCCTCACTCCCGTTCAGCATCAAGGACAGCCAGGACAACTCTGCGCCCGGCCTCTACTGGCTAGATCAAATCAAACTGACTGTCGTGGCCTGGTCCTAGGACCCGCCTCACCTTTACCCTGCATGGGTTCCATGCAACTTGACCTGCAAGTGACCGATTGTCACTACCACTTTTTCCATTGACCGCAATGCAAACGTTCTGCAGTAGTGAATTGCTTTTGTTTATGTTTTCTTGCAAAACCCTTAACTCCAGTCATATGTATGCTATCTCGTTCATTTTGGTGTTTAAATTAAGAAAAAAATGTCTCTCCCTCTCTGTCTTTCCATTCCTCCTGGTCTCTCCTTCTCTGTCTCTGTCTCTCCCTCTCTATCTCTCCTCTCACTCTGACTCTCCCTCTCTCCTCTGCCTCTCCCTCTCTGCCCCTCTCTGTCTCTCCTCTGCCTCTCTCTCTCTGGCCCTCCTCTGTATTTCCCTTTCTCCTCTCTCTATCTGGGTTTTTTCTTGCTCTCCTTCTCTGTCTCTCCCTCTCTGTCTCTCCTCTGACTCTCCCTCTGTCTGCCTTCTGACTCTCCCTCTCTATCTTCCCCTCTCTCCTCTGACTCTCCTTCTCTCTTTCCCTCTGTCCTCTGTCTCTCCTCTCTGTCCCTCTCCCCTCTCCCCTCTCTATCTCTTCTCTTACTCTGACACTCCCTCTCTCTGTCTCTCTCTCTCTATCCCTCTCTCTCTATTTCACCTCTGCCTCGCTGTCTATCCCTCACTGTCTCTCTTCTGACTCTCCTTCTCTGTCCCTCCTCTGACTCTCATTCTGTCTCTCCTCTCTCTCTCCCTCTTTGTCTTTCCTCTGTCTCTCCTCTGTCTCTCCATTTGTGTCTTTCCTCTGATTCTTCCTTTGTGTCTCTCCTCTCTCTGTTTCACCTCTGTTTCTCCCTCTCCATCTCTATCTCTCCTCTGACTCTCCGTTTCTATCTCTCCTCTGACTCTCCCTCTCTCCTCTGTCCCGCCCGCTTTGAGAAATCTCGCTGGGGGGTGATCTAGCGTTGGATTTTCCTTGTTCACGCTCGCCAACTTAACATTGGCAAGCAAGGAAAAAACTCAGCTCTGCGGAACTCCGCGTGCTTCGCGGAGCGCGGAAAACTCCAAAAACTCTGCAAACGGAGTGGGGTTCACAGCCCAGGCCTAGTGCCAGGCAATGGGTTCCAGGCAGAGGGTCCCAGGCATGTCACAGTTTTTGATCCAATCATTGAACTTAATTTAAATGAGTGTAAGATGGATCCTTCAACTAGGATTGTCTGAGGGGAAGGACAGGGAGGTACAGGCGCACTTAGTTGGGCCTCAACACTCTGCACCCGGCAGCCCTAGTGCCGCTGAGGGTGAAACAAAACTGCATCACTGACCCTGGGGGACCACTCTGAGTCTAACCCCAGAACCTTAACTCCCACAGATGATTACTTACCTGTGAATCGATAACCTGTTTTTCCTACATAGGATAACATTGCCAATTTTCTTCCAAAAAGATTTTGTGTGGAGTTTTGAAATCTAAAAATATTCTTTAAAAATCGCACAAATACCCAAAACGTATTTACTCACCTGTTTACAGGAAATGTCCCAGTGCTGAATCCAGGCATCCAGCACTAAGTAAGAAAGTAACGTACAAAGTAACTTACCTGCAATTTACTGAAAAAGCCTATTCATTTCAATGCACTGTTTTTCTTCCAAAATACGACCAAGTGTGGAATTTTTAAATCTAAATATATTCTTTAAAAATCCTGCGAATAACCAAAACGTATTTGCTAACCTGTTTCCAGGAAATGTCCCAGTGCTGTATCTAGGTATCCAGCGCTGAGTTCGAAAAGTAACGAGAAAAGTAACTTACCTGCAATTTACTGAAAAAGCCTATTCATTCCTATGTACTGTATTTGCTAGGTGTTACAACCTACAGCATTCCCTGTAAATCAAACCAAGGACAATTTTTATTGCATTTTCAAACTGTTCTATATCCAGTAACTTATTACTGAAAAGTATTTAATGCTTACCTGTGCCAGGCTGGCTTGGTTCTAAAAATAAAACAACAGTATATATTTTTATATAAACCCAATTGGCCTAGAGTTCAGTTCTTGAGTGTGTGAATTCATTTGCTGACTGAGGGTGTACATAAAATGCTTTACACTGTCCTCTGATACTGCCTTACTGCTCGACCACTCTACCACAAATAGAGAGTAAGGTTCTATCTAACTTTAATCTCTGGGGCCACTTGGACTCTCTACACACTATACCTCATTTCGGTGTAGTATATATAGAGCCAGTTCCTTACAAGTATGAGGTTAGTAGAGGTGTGTAAGGAGTAAGAGGCTTGGGGAGGCATATATGGAGTATGAGGTTAGGAGAGGCATGTATGGAGTATGAGACATGGGGATGTGTGTAGGGAGTTTGAGACATGGGGAGGTGTGTACGGAGTATGAGACATGGGGAGGTGTGCAGGGAGTATGAGACATGGGGAGGTGTGTAGAGCGTATGAGACATGGCGAGGTGTGTAGGGAGTATGAGGCTAGGGGAGGTGTGTAGAGAGTATGAGATTAGGAGAGGTGTGTATGGAGTAGGAGGTTAGGAGAGGTGGGACTGTGTCGAAGGGCTTACACTATCCTAGCATGCAGTGTTAGAAATGGACCCCCTGTTACTCACGGCTTCCTTTCATCCCTCTCCACAGGTTAAAGGGCCTGAGCAGTTCTTAGCCACTCTATGCAGGATGGATACCAACATTGGTGACACCAAACATGAGGAGCCTGAGGTAAGGTCCATCTAATCCCTTGGGGCAAGTCTTGTGAGAGTGGGGTTTGGAGGCCTAGAGGTTCTGCAAAGATCCCACTATGAGTCAGGCACAGGGATCTCAATGGTGCCGTGAACACGAAGACCCTTCTGGTGCCCTCTTCCGCAAAGTCTGAGCTTGGACTGATCACACTGGCCCCCTGTGTGCCATTGGCAACTTTCCTTCTGCCACACCTGGGGCATTTAGCAAAAGGTGGAGGCATAGAGGAGGCTTCCCTGTAAGAAACTGCTGCAAAAAGACAGAATTGTGAAAAAATGTGTGGAATCACTACCAGCTGATAAATATACCACATCGCAATCTAGAAAACATGAACACGATAAAAATAATTCTATGAGAAAGAGTAACAATTGATGTTCAGGGATCCTTTCAGATAAGCCAGAAAAAAGTGATGAGGCTGTGGGACACTTGGCATGTGCAAGGCACGCCCAAGGTATGTACAAGGCATGCAGAATGCATGCCCAAGGCATGTCTGAGATATGCACGAGGCATGTTAGAGGCATATACAAGGCATGCCAAATGCATGCATATGGCATGCCTAAGGGATGTACAAGGCATGCCCGCAACATGCACAAGGCATGTCCAAGGCATGTACAAGGCACACCCGAGGTATGCACAAGGCATGTAAAAGGCATGAACAAATCATGCATAAGACATGCGCAAGGCATGCACGAGGCATGAGCTAGGCATGCGTGACACATGTACATAGCATGTGCGAGGCATGTGCAAGGCATGTACAAAGCATGTCCAAGGCATGCCTAAGGAATGTACAAGGTACACCCGAGGTATGCACAAGGCATGTGAAAGGCATTCATGAGGCATTTACAATGCATGTACAAGGCTTGCGCAAGGCATATACAAGGCTTGCGCAAGGCATGCACAAAGCATGTACAAGGTATGCATAATACATGCCCAAGTTGTATACAAGTAATGATGAGATCGGGAAGGGCTGTCTCTTTAATGGAGCTCGGTCGAAGTTCAACTCTCCATAGCTCCTGTCTGTCTAGCTGAATTTCCCTTCATTCCCTATATGTTTTCATTTATGTTTAGGCAACAAAGTTAATGTTTATGCTGCAATGTTGTTGTAAATTGGCTTTAAGGGTTAGTAGAGCGTATCTCAAAAGGATGCTATTTGGAATTCACTCTTAAATGGGTGCAGCATTTACAAATGGCTTTTATTTCCATATTCATATATGGCGTATTATATTGAAAAATTGTTCTGGGATCCCCCACCCGAGCAGGATTCTGATTGTGGGTTTGCCTTTTCGTGAAGCTTAGCGGTCGGAAGCTTGTGGAAAAGATGAGAAACCGTAGCATGTGTTGGCAGCCGCAACAGAAGCCTGGCTGTTGAATTCTGGACAAGCTGCAGTCGTTGAATCGAAGCCTTATCAATGCCTAAATACAGCACATTGCTGTAATGTAGCCTTGATAGAATAAGGGCTTTAATCAGAGTCCTCGGAGCTGCAAGGGGAGCATCCAGATAATCTTTCTCACCCACTTGAGTACCCCAAAGCAGAAGGAGGTGACCATGGCTACCTGAGGCTTCATAGATAGACTATCGTCCAGGATAAAGCACATGTTTTTGAATTTCGATGAAGGCTTGGGACATCCCCTGAAGAAGCCGGCCAATGCTGTGGGCCCCAAAGAGAAGGATTCTTACCCGGGACCATGACCTCCATCTTATCCGCATTGAGCGCGAGTAGGTTGTTATTCATCCGTAAGGAGATTTGGCTCAAGCCCTGGATAAGAGCGGAGGGTCGCTGGTCCCATGCAGATGACGAAGAACAAATGACCTGGGTGTCATCTGCATAGGAAAACAGGGTTAGGCCACTGCTCTCCGCCGTATCAGCTAAAGGTGGAACGTAGATATTAAACAACATGGGGCTTAACACCGAACTCTGAGGTACGCCTGAGGTGAGAGTCCTTGATGCCGATCTCTCATTAGGAGAGAAAACTTGGAACGTCCGATCTTTAAGGAATGATGTAAACCAATTCAGTGATTGTTGTCAAGGCCCAATATCCTCAGTCTTTCAACTAAAATAGGGTGAGACACAGTATCAAAGGCTGCGCTAAGATCGAGTAAAATAAGCATGACCCTTTCAAGATGTCCAGTGATGCCTCGGAGGGCAGATTCAGTGCTGTGGCCTGCCCTAAAGCCTGACTGTGAAAGGTGTAAAACATTTAGGGCCTCAATAATTGAAGTACGCCATGAATTTACATGTTTCTCCAAAATTTTGGAATAAATGGGCAACAAAGTTGTCGGACTGGAGTTTGACCAATTGGTCAGGTCAAGATCGCTTTTTTGTGTGTCTTTTTTATTTTTTAGAAGTGGGACGATCATAGCATGCTTCCAACTATGGGGCACCCCTCCTTCTGAAAGAGAGAGGTTAGGTCCAGCACCACTTGGAAAAGTTTCGGGTCTAAAAGCCAAGCTTATTTGGTGGAAGAGGACCAAGGCCCTCTCTCCCTCTGTCCTCAGACGCAGTCAAGACGCCGCTGCTTTTATACCAGCTCCAGAATCACCCTTCTCCATTTGGGCGTGGATTCTTCCCTCGAACCAAAGCGCTGATATGAGATATTGTGTGGGGTGGGAGCGTCCCCTGGGTTGGCCCTGAGAAGTATTGCAGGCCTACCTTTGAAGGCGGTATAGCAACCCCAGATATTCTTTTACACTACAGGATCACCAACTTCTTGGATATTAGTGACTAGTGGTTCAGGGGGTTTCAAGACCCAGCAAACGCAGTAGGAAGATGGGTTATGGTGAAAAGAACCTCCCGCATTTCCTATACGGTAGAGATGGTCCGTGTTCTCTACCGGCCTCCATGATGGTGGTGCTGTTAATCTGAGTAGCGGCTGCAAAGGCCATAGAATGGGCCAGCAGACTCACTTTGGAGACTGCACTGTGGAGGGTGACTAGACTCCCGCAGGTCCCAGCACTCCCTGGTTTCGCCTAGTGGGACACTATCGATATATCGATCCTGGGAAACGTCCTCCATAATGGGTCTCTCAAATCATTTCAGGCACTGCATACGGAGTACCACATCCTAGTTTTTCCGCTACCTCCAGGTCTGACATGCACTCATGCTGTACTTGCTGAACAACATGGTCATTCTCGAATACTCTCCCTAGAGGTGAAAATCCTGCTCACCAACCATAAGGAAAACAAACTATTGTCCTCCATCAGCCAGATTCTATGGTTGGGGTGAGACAGGCATGGACATGGGACTTGGGGCCATTGGAGGATGATGACTGGACTGAAGCGGGGCTGCTCCATGGACTTGGCCCATTGGAAGACGAGGACTGGGTTGAAGCGGGGGCTGCCCCTAGGAAGGTTGTGATAGCCTCTCAGTTCAGTTTGCTTCAACTCAAACTACTGCATCGCACAAACTGCAAAAGGGCTCTGCTGTTCAAAATGGAGCTGTGTTGCCTGCACTGTGGAAAGCCCATGGGGACCTGTTACACACATTCTGGTGCTGCCCAGCCTTATCACACTTTTGGGAGGAGGTATTGGGGTCCTTGGAGACAGTATTAGGTTGGAAAATCCCTAGGGACCCAAAATATATCCTTCTGTACATCACATGTGTGCGCTGCTCTGGTTGGGCCTGCTGAGAGCCAAGCGTGAGATTGCAAGGGCATGGAAAGATACCGAGGCCCCACCCATAGCAGAGTGGGCACAGGTATGGGCTACTGCATGGCCTGCAACATCCAGTTTATCTAGCCAGGGTTTGCTCACACAACCATCATAAAGTGTGGAAAGATTGGACTTTTTTTTTTAAGGAAGAGGAAAAGATGGGTAGATGGATGGAACCCTCTGGGTGAAAGGATAGATAGATCGATGATGGAAGGAGGGTGAAAAGATGGATAACTAGATGGACGAAGGTGAAAGGATGGATAAATGGATGGGTGGATAGTGAAGGATGGATAGATGGATGGAAGGATGGTTAAAGGATGGATAGATGGCTGGAAGTAGGGTGAAAGGATGGATAGATGGATGGGCGGATAGTGAAGGATGGGTAGATGAATGGCTGGAGGGTGAAAGAATGGATAGGTGGATTGAAGGATGAAAGGATGGATTAAAGGAAGGTAAGAGGGTGGATCGATGGATGGAAAGAAGGTGAAAAGATAGATTGATGGCAGGAAGGTGAATGGATGGATAGATGGATGGACGGCAGTCGGATAAAAGAACTGGTAGATGGATGGATGAAAGGTCAGGTTCATGTATGCGGTATGATTCGAGGTATGGTTCAAGGTATGGTTCAAGTGAGGAATTCTATTTTTCTGGCTACCCCTTGCCTCTTTTCTCTCCTGCAGGCCAGCACTGAAAACCTTGCTGGGGGAGACGACCTACCCCTGTCTTGGGGAGAGTTTGCTGATGTTTTATTACATGAGAATGTGGCAAAGGAGTGGAGACACAAGAGCCGTTCAATGAGAAGAAACCTGATGAGAGTGAAGAAGAAGAAGATTTCAGGAAAAACCCGGCCCCGGACTCTGGATTTTAAAGACAAGACACAGGAAGATATCAAGGAGGTAGGTTCATCTTTTCCTGCTCAGAATATAATTCAGAGAAGACTAGTGTTAGAAACTGGGGCCTCATTTACAATATTTTGCCGTAGGGCTGCGCTGCAAGCCATCCTGCTGTGCTATGCTGCCGTGCGGCACAAGAAAAGGGCAGGAATGCGCCGCATCTTTCAGACAGAGCTCATTCCTGTCCTCTTTCCCTTTGCTTGTGCTTAACTGTCTGCCATGCACCGGTGCAGGCCCCCTTGCACCCGGGTGCAAGGGTGTCTGCGTTGCAGGGATGATTGTTTTTGTGCAGGAAGGGACATCTTCCTGCACAAAAACAATCAATGGAGGCGAATTGCTCTTTCTATTAGTGATGCATTCCCAGGTTTACAGCTTGTTGTAAATCTGGGAATGTGTCAAATCGCATGCGTGATGCTTGTTACGTGGAAATACCCATGGTAACGCCAATGGAACGCCTCCCCGTCACAGTGTGATCCAAAGCAGCGACTTGTGCTGCGTTGCCTCACTCCAGATCTACAAGGCCATGAAAAGCCACACAGGTGGCCTTTACATGGCCTTGTAGATATTGCTAAGCCCTGTGCACCACCAGAATATCACAAAAAGTTCCCTGGGTTTTTGGTTGGCAGAGGTATGCACCCTGTCCAAGTAGGAACCACAATCCTCGTCAAGGTAAGTCCCAAAACTCCCTAACTTATCATGTGTCACCCTCTGGCAGCTTTGCACAGAGCAGTCTATCTTAGCTGAAGAGGCAATGTGTAAAGAATTTGTGCAACACTTCAAACCGTAACACAGACAAAACACCAAAATCCTAAAGCAATCCTTCGATTACACAAGAGGACCCACTCTCGCTCACTCTCTCCTGTCTCGAGGTGGGCTGTGCTACGGCCCGACACAAGAGGACCCACTCTCGCTCACTCTCTCCTGTCTCGAGGTGTGCTGTGCTACGGCCCTACACAGGAGGACACACTCTCACTCACTCTCCAGGTGTGCTATGCTACGGCCCTACACAAGAGGACCCACTCTCGCTCACTCTCTCCTGTCTCGAGGTGTGCTGTGCTACGGCCCTACACAGGAGGACACACTCTCACTCACTCTCCAGGTGTGCTATGCTACGGCCCTACACAAGAGGACCCACTCTCACTCACTCTCTCATGTCTCGAGGTGTGCTATGCTACGGCCCTACACAAGAGGACCCACTCTCACTCACTTTCTCCTGTCTCAAGGTGTGCTATGCCACGGCCCTACACAAGAGAACCCACTCTCACTCACTCTCTCATGTCTCGAGGTATGCTGTGCTACGGCCCTACACAACAGGACCCACTCTCGCTCACTTTCTCCTGTCTCAAGGTGTGCTATGCCACAGCCCTACACAAGAGAACCCACTCTCGCTCACTCTCTCCTGTCTCGAGGTGTGATGTGCTACTGCCCTACACAAGAGGACCCACTCACACTCACTCTCTCCTGTCTCGAGGTGTGCTGTGCTATGTCCCTACACAAGAGAACCCACTCTCACTCACTCTCTCATGTCTCGAGGTATGCTGTGCTACGGCCCTACACAACAGGACCCACTCTCGCTCACTCTCTCCTGTCTCGAGGTGTGCTGTGCTATGTCCCTACACAAGAGAACCCACTCTCACTCACTCTCTCATGTCTCGAGGTATGCTGTGCTACGGCCCTACACAACAGGACCCACTCTCGCTCACTTTCTCCTGTCTCAAGGTGTGCTATGCCACAGCCCTACACAAGAGAACCCACTCTCACTCACTCTCTCCTGTCTCGAGGTGTGCTGTGCTACGGCCCTACACAAGAGGACCCACTCTCACTCACTCTCTCGTGTCTCGAGGTGTGCTGTGCTACGGCCCTACACAAGAGGACCCACTCTCGCTCACTCTCTCCTGTCTCGAGGTGTGCTATGCCACGGCCCTACACAAGAGGTCCCACTCTCACTCACCTCTCTCCTGTCTCGAGGTGTGCTGAGCTATGGCCCTACACAAGAGGACCCACTCTCACTCACTCTCTCCTGTCTCGAGGTGTCCTGTGCTACGGCAAGACACAAGAGGACCCACTCGCGCTCACTCTCTCCTGCCCTGTGGTGTGCTGTGCTAAGTCCCAACACAAGAGGACCCACTCTCGCTCACTCTCTCCTGTCTCGAGGTGAGCTGTGCTAAGGCCCAAAGTGCTGCACTCTTTGGAGCGGAGGTCCGGGGTTGAGCTATGCTCGGAAGCCGGCGTCTACAGAGAAGCATTTTATAAGATCATTTATCTCAGTTCCGGGTAGCCCTCTCTTTATTCCTCTTCTTTTTTTTAACATCAGTATCAATCTAATCTCAGATGTGGAACAATTGAAGCCCTTAATATATTGGATACGTCTCTGATCCACATCAGAGCTTACAGAGTATGTTGATTCTCTATGGGATCTGTTGTCCTGTTCAGAGTACCTTGGCCCTCATAGCACGTAGATTCGTCCAGTGAGTCTAGATTTGGAGCCGACCCATTATCTTGTTGCTCAAAGAATTCTAAAATCCGACACCTCAGTAACAGCTGTATTTGCTTTAAATCGCTTTTTGTTAAATGTAGGGTACAAGCGCGATTCTGACTTAGGGCATGATTTAGATCTCGGGGTCGTAATACTCTGTCACAACAGCGACGGATAACACACCTGCCGAAATATAAATCCTATTATGTTCTATGGGATTTATATTTCAACAGAAAAGATCTCCGTCACCGTTGTGACGGAGTAAACAGTCTGCCGAGATCTGATCAGGCCCTTAGTTAGCTTGGTGAATAGCAGGTGCCGCTGCGGGAGCTAGAACTTTGCTGCCTAACTCACCACCGACCTGGGAAGAAGACTCCAGGTCCCAGAAAGCCTTAGGAGATACCACCTGACGCGCTGCCTGTCTACAAAGCGCTTTGCTGCACCCGCTTTGCGGGTGCCGCTGCGGGAGCTAGAACTTTGCTGCCTAACTTACCACCGACCTGGGAAGAGGACTCCAGGTCCCAGAAAGCCTTAGGAGATACCACCTGACGCGCTGCGCTGCCTGTCTACAAAGCGCCTTGCCGCACCCGCTTCGCGGGTGCCGCTGCGGGAGCTAGAACTTTGCTGCCTAACTCACCACCGACCTGGGAAGAGGACTCCAGGTCCCAGAAAGCCTTAGGAGATACCACCTGACGCGCTGCCTGTCTACAAAGCGCCGGAGGAGGCTGGGCTGGGCCTATTTTCTAACCTTCCACTCCTTTGTCTCACAAGTAAGGCATTGCGGTGAGCGCCCTGGACCAGCATATCCTTGGAACTGCGAGTGATTGAACATTATTTCCCAGAGGGCCCCCACTTTTGAGGTTGTTCTGTATCCCCATTGGTCTAACATTGTCAGAGCCTTAAGCTGCGCCAAGCTAGTACACCAATTCCCGTCCTAGTGGGAGAAAGCAGGTGCCCCCCTTGCAAACTAGGATATGGGAAAACATACTCCTCCATCTAATAGAATCAGTACCAGACAGAAAGCGCAACCCCGTACCACAATGTAAAAGCACACTGCCATAGATAAAATGCTGCAGCAGGCCATTGGTACAGTAACCAATGAAATCTCACGAACAGAGTGACGCCTATCGATAACGCCAATATTACCCTTTTATTTCGGTAGCCTCGGAACCAGGTACACCTAGGGAAATTGAACAACTAGATGAAATATATAATTCTCATGCAACGGCAACTCAGGGCAAAGCAGCGGTAACATCAAAGCAAGGGGGAGATCAGGGGGGAGATATTGAAAATAATACACCTAAGATTAAAAAGAGTCAAAACTGACACAGGCAAAAAATGTTCTTGCAAAATCCCGGTCGGATCATCTGGGAGCTCCACTAACGACTGTACATCCGACTTAAGTAACAAGGATGGAAGGAATTCCCCTGACTGTTATAGAGATGGTAAATGATCTCAAAGCTTATATAGACCTTGCAATCTCAAATAGATAAGACAAAGTGATAAGTAAAATCAACTCACTATCATCACTAGTAGATTCCTGGGGCACTAAACTACCATCCAGTTTCCAAGGGGTTCAGTGTGCCAAAGATACGGCCCCAAGGGTAGTACCCGAGCAGCCAATTAAAGCAACGACTGCTTCGATTAATCCATCTATCTTTCCCCACCCTCATTCCGACAGGCCTAGACCATCTACCCCACTAATGGGAGCTAGTGACTCCCCAAATGGTGAAGATGTAAATAAAGAAAAGGGCCCTGCTAAATGTCCTGTGGGTATACTCAATCGGGAGAAGGATCATAGGCTCCCAAATGAGGGTGCCAAAAAAAGACACGGACATTTGCTCCATTCAACTGAATCCTGTCTCCCATGCATAGATCTGCCACCAGCCTCCTCTCCGTATGTGGTGGTATTAGCTGGAGTACCTAGTCTACAGACTAGTCAGGTGGAGACATAGAATTAAGAAATAAAGTATCACACTGGTTAAACAACAACAGACCCCTTCCAACCTGGGTGCACAGTGAAATTATCCACGTGTGTAGGGTCAGCTGGGTAGGCCAGCGGCAGAAAGACATCCAGGGGGATTGTATTCTGATTAACTTTAGGGACAGACGAATGGTCCAGCATATCTTAGGATGGTCTACTCTGTCGATAAGTAAAAAAATCCAGACATTACCACTCAGCTATTTCTACCCACAGGGCACTTTCGAAGAGAGGATGAGCCTGATACACAAAAAATGGGAACTAAGGGCCCACCTAGGGGACTCACAGCAAGGCGGCTGGGATAGCGGCACTATATCATGCTTCAATATCCCTGTAAGCAATAGATTTAGCCCCCTTGATCTGGTAGATTGACAAACTCCCACAAATGGTAATGGGGATTGTGCGGGCGATCTACATGCAATAGTCTATGGGGGTGGTGGCTGTAGGTTTAGAAACCACCATTCATCCATGATAATAACCCAATCACCGCAAAAATTAACATAGGTTCTGATATAGGGAAAAATGAGACTGTCTATACTACCTTATCATTAAGGCAGGGGGACCTGTTTAAAGATAATCCAGCCAAGGTTCTAGTGGAGGATTGTAGGGGCAGGACTCAAAACGCAACTAGGAACATCGGAGCACATGGTGTGGGGAAGGATGGACTATCAAAGGCCCACCCATTGTGCTTGGGGACACAGCAAGCAATTGATCTGATAGTTCCATCTTCAGATCTCCGGATAAAGACCAAGGACGTTAGCCAGACGGGCAACAACCCCCTTGGAGCTTTATGCTCCCCCATAATTAAAGTGCAGGAATTGTCCAGTAAAGTAGGGGATAGTCTGAAGAGCTTATCTTGGAATCTAGCAGGTGTTAAAAACAAATTATCCTGCTCAGACTGGGGAGGTTTTATAGATAACCATGACATCTGCTTCTTTCAGGAGACCTGGGCCATGGAGGAATACCATAGGATGGGATTTGCATCGTTTAACATTCTGGCCACCTCCGGTGGAAGGGGTAGGCCGTCGTGCGGCCTAATTATCTGGTTGGGCACGCATATTGGGGCGCAAGTTGAGTTGATAACTTTGCCAACGAATGATATTTTATGTGTTTTGTTGACATTTCCCACTAAGCTCAAACTAGCTCTCATTAACATATATTCCAGTCCTGTAAGCTATAGACAGGAATCTGCGGTCTTGGACAATCTGGGATGTTTTCTATCAACTCTAGACCCAGATACGAGGTTGATTGTAGGGGGCGACTTCAACTGTCAGTTTGAGCCACTTACTGATCTGAATTTAGGTGAGCCCTCAGAAGAAGACCGTCTATACCCGAACCTCAAATTACCCCCATAAAAATCTGGACACCGCTGGCCATCCAAATTCACTCATTGACTCTGGCATACTCCCTCAGGGCCTGTAATGGGAGAACAAAATCTGACCAACCGGCCCAGCATACATTCAATAGGGAAGGCCAATCATCTCTGATCGACTATATCTTAGTGGAAACTAAATCCTGGGACAAGGTCCTTGACTTTCAGGTACTTGAGAGACAGGACAGTGACCACAATGCTCTGGTACTGTCCTTGAACTCAGAGAGCATGGGCATCTCTATCCCTCTATCTCCGCCTAGTGTGGGGGATATCCAACTGTTGCTCTCAAATAACAGACAAAGGGTTAGGTGGTGCCATATACAACAATCGCCAACAAAGTTGGCTAAAGTATATGAGCTGGTGATACCTCTGATAGAGGAAATGGGGGAACTAGGCCAGATGGAGGTCTGCTATGGGACCCAGAAGAGGGCAGCTGAAATTCATGAGCAGCTAGTTGCTAAGCTGATTGAGATAGTCTACCCAACTGCAACACATATAGGATTTAAACATAACACCAACTCCTGGTTTAATGCCACCTGCCGCAAAGCAAAGAAGGATTTAATAGCTGCAGTCAAGGCAAAGGATAAAATCCGAATTAAATGTCTCCGGGCAATATACAAAGGGACCTTAAAAAGGGAAAAGAAAAATTGGGAAACCGAGAAGTGGGAGGCACTTAGGATTGCCCTGAAGGATAGAGACTTGAAATCATTTTGGGCTCTAGTAAGTGTGGGAAACAAGGAAGGACAATCGGCCCGGGAGCCCAATATACCGCCAGAAGCCTGGGAGAGGCATTTTGAGGCCCTTTATGCCGGGGAGGAATTGGTGGGTGCCAATATAGCCTTTTTGGATTCTCTGCATGAGCCTTACCCAAAATGATTGTGCGATATTACTTTGACCGAAGTTTGGAATGCTATTAACAGACTACACCCTAACAAAGCCCCCGGCTTAGATAAACTCCCAGGGGAGCTTTTTCATATGGAACCAAAAATTTGGACTCCCTATCTATGTGCTTTATTTAATGCCATCATGAGGGGTATGGGCACGCCAGATTCCTGGTGTGGGGCAGAGATTGTTCCCATTCATAAAAAAGGTTGCCCACTTCTACCGTCAAATTACAGACCCATCAGCCTTATTGATATTCCACAAAAACTGATGGGCAGGGTCCTTCTTGATCGCATCCAAAACTGGATAGAGGAGGAAGGAATCCTGAGCCCCTACCAAGCCGGCTTCAGATCAAACACCTCAACTGTGGACCAGATATTTAGGATACAATTGCTGTTCTGGAAAACAGCTAAGATGGAGGGTGGCAGCCTCTATCTTATTTTTGTTGATCTGAAGTCGGCTTTCGATTTGGTTCCTAGGGGGAAACTCTGGAAAGTTTTAAACGACCTAGGGATTCCGCCCTATCTCCTTAAAGTCCTGGTGAGGCTACATATAGGGACCTATGCGCAAGTAAGAAGCGGGAAACATGGGAAATTATCTGCGCGCTTCTCTGTCAAAAAGGGGGTACGCCAGGGATGTGTCCTTGCCCCAACCCTATTTTGTCTTTATATCAATGGGCTCATTGACCATCTTAATAACATTAAGGATAATGATGCCCCGAAATTGGGTTTGGGGAAGATACCCGCGCTGATGTTTGCGGATGACACCTTGTTGCTGTCTAAAACTCCATCAGGCAGCCAACGCATTTTGGATGGATTTGCCGAGTCTTGTATTAAGCGGGGCTTGGAGATCAATCTAACCAAGACAAAATACATGATCTTCAACCCCCCCAAAATTACTCGGCCAAGTCCCTCTCTTGACGGTACACCCCTGGAAAGGGTGAGGACATTTGATTACTTAGGTATTACCCTATCCGAAAATTTTACATGGGAACCCCAAATGGTTAAGGCCAGACTCAAATTATCACAGACGGTAGGTGGGATAATGAAATTCCATAGGTCAACCACATATAGGTCAGTGGCACCTGCAGTAGAAATATATAAAGCCCAGGCAAGAGGGACTGCTCTATATGGGGCTGAAATGTGGGGACATATGTCTGCTGCCAACCTCGCAAAAATCGAGAACAACTTTATGAGACAGATTGTAGGTCTCCCACCCAGTACCCCTTTAGTTCCCCTTCGTATGGACTTGGGCTTGCTGCCCATAAATGAAGAAATTGCCCTGAGGCCCATTACATTTTGGCGTAGGGTGTGGGCGACCCCAGAACTTTCCGCCTACAGAGACGACCTGAGGGAGATCCTTACTATTAAAACCACAAAAAAGATTCTGTGGTTACTGTCCATCAAGGATCTCTCGGCTAGGCTAGGTAGGCCGGATCTCTGGTTCACCCCAGAGATATCATGCTGATCAACATCTAGACAAGACCTAGTGCTTCTTTATAGACAGGTTGACTTGCTGGCCATCCAGGGAAGTGCCATCGGGGGTTCGATGACTGCTGAGTTTTTGCTAGTTAAGGCCGAATATAGGAAAGAGTTCCTGGACTTGATTTATCCCTTGCAGGCCAGGAAACTCTATATGCAATTTAGAGTGGGAAATCTCCCTCTAAATGCCCTTACTAGCAAATGGGCACTAGAGAATAAGAGGACCTGTCCTGCATGCACCCATAGGGAAGAATCTGAAATACATGTATTATTTTTTTGCCCGGCATACACCTTCCCACGCAAACGCTGGATAATACCAATATGTCGCAATCTTGGGTTTAGGCTACATTTAGAGGCCTTTAGAATACTAAAACATGATACCCATCCCCCAATAGGTTTTGCTGTCCCTTGATTTTTAAATTCGATGTGGTATTTACGCAGGGGCCTCGTAAAGTGACATGTGAATCTCTGTGTACACTGCGTAAATTTTTAATTCTGATCTAGGCTTTTTACCTTTTTGGAGTGTTTTTATCCTATTTTATGACACTTTTTAATTTTGAGCCATTTTCTGTTCTTAAGACCTATATGTTGAATATAATATGTCCCTTTGACATGAGATGAATTAGCTAAATGAGGCTCTTTTTACATCGTAGATATAGCAAGGGCACGTGTTATAAATGATGGATTCTCTGCATAGTCCATATTGCAGTATCCTTAGATTTATGTAGTCCTTGGCGTCTGATCATCTATGTATACTACAAAGAAATTTTGACAGCATTCATATTTGTATAAATCTTTCTGTAATGATTTTTATAATTAATTAATGATTATGTTTTTGGATAATCAAAATCTACTCTATTTTTTATGCAACCGGCGGCAGTCTCTGCTTGTTTGTAGTGAAATTGTACACTGTAGTATTTTTCTATTCTGTGCTTTTATGGTCTTTGACCGAAATAAAGTTATTTAAGTAAGAATAGCAGTTTTTTAAAGGGTGTGTATACCTAGGTTCTTGTAGAATCTTATATACTTTGCACTTTATAAATCTGGCACTTTCTGATTTTGCACTTTATTACTGTCAATCAACTGCACTAATTTGATTTTGTACTTTACTTGAGTTCTTGGAGGCATGATGACTAACTTTTTAATGTAGACTGTTTTTTAAAAAATGACGAAAAACTGAATATGTATTTCAGATGATATGGTTGGTTTCATTACAAGACCGGAGGCTACCATTATGCATATTTCTGTTAATGCTAACTCCAAGCAACACATCATAAAGTGAAACACACCTAGAACAGAGTCTTCCAGATGCACATGGGATAGTCTGCCTCTTTTAAATGCGGCTCCAGGCAGATAAGTACATTTTCTCTTCACTTTCATGTATGACCTGTATCTTCTAGAATGGGCAACTACATGCGTATGTATGTTTTTCTCAACATGATTTGTATACCTTTCAGAATAGACTTGTGCCTCTTTGACCTCGAACTCATCTTAAATCTCCGTTCACACCTGATTTCCAATTTACAGAAATCATGCTCCGCCCTCACTCTGAACCTCACCCTGCATTTCCACCCGATCACGGGCTACTCCAAAATACAGACAAGTCGGGAACTCCAATAACCAAAATCAACCATTTACATTTTTTAAAAACCTTTACCTTTGTCGCATGGCCGAAATCTCCACCTCCGGGCCGGAAGTCCCACCTCTGGGCCGGAAGCTCCGCCTCCGGGCCGGAGCTGGCCCGAGTGCGGACGTAAAGTTAGTAGTCGTAAATCCATTCTGTGAATACCAAAAGTAGTATGTGCATTCTGTGAATATGAAAAGTAGTAAGATTAGGATTTTGTCTTAAATTAGTTCTGTGAATTGGGCCCTAAGTGCTGTTCATGATACACAAAATTTTGAAATTGAACCACAAGGGGACCAAAAGATGAACTCTCTGGATGAATACATCCCTGACCTAGATCGGGATGACGTAGACTTCGAGTTCGCATGTCAGAGGAAGAGCTCCCTTAATCCTCTAAAGAAATTATAACCAACCCACTGGGTGAGGAGATGTTCTCTCCACATAATATCACACACCCGAGGAGCTCAGAACGGTGGACCTAGGATGATGTAGCCAAATTCATAAAAAGATGGATTAGGAATCCCTAGAAAGGGAAACACGAAATATCCTAAGGGCAGAATGTCCCAGACCAGTGGTTCAAGAAAAGGTATGCCTGACACCCATCCTCGACCCAGAATTTATCAAGTTCCTCTTCAAACTGGGTAGAGACCCCAGGAACGTCATAGAAAGGTCACTGAAGGCCTGCCAGGATCGCCTGTTTGATATTTTACGGCCTATGACTAGAATAATTGATAAGACAGAAGACAGCCACATTAACAGTACGCAGTTAGACTACTAAGAGGATGGAGTCAGAGAACCCTGATCCTATCAGGGAACGCAAAGGCAGGGATAAATACAGAGCAACAAAGGGTAGTCCTAACCAATATCAACCCTAAGCTGAGCAACATGGCTGACAAAGAACCCTCAGCAAACGCCAAAGGATTCCTATTTGCAGAGGACGTGATCAAGACTTTAGACAAATACGTTGTAACCTTGACAGCCCTAGACAAGGCTCAGAACAGCATGTGTTGAGTATTCAACCCTAGTGTTTTTGCCAGGGCCGGCAGAAGGGGCTGCTTTTCTGGGCAGGCCTACCAAGGCCCTACTATAGACAACGAGGATTCGGTCGACCTTACCAAGCGAATATCCCCCCCATCATTCTACCCCCAGTGAGGAAGACCTAACGCTCTGAAGCAGTGGTTCCCAAACTTTTGACTCCTGAGGGCCCCTATTGAGTCACCACTGTATGCCTGGGACCCCCAAGCAATTTGTAGGATTTAAATTTCAAAAATTAAAACTGTAATTCAAAAACAATTAACACATGTGTGCACACAAAACAAATACTCGAATTACTAATGATTTTAGGTGCATATTTACAAGCCCCTATCACCATGGGAACATCACTTTTTGAGACGTTCCCGTGGCGATAGGGGCTTCGTCTTATTTACAAGGCCGCGTTAAGCCTTAACGTGGCTTAACGCTGCCTTGTAAATAAGACCGCTTTCACCCAATGCTTAGCGTGAAAGGGGTGGGCAGTGGGTGTTGCGGTGGGCGTTTCCCCTACAACACCCATTGATTTTGACGTGGCCCCCTATTTACAAGGGCAGCGTAAATGGGAAGCAGCACCAAAATTAAGACCAGGGAAAACCTGGTCTTAACTTGGCGAATCAAGGAGAAATGCTTCATTTCTCCTCGTTTTTGCAAAACGCCTTGGATTGTTTATGTTCAGCAAGGTGACCCTTCCTGCACATCAACAATCTTTAAAAAACAAAAAAAAAGACATTTCGTAACTTCCATATGTGCTGCATTAACCCCTTCGGCGCTCATGACGGAACGGTTCCGTCATGAGCGTCGGTTGAGCTGTGCTCATGACGGAACCGTTCCGTCATGACCACGCCCGCGCAAGCAGCGCTCAGCACAGCGGGGGAATCCGCCCCGCATGGAAGGGGTTAAGTAGCACACATAGAAGTGACAAAACGACAATTCAAGATTTTTTATGTGCAGGAAGGGGGACCTTCCTGTACATAAACAATCTTCCCCTGTTAAGTGTAGCGCCAGCGCAGGGGAAACGCAGGGCTGCACCATATTCTTGTAAATATGGTGCAGCCCTGCGTTTCTGAAGTGGCGGAGTGTGTTAAGCCAAGGAGGCTTACGACCCTCTCCGCCACTTCTGTTGTATTATATATTGAAAGCATTTGCAAGAAAACAAAAAAAGTTAATGGGAAGGTTGGTGCTGCATCTCCGTGACTAACTTTTCAATGGATGGTTTTATTTCGCAGTACGAGGCTCCTGCTCCTGCCAGGGCCAGACTGGAAATCCAAAGCAGCCCTGGCAAATGATTTCAGACCAGTCCCCATACGGTGCACACCAAGTGCAGTGAGTGAGCCTGTGTAAGACCTGGGGTCACCAAGCCCTAAGGGGGTAACGTGACTCGAGCGGTTGGGCACCCAAAGGCTTGAGTGTAAAGCGACCATACAACACACACATCCCCGGAAGCAGGAAACGCACACAATAATGGACACCGTAGGTTCAGTGAAAATCAAACAAGTTTATCTAAGAAGTTAGATGCAAATGCAGTTCATGAGATGGCAATGGGCATTACTTGAATACATTGACAGTAGATTCATTAGTATTTCATTATGGTGCCCTAGGCAGTACCTGAATACATCAGCGTCAGATTCACCAGCAATTCATTATGATGCAACATGCAGTACCTGAATACATTGGCGTCAGATTCATCAGCAACTCATCATAGTTCCATTGGTAATACCTGGCGAGCCTGGGGGAACGGTGAACACAGCGGTTAACCAGCGCGCTGCGCCCCTCCCACCACTAGCGCTTCAATCTGCCGGGGGTACCTTGCGCGGTATCTAGCGATTATCCGCGCTTTGAAATGGGGCTGGAGAACGTGGTGCCACACATGGAAGGCTACTAGCGCTTAAACGCAGAACTTGAGGATCCAGCGCTACGGGTACTAATTGGACACTAAGCCCTTCAGGGCAGGACTCAAGGACACAGCGCTACTCGTACTAATCCAGCATTGGGCACTTCAGAGCGGAGCTTAGGAACACAGCGCTACTTGTAATAATTAAACATTACACACTTCAGAGCAGAACTCAAGTATACAGCGCTACTCGTAATAATCAAAGATTGCACACTTCAGAGTAGAACTTAAGAATACAGCGCTACTCGTAATAATCAAACATTAACCATTGGTGAGCAGAATTTAGGAATACAGCGCTACTCGTAATGATCACACCTTAAGCATTGGTGAGCAGAGCTTAGGAATACAGCGCTACTCGTAATGATCACACATTAAGCATTGGTGAGCAGAGTTTAGGAATACAGCGCTACTCGTAATGATCACACATTAAGCTTTGGTGAGCAGAGCTTAGGAATACAGCGCTACTCGGAATAATCAAGCCGTAGGCACTTGGTCCCCTTGTACGCGGCAGTCTAGCAGCAAGGGGGGCAATCCCACGGAGGGGAATCAGAGTCTCCAATGCGCAGAGGGAGTCCGCGGAGGGGATCCCGAGTCTCAGAGTGCGGTGCCGCTACCGCTAGACAGGGGGCGCACCGGGTCCTTCCCAAGCCTCCCGGGGAGCAGGGGGGTGAGTCCCAGGCCTCCGCACGGCCACGCTACCTCCCAGCCCCCGGGGGTTACCTTGATCTCGGCGTCCGAGGAGTCTTCCCTGCGGCAGGCGTTCTTCGCCGCTTCGGTCTCTGCAGTCGATCCCTCAGCGACGGGGGCCGGTCACGGCCTCTCACACCTCCGCCAGCAGCTGCGACGGCAGCGATGGGGGCCCCGGGCTTCTCCGCGGGCCTTGACGTGGGGATGGTGCAAGCTTCCGGCCTCCGGGCCGCGGCGGTGAGCGCGCTCTGGTCCCCGCGTCAGGGGGGGGGGGGGGGTCAAATTAAGCGGGAGCGCTCAGCGCTCAACGTGGATGGATGCAGGGAATCTCAGGCCAGGTCAGGGAGCGCAGGGGTCACAGCGCTAAGACCTGGTTGATCCCCAGCAGTTCAGCATTCAATCGTAACGTGAGGTTTCAGCATTCAGTTTTGTCAGGCAGTTTCAGCGATCGGTTTCAGCATTCAGTTCTGGCATGAAGTTTCAGCATTCAGCTCTGGCATAAAGTTTCAGCATTCAGTTCTTGTGGCGCGGATGTCACTGGCGCCCTTGGGGGGTTCTGTTCCTGGGGGTTAGGGCCCAGTGCTTAATTTGTAAAATATTAAGTGCCGGGGCTCTGACCAGGAGGCCACTGCAGATTGCACCACCCATCGCCCCTGTCATCACTGCCAAACAACTACTAACCTTTCTCTATTGCATGTAAATGCGACAGTTCAGATTATTCAAGGTCTCCAAAGCTAAAGGAATGGCCCAGGAGGCAGGTATTTGTAATTCTTTAATGTATATTATTTTCCTAAACAATTGTTATACTGCTCATCTCTAAATTACATGAGCAGCGCCACCTTGTGGCAGACTGCCCTAGGTGTGGTGTTGACAGTTAGGTGCCGGTGCTGAGCACCGGAAACCAATTATGTGCCGGTGCTCAGCACCGGAAAGCTACGGCTCAAATTAAGCACTGTTAGGGACTGAGTTGGTGACTAGTTCCTTCCTAGTCAAGCGTAGCAGATGGCCCCAGGGTTCTCCTATCACTGGGCTAGATCAGTGCGCTGTACAGGATCCCTCACTCAATTAAAAGGCAGTACCTAAGTCCTGTCACTTTCAGAGGCATCCCTGGCTAGGCCCTACCGCCTACACTCCTGCGTGGATTTTCCCCAGGTCTGCTTTACTCCCACTGGCCAACTGACCAGAAAATGTTCCCTCCCTCACTTATGTATCCCTAGGTCAGGTGACCTCTATCCAAGGCGGCAAAAGTAAAAACCCCACCTCCCTTCTAGAAGGTTCCAGCACATTCCAGGAGCTTCCCCATTCTACCTATGGGACAAAAAAGGCGGGCTGGTGTCGCAACATTGTTGTGGGGTTCCAGCCAGCTCCTGGCAGCTAGGGTGCTACTAATGAAGACCACTCTGCAATAGCAGGGGCCTGTGGCAGCCATCTTGGGAGAAGGGAGCACCTGCACCTTAACACTGGTTGGCAATGAAAAAGCACCCGGAGACCTAAGTCCAACATAAAAATGAGGGTGAAAAAAATGAGGCACGATCAAAAATAGAGGGAGAGACCACCCTAGGGCTGACAGGTCTAACAGCCTGACCACTACAAAGGGGGCTTTGGGAGGCTCTCCCCCCAAACCATTTAGGAAACAATGGTGCAGTCTACAACACATTTATCATTATATATTGAATTGTATTAGCTTTTAAAGAATAGTAAATGAAGACCTGACTATGCACCAGAATTCGACAATCTTTCTGGGGGGTCTTCAATGATTCCCCCACTATCACCCTCCAACAGTGCTTCTCATTGCCCCAAAGCCCCTCTGTCACCTGTAATTCATTTTTTATAGCATCTCTCATACCATTGTAGGATGTCAGAGCACTTTACATCACACACATATAGAGACAATGAATCATACGTGTAAATCAGTGTATAGAAAATGTTACATAAGGCAAAGGGGACTACAAGGTGTAGAATTCACATGTCATTCATACTGGTAGGTATTGTTAAGGAGTGCTTGGTCTGGAGAAGCACAAACGCAGGATTCAGAACATAACACAGTGGTTAGCATTGACTTTAACACTAAAAATGTATTTCCTCCCAAATAAACCTTTTTAGCAGCATCAGGATAATGAAAGACTGGGAAAAAACATAAGTCACTAACTTGTACCTTGCAGTTTGCAAGCAGCTCTTTGATGACAGTTTATAGGTCAATGTGCTAGATTACGATTGTCCCTTATGAACTGCACAGTAAAAAAAAGAATCTTTCTGACAAAAGAAGTAACCCACTGACCTATGCATATAAAATACTGTTTTTTAAAAGGCATGGTATATGTTCTTTGCAGTAGGCATTTTAACCCTCTGTGCTACATTCGATAAGTCAAAGCTGCCACTGGACAAAACTCTCATCTCTCTCCAGCAGGGACATTAATCACTGTTGTTATCTTGACACTTTTATTGTTCTTTGAAAACTGCTAATTAAACAAGATACTTTGCAGTGCTTTCAAAACTGCTGCCTGCGGACCCCCTAGGAATGTGTCAGGGACCCCTGGGGGTCCGCGGACCACAGTTTGGGAAACACTGCTCTAAAGGATTCAGAGCACGGGAACAAGGCTCCAGTAATTTCCAGGGTGAGTACCAACACCCCTCATTCTTCCTTTTTACCGGGAAAGGTGGGAGGTCGACTCAGATTCTTTTTAGAGACTTAGACAACAACCATACAAGACCCCTGGGTTTTAGAAACCATTCAAGACCTCAAAATAGAATTTTCGAAAACACCGACAATACCCTCACCCCAAAGAAACCTAATACTGACCACAGAACAACAGAAAATAGTAGAGAAAGAGGCAATGTCCATGATGGAGAAAGGAGCAATTATAGAAGTACCATGGGATCGTATGAAATTCACTAGGACTCTCTTTCTGGTAGAGAAAAAAGACAAGGGCTGGAGACCAGTCATAAACCTGAGAGAACTGAACAAACCTCTCATCTACAGACACTTCAAAATGGAGGGAATCCACCTCCTGAGAGACATGCTTCTAGAACAGGACTGGCTAGTGAAGTTGGAAATGAATCCCCATGGCCTCAGAGTTCCAACCATACTTCCAATTCACATGGAAATGTTGTGTATTCCGATTCCACATTCATGGAGGCCGCGCCACTTTCTTTAGACAAGCCGTGTGTAAAGAATGGGGCGTAGCTGACAAAGTGAAATCCTGGCTTAGGGCACTTTGACCAAAAAACGCATCTGTTTGTCAAGTTGACAAACCCTCTGTTTGAAGAACTTTTGAGCACCTCACGCTGAGATGTCTAGAGACTTCCAGGTGGCGTTAGTATACGCCACACACTTTGACTTATTTTATTGGATGACGCATATTCTGTTAGACCTTGATCGCTGGCAGATAAGGGGATACAGATTATACCACGGCACAGTCTGAATGACATTACTGTTCGGCACATACTCAGAATGGAATTATTTTGGGCGCATATGTTCATGGGTATTATTCTCTAGCATATTGTGATAGTTTTATCTGTCATGCTGAGAATTATCCTAATTGAGAATCATTGTCTGGAACATATTCTGAGGGGCAGGTACATTTATTGGGCATCATTCTTTGGCATGCTCTGAGGAACATGATTCTAAGTGGTACATATAAATTCTCCTGGCACATATTCTGGTGGCATAGTTTTACCTGTGCAGTACTTGGAATGTGACCATACAGTGGCACAGAAGTTTCATTACTTTTCCATCATACTTCAGTGCGCTGCGCTACTCTTCATTTGACACAGGCACACAAGGACAAACTGCAACTGTGCACAGGTAAAACTAGGCACTGTTGAAACTGGGCACAGGTGAATTTGTAATGTGTTCATCCAACAATCGGAGTGACGCCAGCAGGGGCATTGAAAGGAGGGCAGGTGGTAGCAACATGCATGGGGCCTACTGGGGAGATAGAAAGTTTCATAATGGACTTCTGTGACATCCGCATCCCACAAAGTGGGGTACCCCACCCCTCATGTACCCAACCAGCCTGTCCACATACAGCGCACGCTCGGGGTCAAGCGAGGGGTGCCATCTTCGCCCATCTGCCCTGGGTATGCCAGTGAGTGAAAGTAGGCCCTTCTTAGTATTCAAGAGTGCAGAACAGAGGCCTGTATCCCTCCCACTCTAGTCACCTGCTCCTAACCACCAGTCTTGATATTTGCTGCAGAGTTGAACACTCTTCAGGGAGGTAACAGCAAAACCATTGTGGAGAATAGCTTAGAGACCTCATAACTCTGGTCTTCGGAGCTGTACAAAAACACACCAGGTCTAATAGAAATGTCGAAATCAGGAGTAGATGGCAGGGAGCTGCACCAGTGACTTCCGCCACTAAAGAAACAGTGCAGTGGCCCCGGCTTGGTCCGCACGTATAACCGAGTGTCCTGGTCTCCAGTGTTTGTCACTTAATATAGGCAGTGTCCTAGTTTCCATTCTCCTGTCACTTCGCCTTAATAGTATCAGTGGCATTACCAGGCCCGTCTCTCTCCTGATACAACAGGTATAATATGTACTTTGTCTCTAGTCTTCTGTCATGTAGCACTAGAGTGTTCACGCTTTTATAATTCTGTTGGTGTGTATAAATAGAAGTATTGTGTCTAGAGCAGCGCTCTAAGCGGTCCGGGCCTTGCAGTGCACTGAGCCAGGACCTATGGGGCCCACTAATCAGCCATTTACCAGCCGAAGGAGGGGACCCACATTGCTGCCTGCCACATGCTAGTGCTGCAACGCAATGTCAGTGTTAGAATCCGGGTTCTCTGGTTGGCACAGGTAGGTACTTGTGTCAAGCAGGGAACCTTTCCTCTAGTCAGGGTAAGGGGGTACACTCCCTAAATAACCCCTGCTCACCCCCTTGGTAGCTTGGCGCGAGCAGACAGGCTTATCTCAGAGGCAGTGTGTAAAGCATTTCATTTGTGAACACATACAGTAACCAAGTGACAACACTACAAATGGACACCACACAGGTTTTATATTAAAAATAAGGATTCTTTATATAGAGTTACCACATGACCATTAAACGACAAAAATACACAATACTTTACTTTAGATGGTAGAATTTTGCTTAGTTCTCTTAAGTTCTTAAATTCGACACTTTAAGTCAATGTACCTTTTAGATGCGACACGCAGGGCAACGAAAGTGTTGCAACGATGTTGATGCGATGAAGTTTTTGGTGCAAAGAAATAAAGACGTGAAGATCTTCCAAATGCGTTACACTTCTCCGATGTTGCGAGAAGACTCGACTCGATGCGTCAGCTGCGTCACCCTTTACGCAATGCGACGACAGCGGCCTTGGCAGCGGCACTCTTCTCCGACGTTTGCGAGACGCTTCCGCTCGATGCGATGTTGCAGCGGCGACACCCCTTTACGCGGTGCGACGACAGCAGCTCCGACGGCGGCACGCTTCTCCATGGATGCGAGGTGCTTTTTTTGATGCGGTGCAATGCGACAGCTACGATGGCTGCGATGGCGACACGCTTCTTCCTCGATGCGAGACTCTTCTCTTGATGCGGTGCGATGCGTCAGCTACGATGGCTGCGATGGCGACACGCTTCTTCGGCGTTGCGAGACACTTCCTGGATGATGCGAGACGCTTCAGCTCGATGCGATGCTGCAGCGGCGACACACTTTACGAGATGCGACGACAACAGCTCCGACGGCGGCACGCTTCTCCTCCTTGAGTCGCGCTTCCAGCTCCTTGCGACACGCTGTCCCTCAGAAGGCCCAACAACAGCAGCAGGCACTTCCAAAGAACTCTGGGGAGCTGGGGGGTGAAGTTTGTTGTTCCTGAGACTTCAGCAGGTAGCAAGCTCTATTCCAAGCCCTTGGAGATCTTTTTAAGCACAAGTTGAAATAAAGTCTTTTGTAGTCTTTCTCCTCTCCTTCAGCAGTAAGGCAACCACTGTAGGAAAATCCCCCTGGTCAGGGACAGTACTCCTCCTACAGCTTTCCCAGTTCCTTCTCCTCAGGCAGAGGTTCTTCTTGTCAAGCAGGATCTAATTTCTTGGGAGCAGGGTCCCAATACTTATACGCCTAATTCCTTTGTTCCTCTGGGGTAGAGGGGCCTTTGCCCAGTCCAAACCAGTTCCTGAGCACTTTGTTGACATGACTCTGACTTTCTATTCAGGGTGCAGGGCAGAGACATCAGCCGCTCCACAGGAGGTGGAGCCAGCATTGTGGTGGCAGAGCACAGCCCTATTCAGAGTCCAGGTGCACTCCTCCAACCCATCTGGATGTCAATCTCTGTATTCACCACCAGGCTACCTAGCCCTGCTCCTCTGGGTTTCCCCAGCCCTGTCACTCACACAAACCAGACAGGCAGATACACATCATAGCAGAGGCGGGCTGAAATGGTTAGCCAAGCAAATATCAACTTTTTAAAAGTGGTATTTGCAAACACAGAATATTAAAATAAACTTTACTAAAAGATGTATGTTATTATTCTGAGTTCAGGCAAACTAAACTCGAATTTCTACCATGTTCCCAGGGTCTGTTAGGATCATATAATGTAACAATTCTAAAAGCCCATTCTGGCCTATGGAGAACAGGTAGCCTTACAATAGTGAAAAACGAAAATGGCTGTAATTCACTATTAGGACATGCCACACACATCAGGGCTTGTCCTACCTTATGCTTACAATGCACCCTGCCCTTGGGCCTACCATAGGGGTGACTAATATGAAGTTAAGGGAAGGTTTAGGGACTGGCAAGTGGGTGCACTGGCCCAGTCAGCATGACAGTACCAGACTGCACGCAGGTTCTGCAATGGCAGACCTAGACACATTTTACCAGGCCGCTTCTGTGGGTGGCACAACCAGTGCTGCAAGCCCACCAGCGGCATTTGTATTTACAAGCCCTGGGCACTTCTGGTGCACTTTACTGGGGTCTGACAGTAAACCAAATAAGCCAATCATGGAATCCAACCAACATATACATTTTATATAGGGAGCACTTGCACTGTGGCACTGGTTGGCAGTGGCACAGTGCTCTGAGCAGCTAACACCAGCAAAACACATGAGGCACAGCGACAAAAAGTGGAAGGGAGACTCACGCCAAGGTGCCAGGTCTAACACGTGTCCCCTCCAGCTGAAATGTGGGGGGGAACTACCCTACCCCAGGGATTTCCTCATCACTAAGGCGGAAAAATCTGGACAGACCGTCAGCATTGGCGTGATCTGTACCAGGGCGATGTTCCACCGGGAAATCCATACCCTGTAGGGAAATGGACCACCTCCACAGCTTCGGGTTCTCACCCCTCATATGCATCAACCATCTGAGGGGCCTGTGGTCTGTCCGAACCCGGAAGTGAGACCCAAACAGGTAGGGTCTTAGCTTCTTCAGCGCTCAGACCACAGCAAATGCCTCACGCTCAATAGCACTCCATCTCTGTTCCCGTGGAAGTAACGTCCTGCTAAGGAAGGCTACAGGTTGATCTAGGCCCTCTTCATTAATCTGTGAAAGAACAGCCCCCACACCATGCTCTGAAGCGTCTGTCTGAACGATAAACTCTTTGGAGAAGTTGGGAGCCAAGAGCATGGGCGCCGTGCCCATAGCAGCTTTCAGGGCCTCAAAAGCTTTCTGACAGGTGTCAGTCCAAATCACTTTCCTGGGCTGCTTCCGAGAAGTCAGCGCTGTCAAGGGGGTAACAATGTTGCCATACCCCTTGACAAACCTCCTGTAGTACCCGGTGAGACCTAGGAAGGCTCTCACCTCTGTCTGGGTTTTGGGCGCCTCCCAATTCAGGATGGTTTCTATCTTGGGTTGAAGGGGCGCCACCTGGCCGCTCCCAACCTAGTGCCCCAAGTACACCACGGAACCCTGCCCGATCTGGCACTTACTCGCCTTGATCGTGAGGCCTGCCCTACGCAGCGCCATCAACACTTCCCAGAGGTGGCGCAGGTGTTCTTCCCAAGTGGAGCTGAACACTGCGATGTCATCCAGGTAGACAACACTGAACGAGTCCAGTCCAGCCAACACCTGGTTGACCAACCTCTGGAAGGTGGCAGGGGCATTCTTCATCCCAAAGGGCATAACCCGGAACTGGTAGTGCCCATCTGGGGTGGAAAATGCTGACCTCTCTTTGGCCCCCTCGGTCAAGGCGATCTGCCAGTACCCAGACGTTAAATCAAATGTGCTGAGGTAGTTGGCAGCCCCTAGCCGATCTATGAGCTCATCAGCTCTGGGGATGGGGTGTGCGTCAGTCCTGGTGACTGAATTGAGTCCTCTGAAGTCCACACAGAACCGGAGTTCGGGTGTGGCTCTCGGCGCTGCAGCCTTTGGGACCAAGACCACTGGGCTGGCCCAAGGACTGCTGGAGGACTCAATTACCCCGAGTGCAAACATCTTGGAGACCTCCTCCTTGATGCATGCCCTCACCCTGTCAGTCACCCTGTAGGTGTACTATCCCGTGTCCACATCATGGACGCACCAATCAGTGACACCGGGAACCAGGGAAAACAGATCAGAAAATTGTCCCATCAGCTGGTGACAATCACTCTGTTGCTCAGGGGTCAGGGCGGAAGAGAGGATGACACCATCCAATGACCCATCTTGCTCCTGGGCTGACAGGAGGTCAGGAAGAGGCTCGGTCTCCTCTTCCATCCCAGCATCTGTTGCCAAGAGCATGCCCACTTGGGACCTCTCCAAGTGGGGCTTGAGGCGGTTGACATGAAGGACCCTTAAGGGGTTCCTTGGAGACCGCAAGTCCACCAAATAGGTAACAGGACTCTTGCGCTCCACTACCTCAAAGGGACCGGTCTACTTATCCTGGAGCGCACAAGGCTCCACGGGGGCCAAGACCCACACCTGTTGTCCAGGCTGAAGCTCTACCAGAGTGGCATTCTGGTCGTACCACCGCTTCATCTCCTCGTGGCTGGCTTCCAGATTTGCCTCAGCAAGTTGCCTGAATCGCCTAGTCTGATTTCTGAAGGCCAGCATGTAGCTATATACATTCTGGGGAGGTTTCCTGGGAGATTGCTCCCAGCCTTCCTTGACCAGACTTAGAGGTCCTCTCACTGGGTGGCCATACAGGATCTCAAAGGGACTGAACCCTAGAGACTTCTGTGGCACCTCACGGTACGCAAAGAGAAGGCTTGGTAAGAGGACGTCCCACTCCTCATGGGTTCTTCCAGACCCATTATCATGCCTTTGAGGGTACAGTTGAATCTCTCAACCAACCCGTTTCCTTGGGGGTGGTAAGGTGTGGTAAACTTGTAGGTTACACCACACTCTTGCCAAAGGGATTTCATATATTTGGATATGAAATTGGTACCCCGGTCAGACACCACCTCTAGAGGGAATCCCACTCTGGCGAAAATTCCCATCAGTGCACATCCCACCACGGGGGCCGTCACTGTCCTCAGAGGGATGGCTTCCGGGTACCGGGTGGCATGGTCCACCAGGACCAGGATAAACCTGTTGCCTATGGCTGTCCTGGGGTCCAATGGCCCCACAATGTCAATCCCCACTCGCTGGAATGGGGTACCGACCACAGGGAATGGCTGGAGAGGAGCCTTCTGCTTCCTCCCACTCTTTTCACTTGCCTGGCAAGTCTGACAGGTCCTGCAGTGAGTGTCTGAACTTCTGCGCATTTGGGGCCAATAAAAGTTGGTGACAAGCCTTTCAAAGGTCTTGTCCTGCCCCAAATGTCCTGCCAATGGCACATCGTGAGCCAGCCCCAGTAGGAAGGCTCTGAAGTCCTGGGGTACCACCAGCGCACGGGCTGACCCAGGCTCAGCAACCTTAGGCTCTGTATATAGGAGGTCGTTCTCCCAGTAAATGAAATGTGACCCAGACTGATCACCTGCGGACTGGTCTGCAGCCTGCTGCCGCACACCCACGAGAGAAGGGCATTCTTTCTGTGCCTTACAAAAGTCCTCCCTGGAGGGGCCTCCTTCCTGCTGCCAATGGGTCAGCTCAGGCAGGTCCCCCAGTTCAGCTATCTGTTCCCCGGTAGGCTCCAGGGCATCCCCCTCAAGGTCTGCTTCCTCCTGGGCCGTGGGAACTTCAGGGGCCGGTTTCCCGCGCCCCCTGCCTCTTCTCTCTAAGGCCGGTCCCTGGGCCTCCCTCTCAGGCTCCAGGACCTCTTGAGCACCTCTACTTGCTGCCATGGACCGTGTGGTGACACACGCCCAATCCGGCATACCCAACATCTCTAGGTGAGCACTCCGCTCCACCTTAGCCGAAGGTGAGCTTTCCAAGTCGTTCCCTAACAGACAGTCTACAGGCATGGCGGGCCTCACAGCTACCTGAAGAGTACCAGAGACCCCCCCCCACTCAAAGGGAACCTGAGCCACCTTGCAGTGACTCTCTGTGTTGTCAGCGGCAACAACTGGATAGAATGCTCCTGGGACCACCTGCTCTTGAGACACGAGGTGACACTTGACAGCTGTCACACTGGCTCCTGTGTCTCTGAGAGCTTCCACCCTACGGCCATTAATGGTCACCCACTGCCTGTATTTCATAGTGTTATCAGGCAGCTGGGTTTGGGGGACCATCTCACAGTCTCCTAATGAGACAAGGGACATCTCTGCGGGACCCCACCCACCTTGGACTGCCATCTCCTCCCCCAAGGCTACACTAGCCATCTGCCGGGGCGGAGCACCAGTGGGTGTTGGTTTACCATACAAAGGACACTTTAAATTAGAGGCAAAATGCCCCATGTTACCACACTTGTAACATTTTATGGGCCCCTTTTGAACAGGTGGACCTGTCGGGGCCCCGGTCGGTTTCTGGGGTGGGGGAGGCTGAGAACCTTTCCCATGGTTCCCTTGGGGATTACTTTGGGGCCTTCTTGGGAACTCCATCTGTTTACCCTTGTCCCCCCCACTCTTCTGCTGGGGACCCTGCCCACCTTTAGCGGAGTCTCCCACTGGACCCTTGTGGACCCTGGTACTGACCCAGCGGTCCGCCTCCTCAGCAAGCTTTCTAGGGCTAGTCAGCCTACTATCAATCAGGTGTTGGCGTAGCTCAGGAAAACAATTACTGGACAAGTGCTCCCATGCCATTAAATCAAGAAGCCCTTGAAAATCATCAACCTTGCTACCCTTCAACCAACCATCCAGTGCTCTGCAAAAAAAAGTTACATACTCCACATACCTACTGTTGGGAATCTTTGTGCAACCCCTGAACCTTTGCCTATACAACTCAGGGGTCAACCCATACCTAGCCATCAAAGCTGCCTTCATATGGGGATAAGAATTATAATCATCTGAGGGCAAGTCTAGCAGTGTGTCCCGCCCCTCACCAAGGAACCGTCCCCACAACCCCGCTCCCCAATCCTTCTCAGGGACCCGGTGGGAAGACATGGCTACTTCATAGGCTTTGAACCAATGCCCTATGTCATCATTTAAAAAAAATTCTTTTACCACATCTTTGGGTATGTACACCCTTGATTCTACCTGCACTGACGGTGTGCTGCCACCAGAGGGAGTGGACTCTAAACTCTTGGCCTTTAGATCCAATTCCCTCAAAGCCATATCATGCTCCATTTGGATTTTTTTCTCTTCCAGAGCCAGCTTTTTGCTTTCCAGCTCCAGTTGCCCATTTAATTTGAGTTTTTCCTTTTCCATTTCGTGCATCCTACCCTCTCTTCTATCTGCCAATTCCTCTGGAGATAGACTGCTACCGGCAGGGGAAGGGGTTCTCCTTCCTCTTGGACCCACTGGCCCTTCCAGCTGCTCCTCTGCATTATCATCATCAGTGGCATTCCTTGCTTCTACCCAGGCCCTCAGCGCCTTGTAGAGCTCTGCCTTATTTTTGCATCCAGTAGTAGAAACCTTGAATTTCTTGCAGAAGAACTTTAGCTGTCTTACTGGGTAGCTGTCCAGTTTCTCTTCTTCCCATTCAAATTCAGTATTGACAGAGACTATGGATGCTGCTTTCTCCACTATGGTTAAGCTTGGCAGTACTCAAAAATAGACAGTCCCAAAAAGAAATCTACCAACAAGTATTGGTTGCGTTAAGGTCTGCACTCACTAAGTAGTGTTCACCAATCACTGTACATGAGTCACAAATGCAAGTCCAGAATCCTCACCGCTGCCCATCAATTTTAGAATCCGGGTTCTCTGGTTGGCACAGGTAGGTACTTGTGTCAAGCAGGGAACCTTTCCTCTAGTCAGGGTAAGGGGGTACACTCCCAAAATAACCCCTGCTCACCCCCTTGGTAGCTTGGCACGAGCAGACAGGCTTATCTCAGAGGCAGTGTGTAAAGCATTTGTGAACACATACAGTAACCAAGTGACAACACTACAAATGGGCACCACACAGGTTTTATATTAAAAATAAGGATTCTATATATAGAGTTACCACAAGACCATTACACGACAAAAATACACAATACTGTTACTTTAGATGGTAGAATTTTGATTAGTTCTCTTAAGTTCTTAAATGCAACACTTTAAGTCAATGTACCTTTTAGATGCGACACGCAGGGCAACGAAAGTGTTGCAACGATGTTGATGCGATGAAGTTTTTGGTGCAAACAAATAAAGACGTGAAGATCTTCCAGATGCGTTACGCTTCTCCGATGTTGCGAGAAGACTCGACTCGATGCGTCAGCTGCAGCGGCGTCACCCTTTACGCGATGCGACGACAGCGGCCTTGGCAGCGGCACTCTTATCCGACGTTTGCGAGACGCTTCCGCTCGATGCGATGTTGCAGCGGCGACACCCCTTTACGCGGTGCGATGACAGCAGCTCCGATGGCGGCACGCTTCTCCGTTGATGCGAGGCACTTTTCTTGATACGGTGCAATGCGACAGCTACGATGGCTGCGATAGCGACACGCTTCTTCCTCGATGTGAGACTCTTCTCTTGATGCGGTGCGATGCATCAGCTACGATGGCTGCGATGGCGACACGCTTCTTCGGCGTTGCGAGACACTTCCTGGATGATGCAAGACGCTTGCGCTCGATGCGATGCTGCAGCGGTGACACACTTTACGAGATGCGATGACAACAGCTCCGACGGCGGCACGCTTCTCCTCCTTGAGTCGCGCTTCCAGCTCCTTGCGACACGCAGTCCCTCAGAAGGCCCAACAACAGCAGCAGGCACTTCCAAAGAACTCTGGGGAGCTGGGGGGTGAAGTCTGTTGTTCCTGAGACTTCAGCAGGAAGCAAGCTCTATTCCAAGCCCTTGGAGATCTTTTTAAGCACAAGTTGAAATAAAGTCTTTTGAAGTCTTTCTCCTCTCCTTCAGCAGTAAGGCAACCACTGCATGCCAATCCCCCTGGTCAGGGACTGTACTCCTCCTATAGCTTTCCCAGTTCCTTCTCCTCAGGCAGAGGTTCTTCTTGTCAAGCAGGATCTAATTTCTTGGGAGCAGGGTCCTAATACTTATAACCCTAATTCCTTTGTTCCTCTGGGGTAGAGGGGCCTTTGCCCAGTCCAAACCAATTCCTGAGCACTTTGTTGACATGACTCTGACTTTCTATTCAGGTTGCAGGGCAGAGACATCAGCCGCTCCACAGGAGGTGGAGCCAGCATTGTGGTGGCAGAGCACAGCCCTATTCAGAGTCCAGGTGCACTTCTCCCACCCATCTGGATGTCAATCTCTCTATTCACCACCAGACTACCTAGCCCTGCCCCTCTGGGTTTCCCCGGCCCTGTCACTCACACAAACCAGACAGGCTGATACACATCATAGCAGAGAAGGGCTGAAATGGTTAGGCAAGCAAATATCAACTTTCTAAAAGTGGTATTTGCAAACACAGAATATTAAAATAATTAAAATAAACTTTACTAAAAGATGTATTTTATTACTCTGAGTTCAGGCATACTAAACTCGAATTTCTACCATGTTCCCTGGGTCTGTTAGGATCATAGAATGTAACAATTCTAACAGCCCATTCTGGCCTATGGAAAACAGGTAGCCTTACAATAGTGAAAAACGAAAATGGCTGTAATTCACTACTAGGACATGCCACACACATCAGGGCTTGTCCTACCTTATGCTTACAATGCATCCTGCCCTTGGGCCTACCATAGGGGTGACTAATATGAAGATAAGGGAAGGTTTAGGGACTGGCAAGTGGGTGCACTTGCCCAGTCAGCATGACAGTACCACACTGCATGCAGGTTCTGGTTGGCAGTGGCACAGTGTTCTGAGCAGCTAACATCAGCAAAACACATGAGGCACAGCGACAAAAAGTGGAAGGGAGACTCACGCCAAGGTGCCAGGTCTAACAGTCAGCAGTAGTCCGTTTTGTGACAGGGATAATGTTCTGTTGATTTTAATTGTGTTTTTTCAAGTGAGATTTGTCCAACACAGGGTGCTATTTCACATGCATTTAATAACCATTTTTTTATCCCACTGAAAGCACTGGGCTAAAGTGTCTTTGGGCCGAAGTACATATCAGATCTCCATTTTATTAGCGGGTACGTCCAGCACTGAGGTCTGCATCCCGCTGTCCCTTTCCACGAACAGTCCCTGGTCTCTACTGGTCTGGCAGTGCATATAAAAAGAATATTCAGTCTCTAGCGTGTCAGTCAGTATAAACGGTGCCCTGGCATGTACTTCATCATTGCACGTGGGTACATGTCTGTATGGATCCGTACAGGCTCTCTCCAGTTCAAGTATACTGCCCCTGGGCTTCTCTTGAACGCGAGTGAGCCTTGAGCCCTGGCAGTGGCGCCGCTGTTCTTTCGTGTCGCCAGATGTCGTGGTCCACACATTAACTGTTTGTTTACCTACAGCCAGGGGACTGGGGCAGCACGACAAAGGTGCTACGCGCAGCCAGAAGCTGGCACAGCAGCGCTTTCTCGGAAGGGATGAGCTGGTTATGAATATGACGCACAAACTAGTGGCAATGTGAAGGGGTAGGGGTACCTCTGTGGGATGGCAAGGGCACACATGTAGGGAACCAACAGAGAGGGCAATGATCAAACCCACCTGCTACATTATTCAGCGGCGTCTCCCAAGTGTGGTGCAGTACTAACCAAAACTAGCTAGAAACGTTGTCGCATATCAAATCGCCTGACATGAGCGTAATAACTGGCCTTCGAGACGGGAACTGCCGTCACCACCAGCTACTAATGACGGAACAAGGGAACTTGATGAAACGTGTCTTTTACACCAAGGGCGTGCAAAAGCACCCTGAACAGGCTTCAGCCTAACACAAGGGTCACCGCTGCTGAATATGCGCTGTGAAGTAACAGGCACGACTTACCTCCCACAAACCCATACCATCGGTGAAGGTTAAAAATGGCGTAAATAATTCAGTGCAACGTAAACATGATCGACTTTTCATGTCCCTCTGCCCGCATGCCTTGATATTCCCTGATGGTCAATTTGCCGTACCGCTGTGAGGTGTGAGTTGAATGCGTCTGCCTGTTAGAAGGGAAGTGGAAACCGAGGATGTCAGCGTCTCTGTGCGCGCTCAACAGAAGAAAAGTACGTCCTGCCTGCAGCAGGAGAAACTCATTAAAGAAAATAGTGCTGACAGACTAAATAAGACATACCCTGTCACAACAGAAGTTAAAGGGCCAGTCGACATGGGTGGTTACAAATTAGGACAAGGCGGTACTAAGGAGGGACTAACAAGACTATTTAGGAAGCCAGCATTTACAAAGAACAATGACAGAAGCCAATGACAAGTATGGACGGAGAGTGAGAGGGGCTTTTATTACATACTCTAGTACAACAAGTCCCGCAGAGCAGCGCATTCGTGCTGACTCTAGGCAAAACCTAAAAAATCTATTATGACTCCCTCAAAATCTCTGGAATTCGGGGGATTCACAGTAAACACAGTAAAAGCACTTTTGCTACTACCCAAGAAGAAAATCACAAAAATACGCAAAGAAATACAACTTGTATTAAAACGAGACCTCTTGTCCCTAAGAGAACTAGCCAGAATCCTGGGCCTCTTATCTTCCTCTGTCCAAGCTATCTTTTTGGGACCTTTACATTATCCAGCCCTTCAAAGAGTGAAGGTGAAAGCCCTCTGTGCTAGACTATGGTATGGAGACAAAGTAACCCTAGACCACAAAGCCAAATCAGAACTGAATTGGTGGTTAGAGAATCTAGATGCCTGGAATGGCAAAGCCATTTTCGGAAACTCCCCAGAATTCATTCTAGAGTCAAATGCGAGCCTTCATGGTTGGGACGTCCACTTACAGAATCAGAGCACGAGAGGTCTGTGGTCCTATACAGAGAGTTCACACCACATAAACTACCTGGAATAAACTCCTGGCCTTTACGCTACGATGAGCTTCAAACTATCCCTACAAGGCATATCTGTTATTCTAAAAATGGACTGTGGCATACATATATCGCTTAGGGGGTACAAAATCCTCAAACCTATCGAATCTAGCCCAAAGAACTCTGCATGTTCTGTCTAGAAGAGATAGCCATAAAAGCAGAATACTTACCAGGAAAAAGCAACATCACTGCAGACTGGAATTTGAGATTCCTCCTAGACAACAGCGACTGGAAACTCAACATGACAGCCTTCAGAGCTCTAAATCTGCTCTGGGGCCCTCTGGAAGTTGATCTTTTTGCAAGCAGACTGACATTCCAACTGCAGGAATATTTCAGCTGGACGCCAGACCCCAGTGCTCAAGCAGTCAATGCATTTCTCAAACCATCAAAGGGTTTTCAAGCATATGCCTTTCCCCCCCTTTGTAATGATCCAGAGTGTCCTCCAGAAAGTGAGACAAGCTCCTTAGTACTAATAACCCCTTTCTGGCCCTCCCAGGGGTGGATTCTGACGAGCCTGGAATTAGCCTGCGAAATACCTCTTCTACTTCCAGCCGTGGAAGGCCTTCTAAGAGACATAGACGGTAGGGAACATCCCCTAATCCAGACAGGTACTTTGAACCTTATTGCCTGGAAAGTGTCCGGAAATCTAATGAAATCACAGATCTTTTGAGACAAGCTACTATACTCCTCCAAGAGTCATGGGCTCCTGGAACACACTATAGATGCAATGGCATCTGGAGAACTTGGGTACGCTGGTGCCTGGAGGGGAACCTGGATTCCGTGGAGGCTCCTATCGTACACATAGCAAACTTTTTAGTTGAACAATACGAGAGAGGGTTTACACACAGATAAATTAATTGCTACGGATCAGCTATTTCAGCAGGCCACGCTCTAATAAATGGCTACCATAGGGAAAAATGCCATAATATGCAGAATTATGAAGAGTATCAGACTAAGGAGACCTCCTAAACCTAAATAAAAAATAAATATGTGAAGTGTTCGTACTCACTCTGAAAATTGGATTCTTGTCCACGGGATCTGAAGCCTCTGGTTCGAGTGGTTCGTCCTCGCTGGTGGTTGAAGGACTGTGAGGTACCTGGCTGGTAACCTCTACCGAAACCTCTTTGTCTGAAGTTGTGCCGTGAGTACCTCCGCCAGTAGAAAGGCCCCTTCTTCCGGCCTGACCAAAAACACTAGGGTTAAAAACCCTTCTCATATCTGTCTGTGCTTTGTCCTTGGCCGTGGGCATAGCCACTTATTTTCCCATTGTTTTAATCATATCCTCTCCGAACAGGAGGCCTTTGGGGTTTTCGGAGGGTTCTTTATCTGCCATGTCTCCTAATTTTGTGTTGATCTTGCTTAGGACAACCCTGCGCAGTTTGGCCTTCAGCCCTGCATTGGCGTCTCCTAATAGGATCAAAGCTCTCTGGCTCTTCCCCTAAGTAGATTAATATCCTCTGGGGTCCCATTAATATGGGCCTCGTCTCCCATGCCCCTTATTCTAGCTGGTTGGCCTAGGATGTCGAGGAAGCGATCTTGGCAGACCTTAAGGGATATTTCTATGCCTTTTCTGGGGTCTCACCCCAGCTTGAATAAAAAGGTGATATGTTCAGGATCCTGGTTCAATGTTAGGCAAACTTTCTCTTGGATCGCTGGTCTAGAGCACTCGGCTCTCAAGATATTATGTGCCTCTTTTTCTAGGGGATTTCTTCTCCACCTTCTAATAAGTTTCCTCACATGATCTTGAGGCCAACATTCGGCACTTCTTGGATGCCTGATGTTTTGTGGGGAAAACATCTCCTGACCAAGGGGATCCATTGTTATCCCTTTGGAGGATGATGGACATTGCTCCTCTGTGAAGAGGCCTTCAACGTCCATGTCATCCTGATCTAGGTCAAGGATGTATTCGAGTGACTCTTCACTCTGATCCCCTTGATCTTCCATGGCCGTATCTTCTGCTGTACTCTGAGCACTCGAGATATGTGTGCTCCTTTGGACACCTTTATGAGTTGTGCCATGTAGGATACCCAAGACTTTCAAGGTGCTTTGACCTCCTGATCTGTTTGAGGTGCTTAGACCTCCATTATGCGTTGAGGTGCTCAGACCTCCAGTATGAGTTGAGGTGTTTGGACCTCCATTATGAGTTGAGGTGCTTGGACCTCCATTATGAGTTGAGGTGCTCAGACCTCCAGTATGAGATGAGGTGTTTGGACCTCCATTATGAGTTGAGGTGCTTGGACCTCCATTATGCATTGAGGTGCTCAGACCTCCAGTATGAGTTGAGGTGCTTGGACCTCCATTATGAGTTGAGGTCCTTGGACCTCCATTATGCATTAAGGTGCTCAGACCTCCAGTATGAGTTGAGATGCTTGGACCTCCATTATGCATTGAGGTGCTCAGACCTCCAGTATGAGTTGAGGTGCTTGGACCTCCATTATGAGTTGAGGTGCTTGGACCTCCAGTATGAGTTGAGGTGCTTAGACCTCCAGTATGAGTTGAGGTGCTTAGACCTCCAGTATGAGTTGAGGTGCTTGGACCTCCACTATGCATTGAGGTGTTCAGACCTCAGGTATGAGTTGAGGTGCTTGGACCACCAGTATGAGTTGAGGTGCATAGGACTCCGGTATGAGTTGAGGTGCTTGGACCTCCAGTATGAGTTGAGGTGCTTAGACCTCCAGTATGAGTTGAGGTGCTTAGACCTCCAGTATGAGTTGAGGTGCTTGGACCTCCAATATGAGTTGAGGTGCTTGGACCTCCAGTATGAGTTGAGGTGCTTAGACCCCCAGTATGAGTTGAGGTGCTTAGACCTGCAGTTTGAGTTGAGGTGCTTAGACCTCCAGTATGAGTTCAGGTGCTTGGGCCTCTAAATATGCTTATGGAAGCTGCCCTTTCAATGTTATTAACTTTTTTTAGTCTTTTGCCCCCTTTTGTATCGCAATCAGACTCTCCTCAGAGGCGATTTCCAAGTCACAATCCTCATCAGATATTAGAGAACTCTTATTAGACATGACTTGTTGCAAGGTTTCACGCACAGAAGTGCTCATCTCCTGTTGTATCATTTTTGTAAAGTAGTTCTTCATTAATATTAGGGTTCGAGGCATCAGGGCATCAGTTGCAGCATCAGACATAATGTTCTGGTTCTTTTAAGCTAAACAGTGGCAGATGGTATAGATATACTTTTTTGGGTAAAAGCACTTAACTGAACCAGAAAAACTGTTTGAAGGATTAATTAGCCCCTAAATATTAAAATAACCTAGTACTAAGCTTTTACAACTAATAATAGGAAATCTAAGACACGGCATTCATAAATTAGGGAGAGGGTTTCCTTAAATTGGAAACCTGTATACAATAACTAAAAGAAAGACAACAATATGAAGATATTATAGATACAAAATTGGAGATACTTCTCTGTGTGGAGCCGCATTTATATTACACCTTTCCCAGTCACTTGACAACAGAGCACTTATACTCGTTCTTATTTCAGATTACTCACCTTAACTGATTCATCTAAACTACTGTTTCCGCAAGGAAGATGTTCAGAAAGAATTAACTCTGTGTCCCCTTCATTCAATCTTCATGGTTTCTATCCATTTGTAATGCACAAAAAAAGAGAAGCAAGAAGTATATAAAGAAAATGTTATACAGAAGAAGACTTACCTTATTACCTCCCATTGGAAAGAAGCAGACTATCCTATGTGCACGGCTGTTGTACAGCTGGAAGATTCCAGTCTAGATCTGTTTCACTTTGATGTATTGCTTCTTAGTGGCTGCTTGGAGTTAGCATTAAAAGAAATATGCATAATATTAGCCTCCGTGTCTTTAATGAAATTCAGATTCCCGTATCATGTTATTAGGAAAATCGCAATTTGCACACATAATTATGCAGTGTTTAAACAACCGGGCCCTTGGAAACATTCCTATGGTTGCTGTATGATGAGCTCTACAATACAAATATGTTGCATCAACGAAATTTAATATTTTTCATTTCATATATATTCTGAGACTGTTTTGATTGTGTTATTTTTTATTTATTTTTATTGTATGCTATGATGGTTATGGCAACCAAATAAAGAACTTTTGAGAGAGCAGTCTCTACACCCGGTTAGAAACATAGAGCTTAATTTTCTAAATAAAACAAGACCAAAATAATAAAAAATAAGTAGAAGTTGAGATATGATCTTTAAAAGAACAAATGCAAATTAGCTCTTAGAAGCAATAAGCACTTAACTGGGTTGTCTGGTAACCCTAGACTGGGTCAAATCCAAAAGTTCAGGAGGACCACAATAGAGCACGGGTCGGAAACAGTTCTAGGTAAGTCCCGCTGACATTTTACCTTCTCAAGAATTATGCCAAGAGTCCCATTCACGGGGTAAAAGTTCACCGGGAGCTAGGGGAGTGTCGCTGGTGGTGGTCCGTGGAGAGCAAAGAGCCACCTGGCGTCTCAGACAGATGGGCTGGAGCCTCGCGGTTCCAGGTGAGGTTACTTGCTGTGTGACGAGATGAACTTGCGGCTGCTCACACTAGATATTTGTGAAACCAATGAGGTTCCGGAGTGAACAGGACAGTTCTTTTTTTGCGAAGAGCCCAGAAGATTGATTTCATGTGCCACAAATTACTTCCTAGGGTCCGAGACCTGAAAGCCGCCTCTTGGAGGTCAGGAGCTTGTTAAATATGGATCCAGGAGCTGTGGGGAGCCTGTTATGTTCCTGAGGTTCGGATCAGGAGGCCATGAGGCCAGCAGACTAGCCTTTTGAGCCACTCTAGGGTCCTGGGTTCAAGAGCGCGGTTGCAGGTCCAGTTCTTCTCCAGGCAAGAGCGCAGCAGTCAGCATAGCACGGCTGCAGCTCCTTCAGAGCGGCAGTCCCGCAGAGCGCATTCCTTTCCGCAGCACAGCAGCCCGTCTTCCTGGCAGAGTATCCATAGGTCCAGAAGTGTACTGAAGTGGTGGTGTCAGAGGCCCGGTACTTATACCCAGTCATTCTTTTGAATTTGGGAAGACTTCAAAGAAGGCTTTGAAGTGCACAGAGTTCCTCCCTTCCTACCCTCATTTGAGAGAAGTCCAAGTACTTTGGTTTGCAGACGTTTACCTGAATGCATCTAGTTGGCTTCCAAACTCAGATTGGGGTGTAGAGACTCCCACATACCAGGTCCTTGAATCCCCGGGCTCTTCCACCAGGCTTCATTTGCTTGAAAGACCATGGATTGATGGGGTAGGCGGACACAGAGTGTTGTACTGCAGCAACAAACAAGGTGGAAAAGTAAATAGAGTAAGAGGTTGAGAAGTAGTGTTGAGAGATTAAACTCTGTAGCTGGAGCCTGCTAGCAAAACATTGGCCGTAGGCCCTTTGAGGTTGTGACGGCTAAAGTTGGAGGTTCAAAGAAGGACCCCTGCCTTGGCCACTTTGAGGTTGAGGCTGCAAAGGTTGTCCTTGAAGACACTTCATCCAAAGCAGCCTCTGAAGTGGCAAAGTTGGTGCTTCCTCACATGACCGTGTGGATAGAAGGGCAAAGGCTGCTTAAAAGAGTCATTACAATGCCTAATGTTCCTGTTTGAGATGGAATATTCAGGGTTATGCAGCACAATCCTGGTTCAAGAGGGACTTCCTGCCACAGATTACAGAAAACGGAGACACCTCAACCTTCTTGAACACCATGAACAACAGTTTTATTTACCAGATTTATTTAGTTGCTTTGTTTGCATTGGGGGTGGTGCCCATCAGGAGGAACCCCTGGTTTAGGGATTGGAGGGTTGATGCTTTTCAGAAAATCCTAGCTTCTTAAACTACTTCTCTAAAGTCTTTCATTCTCAAATTTCTTGAAACGTCCCTCTCGAGCACGGAGACATCCTTCTTTTTTTTTCATGGGATGCAAAGCTACAGAAATCTTGTTCAAGAAAGCCTCCCCATTTAGTATCACCGAGAGAGGTAATATATTGTGACAATGTTCACTCTAGATCAGGCTCTGTTTATGTCAAGTCTCTGCAGAGAACCAGTCATGTGCGGGTTCTGTTTACGTCAAGTCCCTGCAGAGGACTGCGTCATATGTGGGCTCTGTTTATGTGAAGTCTGTGCAGAGGTCCCGGTCATGTGTGTGCTCTGTTTATATCAAGCCTCTGGTCATGTGTGTGCTCAGTTTATATCAAGCCTCTGGTCATGTGTGGGCTCAGTTTATGTCTAGTCTGCAGAGGTCCCAGATATATGTGTGGGCTCTGTTCATGTTAGGTCTCTCCAGAGGTCAGGTATATGTGTGGGCTCTGTTCATGTTAGGTCTCTCCAGAGGTCAGGTATATGTGTTGGCTCTGTTCATGTTAGGTCTCTGCAGAGGTCCTGGGTATGTGTGGGCTGACTCTGACTGAACCATCCTCCTGTGTTCAGAGTCCAGCCAAAGAGGTTGAGGGAGCTCTGGGTGCGTCTAGGTCCTTTGTACAGGGGAACTCATCAAAACGAATGTAGAAAATGGCAACATTCTCTGAAAACAATTAACTGATAGAATCCCGCAGTGACATTAATTATCAATACATGGGAAAGCTGGCGACAGAAACACAAATGCTCAGCTGGCTGAGAATAGTTCTTAATTAGATACCAATACATTTAATTTCAGAACCATAGAATGAAAAATAAAATACATAAGTTAACCTTTACTTTCCTACTGCTCTTCATAGGAAGACAAGGAGCCAGCTGTGTGCATTGATGACAAAGCAGAGCTGACCCCAGAGGCCTCCAGACCAGAGGAGGAAGCTGTGGCTCTTGTGAGCCAAGAAGACCAAGTACTTGAAGAAGAGGTGTGCATCGTCACCTCCTTCAGCCTTAGCAGTCTTAGGCCCAGCAACTTCATCAACGCCATCAGAACACTACTGAGGCGCATCAGCGTAAGAGATTGGCTAGCCAACAGGGCCATTTGCTGGCCACATGGTGGGACCCGCCGAGTAAGCCCAATGTAACTTCACTTTTCACAAATGTCTAGGGGGGGTGCTCAGCTCGCTGCTCCCAGCAAATGATTCCTTCTGTGCCTTACAAAAGATAAAACAAGTCTAAAAGTGCAACATGCCTAAGTGTCAGCCTTGAAAATTAGAGGAAGAAATGGCTAAACTTCTTCAGTCACACACAGACGTTCAGTGCATTCGCTCAGTACAAAGAGTTACCTATTCTTTCTTTGATTAATGTTTGAGTTATGGCTGGTTTATTGCTCCCAGTAGACTGTTCTTTGCCGCAGGAGTGCGTACCTCACTCACTGAAGAGCACCTCGTGTTTCCACCAGACAATGTCTTTCTGTTGTAGGTCAGACACGTGTACTCAGCAAGAGGATCTTGAACAATTTTATATAGATATATATATGTATGTGGCACACCACAAATATTAAATGGAGGTTTTACACAAATGTTGTAAGATGTGTGGCTCTCTGGTTGTAACATATCTTGAAAGAATTACACAATAATTTGCTTGTACAATTTATGACTGCTGCAGGACCCGTCACAGACTCAGATGTATCCGTCTCCGCTCTCTGATCAAGTTCTGTTCTGTTTATTTGTATAGCGTGCATGTCACCCGGGAGGGGATCTTGGCATCAATGAAGGGGGAGCTGTTGTAATAGAGCCTATTGGAATAGCCTGTCTTTCAGTTTGTTGTGGTATTCTGTGACAACCCTGACTTACGATCTGCAGATGTGGGGGTCGTGGGCAGGGATGAGGATACTGCGCCATAGTGCAAGGGTGTCTGCGTTGTCTTAAGCATGGGTTTTGTACTAGAAGTGTTTGCTTCCACTACAAGATCAATGTTTTAAGGCTTTTCTCTCTTTGTGTGTGGACTGTACAGCACACACGCAAAGTGGGAAAAACAAGGTGAAAGGAAAACATTCCTCCTCATGCCTGCCTCAAGAAGAATTTTGGTGCAAATCTGTGAGTACACTTCCTTGTAGAAGGAATTTGCGTCAAAACTGATGGGTGGTTGTATGGGAACACCCATAGACCAACGATGGAACACTCTCCTGGTGCAAATGAATGCAAGAAGGCGCACTAGGTAACTTTGCTTTATTTTCAGTTTCTAACCAACATAAATCACGATTTGCGTTGGATACTAAATCCCACCTGAACACTTGGCATAAGGTTTCCATCAGAAGTCTAACACAAACCCTAATGCATACCCGACACAGAGTTTGTAAATCTGACCATGTTCGGGTCCCCGGGCTAAGTTCAGTTTAGAATCAGCTGGGATTTTAGACCGAAGGGCAGATTCATTAACTCTTCATTCATCTCAGCGCAGCAACCAAATTTGCTATGCTGCATTACTTGAAAGGGACAGAGCAGACCAGCACCATATATACTAAGAAATGGCGCTGTTTTTCTCTCTCACTCCGCTGGCACACATTTGTCTGCCTTCCACCACAGTGCAACGTTTCATGCGGTCTATCAATTTGTACTGACAGGAGTATATAAACTATCGTTTAATACTTGTTCTACTTTGTGTTTGTGGGTAACAGGGCAAAACACATATGTAAACTTGTAAAAATATGGAAGGTTTTGAAACTTGCTCCAACTGATACACCTGCCTCCAGGCTGCATAGTTTTTTGGCATAAACCCCCGTCTACGAATGTTAGTGAGTACGGATTTGCATAAAATCCCATGAGGGGTTGCATGGGAATGCTCCCTTTGTTTCTCGCTTATGAATTTACCTTGAAAAAAGAAAAGACAACAGGCGTTTGGCAAAACAGGAACGGTTGGTTTAATTAAACGATTCAGACGTATTATAGTTACAGAAGCAGGTCTGAGGACTGTCTCAAAGTACAATCTATCTCAGCAAGGTTTTATATATTTCTTTGGGCATCATTAAATGCTTTAGTCGATCCTTTTTTGGTAAATAATGAGGGCCCTGTCTTTGGAGTCATAAATAAGGCCCCTGATTACAAATGCAGGTTGGCCTGAACGTGCGTGCACACAATGGGGGCCAGTGCCGAGCGTGTCTAGATGTCCGGTATGAAGTGTGCATGATCACTGCATGCATAGTATGTGCTTTGTTCTGATTAGCTATGTGTTCCTAACTTCATGTGGCATCTGACTTTATGGTGTGTTTGGGAATGTGCACATCCCTTCGGCCATGTATGCTTTATTGGGACCAATCTCCCTGGACCATTGTGGTATCGCTGCACCTATCTGTGGGATAGATCTGAGTTTCCTCTTCATGCTTTTATCTGCCAGCTACTTGCCACCTCACCTGTGACTTGTTAATCAGTAACCATAGGCCTAGGTCTCAGAGCCTGCCTGGCCACATATTTACGAGTCGGGGATGACAAAGAGTTCTTGAGGGGTGAATTCGATAAAAGAGATGCTATTTTGTTCTTACATATGAATGTACCATTATTAACATTGACAATATTCACATTCCCTCCTCTAGTTGACATTTCAACTACACTATCCAACCCATACTTCATGACAGTCAGATTGTTGGGGATTTGTTGTTCTTCAGTTTTGAACACTGCTCACTACTACTTTCCTAGTTACTTGCATGCTACTCTATTTGAGGACTGTGTTTTTACAGCAGGACACGGACAAATTGCATGTAACCACGCAAAAACAATAGCAATAAGAAAAGGCACAGCAATAATGTGCACAGTCCGGACAGCCGCCAGGAGAACCAGTTTGTGAACCATCCCTGCTCAGGGGCACATCCCTCCTCGTGCATGTCTCTTTCGAAGTGGTGCAGTGCTTAGATTGCAAGAGTCAGAGTCCCATTGTCCATATCATTTCCTGGGATAAACGTGCAGCAGGACACACTGATCTTGGCACACACCCTCCCTTCATTGGAGTCATTTAGTCCAATACAAATCGATGTTGCATTACCATGAGGCGGATGGCTCTCAGTTCTTCCTTGATTGAATTAAGGTCAAGCATTTCCCAACTGGTTATCTGCAGCCAGTGAGCAATCACTTTCATCTGTAAGGTGCAGAAGGTTTATGGGTCCTCCTACTGATACTTGTGCAAAAGAGAACAGTCTCAATTCTTCTGGACTGTCCCTGTACTGAGCCCCGCCAAAATAATCAGCAGTTCTTTTTTAACGAGCCTGGTGAAACAGAATCGTCTTCTTCCTTAGTAGGTGTTGATACAATCTGACAGTTCTTCCCTGGGAATGACCAGGGTCGGGTGTGTATGATGATGAGGGATCAGAGGCAAGCTGAGTGTAGGCAAACTCACTGCATTGCCAGAAGTTATCCATCAGCGTGGAGGTGCTCCATTGCATATTCGGAATGTGCACATTTGCGCCACAGTTTTTAATTTGTGCCCAGTGGAATTGTTTCTTTACATCTAAAACACATGGTGTGTACATTTCTGTATGATTAGGTGTTGCCCCTTCCTTTCTAGCCATGTATATCCACCCACCTCGCTATCCCAAATTTCTTGACATGGTGTATCTAAGCTGTTAATCCCTCCCCTATGAGACTCATTAATCTTCGTATCAACAAGATGGATGGCCCTACGCTGTAACTCTATGTCTGGGATCCATTTGTTATTAAAGAAGACTGCCCCAGACACACTAAGGGCCACCCTGGTACCACAGATAGAAGCAGGAGCAGACATGTTCATGCATCTGGTTCAGTGGCTTTGCTACCTCCAAGAATCTCTTCTCTGGGAAGTCTTGGGGGCAAACAGTATCATCCCCTGTGGTGTCCCTCATGTGCATCCCATCTAGCTCAGTTTCAATGTCGCTGAACTCGGTCAAAATAAAAAGTACAGTGTTATTGGATTGGTCTCGTATCGGGTCAGATTTACTACTGCTCTGCGAGGTTCAACCTTGTTGGGATGTATTTTGGCCCTAATCCTACGTAGGTATAGTAGAAGGCATTTTGCTTTTTGGGGGGCTACCTCTTGGGATAGGTAAATCCTATCTGTGTCTACTGCATGGAGTATCAGCAAACAGACGTAACATAACCTGGCTTATGTCTTGGAGACCACAACGGCCATGTGCTGATAACATGTGTTGTGTAAGAAGGCACTGTGTGGTGCATGTGGGATGCTAGTGTTGGGTTCAGTATAATTGTAAGTGATATGGGAGAGGTCCCTACGCAAGCGCTGTAAATGTTCCTGGGTAGACTCCATCTGACTAGGCAGGTCTTTGGTGATGAACTGATGCAGCAACACCCATAGTAAACAGAGGGTACATAGAAGTGCAACAATACATAAATTATTTAACATTGCAGGTCGTGGGATGAATCAAGGGGAGGTGTCTGTTGTCCTCTGGTAACAGGGAATTTCTTTCATTCAAAAAGTCCACGGTATAGATCGTAGTTCCCAATTCGCACACAGTAGATCATGTTGGGGTGCTGATGTGGCCGCTGAAAGAGGTGGTGCACTTTGACATTTGATTGCCGACCCCTTGGATAAGAGCTATGCTCATTGGTTAATTAAAAAATCTGTGCATTATCGCAAGTACTGTTGTCAATTATTTACTTCGGGGTTCCTTAGCTCTTCTTTAAGGGGTGTGTTTATCATACTTCATTCACGCAATTTTAGTGAAGGAATGAACAACTTATAAAGCGCAAACAAATGCCTGAGGGCGTCAAGGCGCTAAAGCAGTTACTCTGCCAGGAGGGCAGGAGCATCATCTCTCTACAAGAAACAGTTACAAGGCAGAAAGCCAGGTATTCAAGGCCTTACGGAAAGGAAGGTGTGACTCAAGACAAGAGATGGATTTGGGGAGAGTATTCCAGAGCTTGGAGACCGCCACAGCAAAGGCTATTCCTCCCCATCTTACTCTCCTAAACCTAGGAATAGCCAGCCGATTTTTATGGGCAGAGCGCAGCTGTCTAATGGGAGCATAGCGTTGGAAGAGCTGTTTAATTCCCTCCGGACTGAAGTGCCTTGTGAAAAATGCATAGGGCCTTAAACAAGATTTGTTTCTCAGCTGAGAGCCAATGCAGTTTCCGAATAGCAGCAGAGATCGAGTGAAATTTTGGAAAGTCCAAAACCAGTCTTGCTTCAGCATTCTGGACAAGCTGCAATTTATCAATGGATGCCTTGTTGATGTCCAGCTAGGGTGCGTTACAGTAATCCATCGTGGACAAAATTAGGGCCACAGCTGCTTGTTTGTGCGCGGAGAGCGAGAGAAATTGAAATATCTTCCTGAGTGTCCTTAATACCGGAAACAGGATGAGACTGTCTTATTGACCTGAAGATTAAAGGACAGCTTGTTATAAACTTGGACACCAAGATTCTTTGCCGAATCAATGGGACAGGGACATTGTCCGAGAATTACTGGCTACCATGAGTGGGTCCAGATAGATTGTTGGCTGCCAAAGGCCAGAACCTCGGTTTTGTCCCCATTCAGTCGAAGGTAGTTATTTACTATCCATGATGCCACAGCCTGCATGCAGCTGTTGAAGTTGGCGGCGGAGGCCTCTATATCCTTTGCGATAGACATGATTATTTGTGTATCATCAGCATAGGATAATGCATGCAGCCCAAAGGATCTAATCAGTTGTCAATGGGGAAACATATATTGAACAGGGTGGGGCTCAGGGAGGAGCCCTGTGGAACTCCACAGAAGGTAGATGTGGGGTCAGAGTAGAATTGGTTCACCTTTACTGTCTGTGACCTAGCCATCAGGAAGGAAGGCAGACAGAAGCTTCAAGGAAGAGTCTGTCACCCCAATTTGCTGAAGGCGGCCAATCAGCCTTCTCAGAGAGACGGTGTCAAAGGCCGCGGATATGTCCAAAAGAATCAGCCCTGCAGTCTGCCCAGCATCAGCCATGGAACGGACGCTGTTAACTGCAGATATTAGTGCAGACTCAGTCCCGTGGCAACTCCTAAATCCATACTGAGAGGAGGCACGCCGATGCTGGTATTCCAAATAAGTCATCAGCTAGGTATTTAGGTGTTTCTCCAAGATCTTGGCGGGAACAAGTAGTAAGGAAATGGGCTGATTGTTTTTAAATTCAGATGGATCGAGGTTGTTGTATTTTAAGCAGAGGCTTAGCCAGTGCTGTTTTCCAACTTTGAGATTAGGATCCAGAGGCAATGGCCAGATTTAAAGTGGATGTAAGGTGGAGAATAATGGTGCCCCTTCCCAACTTTATCAGATTCGGGGAGCAAGGTTCCAGTAGGAGCCTGATTTGATCCCTCGTAGAAGCTGGTTGGTTTGTTCATATGATAGAGAGAGAGGCAAGCAGGCAAGCAGACATTCCTCTTCTCTGGGGAGGACATGGGGCTGTGGAATTAATCTTTTGGGCAGAGATCGAGAGTTCAGAATTAAGACTGTCCAAAGAAGAGTAAATCTGAAGAATTTCAGAGTGAAAATATTTAGCCATGCCGTCACAGAAATCCTGCGAACTCTCATTATATGATGGAACAGGTGATATGGAGAATACATTGATCCGTTTAAATAGATCACTGGGGGGCTTGAGTGATGCCATCTTCTGATTGCACGATGATGATTTCTCGGATTTAATGGCTGATTTATATTCTGCCAACTTAGCCTTCCGATTTGTTCTTTGGCGGCGCCAGGCGTGTCTGAGTGTTCTAAGCTTCCCTGAGTACCAAGGAGCCATGGGCTTTTTTCTACCTACATAGAGCTCTTTAAGGGGAGCAAGAAAATCAATGCCAGGCGTGAGCCAGTTTGAGTACTCTGCGGCTGCCAGATTAGAGAAATTATGTTCAGTCCAATGTTGGTTATTAGAGGCCCAAAGAAGCAATTCCTTGCTTATGCGCTTATAATTTCTTTTAAGCACCTTATTAGTCCCCTTAGGGGCGGCTTAAAGTATTTCTGGGAACGAAAGGGAATAAAGAACAGCGTGATGGTCAGACCAAGAAAGGGGTAGAGGTTTGTCCACCTTAAGACAATGATCATTAGAGAAAATGCCATCAAGAATGTGTCCTGCATCATGGGTGGCTGTCTTTACTAAATGACCATGGGTGGCTGTCTTTACTAAATCGGCAAGACCGCAGCAAAGCAACATTCCTTTAAAAGTTTGCAAGACTTTACAGGAAGCACGGGCAAGATGAAAATTAAAATCTCTCAAAAGGGTGATGTTTTGTTTCCCCAGGTATGGTTCTGTAAGGTTAGCAAACTCCATCATAAGAGGGCCTAGGTCTCGGTAAGTTAGGACTCCAGCAAAAGTTTACTTTTAGCGGGAAGAATAATGCTTCACAAGCGCCTTTAGATAGTGGCTCGATAAAGCAAGTATAGGAAACCATATGGATGTTGGCTAACTCACCCCCACCTTTTCTTATTCTATCAAGTCAGGAGAGGGTGTATCCCCTGCGGATTAGCATCAACCAGGTCAGGACCCGAAGAGTCCTTAGAGCAGGTTTCTGTGACAAACACCCAGTCTGGGCCCTGATGAGAGATAAAGTTGAAAAACTCAGTTTTGTTTTTAAATCAATGATCTAGCATGGACCAAAAACCCAGAGAGTGTGTTTTCACTGGAGCCGATTTGGGATACCCAGAGCTGTAGTCAAGCCCGGTTTAAAGGGAGTGATGTTGTCAGTCGAGAGTAGTTCCAGGCTCAGGGGGAAACAAATAGGCAGTATGTCCCTGTCCCCGTAAGTTAAGAAGATGATTTTCAGAGTATGTGAGTTTATTTAGCTTTTCCCTGGTGCCAGAACCAGGGGTCCTGGTGCACGGCGCAAGTCCAGTAGCAGATGGGCGCAGACAGCTTGCCTTTGGTGCATCAGCGGCGCGCCTGCTGCATGCATCCTCCCAAACATGCCAAATTTATGGGCATTGCTTGATGCACTAGGCTGCTAACTCAGCTAGAAGTTCTGCTTTCCCAAATTGAAGAGGTTCCACTTCCCTCCGCTCATTCGGCACGGAATGCCCCAGCAGACAGGGGAAGCGTGTCAAGCGTGTTGCATGCAAGATGGAAGTAAGGTTAGCATGCAATAAGATAGAAATACAAACGGCAATTCTACAATAAATCGACGCGAGAATAAAAAAGTGATGCTCCGGACGGTGACACCAGTATGGTATATCTATTTTTGACGGTCTATGTTAAAGAGTGGGTAGCGCATCAGTTTGGTATGAGTTTTTAGGCCTCCCCCCTCTCGGTACCTAATTGGGTGTCGGACTGGTGAAGGATTTTTACAGGGAGATCTTGTGAACATTAGGATAGTATCAATTTTAGCTAGGGTTCTTTGGGTGTCGCCAGCCCTTCTCTCCTAGTGTGTGCATGGGGGGCGCTATTCGTTCGGGCGGTGTCTATTCACTTACAGCTGCACAGGACAATGTGTAATGAGGGGGCGTGTTGCTATTTGAGTGCTGCTGGTGGTTGCAATGTGCCCTGAGGTGAAGTGTGTAAACCTGTAGACCCTGGCATGTGGCGCCCAACGTGACCCTCGTGGTAGCAGGTGTCTTGGCTACGCCCTGTTTCTAGGGACTTCTTTTGGGTTTCTTTTTGTGGGTCTTTTGGGCACCTGACTAGAGCTCACGTGATCTGCTGTCTCCTTTTTTCACACTTGTTACTGCTGCTTTTTAGGTCTCGCCTGGCGAACGCAGCGCGAAGGCGCTGTCGCCAGCGAGATCTATTGTTGCTGACTTGCCTCGGAAGTGGGACAGGAGATGGGCACGCGCAGGGCGATTGGCGATTGGAGCCTGTGAACGCGCCCGTGAACATGCGCGATGTGCACATCTCCTGTCCCCCTTCCGTCCTCACCAGCCTCATGTATTTTTATTTTTTTAAATGCGCACGCACGCTTTAAATGTACAACATGCAATTTCTTTTTTTTAAAATGCACATGCGTGCTCCAAGAGCGGTGCGCTTTAAACGTACAGCATGCCCCACTTACCAGCTCTTGTGGGGACTCCGACTAGTCTCGTGTCTTCAGCGTCTCACTGCAGCACCACGCGGGGCTCCGTCTTGCTCACAGGAGCCCCGCCTGAAATCCTGCTTTGGCCGCACCATGCGGCATTCACGAAGGCGGGGTGGGCTCTCTGCTTTTCTTTTTTTGCCTTGGCCGCTTTGGCGGCCCCCTCCCTGGGCCGCACGATGCAGCACTCATTAAAGTACGGCGGCTTTTGAAATCCACATGCGCCGCCGCCACTGGGCACGAGCCGCAGTGGCAGACCACGCGAAAGTTCCAGTTACAGCGCGGGCAGCCCTCGCCCTCCCAGGTCTCCTCCTCGGCCCGGATGTGGAGCTGCTTTCTGGCGGAAGAGGCTCGAGTAACTCGTTTTATTTACTTTTTTTTTTTACTTTTGGGTTCCGCACTTGTATTAGTGCATTTTGAATTAAACAACCAAAACGAGAAAGATGCAAAATGCAATAAAAAAGCATGTGAGGGTGAACGAACAACTAGCACCTGACATGGGGCAACTATTACATGTCCTCACGAGATCCCTTTCATCCTGTTCTGTTCACTCAGCTCGATTTCTGCAGTAAACAGTTCTCTACCATTGAAACAATGTGTCTGCCGGGGGTTCCTTGTGCTGGTAAAGCGGCTAGGGTCCCCCCCTTCCAACAGGCATATCACTCCCCTTGTCTGCAGCGCATTTCCATGCGCAGAGCCTGACTGACATCACAGCACCTTTTGTTGCTGAAAGCCTTAGCTGGTGGACAGACAGTGTGAGCAGTCATGTGAAGTCGGGAGAGTCCGTTTCAGGAGAAAGGGGAATCTGTAAGTGATCCTCTGTGCTTCTTGCTACCTCTTAGCTTTCATCTCCTCGTGCAAAACTGACTTGTGAAATATATATTTTTTCGGGGGTGTTGCGTTCTGCAAAGCCTTCCAGGAGAATGAGTCATGTGAGCAACATTAAAGACTCCCCTGGAGCGCCCCTCTGTGGTGCAGTCCAGGCTTCAGCTGGAGTGTGCCCGTAGCACCCTCGTCTAGCTATGAAAAGTTTTCGAAGGACTGTCAACTCCACCGTCCAGCGCTCTGCAGCCGGCAGGAACGCAATGAGGGAACGGAATCCGACCTGCCCAATACCCACCGTCCCAAGGGACAATTCAGGGGCTCCGCTTTGAGGTAGATTAAGCAGAGATTGAAGAGCATGGTAAAGCCGCCCCAGGACCGCCGAGAAGTATTTAAAAAACGCAGCACCCCAGGGTACTGTCCGGGGCAAAGGGTTGTTGACCCAGCCGGGCTGATGCACTGCTGAGGCGGGGGAGCAGCCATGGAGGTGAGGACCAAGCGGCCTGTCCAGAGCCCCAGGAGGTGACGGGCATGTCCAATGGCATTTCCAGGCTCTGGACCGATGTGATGGGGATGCTGGTGAGTTTTTGTGTGAGGGTTGGGGGATGGGAGAGTGCTGGGGAGCTTGGGGGACAAATTACAGAAGACCCAGCAGATCTGAATCATACCCGTTTGTACCCGAGAACTTTCATAACATTCGTAATGCATTAGTGATCCCAAGATGTATCCTTGCAGGTGTGAAGAGTTCATCCAGTCATATTTGTGGAGGTGGATACTGGGTAATGTAGTCCTGCTTATGCAACAAATAAAGTAAATCTATAAGTAACGGGAGGGCTCAAAAAGGACAGAGAGCCCTCCCTCAAACTTCTGACCTGATGCAAAATCGTACTATTCTTTATCGCTTTGTTGGCTTTTACTTCTGTAGCGCTTCATACCTTGTCATAGGTGTCTGTGTGATATACGGTGGCACAGTAGTTGCCACCCACAAAAATTGGTACTTATTTTCCGACCTTGGAAGGATGAATGGCTGCGCGAGCCTTGATCAGACTGGAACTCTATTACTAATTGACCGGGCTGCTCTCATGCTCACTTTAAACAGCTGAGCCGATTTTTTTTTTTTGTATTCACTTCGCCACATATAGCATTTTTCACAGTGATGTGTACATACGTCACAGAAGTTATTTCCGAGAGCATCCTGACCTGCGATTGCGGCACAGCAAGCGTGACAGGGAGCTCAAAACATACCTTCACATACCAAAACAAAAGCGTGCCACGCCAAAAGGCATGCATTCACTGAGCATTACAAAATGCCACAAACTGTGTTTTCAAATCAATGTCGTCCTATGAAATGGGACGGAAACATTCAGTGAGGCACTTTGAAGGCAATGATTCGTCATTGTTTTACCCTTTAACATGTTTTTGTACTTTTGTTTGGTTCCTCGAAATGTGTTTCGCGGGTTTGTTTTGTTTTGGACTGGTCTTAGTTGTCGTGCATGACTTTGTTGGCAGAGTCTGGGTTCCCCGCATAGCGAGGGAGAAAGTGTATGACCCAGAAATACTTTTCCTGCCAGACTTCTTAAGTGCTGCTAGTGTGCGCACCCCGGCTGTGCACCCAGCTATAGTGCAAACCCTTGCTGATTACGTTATACCTGCCGCCTGAAGGCACCTGGGAGATTACCTACATACATAGGATCCCTCTTTGCGGAGCGAAAATCTGATTCTTTTAAGGTGTCAAATACAGACTTTTCATTGTACCCGCACAGAGCTCTGAGCTTTTCCATTTGTTTGCATGAACAGTTAATGCAGTCGTGTCGTGTTTTTCTCTATTCTGGCACTTGCAGCCCTGATCTAAACACGCGGCCAACAGGACTATAAATCCCAGAATGCAAAGACAACAAGCATTTGCAATGCAATAGGTCTCGCATTTGCGAGAGTTTAACCTATTGGCATTGTAAATGACAATGCCTTTTATTTATGTTTTAAAAACCAACACATAAATAAAAGGCATTGCCATTTATAGTGCCAATAGCTCAAACTCTAACAACTGCGAGACCTATTGCATGGCAAATGCTTGTTTTTTGTTACTGCCGCCGCCCCCACCGTAGCTCCTGCTCCTTGCTTGTATTTTTTTATAAGGCTTTTTGCACTTTTTGGTCTCCACCTTCATTTGGGTTTTTTTGTAGGATATTTGCTTGGTTTGGGCTTCCTTTTACGGAGGATTGGGATTGTTTTTTAGGTATAACATGCGAATATTTTACATCATGCCCCCTCTCTGTCCTGGCTTTTCATTGGTTTATGTGTGAGTCACTTACTTTCCCTGCAGTTCTATTGGCTGCAGCATAAATCTCTTGCATTTGGCCAATTTTTTGGGGGGTAAAATTCTCCACCCTTACCCACGTTTAATGTTTCAGCACGGCGCCCGCTTTTAGTTTCACAATGGCAGCACCTGCATGTACTGCCACCCCTGGGCGAGAGGGTGTCTTGGTGCTCATGTAGCCTTGCTTCAGACAATATAGCCAGAACCAAGGCGAGATGTACTGTCTGAGACCCCGGTCTATAGTGGAGAGGGCTTGTTTTAATAGGCAAAATATATGGGCTGCATTTGAGGCGTACTCCGTGCTTTCCATCTGTTTGCCTACCAGCAGTAATGAGACCAATACTACAGCAACCAAGCTATGTGTGCAGCCGTCTCAAGGGGCACACTAAGGGAGAAACCACATCTGGCATGTTTCTCTAACGCTCTTGTTCTCTACGCACACATAGCAGATGCTGTGCAGTTGATGACAGCACTGGCAGAAATAATCCGCATAGATATATCATTAAAAAGAACAGTTTGTCATGTGTTCTTCGCTCTTATAGGTTGATTCTGTAACTGGCTGAAGCAAAGTAAAAGGTTCATACAGAACAAAACAAGCTGCCGTTTAAAGCGTCAATTGTTTGGCAATCTGCTTGGCCTCTCTTTTTACCGCCTTCTACATTCACACAGACAGTGCGAAACCTGGGCCATTTATAGCTGTGTTCGGCAATATTTCACACCAAGGTTTACAACCTCGCGTTACAACGTTTCTCCCAGAAAAGCCATGATTTCACTAAGGCTTGCGAGTCTCAATCTGCAAGTCAGGCAGCCATGCACATCTTCCGTGTTCATTAATATTACTGCTAACAAGGTCATAGCAGTGGTAGTAGCATTTTGTTTACAAGCACAAGTGTGCAGGAGAATAGTATTTAGCGCCATACAAGGGATAGAGAGTACGCTACAACACCAGTGGCGTCTCAGAGCAGGGGAAGCAGAACACTCCCCTTCATCTACAAAATGGGCACCATGACCTTAGTCAGGATTCACTGGAAATGCTAACAAATTCCTTCATGCAGCAATAGTTTATCCAGAGACCAGAAGGCTGCGCTTATCTTGATGCCACTGGCTGCAACCAGAGTTAATTAAATCCTGCGAGGTCGGGCATGCACAGCCAGCATATGTGCAGTTTAGCACCACATCCCCTCTGAAAAGCTGCATCTGAAACGACTACCCACCTGGCTTCAGTGCACTTGCAGCAGCCGAGTTTCCTCTGAATATTCCAGTACCATCCAGGGTGTGGACGGAAGCCAGCGGGGGACACCTGGGAATAGGCCTCCTGGCAAGTTCTGTGCAATACGTAGACAGACAGACACACACACACACACGGGCAGTGATCTTTCAACGTCCTGGCAGCTCTCCCAGTGGAACCGCACATTTTACACATTTCACTTGACTTATTTCCCTAAAGCCATCGTTGCATAGTAAATACATTTCCTACCATAAAATATGAAATGCAAGATTCTGAATTTCAAATAGACATTTTATGTTTAATAATGTACAACAGTTTCACAGTAAGAATACAAAGACTTTCACTAGTCAATTTATTACCAAGCAGACGATGGGATGGTTAACCAGGTCATGTGAACTTTTAATCGCGGCATCCTATCTGCATACACATCTGTGATGAAAATCCAGTAGCCGAGGTGTAGTTTAAGAAGGCTTACTTAGTCTTAGCTGTAGCTTGGTACGTTCATGTAGAGCAGCCCCACCAGGAGCAGCCTGCCTGCTGCTGAGTCCATATTCCAGCTGCCACACCTCACCTCACCTCACAGGACCCCAAACATTCCTTTCGTCATCACCTCTCCAACATTCCACGCAGCACATTCACACTGGCTGAGCAGCTAGCGAGAAAGGAACAGGAGAAAAGGATAAATACCTATACAAGATACTACATATCATCCCCCTTTATATAACACAAAAATAATGAAACTTCAAAATGGAATAAAGAAAAGACATGAAGAACCAAAGTACAAAAATGCAAGAAGGAATAAAGCATTCACAGAAGAACCAGAATAAAACATGGAGGAAAAAAAGAAGATAGGTCGATATATTTACAATGAAGAACCACAATATAGCAGTGAAAAAATATGAAGATGCATAGGTAAATATACATGAGAAAATGAAGATGCTTAGATAATATACAAGATAAAATATCACACATCCTCCCCCTTTATAAAAATATGGCAGAAGGAACAAAATATTATGTAGCAAACACAATTGCACCTGTGATCACCACCAACCACACCCACTGGCCAGACAAGCATGAGAGATGACACACCATAGCACGATATAAACTAACTGTTAGAACACACACACGTCCTAACGTAGAAGTAATGTGTGAAGTACACCCGACCAAACCTACCACGAACAAGGGAGATTAGAGTAACCTGTAGCAACAGGTCACACTCACACCCAACTAACATCTTTCAAGTAAGGACATGTAGCAAAAACTGTAACAATGAGTGACTCCCACCTATACAGCCACTCCTCATGTAAGTGCAGCAAACAAAACGTGTAGCACAAGGTGACTTACACACCGTCCAGTCATCCCTCAAGGTAGGATATGAAACGTAAACTATAGAAATGGGGCATGCAACCATTTAGACATCCCTCATGTAAGGGTTTGCAACATAAACGGTAGAAATTGGACTATAATCCATACAGACATCCCTCATGGAAGGATCTGCAATTTAAATTGTAGAAATGGGACTTTCACCCATTTCCATCCCTCATATAAAAGCATTTACCAACTAACATAGAAATGGGCGACTCCCACCCACTTAGTCATCCCTCACGTAAGGGCACAAAGGCTAAATTAAGGAAATGGGTAATCCCCACCCATCGAGCATTCCCACGTGTAAAGGATACGTGATGCACAATGTAGAAATGTTGTATAGCTACAATTTCCAGTTGCACTACAAGTGGTGACTCTCTAAACCTTACATGCCAAAATAAATTTTCCAGACCAGAAATAAATTTCACTACAACAGCTCAGCATCTGTAAATGAAACTTGTGCACACTAGGAAATACCAAATTCTAATAAAATGGGAATTAGGTTGCAAATGTAAACACCCTGAACACCTAATCACACCAAAGTTAATTAGGAACGGGGCAAACCTGTCTCCAAAAGTCACTGGTGAGACATCTCACACACACTGCATGCATGTATTCAACAAAACACAATAGCACAAAACCCACATTAGCCCAGCATGAAACTAAGATATGCAGCAGTAATGAATGGCATAGCAAGGCACATAAAACTACGAGTCCACATCAACAAAACACTACGCTGGTGAGCAACTTCTCACCCGTCTACTGCCACACTGGCCAAAATCTTGTCTTGTAAACACCTCAAAAGAACGTTCAGAGAACCTTCTCCATCCCAGGCTGGACACAGAATTGGCAACTTGACATTACTCCCTTTTGAAACTGGAGTAGAAGGCGACACCTACTGCCATGGCATTGTCTTGATGACCGCATGCAGACTAATCATTCAGATGAATACACTGATTTCCACATGACTGCCAAAAGATGTGAAAGGGGCAACATTACCTCAGTTGATTACCCCTACAGATGGATGGCGTGCTAACGACTGCTCGCTCCAAACAGGCAAATGTGTGACATCCACGGCGTAGTCCTGATGACTATATCTGACTATATCAGTCCCGCTGTGCAGCACTTGGAGAGGACGAGGAGCACTGGAAACAGTGATGGCAAGCAAAGATAGCGGCACGCACAGAGGAAGAGCGCTGGGAGCCTCCAGGCTCGTGCGTTCATCAAACGTTGCAGTGCAGCACGAGTTCCCACCATCTTGCGCCCCCCATGGAAACAGTGAGGGGATGCGGACCGAGGCTCTTCTGTAACTAACGGCATCATGTGGCTATACTGAATGAGGTAAGCCTTGTGCAAACCTTGTACTGCCATAACTGTGTCTCTTAACGATCACAGACTATAAATGAAGCAGTGTACTCACACAGTAACAACCGCCCAAATAGTTAAATCCTCGCGCACCAGTGCTGAATAGCTGCTGTTGTGACAAACTTGTTGAACACACGACCGGGAGTTATAAATAACTTGGTATCATGTTATAGTAACGTAAACTCAACATAATCAGTGATCACACTAATGTTTATACCGCTGGCAGTTATATGGACACAGAATACTTGATGCTGCTCGACCTCATAACAGTGACTTCTCCTTAATTCAAAGTTCTACCTGCATCTTACACAAAATAGTAGACCGGCAACATTGCCACTCTATGTCAAATAAACTCTGTCAGTATTGTCCATGTCAATGCTGACAGCTCCTTGAATAGATCGGATCCACTTGTTAAAATTGTTACAGTAGCATAAAAGTCAAAACCTGTAAGTAAATGAAGCACGTCTTGGCTGGGGCTGTCTGATGAAAAGGACACTGATGGGGCTGCCAGGCGTGCTTAAGTTTGTTGCAGGCTCCTTAATTTTCCTTGCATAGTGTCTTCTGAGTAGTTCCATGAATAGTTACTTCACACTGCTTTCTACACCTAGTTTGTGCTCCAAATCGTCGCCAAAAATGTAATGATGAAAATCCAGTAGCCGAGGTGTAGTTTAAGAAGGCTTATTTAGACTTAGCTGTAGCTTGGTAAATTCATGTAGAGCAGCCCCACCAGGTGAAGCCTGCCTGCTGCTCAATCCATCCTCCATCTGTCCCACCTCACCACAGTCATCCAAACATCCCACTCATCATCACCACTCCAACGTTCCACCCAGCACATTCACACTGGCTGAGCAGCTAGGGAGAAAGGAACAGGAGAGATGGATAAATATTTATACAAGATACTACAACATCACTGTGCTCTTTGTTTTGCATTAGACAGTTCTCAAAATAAGACCAGTGTCGCAACAGGCTGCACATACTTCAACCTTTTGCATTCACACACTTTCGCTTTAAATCCCCATCCAGAATGCTAATGTTACACTGCCTTTACTTCCACAGACTTCGTTCTTCCAATGAGATCAATCCAAATATATCTAACTTTCAGTTGGCTTTATTTTGTTTCGTCTGGGTTACGACAATATCTCTGCGCTGCCCTGTATGCTGCTCTTCTCGCTGCCCTGTATGCTACCCTGTATGATACTGTGAAAATCCCATCTGTGTTTCTCCTTCGCTACCTCGCTGCCATTTGCCAGCATCAGACGAATCCTATCTGGCGAGCAGCACCATCAGTACACAGCAAGGTACCACATTTATTTCTGGTTCGGAAATCGGAAGATGTAAGCCGGCTCCCAATTGGATGCTTGAGGCAGTTTACCTACGCCACAGAATCAGGTTTAATTGGGCAACCCAATTTCCCACCTAATTATTTCTATCACTACACGTGCACAGCTGTGATATTTGATACGTGTGACTAATAATAATAAATGCTGATGTGATTTAAACAGGAGAGTGTGGTTATTCCAGTATAATACGTTGGGCCTGCAATCTTTATAAAAGCTGGTCTCTAAATGTCCTTATTACAGACTAATAGTGCAATCACCAGTCACCTGTGATAAGAAAACGACGCAGCTGGTCAACTATAATCAGTAATTACAGTTGAATTCTGACATCACAGTGCCAGAGGCAGGTCACAGAGCAGAATTACAATGGATATTTAAACAGGGTAAAGAGAACTCCCTCCTCAGCACTCCTAAAATCAGTTTTATTATTTTTCTGAGATTAACAAAAAAGGCTTCAAATATGGCAATGTGTTTATTTTATGCGCTGCTGCAGTTGATTACACGAAAGAAGGAATCTCTTAGAATGTTACCACACGTTATTAACAAGAGTTGATTTTTAAAAGTGACATCTCCTCAAATTACTATTTGTATCAAAGTATGTTTAATTTCTCATTATGTCTATTCAACAGACTTGCAACTATAGTTGTTTATGAAAAGGAGAAAGAAGGCATGGGTTTAAGCTTATTGGGGAAAGGGTAATAAATATTGTGCTCACGTATGATAAGGAATAAAAGACTGCCTGGTGAAAGGTAATTACAAGCACCTAGGACTTCAGTGACACTAGACAGAAACTTGGCCTTCAGCTCGTTCGTCTAGGTGGTCTCGGAATTCAGGGAGGCTTGTAATGTCCTTATAATGTGCATCATTGGGCCCTTTATCCCTTTGATTAAAAAATGTAATGCTGACCATCACCAGAAAGGTACACTTGAGAGCCGACAGAGGATACCTAAACACCCACAGAATAACTAAACTGTACGTCTGGGTCTCATGAAACAATACAATGTAACATGTCTACATCTCGTATTTTGTTTCGTTGATCACTTTTCACAAAGCAGTATCTTTGTACAATGCATCAATCAACTACTGCTGGTTTGTATTCTGCACTATCACTGCATTTCTTGCTATATATACATTCAGCCCCAGTACATCAGGTCAAGATATCTAGCCATCCACGTACCGTATAAAATTAAATAACCCACCCAAACTTCAGCCCCAGCGCAACTAGATCTATGCTGCTAGGACCCAAACACGTGGAAAATAAACAATTCCACCTCAAATAAAAAAAAAGTAAAGTCAATAGTTACTCATCAGTCCTGTTTAGTTCTCCGTTTCAGCAGGCGCCCACTATCTATAGCCCCATAAAATCCATTCAAAGTTGGACATGCTTAGGAAATGCACATATACATGTGAGACCTTGTTCCCAGGGTCCCGGAGAGGTCAGAGGCTACTGGACTACAAATGTAACAACCATAGACAAATCATTGGTGCCCTGGGCCCAAAATACTATTGAACCTTGAATGTATTACCTGGTACATTTTTACAACACTGGATTCTCCACCAGGAGACGTCCCAAGCTGAAGGGGCGGGCCCAGGATGAGGACTTTGCTCTTGTCCGAGTTGAATTTGAGGCAACTGTCTCTCGTTCAGGTGGCAACGCCTTCATACCATTGTGGAAGTTGTTTCTGGCGTCTGTGGGTTCGTTGGTGAGGGAAAGGATCAGCTGGGTGTCCTCGGCGTAGAAGACGGTGGTCAGTCCATGGTTCCTGACAATGGCTGCGAGTGGGGCCATGTAAATGTTGAAGAGGGTGAGGCTCAGGGAAGAGCCCTGGAGCACTCCGCAGCTGATCTCTGTGGGTTCTGAGAGGAACGGCGGTAGTTTGACCCGCTGTGTTCGACTGGTGAGAAAGGAGTAGATCCAGTCCACTGCCTTGTCGCGGAAGCGGGCGTTGTGGAGTTTCATGATTAGGGTGCGGTGGGGAATGGTGTTGAAAGCAGCTCAGAGGCCCAGAAGGATGAGGGATGCTATTTTGCCCTGATCGAGGGGGGAGCGACTGCCATCGGTGGCTGCGGGGAAGGAGGTCTCGGAGCGGTGGTTGATTCAGAAGCAGGACTGGGAGTTTCCAGGACGTGCTTGGCTTCGATGTACTCTCAGAGTTGGGCGCGGACGACCTTCTCGATGACCTTAGCTGGGAAGGGGAGCAGAGAGATGGGTCTGAAATTCTTGATGTCTGTTGGGTCAGCGGGTAGCTTCTTCAGCAGGGAGTTGATCTCTGCATGTTTCCAGTCATCGGGGAAGGTGGCGGCCTTGAGGGAGCAGTTGATGGTGCAGCTGATGGTGCGGCGTAGCTCAGGGGCGATAGAGGTGGCGGCTCTATGGAAGATGTGGTGCTGGCAGGGGTCTGAGGGGGCACTGGAGTGGATGCTCTTCATGGTCTTGCGAGTGTCATCCGTGGTGAGCGGGGTCCAGTTGAGCAGGATATGTTGGGTGCCATGGTGGCAGGCATGGTGGGAGCATCTTGGGCGTAGAAGCGGTCGAAGATCTGCCTGATCTTGTGGTGGAAATAGGTGCAGAGTTTGTTGCAGAGGTCTTGGGAGGGTAGGGCATCTGTGGTCTCGCTGATGGGTTTGGCAAACTCCTTGACGATGGCAAAGATTTCTTTGTTGTTGTGTGCGTTGGAGTTGATTCGGTCTTTGAGAGGCGTTTTCTTGGTTTTGAGGAGCACGTAATGTGCGGTGACAGCGCCTTTGAAGGCTTTGTGGGCTTCCAGGGTTTTGTTATTCCTCCAGCTCTTCTTGAGCCGTGTACAGGTGCATCTGGACTCCTGAAGGATGGGAGTGAACCAGCTGGCTTTCTTGGAGTGTGGCTTGCCGGGGGCTTTCTGGAGAGGTGCCAGAATTTTGCAACAGCTAGAGATCCATTGGTGGAGGTTACGTGCTGAGGGGTTGTGCTAAAGGAGGCAATGAGATATTCTTCGGTGACCTTGTTCCAGCTTTCGTGGGGGGGTGGTGGGTGGGGTGGGGTACGGTGGGTTTGTTGAAAGCGAAATGGACGCAGTGGTGATCGGTCCAGAGGAGTTCGAGGTATGGCTGGAGGGGATGTTTTCGCTGGAGGAGCAGATGGAGTCGAGCGTGTGTGCTGCTGAATGGGAAGGAGAGCTGACTAGCTGATAGAGTCCTACGCAGGCAAGGTTCTCCAGAAGGGATGTAGTCTTCAGGTCGGTGGGGTTGTCCAGGTGGAAATTGAAGTTGCCTAGTAGACCGTAGTTGGTGGATGTGACAGCCTGGGGTGCGTTGAGGTTGCTGATGGCATCGGTGAAGGGCGGGGCCCGGAAGTCTGTAGATGAGAGTGCCTCGGAGGGTGGCATTGGGGTTTGTCTGGACCTGGAAGTGGGGGTTTTCCACTCTGGCCACTGGTTCGTCTGAGTGTGTGGTCAAGTGGAGGGTGTTTTACTGGACGATGGCGATGCCCCCTCCTGGTTTGTTGGTTCGGTCCTTGTGGCTTATCTTGTATCTGTCAGGAATGGTGTGGCGAAATACAAGGCTGAGCTGGGGTCCATTCAGGTTTCCATGTGGAAGGCGATGTCGGGAGAGATGGAGTCGAGGAGGTCCCAGATTTCTGCAGCGTGTTTGTGGAGTAGGTGATTGTTGAGGAGGATGTAGCTGAGACGGTCAGGTACGTTGTGGGGCGATCCAGCGGTGGGAGGAGCTGGAGCGCAGAGGTAGGTGAGGGTGCGGCAGCAGTAGCGTCAAAAGAAGGGGCTCCAGGGCAGCAGCCGGTGTTGTGTTTGGGGTTGACAGAGCGGAGGGTGCTGCCGTAGTAACAGTATCAGGTCCGAGGACTACGATTTGTGGTGCTGGGCACAGTCCAGGCACAGATGGGCTTACCTTTGGCGCGCCAGTGGCGCGGCCACACAGTGGCTGCCATTAAATAGTGTGCATGGGGGCTGGAAAGCCAGAAATGTGGAGAGAGGTAAAGTGGCACTGGAAGGGGGCGGGCGTGAGGGATTGCAGGGGCAAAAGAGGCAAAAAAATGTGCAAAAGAACAGGAAAAAAGTGCAAGCAATCATTTGCAATGCAATAGGTCTCGCATTATAAAAGTGTGAGCAGTTGGCATTGCAAATAATAATGCAACACTAGCTATTGGCATTGTAAATGATAATGGCATTTATTTATGTGTTTGTTTTATAAAATAGATAAAAAAAAGGCATTGTCATGAACAATGCCAATAGCTTAAACTTTTGCAAAAGCGAGACCTATTGCATTGCAAATGCTTGTTTCAATACTGCAGGCTTTTTAAAAGTTTTAGTCACTACTGAAAATGAAATCCATTTTATCAGCATTGCCAGTGCTCCTTTATGTTTAATGACATAAAAGAAACACAATGTTCTAAGCAGATTGCAAAATAGCATCTCCAGCCCCGATCACAATGTCTCACTTCATGCTGGACAGTGGGCATCCTGTTTTCATGCAGCGCCAAGACAGGGTGAACTAATGCACAGACTGAGGTCTGTCAGCCTCCGAGGCTCAAAGCATTCCTAACAACAGTCTGCTGTTTCAAGGTATTGCCATGTGTACAGCACACACTCTGCAACAGCAAGTGGTTTCAAAGTTGGGGTGACTTCCCAAACTTTCCCGAGGAGTTCATCGTGTTTGGTGACAGCGTATTTATGCTGACTTAAAACAATTAACGAAAAGGGAGGAGGGAGATGCGAGCAGAGCATCAAAGGGCTGGGCGAGAAGGGAGGGGTGAATGCGAGGAGCAAGTGACGAAAAGGGAGGGGGGAGATGCAAGCAGAGCATCAAAGGGCTGGGCGAGAAGGGAGGGGTGAATGCGATGGGCGAGAAGGGAGGGGGGAATGCGGGGAGCTGCTGTGTGCACGTGAACGCATCGTACACTCAAGCTTGTAGCCAGCAAAACCATGTGGGCAGCACTTTGAAAATACCCTTTACTAAAAGTCGAGCAACAGCGCAAGCGCTGTTCTAGGATCGACCTAAAAAGGGTGAAAGGACAGAAAAGAATCACAGAAAGGCAGAAAAGAGAGAAATCGGGCAGCCCAGCAGCAAAGCAGATATGCTCTACCACTAGACCATCAGGGATGAGGCTGGTGGAGAAGGACCTTGAACCACTGACCAGAGGGTCAGATGGTAGGCAGCAGGTAGCTCGGGGGCAGCACCTACCAGGCAAACTTGTGGAAGGAAGTGAGCAGTCCACTGACAAGAAATATTGGTCCTTGATAAAAACCAAATGCATTTCAGCAGCGAAGTATGGAGCCGCAGTTTGGGACTTTGGTAGCACTACTCTGCTACAAAGACAAGAAAATATATTTTTAAGACGATTACTTTCTGTCAGGGGTCTTTTCTCCAGTACAGACAGACAGACAGGGGGTCCTTCCTACTGCAGAAAGGGGTCCTACCTCCTGACACAGAGCAGCTTACTACCTCCTTCTGCACAGACAGGGTTCTCGTTCAGGACAGACGGAAAGAGGCTCCTTCTTTCCTCTTGTACAGTGAGGCAGGGGCTCCTTCCTTCTGGACAGACAGACAGGCGCCTGGATAGAGACAGGGGCTCGTTGCACCTGGAGAGAGAAACAGGGCTCCTTCCTACTAGGCAGACAGGGGGGTGCCCTTCCTCCTGGACAGACAGACGGGCAGGGGCTCCTCCCTCCTGGACAAGACAGGAACTGTTTACCCTGGACACACAGACAGGGGTTACTTCTTCCTGGACAGATGGGAGGTTTTTCTCTTGGACAGACGGACGCAGGCTCTTTTCTCCTGGACAGAGGGACAAGAGCTCTGGAATCGACCGGACGCAAAGAGGAAGTAGAAACGGTAATGAGCCTTGCCGGTGGGGATCCGGAAATGGAATCCATGACACGGCGGAAGAGGCGGGGTCCTGTGAAGTTCGCTTCCGATCCTGACTCTGCTCCCGCTGACCCGGAAGTGGAGAGCAGGATCCGGAGGAGGCGGGCCCGCCCGAGCCGTCAGTGTACGTCAGAGCTGCGTGCGTGTGGACGGGTGAGTGGGGTCTCACGCGCTGCGCGTGCGCCGGGGGGAGGGACCCCCGGGAGTGGCCCCTCAGCAGACAGGCGGGGGGGACGGTCATGCAGCGCCGCGAGGCCCTGAGCGCTGTGCAGCTCCAGCCAGGCCCCGCCACAATGCAGAGGACTCGCTGCAGCGCCTCACCTGAGGGCGCGGGCTTGTAGTGCCCACTGGGGGGTGCCACGCAGCGCCTCGAAGACTGTGCTGAGGGCACTGTGCAGCTCCAGCCAGGCCCAGGCTGCGGGGACGGGTAGCGCCGAGACTCAGGGGTCTGTGTGCTGGGCGCTATGCAACCGTCGCCCCCCCCCTATGCTGAGAGCTCCCCTGAGGGGGGATGGGCGGTGCTGCTCAGCAATAACTCGTTGGTAGCATGACCTCCCCCCCCCCCCCCGCCCCCCCTTATCCCCCGTGATGCCTTTAAACGACGCTCTCCTTTTACCTTTGAAGAGCTGAGTGTGATGTGTCTGGCTGCAGTGACACTGGAGGGATTGAAGAACTGAGCGTGATGTGTTCTGGCTGCAGTGACACTTGGCGGGATTGAAGAGCTGAGTATGATGTGTTCTGTCTGCAGTGACACTGGCGGGATTGAAGAGCGGAGTGTGATGTGTCTGGCTGCAGTGACACTGGTGGGAAAAAAGAGTTGTGTGATGTGTTCTGGCTGCAGTGACACTGGCGGGAATAAAGAGCTGAGTGTGATGGGTTCTGACTGCAGTGACACTGGTGGGATTGAAGAGCGGAGTGTGATGTGTCTGGCTGCAGTGACACTGGTGGGAAAAAAGAGTTGAGTGTGATGTGTTCTGGCTGCAGTGACACTTGGCGGGATTGAAGATCTGAGTTTGATGTGTTCTGGATGCAGTGACACTGGTGGGAATAAAGAGCTGAGTGTGATGGGTTCTGGCTGCAGTGACACTGGTGGGAATAAAGTGCTGAGAGTGATGTGTTCTGGCTGCAGTGACACTTGGTGGGATTAAAGATCTGAGTGTGAGTCGTCTGGCTGCAGTGACACTGGAGGGATTGAAGAACTGAGTGTGATGTGTTCTGGCTGCAGTGGCACTTGGCGAGATTGAAGAGCTGAGTGTGATGTGTTCTGGCTGCAGTGACACCGGCGGGATTAAAGAGCTGAGTGTGATGTGTTCTGGCTGCAGTGACACTGGAGGGATTGAAGAGCTGAGTGTGATGTGTTCTGGCTGCAGTGACACTTGGCGGGATTGAAGATCTGAGTGTGATGTGTTCTGGCTGCAGTGACACTGGTGGGATTGAAGAGCTGAGTGTGATGTGTTCTGGCTGCTGTTACACCGGAGGGATTAAAGAGCTGAGTGTGATGTGTTCTGGCTGCTGTGACACCGGAGGGATTAAAGAGCTGAGTGTGATGTGTTCTGGCTGCAGAGACACTGGTGGGATTAAAGAGCTGAGTGTGATGTGTTCTGGCTGCAGTGACACTGGTGGGATTGAAGAGCTGAGTGTGATGTGTTCTGGCTGCAGTGACACTGGTGGGGATTGAAGAGCGAAGTGTGATGTGTTCTAGCTGCAGTGACACTGGCGGGATTGAAAAGCTGAGTGTGATGTGCTCTGGCTGCAGTGAGACTGGCGGGATTGAAGAGCGAAGTGTGATGTGTTCTGGCTGCAGTGACACTGGCGGGATTGAAGAGCTGAGTATGATGTGCTGTGGCTGCAGTGATACTGGCAGGATTGAAGAGCTGAGTGTGATGTGTTCTGGCTGCAGTGACACTGGCGGGATTGAAGAGCTGAGTGTGATGTGTTCTGGCTGCAGTGACACTGGCGGGATTGAAGAGCTGAGTGTGATGTGTTCTGGCTGCAGTGACACTGGCGGGAATAAAGAGCCGAGTGTGATGTGTTCTGGCTGTAGTGACACTGGTGGGATTAAAGAGTTGAGTGTGATTTGCTGTGGCTGCAGTGACACTGGCAGGATTGAAGAGCTGAGTGTGATATGCTCTGGCTGCAGTGAAACTGGCGGGATTGAAGAGCTGAGTGTGATGTGTTCTGGCTGCATTGACACTGGTGGGAATAAAGAGCTGAGTGTGATGTGCTCTGGCTGCAGTGACACTGACGGGATTGAAGAGCTGAGTGTGATGTGTTCTGGTTGCATTGACAGTGGTGGGAATAAAGAGCTGAGTGTGATGTGTTCTGGCTACAGTGGCGGGATTGAAGAACTGAGTGTGATGTGTTCTGGCTGCAGTGACACCGGCGGGATTGAAGAGTTGAGTGTGTGCTCTGGCTGCAGTGACACTGGTGGGAATAAAGAGCTGAGTGTGATGTGTTGTGGCTGCAGTGACACTGGTGGGATTGAAGAGCTGAGTGTGATGTGTTCTGGCTGCAGCGACACTGGTGGGATTGAAGAGTTGAGTGTGTGCTCTGGCTGCAGTGATACTGGTGGGAATAAAGAGCTGAGTGTGATGTGTTCTGGCTGCAGTGACACTGGTGGGATTGAAGAGCTGACTGATGTGCTGTGGCTGCAATGACACTGGTGGGATTGAAGATCTGAGTGTGATGTGCTCTGGCTGCATTGACACTGGTGGGACTGAAGAGCTGAGTGTGATGTGCTCTGGCTGCAGTGACACTGGAGGGATTGAAGAGCTGAATTTGATGTGCTCTGGCTGCAGTGACACTGGTGGGATTGCAGAGCTGAGTGTGATATGCTCTGGCTGCGGTGACAGTGGTGGGATTAAAGAGCTGAGTGTGAATTGTTCTGGCTGCAGTTACACTGGCGAGAATAAAGAGCTGAGTGTGATGTGTTCTGGCTGCAGTGACACTGGTGGGATTGAGGAGCTGTGTGTGATGTGCTCTGGCTGCAGAGACACTGGTGGGATTAAAGAGCTGAGTGTGATGTGCTCTGGCTGCAGTGAGACTGGCGGGATTGAAGAGCTGAGTGTGATGTGTTCTGGTTGCAGTGACACTGGCAGGATTGAAGAGCTGATTGTGATGTGTTCTGGCTGCTGTGACACTGGCGGGATTGAAGAGCTGAGTGTGATGTGTTCTGGCTGCTGTGACACCGGCGGGATTAAAGAGCTGAGTGTGATGTGTTCTGGCTGCAGAGACACTGGTGGGATTAAAGAGCTGAGTGTGATGTGTTCTGGCTGCAGTGACACTGGTGGGATTGAAGAGCTGAGTGTGATGTGTTCTGGCTGCAGTGACACTGGTGGGGATTGAAGAGCGAAGTGTGATGTGTTCTAGCTGCAGTGACACTGGCGGGATTGAAAAGCTGAGTGTTATGTGCTCTGGCTGCAGTGAGACTGGCGGGATTGAAGAGCGAAGTGTGATGTGTTCTGGCTGCAGTGACACTGGCGGGATTGAAGAGCTGAGTGTGATGTGTTCTGGCTGCAGTGACACTGGCGGGATTGAAGAGCTGAGTGTGATGTGTTCTGGCTGCAGTGACACTGGCTGGAATAAAGAGCCGAGTGTGATGTGTTCTGGCTGCAGTGACACTGGTGCGATTAAAGAGTTGAGTGCGATGTGCTGTGGCTGCAGTGATACTGGCAGGATTGAAGAGCTGAGTGTGATGTGTTCTGGCTGCAGTGACACTGGCGGGATTGAAGAGCTGAGTGTGATGTGTTCTGGCTGCAGTGACACTGGCGGGATTGAAGAGCTGAGTGTGATGTGTTCTGGCTGCAGTGACACTGGCGGGAATAAAGAGCCGAGTGTGATGTGTTCTGGCTGTAGTGACACTGGTGGGATTAAAGAGTTGAGTGTGATGTGCTGTGGCTGCAGTGACACTGGCAGGATTGAAGAGCTGAGTGTGATATGCTCTGGCTGCAGTGAAACTGGCGGGATTGAAGAGCTGAGTGTGATGTGTTCTGGCTGCATTGACACTGGTGGGAATAAAGAGCTGAGTGTGATGTGCTCTGGCTGCAGTGACACTGACGGGATTGAAGAGCTGAGTGTGATGTGTTCTGGTTGCATTGACAGTGGTGGGAATAAAGAGCTGAGTGTGATGTGTTCTGGCTACAGTGGCGGGATTGAAGAGCTGAGTGTGATGTGTTCTGGCTGCAGTGACACCGGCGGGATTGAAGAGTTGAGTGTGTGCTCTGGCTGCAGTGACACTGGTGGGAATAAAGAGCTGAGTGTGATGTGTTGTGGCTGCAGTGACACTGGTGGGATTGAAGAGCTGAGTGTGATGTGTTCTGGCTGCAGTGACACTGGTGGGATTGAAGAGTTGAGTGTGTGCTCTGGCTGCAGTGATACTGGTGGGAATAAAGAGCTGAGTGTGATGTGTTCTGGCTGCAGTGACACTGGTGGGATTGAAGAGCTGACTGATGTGCTGTGGCTGCAATGACACTGGTGGGATTGAAGATCTGAGTGTGATGTGCTCTGGCTGCATTGACACTGGTGGGACTGAAGAGCTGAGTGTGATGTGCTCTGGCTGCAGTGACACTGGAGGGATTGAAGAGCTGAATTTGATGTGCTCTGGCTGCAGTGACACTGGTGGGATTAAAGAGCTGAGTGTGAATTGTTCTGGCTGCAGTTACACTGGCGAGAATAAAGAGCTGAGTGTGATGTGTTCTGGCTGCAGTGACACTGGTGGGATTGAGGAGCTGTGTGTGATGTGCTCTGGCTGCAGAGACACTGGTGGGATTAAAGAGCTGAGTGTGATGTGCTCTGGCTGCAGTGAGACTGGCGGGATTGAAGAGCGAAGTGTGATGTGTTCTGGCTGCAGTGACACTGGCGGGATTGAAGAGCTGAGTATGATGTGTTCTGGCTGCAGTGACACTGGCGGGATTGAAGAGCTGAGTGTGATGTGTTCTGGCTGCAGTGACACTTGCGGGATTGAAGAGCTGAGTGTGATTTGTTCTGGCTGCAGTGACACTGGCGGGATTGAAGAGCTGAGTGTGATGTGTTCTGGCTGCAGTGACACTGGCGGGAATAAAGAGCCGAGTGTGATGTGTTCTGGCTGCAGTGACACTGGTGCGATTAAAGAGTTGAGTGCGATGTGTTGTGGCTGCAGTGACACTGGCGGGATTGAAGAGCTGAGTGTGATGTGTTCTGGCTGCAGTGACACTGGCGGGATTGAAGAGCTGAGTGTGATGTGTTCTGGCTGCAGTGACACTGGCGGGATTGAAGAGCTGAGTGTGATGTGTTCTGGCTGCAGTGACACTGGCGGGAATAAAGAGCCGAGTGTGATGTGTTCTGGCTGTAGTGACACTGGTGGGATTAAAGAGTTGAGTGTGATGTGCTGTGGCTGCAGTGACACTGGCAGGATTGAAGAGCTGAGTGTGATATGCTCTGGCTGCATTGACACTGGTGGGAATAAAGAGCTGAGTGTGATGTGCTCTGGCTGCAGTGACACTGACGGGATTGAAGAGCTGAGTGTGATGTGTTCTGGTTGCATTGACAGTGGTCGGAATAAAGAGCTGAGTGTGATGTGTTCTGGCTACAGTGGCGGGATTGAAGAGCTGAGTGTGATGTGTTCTGGCTGCAGTGACACTGGTGGGATTGAAGAGCTGAGTGTGATGTTTTCTGGCTGCAGTGACATTGGCGGGATTGAAGAGCTGAGTGTGATGTGTTCTGGCTACATTGACACTGGTGAATAAAGAGCTGATTGTGATGTGTTCTGGCTGCAGTGACACTGGTGGGAATAAAGAGCTGAGTGTGATGTGTTCTGACTGCAGTGACACTTGTGGGAATAAAGAGCTGAGTGTGATGTGTTCTGACTGCAGTGACACTTGTGGGAATAAAGAGCTGAATGTGATGTGTTCTGGCTGCAGTGACACTTGTGGGAATAAAGAGCTGAATGTGATGTGTTCTGGCTGCAGTGACACTGGTGGGATTTAAAAGCTGAGTGTGATGGGTTTTGGCTGAATGACACTGGTGGGATTGAAGAGCTGAATGTGATGTGCTGTGGCTGCAGTGACACTGGCAGGATTGAAGAGCTGAGTAATGTGTTCTGGCTGCAGTGACACTGGCGGGATTGAAGAGCTGAGTGTGATGGGTTCTGGCTGCAGTGACACTGGCAGGATTGAAGAGCTGAGTGTGATGTGTTCTGGCTGCAGTGACACTGGAGGGATTGAAGAGCTGAGTGTGATGTGTTCTGGCTGCAGTGACACTGGCGGGATTGAAGAGCTGAGTGTGATGGGTTCTGGCTGCAGTGACACTGGCGGGATTGAAGAGCTGAGTGTGATGTGTTCTGGCTGCAGTGACACTGGTGGGATTGAAGAGCTGAGTGTGATGTGCACTGGCTGCAGTGACACTGGTGGGATTGAAGAGCTGAGTGTGGTGTGCTGTGGCTGCAGTGACACTGGTGGGATTGAAGAGCTGAGTGTGATGGGTTCTGGCTGCAGTGACACTGGCGGGATTGAAGAGCTGAGTGTGATATGTTCTGGCTGCGTTGACACTGGCGGGATTGAAGAGCTGAGTGTGATGTGTTCTGGCTGCAGTGACACTGGTGGGATTGAAGAGCTGAGTGTGATGGGTTCTGGCTGCAGTGACACTGGCGGGAATAAAGAGCCGAGTGTGATGTGTTCTGGCTGTAGTGACACTGGTGGGATTAAAGAGTTGAGTGCGATGTTCTGTGGCTGCAGTGACACTGGCAGGATTGAAGAGCTGAGTCTGATTTGCTCTGGCTACAGTGACACTGGTGGGATTGAAGAGCTGAGTGTGATATGCTCTGGCTGCAGTGAAACTGGCGGGATTGAAGAGCTGAGTGTGATGTGTTCTGGCTGCATTGACAGTGTTGGGAATAAAGAGCTGAGTGTGATGTGTTCTGGCTGCAGTGACACTGGTGCGATTAAAGAGTTGAGTGCGATGTGTTGTGGCTGCAGTGACACTGGCGGGATTGAAGAGCTGAGTGTGATGTGTTCTGGCTACAGTGACACTGGTGGGATTGAAGAGCTGAGTGTGATATGCTCTGGCTGCAGTGAAACTGGCGGGATTGAAGAGCTGAGTGTGATGTGTTCTGGCTGCATTGACAGTGGTGGGAATAAAGAGCTGAGTGTGATGTGTTCTGGCTACAGTGGCGGGATTGAAGAGCTGAGTGTGATGTGTTCTGGCTGCAGTGACACTGGTGGGATTGAAGAGCTGAGTGTGATGTTTTCTGGCTGCAGTGACATTGGCGGGATTGAAGAGCTGAGTGTGATGTGTTCTGGCTACATTGACACTGGTGGGAATAAAGAGCTGATTGTGATGTGTTCTGGCTGCAGTGACACTGGTGGGAATAAAGAGCTGAGTGTGATGTGTTCTGACTGCAGTGACACTTGTGGGAATAAAGAGCTGAGTGTGATGGGTTCTGGCTGCAGTGACACTGGTGGGATTGAAGAGCGGAGTGTGATGTGTCTGGCTGCAGTGACACTGGTGGGACAAAAGAGTTGAGTGTGATGTGTTCTGGCTGCAGTGACACTTGGCGGGATTGAAGATCTGAGTGTGATGTGTTCTGGCTGCAGTGACACTGGAGGGATTGAAGAGCTGAGTGTGATGTGTTCTGGCTGCAGTGACACTTGGCAGGATTGAAGATCTGAGTGTGATGTGTTCTGGCTGCAGTGACACTGGTGGGAATAAAGTGCTGAGAGTGATGTGTTCTGGCTGCAGTGACACTTGGCGGGATTAAAGATCTGAGTGTGAGTGGTCTGGCTGCAGTGACACTGGAGGGATTGAAGAACTGAGTGTGATGTGTTCTGGCTGCAGTGACACTTGGCGGGGTTGAAGAGCTGAGTATGATGTGTTCTGTCTGCAGTGACACTGGCGGGATTGAAGAGCGGAGTGTGATGTGTTCTGGCTGCAGTGACACTGGCGGGAATAAAGAGCTGAGTGTGATGGGTTCTGACTGCAGTGACACTGGTGGGATTGAAGAGCGGAGTGTGATGTGTCTGGCTGCAGTGACACTGGCGGGAATAAAGAGCTGAGTGTGATGGGTTCTGACTGCAGTGACACTGGTGGGATTGAAGAGCGGAGTGTGATGTGTCTGGCTGCAGTGACACTGGTGGGAAAAAAGAGTTGAGTGTGATGTGTTTTGGGTGCAGTGACACTTGGCGGGATTGAAGATCTGAGTGTGATGTGTTCTGGCTGCAGTGACACTGGTGGGAATAAAGAGCTGAGTGTGATGGGTTCTGGCTGCAGTGACACTGGTGGGAATAAAGTGCTGAGAGTGATGTGTTCTGGCTGCAGTGACACTTGGCGGGATTAAAGATCTGAGTGTGAGTGGTCTGGCTGCAGTGACACTGGAGGGATTGAAGAACTGAGTGTGATGTGTTCTGGCTGCAGTGGCACTTGGCGGGTTTGAAGAGCTGAGTGTGATGTGTTCTGGCTGCAGTGACACCGGCGGGATTAAAGAGCTGAGTGTGATGTGTTCTGGCTGCAGTGACACTGGAGGGATTGAAGAGCTGAGTGTGATGTGTTCTGGCTGCAGTGACACTTGGCGGGATTGAAGATCTGAGTGTGATGTGTTCTGGCTGCAGTGACACTGGTGGGAATAAAGTGCTGAGTGTGATGTGTTCTGGCTGCAGTGACACTTGGCGGGATTGAAGATCTGAGTGATGTGGTCTGGCTGCAGTGACACTGGAGGGATTAAAGAGCTGAGTGTGATGTGTTCTGGCTGCAGTGACACTGGTGGGATTGAAGAGCTGAGTGTGATGTGTTCTGGTTGCAGTGACACTGGCAGGATTGAAGAGCTGATTGTGATGTGTTCTGGCTGCAGTGACACTGGCGGGATTGAAGAGCTGAGTGTGATGTGTTCTGGCTGCAGTGACACTGGCGGGATTGAAGAGCTGAGTGTGATGTGCTGCGGCTGCAGTGACACTGGCGGGATTGAAGATCTGAGTGTGATGTGCTGTGGCTGCAGTGACACTGGTGGGATTGAAGAGCTGAGTGTGATGTGTTCTGGCTGCAGTGACACTGGTGGGATTGAAGAGTTGAGTGTGTGCTCTGGCTGCAGTGATACTGGTGGGAATAAAGAGCTGAGTGTGATGTGTTCTGGCTGCAGTGACACTGGTGGGATTGAAGAGCTGACTGATGTGCTGTGGCTGCAATGACACTGGTGGGATTGAAGATCTGAGTGTGATGTGCTGTGGCTGCAGTGACACTGGCAGGATTGAAGAGCTGAGTGTGATGTGTTCTGGCTGCAGTGACACCGGCGGGATTGAAGAGTTGTGTGTGCGCTCTGGCTGCAGTGACACTGGTGGGAATAAAGAGCTGAGTGTGATGTGTTCTGGCTGCAGTGACACTGGTGGGATTGAAGAGCTGAGTGTGATGTGTTCTGGCTGCAGTGACACTGGTGGGATTGAAGAGTTGAGTGTGTGCTCTGGCTGCAGTGATACTGGTGGGAATAAAGAGCTGAGTGTGATGTGTTCTGGCTGCAGTGACACTGGTGGGATTGAAGAGCTGACTGATGTGCTGTGGCTGCATTGACACTGGTGGGATTGACGAGCTGAGTGTGATGTGCTGTGGCTGCAGTGACACTGGCAGGATTGAAGAGCTGAGTGTGATGTGTTCTGGCTGCAGTGACACCGGCGGGATTGAAGAGTTGTGTGTGCGCTCTGGCTGCAGTGACACTGGTGGGAATAAAGAGCTGAGTGTGATGTGTTCTGGCTGCAGTGACACTGGTGGGATTGAAGAGCTGAGTGTGATGTGTTCTGGCTGCAGTGACACTGGTGGGATTGAAGAGTTGAGTGTGTGCTCTGGCTGCAGTGATACTGGTGGGAATAAAGAGCTGAGTGTGATGTGTTCTGGCTGCAGTGACACTGGTGGGATTGAAGAGCTGACTGATGTGCTGTGGCTGCAATGACACTGGTGGGATTGAAGATCTGAGTGTGATGTGCTCTGGCTGCATTGACACTGGTGGGACTGAAGAGCTGAGTGTGATGTGCTCTGGCTGCAGTGACCCTGGAGGGATTGAAGAGCTGAATTTGATGTGCTCTGGCTGCAGTGACACTGGTGGGATTGCAGAGCTGAGTGTGATATGCTCTGGCTGCGGTGACAGTGGTGGGAATAAAGAGCTGAGTGTGAATTGTTCTGGCTGCAGTTACACTGGCGAGAATAAAGAGCTGAGTGTGATGTGTTCTGGCTGCAGTGACACTGGTGGGATTGAAGAGCTGAGTGTGATGTGTTCTGGCTGCAGTGACACTGGTGGGATTGAGGAGCTGTGTGTGATGTGCTCTGGCTGCAGAGACACTGGTGGGATTAAAGAGCTGAGTGTGATGTGTTCTGGCTGCAGTGACACTGGTGGGATTGAAGAGCTGAATGTGGTGTGTTCTGGCTGCAGTGACACTGGTGGGGATTGAAGAGCGAAGTGTGATGTGTTCTAGCTGCAGTGACACTGGTGGGATTGAAAAGCTGAGTGTGATGTGCTCTGGCTGCAGTGACACTGGCGGGAATAAAGAGCCGAGTGTGATGTGTTCTGGCTGCAGTGACACTGGTGCGATTAAAGAGTTGAGTGCGATGTGCTGTGGCTGCAGTGACACTGGCAGGATTGAAGAGCTGAGTGTGATGTGTTCTGGCTGCAGTGACACTGGCGGGATTGAAGAGCTGAGTGTGATGTGTTCTGGCTGCAGTGACACTGGCGGGATTGAAGAGCTGAGTGTGATGTGTTCTGGCTGCAGTGACACTGGCGGGAATAAAGAGCCGAGTGTGATGTGTTCTGGCTGTAGTGACACTGGTGGGATTAAAGAGTTGAGTGCGATGTGCTGTGGCTGCAGTGAAACTGGCGGGATTGAAGAGCTGAGTGTGATGTGTTCTGGTTGCATTGACAGTGGTGGGAATAAAGAGCTGAGTGTGATGTGTTCTGGCTACAGTGGCGGGATTGAAGAGCTGAGTGTGATGTGTTCTGGCTGCATTGACACTGGTGGGAATAAAGAGCTGAGTGTGATGTGTTGTGGCTGCAGTGACACTGGTGGGATTGAAGAGCTGAGTGTGATGTGTTCTGGCTGCAGTGACACTGGTGGGATTGAAGAGTTGAGTGTGTGCTCTGGCTGCAGTGATACTGGTGGGAATAAAGAGCTGAGTGTGATGTGTTCTGGCTGCAGTGACACTGGTGGGATTGAAGAGCTGACTGATGTGCTGTGGCTGCAATGACACTGGTGGGATTGAAGATCTGAGTGTGATGTGCTCTGGCTGCATTGACACTGGTGGGATTGAAGAGCTGAGTGTGATGTGCTCTGGCTGCAGTGACACTGGAGGGATTGAAGAGCTGAATTTGATGTGCTCTGGCTGCAGTGACACTGGTGGGATTGCAGAGCTGAGTGTGATATGCTCTGGCTGCGGTGACAGTGGTGGGATTAAAGAGCTGAGTGTGAATTGTTCTGGCTGCAGTTACACTGGCGAGAATAAAGAGCTGAGTGTGATGTGTTCTGGCTGCAGTGACACTGGTGGGATTGAGGAGCTGTGTGTGATGTGCTCTGGCTGCAGAGACACTGGTGGGATTAAAGAGCTGAGTGTGATGTGCTCTGGCTGCAGTGAGACTGGCGGGATTGAAGAGCGAAGTGTGATGTGTTCTGGCTGCAGTGACACTGGCGGGATTGAAGAGCTGAGTATGATGTGTTCTGGCTGCAGTGACACTGGCGGGATTGAAGAGCTGAGTGTGATGTGTTCTGGCTGCAGTGACACTGGCGGGATTGAAGAGCTGAGTGTGATTTGTTCTGGCTGCAGTGACACTGGCGGGATTGAAGAGCTGAGTGTGATGTGTTCTGGCTGCAGTGACACTGGCGGGAATAAAGAGCCGAGTGTGATGTGTTCTGGCTGCAGTGACACTGGTGCGATTAAAGAGTTGAGTGCGATGTGTTGTGGCTGCAGTGACACTGGCGGGATTGAAGAGCTGAGTGTGATGTGTTCTGGCTGCAGTGACACTGGCGGGATTGAAGAGCTGAGTGTGATGTGTTCTGGCTGCAGTGACACTGGCGGGATTGAAGAGCTGAGTGTGATGTGTTCTGGCTGCAGTGACACTGGCGGGATTGAAGAGCTGAGTGTGATGTGTTCTGGCTGCAGTGACACTGGCGGGAATAAAGATCCGAGTGTGATGTGTTCTGGCTGTAGTGACACTGGTGGGATTAAAGAGTTGAGTGTGATGTGCTGTGGCTGCAGTGACACTGGCAGGATTGAAGAGCTGAGTGTGATATGCTCTGGCTGCATTGACACTGGTGGGATTGAAGAGCTGAGTGTGATGTGCACTGGCTGCAGTGACACTGGTGGGATTGAAGAGCTGAGTGTGGTGTGCTGTGGCTGCAGTGACACTGGTGGGATTGAAGAGCTGAGTGTGATGGGTTCTGGCTGCAGTGACACTGGCGGGATTGAAGAGCTGAGTGTGATATGTTCTGGCTGCGTTGACACTGGCGGGATTGAAGAGCTGAGTGTGATGTGTTCTGGCTGCAGTGACACTGGCGGGATTGAAGAGCTGAGTGTGATGTGTTCTGGCTGCAGTGACACTGGTGGGATTGAAGAGCTGAGTGTGATGGGTTCTGGCTGCAGTGACACTGGCGGGAATAAAGAGCCGAGTGTGATGTGTTCTGGCTGTAGTGACACTGGTGGGATTAAAGAGTTGAGTGCGATGTGCTGTGGCTGCAGTGACACTGGCAGGATTGAAGAGCTGAGTCTGATTTGCTCTGGCTACAGTGACACTGGTGGGATTGAAGATCTGAGTGTGATGTGCTGTGGCTGCAGTGACACTGGTGGGATTGAAGAGCTGAGTGTGATGTGTTCTGGCTGCAGTGACACTGGTGGGATTGAAGAGTTGAGTGTGTGCTCTGGCTGCAGTGATACTGGTGGGAATAAAGAGCTGAGTGTGATGTGTTCTGGCTGCAGTGACACTGGTGGGATTGAAGAGCTGACTGATGTGCTGTGGCTGCAATGACACTGGTGGGATTGAAGATCTGAGTGTGATGTGCTGTGGCTGCAGTGACACTGGCAGGATTGAAGAGCTGAGTGTGATGTGTTCTGGCTGCAGTGACACCGGCGGGATTGAAGAGTTGTGTGTGCGCTCTGGCTGCAGTGACACTGGTGGGAATAAAGAGCTGAGTGTGATGTGTTCTGGCTGCAGTGACACTGGTGGGATTGAAGAGCTGAGTGTGATGTGTTCTGGCTGCAGTGACACTGGTGGGATTGAAGAGTTGAGTGTGTGCTCTGGCTGCAGTGATACTGGTGGGAATAAAGAGCTGAGTGTGATGTGTTCTGGCTGCAGTGACACTGGTGGGATTGAAGAGCTGACTGATGTGCTGTGGCTGCATTGACACTGGTGGGATTGACGAGCTGAGTGTGATGTGCTGTGGCTGCAGTGACACTGGCAGGATTGAAGAGCTGAGTGTGATGTGTTCTGGCTGCAGTGACACCGGCGGGATTGAAGAGTTGTGTGTGCGCTCTGGCTGCAGTGACACTGGTGGGAATAAAGAGCTGAGTGTGATGTGTTCTGGCTGCAGTGACACTGGTGGGATTGAAGAGCTGAGTGTGATGTGTTCTGGCTGCAGTGACACTGGTGGGATTGAAGAGTTGAGTGTGTGCTCTGGCTGCAGTGATACTGGTGGGAATAAAGAGCTGAGTGTGATGTGTTCTGGCTGCAGTGACACTGGTGGGATTGAAGAGCTGACTGATGTGCTGTGGCTGCAATGACACTGGTGGGATTGAAGATCTGAGTGTGATGTGCTCTGGCTGCATTGACACTGGTGGGACTGAAGAGCTGAGTGTGATGTGCTCTGGCTGCAGTGACCCTGGAGGGATTGAAGAGCTGAATTTGATGTGCTCTGGCTGCAGTGACACTGGTGGGATTGCAGAGCTGAGTGTGATATGCTCTGGCTGCGGTGACAGTGGTGGGAATAAAGAGCTGAGTGTGAATTGTTCTGGCTGCAGTTACACTGGCGAGAATAAAGAGCTGAGTGTGATGTGTTCTGGCTGCAGTGACACTGGTGGGATTGAAGAGCTGAGTGTGATGTGTTCTGGCTGCAGTGACACTGGTGGGATTGAGGAGCTGTGTGTGATGTGCTCTGGCTGCAGAGACACTGGTGGGATTAAAGAGCTGAGTGTGATGTGTTCTGGCTGCAGTGACACTGGTGGGATTGAAGAGCTGAATGTGGTGTGTTCTGGCTGCAGTGACACTGGTGGGGATTGAAGAGCGAAGTGTGATGTGTTCTAGCTGCAGTGACACTGGTGGGATTGAAAAGCTGAGTGTGATGTGCTCTGGCTGCAGTGACACTGGCGGGAATAAAGAGCCGAGTGTGATGTGTTCTGGCTGCAGTGACACTGGTGCGATTAAAGAGTTGAGTGCGATGTGCTGTGGCTGCAGTGACACTGGCAGGATTGAAGAGCTGAGTGTGATGTGTTCTGGCTGCAGTGACACTGGCGGGATTGAAGAGCTGAGTGTGATGTGTTCTGGCTGCAGTGACACTGGCGGGATTGAAGAGCTGAGTGTGATGTGTTCTGGCTGCAGTGACACTGGCGGGAATAAAGAGCCGAGTGTGATGTGTTCTGGCTGTAGTGACACTGGTGGGATTAAAGAGTTGAGTGCGATGTGCTGTGGCTGCAGTGAAACTGGCGGGATTGAAGAGCTGAGTGTGATGTGTTCTGGTTGCATTGACAGTGGTGGGAATAAAGAGCTGAGTGTGATGTGTTCTGGCTACAGTGGCGGGATTGAAGAGCTGAGTGTGATGTGTTCTGGCTGCATTGACACTGGTGGGAATAAAGAGCTGAGTGTGATGTGTTGTGGCTGCAGTGACACTGGTGGGATTGAAGAGCTGAGTGTGATGTGTTCTGGCTGCAGTGACACTGGTGGGATTGAAGAGTTGAGTGTGTGCTCTGGCTGCAGTGATACTGGTGGGAATAAAGAGCTGAGTGTGATGTGTTCTGGCTGCAGTGACACTGGTGGGATTGAAGAGCTGACTGATGTGCTGTGGCTGCAATGACACTGGTGGGATTGAAGATCTGAGTGTGATGTGCTCTGGCTGCATTGACACTGGTGGGATTGAAGAGCTGAGTGTGATGTGCTCTGGCTGCAGTGACACTGGAGGGATTGAAGAGCTGAATTTGATGTGCTCTGGCTGCAGTGACACTGGTGGGATTGCAGAGCTGAGTGTGATATGCTCTGGCTGCGGTGACAGTGGTGGGATTAAAGAGCTGAGTGTGAATTGTTCTGGCTGCAGTTACACTGGCGAGAATAAAGAGCTGAGTGTGATGTGTTCTGGCTGCAGTGACACTGGTGGGATTGAGGAGCTGTGTGTGATGTGCTCTGGCTGCAGAGACACTGGTGGGATTAAAGAGCTGAGTGTGATGTGCTCTGGCTGCAGTGAGACTGGCGGGATTGAAGAGCGAAGTGTGATGTGTTCTGGCTGCAGTGACACTGGCGGGATTGAAGAGCTGAGTATGATGTGTTCTGGCTGCAGTGACACTGGCGGGATTGAAGAGCTGAGTGTGATGTGTTCTGGCTGCAGTGACACTGGCGGGATTGAAGAGCTGAGTGTGATTTGTTCTGGCTGCAGTGACACTGGCGGGATTGAAGAGCTGAGTGTGATGTGTTCTGGCTGCAGTGACACTGGCGGGAATAAAGAGCCGAGTGTGATGTGTTCTGGCTGCAGTGACACTGGTGCGATTAAAGAGTTGAGTGCGATGTGTTGTGGCTGCAGTGACACTGGCGGGATTGAAGAGCTGAGTGTGATGTGTTCTGGCTGCAGTGACACTGGCGGGATTGAAGAGCTGAGTGTGATGTGTTCTGGCTGCAGTGACACTGGCGGGATTGAAGAGCTGAGTGTGATGTGTTCTGGCTGCAGTGACACTGGCGGGATTGAAGAGCTGAGTGTGATGTGTTCTGGCTGCAGTGACACTGGCGGGAATAAAGATCCGAGTGTGATGTGTTCTGGCTGTAGTGACACTGGTGGGATTAAAGAGTTGAGTGTGATGTGCTGTGGCTGCAGTGACACTGGCAGGATTGAAGAGCTGAGTGTGATATGCTCTGGCTGCATTGACACTGGTGGGATTGAAGAGCTGAGTGTGATGTGCACTGGCTGCAGTGACACTGGTGGGATTGAAGAGCTGAGTGTGGTGTGCTGTGGCTGCAGTGACACTGGTGGGATTGAAGAGCTGAGTGTGATGGGTTCTGGCTGCAGTGACACTGGCGGGATTGAAGAGCTGAGTGTGATATGTTCTGGCTGCGTTGACACTGGCGGGATTGAAGAGCTGAGTGTGATGTGTTCTGGCTGCAGTGACACTGGCGGGATTGAAGAGCTGAGTGTGATGTGTTCTGGCTGCAGTGACACTGGTGGGATTGAAGAGCTGAGTGTGATGGGTTCTGGCTGCAGTGACACTGGCGGGAATAAAGAGCCGAGTGTGATGTGTTCTGGCTGTAGTGACACTGGTGGGATTAAAGAGTTGAGTGCGATGTGCTGTGGCTGCAGTGACACTGGCAGGATTGAAGAGCTGAGTCTGATTTGCTCTGGCTACAGTGACACTGGTGGGATTGAAGAGCTGAGTGTGATATGCTCTGGCTGCAGTGAAACTGGCGGGATTGAAGAGCTGAGTGTGATGTGTTCTGGCTGCATTGACAGTGGTGGGAATAAAGAGCTGAGTGTGATGTGTTCTGGCTACAGTGGCGGGATTGAAGAGCTGAGTGTGATGTGTTCTGGCTGCAGTGACACTGGTGGGATTGAAGAGCTGAGTGTGATGTTTTCTGGCTGCAGTGACATTGGCGGGATTGAAGAGCTGAGTGTGATGTGTTCTGGCTACATTGACACTGGTGGGAATAAAGAGCTGATTGTGATGTGTTCTGGCTGCAGTGACACTGGTGGGAATAAAGAGCTGAGTGTGATGTGTTCTGACTGCAGTGACACTTGTGGGAATAAAGAGCTGAGTGTGATGGGTTCTGGCTGCAGTGACACTGGTGGGATTGAAGAGCGGAGTGTGATGTGTCTGGCTGCAGTGACACTGGTGGGACAAAAGAGTTGAGTGTGATGTGTTCTGGCTGCAGTGACATTTGGCGGGATTGAAGATCTGAGTGTGATGTGTTCTGGCTGCAGTGACACTGGAGGGATTGAAGAGCTGAGTGTGATGTGTTCTGGCTGCAGTGACACTTGGCAGGATTGAAGATCTGAGTGTGATGTGTTCTGGCTGCAGTGACACTGGTGGGAATAAAGTGCTGAGAGTGATGTGTTCTGGCTGCAGTGACACTTGGCGGGATTAAAGATCTGAGTGTGAGTGGTCTGGCTGCAGTGACACTGGAGGGATTGAAGAACTGAGTGTGATGTGTTCTGGCTGCAGTGACACTTGGCGGGGTTGAAGAGCTGAGTATGATGTGTTCTGTCTGCAGTGACACTGGCGGGATTGAAGAGCGGAGTGTGATGTGTTCTGGCTGCAGTGACACTGGCGGGAATAAAGAGCTGAGTGTGATGGGTTCTGACTGCAGTGACACTGGTGGGATTGAAGAGCGGAGTGTGATGTGTCTGGCTGCAGTGACACTGGCGGGAATAAAGAGCTGAGTGTGATGGGTTCTGACTGCAGTGACACTGGTGGGATTGAAGAGCGGAGTGTGATGTGTCTGGCTGCAGTGACACTGGTGGGAAAAAAGAGTTGAGTGTGATGTGTTTTGGGTGCAGTGACACTTGGCGGGATTGAAGATCTGAGTGTGATGTGTTCTGGCTGCAGTGACACTGGTGGGAATAAAGAGCTGAGTGTGATGGGTTCTGGCTGCAGTGACACTGGTGGGAATAAAGTGCTGAGAGTGATGTGTTCTGGCTGCAGTGACACTTGGCGGGATTAAAGATCTGAGTGTGAGTGGTCTGGCTGCAGTGACACTGGAGGGATTGAAGAACTGAGTGTGATGTGTTCTGGCTGCAGTGGCACTTGGCGGGTTTGAAGAGCTGAGTGTGATGTGTTCTGGCTGCAGTGACACCGGCGGGATTAAAGAGCTGAGTGTGATGTGTTCTAGCTGCAGTGACACTGGTGGGATTGAAAAGCTGAGTGTGATGTGCTCTGGCTGCAGTGACACTGGCGGGAATAAAGAGCCGAGTGTGATGTGTTCTGGCTGCAGTGACACTGGTGCGATTAAAGAGTTGAGTGCGATGTGCTGTGGCTGCAGTGACACTGGCAGGATTGAAGAGCTGAGTGTGATGTGTTCTGGCTGCAGTGACACTGGCGGGATTGAAGAGCTGAGTGTGATGTGTTCTGGCTGCAGTGACACTGGCGGGATTGAAGAGCTGAGTGTGATGTGTTCTGGCTGCAGTGACACTGGCGGGAATAAAGAGCCGAGTGTGATGTGTTCTGGCTGTAGTGACACTGGTGGGATTAAAGAGTTGAGTGCGATGTGCTGTGGCTGCAGTGACACTGGCAGGATTGAAGAGCTGAGTGTGATTTGCTCTGGCTATAGTGACACTGGTGGGATTGAAGAGCTGAGTGTGATATGCTCTGGCTGCAGTGAAACTGGCGGGATTGAAGAGCTGAGTGTGATGTGTTCTGGTTGCATTGACAGTGGTGGGAATAAAGAGCTGAGTGTGATGTGTTCTGGCTACAGTGGCGGGATTGAAGAGCTGAGTGTGATGTGTTCTGGCTGCAGTGACACTGGTGGGATTGAAGAGCTGAGTGTGATGTTTTCTGGCTGCAGTGACATTGGCGGGATTGAAGAGCTGAGTGTGATGTGTTCTGGCTACATTGACACTGGTGGGAATAAAGAGCTGATTGTGATGTGTTCTGGCTGCAGTGACACTGGTGGGAATAAAGAGCTGAGTGTGATGTGTTCTGACTGCAGTGACACTTGTGGGAATAAAGAGCTGAATGTGATGTGTTCTGGCTGCAGTGACACTGGTGGGAATAAAGAGCTGAGTGTGATGTGTTCTGGCTGCAGTGACACTTGTGGGAATAAAGAGCTGAATGTGATGTGTTCTGACTGCAGTGACACTGGTGGGAATAAGGAGCTGAGTGTGATGTGTTCTGGCTGCAGTGACACTGGTGGGATTAAAAAGCTGAGTGTGATGGGTTTTGGCTGAATGACACTGGTGGGATTGAAGAGCTGAATGTGATGTGCTGTGGCTGCAGTGACACTGGCAGGATTGAAGAGCTGAGTGTGATGTGTTCTGGCTGCAGTGACACTGGCGGGATTGAAGAGCTGAGTGTGATGGGTTCTGGCTGCAGTGACACTGGTGAGATTGAAGAGCTGAGTGTGATGTGCTCTGGCTGCAGTGACACTGGTGGGATTGAAGAGCTGAGTGTGGTGTGCTGTGGCTGCAGTGACACTGGTGGGATTGAAGAGCTGAGTGTGATGGGTTCTGGCTGCAGTGACACTGGCGGGATTGAAGAGCTGAGTGTGATATGTTCTGGCTGCGTTGACACTGGTGGGATTGAAGAGCTGAGTGTGATGTGTTCTGGCTGCAGTGACACTGGCGGGAATAAAGAGCCGAGTGTGATGTGTTCTGGCTGTAGTGACACTGGTGGGATTAAAGAGTTGAGTGCGATGTGCTGTGGCTGCAGTGACACTGGCAGGATTGAAGAGCTGAGTGTGATTTGCTCTGGCTACAGTGACACTGGTGGGATTGAAGAGCTGAGTGTGATATGCTCTGGCTGCAGTGAAACTGGCGGGATTGAAGAACTGAGTGTGATGTTTTCTGGCTGCATTGACACTGGTGGGAATAAAGAGCTGAGTGTGATGTGCTCTGGCTGCAGTGACACTGACGGGATTGAAGAGCTGAGTGTGATGTGTTCTGGTTGCATTGACAGTGGTGGGAATAAAGAGCTGAGTGTGATGTGTTCTGGCTACAGTGGCGGGATTGAAGAGCTGAGTGTGATGTGTTCTGGCTGCAGTGATACTGGTGGGATTGAAGAGCTGAGTGTGATGTTTTCTGGCTGCAGTGACATTGGCGGGATTGAAGAGCTGAGTGTGATGTGTTCTGGCTACATTGACACTGGTGGGAATAAAGAGCTGATTGTAATGTGTTCTGGCTGCAGTGACACTGGTGGGAATAAAGAGCTGAGTGTGATGTGTTCTGACTGCAGTGACACTTGTGGGAATAAAGAGCTGAATGTGATGTGTTCTGACTGCAGTGACACTGGTGGGAATAAGGAGCCGAGTGTGATGTGTTCTGGCTGCAGTGACACTGGTGGGATTGAAAAGCTGAGTGTGATGGGTTTTGGCTGAATGACACTGGTGGGATTGAAGAGCTGAATGTGATGTGCTGTGGCTGCAGTGACACTGGCAGGATTGAAGAGCTGAGTGATGTGTTCTGGCTGCAGTGACACTGGCGGGATTGAAGAGCTGAGTGTGATGGGTTCTGGCTGCAGTGACACTGGCAGGATTGAAGAGCTGAGTGTGATTTGCTCTGGCTACAGTGACACTGGTGGGATTGAAGAGCTGAGTGTGATATGCTCTGGCTGCAGTGACACTGGAGGGATTGAAGAGCTGAGTGTGATGTGTTCTGGCTGCAGTGACACTGGCGGGATTGAAGAGCTGAGTGTGATGTGTTCTGGCTGCAGTGACACTGGTGGGATTGAAGAGCTGAGTGTGATGTGCTCTGGCTGCAGTGACACTGGTGGGATTGAAGAGCTGAGTGTGGTGTGCTGTGGCTGCAGTGACACTGGTGGGATTGAAGAGCTGAGTGTGATGTGTTCTGGCTGCAGTGACACTGGCGGGATTGAAGAGCTGAGTGTGATATGTTCTGTCTGCGTTGACACTGGCGGGATTGAAGAGCTGAGTGTGATGTGTTCTTGCTGCAGTGACACTGGCGGGATTGAAGAGCTGAGTGTGATGTGCTCTGGCTGCAGTGACACTGGTGGGATTGAAGAGCTGAGTGTGATATGGTCTGGCTGCAGTGACCCTGGTGGGATTAAAGAGCTGAGTGTGATGTGTTCTGGGTGCAGTGACACTGGAGGGATTGAAGATCTGAGTGTGATGTGTTCTAGCTGCAGTAACACTGGTTTGATTGAAGAGCTGAGTGTAATCTTTATTCTGGCTGCAGTGACACTGGTGGGATTGAAGAGCGAAGTGTGATGTGTTCTGGCTGCAGTGACACTGGTTGGATTGAAGACCTGAGTGTGATGTGTTCTGGCTGCAGTGACACTGGTGGGATTGAGGAGCTGAGTGTAGGCGAGTAGGATCTGCTTCACATGGGTACCCCCACGTTTTGCTGGTGTTTCACTGTATTTCGACCTTAGTCTGGCTGTGGCCCTGCTAATCGGGACCACAGCCTAGCTGCTTCCTCTCTAAAATGTTTTCCATGTACACTAGGTACATATCTAATTGGATTCTGGAGTGCCTTACAAGCCCCTAGTATATGGTATACTATGTACCTAGGGCATAGGTACCTCAGAGGCCTACCAGGGTCTGCAGCATATATTATGCCCCCCCGGGAAGCACTTCAAAATGACACCACAGGTCTGCTACTGCAGCCTGGGTAAGGGTGTGCTTGCACCCCTTACTGTGGTATAGGCTACCTATATCACTATCCTATACAGACACATATAAACCTATAAGCCACTCCGCCACTCCTATGGCAGGCCTTGACAATCCTGAAGGCAGACTGCTTGGTTTTATGTGAGAGGGCGCCCAACCATGAGCTGAGCCCCTCTGCAGCTTTTGGAAATAATTCCTTATGACTGTTCTGTGATACAGCCATACCATATACTCTTAAGTGCATTATAACCTCGCGGTAAATGATAACTTTGGGATGGCTGCATCAAAACATGTCGTGTTTGGTGTCAAACGCTTTGGAACACTATCCCCCCCCCCTCCCCCGCCAGTTCTGGCGGCGGGGGTAGCATTCCACCCTTCTGTAGGGAGAGACATGTTCACACTGGCTAAACCCGTTAGGACTTTCCTGAGCCCTGGCATCACAAAATGGATGCCTCTGCGACAGACATGGGTCTGGCCTCCTGCTGCTGTCCTAAACTCCGGCAGGGAAGGCCTGGACAATAGGTTTCCTGTCGAGGGGCGGTGTAACCACCAACCCAGACAGGCTGATGTGTTTTGGGGCTGGGCGGGAGCACTCTCTGGTGCTTTGAAGTCCTGCACTGGGGGCACACTTGGTGTCCCTGTACATACTCCAGTTCAAACCGGTTGCAGGGGCTACCTGCCCCTGCTCTGTCGCGAAACTGGACAAAGGAAATGGGTGTAACCACCCATCTTTCCTGGCCCACCCATAGGTGGGGCCTTAGAGTTAGTCTATCCCCTAAACTCACTATAAGTATAGGAATCCAGTCCCTAGGGATTTAGATTACCTGGACGAAACTCTGCAACGTACATCCTGGACCTTCGACGTTCTATCCTGACTAGAAGACTGAAGAGATCTCCCTTGGGGTCAAGGAGTGACTCCCCTGCTTGGCAGGCACCAAAGAAGCAACTGACCGGTCTGCCATTCTGAAGCTCCCGCCGGACGCCGAAGTCTCTGCATCCCCAGAGGTGGATTTCCAGCCTTCCCCGAGGCTACCCTGAGTCCACGGCAAAGCTGAGGCCTGTGGCTATCGTGGGTGACGTGGAACCGTGACTCCTGGACACCGTGAACTTTTGCAGCAACACCATCTTCCTGGTCCTCCTCGAAGTTGTGCTTTGGGCTCCCAGTAGCCCCAGCCTTGAGCACCTCGTGCACCGAAGATTGTTGGCCTCCACTCCACGAGTGACCCGTGGGCCAGCTTCAAGTGCGACCGCTCGAGGCTCCTTTGTGATCACTAGCCCGTTGGCTAGCATGTCCCCACAAAGGCGACTCCTTTTCTGATTGGGCTTACCTGTTTGCTCCAGACGTACCCTCACTTACCCTCACTGGGTGAGTCCCTCAGACCTTGCTGGTCTGCACTGCAGTCCTTTCTCTGAATTCCAGTGACTTGCCGTTTCCAAGGCTTGTTGAGTCCATTCTGGTCGCCGACACCGCAGCACTCGACAGACTTCGTGGGATAGGTCGAATCCGCCTCGTGGAATTCGTCGACGCCTCCTGGACCTCGTGGCTGAAGAGTCAAGACACCTATCCACTCACCTGAAGCACCCGACATCTGTGGGCATTTGTCCATCCTGCCCTAGGTCACTGGCAAGTGACCCAGACTCTGTCCCCTCTGCTTTCAGGTTCCTTACATCACAGATCCAGGCTTGGATCTCTCCGGACACTTCTCCTCTTCACGGCAACAGCAGTTCCTTGCAGGCTTCCATTGAAATAGACGACGCAACCCGACACCAAAAGACACCTATGCACCCGGCTTCCCTGGGTAAGGTAACGCGAGTACTCCGGTTCTCTCGTGGGTGCTAGCCCTAGAACCTCTTAAGTCCAAAAGGGTTTGGTCCTGACTCGATTAGAAGTGTCCCTAATCTTCAAAATTCCAACCGCGACATTGCCCATAGAAGATAATAGGAGCCCGCGGTTGTGTTTACACACAGCATACAGTCCCTGTGGGTCCCCTGTGTCACTACCTTGGGTGGTTCCTTGGGGTCCCAGCGATTCTAGAGGCAGTAGGCCTAGTGCCTATTCCAGTCGTGGTTCTTATACCGCTTTTTTGGTATATGGTTTGGTACACCCCTAGGGCCCAACGTGTATTTGTGCTTTTACTGATGCTTGCTCACTTTTAAACTAAGTACATCGAAGTCCAGTCTCATAAAGAGACTAGAGTGGTGTGTTTTATCTTAGAAACATATATTTTGAATATATACCTGGTGTTGTTGTCTTTTCATTTGATCATTCAAGAGATTATAGACTGGTAAAACAAGCTGCTTTACATTCCTTCAAGACTTAGCCTGAAGGCTGCTCTCCATAGCTACCTCTAGGATAGCTTTCAATAAAGGTTGTCTTTAACCTATCACCATAATGGTTTGGACTGATACAAGGTGCCCACTAGAACTAGTGGACAGCATATATCAGGCCACCTTCTCACACTGAGTGTGATGTGCTCTGGCTGCAGTGACTCTGGTGGGATTGAAGAGCTGAATTTGATGTGCTCTGGCTGCAGTGACACTGGTGGGATTGAAGAGCTGAGTTTGATATGTTCTGGCTGCAGTGACAGTGATGAGACTGAAGACCTGATTTTGACGTGTTCTGGCTGCAGTGACACTGGCGGGATTGAAGAGCGGAGTGTGATGTGTTCTGGCTGCAGTGACACTGGCAGGATTGAAGAACTGAGTGTGATGTGTTCTGGCTGCAGTGACACTGGTGGGATTGAAGATCTGAGTGTGATGTGTTCTGGCTGCCGTGACACTGGAGGGATTGAAGATCTGAGTGTGATGTGTTCTGGCTTCAGTGACACTGGTTTGATTGAAGAGCTGAGTGTAATCTTTCTTATTCTAGCTGCAGTGACACTGGTGGAATTGAAGAGCTGATTGTGATGTGTTCTGGCTGCAGTGACACTGGTGGGAATAAAGAGCTGAGTGTGATGTGTTCTGACTGCAGTGACACTTGTGGGAATAAAGAGCTGAATGTGATGTGTTCTGGCTGCAGTGACACTGGTGGGAATAAAGAGCTGAGTGTGATGTGTTCTGGCTGCAGTGACACTTGTGGGAATAAAGAGCTGAATGTGATGTGTTCTGACTGCAGTGACACTGGTGGGAATAAGGAGCTGAGTGTGATGTGTTCTGGCTGCAGTGACACTGGTGGGATTAAAAAGCTGAGTGTGATGGGTTTTGGCTGAATGACACTGGTGGGATTGAAGAGCTGAATGTGATGTGCTGTGGCTGCAGTGACACTGGCAGGATTGAAGAGCTGAGTGTGATGTGTTCTGGCTGCAGTGACACTGGCGGGATTGAAGAGCTGAGTGTGATGGGTTCTGGCTGCAGTGACACTGGTGAGATTGAAGAGCTGAGTGTGATGTGCTCTGGCTGCAGTGACACTGGTGGGATTGAAGAGCTGAGTGTGGTGTGCTGTGGCTGCAGTGACACTGGTGGGATTGAAGAGCTGAGTGTGATGGGTTCTGGCTGCAGTGACACTGGCGGGATTGAAGAGCTGAGTGTGATATGTTCTGGCTGCGTTGACACTGGTGGGATTGAAGAGCTGAGTGTGATGTGTTCTGGCTGCAGTGACACTGGCGGGAATAAAGAGCCGAGTGTGATGTGTTCTGGCTGTAGTGACACTGGTGGGATTAAAGAGTTGAGTGCGATGTGCTGTGGCTGCAGTGACACTGGCAGGATTGAAGAGCTGAGTGTGATTTGCTCTGGCTACAGTGACACTGGTGGGATTGAAGAGCTGAGTGTGATATGCTCTGGCTGCAGTGAAACTGGCGGGATTGAAGAACTGAGTGTGATGTTTTCTGGCTGCATTGACACTGGTGGGAATAAAGAGCTGAGTGTGATGTGCTCTGGCTGCAGTGACACTGACGGGATTGAAGAGCTGAGTGTGATGTGTTCTGGTTGCATTGACAGTGGTGGGAATAAAGAGCTGAGTGTGATGTGTTCTGGCTACAGTGGCGGGATTGAAGAGCTGAGTGTGATGTGTTCTGGCTGCAGTGACACTGGTGGGATTGAAGAGCTGAGTGTGATGTTTTCTGGCTGCAGTGACATTGGCGGGATTGAAGAGCTGAGTGTGATGTGTTCTGGCTACATTGACACTGGTGGGAATAAAGAGCTGATTGTGATGTGTTCTGGCTGCAGTGACACTGGTGGGAATAAAGAGCTGAGTGTGATGTGTTCTGACTGCAGTGACACTTGTGGGAATAAAGAGCTGAATGTGATGTGTTCTGACTGCAGTGACACTGGTGGGAATAAGGAGCTGAGTGTGATGTGTTCTGGCTGCAGTGACACTGGTGGGATTGAAAAGCTGAGTGTGATGGGTTTTGGCTGAATGACACTGGTGGGATTGAAGAGCTGAATGTGATGTGTTCTGGCTGCAGTGACACTGGCGGGATTGAAGAGCTGAGTGTGATGGGTTCTGGCTGCAGTGACACTGGCAGGATTGAAGAGCTGAGTGTGATGTGTTCTGGCTGCAGTGACACTGGAGGGATTGAAGAGCTGAGTGTGATGTGTTCTGGCTGCAGTGACACTGGCGGGATTGAAGAGCTGAGTGTGATGTGTTCTGGCTGCAGTGACACTGGTGGGATTGAAGAGCTGAGTGTGATGTGCTCTGGCTGCAGTGACACTGGTGGGATTGAAGAGCTGAGTGTGGTGTGCTGTGGCTGCAGTGACACTGGTGGGATTGAAGAGCTGAGTGTGATGTGTTCTGGCTGCAGTGACACTGGCGGGATTGAAGAGCTGAGTGTGATATGTTCTGTCTGCGTTGACACTGGCGGGATTGAAGAGCTGAGTGTGATGTGTTCTGGCTGCAGTGACACTGGCGGGATTGAAGAGCTGAGTGTGATGTGCTCTGGCTGCAGTGACACTGGTGGGATTGAAGAGCTGAGTGTGATATGGTCTGGCTGCAGTGACCCTGGTGGGATTAAAGAGCTGAGTGTGATGTGTTCTGGGTGCAGTGACACTGGAGGGATTGAAGATCTGAGTGTGATGTGTTCTAGCTGCAGTGACACTGGTTTGATTGAAGAGCTGAGTGTAATCTTTATTCTGGCTGCAGTGACACTGGTGGGATTGAAGAGCGAAGTGTGATGTGTTCTGGCTGCAGTGACACTGGTTGGATTGAAGACCTGAGTGTGATGTGTTCTGGCTGCAGTGACACTGGTGGGATTGAGGAGCTGAGTGTAGGCGAGTAGGATCTGCTTCACGTGGGTACCCCCACGTTTTGCTGGTGTTTCACTGTATTTCGACCTTAGTCTGGCTGTGGCCCTGCTAATCAGGACCACAGCCTAGCTGCTTCCTCTCTAAAATGTTTTCCATGTACACTAGGTACATATCTAATTGGATTCTGGAGTGCCTTACAAGCCCCTAGTATATGGTATACTATGTACCTAGGGCATAGGTACCTCAGAGGCCTACCAGGGTCTGCAGCATATATTATGCCCCCCCGGGAAGCACTTCAAAATGACACCACAGGTCTGCTACTGCAGCCTGGGTAAGGGTGTGCTTGCACCCCTTACTGTGGTATAGGCTACCTATATCACTACCCTATACAGACACATATAAACCTATAAGCCACTCCGCCACTCCTATGGCAGGCCTTGACAATCCTGAAGGCAGACTGCTTGGTTTTATGTGAGAGGGCGCCCAAGCATGAGCTGAGCCCCTCTGCAGCTTTTGGAAATAATTCCTTATGACTGTTCTGTGAAACAGCCATACCATATACTCTTAAGTGCATTATAACCTCGCGGTAAATGATAACTTTGGAATGGCTGCATCAAAACATGTCGTGTTTGGTGTCAAACGCTTTGGAACACTATCCCCCCCCCCTCCCCCGCCAGTTCTGGCGGCGGGGGTAGCATTCCACCCTTCTGTAGGGAGAGACATGTTCACACTGGCTAAACCCGTTAGGACTTTCCTGAGCCCTGGCATCACAAAATGGATGCCTCTGCGACAGACATGGGTCTGGCCTCCTGCTGCTGTCCTAAACTCCGGCAGGGAAGGCCTGGACAATAGGTTTCCTGTCGAGGGGCGGTGTAACCACCAACCCAGACAGGCTGATGTGTTTTGGGGCTGGGCGGGAGCACTCTCTGGTGCTTTGAAGTCCTGCACTGGGGGCACACTTGGTGTCCCTGTACATACTCCAGTTCAAACCGGTTGCAGGGGCTACCTGCCCCTGCTCTGTCGCGAAACTGGACAAAGGAAATGGGTGTAACCACCCATCTTTCCTGGCCCACCCATAGGTGGGGCCTTAGAGTTAGTCTATCCCCTAAACTCACTATAAGTATAGGAATCCAGTCCCTAGGGATTTAGATTACCTGGACGAAACTCTGCAACGTACATCCTGGACCTTCGACGTTCTATCCTGACTAGAAGACTGAAGAGATCTCCCTTGGGGTCAAGGAGTGACTCCCCTGCTTGGCAGGCACCAAAGAAGCAACTGACCGGTCTGCCATTCTGAAGCTCCCGCCGGACGCCGAAGTCTCTGCATCCCCAGAGGTGGATTTCCAGCCTTCCCCGAGGCTACCCTGAGTCCACGGCAAAGCTGAGGCCTGTGGCTATCGTGGGTGACGTGGAACCGTGACTCCTGGACACCGTGAACTTTTGCAGCAACACCATCTTCCTGGTCCTCCTCTAAGTTGTGCTTTGGGCTCCCAGTAGCCCCAGCCTTGAGCACCTCGTGCACCGAAGATTGTTGGCCTCCACTCCACGAGTGGCCCGTGGGCCAGCTTCAAGTGCGACCGCTCGAGGCTCCTTTGTGATCACTAGCCCGTTGGCTAGCATGTCCCCACAAAGGCGACTCCTTTTCTGATTGGGCTTACCGGTTTGCTCCAGACGTACCCTCACTTACCCTCACTGGGTGAGTCCCTCAGACCTTGCTGGTCTGCACCGCAGTCCTTTCTCTGAATTCCAGTGACTTGCCGTTTCCAAGGCTTGTTGAGTCCATTCTGGTCGCCGACACCGCAGCACTCGACAGACTTCGTGGGATAGGTCGAATCCGCCTCGTGGAATTCGTCGACGCCTCCTGGACCTCGTGGCTGAAGAGTCAAGACACCTATCCACTCACCTGAAGCACCCGACATCTGTGGGCATTTGTCCATCCTGCCCTAGGTCACTGGCAAGTGACCCAGACTCTGTCCCCTCTGCTTTCAGGTTCCTTACATCACAGATCCAGGCTTGGATCTCTCCGGACACTTCTCCTCTTCACGGCAACAGCAGTTCCTTGCAGGCTTCCATTGAAATAGACGACGCAACCCGACACCAAAAGACACCTATGCACCCGGCTTCCCTGGGTAAGGTAACGCGAGTACTCCGGTTCTCTCGTGGGTGCTAGCCCTAGAACCTCTTAAGTCCAAAAGGGTTTGGTCCTGACTCGATTAGAAGTGTCCCTAATCTTCAAAATTCCAACCGCGACATTGCCCATAGAAGATAATAGGAGCCCGCGGTTGTGTTTACACACAGCATACAGTCCCTGTGGGTCCCCTGTGTCACTACCTTGGGTGGTTCCTTGGGGTCCCAGCGATTCTAGAGGCAGTAGGCCTAGTGCCTATTCCAGTCGTGGTTCTTATACCGCTTTTTTGGTATATGGTTTGGTACACCCCTAGGGCCCAACGTGTATTTGTGCTTTTACTGATGCTTGCTCACTTTTAAACTAAGTACATCGAAGTCCAGTCTCATAAAGAGACTAGAGTGGTGTGTTTTATCTTAGAAACATATATTTTGAATATATACCTGGTGTTGTTGTCTTTTCATTTGATCATTCAAGAGATTATAGACTGGTAAAACAAGCTGCTTTACATTCCTTCAAGACTTAGCCTGAAGGCTGCTCTCCATAGCTACCTCTAGGATAGCTTTCAATAAAGGTTGTCTTTAACCTATCACCATAATGGTTTGGACTGATACAAGGTGCCCACTAGAACTAGTGGACAGCATATATCAGGCCACCTTCTCACACTGAGTGTGATGTGCTCTGGCTGCAGTGACTCTGGTGGGATTGAAGAGCTGAATTTGATGTGCTCTGGCTGCAGTGACACTGGTGGGATTGAAGAGCTGAGTTTGATATGTTCTGGCTGCAGTGACAGTGATGAGACTGAAGACCTGATTTTGACGTGTTCTGGCTGCAGTGACACTGGCGGGATTGAAGAGCGGAGTGTGATGTGTTCTGGCTGCAGTGACACTGGCAGGATTGAAGAACTGAGTGTGATGTGTTCTGGCTGCAGTGACACTGGTGGGATTGAAGATCTGAGTGTGATGTGTTCTGGCTGCCGTGACACTGGAGGGATTGAAGATCTGAGTGTGATGTGTTCTGGCTTCAGTGACACTGGTTTGATTGAAGAGCTGAGTGTAATCTTTCTTATTCTAGCTGCAGTGACACTGGTGGAATTGAAGAGCTGATTGTGATGTGTTCTGGCTGCAGTGACACTGGTGGGAATAAAGAGCTGAGTGTGATGTGTTCTGACTGCAGTGACACTTGTGGGAATAAAGAGCTGAATGTGATGTGTTCTGGCTGCAGTGACACTGGTGGGAATAAAGAGCTGAGTGTGATGTGTTCTGGCTGCAGTGACACTTGTGGGAATAAAGAGCTGAATGTGATGTGTTCTGACTGCAGTGACACTGGTGGGAATAAGGAGCTGAGTGTGATGTGTTCTGGCTGCAGTGACACTGGTGGGATTAAAAAGCTGAGTGTGATGGGTTTTGGCTGAATGACACTGGTGGGATTGAAGAGCTGAATGTGATGTGCTGTGGCTGCAGTGACACTGGCAGGATTGAAGAGCTGAGTGTGATGTGTTCTGGCTGCAGTGACACTGGCGGGATTGAAGAGCTGAGTGTGATGGGTTCTGGCTGCAGTGACACTGGTGAGATTGAAGAGCTGAGTGTGATGTGCTCTGGCTGCAGTGACACTGGTGGGATTGAAGAGCTGAGTGTGGTGTGCTGTGGCTGCAGTGACACTGGTGGGATTGAAGAGCTGAGTGTGATGGGTTCTGGCTGCAGTGACACTGGCGGGATTGAAGAGCTGAGTGTGATATGTTCTGGCTGCGTTGACACTGGTGGGATTGAAGAGCTGAGTGTGATGTGTTCTGGCTGCAGTGACACTGGCGGGAATAAAGAGCCGAGTGTGATGTGTTCTGGCTGTAGTGACACTGGTGGGATTAAAGAGTTGAGTGCGATGTGCTGTGGCTGCAGTGACACTGGCAGGATTGAAGAGCTGAGTGTGATTTGCTCTGGCTACAGTGACACTGGTGGGATTGAAGAGCTGAGTGTGATATGCTCTGGCTGCAGTGAAACTGGCGGGATTGAAGAACTGAGTGTGATGTTTTCTGGCTGCATTGACACTGGTGGGAATAAAGAGCTGAGTGTGATGTGCTCTGGCTGCAGTGACACTGACGGGATTGAAGAGCTGAGTGTGATGTGTTCTGGTTGCATTGACAGTGGTGGGAATAAAGAGCTGAGTGTGATGTGTTCTGGCTACAGTGGCGGGATTGAAGAGCTGAGTGTGATGTGTTCTGGCTGCAGTGACACTGGTGGGATTGAAGAGCTGAGTGTGATGTTTTCTGGCTGCAGTGACATTGGCGGGATTGAAGAGCTGAGTGTGATGTGTTCTGGCTACATTGACACTGGTGGGAATAAAGAGCTGATTGTGATGTGTTCTGGCTGCAGTGACACTGGTGGGAATAAAGAGCTGAGTGTGATGTGTTCTGACTGCAGTGACACTTGTGGGAATAAAGAGCTGAATGTGATGTGTTCTGACTGCAGTGACACTGGTGGGAATAAGGAGCTGAGTGTGATGTGTTCTGGCTGCAGTGACACTGGTGGGATTGAAAAGCTGAGTGTGATGGGTTTTGGCTGAATGACACTGGTGGGATTGAAGAGCTGAATGTGATGTGTTCTGGCTGCAGTGACACTGGCGGGATTGAAGAGCTGAGTGTGATGGGTTCTGGCTGCAGTGACACTGGCAGGATTGAAGAGCTGAGTGTGATGTGTTCTGGCTGCAGTGACACTGGAGGGATTGAAGAGCTGAGTGTGATGTGTTCTGGCTGCAGTGACACTGGCGGGATTGAAGAGCTGAGTGTGATGTGTTCTGGCTGCAGTGACACTGGTGGGATTGAAGAGCTGAGTGTGATGTGCTCTGGCTGCAGTGACACTGGTGGGATTGAAGAGCTGAGTGTGGTGTGCTGTGGCTGCAGTGACACTGGTGGGATTGAAGAGCTGAGTGTGATGTGTTCTGGCTGCAGTGACACTGGCGGGATTGAAGAGCTGAGTGTGATATGTTCTGTCTGCGTTGACACTGGCGGGATTGAAGAGCTGAGTGTGATGTGTTCTGGCTGCAGTGACACTGGCGGGATTGAAGAGCTGAGTGTGATGTGCTCTGGCTGCAGTGACACTGGTGGGATTGAAGAGCTGAGTGTGATATGGTCTGGCTGCAGTGACCCTGGTGGGATTAAAGAGCTGAGTGTGATGTGTTCTGGGTGCAGTGACACTGGAGGGATTGAAGATCTGAGTGTGATGTGTTCTAGCTGCAGTGACACTGGTTTGATTGAAGAGCTGAGTGTAATCTTTATTCTGGCTGCAGTGACACTGGTGGGATTGAAGAGCGAAGTGTGATGTGTTCTGGCTGCAGTGACACTGGTTGGATTGAAGACCTGAGTGTGATGTGTTCTGGCTGCAGTGACACTGGTGGGATTGAGGAGCTGAGTGTAGGCGAGTAGGATCTGCTTCACGTGGGTACCCCCACGTTTTGCTGGTGTTTCACTGTATTTCGACCTTAGTCTGGCTGTGGCCCTGCTAATCAGGACCACAGCCTAGCTGCTTCCTCTCTAAAATGTTTTCCATGTACACTAGGTACATATCTAATTGGATTCTGGAGTGCCTTACAAGCCCCTAGTATATGGTATACTATGTACCTAGGGCATAGGTACCTCAGAGGCCTACCAGGGTCTGCAGCATATATTATGCCCCCCCGGGAAGCACTTCAAAATGACACCACAGGTCTGCTACTGCAGCCTGGGTAAGGGTGTGCTTGCACCCCTTACTGTGGTATAGGCTACCTATATCACTACCCTATACAGACACATATAAACCTATAAGCCACTCCGCCACTCCTATGGCAGGCCTTGACAATCCTGAAGGCAGACTGCTTGGTTTTATGTGAGAGGGCGCCCAAGCATGAGCTGAGCCCCTCTGCAGCTTTTGGAAATAATTCCTTATGACTGTTCTGTGATACAGCCATACCATATACTCTTAAGTGCATTATAACCTCGCGGTAAATGATAACTTTGGAATGGCTGCATCAAAACATGTCGTGTTTGGTGTCAAACGCTTTGGAACACTATCCCCCCCCCCTCCCCCGCCAGTTCTGGCGGCGGGGGTAGCATTCCACCCTTCTGTAGGGAGAGACATGTTCACACTGGCTAAACCCGTTAGGACTTTCCTGAGCCCTGGCATCACAAAATGGATGCCTCTGCGACAGACATGGGTCTGGCCTCCTGCTGCTGTCCTAAACTCCGGCAGGGAAGGCCTGGACAATAGGTTTCCTGTCGAGGGGCGGTGTAACCACCAACCCAGACAGGCTGATGTGTTTTGGGGCTGGGCGGGAGCACTCTCTGGTGCTTTGAAGTCCTGCACTGGGGGCACACTTGGTGTCCCTGTACATACTCCAGTTCAAACCGGTTGCAGGGGCTACCTGCCCCTGCTCTGTCGCGAAACTGGACAAAGGAAATGGGTGTAACCACCCATCTTTCCTGGCCCACCCATAGGTGGGGCCTTAGAGTTAGTCTATCCCCTAAACTCACTATAAGTATAGGAATCCAGTCCCTAGGGATTTAGATTACCTGGACGAAACTCTGCAACGTACATCCTGGACCTTCGACGTTCTATCCTGACTAGAAGACTGAAGAGATCTCCCTTGGGGTCAAGGAGTGACTCCCCTGCTTGGCAGGCACCAAAGAAGCAACTGACCGGTCTGCCATTCTGAAGCTCCCGCCGGACGCCGAAGTCTCTGCATCCCCAGAGGTGGATTTCCAGCCTTCCCCGAGGCTACCCTGAGTCCACGGCAAAGCTGAGGCCTGTGGCTATCGTGGGTGACGTGGAACCGTGACTCCTGGACACCGTGAACTTTTGCAGCAACACCATCTTCCTGGTCCTCCTCTAAGTTGTGCTTTGGGCTCCCAGTAGCCCCAGCCTTGAGCACCTCGTGCACCGAAGATTGTTGGCCTCCACTCCACGAGTGGCCCGTGGGCCAGCTTCAAGTGCGACCGCTCGAGGCTCCTTTGTGATCACTAGCCCGTTGGCTAGCATGTCCCCACAAAGGCGACTCCTTTTCTGATTGGGCTTACCGGTTTGCTCCAGACGTACCCTCACTTACCCTCACTGGGTGAGTCCCTCAGACCTTGCTGGTCTGCACCGCAGTCCTTTCTCTGAATTCCAGTGACTTGCCGTTTCCAAGGCTTGTTGAGTCCATTCTGGTCGCCGACACCGCAGCACTCGACAGACTTCGTGGGATAGGTCGAATCCGCCTCGTGGAATTCGTCGACGCCTCCTGGACCTCGTGGCTGAAGAGTCAAGACACCTATCCACTCACCTGAAGCACCCGACATCTGTGGGCATTTGTCCATCCTGCCCTAGGTCACTGGCAAGTGACCCAGACTCTGTCCCCTCTGCTTTCAGGTTCCTTACATCACAGATCCAGGCTTGGATCTCTCCGGACACTTCTCCTCTTCACGGCAACAGCAGTTCCTTGCAGGCTTCCATTGAAATAGACGACGCAACCCGACACCAAAAGACACCTATGCACCCGGCTTCCCTGGGTAAGGTAACGCGAGTACTCCGGTTCTCTCGTGGGTGCTAGCCCTAGAACCTCTTAAGTCCAAAAGGGTTTGGTCCTGACTCGATTAGAAGTGTCCCTAATCTTCAAAATTCCAACCGCGACATTGCCCATAGAAGATAATAGGAGCCCGCGGTTGTGTTTACACACAGCATACAGTCCCTGTGGGTCCCCTGTGTCACTACCTTGGGTGGTTCCTTGGGGTCCCAGCGATTCTAGAGGCAGTAGGCCTAGTGCCTATTCCAGTCGTGGTTCTTATACCGCTTTTTTGGTATATGGTTTGGTACACCCCTAGGGCCCAACGTGTATTTGTGCTTTTACTGATGCTTGCTCACTTTTAAACTAAGTACATCGAAGTCCAGTCTCATAAAGAGACTAGAGTGGTGTGTTTTATCTTAGAAACATATATTTATATTTAAGGGCTGCCTTTGATCTTGTACCACGACACCGGCTGTGGGCAGTCCTAGAGAGGCTAGGACTCCCGAAAGAAATTCTGACTATGGTGATGCGTCTGCACGAGTCTAACTATGCTAGGATTCAGTGGGGTGGAGCGGGTGAAGACACATCTGAGTTCCCAGTCGAGCGTGGTGTGAGACAGGGTTGTACTATGGCACCCACGCTCTTCTCACTTTATATTAATGGGATAGTTGAACTTATGCTTTCTGCTAATACCGACGCTCCAAGGTTGGCTGGTGTTTCCATCCCCATATTATTGTTTGCAGACGATACGCTTATCGTATCCAGAACATCTAATGGTCTGCAAAAAGCCCTTCGCCTGTTTGATGAGTTTTGCCTTGATCATGGTTTAGAGGTTAATGTGGCAAAAACGAAGTTTATGGCCTTTAACCCTCATAGCAGTTTCCAAGGGAAAAGAGTATTTATGAATAGGCAACCCTTAGAATTAGTGACCAGTTTTACGTATCTTGGGTTGCAAATCTCAAATAAAAATAATTGGCGCAGACATCTGGAAATGGCCTCCCTAAGATTTAAGCAGATTACTGGTGCTTTGACCAGAGAATTTAGTAGGTCATTCACGAAACCTATAAGCCCGGTTTTGCAAGTTTATGAAGCTAAGGCCCTAAACTCTGTCCTCTATGGGGCGGAACTCTGGGGCTTTGAACAACTAGCGACTTTGATAAATGTGGTTACAACAAACAAATGATGGACGGAATGCTGACGATGCATACATTCTCCCCCAGTCAAGAGATCTGGGTTAAATCCATCGTTCTTTTGCCCACTACACCACCCCAGTTTAGACATGGCCATATGCAAATCAGTCTTGACCCTGTGCCTCATGGGAACAGTCCAGCCCGAACTGCCAAGCCATGTCTTCCCTGGACCGGAATCAAGCATCCTAGGACCGGTTTCTGGCTATCAGCCATCATCAGCCAGGATAGCTTGACTCCAGTGGCGTAGTGAGCACGGGTCCCACGTCTGGGAATACCCATCCCACTTAGGGCGAAAAGCGTTACAACAAACAAATGATGGACGGAATGCTGACGATGCATACATTCTCCCCCAGTCAAGAGATCTGGGTTAAATCCATCGTTCTTTTGCCCACTACACCACCCCAGTTTAGACATGGCCATATGCAAATCAGTCTTGACCCTGTGCCTCATGGGAACAGTCCAGCCCGAACTGCCAAGCCATGTCTTCCCTGGACCGGAATCAAGCATCCTAGGACCGGTTTCTGGCTATCAGCCATCATCAGCCAGGATAGCTTGACTCCAGTGGCGTAGTGAGCACGGGTCCCACGTCTGGGAATACCCATCCCACTTAGGGCGAAAAGCGTTACAACAAACAAATGATGGACGGAATGCTGACGATGCATACATTCTCCCCCAGTCAAGAGATCTGGGTTAAATCCATCGTTCTTTTGCCCACTACACCACCCCAGTTTAGACATGGCCATATGCAAATCAGTCTTGACCCTGTGCCTCATGGGAACAGTCCAGCCCGAACTGCCAAGCCATGTCTTCCCTGGACCGGAATCAAGCATCCTAGGACCGGTTTCTGGCTATCAGCCATCATCAGCCAGGATAGCTTGACTCCAGTGGCGTAGTGAGCACGGGTCCCACGTCTGGGAATACCCATCCCACTTAGGGCGAAAAGCGTTACAACAAACAAATGATGGACGGAATGCTGACGATGCATACATTCTCCCCCAGTCAAGAGATCTGGGTTAAATCCATCGTTCTTTTGCCCACTACACCACCCCAGTTTAGACATGGCCATATGCAAATCAGTCTTGACCCTGTGCCTCATGGGAACAGTCCAGCCCGAACTGCCAAGCCATGTCTTCCCTGGACCGGAATCAAGCATCCTAGGACCGGTTTCTGGCTATCAGCCATCATCAGCCAGGATAGCTTGACTCCAGTGGCGTAGCGAGCACGGGTCCCACGTCTGGGAATACCCATCCCACTTAGGGCGAAAAGCGTTACAACAAACAAATGATGGACGGAATGCTGACGATGCATACATTCTCCCCCAGTCAAGAGATCTGGGTTAAATCCATCGTTCTTTTGCCCACTACACCACCCCAGTTTAGACATGGCCATATGCAAATCAGTCTTGACCCTGTGCCTCATGGGAACAGTCCAGCCCGAACTGCCAAGCCATGTCTTCCCTGGACCGGAATCAAGCATCCTAGGACCGGTATCTGGCTATCAGCCATCATCAGCCAGGATAGCTTGACTCCAGTGGCGTAGTGAGCACGGGTCCCACGTCTGGGAATACCCATCCAGGGAAGACATGGCTTGGCAGTTCGGGCTGGACTGTTCCCATGAGGCACAGGGTCAAGACTGATTTGCATATGGCCATGTCTAAACTGGGGTGGTGTAGTGGGCAAAAGAACGATGGATTTAACCCAGATCTCTTGACTGGGGGAGAATGTCTGCATTGTCAGCATTCCGTCCATCATTTGTTTGTTGTAACGCTTTTCACCCTAAGTGGGATGGGTATTCCCAGACGTGGGACCCGTGCTCACTACGCCACTGGAGTCAAGCTATCCTGGCTGATGACGGCTGATAGCCAGAAACCGGTCCTAGAATGCTTGATTCCGGTCCAGGGAAGACATGGCTTGGCAGTTCGGGCTGGACTGTTCCCATGAGGCACAGGGTCAAGACTGATTTGCATATGGCCATGTCTAAACTGGGGTGGTGTAGTGGGCAAAAGAACGATGGATTTAACCCAGATCTCTTGACTGGGGGAGAATGTCTGCATTGTCAGCATTCCGTCCATCATTTGTTTGTTGTAACGCTTTTCACCCTAAGTGGGATGGGTATTCCCAGACGTGGGACCCGTGCTCACTACGCCACTGGAGTCAAGCTATCCTGGCTGATGACGGCTGATAGCCAGAAACCGGTCCTAGAATGCTTGATTCCGGTCCAGGGAAGACATGGCTTGGCAGTTCGGGCTGGACTGTTCCCATGAGGCACAGGGTCAAGACTGATTTGCATATGGCCATGTCTAAACTGGGGTGGTGTAGTGGGCAAAAGAACGATGGATTTAACCCAGATCTCTTGACTGGGGGAGAATGTCTGCATTGTCAGCATTCCGTCCATCATTTGTTTGTTGTAACGCTTTTCACCCTAAGTGGGATGGGTATTTCCAGACGTGGGACCCGTGCTCACTACGCCACTGGAGTCAAGCTATCCTGGCTGATGACGGCTGATAGCCAGAAACCGGTCCTAGAATGCTTGATTCCGGTCCAGGGAAGACATGGCTTGGCAGTTCGGGCTGGACTGTTCCCATGAGGCACAGGGTCAAGACTGATTTGCATATGGCCATGTCTAAACTGGGGTGGTGTAGTGGGCAAAAGAACGATGGATTTAACCCAGATCTCTTGACTGGGGGAGAATGTCTGCATTGTCAGCATTCCGTCCATCATTTGTTTGTTGTAACGCTTTTCACCCTAAGTGGGATGGGTATTCCCAGACGTGGGACCCGTGCTCACTACGCCACTGGAGTCAAGCTATCCTGGCTGATGACGGCTGATAGCCAGAAACCGGTCCTAGAATGCTTGATTCCGGTCCAGGGAAGACATGGCTTGGCAGTTCGGGCTGGACTGTTCCCATGAGGCACAGGGTCAAGACTGATTTGCATATGGCCATGTCTAAACTGGGGTGGTGTAGTGGGCAAAAGAACGATGGATTTAACCCAGATCTCTTGACTGGGGGAGAATGTCTGCATTGTCAGCATTCCGTCCATCATTTGTTTGTTGTAACGCTTTTCACCCTAAGTGGGATGGGTATTCCCAGACGTGGGACCCGTGCTCACTACGCCACTGGAGTCAAGCTATCCTGGCTGATGACGGCTGATAGCCAGAAACCGGTCCTAGAATGCTTGATTCCGGTCCAGGGAAGACATGGCTTGGCAGTTCGGGCTGGACTGTTCCCATGAGGCACAGGGTCAAGACTGATTTGCATATGGCCATGTCTAAACTGGGGTGGTGTAGTGGGCAAAAGAACGATGGATTTAACCCAGATCTCTTGACTGGGGGAGAATGTCTGCATTGTCAGCATTCCGTCCATCATTTGTTTGTTGTAACGCTTTTCACCCTAAGTGGGATGGGTATTCCCAGACGTGGGACCCGTGCTCACTACGCCACTGGAGTCAAGCTATCCTGGCTGATGACGGCTGATAGCCAGAAACCGGTCCTAGAATGCTTGATTCCGGTCCAGGGAAGACATGGCTTGGCAGTTCGGGCTGGACTGTTCCCATGAGGCACAGGGTCAAGACTGATTTGCATATGGCCATGTCTAAACTGGGGTGGTGTAGTGGGCAAAAGAACGATGGATTTAACCCAGATCTCTTGACTGGGGGAGAATGTCTGCATTGTCAGCATTCCGTCCATCATTTGTTTGTTGTAACGCTTTGATAAATGTGGAGCACAAATTCCTGCATAGAATTACTGGTCTTCCTCAGAGCACCCCTCTGATCCCACTTAGGTATGATCTGGGTAGGAGGTCCATTAAGGATATTGCAAGACTCCGTCCGGTTTTATACTGGCGGAGGCTTTGGACTACTCCTGACCTTTCCCACTATGCCAAGGGCCTGAATGACATTATAAAATCTGATGTTTTTCACAAAATTGAGTGGCTGAAGAACTTACATGCGTCTTTAAAAGACATGGGTATGGAAGGGTTGTGGACCGACCCAGCTCCTGCCCAGTTTCCATCAAAAAGTTCTCTTAAAATAGCATACTGGGAAAGAATAGATTCCCAGGTACTGAATAAAGCAACCGGGATGTCTGGGAAATTTTTGGAGTTCAAAGAATCCCCCTATCTGGAACAATACTGGGATGTGGTGACTAATGTGGGTGACAGGAAACTCTATTTCCAGTTTAGAGCTGGTTCTTTGCCCCTTAGATCTTTGACTGGAAGGTGGGCCGCGAACACGGAAATGCATTGTCCTGCATGTGGGGCTGCGATGGAAACATCTCCCCACTTTCTGTTTGTCTGCCCGGCACTTGCTATTCCAAGGCGTGTTTGGCTTACACCAATGTGTAGATCTCTCGGCACAAGGAGCAGCACTGTAGCCTTACGTATTTTGCGCACTAGCTCTTTGATATTGGTCTCCATCGCATTGGCAAAGTGCCTGGGCTGGGCATGGGCATTGCGGAGAAAATCAATTAAGCGCTCCCTTGATGGTCCCTAATGAATCCAGCGTTCGGGTTTTCCCCACTTTTAAGTTGCACCAGGGACAATTTTAACCCAAAAAATCTTTTTACTACTATATGTCAGTCTATTGAATTGTTTAATGTTTTTTTAACAAGGTACTTTTAATAAGGTATTTTAATGTATTTATTGAAATGTATGTTTGTAGGTACTATGTTTGTGTCTTTTATGATTGTATTTTTAAATCGAATAAAGACTGATTGATTGATTGATTGATTGAATATATACCTGGTGTTGTTGTCTTTTCATTTGATCATTCAAGAGATTATAGACTGGTAAAACAAGCTGCTTTACATTCCTTCAAGACTTAGCCTGAAGGCTGCTCTCCATAGCTACCTCTAGGATAGCTTTCAATAAAGGTTGTCTTTAACCTATCACCATAATGGTTTGGACTGATACAAGGTGCCCACTAGAACTAGTGGACAGCATATATCAGGCCACCTTCTCACACTGAGTGTGATGTGCTCTGGCTGCAGTGACTCTGGTGGGATTGAAGAGCTGAATTTGATGTGCTCTGGCTGCAGTGACACTGGTGGGATTGAAGAGCTGAGTTTGATATGTTCTGGCTGCAGTGACAGTGATGAGACTGAAGACCTGATTTTGACGTGTTCTGGCTGCAGTGACACTGGCGGGATTGAAGAGCGGAGTGTGATGTGTTCTGGCTGCAGTGACACTGGCAGGATTGAAGAACTGAGTGTGATGTGTTCTGGCTGCAGTGACACTGGTGGGATTGAAGATCTGAGTGTGATGTGTTCTGGCTGCCGTGACACTGGAGGGATTGAAGATCTGAGTGTGATGTGTTCTGGCTTCAGTGACACTGGTTTGATTGAAGAGCTGAGTGTAATCTTTCTTATTCTAGCTGCAGTGACACTGGTGGAATTGAAGAGCTGAGTTTGATGGGTTCTGACTGCAGTGACACTGGTGGGATCGAAGAACTGAGTGTGTGCTCTGGCTGCAGTGACACTGGTGGGATTGAAGAGCGGAGTGTGATGTGTTCTGGCTGCAGTGACACTGGTGGGATTAAAGAGTTGAGTGTGTGCTCTGGCTGCAGTGACACTGGTGGCATTGAAGACCTGAGTGTGATGTGTTCTGGCTGCAGTGACACTGGAGTGATTGAAGATCTGAGTATGTTGTGTTCTGGCTGCAGTGACTGGTGGGAATAAAGAGCTGAGTGTGATGTGTTCTGGCTGCAGTGACACTGGTGGGAATAAAGAGCTGAGTATGATGTGTTCTGGCTGCAGTGACACTTCCGGGATTGAAGAGCTGAGTGTGATGTGTTCTGGCTGCAGTGACACTGGTGGGATTAAAGAGTTGGGTGTGATGTGTTCTGGCTGCAGTGACACTGGTGGGATTGAAGAGCTGAGTGTGATGTGTTATGGCTGCAGTGACACTAGTGGGATTGAAGAGCTGAGTGTGATGTGTTCTGGCTGCAATGACACTGGTGGGATTGAAGAGCTGAGTGTGATGTGTTATGGCTGCAGTGACACTAGTGGGATTGAAGAGCTGAGTGTGATGTGTTCTGGCTGCAGTGACACTGGTGGGATTGAAGAGCTGAGTGTGATGTGTTCTGGCTGCAGTGACACTGGTGGGATTGAAGAGCGGAGTGTGGTGTGTTCTGGCTGCAGTGACACTGGAGGGATTGAAGAGTTGAGTGTGTGCTCTGGCTGCAGTGACACTGGTGGCATTGAAGAGTTGAGTGTGTGCTCTGGCTGCAGTGACACTAGTGGGATTGAAGAGCTGAGTGTGATGTGTTCTGGCTGCAGTGACACTGGTGGGATTGAAGAGCTGAGTGTGATGTGTTCTGGCAGCAGTGACAATGGTGGGAATAAAGAGCTGAGTATGATGTGTTCTGGCTACAGTGACACTTCCGGGATTGAAGAGCTGAGTGTGATGTGTTCTGGCTGCAGTGACACTGGTGGGATTGAAGAGCTGAGTGTGATGTGTTCTGGCTGCAGTGACACTGGTGGAATTGAAGAGCTGAGTGTGATGTGCTGTGGCTGCAGTGACACTGGCAGGATTGAAGAGCTGAGTGTGATGTGTTCTGGCTGCAGTGACACCGGCGGGATTGAAGAGTTGAGTGTGTGCTCTGGCTGCAGTGACACTGGTGGGAATAAAGAGCTGAGTGTGATGTGCTCTGGCTGCATTGACACTGGTGGGACTGAAGAGCTGAGTGTGATGTGCTCTGGCTGCAGTGACACTGGAGGGATTGAAGAGCTGAATTTGATGTGCTCTGGCTGCAGTGACACTGGTGGGATTGCAGATCTGAGTGTTATATGCTCTGGCTGCGGTGACAGTGGTGGGATTAAAGAGCTGAGTGTGAATTGTTCTGGCTGCAGTTACACTGGCGAGAATAAAGAGCTGAGTGTGATGTGTTCTGGCTGCAGTGACACTGGTGGGATTGAAGAGCTGAGTGTGATGTGTTCTGGCTGCAGTGACACTGGTGGGATTGAGGAGCTGTGTGTGATGTGCTCTGGCTGCAGAGACACTGGTGGGATTAAAGAGCTGAGTGTGATGTGTTCTGGCTGCAGTGACACTGGTGGGATTGAAGAGCGGAGTGTGGTGTGTTCTGGCTGCAGTGACACTGGTGGGGATTGAAGAGCGAAGTGTGATGTGTTCTAGCTGCAGTGACACTGGTGGGATTGAAAAGCTGAGTGTGATGTGCTCTGGCTGCAGTGAGACTGGCGGGATTGAAGAGCGAAGTGTGATGTGTTCTGGCTGCAGTGACACTGGCGGGATTGAAGAGCTGAGTATGATGTGTTCTGGCTGCAGTGACACTGACGGGATTGAAGAGCTGAGTGTGATGTGTTCTGGCTGCAGTGACACTGGCGGGATTGAAGAGCTGAGTGTGATTTGTTCTGGCTGCAGTGACACTGGCGGGATCAAAGAGCTGAGTGTGAATTGTTCTGGCTGCAGTTACACTGGCGAGAATAAAGAGCTGAGTGTGATGTGTTCTGGCTGCAGTGACACTGGTGGGATTGAAGAGCTGAGTGTGATGTGTTCTGGCTGCAGTGACACTGGTGGGATTGAGGAGCTGTGTGTGATGTGCTCTGGCTGCAGAGACACTGGTGGGATTAAAGAGCTGAGTGTGATGTGTTCTGGCTGCAGTGACACTGGTAGGATTGAAGAGCGGAGTGTGGTGTGTTCTGGCTGCAGTGACACTGGTGGGGATTGAAGAGCGAAGTGTGATGTGTTCTAGCTGCAGTGACACTGGTGGGATTGAAAAGCTGAGTGTGATGTGCTCTGGCTGCAGTGAGACTGGCGGGATTGAAGAGCGAAGTGTGATGTGTTCTGGCTGCAGTGACACTGGCGGGATTGAAGAGCTGAGTATGATGTGTTCTGGCTGCAGTGACACTGGCGGGATTGAAGAGCTGAGTGTGATGTGTTCTGGCTGCAGTGACACTGGCGGGATTGAAGAGCTGAGTGTGATTTGTTCTGGCTGCAGTGACACTGGCGGGATTGAAGAGCTGAGTGTGATGTGTTCTGGCTGCAGTGACACTGGCGGGATTGAAGAGCTGAGTGTGATGTGTTCTGGCTGCAGTGACACTGGCCGGATTGAAGAGCTGAGTGTGATGTGTTCTGGCTGCAGTTACACTGGCGGGAATAAAGAGCCGAGTGTGATGTGTTCTGGCTGTAGTGACACTGGTGGGATTAAAGAGTTCAGTGTGATGTGCTGTGGCTGCAGTGACACTGGCAGGATTGAAGAGCTGAGTGTGATATGCTCTGGCTGCAGTGAAACTGGCGGGATTGAAGAGCTGAGTGTGATGTGTTCTGGCTGCATTGACACTGGTGGGAATAAAGAGCTGAGTGTGATGTGCTCTGGCTGCAGTGACACTGACGGGATTGAAGAGCTGAGTGTGATGTGTTCTGGTTGCATTGACAGTGGTGGGAATAAAGAGCTGAGTGTGATGTGTTCTGGCTACAGTGGCGGGATTGAAGAGCTGAGTGTGATGTGTTCTGGCTGCAGTGACACTGGTGGGATTGAAGAGCTGAGTGTGATGTTTTCTGGCTGCAGTGACATTGGCGGGATTGAAGGGCTGAGTGTGATGTGTTCTGGCTACATTGACACTGGTGGGAATAAAGAGCTGATTGTGATGTGTTCTGGCTGCAGTGACACTGGTGGGAATAAAGAGCTGAGTGTGATGTGTTCTGACTGCAGTGACACTTGTGGGAATAAAGAGCTGAATGTGATGTGTTCTGGCTGCAGTGACACTTGTGGGAATAAAGAGCTGAATGTGATGTGTTCTGACTGCAGTGACACTGGTGGGAATAAGGAGCTGAATGTGATGTGTTCTGGCTGCAGTGACACTGGTGGGATTGAAAAGCTGAGTGTGATGGGTTTTGGCTGAATGACACTGGTGGGATTGAAGAGCTGAATGTGATGTGCTGTGGCTGCAGTGACACTGGCAGGATTGAAGAGCTGAGTAATGTGTTCTGGCTGCAGTGACACTGGCGGGATTGAAGAGCTGAGTGTGATGGGTTCTGGCTGCAGTGACACTGGCAGGATTGAAGAGCTGAGTGTGATGTGTTCTGGCTGCAGTGACACTGGAGGGATTGAAGAGCTGAGTGTGATGTGTTCTGGCTGCAGTGACACTGGCGGGATTGAAGAGCTGAGTGTGATGGGTTCTGGCCGCAGTGACACTGGCGGGATTGAAGAGCTGAGTGTGATGTGTTCTGGCTGCAGTGACACTGGTGGGATTGAAGAGCTGAGTGTGATGTGCTCTGGCTGCAGTGACACTGGTGGGATTGAAGAGCTGAGTGTGGTGTGCTGTGGCTGCAGTGACACTGGTGGGATTGAAGAGCTGAGTGTGATGGGTTCTGGCTGCAGTGACACTGGCGGGATTGAAGAGCTGAGTGTGATATGTTCTGGCTGCGTTGACACTGGCGGGATTGAAGAGCTGAGTGTGATGTGTTCTGGCTGCAGTGACACTGGCGGGATTGAAGAGCTGAGTGTGATGTGTTCTGGCTGCAGTGACACTGGTGGGATTGAAGAGCTGAGTGTGATGTGTTCTGGCTGCAGTGACACTGGCGGGAATAAAGAGCCGAGTGTGATGTGTTCTGGCTGTAGTGACACTGGTGGGATTAAAGAGTTGAGTGCGATGTGCTGTGGCTGCAGTGACACTGGCAGGATTGAAGAGCTGAGTGTGATTTGCTCTGGCTACAGTGACACTGGTGGGATTGAAGAGCTGAGTGTGATATGCTCTGGCTGCAGTGACACTGACGGGATTGAAGAGCTGAGTGTGATGTGTTCTGGCTGCATTGACACTGGTGGGAATAAAGAGCTGAGTGTGATGTGCTCTGGCTGCAGTGACACTGACGGGATTGAAGAGCTGAGTGTGATGTGTTCTGGTTGCATTGACAGTGGTGGGAATAAAGAGCTGAGTGTGATGTGTTCTGGCTACAGTGGCGGGATTGAAGAGCTGAATGTGATGTGCTGTGGCTGCAGTGACACTGGCAGGATTGAAGAGCTGAGTGATGTGTTCTGGCTGCAGTGACACTGGCGGGATTGAAGAGCTGAGTGTGATGGGTTCTGGCTGCAGTGACACTGGCAGGATTGAAGAGCTGAGTGTGATGTGTTCTGGCTGCACTGACACTGGTGGGATTGAAGAGCTGAGTGTGATGTTTTCTGGCTGCAGTGACATTGGCGGGATTGAAGAGCTGAGTGTGATGTGTTCTGGCTACATTGACACTGGTGGGAATAAAGAGCTGAGTGTGATGTGTTCTGACTGCAGTGACACTTGTGGGAATAAAGAGCTGAGTGTGATGGGTTCTGGCTGCAGTGACACTGGTGGGATTGAAGAGCGGAGTGTGATGTGTCTGGCTGCAGTGACACTGGTGGGAAAAAAGAGTTGAGTGTGATGTGTTCTGGCTGCAGTGACACTTGGCGGGATTGAAGATCTGAGTGTGATGTGTTCTGGCTGCAGTGACACTGGAGGGATTGAAGAGCTGAGTGTGATGTGTTCTGGCTGCAGTGACACTTGGCAGGATTGAAGATCTGAGTGTGATGTGTTCTGGCTGCAGTGACACTGGTGGGATTGAAGAGCGGAGTGTGGTGTGTTCTGGCTGCAGTGACACTGGTGGGGATTGAAGAGCGAAGTGTGATGTGTTCTAGCTGCAGTGACACTGGTGGGATTGAAAAGCTGAGTGTGATGTGCTCTGGCTGCAGTGAGACTGGCGGGATTGAAGAGCGAAGTGTGATGTGTTCTGGCTGCAGTGACACTGGCGGGATTGAAGAGCTGAGTATGATGTGTTCTGGCTGCAGTGACACTGACGGGATTGAAGAGCTGAGTGTGATGTGTTCTGGCTGCAGTGACACTGGCGGGATTGAAGAGCTGAGTGTGATTTGTTCTGGCTGCAGTGACACTGGCGGGATCAAAGAGCTGAGTGTGAATTGTTCTGGCTGCAGTTACACTGGCGAGAATAAAGAGCTGAGTGTGATGTGTTCTGGCTGCAGTGACACTGGTGGGATTGAAGAGCTGAGTGTGATGTGTTCTGGCTGCAGTGACACTGGTGGGATTGAGGAGCTGTGTGTGATGTGCTCTGGCTGCAGAGACACTGGTGGGATTAAAGAGCTGAGTGTGATGTGTTCTGGCTGCAGTGACACTGGTAGGATTGAAGAGCGGAGTGTGGTGTGTTCTGGCTGCAGTGACACTGGTGGGGATTGAAGAGCGAAGTGTGATGTGTTCTAGCTGCAGTGACACTGGTGGGATTGAAAAGCTGAGTGTGATGTGCTCTGGCTGCAGTGAGACTGGCGGGATTGAAGAGCGAAGTGTGATGTGTTCTGGCTGCAGTGACACTGGCGGGATTGAAGAGCTGAGTATGATGTGTTCTGGCTGCAGTGACACTGGCGGGATTGAAGAGCTGAGTGTGATGTGTTCTGGCTGCAGTGACACTGGCGGGATTGAAGAGCTGAGTGTGATTTGTTCTGGCTGCAGTGACACTGGCGGGATTGAAGAGCTGAGTGTGATGTGTTCTGGCTGCAGTGACACTGGCGGGATTGAAGAGCTGAGTGTGATGTGTTCTGGCTGCAGTGACACTGGCCGGATTGAAGAGCTGAGTGTGATGTGTTCTGGCTGCAGTTACACTGGCGGGAATAAAGAGCCGAGTGTGATGTGTTCTGGCTGTAGTGACACTGGTGGGATTAAAGAGTTCAGTGTGATGTGCTGTGGCTGCAGTGACACTGGCAGGATTGAAGAGCTGAGTGTGATATGCTCTGGCTGCAGTGAAACTGGCGGGATTGAAGAGCTGAGTGTGATGTGTTCTGGCTGCATTGACACTGGTGGGAATAAAGAGCTGAGTGTGATGTGCTCTGGCTGCAGTGACACTGACGGGATTGAAGAGCTGAGTGTGATGTGTTCTGGTTGCATTGACAGTGGTGGGAATAAAGAGCTGAGTGTGATGTGTTCTGGCTACAGTGGCGGGATTGAAGAGCTGAGTGTGATGTGTTCTGGCTGCAGTGACACTGGTGGGATTGAAGAGCTGAGTGTGATGTTTTCTGGCTGCAGTGACATTGGCGGGATTGAAGGGCTGAGTGTGATGTGTTCTGGCTACATTGACACTGGTGGGAATAAAGAGCTGATTGTGATGTGTTCTGGCTGCAGTGACACTGGTGGGAATAAAGAGCTGAGTGTGATGTGTTCTGACTGCAGTGACACTTGTGGGAATAAAGAGCTGAATGTGATGTGTTCTGGCTGCAGTGACACTTGTGGGAATAAAGAGCTGAATGTGATGTGTTCTGACTGCAGTGACACTGGTGGGAATAAGGAGCTGAATGTGATGTGTTCTGGCTGCAGTGACACTGGTGGGATTGAAAAGCTGAGTGTGATGGGTTTTGGCTGAATGACACTGGTGGGATTGAAGAGCTGAATGTGATGTGCTGTGGCTGCAGTGACACTGGCAGGATTGAAGAGCTGAGTAATGTGTTCTGGCTGCAGTGACACTGGCGGGATTGAAGAGCTGAGTGTGATGGGTTCTGGCTGCAGTGACACTGGCAGGATTGAAGAGCTGAGTGTGATGTGTTCTGGCTGCAGTGACACTGGAGGGATTGAAGAGCTGAGTGTGATGTGTTCTGGCTGCAGTGACACTGGCGGGATTGAAGAGCTGAGTGTGATGGGTTCTGGCTGCAGTGACACTGGCGGGATTGAAGAGCTGAGTGTGATGTGTTCTGGCTGCAGTGACACTGGTGGGATTGAAGAGCTGAGTGTGATGTGCTCTGGCTGCAGTGACACTGGTGGGATTGAAGAGCTGAGTGTGGTGTGCTGTGGCTGCAGTGACACTGGTGGGATTGAAGAGCTGAGTGTGATGGGTTCTGGCTGCAGTGACACTGGCGGGATTGAAGAGCTGAGTGTGATATGTTCTGGCTGCGTTGACACTGGCGGGATTGAAGAGCTGAGTGTGATGTGTTCTGGCTGCAGTGACACTGGTGGGATTGAAGAGCTGAGTGTGATGTGTTCTGGCTGCAGTGACACTGGCGGGAATAAAGAGCCGAGTGTGATGTGTTCTGGCTGTAGTGACACTGGTGGGATTAAAGAGTTGAGTGCGATGTGCTGTGGCTGCAGTGACACTGGCAGGATTGAAGAGCTGAGTGTGATTTGCTCTGGCTACAGTGACACTGGTGGGATTGAAGAGCTGAGTGTGATATGCTCTGGCTGCAGTGACACTGACGGGATTGAAGAGCTGAGTGTGATGTGTTCTGGCTGCATTGACACTGGTGGGAATAAAGAGCTGAGTGTGATGTGCTCTGGCTGCAGTGACACTGACGGGATTGAAGAGCTGAGTGTGATGTGTTCTGGTTGCATTGACAGTGGTGGGAATAAAGAGCTGAGTGTGATGTGTTCTGGCTACAGTGGCGGGATTGAAGAGCTGAATGTGATGTGCTGTGGCTGCAGTGACACTGGCAGGATTGAAGAGCTGAGTGATGTGTTCTGGCTGCAGTGACACTGGCGGGATTGAAGAGCTGAGTGTGATGGGTTCTGGCTGCAGTGACACTGGCAGGATTGAAGAGCTGAGTGTGATGTGTTCTGGCTGCACTGACACTGGTGGGATTGAAGAGCTGAGTGTGATGTTTTCTGGCTGCAGTGACATTGGCGGGATTGAAGAGCTGAGTGTGATGTGTTCTGGCTACATTGACACTGGTGGGAATAAAGAGCTGAGTGTGATGTGTTCTGACTGCAGTGACACTTGTGGGAATAAAGAGCTGAGTGTGATGGGTTCTGGCTGCAGTGACACTGGTGGGATTGAAGAGCGGAGTGTGATGTGTCTGGCTGCAGTGACACTGGTGGGAAAAAAGAGTTGAGTGTGATGTGTTCTGGCTGCAGTGACACTTGGCGGGATTGAAGATCTGAGTGTGATGTGTTCTGGCTGCAGTGACACTGGAGGGATTGAAGAGCTGAGTGTGATGTGTTCTGGCTGCAGTGACACTTGGCAGGATTGAAGATCTGAGTGTGATGTGTTCTGGCTGCAGTGACACTGGTGGGAATAAAGTGCTGAGAGTGATGTGTTCTGGCTGCAGTGACACTTGGCGGGATTAAAGATCTGAGTGTGAGTGGTCTGGCTGCAGTGACACTGGAGGGATTGAAGAACTGAGTGTGATGTGTTCTGGCTGCAGTGACACTTGGCGGGATTGAAGAGCTGAGTATGATGTGTTCTGTCTGCAGTGACACTGGCGGGATTGAAGAGCGGAGTGTGATGTGTTCTGGCTGCAGTGACACTGGCGGGAATAAAGAGCTGAGTGTGATGGGTTCTGACTGCAGTGATACTGGTGGGATTGAAGAGCGGAGTGTGATGTGTGGCTGCAGTGACACTGGCGGGAATAAAGAGCTGAGTGTGATGGGTTCTGACTGCAGTGACACTGGTGGGATTGAAGAGCGGAGTGTGATGTGTCTGGCTGCAGTGACACTGGTGGGATTGAAGAACTGAGTGTGATGTGTTCTGGCTGCAGTGACACTTGGCGGGATTGAAGATCTGAGTGTGATGTGTTCTGGCTGCAGTGACACTGGTGGGAATAAAGAGCTGAGTGTGATGTGTTCTGGCTGCAGTGACACTTGGCGGGATTGAAGATCTGAGTGATGTGGTCTGGCTGCAGTGACACTGGAGAGATTAAAGAGCTGAGTGTGATGTGTTCTGGCTGCAGTGACACTGGCGGGATTGAAGAGCTGAGTGTGATGTGTTCTGGTTGCAGTGACACTGGCAGGATTGAAGAGCTGATTGTGATGTGTTCTGGCTGCAGTGACACTGGCGGGATTGAAGAGCTGAGTGTGATGTGTTCTGGCTGCAGTGACACTGGCGGGATTGAAGAACTGAGTGTGATGTGCTGCGGCTGCAGTGACACTGGCGGGATTGAAGAGCTGAGTGTTATGTGTTCTGGCTGCAGTGATACTGGTGGGAATAAAGAGCTGAGTGTGATGTGTTCTGGCTGCAGTGACACTGGCGGGATTGACGACCTGAGTGTGATGTGTTCTGGCTGCATTGACACTGGTGGGATTGACGAGCTGAGTGTGATGTGCTGTGGCTGCAGTGACACTGGCAGGATTGAAGAGCTGAGTGTGATGTGTTCTGGCTGCAGTGACACCGGCTGGATTGAAGAGCTGAGTGTGATGTGTTCTGGCTGCAGTGACACTGGTGGGATTGAAGAGTTGAGTGTGTGCTCTGGCTGCAGTGATACTGGTGGGAATAAAGAGCTGAGTGTGATGTGTTCTGGCTGCAGTGACACTGGTGGGATTGAAGAGCTGACTGATGTGCTGTGGCTGCAATGACACTGGTGGGATTGAAGATCTGAGTGTGATGTGCTCTGGCTGCATTGACACTGGTGGGACTGAAGAGCTGAGTGTGATGTGCTCTGGCTGCAGTGACCCTGGAGGGATTGAAGAGCTGAATTTGATGTGCTCTGGCTGCAGTGACACTGGTGGGATTGCAGAGCTGAGTGTGATATGCTCTGGCTGCGGTGACAGTGGTGGGATTAAAGAGCTGAGTGTGATGTGTTCTGGCTGCAGTGACACTGGCGGGATTGAAGAGCTGAGTGTGATGGGTTCTGGCTGCAGTGACACTGGCGGGATTGAAGAGCTGAGTGTGATGTGTTCTGGCTGCAGTGACACTGGTGGGATTGAAGAGCTGAGTGTGATGTGCTCTGGCTGCAGTGACACTGGTGGGATTGAAGAGCTGAGTGTGGTGTGCTGTGGCTGCAGTGACACTGGTGGGATTGAAGAGCTGAGTGTGATGGGTTCTGGCTGCAGTGACACTGGCGGGATTGAAGAGCTGAGTGTGATATGTTCTGGCTGCGTTGACACTGGCGGGATTGAAGAGCTGAGTGTGATGTGTTCTGGCTGCAGTGACACTGGCGGGATTGAAGAGCTGAGTGTGATGTGTTCTGGCTGCAGTGACACTGGTGGGATTGAAGAGCTGAGTGTGATGTGTTCTGGCTGCAGTGACACTGGCGGGAATAAAGAGCCGAGTGTGATGTGTTCTGGCTGTAGTGACACTGGTGGGATTAAAGAGTTGAGTGCGATGTGCTGTGGCTGCAGTGACACTGGCAGGATTGAAGAGCTGAGTGTGATTTGCTCTGGCTACAGTGACACTGGTGGGATTGAAGAGCTGAGTGTGATATGCTCTGGCTGCAGTGACACTGACGGGATTGAAGAGCTGAGTGTGATGTGTTCTGGCTGCATTGACACTGGTGGGAATAAAGAGCTGAGTGTGATGTGCTCTGGCTGCAGTGACACTGACGGGATTGAAGAGCTGAGTGTGATGTGTTCTGGTTGCATTGACAGTGGTGGGAATAAAGAGCTGAGTGTGATGTGTTCTGGCTACAGTGGCGGGATTGAAGAGCTGAATGTGATGTGCTGTGGCTGCAGTGACACTGGCAGGATTGAAGAGCTGAGTGATGTGTTCTGGCTGCAGTGACACTGGCGGGATTGAAGAGCTGAGTGTGATGGGTTCTGGCTGCAGTGACACTGGCAGGATTGAAGAGCTGAGTGTGATGTGTTCTGGCTGCACTGACACTGGTGGGATTGAAGAGCTGAGTGTGATGTTTTCTGGCTGCAGTGACATTGGCGGGATTGAAGAGCTGAGTGTGATGTGTTCTGGCTACATTGACACTGGTGGGAATAAAGAGCTGAGTGTGATGTGTTCTGACTGCAGTGACACTTGTGGGAATAAAGAGCTGAGTGTGATGGGTTCTGGCTGCAGTGACACTGGTGGGATTGAAGAGCGGAGTGTGATGTGTCTGGCTGCAGTGACACTGGTGGGAAAAAAGAGTTGAGTGTGATGTGTTCTGGCTGCAGTGACACTTGGCGGGATTGAAGATCTGAGTGTGATGTGTTCTGGCTGCAGTGACACTGGAGGGATTGAAGAGCTGAGTGTGATGTGTTCTGGCTGCAGTGACACTTGGCAGGATTGAAGATCTGAGTGTGATGTGTTCTGGCTGCAGTGACACTGGTGGGAATAAAGTGCTGAGAGTGATGTGTTCTGGCTGCAGTGACACTTGGCGGGATTAAAGATCTGAGTGTGAGTGGTCTGGCTGCAGTGACACTGGAGGGATTGAAGAACTGAGTGTGATGTGTTCTGGCTGCAGTGACACTTGGCGGGATTGAAGAGCTGAGTATGATGTGTTCTGTCTGCAGTGACACTGGCGGGATTGAAGAGCGGAGTGTGATGTGTTCTGGCTGCAGTGACACTGGCGGGAATAAAGAGCTGAGTGTGATGGGTTCTGACTGCAGTGATACTGGTGGGATTGAAGAGCGGAGTGTGATGTGTGGCTGCAGTGACACTGGCGGGAATAAAGAGCTGAGTGTGATGGGTTCTGACTGCAGTGACACTGGTGGGATTGAAGAGCGGAGTGTGATGTGTCTGGCTGCAGTGACACTGGTGGGATTGAAGAACTGAGTGTGATGTGTTCTGGCTGCAGTGACACTTGGCGGGATTGAAGATCTGAGTGTGATGTGTTCTGGCTGCAGTGACACTGGTGGGAATAAAGAGCTGAGTGTGATGTGTTCTGGCTGCAGTGACACTTGGCGGGATTGAAGATCTGAGTGATGTGGTCTGGCTGCAGTGACACTGGAGAGATTAAAGAGCTGAGTGTGATGTGTTCTGGCTGCAGTGACACTGGCGGGATTGAAGAGCTGAGTGTGATGTGTTCTGGTTGCAGTGACACTGGCAGGATTGAAGAGCTGATTGTGATGTGTTCTGGCTGCAGTGACACTGGCGGGATTGAAGAGCTGAGTGTGATGTGTTCTGGCTGCAGTGACACTGGCGGGATTGAAGAACTGAGTGTGATGTGCTGCGGCTGCAGTGACACTGGCGGGATTGAAGAGCTGAGTGTTATGTGTTCTGGCTGCAGTGATACTGGTGGGAATAAAGAGCTGAGTGTGATGTGTTCTGGCTGCAGTGACACTGGCGGGATTGACGACCTGAGTGTGATGTGTTCTGGCTGCATTGACACTGGTGGGATTGACGAGCTGAGTGTGATGTGCTGTGGCTGCAGTGACACTGGCAGGATTGAAGAGCTGAGTGTGATGTGTTCTGGCTGCAGTGACACCGGCTGGATTGAAGAGCTGAGTGTGATGTGTTCTGGCTGCAGTGACACTGGTGGGATTGAAGAGTTGAGTGTGTGCTCTGGCTGCAGTGATACTGGTGGGAATAAAGAGCTGAGTGTGATGTGTTCTGGCTGCAGTGACACTGGTGGGATTGAAGAGCTGACTGATGTGCTGTGGCTGCAATGACACTGGTGGGATTGAAGATCTGAGTGTGATGTGCTCTGGCTGCATTGACACTGGTGGGACTGAAGAGCTGAGTGTGATGTGCTCTGGCTGCAGTGACCCTGGATGGATTGAAGAGCTGAATTTGATGTGCTCTGGCTGCAGTGACACTGGTGGGATTGCAGAGCTGAGTGTGATATGCTCTGGCTGCGGTGACAGTGGTGGGATTAAAGAGCTGAGTGTGAATTGTTCTGGCTGCAGTGACACTGGCGGGATTGACGACCTGAGTGTGATGTGTTCTGGCTGCATTGACACTGGTGGGATTAAAGAGCTGAGTGTGATGTATTCTGGCTGCAGTGACACTGGTGGGATTGAAGAGCTGAATGTGGTGTTTCTGGCTGCAGTGACACTTGTGGGGATTGAAGAGCGAAGTGTGATGTGTTCTAGCTGCAGTGACACTGGTGGGATTGAAAAGCTGAGTGTGATGTGCTCTGGCTGCAGTGACACTGGCGGGAATAAAGAGCCGAGTGTGATGTGTTCTGGCTGCAGTGACACTGGTGCGATTAAAGAGTTGAGTGCGATGTGCTGTGGCTGCAGTGACACTGGCAGGATTGAAGAGCTGAGTGTGATGTGTTCTGGCTGCAGTGACACTGGCGGGATTGAAGAGCTGAGTGTGATGTGTTCTGGCTGCAGTGACACTGGCGGGATTGAAGAGCTGAGTGTGATGTGTTCTGGCTGCAGTGACACTGGCGGGAATAAAGAGCCGAGTGTGATGTGTTCTGGCTGTAGTGACACTGGTGGGATTAAAGAGTTGAGTGCGATGTGCTGTGGCTGCAGTGACACTGGCAGGATTGAAGAGCTGAGTGTGATTTGCTCTGGCTACAGTGACACTGGTGGGATTGAAGAGCTGAGTGTGATATGCTCTGGCTGCAGTGAAACTGGCGGGATTGAAGAGCTGAGTGTGATGTGTTCTGGCTGCATTGACACTGGTGGGAATAAAGAGCTGAGTGTGATGTGTTCTGGTTGCATTGACAGTGGTGGGAATAAAGAGCTGAGTATGATGTGTTCTGGCTACAGTGGCGGGATTGAAGAGCTGAGTGTGATGTGTTCTGGCTGCAGTGACACTGGTGGGATTGAAGAGCTGAGTGTGATGTTTTCTGGCTGCAGTGACATTGGCGGGATTGAAGAGCTGAGTGTGATGTGTTCTGGCTACATTGACACTGGTGGGAATAAAGAGCTGATTGTGATGTGTTCTGGCTGCAGTGACACTGGTGGGAATAAAGAGCTGAGTGTGATGTGTTCTGACTGCAGTGACACTTGTGGGAATAAAGAGCTGAATGTGATGTGTTCTGGCTGCAGTGACACTGGTGGGAATAAAGAGCTGAGTGTGATGTGTTCTGGCTGCAGTGACACTTGTGGGAATAAAGAGCTGAATGTGATGTGTTCTGACTGCAGTGACACTGGTGGGAATAAGGAGCTGAGTGTGATGTGTTCTGGCTGCAGTGACACTGGTGGGATTGAAAAGCTGAGTGTGATGGGTTTTGGCTGAATGACACTGGTGGGATTGAAGAGCTGAATGTGATGTGCTGTGGCTGCAGTGACACTGGCAGGATTGAAGAGCTGAGTGTGATGTGTTCTGGCTGCAGTGACACTGGCGGGATTGAAGAGCTGAGTGTGATGGGTTCTGGCTGCAGTGACACTGGCGGGATTGAAGAGCTGAGTGTGATGGGTTCTGGCTGCAGTGACACTGGTGGGATTGAAGAGCTGAGTGTGATGTGCTCTGGCTGCAGTGACACTGGTGGGATTGAAGAGCTGAGTGTGGTGTGCTGTGGCTGCAGTGACACTGGTGGGATTGAAGAGCTGAGTGTGATGTGTTCTGGCTGCAGTGACACTGGCGGGATTGAAGAGCTGAGTGTGATGTGTTCTGGCTGTAGTGACACTGGTGGGATTAAAGAGTTGAGTGCGATGTGCTGTGGCTGCAGTGACACTGGCAGGATTGAAGAGCTGAGTGTGATTTGCTCTGGCTACAGTGACACTGGTGGGATTGAAGAGCTGAGTGTGATATGCTCTGGCTGCAGTAAAACTGGCGGGATTGAAGAGCTGAGTGTGATGTGTTCTGGCTGCATTGACACTGGTGGGAATAAAGAGCTGAGTGTGATGTGCTCTGGCTGCAGTGACACTGACGGGATTGAAGAGCTGAGTGTGATGTGTTCTGGTTGCATTGACAGTGGTGGGAATAAAGAGCTGAGTGTGATGTGTTCTGGCTACAGTGGCGGGATTGAAGAGCTGAGTGTGATGTGTTCTGGCTGCAGTGACACTGGTGGGATTGAAGAGCTGAGTGTGATGTTTTCTGGCTGCAGTGACATTGGCGGGATTGAAGAGCTGAGTGTGATGTGTTCTGGCTACATTGACACTGGTGGGAATAAAGAGCTGATTGTGATGTGTTCTGGCTGCAGTGACACTGGTGGGAATAAAGAGCTGAGTGTGATGTGTTTTGACTGCAGTGACACTTGTGGGAATAAAGAGCTGAATGTGATGTGTTCTGGCTGCAGTGACACTGGTGGGAATAAAGAGCTGAGTGTGATGTGTTCTGACTGCAGTGACACTTGTGGGAATAAAGAGCTGAATGTGATGTGTTCTGACTGCAGTGACACTGGTGGGAATAAGGAGCTGAGTGTGATGTGTTCTGGCTGCAGTGACACTGGTGGGATTGAAAAGCTGAGTGTGATGGGTTTTGGCTGAATGACACTGGTGGGATTGAAGAGCTGAATGTGATGTGCTGTGGCTGCAGTGACACTGGGAGGATTGAAGAGCTGAGTGATGTGTTCTGGCTGCAGTGACACTGGCGGGATTGAAGAGCTGAGTGTGATGGGTTCTGGCTGCAGTGACACTGGCAGGATTGAAGAGCTGAGTGTGATGTGTTCTGGCTGCAGTGACACTGGAGGGATTGAAGAGCTGAGTGTGATGTGTTCTGGATGCAGTGACACTGGCGGGATTGAAGAGCTGAGTGTGATGGGTTCTGGCTGCAGTGACACTGGCGGGATTGAAGAGCTGAGTGTGATGTGTTCTGGCTGCAGTGACACTGGTGGGATTGAAGAGCTGAGTGTGATGTGCTCTGGCTGCAGCGACACTGGTGGGATTGAAGAGCTGAGTGTGGTGTGCTGTGGCTGCAGTGACACTGGTGGGATTGAAGAGCTGAGTGTGATGTGTTCTGGCTGCACTGACACTGGTGGGATTGAAGAGCTGAGTGTGATGTTTTCTGGCTGCAGTGACATTGGCGGGATTGAAGAGCTGAGTGTGATGTGTTCTGGCTACATTGACACTGGTGGGAATAAAGAGCTGAGTGTGATGTGTTCTGACTGCAGTGACACTTGTGGGAATAAAGAGCTGAGTGTGATGGGTTCTGGCTGCAGTGACACTGGTGGGATTGAAGAGCGGAGTGTGATGTGTCTGGCTGCAGTGACACTGGTGGGAAAAAAGAGTTGAGTGTGATGTGTTCTGGCTGCAGTGACACTTGGCGGGATTGAAGATCTGAGTGTGATGTGTTCTGGCTGCAGTGACACTGGAGGGATTGAAGAGCTGAGTGTGATGTGTTCTGGCTGCAGTGACACTTGGCAGGATTGAAGATCTGAGTGTGATGTGTTCTGGCTGCAGTGACACTGGTGGGAATAAAGTGCTGAGAGTGATGTGTTCTGGCTGCAGTGACACTTGGCGGGATTAAAGATCTGAGTGTGAGTGGTCTGGCTGCAGTGACACTGGAGGGATTGAAGAACTGAGTGTGATGTGTTCTGGCTGCAGTGACACTTGGCGGGATTGAAGAGCTGAGTATGATGTGTTCTGTCTGCAGTGACACTGGCGGGATTGAAGAGCGGAGTGTGATGTGTTCTGGCTGCAGTGACACTGGCGGGAATAAAGAGCTGAGTGTGATGGGTTCTGACTGCAGTGACACTGGTGGGATTGAAGAGCGGAGTGTGATGTGTCTGGCTGCAGTGACACTGGCGGGAATAAAGAGCTGAGTGTGATGGGTTCTGACTGCAGTGACACTGGTGGGATTGAAGAGCGGAGTGTGATGTGTCTGGCTGCAGTGACACTGGTGGGAAAAAAGAGTTGAGTGTGATGTGTTCTGGGTGCAGTGACACTTGGCGGGATTGAAGATCTGAGTGTGATGGGTTCTGGCTGCAGTGACACTGGTCGGAATAAAGTGCTGAGAGTGATGTGTTCTGGCTGCAGTGACACTTGGCGGGATTAAAGATCTGAGTGTGAGTGGTCTGGCTGCAGTGACACTGGAGGGATTGAAGAACTGAGTGTGATGTGTTCTGGCTGCAGTGGCACTTGGCGGGTTTGAAGAGCTGAGTGTGATGTGTTCTGGCTGCAGTGACACCGGCGGGATTAAAGAGCTGAGTGTGATGTGTTCTGGCTGCAGTGACACTGGAGGGATTGAAGAGCTGAGTGTGATGTGTTCTGGCTGCAGTGACACTTGGCGCGATTGAAGATCTGAGTGTGATGTGTTCTGGCTGCAGTGACACTGGTGGGAATAAAGTGCTGAGTGTGATGTGTTCTGGCTGCAGTGACACTTGGCGGGATTGAAGATCTGAGTGATGTGGTCTGGCTGCAGTGACACTGGAGGGATTAAAGAGCTGAGTGTGATGTGTTCTGGCTGCAGTGACACTGGCGGGATTGAAGAGCTGAGTGTGATGTGTTCTGGTTGCAGTGACACTGGCAGGATTGAAGAGCTGATTGTGATGTGTTCTGGCTGCAGTGACACTGGCGGGATTGAAGAGCTGAGTGTGATGTGTTCTGGCTGCAGTGACACTGGCAGGATTGAAGAACTGAGTGTGATGTGCTGCGGCTGCAGTGACACTGGCGGGATTGAAGAGCTGAGTGTTATGTGTTCTGGCTGCAGTGATACTGGTGGGAATAAAGAGCTGAGTGTGATGTGTTCTGGCTGCAGTGACACTGGCGGGATTGAAGACCTGAGTGTGATGTGTTCTGGCTGCATTGACACTGGTGGGATTGACGAGCTGAGTGTGATGTGCTGTGGCTGCAGTGACACTGGCAGGATTGAAGAGCTGAGTGTGATGTGTTCTGGCTGCAGTGACACCGGCGGGATTGAAGAGCTGAGTGTGATGTGTTCTGGCTGCAGTGACACTGGTGGGATTGAAGAGCTGACTGATGTGCTGTGGCTGCAATGACACTGGTGGGATTGAAGATCTGAGTGTGATGTGCTCTGGCTGCATTGACACTGGTGGGACTGAAGAGCTGAGTGTGATGTGCTCTGGCTGCAGTGACCCTGGAGGGATTGAAGAGCGGAATTTGATGTGCTCTGGCTGCAGTGACACTGGTGGGATTGCAGAGCTGAGTGTGATATGCTCTGGCTGCGGTGACAGTGGTGGGATTAAAGAGCTGAGTGTGAATTGTTCTGGCTGCAGTTACACTGGCGAGAATAAAGAGCTGAGTGTGATGTGTTCTGGCTGCAGTGACACTGGTGGGATTGAAGAGCTGAGTGTGATGTGTTCTGGCTGCAGTGACACTGGTGGGATTGAGGAGCTGTGTGTGATGTGCTCTGGCTGCAGAGACACTGGTGGGATTAAAGAGCTGAGTGTGATGTATTCTGGCTGCAGTGACACTGGTGGGATTGAAGAGCTGAATGTGGTGTTTCTGGCTGCAGTGACACTGGTGGGGATTGAAGAGCGAAGTGTGATGTGTTCTAGCTGCAGTGACACTGGTGGGATTGAAAAGCTGAGTGTGATGTGCTCTGGCTGCAGTGACACTGGTGGGATTAAAGAGTTGAGTGCGATGTGCTGTGGCTGCAGTGACACTGGCAGGATTGAAGAGCTGAGTGTGATTTGCTCTGGCTACAGTGACACTGGTGGGATTGAAGAGCTGAGTGTGATATGCTCTGGCTGCAGTAAAACTGGCGGGATTGAAGAGCTGAGTGTGATGTGTTCTGGCTGCATTGACACTGGTGGGAATAAAGAGCTGAGTGTGATGTGCTCTGGCTGCAGTGACACTGACGGGATTGAAGAGCTGAGTGTGATGTGTTCTGGGTGCATTGACAGTGGTGGGAATAAAGAGCTGAGTGTGATGTGTTCTGGCTACAGTGGCGGGATTGAAGAGCTGAGTGTGATGTGTTCTGGCTGCAGTGACACTGGTGGGATTGAAGAGCTGAGTGTGATGTTTTCTGGCTGCAGTGACATTGGCGGGATTGAAGAGCTGAGTGTGATGTGTTCTGGCTACATTGACACTGGTGGGAATAAAGAGCTGATTGTGATGTGTTCTGGCTGCAGTGACACTGGTGGGAATAAAGAGCTGAGTGTGATGTGTTTTGACTGCAGTGACACTTGTGGGAATAAAGAGCTGAGTGTGATGTGTTCTGACTGCAGTGACACTTGTGGGAATAAAGAGCTGAATGTGATGTGTTCTGACTGCAGTGACACTGGTGGGAATAAGGAGCTGAGTGTGATGTGTTCTGGCTGCAGTGACACTGGTGGGATTGAAAAGCTGAGTGTGATGGGTTTTGGCTGAATGACACTGGTGGGATTGAAGAGCTGAATGTGATGTGCTGTGGCTGCAGTGACACTGGCAGGATTGAAGAGCTGAGTGATGTGTTCTGGCTGCAGTGACACTGGCGGGATTGAAGAGCTGAGTGTGATGGGTTCTGGCTGCAGTGACACTGGCAGGATTGAAGAGCTGAGTGTGATGTGTTCTGGCTGCAGTGACACTGGAGGGATTGAAGAGCTGAGTGTGATGTGTTCTGGATGCAGTGACACTGGCGGGATTGAAGAGCTGAGTGTGATGGGTTCTGGCTGCAGTGACACTGGCGGGATTGAAGAGCTGAGTGTGATGTGTTCTGGCTGCAGTGACACTGGTGGGATTGAAGAGCTGAGTGTGATGTGCTCTGGCTGCAGCGACACTGGTGGGATTGAAGAGCTGAGTGTGGTGTGCTGTGGCTGCAGTGACACTGGTGGGATTGAAGAGCTGAGTGTGATGTGTTCTGGCTGCACTGACACTGGTGGGATTGAAGAGCTGAGTGTGATGTTTTCTGGCTGCAGTGACATTGGCGGGATTGAAGAGCTGAGTGTGATGTGTTCTGGCTACATTGACACTGGTGGGAATAAAGAGCTGAGTGTGATGTGTTCTGACTGCAGTGACACTTGTGGGAATAAAGAGCTGAGTGTGATGGGTTCTGGCTGCAGTGACACTGGTGGGATTGAAGAACGGAGTGTGATGTGTCTGGCTGCAGTGACACTGGTGGGAAAAAAGAGTTGAGTGTGATGTGTTCTGGCTGCAGTGACACTTGGCGGGATTGAAGATCTGAGTGTGATGTGTTCTGGCTGCAGTGACACTGGAGGGATTGAAGAGCTGAGTGTGATGTGTTCTGGCTGCAGTGACACTTGGCAGGATTGAAGATCTGAGTGTGATGTGTTCTGGCTGCAGTGACACTGGTGGGAATAAAGTGCTGAGAGTGATGTGTTCTGGCTGCAGTGACACTTGGCGGGATTAAAGATCTGAGTGTGAGTGGTCTGGCTGCAGTGACACTGGAGGGATTGAAGAACTGAGTGTGATGTGTTCTGGCTGCAGTGACACTTGGCGGGATTGAAGAGCTGAGTATGATGTGTTCTGTCTGCAGTGACACTGGCGGGATTGAAGAGCGGAGTGTGATGTGTTCTGGCTGCAGTGACACTGGCGGGAATAAAGAGCTGAGTGTGATGGGTTCTGACTGCAGTGACACTGGTGGGATTGAAGAGCGGAGTGTGATGTGTCTGGCTGCAGTGACACTGGCGGGAATAAAGAGCTGAGTGTGATGGGTTCTGACTGCAGTGACACTGGTGGGATTGAAGAGCGGAGTGTGATGTGTCTGGCTGCAGTGACACTGGTGGGAAAAAAGAGTTGAGTGTGATGTGTTCTGGGTGCAGTGACACTTGGCGGGATTGAAGATCTGAGTGTGATGGGTTCTGGCTGCAGTGACACTGGTCGGAATAAAGTGCTGAGAGTGATGTGTTCTGGCTGCAGTGACACTTGGCGGGATTAAAGATCTGAGTGTGAGTGGTCTGGCTGCAGTGACACTGGAGGGATTGAAGAACTGAGTGTGATGTGTTCTGGCTGCAGTGGCACTTGGCGGGTTTGAAGAGCTGAGTGTGATGTGTTCTGGCTGCAGTGACACCGGCGGGATTAAAGAGCTGAGTGTGATGTGTTCTGGCTGCAGTGACACTGGAGGGATTGAAGAGCTGAGTGTGATGTGTTCTGGCTGCAGTGACACTTGGCGGGATTGAAGATCTGAGTGTGATGTGTTCTGGCTGCAGTGACACTGGTGGGAATAAAGTGCTGAGTGTGATGTGTTCTGGCTGCAGTGACACTTGGCGGGATTGAAGATCTGAGTGATGTGGTCTGGCTGCAGTGACACTGGAGGGATTAAAGAGCTGAGTGTGATGTGTTCTGGCTGCAGTGACACTGGCGGGATTGAAGAGCTGAGTGTGATGTGTTCTGGTTGCAGTGACACTGGCAGGATTGAAGAGCTGATTGTGATGTGTTCTGGCTGCAGTGACACTGGCGGGATTGAAGAGCTGAGTGTGATGTGTTCTGGCTGCAGTGACACTGGCGGGATTGAAGAACTGAGTGTGATGTGCTGCGGCTGCAGTGACACTGGCGGGATTGAAGAGCTGAGTGTTATGTGTTCTGGCTGCAGTGATACTGGTGGGAATAAAGAGCTGAGTGTGATGTGTTCTGGCTGCAGTGACACTGGCGGGATTGAAGACCTGAGTGTGATGTGTTCTGGCTGCATTGACACTGGTGGGATTGACGAGCTGAGTGTGATGTGCTGTGGCTGCAGTGACACTGGCAGGATTGAAGAGCTGAGTGTGATGTGTTCTGGCTGCAGTGACACCGGCGGGATTGAAGAGCTGAGTGTGATGTGTTCTGGCTGCAGTGACACTGGTGGGATTGAAGAGCTGACTGATGTGCTGTGGCTGCAATGACACTGGTGGGATTGAAGTTCTGAGTGTGATGTGCTCTGGCTGCATTGACACTGGTGGGACTGAAGAGCTGAGTGTGATGTGCTCTGGCTGCAGTGACCCTGGAGGGATTGAAGAGCTGAATTTGATGTGCTCTGGCTGCAGTGACACTGGTGGGATTGAAGAGCTGAGTGTGATGTGTTCTGGCTGCAGTGACACTGGTGGGATTGAGGAGCTGTGTGTGATGTGCTCTGGCTGCAGAGACACTGGTGGGATTAAAGAGCTGAGTGTGATGTATTCTGGCTGCAGTGACACTGGTGGGATTGAAGAGCTGAATGTGGTGTTTCTGGCTGCAGTGACACTGGTGGGGATTGAAGAGCGAAGTGTGATGTGTTCTAGCTGCAGTGACACTGGTGGGATTGAAAAGCTGAGTGTGATGTGCTCTGGCTGCAGTGACACTGGCGGGAATAAAGAGCCGAGTGTGATGTGTTCTGGCTGCAGTGACACTGGTGCGATTAAAGAGTTGAGTGCGATGTGCTGTGGCTGCAGTGACACTGGCAGGATTGAAGAGCTGAGTGTGATGTGTTCTGGCTGCAGTGACACTGGCGGGATTGAAGAGCTGAGTGTGATGTGTTCTGGCTGCAGTGACACTGGCGGGATTGAAGAGCTGAGTGTGATGTGTTCTGGCTGCAGTGACACTGGCGGGAATAAAGAGCCGAGTGTGATGTGTTCTGGCTGTAGTGACACTGGTGGGATTAAAGAGTTGAGTGCGATGTGCTGTGGCTGCAGTGACACTGGCAGGATTGAAGAGCTGAGTGTGATTTGCTCTGGCTACAGTGACACTGGTGGGATTGAAGAGCTGAGTGTGATATGCTCTGGCTGCAGTGAAACTGGCGGGATTGAAGAGCTGAGTGTGATGTGTTCTGGCTGCATTGACACTGGTGGGAATAAAGAGCTGAGTGTGATGTGTTCTGGTTGCATTGACAGTGGTGGGAATAAAGAGCTGAGTGTGATGTGTTCTGGCTACAGTGGCGGGATTGAAGAGCTGAGTGTGATGTGTTCTGGCTGCAGTGACACTGGTGGGATTGAAGAGCTGAGTGTGATGTTTTCTGGCTGCAGTGACATTGGCGGGATTGAAGAGCTGAGTGTGATGTGTTCTGGCTACATTGACACTGGTGGGAATAAAGAGCTGATTGTGATGTGTTCTGGCTGCAGTGACACTGGTGGGAATAAAGAGCTGAGTGTGATGTGTTCTGACTGCAGTGACACTGGCGGGATTGAAGAGCTGAGTGTGATGTGTTCTGGCTACATTGACACTTGTGGGAATAAAGAGCTGATTGTGATGTGTTCTGGCTGCAGTGACACTGGTGGGAATAAAGAGCTGAGTGTGATGTGTTCTGACTGCAGTGACACTTGTGGGAATAAAGAGCTGAATGTGATGTGTTCTGGCTGCAGTGACACTGGTGGGAATAAAGAGCTGAGTGTGATGTGTTCTGGCTGCAGTGACACTTGTGGGAATATAGAGCTGAATGTGATGTGTTCTGACTGCAGTGACACTGGTGGGAATAAGGAGCTGAGTGTGATGTGTTCTGGCTGCAGTGACACTGGTGGGATTGAAAAGCTGAGTGTGATGGGTTTTGGCTGAATGACACTGGTGGGATTGAAGAGCTGAATGTGATGTGCTGTGGCTGCAGTGACACTGGCAGGATTGAAGAGCTGAGTGTGATGTGTTCTGGCTGCAGTGACACTGGTGGGATTGAAGAGCTGAGTGTGATGGGTTCTGGCTGCAGTGACACTGGCGGGATTGAAGAGCTGAGTGTGATGGGTTCTTGCTGCAGTGACACTGGTGGGATTGAAGAGCTGAGTGTGATGTGCTCTGGCTGCAGTGACACTGGTGGGATTGAAGAGCTGAGTGTGGTGTGCTGTGGCTGCAGTGACACTGGTGGGATTGAAGAGCTGAGTGTGATGTGTTCTGGCTGCAGTGACACTGGCGGGATTGAAGAGCTGAGTGTGATGTGTTCTGGCTGCAGTGACACTGGTGGGATTGAAGAGCTGAGTGTGATGTGTTCTGGCTGCAGTGACACTGGCGGGAATAAAGAGCCGAGTGTGATGTGTTCTGGCTGTAGTGACACTGGTGGGATTAAAGAGTTGAGTGCGATGTGCTGTGGCTGCAGTGACACTGGCAGGATTGAAGAGCTGAGTGTGATTTGCTCTGGCTACAGTGACACTGGTGGGATTGAAGAGCTGAGTGTGATATGCTCTGGCTGCAGTGAAACTGGCGGGATTGAAGAGCTGAGTGTGATGTGTTCTGGTTGCATTGACAGTGGTGGGAATAAAGAGCTGAGTGTGATGTGTTCTGGCTACAGTGGCGGGATTGAAGAGCTGAGTGTGATGTGTTCTGGCTGCAGTGACACTGGTGGGATTGAAGAGCTGAGTGTGATGTTTTCTGGCTGCAGTGACATTGGCGGGATTGAAGAGCTGAGTGTGATGTGTTCTGGCTACATTGACACTGGTGGGAATAAAGAGCTGATTGTGATGTGTTCTGGCTGCAGTGACACTGGTGGGAATAAAGAGCTGAGTGTGATGTGTTTTGACTGCAGTGACACTTGTGGGAATAAAGAGCTGAATGTGATGTGTTCTGGCTGCAGTGACACTGGTGGGAATAAAGAGCTGAGTGTGATGTGTTCTGACTGCAGTGACACTTGTGGGAATAAAGAGCTGAATGTGATGTGTTTTGACTGCAGTGACACTGGTGGGAATAAGGAGCTGAGTGTGATGTGTTCTGGCTGCAGTGACACTGGTGGGATTGAAAAGCTGAGTGTGATGGGTTTTGGCTGAATGACACTGGTGGGATTGAAGAGCTGAATGTGATGTGCTGTGGCTGCAGTGACACTGGCAGGATTGAAGAGCTGAGTGATGTGTTGTGGCTGCAGTGACACTGGCGGGATTGAAGAGCTGAGTGTGATGGGTTCTGGCTGCAGTGACACTGGCAGGATTGAAGAGCTGAGTGTGATGTGTTCTGGCTGCAGTGACACTGGAGGGATTGAAGAGCTGAGTGTGATGTGTTCTGGCTGCAGTGACACTGGCGGGATTGAAGAGCTGAGTGTGATGGGTTCTGGCTGCAGTGACACTGGCGGGATTGAAGAGCTGAGTGTGATGTGTTCTGGCTGCAGTGACACTGGTGGGATTGAAGAGCTGAGTGTGATGTGCTCTGGCTGCAGCGACACTGGTGGGATTGAAGAGCTGAGTGTGGTGTGCTGTGGCTGCAGTGACACTGGTGGGATTGAAGAGCTGAGTGTGATGGGTTCTGGCTGCGTTGACACTGGCGGGATTGAAGAGCTGAGTGTGATGTGTTCTGGCTGCAGTGACACTGGCGGGATTGAAGAGCTGGGTGTGATGTGCTCTGGCTGCAGTGACACTGGTGGGATTGAAGAGCTGAGTGTGATATGGTCTGGCTGCAGTGACCCTGGTGGGATTAAAGAGCTGAGTGTGATGTGTTCTGTGTGCAGTGACACTGGAGGGATTGAAGATCTGAGTGTGATGTGTTCTAGCTGCAGTGACACTGGTTGGATTGAAGAGCTGAGTGTAATCTTTCGTCTGGCTGCAGTGACAATGGTGGGATCGAAGAGCTCAGTGTGTGCTCTGGCTGCAGTGACACTGGTGGGATTGAAGAGCGAAGTGTGATGTGTTCTGGCTGCAGTGACACTGGTTGGATTGAAGACCTGAGTGTGATGTGTTCTGGCTGCAGTGACACTGGTGGGATTGAGGAGCTGAGTGTAGGCGAGTAGGATCTGCTTCACATGGGTACCCCCACTTTTTGCTGGTGTTTCACTGTATTTCGACCTCAGTCTGGCTGTGGCCCTGCTAATCAGGACCACAGCCTAGCTGCTTCCTCTCTAAAATGTTTTCCATGTACACTAGGTACATATCTAATTTGATTCTGGAGTGCCTTACAAGCCCCTAGTATATGGTATACTATGTACCTAGGGCATAGGTACCTCAGAGGCCTACCAGGGTCTGCAGCATATATTATGCCCCCCCGGGAAGCACTCCAAAATGACACCACAGGTCTGCTACTGCAGCCTGGGTAAGGGTGTGCTTGCACCCCTTACTGTGGTATAGGCTACCTATATCACTACCCTATACAGACACATATAAACCTATAAGCCACTCCGCCACTCCTATGGCAGGCCTTGACAATCCTGAAGGCAGACTGCTTGGTTTTATGTGAGAGGGCGCCCAAGCATGAGCTGAGCCTCTCTGCAGCTTTTGGAAATAATTCTTTATGACTGTTCTGTGATACAGCCATACCATATACTCTTAAGTGCATTATAACCTCGCGGTAAATGATAACTTTGGGATGGCTGCATCAAAACATGTCGTGTTTGGTGTCAAACGCTTTGGAACACTATCCCCCCCCCTCCCCCGCCAGTTCTGGCGGCGGGGGTAGCATTCCACCCTTCTGTAGGGAGAGACATGTTCACACTGGCTAAACCCATTAGGACTTTCCTGAGCCCTGGCATCACAAAATGGATGCCTCTGCGACAGACATGGGTCTGGCCTCCTGCTGCTGTCCTAAACTCCGGCAGGGAAGGCCTGGACAATAGGTTTCCTGTCGAGGGGCGGTGTAACCACCAACCCAGACAGGCTGATGTGTATTGGGGCTGGGCGGGAGCACTCTCTGGTGCTTTGAAGTCCTGCACTGGGGGCACACTTGGTGTCCCTGTACATACTCCAGTTCAAACCGGTTGCAGGGGCTACCTGCCCCTGCTCTGTCGCGAAACTGGACAAAGGAAATGGGTGTAACCACCCATCTTTCCTGGCCCACCCATAGGTGGGGCCTTAGAGTTAGTCTATCCCCTAAACTCACTATAAGTATAGGAATCCAGTCCCTAGGGATTTAGATTACCTGGACGAAACTCTGCAACGTACATCCTGGACCTTCGACGTTCTATCCTGACTAGAAGACTGAAGAGATCTCCCTTGGGGTCAAGGAGTGACTCCCCTGCTTGGCAGGCACCAAAGAAGCAACTGACCGGTCTGCCATTCTGAAGCTCCCGCCGGACGCCGAAGTCTCTGCATCCCCAGAGGTGGATTTCCAGCCTTCCCCGTGGCTTCCCTGAGTCCACAGCAAAGCTGAGGCCTGTGGCTATCGTGGGTGATGTGGAACCGTGACTCCTGGACACCGTGAACTTTTGCAGCAACACCATCTTCCTGGTCCTCCTCGAAGTTGTGCTTTGGGCTCCCAGTAGCCCCAGCCTTGAGCACCTCGTGCACCGAAGATTGTTGGCCTCCACTCCACGAGTGACCCGTGGGCCAGCTTCAAGTGCGACCGCTCGAGGCTCCTTTGTGATCACTAGCCCGTTGGCTAGCAGGTCCCCACAAAGGCGACTCCTTTTCTGATTGGACTTACCTGTTTGCTCCAGACGTACCCTCACTTACCCTCACTGGTTGAGTCCCTCAGACCTTGCTGGTCTGCACCGCAGTCCTTTCTCTGAATTCCAGTGACTTGCCGTTTCCAAGGCTTGTTGAGTCCATTCTGGTCGCCGACACCGCAGCACTCGACAGACTTCGTGGGATAGGTCGAATCCGCCTCGTGGAATTCGTCGACGCCTCCTGGACCTCGTGGCTGAAGAGTCAAGACACCTATCCACTCACCTGAAGCACCCGACATCTGTGGGCATTTGTCCATCCTGCCCTAGGTCACTGGCAAGTGACCCAGACTCTGTCCCCTCTGCTTTCAGGTTCCTTACATCACAGATCCAGGCTTGGATCTCTCCGGACACTTCTCCTCTTCACGGCAACAGCAGTTCCTTGCAGGCTTCCATTGAAATAGACGACGCAACCCGACACCAAAAGACACCTATGCACCCGGCTTCCCTGGGTAAGGTAACGCGAGTACTCCGGTGCTCTCGTGGGTGCTAGCCCTAGAACCTCTTAAGTCCAAAAGGGTTTGGTCCTGACTCGATTAGAAGTGTCCCTAATCTTCAAAATTCCAACCGCGACATTGCCCATAGAAGATAATAGGAGCCCGCGGTTGTGTTTACACACAGCATACAGTCCCTGTGGGTCCCCTGTGTCACTACCTTGGGTGGTTCCTTGGGGTCCCAGCGATTCTAGAGGCAGTAGGCCTAGTGCCTATTCCAGTTGTGGTTCTTATACCACTTTTTTGGTATATGGTTTGGTACACCCCTAGGGCCCAACGTGTATTTGTGCTTTTACTGATGCTTGCTTACTTGTAAACTAAGCACATCGAAGTCCAGTCTCATAAAGAGACTAGAGTGGTGTGTTTTATCTTAGAAACATATATTTTGAATATATACCTGGTGTTCTTGTCTTTTCATTTGACCATTCAAGAGATTATAGACTGGTAAAACAAGCTGCTTTACATTCCTTCAAGACTTAGCCTGAAGGCTGCTCTCCATAGCTACCACTAGTATAGCTTTCAATAAAGGTTGTCTTTAACCTATCACCATAATGGTTTGGACTGATACAAGGTGCCCACTAGAACTAGTGGACAGCCTATATCAGGCCACCTTCTCACACTGAGTGTGATGTGCTCTGGCTGCAGTGACTCTGGTGGGATTGAAGAGCTGAATTTGATGTGCTCTGGCTGCAGTGACACTGGTGGGATTGAAGAGCTGAGTGTGATATGTTCTGGCTGCAGTGACAGTGATGAGACTGAAGACCTGATTTTGACGTGTTCTGGCTGCAGTGACACTGGTGGGATTGAAGAGCGGAGTGTGATGTGTTCTGGCTGCAGTGACACTGGCGGGATTGAAGAGCGGAGTGTGATGTGTTCTGGCTGCAGTGACACTGGCAGGATTGAAGAACTGAGTGTGATGTGTTCTGGCTGCAGTGACACTGGTGGGATTGAAGATCTGAGTGTGATGTGTTCTGGCTGCCGTGACACTGGAGGGATTGAAGATCTGAGTGTAATCTTTCTTATTCTAGCTGCAGTGACACTGGTGGAATTGAAGAGCTGAGTTTGATGGGTTCTGACTGCAGTGACACTGGTGGGATTGAAGAACTGAGTGTGTGCTCTGGCTGCAGTGACACTGGTGGGATTGAAGAGCGGAGTGTGATGTGTTCTGGCTGCAGTGACACTGGTGGGATTAAAGAGTTGAGTGTGTGCTCTGGCAGCAGTGACACTGGAGTGATTGAAGATCTGAGTATGTTGTGTTCTGGCTGCAGTGACTGGTGGGAATAAAGAGCTGAGTGTGATGTGTTCTGGCTGCAGTGACACTGGTGGGAATAAAGAGCTGAGTATGATGTGTTCTGGCTGCAGTGACACTTCTGGGATTGAAGAGCTGAGTGTGATGTGTTCTGGCTGCAGTGACACTGGTGGGATTAAAGAGTTGGGTGCGATTTGCTGTGGTTGCAGTGACACTGGCAGGATTGAAAGAGCTGAGTGTGATGTGCTCTGGCTGCAGTGACAGTGGTGGGATTGAAGAGCTGAGTGGGATGTGCTCTGGCTGCAGTGACAGTGGTGGGATTGAAGAGCTGAGTGTGATGTGTTCTGGCTGCAATGACACTGGTGGGATTGAAGAGCTGAGTGTGATGTGTTCTGGCTGCAGTGACACTAGTGGGATTGAAGAGCTGAGTGTGATGTGTTCTGGCTGCAGTGACACTGGTGGGATTGAAGAGCGGAGTGTTATGTGTTCTGGCTGCAGTGACACTGGAGGGATTGAAGAGTTGAGTGTGTGCTCTGGCTGCAGTGACACTGGTGGCATTGAAGAGTTGAGTGTGTGCTCTGGCTGCAGTGACACTGGTGGCATTGAAGAGTTGAGTGTGATGTGTTCTGGCTGCAGTGACACTGGAGGGATTGAAGACCTGAGTGTGATGTGTTCTGGCTGCAGTGACACTGGAGTGATTGAAGGTCTGAGTATGTTGTGTTCTGACTGCAGTGACTCTGGTGGGAATAAAGAGCTGAGTGTGATGTGTTCTGACAGCAGTGACACCGGTGGGAATAAAGAGCTGAGTATGATGTGTTCTGGCTACAGTGACACTTCCAGGATTGAAGAGCTGAGTGTGATGTGTTCTGGCTGCAGTGACACTGGTGGCATTGAAGAGCTGAGTGTGATGTGTTCTGGCTGCAGTGACACTGGTGGGATTGAAGAGCTGAGTGTGATGTGTTCTGGCTGCAATGACACTGGTGGGATTGAAGAGCTGAGTGTGATGTGTTCTGGCTGCAGTGACACTGGTGGGATTGAAGAGCTGAGTGTGATGTGTTCTGGCTGCAGTGACACTGGTGGGATTGAAGAGCTGAGTGTGATGTGTTCTGGCTGCACTGACACTGGTGGGATTGAAGAGCGGAGTGTGATGTGTTCTGGCTGCAGTTACACTGGTGGGAATAAAGAGCTGAGTGTGATGTGTTGTACCTGCAGTGACACTGGTGGGGATAAAGAGCCGAGTGTGATGTGTTCTGGCTGCAATGACACTGGTGGGATTGAAGAGCTGAGTGTGATGTGTTCTGGCTGCAGTGACACTGGTGGGATTGAAGAGCTGAGTGTGATGTGTTCTGGCTGCAATGACACTGGTGGGAATTAAGAGCTTAGTGTGATGTGTTCTGGCTGCAATGACACTGGTGGGAATAAAGAGCTGAGTGTGATGTGTTCTGGCTGCAATGACACTGGTGGAATTTAAGAGCTGAGTGTGATGTGCTCTGGCTGCATTGACACTTGGGATAGAATAGCTGAGTGTGGTGTGCTGTGGCTGCAGTGACACTGGCAGGATTGAAGAGCTTAGTGTGATGTGTTCTGGCTGCAGTGACACTGGCGGGATTGAAGGGCTGAGTGTGATGTGTTCTGGCTGCAGCGACACTGGTGGGATTGAGGAGCTGAGTGTGATGTGTTCTGGCTGCAGTGACACTGGTGGGATTGAAGAGTTGAGTGTGTGCTATGGCTGCAGTGACACTTTGGCATTGAAGAGCTGAGTGTGATGTGTTCTGGCTGCAGTGACACTGGAGGGATTGAAGACCTGAGTGTGATGTGTTCTGGCTGCAGTGACACTGGAGTGATTGAAGATCTGAGTATGTTGTGTTCTGGCTGCAGTGACTCTGGTGGGAATAAAGAGCTGAGTGTGATATGTTCTGGCTGCAGTGACACTGGTGGGAATAAAGAGCTGAGTATGATGTGTTCTGGCTACAGTGACACTTCCGGGATTGAAGAGCTGAGTGTGATGTGTTCTGGCTGCAGTGACACTGGAGGGATTGAAGATCTGAGTGTGGTGTGTTCTGGCTGCAGTGACACTGGAGTGATTGAAGATCTGAGTATGTTGTGTTCTGGCTGCAGTTACACTGGTGGGAATAAAGAGCTGAGTGTGATGTGTTGTACCTGCAGTGACACTGGTGGGAATAAAGAGCCGAGTGGGATGTGTTCTGGCTGCCGTGGCACTTGAGGGATTGAAGATCTGAGTGTGATGTGTTCTGGCTGCAGTGACACTGGTTGGATTGAAGAACTGAGTGTAATCTTTCTTATTCTGGCTGCAGTGACACTGGTGGGATTGAAGAGCTGAGTTTGATGGGTTCTGACTGCAGTGACACTGGTGGGATCAAAGAACTGAGTGTGTGCTCTGGCTGCAGTGACACTGGTGGGATTAAAGAGCGGAGTGTGATGTGTTCTGGCTGCAGTGACACTGGTGGGATTGAAGAGCGGAGTGTGATGTGTTCTGGCTGCAGTGACACTGGTAGGATTAAAGACCTGAGTGTGATGTGTTCTGGCTGCAGTGACGGTAAACACCCAAAATATCGATTCTAAAATATCTACTGCCCAGAATATCGAAGTTAAAATATAGAGTGGACAGAATATCGACTCTACAAAATATAGATAGGTCAGAATATCGAAATTGGGGTACAAAATATCGATTACCAAAATATAGACCTTAAAAATATAGATTACCAAAATATAGACCTTAAAAATATCGAATACCATAATATCGAATTTTAAAATATAGATTACCATAATATCGGATTTCTTTTTGTGTTATGTATGGTGGTATATGTGTTAAAATGATGTATTATTGTTGTAATGTATGTTTAATTTATTTAAACAAATGAATGTTATGTAATTTAATTATTGCGTCATTTAATTCCGTAGCGGGTTGTGGGTTTATAGGGGAATAGGGTGGGAAGTGATTTAATTATGGTTAATTAAATGTTAATTATATTTATATGTTTTGATAATTAATTATTTAATAATTAATTATTAATTGGTAATTTATTTTTATTAATTGGTAATTAATTTATAGTAATTGATTAATTGATAATTATGTTAATTGTATTTGTTATTAATAGGAGCGGGTTGTGGGTTTGTAGGGGAATTGGGTGGGAAGTAAATTAATTGTAATAAAGTAAATAATAAATTTTTTATTTATGTGTATTGATAATTGATTAATTTGTAATTGGTAATTAATTATTATTAGTTGGTATGAAATTTTTATCAATTGATAATTAATATTTTTAAATGGTAATTAATTGTTATGAATTGGTAATTATTTTTAATTTTCTTTTTATCAGTATTGATAATTAATGTCATTTTATATTTAATTTAAATCATTACTTTCCCTACTTTTGCACTCTCTGGAGTGGGAATAGTAATTTTTACCTCTACGCTATCCAACGCTTTCCCTACTGTTGCACCGTTTGGAGTTGGAATAGTAATTTTTACCCCTACGCTATCCAACGTTTTCCCTACTGTTGCACTCACTGGAGTGGGAATAGTAATTTTTACCTCTACGCTATCCAACGCTTTCCCTACTGTTGCACTCTCTGGAGTGGGAATAGTAATTTTTACCCCTACGCTATCCAACGTTTTCCCTACTGTTGCACTCACTGGAGTGGGAATAGTAATTTTTACCCCTACGCTATCCAACGCTTTCCCTACTGTTGCCCTCTCTGGAGTGGGAATAGTAATTTTTGCCCCTACGCTATCCAACGTTTTCCCTACTGTTGCACTCACTGGAATGGGAATAGTAATTTTTACCCCTACGCTATCCAACTCTTTCCCTACTGTTGCACTCTCTGGAGTGGGAATAGTAATTTTTACCCCTACGCTATCCAACGTTTTCCCTACTGTTGCACTCACTGGAGTGGGAATAGTAATTTTTACCTCTACGCTATCCAACGCTTTCCCTACTGTTGCACTCTCTGGAGTGGGAATAGTAATTTTTACCCCTACGCTATCCAACGTTTTCCCTACTGGTGCACTCACTGGAGTGGGAATAGTAATTTTTACCCCTACGCTATCCAACGCTTTCCCTACTGTTGCACTCACTGGAGTGGGAATAGTAATTTTTACGCTCTCAGTATCCAACAAAATCTCGACTTTTTTTAAATTACTTATATTATGTTTACATTTTAAGCTATTTCATATTATATTATATATGTTTTATTTAATTGATTTTAATATTTAATTAATTTTATATTATTTTTAATACATTAAAAAAATTCGATATTTTGGCCAACTATATTTTGACAGTCTATATTTTGGAATCGATATTTTAGTACTTACCTGTTTGTAGATAGGGAGTCGATATTCTGTCCCTCGATATTATAGTGTCGATTTTTTGTATAGTCTATATTTTGTCCATCGATATTTAGTCACTGAACCGCAGTGACAGTGGTAGCATTAAATACCTGTGTGTGATGTGTTCTGGCTGCAGTGACACTGGTGGGATTGAAGAGTTGAGTGTGTGCTCTGGCTGCAGTGACACTGGTGGGATGGAAGAGCGGAGTGTGATATGTTCTGGCTGCAGTGACACTGGTGGGATTGAAGAGCTGAGTATGATGTGTTCTGGCTGCAGTGACACTGGTGGGATTGAAGAGTTGAGTGTGTGCTCTGGCTGCAGTGACACTGGTGGGATTGAAGAGCGGAGTGTGATGTGTTCTGGCTGCAGTGACACTGGTGGGATTGAAGAGCGGAGTGTGATGTGTTCTGGCTGCAGTGACACTGGTAGGATTAAAGACCTGAGTGTGATGTGTTCTGGCTGCAGTGACACTGGTGGGATTGAAGAGCGGAGTGTGATGTGTTCTGGCTGCAGTGACACTGGTAGGATTAAAGACCTGAGTGTGATGTGTTCTGGCTGCAGTGACAGTGGTAGCATTAAAGACCTGTGTGTGATGTGTTCTGGCTGCAGTGACACTGGTGGGATGAAGAGTTGAGTGTGTGCTCTGGCTGCGGTGACACTGGTGGGATTGAAGAGCGGAGTGTGATATGTTCTGGCTGCAGTGACACTGGTGGGATTGAAGAGCTGAGTATGATGTGTTCTGTCTGCAGTGACACTGGTGGGATTGAAGAGTTGAGTGTGTGCTCTGGCTGCAGTGACACTGGTGGGATTGAAGAGCGGAGTGTGATATGTTCTGTCTGCAGTGACACTGGTGGGATTGAAGAGCTGAGTATGATGTGTTCTGGCTGCAGTGACACTGGTGGGATTGAAGAGTTGAGTGTGTGCTCTGGCTGCAGTGACACTGGTGGGATTGAAGAGCGGAGTGTGATGTGTTCTGGCTGCAGTGACACTGGTAGGATTAAAGACCTGAGTGTGATGTGTTCTGGCTGCAGTGACACTGGTGGGATTGAAGAGCGGAGTGTGATGTGTTCTGGCTGCAGTGACACTGGTAGGATTAAAGACCTGAGTGTGATGTGTTCTGGCTGCAGTGACAGTGGTAGCATTAAAGACCTGTGTGTGATGTGTTCTGGTTGCAGTGACACTGGTGGGCTTGTAGAGCTGAGTGTGATGTGCTCTGGCTGCAGTGACACTGGTGGGATTGAAGAGCTGAGTATGATGTGTTCTGGCTGCAGTGACACTGGTGGGATTAAAGAGCTGAGTGTGATGTGCTCTGGCTGCAGTGACACTGGTGGGCTTGTAGAGCTGAGTGTGATGTGCTCTGGCTGCAGTGACACTGGTGGGCTTGTAGAGCTGAGTGTGATGTGCTCTGGCTGCAGTGACACTGGTGGGATTGAAAAGCTGAGTTTAATCTTTTCTGGCTGCAGTGACATGAATGGAGTTGTGAAGGGGTTGTTTTTGATGTGCTCTGTATCAGGCAACTGTCAGGCCTGATGTGCATAAAGGGGAGGTGCTGACACTGCAGACTCCTAATATTCTGAATGTGCTCTATATCTTTTCAGACACAGTTGGCAGTGAACAGGAAATGGCAGAGGACAAACAGCAGAACTCCTGCACCCAAGAAGGGGGGTGTGAATTGTCGGTCTCCTCAGGTAACAGTTGTCTCCTTTTTAAAATGAGATTATTAAGGTTTTTAGCTTTATTTTGTGCTTGCATTGTATTAGTGAATTTCATTTTGAGAGGAGTATGTTACTGAGAAGGGATTTCCTGCAGAACATAAGCTATCTGGGAGTTCTGCAGTCATCGTGCCCCCTACCCCCCCCTCTACGGCTCGAGCTCCCCAGGGGTGCTCCTTAATGCCAGATAGTAATTTAGATTGAGAGGGGATTCTATGAAAAGATTCTTAATAACCGGTTGGATCACCCTGCGCTCATAGGAGTCAGCTAAAGTCTTTAGAGAGAAGAGACGGGGAGAGTCGCAGACGTGCCAAGTATAAGGTTTATAATGTATGAAAGGTAGAGACAGATGGGTGCTAACTATCACTGAAGGGTTCTGTCGGGTCAGAACAATCCACAGAGATGAGGTGGAAGTTATAGCCTGGCGAGTTCAAGGGGGTCCTGAGCAGGACAGAAGGTGCCCCCCGGGGGTCCAGGACACTTTGCTTAGCAGGACTTCTCCCGGGCACATAATTCTTTACAGGGAAGGAATGTAAAATCCACAATTCCCGAAAACAAAGGTGGAAGCAATGTCTCAGAACTTCTTGAAGATTTCTCCCTCTCTTTCACATTCCCTACACATGCGTTCTGTACGCACAGGTGGTTGTGTAGCAAGAGGTGTCTTAATGCTGCCTGATGTGTCTGGGGTAGTTGAATCAAGCCTGGGATGGCTGAAGAGCAGCTTTTGAAGACTGAGATTTCAGTTTCCCCATCAAGAGCTCATCAGGCAGTCAGTCCCTCCAAGTCTGCTTCCGTCGCTTGTTTGGAAGCATCGCATTAGCATCATGTGACCTCTCTTATCCTTTCCCTTTTCTTCAATGTCATCTCTTAAGTGTCAGTTTTACTTGATTCCAAAAACCAGGACCTGTTGAGTTCACTTGTCTCAGATCTGACGTATCAAAAAACACAGTTTACGCGTCTCCAAGAGGTTATGACTTAGATGTTCTGACTTAGATGTTCTCTGCAAGGGTGACCAGTTCTATTTGAAGGACTTTTACCACTAACATCCACTGTCCTTCAAACTGTCCCCTCTACATCCACAGATTGTGCAATGGATCGATCCTGCCCGGGTTACTCCGTCCCTTTCCACACCGAGGGGCCAGGAATGGAATGGCTTTAATGTCTTCTTATTAAACACCAATAAAGTGTTTAAATCTATCAGCCTGCCTGGATCACATCTGTCTAGGATGGTGTAAGTGCTCTGTCAGGAACAAGTGGGCAGTAAGGCTAGCTTCAGCGCTCTGTAGTGTCCCTAATGTCAGCGCTGACTGGATTTCTGTAGTTGGTCCCTGCAGATTATTTCAGTACGGCAAGTGCTGGGGCCAGGGGATTCCTTGCAGATTTGTTCAGCAGGCCGTCTGGTAAGCCAGATATGTCTGCCCAATGATTCTACATCTGAAGCGACACCCGCTGTCCTGCCAGCGCACGCGTCACACCAGAGATCGGCCTCTCATTATGTACAGGACCTGGTCACTCCAAGTAGTCATATTTATCCCCAGTGCACCTAAGACTGCCCTCATGTGATGACTCGGCCGCTGCTCATCTTTGAGGCCTCTGACCAGCCAGGTGCCTGAGTTCCACCATTACTGCCCAAATGCCTCCCTTACTGCTGAGAAGACACTAGGATGTAAACCTCTGTCCCCTTGAAAGATCCCTACCCCTGAGGGACTCTAAACCTAATGAAAAGATGACAAGAAGGTCCCCGATTGGAGGGCGCGAGGGAAAGGTCACTTCACTTATAACATTTCCGTTACTATCATTTCCAATGAATGGTTCATGTAGAAAATCTGGAATTTGGCTCTTTCACCAACCGGTTCCATGATTCATTTTTTATACTTTTCAACACACAACTGTCAGTGCCTCTTAGATGAATTTACAGAGATCCACACTCGTAACTGAGGCGCTGCGAGGCTAGAGACTGATACTGACAACTGAGGCACTGCCAGTCTAGAGCCTGACACTGATAACTGAGGCGCTGCCAGTCTAGAGCCTGATACTGATAAGTGAGGCGTTACCAGTTCAGAGCCTGATACTGATAACTGAGGCGTTACCAGTCCAGAGCCTGAGACTGATAACGAGGCGCTGCCAGTCTAGAGCCTGACACTGATAACTGAGGCACTGCCAGTCCAGAGACTGATTCTGATAACTGAGGCGCTGCCAGTCTAGAGCCTGATAACTGAGCCATTGCCAGTCCAGAGCCTGATACTGATACCTGAGGCGTTATCATTCTAGAGTCTGAGTCTGATAACTGAGTCACTGCTAGTCTAGAGCCTGACACTGATAACTGAGGGGTTGCCAGTCTAGTGCCTGATACTGATGACTGAGGCGTTACCAGTCCAGAGCCTGATACTGATAACTGAGGCGCTGTCAGTCTAGAGCCTGACACTGATAACTGAGGCGCTGCCAGTCAAGAGCCTGATACTGATAACTGAGTTGTTACCAGATCAGAGCCTGAGACTGAAAACTGAGGCACTGCCAGTCTAGAGCCTGACACTGATAACTTATGCGCTGCCAGTCCAGAGCCTGAGACTGATAACTGAGGTGCTGCCAGTCTAGAGCCTGATACTGATAACTGAGGCGTTACCAGTCCAGAACCTAAGACTGATAACGAGGCACTGCCAGGCTAGTGCCTGATACTGATAACTGAGGCGCTGCTAGTCCAGAGCCTGACACTGATAACTGAGGCGTTACCAGTCCAGAGCCTGACACTGATAACTGAGGCGTTACCAGTCCAGAGCCTGAGACTGATAACAAGGCGCTGCCAGTCTAGAGCCTGATACTGATAACTGAGGCGCTGCCAGCCTAAAGCTTGATAACTGAGGCACTGCCAGTCCAGAGACTGATACTGATAACTGAGGCGTTACCAGTCCAGATACTGATAACTGAGGCATTACCAGTCCAGAGCCTGATACTGATAACTGAGGCGTTACCAGTCCAGAGCCTGAGACTGATAACTGAAGCGTTGCCAGTCCAGATCCTGAGACTGATAACTGAGGCGCTGCCTCTCTAGAGCCTGATACTGATAACTGAGGCGCTGTCAGTCCACAGCAGGAGACGGATAGCTGAGGTATTGTCAGTCAAGAGTCTGACGCTAATAACAGAAGTTCTGTTACTCTGCAGCCCAAAACTAAAACCTATAATAGTTGAGCCCAACTCAGGCTGAGGAAATGGTGACACCATGGTCCTTTGCTAAATGCCAGTGAGACCCAGCCCTTATGGCTTTGCCATCACACCAGCCCTCACTGTGCAGCATCCAGACATGAAGGACTGCAGCTGTCCCAGCTCAGCGCCTCCCTTCGAAAGCCCAACACAGAGAACTGGGAAATGTGCTTAGTCGCAACCCAACATATAGAAGATATTTTCAGCGCTGTTAACCAGGTAATGATTCCAGGGAAGGTGATGGTATGTCCGTATAATACTGGTGTCTGGTGAGCTCTGCCCCCTTGGCAGGGTAGAGTGTATTCTGGATGGACATTGCTACCCCTAGGGTAGTTTGAGGGCAGATACATGCTTACTTTACTCTGCAGTGTGATCTACTCTTTCCCCAGATGACTTGTCACAGTTAGAACCCAACGATTACCTTACAATTTATGAAATGTTTGTGTGCATTTTTTTATGTTCACCAAATAGCAGTGCCAGTATTTGAACCAACATCTTGCGCAGCCCATGTGAATTTCTGCTCTTCAGTATCGAGAATAACTTGTTTATTGTAGACTTTATAATAGCGACAGTGTTTTACTAATCTAGAGAAATACAGTACCAGATGATCCCTTATAGCGTGAGGATGCCTTGTTGGTAACTGTGGGCTCTATAAATTCTGTTTATATTACATTGCAATGAAAGCCACCATAGGTGATTTTACAACGGCTTCACTCCTTCCCTATGTGGAACTTAGAAAGACTTCGGAGTGGTTTTGAGGCCTCGACCAGCACTCCCAGTGGGAGACGTCTTACCAAATTGAGAGATCCCAGCTATGCCAGCGGGGATCATTTTGCCAAAAGTACTGACGCCAGTGCATCAGTCAGACTGAACAGCAACTGGCCGTCCAGTCATCCATGATCTTGTAGCACCTGCTCAGCATTTGTTTTTGATTTTCAGAAATAAACTTGCATATCTACGAGTCTCATGTGTCGTTACATGGTAGAACATAGTCATTAATTTGCAGTAAGAGGGAACTGGGCAAAGCGAATCCTGAAATATTTGTTGCTTTAAAAATGAATGCCATTGGGAAGGAGCTCAAAGTATTTATGCCAGGCCTTCTGTTACAAAAGTGGGCATTAGAAGCCTCTCAACCTCTTATATGTTTGACTCTTGGAGTTGGTGGTTGTAGAGGAAGATTTTTCGTCATGTGACGTGCACTCCAGTGGGGAGCAGAGAAAGGAACGTGCTTTGCAGCCTTTAGCCCTGTTTAATTGTTCAAGCGCTGTAAGCTGATCCTGCAAGCAGAGGATTCGATAATAATTGCATTTTGCAAAGTTTAGAAATAATCTAATGTTTTAGTTTAGATTTGAAAAGTATATTCATAAGAGACTCTAGCTTTGCTTTTATCAAGGGATGGAGAGACCATAGATTGCTAATGAATCTCATGTTGCTAATTGGCAAAGGAGTGGCATGCACAGTTCAATGTTATATGCTTAACTCTTGGGCTGTCTGATGCCTTAAACTAATATCTGGAACCTCTATTTCCTTCAACAGAGAATTTATCTCTTACCAAATCCGAGGGTCTGCAGCTACCCCATAGAGCAAGGGAGACCCACCAGGAGAACAAACAAGCCACAGAAGACAGACAGGTCAAGGAGAGACCCTCAGAAGACGACAGCCCAATGCCTCCCACATTTACAGACTGTGGGGAAACCTCGCTGGATCCTGGTGGCATCCTTGTGCCGCAAAGCTGTCCCATTATAGAGAAATCCCATAACTGCACCTTCTGTGAATCTAGTTTCATCCAACACTCACTTCTCTTGAAACATCTAAAGATACACACAGAAGGCACTTCTATAGCCTGCAGTTACTGTGGCAAATGTTACACTTACACCCCGAGTCTAGTTACATATGAGGGACTGCCTGAGGGAGAGAGGCGAAACAAGTGTGTGGACTGTGTGAAAAACTTCACTCTTAGTACAGATCTGTATGGTCTTCAGGGTAGCCGCAGCCCGAAGAAGGTTTATGATTGTACAGAATGCGGCAAGCATTTTAAACATCCTTCATACCTGATATATCATCAGAGATCTCACACGGGTGAGAGACCGTTTCAGTGTACACAGTGCGAGAAATCCTACTCTCGAAAGTGGTATCTGGACAAACATCAGATGACGCATACTGGAGAGAGGCCGTACAAGTGCCCCAACTGTGAGAAAAGCTTTAGTCACCCCTCAACACTAAGAAGACATCAGGATACGCATCCAACAGGGGAGATCTTAGAGTGTATGGAATGTGGAGAAAAGTTTTGGAGTGCAGCAAATTTGAATCGCCATCGAAGAAGGCATGCTGAGGTGAAGCCACACCAGTGTCCAGAGTGCGATAAAAGCTTCACTTGGAGTTCGGCTCTCCTGAACCATCAGAAGGTTCATACCGGGGAGAAGCCTTTCCAGTGTGTGGAGTGCCATAAAGGCTTCTCTTCCAAGGCAGATCTGGTCAAGCATCGAGTGATCCATACTGGAGAGAAGCCCTACGAATGCACCGACTGTGGGAGGCACTTCAGTCAGATGTCAACCCTAAGGGAGCATCAGAGGGCCCACACCGGGGTGAGGAAGTATCGGTGTACGCAGTGTGAGAAAAGTTTCACTCGCAGATCTGAACTTTACCGGCACCACCAGATCCACACTGGGGAGAAACCCTTCCAGTGCACGCAGTGTGCGAAGAGCTTTACCCAGAAGGCTGATCTCTGCAAGCACGAATGGATCCACACAAGGGAGAAACCGTTTGAGTGCATGGAGTGTGGGAAGTGCTTTCGCCAGACATCACAACTAATTGATCACCAAAAATGCCACACTGGGGAGAGACCATACCAATGTATGAAGTGTGATAAACGTTTTATTCACTCCTCGGACCTAAAACGGCACCAAAAAGTCCATGGTGGGGAGAAGCCTCTTGAGTGCACGGAATGTGGGAGTTACTTTAGGGAGGCATCAACCCTGAAGCAGCATCTGCGGTCCCATGGGGGAGGTCGACCATACTGCTGCACCCAGTGTTTGAAGACCTTCACCCAGAGCTCGGATCTGATGAGACATCAGATGATCCACACTGGGGTGAAGCCCTACGAGTGCTCGGAGTGCGGAAAGCGCTTCAATCGGGCAACAAACATGCGGAAGCATCAAGGATCGCACACAAGATTATCGTAATGGAGGCACTGCACATCAAGGGGCTTGGGGATATTTTAAGACCATGCATCCAGTGTCTTTGGTGGTTAATTCTCTAAAACACAAAATGTGGGTTTTATTGTTTTCGGAAATACAAGCCAGAAGAACACAGATGGCATGTACTTGTGGTCATGTTAGCGAGGACACACTTGTTCACATGCACTGGCCGATATACATTTTAATCAAGTATGCATGGTCAAACCTACCAGTAAGTAGCTCTCCTGTGTGCAGCCCAGCCTACTAAAATAGAAGTTTTTGGTTGGCTGAATTAATATACAAATACCAATATTGAGAAGTGTGTATTTGAGACAAAAAATTGTGTATTTCCAGAACTCCAAATCTGATGATTGTAGAAAAATGGTTGACTTTCCTTTATGCATTTAAAACAGATAAATGAGTGATAAATGATGTGGTGATGGGGAGAGTTATTACTAATATTATTGCTTAGGTGCCTGGGGCATTGTAGTTATGGCTGTTCACGTGAACGCTTTCTAAATAGACAAATCCTCTTTTACATTATTGCTGGCGACCCTGCCTGATGCATGGAGGTGATCACTGGTGGCGACTCTGCCTGATGCATGGTGGTAATCACTGCTGGCGACCCTGCCTTATACATGGAGGTGATCGCTGCTGGCGACCCTGCCTGATTCATGGAGGTGATCGCTGCTGGTGACCCTGCCTGATGCATGGAGGTGATCACTGGTGGCGACCCTGCCTGATGCATGGAGGTGATCGCTGCTGACGACCCTGCCTGATTCATGGAGGTGATCGCTGCTGGTGACCCTGCCTGATGCATGGAGGTGATCACTGGTGGCGACCCTGCCTGATGCATGGAGGTGATCGCTGCTCGCGACCCTGCCTGATGCATGGAGGTGATCAATGGTGGCGACTCTGCCTGATGCACGGCGGTGATCACTGCTGGCGACTCTGCCCAATGCATGGCAGTGATCACTGCTGGCAACCCTGCCTGATGCACCAAGGTGATCACTGCTGGCGACCCTGCCTGATGCATGGAGGTGATCGCCGCTGGTGACCCTGCCTGATGCATGGAGGCGATCGCTGCTGGTGACCCTGCCTGATGCATGGAGGCGATCGCTGCTGGCGACCCTGCCTGATGCATGGAGGTGATCACTGCTGGTGACCCTGCCTGATGCAAGGCGGTGATCACTGCTGGCGACCCTGCTTGATGCACGGAGGTGATCACTGGTGGCGACTCTGCCTGATGCACGTCGGTGATCACTGCTGGTGACTGCCTGATGCATGGAGGTGATCGCTGCTGGTGACCCTGCCTGATGCATGGAGGTGATCACTGCTGGTAATCCTGCATAGGGTCGCCATAAAGGTAATCTTGTCTGATGTGATCATTACTGCAACCCAGTACTAGTAGGTCGTTATGATTTTCATTGGACAAAAGTCGCTCCTATTACAGAAAAGGTTGGAGACACCTGGCATACGGCTTATCCCAGTGCAAATACATGCTTCATTCTATAGAAGCAGCTTTTGGATGAGAAAAGGTTACCTTTCCCATTGAGGGGAAAAAACAGCAGTTCATCTCAGCAGTCAAAGGTTTAATAAAAGTTTAAAGATATGAGGTAAGTTTATGTGTGTAAAACTCTAGGTAGTTGGTGATAGAACTGGGGCAAGAGTGCTCTTCCTTTAAAGTACTGTAGAAAGCGAGGCTTATAAATTACTGCACACTATTACATTGGAAGGGCTGTAGTCTGTGCTGCTGCTTGTGCAGAATCGCAGCCACTTCAGCAGACACTGGCAAGCTCGAGTACTTGGACACACTTTGGCTGTTCGAGTTACCAATGGCCATCGACCGTAAAAGAAGTGAGCTGTGATATTTCACTAATAAACAAATTAGGGGTTCATAAAGATTGGTAATAAGATCTACTCACTAAACCAATTAAATAATGAATATATAATAAATATTACCACTATTGAGATGTGTTGACTTCTATTTGTGCATTATTTTTTAATAAATATATGACTGGTGATGTTGGATTAATGGATTTGTATAAAAATCTGAATTAATTAACTTAAATAAGAGGTGTCCGAGAAAATTCCAGAAGTATTTTCCTACAGTTTACAGATCTGTTGGTGCAGAACGCATTCTGAAGAGTGGCCTGCAGTGCTGTCTGCTACCTTCCACATGTCCACCGGTCCTCAGCGGGCTGGGTCCTGTGATCCTTCCACATGTCCTCAGTGGGCAGGGTCCTGCGATCCTGCCACTTGTCCAAAGGTCCTAAGCTTACAGGGTCCTACGATCCTTCCACATGTCTACCGGTCCTCAGCTGACATGGTCCTGCGATCCTTGCACATGTCCACCGGTCCTCAGCAGACAGGTTCCTACGATCCTTCCACATGTCCACCAGTCCTCCGGGGGCAGGGTCCTGCAATTCTTCCACATGTCCACCTATCCGCAGCAGAAAGGGTCCTGAGATCCTTCTACATGTCCACTGGTCCTCAGCGGGCAGGGTCTTGCGAACCTTCCACATGTCCATTGGTCCTCAGCGGGCAGGGTCCTGCGAACCTTCCACATGTCCACCAGTCCTCAGCAGGTAGAATCCTGTGATCCATCCACATGTCTGTAGGAGAGTAGGATCTGCTTCACATGGTTACCCCCACTTTTTGCTGGTGTTTCACTGTTTTTTGACCTTAGTCTGGCTGTGGCCCTGCTAACCAGGACCACAGCCTAGCTGCTTGCTCACTAAAATGGTTTGCATGTACATTAGGTACATATCTAATTGGATTCTGGAGTGCCTTATAAGCCCCTAGTATAGGGTATACTATGTACCTAGGGCATAGGTACCTCAGAGGCCTACTAGGGTCTGAAGCATGTATTATGCCACCCCTGGGAAGCACTCCAAAATGGCGCCACAGTTCCGCTGCTGCAGCCTGGGTAAGGGTGTGCTTGCACCTCTTATTGCGGTATAGGCTACCTATATCCACATATATATACAGAAACCTATAAACCTATAAGTCACTCCTATGGCAGGCCTTGACAATCCTGAAGGCAGAGTGCTTGGTTTTGTGTGAGAGGGTGCCCAAGCATGAGCTGCGTCCCTCTGCAGCTTTCGGAAATCCTTCCTTATGGCTGTTCTGTGATACATGAATAACAATTTGGGGCGACATACGCCCCAACCAAAGGCACAGCGCTCAAGTCCTTGAATCCTCAATTTATATTTAGACCAATTAATCATATTTTATAACGTGTAATCATTTGCTTGCTCATTTTTCTCTCTTAACTCCCGTTTGATCCACAAGTGCAGTGTCATGTCAATTTTCCAAATTTCTAATGCCATTGATGTGCCCATCCGGACCTCTTTGCAATAACACGTACTGACGCATTAAATTCATCCAAAGACAGCTTTAATTAAAATACCCAATGCATTTCGGGCTGCTCGAGCCCTTCGTCAGGGGTCTCTACAAGTAATAATGAAAACACATATTAGTTGCACAATCATTTTTTGAAACTCTAATGTTAATAAATGTTAATAAAACTGAATACCAATCGCTGAACCCCTAGCTGATCACTACCTGCTTACTGTTCTAACTATATCCATACACTGAACCCTGAGGTCCCCAACCTTCGTTGCACAGCCTCTGGCACCATACAAATTAATCCTTTCCGTTCTGAATTTAAGAAACACAGCTTTCTTCTGCCTTTGACTCCCCTTGAAATGCTTCTTTTTTAACACTCAGCCCTCTTCCTGATTCTTTCGTACTCATTTACCTCCCCAGCTTTTAAACATTCACAGCTAGTGCTGCTCTGATGTTCTCTCTCTTTCTGCTCTGTCACGCTCCTTGCACCTAAATATCCGCCTCCTTTAAAACATTTAAACTAGGCCCTGTGGTGCACACCTTCACCCTCACACATTGTTGTAAACATAACGCATTGCCGATTTACAAAGCCCCCATTGTTCTCAGTAAGCTAAATGTTACAAAAGCCTGCCGCATTTGAACCTCTTTGCAACACGTACCTGCCGTGAATCAACCCTTTTCATCTATTTTTTTCAAAGGAATTGTTAACGTTGTTGTTCACCCTTCGTTTTTAAACTCACTGTGTTGCTGTAATCCCTCCCATGTTCACCGTCAATTGATTGATACCACCTGCTGCAGATTTCTCTATTTAAAACACCCCTCCCTCCTAACCTTAACACTACAACTCCCACAATTCAGCAATTGGAACGTCAAAAACATGGCTATACCAATGTTCACTAAACAGAAACATTTTGGTGTGATGATGCAAGGACTCGCAAAAAAATATAATATCAAATGCTCTTCAAATTCCACTATTCATGTTGCAAAATAGAATAAACATTAATCGAATATCACTTGTTTGTCCCGAGCTAAGAAGGAACAGTGCGGAGGTCGTTTTTTCCACAAGTTCGGCGGAAGATCACATCCATACAGTTTGTTATAAGAAACGGGACAAACAAGTGATATTCGATTGGTGTGCATTCCCTTTTCTGAACAATGTTCTGTGATATAGCCATACCATATACTCTTAAGTGCATTATAAATGCTAACTTTGGAATGGCTGCATCAAAACATGTCGTGTTCGGTGTCAAACGCTTTGGAATACTACCCCCCCCCCTGCCAATTCTGGCGGCGGGGGTAGCATTCCACCCTTATAGAGGGAGAGACATGTTCACACTGGTCTAACCCGGTAGGACTTTCCTGAGCCCTGGCATCACAAAATGGATGCCTCTGCCACAGACACGGGTCTGGCCTCCTGCTGCTGACCGAAACTCCGGCAGGGAAGGCCTGGACAATAGGTTTCCTGTCGAAGGGAGGTGTAACCACCTCCCCCAGACAGGCAGATGTGTATTGGGGCTGGGCGGGAGCACTCTCTGGTGCTTTTAAGTCCTGCACTGAGGGCACACTTGGTGTCCCTGTGCATAGTCCAGTTAAAAACGGTTGCAGGGGCTACCTGCCCCTGCTCTGGCGCGAAACTGGACAACGGAAATGGGTGTAACCACCCCTCTTTCCAAACCCTCCCATAGGTGGGTCCCTAGAGTATGTCCAACCCCCAACCTTAGTATAAGTATGGATACCCAGTCCTTGAGACTTTAGATTACCCTGGACGAAACTCTGCAACATATATCCTGGACCTTCGACTTTCTATCACGACTAGAAGTCGGAAGAAATCTCCCTTGGGGTCAAGGAGTGACTCCCCTGCTTGGCAGGCACCAAAGAAGCAACTGACCGGTCTGCATCGCTGAAGTTCCCGCCGGACACCGAAGTCTTTGCATCACCAGAGATGGATTTCCAGACTTCCTCGAGGCTACCCTGAGTCCACAGCAAAGCTGAGGCACGTCGCTATCGTGGATGACGGGGAACCGTGACTCCTGGACACCGTGATCTTTTGCAGCAACAGCATCTTCCTGGGCTTCCTTGAAGTTGTGCTTTGGGCTCCGAGTAGCCCCAGCCTTGAGCACCTCCTGCACTGAAGATTGCTGGCCTCCACTCCACGAGTGACCCGTGGGCCAGTTTCAACTGCGACCGCTCGAGGCTCCTTCGCGATCACTACCCCGTTGGCTAGCAGGTCCCCACGAAGGCAACTTTTTTTCTACTTGTGCTTTCCTGGTTGCTCCAGACGTGCCCTGATTTACCTTCGCTGGGTGAGTCTCTCAGACCTTGCTGGTCTGCACTGCAGTCCTTTCTCTGAATTCTAGTGACTTGCCGTTGCCAAGGCTTGTTGGGTCCATTCTGGTCGCCGACACCGCAGCACTCGACAGACTTTGTGGGACAGTTAGAATCCGGCTCTTGGACTTCGTCGACGCCTCCTGGACCTCGTGGCTGAAGAGTCAAGACACCCGTCAACTCACCTGAAGCACCCGACATCTGTGGGCATTGGTCCATCCTGCCCTCGGTCACTCACTAGTGACCCAGACTCTGTCCCCTCTGCTTTCAGGTTCCTTCCATCCTAGATCCAGTCTTGGATCTCTTCGGACACCTCCTCTTCACGGCAGCAGCAGTTCTTTGCAGGCTCCCATTGAAATCGATGACGTGACCCGACACCAAAAGACACCTATGCACCCGGCTTCCCTGGGTGAGGTAACTCGAGTACTCTGGTGCTCCCGTGGGTGCTAGCCCTAGAACTTCTAAAGTCCAAAAGGGTTTGGTCCAGACTCGATTAGAAGTGTCCCTAATCTTTAAATTTCCAACCGCAACATTGCCCATAGAAGATAACGGGAATCCACGGTTGTGTTCTCACACTGCATACAGTCCCCGTGGGTCCCCTGTGTCACTACCTTGGGGGTCCCAGCGATTCTACAGGCTCTAGGCCTTGTGTCTAGTTCAGTCGTGGTTCTTATACCACTTTTTTGGTATATGGTTTGGTACGCCCCTAGGGCCCAAACGTGTATTTGTGCTTTTACTGATGATTGCTCACTTGTAACTTAGGTACTTCGAACTCCAGTCTCATAAAGAGACTAGAGGGGTGTGTTTTATCTCAAATACATGTATTTTAAATATATACCTGGTGTGGTTGTCTCTTCATTTGATCATTCAAGAGATTATAGACTGGTAAAACAAGCTGCTTTACATTCCTTCAAGACTTAGCCAGAAAGCTGCTCTCCATAGCTACCACTAGGATAGCTTTCAATAAAGGTTGTCTTTAACCAATCACCATAAGGGGTTGTTTGGAGTGATACAAGGTGCCCACTAGAACTAGTGGACAGCATATATCAGGCCACCTTCTCACAGTGGTGGCAGCGGTGGGATTCCAGCTTGCTATTGTTTTACCAGATAATCTCAATTGAATTGATCAACTGAAAACCACTAAAGGTACCTGAGGTACATTTAATATCAAGTTTAGCTACAGTAAGTTCTACTGAACTTAGAGTTGTGTGTTAAGGGATAGCACGCCCTTTCTACATCTCAAGGGAGTTTAGTAGGCCACACTAGTGTAGGTAGTGCAAGACACCACACCACATTAGTAATGTCTAACCAGCCAGGAACCAATGGGTCCCTACCAGGAACCAGTGAGCCCCTTCCCTATAAATATGAGGATCACTCCTTTGCTCAGCTTAGGTCCTTATGTTCCATTAGGAAGCAGAAGACAGGCAAAAGTCCATCCACCCAGTATCTCATAAAGATACATAAGCTGGATGATATCACAGGGCCTAGTGGGCCTGATGGGGTAGACAGTGTGGGTGGGGCAGCAGGTGAGGGTGGGCCTGGGGGTAGCAATTCCCCTGACCCTACCTCTAATGCTGACCAGACTGGTGACAATGACCAGACTCTGGTGAACACAGACCTCCAGGATGAGGAGGATGACAATAATGCTCCTTCATGTATTCCTCCAGGTAGGCCTGACAATAGGGCTAGAAGGGATAGATCTCTGTCAAGGGGATCTGTCCAGTCTAACTCCTCTATAGGGACCTCTGTCTCTTCTTACAGAGGGAGGGAAACCTCCCAGGAGAGGAGAGAGAGACTGCTGAAGTATGAGCAAGACAAGTTCAACCTCAGAAAGCAGCAAATGGCCTTAGATAGGGAAGCCCTAGAGCTCTACAGAGCTAGTAAAAAGGAGGCACTAGAGTCCCTTGGTGGCAGCAGTTTCCCTAGAGATAGGGGGAGGTCTTATGACCATAGAAACCTAAGTAATATTGTCCCTCCCTACCAGAGTGGGGATGACATCCACAAATGGATTACTTCCTTGGAGAGGGCCTGTAAAGTACAGAAGGTCCCTCAAGGTCAGATCACAGCAATCTTATGGCTCTCCTTTGCAGATAAAGGTAAAGACAAGCTCCTCACTGTACGAGAAGAGGATGCTGATGATTACCAGGTCTTGAAAAGTGCACCGATAGATGGGTTTGGCCTAACCACTGAACAATACAGGTTAAAGTTTAGAGACACCCAAAAAGCACAAAATCAAGACTGGCTTGACTTTGTTGACTGTGTGCTAAGGCTCTGGAAGGTTGGTTATTGGGCAGTAAAGTGTGTGACTTCAAAGGATTGTACAATCTGATAATGAGGGAGCAGATTCTTAATAACTGTTAAAATCGGCTGTTGCACCAGTACCTGGTAGACTCTGATCTGACCTCTTCCCAGGAATTGGGAAAGAAGGCAGACAAATGGGCCGGAACCAGGGTGAGGCAGAAGGTACAGAACCAAGGTGGTTACCCAAAGAAGCAAGATTCCAAAAACTCTGACAAGGGTGGGGACAAGGGTAAAGGCCAGAAGTCTTCTCAAGGGCCCCAAAAATCTTTTTCAGGTGGGGATTCACAGTCAGGAAAGGGAAAAGGCCAAAAGAAACCTTGGTGCAAAATCTGTAAACAGAAAATTCACTGGACTAGTGACTGCACCAAGGCTAAAGAAAATACTCTAGTCCCCACCAATGCCCCTAAGGCACCTGCTCCCCCTAGTGCAGTTACAATTGGTGGTGGGAGTACACAAAATAAGGGTGTAATAGGGATGGTCCTGGGTTCTGAGATGGACTCTGGCCTAGTCGGAGTACAAACTCAGGCTGTGCTTGTCTGTGATGGGGGCATGGATATGTCCCCCTTTGTGAGTCCCGGTAATTTAGGCAAATACAGACAGCAGCCTTTAATAAATGGAGTAGAAGCATGGGGATTCAGGGATACAGGAGCAAGTGTCACAATGGTGACACACGATCTTGTGGATCCTGGGCAGATTATACTTGATGAAATATACCAAGTGACCAATGCTAGCAATGTCAGAACAGACCATTCTCTGGCAGTTGTTAACTTCTCCTGGGGAGGGGTAACTGGCCTTAAGAAGGTTGTGGTAAGTGCAGACCTACCAGTACAGTGCTTTCTTGGCAATGATCTAGAAACTTCAGCTTGGGCTGAAGTGGAGCTCAGGGCACATGCAGAAATGTTAGGGATCCCTGCACATGTCTTTGCTGTGACCAGGTCACAAGCTAAAATGTCTAATACTTGACAGGCCCTGGATTCTGGAATAATGGACCAGGTGCCTCACAAGAGGAGGAGCAGTAGGTTCAAGGCAGAGCCTGCCCATCTGACAGAATGCTGATCAGTCTCCTCAGGGAGATGATCTTGAGCCTGAAGAAGGAACTGTCCCAGAGGAGCTTGAACCTGACCAGGTTGAGTTCTTGGGAACAGGGGGCCCTTCCAGGTCTGATCTGAGCCAGGAGCAGAAAACCTGCCCCTCTCTTGAAACCCTCAGACAGCAAGCTGCTGATGAGGCTGCAGGGAATGCTAGTGGCACCCATAACGTTTATTGGGATGATGGACTCCTATATTCAGAGAGTAGAGACCCCAATCCTGGTGCATCCAGGAGGTTGGTTATACCTCTGAAGTTTAGGGGCTTCCTATTGACACTAGCCCATGATATTCCCCTAGCAGGACACCTAGGCCAAAACAAGACTTGGGACAGAATTGTTCCTCACTATCACTGGCCTCACATGTCTGAAGACACCAAGGAGTTTTGTCGCTCCTGTGTAACCTGCCAAGCCAGTGGCAAAGCAGGTGGTACTACAAAGGACCTCCTGATACCACTACCTGTGGTAGGGGTGCCCTTTGAAAGGGTAGGGATTGACATTTATGGTACCATGGATCCCCAAACAGCATCTGGGCACAGGTTTATACTGGTGGTAGTGGATCATGCCACCAGGTACCCAGAAGCAATTCCCCTAAGGACCACTACAGCACCTGTAGTGGCAAGAGCTCTCTTGAGTGTATTCTCAGGAGTAGGCTTTCCCAAGGAGGTAATATCTGACAGGGATGCAAACTTCTTGTCTAGTTACTTGACTGCTATGTGGAAGGAGTGTGGAGTGAACTACAAGTTTACCACACCCTATCACCCACAATGCAATGGTTTAGTTGAGAGATTCAACAAAACCTTAAAGGGCATGATTAAAGGACTGCCAGTGAAGCTTAAGCGAAAATGGGACCTTCTCTTGCCCTGCCTTTTATTTGCATACAGGGAGGTGCCTCAAAAGGGGGTTGGCTACAGCCCATTTGAACTTTTGTTAGATCAGCCTGTCAGGGGTCCATTGTGTTTGGTGAAGGAAGGATGGGAGTTACCTCTCAAGCCCCCAAAGCAAGACATAGTGGACTATGTACTTGGTTTCCACTCCAGGATGGCTGAGTACATGAAAAAAGCAAACAAAAATCTTGAGGCTAGCCAGGAACTGCAAAAAGCCTGGCATGACCAAAAGGCTGTACTGACTGTTTACCAGCCAGGACAGAAAGTGTGGGTGTTGGAGCCTGTGGCCCCAGCAGCTCTCCAGGACAAGTGGAGTGGACCCCACACTATTGTTGAACAAAAAGGGGAGGTTACCTACTTGGTAGACCTTGGAACCCTTAGTAGTCCCCACAGGGTACTTCATGTCAAAAGACTTAAACCATATGTTGACTGGGCAGACATGGGTTTGCTCATGGCTACTGATGAAGGACAGGAGGAAGAGAGTGACCCACTCCCTAACCTGCTTTCACAGAACCCTGATGATGGGTCAGTAGATGGTGTAGCCTTGGCAGGCAGCCAGCCTCACTGCCCAGCAGCAAACTGGCTGCAGAAACCTTCTCAGCCAGTTTAGAAATATGTTTTCTCTGACTCCAAGTCAGACCAACTGGTGCACTCATGAAGTGGACAGTGGGGACAGTCTACCTGTGAAAAATAAGATCTACAGGCACCCTGACCATGTCAGGGACTGTATAAGGACTGAAGTCCAAAAGATGTTGGATCTGGGTGTGATTGAACCCTCAGTTAGCCCTTGGGCTAGTCCAGTAGTCCTGGTACCTAAACCTCACACCAGTGGTGGCAAGAGAGAAATGATGTTTTGTGTAGACTACAGGGGTCTCAATGCAGTCACTAGGACTGATGCCCATCCCATCCCCAGTGTCAAGTCCCATAAGAGTGGGGCACGCGGAACACTGACAAAACGCGCCCGAGCGCGCTGGTAGGGGCTGGAACTACAACCCCCAAGAGCCTCTGCGATTCCCCGACGGCCGTGACGTCAGGACGCAAGGGCACGGTGCGCACAAAGAGGTTCCGGGGCACCGTCAGAGTGCCGCTTACTCCATGCCGGGAGCTGCGCTAGAACGCTGAGGAGGCTGGTAAGGGTGCTTTTAGCTCCACGCTTCTTTTCTGCGAACTCGCTCAGCTTTGGTATTGTGGCGAGGCGAGGGGCCGCCATCCCCGCTACTTCGTTGGTGGAACCCGGATGGGTGTTCCGTTCGAAGTAGCTTTGTGAGTCTCTTTGTGAGAGGCTCGTCACTTGTCCCATTTCGAACCTCCATTTGAACTTACCAAACCCTATGGAATAGTAGGTTGTCTGGTACCTTAATTTCCTTGAGAGCCAAATTCCCAGGCGCGCTGTTTTCCCTCGTTGGCGAACTGTGGAAATATGGATTTTTATGATCAGTTATGTCCCCTATCTTGGACCCCAACGGTTTCATGTATAAATCACCAGTACATGTATGTTTCCTCCAGTTCCAGTTATGAAGACGCAAACACATGTGCGTCCACCGTCAACATGTCCTCTTTCGGATCCGCCATGAATGGGTCGGATATTCCATTCCTAAGTATGAAAGGCCACCGGCTTTATATGGTTCATTTATCCCATTTTACAGTCCAGGCGAGTAGGCCCTGATTCTGCCATTAAGCCTTTTCCTGCCTTCTGCCTCTGAAAGCTCCAGTCTGAGCTCGCATCTGTATCCATGAACTTTGTCCTACTCCCTGCGCGGCTAAACGGTGCCTGACTCCAGCCTGTTGGCTGCCAAAAACTGTATTTCACCTTCGAAATTATCTGCTCCGCTCCCTATCCAATGCATTCCTGTCTAGTAGTTTAAGTAAACATTCTTCCAGCTACCGAGCAAAGGACCCGGCTTCTCTGTCTTTATGCAAATAATTCATAGCCCTGTTACTATGGAAGATTTCTGCCCTCGCATCTAGTGTAGACACTTAGACGCTTGTACACGCACTCATAGTCAGTATAGAATAGATTTTGTTCGAAAGACCTTTCTTTTTGGATAACATAGTTCTTTAAACATAGGATGTTAGATATGATTTGGGATTAGGTTGACTTGACCCCCCAGACTTCTGTCTCCACATGTAGAGCTAAATGTCAAGTCCCCTTCACCCCCTAGTTGCACGTCAATCACACGTCATGCTGCTGCGCGCGCATTTCTGCCAAGTATTTCTGCTGACATTGCGAAATTCCTTTATGAAACCACCCATTTATGACATCATACCTGATGACGTTCTTTAGTTACGCCCAGTTACACCCATTTTAGTTACGCATGTATGTTTTATCTTTGCTATCAATTGTTACGCCTCCTGCATCTGTTTCACTGTAATGCCTATTGTATAAAAATGATTACCTGTCAATAAAGTATGGTCCTTCACTTCCTGAACCTCCGTGGTGATGGAATATGGAGTCCATCAATTCGAATTGATTTTGGAATAAAGCCCGTTCCGAACCTCTAATACCACGGATTCTGCCTCTTATTTTACTGAGCTATTACTATAGATTTTCCGCATCAAATTAAGAACCGGTAATTAAATTATTTACCACATATATGGCGCCCGAACAGGGACACTTTCTCATCTCACGCGCCGGAGGTGCGTTGCAGGCCCGGTCTCCTGTCACAGCTGGACGGACAACAACGCGTACCCACAGGATTTCCTGTATCTCCCTCCTGCCGAGCGGGGGTAACTGAGGCTGCGATCAACACCCAGACGAGGCGGTGAGAAGTGCGAAGTATCCCGACCAGAGCCTAGCTGAGAGAGCAAGATCCGAGGTATACAGAGGCCCACCAGTTTCCGAAGTTTCCGAAGTTTCGAGTCGAGTCCAGTCCGGTTCAAGTCCAGTTCAGTTCAGTTCCGAGGCCTTCCGTTCCGAGCTACCCGGTGAGTACCATTGTCGGGGAGGCGTTCTGACGTGCACATAGTTTGTGCCGGTCAAGACGGGTTTGGGTACACAAATCCGGTCTGCACTGTTTCAGCAGTGTATCTGTACTGTTTAGCAGTATATCAAGGATGTCTAGTATATAATTCAGAATTATCTAGTTAGTACCGAGTATTATGCTTAGTGACTAGTTCCCTAAATGGCCATCATTGTTGTTCATTAAATGTTAAATGTTAAAATGTTTTAAATACGTTCTGCATATTGTGGTGTGAATGACTGTTCATTATTGTGTTTTGTGGTATTAAACGTGTTCAAAATTAGGTATCAGATCAGTTCTCAATATGCCGCTCTTTTCGAAATTAAGACAGATCAAAACTAGAAAAGGGGTACTCGAAGAAGCTGTTCCCATTCCTCCTAGGGACACTCCAGGGTACTTCATGTATCATAAACATGGCCTAGACGCCATATTATTTCTGGATTTATGGGTAGACTACACCAAGGAATTACCAGAAAGTCAGAGGTGGCCCGCAGCTGGGACCTGGGATGCAGATTGCATCATGAAAGTAGAGGAAGAATTATGGAAAAAGAAAGCTAGACAGTCACAGAAAGATGCCATTGAATTATGGCGTAAAGAATCATATAGACGTACAGAAAAAGCGCTCAGACAGGAAGAATGGATAGACAGAATCCCTTACGCGAAGTTCACCCGATAAAAGGTGAGGACAATCAGTTTAAACGTGTGTTTGTATACACACCCATATCTAAAATAGAACTATTAGAAATGAAGAAAGTGGTACCCAGTCATGACAAAGACCCAGCGGGTTTCCACCGTGAAATTAAAGACATGTTGCTTATGGGAGAATATACCTATCCCGACATTATGACAATATTGAAGGTATTAATGCCTGCGGGCATTTACGAAAAACTCAAGGAAAAGGATTGGGAGGTGGGAGACCAAAAGATAGATTGGACAGCATTAGAAAACGAAGAAAAAGCTCGAGGTCCAGGTGCAGGGCTTGGGGAAAAGACCAAAACACTACCAGGTTTACTAGTACAGGTACTGCCACGTTTATTAACTACGAAAAAGGAAGACTGGGGTGCAATATCAGCCTGTAAACAAAAACCAGATGAGGACACTAGTGATTTCTATGCCCGATTCGAAAAATGTTTTGGTATAAATAGTGGAATAAAAGCAAGTAGCGAATCGTATCCACATCTGTTTGTGACAAAATTAGTTGAAAATTCCTTGCCCCAAGTTAAGAATAGAGTATTGAAATTCGAGAGTACCTGGCAAGGTAACACTCCGTCACAAATGTTACAAATGCTACAGTACCATCACAATAGAATTAGAGAGGAACAAGAACATGAACAAAGACGCATGAAAGACACGAAAATGAAAATGTTAGTTTCCCAGACAGTTCCAGCTGACGGTCATAAAAAGGGTATAACACAGTCCAGTGTTACAACAGGTCCTGTAAAAGGGACATGCAACTATTGTAAACAGCCAGGTCATTATGTACACGATTGTCCAGTTTTAAAACATAATATCGCCATAGGTAATACAAAAGAAAGACCACGGCCACTTAGACAGGATCAGAACCAACAAGGAGCCCCGCAGCATGCACAGTCCATGCCGGCTCCGCAACAGTCTATGCCAGCTCCACCACCGCAGCCTATTGCTGCCACACAAACAACGACACGACAGATGTACCAGACCGCACAGTATGACTATCCTGATTATCAACGATACTCATGAAACAGCCTAGAGAGGGAAGTTGGCTTACCCCTTATTGAGGTCCCTGTAGATCAAGAAGGACCTTATGTACACAGTGAACTATTAGGCCAAGATAGAACATTTTTACTTGATACAGGGGCAAGCCGAACAACAATAAAACGTAGTGAAGTTCCAGGGGCACCCCTCTCAGGCTCACAGAATATTTCCCTTGGCTTTTCAGGAAAACCTATCATTAACGAAGTATCACAGCCTCTTCCACTTACGATTGGTCCCTTGACACGAACTACAGATTTATTGCTTACTAAATCATGTCCAGAAAACCTGTTAGGCATAAAAACTTTGAAAGCTCTAGGAGCTATAATATGTTGTTCTCCGGAAGGAGTAAGATTGTTTTTACGTGATTTCAAAGGGCACTATGTGTCCCGAGACATGGATGACCGACTGCAGACTTTACCCACACATTTATGGGCACAAGGCCCTACAGATGTTGGTTGCATGAACATTACACCATATCGAGTCACACTAAAGGCAGGAGTGGTACTACCACGAATGCGACAATACAAGTTACCCCCAGATGCTGTAGTGGCTTTACTGCAAATCATTGACGAGCTTATTACCCAAGGAGTGGTTGTGGAAACCGACTCCAATGTATGTAATTCACCGATAATTCCGATTCTTAAACGAACTGATCCAACAGCCCCGCCAGTATATCGATTGGTTATTGATCTGCGCGAATTAAACAAATGTATTGTACCACAATACCCCGTAGTCCCAGACATTTCTTCATTACTGACAGCCATTGATTCCGAAGCAACATTCTTTACTGTAATTGATCTCTAGAATGCCTTCTTCAGCGTCCCAATAGATCCGGAAAGTCAATACTTGTTCGGATTTAGTTTAAATGGACGAAGCTTTAAATTCACACGCGCACCTCAAGGATTCACAGAAAGCCCCAGCATCTATAGCCAAGCACTGAAACGAGAACTCGACAGTATCCACATGCCAGTCAACACTGCCCTGCTTCAATATGTTGATGATCTGCTGATCACCGCTAGAAGCGAACCTGAATGTGAAAAAGCCTCACTGACGGTTTTACAATTTTTGGCCGAAAAGGGGCACAAGGTGTCCCCTTCTAAGCTGCAATTCTGTGTCCAGCGAGTTGTTTACCTTGGGCACTCGCTGTCCAAGGAGGGAAGGCAGCTTACACCCGATCGCATCCAGTTAATTGCTAACATGCCAATACCCAAGACACAAAAGGAGGTGCAGGCTTTCATAGGCCTCACTTCATATTGTAGGCAGTGGATCCCGCAGTATGCATTTCTAGCAAAACCACTCATTCAGTTGACAACACAGGAGGCAGCCACAGCGACTGTCCTCCCTTGGACTCAGGAACATACACAAGCTTTTGAAAGCCTAAAGAAAGCTTTATGCCAAGCACCTGTTTTAGCAACACCATGTTACAATAAACAGTTTACACTCTTTGTTACAGAACGCGAAGGTACTGCCTTGTCAGTACTCACACAGGAACAAGCAGGTTCATACAAACCATGTGCTTATTTTTCTAGTACATTAGATCCCGTAGCTCAGGCTCTGCCTGCGTGCCTGAAATCAGTGGCAGCGACAGCTTTAGCAATCAGACAAAGCGATGCCATAGTGTTAGGACATCCATTGACAGTACAAGTACCACATGCAGTAGAGGTTCTCTTGAACCGCACACAAACACAACACTTGACTATAGCAAGACTCACTGGTTACGAATTAACATTATTTCAGCCACACATAGAAATCAGACGTTGTAGTACATTGAATCCTGCCACACTGTTACCAGTAAATGGAACAGACCCACTTGCACATGATTGTATTGAAGTTATCACTATCACGACGAAACCCAGACAAGACTTGACAGACGTCCCATTGTCAGACCCAGACCTGACGTTGTATGTAGATGGTTCATGTATGAGAACAAATACAGGAGAGCTAGTGGCCGCTTACGCAGTCACAACAGACACTGAAGTCATTGAAACAAATCGCATAAATACCTTGTCAGCTCAAGCCGCAGAGCTCATCGCTCTGACACAAGCCTGTATTCAAGCCACAAATAAAAAAGTCAACATATACACTGATTCACGTTATGCATTCGGAGTTGTACATGACTTCGGCGTGCTGTGGCGAGAGAGAGGTTATTTAACTTCTCACGGTGCCCACATTCAGCACGGACCCCTCATTCATGCCTTATTAGATGCAATACATCTACCCACTGCAATATCAATTATGAAATGTAAAGCTCATACGAAAGTTACTGATATCATTTCCCAAGGCAATGATCTAGCTGACAGAACAGCTAAACAGACTGCTCAAATTCAAACATCTGACATGACAAAGACAATAGTCCCGACACCAACACATTGCATGATGGTTAAGGATCCCGCTCTTGACGTAATTGACATACAGACACATGCTACACCAGAGGAAATAAAGAAATGGACTGAATTAGGAGGGATCCAAACGGATCAAGGATGGATGACGAAGGAAAAATCTGTATGGTTCCTTCCTGATTCGATGGTCCAAGTTATCATTAATACTGTACATAGTCCAGCGCACCTAGGAGAAAAAGCTATGCTAGACAGCATTCAACACATTTGGTTCAACAAACATTTACGAGCAGCAGCTAAACAAAAAGTTCGTACCTGTATGATCTGTTGTCAGTTTAACCCAGGTAAAAGCATTCCCGTAGAACAAGGTGGATTTCAGCCTCCTGATCACCCTTTTGAAGTCCTCCAGATGGATTATATCCAGATGGAACGATGTCGAGGATTCAAATATGTTCTCGTAGTTGTCTGTGCTCTTTCCCGTTGGACAGAGGCATACCCGGTTTCAGATTACACTGCCCCGACTACTGCCAAACAGTTGGTTCGAGAATTCTTCCCACGGTACGGTTTACCACGTGTTGTCTACTCAGATAACGGCCAGCCGTTCTCATCCGAACTAATGAAACACGTTTCACTGTTGTTAGGCTATCAATGGAGATTTCACTGTGTCCGACACCCCGAGGCAGCAGGTCTCGTGGAACGACATAATCAAACTCTGAAAATTAGATTGTCCAAAATATGTAGAGAGAAAGGTGTCGACTGGGTAGTAGCCTTACCAGTTGCACTCTTTTACATGAGAATGGTAGCGCACTCTCGAACAGGGCTATCCCCTTATGAGGTGATCTTCGGTAGACCACCAAATATGTGGGGGACGCCTATACCACGCAAAATAACTGATGTTGACTGTAATATGCTGACAGATTACTTGGCTTCCTTGATGTCTGCACTACAATCTTGTCGTTCACAGGTAGCTGCAGCCTTTCCCGACAACACCGAGGTGAAACCCCATGACGTAATTCCCGGGGACTTGGTGTTAGTGAGGAACTTTGACCGGAAGTCTCAGCTGGATCCTAGGTGGAAATCGCCTCAACTCGTACTGTTAACCACGAGGACAGCCGTGAAGATCGAAGGTCGAAAAGGCTGGATACATTCAAGTCATATCAAGAAATTTCATGGACTACCGTCCGATGTAAACGACACACCTCGCGTGTCTTCACCGAGTGACTCAAAGCTTCCTTTGGTTGAACTGAATGACAAGGAACAATATAAACTAAAACTACGGTCTAACAAGTCAGGCAATTTGATTGTTTAAGTCCTCTCCAAGGTGAATCGGTCGAATTTGTCTCTGACATGTATCCTCTAGACCTGAATAGAGAAAGAAACCGAAAAATACAGTTGAAACAACATGCGTACTGTAAATCACTGCGTAGTCATTGCACAGTGACGTTATTAATTTTGTTTTTCTTAAGTCTTTTAATAATCGCTGCAAGTATATTGTTGCACATATATTATCCTATTTCTAAACATATTTACAATGTTACTGCTGAACATTCTTTTAGTGAATTACCCCCACATGAGTTGTCCTATAGATTTGCGCTGCGCAATAACACTTTTATTAGTATGTTACATCATTCCCATCAGGTTAGCAATGCTACAAATTGTTGGATATGTGGCCGACTCCCTCCCTATCAGAACTATAAGGGAATTCTGCCTCTCTTTCCATACCCGTTCACACACAATGGCTCCTGTGGAGCATGGTTTAGTTTGATTAATTCCCTAGATTCGAATTCTGCAGTTTATCAAGACAACTGGGTATGGGGAAACCTGAACTTAGTTTTACTCAAAGTCTGTTACCCTAACAAGGAGGGACTTCCCAAAAGAACAGGAACTGATCTAGAAAATGAAGTATATGGATTAGGTAATTTTACGCTTAATCTCATGATCCTGAATGTCGAATCCGAAGCTGCACCAATTTTGCCCGCTATGTCAGTATTTCCAGTTAAAGGTGAATTATGTGTAAGAAAGAATGGTTCCATACATATGGGCCATAGTAGATGCACCACTGTAATAGAATTCAGTGATCAAGGCAAGTCTACATTTAGAGCTTCTCGCCATTCCTACTTCATATGTGGTCAGACTGCATATATACGTTTGCCTCTAGATTGGGATGGTACCTGCTACATCGGATTCCTTTTGCCACCTGTTTTCCTAGCTCCTCCTGATTATCATAGAAATACTCATTTAGTACACAATAGAGAACGGAGAGATCTCCCAATAGTCGATTACACTGAGACAGCATGGGAAAAATACACAGATTTCAATAAAGGTCTCTTTCCCTATATAGGTACAGTTACCAATAGTAAGCTGATACGTAGATTAACCAGAACCCTTGAAGCAGTAGTGAACGAAACTATTTCCGCCTTAGGCAATTTAACAGAAGAGCAGTCTGCTATGCGGATTGTTGTGCTTCAAAATTGTCTTGTCCTTGACGTCATCCTGGCCGATAGGGGCGGAGCTTGTAGGGTCATCGGATCAAGCTGTTGCATTTTCATACCAGAAAATTCGCCATCTGTATATAAAGCCATAACTCGCCTTCATAAGATTGTAAGCCAGATACACCAGAATCCAGGCACCTGGACTTGGTCCGGTTGGTTTTGGGGTGTATTGTCTACCTTTGGATGGAGGGTCCTATCCTTCCTAGGTATTGGCTTTCTCATATTATTCAGTTGCTGTCTATGCCTACAATGTGGACCAGCGATTTGTGGTCTGTGTGCCACATCGTGTATTCCACCATCAAGATTTCATTCATCACGGAAGAAGAAAGAAGAACAAATGATGCTATATGAACAGATCAACGGATTGATGAAGATTGATATCTCTTAAGGGCAAGTAGGGGACAAGGAGGGAATGTGGAAATATGGATTTTTATGATCAGTTATGTCCCCTATCTTGGACCCCAACGGTTTCATGTATAAATCACCAGTACATGTATGTTTCCTCCAGTTCCAGTTATGAAGACGCAAACACATGTGCGTCCACCGTCAACATGTCCTCTTTCGGATCCGCCATGAATGGGTCGGATATTCCATTCCTAAGTATGAAAGGCCACCGGCTTTATATGGTTCATTTATCCCATTTTACAGTCCAGGCGAGTAGGCCCTGATTCTGCCATTAAGCCTTTTCCTGCCTTCTGCCTCTGAAAGCTCCAGTCTGAGCTCGCATCTGTATCCATGAACTTTGTCCTACTCCCTGCGCGGCTAAACGGTGCCTGACTCCAGCCTGTTGGCTGCCAAAAACTGTATTTCACCTTCGAAATTATCTGCTCCGCTCCCTATCCAATGCATTCCTGTCTAGTAGTTTAAGTAAACATTCTTCCAGCTACCGAGCAAAGGACCCGGCTTCTCTGTCTTTATGCAAATAATTCATAGCCCTGTTACTATGGAAGATTTCTGCCCTCGCATCTAGTGTAGACACTTAGACGCTTGTACACGCACTCATAGTCAGTATAGAATAGATTTTGTTCGAAAGACCTTTCTTTTTGGATAACATAGTTCTTTAAACATAGGATGTTAGATATGATTTGGGATTAGGTTGACTTGACCCCCCAGACTTCTGTCTCCACATGTAGAGCTAAATGTCAAGTCCCCTTCACCCCCTAGTTGCACGTCAATCACACGTCATGCTGCTGCGCGCGCATTTCTGCCAAGTATTTCTGCTGACATTGCGAAATTCCTTTATGAAACCACCCATTTATGACATCATACCTGATGACGTTCTTTAGTTACGCCCAGTTACACCCATTTTAGTTACGCATGTATGTTTTATCTTTGCTATCAATTGTTACGCCTCCTGCATCTGTTTCACTGTAATGCCTATTGTATAAAAATGATTACCTGTCAATAAAGTATGGTCCTTCACTTCCTGAACCTCCGTGGTGATGGAATATGGAGTCCATCTGTTGGACTTGGCCCTTTTTCCCTCATTTTTTTCGTTTTTGTAGTGTTAAGGGGCAGGTGCTCCCTTCACCCAAGATGGCTGCCACAGGCCCCTGCTACTGCGGAGTGGCCTGTCATAGTAGCACCCTAGCTGCCAGGAGCTGGCTGGAACCCCACAACAATGTTGCGACACCAGCCCGCCTTTTTTGTCCTATACCTAGAGTGGGGAAGCTCCTGGAATGTGCTGGAACCTTCTGGAAGAAGGGTGGGGTTTTACTTTTGCCGCCTTGGGAGGTGGTCACCTGACCTAGGGCTACTTAACAGAGGGAGGGAACTTTTTCTAGTTAGTTGGGGTAAAGCAGACCTGGGGAACCCACGCAGGAGTTTTAGGCGGTAGGGCCTAGACAGGGACTTATGCCTCTGAAGGTGACAGGGTTTAGGCACTGCCCTTTAAGTGAGTGAGGGATCCTGTACTACCCACTGATCTGGCCCAGCGATAGGGAGACCCCGGAATGACCTGCCAAGCCTGACTAGGAGGGAACTAGTCACCAGCTCACCCCCCCCCCCAAGGAACAGAACTTTTAAGGGCGCGAGAACCAACTGCGCCACCAAGACTGCAAAGACCTACTTCTGAAATTCCTGCTGAAACTTAATCTTGGAACTTTCTCTTCAAAATTCCCTGCTGGACTGCTGGGGGATCAACCAGGTACTAGCGCTGTGACCCCTGCGCTCCCCGACCTTGCCTGGGATCCCCCTAGTCAGTCCTGTGCCAGGCGCTGGTCGCCGAAGTCGCCGCTTAATTTCAGCCCCCCTGCCTGGGGAATTCGAGGCGCACTCACCGCTGCGGCCCGGGGCCGGGAAACTGCCCCCCTGTCATCACCGGGGCCCGCGGAGAAGCCCGGGGCCCCGCCGCTGCCGTCGCAGCCAAAGAATCGCGATCCCCGGCACCGGGAAGGCCTCGTTGGGCCCAGGCGTCTCGCCGCGGCCGCGTAGGCCTGAGGCCAAGCACTCGCATCACCTGACGGGGGCGGACTGCCAAACGCCGCCCCCGCCGCAGCGCCATTGGTGGATAGGGCCGCGCCCCCGCAGACCGCCCTGCCATTGGCGGCTGCGAGCGCGGACCCCTGCAGCCGCAAGAAGATCCCCAGAACCCCCAGTGAGGCCAGCGGAGCTCCCCGGTCACGTCTGACCCGTCCGGGAGCCCCGCGCTTTGTACCCCGTGCCACTCCAGAAGTCCGTGAGGGAGGCCCTCGGCCCGGACATCGCCGGGCGGCCTGGAATCCCGCCGCGAGGTCCCCGCCGGGCAGAAGCACTGAGAAGCGCGAGGCACGTAAGGAGGAGGGAACCCCCCTCCCACCAGAGAACCCGTCGCCAGGGCCGCGTAAGGGCCGAAGACTAAGGTAATCGCCGGGGAGGAGGGCGGGAGGCCCCACGAGGCCCGGAGCACGCCCCTCCCCCGGGGAGATCCCCAGAGAAGTCTCCACCGCCCCACTAAGCTTGCCCGAGACTGTCGGACCCCGGACTGCCTCCCAGGGACAGCGCTGGGTGGGACTGCCTCCCAGGGACAGCGCTGGGTGAGACTGCCCCCCCTGTAAAGCACCAGAGGTACCGAGCCACACGAACTGCCTGAGCCAAAGCACCGGTCCATAGCTAGGTGCAGCACTACGTTCTAAGAGCCTGGGTCCTGGGGCTATCACCCTGCTAAGTGCAGTGCCATGTGCAGCCCGCCTGATTCCTAGCGCTATTCATGGGATCTGTGCAGGGCTGGGTCAAATGACATATTTGGAGCGCTTGGGAATTGCTAGTTGCGGCGCTGTGTTTAACCTTGCCCTTTTTCACTGCGTTCAGGTATTGCCAGTTTAAAGTATAATGCCATGCTTTTGAACCTGCCCTTTTTCACTGCGTTCAGGTATTGCCAGTTTAAAGTATAATGCCATGCTTTTGAACCTGCCCTTTTTATTGTAGTCAGGTGTTGCCAATTTAAAGTATAATGCCATGCTTTTGAATCTGCCGTTTTATTGTAGTCAGATGTTGCCAATTTGAAGGGTAATGAAATGCCTTTGAATGTATAATGGTACTGCCAGTGAGAATCTAATGAATTGCATTTGAACTAGATAAACTTGATTGATTTTTAAGTGAACATACTGTGTGGTGTCAGTTATTGTGTGCGCTTTCTGCTTCAGGGGATGTGTGTGCTGTATGGTTGCTTCACACGTAAGCCTGCGGGTGCCCAACCGCTCGAGTCACGCTACGCCTTTAGGGCCCGGTGACCCCAGGTCCTACATTGTTGGCGAGCGGTGGGATAAGGACCTGTGACCATACAGCACCCTCCAGTGAAGCGGAGGGCGCCGCAATTAGACGCCTTTTGTGGTTAAGCTCTTCAACTGTTGATTACTGCATGGAGTGAATTCCACTGTCCAGACTGAGGGTGTAGAATCCCAGGAGCCGGAAACTGTCCCCCACATCCTAGGATTTTTTTTTTCCTCTTCCTTAGTATCTAGGTCCCCGCCTGTCACGATGGAGTTCCGGTTAGCCGACCTCGAGGGGTACACCGTGAGGCAACTGAGGGAATTCGGGCAGGAGATGGGGGTGCCTGGGGTGCGGAAGGTCAAAGGACCGGAACTCCGCACCGCCTTAAGGGCATGGGGAGAAGCCCACCCAGAGGGAAGAGGGGATGAGGGACAGGAGGCGCAGGATGCCCCTCAGGAGGAGAGCGCGCAGGAGGTACTAGACCTGATCAATGGGGATGTGTCCGAAAAGGGGCCACCAGGGAGACGTTCTGGGGCCAGCAGTAGGGCAGGGTCCAGGAGAAGCGCGTCTCCAGAGGAATATGAGGACAGGAGGGAGGAGAGGCGGTTGAAGTGGGAGCTAGCCAAGTTAGAGCAGGAAAGAGAAAACAAGAGATGGGCAATGGAGGAAAAGAGGATGGCGCACGAGCTCCGGCTGAAGGAGTTGGAGCTGCGTGCCCTCCAGATGAATGTGTCCAGTGAGGACACTGGTGGCAGCATACCGGAAGCTCCACAGGAGCTAGAATTTTATTTACCCCAGGATGACATCACCAGGGTGTCTAAGGAGGCATTGGTGGGTGACCCCGAAGGGGGTGGTGCAGGGATCTCCCAACCCAGCGAGGTGGGAGAAGTGGCAGATAGCCCAGCTAGGTCCCAGGGAGAGAGGGTTGTAGGGCCTCACGACCTATCTATAGGAAGGCGTGAGACGGGGAGGTGTCCCGAGGTGCCCCAACCGAAGTCTCAGGGCCTGGAGAATTCCGCAAGGGAGCCCCAGGTTGGGAGCCTAGGCTGTCCCGATGTGCCATCCAGTGCAGGGGAGCCCCTAGTGTCAGGAGGACCCAGGGCGACTGTAACCAGCGTGCCTGAGGTTCGGGGGTTGGCCCAGTTTCAGGGTTTAGATCCTGTGCTGGGATGCCAGGCTCAGGGGTTGCCTGACCTGGCGGGTGGGGCCTCTGCTAACAGGGTCCCCTCGAAATTGACTTCCAGGGGTACCTTTCCCGGTGGGAGGGTGCGGAACTCTGGGAGGGGGTGCAGTGGGAGGAAGGTCTCGCCTCGGGCACCGACTCAGCCTAAGGGTTTAGACCCTAGGTTGAGGAATCAGTTGAAGGGTCAAGGCCCTAGACTGAGGAGGAAGTGGTGGTCTGAGGGTGCCTCACAGGGTAGGGTGAGGAACCCCAGAAGGAGAGTTAGGGGGAGGAGAGCCTCGCCCCTGAAGGCTGGTCAGCCTAAGGGTGTGAACCCCAGGAGGAAGGACCAGAGGCAGTTTAGGACTGCAAGGAAGAGTAGGAGAGTGGTCAACGGGCACTACAGGCCTGGGGCTACTGCCCCCCACTCCGCGAGATCACCCGGGCCAGAGACATCTGGATGGCCCAGGGGCCGGTCCTGGCCACAACTAGCTAGGGAGCCCCAGTGGGGTGGTTTCGTTGGTCCAGGGAGGTTTGAAAGGGAGCCCTCGGGTTCCAGAGCGGAGGAGAACCTGCGGGTGCTTCTACCGTTGCGGGCCTGCGTCCACCTTCTCTCGCCCCAAGCAGGGAAGACCATCAAGGCATTGATCGGTCTACCCTGGCTTTCGGCTGGGGGGGACGTATGTTGGACTTGGCCCTTTTTCCCTCATTTTTTTCGTTTTTGTAGTGTTAAGGGGCAGGTGCTCCCTTCACCCAAGATGGCTGCCACAGGCCCCTGCTACTGCGGAGTGGCCTGTCATAGTAGCACCCTAGCTGCCAGGAGCTGGCTGGAACCCCACAACAATGTTGCGACACCAGCCCGCCTTTTTTGTCCTATACCTAGAGTGGGGAAGCTCCTGGAATGTGCTGGAACCTTCTGGAAGAAGGGTGGGGTTTTACTTTTGCCGCCTTGGGAGGTGGTCACCTGACCTAGGGCTACTTAACAGAGGGAGGGAACTTTTTCTAGTTAGTTGGGGTAAAGCAGACCTGGGGAACCCACGCAGGAGTTTTAGGCGGTAGGGCCTAGACAGGGACTTATGCCTCTGAAGGTGACAGGGTTTAGGCACTGCCCTTTAAGTGAGTGAGGGATCCTGTACTACCCACTGATCTGGCCCAGCGATAGGGAGACCCCGGAATGACCTGCCAAGCCTGACTAGGAGGGAACTAGTCACCAGCTCACCCCCCCCCAAGGAACAGAACTTTTAAGGGCGCGAGAACCAACTGCGCCACCAAGACTGCAAAGACCTACTTCTGAAATTCCTGCTGAAACTTAATCTTGGAACTTTCTCTTCAAAATTCCCTGCTGGACTGCTGGGGGATCAACCAGGTACTAGCGCTGTGACCCCTGCGCTCCCCGACCTTGCCTGGGATCCCCCTAGTCAGTCCTGTGCCAGGCGCTGGTCGCCGAAGTCGCCGCTTAATTTCAGCCCCCCTGCCTGGGGAATTCGAGGCGCACTCACCGCTGCGGCCCGGGGCCGGGAAACTGCCCCCCTGTCATCACCGGGGCCCGCGGAGAAGCCCGGGGCCCCGCCGCTGCCGTCGCAGCCAAAGAATCGCGATCCCCGGCACCGGGAAGGCCTCGTTGGGCCCAGGCGTCTCGCCGCGGCCGCGTAGGCCTGAGGCCAAGCACTCGCATCACCTGACGGGGGCGGACTGCCAAACGCCGCCCCCGCCGCAGCGCCATTGGTGGATAGGGCCGCGCCCCCGCAGACCGCCCTGCCATTGGCGGCTGCGAGCGCGGACCCCTGCAGCCGCAAGAAGATCCCCAGAACCCCCAGTGAGGCCAGCGGAGCTCCCCGGTCACGTCTGACCCGTCCGGGAGCCCCGCGCTTTGTACCCCGTGCCACTCCAGAAGTCCGTGAGGGAGGCCCTCGGCCCGGACATCGCCGGGCGGCCTGGAATCCCGCCGCGAGGTCCCCGCCGGGCAGAAGCACTGAGAAGCGCGAGGCACGTAAGGAGGAGGGAACCCCCCTCCCACCAGAGAACCCGTCGCCAGGGCCGCGTAAGGGCCGAAGACTAAGGTAATCGCCGGGGAGGAGGGCGGGAGGCCCCACGAGGCCCGGAGCACGCCCCTCCCCCGGGGAGATCCCCAGAGAAGTCTCCACCGCCCCACTAAGCTTGCCCGAGACTGTCGGACCCCGGACTGCCTCCCAGGGACAGCGCTGGGTGGGACTGCCTCCCAGGGACAGCGCTGGGTGAGACTGCCCCCCCTGTAAAGCACCAGAGGTACCGAGCCACACGAACTGCCTGAGCCAAAGCACCGGTCCATAGCTAGGTGCAGCACTACGTTCTAAGAGCCTGGGTCCTGGGGCTATCACCCTGCTAAGTGCAGTGCCATGTGCAGCCCGCCTGATTCCTAGCGCTATTCATGGGATCTGTGCAGGGCTGGGTCAAATGACATATTTGGAGCGCTTGGGAATTGCTAGTTGCGGCGCTGTGTTTAACCTTGCCCTTTTTCACTGCGTTCAGGTATTGCCAGTTTAAAGTATAATGCCATGCTTTTGAACCTGCCCTTTTTCACTGCGTTCAGGTATTGCCAGTTTAAAGTATAATGCCATGCTTTTGAACCTGCCCTTTTTATTGTAGTCAGGTGTTGCCAATTTAAAGTATAATGCCATGCTTTTGAATCTGCCGTTTTATTGTAGTCAGATGTTGCCAATTTGAAGGGTAATGAAATGCCTTTGAATGTATAATGGTACTGCCAGTGAGAATCTAATGAATTGCATTTGAACTAGATAAACTTGATTGATTTTTAAGTGAACATACTGTGTGGTGTCAGTTATTGTGTGCGCTTTCTGCTTCAGGGGATGTGTGTGCTGTATGGTTGCTTCACACGTAAGCCTGCGGGTGCCCAACCGCTCGAGTCACGCTACGCCTTTAGGGCCCGGTGACCCCAGGTCCTACATTGTTGGCGAGCGGTGGGATAAGGACCTGTGACCATACAGCACCCTCCAGTGAAGCGGAGGGCGCCGCAATTAGACGCCTTTTGTGGTTAAGCTCTTCAACTGTTGATTACTGCATGGAGTGAATTCCACTGTCCAGACTGAGGGTGTAGAATCCCAGGAGCCGGAAACTGTCCCCCACATCCTAGGATTTTTTTTTTCCTCTTCCTTAGTATCTAGGTCCCCGCCTGTCACGATGGAGTTCCGGTTAGCCGACCTCGAGGGGTACACCGTGAGGCAACTGAGGGAATTCGGGCAGGAGATGGGGGTGCCTGGGGTGCGGAAGGTCAAAGGACCGGAACTCCGCACCGCCTTAAGGGCATGGGGAGAAGCCCACCCAGAGGGAAGAGGGGATGAGGGACAGGAGGCGCAGGATGCCCCTCAGGAGGAGAGCGCGCAGGAGGTACTAGACCTGATCAATGGGGATGTGTCCGAAAAGGGGCCACCAGGGAGACGTTCTGGGGCCAGCAGTAGGGCAGGGTCCAGGAGAAGCGCGTCTCCAGAGGAATATGAGGACAGGAGGGAGGAGAGGCGGTTGAAGTGGGAGCTAGCCAAGTTAGAGCAGGAAAGAGAAAACAAGAGATGGGCAATGGAGGAAAAGAGGATGGCGCACGAGCTCCGGCTGAAGGAGTTGGAGCTGCGTGCCCTCCAGATGAATGTGTCCAGTGAGGACACTGGTGGCAGCATACCGGAAGCTCCACAGGAGCTAGAATTTTATTTACCCCAGGATGACATCACCAGGGTGTCTAAGGAGGCATTGGTGGGTGACCCCGAAGGGGGTGGTGCAGGGATCTCCCAACCCAGCGAGGTGGGAGAAGTGGCAGATAGCCCAGCTAGGTCCCAGGGAGAGAGGGTTGTAGGGCCTCACGACCTATCTATAGGAAGGCGTGAGACGGGGAGGTGTCCCGAGGTGCCCCAACCGAAGTCTCAGGGCCTGGAGAATTCCGCAAGGGAGCCCCAGGTTGGGAGCCTAGGCTGTCCCGATGTGCCATCCAGTGCAGGGGAGCCCCTAGTGTCAGGAGGACCCAGGGCGACTGTAACCAGCGTGCCTGAGGTTCGGGGGTTGGCCCAGTTTCAGGGTTTAGATCCTGTGCTGGGATGCCAGGCTCAGGGGTTGCCTGACCTGGCGGGTGGGGCCTCTGCTAACAGGGTCCCCTCGAAATTGACTTCCAGGGGTACCTTTCCCGGTGGGAGGGTGCGGAACTCTGGGAGGGGGTGCAGTGGGAGGAAGGTCTCGCCTCGGGCACCGACTCAGCCTAAGGGTTTAGACCCTAGGTTGAGGAATCAGTTGAAGGGTCAAGGCCCTAGACTGAGGAGGAAGTGGTGGTCTGAGGGTGCCTCACAGGGTAGGGTGAGGAACCCCAGAAGGAGAGTTAGGGGGAGGAGAGCCTCGCCCCTGAAGGCTGGTCAGCCTAAGGGTGTGAACCCCAGGAGGAAGGACCAGAGGCAGTTTAGGACTGCAAGGAAGAGTAGGAGAGTGGTCAACGGGCACTACAGGCCTGGGGCTACTGCCCCCCACTCCGCGAGATCACCCGGGCCAGAGACATCTGGATGGCCCAGGGGCCGGTCCTGGCCACAACTAGCTAGGGAGCCCCAGTGGGGTGGTTTCGTTGGTCCAGGGAGGTTTGAAAGGGAGCCCTCGGGTTCCAGAGCGGAGGAGAACCTGCGGGTGCTTCTACCGTTGCGGGCCTGCGTCCACCTTCTCTCGCCCCAAGCAGGGAAGACCATCAAGGCATTGATCGGTCTACCCTGGCTTTCGGCTGGGGGGGACGTATGTTGGACTTGGCCCTTTTTCCCTCATTTTTTTCGTTTTTGTAGTGTTAAGGGGCAGGTGCTCCCTTCACCCAAGATGGCTGCCACAGGCCCCTGCTACTGCGGAGTGGCCTGTCATAGTAGCACCCTAGCTGCCAGGAGCTGGCTGGAACCCCACAACAATGTTGCGACACCAGCCCGCCTTTTTTGTCCTATACCTAGAGTGGGGAAGCTCCTGGAATGTGCTGGAACCTTCTGGAAGAAGGGTGGGGTTTTACTTTTGCCGCCTTGGGAGGTGGTCACCTGACCTAGGGCTACTTAACAGAGGGAGGGAACTTTTTCTAGTTAGTTGGGGTAAAGCAGACCTGGGGAACCCACGCAGGAGTTTTAGGCGGTAGGGCCTAGACAGGGACTTATGCCTCTGAAGGTGACAGGGTTTAGGCACTGCCCTTTAAGTGAGTGAGGGATCCTGTACTACCCACTGATCTGGCCCAGCGATAGGGAGACCCCGGAATGACCTGCCAAGCCTGACTAGGAGGGAACTAGTCACCAGCTCACCCCCCCCCCAAGGAACAGAACTTTTAAGGGCGCGAGAACCAACTGCGCCACCAAGACTGCAAAGACCTACTTCTGAAATTCCTGCTGAAACTTAATCTTGGAACTTTCTCTTCAAAATTCCCTGCTGGACTGCTGGGGGATCAACCAGGTACTAGCGCTGTGACCCCTGCGCTCCCCGACCTTGCCTGGGATCCCCCTAGTCAGTCCTGTGCCAGGCGCTGGTCGCCGAAGTCGCCGCTTAATTTCAGCCCCCCTGCCTGGGGAATTCGAGGCGCACTCACCGCTGCGGCCCGGGGCCGGGAAACTGCCCCCCTGTCATCACCGGGGCCCGCGGAGAAGCCCGGGGCCCCGCCGCTGCCGTCGCAGCCAAAGAATCGCGATCCCCGGCACCGGGAAGGCCTCGTTGGGCCCAGGCGTCTCGCCGCGGCCGCGTAGGCCTGAGGCCAAGCACTCGCATCACCTGACGGGGGCGGACTGCCAAACGCCGCCCCCGCCGCAGCGCCATTGGTGGATAGGGCCGCGCCCCCGCAGACCGCCCTGCCATTGGCGGCTGCGAGCGCGGACCCCTGCAGCCGCAAGAAGATCCCCAGAACCCCCAGTGAGGCCAGCGGAGCTCCCCGGTCACGTCTGACCCGTCCGGGAGCCCCGCGCTTTGTACCCCGTGCCACTCCAGAAGTCCGTGAGGGAGGCCCTCGGCCCGGACATCGCCGGGCGGCCTGGAATCCCGCCGCGAGGTCCCCGCCGGGCAGAAGCACTGAGAAGCGCGAGGCACGTAAGGAGGAGGGAACCCCCCTCCCACCAGAGAACCCGTCGCCAGGGCCGCGTAAGGGCCGAAGACTAAGGTAATCGCCGGGGAGGAGGGCGGGAGGCCCCACGAGGCCCGGAGCACGCCCCTCCCCCGGGGAGATCCCCAGAGAAGTCTCCACCGCCCCACTAAGCTTGCCCGAGACTGTCGGACCCCGGACTGCCTCCCAGGGACAGCGCTGGGTGGGACTGCCTCCCAGGGACAGCGCTGGGTGAGACTGCCCCCCCTGTAAAGCACCAGAGGTACCGAGCCACACGAACTGCCTGAGCCAAAGCACCGGTCCATAGCTAGGTGCAGCACTACGTTCTAAGAGCCTGGGTCCTGGGGCTATCACCCTGCTAAGTGCAGTGCCATGTGCAGCCCGCCTGATTCCTAGCGCTATTCATGGGATCTGTGCAGGGCTGGGTCAAATGACATATTTGGAGCGCTTGGGAATTGCTAGTTGCGGCGCTGTGTTTAACCTTGCCCTTTTTCACTGCGTTCAGGTATTGCCAGTTTAAAGTATAATGCCATGCTTTTGAACCTGCCCTTTTTCACTGCGTTCAGGTATTGCCAGTTTAAAGTATAATGCCATGCTTTTGAACCTGCCCTTTTTATTGTAGTCAGGTGTTGCCAATTTAAAGTATAATGCCATGCTTTTGAATCTGCCGTTTTATTGTAGTCAGATGTTGCCAATTTGAAGGGTAATGAAATGCCTTTGAATGTATAATGGTACTGCCAGTGAGAATCTAATGAATTGCATTTGAACTAGATAAACTTGATTGATTTTTAAGTGAACATACTGTGTGGTGTCAGTTATTGTGTGCGCTTTCTGCTTCAGGGGATGTGTGTGCTGTATGGTTGCTTCACACGTAAGCCTGCGGGTGCCCAACCGCTCGAGTCACGCTACGCCTTTAGGGCCCGGTGACCCCAGGTCCTACACCATCAATTCGAATTGATTTTGGAATAAAGCCCGTTCCGAACCTCTAATACCACGGATTCTGCCTCTTATTTTACTGAGCTATTACTATAGATTTTCCGCATCAAATTAAGAACCGGTAATTAAATTATTTACCACAGAACCCTAAGGCAGAGGTTCATGCGGGGAAAAAGGGCGCAATTATCCCGTGACAAAGAGTGATGATATCAGTCGCAGCACTCCTTGAAAGGCAACGCTAGGAGCCTTATTGATTAAAACGCTGCACTGCCAAGAAAGATTGTTTGTATTGCAAAACCCATTGATGTTCTTTGACCCTTCAACCTACAAAGGGTTCGTGCCAGCAAATACCTATGCACATTTGGTGATTCATGATATCTCCTGATCTACCTGATGCACTGTTATTGAAACTTGTCACTGTCTCGTGAAGCAATGCGGATGTGTGCCATAATTGCATGTGCGTTGTACCTGATTATGGGGATGATATAGACCCATGGAATTATAGTGTTTTCTTTTCTCATATTACGCAGCAGGGGTTCCGAGAGTGAGCAGGAGGACGGCTCTTCCGCTCCCCTGTCTTCTCCCTAGTCTTTAACTCCAGGGTAGGTTGGCGCCCCGGCGATAGTCTACTGTGAGGTCTGTTAGTGGTAAGGTCGCACGTGCTAACGCTACATATTTTTTACTCTAGATCTCTGTGAGTGCTTTCATAAGTTTTGTGGGTCCACCGCCAGAAGTAGTGTTTTTTCTTCCTTTACAGGTACAGTACTTACACTAGCATTGGGTGGAGTGGGGTAGAGTAGGAAGGAAGACAGGAAGGGAGTTACTGATTGCTGTCTCGTTCTCTCTCCACAGGTCTCCCTCCCTGCTGTCCCCATCCTTTCCTTCCCCCCGCTGGATCACCTCATGGAGTCTGTATATATATAAGGGTGTCGAGAGGTGGACCCATATAGAGCAACGTACAATCCTGAGGATTCCGGCCACAACAGAGTAAGCGGCCTATGACTTATAATCCTCCTGGTCGTACGTTGTACAAACGTTAGAAATGGCGACTTTAGAGGACGTCCTAGCTGCCTTACAGATGGTACAAACAGAGTTAGTAGCCTCTCGAGCAGAGAACTGCAGCCTTACAGGCTACCGTTGACAGGATGCAGAGAAACCCTTTTAATGTAGGGATCCCAGTAGCATCCCATTCGGCTCCGTTGGTAGTGGAGATACCCACCCCCGTTCCCTTGGCCACCCCTGAAAGATTCCACGGGGAAAGTAGCAAGGTCCAGGTCTTCCTCACGCAGGTCATGCTGCACTTTTCCTGCAAACCTAAGGCATTTGCCACTAATCATGCAAGAGTAGCCTTTTTGATCTCCTATCTGGCAGGGGATGCAGGCCAGTGGGCAGTGCCTCCGGTGAAGCGTGATGATCCCTTGCTGTATGATTGGGACTCTTTTATTAATGACTTTGAGAAAACTTTCAACCGTCGGGCGGCTACGCTTACGGCCCATAAGGACCTCTTGGAGCTGCGGCAAGGGAATCGAGACCTGATAGCATATCTCAACGATTTCCGGCGATTGGTCACCGAAACCGAATGGGCAGAAGCCAAACAGTCGGCCATCTTCCATCGGGGCTTAAGGGAAGACATGAAGGACGTATTAGCCCAGATAGAACCACAGCCGGTGACGTGCGAAGATTTAATAACATTAGTTCTCCGTTTGGATCATCGTCTTAGCGAGCAGAAAGGGGAAAACCGAAGAAGAGACAGAAGTTCCTGGCGTCTGGAACCACCCCGGGGTACGGAAAACCCGCATGCAGTTCGATCAGAGCCTATGGAAGTGGGAACAGTACGTTCCTCCCTCACGAGTGAAGAGAGGGATTACCGACGTAAGAAAGGCCTATGTATCTACTGCGGGGAAAAAAGGGCATTTCATAAAGGAATGCCTCTTGAGGACCAAGAGTCCACGTATGGAACTGCGCAGACAGCTCGCTGCTACTTCCGAAGGCACCCTTCGAAACGATCAAGCTTGAAGAAAAGAGAAGGGAATTCTTCAAGCCAGACACACATCCCTTCCTTGAGTGGTAACCCTCCGATCACAAGCCAACATTTCATCATAGACCTCTCTCTGTTAGTGAATGGAGAACGGTGCTCAGTAACAGCCATGTTGGACTCCGGAGCGACTGGTTGTTTTGTGGATCAGAAACTGGCATCACTGATAGGCTTATCTCTGTGTGAAAAGGAAACCCCAGAATTCGTGTTTGCCGTGGATGGGAAACAGCTAAAGGCAGGGCCTATTTGTTTCCAGACAGAGGCGGTGGAAGTAAGCCATGGGTTGGACCATGTAGAAAGGCTTGTTTTTAACGTCATCCACGCCCCCCAATATGGGATGATATTGGGTTTACCATGGTTACGGCAACACAATCCCCAAGTGGATTTGGTGGAAGAAAAGGTACGATTCACTTCGGAGTATTGTTTGAAGAATTGTATCCCACTAAACCAGAGCCCGTCACGAATATTGGCCGTAGTACACCACATAGCAACCGCTGCAGAACATCCAGTTTCGTTGCCCAGTGCATATCAGGATTATGCAGAAGTATTTAACGAAGAAGAGGCCGAGAAGCTACCCCCACATAGGCAATATGACTGCCAGATTGATTTGATTCCAGGGGCGGTAGTGCCCACTGGAAGGGTATATGCCCTGACCGAACCAGAAACCACCTACCTGCGGGAATATTTGGACAAATATCTTGCGTTGGGATTTATCCGCAACTCCATGTCTCCTGCGGCGTCTCCGCTGTTTTTCATCCCCAAGGTGAACGGCGAGTTGCGCGCCTGTATTGACTTCAGGGCATTAAACGCCATCACAGTCAAAAATCGGTACCCCCTACCGTTAATCCCGGTAATGTTGGAACAAGTAAAAAAGGCAGTCATCTACATTCGGCTGGATATTAAAAGGGCATACCACTTGGTACGTATGCGAAAGGGCGCATTATGGGTTGTACGAATATCTCGTCATGCCCTTCGGGTTGTGTAACGCGCCCGCAGCCTTTCAGTTTTTTCTGAATGACGTTCTACGCGAATACCTGGATCGCATAGTCATCGTATATATTGACGACCTTCTTATATATTCGCCAACGGTCGAGAGCCATGTTACTCACATGCGCACCATCCTGCAGACCCTGCAAGACAACCACCTCTATTGCAAAATCAGCAAATGTGAGTTCGGGGTCTCCACCGTGGAGTCCTTGGGAGTGATATTAACTCCAAACGGTCAGGAGAAGTCGGATCGGAAAATAGTCGCCGTGAAGGACTGGCCCATCCCTAAGACAGTCAGAGACATCCAATGTTTCCTCGGATTCGCCAATTTCTACCGCCGGTTTATAGGCCACTTTTCAGGTTTGGCAGCCCCCTTAACCCGCTTATTACAGAAGAAAGTACCCTTTCAATGGACCGAAGAGACTCAAAGGGGGTTTGAGGCTTTGAAAGAGGTGTTTGTTTCTGCACCGGTATTGCTGCACGCGGACCAGGATCGACCTTGTATCGTGGAGGCAGACGCATCTGATCACGCGGTAGTAGCGGTGCTATCACAACGCCACCCTACTACTGGTCAGTTACACCCGGTGGCGTTTCGCTCCCGCAAACTAAACCCGGCAGAACATAACTACACCATCGCGGAGAAAGAGCTTCTCGCTATCAAAGACGCCTTTGAGGAGTGGCGCCATTATCTCATGGGAGCCAAACATGTTGTCACGGTATTTACGGATCACCATAATCTCCAGTTCATGACGGCAGCCAGGCACCTTTCACCGCGACAGCTGCGATGGACACTGTTCTTTGCGGAATACAATTTTTTGGTTCCATACCGACCAGGAAAAGACAATAAAACGGCAGACGCCTTAACTCGTCAATCCAACTCGCAAATCACAGCAGAACCAATAAAACAGACTAATATCGACCCCGGCAAAATCCTTTGGACTACGGTCACCGAGCTGTTCCTGAGAAGCATTGCATGTAGCATGAAAACCGACAGATGGAAGATGTGGTTAGCTCAGCATCAGGAGTGGGGATTGAAAGAAGGGTTGCCTCTTCGTAGGAAACAGCTGTTGGTCCCAGTTCCTGCACTAAGGAGACGTGTGTTTAGCTGGTGTCACACCCTTCCCAGTGCCGGTCATAACGGCGTAGAGAAGACTACAGAGAGAGTTCTTCGCCAATTTTGGTGGCCCACAGTACACGCCGACCTACGTCAATGGGTCAAGGAGTGCGCAGTGTGTGAACAAATGAAAGCCTCTCACACCCGTCCGGCAGGACTATTACAAATCATGCCAACCCCAGACCACCCTTGGCAAAACATATCACTGGACTTCATCGTCGGCATGCCGGTAGATCAAGGGCACTCAGTAATTCTAGTGGTGGTTGACTACCTAACGAAAATGGATAATTTTATTGCATGCAAAAAAATACCAACAGCGGGCCAGTTAGCCCAGTTATTACTGATACACGTAGTCGGGTTGCACGGGTTACCACAGAGGGTGGTTTCGGACAGAGGTCCCCAATTCACCGCAAAATTTTGGAAGGAGTGGTGTACCTCCCTGAAAATATCCCCTGATCTATCCACCAGCTTTCACCCCCAAACCGATGGGCAAACTGAGTTGGTAAACCAAACGCTAAAACAGTATCTCAGGTGTTATGTGGATAACACAAGTAAAAGGTGGGTTGACACCTTGTGGTTGGCAGAAATCGCATATAAAAGCGCTACACATAGCTCCACCAAGCACTCTCCTTTTTTCTGTACTTACGGGTTTCATCCACGGTTCATACCTTTCTTACACCCCAGGGGAACGGAACACATACCGGAGGTACAAGAAAGGGTCCGTCATATCCCAAAAATCCTGTCCAATACCCAAAAAACATTGAGGGAAGCAAAAAGGAGGTATAAGGCCTATGCGGACAAAAACAGACGACAGGGGCCCGTGTATAAGATAGGGGACTACGTCTGGCTCTCCACCAGAAACATCAGGTTTAAAAGACATAGCATCTTCAACCCTAAATATATTGGCCCTTATCGAGTAGTGAAGCTCATAAACACCGTGGTGGTCAAGTTAGACCTGCCCTCTTCTCTACGAATCCATCCTGCTTTTCACACCTCTTTACTGAAACCCTCGAGAACTGTTAAAGGTAAAGGAGCTCCCCCAGTGTTAGTACATGAGGATTTGGAGTATGAGATAAGGGGTATTCTGGATTCCAAGATCCACCGCACTAAACTATGTTACCTCATAGCATGGAAGGGGTATGGGGATGAGGAGAACTCCTGGGAACCAGCGGAAAGGGTCCACGCTTCTCGATATGTCAGACTATTTCACCAACGCTTCCCTAAGAAGCCATGTCCCTGTCAGTGTTCTTCGGGAAGGGGATGTACTGTCAAGTCCCATAAGAGTGGGGCTCGAGGAACACTGACAAAACGCGCCCGAGCGCGCTGGTAGGGGCTGGAACTACAACCCCCAAGAGCCTTTGCGATGTGGGGGTTGGGGCTGGGCGGGAGCGCTCTCTGGTGCTTTGAAGTCCTGCACTGGGGGCACACTTGGTGTCCCTGTGCATAGTCCAGTTCAAACCGGTTGCAGGGACTACCTGCCCTTTCTCTGGTGCACACATGTCCACCGGTCCTCAGCGGGTAGGATCCTGCGATCCATCCACATGTCCACCGGTCCTAAGCGGGCAGGGTCCGGCGAACCTTCCACATGCCCACCGGTCCTCAGCAGACAGGGTCCTATGATCCTTCCACATGTCCACCGGACCTGCGATCCTTCCACATGTTCACCGGTCCTCAGCAGACAGGGTCCTTCGATCCTTCCACATGGCCACTGGTCCTCAGCAGAAAGGGTCCTGAGATCCTTCCACGGGTCCACCGGTCCTCAGCAGACAGGCTCCTGCGATCCTTCCACATGTCCACTGGTCCTCACCGAGCAGGGTCCTGCGGTCCTTCCACATGTCCACCGGTCCTCTGTGGGCAGTGTCTTGCGATCCTTCCACATGTCCTCCGGTCCGCAGCAGGCAGGATTCTGCGATCCTTCCACATATCCTCCGGTGCGCAGCAGGCAGGGTCCTGCGATCCATCTATATGTCCACCAGTCCTCAGCAGGCAGGGTCCTGTGATCCTTCCACATATACACCAGTCCTCCGCGGGCAGGGTCCTGCCATCCTTCCACATGTCTACCAATCCTCCGCGGGCAGGGTCCCGCCATCCTTCCACATGTCCACCGGTCCTCAGTGGGTAGGGTCCTGCGATCCTTCCACATGTCCACCGGGCCTCAGCAGACGGGGTCCTACGATCCTTCCACATATCCACGGGTCCTCAGCAGACAGGGTCCGGTGATCCTCCCACATATCCACCAGTCCTCCGTGGGCAGGGTCCTGCGATCCTTCCACATGTTCACCGGTCCTCAGCGAGCAGGGTCTTGCCATCCTTCCACATGTCCACCTGTTCTCCGCGGGCAGGGTCCTTCCATCCTTCCATATGTCCACCAGTCCTAAGCTGATCGAGTCCCGTGGTTCTTCCACATGTCCACCAGTCCTCCGCGGGCAGTGTCCTGCCTACCTTCCACATATCCACCAGTCCTCCGTGAGCACGGTCCTGCCATCCTTCCACATGTCCAATGGACCTCAGCGGATAGGGTCCTGCGATCCTTCCACATGTCCACTGGTCCTCAGCTGACCAGGTCCTGCGGTCCTTCCACATGTCCACGAGACCTCCGCGGGCAGGGTCCTGCGATCCTACCATATTTCTACCTGTCCTCCGTGGGCAGGGTCCTGCGATCCTACAACATGTCCACTGGTCCTCAGCTGACAGGGTCCTGCAATCCGTCCACATGTCTACCGGTCCTCAGCGGGCAGGGTGCTGCGACCCTTCAACATATCCACTGGTCCTCCGTGGGCAGGGTACTGCGAACCTTCCACATGTCCACCGGTCATCATCGGGCAGGGTCCCACCATCCTTCCACATGTCCACCGGTCCTCATTGGTCTGGGTCCTGCGATCCTTCCACATGCACACCAGTCCTCAGTGGGCAGGGTCCTGCGATCCTTCCACATATTCACCAGTACTCCGCGGGCAGGGTCCTACCATCCTTCCACATGTCCACCAGTCCTCCGCGGGCAAGGTCCTTCCATCTTTCCACATGTCCACCAGTCCCCGTGGGCACGGTCCTGCCACCCTTCCACATGTCCACCGGTCCTCAGCTGACAGGGTCCTACGATCCTTCCACATGTCCACCGGTCCTCAGTGGGCAGGGTCCTGCGATCCTTCCACATATCCACCAGTGCTCCGAGGGCAGGGTCCTGCCATCCTTCCACATGTCCACCGGTCTTCAGTGGGCTGGGTCCTGCGCTCCTTCCACATATCCACCAGTGCTCCGAGGGCAGGGTCCTGCCATCCTTCCACATGTCCACCGGTCTTCAAAGGGCTGGGTCCTGCGCTCCTTCCACATATTCACCAGTCCTCCGCGAGCAGGGTCCTGCCATCCTTCCATATGTCTACCAGTCCTCCACTGGCAGGGTCCTTCCATCCTTCCACATGTCCATCGGTCCTCAGCTGACAGGGTTCTGCGGTCTTTCCACATGTCCACCAGTCCTCCGCGGGCAGGGTCCTGCCATCCTTCCACATGTTCACCAGTCCTCCGTGGGCACGGTCCTGGCATCCTTCCACATGTCTACCGGTCCTCAGCAGACAGGGTCCTACGATCCTTCCACATGTCCTCCAGTCCTCAGCAGAGAGGGTCCTACGATCCTTCCACATGTCCACCAGTCCTCAGCAGACAGGGTCCTGCGATCCTTCCACATATCCACCAGTCCTCCGTGGGCAGGGTCCTACGATCATTCCACATGTCCATCTGTCCTCAGCGGGTAGGATCCTGCGAACCTTCCACATGTCCACCGGTCCTCAGCAGACAGGGTCCTGCAATCCTTCCTCATGTCCACCGGTCCTCAGCAGAAAGGGTCCTGAGTTCCTTTCACATGTCCACCGGTCCTCAGTAGACAGGGTCCTGCGATCTTTCCAAATATCCACCGGTCGTCAGCGAGCAGGGTCCTGCGATCCTTCCACATGTCCACTAGTCCTCAGCGGCCAGGGTCCTACAATCCTTCCACATGTCCACCGATCCTCAGCAGACAGGGTCCTACGATCCTTCCACATGTCCACCGGTCCTCAGCGGGCAGGGTACTGCAATCCTACCACATGTGCACCTGTCCTCCACGGGCAGGGTCCTGCGATCTTTCCACATGTCCAACAGTCCTCAGCAGAAAGGGTCCTACGATCCTTCCAGATGTCCACCGGTCCTCAGCAGACAGGGTCCTACGATCCTTCCACATGTCCACTGATCCTCAGCAGACAGTGTCCTACGATCCTTCCACATGTCCACCGGTCCTCAGCGGGCAGGTTACTGCGATCCTACCACATGTCCACCTGTCCTCCACGGGCAGGGTCCTGCCATCCTTCCACATGTCCACCAGTCCTTAGCAGGCAGGGTCCTGCGATCCTTCAACATATCCACTGGTCCTCCGCGGGCAGGGTCTTGCGATCCTTCCACATGTCCACCGGTCCTCAGCGGGCAGGGTCCTGCGATCCATCCACATGTCCACCGGTCCTCAGCAGAGAGGGTCATGCGATCCTTCCACATGTCCACCTGTCCTCAGCAAAAAGGGTCCTGAGATTCTTCACATGTCCACCGGTCCTTAGCAGGCAGGGTCCTGCGATCCTTCAACATATTTACTGGTCCTCCATGGGCAGGGTCTTGCGATCCTTCCACATGTCCACTGGTCCTCAGCGGGCAGGGTCCTGCGATCCATCCACATGTCCACCGGTCCTCAGCAGACAGGGTCCTACGATCCTTCCACATGTCCACTGGTCCTCAGCAGAAAGGGTCCTGAGTTTCTTCCACATGTCCACCGGTCCTCATTAGACAGGGTCCTGCGATCCTTCCACATATCCACCAGTCCTCTATGGGCAGAGTCCTACCATCCTTCCACATGGGTCCTGCGATCCTTCCACATGTCCACCGGTCCTCATCGAGCAGGGTCCTGCCATCCTTCCACATGTCCACCGGTCCTCAGCGGGCAGGGTCCTGCGATCCTTCCACATGTCCACTGGTCCTCAGCTTACAGGGTCCTGCGATCCTTCTACATGTCTACCGGTCCTCAGCAGACAGGGTCCTACGATCCTTCCACATGTCCACCAGTCCTCCGTGGGCAGGGTCCTGCAATCCTTCCACATGTCAACCGGTCCTCAGCGGGCAGGTTACTGCGATCCTACCACATGTCCACCTGTCCTCCGCGGGCAGGGTCCTGCGATCCTTCCACATGTCCACCGGTCCTCAGTGGGCAGGGTCCTGCGATCCTTCCACAAGTCCACTTATTCACAGCTGACAGGGTCCTGCGATCTTTCCACATGTCCAACAGTCCTCAGCAGAAAGGGTCCTACGATCCTTCCACATGTCCACTGGTCCTCAGCAGACATGGTACTACGATACTTCCACATGTCCACCGATCCTCAGCAGACAGGGTCCTGTAATCCTCCCACATGTCCAACGGTCCTCAACCGAAAGGGCCCTACGATCCTTCCACGTGTCCACAGGTCCTCAGCAGACAGGGTCCTACGATGTGAGAAGTTGGCCTGATATATTCTGTCCAGTAGTTCTAGTGGGCACCTTGTATCAGCCCAAACAACCCCTTATGGTGATTGGTTAAAGACAACCTTTATTGAAACCTATCCTAGTCGTAGCTATGGAGAGCAGCCTTCAGGCTAAGTCTTAAAGGAATGTAAAGCAGCTTGTTTTACCAGTCTATAATCTCTTGAATGATCAAATGAAAGGACAACCACGACTGAACTAGACACAAAGCCTAGAGCCTGTAGAATGGCTGGGACCCCAAGGAACCACACAAGGTAGTGACACAGGGGACCCACCGTGTGCAGTGTGTAAACACAACCGCGGGTTCCCGTTAACTTCTATGGGCAATGTCGCGGTTGGGAATTTAAAGATTAGGGACACTTAGAATCGAGTCAGGACCAAACCCTTTTGGACTTAAGAATTTCTAGGGCTAGCACCCGCGGGAGCACCGCAGTACTCGAGTTACCTCACCCAGGGAAGCCGGGTGCATAGGTGTCTTTGGGTGTCGGGTCGCGTCGTCGATTTCAATGGAAGCTGGAAAAGAACTGCTGCTGCCTTGAAGAGGAGAAGTGTCCGAAGAGATCCAAGCCTGGATCTACGATGGAGGGATCCTGAAAACAGAGGGGACAGAGTCTGGGTCACTAGCCAGTGACCGAGGGCAGGATGGACCAATGCCCACAGATGTCGGGGGCTTCAGGTGAGCTGATGGGTGTCTTGACTCTAAAGCCACGAGGTTCAGGAGGCGTCGACAAAGTCCAAGAGCTGGATTCGAGCTGTCCCACGAAGTCTGTTGAGTGCTGTGGTATCGGCGACCAGATTGGACCCAACAAGCCTTGGCAACGGCAAGTCACAGGAATTCAGAGAAAGGACTGCAGTGCAGACCAGCAAGGTCTGAGGGACTCACCTAGTGAGGGTAAGTCAGGGCTCGTCTGTAGCAACCAGGGAAGCCCAAGTAAAAGAGGAGTTGCCAACAGGCTAGCGATCGCGAAGGAGCCTCGAGCGGTCGCACTTGAAACTGGCCCACGGATCACTCGTGGAGTGGAGGCCAGAAATCTTCGGTGCAGGAGGTGCTCAAGGCAGGGGCTACTCGAAGCCCAAGCACAACTTCGAGGAACTCCCAGAAGATAGTGTTGCTGTAAAAGTTCACGGTGTCCAGGGGTAACGGTTCCACGTCACCCACGATAGCCATGGGCCTCAGCTTTGCTGTGGACTCAGGGTAACCTCGGGGAAGGCTGGAAATCCACCTCTGGGGATGCAGAGACTTCGGCGTCCGGCGGGAGCTTCAGAATTGCAGACCGGTCAGTTGCTTCATTGGTGCCTGCCAAGCAGGGGAGTCACTCCTTCACCCCAAGGGAGATTTCTTCAGTCTTCTAGTCAGGATAGAAAGTCGAAGGTCCAGGATATATGGTGCAGAGTTTCGTCCAGGGTAATCTAAAGTCACAAGGACTGGGTTCCCATTCTTATACTAAGTTTGGGGGTTGGACATACTCTAGGGACCCACCTATGGGAGGGTTTGGAAAGAGGGGTGGTTACACCCATTTCCTTTGTCCCGTTTCGCGCCAGAGCAGGGGCAGGTAGCCCCTGCAACCGGTTTGAACTGGACTATGCAGAGGGACACCAAGTGTGCCCCCCGTGCAGGACTTCAAAGCACTAGAGAGTGTTCCGCCCAGCCCCAATACACATCTGCCTGTCTGGGGAGGTGGTCACACCTCCCTTCGACAGGAAACCAATTGTCCAGGCCTCCCCTGCCGGAGTTTCGGTCAGCAGCTGGAGGCCAGTCATTTGTACAGTGAGTTTTCTGCTTACAGATTTTGCACCAAGGTTTCTTTTGGCCTTTACACTTACTTGACTATGACTCCCCATTAGAAGAAATTTTTGGGGCTCTTGAGAAGACTTCTGGTCTTTACTCTTGTCCCCACCCTCGTCAGAGTTCTTAGAATCCTGCTTCTTTGGGTCACCACCATGGTTCTGTACGTTCTGCCTCACCCTGGTTCTGAACCATTTGTCTGCCTTCTTTCCCAATTCTTGGGGAGAGGTCAGATCAGAGTCTACCAGGTACTGGTGCAACAGCTGATTTTGACAGTTATTAAGAATCTGCTCCCTCATTATCAGATTGTACAATCCTATGAAGTCACACACTTTACTGCCCAATAACCAACCTTCCAGAGCCTTTGCAGCACAGTCAACAAAGTCAACCCAGTTCTGATTTTGTGGTTTTTGGGTGTCTCTAAACTTTAACCTGTATTGTTCAGTGGTTAGGCCAAACCCATCTATTAGTGCACTTTTCAAGACTTGGTAATCATCAGCATCCTCTTCTCATACAGTGAGAACCTTATCTCTAACTTTGTCTACAAAGGAGAGCCATAAGATTGCTGTCACTGACCTTTAGGGACCTTCTGTACTTTACAGGCCCTCTGCAAGGCAGTTATCCATTTGTGGATGTCATCCCCACTCTGGTAGGGAGGGGCAATCTTACTTAGGTTTCTATGGTCATAAGACCTGTCCCTATCTCTAGGGAAATGCCTGCCACCAAGGGACTCTAGTCCCTCCTTTTTACTAGCTCTAGGGCTTCCCTATCTAAGGCCATCTGCTGCTTTCTGAGATTGAACTTGTCTTGCTCATACTTCAGCAGTCTCTCTCTCCTCTCCTGGGAGGTTTCCCTCCCTCTATGAGCAGATACAGAGGTCCCTATAGATGAGGTAGACAGCATAGATCCCCTGGAGAGAGATCTATCCCTTCTAGCCCTATGTTCAACTCTTCCTGGAGGAATAAAGGAGGGGGCATTATTGTCATCCTCCTCATCCTCATCCAGGGGAGTTGGGTCTACCAGATCCTGATCATTGTCATCAGTCTGGTCAGCATTATAGGTAGGGCCAGGGGAAGTTCTACCCCTAGGCCCACCCTCACCTGCTGCCCCACCCACACTACCTACCCCATCAGGCCCACTAGGCCCTGGGATATCATCCAGCTTAAGTATCTTTATGAGATGCTGGGTGGATGGGCTTATGCCTGTCTTCAGCTTCCTAATGGGACAAAAGGCATTAAGCTGTGCGAAGAAGAGATCCTCATATTTATAGAGGAGAAGCCCACTGGTTCCTGGCTGACTAGACATTACTAGTGTGGTGTGGTGTGGTGTTTTGCTCTACCTACACTAGTGTGGCCTACTAAACTCTCTTGAGTTGTAGAAAGGGTGTGCTATCCCTTAACACACAACTCTAAGTTCAGTAGAACTTATTGAAAACTAAACTTCATATTATATGTATCTGAGGTACCTTTAGTGGTTTTCAGTTGATCAATTCAATTGAGATTATCTCGTAAAACTATAGCAAGCTGGAATCCCAGGTGCTGCACACCAATGTATGAAGTTGGCCTGATATATGCTGTCCACTAGTTCTAGTGGTCACCTTGTATCAGTCCAAACAACCCCTTATGGTGAATTGGTTAAAGACAACCTTTATTGAAAGCTATCCTAGTGGTAGCTATGGAGAGCAGCCTTCAGGCTAAGTCTTGAAGGAATGTAAAGCAGCTTGTTTACCAGTCTCTAATCTCTTGAGTTCCTAAATGAAAGATATCCACACCAGGTATATATATAAAATATATGTATTTATTACTAAACACACCCTCCTAGTCTCTTTATGAGACTAGAGGTCAAAACACATAAGTTACACTTCAATAATCACAGTAACATAACACAAATACACGTCAGGCCCTAGGGGCGAGCCAAACCATATACTAAAATAGTGGAATAAGAACAAAACTTAACTAGACACAAGGCCTAGAGCCTTTAGAATCGCTGAGACCCCAAGGAACCACCCAAGGTAGTGACCCAGGGGACCAACGGGGGGCGTGTGCAGTGTGTGAACACAGCTGCGAGCTCCCGTTAGCTTCTATGAGGAAAGTCGCGGTTAGATTTTTAAAGATTAGGGACACTTAGAATTGAGTCAGGACCAAACCCTTTTGGACTTAGGGAATTCTAGGGCTAACACCCACGGGCGCACTGGAGTACTCATGTTACCTCACCCAGGGAAGAGAGGTGCATAGGTGTCTTTTGGTGTCGGGTCGTCTATTTCAATGGGAGCTGGCGAAGAAGTGCTGCTGCCGTGAAGAGGAGAAGTGTCTGGAGCGATCCAAGCCTGGATCTAGGATGGAAGGAACATCAAAGCAGAGGGTACAGAGTCCGGGTCACTTGCCAGTGACCAGTGACACGATGGTCCAATGCCCACAGATGTCGGGTGCTTCAGGTGAGTTGACGGGTGTCTTGACTCTTCAGCCACGAGGTGTAGGAGGCATCAACGAAGTCCACAAGACGGATTCTCGCTATCCCACAAAGTCTGTCGAGTGCTGCGGTGTCGGCGACCAGAATGGACAAAACAAGCCTTGGCAACGGCAAGTCTTGTGGAAAGAAAAGAAGGACGTCGGTGCAGACCAGCAAGGTCTTAGGGACTCACCCAGCAAGGGTAAGTCGGGGCACATCTGGGGCAACCAGGAAAACCCAAGCAGAAGAGGAGTTGCATTCGTGGGGACCCACTAGTCAACGGGCTAGCGATCGCGAGGGAGCCTCAAGCGGTCGCAGTGGAAACTGGCCCACGGGTCACTCATGGAGTGGAGGCCAGAGATCGTCAGTGCTCAAGGCTGGGGCTACTCAGAGCCCAAATCAGAACTTCAAGGATAAACAGGAAGTTGATGTACCAGCAATAGTACACGGTGCCCAGGGGTCATGGTTCCTCGTCACCCACGATAGCCACGGGCCTCAGCTTTGATGTGGGCTCAGGGTAGCCTCGGGGAAGTCAGGAATTCTACCTCTGGTGATGCAGAGACTTTAGCGTCCAACGGGAGCTTCGGAATTGCAGACCGGACAGTTGCTTCTTTGGTGCCTGCCAAGCAGGGGAGTGACTCCTTGACTCCAAGGGAGATTTCTTCAGTCTTCTAGTCAGGATAGAAAGTCGAAGGTCCAGGATATATATTGCAGAGTTTCGTCCAGGGTAATCTAAAGTCTGAATGACTGGGTGCCCATACTTATACAAAGTTTGGGGGCTGGACATACTCTAGGGACCCACCTATGGGAGGGTTTGGAAAGAGGGGTGGTTACACCCATTTCCTTTGTCCAGTTTTGCACCAGAGCAGGGGCAGGTAGCCCTTGCAACCGGTTTGAACTGGATTATGCACAGGGACACCAAGTTTTCCCCCCCGTACAGGACTTCAAAGCACCAGAGAGTGCTCCCGCCCAGCCCCAATACACATCTGCCTGTCTGGGGAGGTGGTTACACCTCCCTGGGACAGGAAACCTACTGTCCAGGCCTCCCCTGCCGGAGGTTCGGTCAGCAGCAGGAGGCCAGACCCTTGACAATGGCAGAGGCATCCATTTTGTGATGCCAGGGCTGTAGAAAGTCCTACCGGGTTAGACCAGTGTGAACATGTCTCTCCCTCTAGAAGGGTGGAATGCAACCCCCGCCGCGGGGGTGGGTAGTATTCCAAAGCGCTTGACACCAAACACGACATGTTTCCATGCAGCCAGTCCAAAGTTAGCATTTACCGTGAGGTTATAATGCACTTAAGAGTAGATGGTCAGGCTGCACCACAAACAGCATCAGAGGATGTACTCTGAACGCTGCAGTGGGGCTCTGCTCATGCAGGGGCACCCTCTCACATAAAAACCAAGCACTCTGCCTTCAGGATTGTTAAGGCCTGCCATAGGAGTGACTTATAGGTTTTATATGTGTGTGCAATGGTAGTGATATAGGTAGCCTATACCACTGTAAGGGGTGCAAGCCCCACCTTACCCAGGCTGCAGTAGCAGACCTGTGGTGCCATTTTGGAGTGCTTCCCAGGGGTGGCATAATACATGCTTCAGCCCTGTAGGCCTCTGAGGTACCTATGCCCTAGGTACATAGTATACCATATACTAGGGGCTTTTAAGGCACCTCAGAATCCAATTAGATATGTAGCTAATGTACATGCAAACCATTTTAGAGAGGAAGCAGCTAGGCTGTGGTCCTGATTAGCAGGGCCACCGACAGACTAAGGTCGAAAAATTGTGAAACACCAGCAAAAAGTAGGGGTACCCATGTGAAGCAGAGCCTACTCTCCTACAACCACTTTATACATTTTGGTATACAAACTGTTGGAAATGGCCCTTTTTGCAGGGTTATCCCTAAACATTTTTGCTTCTTCTACCCTTTATTTTAAATAATTATCTATGATTGACCTATTTGTCTTACCAGTGTGTTCCTAGTAAAGTGCACAGAGTATATCAGGGCTGGTGATTCAAATGCTACTAGTGGGCCTGCAGCACTGATTGTGCCACCCACATGAGTGGTCCTAAAATGGTGTCTCAGGCCTGCCACCACAGTGCCCCTGCGCAGTCTGTGAACTGTCATGTTGTCCTGGCCAGTGTACACACTTGCCAGGCCTGACCCTTCCCTTTTCTTACACATTGGACCCCCCTATGGTAGGCCCCAAGTACCCCCCTGGGCAGGGTGCAGTGTATGTGAAAGGTAGGACATGTACTAGTGTGAGTAACATGTCCTGATAGTGAAATACTGTCAATTTCGTTTTTCACTATTAAAAGGCTATCTTGGCCATAAGATAACATGGGAATGCTGTGTAACATGTTTACCTAGATATTTCCATAACAGCAAGATGGACATATACAGTCTGGTATCCATGAACTCAAAATGTAATAACCCATCTGTCAGGAAGGATTGCTCCTAAATTCTGTGTTTGAAAAAAGCACTTTAGAAAGTGGCTATTTTCTTGTTTAGCCTAACACAATCACATTGAGTTAACTTAGAAAGCATTAATAACCAACTACCAATTCCTTCAGCAATTGTACCACTTTAACATGAGGGCGCATAATATGTAAACTAAATCCCATTGCCTCCTTATCTTAGCCCTTGCACAGTAATCTTTAAGCTAAAACCATTATTTTGTATATACTAGGCAGAGCTATGCTCTACACAGGGCCCACATACACCACTGCAGATCCTTTTTTTTTTTTATATGACTGCGCAAAACTTGCTTTTGCCAAAAATACTAAGCAAAGCTTCTCTTTCTCTCCCTGCGCTTTCATCTCTTCTTTCAGAATCTTTTGGAGGTCGAAGTGTCAAAGCAAACCTTTGCCCTTATCTCTGCTAGGTTGCTAAATGCAGAACTCGACCTCTGACCCTTACCAGCTGTCCCATTTTTGTGTCAGGCTTTCCATGCAGTCTTTCCAATTCAAAGCAACTCTGAAGAATCATAGCTGAAAGGTAGTCCTGTTTCGTACCTGTGTGCCAATAATTTACAGGTAGGATAATAACTCCTGTGTTTTTATACTTGGTTTCATTTGTAAGCAGTGTGCATGTGCTTTTCTAGCAGTATAGAGGTCAGCTGCTTGTTCTATACTTGCATGTGTGCATTACTGAAGCCTGAGATCAGTTTGAAAACTGCCCTGAGTGGCAGCACTGCTTTTAAAAGGTAAATTGTGCCCAAATTCGACTTTGGTTGTAGGGGCACTTAAAAATGGATAACCTACAATGTTTTAGCATATTAGGGACCCTCAGGGTCTCCCCTAGATATCCCAGGGACGGGGAATCAGAAATGTATACGGTACACCCTTACAAAATAAGTTTTTATACGCCTGGATAAAGTGAAATTTCCCATTTTACTCCCCACATTGTTTTAAAACGCTGCTTAGATTCAACTTTGATGCTAGGAGTTCACAGTATGATTATTTAGACATTAAGAAACGATTTTAGTGCAATTATTTTTACTAAAAACATTTTCTTTCTCGTATACTCAAAAAAAAATTTTTTCTTAATAATGATCACCAACCCTTTTGATATTTCCACATATGAAAAGCAAGCCTCATTCCTTTCCTTTCGCCTTTAAATGCATGTATTTATAACACTAAGCACAGAGGCTTTACTGAAACATAAAATAGCCTGAGCCACTTTTTGAAGGGCCGTGTATTTTACCATCAGATCCACAGATGTGTTTATTAAAAAGGCAACAGGAATAAAATCCCTACTTTAAATCTTTTCTCTGTTATACAAAATAATAAAACTATCTTTTCTGACTTTTAAAATCAGCAGTTTTCAATGCACGCTTTCAAACCATGTTTACACTAACTTAAGATCTAGTTGACCCAGCATTTTTCCCTTGTGACTTGTGACCAAGAATAGCCATGTGTTATTGACTCAGCTGTGCTCTGAACGGCAAACGTCAACATCTCATGCCTTTTCAAAAGAAAAAGGCGTCACTAAATCCTCATGTCCTCACAGAAACCCCAAAAAGATGACAAACCACTCAAGCATTTCAAGCCAGTCAAAATCTATCGTTCTGAATGTTATACAAAAGTGGCGCTTTTATTTAAGCAGCAACTAATTACTCAGATAATGTGAATTCCTTTTAATATCTAATACAATGTATCTAAGGGGAATGCTGTAACATTTTACAATGAGTACTAGGTGTGTAAAGCACACAATTTTGTTTTTTCTTCCTTTCTATGAGACCTTTTTTATTCCCATTAAGGGGCCGATTCCAATCATGGAAAAAGGCTGTAAGAATAGTCGTACGGAGCTTTTTCTCCGTAGGACTCGTACCAGGTGAACTCATTCTACAAACTAGGAAGTACGATTCGTACAGAAAGCCTTTTTTCTGTACGAATCGTACAAAAGACCATACAGCAAAAAAATACCCACGATTCCGATCCGGAACTGCTTGTACGCGACGTCCGCACGTATTTCAGCAGCGTTTTCCGGCCCAGCAAGTACGATTCGTACCGACGTCACTACGTACCTCGCTTTGATTACGGGAGCGAAAAACTGCCGGGAAAGCAGAACCCTACGCCACGGAGCCCCGGTACGCGACATACAGCCATGAACCCCATCGTACGTGTCATTCCGGTCCTCTTGGCCTACGACCTGGTGCACCGCCACAGAAGGTGAGAACAACATGCGTGCGCACGGTGCGTACCACACGTACCCCTATGGCACCATGACAACAGTGGTACGGACCGTACCCACGCATGAATGCGTGGGTATGGTGCGTACCATACGTACCCCTACGGCACCATGCCAACAGTGGTAGGGACCGTACCCACGCATGAATATGTGGGTACGGTGCGTACCCCTACGGCCCCATGAGTACTCAGGTACAGACCGTACCCACGCATGAATGCGTGGGTACGGTGCGTACCCCTACGGCCCCATGATTAATCAGGTACGGACCGTACCCACGCATGAATGCGTGGGTACGGTGCATACCCCTACGGCCCCATGATTAATCAGGTACCATACGTACCCGTTACGGCAGCAGGAAATTTTGGATACGAGGCGTACACACGCCAGGAATGTGGGCATAGAGGACTGGCCCAGCATGTTACCTACAAATTGTTGTGTGTGTAGGTCCTGGCCAGCAGTGTACAGCTCCAAGGGGGTGCGTGGGTGGGTGCAGAGGCCCCCCAGCAGTGCCCAGACATATGAGGGGTGGGTGCATATCACTACCAGCAGTGCCCAGACATATGAGGGGTGGGTGCATATCACTCCCAGCAGTGCCCAGACATATGAGGGGTGGGTGCAGAGGACTCCCAGCAGTGCCCAGACATATGAGGGTTGGGTGCAGTGGCCTCCCAGCAGTGCCCAGACATATGAGGGGTGGGTGCAGTGGCCTCCCAGCAGTGCCCAGACATATGAGGGGTGGGTGCAGAGGACTCCCAGCAGTGCCCAGACATATGAGGGGTGGGTGCAGAGTCCCCCCAGCAGTGCCCAGACATAGGAGGGGTGGGTGCATATCACTCCCAGCAGTTATTATTATTATTATATTTTATTAAGCGCGAACAGCTGCCCCAGCAATGAGGCGTCCCGGCGCTGAACCATAACCTGAGGGCAGGGGGAGGAAAAGGAAGGACTAATGAAGATTATGATGGGGAGAATAAAAGAGTTTTAATCGCTTTACGAAAGGCCAGCAGGTTGGTCATGGAGCGAGTGTGGGGAGGCAGGGAGTTCCAGGGCCTTGCCCCCAAAACTCTGAAAGAACGGCCACCTATTCTGCTTAGTCTTATGCGGGGAGTTACAACCAGATGTTGACCCGAGGAGCGTAGAGCACGCTGGGGGATGTAAGGCTCTAAGAGTGGACGTAAGAGTCCGGGACAGTCAGTTTTAAGAATTTTAAAAACAGTAGTGAGAGCCTTAAATTGAACTCGGGCTTCCATATGCAGCCAGTGAAGTTTCTGGATGGTGTTTCTTGCAGAGCATCTGCGTGGGAGGCCTACAACGGCCCTGGCAGCAGAGTTTTGTATCCGTTGTAGCCGCGCCATCTCAGCTTTATTAATGCCTAAGAATAGGACATTGGCGTAGTCCAGTAGAGCCAAAATGGTAGACTGGACTATCAGTTGGCGCGTACAGTGGTCAAAAAAGCCAAGAATCGGATGAAGGCTCCTCAGCAGCCCCACACAAGTAGCAGCCAATTTCTTAGTGTGGGTCTGAAAGTTAAGAGAGGCGTCCACCCAGACACCTAGGTTTTTCACCACGTTTTTAGGGGGGGGGATGGGGCCCAATGCGGACGGCCACCAATGCTCAGTCCAATAGTCGGGGTTTTTGCCTAAGAGCAACACCTCTGTTTTACCAGCGTTCAGCTGGAGGCAGTTGTGTGACATCCAACGTGCGACTGCCTCCAATCCATTCTTGAATTTCGTAGCTGAAATCGATGTCCAGATATATGAGGGGTGGGTGCAGAGGACTCCCAGCAGTGCCCAGACATATGAGGGGTGGGTGCAGAGGACTCCCAGCAGTGCCCAGACATATGAGGGGTGGGTGCAGAGGACTCTCAGCAGTGCCCCACTCCCAGGAGGATGGGTGTCATTCACACACTGCATGACACACCACATGTGGGTGTGAGGACATAGAACACATGTATACTCACCCATGGCGGATGCCCCACAATACAAAACCGGATTTAATGCCAACAGACTGTATAGTCATGGAAAGGCATACTAAAATAAGTTAGCCAAGGGGAACACACACTGTCACGCACATCACAGGAGTGATAGGAATGTCCAGGTGCTGGTCCAGCCACCCAGATGATGTCTCTCATGTAAGGAATAGGGTTCACTGCGACTAGATAAAATGCCCACAATTGTGAGTCAGGTGCCCAAATATCCTGCATTACACGTGCCATTTGTGTGTTAGGCCGTGATTACACACATGCATAGTGCTGAAAAGGGGCAATTGGTCCCTGATGCCATTCCTACATACACAAAACACAAGTACAGTGACTGGCAAGGATGGCACAGACGAGTCAGCAGGAGACATCGGTGAGCAGGCATGGCCATTGTTGAAGGGATCCGTCACCAACAAAGGATATGTTTACATAGGTCAGCACAACAATTGTGCAACTGTTTGCAGGGAACATGTCAGGTGCCACAGAGGAAGGGACACTTCCTGGTACAATGTCTCACAATCCAAAGGAACACACACTCCCTAATAATACTTTCACAGACATTGAGATGGCACACAGATACTATGGTCCACCTCATGACCATCATACTAAAACATTACTCAGAACCCTAACACATTACCAGAACACCAACTTCCTGGGCCTCATCACCAACATCAAGTACCTGAAATGCAATAGTGTGGAAACTAAAAGAAAAGGCTTTATTCAGCACACAAAAATAAAACACTATTTACAAAGGCCAATGGCCAGTCCATAGTTCGAGTCCAAGGGTGGACGTATGCGAGTGTGTCCACCCCTACCTTTCATGCAGAAAGTCACCTCAAGGGTTGTCGACCGGGGGGTGGCATCATCAGTGGGAGTGCCAGGCACTGCAGGGACAGGAGTGGGTTGGGTAGGTGTGGTGGGTGCAGGGCTGGACGTATCCACCACAGGGGGTGGGGCAGTGCCAAAGGTGGTGATGAGCAGCTCGCTGCACACTGCTGCCAGGGTGTCCAGAGGAACCCCTGCACCGGAAGGAACACCAGGGCCAACAGAGGGGGGGTGTCCGAGGGATGGGGTGCAGCGCTCTTGGGGGAGGTGGTGGACATGGGGGGGGACTCAACTCCCCTGGCCGGAGACTTCCTCAACCGCTTGCGGGGTGGTGTCACAGTGGGGCTGAGGGACAGACTAGCCATGAAGGTCTCTTTGGGTGACATTTTGCCAGGGGAGCTAAGGTGAGTGGATTTGGAGGAAGTGGGTCGTGAGGACTGCGGACTCTGACTGTTGCTGCGTGTCTGCCGTTTGCCCCCAGACCCTGTGGGTGTGACTACATCCCCCTGAGTGTGCGTGCCAGGAGGTGTGCGCTGTGCCTTAGTTGGGGGTGTGCTAGATGTGTCTGTTGTGGTGTGTGCCTGTGACTGTCTGTGTGTGCTTTGGACAGGCATGGGAGAGGGCAGTGTGGATGGGTCCGGAGTAGGGGGGGACGGAGCGCTGCAGGAGAGACACTGCTTCCATCAGTGAAGAGTCCATGGACCGCAGAAACCTGCGTTGCTCATTCATCGTTGATGACATGCCCTCCACGAACGACACCAACTGTGTGAGCAGTCTAGTGTGTTCATGGAGGACATGCAGCATCGATGCCTGACCAACCTGCAACTGGTGCAGTGTGTCCACAGACTCTTCACTGAGGGCAGCAGGGGTGACAGGGGCAGGGGCTGCGGTGCCTGGTCTGAAGGAGACACGGTGGGACCGTGCATGGACAGAAGGGACGGGAGCAACTGGGAGGGGGGATGGCAATGGAGGAGGCGGGTATAGATGGTGGGATGCTGCCAGATGTTGTTGCATCCTCCGCCTCCTCAAGGATGTCAGCCTGGGACCCGTCGGTGTCGTACATGCTCTCGCCTCCGGACAGGTCCTCCGACTGACTCCCCTCGCCCTCCGTGCCACTGTCTCCTGCTGACTCCACAGCACTGGTGGCACTGTCGCTGGGTCCCTCCTCAAGGTCCATGCTGGTGTCTCCCTCGCGTGTGGATGATGATGCTGTGGGCAAGGAGAAGACACCAGAAAGCATCAGTCACCTGTAGACATCTGACACATGAGCACAAGAACAATAGGTCACAGTGCATATCAGGCAATGCATCATGAGTAACAGCTGGATTACTCCGCACATATGTAAGCCCTGTACTGCCCAGTTGGTAGACCCACCATTCCACTTTGACACCAGGAAACTCAATACACAAAAGGCCACAACTTGAATGAGCAATACACTGAGAAGATAGTGTCTGCGAACCGGTGAGCACAGCAATACAATGAAGTCATGACACCTCTTGTTTACCCTGAAAGAAACAGGAGTGGTGAACTCAAGGTTAACTAACACACCTCAATACTCAAGGTGTCACCACACTCAGAGACCTGTAAGTCCCTTGGAACACAAAACGAACAAATGTTGGTACCTTGGGACTCACACAACTTCAAACAATCTACATGTTTGGGATGTGCCAATTGGCCATTTTGCAAAAAGAACACTGATGTGTCCGCATGCAAGATGTTGCACAAGGCAGTGCACACAAAAGTACATTGACACTGTCATTGAAGAAGCTGGCACCTTTTCAGAGGAGCCACTGTTAGAAATAGATTGTGTTGCAGAAAGTACATATACATGGGCCCACGGAGGTCTGGACGTCTTGAAACTTAGATTGTATCACCGACAACTAATGAGTCTCACAAAATCAAGACCACTGTGGGCACATGTATATGGAGAATCTGTGATAACATTTATTTATAACAGTGGCTTCATTGAAAATGTGCCAGCTCATTCCATGACAGTGTCAATCTAGTTTTGTGTGCACTGCCTTGTGCGACATATTGCATGCAGGCACATTAGTGTTCTTAACACAAATCAACTAATTTCCACATGTGAAACATGAACAACTGTTGACAAGTGCTGTGAGTGCCAAGGTAAAAATCATGAAGAGTAACAACTTGAATCATGTCAGTTGGCACCAGGCCATCTGTCACCTGATTACACAGTTGGCTACACATATGACCTACTGCCTGTCATCTTGAGTGGCACCCATGTCCACACCCAGGACAATGCATAAGCTAATGGGCCTGCAATTGGGTGGTAAAAAAGGCCAGCTGTACTGTGGGGACACCCTCATGTCAAGCCTGAATGTACACACAGATGTCAGCACACACAGTCCAAACAGCGTTGCATCTGAACCACACATGTGCCAAAATGTATGAGCAGGATTCTTGTTGGTAAAAAAATGACACAGGCTGCAAAGCACGTACATTGAGCACTGGCCAGCATCACAGGGGCACTGCCCAGTTTTTTTTTATTACAGGCAATTCTCCCACACGAGTCAGACCTGCCACTGAAAAATCAGAGTTGCACATGTATGCCCCTCCCGCAACCCCCTCCCCCAATACCTGAGTCTATGTGATTTATACAGATCAAGAAGGGACACCTCTTATTCAGGGTTACAACAACTGTGCTTGCAAAATTGCTTCATTGACACCACATCACCTTGTGGGGCTGACAACACATATTTGTGACAAACAACCATCAACAGATTGTTGTGAATAGCCACACAGGCACTGGCCAGTGTGAGTATGCACAAGCAAAATGTTGTATCCCTGTCCAGTGGACACATGCAGCACACATTAACCAAATAAAAGTAGGGCAGGGAACAATGCCACAGAGGCAGACCTATGCAGCACACACAGAGAATGTGCACAGTGTTGGATGACACATATGATTAGGAGGCCAGGGTGTCTCAGGGGATTATAGTGGGCACACTGCTCCGTGTTCATGGAATGAGCTGACTGTACCATGAGCAACCGTCATGGCACTATGCATATCTCACACTCATGCACATCATGTCTGAGGCCACAAGATTGCACATGCATGCTGCAAGGGTGTCCAGTTGAAAGCTCACACTCCTATGTTGAGAATCAGCATCAGTGACAACAACTATGGACCCCCTACATAGTGAACAGGTCATGGCACAGGCAAGGTACCGACACAAGTCACAGACCACCCTCCCACATGATGCATAAAGCAATGTGCACTTACATGTACTGGCACCCTAGAAGACCATGTGCAAATGTGATTACACACACACCAGGGGACACATGTAAAGGAGAGGAAGGGATGAAAAAGATCCCCAGGTGACATTTTGAAAGAGAAAATGCACTGCACATATGAACTCTGGGAGTGTATTCATGCAAAATAGCACTTCCTAAAGCTGGCGACACATAACACAACAAAAAGCCATGTACCTACCCCCTCCTTGCTGCAGTCACTACTCTAACTGCCTATCGAGGTCAGGGAAGACCACCGCCAAGACACGTTTCATGTGGGGGGGTCAGGTGCCTTTGCCCGCCATGGCAGCGAGGTGGAGAGAGCTTGAGCTGGACCCGGGCGATCTGCCGGGTCCAGCACCGGATGTCCTGCCACCTCTTGCGGACCTGGGCCAGCTGCCAATCACGCCCCCCGCAGTCCTCACGGCCCTGACGACGTTGGTCCTAATGACCCCCTTCTCGTAGGCAGTTACCTGTCAGGATGACAAAGTGACACAACATCAATACACCTGCTCCATGTCCCAGAAACACACATCAGAACATCTTTGAAACGTTGAACAGGGCATAGGATGCTGACAGGAATAGCCTCATTCACAACATGCAAGTGGCCTGTGTGCAAGCGCCAATGCAGTACATGGCATTGAAAGTCTATAGGTGGCATGAGGGGTGCAAAACACTCAATGAACATGCCCCACTCTGTGCAGCACATGCAACAGCAGGCTGATGGGCAGCACGTGCCATGCAGTCACATGTCCCACTCCACTGACGCACCCTCAGCAGACTAGACAGACACACCCAGCCACTGATCACTGGCCTGTCATTGACTACAGTGGATACAACCCTCACTCTGCACATGTGCCATTTGCCAGGGGGGAGTCACAGGTGTCGTGCCAGCTCTGCAAGTCAGACACAAAGCACGGCTCACTTGTCACATCAGATGGTTAGATCAGTAGCCTTCAACATGCAGCTGTGGTGCAACACTTCACATAGACACTCACCCACATGACAAGGAACATTAACACACGTCAATGTCCATGAGGTCGTACGCGTCATTTGGACACTCTCACCACAGGTCCACCCAACTCATACACATCTGTGGGTACAGTCACCTGTCACACCGGGGGGGACCACTGAATCACCTCAGGACAACATGAATAAAAGCCCCCAAGGATTAGCCAGGCTGAATGTCTCATGCACTATGCAGTGAAAGTCACTGTAAGCACCATGCAAGTGAGGAGTGCACACAGGAACTACATGATGCACTGCATGAGTGACATAAGCATGCCCCGCCCCCCCGGGACACACTCTGAACAACATTGCATGTCAGTCCCACCTGGACACAATATTGGCTGTCACACAACAGGTGCATAGGCAAAGATAGTGGACTCAGCACTCACCTGCTCCTCTCATCTCCCATACAGGCTGGTGTACTGTGGGAGGAGGACGTCCAGCAGGGCCTGATTCTCCTCCAGGGTGAATGGCTGTGCCCTATCCACAGCACGAGACATGGTCCATGGAAGCAGAAACAGCAGCAATGTTGTCGACAGGAAAGTTGTGCAGGCGAAGTGCCCTCTCATGGCTTCTGGCTGCCTTATATCTATCTTGCTGAGGGGCATTCATTTTGAGGAGTACATAGTGATTGGTCTGAATCATTCGCATCTTACGTTTACGCCAATCCCTTTAAACATACACCAGTGACAGCATTTGCATCGTTCAAATTTAAAGCATCATGTCAAGTCAACAACCACTTTGCAACATTGAATTTTGTGGCCAACTGACTTTTCCAGGACACCTGCTGGAAAATTTGAAGAGAAAACTCGGTATCCATGGCAACCTGCATGCATTTAGGGCCTAATACCTGTCCCTTATGTGTCCCCTATGTAAATTTGAAAGCCACACACAGGTACGGTGCATTTCACACGTACCCCTACGGCACCAGTTGCACAGTGCGTTTGACACGTACGTGTAGGCACTGGTAGTATACGTACGTGTACTACCAGTGCCTACACGTACCTGTACACGTACGTGTATGCACCAGTTGTACACGTACGTGTACTACCAGTGCCTACACGTACGTGTACTACCATGGCGTACATGTACTTGTACATGTACGTGTACGCACCAGTTGTACACGTATGTGTACTACCAGTGCCTACACGTACCTGTACACGTACGTGTACGCACCAGTTGTATATGTATGTGTACTACCAGTGCCTACACGTATGTGTACTACCAGTGCCTACACGTACCTGTACACGTGCGTGTACGCACCAGTTGTAACTGGTGCCTACACGTACCTGTACACGTACGTGTATGCACCAGTTGTACACGTACGTGTACTACCAGTGCCTACACGTATGTGTACAGGTACGTGTAGGCACTGGTAGTACATGTACATGTAGGCACTGGTAGTACACGTACGTGTAGGCACTGGTAGTACACGTACGTGTAGGCACTGGTAGTACACGTACATGTAGGCACTGGTAGTACACGTACGTTTACAACTGGTGCGTACACGTACATGTACACATACGTGTACGCATCAGTTGTACACGTACGTGTACTACCAGTGCCTACACGTACCTGTACACGTATGCACCAGTTGTACACGTACGTGTACTACCAGTGCCTACACGTACGTGTACTACCATGGCGTACATGTACTTGTACATGTACGTGTACGCACCAGCTGTACACGTACGTGTACTACCAGTGCCTACACGTACCTGTACACGTACGTGTACGCACCAGTTGTACATGTATGTGTACTACCAGTGCCTACACGTATGTGTGCTACCAGTGCCTACACGTACCTGTACACGTGCGTGTATGCACCAGTTGTAACTGGTGCCTACACGTACCTGTACACGTACGTGTATGCACCAGTTGTACACGTACGTGTACTACCAGTGCCTACACGTATGTGTACAGGTACGTGTAGGCACTGGTAGTACATGTACGTGTAGGCACTGGTAGTACACGTACGTGTAGGCGTTGGTAGTACACGTACATGTAGGCACTGGTAGTACACGTACGTTTACAACTGGTGCGTACACGTACGTGTACACGTACGTGTACGCATCAGTTGTACACGTACGTGTACTACCAGTGCCTACACGTACCTGTACACATATGCACCAGTTGTACACGTACGTGTACAACTGGTGCGTACACGTATGTGTACAGGTACGTGTAGGCACTGGTAGTACACGTGTACAACTGGTGCGTACATGTACGTGTACAGGTACGTGTAGGCACTGGTAGTATACGTACATGTAGGCACTGGTAGTACACATACGTGTAGGCACTGGTAGTACACGTATGTGTACACACCAGTTGTACATGTATGTCTACTACCAGTGCCTACACGTACCTGTACACGTCCCTGTACGCACCAGTTGTACACGTACTTGTACAACTGGTGCGTACACATATGTGTACAGGTACGTGTAGGCACTGGTAGTACACATACGTGTAGGCACTGGTAGTACACGTACGTGTAGGCACTGGTAGTACACGTACGTGTACGACTGGTGCGTACACGTACGTGTATACGTACGTGCACGCACCAGTTGTACACGTACGTGTACTACCAGTGCCTACACGTATGTGTACTACCAGTGCCTACACGTACCTGTACACGTACGTGTACGCACCAGTTGTACACGCACGTGTACTACCATGGCGTACACATACAGGTACGCATTTCACACGCTTACAATGGTGATACATCCGTACACATTCCAGGAATGGAGGGCTACGAGTCGCACATGGATGTCCATCAAGTACTTGTCATTGCATACTTTCAGGTGCAGGCCCTAGGTGTGTTAGCCAGTGATCTTGCATGGGTCCTTCCATCTCGTAGCACAATTGATGTGTTCTGACCTGAGGAGACATGTCATGTGTGATGGGGCACGATGTGCCACACATCAACTTGACACATGCCACATGGGTGTCTGTAGTCCAACTGTGTCATGTATAGCAGCAGTGGGTGGCACAGTCATCAACACCCGCACCTGTCTCCTGATGCCAGGGACAGGGACACTTTATGAACTGACCTGTCACGATCAGCGAGCCCCTTTGGGACTATGTCGGCTGTGTGTCATGTGTTCACATGAGCTTCATGTCAGTGTTCCGTCAACGGCATCTGCTGTTGGTGCATCCAACAGGGGTCTATGTGGAGATGGGCATGTAACACAACTACGCACACCATGCCACATGTGGATTCCCAAGGCTGTAGGGTCTGTGTGCATGGGACATCATATTTTTTCAGTCACACATGTGTTTGTTGTCTCAATGGCTGTGTCTTTGTGTTGTCACGTGTACCCCTTCATCGGACTGTGTTTGACATGTACATTTGACATTCCATGTGACCTGTGCGTGTGCCTTGCAGTCAGCTGTCTGGATGAGATGACATCCTTCAAATGCAGCTATGTGGTTGTGTGTCACTCCGGTGATATCTGTGGCTCTTCACTCAGACTGGCCCCCAAATCTTTTCAGGGCATGTCATGTAGACTTGACAATCAACAGGTGTATCATCCATTTTGTATGAGTGCCAGCAAGCTGCCATCTGTGTCCTGGATGTATTGCACCCACCCGACTCCATAGTTAGCTGATGTGTATTAGCAGTGTAGCATGTGCTATGTTCATTGACATTGATGTTTGCCGACTCTCAATCTTCATTCCTCAAAACTATGTTTTGCAGGGCACCACCTGTCCCAAGACTAATGCCAGACTTGGGTGCCATGAGGGAACGTGCCTGCATACGCCGTTACAGATTCACTCAACAGTTGATTGAGGACCTGACAAACAGGCTGGCACCACACCTCCAACCGCAACACAGGTATCCTACTGCGCTGACCCCCAAGATGAAGGTGATGGCAGCCTTACATTTTTTTGCAACAGGTATGTTTCAATTCACCATAGCTGATGTGGGTGGGATGTCCCAGACTATGTTCAGCCATGTTCTGCGTGATGTTTTAGCAGCCATGTTGGAGCACCTTGATGAATTCATCAAATTTCCGACTCCAGAGGGGTTGAGGGATTTCAAGGGGGATTTCTATGCCCTGGGTGGGATGCCCCATGTAATTGGGTCCATTGATGGTACACATGTGGCTTTTGTACCACCACAGGCACAGGAACAAGCCTATAGCAACCGCAAACATTACCACTCGATAAATGCCCTTGTGGTGTGACTTGCTAACATGCTGATTTGCGATGTCTGTGCACGTTTTCCAGGATCAGCACACGATGCCTACATCATGAGGCGTATCAGGGTGCCACAAATGATGCTGCGGCTGCACAACAAACGAGCATGTCTTGTTGGTGGGTATAGTCTTTTTGTCCTATGTGTTGCGGAATCTTAGTCTCTTACGGCATCTCGTGACCCACTTATTTACATGATGTTTCCATGTAGGGGACTCTGGCTATCCCAACATGCCATGGCTGCTGACACCTCTCCGCAACCCAAGAACAGCTGCAGATCACAGGTACAACGATGCACACGGCTAGACCAGGCGAGTGATTGAGAGGACGTTTGGACTCCTGAAGAGCTGATTCCGGTGCCTGGACAAGACAGGCGGGTCCCTCCCTTATGCCCCGGAGAAGGTCTGCAAAATCTTAATTGCGTGCTGCATGCTGCACAACATGGCAGTTGAGAAGGCAGTGCCACTCATCCTGGATCCGGATGAGCAGGAACATCCACCCGTGGAGGATCAAGGGCTTGGTCACGAGGCTAGTGATGATGAGGAGGAGGGGGATGATATCCGGAGTCAGCTCATACGCAACTTCTTCTCATAATGGTGAGTCACTGGCTATGAGTGTGCAAGCTTGTAGCGTTGAGTGGCATGTGTTGCAATGTGTGTGTACAGCTGACTGAATGCACAGTGACTTGGATGTGTGTTCTGATGTGTCACTCGATTGATGATGTCATGCAACACAGTTTTGCAGAGAGTCTTGATTGGCAAATTACATGTGTCCAACATTGTTGCTGTTTTGTACACTTCCATGTGTGCGTTGAGAATCTTTTTTTGGTGACTTCTCGTCTGTATGTCATTCCCAGGTATTTGGCACATGTTGTCTGGTCGGGTGTCAGGATCCCTAATGTGAGTTCCAAAACGAAGCGCAAGAAATTAAGTTCTATGGGCGCTTCAGTCTTGAATGGGTTTCAATGGTCGAGTTTGTGGCATGCCCGCATTTCCAAGATGGCCGCGCAGACGCTGGTGTCGGCGGTCTAGTCGCTGACAGATCTAGAGGGAGACGATGTGACGCGCGCGCGCCTGAGGTAGTGCGCACTTCACCAAGATTTTTCCTCAGAGAAGACGTGCTAGAGAGAGTTCCCAGTTCTGAAGAGAATACTTGTCGAAGAAGTTTCCCAGAGTGACGCAAGAGAGTTGAGTCAATACTTACCGAAGAGAACAGAAAAGCCACAGAGTCCGTAGAGGCAACTTACTGAGTAGAGTTCAGAGTTTTCCTCGTCGGTACAGGAAACGAGATACGACTCCAACAGCACCTGAAGAGAAGACAGAAGAAAGCTAAGTGAATTATTGATAGATAATCTAAGGTCACATAAATGATAAGTAGTGTTGGGTGACGCAATAAGTCAAGACTAACCAGGGACAGCAGGGAACAGTATAACGAGTCCTGAAAAGAAAAGAAGTATAATGCAATTTTACAGAAGAGGTATTTAAGGGAAAAAGGTATTAAAGACTATAAGAACAGCCAACTAAGAAAATAAGGAGTAAGACTTACCTGAGCCATAACAATTCGCAGTAACCATAGGAGAGGAAGCAACTGGAGAAGTTAAAGCACAAAGAATCATCTAGAAGTCAACAGTTAATAATATAGCTAGAAGCAAGAAAAGAAAGAAGAGAAAACACGAGAAGAAAGATTGATGGTAGGTCAAAAAAGAGAGTTAAAAGATATTAAGACTACAAGATAAATAGGTATAATAAACGAATATATGTTTTACAGATAATTAGAGATAAGAAAGAAGAAAAAGGCAGAGTTGAACAAGAAGAGAGGCACAGAGTTCAGGATACGTGGGTAGGTAGGAAATACCATAGAGAAAAGTAGAAAAGAGACAGAATAGAGTAGAGGAGGAACAATAATATAATGTTGTGTGCTTAGTTACCTCAGGAATCTTCAGTAGCGGAGAGATAGCTGAAGAAGAATTCCAGATAGGAAAACCAGAAGGTCCAGAACCAGTCTCTTCTCTCGTTTGTTATTTTATCCAATTCCCCCTTCCCCCTTGCTGATCAGTTAGAGCCAAAGACTATTCTTGGGGCTGAGTGATTAGTAGTGGGAGTCGGGAAATTAGCAGCTTCTGTTCCTGTGCAAGACAACGGCAACCAGCGGGAAGCTGAAGGTGAGCCTTGACAGAGTGAAGTGCCCACGTATTAATCTTGCACCCGAACAGAAAAGAAAATGGTTGAGGGAATAAATTTACAGACTTTAGGGTCAGTCCTAGAGGCGATACAAAAGGAATTGGTAGGAGTTAAGGAAGAGAATCAAAGTCTAAGGCAGGAGGTCATGAATTCTAGGAAAGAGACGGCAGAATTAGCACAGAGGATAAGACAACCGTATTCAACTGGAAGGGAGGGTCCCACCACTTCAATGGGAGAGACAAATAAGCTAACAACGCAAGTAATACATTCCTTGTCGCCAGTAATACCGTTGGCAGCGCCAGAGAGGTTTAGTGGGGACCCACAAAAAGCGCAGGTGTTTATTACACAATGTTCACTACATTTCTTGTGTCGCCCTTCTATCTTTCCTGATGCGCAGTCGAAAGTAGCCTTCATTTTGTCATATTTAAGTGGAGATGCAGCAGCATGGTCGATGCCGATAGTCTCACGAGATAATTCATTATTGCAGAATTTTGATGAGTTCAAGAAAGAATTTTTGAGAATCTTTGACCGAAGACGGATCTCTCAAGCAGTAGATAACGAGCTCTTGGAATTAAAGCAGGGAAATAGAGACTTAGTGGCTTATCTAGCTCAATTCAACAAACTTGTAATGGAGACTGATTGGCCGGAGAACGAGAGGACAGCAATATTTTATCGAGGGTTGCGAGATGAATTAAAGGATGGCTTGGCTCAAATACCGAATCGTCCAACTGAAATTTCCGCCTTGATAGACCTAGTGCTAGAACTGGATTTCCGGCAGGGAGAGAGAAGACGAGAGTACAGAAGTACGGTTCCACGATTTGATCGAGCTAAGGCTGAAACAGGAAGGAGTACGGAAGGAACCACAGGATCTGAACCTATGCAAATAGGAACGATTCGAGGACCGCTCACAAAGGAGGAGAAGGAGAAGAGGCGAGCCAACAACTTATGCATGTATTGTGGATCTAGTGGGCATTTTGTGCGAAATTGTCCAAAAAAGCCAAAGGTTTCATTTAAGCCGAAGGAAAACTCGCAGCACCACCTGTAGAAGGAGTTGTGCAGGTGGATGCGAATCAGAAATCAACTCCTCAGGAACATCGGCTGGCGAATACATTACAGTCGTCTTCGCCTCATTTGATTTTATCTTTGACAATCCGTTTTCGTGAAAAAATAATAAAAGGAGTGACCGTGATGGTGGACTCAGGAGCCACCGGTAATTTCTGCGATCAGAAATTCGCGACTAAGATTGGGCTGCAAGCAATTGCCAAGGCTAAAAGTGAACCAGTTCGAGCAATCGATGGAACCAATCTATCCTCAGGACCAATCACGAGTCACACAGAGTTGATGGAGCTGATTCAAGAAGATGGGCATAGAGAAGCTATGCACTTTAATTTGATTGATGCCCCCCAATTTCAACTTATATTGGGGCTTCCTTGGCTCACAGAGCACAATCCTTCAATCAATTGGAGCAACAGAACAATTGAAATGAACTCGACATATTGTAGAGAGAACTGTTTTGGGGCCTACGAGGCAACGAGTAAACAGAACCCGGCTCATGCCTTATGTCCAGCGGAAGTCTCAGTGTGCGTAATAAATACTCAAACAATTCCACAAGAATATCAAGATTTCGAGGACGTTTTCAACGAACAGGAAGCAGAGCAACGGCCGCCTCATCGTGTTTACGACTGCAAAATAGACTTGGAGCCAGGGGCAAATTTGCCTTGCAGCCGAGTGTACGCCTTGACAGAACAAGAGAATCATCACCTAAAGGAGTATATCGACAAGTATCTGGCCAATGGATTTATACGTCCTTCCCAATCGCCGGTGTCCTCGCCACTATTCTTTGTGCCTAAGAAAGAGCAGGGTGAGTTGAGAATGTGCATTGATTATAGAGCCATAAATCGAATAACAAAGAAGAACAGGTATCCTCTTCCCCTTATCTCCGTCTTGTTGGACCAGATCAAAGGAGCACAGATGTTCACGAAGTTGGATTTAAGGGGAGCTTATCACCTTATTCAAGTTAGAGAGGGAGACGAGTGGAAGACGGCCTTCAGAACACGCTTGGGGCTATTTGAATACCAGGTGATGCCCTATGGGTTGTGTAATGCACCTGCAGCGTTCCAACACTTCATAAATGATGTGCTCAGTGAATTCATTGATCAATGCGTAATTGTGTATATCGACGATATACTAATCTACTCAACGAATACGCAGGAGCATCAAACACAAGTTCGAGGAGTTTTGCAGAAATTGCGAGAGAACAAACTATTTGTCAAGTTGGAGAAATGTGCTTTTGGAGTTCCACAGGTAGAGTTCTTGGGCTTTGTTATCTCGCCAGCAGGCATTCATATGGACAAAAGAAAGATTCAGGCCGTACAAGAATGGAAGTCGCCCACTTGTGTGAAAGAAGTCCAAGCATTTATTGGGTTCGCCAATTTCTATCGGAGATTTATTGGAGAATTTTCCCGACGAATACTACCTTTGACGCGACTACTGAAGAAGGGAACACGATTCGAATGGTCGGAGGAAGCAGAGCAAGCCTTTAAAGATTTGAAGATGGAGTTCACCACTGCGCCAATCCTCCTTCATGCCGATCCGATGGAGCCCTTTTATGTCGAGACAGATGCTTCGGACCTTGCGATTGGTGGGGTTCTATCTCAAAGGAATAAGGAAACGGGCCAGTTACACCCGGTGGCTTATCGGTCCAGGAAGTTGACACCAGCAGAAATCAATTATACGATTACGGAAAAAGAGTTGCTGGCGATAAAAGACGCCTTCAAGGAGTGGAGACATTATCTAATGGGGGCCCACCACGTGGTAACAGTCTACACGGACCATCGGAACTTAAAATTCCTGAAGTCAGCCAGAACATTGACACCTCGCCAACTCCGTTGGTCTCTGTACTTTGCCGATTACGATTTTGTGATAACCTATCGACCGGGGGCACAGAATGGAAAGGCGGATGTCTTGTCTAGGTTGGGAACCGGAGAAGAAAGAAGTCCACTAAGCGCTCAAGTGATCATACCTGATACCAAGATTATAGGCGCCACTGATATATTGAACTTTAAAGAAAAGGTAATCCAAGCTCTAACCCCAGAAGAAATGTAGAGATGGGCGCAACTAGAACCTGGAAGAGAAGTTTGCGACGAATTACCATTTAAAGAAGGTGCATTGTATTTGCCGACTATAGCATTGCAGAAGAAAGTCTTGCAGGAATGCCATGATCATCTGTTGGCTGGTCACAAGGGAGAGTCCAAGACAGCCGACCTAATTAAAAGAAAGTATTGGTGGCCAAAGATGAGTAAAGACATAGAACAATATGTAAAGACTTGTGAGATATGCGCTCAGGGAAAATCAGAACGGCACGCACCACATGGGCTGTTGCAACCCCTTCCCATTCCTCCTCATCCTTGGCATACAATCACCCTAGACTTAATTACAGACTTACCATCTTGCCAAGGGACAAATACAATACTAGTAATAGTAGATGCATACACGAAAATGACACACTTCTTGGCCTTAAAGGGAATCCCTACAGCAAAACAGTTAGCAAGACACTTTAGTACACAGATTGTCAGATTACATGGAATACCCAAGATCGTAATATCAGATCGGGCAACCCAATTTGTTTCACATTTCTGGAAGGCCTTTATGAAAGGGTTAGGAGTAGAAACTCATTTTTCCACCAGTTTCCATCCGGAGACGGATGGACAAACGGAAAGGGTGAACCAGGAACTGGAGCAATATTTACGATTGTTCTTGCTGAAACAGGAGGGAGAATGGCCGGACTACTTGTGGACAGCAGAATTCGCTCATAACAACGCGAAGAATGTGTCCACCGGATATTCCCCGTTCTACTTAAATTATGGTAGACATCCAAATTCCGCAGTACAAGATGTGGAGCTCACAGTCCCAGCAGCCAAAGATTTGGTAGCTCATTTAAAGTCAGTGCATGAAGAAGCGTCAAAGAATCTAGTACAGGCTAAGGAAAAGTATAAGAAATACGCAGATAAGAAAAGAAAGAAACCCCCTCCACTAGGAATTGGAGATAAAGTCTGGTTGAATACAAAAAATTTAAGGTTAAAAGGGAACCGAAAATTTCAGCCACGATGTTAGAGTCGGGGATCTCTGGTTGGCGCAAGGTTGCCCTTGTGTCAAGCAGGAACCCTCTCCTCTACGTCAGGGCGCAGGATAACCCCTTGTGAATGACCCTTGCTCACCCTCTAGGTGCGTGGCGTGAGCAGCCAAGGCGATTCCTCAGGCGTTGTTGGTTAAGCACTTACAATCATACACACAGTAAATACATCAATCCCCCCAGAAACGGACACCAGACTTGGATATGTAGAAAAATACGCTTCTTTATGTAAAAATAGGTATATATCTCAGCAGACTTATCACAAGACCAATTACGTTTTCGCTATGCCACCAGGTTGTAAAGCAGGCAAATGTTCTTTGTTCGTAGCTTCAAATGGATACTTTGTAGTCTCTTGCAAATGTTACTTGTGGTTCCAGTACTCACAGAGATCGGCTCCTGCGAACGGGGAAATAAGGCGTTGCGGGCCCCGAGCCCGATACTGGAACTTCTTTCGTGACGTGGAGAGCCGGCACAGGTCGGTGCGACTCTCAGCTTGGGAAGTGTCTTGGGTCCTCGATCAGCGGGTGTGGGCAGGTAGGCAGGCGCGGCCAGCGACCCTCAGCACGGCGGTGCAGGGGGGGTCTCCACAGCGGGGGCGGCGCGGCCTGAGATGTCCGGGGATAGCGAAGCGGGGTCACAGGGCACGGTCAGTGCAGCTGGATGACCCGGTGTAGATCACAGTCGTCGGACGGTTTCCGGCGGGAGGGGTGATAGCGCGTTGAGCGCGCTCCAGTGGCAGGCGGTGACAGGGGTGCAGGCAACCTAGCCCGGGGACAGAGAGCGGCTCCGGACGGAGCGGGGCTCTCACGGGGTTGAGACAGGCAAGCTCCTGAGTGTCACGGCCCTAGGAGGGGCGATGAGGGGCGCAGTCTCTTTCCAGCGGGATGCACACACGGCTCGAATCGGAGGACGAGCAAAAGCACAGAGAACCCACTGGTCCTGGGGTTCAGTTCAGGGGGCAAGCTCAGATCAAGCCCTTGGAGAATGTTTAAAGCACAAAGTAGCAAAGTCTTTTCAGTATTCTCTTCCTCTCCTTTCTCAGCAAGGCAAGCAGCAGGCCAGCTCCTCCGGCGTCTTCTTCTCCTTCTAGTCGGGCAGAGGTTCTTTGTGGTAAAACCGGATTCTAATTTCTTAGGAGCCAGGCTCCTACTTTTATACCATGATTCTTTTGTTCTTTAGCGCCAGGGGGCCTAGGCCTGGCTCAGTCCAGTTCTGGAGCACTTTGTTATGGTGACTCTGCTCTTTCCTTTCAGCAGCAGGGCAGAGACTTCAGCTGCCCCACAGGGGGCGGCGCCGGCTTTGTGGTAGCAGAGCACAGGTCTATTCAAGAGTCAAGGTGTACTCCTCCCACCCATCCTGATGTCATCTCCCTACCCACCACCTGGCAGCCAACCTGTCTCTGGGGATTCCCCAACCCTGCTCCTTACTGTTGCTAGGCAGAACACACACACACAGCAGAGGCGGACTGAAATGGTCAGGTCAGTAAATACTAACTTTCTAAAAGTAGTATTTACAAACCCAGGATATTAAAATAAACTTGACTACAAGACGTATTTTATTATTCTGAGTTCAGGCATACTAAACTTGACATTCTACCATGCTCTCTGAGTCCACTGGGGTCACAGCGTGTAGTGACTCCAGCAGCCCATTCTGGCCTATGGAGAGCAGGTAGCCTTCAATAGTGAAGAACGAAAATGGCTGTAATTCACTACTAAGACATGCCACACACATCAGGGCATGTCCTACCTTATGCCTACAATGCACCCTGCCCTTGGGCCTACCAGAGGGGTGGCTAATATGTAGGTAAGGGAAGGTTTAGGGACTGGCAAGTGGGGGCACTTGCGCAGTCAGCGCGACGGTCCCAGACCGCGCACAGGGTCTGCGGTGGCAGACCCTAGACACATTTTACACGGCCGCTTTCTGTGGGTGGCGCAACCAGCGCTGCAAGCCCACCAGCAGCATTGGCATTCACAAGCCCTGGCACCCCTGGTGCACTCTACTGGGGACTGACAGTGAATCCAATAAACCAATCATGAACATCAATTTACAGGTACACTTTACCTAGGGAGCACTTGCACTGCGGCACGGATTAGCCGTGGCGCAGTGCCCTGAGCGGACAACACCAGCAAAACAATCGAGGCACACCATCAAAAAGTGGAAGGGAAACTCACGCCAAGGTGCCAGGTCTAACACGTGTCCCCTCCAGCTGAAATGTGGGGAGAACTACTGTAGGAAGGTGGATATCTGACTATGGTTACCCCCAAATTGTTTGCCTAGTGTCTAGCTGGTTTTTCGACTTAGTTGGCCTGAGATCCTGCTATTCAGGATCTCAGCCTGGCTGTTCTCTCTTTAAAATGGACTCCATGTACCCTAGGTACATAACCAATTGGAAGTGGATCACCCTGTCAGCCCCTGTACCAGTGTACACTAGGTACCCAGGGCATTGGTGTACCCAAGGCCTGCCAAGGGCTGAAGCATGTATTATGCCACCCCAGGCTTGGCCTAACAATTTGACACAACTGGCTGATCACTCAGCTGGGGTAAGTTGGTGTAATCACCTCTTACTTAGGTGTAGTATACCTATACCTAACCTTAAATGGGACACCTGGTAACCTATAAGTCACTCCTATGGCAGGCCTTAACAATCCTGAAGGCAGAGTGCTTGGTTCCATGTGAGATGGTGCTCTGGCATGAGCTGAGCCTGTCTGCAGTGGTCGGAACAACTTCCCTCTACTGTTTCCAGATATCGTCATACCATATACTCTTAAGTGCATTATGAACCTCGCGGTTAAATGCTATCTTTGGTTTGGCTTTATCAAAACATGTCGAGTAAGGTGTCATACGAATTGGAATACTAACCCCTCACCAATTCTGGCGACGGGGTTAGCATTCCACCCTTCTAGAGGGACACGACATGTACAGTACCTGAAACCCGGGTAAAATCAGACATAGCCTCAGCTCCACAAAATGGATGCTGCCACCACAGACACAAGTCTGCCCTCCTGCTGCTGGGAGTCCTTCCAGCTTGGGAGGTGTGGACAAAGGGTTTCCTGCCAGGGGAGGTGCGTGCACCACCCCAGACAGGATTTTGTGTATTGGTCAGGTAGGGCTTGAAAGAAACCAGACATGCCTGTGGCTCACAAGGAGCCTCGGTGCATATGCCAGTTCAAACCGGTCCTGGGGCACACCAGTCCCGGGCCTGGGGCGAGCTGGACAAAGGATTGGGGGTGTAACCACCCCCCTTCCTGGTCCCACCCATAGGGAGGGACCTAGCAGGTAGTCCGGCCCCTAGAATCCGCTTAAAGGTAGGAGCTGTGTCCTAAGACTTCAGAAATCCTGGAATCAACTTAACACTAAGAAGAAGACGGGAACTTCGACGCTCTGCTGCACAGAGGACTGAAGCCAATCTCCCCTGTGGTCAGGGAGTGACCACCTTGCTAACGCAAGCACCATCCAGCGAATCAACGTCTGCTTTGCCGCCGCCTCCCGCCGGAGCCCGAGCCCAGAGACTGACAAGACCTGGACCTCCAGACCTCTCACCGCCCGATCCACAGTCCCTGAAAAGAGGAGACCCGTGGAGGCACCGAGACACGTGGAGCCAGCCATCTTGGATCGACTACGACAAGCTGACAAGTGCAACAACCAAGGCTCCCTCCAAGTTGTGCTTTGGGACCTGAGAAGCCCAACTCTCGAGCAGCATTTGCACCAAAGGTGAGCCCTCCAGCATCTCCACGATCTGCGTGGGGCCCTTCTGCATTTTGCCACTCGACGCGCCTAACCGGTTGCTGGCCCGCTGGCTAGTGGCCATCTTGGCGACGAACTCTACGAAAAACACCGCTGGTCTGGTTGCTCCAGACTGGCCCTTGCTCCTCTCCAAAGGAGCAATCCCTCTGACCTTGCTGGTCAGAACCAACAGCTGATTTCCGAATCCTCCTACAATTGCTTTTGCCAAGGCTTGTTTGCTTCGACCAAGTCGCCAACACCGCCGACAGCGAGAGCCTGCGTGGGACAGCTCGTGAGCCGACTCCTGGACGTCGTCGACCTTCAGGGACCACGTGGCTGCGGAGACAAGCTACCCCTCATCACCTGTTTGCACCCGACATCGCCTGGTACCTACCTGGTGCCACGCCGGTCACTGGCTAGTGACTGTGAACACTGTCCCCTCTGCTTTCAGGTCTTCTGCAACTCCGATCCACTCTTGGATCCACTGCATCTCTCCCGGACCGACCGCCTGCAGCATCTTTGTCCCAGGCTCAACGGAACAGATAGAAGAAACCCGACGCACTTTGAGGCCTATGCACCCGCTTCCTGTGGGTGAGGTAAAGCTGGTACTCCGGTGCCCAAGTATAGTAATACATCTCTAGTGCCTGTGTTCCAAATCTTAAGTTCCTAGTCAACCCGGAAGATCTCCTTTGCAGTAACGTTGTACTTTTTACGCACCCATTGAAACCAAGGGAGCACGCGTGTGACTATTTGCTCTGCACACGCCACCCGTGGACCTCCTGGTCACTAACTGACGTTAGCTCCTTGTAGGCCCAGCGATTCTAGAGGCCCTAGGCCTTTTCCCTTTTCTGTTCGTGGTACTTATACCACTATTTTAGTATATGGTTCGAGTGGCCACCAGGGCCTATCCATATAAAGTGCAACTTCTGTGTATTCTGTGATAATCTTGTTTGACGATTTGTGCTCCTGTGCTCATAAAGAGACTAGGGGTTACTTTGAGAAATAAATACATATATATTTTGAATATATATCTGTGTGGTGTCCTTTCATTGGTATAAAAGGGGGTTGCATTTGGTAAAACAGCTGGCTTAACACGCATCACGAGTTTAGCCTCAAAGACTGCTTAGCCTACGCTACCACTAGGGCAGCTAGTCCGAAAAGGTTGACTTACAACCACACCATAAGGGTTGCTTGGCATGGTACAAGGTGATCACTTTAACTAGTGAGCATCATATACCAGGCCAACTTCTCACATTGGTGAGCAGCGGTTGGATTTGAGCTTGCTGTGTTTTACCTCTGTAATCTCTTGGTTACCAATTGAAAGATCACATAGGTACCTGTAGGTACATATAAAACAAGATTAGATATACTTAAGTTCTACTGAACTTAGTTGTTGTAGAGCAAAGGGAGTAGCACACCCTGACTACAACTACTAGATAGGTTTAGTAGGTAAACCCAAGTGTAGGTAGATTGCAACACATCCACCCACACTTAAGAGCAATGGCCGGGGCAGAGGGGTCCACTGTACCCATCTCTGTTGAGAGTGACCCCCAGAGGGCACCATCCAGCTTTGCTACCCTTAATCAGAATGAGCTCAGGCATTTGGCAACTCTTAGGGGCCTTAAACAGCCCAAGAACCCTAACTCTGCTGAGCTCAGAGAACTCTTACAAAATGATGAGAATCAGAGAGAACTCAAGAAAGCTTCCCAGTTAGCCCCCTTAGGGTCAGGAACAGGAGGCCCCCCTTCTGAAGATACTACAGAGGTACCCAGTTCCAATAGCCATCCCTTAGATGAGAATCATACTACAGGGGAGGAAAGTGGTGAGGATACAGAAAGTAGTGATGATGAAGGGAGAACTAGCCCAGTGCCAAGTATTATACTTGGCCCAGCTAAACTAAGGCTATTGGGGACTGACAATGGGTTTACCCCATTGGATCTCCCCAGTGGACTTAACACAGGGCTTGGGAGGCAAAGGAATCGCTCAGGTGACTCCAATGCTTCTCATGGCTCTAGAGGCTCTCAAGGTCACTCCAGGAAAAGGATGACCACCCCTCAGAGGAGGGAACATGAGGCCAGAATGCAGGAAGCCCAGCTGAGGATCAGGAAGCAGGAGCTAGAAGTAGCCCTGATGGAAGAAAAACTGAACAAGGCTAGGCAACCTAGAGAGAGTGGGTCTATACCCACTGGTGGCAGCATTGTCCCTAAGGACAAAGATAGGGTCTTTGATAATAGGAACCTGTCTAAGGTTGTGCCCCCCTACAAAAGTGGGGATGACATCCACAAATGGATAACTGCTCTTGAGAGAGCCTGCAAAGTACAGCAGGTTCCTGAAGACCAGTGGGCAGCAATCCTCTGGCTCTCCTTTGAAGGAAGAGGCAGAGACAGACTCCTCACTGTTAGAGAAGAGGATGTCAGAAATTACAGAGTCCTGAAGAGTGTTCTGGTAGATGGGTTAGGCTTAACCACTGAACAGTACAGGTTAATGTTCAGAGACACCCAAAAGACACAGACTCAGGACTGGTCTGAATATGTTGAATGTGCCACTAAGGCTTTGGAGGGTTGGTTGCTGGGAAGTAAGGTATCTGATTATACAGGATTGTACAATTTGATGATGAGAGAACAGATTTTAAGTAACTGTCAAAACCAGCTCCTCCATCAACACCTGGTAGACTCAGATTTGACCTCTCCCCAAGAATTGGGAAAGAGGGCAGATAAATGGGTCAGGACCAGGATCAGGCCTAAGAATCAGGGTGGTGACCAAAAGAAAGATACCACCAAACCTCAAGAGAAGGGAGGGCATAAGGCAAAAGAGAAATCTTCCTCAGGGCCCCAAAACTCCACACAGGGTGGTGGGTCCCAAGCTCCCTCCTCTACCACAGGTAAAAAGCCTTACTGCCATGAGTGTAAAACTCCTGGGCATTGGAAAACTGACAGCAGTTGCCCAAGGGCTACAAACAAAACTGTTCCTCCAATTACTCCTGTCACACCACCTATTACTGTCAGCAGTAATCCCCCAGGTGGTGGGAGTGCCCCCAAAAATTTGGGTGGGTTTACTTGGGGAACACAGGGGGACCCTGGCTTAGCCAATTCCCCTGCAGCAGATACTCTTGTCTGTGATGGTGGCATGGGGTTTGCCAACTTCACTGCCTGTCCCAACACTTTGGGTAGGTACAGACAGGAGCCCTACATCAATGGTACAAAAGCTGAGGCCTACAGAGACACTGGAGCTAGCATCACATTGGTGGCCCATTGGCTAGTTCCCTCTGAGCAGCTTTTGCCTGGTTTCTCCTACCAGGTGACCAACATTGATGGCAAACAGAACAGTCATCCCATGGCAGAGGTATGTCTCAGCTGGGGAGGTGTCACTGGCCCTAAAAGGGTGGCAGTGTCCCCAACCTTGCCTGTAGACTGCTTACTGGGGAATGACTTAGAACTCTCAGCTTGGGCTGGAGTTGAACAAGACACCCATTCTAAAATGGTGGGCCTTTCACAAAAGGGTAGTGGGGTTGTGCCATTCACAACCCCTGTCCAAATAGATTTCCTCCCTGGAAAGGTTGGAAGGGCAGTGGTAGCCACAGCCCAGGCACAGACAGACTTCCCTGTAGAGACTGGCAGAGCTGTGACAGTCACAGCTCAAACACAAACTGAGTGCCCCCCTGAAAAGGTTGGCAAGGCTGTAATGGTCTCAGCCTATACTCAGACTGACATAGGTGTAGTGAAGCCTGAAACTATGGATCACTCCACACAAACAGAGAGTAGTGGGGAGGAAGAAAAGTCTCCCTCTCCCCAGACATTAGGAAAAAGTCAGCCTCCTCAGGGAGCTGACCTCACCCCTTGTGAAGGAACTGCCCCAGAGGTAGCCAGGCCTGGCCTGGCAGAGCCTCTGATGTCAGTGGCCCCTTCCAAGGTGGGACCCAGTCTGGTGCAGGTAGCCTGCCTCTCTCTACCCTGCCTCAGTCAGCCCAGGGCTGCAGAGGTCAGGGAGGCCAGTGGACCCCAAGAGGGCCCCTGTCCACAAGAACCCCCCCATCAAAAGAATGAGGATTGCCTGGCTAGTAGCCCTAGTCAGGTGATGGGTAAAAACATTCCTGAGGGATCTCCTTTACAGGTAGTTAGGGACCTCCCCCAGAGGGATTCTGTTGGGTACAGGCAAACATGGGACCTTAGGGCCCCAGACCTGACCTGTCCCTCCAGTAAGCCCACAAAAGGGACCCAGCCTCCAGCTTTAGGTAGCCAGAGGCTGACCTTGAGAGCACAGTGCAACTCAGTTAAGGAAAGAAAGGCATCCATGGTGGAGGGGGATTGGAGGAAGGTGAGGCCTCACTTTGAGGACACTCACTTCAGTACTCCATCTCAACACCAGCCTTTTGCTTTGCCAAGACACACCAAATGTAGAGATTCCCTATGGTGGAGACCCTCTGATACCCTTAGGGTGAGGGATTGCTTAGTGGACCATGAGACAGGGGGTAACCATGCCAGTGCTGGTTCCTCCTTATATGGCCACTTGGGCAATATAGGCTTACCTGGTCAAGGTCAGCCTTATCTCCCTTCGTTTGGGGGGGGGTTGTGTAGGAAGGTGGATATCTGACTATGGTTACCCCCAAATTTTTTGCCTAGTGTCTAGCTGGTTTTTCGACTTAGTTGGCCTGAGATCCTGCTATTCAGGATCTCAGCCTGGCTGTTCTCTCTTTAAAATGGACTCCATGTACCCTAGGTACATAACCAATTGGAAGTGGATCACCCTGTCAGCCCCTGTACCAGTGTACACTAGGTACCCAGGGCATTGGTGTACCCAAGGCCTGCCAAGGGCTGAAGCATGTATTATGCCACCCCAGGCTTGGCCTAACAATTTGACACAACTGGCTGATCACTCAGCTGGGGTAAGTTGGTGTAATCACCTCTTACTTAGGTGTAGTATACCTATACCTAACCTTAAATGGGACACCTGGTAACCTATAAGTCACTCCTATGGCAGGCCTTAACAATCCTGAAGGCAGAGTGCTTGGTTCCATGTGAGATGGTGCTCTGGCATGAGCTGAGCCTGTCTGCAGTGGTCGGAACAACTTCCCTCTACTGTTTCCAGATATCGTCATACCATATACTCTTAAGTGCATTATGAACCTCGCGGTTAAATGCTATCTTTGGTTTGGCTTTATCAAAACATGTCGAGTAAGGTGTCATACGAATTGGAATACTAACCCCTCGCCAATTCTGGCGACGGGGTTAGCATTCCACCCTTCTAGAGGGACACGACATGTACAGTACCTGAAACCCGGGTAAAATCAGACATAGCCTCAGCTCCACAAAATGGATGCTGCCACCACAGACACAAGTCTGCCCTCCTGCTGCTGGGAGTCCTTCCAGCTTGGGAGGTGTGGACAAAGGGTTTCCTGCCAGGGGAGGTGCGTGCACCACCCCAGACAGGATTTTGTGTATTGGTCAGGTAGGGCTTGAAAGAAACCAGACATGCCTGTGGCTCACAAGGAGCCTCGGTGCATATGCCAGTTCAAACCGGTCCTGGGGCACACCAGTCCCGGGCCTGGGGCGAGCTGGACAAAGGATTGGGGGTGTAACCACCCCCCTTCCTGGTCCCACCCATAGGGAGGGACCTAGCAGGTAGTCCGGCCCCTAGAATCCGCTTAAAGGTAGGAGCTGTGTCCTAAGACTTCAGACATCCTGGAATCAACTTAACACTAAGAAGAAGACGGGAACTTCGATGCTCTGCTGCACAGAGGACTGAAGCCAATCTCCCCTGTGGTCAGGGAGTGACCACCTTGCTAACGCAAGCACCATCCAGCGAATCAACGTCTGCTTTGCCGCCGCCTCCCGCCGGAGCCCGAGCCCAGAGACTGACAAGACCTGGACCTCCAGACCTCTCACCGCCCGATCCACAGTCCCTGAAAAGAAGAGACCCGTGGAGGCACCGAGACACGTGGAGCCAGCCATCTTGGATCGACTACGACAAGCTGACAAGTGCAACAACCGAGGCTCCCTCCAAGTTGTGCTTTGGGACCTGAGAAGCCCAACTCTCGAGCAGCATTTGCACCAAAGGTGAGCCCTCCAGCATTTCCACGATCTGCGTGGGGCCCTTCTGCATTTTGCCACTCGACGCGCCTAACCGGTTGCTGGCCCGCTGGCTAGGGGCCATCTTGGCGACGAACTCTACGAAAAACACCGCTGGTCTGGTTGCTCCAGACTGGCCCTTGCTCCTCTCCAAAGGAGCAATCCCTCTGACCTTGCTGGTCAGAACCAACAGCTGATTTCCGAATCCTCCTTCAATTGCTTTTGCCAAGGCTTGTTTGCTTCGACCAAGTCGCCGACACCGCCGACAGCGAGAGCCTGCGTGGGACAGCTCGTGAGCCGACTCCTGGACGTCGTCGACCTTCAGGGACCACGTGGCTGCGGAGACAAGCTACCCCTCATCACCTGTTTGCACCCGACATCGCCTGGTACCTACCTGGTGCCACGCCGGTCCCTGGCTAGTGACTGTGAACACTGTCCCCTCTGCTTTCAGGTCTTCTGCAACTCCGATCCACTCTTGGATCCACTGCATCTCTCCCGGACCGACCGCCTGCAGCATCTTTGTCCCAGGCTCAACGGAACAGATAGAAGAAACCCGACGCACTTTGAGGCCTATGCACCCGCTTCCTGTGGGTGAGGTAAAGCTGGTACTCCGGTGCCCAAGTATAGTAATACATCTCTAGTGCCTGTGTTCCAAATCTTAAGTTCCTAGTCAACCCGGAAGATCTCCTTTGCAGTAACGTTGTACTTTTTACGCACCCATTGAAACCTATGGGAGCACGCGTGTGACTATTTGCTCTGCACACGCCACCCGTGGACCTCCTGGTCACTAACTGACGTTAGCTCCTTGTAGGCCCAGCGATTCTAGAGGCCCTAGGCCTTTTCCCTTTTCTGTTCGTGGTACTTATACCACTATTTTAGTATATGGTTCGAGTGGCCACCAGGGCCTATCCATATAAAGTGCAACTTCTGTGTATTCTGTGATAATCTTGTTTGACGATTTGTGCTCCTGTGCTCATAAAGAGACTAGGGGTTACTTTGAGAAATAAATACATATATATTTTGAATATATATCTGTGTGGTGTCCTTTCATTGGTATAAAAGGGGGTTGCATTTGGTAAAACAGCTGGCTTAACACGCATCACGAGTTTAGCCTCAAAGACTGCTTAGCCTACGCTACCACTAGGGCAGCTAGTCCGAAAAGGTTGACTTACAACCACACCATAAGGGTTGCTTGGCATGGTACAAGGTGATCACTTTAACTAGTGAGCATCATATACCAGGCCAACTTCTCACAACTACCCTTGCCCAGGGGGTTCCTCGTCACTAAGGCGGAAATACCTGGACAGACCGTCAGCATGGGCGTGATCAGTACCAGGACGGTGTTCCACCGTAAAGTCCATACCCTGTAGGGAGATGGACCACCTCAACAGCTTCGGGTTCTCACCCCTCATTTGCATCAACCATCTGAGGGGCCTGTGGTCCGTCTGAACCCGGAAGTGAGACCCAAACAAGTAGGGTCTTAGCTTCTTCAGCGCCCAGACCACAGCGAATGCTTCTCGCTCAATTGCACTCCACCTACTTTCCCGTGGAAGTAACCTCCTACTGATGAAGGCTACGGGTTGGTCCCAGCCCTCCTCAGTCATCTGTGAGAGAACAGCCCCTACACCATGCTTTGAAGCGTCTGTCTGTACTAGGAATTCCTTGGAGAAGTCAGGGGCCAAGAGCACGGGCGCTGTGCACATGGCAGTCTTCAGGGTGTCGAAAGCTTTCTGACAGGTGTCAGTCCAGATCACGTTCCTGGGCTGCTTCTTGGAAGTCAGCTCTGTCAAGGGGGCAACAATCGTTCCATAACCCTTGACAAACCTCCTGTAGTACCCAGTGAGCCCCAGGAAGGCCCTCACTGCGGTCTGCGTCTTGGGGGGTTCCCAAGCCAGGATGGTCTCAATTTTGGGTTGCAAGGGTGCCACCTTGCCACTCCCCACTTGGTGTCCCAAGTACACCACGGAACCCTGCCCGATCTGGCACTAGCTTGCCTTGATCGTGAGGCCTGCTCGGCGCAGAGCCATCAACACTTCCCAGAGGTGGCGCAGGTGTTCGGGCCAGGTGGCACTGAACACTGCGATGTCATCCAGGTAGGCGGCACTGAACGCATCCAGCCCAACCAGTACCTGGTTGACCAACCTCTGAAAGGTGGCAGGGGCATTCTTCATTCCAAATGGCATGACTCGGAACTGGAAGTGCCCATCTGGTGTAGAGAATGCTGACCTCTCTTTGGCCCCATCGGTCAAGGCGATCTGCCAGTACCCAGACGTTAAATCAAACGTGCTGAGGAACCGGGCAGCCCCCAGCCGATCAATGAGCTCATCCGCTCTGGGGATGGGGTGCGCGTCAGTCTTCGTTACTGAATTGAGTCCTCTGTAGTCCACACAGAACCGGAGTTCAGGTGTGGCTCCCGGCGCAGCAGCTTTGGGGACCAAGACCACGGGGCTGGACCAAGGACTGCTGGAGGACTAAACCACCCCTGGCGCAAGCATCTTGGAGACCTCCTCCTTGATGCAAGCTCTGACCCTGTCAGTTACCCTGTAAGCCTTGTGCTTCACAGGTAAGCTGTCTCCTGTGTCCACATCATGGACGCAACAATCTGTGACACTAGGAACCAGGGAGAACCTATCTGGACACTGCCCCAGCAAGTGGCGGCAATCTTCCTGTTGTTCGGGCGTCAGGGTGGGTGAGAGGTTAACTCCATCCACTGACCCATCTTTCTCAGAGGCTACTAAGAGGTCAGGAAGAGGCTCGGTCTCCTCTTCCATTCCGTCATCAGTGGCCAGCAGCATGCCCACTTCGGTCCTCTCTAAGTGGGGCTTAAGGCGGTTAACATGTAGGACCCTCAAAGGGTTCCTGGGAGACTGCATGTCCACCAAGTAGGTGATAGGACTTTTGCGCTCCACAACCTCAAATGGACCTGTCCACTTATCCTGAAGTGCACAAGGCTCCACTGGGGCCAAGGCCCACACCTTTTGTCCAGGTTGAAGCTCTACCAGAGTGGCATTCCGGTCGTACCACCGCTTCATCTCCTCCTGGCTGGCTTCCAGATTTGCCTCAGCAAGTTGCCTGAAACGCCTAGTCTGGTTTCGGAAGGCCAGCATGTAACTGTATACATTCTGGGGAGGTTTCCTGGGAGATTGCTCCCAGCCTTCCTTTACCAAACTCAGAGGTCCTCTTACCGGGTGACCATACAGAAGCTCAAAGGGGCTGAACCCTAGAGACTTCTGTGGCACCTCTCGGTAAGCGAAGAGCAGGCATGGCAAGAGGACGTCCCACTTACGCCTCATTGGACCGTCCAGGCACATGATCATGCCTTTGAGGGTTCGGTTGAATCTCTCAACCAACCCATTTCCTTGGGGGTGGTAAGGAGTGGGGAACTTGTAAGTTACCCCACACTCCTTCCACAGGGATTTCATATATGTGGATATAAAATTGGTCCCCCTGTCGCTCACCACCTCTAGAGGGAATCCCACCCGGGAGAAAATTCCCATCAGTGCTCGTCCCACCACGGGGGCCGTCACTGTCCTCAGAGGGATGGCTTCAGGGTACAGGGTGGCATGGTCCACCAAGACCAGGATGAACCTGTTGCCCAGGGCTGTCTTGGGGTCCAGAGGCCCCACAATATCAATACCCACTCGCTGGAATGGCGTACCGACCACGGGGAAGGGCTGCAGAGGAGCCTTGTGCTTCCCTCCGCTCTTACCACTTGCCTGGCAAGTCTGACAGGTTCTGCAGTAGGAATCTGAATTCTTGTGCATTTGGGGCCAGTAAAAGTGGGTGACAAGCCTGTCATAGGTCTTGTCCATCCCCAAATGTCCTGCTAAAGGCACATCATGAGCCAGCCCCAGTAGGAAGGTTCTGAACTTCTGGGGTACCACCAGCACACGGGCTAACCCAGGTTCAGCAGCCTTAGGCTCGGAATACAGGAGGTCACTCTCCCAGTACACGTAGTGCGTTTTGGCCTGAACACCATTGGCCTGGTCTGCAGCCTGTTGCCGCATACCCACGAGAGAAGGGCATTCTTTCTGCTCCCTGCAGAATTCCTCCCTGGAGGGACCTCCTTCTTGCTGCCAATGGGTCAGCTCAGGCAGGTCTCCCAGTTCGGCAATCTGTTCCCCGGTAGGCTCCAGAGCATCCCCCTCAGGGTCTACTTCCTCCTGGGCCGTGGGAACTTCGGGGGCCGGTTTTCCGCGCCTCCTGCGCCTTCTCCCTAAGGCCGGTTCCTGGACCTCTCCCTCAGGCTCCAGGACCCTCTCAACACCCCTACTGGCTGCCATGGACCGGGTGGTCACGCACGCCCAGTCGGGTAGACCCACCATCCTCAGATGCGTGGTCTTCTCCACCTTTTCCCAAGGGGAGCTCTCAAGGTCGTTCCCTAGCAGACAGTCTACAGGCATGTCAGTTCTCACAGCGACTTGTAGAGTACCAGAGACCTCCCCCCACTCAAAGGGAACTTGAGCCATTGGACAACGACTCTCTATGTTGTCAGCATTGACAACCCTACAGTAGGCATTGGGTACAATCTGCTCTTGAGACACCAGGTGTTGCCTCACCGAGGTCACGCTGGCTCCTGTATCTCTAAGAGCCTCAACCTTCTTTCCATTGATGGTCACTACTTGCCCATATTTCTTAGTGTTAGAGGGCAAGTAGGTTTCAGGGACCATCTCACTGTCTCCTAGCGAGACGAGGGTCATCTGCCCGGGACCCCCACCCTCCTGGACTGCTACCTCCTCCCCAAAATTAATATTAGCTACTTGCCGGGGTGGAGCACCAGTGGGTGCGGTCTTACCAAACAGGCGACACTTAGGATCAGAGGCAATGTGACCCGGGTCACCACACCTGTAACAATTGAAGGGCCCCTTTGGAACAGGTCTACCTGTCGGGGCCCCGTTCTGCTGCGGGGGTGGGGGAGGCTGAGAACCCTTCTGCTGGTTCCCTTGGGGATTACTTTGGGGGCCTTTTTGGAACCCTTTCTGTTTACCCCTGTCCCCCCCACTCTTCTGCTGGGGACCCTGCCCACCTTTGGCGGAGTCTCCCACTTGACCCTTGTGGACCCTGGTGCTGAGCCAGCGGTCCGCCTCCTCAGCAAGCTTCCTCGGGTTGGACAGCTTGCTATCAATCAGGTGCTGGCGTAGCTCAGGAAAACATTGACTGGACAAGTGCTCCCATGCAATTAAATCAAGCAGCCCTTGATAATCATTCACTTTGCTACCCTTCACCCAACCATCCAGTGCTCTGCAGGAAAAGGTTACATACTCCACATACGTACTCTCAGGGATCTTCTTAGTCTCCCTGAACCTCTGTCTATATAGCTCAGGAGTTAACCCATACCTGGTCATTAAAGCTTCCTTCATATGGGGGTATGAGGCTTGGAGATCTAAGGGTAAATCTAACAGTGTGTCACGCCCTTCAGCAAGGAACCTTCCCCACAACCCCGCTCCCCAGTCTTTCTCAGGGACCCGGTGTGAAGACATGGCCACCTCGTAGGCTCTAAACCACTGCCCTATGTCATCCTTTCTAAAATACTCCTTTACTACATCTTTGGGGATGTACACCTTGGACTCTACCTGCACCGGTGGAGTGCTGCCACCAGAAGGAGCGGTGTCCAAACTTTTCGCCTTCAGCTCCAACTCCTTCAATCTTATATCATGATCCATTTGGCGTTGTTGTGCCTCCAGGGCCAACTTCTGCTTTTCCATTTCCATTTGTCCTGCCAACTTTGCCATCTCCATTGCATGCGCCCTGTCTGCTGCCCTGTCTGCCAGCTCCTCTGGCGACCGGACTCTGCTGGGCGCCTCCAGGTTGTCGGGTGGAACGATGTCCCCCGCATTCTGTGGGTCTCTTGACTCCTTCCAGGCTCTCAACGCCTTGGTGTACTGGACCCTCCTCTTGAATCCAGCATGGGGAACTCTGAATTTTACACTGTAGCCTTTCAATTGCTCTATCGTGTACCCTTCCAGTCCCTCCCAATCCACCTCATCCATTCCAGAAATCACAGAGTGTGCTCTTCCAGCAGAGAGTGAGCCAGGCATGGTTGCAAAAAATGGCAGATGTCTCAACAAAGTTCAAAAATGAAAACCTGTGGCTGCGTTACTTGGTCTGCTCTCACTATCTGGTGATTAATAATTCACTGTATGCAAATTACAAATGCAAATCCGAAATCCCAGCCGCTGCCAACAATGTTAGAGTCGGGGATCTCTGGTTGGCGCAAGGTTGCCCTTGTGTCAAGCAGGAACCCTCTCCTCTACGTCAGGGCGCAGGATAACCCCTTGTGAATGACCCTTGCTCACCCTCTAGGTGCGTGGCGTGAGCAGCCAAGGCGATTCCTCAGGCGTTGTTGGTTAAGCACTTACAATCATACATACAGTAAATACATCAATCCCCCCAGAAACGGACACCAGACTTGGATATGTAGAAAAATACGCTTCTTTATGTAAAAATAGGTATATATCTCAGCAGACTTATCACAAGACCAATAACGTTTTCGCTATGCCACCAGGTTGTAAAGCAGGCAAATGTTCTTTGTTCGTAGCTTCAAATGGATACTTTGTAGTCTCTTGCAAATGTTACTTGTGGTTCCAGTACTCACAGAGATCGGCTCCTGCGAACGGGGAAATAAGGCGTTGCGGGCCCCGAGCCCGATACTGGAACTTCTTTTGTGACGTGGAGAGCTGGCACAGGTCGGTGCGACTCTCAGCTTGGGAAGTGTCTTGGGTCCTCGATCAGCGGGTGTGGGCAGGTAGGCAGGCGCGGGCAGCGACCCTCAGCACGGCGGTGCAGGGGTGGTCTCCACAGCGGGGGCGGCGCGGCCTGAGATGTCCGGGGATAGCGAAGCGGGGTCACAGGGCACGGTCAGTGCAGCTGGATGACCCGGCGTAGATCACAGTCGTCGGACGGTTTCCGGCGGGAGGGGTGATAGCGCGTTGAGCGCGCTCCAGTGGCAGGCGGTGACAGGGGTGCAGGCAACCTAGCCCGGGGACAGAGAGCGGCTCCGGACGGAGCGGGGCTCTCACGGGGTTGAGGCAGGCAAGCTCCTGAGTGTCACGGCCCTAGGAGGGGTGATGAGGGGCGCAGTCTCTTTCCAGCGGGATGCACACACGGCTCGAATCGGAGGACGAGCAAAAGCTCAGAGAACCCACTGGTCCTGGGGTTCAGTTCAGGGGGCAAGCTCAGATCAAGCCCTTGGAGAATGTTTAAAGCACAAAGTAGCAAAGTCTTTTCAGTAGTTTCTTCCTCTCCTTTCTCAGCAAGGCAAGCAGCAGGCCAGCTCCTCCGGCGTCTTCTTCTCCTTCTAGTCGGGCAGAGGTTCTTTGTGGTAAAACCGGATTCTGATTTCTTAGGAGCCAGGCTCCTACTTTTATACCATGATTCTTTTGTTCTTTAGCGCCAGGGGGCCTAGGCCTGGCTCAGTCCAGTTCTGGAGCACTTTGTTATGGTGACTCTGCACTTTCCTTTCAGCAGCAGGGCAGAGACATCAGCCGCCCCACAGGGGGCGGCACTGGCTTTGTGGTGGCAGAGCACAGGTCTATTCAAGAGTCAAGGTGTACTCCTCCCACCCATCCTGGTGTCATCTCCCTACCCACCACCTGGCAGCCAACCTGTCTCTGGGGATTCCCCAACCCTGCTCCTTACTGTTGCTAGGCAGAACACACACACACAGCAGAGGCGGACTGAAATGGTCAGGTCAGTAAATACTAACTTTCTAAAAGTAGTATTTACAAACCCAGGATATTAAAATAAACTTGACTACAAGAAGTATTTTATTATTCTGAGTTCAGGCATACTAAACTTGACATTCTACCATGCTCTCTGAGTCCACTGGGGTCACAGCGTGTAGTGACTCCAGCAGCCCATTCTGGCCTATGGAGAGCAGGTAGCCTTCAATAGTGAAGAACGAAAATGGCTGTAATTCACTACTAAGACATGCCACACACATCAGGGCATGTCCTACCTTATGCCTACAATGCACCCTGCCCTTGGGCCTACCAGAGGGGTGGCTAATATGTAGGTAAGGGAAGGTTTAGGGACTGGCAAGTGGGGGCACTTGCGCAGTCAGCGCGACGGTCCCAGACCGCGCACAGGGTCTGCGGTGGCAGACCCTAGACACATTTTACACGGCCGCTTTCTGTGGGTGGCGCAACCAGCGCTGCAAGCCCACCAGCAGCATTGGCATTCACAAGCCCTGGCACCCCTGGTGCACTCTACTGGGGACTGACAGTGAATCCAATAAACCAATCATGAACATCAATTTACAGGTACACTTTACCTAGGGAGCACTTGCACTGCGGCACGAATTAGCCGTGGCGCAGTGCCCTGAGCGGACAACACCAGCAAAACAATCGAGCCACACCATCAAAAAGTGGAAGGGAAACACACGCCAAGGTGCCAGGTCTAACACACGATTTATCGGCCCTTACTCAATTGCAGAGCAGATCGGTCCAGTGACCTATAAATTGACCTTACCCTCCCAATTCAAAATTCACCCAGTATTTCATGTTTCCCTTTTGAAGAAGGCAGTTTCTGATTTGAGAAAAGAACCAATTCCAAAACCAATCCAGCTAGATACAGGACTAGAGTTTGAGGTGAAAGAAATTCTGGACTCAAAATTAGTCAGAGGTAAACTCTACTATTTGGTAGATTGGAAAGGCTACGGTCCAGAGGAGCGGTCTTGGGAAGCAGATTCAGATGTTCATGCTCCTAGGCTAATAAGACTTTTTTATCAGCGCAATCCAACCAAGCCCAGAGTGGAAGGACCATCCTTGGTGGGGGGTACTGTCAGGATCCCTAATGTGAGTTCCAAAACGAAGCGCAAGGAATTAAGTTCTATGGGCGCTTCAGTCTTGAATGGGTTTCAATGGTCGAGTTTGTGGCATGCCCGCATATCCAAGATGGCCACGCAGATGCTGGGGTCGGCGGTCTAGTCGCTGACAGATCTAGAGGGAGACGATGTGACGCGCGCACGCCTGAGGTAGTGCGCACTTCACCAAGATTTTTCCTCAGAGAAGACGTGCTAGAGAGAGTTCCCAGTTCTGAAGAGAATACTTGTCGAAGAAGTTTCCCAGAGTGACGCAAGAGAGTTGAGTCAATACTTACCGAAGAGAACAGAAAAGCCACAGAGTCCGTAGAGGCAACTTACTGAGTAGAGTTCGGAGTTTTCCTCGTCGGTACAGGAAACGAGATACGACTCCAACAGCACCTGAAGAGAAGACAGAAGAAAGCTAAGTGAATTATTGATAGATAATCTAAGGTCACATAAATGATAAGTAGTGTTGGGTGACACAATAAGTAAAGACTAACCAGGGACAGCAGGGAACAGTATAACGAGTCCTGAAAAGAAAAGAAGTATAATGCAATTTTACAGAAGAGGTATTTAAGGGAAAAAGGTATTAAAGACTATAAGAACAGCCAACTAAGAAAATAAGGAGTAAGACTTACCTGAGCCATAACAATTCGCAGTAACCATAGGAGAGGAAGCAACTGGAGAAGTTAAAGCACAAAGAATCATCTAGAAGTCAACAGTTAATAATATAGCTAGAAGCAAGAAAAGAAAGAAGAGAAAACACGAGAAGAAAGATTGATGGTAGGTCAAAAAAGAGAGTTAAAAGATATTAAGACTACAAGATAAATAGGTATAATAAACGAATATATGTTTTACAGATAATTAGAGACAAGAAAGAAGAAAAAGGCAGAGTTGAACAAGAAGAGAGGCACAGAGTTCAGGATACTTGGGTAGGTAGGAAATACCATAGAGAAAAGAAGAAAAGAGACAGAATAGAGTAGAGGAGGAACAATAATATAATGTTGTGTGCTTAGTTACCTCAGGAATCTTCAGTAGCGGAGAGATAGCTGAAGAAGAATTCCAGATAGGAAAACCAGAAGGTCCAGAACCAGTCTCTTCTCTCGTTTGTTATTTTATCCAATTCCCCCTTCCCCCTTGCTGATCAGTTAGAGCCAAAGACTATTCTTGGGGCTGAGTGATTAGTAGTGGGAGTCGGGAAATTAGCAGCTTCTGTTCCTGTGCAAGACAACGGCAACCAGGGGGAAGCTGAAGGTGAGCCTTGACAGAGTGAAGTGCCCACGTATTAATCTTGCACCCGAACAGAAAAGAAAATGGTTGAGGGTATACATTTACAGACTTTAGGGTCAGTCCTAGAGGCGATACAAAAGGAATTGGTAGGAGTTAAGGAAGAGAATCAAAGTCTAAGGCAGGAGGTCATGAATTCTAGGAAAGAGACGGCATAATTAGCACAGAGGATAAGACAACCGTATTCAACTGGAAGGGAGGGTCCCACCACTTCAATGGGAGAGACAAATAAGCTAACAACGCAAGTAATACATTCCTTGTCGCCAGTAATACCGTTGGCAGCGCCAGAGAGGTTTAGTGGGGACCCACAAAAAGCGCAGGTGTTTATTACACAATGTTCACTACATTTCTTGTGTCGCCCTTCTATCTTTCCTGATGCGCAGTCGAAAGTAGCCTTCATTTTGTCATATTTAAGTGGAGATGCAGCAGCATGGTCGATGCCGATAGTCTCACGAGATGATCCATTATTGCAGAATTTTGATGAGTTCAAGAAAGAATTTTTGAGAATCTTTGACCGAAGACGGATCTCTCAAGCAGTAGATAACGAGCTCTTGGAATTAAAGCAGGGAAATAGAGACTTAGTGGCTTATCTAGCTCAATTCAACAAACTTGTAATGGAGACTGATTGGCCGGAGAACAAGAGGACAGCAATATTTTATCGAGGGTTGCGAGATGAATTAAAGGATGGCTTGGCTCAAATACCGAATCGTCCAACTGAAATTTCCGCCTTAATAGACCTAGTGCTAGAACTGGATTTCCGGCAGGGAGAGAGAAGAGGAGAGAGAAGACGAGAGTACAGAAGTACGGTTCCGCGATTTGATCGAGCTAAGGCTGAAACAGGAAGGAGTACGGAAGGAACCACAGGATCTGAACCTATGCAAATAGGAATGATTCGAAGACCGCTCACAAAGGAGGAGAAGGAGAAGAGGCGAGCCAACAACTTATGCATGTATTGTGGCTCTAGTGGGCATTTTGTGCGAAATTGTCCAAAAAAGCCAAAGGTTTCATTTAAGCCGAAGGAAAACTCACAGCACCACCTGTAGAAGGAGTTGTGCAGGTGGATGCGAATCAGAAATCAACTCCTCAGGAACATCGGCTGGCGAACACATTACAGTCGTCTTCGCCTCATTTGATTTTATCTTTGACAATCCGTTTTCGTGAAAAAATAATAAAAGGAGTGACCGTGATGGTGGACTCAGGAGCCACCGGTAATTTCTGCGATCAGAAATTCGCGACTAAGATTGGGCTGCAAGCAATTGCCAAGGCTAAAAGTGAACCAGTTCGAGCAATCGATGGAACCAATCTATCCTCAGGACCAATCACGAGTCACACAGAGTTGATGGAGCTGATTCAAGAAGATGGGCATAGAGAAGCTATGCACTTTAATTTGATTGATGCCCCCCAATTTCAACTTATATTGGGGCTTCCTTGGCTCACAGAGCACAATCCTTCAATCAATTGGAGCAACAGAACAATTGAAATGAATTCGACATATTGTAGAGAGAACTGTTTTGGGGCCTACGAGGCAACGAGTAAACAGAACCCGGCTCATGCCTTATGTTCAGCGGAAGTCTCAGTGTGCGTAATAAATACTCAAACAATTCCACAAGAATATCAAGATTTCGAGGACGTTTTCAACGAACAGGAAGCAGAGCAACGGCCGCCTCATCGTGTTTACGACTGCAAAATAGACTTGGAGCCAGGGGCAAATTTGCCTTGCAGCCGAGTGTACGCCTTGACAGAACAAGAGAATCATCACCTAAAGGAGTATATCGACAAGTATCTGGCCAATGGATTTATACGTCCTTCCCAATCGCCGGTGTCCTCGCCACTATTCTTTGTGCCTAAGAAAGAGCAGGGCGAGTTGAGAACGTGCATTGATTATAGAGCCATAAATCGAATAACAAAGAAGAACAGGTATCCTCTTCCCCTTATCTCCGTCTTGTTGGACCAGATCAAAGGAGCACAGATGTTCACAAAGTTGGATTTAAGGGGAGCTTATCACCTTATTCTAGTTAGAGAGGGAGACGAGTGGAAGACGGCCTTCAGAACACGCTTGGGGCTATTTGAATACCAGGTGATGCCCTATGGGTTGTGTAATGCACCTGTAGCGTTCCAACACTTCATAAATGATGTGCTCAGTGAATTCATTGATCAATGCGTAATTGTGTATATCGACGATATACTAATCTACTCAACGAATACGCAGGAGCATCAAACACAAGTTCGAGGAGTTTTGCAGAAATTGCGAGAGAACAAACTATTTGTCAAGTTGGAGAAATGTGCTTTTGGAGTTCCACAGGTAGAGTTCTTGGGCTTTGTAATCTCGCCAGCAGGCATTCATATGGACAAAAGAAAGATTCAGGCCGTACAAGAATGGAAGTCGCCCACTTGTGTGAAAGAAGTCCAAGCGTTTATTGGGTTCGCCAATTTCTATCGGCGATTTATTGGAGAATTTTCCCGACGAATACTACCTTTGACGCGACTACTGAAGAAGGGAACACGATTCGAATGGTCGGAGGAAGCAGAGCAAGCCTTTAAAGATTTGAAGATGGAGTTCACCACTGCGCCAATCCTCCTTCATGCCGATCCGATGGAGCCCTTTTATGTCGGGACAGATGCTTCGGACCTTGCGATTGGTGGGGTTCTATCTCAAAGGAATAAGGAAACGGGCCAGTTACACCCGGTGGCTTATCGGTCCAGGAAGTTGACACCAGCAGAAATCAATTATACGATTACGGAAAAAGAGTTGCTGGCGATAAAAGACGCCTTCAAGGAGTGGAGACATTATCTAATGGGGGCCCACCACGTGGTAACAGTCTACACGGACCATCGGAACTTAAAATTCCTGAAGTCAGCCAGAACATTGACACCTCGCCAACTCCGTTGGTCTCTGTACTTTGCCGATTACGATTTTGTGATAACCTATCGACCGGGGGCACAGAATGGAAAGGCAGATGCCTTGTCTAGGTTGGGAACCGGAGAAGAAAGAAGTCCACTAAGCGCTCAAGTGATCATACCTGATACCAAGATTATAGGCGCCACTGATATATTGAACTTTAAAGAAAAGGTAATCCAAGCTCTAACCCCAGAAGAAATGCAGAGATGGGCGCAACTAGAACCTGGAAGAGAAGTTTGCGACGAATTACCATTTAAAGAAGGTGCATTGTATTTGCCGACTATAGCATTGCAGAAGCAAGTCTTGCAGGAATGCCATGATCATCTGTTGGCTGGTCACAAGGGAGAGTCCAAGACAGCCGACCTAATTAAAAGAAAGTATTGGTGGCCAAAGATGAGTAAAGACATAGAACAATATGTAAAGACTTGTGAGATATGCGCTCAGGGAAAATCAGAACGGCACGCACCACATGGGCTGTTGCAACCCCTTCCCATTCCTCCTCATCCTTGGCATACAATCACCCTAGACTTAATTACAGACTTACCATCTTGTCAAGGGACAAATACAATACTAGTAATAGTAGATGCATACACGAAAATGACACACTTCTTGGCCTTAAAGGGAATCCCTACAGCAAAACAGTTAGCAAGACACTTTAGTACACAGATTGTCAGATTACATGGAATACCCAAGATCGTAATATCAGATCGGGAAACCCAATTTGTTTCACATTTCTGGAAGGCCTTTATGAAAGGGTTAGGAGTAGAAACTCATTTTTCCACCAGTTTCCATCCGGAGACGGATGGACAAACGGAAAGGGTGAACCAGGAACTGGAGCAATATTTACGATTGTTCTTGCTGAAACAGGAGGGAGAATGGCCGGACTACTTGTGGACAGCAGAATTCGCTCATAATAACGCGAAGAATGTGTCCACCGGATATTCCCCGTTCTACTTAAATTATGGTAGACATCCAAATTCCGCAGTACAAGATGTGGAGCTCACAGTCCCAGCAGCCAAAGATTTGGTAGCTCATTTAAAGTCAGTGCATGAAGAAGCGTCAAAGAATCTAGTACAGGCTAAGGAAAAGTATAAGAAATACGCAGATAAGAAAAGAAAGAAACCCCCTCCACTAGGAATTGGAGATAAAGTCTGGTTGAATACAAAAAATTTAAGGTTAAAAGGGAACCGAAAATTTCAGCCACGATGTTAGAGTCGGGGATCTCTGGTTGGCGCAAGGTTGCCCTTGTGTCAAGCAGGAACCCTCTCCTCTACGTCAGGGCGCAGGATAACCCCTTGTGAATGACCCTTGCTCACCCTCTAGGTGCGTGGCGTGAGCAGCCAAGGCGATTCCTCAGGCGTTGTTGGTTAAGCACTTACAATCATACACACAGTAAATACATCAATCCCCCCAGAAACGGACACCAGACTTGGATATGTAGAAAAATGCGCTTCTTTATGTAAAAATAGGTATATATCTCAGCAGACTTATCACAAGACCAATAACGTTTTCGCTATGCCACCAGGTTGTAAAGCAGGCAAATGTTCTTTGTTCGTAGCTTCAAATGGATACTTTGTAGTCTCTTGCAAATGTTACTTGTGGTTCCAGTACTCACAGAGATCGGCTCCTGCGAACGGGGAAATAAGGCGTTGCGGGCCCCGAGCCCGATACTGGAACTTCTTTCGTGACGTGGAGAGCCGGCACAGGTCGGTGCGACTCTCAGCTTGGGAAGTGTCTTGGGTCCTCGATCAGCGGGTGTGGGCAGGTAGGCAGGCGCGGCCAGCGACCCTCAGCACGGCGGTGCAGGGGGGGTCTCCACAGCGGGGGCGGCGCGGCCTGAGATGTCCGGGGATAGCGAAGCGGGGTCACAGGGCACGGTCAGTGCAGCTGGATGACCCGGCGTAGATCACAGTCGTCGGACGGTTTCCGACGGGAGGGGTGATAGCGCATTCAGCGCGCTCCAGTGGCAGGCGGTGACAGGGGTGCAGGCAACCTAGCCCGGGGACAGAGAGCGGCTCCGGACGGAGCGGGGCTCTCACGGGGTTGAGGCAGGCAAGCTCCTGAGTGTCACGGCCCTAGGAGGGGCGATGAGGGGCGCAGTCTCTTTCCAGCGGGATGCACACACGGCTCGAATCGGAGGACGAGCAAAAGCACAGAGAACCCACTGGTCCTGGGGTTCAGTTCAGGGGGCAAGCTCAGATCAAGCCCTTGGAGAATGTTTAAAGCACAAAATAGCAAAGTCTTTTCAGTATTCTCTTCCTCTCCTTTCTCAGCAAGGCAAGCAGCAGGCCAGCTCCTCCGGCGTCTTCTTCTCCTTCTAGTCGGGCAGAGGTTCTTTGTGGTAAAACCGGATTCTGATTTCTTAGGAGCCAGGCTCCTACTTTTATACCATGATTCTTTTGTTCTTTAGCGCCAGGGGGCCTAGGCCTGGCTCAGTCCAGTTCTGGAGCACTTTGTTATGGTGACTCTGCTCTTTCCTTTCAGCAGCAGGGCAGAGACATCAGCCGCCCCACAGGGGGCGGCGCTGGCTTTGTGGTGGCAGAGCACAGGTCTATTCAAGAGTCAAGGTGTACTCCTCCCACCCATCCTGATGTCATCTCCCTACCCACCACCTGGCAGCCAACCTGTCTCTGGGGATTCCCCAACCCTGCTCCTTACTGTTGCTAGGCAGAACACACACACACAGCAGAGGCGGACTGAAATGGTCAGGTCAGTAAATACTAACTTTCTAAAAGTAGTATTTACAAACCCAGGATATTAAAATAAACTTGACTACAAGACGTATTTTATTATTCTGAGTTCAGGCATACTAAACTTGACATTCTACCATGCTCTCTGAGTCCACTGGGGTCACAGCGTGTAGTGACTCCAGCAGCCCATTCTGGCCTATGGAGAGCAGGTAGCCTTCAATAGTGAAGAACGAAAATGGCTGTAATTCCCTACTAAGACATGCCACACACATCAGGGCATGTCCTACCTTATGCCTACAATGCACCCTGCCCTTGGGCCTACCAGAGGGGTGGCTAATATGTAGGTAAGGGAAGGTTTAGGGACTGGCAAGTGGGGGCACTTGCGCAGTCAGCGCGACGGTCCCAGACCGCGCACAGGGTCTGCGGTGGCAGACCCTAGACACATTTTACACAGCCGCTTTATGTGGGTGGCGCAACCAGCGCTGCAAGCCCACCAGCAGCATTGGCATTCACAAGCCCTGGCACCCCTGGTGCACTCTACTGGGGACTGACAGTGAATCCAATAAACCAATCATGAACATCAATTTACAGGTACACTTTACCTAGGGAGCACTTGCACTGCGGCACGGATTAGCCGTGGCGCAGTGCCCTGAGCGGACAACACCAGCAAAACAATCGAGGCACACCATCAAAAAGTGGAAGGGAAACTCACGCCAAGGTGCCAGGTCTAACACGTGTCCCCTCCAGCTGAAATGTGGGGAGAACTACCCTTGCCCAGGGGGTTCCTCGTCACTAAGGCGGAAATACCTGGACAGACCGTCAGCATGGGCGTGATCAGTACCAGGACGGTGTTCCACCGTAAAGTCCATACCCTGTAGGGAGATGGACCACCTCAACAGCTTCGGGTTCTCACCCCTCATTTGCATCAACCATCTGAGGGGCCTGTGGTCCGTCTGAACCCGGAAGTGAGACCCAAACAAGTAGGGTCTTAGCTTCTTCAGCGCCCAGACCACAGCGAATGCTTCTCGCTCAATTGCACTCCACCTACTTTCCCGTGGAAGTAACCTCCTACTGATGAAGGCTACGGGTTGGTCCCAGCCCTCCTCAGTCATCTGTGAGAGAACAGCCCCTACACCATGCGTCTGTCTGTACTAGGAATTCCTTGGTGAAGTCAGGGGCCAAGAGCACGGGCGCCGTGCACATGGCAGTCTTCAGGGTGTCGAAAGTTTTCTGACAGGTGTCAGTCCAGATCACGTTCCTGGGCTGCTTCTTGGAAGTCAGCTCTGTCAAGGGGGCAACAATCGTTCCATAACCCTTGACAAACCTCCTGTAGTACCCAGTGAGCCCCAGGAAAGGCCCTCACTGCGGTCTGCGTCTTGGGGGGTTCCCAAGCCAGGATGGTCTCAATTTTGGGTTGCAAGGGTGCCACCTTGCCACTCCCCACTTGGTGTCCCAAGTACACCACGGAACCCTGCCCGATCTGGCACTTGCTTGCCTTGATCGTGAGGCCTGCTCGGCGCAGAGCCATCAACACTTCCCAGAGGTGGCGCAGGTGTTCGGGCCAGGTGGCACTGAACACTGCGATGTCATCCAGGTAGGCGGCACTGAACGCATCCAGCCCAACCAGTACCTGGTTGACCAACCTCTGAAAGGTGGCAGGGGCATTCTTCATTCCAAATGGCATGACTCGGAACTGGAAGTGCCCATCTGGTGTAGAGAATGCTGACCTCTCTTTGGCCCCATCGGTCAAGGCGATCTGCCAGTACCCAGACGTTAAATCAAACGTGCTGAGGAACCGGGCAGCCCCCAGCCGATCAATGAGCTCATCCGCTCTGGGGATGGGGTGCGCGTCAGTCTTCGTTACTGAATTGAGTCCTCTGTAGTCCACACAGAACCGGAGTTCAGGTGTGGCTCCCGGCGCAGCAGCTTTGGGGACCAAGACCACGGGGCTGGACCAAGGACTGCTGGAGGACTAAACCACCCCTGGCGCAAGCATCTTGGAGACCTCCTCCTTGATGCAAGCTCTGACCCTGTCAGTTACCCTGTAAGCCTTGTGCTTCACAGGTAAGCTGTCTCCTGTGTCCACATCATGGACGCAACAATCTGTGACACTAGGAACCAGGGAGAACCTATCTGGACACTGCCCCAGCAAGTGGCGGCAATCTTCCTGTTGTTCGGGCGTCAGGGTGGGTGAGAGGTTAACTCCATCCACTGACCCATCTTTCTCAGAGGCTACTAAGAGGTCAGGAAGAGGCTCGGTCTCCTCTTCCATTCCGTCATCAGTGGCCAGCAGCATGCCCACTTCGGTCCTCTCTAAGTGGGGCTTAAGGCGGTTAACATGTAGGACCCTCAAAGGGTTCCTGGGAGACTGCATGTCCACCAAGTAGGTGATAGGACTTTTGCGCTCCACAACCTCAAATGGACCTGTCCACTTATCCTGAAGTGCACAAGGCTCCACTGGGGCCAAGACCCACACCTTTTGTCCAGGTTGAAGCTCTACCAGAGTGGCATTCCGGTCGTACCACCGCTTCATCTCCTCCTGGCTGGCTTCCAGATTTGCCTCAGCAAGTTGCCTGAAACGCCTAGTCTGGTTTCGGAAGGCCAGCATGTAACTGTATACATTCTGGGGAGGTTTCCTGGGAGATTGCTCCCAGCCTTCCCTTACCAAACTCAGAGGTCCTCTTACCGGGTGACCATACAGAAGCTCAAAGGGGCTGAACCCTAGAGACTTCTGTGGCACCTCTCGGTAAGCAAAGAGCAGGCATGGCAAGAGGACGTCCCACTTACGCCTCATTGGACCGTCCAGGCCAATGATCATGCCTTTGAGGGTTCGGTTGAATCTCTCAACCAACCCATTTCGTTGGGGGTGGTAAGGAGTGGGGAACTTGTAAGTTACCCCACACTCCTTCCACAGGGATTTCATATATGTGGATATGAAATTGGTCCCCCTGTCGCTCACCACCTCTAGAGGGAATCCCACTCAGGAGAAAATTCCCTTCAGTGCTCGTCCCACCACGGGGGCCGTCACTGTCCTCAGAGGGATGGCTTCAGGGTACAGGGTGGCATGGTCCACCAAGACCAGGATGAACCTGTTGCCCAGGGCTGTCTTGGGGTCCAGAGGCCCCACAATATCAATACCCACTCGCTGGAATGGCGTACCGACCACGGGGAAGGGCTGCAGAGGAGCCTTGTGCTTCCCTCCGCTCTTACCACTTGCCTGGCAAGTCTGACAGGTTCTGCAGTAGGAATCTGAATTCTTGTGCATTTGGGGCCAGTAAAAGTGGGTGACAAGCCTGTCATAGGTCTTGTCCATCCCCAAATGTCCTGCTAAAGGCACATCATGAGCCAGCCCCAGTAGGAAGGTTCTGAACTTCTGGGGTACCACCAGCACACGGGCTGACCCAGGTTCAGCAGCCTTAGGCTCGGAATACAGGAGGTCACTCTCCCAGTACACGTAGTGTGTTTTGGCCTGAACACCATTGGCCTGGTCTGCAGCCTGTTGCCGCATACCCACGAGAGAAGGGCATTCTTTCTGCTCCCTGCAGAATTCCTCCCTGGAGGGACCTCCTTCTTGCTGCCAATGGGTCAGCTCAGGCAGGTCTCCCAGTTCGGCAATCTGTTCCCCGGTAGGCTCCAGAGCATCCCCCTCAGGGTCTACTTCCTCCTGGGCCGTGGGAACTTCGGGGCCGGTTTTCCGCGCCTCCTGCGCCTTCTCCCTAAGGCCGGTTCCTGGACCTCTCCCTCAGGCTCCAGGACCCTCTCAACACCCCTACTGGCTGCCATGGACCGGGTGGTCACGCACGCCCAGTCGGGTAGACCGACCATCCTCAGATGCGTGGTCTTCTCCACCTTTTCCCAAGGGGAGCTCTCAAGGTCGTTCCCTAGCAGACAGTCTACAGGCATGTCAGTTCTCACAGCGACTTGTAGAGTACCAGAGACCTCCCCCCACTCAAAGGGAACTTGAGCCATTGGACAACGACTCTCTATGTTGTCAGCATTGACAACCCTACAGTAGGCATTGGGTACAATCTGCTCTTGAGACACCAGGTGTTGCCTCACCGAGGTCACGCTGGCTCCTGTATCTCTAAGAGCCTCAACCTTCTTTCCATTGATGGTCACTACTTGCCCATATTTCTTAGTGTTAGAGGGCAAGTAGGTTTCAGGGACCATCTCACTGTCTCCTAGCGAGACGAGGGTCATCTGCCCGGGACCCCCACCCTCCTGGACTGCTACCTCCTCCCCAAAATTAATATTAGCTACTTGCCGGGGTGGAGCACCAGTGGGTGCGGTCTTACCAAACAGGCGACACTTAGGATCAGAGGCAATGTGACCCGGGTCACCACACCTGTAACAATTGAAGGGCCCCTTTGGAACAGGTCTACCTGTCGGGGCCCCGTTCTGCTGCGGGGGTGGGGGAGGCTGAGAACCCTTCTGCTGGTTCCCTTGGGGATTACTTTGGGGGCCTTTTTGGAACCCTTTCTGTTTACCCCTGTCCCCCCCACTCTTCTGCTGGGGACCCTGCCCACCTTTGGCGGAGTCTCCCACTTGACCCTTGTGGACCCTGGTGCTGAGCCAGCGGTCCGCCTCCTCAGCAAGCTTCCTCGGGTTGGACAGCTTGCTATCAATCAGGTGCTGGCGTAGCTCAGGAAAACATTGACTGGACAAGTGCTCCCATGCAATTAAATCAAGCAGCCCTTGATAATCATTCACTTTGCTACCCTTCACCCAACCATCCAGTGCTCTGCAGAAAAAGGTTACATACTCCACATACGTACTCTCAGGGATCTTCTTAGTCTCCCTGAACCTCTGTCTATATAGCTCAGGAGTTAACCCATACCTGGTCATTAAAGCTTCCTTCATATGGGGGTATGAGGCTTGGAGATCTAAGGGTAAATCTAACAGTGTGTCACGCCCTTCAGCAAGGAACCTTCCCCACAACCCCGCTCCCCAGTCTTTCTCAGGGACCCGGTGTGAAGACATGGCCACCTCGTAGGCTCTAAACCACTGCTCTATGTCATCCTTTCTAAAATACTCCTTTACTACATCTTTGGGGATGTACACCTTGGACTCTACCTGCACCGGTGGAGTGCTGCCACCAGAAGGAGCGGTGTCCAAACTTTTCGCCTTCAGCTCCAACTCCTTCAATCTTATATCATGATCCATTTGGCGTTGTTGTGCCTCCAGGGCCAACTTCTGCTTTTCCATTTCCATTTGTCCTGCCAACTTTGCCATCTCCATTGCATGCGCCCTGTCTGCTGCCCTGTCTGCCAGCTCCTCTGGCGACCGGACTCTGCTGGGCGCCTCCAGGTTGTCGGGTGGAACGATGTCCCCCGCATTCTGTGGGTCTCTTGACTCCTTCCAGGCTCTCAACGCCTTGGTGTACTGGACCCTCCTCTTGAATCCAGCATGGGGAACTCTGAATTTTACACTGTAGCCTTTCAATTGCTCTATCGTGTAGCCTTCCAGTCCCTCCCAATCCACCTCATCCATTCCAGAAATCACAGAGTGTGCTCTTCCAGCAGAGAGTGAGCCAGGCATGGTTGCAAAAAATGGCAGATGTCTCAACAAAGTTCAAAAATGAAAACCTGTGGCTGCGTTACTTGGTCTGCTCTCACTATCTGGTGATTAATAATTCACTGTATGCAAATTACAAATGCAAATCCGAAATCCCAGCCGCTGCCAACAATGTTAGAGTCGGGGATCTCTGGTTGGCGCAAGGTTGCCCTTGTGTCAAGCAGGAACCCTCTCCTCTACGTCAGGGCGCAGGATAACCCCTTGTGAATGACCCTTGCTCACCCTCTAGGTGCGTGGCGTGAGCAGCCAAGGCGATTCCTCAGGCGTTGTTGGTTAAGCACTTACAATCATACACACAGTAAATACATCAATCCCCCCAGAAACGGACACCAGACTTAGATATGTAGAAAAATACGCTTCTTTATGTAAAAATAGGTATATATCTCAGCAGACTTATCACAAGACCAATAACGTTTTCGCTATGCCACCAGGTTGTAAAGCAGGCAAATGTTCTTTGTTCGTAGCTTCAAATGGATACTTTGTAGTCTCTTGCAAATGTTACTTGTGGTTCCAGTACTCACAGAGATCGGCTCCTGCGAACGGGGAAATAAGGCGTTGCGGGCCCCGAGCCCGATACTGGAACTTCTTTCGTGACGTGGAGAGCCGGCACAGGTCGGTGCGACTCTCAGCTTGGGAAGTGTCTTGGGTCCTCGATCAGCGGGTGTGGGCAGGTAGGCAGGCGCAGGCAGCGACCCTCAGCACGGCGGTGCAGGGGGGGTCTCCACAGCGGGGGCGGCGCGGCCTGAGATGTCCGGGGATAGCGAAGCGGGGTCACAGGGCACGGTCAGTGCAGCTGGATGACCCGGCGTAGATCACAGTCGTCGGACGGTTTCCGGCGGGAGGGGTGATAGCGCGTTGAGCGCGCTCCAGTGGCAGGCGGTGACAGGGGTGCAGGCAACCTAGCCCGGGGACAGAGAGCGGCTCCGGACGGAGCGGGGCTCTCACGGGGTTGAGGCAGGCAAGCTCCTGAGTGTCACGGCCCTAGGAGGGGCGATGAGGGGCGCAGTCTCTTTCCAGCGGGATGCACACACGGCTCGAATCGGAGGACGAGCAAAAGCACAGAGAACCCACTGGTCCTGGGGTTCAGTTCAGGGGGCAAGCTCAGATCAAGCCCTTGGAGAATGTTTAAAGCACAAAGTAGCAAAGTCTTTTCAGTAGTCTCTTCCTCTCCTTTCTCAGCAAGGCAAGCAGCAGGCCAGCTCCTCCGGCGTCTTCTTCTCCTTCTAGTCGGGCAGAGGTTCTTTGTGGTAAAACCGGATTCTGATTTCTTAGGAGCCAGGCTCCTACTTTTATACCATGATTCTTTTGTTCTTTAGCGCCAGGGGGCCTAGGCCTGGCTCAGTCCAGTTCTGGAGCACTTTGTTATGGTGACTCTGCTCTTTCCTTTCAGCAGCAGGGCAGAGACATCAGCCGCCCCACAGGGGGCGGCGCCGGCTTTGTGGTGGCAGAGCACAGGTCTATTCAAGAGTCAAGGTGTACTCCTCCCACCCATCCTGGTGTCATCTCCCTACCCACCACCTGGCAGCCAACCTGTCTCTGGGGATTCCCCAACCCTGCTCCTTACTGTTGCTAGGCAGAACACACACACACAGCAGAGGCGGACTGAAATGGTCAGGTCAGTAAATACTAACTTTCTAAAAGTAGTATTTACAAACCCAGGATATTAAAATAAACTTGACTACAAGAAGTATTTTATTATTCTGAGTTCAGGCATACTAAACTTGACATTCTACCATGCTCTCTGAGTCCACTGGGGTCACAGCGTGTAGTGACTCCAGCAGCCCATTCTGGCCTATGGAGAGCAGGTAGCCTTCAATAGTGAAGAACGAAAATGGCTGTAATTCACTACTAAGACATGCCACACACATCAGGGCATGTCCTACCTTATGCCTACAATGCACCCTGCCCTTGGGCCTACCAGAGGGGTGGCTAATATGTAGGTAAGGGAAGGTTTAGGGACTGGCAAGTGGGGGCACTTGCGCAGTCAGCGCGACGGTCCCAGACCGCGCACAGGGTCTGCGGTGGCAGACCCTAGACACATTTTACACGGCCACTTTCTGTGGGTGGCGCAACCAGTGCTGCAAGCCCACCAGCAGCATTGGCATTCACAAGCCCTGGCACCCCTGGTGCACTCTACTGGGGACTGACAGTGAATCCAATAAACCAATCATGAACATCAATTTACAGGTGCACTTTACCTAGGGAGCACTTGCACTGCGGCACGAATTAGCCGTGGCGCAGTGCCCTGAGCGGACAACACCAGCAAAACAATCGAGCCACACCATCAAAAAGTGGAAGGGAAACACACGCCAAGGTGCCAGGTCTAACACACGATTTATCGGCCCTTACTCAATTGCAGAGCAGATCGGTCCAGTGACCTATAAATTGACCTTACCCTCCCAATTCAAAATTCACCCAGTATTTCATGTTTCCCTTTTGAAGAAGGCAGTTTCTGATTTGAGAAAAGAACCAATTCCAAAACCAATCCAGCTAGATACAGGACTAGAGTTTGAGGTGAAAGAAATTCTGGACTCAAAATTAGTCAGAGGTAAACTCTACTATTTGGTAGATTGGAAAGGCTACGGTCCAGAGGAGCGGTCTTGGGAAGCAGATTCAGATGTTCATGCTCCTAGGCTAATAAGACTTTTTTATCAGCGCAATCCAACCAAGCCCAGAGTGGAAGGACCATCCTTGGTGGGGGGTACTGTCAGGATCCCTAATGTGAGTTCCAAAACGAAGCGCAAGGAATTAAGTTCTATGGGCGCTTCAGTCTTGAATGGGTTTCAATGGTCGAGTTTGTGGCATGCCCGCATATCCAAGATGGCCACGCAGATGCTGGGGTCGGCGGTCTAGTCGCTGACAGATCTAGAGGGAGACGATGTGACGCGCTCACGCCTGAGGTAGTGCGCACTTCACCAAGATTTTTCCTCAGAGAAGACGTGCTAGAGAGAGTTCCCAGTTCTGAAGAGAATACTTGTCGAAGAAGTTTCCCAGAGTGACGCAAGAGAGTTGAGTCAATACTTACCGAAGAGAACAGAAAAGCCACAGAGTCCGTAGAGGCAACTTACTGAGTAGAGTTCGGAGTTTTCCTCGTCGGTACAGGAAACGAGATACGACTCCAACAGCACCTGAAGAGAAGACAGAAGAAAGCTAAGTGAATTATTGATAGATAATCTAAGGTCACATAAATGATAAGTAGTGTTGGGTGACGCAATAAGTAAAGACTAACCAGGGACAGCAGGGAACAGTATAACAAGTCCTGAAAAGAAAAGAAGTATAATGCAATTTTACAGAAGAGGTATTTAAGGGAAAAAGGTATTAAAGACTATAAGAACAGCCAACTAAGAAAATAAGGAGTAAGACTTACCTGAGCCATAACAATTCGCAGTAACCATAGGAGAGGAAGCAACTGGAGAAGTTAAAGCACAAAGAATCATCTAGAAGTCAACAGTTAATAATATAGCTAGAAGCAAGAAAAGAAAGAAGAGAAAACACAAGAAGAAAGATTGATGGTAGGTCAAAAAAGAGAGTTAAAAGATATTAAGACTACAAGATAAATAGGTATAATAAACGAATATGTTTTACAGATAATTAGAGACAAGAAAGAAGAAAAAGGCAGAGTTGAACAAGAAGAGAGGCACAGAGTTCAGGATACTTGGGTAGGTAGGAAATACCATAGAGAAAAGAAGAAAAGAGACAGAATAGAGTAGAGGAGGAACAATAATATAATGTTGTGTGCTTAGTTACCTCAGGAATCTTCAGTAGCGGAGAGATAGCTGAAGAAGAATTCCAGATAGGAAAACCAGAAGGTCCAGAACCAGTCTCTTCTCTCGTTTGTTATTTTATCCAATTCCCCCTTCCCCCTTGCTGATCAGTTAGAGCCAAAGACTATTCTTGGGGCTGAGTGATTAGTAGTGGGAGTCGGGAAATTAGCAGCTTCTGTTCCTGTGCAAGACAACGGCAACCAGCGGGAAGCTGAAGGTGAGCCTTGACAGAGTGAAGGGCCCACGTATTAATCTTGCACCCGAACAGAAAAGAAAATGGTTGAGGGAATAAATGTACAGACTTTAGGGTCAGTCCTAGAGGCGATACAAAAGGAATTGGTAGGAGTTAAGGAAGAGAATCAAAGTCTAAGGCAGGAGGTCATGAATTCTAGGAAAGAGACGGCAGAATTAGCACAGAGGATAAGACAACCGTATTCAACTGGAAGGGAGGGTCCCACCACTTCAATGGGAGAGACAAATAAGCTAACAACGCAAGTAATACATTCCTTGTCGCCAGTAATACCGTTGGCAGCGCCAGAGAGGTTTAGTGGGGACCCACAAAAAGCGCAGGTGTTTATTACACAATGTTCACTACATTTCTTGTGTCGCCCTTCTATCTTTCCTGATGCGCAGTCGAAAGTAGCCTTCATTTTGTCATATTTAAGTGGAGATGCAGCAGCATGGTCGATGCCGATAGTCTCACGAGATGATCCATTATTGCAGAATTTTGATGAGTTCAAGAAAGAATTTTTGAGAATCTTTGACCGAAGACGGATCTCTCAAGCAGTAGATAACGAGCTCTTGGAATTAAAGCAGGGAAATAGAGACTTAGTGGCTTATCTAGCTCAATTCAACAAACTTGTAATGGAGACTGATTGGCCGGAGAACAAGAGGACAGCAATATTTTATCGAGGGTTGCGAGATGAATTAAAGGATGGCTTGGCTCAAATACCGAATCGTCCAACTGAAATTTCTGCCTTAATAGACCTAGTGCTAGAACTGGATTTCCGGCAGGGAGAGAGAAGAGGAGAGAGAAGACGAGAGTACAGAAGTACGGTTCCGCGATTTGATCGAGCTAAGGCTGAAACAGGAAGGAGTACGGAAGGAACCACAGGATCTGAACCTATGCAAATAGGAATGATTCGAGGACCGCTCACAAAGGAGGAGAAGGAGAAGAGGCGAGCCAACAACTTATGCATGTATTGTGGATCTAGTGGGCATTTTGTGCGAAATTGTCCAAAAAAGCCAAAGGTTTCATTTAAGCCGAAGGAAAACTCGCAGCACCACCTGTAGAAGGAGTTGTGCAGGTGGATGCGAATCAGAAATCAACTCCTCAGGAACATCGGCTGGCGAATACATTACAGTCGTCTTCGCCTCATTTGATTTTATCTTTGACAATCCGTTTTCGTGAAAAAATAATAAAAGGAGTGACCGTGATGGTGGACTCAGGAGCCACCGGTAATTTCTGCGATCAGAAATTTGCGACTAAGATTGGGCTGCAAGCAATTGCCAAGGCTAAAAGTGAACCAGTTCGAGCAATCGATGGAACCAATCTATCCTCAGAACCAATCACGAGTCACACAGAGTTGATGGAGCTGATTCAAGAAGATGGGCATAGAGAAGCTATGCACTTTAATTTGATTGATGCCCCCCAATTTCAACTTATATTGGGGCTTCCTTGGCTCACAGAGCACAATCCTTCAATCAATTGGAGCAACAGAACAATTGAAATGAACTCGACATATTGTAGAGAGAACTGTTTTGGGGCCTACGAGGCAACGAGTAAACAGAACCCGGCTCATGCCTTATGTTCAGCGGAAGTCTCAGTGTGCGTAATAAATACTCAAACAATTCCACAAGAATATCAAGATTTCGAGGACGTTTTCAACGAACAGGAAGCAGAGCAACTGCCGCCTCATCGTGTTTACGACTGCAAAATAGACTTGGAGCCAGGGGCAAATTTGCCTTGCAGCCTAGTGTACGCCTTGACAGAACAAGAGAATCATCACCTAAAGGAGTATATCGACAAGTATCTGGCCAATGGATTTATACGTCCTTCCCAATCGCCGGTGTCCTCGCCACTATTCTTTGTGCCTAAGAAAGAGCAGGGCGAGTTGAGAACGTGCATTGATTATAGAGCCATAAATCGAATAACAAAGAAGAACAGGTATCCTCTTCCCCTTATCTCCGTCTTGTTGGACCAGATCAAAGGAGCACAGATGTTCACGAAGTTGGATTTAAGGGGAGCTTATCACCTTATTCGAGTTAGAGAGGGAGACGAGTGGAAGACGGCCTTCAGAACACGCTTGGGGCTATTTGAATACCAGGTGATGCCCTATGGGTTGTGTAATGCACCTGCAGCGTTCCAACACTTCATAAATGATGTGCTCAGTGAATTCATTGATCAATGCGTAATTGTGTATATCGACGATATACTAATCTACTCAACGAATACGCAGGAGCATCAAACACAAGTTCGAGGAGTTTTGCAGAAATTGCGAGAGAACAAACTATTTGTCAAGTTGGAGAAATGTGCTTTTGGAGTTCCACAGGTAGAGTTCTTGGGCTTTGTAATCTCGCCAGCAGGCATTCATATGGACAAAAGAAAGATTCAGGCCGTACAAGAATGGAAGTCGCCCACTTGTGTGAAAGAAGTCCAAGCGTTTATTGGGTTCGCCAATTTCTATCGGAGATTTATTGGAGAATTTTCCCGACGAATACTACCTTTGACGCGACTACTGAAGAAGGGAACACGATTCGAATGGTCGGAGGAAGCAGAGCAAGCCTTTAAAGATTTGAAGATGGAGTTCACCACTGCGCCAATCCTCCTTCATGCCGATCCGATGGAGCCCTTTTATGTCGAGACAGATGCTTCGGACCTTGCGATTGGTGGGGTTCTATCTCAAAGGAATAAGGAAACGGTCCAGTTACACCCGGTGGCTTATCGGTCCAGGAAGTTGACACCAGCAGAAATCAATTATACGATTACGGAAAAAGAGTTGCTGGCGATAAAAGACGCCTTCAAGGAGTGGAGACATTATCTAATGGGGGCCCACCACGTGGTAACAGTCTACACGGACCATCGGAACTTAAAATTCCTGAAGTCAGCCAGAACATTGACACCTCGCCAACTCCGTTGGTCTCTGTACTTTGCCGATTACGATTTTGTGATAACCTATCGACCGGGGGCACAGAATGGAAAGGCGGATGCCTTGTCTAGGTTGGGAACCGGAGAAGAAAGAAGTCCACTAAGCGCTCAAGTGATCATACCTGATACCAAGATTATAGGCGCCACTGATATATTGAACTTTAAAGAAAAGGTAATCCAAGCTCTAACCCCAGAAGAAATGCAGAGATGGGCGCAACTAGAACCTGGAAGAGAAGTTTGCGACGAATTACCATTTAAAGAAGGTGCATTGTATTTGCCGACTATAGCATTGCAGAAGCAAGTCTTGCAGGAATGCCATGATCATCTGTTGGCTGGTCACAAGGGAGAGTCCAAGACAGCCGACCTAATTAAAAGAAAGTATTGGTGGCCAAAGATGAGTAAAGACATAGAACAATATGTAAAGACTTGTGAGATATGCGCTCAGGGAAAATCAGAACGGCACGCACCACATGGGCTGTTGCAACCCCTTCCCATTCCTCCTCATCCTTGGCATACAATCACCCTAGACTTAATTACAGACTTACCATCTTGTCAAGGGACAAATACAATACTAGTAATAGTAGATGCATACATGAAAATGACACACTTCTTGGCCTTAAAGGGAATCCCTACAGCAAAACAGTTAGCAAGACACTTTAGTACACAGATTGTCAGATTACATGGAATACCCAAGATCGTAATATCAGATCGGGAAACCCAATTTGTTTCACATTTCTGGAAGGCCTTTATGAAAGGGTTAGGAGTAGAAACTCATTTTTCCACCAGTTTCCATCCGGAGACGGATGGACAAACGGAAAGGGTGAACCAGGAACTGGAGCAATATTTACGATTGTTCTTGCTGAAACAGGAGGGAGAATGGCCAGACTACTTGTGGACAGCAGAATTCGCTCATAATAACGCGAAGAATGTGTCCACCGGATATTCCCCGTTCAACTTAAATTATGGTAGACATCCAAATTCCGCAGTACAAGATGTGGAGCTCACAGTCCCAGCAGCCAAAGATTTGGTAGCTCATTTAAAGTCAGTGCATGAAGAAGCGTCAAAGAATCTAGTACAGGCTAAGGAAAAGTATAAGAAATACGCAGATAAGAAAAGAAAGAAACCCCCTCCACTAGGAATTGGAGATAAAGTCTGGTTGAATACAAAAAATTTAAGGTTAAAAGGGAACCGAAAATTTCAGCCACGATTTATCGGCCCTTACTCAATTGCAGAGCAGATCGGTCCAGTGACCTATAAATTGACCTTACCCTCCCAATTCAAAATTCACCCAGTATTTCATGTTTCCCTTTTGAAGAAGGCAGTTTCTGATTTGAGAAAAGAACCAATTCCAAAACCAATCCAGCTAGATACAGGACTAGAGTTTGAGGTGAAAGAAATTCTGGACTCAAAATTAGTCAGAGGTAAACTCTACTATTTGGTAGATTGGAAAGGCTACGGTCCAGAGGAGCGGTCTTGGGAAGCAGATTCAGATGTTCATGCTCCTAGGCTAATAAGACTTTTTTATCAGCGCAATCCAACCAAGCCCAGAGTGGAAGGACCATCCTTGGTGGGGGGTACTGTCAGGATCCCTAATGTGAGTTCCAAAACGAAGCGCAAGGAATTAAGTTCTATGGGCGCTTCAGTCTTGAATGGGTTTCAATGGTCGAGTTTGTGGCATGCCCGCATTTCCAAGATGGCCGCGCAGACGCTGGGGTCGGCGGTCTAGTCGCTGACAGATCTAGAGGGAGACGATGTGACGCGCGCGCGCCTGAGGTAGTGCGCACTTCACCAAGATTTTTCCTCAGAGAAGACGTGCTAGAGAGAGTTCCCAGTTCTGAAGAGAATACTTGTCGAAGAAGTTTCCCAGAGTGACGCAAGAGAGTTGAGTCAATACTTACCGAAGAGAACAGAAAAGCCACAGAGTCCGCAGAGGCAACTTACTGAGTAGAGTTCGGAGTTTTCCTCGTCGGTACAGGAAACGAGATACGACTCCAACAGCACCTGAAGAGAAGACAGAAGAAAGCTAAGTGAATTATTATTTTTTTTTTTTTTTGGAAACCGTTTATTACAAAGTTCAAAGAATATACAAAGATGGGCCTACAACCTTCAGGCCGGCCGCTAGCAAACAAGAGGAGCATAAGATACACACAGTAGAACACAGGCTGCGGCAAAGGGAAACGTACAGGAGTTAGCCGCGTTGATGGCCACACCATCCGGACCCCACATGACGGTTTCTTTTAAACATAAATAACAACAAACAAAATCAAACCACAAGGCAACCCACGATCGAAAACAGCAGCATGTGCTCCCCTAGAAGGGGGACCCTACCAATCCATAGGAGTATCAAGGGGGGGGGAGAAGGTCAGAACAGGGACTGGGTGGACTCAGTGCCCGGTACCGGGGAGAGCTAACCCGGCTAAGGGGACGGGGCAGGCGATGGATCGGGCAATAACGGCGGGGCACAGATTCCCCCACGGTAGGCGTTCCAGGGGCCCCATACTTTCACCCATGTCCCAGGCTTTCCTCTCGCTACATACACCACCTTTTCCCGAAACATGCACCAGTCCATATTTTCCTTCCAGGCCGAAACAGTCGGGGACCTCTGGGAACCCCACAGTTGAGCAATATCGCGCTTGGCCACAATATATCCCAGAGTCACCCACCACGTCTGCGGCGCCGAATAGTCGGTTGGTTCCCACACGTTCAACAGGCATCTCCTCGCTTCGGGCAGCAGCGGCACACGCGCAACCACCCGCAGGACCTCATGCACACCACGCCAGAATCGCTCCACCTCTGGGCATTCCCACAAAATATGAAGAAAGGTCCCCAAAGAACCACACCCACGCTTACACAACCCGTCCACCGCATAGCCCATACGCAATAGCCTTGGCCCCGTTATGTAGACCCTATGGAGTATCTTGAGCTGGACGAAGCGAAGGCGGGCCGGTATGGCCACCTCTTTCGGGGAGGCCACCGCAGAGACCCAGTCCTCGTCGTCCAGCTCCAATCCATCGGCAACCCAAGCCTCGCGAAGATCAAGCAGCAATCCCGCGCGGTCATTGATCAGTTTTTTATAGATTAACGAGATCGTGCTTTCCGGTACATGTCCATCCAGCACGCTAAGTGAATTATTGATAGATAATCTAAGGTCACATAAATGATAAGTAGTGTTGGGTGACGCAATAAGTAAAGACTAACCAGGGACAGCAGGGAACAGTATAACGAGTCCTGAAAAGAAAAGAAGTATAATGCAATTTTACAGAAGAGATATTTAAGGGAAAAAGGTATTAAAGACTATAAGAACAGCCAACTAAGAAAATAAGGAGTAAGACTTACCTGAGCCATAACAATTCGCAGTAACCATAGGAGAGGAAGCAACTGGAGAAGTTAAAGCACAAAGAATCATCTAGAAGTCAACAGTTAATAATATAGCTAGAAGCAAGAAAAGAAAGAAGAGAAAACACGAGAAGAAAGATTGATGGTAGGTCAAAAAAGAGAGTTAAAAGATATTAAGACTACAAGATAAATAGGTATAATAAACGAATATATGTTTTACAGATAATTAGAGACAAGAAAGAAGAAAAAGGCAGAGTTGAACAAGAAGAGAGGCACAGAGTTCAGGATACTTGGGTAGGTAGGAAATACCATAGAGAAAAGAAGAAAAGAGACAGAATAGAGTAGAGGAGGAACAATAATATAATGTTGTGTGCTTAGTTACCTCAGGAATCTTCAGTAGCGGAGAGATAGCTGAAGAAGAATTCCAGATAGGAAAACCAGAAGGTCCAGAACCAGTCTCTTCTCTCGTTTGTTATTTTATCCAATTCCCCCTTCCCCCTTGCTGATCAGTTAGAGCCAAAGACTATTCTTGGGGCTGAGTGATTAGAAGTGGGAGTCGGGAAATTAGCAGCTTCTGTTCCTGTGCAAGACAACGGCAACCAGCGGGAAGCTGAAGGTGAGCCTTGACATCGGGTCATCGATGTCCTCCTGCTATTCCTCGTGTGGATTGCAACGTGGGCTGAATCAGCGTTCCATGCACGGACATGTGGAAATGTCAGTTTGGATAATTATTACAGCAAGGCTTTTTTGTGGTGATACAGGTTGCGAGTGTGTGGTGACTGCTTCTGTGCATGTTGTGGTACCATGCATACATATCTTCTCACCATGGAGCATATGACATGTAGCATCACTCCCATGACATGATAGTCAGCCTTCTTGACAGTCATCTGTTGTGGAATATGGCGTCTGATGAAGGCTTCAATGTGTGTGTACCTTGGCTCTGAAACATTGCAGATGCTACGGGTGGACATAGTGGGGGACATTACAACAACATGCTCTATGGGGAATTGCAGCCTCTCAGTGTGCAGCAGGATGTGTTTTGTTCATCCCCTTACCTTGTGTGCCAGTTCATTAGGATTGACACCATCCGTGTTGTGAAGGGGGGGTCCAGCGTTTGTCCCACATGTTCTGTCAACTGACCTGTGAGTCTGTTAATATGGAGGCATATCCCTTTGTGTGTGTATGTGGAATAAAGGTGTTCAGCACAATCCAAAGTGCCTTATCTCGGTCACTGCAGATCTCTTACCAGTTTGCATGCGTCATCTATGGCAGAATTGAAAAAGATTGAGCATATGAGTGTATGGGTACTTTGGCAACATGCATGCAGTGCTTCATGGCTAATGATCTCTATTGTGCATGACGTGCCTGGTTGTGTATGTATTTGTGCAGGTTGCTGACCACAACGGGACGTGAATGCCTGCTGATCGTTTGTCTCCTTTGCGCATCTCCGCATTTTGTTGCCTGACACAGTGGCTGTCACTTATGGTGATTGATCATACACTTTCTGGGAGTGACCCATGAGTGAGCTGACACTCCTTCTTTGACATACACCTGTTGCACTGTGCCTTGCAGACCTCCTTGTGTGTGTGTGTTGATTTTTGCATGATTTCTAACCCCTTCCGCCTGCTGCTGCCTCACCAGCGACCCAGCAACTCCGAGTGCCCTGATTCTGCAACCCCCACACCTCAGAAATGCTCAGCCCTTCCTCCTACACCCATTTGTAATGCATCCAGCAGCTTTTCTGTGCCACTGTAGCCCCAGCGCCGTGCCAAAGGCCGGACCGTCTGCGCCTGCAACATGCACAGTGCACAACCCTCTAGTCTTTGCATGACCCACATCACACAACAGGCTCATGCTGCAGCCACTCTCCAGGCAATGTCCTCGTGACAATCATCCTCCTGCCATCAGTCAACCCCTAAGCACACACACAACACCTTTGCATGCTGAGTGTGCTACTCCAACTGCCTACACAGCGCTGCCCAGCCTCCCAGACCTGTCATTCCAACCAGGTTAGGTGCCTCCTACTCCACACCCGCTCCATCCACCAGCACACCATTGGACTCTGTTACCTTCTCAACACTACAGCCCCACACATCACCTTCATGACAGTAACCTGGACAAAAGCATCCTCAGCACATGACGTCTTCATTGCCATCTCAGATGGATCCAAGATCACCCGCAGGGAAGCCAACACCACTCCCGGGGGCTGAATTGGTAATTATTGACAAGTACACCCTCAGAGTCACAAGTCCGGGTTTGCAGCAACTCCCTAGCAACCCTTGGAGTAACACTCATCTACAGATCTGCAGGCCTACATCCACAATTCCGCTAAGCCATCAACACGTACATCTGCACGCAGGCCCTCACCTCCACAGGCTACATGTGGCTGGGGGCCAGTAACTTCTTGCTGGAGGGGACACACACCACCATCCATCATTGGTCCATCAACATTTGAATCCACGTCTCCAACAAGCAACACAGTGCCACTCACCCCGCTACCGATCCATCAAAGATGCCTGATGTAAGTCGCCACAGACAAGCTGTGTGGGACACTAGAACCAACACCACCGCCACACCCTGCAACCTCACACACTGGATCAGCAACTGATCCATCAATCTTGCCACATTGACGGACTTTCCTGTGAAGCACAACAACAGTTAAGGCACCTGGGACAAGGCAGACCTACTGGACTCCTACAGACCTAGCCGGACTCTTGTGCAAACCGTGCAACACAAAGAGACATCATTTTCCTTACAGCCCTGGAAAACACCACACACAGCCATCACCATATCATCAGCAAGGCCAAGTGGAGATCCTTCAGATAGTGCAGAGACACCCAAACACACGACATCAAGGTGCTCATCAGCATTGTGAGTGAACTGACAGCAGATCTCCATCCAGGACACCCCACCCTTGCAAGGCAGATCCCATCCCTTGCTACTTTGTACCACTGCAAGCTCATGGCCATGGACAACAGCCTTGGCACACAGAGGCAGATAGCACTATTTTCCGCTGGACAACCCCCCCTCAGGTCATGGACTCCCGTCAGCAGCAAGTACACAATCCGGATCAGGTGCACCATCCACTCTGGCTCTCCATCAGGCCCCTTCCCACACAACATCTCAACCACATCATTCGCCATCCTTGAAGCCCACGTCCTGTGCGTCATGAATGTCTCCTTTGAGTTAGCCACATTCCATGGCTGCAGGAGGCATGCAGAGCCCCAGGCCCTTCTTAAACAACGGACGGCAGTACCGCAGGATCTCCTGGTGCATCACCCTACTTCCCTACCCAGCAAATGTCACCAGGAAAACACTGACCAATTTCCTACATGCAACCATCTCCAGCTAACTGGCACAAGACTGTTTTACACAGTAATCACACCACTGCAACCGTCATCATTGCCAACACCAACGACTACTTTGCCCTGCTCACCAATGGTGAGGCCACCACCCTTGACTTCTCAACGCCATTCTACACCATGTGCACACTGTCAGCTTACACATCTCCAACAGTGGTATCCAGAGGAGGGCCCAGGATTCACTCAGGAAGTAGCTCACCAGCAAGGCCCAGGGAGTCTGCCTCCACCCTGCAACATGTAGTACACTGGGGTCATCTGGCCCATACCACAGGGCTCTTCTCTCAGCATGACGATCTTCAATGTCTCCATGACCCCCCTCTCCACCATCACATGCACACACAACCTCATCATCATCTGGTATGCCATTGACACCCAGCTGCTCCTCAGACTCACCAAAGAGTCAGTCATTGCCAGATCCAAACTTCAAGAAGGCATGAGATCCGTTGATGAATGGCTGAACATCAGCCATCTGAGGCAGGACTTGGACGGGACAGAGGTCATCATTTGAGGATTGTCCCTTTACGTCTGGGTCAACTCCTTGCGTCCCACTGGTCTGTGCACCACACCAGCACCCAGTGGCCACGCAGGCAAGCTGGTGTTCATCATGGACCCATCGCTCACAATTAACATGCAACTCACCAACATCTGTACCTCATGCTGCAACACCCTCCACATGCTGCTGATGGCCCCCAGATAGATCCACTCCAAGGCAAGACAGACCGTCCCCCTGGTCCAGGACACCAGCCGGCTCAAATACAGCACCGGCCTCTACAGAGGACAACAGCAAGCATGCAGGAGAACTTATCCACATCCAGGGTGCATCCGCACACCTCATCTGCAACATCCCCCGCCCCAGCCACATCGCCGTCCACCTGAGAGAGGTACAATGGCTCACTGTGTGCTGCAGGATCACCTTCAGACTCCTCAACCACACTCAGGAGGCAGTACACAACCCTAGACCCAAACCCACCTTGGACGTGTGTCATCCAACACCCCGTTGGCCCTACTCCATGCAGCCCACCTTGCCCTGGCCACCATTCATCACATCCACATAACCTCTGCATGCAGGAGATAGTTCTCCCACCTCGCAAAACAGACCTGGTACTCCCTCCCCGGGCACATCAACATGACCCATGACCTCTACACCTTCATGTAACTCTACCAAATTGGTCTGTCAGAGCAATATAGCAAGCCCCCCCTCAGCAGCTTGAGGCCATCACGGGTGAGTGTTAGGCTCCATGTCTGTATTTTGTGATACATTGTGACCCATGTGTGTCCTCGAACGGACTCAGATCCAAGTGTATGGATGGCTGGAGTTTGTTCCACACTCAGGCATACTTTAACATATCCCCACACGTAGGTTGTGGACTCATGCTAAATGACTGCAACATGAAATTTCAAGTATTACATTTTAAATTTCGAGCTCTGGGGCGTGATTTGTGCACAGGAAATGGGGAAATGCAGGGACCATTGAATCCAAAGTTCACAGGGGGAGATGGGATCCTTGGCATTTGAAGTCATCAGAGTCCAGCCCACAGTGTTTGGCATCATTGGTCAGACTGTGACCAGCAAGTCCATGTGGCAGATGATGTCAGTCAATGGGGTGATGCTGTCGCACATGAAGGCCAGGTGCCTGGCCAGGTGACCTGGGAGATGTGGATGGCCTGCTGCCTCTCACGGTCTTTTCCGTGGACGACCAACCTTCGTCCGGGGACCCTCAGATGCAGGCCTGGACGATGTTTGGGACGCTCCGTCGGACGAATCCTCCTCCTCCTCCCTCCCTGTGGCTGGTGCTGGTCTGAGCCTGGTGTCACAGGGAGGGTTGGCCATGTTGTCGGCGATCCGACGGAGTGAATGGCTTATGTCCCTTTGCACCGCCAGGAGCTCAGCCAGTCTTGCCTCCATCCATCCTTGGTGTTGTTGTTGACTGGCGTGTTGCTCGGCCTGCTGGTTTTTGATCTCTGTGAGGGTCCCCACTACCTGGATGATCTCCCTGGTGTCACGCCGCTATGCCTCCATGATGTTGCGGATGTGTGACATACCGGTCCCTTCAGCTGGCTGGTCAGGTTCTCGCCTCCGCCTGCCTCCACTCCCGCCACCCCTGCCCACACGAGCCGGGCCTGCCGTTGTGGGCACATCGGGTCGACGGGACCCCTGAGGGATGACAGTGGCGGTGTTGTCTGCCTCCTCCTGGGTGCCTGCCTCACCTTGTCCCTCCTGGTCAGACAGGCTCTGTTCACTGCGGGCAGGGCTCCTGGGTGTCTCCTGTGATGTGGCAGGAATGGGGGTGGGGGTTGGCACAGATGTTCCTGAAGCAGGTGCTGCAGGGGCTTGGACACCAGAGGGTCCAGGTTGGTCAGGGCCATCCGCAGAGTGTTGAGAGACGTCGCTGCTGGTGGGATACGGTTCCTCCCGAGCCTGTGACTGTGATTCTTCCCCCCCATTGTTGGGGGGATGTTCATCACGTTGCCCTGTGTGTGAGAGAGAGACAATGTTAAAGCTGTTTAATGCAACATGCATGTTTCATACACATTCAAGCTGACACAGTTCCTCCAGGTAGTTGTATGTGCTTAGCATTCTCCTCAATGTTCACTTGTGTATGGGTATGTTGCGGGGGACAGATTGATATGTTCTCCTGAGTCTTTGACATGTCCATTTGTGGCTTGGATGCTTCTTCGGCTATGTATTGGTGTTGTTGTGTTACATGTCCATTGTGGCAGTGGGTAAATCCATTGCCTGTCCTGGTGGTGTGTGCTTGTGTAAGGGGTGTGTGTGACAGGACCTGCTGGTGGGTGTAGTGTGATTTGGCCCTGGGGCTCCCAGGTGATGTAGCTGTCCCCCCATGGAGCATGCTGCCATGACAGTGAGTGTGAGTTCCTATCCTAGATATCTGACCTTGTTGTGTTGGTGTTTGTATTTGCACTGGTCACAGGTGGGAGGGCCTTGTGCTGCCTACACCAAGGCAAAGTGTGAGCTATCTTGTCAGTACTTTCCCAATCCCTGTGCATTGCGCATGGTGCATGGGTATGTAGCTGGGCCATATGGGATGAGGGCAATTGTGTCTGATTTGGAATTCAAACATGCGTTTTTGTGCACCCACCCTCCCAGCATACGGGACATCCATTCTTAAATTGGTGCTTCGTGTAGCATGGGGCATGGCATGGCCTTGCTTTCTCAATGGGGCATACACATGTTATTGGCATTCGCATTGTTTGTGACTGTGGTTCTGGCGGGTGAGGGCTTGGGGGTAGTTGCGTGCATTAGGTGTAGTTGGGGTGTGGATGACATTACCCCCATGTTATGTAAGTTGTTTGTGTACTCACCAGGCTCTGGAGGTCCTTGGAGTCCATGTACTCCCAACGGCGTAAGCATGGCCATCACCTTCTCCTCCCAGGGATGGTAATGTACTGGTCTGCGGGGCACGCCACCTCCAGTGATGTTGGTCTGGGCGTGCTCGTCATTCATTTTTCTCTTGACCGCCCTCCGCAGATCGTACCACCTGGCTTGGCATTCATTCCTGGTCCTTCTGATGGGTGCGACAGCATTCACCCTCTCGACGATCCTAAATTGTAAATTGTAAATTTGATACTTGTATAGCGCACTACTCACCCGCAAGGGTCTTAAGGCGCTTGTACGAATACCGCTGTGGAACCCATCCTGGCTTTCCCTGTGAGGCGTCCACTCCTGGGCACCCCCAAGGTGGAGCCCAGGCATCCTTAGCGTTGTGGGGGCCGTTGTGGAGATTAAGCAAACTATTGCCAAGAGTTGCAGAGTGGGACTCCATGATTGGAATAGGCACCGAGGTGAGAATTATCAGGTCCGTGGAATTTTTGAGCCCAAGACCCGCCGAGGCGGGGAATTGAACCCTGGTCCCGGGCTAGACCTCTGCATCAGGGTCTGCCGCTCTAATCATTGAGCCACACTTCTCCACCATTGAGCCACACTTCTCCACCTCTGCCACATGCGTGATTTTTCAGCTATGCTGGTCTGTCTGACCGATGTTCCAAACAGCTGTGGCTTGACTCTGATGACTTCATTGACAAGGATGTCCAGCTCCTCCCTTGTGAACTTTGGATTCTTGTCGGTGGGCATGGTGTGGGGTGAGGGTGTGGGGGGTTGTGGGTGTGTGGGTCTGAATGTGACGGTGTGGGTGTGAATGTTGAGAGGGTGTATGTGTGAAGGGGTGTGTGTGTAGGTGTATATGTTTAGGTGGATGGGTGCAGTGGTTTGTGTGTGCTCTTGTGCTGTTTTACAGTGTCCGTCTTTCAGTACGGTACAGGGGTACGAGTCGTACGGCCACACACCCCCATGCGTTGTGTATGTATGGCGCGTACACGGACATTGCTAAGTACGGTGCGAACACCCCATTGCTTCTGTACGGTGCGGGTGCGTAGACCACCATCGCGTATGTACGGTGTGTACTCGCAAGATCGCGTACCCGCAACATCCACCGTACATACGCGATGTTGGGGGTACGCACCGTACATTCGCAATGGGTGTACGGTGCGTACATACGCGCTGGGGGTAGGCACTGTACATACGCGCTGGGGGTACGCACTGTACATTCGCACTGGGGGTACAGTGCGTACCTACGCGGGGGGGTATGATGCGTACCTACGCGCTGGGGGTACGGTGCGTACCTACGCACAGGGGGTACGCACCGTACATTCGCACTGGGGGTACGGTGCGTACCTACACGCTTGGGGTACGCACCGTACATTCGCACTGGGGGTACATTCGCACTGGGGGTACGGTGCGTACCTACATGCTGGGGGTACGCACCGTACATTCGCACTGGGGGTACGGTGCGTCCCTACACGCTGGGGGTACGGTGCATACCTACGCGCTGTGGGTACGCACCATACATTCGCGCTGGGGGTACGGTGCGTACAAACTTCGCTTCATAGCGGGCAAAGTCATTCCCCATGTACGGGACGTTTTGCGTACGAATCATAAATTGTAACGCCGGTCCGGATCGTACTAGTACGGTCGGACTTCATTTTTACGATTTGTACGCAGAAGTGTCCGGGTCCGTCTCGTACTAATTTTCCAGGTACGATTCGTACGGATCGGGCCGATCCATATGTACGTTTTCCCTTACGGATCGTACTTCACGGGTCGGACGTGACTTGTACGATTCATACGGAAAAAAATACGGATACGAGTCGTACGGGAAAAAAAAAAACAGGATCGGAATCGACCCCTAAGTGTTGATTCTAATTTACCTTTACCATTGTGGCAATTATCACACATCTATATTTTCTTACTCTTTCACTTTAATGGTAGCATGCAGCTATTTAGCATATGTTACATAATTCTTTTCTTGAATTTTAAAATGTAATTCTTTCAATGACATTTGCATAACAGAATGACAACAAAAACCAAATTGAGCTCATTCCAAACATTTTCAACAAGGGGGCCACACATTCATAACACACAACACAGCGTGCTTAAGGCTAGCCATTCTTACACAAAAAACATAGTCTACTTTACTGAAACAAGTACTTTCAATCATGTCAGTCCAAAAACACATACAACAAAAAAACACAAATCAACACTTAGGACAAAAACAAGAGACAGGCGAAAGACTGTACTCAAACCAAACCATTTGTAAATACCAATTGTAAGTCATATTTACAAAAAGAGAGCTCTCAAAAAGAAAAAGTACAGAGATTAGACCAAGAGAAATAGACAGCCAAAAGACTGCCATATTAAAAAAACAGGCACAAGCCTCAGACCTTCTTTAAAAATACACCAAATTACTAGTTTGGCTGGCAGAACACTCAAAAAGCGCTCTGCATATCACCACTTATGAATGTTACTAAGTGCACAGATCCTTTGTATAGATATATTTGGTTCTATGGTGTCCTAGTCACCAGGGAAGAAATACCATGTTTTAATATACCTAAATCTGTTTAGGTATCCCCTCTAGAGGAATCAGCTGAGTACTTTCTAAATCCATATTGGTACCTCCATGACAGCAATACTTTCTACAAAGTGTGCTAAAAACAGGCATGCCAGAAATATTGTAGCATATACAATATTGTAACCAAATGACACTTAACACAATTTGTGCCGTTCAAGGCTTCAAAATTAGTGAAAAATCTCCTCATTACCTGCCCTCATTTGCTGCAGCAAACAATACAAACAACGCAAAATCTTGGCCAAGTCATTCCAAAAGTGTTGCCACAGCAACCTTACCAAACCAAAGTCTCCAGGTTCCTCTGCCAAGTTCTGAGTGACCTAATGGTCATTTTAAAATTCTCACGCCAAAGAAGTTCTCAGTCAGGAGCGGAAAACACTTGGAAAGTCAGATCAGGAAGACCAGAAATATTTTGGGCTGCAAAGACAAAGAATCCTCCTCAGTAGATTCCTGTCTTCCATCAAGACCACTCCCTTGAATAGCCGCTTCTCCGATGAGGTCCACGTCGGGGGCCAATTTGTAGAAGTAAAAACCTTTTTAGGGGTTCACGGATGCACCTGGTCCTTAAACCAACAAAGAAGAGATTGGAACGGAAGCTGTAATATAAAAATAATGCATTTATTAACTTCACATGAGGGAGACTGCGTCACACAGTACCCTCAGGCCACTATATGAGACAGTCTAAGGAGTACAGAGAAAAGGGCACTTTAAACCCACACAGGGGCTCAAAAGGAGGCGGTACAGGTACACATGAGAAGAGTTACACACATAGATGGTCATACAGAAAATGCACAGTCAACAAGCAGGAGGAGTAATGAGTTGCTGACATCAGTTAGAACAGCCTGACAGTTACAGTCTAAGGCAGGTGCATGAGCAGCTACAGACTCCTCTGAGCATGTGCAAGGCTCTGATTCAGTGCTGAAGGAGCTAACTATATCACATGACGCAAGCAGAATACAAGGGCAGTCAACAGTGAAGAGGGAGAAAGCACATGGCGTGCACATGGCTCACTAAAATGGCTGCCACAGAACAAAATGGCTTGCAACTAGTTTTCCACAAGATAACCTCTGCTCCTGCCAGGCCACTTATCACCCACTCAAAGCAGCCTGACTAAGCCTGTTAAGGTTGACCAATCAGCAGAGAGCACTAGAAAGCTGGATTTTGGTTTACAGAAGAAAAAGTTCCATAACCTTTCTTCTGTACCAGTTATGATAAATTCAACAGTGGCAAGTTGTTGCAGTTATCAAAAAGAATCTTTTAAATCCTTGAGTGATATTTCCCTCCTTTCCTAGCAATATTTATATCTGCATAAAATATTACAATGTTAGCTTATGGAGCGAAGTGTCTACAATGGGGAAAATGAGATGGGCAGTTTTTCCCTCACCAGGGCATATAAAACTTCTTTTTTAAGACCCCTGCTTATAGTTGCATGACTCCCCCACCCCTCGAACACCTAGGGGAGATCCTGGTGGTACATACTATGTAAACATAAGGTAGATTAGCACTTTTTAAGCGCCCATACTACCAAAGTCGAGTTTAAGAACAATTTACCTTTAAAATCAGTGCTGCAGATCTGATTTGCTGATTGGAATATGACCTCAGGCGCTCAGCAGTGCAGGCATGCAGCTGCACCAAAGGCTGCTGGCCTCTAAACATTCCATGCCCTATTACATACCAGGGTCCTCTAGGTAGTTATAATACCCCTGCCTTATTATCTACTAGGGACTTATAGGGTAGGTCATGCCAATTGTAAGAATTTACTTTTAAAGGCAGTCTGCTGAGGTTTTTATGTCCATGCCCTATTATGTACTAGGGGCTTACAGATGAATCCCCCTTGCCCTTTTACCTACTAGGGACCTATAGGATCTGTCAGGCCAATGGTACGTGTACCCTCATACCTAGTGTACCCCATACGTGTGCTGTGTTTTAAACGTAGTACTTGTGTGGGCCTGCCAGCAGAGCCCAGGGCATAGTGATAGTCAGCTACCACCAGGATACATCAGCAAACAATGGGGGGTGCACAGGGCAAAATTAAGACTTTCGAACTCCTTCCTTCCCAGAGCAAGTCTGAGGCGACAGTGTAGGCACACAAGCAGGGAGGCACCCGGAGAGCTGCAGGGAAGGGACAGATCTATGCATGACTGAAGCCTCCTTCCCAGCTCTCGTCAGCTGCACTCCTGTGCTTCCGTCTATGGTGCCCAGTAGAATGGGTGGGTGTTAGTGTGGGGAGATAAACAGGTATGGAGGCCGGGTGACGAGAAGCAGTCTGGAGATGGCAGGAAGAGACAAGCATTTGCAATGCAATCGATCTCGCCTTTGGGACCTTATATGTATTTAGCCATGCAGCACATTAGCCTGGGTGCTGAAACATCTACTGTTCTTTAACATGGAGGGAAAGTAAGCACCAAACTGCACAACATGCCAGGTTAGGGAACACATGGAGAGAAATATTGCCTTTCAGCAGGAAATGGTATAGTTCAAAGCTCTATTTTTAATATAAAATCAGGGCCTTCGGTGGTCTTATCACTGAAAAGCAAAAAGAACAATTGAAGGACAGGATGCAGAACAATGTCATACATTCAGCCCAGTACAGAGATCTGGGCCTTAATCCATCGTTTTTTTGATCCTCATACCATTCCGATTTGAACCCAGCCATATGCAACTCAGTCTTGACCCTACGCCCAATGGGAACAGTCCAGCCCAAACTGCCAGGCCATGTTCTCCCTGGACTATAAATAAGCATCCTAGGACCGGTTTTGGGGTTTCAACCCTCATCAGCCAGGATATCTTGACTCCAGTGGCATGGAGAGTACGGGATCCACGTGGAACAGGGTCAAGACTGATTTGCATATGGCTGGGTCCAAACTGGGGTGGTGAGCAAAAGAATGATGGATTAAACCCAGATGCTTGTGACTGGGGGTGAATGTTTGCATTGTCCAGCATTCCATCCATCAATTGTTTCTTTTACATATCATTGAAAATACAAGATTTGAAAAAAATATTATTGTCTGCGGGTGCTCGTGGAAGACAATTTCTATAGACTGGAATCTAGAGGATGCTAAAGTGATTCTGGTATTTTACTGACCTCTGTTGGTCGTTTTCTATCAAGAAAGTTAAATAAAGGCAGTTGCCAGAAATTTTTTAAAAAGAAAGTCCCGCAGCAGAAAGTAATTCTGGTATTTTACTGACCTTTACTGATCGTTTTCTATCAAGACAGTTAAACAGAGGCAGTTAAACAGAAAAAAAAGACCCTAAGCGGAGCAGACAAGTCCTAGGGTTGTTCTCCAGAGCCCACAAAGTACATACACATATAAGTATATACTAAAGTATATACAAGAGGTCTTGAATGCTCGACCTAAAAATGACAAAATAATAAAGTAATTCTATTACAAAATGTAACTGTAATTGAATTTATATAGCGCTTACTAAGCCAGATGAGGTGTTGTACCACATTATGCTACATTATTTGTCCTTTTTTGCCGCATAATTTGGCCCTGTCCTGCCGCATAATTCCACGGACCCTGCCATGTTCAGTATCATTACCAGGTTAACACCTGCACATAAATATAATTCCGACAGCAGAGAAACTTGCGAACTGAAAGCATCATTGCATTATTTGAAAGCCCAGCCTTTAAACACTCGATCAGAACCCGGTGGTTGTGAGACATTTGTACAACTTTTCTCTGATTTGCATTGAGCCCCATTAGTGAATAACAACTTACCATTTACTTGCTCTAGTGAATGAAAAATATCCCTCCGAACGGACTTGGAGTCTAAATCATGTTTCTGAAAAATATATATAAGGGTACAGCCGCTCAGAGACAGAACTTTGCCTTCACAAGCAACTGAGCATCTAATGCTCGCTCCTCCACAAACGTGCCTAATATTTGTATTTCTACACATTGATTGAATTCACGCAGCAGACACTGATATTTTAGATAAATGTACCAACAGGTGCTTCGCTTTCCCATGAGAAAAACGAAAAGGGACTTTTTCAACAGTGGAAATCTCAAATGCTTATCTAGCTTCAGTGAGAAACCTCGCGTTGCAGTTCCATGCATGGCAGCGAGGCTGTGCACGTCAGAGACCAGAGAACTTTAATCACATTACTATAACATGGGCATGCCTTTTGACTAGGGGTTCATCAATATGGCAGCTTGCAAATGGAATATTAAATCATTATAAAATAGCAACACGACCTCACAACCACCTCTAGAATCATGCAGAGGTTGAATCTCGGCTTCCAATGTTACCCCTCCCCGGGTTTTCTGATTGAGGATGTGTCTTTCAAAATAAACATTACAGATCGGATATTGGCTTCGACTGTTTGTGAGAACAAATCATAGTCACAGCTGTTTGGGACACTGAGTGTGATATTCGAAAATAAATCTGGAGCCAAACCAATGCCCTAAATCATGCCCTAAGTCAAACAATGCCACCTCCTACAGAAAGACTTCATCAATTGTCCAAGTTACAATTGGAAAGTTAGGGTTTAAAGGAAAACTTTGTGTTTTCTTTATGGGAGCGATCTATAGCCATTGGTCATTAATGACAACGTGAGCACCCACGGCACTGGCCAGCAGTGATCAGCTACTCTGGGATCCAGAGAAAAGGCTGTAATGAGCCACCCATCAAAAGCGACAGTGGCATCTGGTCACGTCATGCACCTTGTGGCTCAGGTCTCATTGAGAAAGGAGTAGCAGTGCCGTGTTTATCGCCGTGTCTGCCTTCAACAGGTTCGGCTCAAATCCAGAAATGATTGCTGGTGTGCTAAGGGAATGGTGCACCGTGCCTGCAACAAATACAGAGAGATGGACTTGAGGAGAATGGCCACTTGTTTTTATGCGCCTGCACTATTATACAGTGCATAATTTAAAGTTGGAATTCCTCGGAGTTAATGCGTGAACTGAAGGCAGCACAAGTCGGAAACAGTATGCAGGGATTGCCGCCCGGTCGCGGCTGGCATGACGGGGGAGAGGGGTACGCGCGGGGGGGGGGGGGGTGTTTAATTAAATTTAAAAAAACTTACTAGGATGAGGCATCTCCCCCGCCGGTCCCGCGTCGCATCACGTCTCCGAGTCCTTGCAGGAACATTCTTCTCATACGTGAGTTTGAGCTATTGTTATTGTAAATAACTGCCTTTGATTTTTGTTTTGGATTTTAAAACATGAATAAAAGACATTGTCGTTTACAATGCCAATAGCTTAAACTCGCGTAAATCCGAGACCTATTGCATTGTAAACGCTTGCTTAGGCATGCTGTAGTGGATGCCTGCTTGTGCCCCGGGGGGACCGCAAAGTGCATTCTGATAGAGAAGCACTCTAGTAGGTCCCTGCTTTTGCCCCAGGGGCACTATAGTGCACGCAATGGGCACAAAGATAAACCCCTGGGGGCTTGTTTTGAAGCGACGAGCGGTGGCGTAACATATAAAGCTGCCGACGTTGGAGTTGGAGTTGGAGAGCAGAGTTCGATCCTCGGCTTGGGCTGTATAATGATAAATCATTAAAAGAAGGTCCGAGGCGGCGTGGGCTGTATTAATCCTAAATAATTAAACCGAGATCTCAGATAAAACAAGCTTTGTGGGGAGAGACAAATAAAACAATCATTGGCAGAGACACATAAAAGACACATAAAACAAGCATTGGCAGAGACAAATAAAACAAGTATTGGCAGAGACACATAAAAGACACATAAAACAAGCATTGGCAGAGACAAATAAAACAAGCATTGGCAGAGACAAATAAAACAAGCATTGGCAATGCAATAGTATGGGGGTGTGAGAAGGCATTGGAAGAAAGTAGTCTGTGCAGTAAAGGGGACAATAGCCGTGGAAGGACACAAATGAAGAAATTTCCATAAATTTCCATCATAAGGAGGGACTAACAAACCTACAACCAATCGGAAGGCATCTAGGATACCAGCCAATGAAAATGATGGGTGGAGAGTGGGTGGAGCTTATATACACTATAGTGTATACTGCATGTCTCAACGAGACAGCGCAAGCGCTGCCTAGGCGAGACCTAAAAAACCATGATAAAAGGTAAATGTGATACATATATAATCAAAGTTAGAACAAAGTATCCAGTCTGTTATATTTCATTGACTGTTGCAGCTGTGCAGAAAAAAAAAATGTAAAAATGAAAACAGTACAAACTATCTGTATGTTTGCTTCATGCGATTTCTATGCAATTCAATATAATGAGGCCGGAGGGTCTCTCGTTTTGGTGGAGTCAAAAATCTCTCAAAGAATGAGGACATTCAGATCATCGGTATGAAGGGGTCTGACAGAGGCATCAGCTGGAGGCTGGAGGGGCTGAAGGTGAAGCTGTAATGGCTGAGCCTCCCTTCAGATGAAGCACCTTGGAAGGTGGCGCTGACTTTAAATGCTGAAGACGGAACTTTACGAACTGAAAGATGAACTCTTTATAAACTGATCAGTGCTGTACTGTTAAATGTAGATTGAGTGCGAAACAAGAAACACATCGACTCTGACCAGCTCACTAGGCCAGCAGATCTGAAGAAAGCTTCGGCTTCCTTGACGTGTCCTCTCGCCTCCAGAACACTGGATCCATTTCACAACGTTTCACAGGAGCTAACAGCTGCGTTTGTGTAGCCAAGAGTAATTCATTTTGAAATTTAAAAACACACCACCAGCGGAATCTGACAGCGTCGCCCTTTTTGAAGATGAGGACGGAGGCGCTGCTGGTGTCCGACCCTCAGCAGAGTCTGCAGGGGCACTGGCAGGGGGAGTCCAATGCACTGTGCACTGTAGGGTACTCACTGCTTTGCACCACAGCGTGCTTGGTGCGATCTCATGGGTGGAATCACGTGGCTCATGTCCAGGGATCCCATCGGTACTTGTTCCAATGCGCATCCACGTGCATGCAACAAAGAGCAGGCCCCGCTCCAAGAGCTTGACCTTATCTGCTTCAATAACTCTCACCAAAGTCCACTGGCAGAGATAGTTTAACAACACTGTCCATTGAGTAGATCTCTTTTCCATTCATGGGGGCTTGAGTGCTTCACTAGGTGAAAAGTTAGAACTGCACAACCCGCTATCAGAAGTGAAGTTGAAAATCCACCAAACAGATTTGAAAACCAGTGTTGGAACTGCCCCTTTCTGGTTGGCTGAGGCAGTGCCCTTGCCAAGCAAAACATGCCACTCCTGTCAGGGGTGAGGGATGGCACTGAGCAGTCGGGCTCATCACAGAGGCAACGTGTAAAGCATTGGCACAGCAATTCCACACAGTAGACACATTGAGAGTCACGAAAGAAGGGGCGTAACACAGGCCCCCGCATCCCCCGCAGTGCGGGCCCCCGAGCTGCAGGGGGCCCCCTCAGCACTGTACTCACGCCAGAGACCTCCGGATTAAATCCGGAGAGGGGGCCCCTCTGTATACCTTGCAGGGGGGCCCCTTCAACTTTCGTTACACCACTGCACGAAAGAAACTTCACATGTGCCGTGTGTAAATAAAGTTTATGTTCAACACACACATTCATTAACACAACATTACATCATGTATTTCTAGGCATAAGTCACATTTGGAAATATCACCAGCAGTACCAGGCCCAAGTACCTGGCATCAAAATTTAAAATGACATCAGTAGTGTGCATACTTGGGAAAGATACAACCTTACCCACCCAGCACCCTTATGTAGTGCGAATCGTTGTCAGCACTAGGCCCACTCTGGCAATTATCACAGTTCAATAACAGACAGTTATAGGGCGCACCCCAGATCCTAATGATATCAGAAATCTCTGCACACAGATAAGTACAACACAACATCACCATGGGCCAAGCCCGCACTGGTAAAAACCACTGTAAAACGTAGTGTTCTTTTGGCGAGGAATGAATGTGTTAAGCAACGCCGCCATGCTGTGTAATTAATAACAGGCGGTCCTCGTGCAGTCACTCCCACACACTCACTCAGCACCACTATGCAGTGCAAACGGATATCAGGAAGGTCCGTATGAAGAGCACACGCACACAGCATCGTAGTGCGGGCTACTGATATCCGACAGGTCAGTTTATAACACAAATGCAGAACCTGTAGCCCGAGCCCTCCTCACCCTTTCAGCTAACCCCGACTACCCTATGCCCACGGGTTGGAAATAAAGGAAACCCTCCCTTTGATACTAGGCTGATTGTGGCCAGAGTCACTGTTAGTCAGGGTCCCCGTGAAGAAGGTGGTGGTAGGTAGCAGGGCTAATTAGGCATCAGTTGACAAATGGGCATTTGGCCACCACTCAGGAAGTTCACTCACGGTATGTGGAGCATAAGCAGGCTGAGGGCAATATTCGTTCAATCAGAGAGATCCATAATTGGCTTTCCAGCGCCAGTCCAGTTCTGCGAAGCGGGGGGAATTCACTCACTGTCTTGACTCGCTTTCGATCGTTCTCTGGAGTGTTTATTTATTTATTTTATAAAGTTTTATCTAGCGCGAACATGACCAACGGGGGTATCAGAGTGCTTTACAGTACATTGTTATCACATATTAAACATACAATCGGAAATCGCCTATAATACAAACGAGGTAGACATTGGAGTTTGGATATAATCGGTGGCAAAAACTCATCATAGAGTTAAAGATTTAGGATGTTAATTTGTTCATTAGAAACATTTTTGCTTCTTTTTTGAAGGCGGCAAAGGAGGAGATTCTGCGTACGTCTGGGGGAAGGTTGTTCCAAATCTTCAGTGCAATACCTGAAAAAGTTCTGCACCCAGTTCTCTTTTTGTGGAAGGATTGAGGTTTTAGTGGTAGTGAGCTCGAGCTTCGCGAATGTCGGCAACCTTCCGACCGCTCTAGCTTTTGTGCTAAATAGCTGTGGTTGTTGCTATGTAGGGCTTTGTGTCATGCAGTTGATCTTTAGTTGTATTCTCGACTCGTAGTGCAGCCAGTTCAGAGCCTTCAGGGCCGGGGTGTTGTGGTTATTTCTTTTTATTCTGGAGACCAGCCTGGCCGAAGCGTTAAGCGAAGCCCTGAGCGGTGCTAGCTTGTATTTTGGAAGTGGTGCTTCCATAGTCCAGTCTTGGTAACACTAGAGCTTGAACCGCCATTTTTAGATCAGACTGTGGGAGGAAGGGTTTAAGTTTCCTTAGGATACTCAACTGATGATTGGCTTCCTTGGTGGCATTGTAGATTTGCGCCTGCATATTTAAATGTTTGTCCAGGGTGACACCCAGGGATTTTGCGGAGTCGAAGGAAGTTAGATGCTTCAGCCATAGATCTATCTTTGGTGTGTGATTGGGAGGGGAGATGAGGAGGAATTCAGTTTTCTTGGTGTTGAGCATGAGGTGGTTGCCATTGAGCCAACTTTGGGTATTATGAAGAATGGCGTTGAGAGAAATTAAGTCATCTGGTGAGGAGATTTTCATATATAGTTGAGTTGAGTTGAGTTGAGTGTCGTCCACGTATAGGTGATATAGAATGTTTGCAGAATTCAGCGCATTAGCAAGGGGTTCCATGAGTAGATTGAAAAGGATTGGTGATAGTGCTGATCCCTCTTGAACTCCTAGGGTGACCATGGAAGGTCGAGAGAATAATTGCTTCAACTTGATTCTTTGGGTTCTGTTGCTTAGGAAGGAGGTGAGCCATTGTAACACTGGACCGGTTAGACCCATCCTTCGTTCAAGTAGGTACCGTAGATTGTCGTGTTTTACTGTGTCGCAAGCGGAAGATAGGTCAAGAAGTATCAGTAGGCACCATTCGTTATGATCTAACATTTTTAAAATGTCATCCATTATATGGGTGAGTGCTGATTCAGTACTGTGACATTGACAGAAGCCGGATTGGTATTTATCTAGGAGGTTGAAGTTCTCGATGTGGTTGCAAAGTTGAATTTGCACACATTTTTCCAATAGTTTTGCCAGAGTGGGGATGTTGGATATAGGGCGATAGTTGTTGAGGTCTGTGGAAAAGGAATTGGCTTTCTTTAGTATAGGTCTGACCTGCCCTATTTTAAGGCAGTCAGGTATGGAACCTTGCCTCAGAGAGGCGTTAACAATTTTGCGCCTAGGGGTAGAATAGAGATCTTTATCATTTTGAATACAGATGGGGTTAGGGGATCTGAGAAATGATTGGCAGGGTTGATCGCTATCAGGGTGCTATAGATTTCGTTCCGGGATGGGTGAGAAGGAGTGCCATTTGGCATTGTTTTTTGGAGCTTCCGATCAGAAAGCTAAAACGGTCCTTGATCTGTGTGTAAAGAATAGACTCATGGTCAGTAGTTTGTTGGAGGTCTTTCTCGGATTGAATGTCATTTTCAATGGTTCTAGTCTTGTCTAGGAAGAATTTGGCAAGCTTGTTGCAGTTAGGGGAGCCTGGTTGCTTAGTTCCACCACGTTTGGAGAGTTACGCAATTGTTGTTTTATGATTTCAAATAGTTTTTTGGGACGGTTAATGACTTGGCTCAGCTGTGTTTTGAAGAAGTCTGCTTTAGCTTTTAAGGTTTTTCTGTTGTAAATGTTTCTCAGCACTATAAGTTGGTATAGGTGATCAGTGGAGGGTGCTGATTTCCAAGCTCTCTCAGCTAGGCTTAACTTGGACCGGTCCGAGTTTAGGTTCTCACTGAACCATGGTTTGGAGATTTTGGTGGAGACGTTTTTTTCTTGGAGGGGCACTGTAGTATCAAGGATTTCAAGCATAGTAGCATTGTAAAAGTCTGTGAGCTCATGGACGTCAGCCATGTCTGTTGAGGGGATCAGGGCCGAGTTGCATTGGGTTACCAAGGCGTAGGGATTAATATTTTGGAAATTCCTTTTCCATTGTTTTGTTTTTGTAGGTTGGCTTCGTTTTGGAGTTACCTCACTGTTGATGGATAAGAAGATGCTGTGGTGGTCAGTCCAGTCACGTGGGGAGATGGATTCTAGATATATAGTGTTTGTTTTTGCTATGATGATGTCTAATGTCTCCCCCTTGTTGTGGGTTGGGCTGTTGCAGAATTGGGACAGATCCTGGTCTGACAGAAAGGATTTGAGACCGCTTACATCATGATCGCCAGTATTGTTCCAATGAAGATTGAAGTCTCCCAACCCAGTCAATTACTCTCACCACCCAGGCCAGATCCGGGCAACACTACCTGGCAAAAGAAAGTCCCCAGAAATGAGGCCCATCATCTGGTGTACGTTAATACAAGTCACACCAGACAGTTCCGGTCACACAGAAGGAAGAGTTGCACAACTTCTGGTGCGCATTGATACAGGTCGCACCAGACAATACCGATCACACACAATGAATAGTTGCAAATTCTGTACCTCCCTGGAAATGAGGCACAACTTCTAGTGAATGTTGACACAGGTCACACCAGTCAATTCCGGTCACACACAGGTGCAAGTTTAGCAGGGCCGCACGAGGTAGAATGAGACTCTACTACAGGTATGCCCTCCCTCCGAGGGTCGCAACTTTTGAATCAGGCACTGCACACAATGAGCATGCAGTTGGCTTGCCACATGAGAAAGATGCGGCACGATCAACAAAACAAAGCACACTTTATCCCTCATCTGATGAATTCGCTCACCACCAACAAGACTCTTATGCGTGCTAAGGCCCCCACGGTGCAGGGGCAACACTCCCTAGATGGAGACAATACTTTTGGGGCTCTGCACAAGGCAATCTGGTCCCCAGGCACAGGTCTTATTTCCACGCTCACGCCACACTACCAGTTGGGATCCAGCTGATGATGTGGGCACTCAAGAGGACACCCCTCTCCAGGTGTCACAAAAGAACATGCCCTTAGAGAGCACACTTCAGGGTGTCACACAGCAGCAGGTAGTCAGCCCAGGCCAGCCACTATTCAGGAAGGGTTTGTGTTCCCCCCAATGTCAGTAATCCTCCTTGTGTACAACAGATTCCTCCGACAATGTACACAATGTAGGTCCAGTTTATCTGGTCTCACGTCCCCACAAGCGTATCTCTGCCCTGCTGATTTATGGCACCAGTAGTTATGCTGTTGTGTTCCTTCAAAGTTGCGGGTGGCTCAGAGGGTTTCCCTTTTAACCACAGATGTCTCCCCTAAATGTCAGTCCTGTCTGCCATGAAACCGTGGAATGCAGATCTTAATCTTTAGTGGGGCCATGATCTGGCTCCAGAGGCCAAGTGTAAAAACCTCTCCCTCCTCTCTATCCAGCCGGGCCACAAATGGCAGAGTTCTGTCATTCCAGCTGCATGCCCAATGTTTACAGCTGTCGCTGGGGAATGCACAGATGGGCTCCCCCAGCCTCCAGTGTTGGCTGGAGTCACACTAAAAGCCCCCTAAAGAGTTTGGGCAGATAAATGCCCACTTTCTAGAGGTAGCATTTCTAGGCTATTAATGTCGAATCCCTCTTTCCGTCAGGAGAGGGTTTGTCATTGTGAATCCAATTATAGAAAACATTATGAGGCTGCTCCACTGCAAACCACTATTGCTGCCTGAAGTAATTCCAATCATTCCCCCATGTTAGCTAATGGGAAGAGCAAACTCATAGGTAGTGAAAACACACATGAGTCTTCTTCACTACGTGGGCAGGGAACACGTGTACCTGTCCTGCCTTTCACCTACCACTCGCTTCACCCCTTAAGACTTACACCAGGGGCACTATAGTAGTAGTGAAAGGTCCCCTCAAGATTGGCCAGTGGTTCAGAAAGGCCAACCTGAGCATGAGTGCAAGTGCGCACACACTGTCCTGCAATGGCCGTCTTGAGACATGTTTTGAAAGCATCATACATGCAAGGGCGCACACATAGGCCTGCAATGGCAGGCTTGACATATGTTTAAGAATATCACAGGTGCAAGTGCGCACCCACAGTCCTGCAATGGCAAGCTTGACATATGTTTAAGAATATCAAAGGTGCAAGTGCGCACACACTGTCCTGCAATGGCCGTCTTGAGACATGTTTTGAAAGCATCATACATGCAAGGGCGCACACATAGGCCTGCAATGGCAGGCTTGACATATGTTTAAGAATATCACAGGTGCAAGTGCGCACTCACAGTCCTGCAATGGCAGGCTTGACATATGTTTAAGAATATCACAGGTGCAAGTGCGCACTCACAGTCCTGCAATGGCAAGCTTGACATATGTTTAAGAATATCACAGGTGCAAGTGCGCACACACTGTCCTGCAATGGCCGTCTTGAGACATGTTTTGAAAGCATCATACATGCAAGTGCGCACCCACAGTCCTGCAATGGCAGGCTTGACATATGTTTAAGAATATCACAGGTGCAAGTGCGCACTCACAGTCCTGCAATGGCAAGCTTGACATATGTTTAAGAATATCACAGGTGCAAGTGCGCACACACTGTCCTGCAATGGCCGTCTTGAGACATGTTTTGAAAGCATCATACATGCAAGGGCGCACACATAGGCCTGCAATGGCAGGCTTGAGACATGTTTAAAAACATCAGATAAGCACCACTTCCTAACTTGTGTAGAAAGGGCGAGGGCACTTTTGCACTGCATTAACAGTGGGAAAGTGCCTAGAGAATTCTAACGCCACTTAAAGAGAGTCAGCAAAACCCTGGTGTTGTCTCATGGGAAGAGCCAACCTCATAGGTAGGGGAAACCCACATGGGCATGGAACACCCATTTGTAGCGGGGAACAACCATTACAACGCAACTTTTACAACGCACTGCCATTACAACGAAACTGTAACAACGCAAATGCTGTGACAACGCATGCCATTACAACGCAAGTCTTTACATCGACTTGCACTAGATGGCATGCTAACATTAAAAATAGTGTAGTTTACTATCCAAACACCTTCCCTACTGCAACGTGGACTGGAGTTAGAATAGTAAATTACCCTTTTTTAATGTTAGCACGCCATCTACTGCAAGTCGATGTAAAGACTTGCGTTGTAAAGACTTGCGTTGTCACAGCATTTGCGTTGTAAAAAATTTGTTGTAACAGCATGCGTTGTAACATCATACATCCATTTGTAGCTGCCCTGGGTTTCGCCTACTACTCACTCTGCCCCTCAGGGCTTACCCTTGGGGTGCTCTAGTGGTAGTGGAAGGCCCACTCAGGCTTGGCTAATGAGTGAGAAATGCCAACCTAGGCATAAGCGCAACTGTGCCACCACAGGCCTGTAATGGCAGGCCTGATACATGGTTGACAGGCTCTTCTGGTGGGTGACACAAACAGTGCTGCGTCCCACTATGAGCCAGTGCAGTACCCACCCTGGGTATGTGGTATACCTTTTTACTGGGAACTCGTAGGTGTAGCATCTCAACCTATCAAGTAAGCCCCACATCCTAGTGTGTGTAGGAAGGACGCACACGCTTTCACACTGCATTACAGTGGGAAAGTGCCCAGAGTCCTAAGGCCACGAAAAGAGAATAAAAAAAACAGGAGGAAAAAAAGCAAAACGTTTTAGGGAAATCCTCTAAGAAGGGCCATGTCCAACAACAAGGAACTGAATAATAAAGGAATGATTCTACAAATATTTTTTTAAAGTCTGTCAATAGAACAGATCCAATGGCTTTAAAAATGTGGATTAATCCCATTATTTGTCCAATAAGGAAGGCAATGTTTTGGAAATGCTTCTGTAAAGGTTGTTGGATTTCCGATACAGACCTGGCTGTTAGTAAGGCAACGTTTCTGACACAGATGTTAAAGACTCCTCTTACTCTGAATCTCAACAAGCTTATTGAACTTAAAGCGCCGTAACATGTCGATTTTCATCCATGGAACACTTTCAAACAATTTCCTCGGAGAAGGATACCATGTAATACCACAACATTTTACTGTTTCCTGAACAGTTAGTAAAAAGGTGAAACTGGGACTCATCCACAACTACCGCTTGTGCTTTCAAGATTAGAACTGTATATGAGGAGCAAATAATTGGAGGGAATGAATGAAACAGATGCTGCAAATAACTTCCAAGCAAGGCTGGGCTTCAAATGGTTACAATCCTTGTGTAAAGCGAACGGCAGAGAGCAGTACATGTCCTACCGGTTTGGTACATGCAGATGAGCTTATAAATGCGGGATTTTCTTTGTGGCAATGGAACTCCAACGGAAATTCCCGGGCAAGGTAAAGGGAGGCATTGTGTATTTTATTTTTTATAGAAACCTAGGGGCGTGTGTTTTTCACAATCATAAAAATGAAAGGCAGTGATGGGCAAGGAGACCACTCCATGGAAAGGCCACATAAGATATAGGTGTCCAGCCACAGAAAACGGGGCGCCCTCCCGCTCTTTGCATAGGAGTCCTCTTGTTTATTGATAATTATGTGTCTGGAGGTCAAATTATAAAGATCAAACATGGCACTTCCGTTTATAAGCTGCCAAGGGACTTCATTCGCCTCCAGAGCCTTGAACTTTAGGTGACTTCGTAAGCTGTGTAGAATAAATGAGCCTGTGATTAGTGATCAGGAATTTGTATTTGCAGAGCACACGTCTCCCCCAGGAGAATATCCTGGTGCTGAAAAGCTCGGTGTAGTGGGCCGGGCCGGGCCAGGGCCGAAACTAGATGGCGACTCATATTTTCAGTTTCTTGCAGTATTCAAGAGCTGGGGAAGTGGCTCTGATGTGCAGAGATAGATCGTTCCAGGTTTTAGTAACGAGGTAGGAGAACGTCCGTCCGCTGAATCTGGGCCTGCATATGCTGAGGATTTCTACGAGTAGGAGCCCGGCAGAGCGGTGTGTTGGGTAGGTATTTGGCAATGAATGCGATTGTTGAGGTAGGCTGGGCAGATGTTGTGCAAGGCTTTGTATGTGTGTATGAGGAGTTGAAGAGTGCCAGTTTGTGGAGGGGTAGCCAGTGGAGGTCTTTGAGGTGGGTGGGGGAGGGGAGCTGAATACTCTATGGTATGGAGTCTTCTGGTCAGTGGTGCATTAATTCCTTTGTTCAAGTTTATTGTTTCAGTGAATTGAAACCATAAACATTTCTCAATTTAAGGATAAGTTGATTAAATAGGGCATTCTTAGAAATTGTGCAATCCGTCATTTTACCCTAAAACTCTATGGTTAAAACCGATCAGTTTAAAAACAGGGACAGTATATGTGCAAAAATGTAAGGCCATGACAATTTCACAATTTAATGCCAGAAATTTAACAAATTAGCAGTTTAACTACGGGTCTCCAGGATTAAGACATGCTGATATGGATTCCCTACACGTACACATCCCTCGGTCACTGAAACATTTCTTTAAAAGATGTAAGCGTAACTTACGCAGTTAGGGACAGATGCAGAACCAATGAGTAAGATATTTCTTTCCTTTGCAAAGTCTACATGATGTTGGACCATCGTGTTTCCAAGTTGGTAGGTTTGCTAGTGTTGGTATGTTACCCATGTGCAGAGTCATGAGCCTGCGCTTTATGCGTTCTGAAAAGGGGACTGCCAGGTAAGGTGCTGGGGCCAGGGTGTCGCAGTATTTGATTACCATGCATGCGTGCAACGGGAGCTGATTTTGATTTTGTTTTCAAGACAGGATTGTAGCTTCGCTGCCTTATTGGTCACCTTTCTAAAGTAATTGTATGCTGCACTAGAGGCCCATAGTTTGGTTGGACAATAAATATAGGGCTTTCTGCGAAGGACATCAAATGTTCAGGAACATGAGGGTGCCATGCAGGTACTGGAGGAAGCCGAGGATCTCCGGCTGTCCAGAAGTCGACAGTCCAGTACCACAGTGCTAACTGTGCCCATCTCTAGTTCACCTAGACAGTTGTCGTCCAATTCAGCTTCCCCAACGGCAGCAACAAACCTCTTCACCAGACCTGCAGGCAGCTGTAAGAGCAGAATTGCAGGGCCCAAGAACCACAGGATGGTGCAGAGTAGGACAGGTGGAGGCCTACATGTGTTAGCTGTGCAGGTGATGCTCAGTCTAGAGTCCTTGAAGGCTCTGCGATGGAAGTACAGAAACATCACTTAGCGGATGTGCCACAAGGAGAGGTGCTGCTGAGTCTAGAGTGCGTGAAAGCTCAGTGAGGGAAGTTCCAAAACACCACTGAGAGGATGTGCCACATGGAGTGGGGATGCCGAGTGTAGAATCCTTGAAGGCTCGGCGATGGAAGTACAGAAACACCACTGAGAGGATGTGCCACATGGAGAGGTGATGCCTTGGAAAGAACAGTGTATCAGTGGCTCAGGGCAATAAATGAGGGACAGTGATATCTGTAATACGTCTGATGCTTTAACTAAAGTAGTCGTTGATTTATGAGGTGCCATGAGGAAGGAATTTCAACAGCAAACCAGCATTGGCAAAGCCACTAGGTCTCGCCTAAGCAAGAGCAATTGGCTTTGCAATGTGTTTTAGCCATGTTGTACACCAGCGTGGCTGCTGTTCAGCATGGTTAAAAGTTTGTAGCATTGAGGAGAGTGGCAGAGAGTAACGTGGAATATCATAGAGTGGCAATAGGTGGCATAGAGTGTCGTAGCGTGAAGTATCGTAAAGTGGAGTGTCGTAGAGTGGAGTGTTGCAGCGTTGTAGAATGCAGTGGCACATTTATTAGAGTGGTGCAGAGTAGGTTAGAGTGGCCTAGAGTAGAGTGAAGTGGCGTAGAGTTGAGTGGCATAGGGTGCACTGTTGTAGGGTAATGTGGAGTGGAGTGGTTCATAGGAGAGTGGACTGGCATCTACTGGAAAGGTGTAAACTGTAGTGGCAAAGTGGGTAGTGGTGTAGAGTGTATTGGCCTAAAATAGAATAGTGCACAGACGAGTAGACAGGCGTAGAGTTGAGTGGAGTGATGCAGAGTGGAGTGATATAGAGTGTAGTGGTGTAGAGTGGAGTGGTGCAGAGTAGAGTGCCGTGATTCAGAGTGGAGTGGTGCAGAGTAGAGTGCAGTGGCGTGGAGTGGAGTGGTGCAGAGTAGAGTGGCGTGAGGAAGAGTGGAGTGGTGCAGAGTAGAGTAAGTGGCAAAGAGTGGAGTGGTGCAGAGTGGAGTGGTGCAGAGTAGAGTGCCGTGATTCAGAGTGGAGTGGTGCAGAGTAGAGTGCAGTGGCGTGGAGTGGAGTGGTGCAGAGTAGAGTGCCGTGATTCAGAGTGGAGTGGTGCAGAGTAGAGTGCAGTGGCGTGGAGTGGAGTGGTGCAGAGTAGAGTGTCGTGATGCAGAGTGGAGTGGTGTGGTGTAGAGTGGAGTATGCATGGTGTGGTAGCCCACTGCCATTACAGACCACACATTTTCATTTGAAATGACCATTACATTTGCACAGACATACAGTTTTAATGATAAAAATATACAGTGCACATACAATAATTTGTGGAAATGTCATCACCTAGTTTATTGATTTGTTTTAAACGTATTAAAATATTTGTTTCCACCACACTTCAGAATTACAACAAATGTGCTTTATATGGACGTTCCTAATTTTGATATATTCTGAAATGTCTGCAGTTCATTACAGACATTTAAATTTTGTTGTGTGCTAGAAAAAAATCCTTTCACAGCAAGATTGTGACATAAATCCTCCCACTTTGAAGTCAGAGAAAGAAAAGTAAGCACCAAGCTCCCTCGAAAGACAGAGCCTGACTTTTGACCTATGTATTTAAATGCATATCCGGGGCGCTAGGTGGCGCACATGCGGAATGGCTGCCTTCTAGAGAAGCTCCCGCAGGCTGGTGCATTCATCCGTTATTTATCCTCTTTTCTCGCCCGATGCCTGGTTGGCATTCACAGCAAGTCTAGATGGTCGACCAGTGACCCCAGCGATGCTTGTTGGGAGCTGCAAGAGGCTTTGTGGCGGCGGCTCTCGATTCTAGAACTTGGCGGCGGGGAGCGGTGGTGCCTTGCCTGGTACTGGCAGCCGGCGACGCTGATCACGCGAGTGGCCGGTGCTCCATGCGGCGGCTAGGCCATGGAACGACACCTGATGACTGCGGCCCTTATGACTGACGCCGAGGGCTTCCTGGACGCGGAGGCGGGCTCGCCACATCGGGCAGACACATAAAGAAGGTACGAGGTGTTGCCCGGGCTGGGAAGCATCGGAGGTGGGGCCTGCTCTTGGGGCTGCAGACGGAGTGTTGCTGACGGGTATCCCGCTTGAGGTCCTTGGCGGGAGCACTGTGGCCTTGATCGGAGCGGCAGGGGCAGAGGCCCGCTCAGCGAAGACGTGGGCAGATACGACGGCGACGGCGGAGACAATCGCTGCTCTGGGCTGCGAGCTGTGGTGCTGGCCACGGTTATACAGCTGGCGGTGCATGGTGACATCTGGTGCAGCGGATACACATGAACACAGCTCCGTTGGCTCTCGGCCACCAGTCAGTGGCAGATTTTGACGCAGAGGAGCGGCGGTGTTGCATGAGGTGGAGGGAGAGACCCTATATTTGTAGACACTGCCACACATCGCAGAGTGAAGCAGGTGGTGAATACTCACCGGTAGGAGCGGATGGATCTGCCGGTTGTATGGGATACCAGCTGCCCGTGCCTCGTGGGGAGGTGAACAACAAAAACAAAAACAAAAAAAGCACGAGTGGATACCCTCTCCTGTGTGCCTTTGAGCAGCCCGCTTGTTCCCCCCTGGGCCCTGAAGGTGGTGAATGTGCCCGGGTAGCGGGGTGACGGCGCCTGTGAGTGCTGGATGAGTCCCTGAGGCGTGCTGCGGAAGGAGAACTGAGGTTAGTGGTGGCGATCAAGTCGAGGAGGGTCAATGGAGTGGATTGGGTGTCACCGGTAGATGGACAGTATTGCGAGAGGACCCTTGATTTGAGTGTTGCCGGCCAACTGCTCTGTCTGGTGGGCCCAGTGCGGGAGTTTGATAGCGCGGGGCGGACATGGGCACCCCCAAACTTCCCTCCCTCTGCGACGGAGCCAGGAACTGCGAGATGGGGAAGTCGGAGGCTCGTCAACAGAAGCTGACTTTCGTTTCCCGGAAGGCGACGAAATCGCCGCAAACTGGGAAGGACACGGGAGAGGCAGCCTCGCAGGTGGAGTGGGCGACAACCCCGGAAAATGACTTGCAAATTGTGCTGGCCGAGATGAGGCAGGGGTTCGCCACCATCGCTGACAAAATGGATACCCTGGCCACCCGCATGGATACGATAGCGTGTAAAATCGAGGGTCATGAGACTAGACTGAATGAGGCGGAGCAGCGAATTTCTAAGGTCGAAGACACCGCTGCCCACGTGCAAACAGCAACGGAGCAGCTGGACAAACTACTCAAAGTAATAGCAGCCAAGAACGAAGACATCGAAGCGTGCAGTCGTCGCAACAACGTGCACGTTTTGGGGATTCCAGAAAGCACGAACACAGGCAGACTAGAAGACTATATTGAGAAGCTGCTCCTGGAGGTGGTGGGGAAGGACACTCTGTCTTCACAGTTCATAGTAGAACGAGCTCATCGGTCCCTCCTGGGAGTGCCCCCCGGCCAATCATAGCTCGCCTACTTAATTACAGAGATAGGGATGTGGCTCTACGGGTGGCCAGGGAGAAGAAGCAATTGTCTTACAACGGAGTGACTTTCACCATGTACCCAGATTTTACAATGCATGTGCAGGAGGATCGTCGTCGCTTCTTGGCGGTGAAGCAGAAATTGAGGCAGGCTGGAATTGATTATGCCTTACTATATCCTGCACGACTCAGAGTGACTCATCAGGGAACACAGAAATTCATCACCAACCCGCAACAGGTGGAGGAGTTCCTGAAACAGGTCCGTAGGCACGCTAAGTTGTCGCCATCGCAGGTGGGGTCGGAATGCTCCCCCACGCCGGAGAGAGACTGCGGATTGTCACGGAGGACACTGGCGGGAGGAGTCAGCTACCAATGAGGCTAGTGGTTACAAAGTGAAGTGCAAAATTGAGGGGAGTGGAAGTGCTGAAAGTCGCCATGGTCACTGGATATATCCTCCTTTAGGTCGGGCATGGCGGAAGGGACAAGAGTATTACGTCATCATCAGCCACCCTCTAGTTGGGATCGGGCCTAGTGGCCATTGCGGCTGGGTCCGGACTGACTGGAGGTTACGGTGTACCACCTAGAAGACAAGCCTCTACGGGAAGTACCCTATGTTTGTTAATTATTGTTTACAGCTTTCACTGTTGCTTGCCCTGAATGGGGAATGGACGATGTTTGGTTCATTGAGCAATATGGGGAAGCTGATGTGAGTTGGGGCGGTGGGGGGGCTATTAATACTGGCATGTTTGGGATGCTTCAGTGGGTGGGGGTTGGGGGGATGGGAGAATTCATGAGTATAGCTGGAATCAAATGCAGAGTGCTTTATATGTACAGGTTCATCCTGGAGAATGGTGGTGGAGGTACGCGAGGTCACAATATGCAGGGCTAACTGGTTTAGAAAGCGTTGATTGCTCGGGACGGTGGGAGTGTGGTTAAAATACTGTCATGGAATGTGAGAGGCCTGGGTGACCCGAAGAAGCGAAGGAAGATCTTGGCATATCTCGATAGGCAGCAGATTCAAGTGGCGTTGCTGCAGGAGACGCACCTGGACCCTAGGGCTAATAACACTTTTGCTAGCAAGTGGGCGGGACATCGCATGTTCTCATCGTATTCTTCTTACGCCCGTGGGACGGCAAACCTTTTCAAGAAACAGCTGCATTATGAGCAGGCAGGATCGATTTCAGACGCACAGGGTCGTTACGTGATCACATGGGGTAGGCTGGGGGGGGATTCCATAACGATAGCTAACTGTTATGGCCCAAATGCTGATAGCCCGGAATTCTTCACAGATGTGTGGGGTAAAATTTTGACAATAGGTTCCACTCACATCATATGGGGAGGAGACTTCAATGTCGCTATACAGCCACACCAGGATAGATCTCACTCCATGATACACCACTATACCAAATCCAGGGAAGCATTATCTGGAATACTTGAGGAAGGAGGGCTGCTGGATAGTTGGAGACATCTACACCCACTGGGGAGAGAGGGCACACATTTCACTTCCCATACAGGAAGCTGGGCAAGGATTGACTACTGTTTTGTGTCTAAGGGGCTAGGACCAGGTATACATGATGTAGCACACTTGGCTAGAACGTACTCGGACCACTGCCGTGTGAAACTGTCGATTACTCCTCCGGGCTATGCTAATCCCAAGCCGCGTTGGAGGCTACAGCCCACGGCTTTATTGGATGCTGTATTTCAGGAGGAACTGGCGGAGGAAATCCGTGATTTCTTCATGAGGAATAAGGGATCGGTCGATAGCGTAGAGGTGATTTGGGATGCCTTCAAGGTGACGATTAGAGGGTATTGTCTTTCTAAGAGCTGTGGGGTGCTCCGAGAAATACAGCGCACGCTTCGACGCCTCGAGAGGGAACTGAGGGAGTTGGAGAGGCAGATGGGACAGGGACAGACAGGGACAGTGCATAGTCAATTTCGAGACATCCTGACGCAGTATGAAGCTGAGGCGACACGTGAGCTGAAGTTCCGGGGGAAATACTGGGTGGCCCGCAGATATATGGGGAGCGCCCTGGGAGAGCTCTCGCGGAAGTGACGCGACACCCTCGGTTCAGTACATACATTGGAGGTGCGAAGCCCTGACCACACATTGCAGCGGGACTCGTTAGACATACTCAAAACGTTTGTTGCGCATTACACTTCACTTTATACATCCCAGAGAGGAGGGGCGCTCGAGATGGAAGACTTCTTGGGGGATGTGGCATTGGGTTGGCTTGGGGATACACAGCGTGAATTCTTATGCCACCCATTTGAGCTTGACGAAGTGCGAGAGGCAATCATGCAGTTGAAAAATGGGAAGGCGCCGGGTTCGGACGGGTTGCCGGCCGAATTTTATAAAAGTTACATCGATATTATGGCACCGGTCCTCAGGGAGGTGTATGAGGAATCCTTGGAAGCTGGTATATTGCCACCCTCGATGAGGGAGGCGGTAGTCACATTGCTGTTGAAGCCTGGAAAGCCTCCAGACTCTTGTGACTCATACAGGCCGCTCTCATTGATAAATTGTGACTCCAAGATACTGGCTAAGGTGCTCGCTAACCGACTTTCACTGCTGATGGAAAAACTGGTGCTACCGGATCAGTCGGGGTTTGTGCCGGGAAGGTCGACATCACACAATCTCCGAACTCTGTTTTCCCTGATACAGATGGTGGACCATGAGTTCCCACTAGCTGTGGTGTTTCTAGATGCCACCAAGGCATTTGACTCAGTGGAGTGGGATTATTTATTCGGGGTCCTGCGGCGGATGGGGTTTCCTCAACTTTATATCTCCTGGCTTCAATTGTTATATAACCAACCGAGGGCCTGGATACTGGTAAATGGACATTTGTCTCCCCCGATAGCCATCTCCAGGGGTACCCGACAAGGTTGCCCACTGTCGCCCCTATTATTCGCACTTGCTGTGGAGCCGCTGGCTGCCCGGCTGCGGCAGGTGCACAATGACAAGGCATTTCGCTGTTGCATGAGGCAGATATTGATATCATTATACGCGGACGATATTACGCTATATATTAGAGATCCGCAGAGCAATATCAACCCCATACTGCGGCAATTTATACGATTTGAAAGGCTTTCCGGAGTGGGCATTAACTGTGGCAAGTCCCTGGTATTCCCGCTTACTCCGGCAGTGATTCCCTTCCCACTTGACTTCCAGCTGGAGTGGTGTCAGGATGACTTTAGATACCTTGGGATTCAAGTGGCCCGAGATAAGGAGGAAACTATTAGGGCAAACTATGGCACGGCTATAGAGCGCCTCAAAACCAATATAACGCGCTGGGTGGCGTTGCCCCTATCCATGGCGGGCCGAGTGTCACTCATTAAAATGAAGATACTCCCGCAGTTTCTGTACTTGTTCCTCAATGTTCCCTATCATCCGGGGTGGGTCTTCTTCGCCATGCTGCGTTCGGAGCTTATACGATTGGTATGGGGGGGCAAACAGTCGCGTCTGAAGTGGTCTACGCTAACCAGGCCATATGAACAAGGGGAGTTTGATGTTCCAGACCTCAAGATGTATTTCCTGTGTGCTCAAGCGCATTACGCCTATTATTGGGTGTACCCGCCACGATACATGCCACAGGTGGCGGTTGAGGACTGGCTTGCCGACCCAGTGCCCCTCAATGGCCTAATATATGGTCCAAAGGACATGCCGGTTACGGCACCCACCACAATTACTAGCACGGTGGAGGCGTGGCGTCGCATAGCGGCCCTTTTGAAGATTTTGTTCCTTTATTCTCCTAGACTACCGCTTACGTACCACCCGAACTTGACGTTGTTACAGGAAAGGGGATTTCAAGATCTTTGTAGGCAAGTACGGGTCAGAACCTGGGGGGACCTCTTTCACAGGGTCTCTTTCACACATTTGCACAATTCTTACAGGAAGCAACGCGCACGCCACTTGATGTATTTTTATATGTGCGGCTGCGACAGGGTATGAGATGGATACTTCCGAACTTACCCCGAGAGCCGGAGAGTTTTGAACTGCTGCACCAGATGGTACGTTCACCAGATGGTGGACACTTAGGGCCTCATGTAGGTAGCCAAATACCGGTCGGTAACAGCCGATTTTCGGTAATTATACCGTTACCGACCGGTATTTAGGCTTTTGGTATGTAGGGGGACAATTTCTGTATTCGGAATTTACCGAATCGGTAAAATTACCGATTCGGTATTTTTACCGATTCGGTAAATTCCGAATACAGAAATGAGATGTAGGGGGAGTGTGTGGGTGATGTTTGGAGTTGGTATTTACCACCAACTAATAGTTGGTGGTAAATGAAGAATGGATGTGGAAATGCATTTCAAAGCGCCTACAAGTGTGCAATGTGGCAGACATACATGCCCTTAGGGCATGTATGTGTGCCACATGTGCACACATGGCCGTTTCAGGGGTGCAACAGGGTGTCATTGTGACACCCTGCCACCCTTGCATGTGTTCCCCCCATTACCGAATCGGTATTTACCGATTCGGTAATGAGGCATACCTTCCCATCAATGGGAAGGTATGCCTCATTACCGAATCGGTAAATACCGATTCGGTAATTACCGAATTTTAACGAATCGGTAATAATTACCGACTCATTACCTACATAGCATTTACCACTTCATAAATACCGAATCGGTATGATTCGGTATTTATGAAGTGGTAAATGCAAGCCCACCTACATGAGGCCAAAAGTGTCCAGATTATACGCCTCAATACGGGAGTGCAGTGTGGTGGCCGACAGTTCGTCTAGGATACGATGGGGGGAGGAGTTGGGGAGCGAAGTCACCGAGGATCAGTGGCGATATTGCTGTCTGCAGACGGCACAGATTTCGGCTAGTAGCAGGTTCCAGGTAATACACTTTAAGTTCCTGCACCAGATGTACTACACGCTGGTTAAGAAACTGCGCTAAACTAGCTGACAATGATTGCTGTGGGAGATGCGGCCAGGTGGGCGCGGGATTCTTGCATCTGGCCTGGGACTGTGACACAGTACGTGCTTACTGGGAACAAGTATTCACAGCACTGGAAGACATGATTGATACTCACCTAGCTAGAGACCCATTGCTAGCGCTCCTGGGGCACACAGCACATGTACCTATGAAATACAAAAAATATGTCGCCATTTCGCTGTTGCTGGCAAAGCGGAAAGTAGCCTGCAGGTCGGGTAGGGGCCGAGCCCCGAAATTTAAGGAGTGGATGACGGATATGGTGTATTGCCAGGAACAGAGCAACACTTATGCTGAACTATTGCCGCGGACCTCACAGCCTAGGGATGTATGGGGGCCGTTGGTGGGGTACCTCCTAACGCATGGCCCGAGGGGGACACCGCCGCGCCGCGTACGGCTGAGGTTGAGGGGGAAGTAGGATCAACGGTACGGCACTCCCCTGTTACATAGATGCTCTTCCCTGGCCTTGTGGGGACTACATGTGTACTACAGGACTTAAGGGTCATGATGGGGTTCATGTGTAGCTGCGGTCTGCCAGCGCTGCGCACCTGGGGGCCCGGTTGTGGTGTTCGCTCACTTGTGCCCTAGCCATTGACTAGACAGTATGATTGACCAAGAGATGCCTTTCAAGTGCTCTGTATTTTGGATTATGCGCTATTCATCATAAATGCTTTATTGACTCTGCTATGTAACTGATTAAAATCACAAATAAAGTTTTTAAAAAAAAATGTATTTAAATGCATATCAAATGTGACAAGATAAGAACAAGATTTAAAGACCTGTTTACAGAAAGTAGCACTGATGGAAGAGTCCAAGGGGCCCTTATAAACAGGATATGCTCCACAGAAAGGACAAACTCAAGCTGGGCAGACAAATTGAGCCAGCAAATAGAAAGCAAGTAAATGTGAGTTACAAACCACAAGGCAATGGTAATAAATGGAGTGAAGGCATTCCCAGGGCAGCTTCAAGAATGTCCCCAAGAAGTGGTTGGCAAACCAGCTGCGCTGTCTGGTACACTTTGACCTAACAAAGAAGCCATAGACATCAATTGGTCAGAATTATGGGAAGGGGCAGCAGGTCATTTGATAGATCAGCAGCTGCCTCATCTGACCATTGCTGACCTGTGTGAGGATCCTGGTGCGGATGCCAGGGCTGCGGATGGGCTGGTGCCCATCTGGACCAGCAACATAGGTAAGTTGGGGCACCCCCACCCGCTGGTGATGTGACTTCATCTCCCTGTCAGGGGTGGCAGGCAGCCCTGGCCTGGTGTGGAGTAATGGACACGGCTGGTGCTTGAGGCACCCTTTGGTGGAGGGCTGTGTGGCCGGTCGAGGTTGGTGGTGCTGCCCAGGGAGGTGCTGGGGCAGCCTGGAGATTTGGTTCCTGCGCCCCCTTGGCTCTGTGCATAGGGTGGCCCTTCTGGATTTTACCTGAACCTGTGGCCTGAGCCCTCCTGGCTGATGGATGGCTGGGGGCTGTGGCTGCCCCTTGGTGATCTAAGAGGGTTACCTTTCTCCCCATTTCCTAATACCGGGGCGGGGGGGCGGTTTTCATAGAACTCCGTGACTGTGGGTGTAATGCTTAGATTGCGGTAGGACGACCCTTGCCCCTCTTAGCACGGTCCCGTAGCCAGCGAGAGCCCTGGCGATTGCTCTCCCAGTGATTGACCCTGAGTTGACCAGATGATTGGTGGCTTAGTTCCTGCAGTGCTCTCTCCCTGCCCGGAGGATGATCGCTGTGGCATGGGTGTATGCCATGGGGAACAGGTGCTTAAGGACCCCTCTGGAGGACCCAGTCGACCTGTAAAGGTGCCATACCATTTCCTCTTGTCTACCTATCATCTACATGGTGCTGCCTGGAGCGACATCCCGTTCCACGGAGCAGCTCTATAACCAGTCCTTGGGTCGTGAAAGTGGTTGGGCCAGGTCCTGGTACGGCTTGTGGCCTAGGGACAAACGGTTACCCGGACCACACATCCCCTTCTTAGAGGGGCTGACTGCTCATGCCGCTCCTTAAAGGGGCTACAGGGGGTCTTGTGGGTCACATGGATCTTCCCTTGACGCCGGACTGCTTGGATGTGGATGACCCCTGGTGTTGCAACATGACTAAAGATAAACCCATGGGATCGTCAGCCAGACAGAGCACTATGGACAAGTATACAAACATGGGCACTGTGGCGATAGACAAGGGTGCAGCTCCTGAGCCCACCCTGATAATGCTGCTTTTCTGGTGGCGATAACACAGCTGTGTGACATGCTTGGTGCCAAGATAGAGGCAGTGGGATCTTAGGTGACTATGCTCCGCCAAGACTCAAAACGCAGTAAACCTCATAACAGAGGCCGAAGTGTGGGTCTCGCACATGGAGGACTCTGTGTCCACCCTCCAACAGAAGGCCAACAAATTGACAGTAATCACCAAGGAACTAGTAGCACGTGTGGAAGATGCGGAGGGCCGCGCTTGATGCAACATCCTGCGCTGTGTAGGATTCCCAGAGGGAGGGATGCTAGGGCTCATCTATGATGGAATTCTTCACTCCGTGACTTTGATCCCTCATGCCGGCGGATTCACTCTCGACGTGCTTCGTGCTTGAGCGGGCCCATCGAGCCCTAGCGAGGAAGCCCCCTCTGGGTGCCAGGCTCAGACCAGTCATTTCTAAGCTCCTTAACTATCTAGACAGGGATGCCATCCTAACATATGCTCGATGTCGAGACAAGATTCTATTTGACTCTCTACAAATAATGATATTCTCGGACTATACAAAGATGGTCCAACAGCAGCGGCAATACTTTGTCGCAGCCAAACAGAGGCTGAGAGAACTCAAAATTCAATATATGCTATTATATCCAGCTTGTCTCAGGGTGGTATACAACCCTCAGACCTTCTTCTTTGATACTCCTGAGGAGGTATTTATTGCACGACGAGTTGGTTTCGCGCAGCCTAATACTCCACCCGTATGGACTCTGACTTATCTCAGACCGGCAGGAGTGCCCACTCCAAGATGTCTACGACAAAACGTAGCAACTGGCCCCAATCCACGTGGAGGAATGCGCAATCACAAGATGAACATTAGCCGTTGACACATAGGGTGCAGTTCACGATATCTCTTCCTCTCTCTCATGTCCATATGATGGGTCTCTTTCTGAAGGTTGGGCATCCTCCTTTAGGCTGCCTCATTAGAGAACAATACCTTTGTTGCCCTAACACAATGTTCAGTTATGGTGGGGTTACAGGGATTCATTGGCGATCTCCTTTCCTGAGCCCCCGTTGGGGTTTGGGAGAGTCATCATCCGCGACAGATGTCGCTAGTTCTTTGAAGTATTGGGATGGGGGGATATTGGGTTTTATTTGGTGAGGTTGTTTCCTAAGTTTACGATTTTCTCAGCATCGACACGCGTACCCCAGCAGATCCCTTTATCTGAGCCCACATTCATCCATCCTATAGCCAATGTCTGATACTAGCCATGGTGGTCAGATGGGCCACCTCCTGGTAACTTCCTGAAACATTCAAGGGGTCATGGACAAACTCAAACATGGGGCCCTGCTGAAAGAGGCTACGAGAATTGGGGCTGACATTCTTCTGTTACAGGAAACACATTGCTTGGGGGTCCAGGGTCCCATGCCTGGCACGCTTTGGGTACACACAGGTTTTTCAGGGCGCTGACAGACTAAACCTCTAAGCTGGGCCCACTGTAGCCGCACTGGGATGGATTGATGCTTGGACAACGTATCATCCCACCGACACAGGCAATATATATTACTCACCCGTACATGGCTCCTTTTCCAGGCTTGATTACCTACTGCTCCCCGTGAATTACTCTCATAGAGTCTTGGAGGTTGATATTCTGCCTAGGGCATTGCCTGATCACTTCCCTGAGGCACTCAAGCTCCATTTCGGTCCAGAGTCGTCTTGGAATCTGAGGAATCCATCCTACAAAACTTTGCTGCTTCAATCCAGAAGAGAATATTTTACCTGTAACACAAATTCTGTGTCCTCTGGTGCCATTCTATGGGAGGCTCTTAAGCTGACCATACTTGGAGTAGACTTAAGCTATTGTACCAATGCGCATAAACGTAGGACCGATGCCCTGGTTACATTGGAGACCCAGATGCATACCCTAGACGAACGTTGTCGGCAGGACGGTGGTGACGTGCTGCGGCGTAAGCTCCAGTTGCTCCAGTAATATCAGCAATTGCTCCTTAATGACACCAGACAGGCGTGGCAAGCGGTGTTGAGCTACATTTACCAATGGGGTGACAAATCCAGCAAGATGCTCCATAGGCTTTGCCAGATCTCTCAGACTGCCTCCAGACACCAATGTTGCAATACACAGCGAGAGGGCTACTGTCACACCCTCGGGTATTGGCTCAAATCTTTGTGGCCTTCTATGGCTAACTGTATGCTCGCAATGATGCCCATGATCAGATTCAGGAGTTTGTTAAAGCCGTACCTCCACGATCCTTATCATATACGGCTCACTTGCAGCTGGAAGCTACAATCACAGAAGAGGAACTCTCCGCCGCTCTACCGGAGATGTGAACTGGGAAGGCCCTGGGACCTAATAGCTTCCCCTGTGAGTTCGTCAAATCATATATGCTGCAACTTAGTCGACACTTGTTGGGCTCCATCCAATTAGCATTAAACAGACTCTTTCCTCCCGCCCGACTGGAGACACTCTGAGATCGTGGTCTTCTTGAAGTCGGGCCATCCGCCTGAGGACCATTCCTCGCCCTATATCCTTCCTCAATTATAAGGTGAAGCTACTTGCTAAGACTTTCGCTAACACTCGCAGAACATATGCAAGATCTGGTTCATCCAGACAAGGCAGGATTTCTGCCCCACAGAGCCACACGTCACAATATTCGTCGGGCCCACAAAGCCCTAGCTTTGGCCAGCAGCTTGGATGGCCCGGCTGCTATACGATTGGCTGATATCGACAAAGCCTTCGATTCGGTCAGCTGGGAATACCTGTTTGCTCTACTCTAGAAAATGAATTTCGGACTACAATTCCTTGCCTATGCCTGCTTCCGATGCACAGATTTGACTGACTCAGTTCAGGTTGCTAATGAGGTTCCTGCTCCTTTTCCGGTTCTTCGGGGCACGAGACAGGAGTGCCCGCTCTCTCCCCTGCTGTTCGCTCTTGAAATGGAGCTGTTGGCTGCATGGGGAGGGTGGATGCCTATGTGTGTGGCTTTGAATCGCCATCAGGACCATCCGATAGAATTGCGTTATACGCAGACGATGTATTGATCTTACTGCGACACTCAGGGCCCCAAATCTTGCAGATTATTTGGGTTTGTGGCAAAACATCTGGACTCTACATGAATACAGGGAAGTCAGTGGTGTTCCCTGTAGGTGGCACGATGAAGGATATGACATGGGCCACCTGTCTGACCCTCGCCAAAGATGGCTTCAAATATCTTGGGGTTTTTGTTTCCCCTGATTCTGCAACATCGTGGTCCCACAATATTAATCCAATATTAACACTCCTTAGGGAGGATGTTAGGGCCTGGTCCCAACTCCCACTCTCCCTGCTAGGCAAATCAGCAAAATGGTCTAACATCCATGTGTGCTTTATTCACTCCAAAATCACCAACACATTATCCCGATTTTTGGGTTTAAACAGATTAACTCTGTATTGACTTTTGTGGGGTGGCGGCGCGACACGCATAGCCCTCCGTGTAAATTTTCAATCCACTTATTGTGTAGGTATTGCAGCCGTCGATATACAGTTTTACTATGCAGCCTCATGCCTACAAATCATTAATGATTGGTAGTAAGGCTCCCAAGACAAACCAGCTTTTGTTACGTAGAGGTGGGCAAGGGGTGGCACCCCTCTTCTAGATCTTTTGTACAATGGGGTGAAACTTGGTTTCCTTCCCATTGCGATATGGGTGGTTATGTTACCGTGGCGGCGATCCCTCCGGCGGATGGGGTGGTGGGTGAAACTGACACAAGAAGCTCCCTTGTGGCACGGTGCCTTACTTCGCCAGGCCGCGCAGTTGGAAGGATTTTGAAAGTGGGATGACATTGGCGTGTCCACACTGGGCAATGTACTAAAGGGACTAGTCTTGAAGTTGTTTCAAGAACTGCAGTCTGAGTTTCAGCGACACCACAGCCAGTTCCACAGGAGTCTCCAACTCCACCACGCTTTATCCCTGTACCTACAAGACCTCCAGGAACTGCCGACATTCAGCCATTGAGGGCAAATTAATAATGGGTGACCTAGGCATGCATAAAGTCACACAGATCTACCAATCACTGATTACACACAGCACCACGTCCTTACTCACCCTTCGGGGTTCATGGCAGGGAGACATAGAGGACAATAATGCATGGACAGAAGCCCTGGGGTCCCCACGCAAAGCTACCGTCTCCTCACGCCGTTGCCTAATTCAGCTCAAATAACTTCACAGAGCCTATTATACCCGACAACTCTTGTGTTGCATGGGCGTGAATGAATCCCTTACTTATTTGGGGTGATGTCCCGAAACGGGTCCTAGGATGCTTGTTTCCAGTCCAGGGAGGACCTGGCCTGGCAGTTCGGGCTGGACTGTTCCCATGAGGCACAGGGTCAAGACTGATTTGCATATCGCTGAATTGAAACTGGAACGGCATGGGGAGCAAAAAACGATGGATTTAGACCCAGATCTCTGTACTGGGGTGAATGTATGACATTGTTCTGCCTTCTGTTCATCAATTGTTCTTTTTGCGTGAATCCCCTACGTGCCTGTGGTGTGGGATAAACAAGGGTCCCTTCATACACACAGTGTGGGACTGTCCATCCCCACAGGGCGTCTGGCGACAGCTGACAGCCTGCCTTGTAGAGGTTCTTTCTTGGGAGATCCCTCTCAATCCCAAATGAATGCTCCTCTTTAGCACGGAGGACCTAGGGGAGGCACTATAAGCGGCACTTTGCCATTTCTAGGGCTTACATTTGCCGGACGAGACATCGCTAGGGTGTGGAAGGGACCTCCCCATCGTCCACTGGGGCATGGAAAAAAGGATGAGACCACTGTATGGGTCTTGAGATAGCAGTATTCCAGGCCAGAGACGGTCCCCTCAAACACTCGAAGATATGTCAACGCAGGGCAGAACCTAGACCCACAAACACCCGGAGATATGGCAACGCTTGGTAGAACACAGACCCTCAAATACCCGAAGATATGGCAACGCTGGGCAGAATACAGACCCACATACACCCGAAGATATGGCAACGCTGGGCAGAACACAGACCCACAAACACCCGAAGATATGGCAACGCTGGGTAGAACACAGACCCTCAAATACCCGAAGATATGGCAACGCTGGGCAGAACACAGACCCACAAACACCCGAAGATATGGCAACGCTGGGCAGAACACAGACCCACAAACACCCAAAGATATGGCAACGCTGGGCAGAACACAGACCCACCAACATCCGAAGATATGGCAACGCTGGGCAGAACACAGATCCACAAACACCCGGAGATATGGTAACGCTGGGCAGAACCCAGGCCCACAAACACCCGAAGATATGGCAACGCTGGGTAGAACACAGACCCTCAAATACCCGAAGATATGGCAACGCTGGGCAGAACACAGACCCACATACACCCGAAGATATGGCAACGCTGGGCAGAACACAGACCCACAAAGACCTGAAGCTATGGCAGCGCCGGGCAGAACACAGACCCACAAACACCCGAAGATATGGCAACGCTGGGCAGAACACAGACCCACAAACACCAGGAGATATGTCAACGCTGGGCAGAACACAGACCCACAAACACCCGGAGATACGTCAACGCTGGGCAGAACACAGACCCACAAACACCCGGAGATATGTTAACGCTGGGCAGGACCCAGACCCACAAACACTCGAAGATATGTCAACGCTGGGCAGAACCCAGACCCACAAACACCCGAAGATATGTCAACGCTGGGCAGAACACAGACCCACAAACACCAGGAGTTATGGCAACGCTGGGCAGAACACAGATGGGGGTCCTGCCCCCATGGACACATTGACTGCTCAACTGGACACTGAGATACGCATGTTTGGGAATACCATTAGAAGCAGACTGGACATAGCACCTACTACTACAGGTGCTGCTTCCTCATGCAGTAGGAAGTGCTGCAGTGCACCTGTAGTAGGATGTAGCACCTACTACTAAAGGTGCTGGTTCCTTATGCAGTAGGAAGTCTTGTAGTGCTCCTGTAGTAGGATGTTGTGCCTACTACAGGTGCTGCTGTCTTGTGTGGTTGGAAGTACTGCTGTGCTTCTGTAGTAGGCTGTACCGCATACTACAGGCGCTGCCTCCTCATGCAGTAGGAAGTACTGCAGCGCTCCTGTCGCAGGATGTAGCGCCTACTACAGGTGGTGCTTCCTCGTGCTGTAGGAAGTACTGTAGTACTCCTGCAGTAGGATGTAGTGTCTACTACAGACACTGCTTCTTAGCGCGGTAGGACATACTGGAGTGCTCCTGTAGTATGATGTATTGCCTACTACTACAGTTGCTCTTCCTCGTGCAGTAGGAAGAACTGTAGTACTCCTTTAGCAGGATATAGTGCCTACTACTTCAGGTGCTGCTTCCTCGTGCAGTAGGAAGTACTGTAGTGCTCCTGTAGTAGGATGTAGAGCCTACTACTATAGATGGTGCTTCCTCATGCAGTAAGAAGTACTGTGGCACTCCTGTAGTAGGGTGTAATTCCTGCTACTACAGATGGTGCTTTGTCATGCAGTAGGAAGTACTGTAGTGCTCCATTTGTAGGATGTAGCGCCCACTACATATGCTGTTTCCTCGTGCTTTAGGAGGTACTGTAGTGCTCCTGTAGTAGCATGTAGCACCTACTACAGATGCTGTTTCCTCGTGCAGTAGGAAATGTCCTGGCTTGAGGTTCAGCTCTGCAGTGCCGAGGTCGAAGGGCACATACACTGTCTCTTTTAAATAGAAAAAACATTAAGGGCCTCATTTATGAGAAGTGATGCATCGCTGCGTGAAAGCAGCGATGCGTCACTTCTCAGTACGTCCTCCTTGCGACATGGTGGATGCGTCATATTTACAGTATGACGCATCATGTCGCAAGGAGTTACAGATACTTCAGTATTTCTGACGTATCTGTAGGCGCAAAAGTGACGCATTGCTGGAGTGCGTCACAAAAGTGACGCAACTCCAGCAATGTGTCCTTTCACATGGGGCAAGCCCCATGTGAAAGGGCCTGTGTCAGTCTTACGCCTGCTGTGAGGCAGGCGTAAGATATTAATGCATTTGCACCCTAGAAGTGGCGCAGTGAAATCTCGTAGATTTCACTGCGTCACTTCTACGACGCTTACTTACGTGGGAACGCCCACCCTGCATACATTATACCTGACGCAGGTATAATGTAGCGCAGAGATTTACAAAGTGATGCATCTACCTAGATGCGTCACTTTGTAATTATGGTGCACAGGTCTAATTTTTACGCCGCTGGTGTGTCACAAAAAGTGACGCACCAGCGGCGCAAAAGTGACGCAAGGACTCATAAATGAGCCCCTAAATATTTACTTGAATATACGAGGTGTTGGGTCTGTTTTCAGTTGTTAAGGGCCCCAAAAATGCTGAATATCTCCGAAGTATCCTTGTGACAAACGCCCACAATAACGGACATAAAGGGACCCTGAGCACTGCTTGTATCCAGTGCAACGAGGTCTGCGCTCGGGCCATCAGAATCAAGAACTGCCTGAAAATTGAATGTACTGCCCCGTTCTATTGCAACGAGGTCTGCGCTCAGGCCCTCGGAATCACAAAGTCGGTGGAGATTTAGTGGCCAATTACGATGTCGATCACAAAGCCTCTGACCGCTAGTTGGAAGCTTTCCAACCTATGCAGTCGATTCGCGGTCCGACCTTCCGATTACGATGTCGGTGGTCGGAACGCAAACCGGCCGGTCATTCTGACTTGATTCCGAATGGCTCTCGGAGTCTTCCTGCCGGTTGGAACCGCACAGTATCCCCTAAGGATGACGGTTCCACCATCTGTATTACAAGGTCGGTTTCTCACAGCCTTTCTGTGCCGGCCTGTCGGACATGGAAGGATGTCGGAAAGTGACTTTGGGGCCCCTAGCGAGGGGATAGCTAAGGTAGCCCCTTGTGAAACCCTACACTGTGTGGCAGGCACCATTAGTTTTAGCCTCATTTAATCCACAAGGGGGTAGTCTCCCAGAGAGAGTAACCATTGGCCAGGTTCCTACCCGAACTACCCCCCAATGACAATGTTCCGGAGGGACCTGATCTGTACTTGCCGAATATTCTCTGCAATTGGTCATCTGGCAGATTACCTACAACTATTGGTGACCCCAAGAGTACTAACCGTCACTCGAGTCTGAGGGATTCAACAAGACCGCCTCAGTCGCTCCATCACCCTATTTTCTGTCCCCCCCCTTCTCATGTTACTACATCATATAAGGCTGACCTAATACAGAGTTCTTCATGGGGGCCTCCGAATCAACTGCTAAGGTCAGAAGGCATTTGAAACACCAACTGGAAAGGCCAAGAAGATGTTTCTGGACATAAGCCCTATTTGCGACTAGACTTGACGCCAGCAGTGTGTCCCTACGCGGTCGCAATTGGTTGTCGATGATTGGATGGAACATCGCAGGGCTTGGTTCGAAAATATCTGATCAAACCTGGATATGATATATTACTTGCTTTGATGTAATCTGTCTACAAGAAACGTGGGAATTAGCCCCCCTTTATGTGGACGACTATTGTACCTTCCATACTCCACTGATACAGTCAGAATCAGGCCGAGCAAAGGGTGGCATCTTGACGCTATTAAAAAACACCTTGAAACTCCTAGTCTTGTCCACTAGTAATGATTCCCCAAATTCTAATATATGGCATTTATTAGTGCCTGGGGCAATACCATACTTCTAATAAAGGATTACAATAGCAACTTTGGGGTGAGATGGTAAAAGTTGTAAACATGTTGGAGGGGAAATTAAATGTAGCGATTAAAAACTGCAAGAAGGTAACCAGCATTTTATGGATGGGTGGTTTCAATGCACACAGCTGCCCCTTGGCAACCAATACCAACTGCGGATTACTTGATGAGGAGGAAGGCATTGCGCACCTCACCCACAACTCACATGCTGATGCTCTTGATGGAGCGGGTAAAATATTTTCTTTTTACATACCCAATCCATTTATATATGTTTATATTAAAATGATTAATAGTTAATTATAATAATTAATAGCTTGATGTGGAAAAACTAAACCAACCTTATTAACAGAAAGAATACACATGGGAATGCATTGCATGGCTAAAATTAATAGGTGAACTAAGTTGTATGCATATTAAAACGATAAATGTTGCTTGAGTAATGTTAATATGATTTACGCTTAAATAAACCAGCATTAACGGCTTTGAATGTTGCATATGGCTATATAAATGCATACACATAAGGGTATTAGCAAGGGAATAACACTGTTTTAATCATTTCCATGTATTAATTACGATTTTTGTGTTTCTTTGCTTAAGTTGACTATTCTGGCCTACCAAAAGATGGCCGCCGACTGAAACCTAACTAGAGTACATTACTTCATCATTTGAACAATGGAGAAAGGCGCCTGCACTGACTTCGTTCGTGTCCCTTGGGTGACCTGTTAGACCATGCCCCTGAAGACTACCCTGGGCGAGGTGCCAATGCCCCTGAACGTGAAGAAATTGTTGCAATTGAGAATATGAACTGTCGAACCCAACCTGTTTCCAACGAACTGATACATTTAGGACCAAGGATTATTCTTTCCCATACATTTGCATTGAGACTTCTTCCGCATGGGAAAATTTGAAAATGTTTCCTAATGTACTGAGATGTATTTGAATTCAGCCAATCGTATTCCTGGGAAATTAGAAAATGTAACTTTGATATGTAAATTTTAGTATAAATATTAGTAGACTAGAGAGGGAAGAGAGGTTTGCGCCATTTATTCAGAAGCTACTGATGGAGAATCAATGTTGACGGAGAGGACGGTGACTTTATATGATAAACGAGAACTCTGACGAATTTGCTGAGGACCAGATCTGACTTAGAAAACGACAATTAGCCAGAATAGGTAAATATGACAAAAGATGATATTGCATTATTAAGATTTAACCTGCATTTAAATTAGATAAAAAGAAAATCACTATTTGAATTAATGTGTCGGGTGATTATTTCATTGAAAATGTTTATTGAAAGTTAAAGAATCATTGAACTAAATAACAACTAAATGATTCGATCGACCTATTGATGGAGGAATTGTTAGGGTGATTCAGGAGAAGTGGTTTTCCTCTATCAAAGAGAACAGTTGTGGTTCGGATCTGATGTTCCTTTGTAGGCACGGATAGTTTGAAAGAATGAATGTTGGTGTTATGGGCCCCACCAGTGTGTGATGTGTGTATGTGCGTGTGACTGAGAAATCATTCTGTCCGTGGAAGTAAGGGGAAATTGAGTAACCCGAACTGCACCACTCTCAATAGACTTATTTTCACAAAAGATCTAGAAATAATGAACCTCAATACCGAGTCCATAGGTCAGTTACAGAACACATCGGGATCTATGTCCCAGGGATCAACCATTGATTATGTAATTGCTTCAGTTTCCCTCAAAAAGGCGAACGGACTCCAGTCCATTCGCCATCGTAATCGGCCCCAGTGTGAGGTAAGAAGTAACTTAACAAAGAATGGTGTAGCTGCCAAACCAGTCACCCCACGGTGGCTTGACCAAAATTGTACCAGAGTGCTCTCAAACCTACACAAGGCCCTTAGGACTGTACCAAGAGACAGGGCACTGGTCAAGTTATCACAAAAACTCTACAAAGATGCCAGGAAAGCCAGACTACAAGCACTGGAGGAGGAAGCGTGGGAACACCTTCAGCAGTATGCTTCCACCTTAAAAAATATCAGGGAAGGTAATTAATGCCCCATTCCTGAAATCATCCCTAGACCCCAACCTTGATAGCCATGTGGATGAAGATTTATGGGTGGAGTACTTTTCCAAAATATTCGGTACTGGGAGAGAAGGGATACAACTTTTCATAAATTGCATCGGTTCTAATTCACTCTATGGGGGTCATTACGATGGCGGGCGGACTTGAGTCCGCCCACCATCATTGCAGTGGTTGGAACCGCCCACCAGTCATGCCAGTCAAATTACTGGCGGGTGCATTCCGGTGCTTTAACATTGCGGCCGGTGCTGCTGGCTGCAGCACCGTTCGCAATGTTAAAATGACATGCAGTGCATTTCCCTGCGCTACATGGCAGGCACCATGCAGTGCCTGCCACTTAGTGCAGGGAAATGTTGGGGGGACCATGGGTACCCCCCCAGCGCATCCTCCAATACAGAGGGGGCCCACTACGGGCCCCGGAATCCAATCTCCATCAGCCCTTGTAATGTGGCGCGGGGAAATTGGCAGTCAGATGGCGGAGGGCCCCCCACCGCACGGCTGGCGGTGGCGGGCCTTCCGCCTTCGTAATGGGGCCCTAAGTTGTTACTTTCAGTCTTTTAGAGGTAAGAGAAGCCCTCTCCCAACGCACAAATAAGCAGCTTTTCACTGCGTGGCTCATCACCATCTGTGGAGAATCATGAGGGACATGGGGATTGACGAGGTCATCAGACAAGCATACTCTACGGCAGCGGCTTGCGTCCGCTATGGGAAGCAAGGAAAGTGCACCAGGCGGTTTCCTATCAATAGAGGGGTTTGTCAGGGGTGTGTTCTCGCCCCGTTTCTCTTCTCATTGTACAACAACGGAGTAGAGGCCCTTTTGTTAGATTTAACCCCTAACGTCCCAAAGAAGAACAAGGTCCGCACGGCCATCCTCCTCTACGCAGACAATGCGGTCCTAATAGCGCACACTGGCCAGGCGCTTCAGAGGCTTTTCGACTCTTATGTTAATTTTATGCATAATCTGGATCTGCAAACTAATGATACAAAATCTTTTATCTCAGTGACTGGGCTGAAGGCGGAGAAAGCACCGTCGTTTTACATAGCAGACCAGAGAGTGCCTCTGACACTACTTAAGGGTGACATTGGACAGTGCACTATCATGATCCCATATGGAGAGAAGCAGGGGCTTAATGCTAGAAAAGAGTATTGGCGCTTTATTCTCTTTTACCAAAAAGCTAGGCTCGAAACCCCTAGATGTTGTGAAAAAGGTATACTTAGCCAAGTCCACTGCAGTTACTACTTATGGAACTGGTGTGTGGGGACATACCAAGCATGCAACACTGCAAACAGCAGAAGATGCATTCTGGAAGAAGCTGTTCTAACTACAATTGCTATACTGAATTGAATGTTCCCTACATGTCAGACCAGATATCCTTGGCCCCAATCCTTTTTTGGCATTCCATATGGAGAAGGGATCCTGTTGATTTAACCCAGAGGTTCTTGATGGACTGCCTTGCTCTGGAACATTCCCAAAAGTTCTCATGGCTATTGTATGTTAAAAACAACCTGATTTCCCTAGGCCTAGAAACTATCTTTAAAACACCAGGGACACGCCAGAACATCTCAAAAATAGCAATTAAAGCACGCTTTTTAAATTATATGGCAGAAAAAAGGAATCAACTCAATATATGGTGCAAGTATACCGTGAGAGACTGCCGCTAATTGAGGGGCAATTTTTTATCTGACGACCGGGACAAACTTGCACCACAGATTTTTACTATGGAGGTTCAGGCTAAACCTAATTCCCTGTATGTTGGGTTACCCATCTGGTATTTTTTCTTTGCAAGCTCTTCCACCCTGTCCTTTTGATGGGGTATCTTCACAATCCGACATACATTTTTTATTCTTTTGTAAGTTTTATTTGGCACATCGCAAAAGGTTTATTCTGCCAATCATGCGCAAATACAATTTCAGACAATGTCATCCTGGAATGTCGCTCTTAAAAATGCTGCCTGATCACTATGTTCCAGAAGATTGCACATTTGCCCGGAATGAATTATAGGCTCTCTCTTAATGTATTTATGATAATTTTTACTGTTTTTTTAATACTTTTTATGAAATTACTGATGAACTATGTATGTGTTTTATGAACTTTTATGATCTGTAAACACAGTTCGAATAAAGTGATTCAAGACAAGACTCGGTTGGTTTACATTCTAACTGCCCGATTACGATGTTCATGGTGAGAATGTAAATAGTGCGGTCATTCCGAATCAGTTCCGAGCAACCCACAGAGTCTTTGTCAGTCGGAACAACATCATACACCCCATATGGACAGCGTTTCCGCCCTCGGGATTACGATATCTATTTCCGACAGCCTTTCCCCGTCAGCCTGTCCGACAAAAATAGACTGTCGGAAAGTGACTTTGGGGGTCCTTGGCAGGGCTCCCTAGGCCCCGCGGCCTATGGTTGGTGGCCAAGAGAGCAACGAGGTCAGCAACAAGGTCAGCGCTCGGGTTCTTAGAACCACAAACTTCCTGGATATTTATGTTAATTTTTGGCTTTCTGTAAAGAAATTCGCTCTCTGGCAGTGGTTGTATTAAAACACAAGTATCTCTCTGCGTCCAAGTGTGTGTGAAAAGTGATCTGTTCCGGAGTGCTTGTTCAGAGTGATTCACTGACAGAATATCGACCTTGCAAATATCGAGATACAAAAATATCGAGACCAATACATTGAGGACAAAAATATCGTTATCAAATCTTTAGAATGGTAACGACAAAAATATTGAGAAAAAAAATATCGATGTTGGTAATATAGTTGTATTAAATATCGATTTTTAAATATATATAGAATAAAATAATAAATATTAACTATATTAAATAGTAACATTAATTAAAAAAAAAAAAATATTTAATATGTATCTTAACAAATATAACAAATAAATATAAATTAAAAATGTTAAACACACATATATTGGGGCCGATTCCGATCCTGTAAAAAGGCTGCACGAATCGTTGTACGGAGCGTTTACCCCGTACAACTCGTACCCGGTAAACTTTCCGTACAACCTAGGAAGTACGATTCGTACAGAAAGCCTATTTCCGTACGTTTCATAAAAAAGCTCATGCGGGTCAAAAAAAACTACGATTCTGATCCGGAACAGCTTGTACACGATGTCCGAACGTATTCAGGCAGTGGTTTCCGACCCTGCAAGTACGATTCGTCCCTACGTCACTCCGAATGGGTCTTTTTTTACGGGAGTCAAACACAGCCGGAAAAGCAGAGTCCGACGCGAACCGCTACGCAACGGAGCCCCGGTACGCGACGTACACGCCATGAACCCCATTGTACGTGTCATCCCGGTCCTCTTGGCCTACGACCTGGTGCACCGCACCCAACGCACACGCCGCAGAAGGTGAGAACAACACCCAGGGGCTGGGGGGGGGGGGTGAGGGGCAGGAAACAAACCCAATACTCAAAGCCAAACCTATAATATGGAGGCCATACATTACCACCAGGGTCTGGTCCAGCAGCGGTCCGTGGAGGGAGTTCCGTGGGGCGGAAAGGTGGGGCGGGGGAGGGGCAGGGTGGGGGGTATTAAACACCGGAACATGGATAATTGGAGGTAAGTAAACAATTAAATAAATAAAACGAATTTCGTAGCGCGCCCTGCATCACAAAATGCGGTGAAGCGCGCGCTACGAAATTCGTTTTGTTTATTTAATTGTTTACTTACCTCCAATCATCCATTTTCCGGTGTTTAGTACCCCCCACCCTGCCCCACCCCCGCCCCGCCTTTCCGCCCCACGGAACTCCCTCCACGGGGGGCGTGGCCAGCAACCCCTGCGTACCGCAACAATGGAAGTGGACGTGTACGGTGCGTGTCACACGTACCCCTACGTGACCATCAGAACAGTGATACGAACCGTACACACTCAATGAATGCGTGGGTACAGTGCGAGTCACACGTACCCCTACGGCACCATTAGAACAGTGATACGGACCGTACAAACGCAATGAATGCGTGGGTACGGTGCGTACCACACGTACCCCTACGGCACAGAAGAACTGTGATACGGACCGTACACATGCAATGAATGCGTGGGTACGGTGCCTACCGCACGTACCCCTACGGCACAGTAGAACTGTGATAATGACCGTACACACGCAATGAATGCGTGGGTACGGTGCCTGTCACATGTACCCCTACGGCACCATTAGAACAGTGATACTGACCGTACACACGCAATGAATGCGTGGGTACGGTGCGTGTCACACATACCCCTACGGCACCATTAGAACAGTGATACGGACCGTACACATGCAATGAATGCGTGGGTACGGTGCGTACCACACGTACCCCTACGGCACCATTAGAACAGTGATACGGACCGTACACACGCAATGAATGCGTGGGTACGGTGTGTACCACACGTACCCCTATGGCACCATTAGAGCAGTGATACGGACCGTACACACGCGATGAATGCGTGGGTACGGTGCGTACCACACATACCCCTACGGCACAGTAGAACTGTGATATGGACCGTACACATGCAATGAATGCGTGGGAACGGTGCGTACTACACGTACCCCTACGGCACAGTAGAACTGTGATACGGACCGTACACATGCAATGAATGCGTGGGTACAGTGAGTACCACACGTACCCCTACGGCACAGTAGAACTGTGATACGGACCGTACACATGCAATGAATGCGTGGGTACGGTGCGTGTCACATGTACCCCTACGGCACCATTAGAACAGTGATACGGACCGTACACACGCAATGAATGCGTGGGTACGGTGCGTGTCACACATACCCCTACGGCACCATTAGAACAGTGATACGGACCGTACACATGCAATGAATGCGTGGGTACGGTGCGTACCACATGTACGCCTACGGCACCATTAGAACAGTGATATGGACCGTACACACGCAATGAATGCGTGGGTACAGTGCGTACCACACGTACCCCTATGGCACCATTAGAACAGTGATACGGACCGTACACACGCGATGAATGTGTGGGTACGGTGCGTACCACACGTACCCCTACGGCACAGTAGAACTGTGATATGGACCGTACGCACGCAATGAATGCGTGGGAACGGTGCGTACTACACGTTCCCCTACGGCACAGTAGAACTGTGATACGGACCGTACACACGCAATGAATGCGTGGGTATGGTGAGTACCACACGTACCCCTACGGCACAGTAGAACTGTGATACGGACCGTACACACGCAATGAATGCGTGGGTACGGTGCGTGTCACACGTACCCCGTTACGGCAACAGTACATTTGGGATACGAGGCGTACACACGCCAAGAATGTGGGCTTAGAGGACTGGCCCCGCATGTTACCTTCATATTGGTGTGTGTGTAGGTCCAGGCCAGCAGTGTACTGCTCCAAGGGGGTGCGTGGGTGGGTGCATATGACTCCCAGCAGTGTCCAGACATATGAGGGGTGGGTGCATATGACTCCCAGCAGTGGTCAGAGATATGAGGGGTGGGTGCATATGACTACCAGTAGTGTCCAGACATATGAGGGGTGGGTGCAGAGGACTCCCAGCAGTGGACAGAGATATGGGGGGTGTACATCATCATCAGATAACCACACCTACATGGTGGTATGGACGCATCCCTAACTTTGGACTATGATTTTAGTGCTATACAACACATCACTGACAGCACTGTCCCACTCCCAGGACGATGGATGTCTTTCACACACTGCATGACACACCACATGTGGGTGTGAGGACATATAACACATGCATACCCACCCATGGCAGATGCAGCACAATACACACCCTGATTTCATGTCAACAGACTGTATAGTCATGTAACTGCATACAAAACTAATATGGTCAAAGGGAACACACACTGTCACGCACATCCCAGGACTGATAGGAATGTTCAGGTGCTGGTCCAGCCACCAAGATGTTGTCTCTCATGGAAGGAATAGGGTTCAATTCCAGCAGATACAATGCCCACAATCGTGAGTCAGGTGCCCAAATACCCTGCATAACAAGTACCATTTGTGTGGTAGGCTGTGAATACACACATGCATAGTGCTGAAAAGGGCCAATTTGTCCCTGAAGGCATTCCTACATACCCAAAACACAAGTACAGTGACTAGCAAGGATGGCACAGACGATTCAGCAGGAGACATCGGTGAGCAGGCATGGCCATTGTTGAAGGGATCCGTCACCAACAAAGGAAATGTGGACACAGGTCAGCACAACAATTGTGCAACTGTTTGCAGAGAAGATGTCAGGTGCCACAGAGGAAGGAACACTCCTTGGGACAATGTCTCCAAACTAAATGAACACACACTACCAATGATTCTTTGCAGAGACATTGTGATGGCACGCAGATACCATGGTCCCCCTCATGACCATCATACAAAAACATTTCTCAGAACCCTAACACATTACCAGAACACCAACTCCAGGAGCCTCATCACCAACATCAAGTACCTGAAATGCAAAATTAAAAGAAAAGGCTTTATTCAGCACCAAAAATAAATAAATTTAAAAGAGACTATGTACAAAGGCCAATGGCCAGTCCATTTCTCAAATCCAAGGGTAGACGTAGGGGACCGCATCCACCCCTACCTTGCCTGCACAAAGGAACCTCAAGGTTTGTCGTCCGGGGGGGCATCATCTGTGGCAGGACCAGGCACCGCAGGGACAGGAGGGGGATGGGTAGGTGTGGTGGGTACAGGGGTGGACGTCTCCACCACAGGGGGTGGGGCAGCGCCAAAGGTGGAGGTGAGCTCGGCGCTGCACACTGCTGCTAGGGCCTCCATCCTAACCCCTGCACCTGAAGATACCCCAGGGCCAACGGAGGGTGTGGTGAGCGAGTGATGGGGTGCAGCGCTCTTGGGGGAGGCAGTGGACATGGTGGGGGGCTCAACTCCCGTGCCCGGGGACTTCCTCGTCCGCTTGTGGGGTGGTGGCTCAGTGGGGGTGAGGCCCAGCTCAACCATATAGGTCTCCTTGGGTGAGAGTTTGGCAGGGGAGCTAAGGGGAGTGGTTTTGGAGGAACAGGGTTGTGAGGACTGCAGACTGCGACTGTGGCTGCGTGTATGTCGTCTGCCCCCAGACAATGTGGGTGTGCATACCTCCCCCTGAGTGTGCGTGCCTGGAGGTGTGCGCTGTGCCTTACTTGGGGGTGTGCTGGATGTGTCTGCTGGGGTGCATGCCCGTGACTGTCTGGGTCTGCGTTGGGCAGGCATGGGAGAGGGCAGTGTGGATGGGTCCGGGGTAGGGGGGGGCGGAGCGCTGCAGGAGAGTAACTGCTGCCGTCAGGGAAGAGTCCATGGACCGCAGAAACCTGGGTTGGTCAGACATCGTTGCTGACATGCCCTCCATGAACCGCACCATCTGTGTGAGCAGTTTAGTGTGTCCATGGAGGACATTCAGCACCGATGCCTGCCCAACCTGCAACTGCCGCAGTATATCCACAGACTCTTCACTGAGGGCAGCAGGGGTGACAGGGGCAGGGGGTGCGGTGCCTGGACCGAAGGAGACATGGTGGGACTCTGCACGGACAGAAGGGACGGGAGCAACTGGGAGGGCGGAGATGGTAATGGAGGAGGCGGGGACAGATGTGGGGATGCTGCCAGTTGGTGTTGCAGCCTCCGCCTCCTCAGGGAGATCAGCCTCGGACCCGTCGGCGTCGTAGCTGCTCTCGCCTCCAGACAGGTCCTCTGACTGACTCCCCTCGCCCTCCGTGCCACTGGCTCCTTCTGACTCCCCAGCACTGGTGGCACTGTCGCTGGGTCCCTCCTCCAGGTCCATGCAGGTGTCTCCCTCAGTTGCGGATGATGATGCTGTGGGCAAGGAGAAGAAACCGAAATGCATCAGTCACCTGTATACATCTGACACATGAGCACAAGAACAATTGGTCACAGTGCATATCAGGCAATGCATCATGAGTAACAGCTAGATAACTCCGCACAGATGTAAGCCCTGTACTGCCCAGTTGGTAGACCCACTATGCCACATGGACACCAGGAAAAAAGAACACAAAAGGCCACAACTTGAATGAGAAATACACTGAGAAGCTAGTGTCTGTGAACCGGTGAGCACAGCAATACAATGAAGTCATGCCAGCTCTTGTTTACCCTGAAAGAAACAGTAGTGGTGCACCCAACGTAAACTGACACACCTCAATACTCAAGGTGTCACCACACTCAGAGATCTGTAACTACTTTTGAACACAAAACGAAAAAAGGTTGCTACCTTGGGACTCACAATACTTTACACAATCTACATGTTTTGAATGTGCCAATTCGCCATTTCGTGAAAAGAACACTCATGTGCCTGCGTGAAATATGTCGCACAAGGCAGTGCACACAAAAGTACATTTACACTGTCATTGAAGAAGCTGGCACCTTTTCTAAGAAGCCACTGTTAGAAATTAATGGTGTTGCAGAAAGTACATATACATGAGCCCACGGAGGTCTCGATGTCTTGAGACTCGTCAGTTTGTATCACCAACAACAAAGGAGTCTCACAAAATCAAGAGCACTGTGGGAACATGTATATGGAGAATCTGCAACACCATTTAATTCTAACAGTGGCTTCTTAGAAAATGTGCCAGTGTGTTCCATGAAAGTGGAAATGTCATTTGGTGTGCACTTCCTTGGGAGGCTTTTTTCATGCAGGCACATCAGTGTGGAGGAGTGTGGCTCAATGGTTAGAGCGGCAGACCCTGAAGCAGAGTTCTGGCCAGGGACCAGGGTTCGATTCCCGCCTCGGCGGGGCTCGGGCTCAATTTCCTCGGACCTGTCTATTCTCGCCTCGCTGCCTATTCTAATCACGGGCCCCACGCTGCAACTCTGGGCAATAGCTTGCTTAGCCTCCACACCGGCCCCACCAGCGCTAAGGATGCCTGGCTTCACCCTGGGGGTGCCCAGGAGTGGACACTTCACAGGGAAAGCCAGGAGGGGTTCCACAGCGGTATGAGTATCAGCGCCAGGAAACCGTAAAGGCGACACCGCAAGGTGGCCGTCTGGTGACAGTGCGCTCTATAAGTACCTTGACATTTACATTTTACATTTAGTGTTCTTAACACAAATCATCAAATTTCCACATTTAAAACATGAAGAACTGTTGACAAGTGCTGTGAGTGCCAAGGTACAATTTTTTAAGAGTAACAACTTGAATTATTTCAGTTGTCACATCGCCATCCGTCACCTGATTACACAGTTGGCTACACATATGACCTACTGCCTGTCATCTTGAGTGGCACACATGTCCACACCCAGGACAATGCATAAGCTAATGGGCCTGCAATTGGGTTGAAAAAAAGCCTAGCTGTACTGTGGGGACACCCTCATGGCAAGCCAGAATGTACACACAGATGTCAGCACACAAAGTCCAAACAGCGTTGCATCTGAACCACACAGGTGCTAAAAATTTATGAGCAGGAATCATGTTTTTAAAAAACTGACACAGGCTGCAAAGCACGAACATTAAGCACTGGCCAGCATCACAGGGGCACTGAACGGTGATACTTTGTACAGCCAAGTCTCACACACAAATCAGACCTGGCAATGAAAAATCAGGGTTGCACATGTATGCCTCTCCCGCACACCCCACCCCATGCCTGAGTCAATGTGATTGATACAGATCAAGAAGTGACACCTCTTATTCAGGGTTACAATAACTGTGCTTGAAAAATAGCTTCTTTTACACAACATCACCTCGTGGGGCTGGCAACACATATTTGTGACAAACAACCATCAACAGATTGTTGTGAATAGCCACACAGGCACTGCCCAGTGTAAGTATGCACAAGCAAAATGGTGTATCCCTGTCCAGTGGACACATGTAGCACACATTTGCAAAATATTAACTAGGCCACGGAACAATGCCACAGAAGCAGACCTATGCTGAACCCACAGAGAATGTGCACAGTGTTGGATGACACACATGATTAGGAGGCCAGGGTGTCTCAGGGGACTAGTGGGCACACTGCGCCGTGGTCCTGGAATGAGCTGAATGTACCATGTTCAACCGTCATGGCAATATGCATATCTCACACTCATGCACATCATGTCTGAGGCTACAACATTGGTCATGCATGCTGCAAGGGTGTTCAGTTGAAAGCTCACACTCCTATGTTGAGAATCATCAACATAGTGAACAGGTCATGGCACAGGCAAGGTACCAACACAAGTCACAAACCACCCTCCCACATGATGCCGAAAGTAATGTGCACTTAGATTTACTGGCACCCTAGATGACCATGTGCAAATGTGATTACACACACACCAGGGGACACATATCAAGGAGGGGAAGGGATGAAAAAGAGTACCAGGTGACATTGGGGAACCGAAAATTCACTGCACATATTAACTCTGGGAGTGTATCCAGGCTACAGAGCACTTCCAAAAGCTGGCGACACATAACACAACAAACAGCCATGTACCTACCCCCTCCTTGCTGCAGTCTCTCCTGTAACTGCCTATCGAGCTCAGGGAATACCACGGCCAGGACACGTTTCATGTGGGGGGTCAGGCGTTGGCGGCCGCCGTGGGGGCGAGGACTGTCGAGCCCCAGCTGGACCCGGGCAATCCGCCGGGTCCAGCACCGGATGTCCTGCCACCTCTTGCGGACCTGTGGCAGCTGCCGACTACGCTCCCCCTCAGATCTCACGGCCCTGACGATGTTTTTCCAGATCACCCCCTTCTCGTAGGCAGTTACCTGTCAGGATGACAAAGTGGCACAACATCAAAACACCTGCTCCATCTCCCAGAGACACACATTTGAACATCATTGAAATGTTGAACAGGGCATAGGATGCAGACAGGAGTTACATCATACACAATAAGAAATTGGCCTGTGTGCAAGCCCCAATGCACTACATGGCATTGAAAGTCAACAGGTTGGCATGAGGGGTGCAACACACTCACTGATCATGCCACACACTGTGCAGCACATGCAACAGCAGGCTGAAGGCCAGCACGTGCCAAGCAGTCACATGTCCCGCTCCACTGACACACCATCAGCATACTAGACAGACACACCCAAGCACAGATCACTCGCCTGTCATTGACAACAGCGGATACAACCCTCACTCTGCACATGTGCCACTTGCCAGTGGGGTGTCACAGGTGTCATGCTAGCTCTGCAAGTCAGACACACAGCACGGCTTACTTGTCACATCAGATGGGTTGATCTGTTGCCTCCTCCATGCAGCTGTGGTGCAACACTTCACATAGACACTCACCCACATGACAAGGAACATTCACACACATCACTGTCCATGAGGTCGTACACATCATTTGGACACTCTCACCACAGGGCCACTCAACTCATACACATCTGTGGGTACAGTCACCTGTCACACCGGGGGGACCACTGAATCACCTCAGGACAATAGGAAAAAAGAACACCAAGGATTTGCCAGGCTGAAAGTGTCATGCACTATGCAGTGAAAGTCACAGTAAGCAGAATGCAAGTGAGGAGTGCACACAGGAACTACATCATGCTCTGCATGAGAGACATCAGCATGTCCCCCCCGGGACCCACTCTAAACAACAGTGCATGTCTGTCCCACCTGGACACAATATTGACAGTCACACAACAGGTGCATAGGCAAAGGTAGTGAACTCAGCACTCACCTGCTCCCCTGGTCTCCCATACAGCTTGGTGTACTGTGGGAGGAGGACATCCAGCAAGGCCTCATTCTCCTCCTGGGTAAATGGCTGCACCCTCTCCACAGTACTTGACATGGTCCCGAGGAAGCAAAGACAGCAGCAGTGTGGTCGACAGGAAAGTTGTGCAGGCAAGTGCCCTCTCATGGGTTCTGGCTGACTTATATCTGTCTTGCTGAGCGGCATTCATTTAGAGGAGTACATAGTGATTGGTCAGACTCATTCGCATCCTACATTTACTCCGATCCCTTTAAACATACACCAATGACTTTAAACATATACCAACGACAGCATTCGCATCGTTCAAATTTTGAGCATCATGTCAACAACCACTTTGCAACATTGTATTTTGTGGCCAACTGACTGTTCCAGGACACATGATCGACACTTTTCAACTGAAAACTCTGTCTCCATGACAACCAGCATGCATTTAGGGCCTAATACTTGTCCCTTATGTGTCCCCTATGTAATTTTGAAATCCGCACACAGGTACAGTGCCATTCACACGTACCCCTACAGCACAAGTACAATGGTGAAACGAAGCGTACACACGCGATGATAGCGGGTGTACGGTGCGTTTCACACGTACCCCTACGGCACAAGTACAATGGTGAAACGAAGCGTACACACGCGATGATAGCGGGTGCACGGTGCGTTTCACACGTACCCCTACGGCACAAGTACAATGGTGAAACGAAGCGTACACACGCAATGATAGCGGGTGTACGGTGCATTTCACACATACCCCGACGGCACAAGTACAATGGTGAAACGAAGCGTACACACACGATGATAGCGGGTGTACGGTGCGTTTCACACGTACCCCTACGGCACAAGTACAATGGTGAAACGAAGCGTACACACGCAATGATAGCAGGTGTATGGTGCGTTTCACACGTACCCCTACGGCACAAGTACAATGGTGAAACGAAGCATACACACGCGATGATAGCGGGTGTATGGTGCGTTTCACACGTACGGGTCGCACTAGTTCACACGTACGGGTACTTCCTAGTAGTACAGTGCGTTTGACACCTACAGGTACGCACTAGTTCACACGTACGGGTATGCACTAGTAGTACAGTGCGTTAGACACCTACGGGTACGCAGTAGTTCACACTTACGGGTACGCACTAGTAGTACAGTGCGTTTGACACCTATGGGTACGCACTAGTTCACACATACGGGTACGCACTAGTAGTACAGTGCGTTTGACACCTACGGGTACGCACTAGTTTACACGTACGGGTACGCACTAGTAGTACAGTGCGTTAGACACCTACGGGTACGCAGTAGTTCACACGTATGGATACGCACTAGTAGTACAGTGCATTAGACACGTATGGGTACGCAGCAGTTCACACGTACGGGTACGCACTAGTAGTACAGTGCATTAGACACGTACGGGTACGCAGTAGTTCACACGTACGGGTACGTATTTCACACGCTTACAATGGTAATACAGGCGCACACATGCCAGGAATGGAGGGCTACGAGGGCACAAGGATGTCCATCAAGTACTTGTCATTGCATACTGTCATGTGCAGGCCCTAGGTGTGGCAGCCAGTGATATTGCACAGGTCATCTCATCTAGTTGCACAATTGATGTGTGATGACCTGTGGACACATGTCATGTGTGATGGGGCACTATGTGGCACACATCACCTTGACACTTGCCACATGTGTGTCTGTAGTCCAACTGTGTCATGCACAGCAGCAGTGGGATGGCACAGTCATCAATACCCGCACCTGTCTCCTGATGCCAGGGACAGGGACACACTATCAACTGACATGTCATGATCAGCGTGCCCCTTTGTGACTATGTCAGGTGTGTGTCATGTGTTCCCATGAGCTGGATGTTAGTGTTCCGTCAACTGCATCTGCTGTTGGTGCATCCAACATGGGTCTGTGTGGTGATGGGCATGGAACACATCTACATACACCATGCCACATGTGGATTCCCACCGCTGTAGGGTCTGTGTGCATCGGACATCATATTTTCCCAGTCATACATGTCTGCGTTGTCTCAATGGCTGTGTCTTTCTCTTGTCACGTGTACCCCTTCATCGCAATGTGCTTGATATGTACATTTGACATTCCATGTGACCTGTGCGTGTGCCTTGCAGTCAGCTGTGTGGATGAGATGACATCCTTCCAATGCAGCTATGTGGTTGTGTGTCACTCCGGTGATATCCGTGGCTCTTCACTCAGACTGGCCACCAACTCATTTCAGGGCATGTCATGTAGACTTTACAATCAACAGGTGTATCTGGATTTTTGTAGGAGTGCCAGCAAGCTGGCATATGTGTCCTGTATGTATTGCACACACCCGACTCCATAGTTACCTGATGTGTATATGCAGTGTAGCATGTGCTATGTTCATCGACATTGATATTGGCAGACTCTCAATCTTCATTCTTACAACCAATGTCTTGCAGGGCACTGCCTGTCCCAAGAACAATGCCAGACTTGGGTGCCATGAGGGAACGTGCCTGCATCCGACGTTACAGATTCACTCAACAGTTGATTGAGGACTTGACCGACAGGCTGGCACCACACCTCCAACCGCGACACAGGTATCCTACTGTGCTGACCCCAAAGATGAAGGTGATGGCAGCCCTACATTTTTTTGCCACAGGTACGTTTCAATTCACCATAGCTGATGTTGGTGACATGTCACAGACAATGTTCAGCCGTGTCCTGCGTGATGTTTTAGCAGCCATGTTGGAGCACCTTGATGACTTCATCACATTTCCTACTCCTGAGGAGTTGACAGATGTCAAGGGTAATTTCTATGCCCTGGGAGGGATGCCCCATGTCATTGGGTCCATTGATGGTACACATGTGGCTTTGGTGCCACCACAAGCACAGGAACAAGCCTATCGCAATAGAAAACATTACCACTCGATAAATGCCCTTGTGGTCTGTCTTGCTAACATGCTGATTTGCCATGTCTGTGCACGTTTTCCAGGATCAGCACACGATGCCTACATCATGAGGCGTAGCAGGGTGCCACAAATGATGCTGCGGCTGCACAACGAACGAGCATGTCTTGTTGGTGAGTATACTCTGTTTGTCCTGTGTGTTGCGGTATCTTTGGCTCTTACGGCATCTCCTGACCCACTTTTTTACATGATGTTCCCATGTAGGGGACTCTTGCTATCCCAACATGCCATTGCTGCTGACACCTCTCCGCAACCCAAGAACAGCTGCAGATCACCGGTACAACAATGCACACGGGCAGACCAGGCGAGTGATTGAGAGGACGTTTGGACTCCTGAAGAGCCGATTCCGGGGCCTGGACAAAACAGGCGGGTCCCTCCCTTATGCCCCAGAGAAGGTCTGCCGAATCTTCCTTGTGTGCTGCATGCTGCACAACATGGCAGTTGAGAAGGCAGTACCACTCATCCTGGATCCGGATGAGCAGGAACATCCACCCGTGGAGGATCAAGGGCTTGCTCACGAGGCTAGTGATGAGGAGGAGGAGGATGATATCCGGAGTCAGCTCATACGCAACTTCTTCTCATAATGGTGAGTCACTGGGTATGAGTGTGCAAGCTTGTAGCATTGAGTGGCATGTGTTGCAATGTGTCTGTCCAGCTGACTGAATGCAAAGTGACTTTGATGTGTGTTCTGATGTGTCACTTGAGTGATGATGTCATGCCACACAGTTTTGCGGAGAGACTTTCTTTGAAATTTACATGTGTCCAACATTGTTCATGTTTTGTAAATATCCATGTGTGCGGCACGAATTGTTTTAGGTGACTTCTTGTGTGTCTGTCATTCCCAGGTTTTTGCGCATGTTGTCTGCTTGTATCATCGTTGTCCTCCTGCTATTCCTCATGAGGATTGCAACGTGTGCTGAATCAGCGTTCCATGCATGGACATGTGGAAATGTCAGTTTGGGTAAGGATTGCAGCAAGGCTTTTTGGTGGTGGGACGGGTTGGGAATGTATGGGCCTGCTTCTGTGCATGTTGTGGTACCATGCATACATGTCTTCTCACCAAGGAGCATATAACATGTAGCATCACTCCCATGACATGATAGTCACCCTTCTTGACTGTCATCTGTAGTGGAGTGTGGCATCTGATGAAGGCATCAGTGTGTGTTAACCTTGCCTCTGAAACATTGTGGATGCTACGGGTGGACATAGTGTGGGACATCACAACAAGTGTGCAGCAGGATGTGTTTGGCTCATCCCCTTGACTTGTGTGCCAGTTCATTGGGATTGACATCATCCGTGTCGTGAAGGGGGGGTCCAGCGTATGTCCCACATGTTCTGTCAACTGACCTGTGAGTCTGTTCACATGGATGCATTTGCCTCTGTGTGTGTATGTGGAATAAAGGTGTTCAGCGCAATCCAAAGTGCCTCATCTCTGTCACTGCAGCTCTCTTGCCAGTTTGCATGCGACATCTATGGCATACTTGTCAAATATTGAGCATATGTGTATGTGTACTTCGGCAACATGCATGCAGTTCTTCATGGCTAATAATATCTATTGTGCATGAAGTCCCTGGTTGTGTATGTAGTTGTGTATTTTCAACGGGACATGAACACTTGCTGATGGTGTGTCTCCTGTGCGCAACTCCGCATTTTGTTGCCTGACCCTGTGACCGTCATTTTTGGTGATTGGTCATACATTTTCTCGTAGTGACCCATGAGTTACCTGACACTCCTTAATTTACATACACCTGTTGCACTGTGCCTTTCTGACCTCCTTGTCTTTGTGTGCTACTTTTTGCCTAGTTTCTCACCCCTTCCGCCTGCTGCTGCGTCACCTGCGGCACCGCCCCGCCGAGTGCCCTGATTCTGCAAACCACATGCCTCCAAAATGCTCCTCCCTTCCCCCTACACACATTTTTAATGCAGCCAGCAGCTTGTCTGTGCCACTGTTGAGCCAATGCCGTGCCAAAGGCATGACCGTCTGTGCCTGCAACGTGCACAGTGCACGATCCTCTGGTCTTTGCATGACCCACGTCACACAACAGGCTCATGCTGCAGCCACCCTCCAAGCAATGTCCTCCAGACAATCATTCGCCTGCTAGCAGGCAACCCCTAAGCGCACACACAACACCTTTGCATGCTGAGTGTGCAACTCCAACTGCCTACACAGCGCTGCCCAGCCTACCAGACCCTGTCAGAACAACCAGGTCATGTGCCTCCTACTCCACACCCGCTCCGTCCACCAGCACGCCATTGGACTCTGTTACCTCCTCAACACAACAGCCCCACACATCACCTTCATGACAGAAACCTGGACATAAGCAACCTCAGCTCACGACTTCTTCATTGCCATCTCAGACGGATACAAGATCACCCGCAGGGACGGCACCAACAATCCCGGAGGATGAATTGCAATTTATTCACAAGTTCACTCTCAGAGTCACAAATCCGGGTTTGCAGCAACTCCCTGGCAACCCTCAGAGTAACACTCATCTACAGATATCCAGGCCTTCATCCACAATTGCACTAAGCCATCAACACGTACATCTGCACGCATGCCCTCACCTCCACAGGCTACATGTGGCTGGGGGCCAGTAACTTCTGGCTGGAGGAGAACCACACCACCATCCATCATTGTTCCATCAACATTTTAATCGACGTCTCCGACAAGCAACACACTGCCCCACACCCTGCTAACGATCCCCCAAAGATGCTTGATGTAAGTCACCACAGACAAGCTGTGTGGGACACTCAAACAACACCAACGCAACACCCTGAAACCTCACGCACTGGATCAGCAACTGATCCAACAATCTTGCCACATTGACGGACTTTCCTGTGAAGCACAACAATAGTTAAGGCACCTGGGACAAGGCAGACCTACTGGACTCCTAGAGATCTAGCCAGACTCTTGTGCAAACCTTGCAAAACAAAGAGCCATCATTTACCTTACAGGCCTGGAAAAGACCACACACAGCCATCACCATACCATCAGTATGGACAAGTGGAGATCCTTCAGATAGGGCTGAGGCACCATAACACACGACATAAAGGAGCTCATCAGCATTGTGAGTAAACTGACAGCAGATCTCCATCCAAGACACCCCACCCTTGCAAGGCAGATCACATCCCTTGCAACTTTGTACCACTGCAAGCTCATGGCCATACACAACAGCCTTGGCACACAGAGGCAGACAGCACTATTATCCGCAGGACAAACCCCCCCTCAGGTTCTGGACTCCCGTCAACAGCAAGTACACCACTTGGCTCTTGTGCACCATTCACTCTGGTTCTCCATCATGCCCCTTCCCACACAACATCTCAACCACATAATTCCCCATCCTTGAAGCCCACGTCCAGCGTGTCATGAATGTCTCCTTTGAGTTGGCCACATTCCATGGGTGCTGGAGGCATGCAGAGACCCAGGCCCTTCTTAAACAACGGACGGCAGTACAGCAGGATCTCCTGGTACATCACCCTGCTTCCCTACCCAGCAAATGTCATCCAGAAGACACTCAACAAGCAACTGACAAATTTCCTCCACGCAACCATCTCCAGGCAACCGGCACCAGACCATATTCCACAGTAATCACACCACTGCAACCGTCATCATTGCCACCACCAACGACAACTTTGCCCTGCTCAACAATGGTGAGCCCACCCCCCTTGACCTCTCAACTGCATTGTATACCATGTGCTACCACACTGTCACCTCACACATCTCCAACACTGGTATCCAGAGGAGGGCCCAGGATTAAATCAACAAGTAGCTCACCAGCAAGGCCCAGGGAGTCGGCCTCCACCCTGCAGCATGTAGTACACTGGGGTCAATTGGCACATGCCCCAGGGCTCTTCTCTCAGCGTGACGATCTTCAATGTCTCCATGACCCCCCTCTCCACCATCACATGCGCACATGACCTCATCATCATCTCGTATGCCATTGACATCCAGCTGCTCCTCAAACTCATCAAAGAGCCAGCCATTGCCAGATCCAAACTTCAAGAAGGCATGAGATCCGTTGACGAATGGCTGAACATCAGCCACCTTAGGCTGGACTTGGACAGGACTGAGGTCATCATCTGAGGATTGTCCCCTTACGGCTGGGTCTACTCCTTGTGTCCCACTGGTCTGGGCACCGCACCAGCACCAGCACCCAGTGGCCACGCACGCAAGTTGGTGTTCATCATGGACCCATCGCTCACAATTACCATGCAACTCACCACCATCTGTACCTCATGCTGCAACACCCTCCGCATGCTGCAAATGATCCACAGATAGATCCACTACAAGGCAAGACAGACCGTCCTCCAGGTCCACGACACCAGCCGGCTCAACTACAACACCGGCCTCTAGGTAGAACAACAGCAAAACTGCAGGAGAACTTGTCCACATCTAGGGTGCATCCGCACACCTCATCTTCAACATCCCCAGCTCCAGCCACATCACCGTCCACCTGAGATAGCTAGAATGGCTCACTGTCTGCTGCAGGATCACCTTCAGAATCCTCAACAATAATCAGGAGGCAGTCCACAACCCCAGACCCAAAACAAACCTTGGACGTCTGTCATCCAACACCCCGTTGGCCCAACTCCATGCAGCCCACCTTGCCCTGGCCACCATTCAACACATCCACATAAAAACTGCATGCAGGAGATAGTTCTCCTACCTCGGCAAACAGACCTGGGACTCCCTCCCCGGGCACCTCAACATGACCCATGACCTCTACACCTTCATGATACTCTTCCAAATTGGTCTGTCTGAGCAGTATTACCAGCGCCCCCCCTCAGCAGCTTGAGGCCATCACGGGTGAGTATTGGGCTCCATGTCTGTATTTGGTGATACATTGAGACACATGTGTATCCTCGACCGGACTCAGATCCAAGTGTATGGATGGCTGGAGTTATTTCCACACTCAGGCATACTTTGACATATCCCCACACGTATGTTGTGGACTCATGCTAAATGACTGCAACATGAAATTTCATGTATTAATTATTTAATTATAGCTCTGTGGCGTGAGTTGTGCACTGAAAAAGGTGCAATGCAGGGAGCATAGAATCCAAAGTTCACAGGGGGAGATGGGATCCTTGCCATTTGAAGTCATCAGAGTCCAGACCACAGTGTTTGGCATCATTAGTCAGACTGTGACCAGCAGGGCCATGTGGCAGATGATGTCAGTCAATGAGGTGATGCTGTCGCACATGAAGGCCAGGTGCCAGGCCAGGCGACCTGGGAGATGTGGATGTGCCGCTGCCTCTCGCGGTCTTTTCCGTGGACGACCCACCTTCCTCAGGGGACCCTCAGATGCAGGCCTTGACGATGCTTGGCACGCTCCGTCGGACGAATCCTCCTCCTCCTCCTTCCTTCCTGTGGCACAGGGAGGGTTGCCCATGTTGTCGGCGATCCGACGGAGTGAATGGCTTATGTCCCTTTGCACCACCAGGTGCTCAGCCAGTCTTGCCTCCATCCGTCCTTGGTGTTCTTGTTGACTGGCGTGTTTCTCGGCCTGCTGGTTCTTGATCTGTGTGAGGGTCACCACTACCTGGCTGAACTCCCTGGTCTCACGCTGGTATGCCTCCATGATGTTGTGTATGCGTGACATACCGATCCCTTCAGCTGGCTGGTCAGGTTCTCGCCTCCACCTGCCTCCACTCCCACCACCCCTGCCCACACGAGCCTGGCCTGCCGTTGTGGGCACATCGGGTCTACGGGACCCCTGAGGGATGGCAGTGGCGGTGTTGTCTGCCTCCTCCTGGGTGCCCGGCGCTCCTTGTCCCTCCTGGTCAGACTGGCTCAGGTGTTCACTGCGGGCAGGGCTCCTCGGTGTCTCCTGGGATGTGGCAGGAATGGGGGTGGTGGTTGGCACAGATGGTCCTGAACCAGGTTCTCCGGGGCTTGGACACCAGAGGGTCCAGGTCGGTCGGGGTCATCCGCGGAATGTTGAGAGGCGTTGCTACCAGTGGGATCAGGTTCCTCCCGGGCCAGGGACTGTGAATCTTCACCCCCATTGTTGGGGGTAGATTCATCACGTTGCCCTGTGTGTGAGAGACAGACAATGTTAATGCTGTTTCATGCAACATGCATGTATCATACACATTCAAGTTGGCACTGTTCCTCAAGGTAGTTGTATGTGCCTAGCATTCTTCTCAATGTTCACTTGTGAATGGGTATGTTGCGGGGGACAGATTGAGTCTTTGACATGTAGATTTTTGGCTTGGATGCTTCTTTGGCTATGTATTGGTGTTGTTGTGTTACATGTCCATTGTGACAGTGGGTAAATCCATTGCCTGTCCCGGGGGTGTCTGCTTGTATAAGGGGTGTGTGTGACAGGGCCTGCTGGTGGGTGTAGTGTGATTTGGCAGTGGGGCTCCCAGGTGATGTAGCTGTCCCCCATGGAGCATGCTGCCATGACAGTGATTGTGAGTTCCTGTCCTAGATATCTGACCTTGTTGTCTTGGTGTTTGTGTTAGCACTGGTCACAGGAGGGCCTTGTGCTGCCTACACCCGGGCTGACTGTGAGCTATCTTGTCAGTACTTTCCCAGTCCCTGTGCATTGTGCATGGTGCATGGGTATGTACCTGGGCCGTATGGGATGAGGGCAATTGTGTCTGATTTGGAGTTCAACAATGTATTTTGTGCCACCCACCCTCCCAGCATACCGGACATCCATTCTTGGGTTGCTGCTTCATGTAGCATGGGACATAGCATGGCCTTGCTTTCTCAATGGACCATACACATGTTAGTGGCATTAGCGTTATTTTTTACTGTGGTTCTGGCCGGTGAGGGCTTGGGGGTAGTTGCGTGCATTTTGTGTAGTTGGGGTGTGGATGCCATTACCCCCATGTTACCTAAGTTGTTTGTGTACTCACCAGGCTCTGGAAGTCCTTGCAGTCCATGTACTCCCACTGGCGGAAGCTGGGCCATCACCTTCTCCTCCCCGGGATGGATATGTACTGGTCTGCGGGGCGCACCACCTCCAGTGATGTTGCTCTGGGCGTAGTCATCATTCATTTTGCGCTTGACCGCCGTCCGCAGATCGTACCACCTGGCTTGGCATTCATTCCTGGTTCTTCTGATGGGTGCAACAGCATTCACCCTATCGACGATCCTCTGCCACAGCATTGATTTTTCAGCTATGCTGGTCTGTCTGACCAATGTTCCAAACAGCTGTGGCTCGACTCTGATGACTACATTGACAAGGATATCCAGCTCCTCCCTTGTGAACTTTTGATTCTTGTCTGTGGGCATGGTGTGGGGTGAGGGTGTGGATGGTTGTGGGTGTGTGGGTCTGAATGTGACAGTGTGGGTGTGAATGTGAAGAGGGGGTATGTGTGAAGGAGGTTGTGTGAAGGTGTATACGTTAAGGTGGATGGGTGCAGTTGTTGGTGTGTGCTCTCTAGCTGCAGTGAGTCTGTTACAAAGGCTCATGGTTTGTGTGTGTGGGCCCTTTTTATTGGTCCATTTGTGGGTGGGCCTCAGTTTGAATTTTTGGTGGGTTGTGAGTTTGCCCCTCTGTTTGCCTGTTTGGATGTGTCCAGGTCAGTCATTTCCATTTTTTGTGCACTGTAGACGTGTTTTGTGGTGTTGTGCAGGTCGAATAGACCCTCCTTGTGCTGTTTTACAGTGTCCGTGGTTCAGTACGGTACAGGTGTACGAGTCGTACAGGCACACACCCCCATGCGCTGTGTATGTACGGTGCGTACACGGCCATTGCTATGTACGGTGCGTACACCGCCATTGCATATGTATGGTGCGTACACCGCCATTGCATATGTATGGTGCGTACACCGCCATTGCTATGTACGGTGCGTACACCGCCATTGCGTATGTACGGTGCGTACACCACCATTGCATATGTACGGTGTGTACACCGCCATTGCTATGTACGGTGCGTACACCGCCATTGCTATGTACGGTGCGTACACCGCCATTGCTATGTACGGTGCGTACACCGCCATTGCTATGTACGGTGCGTACACCGCCATTGCGTATGTACGGTGCGTATACCGCCATTGCATATGTACGGTGCGTACACCGCCATTGCTATGTACGGTGCGCACTACAACATTGGTGCGTACAACAACATTGCGTATGTACGGTGCGTACACCACCATTGGGTATGTACGGTGCGTAATACAACATTGGTGCGTACAACAACATTGCGTATGTACGGTGCGTTCACCGACATCGCATATGTACAAGTCATTCCGTACAAAAGTGTCCGGGTCCGTCTCGTACAACTTTTCCCGCTACGATTCGTACGGATCGGGCCGATCCGTATGTACTTTTTCCCGTACGAATCGTACTTCACGGGTCGGACGTGACATGTACGACTCCTACGGAAAAAAATACAGGATCGGAATCGACCCCTAGGTCCCTAGACTGCTTACTGAGGTGTACTTTACTAGAAGTGTTCAGCCTCCCTCCTTACAATAATGCCATTAACAAAGCGGCAGCTCAGTTGTCGTGCACCCTATATGTAGTCTAGATTCTTATTCTCTTCTCATTTTTTTGTCTAAATTGCTTAAAATGCACTATTTGCCCTTTTTTTCTTTCAAAAACTTCTTAGAAGAAGAACCCCCCTCCCCCTGATCTTGAATTATATTGATTAGGCTCAGTTGGTTCTAACTCTTTTACACTTTGAAAAATCACCATCTGCCACTGCTTTACTTATTTTACGAGCTCAAACAGTTAAGGTGAATGCTTCCAAAAAAGAGCATTTTGATGGCAAATGTGCTATATATGAATTGTACTCAACATTGTTATCTCGAAGTCTGCTATGCAGTTCTGTGATTATACTGAATAAACAACTACCTATGTTATTATATGACATTGACATCTCTTTATTAATGTACTAACTGTACTTTCACAATTGCTTTTTTAACCTTCTTGCTTTCTCAAATTTGCTTGAAAATGCACCATTTGCCCACTCTTTTTCAAAAGTTTCTCAGAGGGAAACCTCCCTGAAACCTCCTTATTGCGATCGGGCTCGCTCGCTCGCCGCTGTGCATTCCACCACACGTTTTACGTCTCGCCACTTTCAAATGTCACCAGCCGCCACTGGTACATATAAAAAGTCTACTTTAGCACTAGTTGTTCGTATATCTTCCCTTAAATTCTGTGTTCATTGATACAATTGATCAAAGAAACCATGATTGCTAAACAGAAAATCTTATCCTAATTCAGACCTGCCATTTTCTCTCTGATCTCATTTCTCTGAAGACTTTGGATTGGATCCATCTTGGAAACTCTTCCCTGACTCCCTCTCCCAGGATGCGGCTTCAGTGTGGCTGCTTGGAAGTTTCACGTTCCCTGTTGCCGCACTCTCTACCATCTACAAGCAATTGGCCCAACCCTGCCGAAGAACGGGATAATCTCTCCATAACTGAAAGGATCATCTCTGGACCCTTGGGGCCCGATTATGATGCGGGCAGGAAGTGCTCCAAAACGGTCGGAGCCCTCCTGCATGCATCGTAATCACCAATTCAGAGTCCCTTCTGACCGAGCCATTTCGATGGGCTCAGTCGGAAGGGAATCCGAATCAGTCTTACAAATGGTTTACGACGGGCTCAGAGAGCCCATAAGCCATTCAGAAGGCCCACAGTAATCCCCCGGCCGGCTCTTTCTGGCCGAGGGATTACGATGGTAGTTTCCCATTGCCTCTTTGTGCCGTCATTTCTGGCACAAAAAGGCATTGGGAAACAGCTTTGGGGGCCCCCAGCAGGGCCCCCATGGGTGCCAGGCTGCCTGCCACAGGGTGCAGGGATGAACTGCACCCCTGCTCTTTGCTATGAGAGCATGCATTCTGTTCTGTTCTGACTGTTTGTTTCCAGTTCCAGAATGATGCCGGACTGACTCGGGTACGTCCGACATCGTAATCGGCACCTTGGTGTTATTAAATTTCAGGCCCACCAAATATTTACCGGTTTGGTGAAAATTCTGGAGAGCAGAATTGTACAGAATGGCAGCACCATCTTGAAGCCAACCATTGCCTTCCACCTCCAATCAGGCAGTCATCCAATACATGGCACTGAAAGTGCCCGCCTGGGCTTTGTGCCCGATGCCCTGTGGCAGGATGCCTGCTTGTTCTAGTGGATCTGCCGACAAGAAACTGCAGAACTTTTCACCTTCCTTGCAAGTCTGTTCGTGGTGGTTCACACCGACATGGGAGATAAAAAGTCTGGCAGACAGACCTCAGCTTGATAATGCATATGACATACGTGCACACATTACAATACATGTGCATGCATCACCATACATGGGCGTGCATCACCATACATGTGCGTGCATCACAAGACATGTGCGCGCATCATCATACATGTGCATGCATCACCATACATGTGTGTGCATCAACAAACATGTGCGTGCATCACCATACATGTGCACGCATCACCATACAGGTGCACGCATCACCATACATGTGCGTGCATCACCATACATGTGTATGCATCACCATACATGTGCACACATCACCATACATGTGCACGCATCACCATACATTTGCATGTACGTGTAAAGATGGATAAAGAAAAAAGCTAAACTGGTTAGCCCCAGCATGATGACGTTCGCATGTGTCACCATGCATTCATACGTACCTTTCCAAGCTGGCAGACATCCATCTTGGACTGAAAAATTTTAAAATATATAATAAAAAAGTGCACCAAAACGCATTATAGGGAAAGGAGCAACACAGCAGCCAATTGGTTCCTCAAAACAATAAAAGTAAAAAATAAAACCCGTCCACCAGGGTAGGAGCAACAAAGGTGCTAGGGCTGTGGAAACACTGTTTTAAAACAAGCCAAAGAAACTAGCCAAATGGGCAGGGGCGGGGGAAAGATACAACTCATTCAATCAGAAACCCTGAAACAACTATGCTGCTGGAAGAAGAGGAAGGAAATCCATTGGATAATAAGCAAGAAATTCAACCAATCACAAGCAATGTACTGACACAAAGGCCTTTCTAAGTGTCCGATTTAGAGTTTGGTGGACACAACGTAGTACCCAGCTCGCCCAATCCTCGATCTGCCCGCCTCATTTAAAGAAGAGCAGAGCTTCAGTGCTCTGTTGAGGGAGCGCCTCTGGCTCCATTGAGATAATACTTCCTCATATAGCCCAACAGAGTAAGGACTGTAGAGGAGGGGCTTTACACCACCCGCCCTATTTAGGGGGGCAGTGTCTCTGGTGTTAGACCTAAAAGAGGGAAATAAAAAACAGAAACTCCTAGAATCGCTGAAGGGTGACGATAATGAAGGAATACTATTGGAAGTAAATATTTGGAAAACACAAGGAATAACCAAAAAGGTTGTTTGAACGCCTGGGGGTGGGGGGTCCCAGTAAAATTAAATGTTGCTGTTTTTGCATTCCCTTTAGCTAGTAAAAAGACCATTTTATAATCCATTTATTTCAATCTGCTGCCCTTTTGTGACATTTACCCCAGTTCTGTTCCACCAGGACCTATCTCACATCCAGACAGAAGCATCTGATGGGTGGAAGTGATCCATCCTTGGCCCTAGTCCCGCCACCGCAGGTCTGTTCCACCGGCACCTCCCTCAGATCCAGACAGGAGCATCTGATGGGTGGAAGTGGACCATTCTTAGCCCTAGCCCACCACCCCAGCTCTGTTCCACCAGGACCCCTTCACATCCAGACCGGAGCATCTGATGGGTGTTAGTGGAACATCCTTAGCCCTAGTCCCACCACCCCAGCTCTGTTCCACCAGGACCTCCTTACACCCAGAGACGAGCATCTAAAGGGTGGAAGTGGACCATTCTTAGCCCTAGCCCCACCACCCCAGCTCTGTTCCACCAGCACCTCCCTCACATCCAGACATGAGCATGCGATGGGTGGAAGTGGTCCATCCTTAGCCCTAGTCCCACCAGCACCTCCCTCACATCCAGACAGGAGCATCCGATAAGTGGAAGTGATCCATCCTTAGTCGTAGTTCCACTACCACAGCTCTGTTCCACCAGCACCTCTGTCACATCCACACAGGAGCATCTGATGGGTAGAAGTGATCCATCCTGAGGCCTAGTCCAACCACCGCAGCTCTGTTCCACCAGCACCTCTTTCACATCCAGACAGGAGCATCCGATGTGTGGAAGTGGACCATTCTTAGCCCTAGTCCCACCACCGCAGCTCTGTTCCACCAGGACCGCTTCACACCCAGACATGAGCATCTGATGGGTGGAAGTGATCCATCCTTATCCCTAGTCCTACCACCCCAGCTCTGTTCCACCAGGACCTCTCTCACATCCAGACAGGAGCACCCAATGGGTGGGAGTGGACCAACCTTAGCCCTAGTCCTACCACCCCAGCTCTGTTCCACCAGGACTGCTTAACAACCAAACATGAGCATCTGATGGGTGGATGTGATCCATCCTTAGCCCTAGTCCCACCACAGCAGCTGTGTTCCACCAGCATCTCTCTCACATCCAGACTGGAGCATCCGATGGGTGGAAGTGATCCATCCTCAGCCCTACTCCCACCACCCCAGCTCTGTTCCACCATAGCCTCCTTACACCCAGAGACGAGCATCCAAAGGGTGGAAGTGGACCATCCTTAGCCCTAGCCCCACCACCCAGCCCTGTTCCACCAGCACCTCCTTCACATCAGGACATGAGCATCTGTCAGATTGCTCCAAATAAATGAACGCATTTTCTTCCACTGATGCGGATGCTAAATCCCAACTCCCATGAGCAGGAAAATGACCAGACAAGAAAACAATCTGGGCAATTCACCCACACAGGGGAAAGGAGAATGGGAATACAAGAGAGACCGCCTCCTGGTCCAGTATCCTCTGCTACTTCTTCCACTGAACACTCTTGAAAGCTCGCATCAGAAAAAGGGGGGAGCAGAACCTGTACAATATAATGTTTATAAAATTAGTACTGCTAATTTATTTTAGAACCTCATAAATATCTCTAGTAAATGACTTTTCAACAATAAGTATAGGTACACAAACCTGGACATTATGGGAGACTAGCCACTCTGAATTGCTGAGTTCAACCTCATGTCAGTTCTTTTTAAGAAGAACTCAATAGTAATTGGCAGATTATATATATAAAGCCAGTCTCTGGATTGATGAGTTCAACATCTTGTCACAATAAAACTTAACAAGACCTAGGATAGAATTCAGTAAATTTCTCTGGACCTTGAATACTCGCCCATTAAATATATATATATATATATATATATATTTATACAAGAGTCTTTGAAAACCATGTAAATAAATTAGAAAGTTCTTACTTCTGAGGTGTTTTCAAAATGCTTCAAAAACCTTTAGACTCGTTTAAATATGCGCTGAGAACAACGAGTCTTCTCCAGAGCTCTGAGAACAAACTGAAGGTCTTCGGACTGAAGAAGTGAGACACTAGTCTCCTTTGAATGAAAGTCTTTGGTGTGCACACCGCTATTGTGGGCGGAGTTCAATACGACGACTAAGAGAAACGCTCCACAGAAATAGGCGCGCTGGAAAGACGCTTCTCCTCAGCTCTGATTCCACAGTTGAAGTGCGCCGGTTGGAGGGCTCGCGCGCTGGAAGAACACTTCAGCGCGAGAGCGAAAGACTAGACTGCAACACTTCGTCTTGAAGGCGGCCGCCATCTTGGAATTCCGGGAAAACCAATGCTGGCGAGTTTTGACAACAAGTTATAAACAAACATCTTAGAATGGAGACGTTGCAGATACCAATGAGGGTAAAGAGCAAAGAAAGTCTTTTTCTTTTTGGGGGAACAATTAAGCAGACAAGCTATAGTGTTCTTGACAGCATCCAATGGGTGGAAGTGGACCATTCTTAGCCCTAGCCCCAACATCCCAGCTCTGTTCCACCAGGACCTCTTCACATCCAGACATGAGCATCTGATGGGTGGAAGTGATCCATCCTTGGCCCTATTCCCACCACCCCAGCTCTGTTCCACCAGCATCTCTCTCACATCCAGACATGAGCATCCGATGTGTGAAAGTGTAGCCAACAAAAGTAAAGAGTGGTAACAGCTGTTCATCAACCCCGCCTACAGGAGCCCAGCAATATCCCCTCTAAGCCACAGAATAACATACTAGGACATGTCACTGGACATTCTGGGGCTCTGACAACTGCTCCACCCACCATACTTACATGGGGCCACCACTATCTAATCCGATTGACGTTTCCTTGCTCTTCACAGACACTTTCCCAAACCTAAGCACAGACTCAACCAGATCCAGGGACGGGAGCAACATGAACATCCCTTTCCCTAAATCCTAGATTTAAGATCTGTGCCTGTAGGTCCTCATCTTACTGTCCGTGAGGGAGCGGGACGCTTCACACTGCCCATGGTGGTCCACAAGCAGGGAGGGCTGGACATCACTGAGCCCCTTGCACACAGGACGGGGCTTGTCCTGAAGATACGGAGCAGGGCCCAGTCACTGGACGTGGCTACCTTCAGAGGGTTGCGACCCCAGTGTCCCTGTGCCTCTCTGCCAGACCCTTGGGCCCTGCAGAGGAGAGAGCGCCAGGGCTGAGGCACCAGGGGCTGTCTGCCTCTCTGCCAGACCCTTGGGCCCTGCAGAGGAGAGAGCGGGAGGGCTGAGGCACCAGGGGCCATTGTTCTTCTCTGCCAGACGCAGGGGTCCTGCAGTGGAGAGGGAGGAAGGGCTGAGACACCAGGGGTCTGTGTGCCTCTGAACCAGGCCTGGGGCCCTGCAGTGGAGAGGGCATGAGGGCTGAGACACCAGAGGCCCAAGTACCTCTCTCTCAGACCCTGGGGCCCCGCAGTGGAGAGGGTGGGAGGGCTGAGACACCAGGGGCCCGTGTGCTCCCTGTATGAGACCCAGGGGCCCTTCCGTGGAGCGGGCAGGAGGGCTGAGACACCAGGCACCTGTGGGCCTCTGTGCCAGACTCCGTGGCCCTGCAGTGGAGAGGGCAGGTGTTACCACAAAACCGGTCCCAGGATGGTTGTTTCCAGTCCAGTGAAGACCTGGCTTGGCAGTTCGGGCTGGACTGTTCCCATGACGCACTGGGTCAAGACTGATTTGCATGTAGCTGGGTCTGATCTGAGGTGGCGAAGTGAGCTAAAGAATGATGATGGATTCAACCCAGATCTGTGACTGGGGATGAGTGTCTGAAAAGTTTCAATCAATCAAATAATCTTTATTTTCGATCATTTAGATCATCAAAGATATAAATACATAGCAATTTTAAAATTGTAAAATTTTCGTTATTTTAGCATTTACATGTAAACAATGGCTTTCGAAAATTTCATAATACAACCATTAAAAGCATGAAAAAGTATTCTAAAATCTTTTGGCATTATACAACACCCCCCTCTTTTAAAAGGCGGATTCGAACATGCCACATAGCCATTAAGTACTTTGCCCCTGCAAAAACAATCGGAGGTGACAGATCGGTTTTTAGAATTCTGAACGCAGGCAAATATTTCCTGAATCCCATGTTTTTAAGAATGGGTACGAGCCAATACTTCCTCGCTCTTTGGTAGGCTTTACAAAAAAGGGCCACATGTAAATCACTTTCCTGTGGATATGCACAGGCTGGGCATTGCTCTGTTGTTGGGGGCTGGGACCAAGAGCTGGTAAAGGCCCTCAGAGGTAGAGAACCATATCTCCACTGCAAATAGAGCTTTCTTGCCATCACAGGAGCCATACCATCCAAAACACTTTCCATTAGGTAAGAATCTTTCAATTGTATGAATGTATTAGTCAATGAACCGACCCGCATACTGTCTAAAGCAGTGGTCAGCTTTGACTGGTGGTAGAGTTGTGAAAGTACCTTTCGAGGGGTCCCCCTGCTTGAGTTTACAGGGTCGGTCCATAGATCCACTAGACCTAAACTCTCACATGATCTTTTTATATATCTTAACCATGGGATGTTACTGATGTTTGGTAAGGTTAGGAAGTCCTGCAGCTCGCTTCTGTAGTCACTAAGTTCCTGGCTACTCCAAAGTCGTTGCCAGAAGGTTAAAGGTTTTAAACCAAGTTCCTCGGAGATTGGCCTGAGTCCTAGGTCCAATCTCAGAGGAAGCAACGGCGTACTCGGGGGGAGAGCCACCAACTGCCTGAGAAATTTGTTCTCTGTGCTTGTTAGGTTTTTAACAGGAGTATGACCCCATAGTTCACCCCCATATGTAACTGAGCCCCGAGCTTGAGATTTATAGATCTGTATCAAGGGGCCCAGCGGACGATATATAGATTTGCCCACCATTCTAATGATACCACCCACTTTCTGTGATAGTTTCATATTTGCCTTGATCATATGTGTCCCCCATGTCATTTTCTCGTTCAGGGTTACCCCCAAATATTCGAATGTGGAAACCCTCTCCAATCGCACTGTACCTAACAAGGGGTTAGGACGTGTTGAGGGGGTAGGGTTCAAAATCATATATTTTGTCTTGGAGGCGTTAATTTCGAGGCCCCTCTCGGTGCAAAATTGCAAGAACCCATCCACTACCCGTTGAATTCCCATGGGGGATTTAGACAGCAGCAGGGTGTCATCTGCAAACATTATGGCGGGCACCCTGCTGCCATTCAGTTTAGGAGCGTCGATATCTTCTATCCTGGACAGGTAGGCGATTACCCCGTTGACAAAGAGGCAGAACAGGGTGGGTGCAAGCACGCATCCCTGCCTCACCCCCCTGTCAACGGGGAATCTTTCTGTTAAACTCCCCATCCTGCCACACCTGACCCGCGCAAAGTTATCCTGGTGTAATTTAATCAGAATAGCCAGAATATCTGGCGGGACTCCCAGGTCATCAAGGACACTCCAGAGTTTGGATCTCGGCACCAAATCGAAGGCGGCACGCAAGTCCACGAACACCGTGTACAAGCTGCCCCCCTCGATAAGTGCCGTCCTCCAATAAATAAGGTTAAGGCGGAAAATTTGGTCCGTAGTAGATACCCCCTTTCTAAACCCGGCCTGGTATGAGCTCATGGTGGCAGTTTCCTCTATCCAGCTCTGGAGACGATCTAGGATGAGCCTTCCAAAAAGTTTTTGCGACACATCTATCAGGCTAATGGGCCTGTAGTTGGATGGGAGCAGAGGGGAGCCTTTCTTAAAAATCGGAACCACCTCTGCGCCCAGCCATGTACAGGGCACCTCCATACCCTTCAGAACTGCATTAAATAGTACCAGGAAATAAGGGGCCCATATATCTGGCTCCTGTTTAAAAAGGTCACCCGGGAGACCATCCAACCCGGGTGCCTTGCCAGTTGACAAGCCTAATATAGCAGCCCGGACCTCCTTTTCAGTAAATGGACCCCTTCCAGATAGTTGTATACAGGTGGGTTTGTACAACCTCCATGCCCTGCTTCCACTGTATAAAGAGACTGGAAGTGCTCCTGCCATATCTTGGAAGAAATGTTTGGTTCTATTGCCGGAACAAGTTCCTCGGAGCCTGTATTAGCAATTCGCCAAAACTTACGGGAGTCCATGGTGGCTAGGGAGCTAGTGAGTTCTTCCCATTTATTCTGGTCCCACTCAATCTTGGCATTAACAACCAGCTTCTTATATTCACGTCTCCTGGCTTGTATCTCAGGCCTACTTTTGCGATTCTTGATGCTCGACAAGAGATCCCTCCTTGCCTTGCGACAAGCTGCATTATACCATGTGCACTGGTTCTTTCCACCCCCCCTCCTTGGTCCATTATTAAATAAATCTGCAGTCAAAGTCTTAACGACTTCTTCATGCGCCAACCAAATTTGTTTGTTTTTCTCCCCTGAACTGGGTTCATCACTTAAAGTGCCTATTTTTTCCAGTATAGGAATGAGATTATTATAAAACCGAGGGAGCTTATCTGTGCTTGCGACTAATTTCTCCCACTTAATTCTCCTCCTATTGTTTTCAAGGGCTAGACCCGGATTTGTCTTAGGCGGTTCTACTTCCCCATGATCCCGACCAGGAAGGAGAAAGTCCAATTCCAGGGCGTTATGATCGCTGTCTTCTCTATCTATTACCCTAAAGTCAATGACATGCGACCACGAAGATAATTGCACTAACATATAGTCTAATCTTGACTCCCTTCCCTTCCGGTTGAACGTGGGTTTACTCGGGATATCAGATTTAACACGCCCGTTACATGCCCTCACCCCATGTTTCAGAGTTAGGGCGGTAATCTGGAGTGCTAATGGGGTCCAAGCTTTAGGCGATGTAGATACTGTCGGTGGTACTAGCCATCTTGCATCTTCCTCTAAGGAAGCCCCATCTAAGAGACCAGCTAGGGGCTCAAAATGTGAGTTCAGATCCCCGCCCACTACAAATGGGATCCCCTTGGGGAGTTCGCCAAGAAGATCCGACAGTTCGTCAATGGTGGAGGACTCCTGCGAAATGGTAACCGGCCTTGAATATACATTTACCACTGCTAATCTGCAGCAGATGGACCATTCCAGCAGAACCACAAGTATGTCCTCTGAGGCCACTGGGAGACGCGTGGCCTGATATCCCAAGTGGACTGCGACCCAGGTTGCAAGGCCTCCCGATGGGCGCCCTCTGCCCCCCCCATTTCGCGGGAATGGAGAATACTGCAAAACCCTGCCTCGAATGTTCCTCCCTCTCCCAAGTTTCCTGGAACAGGCATAAATCTTTAGAATCAGTATATTCAAACCATTCCTGACATTCAAACTTGTTTCCCAGGCCTGCCACATTCCATGACAGTATTTTTAGTGGTGGAGGTCTATTGTTCGAAATAGTAGTGTGAGTGGAGACATTCCCTTTTTCACTAACCATGGTCACTGGATGTGTTAGAGGGTGACTTATTGCTTCCCCCACGTTATTTCGTGGCTCACCAATAGAATTACCCAGATCTCCATGATGTAATAGGACATCGGGCAACTCAGTCTCTAAGCTATTTCCATCCACACCCTCGCATGGTACAAAGTTGTACTTCCTGCTTGTACGTGTGAACAGTCAATCTACCATGTCTAGCTGACTATACCTGTTCGAAGTTGGAAGGTAAAATGGCTGGAGAAATCTCCGGGGATAGTAGTCTTGCTCACTAGCCCCCCAGTTGCCTCCCCTCCTATGACAAATTTCCCATCCCTCATCATCCATATTTGTCGTGTGATGGGTTTGCTGCTGCCTTCTGTAGTTGGGGAATTCGCTCCATCCTCTTGCCAACCCCCCACCCATCTCTCTGGATAGGTGCCCTGTGCATTAATTTCAGGGTGCCCTTGGTATTGGCTTCTGGGATGATAGAAGTCTCCCCTTCTTCTGCTGTCTCCCCACCCACCCGGTCTTTGCGTCCGAGCCCCCCAACTCTCATCCTCTCTACCATGTACCAAAGGGGGATAGAAGAAGGAAAGGGGTAAAGATTGGATGGTAGTCCCCTCATCCTCTGAAAACCATCCGCATATGTGCGTGACGGTCCTATGGTCTTTAAAGCTGACTATAACACAATCACCATTAATGGATTTGTTTGAGCTACCCAGCCAGGGCACCCTTCGTACCATAAGGACTGTGCTCAATATGCCTTCTGGGAGCGGTCTGTACGTACATAGCCAATTTATCACCTTATTCTTAAGAGAGTCGGTGGATTCATTGGAGGTAACGTTCAGTTCTGGTACCCCTGCTAAAACTACAGTGTATGGAGCTGCCTCCGGAGGGAGGTGTACTGGTCTAGGCTTCTTCCTCTTATTAACAGCCTCGGTCATTAATTCTCCAGTGTTCGGTGGTTTATTAGGAGCAGGATCGTTTTCCCTGACTTGCTTTGCACTAGTTGGGGGGGGAGGATGGATGAGTATGCTGTTCTGCAGGGTTTTTGGGAGCATTTGCCTTCGGGTGTGTGTTATTACTTTTAGACGGGGTAGGTTTTGCCTGCTGCACTATGGGTATAGCGCTTTTAACCTGATTGGTAGCCTGGGATGGTCCCTTTTTTGCCTCTCTATCGGCAACCTTGGTCCCACCATTACTAGTTGCTTTAAAACTGTCAGCTAGTTGTACTGTCGACTTTTCTATGGACACTAACCTAGCTTCAATTTTGATTAACCTTGCTTCCAGGGGGCTTAAAAGGTTTCTTATAAGGGCACCTATATCAGCGAGGGTGGCGTCCTCCTCGGTGGACTCGGGTGGATTTGGATTGGCGTGGATACTTGTCTCCCCCGGTAGATTGTCTAAGGGCATGGCCTCAGCTCTATCAATTTGCGTGTTTTCCCTAGTGTTTAAACAAGAGCTGTTTAATGCCGGGCACGGGGAAGATTTTGAGGTGTTCGGCTTTCGTCCACCCTCGTTCTTGGGCCCTCCTCTCTTTATCAGGATTGCTCCTTCTCTAGTCCCCTTTAGCTTGTTCACTTCTGGGCCTGCGAGGTTAACAATGTCGGGATCAGGGTTAAGAGTGGTAGTAGATATAGGGTAGGGTTGAGCAGGCGGGAGAGTTAACATACTAAGGTCTACAAAATCGCTAAGGTCCTTCGTGCTTAACTGGGAGGTACAATTTAAAATATCCAAAGTCCCAGAGGGGTCACTTGTGCCGGCTACCCCCATGTCCAACACAATGGGTTCTGGCCTTACCTCAGGAGACTTAGCCTGAGCCAAGGGACCCATAGACGATCTCCTCACCCAGTCTAGTTCCTGCGAAATTCGCCTCTCCAGGAGCGTAATATCCTCTATTAGTAGGGACCCAGCTTTCACAAAGTAGTTGTCCAATGTTCCCTTTGCTGCAGCAGCGGCAGCCGATGCGCTTTTACTCCTTGTTTCCCTGGTCGTCATCTCTGATGGCAAGAACGTCAGATACCCTATGGATCCAGATGAATGGCGTGGGCCAAGGGGGATAGCCCAGGCCCAGCCTCTCCCGTCCTCTAACGGCCTCAAACGGCCCGCCCTTTGCCCGGGCTTCGCCCCGGGCGCTCCCCCGCGCGCTCCCGCGCAGCGGAGATGGAAGTCACAAATATAGTAAGTGTGCCGTACAGGGGGCGGGGCTGACAGGGAGAGCGGGCCAGGTGATTCCAATCGGCCTGGCAGGGACTCCTGGTACACGGAGTCCCTGCAGCAACGCTCGCAGCCCTGCCCAAGTACCCCAAGACACCACAAACTTCACAGGCACTGCGCCCGGATTCCAAAGTCAAGAGACGAGGGACGGCAAAAGGGCTTCCAGCTCAACAGATTGACCCACTGACGAAAGGCAGGCAGGCTCCTTAATGCGATCCGTGTGCAGGGGGCGGGGCTGACAGGGAGAGCGGGCCAGGTGATTCCAATCGGCCTGGCAGGGACTCCTGGTACACGGAGTCCCTGCAGCAACGCTCGCAGCCCTGCCCAAGTACCCCAAGACACCACAAACTTCACAGGCACTGCGCCTGGATTCCAAAGTCAAGACACGAGGGACGGCAAAAGGGCTTCCAGCTCAACAGATTGACCCACTGACGAAAGGCAGGCAGGCTCCTTAATGCGATCCGTGTGCAGGGGGCGGGGCTGACAGGGAAAGCGAGCCAGGTGATTCCAATCGGCCTGGCAGGGACTCCTGGTACACGGAGTCCCTGCAGCAACGCTCGCAGCCCTGCCCAAGTACCCCAAGACACCACAAACTTCACAGGCACTGCGCCCGGATTCCAAAGTCAAGACACGAGGGACGGCAAAAGGGCTTCCAGTTCAACAGATTGACAAATCATCTTCTTGTGTTTGCTTTGTTCGACCTAAGTTTGCAGGGTATGTCCAGACGTGGGTCCCTTGCTCACTTTGCCACTGGATTCAAGCTAGCCTGGCTGAAGAGGGCTGTTAGCCTGAAACCGGTCCCAGGCTCTTGTTTCCGGTCAAGGGAAGACATGGCTTGGCAGTTCGGGCTGGACTATTCCCATGAGGCACAGGGTCAGACTGATTTGCATATGGCCATGTCTGAACTGGGGTGGGGAGTGAGCTAAAGAATAATGATGGATTCAACCCAGATTTGTGACTGGGGGTGAGTGTCTGAAAAGTTTCAGTTCTCCCGTCCATCATCTCAGTTGCAGTGGATTGGGCCAAGACACTAGGGGCCCATGTGCCTCTCTGCCAGACCCTGGGGCCCTGCCGTGGAGAGGGCAGGAGGGCTGAGACACCAGGGCCTGTGTGCTTCTCTGATAGACCCTGGGGCCCTGCAGTGCAAAGGGTGGGAGGAGGGCTGAGACACCAGGCCCCCCCTGCTTCTCTGATAGACCCTGGGGCCCTGCAGTGCAGAAGGGAGGACAGGAGGGCCAATACACCAAGGGCTCCTGTGCCTCTCTGTTAGACCCTAGGGGCCCTTCAGTGGGGAGAGAGGGCTGAGACACCAGGGGCCTGTGTGCTTCTCCGTGAGACCCAGCAGCCCTGCAGTTGGGAGGGAGGGCTGAGACACCAGGGGCCTGTGTGCTTCTCTGTGAGACCCAGGGGCCCTGCAGTAGAGAGGGTGAGGGGGCTGAGACACCATGGCCCCATGTGCTTTTCTGTTAGACCCAGGGACCCTGCAGTGGGGAGGGAGGGCTGAGACACCAGGGGCCTGTGTGCTTCTCCGTGAGACCCAGGGGCCCTGCAGTGGGGAGGGAGGCCTGAGACACCAGGGGCCTGTGTGCTTCTCCGTGAGACCCAGGGGCCCTGCAGTGGGGAGGGAGGCCTGAGACACCAGGGGCCTGTGTGCTTCTCTGTGAGACCTAGGGGCCCTGCAGTAGAAAGGGTGAGGGGGCTGAGACACCAGGCCCGGCTCCAGGAATTTTTATTTGGGTGGGCCAAGGGTGCATTTGGGTGGTCCACTGTGGGCTCAATTTGTCTCACATATGACTCCCAAGAAACATTCCATAATTGTATGCGGGAAATGGGGAGTTGGTTGAGAAACAACTCATTACAGTTTAACAACGACAAAACGGAGATTATGCACTGTGGGGTGGGCAGAGTTCCGCCAGTTTTATCGACTGACTTCTGGCCTTTCTCCACAGATGCCCCCTTGGTACCCACGAGTACGGTACGCAATCTGGGAGTTAGCTTTAATGATAAGCTGAATCTGGAATCCCATGTCAATAGGCTGGTTGGAAGCTGCCACACTCTTACCAGAGGTCTCCGGAAGGTGCTGCCATTGCTACCCTCCCAGGCCAGAGCGACAGTGGTTAGGCGTGTTATCCTGAGCCGCCTGGATTATTGTAACGCCTTGCTACTGGAGTCCCCGAGCTACTTGATGACGAGGCTCCGGAGAATTAAGGCGGCAGCAGCGAAGCTTGCATTGGCAAGACCTCGCCGGTCATGAACAACTCGGGCGTTAGCGGAGCTGCATTGGCTTCCGCTGACCCAAAGGATAGTGTTCAAGTCTTTGTGCGTTGTCTTTAAAGCACTAAATAGACTTGGACCTAAACCTTTGCAGGGGATGTTCGGGTGGTACTCAACAGCGCACAGCTTACAATCCTCCTCAGCCAACCTGCTCAAGATCCCTAGGATAAAGAGATCTACCATGGGGGGATGAGCGTTTGGCGTGGCAGCTGCCCGCCTTTGGAACAGCCTTCCCTTGGAGTTGAGGCAAAGGCAGGATTTACTGTCGTTTCGAAAGAAAGCCAAGACCTGGCTCTTTCCTAGAGCATAATCACTGGATCTGTCACACTGCTTACCCGCCAGCTTCTTACTAGTATCTTAGCGCCAGGATGCCCGTGGGGTTACAGCGCGCTTTATAAATGTCAATACAAATACAAATGTCTAGGTAGGCCTGCTTCAGGGCCCTCCTTTATCTCTTCTTAGTCTTACAAGGCCCAGTAAAACACACTCTTTTCCAAATCTTTCTAAATATTATCACTCTCAAAAAGTGTTTTTCCATGTAATGTTCCTTTGATGGGAAGAGGAGGTTTATGAGGTGGGAGTATCAGGCAAGTGACACTACTCAGGCTCCCTCTGTGCGAGCCTTCAGGGAGAATCCCTCTTCAGTACTACCTCCACCTGACCCCGGACTCTGCAACGCACTCCCTTACAGGCTCCCTCTGTGCGAGCCTTCAGGGAGAATCCCTCTTCATTACTACCTCCACCTGACCCCGGACTCTTCAAGCACTCCCTTACAGGCTCCCTCTGTGCGAGCCTTCAGGGAGAATCCCTCTTCAGTACTACCTCCACCTGACCCCGGACTCTGCAACGCACTCCCTTGCAGGCTCCCTCTGTGCGAGCCTTCAGGGAGAATCCCTCTTCATTACTACCTCCACCTGACCCCAGACTCTGCAACGCACTCCCTTACAGGCTGCTTCTGTGTGAGCCTTCAGGGAGAATCCCTCTTCATTACTACCTCCACCTGACCCCGGACTCTTCAAGCACTCCCTTACAGGCTCCATCTGTGCGAGCCTTCCGGGAGAATCCCTCTTCATTACTACCTCCACCTGACTCCGGACTCTGCAACGCACTCCCTTACAGGCTCCCTCTGTGCGGGCCTTCAGGGAGAATCCCTCTTCATTACTACCTACACCTGACCCCGGACTCTGCAACGCACTCCCTTACAGGCTCCCTCTGTGCGAGCCTTCAGGGAGAATCCCTCTTCATTACTACCTACACCTGACCCCTGACTCTGCAACGCACTCCCTTACAGGCTCCCTCTGTGCGAGCCTTCAGGGAGAATCCCTCTTCATTATTACCTCCACCTGACCCCGGACTCTGCAACGCACTCCCTTACAGGCTTGATTATCCACTACTCCTCTCCAGTGCACCTTCTCACAGCTGACCTTGGGCCCCAGCCCCATATCAGGCACCATCGGGCTCCACTTTAATTTTTCCCGGTAAAAACATTAGTAAAATCACCTTCAAACTTAAAACATTGAATATAGCAGTAAATATAATTAGCACGCACTTTAAAGTATGTTCCACAGTAGCCCTTATGACCCGACTGCTAATTAAATAAACAAAAACAGAAAGGCCATGACAGGGCCGGCTTTAGCGCTGATGCGAAAGTCTTTTTTGGCGCCGCACCAATAACCTCTTTCCCTGTAAATACCTTTACTACCACCTTCCACCAGTGCCCCTCATCCCTCCATGGCCCCCCTATTGACCTCCTCCTCAGATTCCCTCACTGCCTCATGCCACAAGTGCCCTTCATCTCCCCATAGCCCCTCCCCATTATGACCTCCTCCTCGGATTCCCTCACTGCCACCCTCCACTATTGCCCCTCATCTCTCTGGAGCCCATCCCCCTCATGATCTCTTCCTCAGACTCCCTCACTGCCACCCTCCAGCAGTGCCCCTCATCTCTCCCTACCTTCCCCCTCCACCCCATGACCTCCTCCTCAGATTCCCTCACTACCACCCTCCACCAGTGCCCCTCATCGCTCCATAGCCCCTCCCTCTATTAACCTCTTGTCGGATTCCCTCACTGCCACCCTCCAAATAGTGCCCCTCATCGCTCCGTAGCCCCTCTCTCATCTGCATTTCATTTGTTGTACAGCGCTACTCATATCAGTGTAGTGTGTGTCAGTACTTTACACCACGCACACATTATACAGAGACAATGAATCATACAAGTATGTAAATCAGTCTACAGGGAATGTCACATAAGCCAATGAGGATTACAAGGTGTAGGAATCACATGTCATCCATACTGGTGGGACGGATATTTTAAGAGGGTTTCGTCTGGGGAAACACAACCATAGGATTTAAAGAGTATTCCATAGGGGTCAGCTTTACTTATAAAAATGTATATCTGCCCAAACATACTCATTTCAGCAACATTAGAATAATGAAAGACTGAGGAAGTTCTAACTATACCATTCATGCTTGAATGCAGCTCTTTGATGACAGTTCATTGGTCACTGTCCTGTGTTAGGATTGTAACTTCTGAACTGCAAGTAACACAAGGATCTCTGTCACAATGACTGTAACCCACTGAGCTTCCACAGAAAATACAGCTCATCTGCATTTAAAAACTACTAACAGACAAATGATTTCTCTCCAGCAGGATCATTCATCACCAGCGTTATCTGGGCATTTTGTATTCTCTTATTGTTGTCCTGCATCGGCCATAATAAGGATAAAAACTGTTTAAATGAAGCGCACACGAAGTATGCGTCCTGCTGGGCCTGTGCAGATTTTAAAAAGAAAAACAAACAGTAACACATTCTCTTACCTACTCCATGAGTCAAACTTTGTGCCACAGCCTGGTGTGATAAGCAGCTGCAGGGGTCCGGAAAGGTGAACAGGAATAAACAAACTTATTTTCTCCTGCGCTGCAGAGAAAAATAAATATCCACGCAGCAGGACAGTGGGCAAAGGTTACCCCTGCCAAAGAAAGGATTTGTCCCTTTCGCCATGTGGAGATGAAGGGGTGAAAAAATAAACAAAGCCTTTAACATGTAAATGGACTTTGAAAGACCAGTGAAGTACCGGGGTGCGGCTGCGATAATCTCTAAAACTGTCTGTGCGCGCCCGGGAAGTTGTCTCAGCCTGGGCTGACACTCACGAGCGGGGGGGGGGGGGGGGGGGCGTTGAAGCCCTTTGAGCGCTATGGCGTCGCAAGCCCGCCTTGAAGCCCTCACTGTGAGTGCCAAGGCTCATGTTTAGTTGGGCCAGCCTCATGCTTGGCTACAACCGGGCCTGTGAGACACCATGGCCCCATGTTGGCCCCATGTGCTTCTCTGTGAGACCCAGGGGCCTTGCACTAGAGAGGGTGGGGTGGCTGAGACACCAGGGACCAGTGTGCCTCTGCGCCAGACCCTGGGCCCTGCAGTGGAGGGGGGGGGGGGCTGAGACACCAGGGGCCCGTCTGCTTCTCTGCCAGACCCGGGGCCCTTCCGTGGAGAGGATGGGGAGGGGCTGGGGAGGGCAGGGACACCAGTGGCCCTTGTGCTTCTCTGTCAGACCCCGGGCCCTGCAGTGGCATCACCTCCACCGCCCTGGTGAGTCACAGGCGCCTGAACCCTGTGAGCAGTCCCGGGTGAGCAGGATGCCCGCAGGCGCAGAGGGTATATTTAGAGCCGTGTTTGCAGAGCCAGGGAGGCCGCAACTCACCCCTGGGTGCGCCGAGAGAAGCTTCAATGACTGAGAGGCGGAGAGATCCCGCCAACCCCGCCCCGGGCGGCCTCATTCCCTCCAAGAAACAGCATTAAAAGAGGACACGGAAGGAAGCGGGAGTGCCGGCCCGAGAGCTCACTCCGTGATCGCACTCGCTCGTACAGATGGGCGAGCCGAGCCGAGCCGAGCCACGGGTCTGCTTCGGATCTTAGAGCCCGTGCTCGAGTCGAGTCCTGGACATGTGTCACGTGCCATCGAAACAGTAAAACAAACATCACGTGAAATATGATGAAGTCTTTTCAAGATTGAAAGAGTGCATCTCGACTATATGGAAACGTTGACATTAATACGTCACATTATAGCGCTGCGGTGAGTGCCATTAATGAACTAAGCGCACAGGACAATTGTCAAGTCAACCTCGTACCTGGCCAATGCTATTAGAAAGCAACAATATATATAGTCTATTCCATCAAATACATTATATTTTTGTACAACTGGTATTCTGAGCTCAAATATTTGAAAGTGTTTTCATATGCAATAATGAAGAAAAAAATGGAGGGAAATAAACTATTTGCCTAAAATCACACATGTTAAGTGCTGAAGCCATGATTTAGCCAGGGTTTCTGGTTTCACTTTGTACAAATCAGTCAGTGAAAACAAGCTGTGTGCAAAATAGCAATGTGCAGTAATGGGCTGCAGGGAATGGGCCAGACCTCCAGGATAACTCCAGAGAGCAAGACGAGCCCCCGAGAGACACCGCAGACTGTGAATCAACCTCCCACCCCACCAACCCCACAGGGCCCTGAAACAGAGCTCAGGGTGAGGCCACGGCCTATTGCAGACCCCCCCATGACAAAATAGAGAGTGCACAATAGGTCCGCAAGGCAGGGTGCAGGCTAATTCTCGCCTCATCCTGAGACTGAATTCACCCTAAGAGACAGACTTACGGGTGTTTGAGAACCTCCCCTCTTCCCATTCACTCTGAGACAGATCTCGGTGCAAGATCAGTTTATCCCAACCCTCGAAGATAGACTTCAAGTTGTGAGTGGAGATCAAGGCAGCAACGGCTGAGAGACCAGCTTTAGTATATGTGAGGCACGCTTCAGTATATGTAAGACAAGCTTCAATTTATGGAAGGCAATCTTCAGTGTAAGACATGCTTGAGTATATGTAAAACAAGCTTCAGTATATGTAAGACACGTTTCAGTATGTGTAGGAAAAGCTTCAGTAAGACAAGCTTCAGTTTATGGAAGACAAGCTCTCAGAGACAGACTTTGAGCTGTGAGTGGAGATCAAGCTTCATTATATGTAAGATAAGCTTCAGTGTGAGACATGCTTCTGTATATGTAAGACAACCTTCAGTTTATGGAAGACAAGCTTCAATGTAAGACATGCTTGAGTATATGTAAGACAAGCTTCAGTAAATTTAAGACATGTTTCAGTATGTGTAGGAAAAGCTTTAGTATATGTAAGAAGCTTCAGTATATGTACAGCAAGCTTCAGTGTATGTAAAAAAGGCTTCAGTTTATGGAAGACAAGCTCTCAGAGACAGACTTCCAGCTGTGAGTGGAGATCAAGCTTCATGATATGTAAGATAAGCTTCAGTGTGACACATGCTTGAGTATATGTAAGACAAGCTTCAGTATATGTAAGAGAAGCTTCAGTATGTGCACGAAGAACTTCAGTATATGTAAGAAGCTTCAGTATATGTACAGCAAGCTTCAGTGTATGTAAAAAAGGCTGCAGTATATGTGAGGCACGCTTCAGTATATGTAAGACAAGCTTCAGTATGTGTACAATGAACTTCAGTATATGTACAGTGTAGGAGAGTAGGATCTGCTTCACATGGGTACCCCCACTTTTTGCTGGTGTTTCACTGTTTTTCGACATTAGTCTGGCTGTGGCCCTGCTAATCAGGACCACAGCCTAGCTGCTTGCTCTCTAAAATGGTTTGCATGTACATTAGGTACATATCTAATTGGATTCTGGAGTGCCTTAAAAGCCCCTAGTATATGGTATACATGGTAAATGCTAACTTTGGACTGGCTGCATGGAAACATGTCGTGTTTGGTGTCAAGCGCTTTGGAATACTACCCACCCCCGCGGCGGGGGTTGCATTCCACCCTTCTAGAGGGAGAGACATGTTCATACTGGTCTAACCCGGTAGGACTTTCTACAGCCCTGGTACCACAAAATGGATGCCACTGCCACAGACACGGGTCTAGCCTCCTGCTGCTGACCGAAACTCCGGCAGGGGAGGCCTGGACAATAGGTTTCCTGTCCCAGGGAGGTGTAACCACCTCCCCAGAGGGGCAGATGTGTATTGGGGCTGGGCAGGAGCACTCTCTGGTGCTTTAAAGTCCTTCACTGGGGGCACACTTGGTGTCCCTGTGCATAGTCCAGTTCAAACCGGTTGCAGGGGCTACCTGCCCCTGCTCTGGTGCGAAACTGGACAAAGGAAATGGGTGTAACTACTCCTCTTTCCAAACCCTCCCATAGGTGGGTCCCTAGAGTATGTCCAACCCCAAACTTAGTATAAGTATGGGCACCCAGTCCTTGTGACTTCAGATTACCCTGGACGAAACTCCGCATTATATATCCTGGACCTTCGAAGTTCTACTTTGCTTAGAAGACTGAAGAAATCTCCCTTGGGGTCAAGGTGTTACTCCCCTGCTTGGCAGGCACCAAAGAAGCAACTGTCCTGTCCTGTCTGCAATTCCGAAGCTCCTGTTGGATGCCGAAGTCTCTGCATCACCAGAGGTGGATTTCCTGTCTTCCCCGAGGCTACCCTGAGTCCATAGCAAAGCTGAGGCCCGTGGCCCTCGTGGGTGACAAGGAACCGTGACCCCTGTGCACTGCGTACTATTGCTGGTACATGGACTTCTTGTGTTTCCCTGAAGTTCTGCTTTGGGTTCCTAGTAGCCCCAGCCTTGAGCACTATCTGCACTGAAGATCTCTGGCCTCCACTCCACGAGTGACCCGTGGGCTAGTTTCCAGTGCGACCGCTCGAGGCTCCTTCGTGATCGCTAGCCCGTTGGCTAGTGGGTCCCCACGAAGGCAACTCCTCTTCTGCTTGGGCTTTCCTGGTTGCTCCAGATGTGCCTTGACTTAACCTCGCTGGGTGAGTCCCTCAGACCTTGCTGGTCTGCACCGACATCCTTCTTCTCTTTCCACGAGACTTGCCATTGCCAAGGCTTGTTGGGTCCATTCTAGTCGCCAATACCGCAGCACTCAACAGACTTTGTGGGACAGCTCGAATCCGGTTCGTGGACTTCGTCGACGCCTCCTGGACCTCGTGGCCGATGAGTCAAGACACCCATCAACTCACCTGAAGCACCCAACATCTGTGGGCATTGGTCCAGCCTGCCCTCGGTCACTGGCAAGTGACCCAGACTCTGTCCCCTCTGCTTTCAGGTTCTTCACATCCTAGATCCAGGCTTGGATCTCTTATGACACTTCTCCTCTTCCCTGCAGCAGCACTTCTTTGCCAGCTTCCATTGAAATCGAAGAGGCGACCCGACACCAAAAGACACCTATGCACCCGGCTTCCCTGGGTGAGGTAACACGAGAACTCCGGTGCTCCCGTGGGTGCTAGCCCTAGAACTGCTTAAATCCAAAAGGGTTTGGTCCTGACTCGATTCTAAGTGTCCCTAATCTTTAAATTTCCAACCGCGACATTGCCCAGAGAAGCTAACGGGAACCCGCGGCTGTGTTCACACACTGCACACGGCCCCCGTGGGTCCCCTGTGTCACTACCTTGGGTGGTTCCTTGGGGTCCCAGCAATTCTACAGGCTCTAGGCCCTGTGTCTAGTTCAGTCGTGGCTCTTATAGCACTTTTTTGTATATGGTTTGGTACGCCCCTAGTGCCCAAACGGCTATTTGTGCTAATGTTGTTGATAACTAACTTGTGACCTAAGTACTTCGAACTCCAGTCTCATAAAGAGAGTAGAGGGGTGTGTTTGATCTTAGGTACATATTTTTTAAATATATACCTGGTGTGGTTGTCCTTTCATTTGATCATTCAAGAGATCATAGACTGGTAAAACAAACTGCTTTACATTCCTTCAAGACTTAGCCTGAAGGCTGCTCTCCATAGCTACCACTAAGATAGCTTTCAATAAAGGTTGTCTTTAACCAATCACCATAAGGGGTTGTTTGGACTGATACAGGGTGCCCACTAGAACTAATGGACAGTATATATCAGGCCAACGTCTCACATTGGTGTGCAGCGTGTGGGATTCCAGCTTATGTAAGACAAGCTTCAGTTTATGGAAGACAAGCTCTCAGAGACAGACTTCCAGCTGTGAGTGGCGATCAAGCTTCATGATATGTAAGATAAGCTTCAGTGTAAGATATGCTTGAGTATATGTAAGACAAGCTTGAGTATATGTAAGAAAGACTTCAGTATATGTGAGGCACGCTTCAGTATATGTAAGACAAGCTTCAGTTTATGGAAGACAAGCTCTCAGAGACAGACTTCCAGCTGTGAGTGGCGATCAAGTTTCATGATATGTAAGATAAGCTTCAGTGTAAGATATGCTTGAGTATATGTAAGACACGCTTGAGTATATGTAAGACAAGCTTCAGTATATAATAAGACAAGTTTCAGTATGTGTAGGAAAAGCTTCAGTATATGTAAGGCAAGTTCTCAGAGAAAGACTTCTAGCCTTTAGTATATGTAAGACAAGTTTCAATATATGTAAGAAAAGTTTCAGTATATTTATAAAAAGCTGCAGTGTATGTAAGACAAGCTTTATTATATGTAAATGAGCTTCAGTATATGTATAACAAGCTTCAGTATATTTTGGAAAAGCTTCAGTATATGTAAGGCAAGTTTTCAGAGACAGACTTCTAGCCTTCAGTATATGTAAGACAAGCTTCAATATATGTAGGACAAGCTCTTGGAGACAGACTTACAGCTGTGCCAGTCTGGGTTCATATAATAAGAGTCGGCTGTTAATGAAGCTCACAAACAAACAAACCAGAATGATTACAGAACAAACTAATAATTATAGATGAGAGGCAGGCGGCGCCAGACTACTGGATCGGGTTCGCCTCTATTGGGCGTTTTCTAGACTTTATAAATGTTGCATCAGCCCTGTCCCTTAGGGTATCTGATGTACAGCACTGACCGGGCCACTGGTGCAGACACGGTAAACCACAACACGATCAGCAGAAGGACAGCATCAAGCTGAAGCAATCAGTACTTGGTCTGTGTTCCAGCCGAAACGGAAAAGGAAGTGAAGCAGGCACGTGCTGGCCAATTAAAAGGCAGGAAATAAGAGTGGCAATGAAGCAAACGATGAAGCGAACACAAGGTAAGCTGTAGTCATGCTGAAAGCCCCTTGTAAGCAATATAACTCTCAAGCGAGGAGCATGCAGTGCTGTTGCAGGCAAGAGCTAGATTGGGAAACCAAAGGCTACAACATTAAAATCCGTTTTACACATTTGTAAACAAGAGTTTGAAGTGTGGGTAGGGATTTCTCCATAATCTGTGTACAGTTGCATCCATTTTCAGTCCTTTGTTTACAGGCCTGGAACAAATCAATTGCTGTTTCACGTGGAGCATGTGTATGCATTCCTGTTTTCAGTTTCTATTTTTGGTAAATTCAGGTGTTTTTTTTTCAGTGATTTCAATACCTTAAAAAACAGTGGTTATCCGTGGTTACACATTTCTGTGACATTAAAAACAATGGAAAAGTTTTTTCCATTTTTTTATAGAATATTTGGCTTTATTATTGCTTGCTTTCTGCGCTGATAGTGCATAGTGGATAGACAGTGTATATGAGGTCCAAATACATTTTTACAAATCAAACTTATTGTACTACACCATACAATCCTTCTTCAGTGAGTCTTTGGTCAGGCGTGATTGATCTTTCTTTCCCATGTAAACTTTTATCTGTAAAAAAGCCCTCTCAACATTGGCACTTGAGACGGGCAACGCCAAAACCGCCGTTACACAATATGCTAACTCTGGCCACCTACATTGCTTTCCATGCCATTGCTGGTGCACCTGAACATTGTGATTCTCTGCGACAGGTTCTGGAACAAATGTGTTGCACTGGGCGCATATGCCCTCAGAGTTATTGGAGAGGTGAAAAATGAAGCAGTACTTTTCAAAGTGCGGAGTAGAGCACCCTTTACAGAAGGGATCTAGAACGCGTGCAGAGTACCACAGTGAGGCCTCATTGACTTCAGATGCCATGGCTGGTGAAGGGACATGTCTATGCATCATTGTAAGCCATTTCTCATACATTGTAAAATAACGTTTCCTGAATTGTTCCTCAACATTTCTTTGCTGACCGAGTGACAAGAATTCTAACATGGAACATGTTGCAGTGACAAAGTCACTAAAAGTGTCACACAGCCTACTCCAGAGGAGATGTTTAACATCTACACCAATTATGTTAAACCGTTGGTAGACAAGGGTGTTTTCAGACTCTAGTTTTTTCATTATGTCACCTACAGCTGTCATGTTTTCCTGTAAAAAAATGTAAGAATACAGTAGAGTGTACTTTTTTTCACATCACTATCAAGTTGCGTCCGAAGATTCTCTAATTTCTTGACTTTGGCATCATCACTAAGCAAGAATTCTGCAAACGGTCGCCACATGGATAATACGGCATTCACGGCCTCTAGGACTTAGACCCAGTGGCAAAATCACACAGTTGGGATGACTCTTTCTTTGATACCACACAAAGCGAGAAATATTTGCATTAGGTCCCGTGGATAACAAAACCGTGCACCAGAAAGGACTACAAAGTCAGTAGCATTCTTCATTAACTCCAAAGATTTTAAAGATTCTTGCAGTATACTATCTAGCAAGTGGCAAGGATCTCTTACAGGGAAGCACTTCAGCTCAGGTATCGATTTTGACACATTTTGACACAACTTTTTCATATACGTAGCTGAATCACTGAAAATACAAACAATATCACTCCAATCTTTGTTGAATTTGGTAAGAATCTTTTTTACAGCAGCATTCCAATTGACAATGTGTTACGTATTTACCAAGAGCCTGGTCCCATGTTTTAGCACTATCCCAGATGCTCGGTGACAGCGCTCTTTTCCATATATACCCATCACTGCCCCTTGCATTTAATGTTTAAAGCCTGGAGTGTTTTGCAATTCACTTACTATCAATACTGGTTCCCTAGAAAAGGGGGCTGATGTATCAAAGGCTTTCATCCATTCTCCGTCTGTGGGTAAATGAGATGGTAGATATTGGGAATATTCTTATCAAACCAGCCATTTTAACAATTGGTAAAAGAATCAAACATAGCCAAAATATCAAATATGTTCTTGATATTTCCTACTTCTCTAGTTTATAAAATAATCAAAAGTGACCTAAAACATGCTTCTCAACCATGCAATGTGAAACCAAAAACCACAAAACCAAAACAAGCAAATGTGATCTTCCTAAAAAGCAAAGCCCCTTTCTTGCTGCTACCTTGTATAACAAAGTTTCATTGTATTGGCCGTTTCAGGAAGAAATAAAAAACAAGCATTGGCATAGCCAATAGGTCTCGCTTTTGGAACCTTCTAAGTATTTAGTTATGCAGCACAATATCCTTGGTGCAACCACATCAACTGTTGCATGGCTAAACACTTATAAGGTCCCAAAGGCGAGACCTATTGGCTATGCCAATGTTTGGTGTGGTTGTGTGTGTGGTTGTGTATGTGGTTGTGTGTACGTGTGTGTGTGTGTGTGTGTGTGGTTGTGTGTGTGTGTATGTGGGTGTGGTTGTGTGTGTGTGGTTGTGTGTGTGTGGTTGTGGTTGTGTGTGTGTGGTTGTGTGTGCGTGTGTGTGTGTGTGTGGTTGTGTGTGTGTGGTTGTGGGTGCGGTTGTGGGTGCGGGTGTGGAGACGCCCAAGCTCTAATATGGATGGAATGCACTAAGGGTGCAGCGCATGCGCAGTAACATCAAATCACATACAAATGTTTAAGGCGCGGACAGCACAAGAATTCAATTATGCGTAGTAATAACAGATAAAGATGTTAGGAATGGCCTGTAAATGACAATAGGCAAAGGCTACGCACAAAGCTTAAAACGTTCTTACTGCACGCACAACGCATGCTAGAAGTTCGAGTTCAAACAAAAATGCCAAACATCAACAAGCATTGGCCGCGGGAGCGGCCGCGAGACGCGATCTGTGGAGGGGAGGGGGGAGAAGCAGGAGTTCTGTGTGCGCACTTGGCCCCTTCTCTAATTGTTCTATCTGCTGTCGTGTGGATAAGAAAACTGGTGTGAAATAGCAGCAGGGAAGGGGGCGTAGAGGAGGCTCTGAGGGAGAGCGACGTAAAGCCATATGGCTGCTTAGCGCGCGTGCACGCCTCGTGCACTGTAGCTCTATGCCAGCGGTAGCACTTTGAAAACTTCCTTACTAAATGTCTTGCTAGCAGCGCATGCGTGCTGGCTCAGCGAGACCTAAAAATATGTAGGGGCACGATGGCGCCAAACTCACTAGATATGCCGCACTTCTCCCGGGCGTTCCACGAGCAGGAATGGAAGGACTTCCTTCCTGCTCAGCGGCACGCAAATTCAGCCAATCCTGGAGCTGCTCTCAGCTTTAGAGCAGTTCCAAGATTGGGGGGGGGGAACAGGCTAACCCAGAGCTCAATTTGAGGCTGCGGGCGTGTGCCAGCAATCCCTGGGCTGTTTCACAGCCAGGGGATTGCTGGGTCTACAGTGCGCATGTCAGGCTGACCGTATGTAACCACCTGGCCAACCCGACATATGCAACGAAATGGGCAGCAGTAATCCTGCAATAGCAGGGTTCAGCCCCACCCCCTGCCTCACTCTCACGCTGTACACAGCTCGAGCTGTTGGCAAATTAAAATGGCATTATTGGGCCATTTTGTTTTTGTGTTTGCAATGCTGCCCTCACAGCAGGCGGGGCAAGAGCGGAGGAGCCGTCACTGCTGAAAATCTGCAGGTCAAACTATAAAGATAACACAATAAGAAGGTAAATGCAGGGAAAATATAGACAAACTGCCATAAATAATAGTTTGTCTGCTCCTTGGAAGGGATTTCTCTGTGAGGTGAAAATGTTGCTACAAGAAGGCAAGTAGCAGATGAATCTCGCCGAGTTCACGGAGACGCCCAGCGGCGCTTGTGGAGAGGGTGGTTCTCTGTGCCAAAGGCATAAAGCCTTGGAACCAACTGGCGCCCTTGAAAGCGATCACAAGCAGGATAATAATGAAAGACAGAAACAGGAACTCGGTTCAGGCCAAAGCTGCACAGGAATACAGATCAGGGGCAGGAGTGGAGCACACAAACCTGAGTATACTGGAATTCTGCACACTAACGAGGGCAGGAATATGCAGTCCGAGCATCAGCTTTTCACAGGAATATTTATTCAACCCGGAACATTCTAGACCTCCTGACTGGTGTTTCTCTAGCACAGCTCTGGGCGGACAGGACCCTTCTGTCCTCTCTGTGCTGAGGCTGGACTGGAACCAGCCGAACAGAACGCCAGCAGCATCCCTCACTCCTCCCTCACTCCCTCACTGACTCTCACTCCGTCGCAAGGGAACCGGCCGCCTTACTCACTCACTGACTCACTCCATCATGAGGGAAACACCTTTCAGAATTAACCAATGACTTCTAAAAAGTGGTGTTCCCTCTTTCCCCTGCAACCACGCCGTGACATCACGCCCCCTGCACTGGAAATATCCAGAGGAAAACTGCCCACAACCCCAAAGTGCAGTGTTGGAACCAATGCACTGTTCAAAGCAAGGCTGCAAGGAGGCGGGGCTGCCCCTCCCACCAGTGGTCTTTCCAGCCTCCCCTTGTTTACAATCATGTCTTACCTGCTAGGTGCTCTAACATACCAACCTAGGAATAGTAACATTCAGACCTGCCACCTCACACAGTGCTATTGTGTGCCACACGATTTCGGCTCCCATCACAGTCACCCGGTGAGGAGCCAATATCACACGGTGGCAGGGAAAACGAGCGGGAAACCACTGGAAACAGGCAGTAACCAGTCGATGTCCTTTAAGAAGTGTGATAATACCCCAGGACATCGGCGACAGCCTCAATAACCCTCTGGATTTTTTGAGGTGGGGGGAGTGGGTGGCCTTGTGCGGGGCATAGCGTCAGGCGCGGCTGGCCCAGGTAAGAGCGGTTGAGCAGGGAGTGGGGGGGAGTAAGTCGAAAGACGGAATAGGAAAAAAATAAAAAAATAAGACCACTTACCTTGCGCTCGCCGCATCGCCCCGCCCCCACCCACCCGGCCCCCTCTGATCTTACCTGCGCTGGCTGTGCCTGGGCATAGTGCCTCCTAGGTAGCTCTCTGCACATGCCCCGCCCACTCCAAGGCCCCACCCCCTCTTCACACGGGGCATTCGTTTGTAAATTGGCAGGTATGAACATTAACAAACATCAGGCTTATTTAAAAATCTATGGATAGATTTAGCAGTAGCGCGAGGCGCTGCAAAGGTCGACTTGGCACATAGCGTCCCCGTTCAGGGCGCTGCACACCCAATAAAAGCGACGAGTGAACGCACCGAGGCCCATCGAAGCGCTAAACTTGTGAAACTGAAACAGCAACACAGCATCCAAAAACCCATCACTGCCTGAGGGCAAATCGCCCCGGCAGGTACCCAAAATTCATCACTGTCAGAAGGCAACCGCCGCGGCAGCCATCAAAAGCTCATCACGGCCAGAAGACATTTGGCAGACGAATACAAGACTCTGCGACTAAACTTGCTGACACTTCCGCAAACCATATTGACCGCAACCTGCGGCCTTTCACAGCGCTGACCTTGTGATCCAACCTCAACTGTGACAAAGCGTCACATATCAATAAGACAACCGAAACAGCGACTAAAAAAACTCAAAATGAATGTGGAGTAATGAGGCTATCGCCTCGGTATCCAAAAACTCACCGCTGTCAGATGGAATCTGAAAGGCGAAAACAAGACACACTGACTGAGGGTTCATATGGTTTGCAACAATGCTTACAGCTGGCAAACAATGACTTTTGTTGCCTAATGTTACAAGATATTAAGAACTCCATGCGCTGTAAGCTGTAAGCATTGGCCACGGCTGCGGCGCGCGGGGAACAAATACCTTTCCGCATTAACCAGGTGGCCACCTTACTCTAAGTTCTGTTTAGTGTCCTGACCTTGTCACCTACAACTCTTTGCTTTCATGTGTCTTAATATGGCTGGTTTAATGGAAGCAAAGCAAGACTACAACACCCAGAATGCATTTGTAATGACACAAACGTTCAGGACTGGACACAGTGTCCCTGGCGACCTGCTTGCTGCTTCTTCCAGGGACGTGACACCGTTATATGATGGTTTTTCCATTACAAGGTGGGCTGTGGACCCTCCATTGTCTGTTAGCAATCACGGGTCTGTTTCACTGTGGCTTGTAGGCCCAAGGACATACACAAAACCTCCCATGTTTGTTGAGACTGTAAAACCAGGGATGGGAGGAGAGGGTAAAGAGTGTGTCATGGGCCAGAGTGCAAAAAAAGAAACTGGCCCCACCGGAAGCTGTTTAAATTATACACAATAGCAATAATCACGGTTCAGTGGGCCCCGGTGCCACTGCACCTGTTGCACCCATTGGATGAGAGTCACAAAACCTGCACACATGAGGCCCGGTGTTTCCCCTGTGGATGGGTTGCCAGCTCCACTGAGGCAGTGTGTGCACTGTGTGCCAGAGGTCACCCCTCGTGATACACGGTGGCGGCGTGAAGTGACTGGTGTGATGTGTTATTGTGAGAAGCGCGGGGAACGTGCCCTGTGGGAATGATTACGCATTTCTTCTATGGTGGCAGCGTTTAGACGGTGAACTTTCACTCTAACTCCATGGGGTTTGGCAGCACCAACTCAGAGGTGAGATTAGTGAAGTGACCTGGTTCTACTGACATTGAGCTAGCACCTCGGCTCACAGTAGACATCCAGAGATTGACAACTTGGGAGAGGTTCCTCATTTCTTTAAAAAGGCAGCTGCACATTAACACGTAGTATCAAGAGATGTACTGACTTTGGCTGAAATTACAAATATCGCCAGACACCTTTTCTGGTGACAGCTCCCAAACGCTCACCTCACGACTACAGTCCAACACAGAGAGACTGCAGGTACATCTCCTACACGACTGTCACAGGGGCCAGCAGCATTTAAAAAACACCAAACTTGCAGCTCCACTCCTCACCACAGCTCTAATTCAAACAAGAGCAAAAACACCGCAGAAACTGGCACACGGAGGTATGGGCGACCGGTGTTGTGGTCACTGGTGGGGCTCACGGTGCCAGGTAGTTGTGCCACATGAGGAGTCTCTTTTCTTTAAGACAAGTTTCTTCAAGTCACACTAGTTTAGTTACACACCAGTCTATTCAGGTTACACGCATGGTTTCTTTAGTCTCCAAATCATCGCCAATTGAAGTGACCTGGTTCCATAAGTTGATGTGACACAGCAGACGTAGCCAGGATAGATCTTAGGCGTATTTATTAAGTTAGTAAAGTCCATAGACTAGCCCCACCAGGAGCAGCCTGCTAGCTGCTCAGCCCATCCTCTCAACTGTCTCACACCACACCAACCTCCAGCATTCCAGTCACGTCAACATTCCACATGGAACTCTCACACTGGCTGAGCAGCTAGTTACAAGATACAGGAGAACAGTAATAACCTTACATGAAGATACTACAATTAGCTTTCTTGTATGAGTGTAGCTATCATCGGTGTAGACTGTGCAGTGGTACCGGGTTTGGGGGTACAAGGACCAACTGCACCCCAATTAAGCCATACCTTATTTACAGCAAAACACTGTAATGATCAGAGTCCGGAAGGCCGTGTTCCCTGCGAGAGGTAAACACGCGCCCAGCGTCAGCTGCCAAAGGGTGACGGGCAGCAGTGTGAGAAGTTGGCCTGGTATATGATGTTCACTAGTTAAAGTGACCACCTTGTACCATGCCAAGCAACCCTTATGGTGTGGTTGTAAGTCAACCTTTTCGGACTAGCTGCCCTAGTGGTAGCGTAGGCTAAGCAGTCTTTGAGGCTAAACTCGTGAAACGTGTTAAGCAAGCTGTTTTACCAAATGTAACCCCCTTTTATACCAATGAAAGGACACCACACAGATATATATTGAAAATATATATGTATTTATTTCTCAAAGTATCCCCTAGACTCTTTATGAGCACAGGAGCACAAATCGTTAAACAAGAATACGTTAGAATACACAGAAGTTGCACTTTGTATGGATAGGCCCTGGTGGCCGCTCGAACCATATACTAAAATAGTGGTATAAGTACCACGAACAGAAAGGGGAAAAGGCCTAGGGCCTCTAGAATCGCTGGGCCTACAAGGAGCTAACTTTAGTTAGTGACCAGGATGTCCACGGGTTGCGTGTGCAGAGCAGATAGTCACACGCGAGCTCCCATAGGTTTTCAATGGGTGCGTAAAAGTTACAGAGTTACTGCAAAAAGGATCTTCCGGATGGACTATGAACTCAAGATTGGAAACACAGACACTAGAGATGATACTCTATACTTGGGCGCCGGAGTGCCAGCTTTACCTCACCCACAGGAAGCGGGTGCATAGGTCTCGAAGTGCGTCTGGTTTCTTCTATCTGTTCAATGGAGCCTGTAGTCAAAGGTGCTGCAGGCGATCGGTCCGGAAGAGATGCGGTGGATCCAAGAGTGGATCGGAGTTGTAGAAGACCTGTAAGCAGAGGGGACAGTGTTCACAGTCACTAGCCAGTGACCAGCGTGGCACCAGGTGGGTACCAGGCGATGTCGGGTGCAAACAGGAAGAAAGGTGCAGCTTGTCTCTGCAGCCACGTGGTCCCTGAAGGGCGACGACGTCCAGGAGTCGGTTCACGAGCTGTCCCACGCAGGCTCTCGCTGTCGGCGGTGTCGGCGACTTGATCGAAGCAAACAAGCCTTGGCAAAAGCAATTGTTGTGGAAAACGAAATAAGCTGATTGTTCTGACCAGCAAGGTCAGAGGGATTGCTCCTTTGGAGGGGAGCAAGGGCCAGTCTGGAGCAACCAGACCAGCGGTGTAGTTCTTGAAGTTCGTCGCCAAGATGGCCACTAGCCAGCGGGCCAGCAACCGGTTAGGCGCATCGAGTGGCAAAATGCAGAAGGGCCCCACGCAGATCGTGGAGATGCTGGAGGGCTCACCTTTGGTGCAGATGCTGCTCGGGTGTTGGGCTTCTCAGATCCCAAAGCACAACTTGGAGGGAGCCTCGGTTGTTGCACTTGCAGCTTGTCGTGGTCTTTTCAAGATGGATGGCTCCACGTGTCTCGGTGCCTCCACGGGTTCCTTCTTTTCAGGGACTGTGGATCGGGCGGTGAGAGGTCTGGAGGTCCAGGTCTTGTCAGTCTCTGGGCTCGGGCTCCGGCGGGAGGCGGCGGCAAAGCAGACGTTGATTCGCTGGATGGTGCTTGCGTTAGCAAGGTGGTCACTCCCTGACCACAGGGGAGATTGGCTTCAGTCCTTTGTGCGGCAGAGCGTCGAAGTTCCCGTCTTCTTCTTGTAGTTAAGTTGATTCCAGGATGTCTGAAGTCTTAGGACACAGCTCCTACCTTTAAGCGGATTCTAGGGGCCGGACTACCTGCTAGGTCCCTCCCTAAGGGTGGGACCAGGAAGGGGGGTGGTTACACCCCCAATCCTTTGTCCAGCTCGCCACAGGTCCGGGGCTGGTGTGCCCCAGGACCGGTTTGAACTGGCATATGCACCGAGGCTCCTTGTGAGCCTCAGGCATGTCTGGTTTCTTTCAAGCCCTACCTGACCAATACACAAAATCCTGTCTGGGGTGGTGCACGCACCTCCCCTGGCAGGAAACCCTTTGTCCACACCTCCCAAGCTGGAAGGACTCCCAGCAGCATGAGGGCAGACTTGTGTCTGTGGTGGCAGCATCCATTTTGTGGAGCTGAGGCTATGTCTGATTTTACCCGGGTTTCAGGTACTGTACATGTCGTGTCCCTCTAGAAGGGTGGAATGCTAACCCCGTCGCCAGAATTGGCGAGGGGTTAGTATTCCAATTCGTATGACACCTTACTCGACATGTTTTGATAAAGTCAAACCAAAGATAGCATTTAACCGCGAGGTTCATAATGCACTTAAGAGTATATGGTATGACGATATCTGGAAACAGTAGAAGGAAGTGGTTCCGACCACTGCAGACAGGCTCAGCTCATGCCAGAGCACCATCTCACATGGAACCAAGCACTCTGCCTTCAGGATTGTCAAGGCCTGCTATGGGAGTGGCTGATAGGTTACCATGTGTTCCATTTAAGGTTAGGTATAGGTATACTACACCTAAGTAAGAGGTGGTTACACCAACTTACCCCAGCTGAATGATCAGCCAGTTGTGTCAAATTTGTTAGGCCAGTCCAGGGGTGGCATAATACATGCTTCAGCCCCTAGTAGGCCTTAGATACACCAATGCCCTGGGTACCTAGTGTACACTGGTACAGGGGCTCACAGGGTGATCCACTTCCAATTGGTTATGCACCTAGGGTGCATAGTGTAAATTTAGTAGAGAGAACAGCAGGCTGGGGGTCTGATTGGCAGGCCCACAGCCTCAATATGTCAAAAACCAGTGAAGCAAAAAGCAAAAATTTGGGGTGACCATAGGATAGCAGACCCTACTCTCCTACACAACCCCCCCCAAACGCAGGGACATTAAACTAGCCTTGACCAGTCTCGTCTTCATGTCCTAAGTGGAAGTACCTGGAGAGACCATCTGCATTCCCATGGTCAGTACCTGGCCGGTGCTCCACTGTAAAGTCCATCCCCTGTAGGGAAATGGACCACCTAAGCAGTTTGGGGTTTTCACCCTTCATCTGATTTAGCCACAAGAGGGGCTTATGGTCGGTCTGAATCTTGAAGTGAGTGCCAAACAAGTATGGCCTCAGCTTCTTCAGGGCCCACACCACAGCAAAGGCCTCCCTCTCAATAGCTGACCAATTCTTCTCTCTGGGGGTCAACCTTCTGCTAATAAAAGCAATGGGTTGGTCTTGACCATCTACATTAAGTTGTGACAGCACAGCTCCCACACCCAACTCAGAAGCATCTGTTTGGACAATAAACTCTTTGGAGTAGTCAGGACTTTTCAGGATAGGTGCAGAGCACATGGCCTCCTTCAGGTCATCAAATGCCTTTTGACAGCTTACTGTCCACTGAACCTTTTGGGGCATCTTCTTGGATCTCAGATCGTTAAGAGGAGTCACAATGGACCCATAGTTCTTAACAAACTTCCTGTAGTACCCAGTCAAGCCCAAGAAAGCTCGAACTTGAGTCTGGGTGGTTGGAGGAGACCAGTCCTTGATGGATTGTATCTTACTCTCCAGTGGTTGAACTTGGCCTCCACCTACAAGGTGGCCCAAATACACAACCTTACTCTGCCCTATCTGGCACTTAGTAGCCTTGATAGTGAGGCCTGCCCTTTGCAGAGCCTCAAGAGCCTTCTTCAGGTGGATCAGGTGATCCTCCCAGGTGGAGCTAAAGACAGCAATGTCATCAAGATATGCTGCACAAAAGTAATCCAACCCAGTAAGGACTTGATTCACCAACCTTTGGAAGGTGGCAGGTGCATTCTTCAGACCAAAGGGCATCACCACAAATTGGTAGTGCCCACCTGGGGTTGAGAATGCTGTTTTGGCCTTAGACTCCTCAGCTAATCTGATTTGCCAATAGCCAGCTGTCAAGTCAAATGTGCTCAAAAACTTAGCAGAAGCCAGTTTATCTATGAGCTCATCTCCCCTTGGAATAGGATGTGCATCTGTCCTAGTGACAGCATTGAGACCCCTGTAATCCACACAGAACCTCATCTCTCTCTTGCCATCCTTGGTGTGAGGTTTGGGGACCAGGACCACTGGGCTAGCCCAGGGGCTCTCTGAGGGTTCAATGACACCCAACTGCAGCATTTTGTGTACCTCAGCCTTTATACAGTCCCTGACGTGGTCAGGTTGTCTGTAAAGCTTGTTCTTTACAGGCAGACTGTCACCAGTGTCCACCACATGGGTACACCAGTCAGTACGGCTAGGTATTAGGGAAAACAGATGTTGAAATGATTGTAGAACTTGTCTACATTCAGTCTGCTGATGGGCAGTGAGGTTGCCTCCAAGGGTCACTCCTTCAACTGAGCCATCTTCAGGGTTCTGACAGGTCTGGGAGAGGGTCACTCTATTCCTCCTGTCCCTCATCCGTAGCCATGAGCAAGCCCATGTCTGCCCTGTCAACATATGCTTTTAACCTGTTAACATGGAGTACCCTGTGGGGACTCCTGGGAGTTCCTAGGTCCACCAAGTAGGTGACCTCTCCCTTCTTTTCCAGGATTGTATGGGGTCCAGACCATTTGTCTTGGAGTGCTGCTGGGGCCACTGGCTCCAACACCCATACCTTCTGTCCTGGCTGAAACTCAACCAAGACAGCCTTTTGGTCATGCCAAGCTTTCTGTAAGGCCTGGCTTGCCTCAAGGTTTTTGGATGCCTTCTCCATATACTCAGCCATCCTGGAGCGGAGACCAAGTACATAGTCCACTATGTCTTGCTTAGGCTTTTTGAGAGGTAACTCCCATCCTTCCTTCACTAAACACAGTGGGCCTCTTACAGGGTGCCCAAACAACAATTCAAAGGGGCTGTAGCCAACCCCCTTTTGTGGGACCTCTCTGTAAGCAAACAGAAGGCAGGGTAGACGGATGTCCCATCTTCGCCTAAGCTTTTCAGGTAATCCTTTGATCATACCCTTTAGGGTCTTGTTGAATCTCTCAACAAGCCCATTGCATTGTGGGTGATAAGGGGTGGTGAACTTGTAGTTGACACCACATTCCTTCCACATAGCTGTCAAGTATCCTGACATGAAGTTGGTACCTCTGTCAGAAACTACCTCCTTAGGAAACCCCACTCTGGAGAATACTCCCAGCAGGGCCCTGGCCACAACAGGTGCTGTAGTGGTCCTAAGGGGAATTGCCTCTGGATACCGGGTGGCATGATCCACTACCACCAGTATAAATCTGTGCCCAGATGCAGTGGGAGGATCCATTGGACCCACTATATCTATTCCCACTCTTTCAAAGGGGACCCCCACCACAGGTAGTGGTATTAGGGGGGCCTTTGTTGTGCCACCTGATTTGCCACTGGCTTGGCAGGTCACACAGGAGCGACAAAACTCCTTTGTATCTTCATTATTGTGAGGCCAGCGAAAGTGAGGGACAAGCCTGTCCCAAGTCTTGTTCTGGCCTAAGTGTCCTGCTAAAGGAATATCATGGGCCAAGGTAAGAAGGAAGCCCCTAAATTGCAGAGGTATAACCAACCTCCTGGTGGCACCAGGCTTGGGGTCTCTAGCCTCTGAATAAAGGATCCCTTCATCCCAATACACTTTATGGGTACCTTGAGCATTCCCAGCAGCCTCAGCAGCAGCCAGCTGTCTGAGGGGTTCAAGAGAGGGACAGGATAACTGAGCCTGCCTCAAGTCAGCCCTTGAAGGTCCCCCTGTCCCCAGAAACTCAACCTGATCAGGTTCAAGCTCTTCAGGGACAGTTCCTTCAGGGTTCTCTAGATCAGCTTCCTGGGAAGGTTGATCATCACTCTGAGGCAGGGGGGAAGGCACAGCCTTGACCCTCCTGTTCTTCTTCTTGGTAGGTGCTTGGTCCATTGTTCCAGGATCCAAGACCTGAGGTTCAGTAAAGCACTTTTTGGCCTCTGACCTGGTCACAGCAAGGACATGTGGTGATATACCTAACATCTCTGCATGTGTCCTGTACTCCACTTCAGACCATAGAGAACACTCTAGGTCATTGCCCAACAAACATTCTACTGGGAGGTCTGCACTAACCACAACCCTTTTGAGGCCAGTTACCCCTCCCCATGAGAAGTTAACAACTGCCACACTATGTGAAGTAGTGGCATTGCTGGCATTGGTCACCAGGTAATTCTCACCTGGTATGTACTGTCCAGGGTCCACAAAGCCTGGTGTCACCATGGTGACACTGGCACATGTGTCCCTGTAGGCTTGAGCCACTTTTTCATTAATTAAAGGAGTCTGTCTGTACTTGCCCAGGTTACTGGGGCTCACAGTCAGGGACAAATCTATGTCCCCATCACAGATCAGGACTGCCTGTGTCAGGGTTCTGTCTAAGTCAGAATCTCCTTCAGTTCCCATAGTGATTCCCACTACACCCTTTGTCTGGGGACCAACACTGCTAACAGTAGTACTGGGAGCAGGTGCCTTAGGGGCAACAGTGTTGGGGGCTCCACCCTTTTTGCAATCACTAGTCCAGTGAGTTGTATTCTTGCAAGAATTGCACCAGGGTTTCTTTTGACCTTCTTTCTTCTTCCCTTTAGGCTGGGACCCACCCTCTTTAGTACTAGTTTGGGGCCCTGTTGAAGACTTCTGGTCTTTAGATTTCTGATCTCCACCCTTTTGGTCTGTTTTCTTCTGATCACCCCCTTGGCCCTGGTTCTGGTTCTTTTGCTTAACCCTGGTTCTGACCCATTTGTCTGCCTTCTTTCCCAATTCTTGAGGAGAGGTCAGATTAGAGTCAACCAAGTGTTGATGCAGTTGCTGGTTTTGACAGTTATTTAAAATCTGTTCTCTCATCATCAAATTGTACAATCCTGTATAATCAGATACCTTACTTCCCAGCAACCAACCCTCCAAAGCCTTAGTGGCACATTCAATGTATTCAGACCAGTCCTGAGTCTGTGTCTTCTGGGTGTCTCTGAACATTAACCTGTACTGTTCAGTGGTTAAGCCTAACCCATCAACTAGGACACTCTTCAGGACTCTGTAATTTCTGACATCCTCTTCTCTAACAGTGAGGAGTCTATCTCTGCCTCTCCCTTCAAAGGAGAGCCATAAGATTGCTGCCCACTGGTCTTCAGGAACCTGCTGCACTTTGCAGGCTCTCTCAAGAGCAGTCATCCATTTGTGGATGTCATCCCCACTTTTGTAGGGGGGCACAAGCTTGGACAGGTTCCTATTATCAAAGACCCTATCTTTGGCCTTAGGGACAATGCTGCCACCAGTGGGTATAGACCCACTCTCTTTATGCTGCCTAGCCTTGCTCAGTTTCTCTTTCATCAGAGCTACTTCTAGCTCCTGCTTCCTGATCCTCAGCTGGGCTTCTTGCATTCTGGCCTCATGCTCCCTCCTCTGAGGGGTGGTCATCCTTCTCCTGGAGTGACCTTGAGAGCCTCTAGAGGTATGAGAAGCATTAGAGTCACCTGAGTGATTCCTTTGCCTCCCAGACCCCTGGTTAAGTCCACTGGGGAGATCCAATGGAGTGATCCCATTGTCAGTCCCCAATAGCCTTAAGTTAGCTGGGCCACGTATAACACTTGGCACTGGGCTAGGTCTCCCTTCATCCTCACTACCTTCTGTATCCCCACTACTTTCCTCCTCTGTAGTATGATTCTCATCTAAGGGATGACTATTGGAAAGGGGTACTTCAGTAGCATCTTCAGAAGGGGGGCCTCCTGTTCCTGTCCCTAAGGGGCCTAACTGGGAGGCTTTCCTGAGAGCTTTCTGATCTTCATCAGCCTGTAAAAGCTCTCTGAGTTCAGCAGAAGTAGGGTTCTTGGGCTGTTTAAGGCCCCTGATATTTGCCAACTGCCTGAGCTCATTTTGATTAAGGGTAGCAAAGATGGATGGTGCCCTCTGGGGGTCACTCTCAACAGAGATGGGTACATTGGACCCCTCTGCCCCACCCATTGCTCTTAAGTGTGGGTGGATGTGTTGCAATCTACCTACACTTGGGTTTACCTACTAAACCTATCTAGTAGTTGTAGTCAGGGTGTGCTACTCCCTTTGCTCTACAACAACTAAGTTCAGTAGAACTTAAGTATATCTATTCTTGTTTTATATGTACCTACAGGTACCTATGTGATCTTTCAATTGGTAACCAAGAGATTACAATGGTAAAACACAGCAAGCTCAAATCCAACCGCTGCTCACCAATGTGAGAAGTTGGCCTGGTATATGATGTTCACTAGTTAAAGTGACCACCTTGTACCATGCCAAGCAACCCTTATGGTGTGGTTGTAAGTCAACCTTTTCGGACTAGCTGCCCTAGTGGTAGCGTAGGCTAAGCAGTCTTTGAGGCTAAACTCGTGAAACGTGTTAAGCAAGCTGTTTTACCAAATGTAACCCCCTTTTATACCAATGAAAGGACACCACACAGATATATATTGAAAATATATATGTATTTATTTCTCAAAGTATCCCCTAGACTCTTTATGAGCACAGGAGCACAAATCGTTAAACAAGAATACGTTAGAATACACAGAAGTTGCACTTTATATGGATAGGCCCTGGTGGCCGCTCGAACCATATACTAAAATAGTGGTATAAGTACCACGAACAGAAAGGGGAAAAGGCCTAGGGCCTCTAGAATCGCAGGGCCTACAAGGAGCTAACTTTAGTTAGTGACCAGGAGGTCCACGGGTTGCGTGTGCAGAGCAGATAGTCACACGCGAGCTCCCATAGGTTTTCAATGGGTGCGTAAAAGTTACAGAGTTACTGCAAAAAGGATCTTCCGGATGGACTATGAACTCAAGATTGGAAACACAGACACTAGAGATGACACTCTATACTTGGGCACTGGAGTGCCAGCTTTACCTCACCCACAGGAAGCGGGTGCATAGGTCTCGAAGTGCGTCGGGTTTCTTCTATCTGTTCAATGGAGCCTGAAGACAAAGATGCTGCAGGCGGTCGGTCCGGGAGAGATGCAGTGGATCCAAGAGTGGATCGGAGTTGTAGAAGACCTGTAAGCAGAGGGGACAGTGTTCACAGTCACTAGCCAGTGACCAGCGTGGCACCAGGTGGGTACCATGCGATGTCGGGTGCAAACAGGAAGAAAGGTGCAGCTTGTCTCTGCAGCCACGTGGTCCCTGAAGGTCGAAGACGTCCAGGAGTCGGTTCACGAGCTGTCCCACGCAGGCTCTCGCTGTCGGCGGTGTCGGCGACTTGATCGAAGCAAACAAGCCTTGGCAAAAGCAATTGTTGTGGAAAACGAAATAAGCTGATGGTTCTGACCAGCAAGGTCAGAGGGATTGCTCCTTTGGAGGGGAGCAAGGGCCATTCTGGAGCAACCAGACCAGTGGTGTAGTTCTTGAAGTTCGTTGCCAAGATGGCCACTAGCCAGCGGGCCAGCAACCGGTTAGGCGCGTCGAGTGGCAAAATGCAGAAGGGCCCCACGCAGATCGTGAAGATGCTGGAGGGCTCACCTTTGGTGCAGATGCTGCTCGGGTGTTGGGTTTCTCAGATCCCAAAGCACAACTTGGAGGGAGCCTCGGTTGTTGCACTTGCAGCTTGTCGTGGTCTTTTCAAGGTGGCTGGCTCCCCTTGTCTCGGTGCCTCCACGGGTTCCTTCTTTTCAGGGACTGTGGATCGGGCGGTGAGAGGTCTGGAGGTCCAGGTCTTGTCAGTCTCTGGGCTCGGGCTCCGGCGGGAGGCGGCGGCAAAGCAGATGTTGATTCGCTGGATGGTGCTTGCGTTAGCAAGGTGGTCACTCCCTGACCACAGGGGAGATTAGCTTCAGTCCTCTGTGCGGCAGAGCGTCGAAGTTCCCGTCTTCTTCTTGTAGTTAAGTTGATTCCAGGATGTCTGAAGTCTTAGGACACAGCTCCTACCTTTAAGCGGATTCTAGGGGCCGGACTACCTGCTAGGTCCCTCCCTAAGGGTGGGACCAGGAAGGGGGGTGGCTACACCCCCAATCCTTTGTCCAGCTCGCCCCAGGTCCGGGGCTGGTGTGCCCCAGGACCGGTTTGAACTGGCATATGCACCGAGGCTCCTTGTGAGCCTCAGGCATGTCTGGTTTCTTTCAAGCCCTACCTGACCCATACACAAAATCCTGTCTGGGGTGGTGCACGCACCTCCCCTGGCAGGAAACCCTTTGTCCACACCTCCCAAGCTGGAAGGACTCCCAGCAGCAGGAGGGCAGACTTGTGTCTGTGGTGGCAGCATCCATTTTGTGGAGCTGAGGCTATGTCTGATTTTACCCGGGTTTCAGGTACTGTACATGTCGTGTCCCTCTAGAAGGGTGGAATGCTAACCCCGTCGCCAGAATTGGCGAGGGGTTAGTATTCCAATTCGTATGACACCTTACTCGACATGTTTTGATAAAGTCAAACCAAAGATAGCATTTAACCGCGAGGTTCATAATGCACTTAAGAGTATATGGTATGACGATATCTGGAAACAGTAGAAGGAAGTGGTTCCGACCATTGCAGACAGGCTCAGCTCATGCCAGAGCACCATCTCACATGGAACCAAGCACTCTGCCTTCAGGATTGTCAAGGCCTGCTATAGGAGTGGCCGATAGGTTACCATGTGTTCCATTTAAGGTTAGGTATAGGTATACTACACCTAAGTAAGAGGTGGTTACACCAACTTACCCCAGCTGAATGATCAGCCAGTTGTGTCAAATTTGGTAGGCCAGTCCAGGGGTGGCATAATACATGCTTCAGCCCCTGGTAGGCCTTAGATACACCAATGCCCTGGGTACCTAGTGTACACTGGTACAGGGGCTCACAGGGTGATCCACTTCCAATTGGTTATGCACCTAGGGTGCATAGTGTAAATTTAGTAGAGAGAACAGCAGGCTGGGGGTCTGATTGGCAGGCCCACAGCCTCAATATGTCAAAAACCAGTGAAGCAAAAAGCAAAAATTTGGGGTGACCATAGGATAGCAGACCCTACTCTCCTACACAACCCCCCCCAAACGCAGGGACATTAAACTAGCCTTGACCAGTCTCGTCTTCATGTCCTAAGTGGAAGTACCTGGAGAGACCATCTGCATTCCCATGGTCAGTACCTGGCCGGTGCTCCACTGTAAAGTCCATCCCCTGTAGGGAAATGGACCACCTAAGCAGTTTGGGGTTTTCACCCTTCATCTGATTTAGCCACAAGAGGGGCTTATGGTCGGTCTGAATCTTGAAGTGAGTGCCAAACAAGTATGGCCTCAGCTTCTTCAGGGCCCACACCACAGCAAAGGCCTCCCTCTCAATAGCTGACCAATTCTTCTCTCTGGGGGTCAACCTTCTGCTAATAAAAGCAATGGGTTGGTCTTGACCATCTACATTAAGTTGTGACAGCACAGCTCCCACACCCAACTCAGAAGCATCTGTTTGGACAATAAACTCTTTGGAGTAGTCAGGACTTTTCAGGATAGGTGCGGAGCACATGGCCTCCTTCAGGTCATCAAATGCCTTTTGACAGCTTACTGTCCACTGAACCTTTTTGGGCATCTTCTTGGATGTCAGATCATTAAGAGGAGTCACAATGGACCCATAGTTCTTAACAAACTTCCTGTAGTACCCAGTCAAGCCCAAGAAAGCTCGAACTTGAGTCTGGGTGGTTGGAGGAGACCAGTCCTTGATGGATTGTATCTTACTCTCCAGTGGTTGAACTTGGCCTCCACCTACAAGGTGGCCCAAATACACAACCTTACTCTGCCCTATCTGGCACTTAGTAGCCTTGATAGTGAGGCCTGCCCTTTGCAGAGCCTCAAGAGCCTTCTTCAGGTGGATCAGGTGATCCTCCCAGGTGGAGCTAAAGACAGCAATGTCATCAAGATATGCTGCACAAAAGTCATCCAACCCAGTAAGGACTTGATTCACCAACCTTTGGAAGGTGGCAGGTGCATTCTTCAGACCAAAGGGCATCACCACAAACTGATAATGCCCACCTGGGGTTGAGAATGCTGTTTTGGCCTTAGACTCCTCAGCTAATCTGATTTGCCAATAGCCAGCTGTCAAGTCAAATGTGCTCAAAAACTTAGCAGAAGCTAGTTTGTCTATGAGCTCATCTGCCCTTGGAATAGGGTGTGCATCTGTCCTGGTGACAGCATTGAGACCCCTGTAGTCCACACAGAACCTCATCTCTCTCTTGCCATCTTTGGTGTGAGGTTTGGGGACCAGAACCACTGGGCTAGCCCAGGGGCTCTCTGAGGGTTCAATGACACCTAATTCCAGCATTTTGTGTACCTCAGCCTTTATACAGTCCCTGACGTGGTCAGGTTGTCTGTAAAGCTTGTTCTTTACAGGCAGACTGTCACCAGTGTCCACCACATGGGTACACCAGTCAGTTTGGCTAGGTATTAGGGAAAACAGATGTTGAAATGATTGTAGAACTTGTCTACATTCAGTCTGCTGATGGGCAGTGAGGTTGCCTCCAAGGGTCACTCCTTCAACTGAGCCATCTTCAGGGTTCTGAGACAACAGGTCTGGGAGAGGGTCACTCTATTCCTCCTGTCCCTCATCTGTAGCCATGAGCAAGCCCATGTCTGCCCTGTCAACATATGCTTTTAACCTGTTAACATGGAGTACCCTGTGGGGACTCCTGGGAGTTCCTAGGTCCACCAAGTAGGTGACCTCTCCCTTCTTTTCCAGGATTGTATGGGGTCCAGACCATTTGTCTTGGAGTGCTGCTGGGGCCACTGGCTCCAACACCCATACCTTCTGTCCTGGCTGAAACTCAACCAAGACAGCCTTTTGGTCATGCCAAGCTTTCTGTAAGGCCTGGCTTGCCTCAAGGTTTTTGGATGCCTTCTCCATATACTCAGCCATCCTGGAGCGGAGACCAAGTACATAGTCCACTATGTCTTGTTTAGGCTTTTTGAGAGGTAACTCCCATCCTTCCTTCACTAAACACAGTGGGCCTCTCACAGGGTGCCCAAACAACAATTCAAAGGGGCTGTAGCCAACCCCCTTTTGTGGGACCTCTCTGTAAGCAAACAGAAGGCAGGGTAGAAGGATGTCCCATCTTCGCCTGAGCTTTTCAGGTAATCCTTTGATCATACCCTTTAGGGTCTTGTTGAATCTCTCAACAAGCCCATTGCATTGTGGGTGATAAGGGGTGGTGAACTTGTAGTTGACACCACATTCCTTCCACATAGCTGTCAAGTATCCTGACATGAAGTTGGTACCTCTGTCAGAAACTACCTCCTTAGGAAACCCCACTCTGGAGAATACCCCCAGCAGGGCCCTGGCCACAACAGGTGCTGTAGTGGTCCTAAGGGGAATTGCCTCTGGATACCTGGTGGCATGATCCACTACCACCAGTATAAATCTGTGCCCAGATGCAGTGGGAGGATCCATGGGACCCACTATATCTATTCCCACTCTTTCAAAGGGGACCCCCACCACAGGTAGTGGTATTAGGGGGGCCTTTGTTGTGCCACCTGATTTGCCACTGGCTTGGCAGGTTACACAGGAGCGACAAAACTCCTTGGTATCTTCATTCATGTGAGGCCAGTGAAAGTGAGGGACAAGCCTGTCCCAAGTCTTGTTCTGGCCTAAGTGTCCTGCTAAAGGAATATCATGGGCCAAGGTAAGAAGGAAGCCCCTAAATTGCAGAGGTATAACCAACCTCCTGGTGGCACCAGGCTTGGGGTCTCTAGCCTCTGAATAAAGGAGCCCTTCATCCCAATACACTTTATGGGTACCTTGAGCATTCCCAGCAGCCTCAGCAGTAGCCAGCTGTCTGAGGGGTTCAAGAGAGGGACAGGATAACTGAGCCTGCCTCAAGTCAGCCCTTGAAGGTCCCCCTGTCCCCAGAAACTCAACCTGATCAGGTTCAAGCTCTTCAGGAACAGTTCCTTCAGGGTCCTCTAGATCAGCTTCCTGGGAAGGTTGATCATCACTCTGAGGCAGGGGGGAAGGCACAGCCTTGACCCTCCTGTTCTTCTTCTTGGTAGGTGCTTGGTCCATTGTTCCAGGATCCAAGACCTGAGGTTCAGTAAGGCACTTTTTGGCCTGTGACCTGGTCACAGCAAGGACATGTGGTGATATACCTAACATCTCTGCATGTGTCCTGTACTCCACTTCAGACCATGGAGAACTCTCTAGGTCATTGCCCAACAAACATTCTACTGGGAGGTCTGCACTAACCACAACCCTTTTGAGGCCAGTTACCCCTCCCCATGAGAAGTTAACAACTGCCACACTATGTGAAGTAGTGGCATTGCTGGCATTGGTCACCAGGTAGTTCTCACCTGGTATGTACTGTCCAGGATCCACAAAGCCTGGTGTCACCATAGTGACACTGGCACATGTGTCCCTGTAGGCTTGAGCCACTTTTTCGTTTATTAAAGGAGTCTGTCTGTACTTTCCCAGTACTGGGGCTCACAGTCAGGGACAAATCTATGTCCCCATCACAGATCAGGACTGCCTGTGTCAGGGTTCTGTCTAAGTCAGAATCTCCTTCAGTTCCCATAGTGATTCCCACTACACCCTTTGTCTGGGGACCAACACTGCTAACAGTAGTACTGGGAGCAGGTGCCTTAGGGGCAACAGTGTTGGGGGCTCCACCCTTTTTACAATCACTAGTCCAGTGAGTTGTATTCTTGCAAGAATTGCACCAGGGTTTCTTTTGACCTTCTTTCTTCTTCCCTTTAGGCTGGGACCCATCCTCTTTAGTACTAGTTTGGGGCCCTGTTGAAGACTTCTGGTCTTTAGATTTCTGATCTCCACCCTTTTGGTCTGTTTTCTTCTGATCACCCCCTTGGCCCTGGTTCTGGTTCTTTTGCTTAACCCTGGTTCTGACCCATTTGTCTGCCTTCTTTCCCAATTCTTGGGGAGAGGTCAGATCAGAGTCAACCAAGTGTTGATGCAGTTGCTGGTTTTGACAGTTATTTAAAATCTGTTCTCTCATCATCAAATTGTACAATCCTGTATAATCAGATACCTTACTTCCCAGCAACCAACCCTCCAAAGCCTTAGTGGCACATTCAATGTATTCAGACCAGTCCTGAGTCTGTGTCTTTTGGGTGTCTCTGAACATTAACCTGTACTGTTCAGTGGTTAAGCCTAACCCATCAACTAGGACACTCTTCAGGACTCTGTAATTTCTGACATCCTCTTCTCTAGTAGTGAGGAGTCTGTCTCTGCCTCTTCCTTCAAATGAGAGCCAGAGGATTGCTGCCCACTGGTCTTCAGGAACCTGCTGCACTTTGCAGGCTCTCTCAAGAGCAGTCATCCATTTGTGGATGTCATCCCCACTTTTGTAGGGGGGCACAACCTTAGACAGGTTCCTATTATCAAAGACCCTATCTTTGTCCTTAGGGACAATGCTGCCACCAGTGGGTATAGACCCACTCTCTTTATGCTGCCTAGCCTTGCTCAGTTTCTCTTCCATCAGGGCTACTTCTAGCTCCTGCTTCCTGATCCTCAGCTGGGCTTCTTGCATTCTGGCCTCATGCTCCCTCCTCTGAGGGGTGGTCATCCTTCTCCTGGAGTGACCTTGAGAGCCTCTAGAGGCATGAGAAGCATTAGATTCACCTGAGTGATTGCTTTGCCTCCCAAACCCCTGGTTAAGTCCACTGGGGAGATCCAATGGGAGGATCCCATTCTCAGTCCCCAATAGCCTTAAGTTAGCTGGGCCACGTATAACACTTGGCACTGGGCTAGTTCTCCCTCCATCCCCACTATCTTCTGTATCAGTACCCTTCTCACTTTCATCCTCTGTAGTATGAACCTCATCTAAGGGGTGACTATTGGAAAGGGGTACCTCAGTAGCATCTTCAGAAGGGGGGCCTCCTGTTCCAGTCCCTAAGGGGCCTAACTGGGAGGCTTTCCTGAGAGCTTTCTGATCTTCATCAGCCTGCAAAAGCTCTCTGAGTTCAGCAGAAGTAGGATTCTTGGGCTGTTTAAGGCCCCTGCTATTTGCAAACTGCCTGAGCTCATTTTGATTAAGGGTAGCAAAGATGGATGGTGCCCTCTGGGGGTCACTCTCAACAGAGACGGGTACAGTGGACCCCTCTGCCCCAGCCATTGCTCTTAAGTGTGGGTGGATGTGTTGCAATCTACCTACACTTGGGTTTACCTACTAAACCTATCTAGTAGTTGTAGTCAGGGTGTGCTACTCCCTTTGCTCTACAACAACTAAGTTCAGTAGAACTTAAGTATATCTATTCTTGTTTTATATGTACCTACAGGTACCTATGTGATCTTTCAATTGGTAACCAAGAGATTACAATGGTAAAACACAGCAAGCTCAAATCCAACCGCTGCTCACCAATGTGAGAAGTTGGCCTGGTATATGATGTTCACTAGTTAAAGTGACCACCTTGTACCATGCCAAGCAACCCTTATGGTGTGGTTGTAAGTCAACCTTTTCGGACTAGCTGCCCTAGTGGTAGCGTAGGCTAAGCAGTCTTTGAGGCTAAACTCGTGAAACGTGTTAAGCAAGCTGTTTTACCAAATGCAACCCCCTTTTATACCAATGAAAGGACACCACACAGATATATATTCAAAATATATATGTATTTATTTCTCAAAGTAACCCCTAGTCTCTTTATGAGCACCGGAGCACAAATCGTCAAACAAGATTACAGTAGAATACACAGAAGTTGCACTTTATATGGATAGGCCCTGGTGGCCGCTCAAACCATATACTAAAATAGTGGTATAAGTACCACGAACAGAAAAGGGAAAAGGCCTAGGGCCTCTAGAATCGCTGGGCCTACAAGGAGCTAACTTCAGTTAGTGACCAGGAGGTCCACGGGTTGCGTGTGCAGAGCAGATAGTCACACGCGAGCTCCCATAGGTTTTCAATGGGTGCGTAAAAAGTACAAAGTTACTGCAAAAAGGATCTTCCGGATGGACTATGAACTCAAGATTGGAAACACAGACACTAGAGATGATACTCTACACTTGGGCACCGGAGTGCCAGCTTTACCTCACCCACAGGAAGCGGGTGCGTATGTGTCGAAGTGCGTCGGGTTTCTTCTATCTGTTCAATGGGGCCTGAAGACAAAGATGCTGCAGGCGGTCGGTCCGGAAGGGATGCGGTGGATCCAAGAGTGGATCGGAGTTGTAGAAGACCTGTAAGCAGAGGGGACAGTGTTCCCAGTCACTAGCCAGTGACCAGCGTGGCACCAGGTGGGTACCAGGCGATGTCGGGTGCAAACAGGAAGAAAGGTGCAGCTTGTCTCTGCAGCCACGTGGTCCCTGGAGGTCGACGACTTCCAGGAGTCGATTCACGAGCAGTCCCACGCAGGCTCTCGCTGTCGGCGGTGTCGGCGACTTGATCGATGCAAACAAGCCTTGGCAAAAGCAATTGTTGTGGGAAACAAAATAAGCTGATGGTTCTGACCAGCAAGGTCAGAGGGATCGCTCCTTTGGAGGGGAGCAAGGGCCAGTCTGGAGCAACCAGACCAGTGGTGTAGTTCTTGAAGTTCGTCGCCAAGATGGCCACTAGCCAGCGGGCCAGCAACCGGTTAGGCGCGTCGAGTGGCAAAATGCAGAAGGGCCCCACGCAGATCATGGAGATGCTGGAGGGCTCACCTTTGGTGCAGATGCTGCTCGGATGTTGGGCTTCTCAGATCCCAAAGCACAACTTGGAAGGAGCCTCGGTTGTTGCGCTTGCAGCTTGTCGTGGTCTTTTCAAGATGGCTGGCTCCACATGTCTCGGTTCCTCCACGGGTCTCCTCTTTTCAGGGATTGTGGATCGGGCGGTGAGAGGTCTGGAGGTCCAGGTCTTGTCAGTCTCTGGGCTCGGGCTCCGGCGGGAGGCGGCGGCAAAGCAGACGTTGATTCGCTGGATGGTGCTTGCGTTAGCAAGGTGGTCACTCCCTGACCACAGGGGAGATTGGCTTCAGTCCTCTGTGCGGCAGAGCGTCGAAGTTCCCGTCTTCTTCTTAGTTTCAAGTTGATTCCAGGATGTCTGAAGTCTTAGGACACAGCTCCTACCTTTAAGCGGATTCTAGGGGCCGGACTACCTGCTAGGTCCCTCCCTAAGGGTGGGACCAGGAAGGGGGGTGGTTACACCCCCAATCCTTTGTCCAGCTCGCCCCAGGCCCGGGACTGGTGTGCCCCAGGCCCGGGACTGGTGTGCCCCAGGACCGGATTGAACTGGCATATGCACCGAGGCTCCTTGTGAGCCTCAGGCATGTCTGGTTTCTTTCAAGCCCTACCTGACCAATACACAAAATCCTGTCTGGGGTGGTGCACGCACCTCCCCTGGCAGGAAACCCTTTGTCCACACCTCCCAAGCTGGAAGGACTCCCAGCAGCAGGAGGGCAGACTTGTGTCTGTGGTGGCAGCATACATTTTGTGGAGCTGAGGCTATGTCTGATTTTACCCGGGTTTCAGGTACTGTACATGTCGTGTCCCTCTAGAAGGGTGGAATGCTAACCCCGTCGCCAGAATTGGCGAGGGGTTAGTATTCCAATTCGTATGACACCTTACTCGACATGTTTTGATAAAGTCAAACCAAAGATAGCATTTAACCGCGAGGTTCATAATGCACTTAAGAGTATATGGTATGACGATATCTGGAAACAGTAGAAGGAAGTGGTTCCGACCACTGCAGACAGGCTCAGCTCATGCCAGAGCACCATCTCACATGGAACCAAGCACTCTGCCTTCAGGATTGTCAAGGCCTGCTATAGGAGTGGCTGATAGGTTACCATGTGTTCCATTTAAGGTTAGGTATAGGTATACTACACCTAAGTAAGAGGTGGTTACACCAACTTACCCCAGCTGAGTGATCAGCCAGTTGTGTCAAATTTGTTAGGCCAGTCCAGGGGTGGCATAATACATGCTTCAGCCCCTGGTAGGCCTTAGATACACCAATGCCCTGGGTACCTAGTGTACACTGGTACAGGGGCTCACAGGGTGATCCACTTCCAATTGGTTATGCACCTAGGGTGCATAGTGTGAATTTAGTAGAGAGAACAGCAGGCTGGGGGTCTGATTGGCAGGCCCACAGCCTCAATATGTCAAAAACCAGTGAAGCAAAAAGCAAAAATTTGGGGTGACCATAGGATAGCAGACCCTACTCTCCTACACAACCCCCCCCCCCAAACGCAGGGACATTAAACTAGCCTTGACCAGTCTCGTCTTCATGTCTGTATTTACTGCTGGTCCTTGGGTCCTGGGTGCGGCCTGGGACCTGCTCTTACACTGCCTGTTTCACAGCTTCATGAACTTTGCCGTTCTTAGTTTGTCTGGTTCTGGTCCCTCTGAAAGTTCCCGATATGGACTGGGTTGATCACGGAGGTTGGTCTCTGTTTGTTAGGCATGTTGCCTCTTTCTAGCTGTTGGTGAAGGATGCGTACATGTCTCAATCTGGTGTGGGGGTTATGGATGGGGCTTGGAGTTGTTTACGGGGGCTGAGGGGGTGAGTTGTTTGTTGTTGCTATGTATGCTGTGCTATCTGCAGATGTGGTTGTTGTGCGGCACAATACCAGGGGGAGCGGTGGGGCATTTGTAAGGGGCTAGCATACCCCTTGGCTGCTCATCTATAGATGGGTTGGCTGATTACCTCCGACTCATAACCTGGAACATACAGGGGCTGGCGTCACCCTCCAAGCGCTAATAATGTTCTGGCGAATTTGAGGTGGAGAGGGGCGTGAATCGTTTTTTTGCAGCAGATTTATTTAAAAGCTGCTGCGGGCAGGGCGCTGCACAGGCGGTGGAGTGGCCAGCATTATTATTTAACGGTTTACTCTGCCTTTGCAGGGGGGAGCTTATTTGGATTAAGCCGGGGGGTACAGTTTTAACTCCATAGATCAGTAGTAGAGCTGGAGAGTAGGTTTGTGCTTGTGCTAGGACGAGTGTAGGGTAAGTACGTGGTGCTGCTTAACGTATCTGCCCCCAAGACCGACCAGGCACTCTTTCTGGACAGCCTCACAGCGCTTCCTCCTTCCATGTTTCCCTATACCAGAATAGTAGGTGGCGATTTTAACTGCACGGCTGACACTTGCATGGATAGGTCCCATCACCAGCTGCACCCGGCACCAGGGACTAAAATGGCGGCTGTCTTCTCTGGTTGGGTACCGCATTGGGGGTGAGGAGCTATGGTTTATTATTTCCATTCTAGTGTGCACGACTTAGAGATACAGCTGGATAAAGTGCTTGGCTGCCTCAAGGGATGTGAGAGGGTGCTGGATGCGGAATACATGGTGTGGACCACTGTCCACTGCTGTCGGACATCCATTCCCTCTTGGAGGACCAAATGTTGAATTCCTCACTGCTAGAGAAAATCTCTCATATTGGGCTAAGAGCCAGGGATCTGCAACATCAGTAAGGGTTGAATGAGAGGCATTTAAGGTGATCATGCCGGGTTACAGTGTAGCAAATAAGGTGGGGTGCGTGCCCAATTGCATTCTGATATACGTCAACAGAAGGTGGTTTTTAGAGCGGCTTTGTGCTGGGCTGGACGGCACACCCGGCGGCAGAGAGCGACTGCTCACCGGGCGTGAAAAGCTGTTCACCTCGGTGGAGCGGTTGCACCAGTATGATTACAGGGCGTACATGGCGAGGGCCCAATCTGACAGGAATAAATCGGGGTGTATGTTAGCCTGGCTTCTCAGTGAGGAGGCTGGGGGCCACATCATCCTCCAGACCCAGGAGTCTAACAGCCGGCATGTGTTGGCACATGAGGATATTGATGCAGTTTTCCTGCGTTTCTATTGAGCGCTGTATGCTGCGGACGTAGAGGTCGATGAGTGGGATATGTTCTGCTATATTGTGAATGCGTTCCCGCCCAGCCTTGACCCTAGCTGGCTCAACAGCGGGGGCAGAGGTTACAGTGCAGGAGGTTTGTGGAGCCATCAAGGAGATGACAAGGGGCAAAGTGCCTGTAACTGACGGCCTACCTATAGAACGCTACTCTACAACCTGGTGGTGATTGGCGCATGGTTGGTGATGGTTTTTAATGACTCAGGCGAGGAGCGTGGGTGTGCTTCTGCCATCCTTGTGTGAGGCGTTAATAGTATCACTGCCAAAGAAAGGCAAAGGATCATTAATGGTGGACTCCAACCATCCGTTATCCATGCTCAATGCGTACTATAAAATATTGAGGGGCAGATTTACAAGCCCCTTGCGCCACCTTTAACATGGGAAAAGTGACGCAAGGTGCTTGTAAATCTGCCTCTGAGTAAACTCTTGGCCAATAGAATGCTTCCTCACATGACCAAACTAGTACACCGTGATAAGACGGACTTTATCCCAACCCGTAGCACGCTGCCAAATATCTGACAATTTATACAAGTCCTAGATCCTCGGGAGTCGCTGCGCCCCAACGCCTTGGCCCTCTCAGTTGATATACGTAAGGCATTGGACTCCCTACAGTGGGATTTTTGTATGCCTTGCTTTTTGGGGAGAGGGTTCAGAGTGCCCTTCGTTAGGTGAACCAAGCTCCCGTGCTCCCAGCTGCGGGCAAGGGTCCAGATGGGCCCATGATTTCTTAGGTGTGTGTTGTGAAGCAAGGTACCCGGCAGAGCTGCCCACTGTCCCCACTGTTGTTTGCAGTTGCCCTGGAGCTGCTTGCATTAACGGTGCGGCAGGGAACACACTACCGGGGGTCTACAAGTGTCGGGGATCAAGTCCACATCTCCCTGTACACAGATGACTTGCTTTTTATATGTGTGTGGTGCCACTACTGACCTGGAGGGTGCTGTGGCGGCCTTGTTAGACATTCAGACATTGTCTGGATTGGGGTGAACTGGCTCAAGACGTGCACCTATCCCCTCCAAACTGACTTGGACGAGATACAGTGCTCCTTTGCCATCCCGGAGTTGCACTGGAAGGGTGCCACTCTGGGAGTGGATGTCTACAGAACTCCAGAGCTACTCCACGAAGGCAACTTTGCCAGTGCCTTATCGACTGCATGTAGTTCAATATCTTGTTGGAGCACCCTGACGATTTTGGTTCAGAGGTGCATTGCCATATGGAAAAGGATTGTGTTGAAGCAACTATTAGACCTCTTTGTGGCATTGCCACTTGAACTCCTAAGGTCCTTTTTCCAGGAATTGGACACCCTACTTATCATGTTTGTTGGACTTGGCCCTTCTGGCAAGTTCACCCCTAGAACTTTTTGCAGTATCCTAGCTTTTTTTTTCTGCGTTGTACTAGTGGTTTTTGGCCTCTAGGCGCTTTCACACTGTGTCCCAGTGGAAAGCGCGTGCGCTCTGTGTATGATTTAGTGAGACTGACCTGCCCTCCCATAGGAATGCATGGGGGATCTGTGTGCCCATGGTAGTGCCTGATGCGTGGGGAGTGCAGGGTCGAGTTGTATGTGCGAACTCGTGAGAGTGAATGCTGCGCGATGATGTGTGCGGCGTTACTGTGGCTAGTGTAGAAGTGCCACTTCTAGACACTGGCATAAATGTGCAGTGACTGCCTGGCGTGTGATTGGCTGGTGTGCCTGGCCCCAGGAGTCAGGATGGGTCTGCCCCAGTGGTGGGTGGAGAGAGCTGCATGTAGATGGGTGGGAGGAGTACACCTGGGACCTGAATAGGGCTGGGCTTTCCCCACACAATGCTGGCTCCGCCCCCTGTGGTGCGACTGATGACCCTGGCCTGCCCTGTGCTTAGGGAGAGGGGCTGAGCAAAACAAAGTGCTCAAGAACCAGTTGCATCTGGTTCGCCCCTCCTCTGCACCTTGAGACAAAGGTAACGTGTATAAAAAGGGGCTGTGTCCCCTTACAAAATGTTCTGCTTTGGATCCTAACAGGAGGGGGCTTGCTGCTGGTGGGGCCCAGGAGGGACCGCCATGGGGGCTGCCTCCTTGCTGGAGGGCCCTGTGTGCTGGCCCCTGGGCCCTACATTGCCCCCCCTGAGGTCTCCAGGACCTTTTGGTTGCTATCCAAGCGCCTGGGGGGTGCTTTATCTCTTTTCCTTGCTCCTTGCGCCCTGTGAGCGCTCTGCTTTATTTTGGAAGGCACCTGGCTCCTGTCTGCTAAGGAGAGCTCTGTGCTTCTCTACCCTGTGTGTTACCGAGGAGCGTGGGCGATGCAGCGCGGCACTGCCCGTCCCTTTAGAGGGAATCTCCCACTGGAGGGATTCCCCGTGATGGCTGCCGAGCGGGAGCCCACCCCGCTCAGTGATCGTGCTTCCGCGGGTGCCCACCCCACTTATTTGGTCTTTAATGGCGGGTGCCCCCCCGCATGTTGCCTGGTTCGTTTTATTTAATCTAATGCGGGAGCCCACCCCGCGTTTCACCGCCGCAGCCCGATCCGAGTGAAAAGTGCACTGGCCGGAGGGTGCCAATCACAGAGCTGCTGGAGGGGAAGTCAGGCGGTGTGATGCCTGATGCGAGGCGGGAATTCCGGCTTTCCCGAGGGAAGCGCCGAAGAAGTCCGGAACCTCGCGATCTACATGCGGCAGTCCCGGGTCCCAGGAGGGGGCCCGGGTGAAGAGGAGAGCGTTACCTGAGGACAGCGCCTGCCTGTGCGGGGCTCCCGAGAGTGAGGGAGAGCCCCGCAGGCGCCAGCAAGCCAAGTGAAGCCCACATGCGGAGTCCGGTGAGTGGGGCCAAGGCCGTCCTCCTTTTCCTGGGTGTTGGTGCCGGTTCGAGGCACAGGGCCCAGGCCGATTTCCTGAGCAGCCCCCGCCTGATAGGGGGGCCGCTCCAATGAGGTGGGCATGTTTGGATTTTAGAGCCTGTGTGTGGCTCTAACGTCAAGGGCACAGATGTGCCAGGCCCCCGCTTCAGCGTGGTATTTCAGCTCCAACTTGGGGGCAGATATGTTTTTAAGCGCCAGTGCGCCCTACGTTTCATCGGCCTTCTTCTTGTTTAAGGGCCCAGAGGGGCCCGTGCTTCCCCCTTTTGCCGCAATGGTCACAGTTGCCCCGCTAGACAGTGGGCAACTGCAACGATGTTGAAAGGCCCAGAGGGGCCCATGCTGTTATTATTTGGGCACATTTGTCTTCAGCCCCAGGGGTGCCCCAGTCTTTTGGGGCGGTCGTGATTTAATAGCCTCAGTGAGGCCCCGAAGGCACAGATGTGCCAGGGCCCTTTGCTCCTTCCACAGCTGCCTTGCGAGAGCGCAGGCAGCTGCAACATTTTGCCTAACTATGTGTCCAGATGGTACAGTGGTGCCAGGCCTCATTATAATCGCTTCACAGCTGCCCAGCAAGTAGTGGGCAGCTGCACGTTTAGGTCTTGTTTTTCTGTAGGGGACATGGTTAAGCCAGGAGTGAGACGCACTCCTTTGTCCCCATCTTTGCCTGCTCAGCTGCGCAGCACTTAGTGCCAGCTGCTACGTTTAGGTTCTGGTGCGACCTGGACCCTAATGCGATTGAGGTGTTATTGTGATGCATATATTAATGCTTATGGTGTTAGGAAATGTACTGTATGTAGTATGTTTTGCGCACCCTGTGTTTTATACCTCTAAATGTGGTTATTTCTGCCTAGGAGGTTGTTTTACCTGTTTACGTTGATGTTAGGGAGATAATACTTCCCTGTGCGATATACGCCCCTAGTGTAGTTATACTTAGGTGGTTAGGTCTAATGCGTTAGACTAATGAGAAATTGCATAATGCGTTATGCCCCTGTGATGGATGCAGGATAGGTTTTATACCTGATGGTAGTGTGATGACGCTGAGGTCATTATTGCGCCAGTAGTGACTGGTTGTGCTCTACAGTGATAATTTGTGCTACAGTTAGTATAGGTTCTACATGTACAATTGGTGATTTGTGCTGATTCTGACAGTGGTCCATGTGGCCCTGTCCCGTGTAAATAGTCCCTTGTAAAATTCTGCCCAGTGCCAGTTGGCACAGTGTAAATTGTGTGAATATTATCTAATGTGTTTATTATAATACAAAGGCTATTTTTATATAATACCTTGTGTGGAGTTTCTTTTGTGGTGGGCCTAGGGTGTTGTTGCTGTGTGTGTTGCACAAACGCTTTACACATTGCCTCCGGGATAAGCCTGACTGCTCGTGCCAAGCTACCAAGGGGGTGAGCAGGGGTTATCTTTGGCGTGTAACTCCCCAGCCCTGACTAGAGTGGTGGTTTCTGCCTGGCTCTGGCGCAAGCCCTAGCCAACCAGAAATCCCATTTCTAACAATGTTGGACTGGAACACTTCTTGGTGCAGGATGGCTCTCCAAAAGCTGCGCTTGCCAGTAGATGAGGGGGGCTTGGCCGCACATTGCTTTGAGTTATGCTACCTAGCTGCCCAACTTCAGTGGGTCACTCAATGGAGGTTGGCACATTGAGACACGATAAACACTCATGAGCACGGGATGCCTGCCACAACACTCCTCACTCATACCCATTCCTGATGCGCCCCACTCCCACCTTAGTGACTCGAGGGGAGAACGTTCTTATCCATGTGGAGCGGTATGAATGGGCGAGGGCCCTACAGAGCACCTGCACTAGAACTCCATACCCGTGCAGACTTCTCTTGCAGATTAAGAGGACTCGCCACTTCCTGGATGCCGAGTCAGCCTGAAGGTATGGCCTGACGCAGTGTGAACATTATGGGGGATCCTTTTACTGGAGTTGAATCGGCTTTCTCCCAGGATCTCAGGGAGGTCTATGATATACCAGCGGGGCATTTCTTGTTGCATGGTGAATTGATGGGTTGGGTTCAAGCATGATGGAAGAAGGGTTCCTTGGAACCCATTGAACATAAATGTCTCCGTTATCTTCTTATTTATGCAATGACTAAGGTGATTACCCTATTGTGTCGGGCTTTGTTAAGGGGAGCACAACCACATCTTCTGCCCCTGAGCCCCCAAAGGGAGGCGGACCTGGCCAGTGCTCTCGGATTTTGCCATTAAGTCAATACTGACGTCTACACCCAAGGTATCCCAGAATGCCAGATTCAAGCTTAATCAATTCTTTCTTCATCAGGCGTACCTCACACCCTGGAGGTTGCATACTGTTTTCCGGGGCATCAGCGGACTGCCCTCGCTGTCTGATGTCAGAGGTGGGGTTCTTCCATATGGTGGGGTCCTGCCCAACCCTAGCCCTGTATTTATCTTCGGTCACACTGGTGGTAATAGAGCGGGCCATAGATAGGCAGTTCAAGTGCACTCCGCAACTTTGCCTAAGGGACGGACCGGTTTATGGACTTGGCCCTACTACTAGCCAGGAGGCAGCTAACGATGTGTTGGAAATCTGCCTCTGGCCCTGATTTGTGTGGCTGAAGCAGAGCATTGACCAAGTGGGCAGATTGCGAGAGGGAGGCGCTGCACAGAGAAGAAGCTCATGGTCTGCGGAGAGTCCCCTTGTTGCCCTCCTGGGATGCAATTCTGGTGGCTTGCCCACGTTTAGATAGACATAGGAGAATCAGGGATACTGTGGTATTATCTCCCGGGTTCCCCCGATCACCTGCTGCGTCAGTATGCTCTAACTCTATTCCCGTTGTGGCTGGCATTCCCGCTGCCCCCGTGGAGCGGCTCCGGGTGGCATCAACATGATCCAATCATACGCTGTCTGAAAGGTGTGGCTGAATGGCGTGTTCATTCGAGGCGCTTGTGGGATGTGATGGCGATAAGTGCATGAACATGTTTGGTATGGCGCTCTGAGGCCCAGCTCCCGGGATCTGGAGACCATCCTCTGGTGTATCTGTACCTGTGTCTTTGGTCCATTCCCTCTCCAGTGACCATTATGATGAGATTATTCCCCTGTTTATTACTGCTCTGCTGCTGCACACCTGCCTGGTTTATTGGGATTGTGTTTGTTTTTATCTTTGTGTATTTTATTTGTATGATTTATTTTTTTTAACTGTTCTCTGTATCCAAAAAGACGATAAACAGATTTGCCCCCCAAAAAAAATGAAGACTGGGTTTTAGGTCTTGCCTGTAGACACTTTTACCTGTGAAAACCAAAGGGGATGATGGACGGAGTGTTGAACATTGCAAGCACTCGCCCCCAGTCAACTGATCTGGGTTTAATCCATCATCATTCTTTAGCTCACTCCGCCACCCCAGTTCAGACATGGCCATATGCAAATCAGTCTGACCCTATGTCTCATGGGAACAGTCTGGCACGAGTTCATTTCTGCACAGAACACACAACATACACATGTGAGTATGTGACGTTATAACGCGATCAAAATGATCGCCGTATGTTACATCGCAGTTTTTACAACGCAAGTCGTTACAACGACTTGCGCTGGAGGGCGCTGGACTTAGGAATAGTATGATTTACTATTCCAACTCCAGTCTACGTACAGTAGGGAAGGTGTTGGAATAGTAAATCATACTATTCCTTAAGTTAAAGCGCCATCCAGTGCAAGTCGTTGTACTGACTTGTCGTGTAATACCCGCGATGTAAAGGCATTGCGATGCAATGCCCGCGTGGTAATGGATGTTTCCCTACACATGTATACAGAAAGGGATATTTGGCCAACCCCTTTCATCCATTGACTACTGTGGTCCAGCTGGCATGAGTCATTGGTTGACAGGGTTGTCCATCCATACTGGTATCAGCCCATTGCATTTTGAGGCTTGGAGCTGCCTAAAAGGGCTCAACAGGCACTTTGGCATTTATAGGTTATCTTTCTAGGTGCTTAAACTCCTTCATTGCCCCACCCCCTCCAACCTCTTGTCCTCTTCATTAGGGTGCTCTTGGGCGTGCTTTAATACTATGATTGTGCTCATGCTGAGGCCTCGCACTGTCCATCTACATTTCGATGACCATGTGTCATTCTTCCGGATCAAAGTACTTGACAAAGCAGAGAATGTTGAAAACAAGACATGCAAATGAGCCAAGTGGAGTGAGCCAATGAGAGTGGCTCTAGATTTCCTCGAGCCGGCAGCAAGTCCGGAACATATAAAAGTGCCCAGGGCCAGAGTTATCAACACTTTGCTTGGGTGCAAAGTCAGCAGAAGTGAGAGAAAATCGTACAAAGGGTTAATTTCGGATTTTCTTACCAAAGGAAAACTTGTTTTGCACTGAAAGGTGCCTAAAAGTAACACAAAGTAGTGTTTTGTGCTGCCTTGCATTACTTTGCACCAAGGGGGCATTCTACGGGTGGTACATGGGTGTTCCCACTCTACCTCCCTTAGTTCTTTAACACAAAGTCCTATTTTTATCAATGGTAGACAGGGCTTTGCACCAAATAGTTTATCTCTTATAAACTAAAACTTGTCAAAACAAGTATATGACTTTCAAGTGATGGGAAACTGAAGCATTGAACCACATTTACAAATGACTCCTCTGAACTAAATGAGTGACAGGTGATCAAATCTTTTAACTGCTGCAAGGTGAGATCGACTAAACTTGGGCTTCTGTTCTCCTGTAGGTCTCAACGGCGGCTCCTGTGAAAACGCCACTGGTAAGTACTTCTCTACTGAGACTACTCATGTGGAATGCGTGTGTGATCCCGAGTCAGCACCTCAGGATAAGAGATCATGTGGAATATGTGTCTGATCCTAGAGTCCGCACCCCGCGGTAAGAGATTATGTGGAATGTGTGTCCTGATCTCCGGAGTCATCACCGTGGAATAAGAGATCACATGGAATGTGTGTCTGATCCCCAGAGTCAGCACCCCGGAATAAGAGATCATTTGGAATGTGTGTCTGATTCCGGGAGACCACACCCTGGAATAAGAGATCACATGGAATGTGTGTCTGATCCGCGGAGTCCTCACCCTGGAATAAGAGATCACATGGAATGTTGTCTGATCCCCAGAGTCCACACCCTGGAATAGGAGATAACGTGGAATGTGTGTCTGATCTCCGGAGTCCATACCCTGGAATAAGAGATCATATGGAATATGTGTCTGATCCTCAGAGTCCGCACCCTGGAATAAGAGATCACATGGAATGTGTGTCTGATCCCCAGAGTCCGCACCCTGGAAAAAAGAGATCACATGGAATGTGTCTGTCGCCCCAGAGTATGCACCCTGGAATAAGAGATCACATGGAATGTGTGTCTGATCCCCAGAGTCCGCACCCTGGAAAAAAGAGATCACATGGAATGTGTCTGTCGCCTCAGAGTATGCACCCTGGAATAAGAGATCTCATGGAATGTGTGTCTGATCCTCCGGATTCATCACCCTGGAATAAGAGATCACGTCGAATATGTGTCTGATCCCCAGAGTCAGCACCCTGGAATAGGAGATCACGTGGAATGTGTGTCTGATCCCCAGAGACCGCACCCTGGAATAAGAGCTCATGTGATCAAAGTGTTGTTTTTCACACTTCAACATTTTATAAAATGCCTTTATGGCCGAGTTTGTTTGACAGCTCTTAAAAACAGGACAATTGTTACTGCTTGCCATGTGGTTCCATACTCCACACCAATGACACTGACCCTTGAACTTCAGTGTAATCCTTATTCCCAGCTTTGGCTCCACTGTCCTCACATCCCTCTTAGGCTCCTCAACACAACTTAACATGTGCTCCATCCATTTGCTACATAAATAGCATTCACCAATGGAGATTCATCCTTCAACCAACGCTCCTCTCTGAGTAGCCACTTTTGCAAATAGTAGGAATTGCTCCTTAAAACGCTCGTCAGTGAAAGATCCAGATTTACAAGTGTAGCAATGTACTCTACTAGAGGTTCACTTTCCTTCTGCACCCTATGCCTGATGTGAGACCCCTCCAGGATGGTGCTAACACAGGGTAGAAAGTACACGCTCAGTTTTTTGATGACTACATAATATTCATTTAATCCATACCCCTCGCCCTGACTTAATTCTGGCTGGTTCTCTACTACTTCATTCCTTTCGGCACCAAAGCAGTGCATCAAACGGACTAACTTCCTTTTCTGCTATCCAGATTTGTACCACATACAAGTACATCACAAAATAATGGGGTAACCTAAAAAGTTGAAGGACCTGGGTGCAATGCGGTACAGGCAACAAAACTGTCCTAAGGTAGATGCTAAAAAACACCTAGAGTGTACGCATTGAATCAACTTATCTCAATCTTACAAAGGGAACAATTTTAGAAACATGGAGGAAGGTGCTTCAATTGGGAAGGAGAGTGAATAAGAGAAAATACAACAGGGGAGGAAAAGTGTATGCAAAACTATTAAATTATATTCGAGATCTGTAATATAAACACATAGTTTCTGGTGCAATGGTTGCTTCATTATGTGAAAAGAAAGAGCTCAAAGAAGTGCTTGTGTATAAGTGTTGGCAGATAAAGAAAATTCAAAACAATAAACAATTAGAGTTAAATCAGCAACTCTTGCAGAAAAGTGCACAATTCCTGTCTGAAGTCCTGTGAAATGGCAAAATTCACATCCATGGAATAAAGGTCGCTGCTTCAATCAGTTCACCTCCTCTTTGCAGATATTAGGTTCAGTTCAGGGCTGATACAGGAGATTGATGACATTTCGACCCAAAACGGGAGGGGCCAGTTAGAACCTTAAATGTAGGTCTTCATCAGGACAGAAAGGAGAAGGGGGCATCCTTTGGGGTGGGATATTTACAATTAAAAAACCATAATGTGTGTTATAAGAAAAAAACCTTTATAGCTTAATCCTCTACGTGCAACAACTCGCCTGGAGTTGTGGGCTGTCCAACTAACACACTGACGAGTAACTTGTAGGGGCAGCGAAGGTTCAGGGGGCTTCTTCTAAAGGAAATAATACTCTAGACTCTGTGAAAGTGAGAAATCACAAATGAATATGGAGTCCACTGAGGATCAGGGAAAAGGGGGTGAAATAGATAAAGATTCCGCTCATCTGAGCATGCTCGAATACGGCCTCAAGAAAAGATTTCAATCGAGGTCCGCGCTATAAAAAAAATAGAAGCGCAATATGTAGGCTAATACATAAAAGTAAAAGTGCCCTTAAACAAACTTAAAGTGGCAATGAATACTCACCGAGAATGCAGAATAAATCTGTACGTTTCAGAGTGGGAGATCCCTTTCTGTATGAATCAGCGATTTGGCTCTATAAAAATGCCAAAGTGAGGTATTTATTGATTGAAAATGTGAAACAGATTGCCTTATTAGAAAAGAAAACAATTGGGTGGCAACGCGCACCGCTTACCTCTTGTGATACAAAGTATCATTGTCTGCCTCTCGGCTCTGTCACAGCCTGATGAAGACCCACACTTAACGTTCTAACTGGCCCCTCCTGTTTTTGGGTCGAAACGTCGACAACCTCCTGTATCAGCCTTGGACTGAACTTAATATCTGCAAAGAGGAAGTGCACTGATTCAAGCAGCTGTCTCTGTTCCATGGATGTGAGTGTAGCCATTTGACACAACTTCAGAGAGGAATTCTGCAGTTTCCTGCGAGCGTTGCTGATTGAACTCTAATTGTTTATTGTTTTGAATTTTCTTTATCTTCCAACACTTATACATAGGCACTTCTTTGAGCACTTTCTTTGCACATAATGGTGCAACTGCATCAGAAACTATGTGTATATATTACTGATCTCTAATACAATCTGAATAGTTTTGCATAAATGTTTCCTCCCTTGTTTTATTTCCTTCTATTCTCTCTACTTCCCAAATGAACCCCCTTTCCCCATGTTCGTTAAATTGATCACTTTGTAGGATCGAGATACGATAATTGAATTTGTATACTCTGTGTGTTTTTTAACATACCAGTGCACAGCTGTATAGCATCGACAAAAAGCACTGGCAAAGCCAATAGGTCACAAAGTCAAGACCTATTAGTTTTGCCAGTGCTTGTTTAAAGATGTACTACTTTTAGAGTTTTGTCTTGGCATGCAGTGATCTTCTCCACCCCCATCCCCCACTTAATATGTCTGCACATTGCGAGGAGTCTGGCCAGAGGTAGATTTTCTTGTCTGATTTTCTCGCTCACTGTCGCTCTCATTTCCTCCAGGGCTTGTACGGCTGGATGCTGACTCTGCCAATGCCAAACTGGTTGTGAGCGAGGAGGGCAAATGTGTGAGAATCGCAGATGCTGAACTCCCAGTGGCAGAGAACCCGAAGAGGTTCATGAAAACCCCCTGCGTGGTGGGGCGAGACGGCTATGAATCCGGGACACACACCTGGGTGGTGGAAGCCAAGAGGCTCTGTGGAAGCAACCAGCTCTTTTGTCTAGGAGTCATTGGGGCATCTGTGAACAGGATGGAGGAGTTCAAGGAGTCACCGCAGACACAGGTGTGGGCTTTGGAGGAAAGCGACGGTATCTACACAGCGTACACCGATCCCCTGACACCGCTACCCAAAAGAGAGCTGGTCACAAACTTCAAGATAAGTTTGGATTATGAGGCGGGCACCTTGGACTTCAGCAATGCTGACAACCCCGAAGAGCTCCTCTACACCTTCAGTGGCTACCCCTTCAACGAGGTGGTGTATCCGTACTTCTGGCTGGGCAAAAGTGTTGAAATGTGTGTCAAGTAGTGGCGATACTGCGGCTCCTGGCTTGTGTTGCAATGTTTGCCATGGTAGAGCTGGGCAATGGTGGCTGTGAATCTCCCCTGCTTTTCCTGCTGGCGGGCTTAGATGGAAATAATCTGTTTGAGGTTGGACTTCTCCAGTCGATGTCACAGGTCCAGGATTGGAGCTGGTGGTGCCATGGACCACAGTGAAGAAAGCCTTAAACACGAGCAATGCTCATGTCAGTAGCAGGAAAGATGGTGATGGGTCAGAAGCGAAAAAAATCAATAATCAGTTTGTAGCTTCACTGATTTTCACATTTGGAATCATTACATTGTGGTAAGTACATCAGGAGTACCTTTACATTGCGGTTTCTTACACCAGGAGGGCCTTTCTTCACAGATATGTTAGTAAGTGTTATTTGTAGCCCTGTAAACTGTAACTGAGACTCTGTTGAGTCGAAACGTGTTAATTCCTCCGCCTGGAATGAAAGAACATTGAAGCATGACCCGCACTCCTCCCCAACTACTCTCTGAAGCTCTGAAGAAAGACATTTGCAAAGATATGTTCAAAGCCGATCATGTATGTCCAGGGCAGCGCTTGGCCGACAGCCAGGGGCCAGTCAGTAGATAGGAAACTGCTGACACATTCAAAGTCTATCCTTTATTTCAGCAGAAAATATGAATAAATGACATTTTATAAATGTATTACAGTGGCGGTTGGGACTGTGCAGTTATGATTAGGATAGAGTTTCCATAGGAAAGGCATTTTTTGTTTCTTATAATTCATTTTGGTGCCATTTGATGAAGCTCCAAGAAGTGCTAAAAAGGAGTCACGCTCCACTCCTTCATGGGGAGTTTTGATCTGATCTGTCAAGCGGGCGCCAAGCCAAAAAGGGGAGGGGGTCCCAAAAGCGCAATTTTGCATTTTCATTCTCATAAGAAAGTTTACTCTTAAATGCAGAAAAACTGCTGAACTGAATTTCACCAATTTTGGCAAAATGTTAGAACTTCACTAAGAAAGCCTGCTTTTTGTTATGAATCACTTCAGCTGTTTCTGAGAAATTTGCTTGCAATATATGCATACATGTGTGTACACGAAACATATATTTACAAATGTATATGTGTATATATAAAGATATATACACTAAAGCATAAATATATAAATATATTTATATAATCTCTCTCTCTCTATATATATATGTCTTTGTCTATGTAAATATATCTATATATCTGTATCTTATCTAACAATCCATCTCTCTATCTATCCATCTCCCTCTCCCTCTCTCTCTCTCTCTCTCTCTCTCTCTCTCTATATATATATATATATATATATATATATATATATATATTTATATATATATTAAACTTACCTGTGAAGTAAAGTAAAAAACTGCAAAGTAAAACACTTAAAACTGACCTGCAATGCAATGACTCCCAGTGTAACGTCTGCGCTGTAGAGACTCCTGAGGGAGAGCCTGCGAAGTAACGGTAGCATACACAAAAAGTCATGTAACCAGGTCTCGCCTTCTGCTGGTGCTTGTAGTGCTTGGAATAAAGCTTTCTTGAAAGCTTGCCGTCACTTGTTGGTTCAACCTGTCTATGAGTTTGTGTTTACTACTGCAAGTGGGAATGGTGATATTAATACTGGGTGTGAAAACAGGTGATGAAAAGTAAACACAGTACATTTAGGAGGAGTACCTCAAACACGCAAAATGCACATTGTTGCAAAAACTAATTTAAATGTTTAGATGTAGTAAACACCACTCAAACCCCAGAAGACCCAACCTATTGTAGCCAGAGCTCCCTCCCTACCATAGCGTCTTCACACTGAGACTCAGCGGCTGCTGGCCTTACAGGCTGTGCTCTGTTTGTGTGCTTACACACTCCCCCGTTGTGGCATCCTCCTGCTCCCACAGCTGAGCCTTTTCTTCCTGAGGTCTGACTCATCTGCCCTTTCTTACAGTAATTCAAAACCCAGATTCAGAGGGTCAGACTCCTCCTTCTCACCTGGCCTTACACTGACATATGACACCCGCCTGTGTGTAAACTGAGCACAACTCACCTGGTGCCACCCACCCTCTGCTGCAGAGCTTGGTATTTGCTGTGCTGTTGCCTGACCTCACACTGACATCTGTTGGTCGCTTGTGGTAATGCAGGGTGCGTACAAACAGTACAGCACATCTGGTTCCCATGTGATCCCACTCACGCTGTGCTGCAGAGCCTGGTATCTATCTATCTATCTATCTATCTATCTATCTATCTATCTATCTATCTATCTATCTATCTATCTATCTATCTATCTATCTATCTATCTATCTATCTATCTATCTATCTATCTATCTATCTATCTATCTATCTATCTATCTATCTATCTATCTATCTATCTATCTATCTATCTATCTATCTATCTATCTATCTATCTATCTATCTATCCATCCATCCATCCATCCATCTATCCATCTATCTACCTATCTATATTATTTTTTTTTGCTAATTTATATAGCGTGAACTCGACCTGAAGGTATTGGAGTGCTTTTACCAGGGGGCGCTCCTCCGCTATGGCAGAGGGACGTTGACCAGCTGCTTTTAAGCCGTGCACTGCAAAGTAAAGGACGCATACAATGATAATAACTTAGATTTATCATCATTTTCCGTTTCCTTCTACTTTGCAGGTGGGCAGGCGGGAGGAGTGGTTTTCCCTCTCCTAAGTACGCAATGGCTATTTGGTCACCCTCTCGGGCCACCCAAACATGTCATGGGCACTTTGCCTGTTCTCCATGCAGGCTGCATTACAGCCTGCATAGAGAACAAGCCCAGGCCCCAATTCCCTGGTTGAGTGTCAAACCAGGACGCTCAAAACCAATCACAAAGCTGCATTGTAGCATTGTGATTGGTCGGGGAGCTTTTTCTGTGCTTCCTGTGCCTCGGTCTGACGAGGAGAGCAGGAGCAGAGACGCGGGACCAGCACAGTCAGGTAAGTGTTTCTTTTTTTTTTTACTCCGGCCCTCACCACCCGCGAACCATGCCGGCCGCCACTGGCTTTTACATGAGCACCAGTTACGTTACACAAGGACACATTCATTTTTGGTAGGCACGGGGAGAAAAAATTATTTGCCCAGAAACATAGGATGCTCAGTGGATGCTGAGGCTTGCACCCGGTTCCCCAGCTCCAAACTCGGCATCTCTGGCCGTAAGGCTACATCCTCCCCCCCCACTGCTGCTGGCTGACTATACACTGACCACTGGTGTTGGCCTGGAATACTGCACTCTTTTTACAGACTCAACACTGGGCATCTAGCGCAGTCTGCGCTCTGGAAGCCTGGCAGTGCTGGTGCCTGAGCCCACAATCACACACAGCACTTCCAGCCTTGCACATGTGGTGCCTTACACTGACATCTTTTGGTAGTTTGTGGTACTACAGCGTACATGAACATCGGGTCTGACACCAGTGTGTGATGTGGACGCCTGGCAGTGCTGGTGCCTGAGCTCACAATAACACCAAACAACAGCCAGTGGCACTGCAGCTTACGTGGAAACTAACACAGTACATCCAGCCTTGCACATGTGGTGCTGATGCATGGTCTTACACTGACATCTTGTGGTTGTTTGTGGTACTACAGTGTATGTCAACACCGCATTTGACACCAGCGTGTGATGTAGATACCTAAAAGTGCTGGTGCCTGAGCTTACACTCACATGCAACATTGGCCTTAGTATTGCTGCCTGTGTTCAAACTGAGCACAGCACAACTGACCCCAGCCCATCCTACAGAGCCTAGCACCGAGATCTTCAAACGCTTTGATGCCAAGAACCCACTGTCAAATATTTATAGCCGTATGGACCTAGTATTCCTCCTCATCGACAACTATCGACAACCATAAATGCCCCCAATTCCCACAGCAAATCATTTTTACGATGTGGAAATAATATAATGCAGTATTTAGCAAATCAAAGGTCAGTGAGCTTGGGGGTGTAGTCAAAGGTGTGTCAAAAAACAAAGGCCCTCATTTTTGAAAACTGGCAAAGGCTGCACCGTAAGTCTTCTTGCTGCGCTGACTTATGCCAATGTGAAAGGGCAAGGATGCACCATAGTTATGAAATACAGTGCCCATGGAATGCCTCCTTGACAGAGAATAAGGAAACACAGCGACTTGCGCCGCCTTGTCTTACTCCGTATCTACGAGGCCAATGAAAGCCTCGCAGGGCGCCTTTGCACCGCCATGTCTTACTCCGTATCTACGAGGCCATGCCAAGCCTCGCAGGGCGCCTTTGCGCCGCCTTGTCTTACTCCGTCTCTCTGAGGCCATGCCAAGCCTCACACGGTGCCTTTGCACCGCCTCATAGCTATGATGGAGGCGCTGGTATCACTGGAGCACCAAAAAAAGTGACACTCCGGAGGCGCACGCCTCTCATAAATTAGCCCCAAAAAATGTTGTGCATTTTTTAGGTCTTTCACCATCAGGTAGCTAAGATATAAAATAATGGACGGCTTAAATGAAAAATATATGTTAAAAAGTTGTCACACAATGGGAAATGCACTGAGTTCATTATGAAAGCTCTATTAGTTAGTGCACTGCAGAGGTCTGTGTGTCACCAGAGAGCCACAGAATTAAAACTTGGTTAGTGCAGTGGAGACTAGTGTATTTTTAGTGCTACGAGGTCCCAGCCGGTGTCAGAAGGCACTGTAAATATGTAAATCATTATTTTATACTTGCATTGCATTACATACAGTAGAAGATAGACTGCTACAAAATGTGAAAATAGTTTTACGATAAAATGGTGCTTCCAAAATGTAGATTTTATTAATAGCAGACTGTATGTAATGCAATTGTTTTTTTACATAACTGTCCCTTCAACACCTCCTCAAGGGCACTAAGCGCTGTGTAAATACAACTAAAATTAAAAGCACACACTTTATAGCTCAGTTGCTAACGCTTTGCAATACCAAATTACCTTTGTCATCACGAAGCATGGAGTGATTCGCTCAATGAAAGCACGAACCGGCTCCGAAGCATCCTTTACATCTGCAGATTACCTCAGTGCACATTTGCATTTCATTCAGGCAAGCAGGCACCCTGGCAGGAAGGCTCATTTAGCTGTCTGCCTGGCTCCGGTTTCAGAGCACAGGAGACTCAATTAAGGATGTGGAGAGGGGGAGGGGATGTGGTCCATCGGCTTAAACTGGCAACTTTGGTGCTGGAAAACCAGAGTTCGAGCCTCGAGGTCGCGTCCACTTCCTGCGATTCTGGGCAAATCACTTCATCTTTCCGTGCCTGAATGTGTGATGTAAATACGGTGCTCATGTAAAGCGCTCCAATCAGGCGCGCAACACCCATTGGACTCAAAGGGCTTCAGCCCCCCCCCCCCCCCCCGCGTCGTGTGTGGCAGCCCGGGATGAGACACCTTCCCGGGCAAAAAAGCAGCCGCACCCGAGCACTTCACAGGTCTTTAAAAGACCATTTGCATGTTAATGAGGCCTTGCTGTTGTTTCACCCCTTCCAAGAGCCACTGCAGCTCCACTCTGCCTATTGCTTAAAGTTCAGCCCCCCCCCCCGAAATTTTTGCTCAGCCCCCCCCGAAATTTAGCTCTAGTTGCGCCTCTGGCTCCAATACCTTCGGGTCGAGTTCGCGCTATATAAATATGAATTGATGAATCTTTATTGAAACTTCAGCTGAAGCATTAAAACTATCGGAATGAACCATTCCAGGATGGTTGTCTTTTTCCAAAGCAAAGAGCAAACGTTTTAGATTCCAGTGAGACGTGAGGCTGAGGAATGTGCCCCCCCTTCCTTCCCATGGCTCCACATCCCCCCTGGCGGTCGCCCCCCACATACTGAAGCCCTCTGGTACATGCATTGGATGTGTGTACGTAAATGTGTGGTACTTCTACTGGTGCCTGGCCTCACATTGCCATCAAGTGGCGGTCTGTGGTATTGCACCTTGGCCAAAGTGATATTGCTATTTTCAACGCCTGCTGCTCCAGTATGGCTTCTATACGCCAATGGAGCATCATTTATACACACAGTTGTGGTATCAACTGATAGATCCATATGCTGGCATGAATTCTTTCCTGCATTCTGTAAGATTTATGTACTCATTTATTTCATAAGATTCCGCCAATCAAAATATTTTTACAATGGCCACAAAATTGCTTACATTTAAAAATTAAAATGTACCTTTCCAGTGACCTGTATATGCTGAGTGTGGCCGCCTGTTCCTTCCACTCACCCACATTCACTTCTCAGCCGTTAGGTGCTGCGTCTCCTTGCTGTGCTTTGTCCAGTCTTTGCTCGTTGTCTCCCATATTCTTGCTCTAAGCCTGCCCTGCTTAGTCCATTTCTCAATCTGCCCACAGCCGGAACAGGGAGCCAAGCACCAGGCCCAGACTCTCATAAGGGTTGTTTTGCACTGGCGTCACAAAGAGCAATGCAAAGGCAACACAATCCGTAAGTCAGATAATGTGTGGCTTGGTAAATCTGAAGTAACACAAGGTAGCACAAGTCGTTACTTTGCGTTACTCTGCCCTGGGAAGGCGTCGCATGTGTGGTGCGTAGATGTTCTCACCCATCACCCTTGCTTTTTGGCACTTTTCCAGATATACCAAGAATGGTAAACCTGGAAATGAGTCAAATTGTATGACTTCCCGATAGATTCGCAATGAGGAGTAATATCTTTATTTCTCCACATTATTTCCTCTTTCTTATGTTTTCTGCATTGTGCAGCACACTTAGAAAGAGGAAAATGCTTCCAATGATTGTTTATGTGCAGGAAGGTGTCCCTTCCTTTTACAAAAACGATCCTGCTTGCAACGCAGACACCCTTGCACCATGGTGGAGGTGATCATGATACTCAGCCTTCACATACCTGTTCTAAAGAATAGATTTGTCATCCTAAGGGAAGACTACTTGTAAAAACGAACAGAGCACAAACTACGAGTTCCTTATCATATGGATGACGAGTGTGAGACCGACAAGTGAAAAAAAGAGATCATATGGATGACTCTGTGTGAAACTAACAAGTGAAAAATATGAGTTTGTTATCCTATGGATGAGTCCTTGTTAAAACCAGCCAAAGGCAAATATGAAGACTCATTCCTATTGACAACTGCTTTAAAACTAACAAGTGCAAAATATGAGTTTGTAATCGTAATGTGTTTATGAAACTATCAAAGTGCAAAATGTGCGCTCACTGTTATATTTTGTTATGTTGTTGCCTGTGAGGGAATCTAGGCACTGTTTAGCAGGTGTGTAAGGCCAGCCCTGGAAGGCTTACTCAAAAAGACAGGTCTTTAGATTCTTGTGAAAGTCACGATGAGAGCACGAGGCTCCAATGTGCTGTGGGAGGTCGTTCCAAGCTTTAGGAGCCAAGTATGAGAAGGAAGGGCCGCCTGCCCTGCTTTTGTGTATGCGCGGGCTGCTAATGAGAGACCGGCAGAGCGGAGGGATCTGGACGGAAAACAACCTTTACAACGCAGTCACTACATCGCAACATCCTTTACAACGCATGTCACTACAACGCAGCCATTACATTGCATGTCACTACAATACATGACACTACAACGCATGTCACTACAAAGCAGGCATTACATCACATGTCATTACAACGCATACCATTACAACGCATAGTACCCCTACACTATCCAACACTTACCCTACTGTTGCACTCCCTGGAGATAGAATAGTAATTTTTACCCCTACACTATCCAACACTTACCTTACATGCAAAGTTACTGTGACGCCACAGCCCTGCCTGGTCCTTGAGTGTTGCTTGATTAACTGCCGTTCCTTAGCAAAACATCATCAGGAAGTCTCTAATATGGTGGAAGATCTGCACTTGGATGTGCTATTCCTCACGGAGACGTGGTGTAGTAATGACTCCTCGGTGGAACTAGGGCTTGCCTGTCCGGAGGGCTATATGATCTTCCACAAGCCCAGAGCTACTGGACGGGGTGGAGGGGTCGGGTGATGTTTAGGACACGTGGGGCTTCGCCCCATTTAAGGTTGATGAGGTGGCGGGCATCGAGTTACTAGGATTCTCCCTACAAGAACAGAGAGGGAGGCTCCTTACAGGGATGGTCAGTTACAGACCCCCAAGTTCCAACACACAGTACCAAACGCTCTTAGATGTCATTGCGGCCCAGTCGTTGACTCACTCAAGAATGCTGCTTCTGGGGGATTTCAATATGTGGGAGAATGGTACCTTAGACGGCCACCTAAGAGATCTCAGGGAAACCTGTGAGAGTTTTAGCCTGCATCAGTTGGTCCAGCAACCTACCCATCAAGGAGGGCATACTCTGGATCTCCTGTTTGCTGATCTCAATGAAACTGAGGTGGTTAACATTCTACCTCAGACCTGGACCGACCATTTGCTGATCCAGTTTCGGATCTGTATACCGGACGGAAAAACAACTAGACTGCCTCCTGTCACTTATCGTATGGGGAGAGACAAAACTCGTGAGGAGCAGGGCTGAGCCACTTTTTCACAATTTGCCTCCTTTTGATCCTCATGAGTCAGTGACCGTGAATTACCGTCTGTACCAGAATTACATCCTTGATGTATTAGATCAGCATGTACCTTTGAAACGCCTGAAGGCCAGATTAAAACATTCTGCACCATGGTACACTGAAGAGCTGAGTATCATACGTAGATCTTGCCGACAGGCAGAAAGGAAACGGCGCAGGCATTATGCTGAGCATGATAAACTGGCCCTTAAAAAGGTACAAGCTCAGTATAAAGAGTTGATGGCTAAGGCTAAGGCGGACTTTTTCATCAACTCCATTCTGTCAGCACCAAACAGCACCAGAGCCCTTTTTAAGATCATTAGAGACCTCTCTAATCCCACTAGTATGGGAAATAAAGTGATCGCGTCACAGGTGCTTTTCTGATAAAATCGCCTCTCATTTTGATGAGAAAATCGCAAAAATTGTAGGGGGGCTAAATATGTGCGACCCCTCCCCTCTAAATGATAATGGACACACGTCCCCGGAAGAACTAGGGATGGTGACCTCACTGGAGCACTTCATACCACACACTAATGAGTTGTTTAACAACTGTGCACAGAATGTAAGGTCAGGGTCTCCATTAGACCCCCTACCCAATAAGATCTGGAAAGAGCATGCTTCGGCTCTGCTCCCTCGGCTGCGGCAGATATGCTGCCAATCTTTGGAGGAAGGGGTGGTGCCCGAAACATGGAAGCTGGCAGTAGTTAGTCCATTATTAAAGAAGCCCTCTCTGGACCCAGGAGATCCTGCTAGTTTTAGACCTATCTCCCTGCTGCCTTTTCCTATAAAAATTATTGAGAAGGTAGTGAGTAGATCTCTCTCTGGGTATCTGGAGGAGTTCCATCTCCTGGATAAGAGCCAGTTTGGCTTTAGACCAGGTCACGGAACGGAGACAGCTCTGGTTATGGTGCTGGATAACCTTCGGATGCGGGCTGACAGAGGCCTTTCGTCAGTACTGGTCCTCTTAGACATGTCAGCCGCATTCGATACGGTTAACCACCGAATTTTGTTGAATAGGCTGGAGCATTTGGGAGTGAAGGGATGTGCCTTGATATGGATACAATCCTATCTCACAGGGAGACAACAGGTGGTTTCTCTGCCCCCATTTATTTATTTATTTATTTATTTATTTATTTATTTTAGCAGTTTTGTATAGCGCGAACAAGACCCTTGCAGGTATCAGAGCGCCTTACAGTACAGAGAATCAAAAACAAAAACATATAGGTGACGTATAGTAGGTTAATACAATAAAGATGAGCATAGCGAACAGCATGTATTGACATGGGAATATCAGAGAGTCAAGTGAATTTGGATAGAAGAAAAGATTTCACTTCTTTTTTGAAAAACGCTGCGGATGGATTAAGTCTCGTTTCATGTGGCAAGGCATTCCAAATCCTGGGAGCCATTCCTGAGAAGTTTTCTTCTTGGAGAACCGTTGTGGTTTAAGTAAAAGATTGCTGGAGCTCCTAGTGGATCTGTTGCCACCCGATAGTACCAATTTCTCCCCTAGGTATCTCGGTGTTTTGTGATGTAAGGCCTTATGCGTCATACAAGCGATTTTCAGTTGAATTCTGGCCTCAAAAGGAAGCCAGTTGAGGGCACGAAGGTCAGGGGAGATGTGTCTGTTTCTTTTGGAGCCTGTGATGAGCCTAGCAGCTGTATTGAGTGTGGCTCTTAAAGGAGCGGTCGTTGATCTGGGTAGGCCGCAGAGAGCAATGTTTCCGTAATCCACTTTGGGAATTACTAGAGATTGAACTGTCTGTTTAAAGTCACTGGCCGGTATGAAGGGTTTCAGTTTTCTCAAGGTGTTAATCTGGAAATTAGCTCCTTTGGTTGCAGCGCTGATGCGCTTCTGCATATTTACTTTATTGTCCAAGGTTATTCCCAGTGATTTAGCTGAGTCAATGATGATAGGTTGTCCATCGAATGCTGTAATGTGCTTCATCCATTCAAGGATGGTGGCCGTTTGGTTGGGAGGGGCGATTAGTAGAAATTCAGTTTTTAGACTGTTTAGTTTTAGATGATTTTCTGCCAGCCAGATCTGTGTTTTAAGGAGTGTTGAATTAAGGGACTTGATGTCATCAAGAGAGTGGATCTTAATGTAGAGTTGTGTGTCGTCGGCATACATGTGATATTGGATGTTAGATGAATTGAGTAGCTCAGTGAGAGGTTCCATAAACATATTGAAGAGTGTCGGGGAGAGCAGGCGCGGTGCGTCCATTGGGGCGTGGGGGCGTAGCCCCCCCGCCCGCGCCTCGCGCCCGCAGCTCTCCCTCTCCTCTGTGAAGCCCGCGCCTCGCGCCCGCAGCTCTCCCTCCTCTGTGAATGTCAGTCAGCATGACGTCGGACCGTGGGCGGTCCGCGTCATGTTGACTGACATCATTGTCAGACACATTTGGGAAAGGCAGCACAAGTGCGCATGAGTGGGCATGGAGCTTATTATTTTACTCCGTGCCCAGTCATGCGTACTTGTGTTTTTGCTGCCTTGCGCATGCCCATTAGGAGCCCCTCGGTCTCCTAATGGGCAGGCGGCGGGCGAGGAGTAGGCGGTGCCGTCAGCCAATCCTGGCGCTGCTGCAACGCCAGGATTGGCTGAGGGCCGGGTTGCCAGTCACTTGCGCGTCACGGTGTTCCGGACCGTTTGAAGGAGCAGAGAGGCGCCAACGCGGGCCAGGAGAAGGCGAGGCGGTCACCGGTCAGGTAAGTGTTTTTTAATTTATTTTAGGGTGGTTAAGGTTTCCTGACTGTGACCCGGGCCGTCGCTGGTGTATGTCACGTGGTTCCTTCTGTGCACGTTTGAACTATTAGCAGTGGTCATTCTGCCTTTGTGCATGTGGTGTTAAGGACCTTGTTTCTAGTTTTAGTTACCCTTGAGGACATCTTTCATGTAGTAAAAAGAGTGGAAGTGAAGTTGAGGAATTCTAAATGAAAGGTGGGATTCCTGCTTTGAGGGTAGTAGATGTTTGAAAATAAATGTCGTAAGTGTGTGTAGTCATAGTGAAAATGGATATTCCCATACGAGTGCCACTGGAGTATCTATTGTGAAAGTGGTTAACATCCACAAAGTTATTCGGTAGCATTGGCAGTGAAGTTAGTGGTGTTTTTCAAAAAGGGAAAGTGTATGGAAAAGGTGTACGTGAATGGATTTATCCACAGTGCTTTAAATGGGCCGGTACTATCCGGTACGGAGTACCAGCACTTTTTTGTTTTGGAAGAGAGAGTACCGGCACTTCTCAAGAGAATGGTATACTTTTAATTGGAGAGTACCAGCACTTCTCAGAAACAAGCAGGTACTCTGGTACAGAGTACCTGCACTTCTCTTGTTCCATTTCAAGCACTGTTTATCCATATGGAAAAATGTTTTTCATGTCGAAATAAAAAAGTGCGAAAACGTCCTAAAATGCATTTTCTTTCACCCTACATCTATGTGTGTATTGTGTTCGACCTGTCTGTATGTTACAACTGGGAGGCTTACACTTGAAAGGTTCTATTTGAGCAGGTCTACTGGATTTTATATGCAGGGGTGGGAGTAAGAAATGCAAGAAACTTATAAATAATAATTTTGTTTCTTCAAATAACTACATTTTGATTTTTTAACTGTATTTTATAAAGCGCGCATTTACCCGAAGGTGTCTCGGCGCTAGCGGTTAATCGACAGAATCTGCCGAAAGAATATGTATGTTTTATTTATTTATTTATTTATTTATTTATTTATTTATGGGATTTTTAATGCGCAACTAATACCCTAGGGTGTCTAGGCGCAATGAGATGCTCTAGGATACACAAAAATTGAGGACAGGAACTTATTGATTAAATAGCCAAGTTTTCAGAGCCTTACGGAAGGCAATGAGTGTTGGTGCTGTTTTAATATACAAGGGGAGTGTGTTCCACAGTATGGGGGTCGCTACCAGGAAGCGTCTATCTCCCCATGTGGCCGTTCTTGTTCGGGGAACATGCAATAGGTGGCTTGCTGCTGATCTTAGATTCTTTCCAGGTATGTACACCTGAAAAGCTTCCTTTAAGAACTTTGGTCCAGTCTGATGAGTGGCCTTGTAGGCGATGCAGAGAGCCTTGAATTTAATTCTGCTCTCCACTCTTAGCCAATGTAGATGGCGTATGGCTGCTGAAGTAGAGTGTCGCCAAGGAATATTAAGCAGAATTCGTGCTGCCACATTTTGCACGGACTGCAGTTTGTTCAGGATGTATTTGTGAGTGCTAAGGAAGAGGGCGTTTCCATAGTCCAGCTTCGAAAATACTAAGGTGGTAATCAGTGTTTTCCCTGCCGAAGCGGGTAGGTATGGCATGAGTTTTTTTATTTTCTTCAGCACGAAGAATGCAGCAGAGACCACCTTGTTGACATGATAACCAAAAGATAGCCTGTTATCAAAGATCACTCCCAAATTCCTAACCTTGACAGCTGGAATCGGGGGGGAGCCCATCTGACTGGGCCACCAAGTTGGGGACCATTCGGGGGAGATCTTACCGAAAGTCATAACTTCGGTTTTCTCTGCATTAAGTTTCAGGCAGTTACTGTGCATCCATGATTGTACATCCAGTAACCCCTCCTGAAACTTAGCTGCTACCACTGGATCGTTCTTATGCACCGCCAGCACAAGCTGGGTGTCATCCGCGTAGGTAGTTAATCGCATCCCATGTGATTTAATAACCCTCGCCAAGTCCGCAACATAGATATTAAAAAGCGTGGGACTTAGCGAGGATCCTTGAGGGACTCCACAAGGCAGTTCAGAAGTGGGCGAGTAGTAGTTGCCCAGTTTGACTGCCTGTTTGCGATTAACAAGGAAGGAGGCTATAAGGTCTTTAGCCAGATGACTAATTCCAAGGGCTGCGACACGGTCGACCAAGATGACGTGGTCGACCGTGTCAAAAGCAGCTGACAGGTCCAATAAGATGAGCACTGCAGCACCTCCCGAATCCATGATCTCTCGAATTTCATCCGAGGCCTTTATCAATGCTGTCTCAGTTCCGTGTCCCTTCCGGAACCCGAACTGAGTGTCATCTAAGAGCTTATGTTGTTCAATAAACTCAGAGAGCTGTTTATTCATTATTGCCTCCACTATTTTGGCAGGAAATGGAAGGCAGGCAATTGGCCTGTAGTTGGAAGTGATGGTAGGGTCTAAAGATGGCTTCTTAATCAGGGGTTTAACAATAGCCTTCTTCCAGGTCTGTGGATAGACACCTGTCCTAAAGATGGAGTTGCATATATTGGTCAGCGGCTGGGTAACCACATTGTGTAGTTGGTTCATTATGGTCGGAGGACATGGGTCCAACGGAGAGCCTGATTTAATTTTGCCAACAAGTGCGTTGACCTGTTCTTCGGTAGCTGACTGAAACTGAGTAAAGGAAGGGTGCTTCAGTGCTGGTTGAATAGTTAAATCAGTGGTTCTTCCTACCGGCTCTTTAGAAAAAGTGGAGTAAATATCCATTACTTTAGTAGTAAAAAATGTGGCTAGGGCGGTACAGAATTCCTGCGAGTTCTCTATTGTGGAGCCAGCTGGAGGACTAGACAGAGAGTTCACCACCTGAAATAACATCCTAGCTGAGTTCTGGGCGTGCTCAATACGACCAGTGAAGAAAAGATTCTTTTGTGTGGTGATAGCTTTCTTATATATAGCCAGAGCACTTTTGTATTCTTGCTTAGCCAATGGACTATAGTGCTTTCTCCAGCGCCTTTCTAAATTTCTGCAGAACTGACGCTGAAGTCGCAGCTCTTCTGTATACCACTGGGCAGATGGAGTGGTTCTATTGGGGCGATAAGTTTTTTCAGGAGCAACTTCGTTCGCTGCTTTTAAGATCCATTCCTGAAATTTAATGGACATAGTTTCAGTATTGTCTCCGCTTTCTGGAGCAGATGACAGCAAGAGATTTGAGAGATGTGGTATGTCTGCGTTTTTCCACATCCGCGCCCCCACTGGTGCCCTATCTTTGGTCTGAGGGGGTTTGAGTGGTAGCATCCGGATCCTACAAATAATGGCTTGGTGGTCAGACCAGATCAAAGGTAGTGTTGCTACCAACTCAATGCCATGGTCATTCGTAAACAGGCCATCCAGCGTGTGTCCGGCTTCATGCGTGGGGCCCTTCACCAGCTGCTGCAGTCCTATTGCCTGCATATCAGTGATAAGTTGGAGTGTATCTTTGTTTTCCAAGTTTTCCAGAGGAAAATTAAAATCCCCAAGAATTGTATAAGTCGGGGATTCTATTGCTGATTCCATAATTTCAATGAGTGCAGCTAGAAATTTGGTTCGAGCTCCAGGTGGCCTGTACACCAGGGTTCCTTTAAACGCCTGTTTGTGTGTAAGATTGATAGTAAATGCGAGAGCTTCGCAATTGGTACTTAGAATGGGCTCAAATTTAGCGCGATAAGTGTCCCTATGAATAATGGCTAAGCCTCCGCCTCGCCCCAAGGCTCTATCTTGTCTAGCTACACTGTAACCTTCAGGAGTAGCTTGAACAAAGTCAGGGCCAGATGCATCATCTCCCCATGATTCTGTGATGAATAAGATGTCCAGTTCATGATTAATAATGCTCTCCCTGATGTCCAGACTATGTTTGGGGAGAGAGCGTGAATTAATGAGTGCAGCTCTAGTATACTGTGTCGCTAAGCGAGGAGCGCTGGCAGTTATAAAGGGGTGGTCTATAGTATTTGTCACAGACAGGGGAGGTGGCAGAGTATAAGAGCAACCTGCACATGATATGGGTGTGGATAATGAGTGTTTTAATAACGGAAGTACTTGACAAGACATACCCAGTCCTGTGTTCCATTCCTGCAGCTGTGTGGAAGTATAGCGTAGGGTGGAAGCTGTATGTAGGATACCAGCAGGACCAGGGGGAGTGGCCCTGGGCCCGGATCTGGCTCGGACGGGCGCAGACGGGCTTGTCTTAGGCGCGTCTTCGGCGCGCGCCCGCTGCGCACGTCCGCTGCGCATCCTAGTCGAGCGAGGACTAAATAGCTCTCTCCCGGAAGTGGAGAAGAGCTAGACCGCGTCCCGACCCTGCCCCAAGATGGCGGCTGGTGCTCGTGGTCAAGTGCCCTATTCCCTTCGCTCTGGCAGGTCAGGTAGGCACCAAAATACTGTGCAAATCACGCTAGGGTTAGTGCAATATTAAAAACATTGTTATCACAATTAAAAAGACGTTTTTTTAAAATTTGTTCGTTTTTCCAGAATTCATTCAGCTTCTCTCTAAAATTCGTTTCTAACACCCTACAGGGTAACTGTGCAATTTCTAGTCTAAAATAACAGCGCTAGTGGGGGTAATCCGTTCCAGTTTCAAGAAATGTGTAAATGAGAATCAACAGAGCAGAGGGCTCGCTCGCTCTAAATAGCTCTCTCCCGGAAGTGGAGAAGAGCTAGACCGCGTCCCGACCCTGCCCCAAGATGGCGGCTGGTGCTCGTGGTCAAGTGCCCTATTCCCTTCGCTCTGGCAGGTCAGGTAGGCACCAAAATACTGTGCAAATCACGCTAGGGTTAGTGCAATATTAAAAACATTGTTATCACAATTAAAAAGACGTTTTTTTTAAAATTTGTTCGTTTTTCCAGAATTCATTCAGCTTCTCTCTAAAATTCGTTTCTAACACCCTACAGGGTAACTGTGCAATTTCTAGTCTAAAATAACAGCGCTAGTGGGGGTAATCCGTTCCAGTTTCAAGAAATGTGTAAATGAGAATCAACAGAGCAGAGGGCTCGCTCGCTCTAAGTAGCTCTCTCCCGGAAGTGGAGAAGAGCTAGACCGCGTCCCGACCCTGCCCCAAGATGGCGGCTGGTGCTCGTGGTCAAGTGCCCTATTCCCTTCGCTCTGGCAGGTCAGGTAGGCACCAAAATACTGTGCAAATCACGCTAGGGTTAGTGCAATATTAAAAACATTGTTATCACAATTAAAAAGACGTTTTTTTTTTTAAATTTGTTCGTTTTTCCAGAATTCATTCAGCTTCTCTCTAAAATTCGTTTTGCCAATTTAAATGCAAGTACCCTAGTACAATTCATGCTACTAAAACACAATACTTACCCACTGCCCACCCGACGTTTTAACACGTTTCCCCTCTCTGTCATTTATTGTTCTGATGGATGCACCGTCCGCAACTAAATGTCACCTGAAAGAAATGCATCAAAACTATGCAAAGCGTTCTGTATAGTGCCAATGGGTGACCAGGACGGAGTACAGTATTATACTCAACACATGAAATGTTGATGTGTGCTACAGTCTTGTAGCCTAGTCCTTTTCTTTCCTACTTTAGTACGAACCAGTGCTTAATTTGAGCCGGCGGGGGCCACCCGCGCTCATGTTTGGGAAATGGCACTTGTTTTTCAGCAGCCGTCAGACATTTACCGAGCACGGGAGATAAAAACAAGCAAAGCAAAAAGACGGTGAACGAGAAGAACGGAAAAAACTGTCGTAAAGGGAGGAAGCGGGAACCTGTGTGAATGGGGCAAAGGGGCAGAGTATCTGGCAGTTGATTAAAGCCGTGTGAGGTGGATTTAAGACTGCGCAGCCTTGCTGTTGGATGTGCCCACATGTCATTGCACCAGAATCAGGCTGCTGATGTAATTTAACATTTCCAAAACCTGTTTTACGGGTTTACTTTTCAACTGTATTTACCAAAGGCGCATGCTATCTGCTTTCAAAGGTGTTTTGTTACCAATTGTGTTAACCATAGGACTTAGCCACTGCCTGTAAACGAGCGGGTAAGCCTCTGATTTTCACGAATACGGTTGGGTATCGTCTCCCTGGTATTCGGCAAGTTTGGCTGGCATCCCCTTCCTGACTGTGTTCTGTTTTTTTTTATAACTGTTTTAATTATCCCTGTACAAAATGTGCATAGTGGTTTTGAAATGCAGGGAGCCTCGTTCTGTAACCTGTACTCCAAGGCACTGTAGTAGAAGGGTGCCTGCTCTCATTTTGGAAAAGTTGCAGCTGATAGTTGACGGTGTGAGCGGTTCGTAATGCACCGAAAGCTGTGCATGTTTCGGGTGTATTGGTGTTACCATCGTGTTATTTTACAGCGTCCAGCATGATGTCGAGGCTGTACACCCAGATTACCCCTGAGTGTTTGGTAAATCCATTGCTGCCATGGTCCTGCGGCTGTTTAATGGGTCTGCTACGTATGTTTCGAACGTGTCTTAACATTAGGCTAAAATTAGATATGGACAAATTCCGTTTAGTAACTAAATTAGCTTTTTTAATGTTGTGTGTTTAAGCCCATAAACCGGCTCCCTAGCATTGGCAGCATATATGCCTAAAGCGCATGAAACAGGGAATATCTATGTCGCGATGCTCTTGCAGGTGGGTGCTCTGTCGTGCCCGCTGTATGTTGAATGCATGTTGTGACTTCTCGGTAAGTAATACTTGAATGCTTTAAACTTTGAATGGAATTCCAGTCCCACGTCTTTGTTGTTGTTCACCTCTCGGGTTGTGGCACTGTCTGTGGACTGAGTGCAACAAGTACAGCATTGAAAACCTTACAGTTGAAGTGGGTTTGATGTTCTCTTCGGAAGTGTTCTGTGGAGAACTGTGATTGTGCAATTGTTTTGCGTCACGTGCGCATAGTAACATAACATTTACCAAAGGCGCATGCTATCTGCTTTCAAAGGTGTTTTGTTACCAATTGTGTTAACCATAGGACTTAGCCACTGCCTGTAATCTAACGTTTTGTGTCTTGTACAACCAAAGCTGGGTGGCTTCAAACTTGTCCTGATATCACCCGATACTCAGTTATACATCATGTTCATCAAATAAGATTGGCTACGTGTTTCACAATTAGCATTTGGTGTTTTAAATAAACCACAACATGCAACACTTATGGACAAAGCCAATAATCATACATTTCACTGGTAGATGTAAGTCATTTGTGTGGATCCCATTTGTGTGGATCCAGGCCTGGAACTGGAAGTATGAAAGGATAGTGGAGCTGGGGCAGTGACGTTAGACTTACTGGCAGGCCTGGGAGTGCTAAAGGGTGTACAGGAGTCTGTAAGGACAGCTGAGCTGGAGCAGTGCCGGCAGATTTATTGACAGGCTTGTGAGTCTGAAAAGACACTATGACCATTGGTTTATTAACCTTCTTGCTTTTGCAAATATGCTTTAAAATGCACCATTTGCTCACTCTTTTTTCAAAATTTTCTCGGGTAAAACCCCCCGAACCCTCCCTATAACATTGGAGCTCGCTCGCTACGCTCGCTCGCCACCGCGCACTCACCACAAACTTTGCGCCCCACCACTTTCAAATGTCACCAGCCGCCCCTGGGGGAGAGGGATGAACCCTGGGGTACTCCCAGAGTGACCGGAGAGGGGTTGGAGAGTGATTGGTTGATCTTGAATCTTTGTGTTCTGTTTTGGAGGAAGGACGTGAACCAGTTTAACACAGTACCAGATAGTCCCATCCTGTGTTCCAGCCGGTCTAGAAGATTGTCATGTTTGACTGTGTCGAAGGCTGAGGATAAGTCAAGCAGGATTAGCAGGCATCCTTTGTTTTGATCCAAGATTTGCAGCGCGTCATCAATTATGTGGGTCATGGCTGATTCCGTGCTGTGCCCAGATCGAAAGCCCGATTGAAATTGATCTAGCAAGTTGAAGTGGTCTATGTGATTACTAAGCTGCACGTGAACACATTTTTCTAGCAGTTTGGCGAGGGTCGAGATGTTGGAAATTGGGCGATAGTTATTCAGGTCAGCTGGGTCCGCCGAGGGTTTCTTTAGGATGGGGGATATCTGACCCACCTTGAGGATGTCTGGGATGATTCCTTGTGAAAGAGAAGTGTTTATAATCCTGGTCCATAGGGGTAATAGCAATGGCGTGAAGGTTTTTAAATGGGTTGCTGGGAGAGGGTCTGTGAAGTGATTGGAAGGATTCAGTGCTGTGATCATATTTAAAATAGTTTCTTCATTGTAGAAGCTGAAGTCGGTCCAGGAGGCATTGTTCTTGAGTGCGAGCTATGGAGGGGATGTTAATGAAATGCTAGGTGTGGTCGGTGCACCACTCCTTTGTGGGTCAGTATGTGATAATAGATCATTAAGTAGGACTGTTTTTAAGTTTTCAGTCTTAGTTGAGAAAAATGATGCGAGATCCTCACAATTGGGCAGTGTGTCAGGATCAGCTTGGGGGGAGTGGGAGACGCCCTTGGATTGGGCTTTGATTATTTCGAATAGTCTTTTGGGACGATTCTTGGCTTGGTCCAATTGTTGACGAATGAAGTCAGCTTTCGATCGTCTAATCTTTCTATAGTAGGAGTTTCTTTTACTTCTTAGCAATTTGAGGTGGGCAGCAGATGGAACAGCTCTCCATTGTCTTTCAACTGTTCTTAGATATCTTCTGTCTTCATTTAGCCTACCATCATACCAGGGGTTTGATCCTTTTGCGGTGGTTCTTTTCAGTTGTAGTGGGGCTAGGTTATCTAGTACCTGACTCATCGAGTTGAAGTAGTGGTTGGTTAGAACATGTACATCATTTTGACCCTCCAGTGGGAGTGTAGGGGTGTGACTAGCGGTTGTGAGAGAGGCAGGAGTGATGTTTTCTAGGTTCCTCTTCCAAATTTTCGTTCTCATTGGTTGGATAGAGAGTGGCTTGACTTCCTTGTTGATGTGGAAATTGATTATGTGATGGTCAGACCAATCGCAGGGGAGGATCTAATCTAGCTGGGTAGAGTCTGTTTTGGCAATTACTAGGTCGAGGATGGAACCCTTATCGTGGGTAGGGCCATCACATATTTGGGCCAGATTAAGGTCTGACAGAAAAGCTTTGAGGCTATTGACCTCAGAGTCTTCTGGATCATTCCAGTGGTGGTTGAAGTCCCCCAGGAAGATTTGCGTATTTTGTTGCCCGACATTTGCGGCTATGATATCCATTATTTGTTCGATGAAAATGGGATTGTTCCCAGGAGGGTGGTAAAAAGAATGAAGAGAGCATAGAGGCTTGTTGTTGTTCTTGATGTCTAGGCAAAGGTACTCACATGAAGAGAGCACCTGTGAGTTGATGCGGTTCACCGAGAGGCAGTTCTTATAGATGCAGGCAATGCCTCCCCCAAGCCTATCTAGTCTGTCAAGTCTTGTGATGTAGTTTGACACACATACACCTAAGCAGCAATTTGTCAGAAGTTACATGCACATCCAAATCAGTCTTTTTGTCAGTTTTTAACTTCACAATGGTTGATAGTCTGTATTCTATATAATTTTCTTTCTATTTTGCCTATAGTGCACTCAAACCTAACTTCCTCCTCTGCTTGTCGAAGGAAAAATACAAACCCGTAGGGAAGCCCAAAAGGATATCCCACTAAGGTCACACACTAATTACGCATCAGTTGAGGCACATTATGGGTATTCGTCTTTTAAACATTTCATATGGTACCAAAGTCACAGAGAATTTCAAAGTCCACAAACAAATCCAAAAGTTTGGTTGGTTATCATTTGTTTATTATTCCTTTCTTGGATTGTCCAAAATTCAATCTAACACATAACAGCCGACACGTGTTTCGTCCATCCGGACTTTTTCAAGGCTCAATGGAAAGTGGAGTCTCTTTCCATATATAAAAACAAATATGAACGACCACTTCTTGTTCGCAATGGTCAGTCTTGGCATTAAACGATCAATGTTGTTTGTCAGAAATTTCTTTCTAATACCTCAAGCATTCCCCACTCGAATAGTCACGATCTGGCAGTAATCTCTATATACAGGTGCTACAATGCCAGAGCTCCTGGTTATCTTTCCAAGGACCCCTATCAACGTCAGTGATGTCGGAACCCACTTGTACTTTTAAAGTTGTCTCATCCTGGTCTTTTTTTCCCGAAAATTGTCCCCAAACGAGGGTTGTCTTTTGAAACTTGGTTTTCTACACAGGTCGTGATAAACCTGTTGACGGCACCCGTAGACTCGTCCTGACTTCCGTAGTAGCAACGACCAAGTTTCAAAAGACAACCCTCGTTTGGGGACAATTTTCGGGAAAAAAAGACCAGGATGAGACAACTTTAAAAGTACAAGTGGGTTCCGACATCACTGACGTTGATAGGGGTCCTTGGAAAGATAACCAGGAGCTCTGGCATTGTAGCACCTGTATATTGAGATTACTGCCAGATCGTGACTATTCGAGTGGGGAATGCTCGAGGTATTAGAAAGAAATTTCTGACAAACAACATTGATCGTTTAATGCCAAGACTGACCATTGCGAACAAGAAGTGGTCGTTCATATTTGTTTTTATATATGGAAAGAGACTCCACTTTCCATTGAGCCTTGAAAAAGTCCGGATTGACGAAACACGTGTCGGCTGTTATGTGTTAGATTGAATTTTGGACAATCCAAGAAAGGAATAATAAACAAATGATAACCAACCAAACTTTTGGATTTGTTTGTGGACTTTGAAATTCTCTGTGACTTTGGTACCATATGAAATGTTTAAAAGACGAATACCCATAATGTGCCTCAACTGATGCGTAATTAATTCTTGTGATGTAGTAGTTGGGGGGGACTAGTATGTCTAAGAGGGGCGTGGAAGAATTGTTTAGCCAGGTTTCAGTCAGAATTATGAGATCGGGTTCTGTAGTTAATATGAGGTCAGCTATATCCGTGGCATGACGCGATGCAGATCTACAATTTCGTAGGATACATTTGAGCTGGGTTATAGAGGGAGTAGTGTTATGGTTGTGGAGGATGGGTACCCTCTTGAGGTTGTTTTCAACAATACCTCTAGGCGTAAGTCATTTCGGGACTCTAGAGGTATTGGGTTGGATGGGTTGGATAAAGGACAATTTTTGCCGGTCGTCTGTCTGCATGGGTTCCAAGGGACCTTGGTGGAACATAGGGTCCCTCCTCAGGGATTGGCCATCATCATTGGAGGTCTAAATCCTGATTGTGTAGTAACGAGAAGCTGGTGTTTGGTGAGGTGGTTGGAGAGGGGCTTGTTTATTGTGTTTTTTTAACACTTTGGCTGGGTAGGGAAGGAGAGATGTTGGTCGGTAATTGGCAAATCTGGTCAGGTTAGATAGAGGTTTCTTCAGGAGAGCATTGATGGCTGCATGTTTCCATGGTTCTGGAAAGGTGGCTGCAATGATGGAGGTGTTGAGGATGGGGTGAGGGCCTCACTAATCGGGATCGCGCCTTTGTCAAAGGCATCATAGAGGCAGGGGCCCAAGAGTGAGGGGTCTTCATGTTTGTTGTGGTTTCCTCTGTGCTAATGGTGTCCTATGTGGTGATTGTGCTGTCTACGTTTATCACAGGTAGACTTCCAAAGAGGCTTAGGTGGTCTGGTTGCAGGGTGAAGTTGCTGTATAAGTTTGTGATCTTGCTCCAAAAGAAGTTTGAGAGGTCGTTACACAGATCTTGTGATGGTCTGATGTCGCTGGCGGCAGTTGTGGGTGTGGTGAAGTACTTGATGATTGTGAAGATTTCTTTGCTCCTGTTGGAGCTTGAATTTATTCGCTCATCAACAGCCTTTGTATCTCAGATTAGCAGTTGCTAACTTCTCTTGGGGGCTTTGGAAGTGTCTTTTCCGCTACCCCTTTGGTGTTTGTCCATTTCCGTTCCAGTTGTTTGCAGTGTCGGTCGGTCATTCTATGGTCTTCTGTGTACAAGCTGTCTTGTGTTCTTATTTTTTGTGGGTCCTGGGATGTGGGAGTAATGTTAGGGGTGTGAGCGGGGCTGCAGAAGAGCATGGCAGTGGGGAAGGAGAGACGTGGGAGCAACAGGTAAGGAGTGGGTGGAGGAGAGAGGAGAGAGGGAGCACAACGAGGGCAGGGAAGGGGTGCAGGAAGGGGCACACACAGAAGTTAGAGAGATGGCCAAGGTCAGAGAAAGAGAAAAGGTCCAAAGAGAGAGTGAAAAGGCACAGACAATTGCAGAAAGCATAGGAGCAAAAGGAGTGAGAGAAAAAGCAGAGAGAGCGAGTGAAAAGGCAGAGAAAGAGTGGGAGAAAAGGAACCAAGAGGGAGCGAACAGGCACAAGGAGCTGGAGAAATGCCACAAACATCACAGGTAGAGAGAGAGAGTGGGAGACAACAAGGTGAGAGGGAGAGATACAATGTGGGTGCCTCAAGACATTACAGTCTGTTCCACAAGGGCATTGAGCAGTCAGAGGACTGGTTGCAGGCAAGTCCAGGAGGGTTGGGCCTATGTACCTGCTTAAAATGGACTGAGACCCCAGAACAGTGACCTGAGGTAGTAGTGGCACGTAGAGTGCCCTGTTAGAAATTGGGTTGTTGGTTGATAGGGTGAAACTCTACTCAAGCAACAGTCACAATCCGTGTAACGGTGAACTATAAAAAGTCACTAAGCTGACCTGTGGATAACCCGCTGGTAGCCTGGCACAAAAGCAGTATGGCTTTACTTAGAGGCAATGTGTAAAGTATCTATGCAGCACATGAACAGTAATAACTTAAAAACACAACACAAGAAACATCCTAAAAAATCTAATAAATTATTTGACACTAAGATGACAAACATCCATTCAGTCGAGTCAGAGATACACAATTTCAGGGATTTGGGGTAAGTATTGGTCCTTAATGCACAGAGCACCACTCGCAGTTATCAGGTCATGCGAGACCTAGTGAAAGTTACAAGTTCAGGCCGACTGTGATGGAGTATGGGCCGGATACAGGGACCAGGTTGGCCCCTCTGAAAAAGTTACCTTCTAAAGCCCAGTGTAAAGAGTTCCATTCCCAGTGGAGGGGGCAGCCAGGAGAAGGGAGAGTGTTGTGGATGGCCATCGCTGTAGCTCATGGTGCAGGCTGAGCGTAGCAGTCATTGCTCGAGCTTCGCATTGGCATCGCTGCAGGATGTCGATGCTGCAGTGGAGATCTTGCGTTGCTGGCTGTCACTGGCCGTTGCTGTAGCGTGAAGAGTCAGGTTCACTAGAACTTTGTGTTGATGGGCAGCATGGATGGCAAGATCTTGGGATGAACGAGCCTGTTTGCGATGGCAATGAGTCCAAAACTTCAGGATTTCAGAAGGAACTCAACTGACGGCACATCAAGGGTCCAGGACCTGGGAAGCATCTCTTGGGGATTAGAGACTCACTGCAGAGGTCTTCGGGTTTCAGGCAGGTCCAGTTGCTGCAGGCCAGCCGGGCAGTTACAGAGGGGCTTCTGGAGTTTGTTGTGTCCCTGTAGCTCAGAACAGAGTGACAGCCAGCTGACCCTTTGAGTCACTTCAGCCTGGGATGAAGGGTGCAGAACCAGTCTTCCTTCTCAGCGAGCAGGGCAGGCCTCAATCAGCCGGGCTGTAGCGCATCACTCTTCTGTAGTATCCACAGGTCCAGGAGTGAATTAAAGGCCCCTTTTATATACCACCAGGTGCCCACTTTGAAGTGGGAGAAGATTCTGGAATTTTCCCCTAGAGAGGTGTCTGGGTGGGATTTTTGGTGAACACCCTAAATATCGATTCAGAAATATCGACTGCCCAGAATATCGAAGTCAAAATATAGAGTGGACAGAATATCGAATTATCAAAATATAGATAGGTCAGAATATCGAAATTGGGGTATGAAATATCGATTTCCATAATATAGATTTTAAAAATATAGAATTCCATAATATCGAATTTAAAAATATAGATATCTATAATATCGATTTTTTTTTAGTGTTATGTATGGTAGTATATGTGTTAAAATTATGTATCATTTTTGTAATGTATGTTTAATTTATTTAAACTAATGAATGTTATGTAATTTAATTTTTGCGTAATTCAATTCCGTAGCGGGTTGTGGGTTTACAGGGGAATAGGGTGGGAAGTAATTAAATATTAATTATATTTATATGTTTTGATAATTAATTGATTGATAATTAATTATTAATTGGTAATACATTTTTTATTAATTGGTAATTAATTTATATTAATTGATTAATTGATAATTATGTTAATTGTATTTTTTATTATTAGGAGCGGGTTGTGAGTTTGTAGGGGAATTGGGTGGGAAGTAATTTAATTGTAATAAAGTAAATAATTATTTTTTTATTTATGTGTATTGATAATTAATTGATAATTAATTATTAATTGGTAATTTGTATTAATTGGTAATACATTTTTATTAATTGATAATTAATTTTTTTCAATGGTAATTAATTGTTATTAATTGGTAATTATTTTTAATTAACTTTTTATTGGTATTGATAATAATGTAATCTTATTTTAAAATTAAATCATTACTTTCCCTACTTTTGCACTCTCAGGAGTGGGAATAGTATTTTTTACCCTCCCGCTATCCAACTCTTTCCCTGCTGTTGTACTCACTGGAGTGGGAATAGTAATTTTTACCCTCCTGCTATCCAACGCTTTCCCTACTGTTACACTCTTTGGAGTGGGAATAGTAATTTTTACCCCTACACTATCCAGCGTTTTCCCTACTGTTGCATTCACTGGAGTGGGAATAGTAATTTGTACCCCTACGCTATCCAACGCTTTTCCTACTGTTGCACTCACTGGAGTGGGAATAGTAAATTTTTCCCTTCCCGCTATCCAACGCTTTCCCTACTGTTGCACTCTCTGGAGTGGGAATAGTAAATTTTATCCTCCCGCTATCCAACGCTTTCCCTACTGTTGCACTCTTTGGAGTGGGAATAGTAATTTTTACCCCTACGCTATCCAACGTTTTCCCTACTGTTGCACTCACTGGAGTGGGAATAGTAATTTTTACCCCTATGCTATCCAACGCTTTCCCTACTCTTGCACTCATTGGAGTGGGAATAGTAATTTTTCTCTTCCTGCTATCCAATGCTTTCTGTACTGTTGCACTCACTGGAGTGGGAATAGTAATTTTTCCATTCCCGCTATCCAACGCTTTCCCTACTGTTGCACTCTCTGGAGTGGGAATAGTAATTTGTACCCCTACGCTATCCAACGCTTTCCCTACTGTTGCACTCTCTGGAGTGGGAATAGTAATTTTTACCCCTATGCTATCCAACGCTTTCCCTACTGTTGCACTCACTGGAGTTGGAATAGTAATTTTTACCCCTACGCTATCCAACGCTTTCCCTACTGTTGCACTCACTGGAGTGGGAATAGTAATTTTTACCCCTACGCTATCCAACGCTTTCCCTACAGTTGCACTCACTGGAGTGGGAATAGTAATTTTTACGCTCTCACTATCCAACAAAAGTTCTACTTTTTTTACATTACTTTTATTATGTTTACATTTTAAGCTTTTTTATATTATATTATGTATGTTTTATTTAATTGTTTTTAATATTTAATTACTTTTATATTATTATTATTATTTTTTTTTTTTTGAAAAACCTTTTTACAGTTTCAGAGACATACAAGTATGGGCCTACAACCAACAGGCCGGCCGCTAATGCACACTATAAGCATAGACACATCTGAACAACCACATCGGTGAAGCAATAAGAGAGCTACTGGAGTGCTAATCAACTCAGCCAGCCGCAGCCGCAGTCCATAGACAAGCAAAGAAAGGTTTCATATTTTTAAAGAAAACGAAAAACATCACACACACAAGGCAGAGGTCAATAGTAGTAACATGTGCTCCCCGTATCGAAGGGGTAAACAAACCCAGGGAGAAAGAGGGGGGGGGGGGGTAGGCAGAAGAAACCAAATGCACATGTCGCAGGAGCATAGAGGAATGCGCGGGCTAGGGAGACAGAGCAGCATCCATCTCTCGCGTCTGGGGCGGGGCGCAAATACCTCCACGATAGGAGTTCCAAGGACCCCACACCTTAATCCACTTCCCAGGCTTGCCTCTCGCCACATACACCGTTTTCTCTCTGAACATACACCAGTCCATGTGTTCCTTCCACGCTGAGACCGTTGGTGGCCTCTGGGAGCCCCACAGTTGTGCAATGTCACGCTTCGCTACCATATAGCCCAGAGTCACCCACTGCGTCTGCATCACATTGTAATCAGTCGGCTCCCAGACATTCAGCAAACATCTCCTTGCCTCCGGCAACAAGGCAACATGCGTGACTTCTTCTAACACCGCATGCACTCTACACCAAAACCGAGTCACCTCCGGACACTCCCACAGGATATGGAGGAAAGTCCCCAGTAGTCCATAGCCACGCTTACACAGACCATCCACCGAATACCCCATACGCATCAAACCAGGCCCCGTGACGTACACTCTATGAAGTATCTTAAGCTGGACGAAACGCAAGCGGGCCGGGATAGCCACCTCTTTCGGGGAGGCCACCGCTGACACCGAATCCTCGTCGTCAAGTTCCAAACCGTCGGCAATCCATGTCTCCCGCAATGAGGTCAGCAAACCCATTCGATCATTGATAAGCTTCTTATAAATCAGCGAAATGGTGCTATCCGGCACATAGCCGTCCAATACTCTATCTTCCAATGGGGAGGACTCCGGAATAGCCGCAACGTCCGGGAATACGGAACACAAGGCGTGATGAACCTGAGCGTACCGAAAGTATTCCCTATCGTTCAACTGATATTCGGTTTTCAGCATGTCGAACGTCTTAAATTTCCCTTTCGTCCAGAGATCCCCTACCTTGCTGATACCAATCATATCACATTTCTCAAAGCCTTTCGTAGTCCACAGATAACCCAAACGCCGGGAAGCGTACAATGGCGTTGCCCGAGTCAAGCGATCCCTCCACCCCATCGCCGCATTGGCTGCATGCCACACCTGCACCGCGACCCGCGTCGGGCCTGTCAATCGCGCATCAAGGGACCCCGAGTATAGTGCTCGATTATAATCCCCGCTTGGCAATAACAATTTGTCCATCTCAAAAGCCGGGTTCAAAGCAGGCCCATACATCCCGTGATTGACAGCAGCCAACTGGGAGGCCCAATAATATCGTTTAATATCAGGGAGAGCGACCCCCCCATCGTACCACGGTAGGGTTAGTTTGGCAAGAGCGATCCGCGGCCGCCCATCCCAAAACAATCGACGCTGAAGACACTCCACCTCCCAAAAATAGCGGGCCGGCACTACGTCCATAGTGTTCTGTAGGGCGTACAAAAAGCGTGGCAGCGACATCATTTTGAACAACGCCGCCCGGCCGAGCGGCGAGAGCGGCAGCCGCCGCCAACCCGCCACATCTGCCCTTAGGCGCTGAAGGGGGGGGAGAAGATTCCGCTCATACCGGGCCACCGGGTCTAGGGTTATAAAGATTCCCAAATACTTAAACCCCGACTGCGCAACCTGGATAGGGCACCCCCGCGGAAGGGGGGGGCCTCCCCGGAGAGAACGTACACACAAGACTTAGCCCAGTTAACGACCAATCCGGAGTTGCGACCAAAGGAGCTCAACACATCCACCAATACAATGAGCGATTTGCGCGGAGATGCAAGATACAAAAGGATATCGTCCGCATATAGGGAGACACGATCCTCGTACTCCGGCGTCCATCTAAGGCCACGCATCGAAGGGTGCCACCGCAGCCACTCCGCAAGGGGCTCCAAACAAAGCGCAAAGAGAAGAGGCGACAACGGACATCCCTGTCGCGTGCCCCTACCCAAAACAAAAGGAGCCGACACCCGTCCGTTGACCACCACCTGTGCCAGTGGGTTATCATAAAGCAATTTCACCCAACCGATGAACCCCGGGCCGAACCCAAACTTCGCCAATGCTGCCCAAATATACGGCCATTCCAAGGTGTCAAACGCCATGGTAGCGTCCAGGGACGCCAAAATGGCCGGCTCACGCATGAATGGCGCTCTAGCGAGGACGCCATGCAGTCGCCGCAGGTTCAAAGCGGTATTGCGATGGGGTATAAAACCGGATTGATCCTGATGAATCAGGTCGCCCACGACCCGGATCAGGCGATTGGCCAGTACCTTGGCAAGGATTTTGGGCTCCGCGTTCAACAAAGAGATAGGCCTGTAAGAAGTACACCGATCCCGCGGCTTCCCTTCCTTATGGATAACAACAATAGTAGCAAGACGTTGGTCAGGGGGGAGGGAGCCCGCCACCTGTGCCTCAAGGAACATGTCCCGGAGATACGGCGCAATCTTATCTGGGCGCAACTTATATAATTCGATGGGAAGGCCATTAGGACCCATGGCCTTGCCAGAAGCAATAGAGCGAATGGCCAAAGCAATCTCATCCGGCGACGGGGCCGCGTCCATCAATAATTTATCCTCATCAGATAGAGACGGCAAAGCAATGTCTTTAAGCAGCAGGCGAGAGTCTTCCTCCGATCGCTCAGAGACCGGAGAGTAAACCCCGTGAAAATACTCCGCAAAGCAATCAACAATATCACCGGGGTCCGTCACACACACACCATCCACCCTCTCAACAACCGGCACCACTCGACTCGCTCTCTCCTTCTTATCCAACCAGGCAATCAACTTCCCCGCCTTATCACCCATATCATACAAACTCCCCTGTTGCTCCCTGCTCATACTCTTAGCAGATTCAGTAACCAGCGCCTTGTAGTCGGCCTGTTTAAGCCCCAGCACATGCAGTCTGTCATCCGTAACACCTTGCTCCAAATCGCTCTCTAACTCGGTGATCTCATTTTCTAGTCGAACCACCTCTTTCGCCTCGCATTTTTTGGTATGGGAGATGAGAGACAGGGCCTGGCCCCGGAGCACCGTCTTAAAGGCCTCCCAAAGGGAGACGGCAGAAGACACCGACCCCACGTTGTCGTCAAAATAGTGTTCCAGGGACCTAACCAGGTCTGCACGGATCGTGGGGTTTCGTAGGTACCAGGGGTTGATCGGCGCCACCCTCCCCACCGCCCCCAAGGCAATATCTAAGTGTAGCAAAAGAGGGGAGTGATCAGATATACCGCGGGCCAAGTGTCGCACCTCCCCAATCATCCCAGCTTGGGCCGCAGGCACTAGCATATAGTCAAGCCTCGAAAGACTACCGTGGGCCCCGGAGTGGAAAGTATATTGTGCTTGTCCAGGGTGTTTCAACCGCCAACAATCTATCAGTCCCAGGGTATCCAGAAAGCCCCCCAGCCAGTTCTGGGCCCGAGGGAGGTCCCTAGGGGGGTGTCGATCTTCAACTCCGGAAACCACTGCGTTAAAATCCCCCCCCAAGACCAAAACCCCCCCTGGAAGCCCAAGTAGCAGGCGCCCCAAATCAGCAAAGGTGGCCGTCTGCAGGCCCGGCGGCACGTAGACAGTAACCAGCGAAATCAACTTACCCTCCCATCTCCCCACCAGCGCAGTGTAGCGCCCTCTGTCGTCGTGGAGCACCTCATCCACCTCCAACGGGAGAGAGGTCCTAACTAAAATGCCCACTCCCCTCGAGCCAGAGGTGAAACCAGAATGGGCCAGAAGGCGATATCCCCGCCTGTTCATGGCATGGAAAGAGTTCCCTATTAGGTGCGTCTCCTGCAGAAACACAATGTCCGGCGAAATACGTTTCAAGAACTGCAGGACCACCCCCTGCTTTATCCTGTCCCCCAGCCCATTCTCATTCCATGAAAGAAGTCTCAACCCCTTACCCCCCATCCCCCCCAGAACAAAATATGCCCCTCCCGGAGAGCACAATCATAATAACACAACAGAAAACATTACCCCGCCTTGTGATGCAAACAAACAAACCCCAACCCCACCCCATCAACCCCAACAAAACTCACCCCTCCCTGCACCCCTGCGTGAGCCCAAACAGCCCCCCCAACGTGCAGTGTGCCTGTCACCCCAATATGAAACTCACTACAAAGAAGACAAGAAAAACCCCAGAAGGAGGAAAGGGCCCCAGCAAGCCCCCCGCAACCTCCAAATACCAAAGGGCAAAGTGTTACAAACTGGAGTCCAGTGCAGCCACAGGTGCAAAACGTTACTAGTCCGGTCCATAGCCAGGATCCTAGTTCTATTCCTACTCCGCCGAGCACTCTCCGCTCTCCGCCATCCGACCTTCCCGACCTCGACCCCTAGGTAGGGGAACCCGGCCAATCTCCAACCGCCTCCGGCCGGTCGAAGAAATGCGAGCGACCCTTTAACTAAACCCGCAACCTAGCCGGGAATAGCATCGCATATTTCAGCTCCATGTCCCTCAAGCGCCGTTTGATGGCCAAAAATCCCAGCCGTTGCTTTTGAACCGCTTGCGTGAAGTCTGGGTAAAAGCTAACATTAGAGTTCTCAAACTTTAATGGCCCAGCCACCCTCCATGCCTGAAGGATAGCATCTCTATCCCGAAAATTAAAAAGTCGGGCAATGATAGGCAGCGGGGGAGCACCCACCTTGGGCGCACCACCCGGAATCCTGTGGGCCCGTTCCACAGCGAAGAACTTGCTCAGTCCCTTGGGTGCCAGATGAGTCACCACTAGATCCTCCACAAAAAGATCCGCAGCAGACTCCTCCGATCGTTCGGGCACCCCAATAATACGGACATTATTCCGCCTGGCCCTGCTTTCGGAATCCTCAAGGCGACGATCAGTCAGGTCACTGGCGAGCCGCACCCTCCGTACCTCCGTCTGCAAAGCGGCCACATCCACAGTTAGGCTCGACGCCCCTTGAGTCAATGAGTCGACCCGGTCATTTGTTTTGGACAGGTCCGCTCTGACCAAATTCACATCAATCAACACCGAGTCCAATTTATTAGCCAGGGTATCAAATTGCTGGTTCACAGTCGCCTTCATCTCCTCAATGGCCCCCATGACATCCAGCAGAGTCAATTCGGGCGATGCGCCCGAGGCCTCCTTGGGCCGCTCAGGCGATTTATGTGATCCACTAGGGGATCCCTTTGACAGCGCATAGCGGTCCATGTTGTTGGCCTGGGTATAAGCTCCCCTCCGGGTAGACTTGGGTTTCAGCTTGTCGCCGTCCACTCTCGCAGCCATCATCAGCGACCACCAAGGTCAGCACCCTCCAGCACCCGGAGGAAGGCCAGGCGACCAATGCAGGAGATCCGGGCCCCCAACTGAAATAGGCCCGTTTACAGTTCGAGAATCAGGCCATGCACTCCGTCCTCGGCGCTGCTTACCCGAAGTCCCGACGTCAGTTTCCGCAGATCAACTCGAAACCGAAAGTGAAAGTACGGGGTACGGGGCAGGCCCAGACTGGCATGCCGCTGTTGTTCACTTCGCACCCGGGCACTTCACCAACTCGAGTTCGGGACCAAGGCCGGAGAAGGCCGCAAACTTCGGATCGCCACCAGTCCGGTTCCCGGAGTCCGATTTCGATTTGGAAAACGAGTGGCACCTTAGCGCAAGATCATACACAAAAGCCCGTCTAGAAAACCAGGATTATGACAGGATAGACGTGGGAGGTTGCGGAGGCCCTCGGGAGCCACAAGCCCACGCGGCCATCTTGGTTGTGCGCTAGGCTCCTCTTTTATATTATTTTTAATACATTTAAACAATTCGATATTTTAGCTAACTATATTTTAACATTCTATATTTTGGAATCGATATTTTAGTACTTACCTGTTTGTAGATAGGGAGTCGATATTCTGCCCTTCTATATTTTGGCGTCGATATTTTGGGCATTCTATATTATGTCCCTCGATATTTAGTCACTGAACCGGGATTTTTGCCCCCCCCTGACCTGGTCCCAGGATGTCTGGGGGCACATTAGGCTATTGTGAAGTCCTTGGTGTATGAACTGAGTCTGTGCCTTTGAAGTGCAAGCGTGGTAAGATGACAGTCCTGCCCCCTATCAAGTCGGTGAGGGCCCATCCTGCCAACATCCAGACCCTCCTTTGCAATACTGCCTTGGAGGAAGGCCAACTGCAAACCACACCTAGTCATGTAACCCAGGAACAGGCTACTGCCACCAAACGGCTAGGACTAGAAAATGCCAACTTTCTAAAAGTAATATTTTCAAGATTGTGACTTAAAATACGATGTTACTATTAAAGGGGGTTTTAAATTACAATTCCTCAGACACTAAACATTTTTTTTTCTATTTGCTATAGCACACAACTCACCCAGGGGCATCTCGCGCTGCTGCGGATCGGAACAGGAAAAATGTAGCTGATGGTTCAGAATAGATGGGCTTTGAGCAGTTTCCTAAACTTACAGTATTTGGGAGGGGATCGCAAGGGTAGTTCGTTCCAGTACCTTGGGGCAAGATAGGAAAAGGCCTTACACCCGGTGCGCGTTTGGCGGATGCGGGGAACATGACTTTCCTAACTGCTACAAAACGTTATCACTTATTAAATGTAATGCGGTAACCCAATGTTATCCTATGAGAGAGGTAGGCTGAGATTAGTGAAAAATGTGTGTAGGATGTGGCCACAAAACAGCTTTGTCTCTTCTTTGTAGACTCTTTCCATCCACTTCGGCTTTTCAGTCCAGCATACTTTGCATTGTGACGCTTTTAGAGACAGTTCACAAACTGTCATTGCACAAAAGGGAATACCTGCATTTTATAAACCATTATGTTGCAGAAAGAAGTCGTTTCTGGAAATATTTACATTAAACGTAGATAAATATATTCTTCTACTTGTGATTAAGTGTCACACAATCTGTCACACATTAAGCATTGCAATGTCTCACATAAGCACCCTGAACGTATGGACATGTCACACGTGCACATGGAAAGCTTTGCAGCTCTTTCTCTGAGGTCTCACCTCGACTGACTGTAGGGAGCACTGATACCGCAAGCATTCATCACTCTCTGAGGTCTCACATCGACTGACTGCAGGGGCATCGGCGTTACAGGCGACATTCATCACTCTCTGAGGTCTCACATCGACTGACTGCAGGGGCATCAGCATTACAGGCGACATTCATCACTCTCTGAGGTCTCACCTCGACTGACTGCAGGGACATCGGCATTACAGGCGACATTCATCACTCTCTGATGTGTCACCTCAACTGACTGCAGGGACATCGGCATTACAGGCGACATTCATCACTCTCTGATGTGTCACCTCAACTGACTGCAGGGACATCGGCATTACAGGCGACATTCATCACTCTCTGAGGTCTCACCTCAACTGACTGCAGGGACATCGGCGTTACAGGCGACATTCATCACTCTCTGACGTCTCACATCGACTGACTGCAGGGACATCGGCATTACAGGCGACATTCATCACTCTCTGATGTGTCACCTCAACTGACTGCAGGGACATCGGCATTACAGGCGACATTCATCACTCTCTGATGTGTCACCTCAACTGACTGCAGGGACATCAGCGTTACAGGCGACATTCATCACTCTCTGAGGTCTCACATCGACTGACTGCAGGGACATCGGCATTACAGGCGACATTCATCACTCTCTGATGTGTCACCTCAACTGACTGCAGGGATATCGGCGTTACAGGCGACATTCATCACACTCTGAGGTCTCACCTCGACTGACCGCAGGGACATCGGCGTTACAGGCGACATTCATCACTCTCTGAGGTCTCACCTCGACTGACTGCAGGGGCATCGGCGTTACAGGCGACATTCATCACTCTGTGAGGTCTCACCTCGACTGACTGCAGGGACATCGGCGTTACAGGCGACATTCATCACTCTCTGAGGTCTCACCTCGACTGACTGCAGGGGCATCGGCGTTACAGGCGACATTCATCACTCTGTGAGGTCTCACCTCAACTGACTGCAGGGACATCGGCGTTACAGGCGACATTCATCACTCTCTGAGGTCTCACATCGACTGACTGCAGGGACATCGGCATTACAGGTGACATTCATCACTCTCTGATGTGTCACCTCAACTGACTGCAGGGACATCGGCGTTACAGGCGACATTCATCACTCTCTGACGTCTCACATCGACTGACTGCAGGGACATCGGCATTACAGGCGACATTCATCACTCTCTGATGTGTCACCTCAACTGACTGCAGGGACATCAGCGTTACAGGCGACATTCATCACTCTCTGAGGTCTCACATCGACTGACTGCAGGGACATCGGCATTACAGGCGACATTCATCACTCTCTGATGTGTCACCTCAATTGACTGCAGGGACATCGGCGTTACAGGCGACATTCATCACACTCTGAGGTCTCACCTCGACTGACTGCAGGGACATCGGCGTTACAGGCAACATTCATCACTCTCTGAGGTCTCACCTCGACTGACCGCAGGGACATCGGCGTTACAGGCGACATTCATCACTCTCTGAGGTCTCACCTCGACTGACTGCAGGGGCATCGGCGTTACAGGCGACATTCATCACTCTCTGAGGTCTCACCTCGACTGACTGCAGGGGCATCGGCGTTACAGGCGACATTCATCACTCTGTGAGGTCTCACCTCAACTGACTGCAGGGACATCGGCATTACAGGCGACATTCATCACTCTGTGAGGTCTCACATCGACTGACTGCAGGGACATCGGCATTACAGGCGACATTCATCACTCTCTGATGTGTCACCTCAACTGACTGCAGGGATATCGGCGTTACAGGCGACATTCATCACTCTCTGAGGTCTCACCTCGACTGACTGCAGGGACATCGGCATCACAGGCGACATTCATCACTCTCTGATGTGTCACCTCAACTGACTGCAGGGATATCGGCGTTACAGGCGACATTCATCACTCTCTGACGTCTCACATCGACTGACTGCAGGGACATCGGCATTACAGGCGACATTCATCACTCTCTGATGTGTCACCTCAACTGACTGCAGGGGCATCGGCGTTACAGGCGACATTCATCACTCTCTGATGTGTCACCTCAACTGACTGCAGGGACATCGGCGTTACAGGCGACATTCATCACTCTCTGACGTCTCACATCGACTGACTGCAGGGACATCGGCATTACAGGCGACATTCATCACTCTCTGATGTGTCACCTCAACTGACTGCAGGGACATCGGCGTTACAGGCGACATTCATCACTCTCTGACGTCTCACATCGACTGACTGCAGGGACATCGGCATTACAGGTGACATTCATCCCTCTCTGATGTGTCACCTCAACTGACTGCAGGGATATCGGCGTTACAGGCGACATTCATCACTCTCTGAGGTCTCACCTCGACTGACTGCAGGGACATCGGCATTACAGGCGACATTCATCACTCTCTGATGTGTCACCTCAACTGACTACAGGGATATCGGCGTTACAGGTGACATTCCTCACTCTCTGATGTGTCACCTCAACTGACTGCAGGGGCATCGGCGTTACAGGCGACATTCATCACTCTCTGATGTGTCACCTCAACTGACTGCAGGGACATCGGCGTTACAGGCGACATTCATCACTCTCTGATGTGTCACCTCGACTGACTGCAGGGACATCGGCGTTACAGGCGACGTTCATCACTCTCTGATGTCTCACCTCGACTGACTGCAGGGACATCGGCGTTACAGGCGACATTCATCACTCTCTGAGGTCTCACCTCAACTGACTGCAGGGGCATCAGCATTAGAGGCGACATTCATCTCTCTCTGACGTCTCACTTTGATTGTCGACAGTGTAATTTAGCCCTCCACCCCGTTTACATGCAGCCTATACACTTAACATGTGTTTAGCAGTATTCGTCTCGGTTAACAAAGACTAGTAGACGGTTATATTTACCCTAATGAGAAGTGTAGGAGAGTAGGGTCTGCTATCCTATGGTCACCCCAAATTTTTGCTTTTTGCTTCACTGGTTTTTGACATATTGAGGCTGTGGGCCTGCTAATCAGACCCCCAGCCTGCTGTTCTCTCTACTAAATTGACACTATGCACTATAGGTGCATAACCAATTGGAATTGGATCACCCTGTGAGCCCCTGTACCAGTGTACACTAGGTACCCAGGGCATTGGTGTATCTAAGGACTACCAGGGGCTGAAGCATGTATTGTGCCACCCCTGGCCTGGCCTAGCAATTTGACACAACTGGCTGATCACTCAGCTGGGATAAGTTGGTGTAACCACCTCTTACTTAGGTGTAGTATACCTATACCTAACCTTAAATGGGACACATGTTAACCTATAAGTCACTCCTATGGCAGGCCTTAACAATCCTGAAGGCAGAGTGCTTGGTTACATGTGAGATGGTGCTCTGGCATGAGCTGAGCCTGTCTGCAGTGGTCGGAACAACTTCCTTCTACCGTTTCCAGATATCGCCATACCATATACTCTTAAGTGCATTATGAACCTCGCGGTTAAATGCTATCTTTGGTTTGGCTTTATCAAAACATGTCGAGTAAGGTGTCATACGAATTGGAATACTAACCCCTCACCAATTCTGGTGACGGGGTTAGCATTCCACCCTTCTAGAGGGACACGACATGTACAGAACCTGAAACCCGGGTAAAATCAGACATAGCCTCAGCTCCACAAAATGGATGCTGCCACCACAGACACAAGTCTGCCCTCCTGCTGCTGGGAGTCCTTCCAGCTTGGGAGATGTGGACAAAGGGTTTCCTGCCAGGGGAGGTGCGTGCACCACCCCAGACAGGATTTTGTGTATTGGTCAGGTAGTTCTTGAATGGAATCAGACATGCCTGAGGCTCACAAGGAGCCTCGGTGCATATGCCAGTTCAAACCGGTCTTGGAGCACACCAGCCCCAGACCTGGGGCGAGCTGGACAAAGGATTGGGGGTGTAACCACCCCCCTTCCTCGTCCCACCCTTAGGGAGGGACCTAGCAGGTAGTCCGGCCCCTAGAATCCGCTTAAAGGTAGGAGCTGTGTCCTAAGACTTCAGACATCCTGGAATCAACTTAACACAAAGAAGAAGACGGGAACTTCGACGCTCTGCTGCACAGAGGACAGAAGGAAATCTCCCCTATGGTCAGGGAGTGACCATCTTGCTAACGCAAGCACCATCCAGCAACTCGACGTCTGCTTTGCCGCTGCCTCCTGCCAGAGTCCGAGCTCAGAGACCAACAAGACCTGGACCTCCAGACCTCTCACAGCCCGATCCACAGTCCCTGCAAAGAAGGAACCCGTGGAGGCACCGAGACACGTGGAGCCAGCCATCTTGAAAAGACACTTGACAAGCTGCAAGCGCAACAACAGAGGCTCCCTCCAAGTTGTGCTTTGGGTCCTGAGAAGCCCAACATCCGAGCAGCATCTGCACCAAAGGTGAGCCCTCCAGCATCTCCACGATCTGCGTGGGGCCCCTCTGCACTTTGCCACTTGACGCGCCTGCCCAGTTTCTGGCCCGTTAGCTAGTGGCCATTTTGGCAAACTAACTTGAAAACTACGATGCTGGTCTGGTTGCTCCAGACTGGCCCCTGCTTCCCTCCAAAGGAGCAGCCCCTCTGACCTTGCTGGTCCGAGTAATCAGCTTTCTTCAATTCCTGTAACTCCTGCTTTTGCCAAGGCTTGTTTGCTTTCTTCGAGTCGCTGACACCGCCGACAGCGAGAGCCTGAGTGGGACAGCTCGTGAACCGACCCCTGGACGTCGTCGACTTTCAGGGACCACGTGGCTGCAGAGACAAGCCTACACCACATCACCTGTTTGCACCCGACATCGCCTGGTACCTACCTGGTGCCACGCCGGTCACTGGCTAGTGACTGTGAACACTGTCCCCTCTGCTTTCAGGTCTTCTACAACTCCGATCCACCCTTGGATCCACCGCATCTCTTCTGGACCGACCGCCTGCAGCATCTTTGTCATCAGGCTCCATTGAACAGATAGACGAAACCCGATGCACTTCGAGACCTATGCACCCGCTTCCTGTGGGTGAGGTAAAGCTGGCACTCCGGTGCCCAAGTGTAGAGAAACATCTCTAGTGTCTGTGTTTTAAGTCTTAAGTTCATAGTCCATCCAGAAGACCCTTCTAGCAGTAACTTTTGAACATTTACGCACCCATTGAAAACCTATGGGAGCCCGCGTGTAACTTTCCTCACTGCACACGCGACCCGTGGACCTCCTGGTCACTAACTGAAGTTAGCTCCTCGTAGGCCCAGCGATTCTAGAGGCCCTAGGTCTTTTCCCTTCCCTGTTCGTGGTACTTATACCACTATTTTAGTATATGGTTTGATCGGCCACCAGGGCCTATCCACATAAAGTGCAACTTCTGTATATTGTAATACTTTCTTGTTTAACGATTTGTGCTCCTGTGCTCATAAAGAGTCTAGGGGATACTTTGAGTAATAAATACATATATATTTTGAATATATATCTGTGTGGTGTCCTTTCATTGGTATAAAGGGGGGTTACATATGGTAAAACAGCTTGCTTAACACGCTTAAACGAGTTTAGCCTCAAAGACTGCTTAGCCTACGCTACCACTAGGGCAGCTGGTCCAAAAAGGTTGACTTACAACCACACCATAAGGGTTGCTTGGCATGGTACAAGGTGGTCACTTTAACTAGTGAACATCATATACCAGGCCAACTTCTCACATTGGTGAGCAGCGGTTGGATTTGAGCTTGCTGTGTTTTACCTCTGTAATCTCTTTGTTACCAATTGAAAGATCATACAGGTACCTGTAGATACATGTAAAACAAGAATAGTTATATACTTAAGTTCTACTGAACTTAGTTGTTGTAGAGAAAAGGGAGTAGCACACCCTGACTACAACTACTAGATAGGTTTAGTAGGAAAACCCAAGTGTAGGCAGTTGCAACACATCCACCCACACTTAAGAGCAATGGCTGGGGCAGAGGGGTCCAATGTACCCATCTCTGTCGAGAGTGACCCCCAGAGGGCACCATCCATCTTTGCTACCCTAAACCAGAATGAGCTCAGGCAGTTGGCAAATATCAGGGGCCTTAAACAGCCCAGGAACCCTACCTCTGCTGAACTCAGAGAACTCTTACAAGCTGATGAAGATCAGAGAGCTCTGAAGAAAGCCTCCCAGTTAGACCCCTTAGGGACTGGAACAGGAGGCCCTCCTTCTGAAGATGCTACTGAAGTACCCCTTTCTAACAGTCGCCCCTTAGTTGAGAACCAGACTACAGATGATGAGACTCAGCATAGGGACAGGGATGACAAAGGGGGTGAGTCTGACAGTAGTGGTAGTTCTGATGGGAGAGATAGCCCAGTGCCAGGTGCTATACCTGGCTCAGCTAACTTAAGACTACTTGGGACTGACAATGGGTTCCCCCCATTGAATCTCCCTAGTGGACTTAACCAGGGGTTTGGGAGACAGAGGAATCACTCAGGTGACTCTAATGCCTCTCATGCCTCTAGAGGCTCTCAAGGTCACTCCAGAAGAAGGATGACCAGCCCTCAGAGGAGGGAGAATGAGGCCAGAATGAAGGAAGCCCAGCTAAGGATCAGGAAGCAGGAGCTAGAAGTAGCCCTGATGGAAGAGAAACTGAGCAAGGCTAGGAAACCTAGAGAGGGTGGGTCTATACCCACTGGTGGCAGCATTGTCCCGAGGGACAAAGATAGGGTCTTTGATAATAGGAACCTGTCCAAGGTTGTGCCCCCCTACAAAAGTGGGGACTGCTCTTGAGAGAGCCTGCAAAGTACAGCAGGTTCCTGAAGACCAGTGGGCAGCAATCTTATGGCTCTCCTTTGAAGGTAGAGGCAGAGATAGACTCCTCACTGTTAGAGAGGAGGATGTCAGAAACTACAGAGCCCTGAAGAGTGTCCTGGTTGATGGGTTAGGCTTAACCACTGAACAGTACAGGTTAATGTTCAGAGATACCCAGAAGACACAGACTCAGGACTGGTCTGAATATATTGAATGTGCCACTAAGGCTTTGGAGGGTTGGTTGCTGGGAAGTAAGGTGTCTGATTATACAGGATTGTACAATTTGATGATGAGAGAACAGATTTTAAATAACTGTCAGAACCAGCAACTACATCAACACTTGGGTGACTCAGATCTGACCTCTCCCCAAGAATTGGGAAAGAAGGCAGACAAATGGGTCAGAACCAGGGTTAAGCAAAAGAATCAGAACCAGGGCCAAGGGGGTGATCAGAAGAAAACAGACCAAAAGGGTGATCAGAAATCCAAAGACCAGAAGTCTTCAACAGGGCCCCAAACTAATGCTAATGAGGGTGGGTCCCAACAACCTAAAGGGAAGAAGAAAGAAGGTCCAAAGAAACCCTGGTGCAAATCTTGCAAGAATACAACTCACTGGACTAGTGATTGTAAGAAGGGTGGAGCCCCCAACACTGTTGCCCCTAAGGCACCTGCTCCCATTACTACTGTTAGCAGTGTTGGTCCCCAGACAAAGGGTGTAGTGGGAATCACTATGGGAACTGAAGGAGATTCTGACTTAGACAGAACCCTTACACAGGCAGTCTTGATCTGTGATGGGGACATGGATTTGTCCCTGACTGTGAGCCCCAGTAACCTGGGCAAGTACAGACAGACTCCTTTAATAAATGCAAAAGTGGCTCAAACCTACAGGGACACATGTGCCAGTGTCACTATGGTGACACCAGGCTTTGTGGATCCTGGACAGTACATACCAGGTGAGAATTACCTGGTGACCAATGCCAGCAATGCCACTACTTCACATAGTGTGGCTATTGTTAACTTCTCATGGGGAGGGGTAACTGGCCTCAAAAGGGTTGTGGTTAGTGCAGACCTCCCAGTAGAATGTTTGTTGGGCAATGACCTAGAGAGTTCTCTATGGTCAGAAGTGGAGTACAGGACACATGCAGAGATGTTAGGTATATCACCACATGTCCTTGCTGTGACCAGGTCACAGGCCAAAAAGTGCCTTACTGAACCACAGGTCTTGGATCCTGGAACAATGGACCAAGCACCTACCAAGAAGAAGAACAGGAGGGTTAAGGCTGTGCCTTCCCCCTGCCTCCAAGTGATGATCAGTCTTCCCAGGAGGATGATCTCGAGAACCTTGAAGGAACTGTCCCTGAAGAGCTTGAACCTGACCAGGTTGAGTTTCTGGGGACAGGGGGACCTTCTAGGGCTGACTTGGGGCAGGCTCAGTTATCCTGCCCATCTCTTAAACCCCTCAGACAGCTGGCTGCTGCTGAGGCTGCTGGGAATGCTCAAGGTACCCATAAAGTGTATTGGGATGATGGGCTCCTTTATTCAGAGGCTAGAGACCCAAAACCTGGTGCAACCAGGAGGTTAGTTATACCTCTGCAATTTAGGGGCTTCCTTCTTACCTTGACCCATGATATTCCTCTAGCAGGACACTTAGGCCAGAACAAGACTTGGGACAGGCTTGTCCCTCACTTTCACTGGCCTCACATGGATGAAGATACCAAGGAGTTTTGTCGCTCCTGTGTGACCTGCCAAGCCAGTGGCAAATCAGGTGGCACAACAAAGGCCCCCCTAATACCACTACCTGTGGTGGGGGTTCCCTTTGAGAGAGTGGGGATATATATAGTGGGTCCCATGGATTCCCCCACTGCATCTGCAGTCAGTCGATGTGAGACGTCAGAGAGTGATGAATGTCGCCTGTAACGCCGATGTCCCTGCAGTCAGTTGAGGTGACACATCAGAGAGTGATGAATGTCGCCTGTAACGCCGATGCCCCTGCAGTCAGTTGAGGTGACACATCAGAGAGTGATGAATGTCGCCTGTAATGCCGATGTCCCTGCAGTCAGTCGATGTGAGACGTCAGAGAGTGATGAATGTCGCCTGTAACGCCGATATCCCTGCAGTCAGTTGAGGTGACACATCAGAGAGTGATGAATGTCGCCTGTGATGCCGATGTCCCTGCAGTCAGTCGAGGTGAGACCTCAGAGAGTGATGAATGTCGCCTGTAACGCCGATATCCCTGCAGTCAGTTGAGGTGACACATCAGAGAGTGATGAATGTCGCCTGTAATGCCGATGTCCCTGCAGTCAGTCGATGTGAGACCTCACAGAGTGATGAATGTCGCCTGTAATGCCGATGTCCCTGCAGTCAGTTGAGGTGAGACCTCACAGAGTGATGAATGTCGCCTGTAACGCCGATGCCCCTGCAGTCAGTCGAGGTGAGACCTCAGAGAGTGATGAATGTCGCCTGTAACGCCGATGCCCCTGCAGTCAGTCGAGGTGAGACCTCAGAGAGTGATGAATGTCGCCTGTAACGCCGATGTCCCTGCGGTCAGTCGAGGTGAGACCTCAGAGAGTGATGAATGTTGCCTGTAACGCCGATGTCCCTGCAGTCAGTCGAGGTGAGACCTCAGAGTGTGATGAATGTCGCCTGTAACGCCGATGTCCCTGCAGTCAATTGAGGTGACACATCAGAGAGTGATGAATGTCGCCTGTAATGCCGATGTCCCTGCAGTCAGTCGATGTGAGACCTCAGAGAGTGATGAATGTCGCCTGTAACGCTGATGTCCCTGCAGTCAGTTGAGGTGACACATCAGAGAGTGATGAATGTCGCCTGTAATGCCGATGTCCCTGCAGTCAGTCGATGTGAGACGTCAGAGAGTGATGAATGTCGCCTGTAACGCCGATGTCCCTGCAGTCAGTTGAGGTGACACATCAGAGAGTGATGAATGTCACCTGTAATGCCGATGTCCCTGCAGTCAGTCGATGTGAGACCTCAGAGAGTGATGAATGTCGCCTGTAACGCCGATGTCCCTGCAGTCAGTTGAGGTGAGACCTCACAGAGTGATGAATGTCGCCTGTAACGCCGATGCCCCTGCAGTCAGTCGAGGTGAGACCTCAGAGAGTGATGAATGTCGCCTGTAACGCCGATGTCCCTGCAGTCAGTCGAGGTGAGACCTCAGAGAGTGATGAATGTCGCCTGTAACGCCGATGCCCCTGCAGTCAGTCGAGGTGAGACCTCAGAGAGTGATGAATGTCCAACCACTGGAGAGTAAGATACAATCCATCAAGGACTGGTCTCCTCCACCCACCCAGACTCAAGTTCGAGCTTTCGTGGGCTTGACTGGGTACTACAGGAAGTTTGTTAAGAACTATGGGTCCATTGTGACTCCTCTTAATGATCTGACATCCAAAAAGATGCCCAAAAAGGTTCAGTGGACAGTAAGCTGTCAAAAGGCATTTGATGACCTGAAGAAGGCCATGTGCTCTGCACCTATCCTGAAAAGTCCTGACTACTCCAAAGAGTTTATTGTCCAAACAGATGCTTCTGAGTTGGGTGTGGGAGCTGTGCTGTCACAACTTAATGTAGATGGTCAAGACCAACCCATTGCTTTTATTAGCAGAAGGTTGACCCCAAGAGAGAAGAATTGGACAGCTATTGAGAGGGAGGCCTTTGCTGTGGTGTGGGCCCTGAAGAAGCTGAGGCCATACTTGTTTGGCACTCACTTCAAGATTCAGACCGACCATAAGCCCCTCTTGTGGCAAAATCAGATGAAGGGTGAAAACCCCAAACTGCTTAGGTGGTCCATTTTCCTACACGGGATGGACTTTACAGTGGAGAACCGGCCAGGTACAGACCATGGGAATGCAGATGGTCTCTCCAGGTACTTCCACTTAGGACATGAAGACGAGACTGGTCAAGGCTAGTTTAATGTCCCTGCGTTTGGGGGGGGGGTTGTGTAGGAGAGTAGGGTCTGCTATCCTATGGTCACCCCAAATTTTTGCTTTTTGATTCACTGGTTTTTGACATATTGAGGCTGTGGGCCTGCTAATCAGACCCCCAGCCTGCTGTTCTCTCTACTAAATTGACACTATGCACTATAGGTGCATAACCAATTGGAATTGGATCACCCTGTGTGCCCCTGTACCAGTGTACACTAGGTACCCAGGGCATTTGTGTATCTAAGGCCTACCAGGGGCTGAAGCATGTATTGTGCCACCCCTGGCCTGGCCTAGCAATTTGACACAACTGGCTGATCACTCAGCTGGGGTAAGCTGGTGTAACCACCTCTTACTTAGGTGTAGTATACCTATACCTAACCTTAAATGGGACACATGTTAACCTATAAGTCACTCCTATGGCAGGCCTTAACAATCCTGAAGGCAGAGTGCTTGGTTACATGTGAGATGGTGCTCTGGCATGAGCTGAGCCTGTCTGCAGTGGTCGGAACAACTTCCTTCTACCGTTTCCAGATATCGCCATACCATATACTCTTAAGTGCAATATGAACCTCGCGGTTAAATGCTATCTTTGGTTTGGCTTTATCAAAACATGTCGAGTAAGGTGTCATACAAATTGGAATACTAACCCCTTGCCAATTCTGGCGACGGGGATAGCATTCCACCCTTCTAGAGGGACATGACATGTACAGAACCTGAAACCCGGGTAAAATCAGACATAGCCTCAGCTCCACAAAATGGATGCTGCCACCACAGACACAAGTCTGCCCTCCTGCTGCTGGGAGTCCTTCCAGCTTGGGAGACGTGGACAAAGGGTTTCCTGCCAGGGGAGGTGCGTGCACCACCCCAGACAGGATTTTGTGTATTGGTCAGGTAGGGCTTGAATGGAATCAGAAATGCCTGAGGCTCACAAGGAGCCTCGGTGCATATGCCAGTTCAAACCAGTCTTGGGGCACACCAGCCCAAGACCTGGGGCGAGCTGGACAAAGGATTGGGGGTGTAACCACCCCCCTTCCTGGTCCCACCCTTAGGGAGGGACCTAGCAGGTAGTCCGGCCCCTAGAATCCGCTTAAAGGTAGGAGCTGTGTCCTAAGACTTCAGACATCCTGGAATCAACTTAACACAAAGAAGAAGACGGGAACTTCGACGCTCTGCTGCACAGACGACAGAAGGAAATCTCTCCTATGGTCAGGGAGTGACCATCTTGCTAACGCAAGCACCATCCAGCAACTCGACGTCTGCTTTGCCGCCGCCTCCTGCCGGAGTCCGAGCCCAGAGACTGACAAGACCTGGACCTCCAGACCTCTCACAGCCCGATCCACAGTCCCTGCAAAGAAGGAACCCGTGGAGGCACCGAGACATGTGAAGCCAGCCATCTTGAAAAGACACTCAACAAGCTGCAAGCGCAACAACAGAGGCTCCCTCCAAGTTGTGCTTTGGGTCCTGAGAAGCCTAGCTTCCGAGCAGCATCTGCACCAAAGGTGAGCCCTCCAGCATCTCCACGATCTGCGTGGGGCCCCTCTGCACTTTGCCTCTGGACGCGCCTGCCCGGTCCCTGGCCCGTTGGCTAGTGGCCGTTTTGGCAAACTAACTTGAAAACTACGATGCTGGTCTGGTTGCTCCAGACTGGCCCCTGCTTCCCTCCAAAGGAGCAGCCTCTCTGACTTTGCTGGTCCGAGTAATCAGCCTTCTTCAATTCCTGCAACTCCTGCTTTTGCCAAGGCTTGTTTGCTTTCTTCGAGTCGCTGACACCGCCGACAGCGAGAGCCTGCATGGGACAGCTCGTGAACCGACCCCTGGATGTCGTCGACCTTCAGGGACCACGTGGCTGCAGAGACAAGCTACACCTCATCACCTGTTTGCACCCGACATCGCCTGGTACCTACCTGGTGCCACGCCGGTCACTGGCTAGTGACTGTGAACACTCTCCCCTCTGCTTTCAGGTCTTCTACAACTCCAATCCACCCTTGGATCCACCGCATCTCTTCTGGACCGACCGCCTGCAGCATCTTTGTCATCAGGCTCCATTGAACAGATAGACGAAACCCGACGCACTTCGAGACCTATGCACCTGCTTCCTGTGGGTGAGGTATGTAGGAGAGTAGGGTCTGCTTTCTATGTTCACCCCCACTTTTTGCTTTTGCTTTACTGGTTTTCGACTTAGATGTGGCTGTGGGCCTGCTAATCAGACCCACAGCCCTGCTGTTCTCTCTCTAAATTAATACTATGTACTTTAGGTGCATAACCCATTTGGATAGGATCACCTTATTGGCCCCTGTACAGTGTACCCTAGGTACCCAGGGCATAGGTGTACCCTAGGCCTACCAGGGGCTGCAGCATGTATTATGCCACCCCTGGCCTGGCCTTCCATTTTGACACAACTGGCTGATCACTCAGCTGGGGCAAGGTCGTGTAATCACCCCTTGCTTAGGTGTAGTATTCCTATACCTAACTTACATAGAGACACATGTGTACCTATCAGTCACTCCTATGGCAGGCCTTAACAATCCTGGAGGCAGAGTGCTTGGTAACATGTGAGATGGTGCTCTAGCATGAGCTGAGCCTGTCTGCAGCTTCCGGAACCTTGTCCTTATAGCTGTTCTATGATATAGCCTATCATATACTCTTAAAGTGCCTTATAATCTTAGACGGTTATGGTAACTATGGTTTGGCTTTATCAAAACATGTCGTGTAAGGTGTCTAACACTAGGGAATAATACCCCCATGCCATTTCTGGACATGAGAATATTATTCCCCCCTTCTAGAGGGAAAGACATGTTAAAATCATACTTCAACTGTTAGCCTCTGACCAAAGCCTCAGCATCACAAAATGGATGCTGCTGCCACGACACAAGTCTGACCTCCTGCAGCTGGGAGTGATCCCAGCCAGGGAGGCCTGGACAATAGGTTTCCTGCTTGGGGAGGTGCTAGCACCTCCCCAGACAGCCTTTAGTGTATTGGGGCAGGGTGGGCTGAAAGGAATGAGACATGCCTGGGGCACACAAGGTGTTCCTTGCATAGTCCAGTTCAAACCGGCGCTGGGGCACTCCAGCCCCAGCTCTGGCGCGAAACTGGACAAAGGGAAGTGGGTGTAACCACCCCCTCCCAGGTCCCACCCATAAGGCGTGACCTAGCAGGTATCCCAGCCCCCCAGATTAGTATAAGAGTGGGAGTTGGGCCTCAAGACTTTAGATTATCCTGAACCTGCAAAACTGAACAGAAACTCTGGACCTTCGACATTCGACGAAAGAAGAAGACTGAAGAATCTCCCTTGTGGCCAAGGAGTGGCTACCCTGTGCAAACAGGCACCATCAAGAGACTACCCTTTGCTTTGCAACCGTTCTACGAGGAACCGACTGCAGAGCCCGACCAGAGCCTTGACTTCCAGACTTCTCCGACCCTCATCCACATCTGCAGCAGAGCTGAGATCCGTGGAGGCGACGAGCGACGTGGGACCGGCTACCTGGGAAAAGTGGCTAGTAACTTACAGCGCAGCTTCTGAGGTACCCTCGAAGTTGTGCACCGGGGATTGAGAAGCCCCAACCCCAAGCACCATCTGCACCGAAGACCAGCCCCCCACACTCCACGAGTCCTGCGTGGGGCCCTTCAGCATTTTCCTGCTTGCCGCGTCTGTCCGGTTGCTTGCCCGCTGGCCAGTGGCCTCTGTGACGACGCACCCTGAAATCTTCTGCGCTGGTTTGGCTCCTCCAGACTGGCTCCCGCTTCTCTGCAAAGAAGAAGCACCCCAGACCTTCCTGGTCTGCACCAGAAGCAAGTCCCTTGTTCTTCGTGGGTTCCGCTTGCCAAGGCTTGGTGAGTCCTAGTCCAACTTCGACGCCGCCGACAGCAAGAGCCTTCGTGGGACAGCTCGCCTCCTGGTCCTGGTCGTCCTCGACGCTTCCTGTTCCTCCTGGCTGCAGCGACAAGCTTCACCTTCACCTGCAACTCTTCACGACATCGCCTGGTTCCTTCCTGGTTCCACGTGGTCACTGGCTAGTGACCTTGACTCTGTCCCTTCTGCTTGCAGGTTTCTTCTCTTCTTGATCCCAGCCTTGGGATCCACCGGACACTCTCCCCTGACTGCCTGTCAGCATCTTTCTTCAGGCATCCATAGGAGTCGACGACGAAAACGACGCATCTTCACCCCTATGCACCCGCAGCCTGTGGGCTAGGTAACTTGGGTACTCCGGTGCTCATCAGGATAGTGACTATCCTAGTGTCTAGTTTTCAAGTCTCAACTTCCTAGCTACTCCGAAAGTGTCCTAAATCTACCGTTTTCTAAACTGTACTATTGCTAATGACTTTTACGCATTACGCGTGAGTGTTTCCACTCTGCACACGAATCCCGTGGGCCTCCCACTTCCTAACTAACGCTAGTGTAGTGTAGCCCCAGCGATTCCCTAGGCCTAGGCCTATTCTATTTCCGTGACAGTGGTTCTTATACCACTTACTTAGTATATGGTTTGCGTGGCCCCTAGGGCCTAACTGTATTACTTACCTGTGTGACTTACTGTATGCATTAATAAGACTGTGTTGTACTTACCTCTAATCTCATAAAGAGTGCTGAGGGTTTGCTTAGAATAAACACACTTTATTTTATATATATATCTGTTGTGGTGTCCTTTCATTTGGTATTCAAGGGATTATATATGGTATCACAGCTGGCTTCACATGCCATTCAGAGTTTAGCCTAAGACTGCTCTTGTCCATGCTACCACTAGGATAGCTGGTCTATAAGGTTGACTTTACAACCAATCACCATAAGGGTATTTGGACTGATATAAGGTGTACACTATAACTAGTGACATCATACATCAGGCCAACTTCTCACATTGGTGAGCAGCGGTTGGGATCTGAGCTTGCTGTTGTAATACCATTGTAATCTTGAGATACTAAATTGAAAGATCACACAGATATTGTCTAGGTACATATAACATAGATTATTATACTTAAGTCCTACTGGACTTTGTAGTTGTAGGTTGAAGGGAGTAACACACCCTGACTACAACTACTAGAAAGGTTTAGTAGATACAACTAGTGTAGGTAGGTGCACACACCACACCCTCACTAGATCATGTCTCTGAGAGTAGATCAAGTAGATGCTCTCTCAGGAGGATCAGGTCTGCAAAAGATCCCCTCTAGATATGATACCTTAACATTCCAGGAGATGAGACAGTTGTGTACCTCCAGAGGAATAAAACAGGGTGCAAACCCTACCCTCCTTCAGTTAAGACAACTCCTAGAGGAGTATGATGCTCAGAGGGCATCTCAGGCAGGTGCCCTAGGCACAGAGGAGGGTCTACCCACCACAGAGGAGTCAGATGGGGCTTCAGATGGAGAGGTAGACAGCCAGGGCCAAGTAGGAAGACTTAGCCAGGCTAACCTAAGCTTACATGGGAGTTTGCATGGGGTCCCCCCATACAGACCCACAAGTAGGCATTCACAGAGAAGCAGGAGGGACAGATCCCCTTCAAGGGAATCCATCCACTCCCATGTCTCTAGCATCTCTAATGCTTCCTCTCACAGGGGAATGACTTCACCTGAGAGAAAGGAGCATGCAGCCAGAATGAGGGAGGCTAATCTGAGGATTCAGAGGGAAGAACTTGCCCTTGCCAAAGAGAAGCTTGCTCTGGCTAGAGAGCAAAAGTTAAGTGGGTTAGAACCCACTGGTGGCAGCAACATTCCTAGAGATAGAGACAGGCACTATGATAATAGAAACCTGAGCAAGATTGTCCCTCCCTACAAGTGTGGGGATGACATCCACAAATGGATAACTGCTTTGGAGAGAGCTTGCAAAGTACAGCAGGTACCCCAAAGTCAGTGGGCAGCTATCTTGTGGCTCTCCTTCTCTGAGAAAGGAAGAGACAAGCTCCTCACAGTTAGTGATGAGGATGCAGATAATTACACTGTCCTGAAGAGTGCTCTGATTGATGGGTTTGGCCTAACCACTGAACAATACAGGTTGTTGTTCAGGGATACCCAGAAGACACAGACTCAGGACTGGACTGACTTTGTAGATTGTGCCACTAAGGCTCTGGAAGGCTGGCTAATGGGAAGTAAGGTTAAGGACTATACAGGATTGTATAATTTGATCATGAGAGAGCAAATACTTAACAACTGTCAAAACCAGCTATTGCATCAACACCTGATTGATTCTGATCTGACTTCTCCCCAAGAATTGGGAAAGAAGGCAGATAGATGGGTCAGGACTAGAGTTAAGCAGAAAAACCAGAACCAGGGCGGTGATCAGAAAAAGGCAGACCAGAAGGGTAATGAGCAGAAACAAAAAGACCAGAAGTCTTCACCAGGCCCCCAAAAGGCTCAGGGGGAGGGTGGTTCCAAAAAGGATAAGAAGAAAGATGGCCAAAAGAAACCATGGTGCAACTATTGTAAGTCCAACTCACATTGGTTTAGTGAGTGCACCAAAAAGGATAAGCCCCCAGCCACCATTGCCCCTAAGGCAACTGTACCCCCTAGTTCAGCTGTAAGTGGTGGTTCCCAGCAAAAGGGTGTAGTAGGGTTAACCCTGGGAACTGAGGAGGATTCTGGCCTAGTCAGAGTGCCTACTCAGGCTGTTCTGATCTGTGATGGGGACTTAGCTTTGTCCTCTACTGTAGGCCCCAGTAACCTGGGCAAGTACAGACAGACACCTTTTATCAACCAAAGAATGGCTCAGGCCTACAGGGACACTGGAGCTAGTGTCACAATGGTGACACCTGCTTTTGTGGACCCTGGACAGATCATACTAGGTGAGAATTACCTAGTGACCAACGCTAGCAATGCCACTACCTCCCATAGTGTGGCTATTGTTAACTTCTCCTGGGGAGGGGTAACTGGCCTCAAGAAAGTTGTTGTTAGTTCAGACCTTCCTGTAGAGTGTTTACTGGGCAATGATCTTGAAACTTCAGTTTGGTCTGAAGTGGAGTATAGGACCCATGCAGAAATGCTGGGGATAGATGCACATGTCCTTGCTGTGACCAGGTCACAGGCCAAAAAGTGCAACACTGAACAAGTGCTGGATCCTGAAACTATGGACCAGTCACAATCCAAGAGAAAGAGCAGTAGGGTTAAGGCTGTGCCTTCCCCCCTGCCTCAGGTAGTGGATCAGCCCTCCCAGGAGGATGATTCTGAGAGCCCTGAAGGAACTGTCCTAGAAGAACTTGAACCTGATCAGGTTGAGTTTCTTGGGACAGGGGGACCTTCCAGGGCAGATCTGAGGCAGGCTCAATTAGACTGCCCCTCTCTTGAACCCCTCAGACAGCTGGCTGCTGCTGAGGCTGCAGGGAATGCTCAAGGTACCCATAGAGTGTATTGGGATGAAGGGCTACTGTACTCAGAGGCTAGAGACCCCAAGCCTGGTGCATCCAGGAGGTTGGTCATACCACTGAAGTTCAGAGGCTTCCTTCTAACCTTGGCCCATGATATTCCCCTTGCAGGACATTTAGGCCAGAACAAGACTTGGGACAGGCTTGTCCCTCACTTTCACTGGCCCCATATGTCAGAAGATACTAAGGAGTTTTGTCGCTCCTGTGTCACCTGCCAAGCCAGTGGCAAATCAGGTGGCACCACAAAGGCCCCCCTCATACCACTACCTGTGGTGGGGGTCCCCTTTGAAAGAGTGGGCATAGATATTGTAGGACCAATGGACCCACAAACAGCATCTGGGCACAGATTCATACTGGTGATAGTGGACCATGCCACCAGGTACCCAGAAGCAATTCCCCTGAGGACCACAACAGCTCCTGTTGTGGCAAGGGCCCTGCTTGGAGTATTCTCCAGAGTGGGCTTTCCAAAGGAGGTCATTTCTGACAGAGGTGCCAACTTTATGTCAGGATACTTGACTGCAATGTGGAAGGAGTGTGGTGTTAACTATAAGTTCACCACACCCTATCACCCACAGTGCAATGGGCTTGTTGAGAGATTCAACAAGACCCTAAAGGGAATGATAAAAGGATTACCAGACAAGCTTAGGCGAAGATGGGACATCCTTTTACCCTGCCTTCTGTTTGCTTACAGAGAGGTCCCACAAAAGGGGGTTGGCTACAGCCCTTTTGAGCTTTTGTTTGGGCATCCTGTAAGAGGACCCCTGTGTTTGGTGAAGGAAGGATGGGAGAGACCTCTCAGACAACCCAAACTAGACATAGTGGATTATGTACTTGGTCTCCGCTCCAGGATGGCAGAGTATATGAAGAAGGCTTCTAAAAACCTTGAGGCAAGCCAAGAACTCCAAAAAGCTTGGCATGACCAAAAGGCTGTACTGACTGTTTACCAGCCAGGACAGAAAGTGTGGGTGTTGGAGCCAGTGGCCCCAGCAGCACTCCAAGACAAATGGTCTGGACCCCACACTATTGTTGAGAAAAAGGGAGAAGTCACCTACTTGGTGGACCTTGGGACTCCCAGAAGCCCCCACAGGGTGCTTCATGTCAACAGATTGAAGGCATATGTTGACAGGGCAGACATGGGGCTACTCATGGCTACAGATGAGGGGCAGGAGGAAGAGAGTGACCCTCTCCCAGACCTGTTGACTCAGAACCCTGATGATGGCTCAGTTGATGGTGTGGTCTTTTCTGACAGCCTCACTGTCCATCAGCAACAGGACTGCAGACAAGTTCTGCAGGCCTACAGACATATGTTCTCTCTGACCCCAAGTCAGACAAACTGGTGCACCCATGAGGTGGACACTGGTGACAGTCTGCCTGTGAAGAGTAAAATCTACAGGCAACCTGACCATGTCAGGGACTGCATAAAAGTTGAGGTACAAAAGATGTTGGAGCTGGGAGTCATTGAACCTTCAGAGAGCCCTTGGGCTAGTCCTGTAGTCCTTGTGCCAAAACCTCACACCCAAGATGGTAAGAGAGAGATGAGGTTTTGCGTGGATTACAGAGGTCTCAATGCTGTCACTAGGACAGATGCCCACCCAATACCTAGGGCAGATGAGCTCATTGACAGACTGGCAGCTGCTAAGTTTTTGAGCACATTTGACCTAACAGCAGGCTACTGGCAAATCAGACTAGCTGAGAGTGCAAAGGCCAAAACTGCTTTCTCGACCCCAGGAGGACATTATCAATTTGTGGTAATGCCCTTTGGTTTGAAGAATGCACCTGCCACTTTCCAAAGGCTGGTGAATCAAGTCCTTACTGGGTTGGATGATTACTGTGCAGCTTATCTTGATGATATTGCTGTCTTTAGCTCCACCTGGGAGGATCACCTGGTCCACCTGAGGAATGTTTTAGAGGCCCTGCAAAAGGCAGGCCTCACTATCAAGGCCACTAAGTGCCAGATAGGGCAGAGCAAGGTTGTATACCTGGGCCACCTAGTTGGTGGGGGTCAGGTTCAACCACTGGAGAGCAAGATCCAGACCATAAAGGACTGGGCTCCTCCAACTACCCAGACTCAGGTCAGAGCTTTCTTGGGCCTGACTGGGTACTACAGAAAGTTTGTTAAGAACTATGGGTCCATAGTGACACCACTTAATGACTTGACCTCCAAGAAGATGCCAAAGAAAGTTCAGTGGACAGTAAGCTGTCAAAAAGCATTTGATGACCTGAAGCAGGCCATGTGCAGTGCACCTATTCTGAAAAGTCCAGACTACTCCAAAGAGTTCATTGTCCAGACAGATGCTTCTGAGTTAGGTGTGGGAGCTGTTCTTTCACAACTGAATTTAGATGGTCAAGACCAGCCCATTGCTTTTATAAGTAGAAGGCTGACCCCTAGAGAGAAACGTTGGTCAGCTATTGAGAGGGAGGCCTTTGCTGTGGTTTGGGCCCTGAAGAAGCTGAGGCCATACTTGTTTGGCACTCACTTCAAGATTCAGACAGACCATAAGCCCCTCTTGTGGCTAAATCAGATGAAGGGTGAAAATCCCAAACTTCTTAGGTGGTCCATTTCCCTACAGGGGATGGACTTCACAGTGGAACATAGACCTGGGACTGACCATGCCAATGCAGATGGACTCTCCAGATATTTCCACTTAGAACATGAAGACTCAACTGGTCAAGGTTAGTTTAATGTCCCTAAGTTTGGGGGGGGGTTGTGTAGGAGAGTAGGGTCTGCTTTCTATGTTCACCCCCACTTTTTGCTTTTGCTTTACTGGTTTTCGACTTAGATGTGGCTGTGGGCCTGCTAATCAGACCCACAGCCCTGCTGTTCTCTCTCTAAATTAATACTATGTACTTTAGGTGCATAACCCATTTGGATAGGATCACCTTATTGGCCCCTGTACAGTGTACCCTAGGTACCCAGGGCATAGGTGTACCCTAGGCCTACCAGGGGCTGCAGCATGTATTATGCCACCCCTGGCCTGGCCTTTCATTTTGACACAACTGGCTGATCACTCAGCTGGGGCAAGGTCGTGTAATCACCCCTTGCTTAGGTGTAGTATTCCTATACCTAACTTACATATAGACACATGTGTACCTATCAGTCACTCCTATGGCAGGCCTTAACAATCCTGGAGGCAGAGTGCTTGGTAACATGTGAGATGGTGCTCTAGCATGAGCTGAGCCTTTCTGCAGCTTTCGGAACCTTGTCCTTATAGCTGTTCTATGATATAGCCTACCATATACTCTTAAAGTGCCTTATAATCTTAGACGGTTATGGTAACTATGGTTTGGCTTTATCAAAACATGTCGTGTAAGGTGTCTAACACTAGGGAATAATACCCCCATGCCATTTCTGGACATGAGAATATTATTCCCCCCTTCTAGAGGGAAAGACATGTTAAAATCATACTTCAACTGTTAGCCTCTGACCAAAGCCTCAGCATCACAAAATAGATGCTGCTGCCACGACACAAGTCTGACCTCCTGCAGCTGGGAGTGATCCCAGCCAGGGAGGCCTGGACAATAGGTTTCCTGCTTGGGGAGGTGCTAGCACCTCCCCAGACAGCCTTTAGTGTATTGGGGCAGGGTGGGCTGAAAGGAATGAGACATGCCTGGGGCACACAAGGTGTTCCTTGCATAGTCCAGTTCAAACCGGCGCTGGGGCACTCCAGCCCCAGCTCTGGCGCGAAACTGGACAAAGGGAAGTGGGTGTAACCACCCCCTCCCAGGTCCCACCCATAAGGCGTGACCTAGCAGGTATCCCAGCCCCCCAGATTAGTATAAGAGTGGGAGTTGGGCCTCAAGACTTTAGATTATCCTGAACCTGCAAAACTGAACAGAAACTCTGGACCTTCGACATTCGACGAAAGAAGAAGACTGAAGAATCTCCCTTGTGGCCAAGGAGTGGCTACCCTGTGCAAACAGGCACCATCAAGAGACTACCCTTTGCTTTGCGACCGTTCTACGAGGAACCGACTGCAGAGCCCGACCAGAGCCTTGACTTCCAGACTTCTCCGACCCTCATCCACATCTGCAGCAGAGCTGAGATCCGTGGAGGCGACGAGCGACGTGGGACCGGCTACCTGGGAAAAGTGGCTAGTAACTTACAGCGCAGCTTCTGAGGTACCCTCGAAGTTGTGCACCGGGGATTGAGAAGCCCCAACCCCAAGCACCATCTGCACCGAAGACCAGCCCCCCACACTCCACGAGTCCTGCGTGGGGCCCTTCAGCATTTTCCTGCTTGCCGCGTCTGTCCGGTTGCTTGCCCGCTGGCCAGTGGCCTCTGTGACGACGCACCCTGAAATCTTCTGCACTGGTTTGGCTCCTCCAGACTGGCTCCCGCTTCTCTGCAAAGAAGAAGCACCCCAGACCTTCCTGGTCTGCACCAGAAGCAAGTCCCTTGTTCTTCGTGGGTTCCGCTTGTCAAGGCTTGGTGAGTCCTAGTCCAACTTCGACGCCGCCGACAGCAAGAGCCTTCGTGGGACAGCTCGCCTCCTGGTCCTGGTCGTCCTCGACGCTTCCTGGTCCTCCTGGCTGCAGCGACAAGCTTCACCTTCACCTGCAACTCTTCACGACATCGCCTGGTTCCTTCCTGGTTCCACGTGGTCACTGGCTAGTGACCTTGACTCTGTCCTTCTGCTTGCAGGTTTCTTCTCTTCTTGATCCCAGCCTTGGGATCCACCGGACACTCTCCCCTGACTGCCTGTCAGCATCTTTCTTCAGGCATCCATAGGAGTCGACGACGAAAACGACGCATCTTCACCCCTATGCACCCGCAGCCTGTGGGCTAGGTAACTTGGGTACTCCGGTGCTCATCAGGATAGTGACTATCCTAGTGTCTAGTTTTCAAGTCTCAACTTCCTAGCTACTCCGGAAGTGTCCTAAATCTACCGTTTTCTAAACTGTACTATTGCTAATGACTTTTACGCATTACGCGTGAGTGTTTCCACTCTGCACACGAATCCCGTGGGCCTCCCACTTCCTAACTAACGCTAGTGTAGTGTAGCCCCAGCGATTCCCTAGGCCTAGGCCTATTCTATTTCCGTGACAGTGGTTCTTATACCACTTACTTAGTATATGGTTTGCGTGGCCCCTAGGGCCTAACTGTATTACTTACCTGTGTGACTTACTGTATGCATTAATAAGACTGTGTTGTACTTACCTCTAATCTCATAAAGAGTGCTGAGGGTTTGCTTAGAATAAATACACTTTATTTTATATATATATCTGTTGTGGTGTCCTTTCATTTGGTATTCAAGGGATTATATATGGTATCACAGCTGGCTTCACATGCCATTCAGAGTTTAGCCTAAGACTGCTCTTGTCCATGCTACCACTAGGATAGCTGGTCTATAAGGTTGACTTTACAACCAATCACCATAAGGGTATTTGGACTGATATAAGGTGTACACTATAACTAGTGACATCATACATCAGGCCAACTTCTCACAAGGTAAAGCTGGCACTCCAGTGCCCAAGTGTAGAGAAACATCTCTAGTGTCTGTGTTTTAAGTCTTAAGTTCGTAGTCCATCCAGAAGACCCTTCTAGCAGTAACTTTGTACTTTTTACGCACCCATTGAAACCTATGGGAGCACGCGTGTGACTATTTGCTCTGCACACGCCACCCGTGGACCTCCTGGTCACTAACTGAAGTTAGCTCCTTGTAGGCCCAGCGATTCTAGAGGCCCTAGGCCTTTTCCCTTCCCTGTTCGTGGTACTTATACCACTGTTTTAGTATATGGTTTGAGTACCACCAGGGCCCATCCATATAAAGTGCAACTTCTGTATATTGTAATACTTTCTTGTTTAACGATTTGTGCTCCTGTGCTCATAAAGAGTCTAGGGGATACTTTGAGTAATAAATACATATATATTTTGAATATATATCTGTGTGGTGTCCTTTCATTGGTATAAAGGGGGGTTACATATGGTAAAACAGCTTGCTTAACACGCTTAAACGAGTTTAGCCTCAAAGACTGCTTAGCCTACGCTACCACTAGGGCAGCTGGTCCGAAAAGGTTGACTTACAACCACACCATAAGGGTTGCTTGGCATGGTACAAGGTGATCACTTTAACTAGTGAGCATCATATACCAGGCCAACTTCTCACAAGAAGCCATCTGTATAATTAAATGATCAATAATCCATGAATCCACATTAAATGGAATAATGTATACTTACTTTAAATACAATCACTGTATTTTTTAATGCTAAATGTATTCTTTTGGAAGCCATTTTGAATTTAACATTGGTCTAACGTGTAACCAGGCCCGAGTAACATGAATTTTAGTTTATAAAATGCTTTGTCAGTGCCTTGCTTTTCTCTCCTCTGCAGGTGTCTTTTTTCATATTTATTGAGTTAGAATAGGCTTAATATTTATTGATTAGATTAATAGGCAGCTAAAACTTAATGAGTATGAGTCGCCAGACATCGAAAGTGAGACGGTGGGAGGGATCCTCCTGGACCAGGCCGAGTGGAGTGATGTCACTTCCGAGGTCGCCCAGGGGATGGCTCCTTTGTTCAGTGTTGGGAAACAAGGGAGCCTACCTGCCACTGGCGTAACAAAACTCTAGGGGGCCTCCCTGCAAGACACGAGGAGGGGCCCCTGTAAGAGACGTGGAGGGCCCCCCTGCACATGGAGGGCCTCCCTGCAAGACACGAGGAGGGGCCCCCTCCGGGCTCAATCAGGAGCTCTGCAGCCCGAGTGCTGTGCTGAGGGGGCCCCCTGGAGCTCGAGGCCCCCCCCCGCACCGCGGGGGCTACGGGGTCCTGTGTTGCGCCTCTGCTACCTGCGCCCGCAGAGCACTATCTCAGGATGGGTCTGTTTGGAGAGTCTGCTGGAAGCTTCTTTCAGGCTTTAACCATGTGTTCTTTTGTATAGTTCGCAGATTCTGACTTGACTTGGTTGAGCGGAGACTCCTTCTGGGCTCTGTTCATTTCCCTGCTCAGAGGGTTGAGTTTCATTTTTGAGCTCTCTCTTTTTTCCCCCCTGAACCTTAAACTTGGTTCATCTGATGCTGACAACATGCTCATAAAATGTCCCCTTGCCACTTTCGATCCTTTATTTAGAATCGGGAAGTCTGTTTATGGAACCTGCCTGGTTGATATTTTAATTGCTGTATGTAATTCTATTTTGCATCTTTTTCCATATAATATACACATTCAGATTGTATGATCATTTAAACATGTATGGACTTACAATGTTTTTCTTCCAATTTTGATGATTGATTTAACCTGTAACCTGAATTAACTTGTTAATAAAACCCTTGAAGTTTGAACACCATTTTCTCTGTTGCTTCTATGGTGCCACAGGGGTTTCACTGTATTTGGAATGTATTTATGGTGTTAGCTCCTTTCTTACACTTCAAGTCGATAATGAAATGTCCATATGACCAGTGAGGAGTCCACTTTGATGGCTTTACTAAGAGATTAAGATTCAAGGGTCCGCTTAATCAAGTGAGTGCAGGGAGATCGACGTTACAACAGGCATTCATCGCTCTCTGCGGTCTTACCTCAATAGACTGCAGGGAGATCGACGTTACAACAGGCATTCATCGCTCTGCCGTCTTACCTCAAGAGACTGCAGGGAGATCGTTGTTACAACAGACATCGCTCTCTGCGGTCTTACCTCGATATACTGCAGGGAGATCGTCGTTACAACAGACATTCATTGCTCTCTGCGGTCTTACCTCAAGAGACTGCAGGGAGATCGTCGTTACAACAGACATTCATCGCTCTCTGCCGTCTTACCTCAAGAGACTGCAAGGAGATCGTCGTTACAACAGACATCGCTCTCTGCGGTCTTACCTCGATATACTGCAGGGAGATCGTCGTTACAACAGACATTCATTGCTCTCTGCGGTCTTACCTCGATATACTGCAGGGAGATTGTCGTAACAACAGGCATTCATCGCACTCTGCGGTCTTACCTCAAGAGACTGCAGGGAGATCGTCGTTACAACAGACATCGCTCTCTGCAGTCTTACCTCGATATACTGCAGGGAGATCGTCATTACAACAGACATCGCTCTCTGCAGTCTTACCTCAATAGACTGCAGGGAGATCGTCGTTACAACAGACATTAATTGCTCTCTGCGGTCTTACCTCAATAGACTGCAGGGAGATCGACGTTACAACAGGCATTCATCGCTCTCTGCGGTCTTACCTCAAGAGACTGCAGGGAGATCGTCGTTACAACAGACATTCATCGCTCTGCCGTCTTACCTCAAGAGACTGCAGGGAGATCGTTGTTACAACTGACATCGCTCTCTGCGGTCTTACCTCGATATACTGCAGGGAGATCGTCGTTACAACAGACATTCATTGCTCTCTGCGGTCTTACCTCAAGAGACTGCAGGGAGATTGTCGTTACAACAGACATTCATCGCTCTCTGCAGTCTTACTTCAAGAGACTGCAAGGAGATCGTCGTTACAACAGACATCGCTCTCTGCGGGCTTACCTCGATATACTGCAGGGAGATTGTCGTTACAACAGACATTCACCGCTCTGCGGTCTTACCTCAATAGACTGCAGGGAGATTGTCGTTACAACAGACATTCATCGCTCTCTGCAGTCTTACTTCAAGAGACTGCAGGGAGATCGTCATTACAACAGACATTCCTCGCTCTCTGCGGTCTTACCTCAATAGACTGCAGGGAGATCGTCGTTACAAAAGACATTCATCGCTTTCTGTGTTGTCACCTCAATAGTCTGCAGGGAAAGCGCTGTTACAACAGACATTCATCGCTCTCTCCCGTCTTACCTCAATAGACTGCAGGGAGATTGTCGTTACAACAGACATTCATCGCTCTCTGCGATCTTACCTCAATAGACTGCAGGGAGATCGTCGTTACAACAGACATTCATCGCTCTGCGGTCTTACCTCAATAGACTGCAGGGAGATAGTCGTTACAACAGACATTCCTCGCTCTCTGCGGTGTCACCTCGATAGACTGCAGGGACAGAGATATTCAAAATTACCAAAATCTAGTATTTTTAGCCCTGATCTGTACATACTTCAACCAGTGAATATAAACAGAAAGCACTTTTAAAGGTCTTCGGGAACTGTGTTAACAATCGCTGTGAGAAGTTGGCCTGGTATATGATGCTCACTAGTTAAAGTGATCACCTTGTACCATGCCAAGCAACCCTTATGGTGTGGTTGTAAGTCAACCTTTTCGGACTAGCTGCCCTAGTGGTAGCGTAGGCTAAGCAGTCTTTGAGGCTAAACTCGTGAAGCGTGTTAAGCCAGCTGTTTTACCAAATGCAACCCCCTTTTATACCAATGAAAGGACACCACACAGATATATATTCAAAATATATATGTATTTATTTCTCAAAGTCACCCCTAGTCTCTTTATGAGCACAGGAGCACAAATCGTCAAACAAGATTACAGTAGAATACACAGAAGTTGCACTTTATATGGATAGGCCCTGGTGGCCACTCAAACCATATACTAAAATAGTGGTATAAGTACCACAAACAGAAAAGGGAAAAGGCCTAGGGCCTCTAGAATCGCTGGGCCTACAAGGAGCTAACGTCAGTTAGTGACCAGGAGGTCCACGGGTGGCGTGTGCAGAGCAAATAGTCACACGCGTGCTCCCATAGGTTTCAATGGGTGCGTAAAAAGTACAAAGTTACTGCAAAGAGGATCTTCCGGATGGACTAGGAACTCAAGATTTGGAACACAGGCACTAGAGATGTATTACTACACTGGGGCACAGGTGTGCCAGCTTTACCTCACCCACAGGAAGCGGGTGCATAGGCCTCGAAGTGCGTCGGGTTTCTTCTATCTGTTCCGTGGAGCCTGAAGACAAAGATGCTGCAGGCGGTCGGTCCGGGAGAGATGCAGTGGATCCAAGAGTGGATCGGAGATGTTGAAGACCTGTAAGCAGAGGGGACAGTGTTCACAGTCACTAGCCAGTGACCAGCGTGGCACCAGGTGGGTACCAGGCGATGTCGGGTGCAAACAGGAAGAAAGGTGTAGCTTGTCTCTGCAGCCACGTGGTCCCTGGAGGTCGACGACGTCCAGGAGTCGGTTCACGAGCTGTCCCACGCAGGCTCTCGCTGTCGGCGACTTGATCGAAGCAAACAAGCCTTGGCAAAAGCAATTGTTGTAGGAGATGAAATAAGCTGATGGTTCTGACCAGCAAGGTCAGAAGGACTGCTCCTTTGGAGGGGAGCAAGGGCCAGTCTGGAGCAACCGGACCAGCGGTGTATTTCTTGAAGTTCGTCGCCAAGATGGATACTAGCCAGCGGGCCAGCAACCGGTTAGGCGCGTCGAGTGGCAAAATGCAGAAGGGCCCCACCCAGATCGTGGAGATACTGGAGGGCTCACCTTTGGTGCAGATGCTGCTCGGGTGTTGGGCTTCTCAGATCCCAAAGCACAACTTGGAGGGAGCCTCGGTTGTTGCACTTGTCAGCTTGTCGTAGTCGTTCCAAGATGGCTGGCTCCACATGTCTCGGTGCCTCCACGGGTCTCCTCTTTTCAGGGACTGTGGATCGGGCGGTAAGAGGTCTGGAGGTCCAGGTCTTGTCAGTCTCTGGGCTCGGGCTCCGGCGGGAGGCGGCGGCAAAGCAGACGTTGATTCGCTGGATGGTGCTTGCGTTAGCAAGGTGGTCACTCCCTGACCACAGGGGAGATTGGCTTCAGTCCTCTGTGCAGCAGAGCGTCGAAGTTCCCGTCTTCTTCTTAGTGTTAAGTTGATTCCAGGATGTCTGAAGTCTTAGGACACAGCTCCTACCTTTAAGCGGATTCTAGGGGCCGGACTACCTGCTAGGTCCCTCCCTATGGGTGGGACCAGGAAGGGGGGTGGTTACACCCCCAATCCTTTGTCCAGCTCGCCCCAGGCCCGGGACTGGTGTGCCCCAGGACCGGTTTGAACTGGCATATGCACCGAGGCTCCTTGTGAGCCACAGGCATGTCTGGTTTCTTTCAAGCCCTACCTGACCAATACACAAAATCCTGTCTGGGGTGGTGCATGCACCTCCCCTGGCAGGAAACCCTTTGTCCACACCTCCCAAGCTGGAAGGACTCCCAGCAGCAGGAGGGCAGACTTGTGTCTGTGGTGGCAGCATCCATTTTGTGGAGCTGAGGCTATGTCTGATTTTACCCGGGTTTCAGGTACTGTACATGTCGTGTCCCTCTAGAAGGGTGGAATGCTAACCCCGTCGCCAGAATTGGCGAGGGGTTAGTATTCCAATTCGTATGACACCTTACTCGACATGTTTTGATAAAGCCAAACCAAAGATAGCATTTAACCGCGAGGTTCATAATGCACTTAAGAGTATATGGTATGACGATATCTGGAAACAGTAGAAGGAAGTTGTTCCGACCACTGCAGACAGGCTCAGCTCATGCCAGAGCACCATCTCACATGGAACCAAGCACTCTGCCTTCAGGATTGTTAAGGCCTGCCATAGGAGTGACTTATAGGTTACCAGGTGTCCCATTTAAGGTTAGGTATAGGTATACTACACCTAAGTAAGAGGTGATTACACCAACTTACCCCAGCTGAGGGATCAGCCAGTTGTGTCAGATTGTTAGGCCAAGCCTGGGGTGGCATAATACATGCTTCAGCCCCTGGCAGGCCTTGGGTACACCAATGCCCTGGGTACCTAGTGTACACTGGTACAGGGGCTGACAGGGTGATCCAACCAATTGGGTATGTACCTAGGGTACATGGAGTCCATTTTAAAGAGAGAACAGCCAGGCTGAGATCCTGAATAGCAGGATCTCAGGCCAACTAAGTCGAAAAACCAGCTAGACACTAGGCAAAAATTTGGGGGTAACCATAGTCAGATATCCACCTTCCTACACAACCCCCCCCCCCAAACGAAAGGAGATAAGGCTGGCCTTGACCAGGTAAGCCTATATTGCCCAAGTGGCCATATAAGGAGGAACCAGCACTGGCATGGTTACCCCCTGTCTCATGGTCCACTAAGCAATCCCTCACCCTAAGGGTATCAGAGGGTCTCCACCATAGGGAATCTCTACCTTTGGTGTGTCTTGGCAAAGTAAAAGGCTGGTGTTGAGATGGAGTACTGAAGTGAGTGTCCTCAAAGTGAGGCCTCAGCTTCCTCCAATCCCCCTCCACCATGGATGCCTTTCTTTCCTTAACTGAGTTGCACTGTGCTCTCAGGGTCAGCCTCTGGCTACCTAAAGCTGGAGGCTGGGTCCCTTTTGTGGGCTTACTGGAGGGACAGGTCAGGTTTGGGGCCCTAAGGTCCCAGGTTTGCCTGTGCCCAACAGAATCCCTCTGGGGGAGGTCCCTAACTACCTGTAAAGGGGATCCCTCAGGAATGTTTTTACCCATCACCTGGCTAGGGCTACTAGCCAGGCAATCCTCATTCTTTTGATTGGGGGGTTCTTGTGGACAGGGGCCCTCTTGGGGTCCACTGGCCTCCCTGACCTCTGCAGCCCTGGGCTGACTGAGGCAGGGTAGAGAGAGGCAGGCTACCTGCACCAGACTGGGTCCCACCTTGGAAGGGGCCACTGACATCAGAGGCTCGGCCAGGCCAGGCCTGGCTACCTCTGGGGCAGTTCCTTCACAAGGGGTGAGGTCAGCTCCCTGAGGAGGCTGACTTTTTCCTAATGTCTGGGGAGAGGGAGACTTTTCTCCCTCCCCACTACTCTCTGTTTGTGTGGAGTGATCCATAGTTTCAGGCTTCACTACACCTATGTCAGTCTGAGTATAGGCTGAGACCATTACAGCCTTGCCAACCTTTTCAGGGGGGCACTCAGTTTGTGTTTCAGCTGTGACTGTCACAGCTCTGCCAGTCTCTACAGGGAAGTCTGTCTGTGCCTGGGCTGTGGCTACCACTGCCCTTCCAACCTTTCCAGGGAGGAAATCTATTTGGACAGGGGTTGTGAATGGCACAACCCCACTACCCTTTTGTGAAAGGCCTACCATTTTAGAATGGGTGTCTTGTTCAACTCCAGCCCAAGCTGAGAGTTCTAAGTCATTCCCCAGTAAGCAGTCTACAGGCAAGGTTGGGGACACTGCCACCCTTTTAGGGCCAGTGACACCTCCCCAGCTGAGACATACCTCTGCCATGGGATGACTGTTCTGTTTGCCATCAATGTTGGTCACCTGGTAGGAGAAACCAGGCAAAAGCTGCTCAGAGGGAACTAGCCAATGGGCCACCATTGTGATGCTAGCTCCAGTGTCTCTGTAGGCCTCAGCTTTTGTACCATTGATGTAGGGCTCCTGTCTGTACCTACCCAAAGTGTTGGGACAGGCAGTGAAGTTGGCAAACCCCATGCCACCATCACAGACAAGAGTATCTGCTGCAGGGGAATTGGCTAAGCCAGGGTCCCCCTGTGATCCCCAAGTAAACCCACCCAAATTTTTGGGGGCACTCCCACCACCTGGGGGATTACTGCTGACAGTAATAGGTGGTGTGACAGGAGTAATTGGAGGAACAGTTTTGTTTGTAGCCCTTGGCCAACTGCTGTCAGTTTTCCAATGCCCAGGAGTTTTACACTCATGGCAGTAAGGCTTTTTACCTGTGGTAGAGGAGGGAGCTTGGGACCCACCACCCTGTGTGGAGTTTTGGGGCCCTGAGGAAGATTTCTCTTTTGCCTTATCCCCTCCCTTCTCTTGAGGTTTGGTGGTATCTTTCTTTTGGTCACCACCCTGATTCTTAGGCCTGATCCTGGTCCTGACCCATTTATCTGCCCTCTTTCCCAATTCTTGGGGAGAGGTCAAATCTGAGTCTACCAGGTGTTGATGGAGGAGCTGGTTTTGACAGTTACTTAAAATCTGTTCTCTCATCATCAAATTGTACAATCCTGTATAATCAGATACCTTACTTCCCAGCAACCAACCCTCCAAAGCCTTAGTGGCACATTCAACATATTCAGACCAGTCCTGAGTCTGTGTCTTTTGGGTGTCTCTGAACATTAACCTGTACTGTTCAGTGGTTAAGCCTAACCCATCAACCAGAACACTCTTCAGGACTCTGTAGTTTCTGACATCCTCTTCTCTAACAGTGAGGAGTCTGTCTCTGCCTCTTCCTTCAAAGGAGAGCCAGAGGATTGCTGCCCACTGGTCTTCAGGAACCTGCTGTACTTTGCAGGCTCTCTCAAGAGCAGTTATCCATTTGTGGATGTCATCCCCACTTTTGTAGGGGGGCACAACCTTAGACAGGTTCCTATTATCAAAGACCCTATCTTTGTCCTTAGGGACAATGCTGCCACCAGTGGGTATAGACCCACTCTCTCTAGGTTGCCTAGCCTTCCTCAGTTTTTCTTCCATCAGGGCTACTTCTAGCTCCTGCTTCCTGATCCTCAGCTGGGCTTCCTGCATTCTGGCCTCGTGTTCCCTCCTCTGAGGGGTGGTCATCCTTTTCCTGGAGTGACCTTGAGAGCCTCTAGAGCCATGAGAAGCATTGGAGTCACCTGAGCGATTCCTTTGTCTCCCAAGCCCTGTGTTAAGTCCACTGGGGAGATCCAATGGGGTAAACCCACTGTCAATCCCCAGTAGCCTTAGTTTAGCTGGGCCAAGTATAACACTTGGCACTGGGCTAGTTCTCCCTTCATCCTCACTACTTTCTGTATCCTCACCACTTTCCTCCCCTGTAGTATGATTCTCATCTAAGGGATGGCTATTGGAACTGGGTACCTCTGTAGCATCTTCAGAAGGGGGGCCTCCTGTTCCTGACCCTAAGGGGGCTAACTGGGAAGCTTTCTTGAGTTCTCTCTGATTCTCATCATTCTGTAAGAGTTCTCTGAGCTCAGCAGAGGTAGGGTTCTTGGGCTGTTTAAGGCCTCTAAGAGTTGCCAAATGCCTGAGCTCATTCTGGTTAAGGGTAGCAAAGCTGGATGGTGCCCTCTGGGGGTCACTCTCAACAGAGATGGGTACAGTGGACCCCTCTGCCCCGGCCATTGCTCTTAAGTGTGGGTGGATGTGTTGCAATCTACCTACACTTGGGTTTACCTACTAAACCTATCTAGTAGTTGTAGTCAGGGTGTGCTACTCCCTTTGCTCTACAACAACTAAGTTCAGTAGAACTTAAGCATATCTAATCTTGTTTTATATGTACCTACAGGTACCTATGTGATCTTTCAATTGGTAACCAAGAGATTACAATGGTAAAACACAGCAAGCTCAAATCCAACCGCTGCTCACCAATGTGAGAAGTTGGCCTGGTATATGATGCTCACTAGTTAAAGTGATCACCTTGTACCATGCCAAGCAACCCTTATGGTGTGGTTGTAAGTCAACCTTTTCGGACTAGCTGCCATAGTGGTAGCGTAGGCTAAGCAGTCTTTGAGGCTAAACTCGTGAAGCGTGTTAAGCCAGCTGTTTTACCAAATGCAACCCCCTTTTATACCAATGAAAGGACACCACACAGATATATATTCAAAATATATATGTATTTATTTCTCAAAGTCACCCCTAGTCTCTTTATTAGCACAGGAGCACAAATCGTCAAACAAGATTACAGTAGAATACACAGAAGTTGCACTTTATATGGATAGGCCCTGGTGGTTACTCAAACCATATACTAAAATAGTGGTATAAGTACCACAAACAGAAAAGGGAAAAGGCCTAGGGCCTCTAGAATCGCTGGGCCTACAAGGAGCTAACGTCAGTTAGTGACCAGGAGGTCCACGGGTGGCGTGTGCAGAGCAAATAGTCACACGCGTGCTCCCATAGGTTTCAATGGGTGCGTAAAAAGTACAAAGTTACTGCAAAGAGGATCTTCCGGATGGACTAGGAACTCAAGATTTGGAACACAGGCACTAGAGATGTATTACTACACTGGGGCACAGGTGTGCCAGCTTTACCTCACCCACAGGAAGCGGGTGCATAGGCCTCGAAGTGCGTCGGGTTTCTTCTATCTGTTCCGTGGAGCCTGAAGACAAAGATGCTGCAGGCGGTCGGTCCGGGAGAGATGCAGTGGATCCAAGAGTGGATCGGAGATGTTGAAGACCTGTAAGCAGAGGGGACAGTGTTCACAGTCACTAGCCAGTGACCAGCGTGGCACCAGGTGGGTACCAGGCGATGTCGGGTGCAAACAGGAAGAAAGGTGTAGCTTGTCTCTGCAGCCACGTGGTCCCTGGAGGTCGACGACATCCAGGAGTCGGTTCACGAGCTGTCCCACGCAGGTTCTCGCTGTCGGCGGTGTCGGCGACTTGATCGAAGCAAACAAGCCTTGGCAAAAGCAATTGTTGTAGGAGATTAAATAAGCTGATGGTTCTGACCAGCAAGGTCAGAAGGACTGCTCCTTTGGAGGGGAGCAAGGGCCAGTCTGGAGCAACCAGACCAGCAGTGTATTTCTTGAAGTTCGTCGCCAAGATGGCTACTAGCCAGCGGGCCAGCAACCGGTTAGGCGCGTCGAGTGGCAAAATGCAGAAGGGCCCCACGCAGATCGTGGAGATTCTGGAGGGCTCACCTTTGGTGCAGATGCTGCTCGGGTGTTGGGCTTCTTAGATCCCAAAGCACAACTTGGAGGGAGCCTCGGTTGTTGCACTTGTCAGCTTGTCGTAGTCGTTCCAAGATGGCTGGCTCCACGTGTCTCGGTGCCTCCACGGGTCTCCTCTTTTCAGGGACTGTGGATCGGGCGGTGAGAGGTCTGGAGGTTCAGGTCTTGTCAGTCTCTGGGCTCGGGCTCCGGCGGGAGGCGGCAGCAAAGCAGACGTTGATTCGCTGGATGGTGCTTGCGTTAGCAAGGTGGTCACTCCCGGACCACAGGGGAGATTGGCTTCAGTCCTCTGTGCAGCAGAGCGTCGAAGTTCCCGTCTTCTTCTTAGTGTTAAGTTGATTCCAGGATGTCTGAAGTCTTAGGACACAGCTCCTACCTTTAAGCGGATTCTAGGGGCCGGACTACCTGCTAGGTCCCTCCCTATGGGTGGGACCAGGAAGGGGAGTGGTTACACCCCCAATCCTTTGTCCAGCTCGCCCCAGGCCCGGGACTGGTGTGCCCCAGGACCGGTTTGAACTGGCATATGCACCGAGGCTCCTTGTGAGCCACAGGCATGTCTGGTTTCTTTCAAGCCCTACCTGACCAATACACAAAATCCTGTCTGGGGTGGTGCATGCACCTCCCCTGGCAGGAAACCCTTTGTCCACACCTCCCAAGCTGGAAGGACTCCCAGCAGCAGGAGGGCAGACTTGTGTCTGTGGTGGCAGCATCCATTTTGTGGAGCTGAGGCTATGTCTGATTTTACCCGGGTTTCAGGTACTGTACATGTCGTGTCCCTCTAGAAAGGTGGAATGCTAACCCCGTCGCCAGAATTGGCGAGGGGTTAGTATTCCAATTCGTATGACACCTTACTCGACATGTTTTGATAAAGCCAAACCAAAGATAGCATTTAACCGCGAGGTTCATAATGCACTTAAGAGTATATGGTATGACGATATCTGGAAACAGTAGAAGGAAGTTGTTCCGACCACTGCAGACAGGCTCAGCTCATGCCAGAGCACCATCTCACATGGAATCAAGCACTCTGCCTTCAGGATTGTTAAGGCCTGCCATAGGAGTGACTTATTGGTTACCAGGTGTCCCATTTAAGGTTAGGTATAGGTATACTACACGTAAGTAAGAGGTGATTACACCAACTTACCCCAGCTGAGGGATCAGCCAGTTGTGTCAGATTGTTAGGCCAAGCCTGGGGTGGCATAATACATGCTTCAGCCCCTGGCAGGCCTTGGGTACACCAATGCCCTGGGTACCTAGTGTACACCGGTACAGGGGCTGACAGGGTGATCCAACCAATTGGGTATGTACCTAGGGTACATGGAGTCCATTTTAAAGAGAGAACAGCCAGGCTGAGATCCTGAATAGCAGGATCTCAGGCCAACTAAGTCGAAAAACCAGCTAGACACTAGGCAAAAATTTGGGGGTAACCATAGTCAGATATCCACCTTCCTACAATCGCTGACTAATAATTGAAGTAAACAAACGCAGAAAAGTCATCTTACAAATGAATACAAACAACTTTGTTTAAAGTCCTATTTCGTATCACATCTCTGCCTTTTGCAGACTCTTAAAACAACAGCAAATGGCCCCTTTTTTGTCTTGAATGGTGAAAATCTCATACATCCAGCGAGCAGTCTTAAGTTCAAGAGGCGCGGGGCGTGCGGCGGTGGCTTTTGTTATGTTATGTTATTGAGAATTTGTAGAGTGCACGTTCACCAAACAGGTTTCTCTACTGCCCTTGGTTGCAAATATTAGTAGCGAAGTCGAGCAACGAACAATCTGTGCAATCGGGGCCTGTACAATGGAAGATTAGGAAGTTTTCGATTTAAATTGTGACGAGAAGCACTGGAGGGCAGATCTTTGGACCAGCAGCGCTTTGAAAATCTTTAAACGGAAAGGTCAGTTTGGGGGAAAAACAGGAGCGGCCGGCAGGATCGGATTGGGATCACAATTCTTCCTGAGCACTCCCAAAAAAGTAGCCCATATTCCCCGATCATGACCTTTCATAAAACATCTTTTAGTTTTTCTCATTTGACTCTTTTTTAGAGAAATGTTTGGTAAATTGAGTATGTTAAAGTGTTAAAGCTTGTAGACCTTAACATTGAAAAGTAAAAACACTGCATTTGTTCCGAGCAGGCGAGGTGAAATAAAATGGCCCAAGGTCGACAACATTGGATTTGGCTACAGTTGACACCTGTCTAGTAATTTTACCAGCATAAGTGGAATTTTAATGTCCAGGCTGGTATGAAAATGAAGAAAATGAAGAAAATCACCAAAACTCTGTATTTTTTTGTCTGATATGAATGTACTTTAAACAGTAAACAGAAAAGCACTTAATAAAGTATTCTAAAGCTGCCTTAACTGTCGGCGAATATTAGTTAAACCAAACAAAGGCAGAAAAGCCACGGTAAAAAGGAATATGGCAATTTTTAGGTCGAGCCTAGGCTGCGAGCATGCGCTGTATGCAAGACCTGCTGCATTCACTAAAAGGACTTTAATCTCGTTTGCTGCTTAGCATAGGTTCACTGCACTGTCCCTCTTCTTTGCTGCCTCCTAACTGGTTCTCGCAGCCCATACGTTACTTCTGTTCTTAGCTGAGGAGCCCAGGCCAAGTACAGTTTCCTTACGCTTTTATTGTTTATCTGCTGTTTGGGAGAACTCTTTTTTTGTAATTGTTTCCTGCCTTGGCTCCTGTTCTGCTGGACGCCATGATTCATTCAATTGGGAGTCTCCCCTCCGTATCAGGAATGTTGAAATACCGAAACTCAGAACAAAGAGCATTTCACACAGCATTCAGTGCGACGTCCGCTTCAGGGACACTGCTCTTCATCCCACAGTGATAGCCATTCTGAATGTCTCTCCTGGTCCCCGTAGCAGCGCTTTGCATTACCTGGGCATGTTGTCCCTTGGTGCAAGCTGTATCTGCTCAAACGCTGTCTCTACGGGTGCAGTTTTTCTTTGACGACACCTCATATGGTGTTACTGCATCATATTAAAGGGGTGATTCCTCCAACAATGCACAACACTGTATAAAGGCATTCTCCCGGCAAAGCGTGTTTCCGGGTGAGGATGTGGTGCCGAAAAAGTAACTCCTACTAGTATTACAGTCATTCTTGCATCAAACTATGCAGTGACGCAGTGGCTAGCACAAAGGACATAGTTACACCTGCTTCAGCGGAAAAGGGCACATTTACATATTCCCCCTATATCACAGACTCGTCACCACACTAACTCATTCATACACTCATTCATTGGTGGGGCCCATAACACCAACACTCATACGTCTCACTCTAGTCTGCGCACAGGAGAAAAAGAAGCGCTGGACATGTGGAGGTACCTTGTTATCTATCGGGAATAATTCCTTTACATTATATACATTATGTACATTAGCACCTATAGAATCCTAACTTTCACATCAAGGCACTCAACCACTTGGTCGATGGACCAATTAGTTGGACTGGTTGATGGTGATTTAGAACCAGCTAAAACACAATTAAAGCTTCGGAAACATTCGGTTAACTTTCAATACCTTATTAAAGAATCGCAAACTCATTATTATTAATCCAATTTTAGTTTATCTAATTTAGTTCACTCTGCATTAGCATGTTCAGGGTTATAGTTCAAATAGTTCCTCTATTTAAGAGACCTCCAATCTTTTGATCTTTAGCATAAAATTTTACATAACATTTATATTTACCGCATTTTTAACATTTGGCGACATTCCGACCACACAGAGTATTATTCCAGTCTCTGCGACAATCTCCAGAAGAACAAGTCAACCCACAGCAATAATCAAAACCCTTCAGATAGAATCATTCTCTTGCATTCAAAGAAAACCCAGGTAAACCAGGACATCTCCTTCAGTTCGACGCAGTCCCAACGCCAAAGATGGCTAACAAACGAACCCCCCCTCTGCCAGATCATGGACTTTTATACCTTTTTCCTCCTTACTTTTAGGTCAATGTGCAACAATTTAGGGGTAGAAAGTGTTCTGATTGGCTAAACCAATATCCACTTGCAAGTCTCCCGAATGTTCCCAGGTTTGCCTGTTTCCCATGAGACCGGGCATGACATTTCTCAATTGTATTCTTTTTGGTAATTCACAGGCAAAAAGTTCCGAAGTAACAACATGCAAGCCTTCTTGTACAGGTCCTTCATTGTCCCCTCGATCGTTTGCACCATTCTTTGTTTTGGCAGTCCTCCATGTTCCTATCCTTGACAAGGAACACTCTGGTTCGTGTTGGAGGTCGCTTGGAGATCTCCAGAGCCATCCGATTCTGCGCAGTATGCATCGCGCTCACATTACGGTGGCATCTTCAGAACTCCATCTTAAGTACTGCCGCCTAGTAGGCCCGATTGCCAAGTTAAGCAAAAACAAACATAACAGTAATTAAAATATAGAAATGAAGATTCTAATGTTTAAATCAACACTAACCCCAATGTATATTAGTATTTTCTAGCGTATAGCAACATTTAAAGCACTAATACTCCCCATTCTTCTCTGCTGAAAGCACAAACCATCACAAAAGCAACATAAATCATGCAATTCTCTATTTTACCACGTTCTACAGTTAGTTTGCGAACCACAGTTAATCTTTTAATTGTTTGCCATGCAATTAGCATTTTAGTCCCACGTGAATCTCGTGTTTATCAAGGTGCAAAGGTTGATTAGTCATGCCATTTCACACTAGTTAGTACGAGTTAATGTTTAATATAGTCATGTAATTCATTTCATGCAAAAAATAGAGGTGGTATGCAAAATTTTGTTTTACCTGCTCAATCAATGCCCCATTTGGTGATTTTTAACATCACCACAAATCACAATAAAATGTCAATTTTTCTACGGAAAAGATTACTCAGTTCCCTTGCATTTGTTACGTTACATCATAGTATTTCCCGCCTCATCTTCTCTTGTTTTCTTGTACATGTTTTCTTTCCATTCTTCTATTACTATATCTCCTATTTCTCTTTCTCTTATTTCCTTCTCCTTTCTTTTCTCAATCTCTCTTTTTATTTTATTTTGTAACTTTCTTCTTTTTATACATACATACCCTAGTCTTAATATCAGTATCAGCATTTTCACACGTCACTGGTATTAGTATTTTACCCACAAATGAACTACCTAATTTGTTAATAAACTCTTTATAGTAGAAAATATTTTACCAAGTTTCTCCCAAACACTTTCAACCTCCAGTGGAACAATTTCTTTATGCAAATCAGTTATATTCTTAGGGGCAGATTTACAAGAAAGTGACGCATCTGTAGGGATGCGTCACTTTCCCTGCGCCAACATGCCAAATCCTTGCGTCACCATGGATGCGCCGTATTTACAATACGGCGCACCATGGCGCAAGGATTGACAGATGCGTCAGAAATTCTGACGCATCTGTTCACGGAAAAGTCACGCATTGCTGGAGCCGTGTCGCAAGCACGACGCAACTCCAGCAATGCTCAGGGGCGCCCTATGCCTAACATGCTGTGTCACTCCTTACGCCTGCTTCAAGCAGGCGCAGGGTTTTGACGCAGCATGGACGTAAAAGTGACTCCGTGAAATCTTGTAGATTTCAATGCGTCACTTTTACGGGGCTTCCTGCGACGGAACGCCCACCCTGCATACATTAAACCTGACGCAGGTTTAATGTGGCGCAGGGCTTCACAACGTGACGCCTCTCCCTATATGCGTCACGGTGTAAATGGGCCGCAACTTTTACGCTGCCGCTCCGTCACAAAAGTGACGCAACAACGGTGCAAAAGTGATGCAAGGGGCTTGTAAATCTGCCCCTTAATGTATTTCTTTAAATTTTGACTTTCGTACAGCACTGTTGTACCTTCAGCATTTCACAGACTCCTCACTTTTTGGCCAATATAATATCAAGGGCAAGTCTATTTTGCATAGTCATAGCTCTCATGGCAACCATTTCAGTGGTCAACATTAAGAACCCTCCAGCTGTGCTTGTCGATAAGCAATCCACAACTGTAGACAATTTTCTAATTTTATGTGCATTCAGAGATATTCCAACGGCTGGTATCAGTGCTCCAAAAATATCCCCTATAATTTCTGACCAACTCTCCCTCCTTCTACGTGTTAGTTGTCTACCTATTTCCTGCAAACCGTCATCTTTCCTTCCCACATGAAATATTTTTGGGAAGACCAGGCCTAGGTAGCATGTACCATACCAGTGGTCCGGTAACCTATCATAAGCCCTGTTCCCACAGATGTAATATATTCCAGGGAATACCGGATCATTTCCTCCTTTAAATCCCCATCCTCCCATGATTTTATATAAATCATGGCATTCACTTGCACCTACAAAATAGTTATCATAAGCAGTGTTATCTCTACTGATGCACAATTTCCCTCTCTGAGGCCAATCTAAAGCCATTGCAGGATTTGTTTCTCCCTTTAAATGGTTTTCCTTTTCAGCATCCCAAAATGTTGTTTCCATCTTTCCCCCAGACACTTTTCTTTGCATCTTAATCCTTCTCTCCTCTACCATGTTCAGGAATGTTTTTTCTTCTTTTCTCAGACTACAAGTAAGATTATTCTTAAACACTTCTTCTAAAGTTAATTCTCTTGTTTCTAAGAAAAAGTCACCTAAAATTCTACCAGGAATCACCTTGTTTAGTTTGGGGACTACAGGTATCTGTGAGAAAACATTATCTACATCAGTATAATAGTATTCTAATTTCCATGTTCTATAGAACACACTTGGTAACACACTACAAGTTATCCCATATGTCAAAGGAAGGTGATGATAGGTGACACCTTCTGACCCAGATGCAGGTAACTGCATACACACATAGCAATTTCTAACTTCCATAGTCTTTACATATTCCTACAGCAACTTTGAAAAAACATTATTAGAGAAATCATTTATAGACTTATCCTTATGAAAAGCTGTTCTATCCACCAGTTTAGTAACATGAGTATCAACAATCTCTCCTCTATTAGTCCTGTTCTCGGTGTGGTTTTCTACCTCTTCAAAGGTTACTCTAAATGAAACGGTTATTGCTAATATGATCCATACAAGCATTAGTAATCCTGTACAACAAAAACACATTTTACACCATCTTCTGAGAAACCCACAAGTAGCTTTTCTACCTTCTGTGTTTGCCATTCCGGAAATGATCAGTGTCTTTTGACTAAGCCTCTTTTCATTCACAATTTATTTTCGTCTAAACCTGAAGCTTTGATTGCCTACTTGGTTCTTTCAGTCACGTGTCTTGTCCGGCATTTTAATTCATTGCGTCTTTCTTTGTCATTTCAATCCGTGCATGGTTCGTCTTTGTCTCTGTTTTCACAATCTTGGTTCAGAACTTCCTGATCATCCGTCTCTTCTATGATATCAGATAAGATAACTCTCAGGATTTCCGAATCTTCTTCTTCTTCAACCACTTCCTGCACAGTCACTCCTAGACTTTCTTGGCTAACTGCTTCCTCTTGTATACCAGGAAGTGCCACATACGTCCACTCGGGTGACTTGTACTTCTGGTTTGGTTTCTTTATCCTCTTTGCTCCTTTAAAGTGTGCCTGATCAGTGTCTTCTGATTTCTCTTGACTAGACACTTCATTCACTTGTTCAGCATTAGAAGATTTTATTCTTGTTAGTCAGTATGTCAATCTTTTAAGTTTATTAGGCCAAATTTCTTCTCTCGGTGGCCTCTTCAACTTTTTCCCCTTCCCTCCTCGCTCTGTTTTCCAAGCTCTTTTCCTCAAAGTTCTTCCTCCTTGACTTTCTTCTTCACTCTCTTCAGATTCCGCATCAGTCCGGCTTTTACTTTCTTTGGATTTTGTTCTCAGGACCTCAGGTTCACTATCTACGTTTATCCCTCCTCGTGTTTCTTCCACGTAATCTTCCTGCTGACTAACTGTCCCTTCTTCTACCTGGATGTGTGTCATCCCTACACCTCCTCTGGGGTCTTCCGCAATAATCTTACCCTCACTCTCTGTATCTAATTCCTCACCTTCTATTTCTATGATTTCAGGTGGAATTTCTCTTGTGCTTGTACTTGGTGCTTCTTTATCAAAAATTTCTTGTTCAGTTTCTTCAATATTTTCTTTTATCCTTTCTTGTATTCCCACCTGTTCAGTCTCTGATTCGGAGCTAGTATCGGAAATTTCCAGTCATCTCCTTAGTGGTATATTCTTCTGCTCCGCAACTTGGCTCGAATCTGCTTCTCCCGTTCTTGGGGTTTGTCTTGTTCTTGTTTCTTCTGATTCTGACTCAGAACTGGTATCAGACTCTTCCAAATACTTCAGGTCTATTTATAGGACCAGGGACTCGAAGAGTGTGACTAGCATGAATCCAATTCTTTACCTTGGCACACTTCACAGCAGTCGTCGTGGTCAGAATCACTTGACGTGGTTTCCCCCAGCATGGGACCAGACAATTTCTCCTTCTATGTACTTTGATTTGTACCCAGTCTCCAGGACTCAAATCATGAGCTGGCTTCTTTTCAAGGGTGGTTGCATCTGGTCCAACCTGATGAAACACAGAATGAACAGTATCAGCCAACCCCTTGCAATAATCCAAAACAAAGTCATCAGATATAGGCAGTAGTTTGTTGACAGGAATGAAAACATGTCTCATTGCTCTACCCATAATAATTTCGTGGGGGCTCAGACCGGTGCTCCTATCAGGAATCAACCTAATAGTCATGAGCACAAGAGGCAAGACATCTGGCCATTTTAGACCTGTGGCCAAACACATTTTCCCCAGTTTGTTTTTAATGGTGCCATTTATTTGTTCCACTACTCCAGAAGCCTCTGGGCGATAGGCACAATGTAGTTTCTGTTGTACATTCAATGCTTCACAAATCAATTTTATAATTTCATTTTGGAAATGATTTCCTCTATCTGATTCAATCGTTACTGGGAAACCAAATCTAGGAATGAACTCCCTCAATAAAAAGTTTCATTACAGTAACTCCATCGCTCCTTCTGGTCAGGTAAGCTTCCACCCAACGTGAAAACAGACAGACGATTACTAAGACATATCTTAGCTGATTAACGGGGGCATTTCAATGAAATCAATCTGCATTCTGGAGAAAGGACCTCCCTCCCGTCCTATTGTTCCCAAACTCACCACCGTTTTTCTTCCTGGATTGTATTGCTGACATATAAGGCATCTTTGACAAAGGCTTTCAGCTACGTGCCAGAACTTGGCATTATACCAGTTCTGTTTGAAAAGTCTAATCATGGCATCCCTACCTATGTGAGCCTGCCCATGGTACATCCGTGCCATGGTAGAGATCATGCTATCAGGCATTACTGGTCTTCCATTACGATAAACCCAAACTCTGTCTACCTCGCGTAGTGCACATCCCGATTTTATCCACTGTTTCTTTTCCTCTTCTCCTTCCTCTTCCTGGAACTGCCCGACCTCATCCCATGTACTCACAGTGTTAGTAAAAAGCGAGGGACATGAGTTCATTTCCTTTTCCCGATTCCGGTTTAGGGAACTTTGATTCCGCGCACAATACTGCGCTATGTCATTCGCAAATTCATTGCCCGCTGACATGTAGTTTGTGCCCCTTGAATGTGTCACACATTTTATAACTGCGATTTACTTAGGCAGCTGTATCGCCTCAAGCAATTTTCCAACCACTTCAGCATTTCTGATTGGAGTTCCACTCGACGCCAGGAAACCTCTTTGGGACCAGATCTGGCCAAATTCATGCACCACTCCAAACCCATACTGACTATCAGTAACCACAGTGACTCGTAGGTTCTTTCCCAACGTGCATGCTCGGATCAGTGCAAACAATTCAGCAACTTGAGCGGATTTTACTCCTTTCAGGCAAGATGCTTCCAACACAGCCGCTACAGTACATACAGCATATGCAGCACTCAAAATTCCCTCTCCAGTTCTCAGACATGAACCATCCACAAACATCACATAGTCACTTTCTTTCAGAGGCACATATTTTATGTCCGGACGCGGCTTAGTGCAAAAATCAAGCACTTCCAAACAGTCATGATCCACATCATCCTTCACTTCCACATTCACAGCATCAGGTAACAATGTCGATGGATTTACATTAAGACACCTCACAAGGCTCACATTTGTAGCACCCAGAATGACCTTTTCATATTTAGTTAGACGACTATGCTTCAAAAATTGAGTTCTGCTTCTTGTCACAAGGATCGCAACATCATGGGGAACATACACTCTCACAGGATATCCCATTATGATTCCGTCACTCTGTTCCAAACTCTTACATGTGGCAGCCACTGCTTTCAACCAACCAGGCAAAGCTACGGCTACGGGATCTAGTACAGCCGAAAAGTATGCGACCGGTCGTCTTAATCTTCCATGCCTTTGTACCAACACAGAAAGTGCACATTCACCTCTCTCACTGCAATAGAGCTCGAATTCCTTTTCGTAATCAGGCATTCCAAGAGCCGGTGCTTCACACAAACTGTCTCTCAGTTGTTTAACCCCTTCGCCGCGGCGCGAATTCCGCCGCGGCGCTGGTTTTTTTTTCGGAGAGCGCGGCGCCGCTGTGCTCATGACGGAACCACGCCGTCATGAGTCACGGGCGAGCTGTGCTCATGACGGAGTGGTTCCGTCACGGCGCCGCCCACTTACGTTACACGCCCGCACAGGCGGGGAAAAGGCGCCGCGTGGGCGGAGCGGCCGCCAACGGCCGCAGCATGACGGAACCACTCCGTCATGAGCACAGCACGACCGTGGCTCATGACGGAGTGGTTCCGTCATGAGAAGGGAAGGGGTTAAAAGCCTTCGTCTCTTCTTTATTCAGCTCAAGGGGATCTTTCACATCACTTTTTGTCAAGCGTACCAAGGGTTTTGCAATCAGCGAAAAGTTGCTGATCCACTGGCGACAATATCCCACCATCCGAAGAAACATTCTCACTTCTCTCTGAGTCATTGGTGCTCTCATTCCTTTTATTATTCTCATCCTGTCGGCAGTCACTTTCCTCAGGCCTTTTTCAATCTTATGACCTAGGTATTGTACTTTCTACTTACAAAATTGTAATTTTGATGGGGATACTTTGAGTCCTCCATCTGCCAAATGATTCAACAGTGCAACTGTGTCCACCACATATGCCTCTCGCGTCGTCGATGCCACCAATAGGTCATCGATGTATTGCACGAGTACTGAACTTTCGGGCATTTTCAAATCATTCAAGCATTTCTTTAGAATCTGATTAAATATCGATGGACTTTCTGTATACCCCTGAGGGATACGGCACCACGCCAAAATATGCTCGCCTGACCGTAACGCAAAAAATTGTTGGCTATCAGGGTGCAATGGGAAAGAAAAGAAAGCATGACACAAGTCAATGACTGTGTACCATTCCGCATCATGAGGAATCTGATATAGGATTACCGAAGGGTTCGGTACAATGGGACAGCATGAAACAACGATTTTATTCACTTTTCTCAAATCTTGCACTATCCTGAAAGTCCCATTTGGCTTCTTTAAACCCATGATCGGAGAATTACATGGACTACTCATTATTTCTCTCAAAATTCCTTGTTCAATCAACTTGTCTATTACAAGTGTTAGTCCTGCAATTATTTCTGGTGTCAGTTTATACTGACGAATATTCGGGTAGTTTACTCCTTCTTTTACAGTTATTTTCACAGGATCTACTCTTTTCATCAGTCCCATATCTTCTCCTGTGAAATCCCATACTTCGGGTTTTACTGTTTTCCTCAACTCCTGAGTCAATTCCTCCGGATCAAATACAACAAATGCCTCAGTAGTTTCAGGTTCTAAGTTTGCCATTGTCATTCTATACAGTACATCCTCATCAGGAGTTTCAAAAGCTATGCCATCAGGGGTACAGAAGATAGTGCAATTCATTTTGCACAGCAAATCCCTCCCTAACAAATTCACGGGGCTAGTGTCACACACGACAAATCGATGCATGTCGGTGAATTTCCCTATTTTAACTTTAACAGGATCAGTAAGCTAAGTTTTTATCTGTCTATTTGAAACTCCAACTACTTGGATTGTGTCACCAGAGAGAGGAAGATTTTTAACGTCAGCTGATCTAACAGTTGAACAAGTAGCATCAGTATCCACTAGGAAAGTAATATTTTCATCATTTACCTTTCCATCCACAAAGGGTCCTGTCTGGTCTACCTCTAGAGTTGCGCCAAGTACGCACTCCTCTTCCTCTCCTAGGCACCGTCAATAACTCTCTTCTGACTCACTCTCCTCGCGTTGCAGCCAATACTGCGAAACAGCACTAGCGCGCGGTAGCTTCGTTACCTGCTCCTCGGTGTAGAATCCTGTCTCATTACTGTATCTCTGATGGTTTATGCTCTGTGGGAAAGGTGGCTTTGGCACCTGACACTGTTGGGCAACAACCTGCTGCTGTCGCTGCGGTTGGCAACTCACCTCATTCTGCACCTGTGGATTCAATGATGCATTATCACCTTTAGCACTCGGGGGCAATTTACACTCAGATTTCCAATGCCCTAATTTTCCGCAATTATGACATGGCCAATTCTTTTTAGCTTCCTCTAGGCTGACTTGTCCCTTTCCTTTCCAATATTAGGTTTTTGTTTTGCTTGGCCCATGCCATTAGCTTGCTCAATCAGCTGGGCTTGTTGTCTCTCCGCTACCTTAACTTGTGCCCACATTGCCTTCTCTTTCAGTTTACGTTGTTTAGCTTCGATTTCATCACTATAATATTTTGCATGTCGTAACACTTCATCTATTTTTTTATTCTGCCAATCCACTGTATGTTGTTTGATCATTTAGCTTACCTCAGGTCTTAAACCATAGACAAATCGATATACAAAATGACTTAAGTCTTTCACACTTAATTTCTCATCTCCATTGTATTGCTTAAAGGCTAACAGTAACCTTTCATAGTAAGCATGAACAGATTCTTTAACCTCTTGGTGAGTTGTGTCAATTTTTACCCAGTCAATTTCTTTTGGCGGCACAATCAAAAAGCTAATTACCTGTTCATATTTCCTCATTGCCTCCGGATCAGGGGCTCCCGTCTTAGGAACCCTAGGGTACTCTTGAGTTGGCCAACCTATTGTAATTTTACATTCTGCCCATAAATCTGCAGTTACAATTATATCAAAAAGACCATTCAGATCTGTCTACAACACTTTCGACAGTTTAACAAATCTTTCTACCTGTTGGTACTATTCAACTGGTTTTTCTCTTAACCTCGGAAAATCATTGGTAAATGACAAAATATCCTGCGTAGTCCAGGGAACATGTACATAACCCCCTCCTGGGATCTCCCTCATGGGACATTCAGTTACCACTGTCTCCTTTTCTCTTACCAGAAATGCCGAAAAAGCCTTATCTGTCGTATCCTCTCTCTTTCGGAACCATCTACTTTTCCACCTATCTACATCATCCCATTTCCTTAACAAGGCAATCAGTTCTTTAATTTGAGTCAATCTCCCCGTAGTATTCAGATTTTCAATATCCTTTTCAGAAAAATCTACCCTATATGATTTCTGTAATGATCTTATTTTCTCAAAGTCAATACCCATTTCACTCGCTGTCTCTTCCAGTTTCTCATGCAAATTCCTCGCTCTCCAAGTTATACTTTTGCAGAGGAACATTAGCTCCTCATCAAAACAGATGTGGAGACTACAATGCTCCTGAGAATTAAGGCCAGAGATCGCGAGAGAACCTGTTGATATTTCACCCACACACATTCATTCGGAAAATGTCCCTACCGATAACACACGACGATGTTATCCACTTGAAACCAGACAATGCGTTGTGCGACTTATCTTGCCACACATTTCACCGTCTACATACAGGGCAACCAACTTCCTACTTCCCGGAAGTCTTCCAAACAATTTGACACCATAAAATGCAACACGACTCAACACAAACATAAAACAATGATCACCAAACTAGCCAAAAATAACCATCACTCTGCTTCCAGAAAACTGCTCCAGTGGAAAAGGGCACATTTACATATTCCCCTATGTCACAGACTCATCACCGCACTAACTCATTCATACACTCATTCATTGGTGGGGCCCATAACACCAACACTGGTACGTCTCACTCTAGTCTGCGCACAGGAGAAAAAGAAGCGCTGGACATGTGGAGGTACCTTGTTATCTATCGAGAATAATTCCTTTACATTATATACATTATGTACATTAGCACCTATAGAATCCTAACTTTGACATCAAGGCACTCCACCACTTGGTCGATGGACCAATTAGTTGGACTGGTTGATGGTGATTTAGAACCAGCTAAAACACAATTAAAGCTTCGGAAACATTCGGTTAACTTTCAATACCTTATTAAAGAATAGCAAACTCATTATTATTAATCCAATTTTCGTTTATCTAATTTAGTTCACTCTGCATTAGCATGTGCAGGGTTACAGTTCAAATAATTCATCTATTTAAGAGACCTCCAATCTTTTGATCTTTAGCATAAAATTCTACATAACATTTATATTTACCGCATTTTTAACATTTGGCGACCTTCCGACCACACAGAGTATTATTCCAGTCTCTGCGACAATCTTCAGAAGAATCCGTCAACCCACAGCAATAATCAAAACCCTTCAGATAGAATCATTCTCTTGCATTCTAAGAAAACCCAGGTAAACCAGGAAATCTCCTTCAGTTCGACGCAGTCCCAATGCCAAAGATGGTCATTCTAACAAACGAACCCCCCCTCTGCCAGATCATGGACGTTTATACCTTTTTCCTCCTTACTTTTAGGTCAATGTGCAACAATTTAGGGGTAGAAAGTGTTCTGATTGGCTAAACCAATATCCACTTGCAAGTCTCCCGAATGTTCCCAGGTTTGCCTGTTTCCCATGAGACCGGGCATGATATTTCTCAATTGTATTCTTTTTGGTAATTCACAGGCAAAAAGTTCCGAAGTAACAACATGCAAGCCTTCTTGTACAGGTCCTTCATTGTCCCCTCGATCGTTTGCACCATTCTTTGTTTTGGCAGTCCTCCATGTTCCTATCCTTGACAAGGAACACTCTGGTTCGTGTTGGAGGTCGCTTGGAGATCTCCAGAGCCATCCGATTCTGCGCAGGATGCATCGCGCTCACATTACGGTGGCATCTTCAGAACTCCATCTTAAGTACTGCCGCCTAGTAGGCCCGATTGCCAAGTTAAGCAAAAACAAACATAACAGTAATTAAAATATAGAAATGAAGATTCTAATGTTTAAATCAACACTAACCCCAATGTATATTAGTATTTTCTAGCGTATAGCAACATTTAAAGCACTAATACTCCCCATTCTTCTCTGCTGAAAGCACAAACCATCACAAAAGCAACATAAATCATGCAATTCTCTATTTTACCACGTTCTACAGTTAGTTTGCGAACCACAGTTAATCTTTTAATTGTTTGCCATGCAATTAGCATTTTAGTCCCACGTGAATCTCGTGTTTATCAAGGTGCAAAGGTTGATTAGTCATGCCATTTCACACTAGTTAGTACGAGTTAATGTTTAATATAGTCATGTAATTCATTTCATGCAAAAAATAGAGGTGGTATGCAAAATTTTGTTTTAGCTGCTCCATCACACCTTCTATTGCAATCATTTTCACTTGTACAATAATGTTATGGCCACTGGAGATCACTGGCACAGACACACACCATCACTGGATTACTATAAAAGCATGAGCCTGCATCTGCGATGGTTGTCAGTGTGCAACACATGCATGAAAACTGTTCATCCGTGATGACACGCACCTCCGAGAGCCCGCACTCCTGGGGTAACCTCCAAACGCGGCTCATCTTTCATTTCCATATTACAGTCGCTGCCTCTCCAGCTTCTCCCCATTTCTCAGCAGCAGGCAGTGGAAATTTCAAACTGGTGCAGGCTGTGGGCTGGGGCTGCTCACTTAATCCTTCAGAGGCCATTTGCCAGCTCTTGTGAGAAAGTGCAGGATCCCTTTGTGGGTTTAACCTAAGATGGAGTGCTTAAAATATCTTTCCTGGAGTATATGTATGTGTTACTATCTGGTAGAGAGAGCAGAACTGACACAGCCTGGAGCAACATTCCTGAACTCTTAAGTCCTGACTGAAACACTACAGAAATTGTTTCAGACAGCAAGGGCTGCAAGAGACTCTATGGATTTACTAGGCTCGCTGACAACATAATCACATATGAAAGCACCAGATTATCAACATTATGATTACAAAACAGGAAGACAAGAAGCCCATGTGATGTCTTGAAATAATGCCGCACGTTCCACAACCCTTCGCCTGGCACTGCCCCCCTCCCAAGGGGACAGACAGAGCATGAGACGGGCCCTTTATTTGTGTTCTAATTTTACATGCAAAACGAGGTTTGATTTCTCAAGTGTGACTGTAAACACCCTTAAAGTAATCCATGCCCACAATCAAGTCACTGTTTGAGCTCATCTTGCATTCTGTGATATTATTTGCCCTTTTCCAGATGTTGTCTTTCTGTAGTTTTTAGGTCAAGTTTTCATGGGTGCGTTTCCAGCTTCAGAAGCCCATAGCTGCTTGAATTTTATGGCAGCATTCTCTGCAGCTCTCAGCCCTACTCACCATGCCACATAAATCCACTACCCAAATATACTCCACAACACAACATTCCACCCCGCACAATTCCACAACAAACAATTGTAATACAACCCACATAATTCCACTCCAATACACATACACCCACATCACTCCAAACCAAAACTCATGGGTAGAAGACATTGTCATTCACACCAATAACTATAACTCTCGCAAATGCGAGATCTATTGTATTGCAAATGCTTGTTATATAAAAAGTCCTCTTTAATTATCATGCACGGGCCTTTGCAGAATCTTAAAACATAATCAAACTGATGTTTTTTTAAATTTAAATATCAGGAAAATGGCCTACGGGCATTGGATCGATTTCTATGATTATCAGTTACAAGACACAAGATCAAATCAATTTTTTTTCTGGCACCCGAAAGTGGAAAAGTGGAAGAGGAAAGTGGCCCGGGTCTTGGAAACTCTTAAAGCCCAGCCCAAATCATATTACTACAGGAAACGCACTTAGAAAGAAGTGAATGTAGGCAATGTTTTAAAAAATGCAGACGGGTTCAAGAAGTAGTAAGCTCAGACCAGAGGGGGAGCACGAGAGGAGCTGCCATACTAATTAAGAGCAATAACGAAATAGGATAAATAAAATATGATACGGATTGCTCAGGTAGATGGTTAGTGGCAACTCTTATAATACAAAATAGCCCCCGGATCTGTGCAGTGTACGATGGGCCAAACATTGATAATCCAGAAGCATTAGTAAAACTGGAAACCCGTCTATTAGAAACGACTGCACCTGTTGTGCCGGGAGGTGACTTTAACCTAGCCATGGACAAAGGGCTCGACAGGACCTCAAAAGTCAAGTATACCAACCCACCAAGATCATTCTCTAGATTGAAAAGCATAATGCGGGCGTTCCGCTTAAAAGATATCTGGCGTTTTAAGATGAAGGAAGCTAGAGAGTTGACTTTTTATAGTAAAAGAAATAGACACCACTCCCGTATTGATTCTTTTTTTGTTGATCAAAATATATGTGGAGAAGTGACAGGGGTAACGCACATTCCCGCAATAGTATCAGATCATTCGGCAGTCCTTCTGTCCATGATGGTGCAGCAAAAGGTTGGGCAGAGAAGATGGACATTGGAAAGGACCATACTATTGGACAAGGAGGTGGTTCAAGATTTAAGAGACAAATCAAGGTATTTTTTTCAAACAAACAATGGCTCGGCGATAAATCAAATAGTCTGGGACACCTATAAGGCTTACTTGAGGGGGATCTTGAGATCTATAAGCGCAGGCAAGAAATGGGTTGAAAAACCAGAGGACGAGGATAAAATCGAAGAGATCAAGGTAAAGGAAAGGGAACTCCAGAGGGCCTCGATGGAAGACACAGATAGAGTGCAGGTTCTGAGTAAGGAGTTAGAGGGGTTACAGGCAGCCTTCCAAGGGCGGATTGATAAGAAAGTTCTGGATAGATGGAAAACAAGTAAGCTCCAAAATTTCGCCTACGGAGAGAAGTGTAGCGCCCTATTAGCTTGGAAGGCTAAGGCTGACAGAACCAGAAATGCAATCCAAGAACTAACCAGTAGGACCACTGGGGAAGCATTACATATTAATGCCGATATATGTCGAGAGGCTTGCGGCTTTATGAGAGACTTGTATAAGGAAGACATTCACCCAGACAAGGAAGCTATCACTGAGTGGTTAGGTTTAACAGCTCTCCCGCGGCTGACCAATAAACAAAAGAAAATGTTAGAAGGAGAGACAGGGGACGGGGAGATCAAAACTCAGTTCAAGAAAATGATAAAGGGGAAAGCTGCGGGGCCAGATGGTCTCCCTGTGGAGGTCTATCTATGTATCCGTGATGCCTTGATTTCAGTACTTAAATTCTTGTTTAATGAAATGTATATGGGGGGGGGGGACCTGCTCCGAGGTCCTGGTCAGAGGCTACAGTTACTCTAATTTTAAAACCCAACAAAGACCCACAGAGAGTTGACTCTTACAGACCGATCTCCCTATTAAACACAGACTACAAGATTTTCTCCAGAATTATCGCTACTCGGATAGCTAAGATAATAAAACAATTTATTCACCCTAATCAAAGAGGTTTTATACCGGGGAGGCAACTCAACGAATTAACCTTTCAGTTGATAGGGGTGGTAGATATCGCTGTGACACGGAATATCCCTCTCACTATAGTGGCGGTCGATGCGGCCAAAGCTTTTGACCAGGTACATTGGAAGTATTTATGGAGTCCTTACGGAATTTCGGATTCCCTCAGAATATGGTCACGGCAGTGCAAAATGTATATTATGTGCCGAGAGCCAGGGTATTGGTGAATGAGTAATTGTCCGATTGTTCTGAAATATTTAGGGGAACAAGACAGGGCTGTCCTCTTTCCTCGCTTCTTTTTAATATTTAAATAGAGCCATTGGCGAACCTGATAAGAACAGATACCACTATCCTACCTTCTAGATCGAACAACCTTGAAGTCAAATTGGCGTTATATGCCGATGATATGATGTTATTCACAAGTAACCCATTAGAAGCAATCCCTAATTTGATGAGCAAGGCAGAAGCATTTGGCCAGATCTCTGTGTATAAAGTAAATGTTGATAAAACTGAGATTATGGAGTGGAATCAGGACCTACATAGTCAGGGGGTAAAAACACAAATAAGATACCTACGAGTTTTAATCACACGGAAGTTAGAAGACATCGTAAAAACCAACTGGAATAAAATTAGCCAGGATGTGAAAGGATTAATGGTAAAATGGGCGAACCTCCCCCTAAATATCTATGGTAGGGTCAATCTAATAAAAATGATTATTCTCCCGAAAGTCACTTTCCTCTTCAACTCCATCTCAGTAACATTTAAGAACGAATACATAGCCAAACTCCAGGGCAAAATAGTAAGATTCATTTGGTCATCAAAAGGGCCTAGGATATCCTAGAAGAAATTGAGGAGAAGACTCGAGCTGGGAGGGTTGGCACTTCCAGATCTGCTTACATACTGCTACGCATTCCACTTTAAAAATGTGCGTATGTTGGCGAACAAGGTAAATAAGTCAGCTATCGGCTCATTCTTCGAGGCCTTGCTGGACGATATTACGCAAGGACATCGGCACTTTCTTTTTAAATGCGGAGACTCCGTGGGGCATATTAGCTAGGGCTGGCGATATAATTATCGCCGCTTTAGCGTCCATTTTCGGGCGATAAGCGGCGATAGTTATATCGCAATATCATCAAGGACACGCTAGCGCGTGTTTCTTTGATGTAGTCCGTTTTTTCACAGCCTCGCATCGCTAATGAGATGCAAAGAAGGCGTGGCTGTGAAAACAACACATGAAAATATCGCGAAGGCAGCTTCGTGATATTAACTTGGAGGTGCAGCGATAAAAAAAACGTGCTAACTCGGCCTTAACGCTGGAATTTAACGTCTGTTAAATTCCAGACTAAGGCATACTAATAATGGTAGGTGGATTATGCTGATACGACCACAGGGTCATATCAGGTAATCGCTGTTTTCAATGGAACATCGCTGAAAAACCAGCGATGTTCCATGGTAAACACCGCTATCACTGAAATATTATAGCTATATTGCTATGTATTGTTAATATAGCGTTATCAATTTTCAGCGATAGCCGGTGATAATATTTCTACCGCTATGTGGGGCCAGCGATGATTATTGCTGGCCCTTGTTAATACGCCCCCAAGTTTTTTAAGAAGGTCCGACTGAGGTGCTGAAGGCTGCACTGAATACCCGGATGTATGTGAGGAAAACCCTGAGAGTCGCACACTGCTCATCTTATGCCCCCATGGGGGATTCCCCAGGTTCCCCCGAGTGTCTCAGCGATCAACTTAGCCTGCCCCTGAAATTCGGGGGTATTCTCTATTGGGCGGATCTCAAGGAGGGTGTTAATTTGATAAGTTGGGAAGCTTTGAACAACTTGTCTAATGGTCGGCAAACCAGGTTTAAATACTACCAATTGCGTTCTTGGTGGGTGACACAAGACTGGGTGGAGGAAGAGGAGACCAAATTTAGCCAGGTGCTTAGAACCGACCAGTGGAAAAAAGAAATGACATTCTGGTATTGGGCTTTCTTGGAAGCAGACACAGAATTTGAAAGTGACATTATGAAATTATGGGGTCCAGAGTTTGGGGAGAGCAATGTGCAGCAAATGTGGCGTGAATCATATGGCATTTTACGATCCGCGGTCAAGCCAGCATCACTTAAACGTAACCATCTGTTTATCACTTATAGAGTGTACTCGTCACCCGCTAAGCTGTCTAAGATAACTAACAGTATATATACCTGTCCAAGATGTAAACTGATGGCGGCGGACGATATCCATTTATTTATGCTTTGTCCTAGAATTGTATCATATTGGAATTCTGTTTGTGATTTTATAGGCGATACAACAGGGACACCGACCACAGTAAATCCTCGTCTTTTTGGATTAAACTCCGAAGCAGATATCCAGCTCTCAGTGAGTAACAAAAAACGTGTGTTTTATGTTACCCTATTGGCAAGACGGGAGATTTGTAGACTCTAGAAATCAGAAAGTCCCCCTTGTTTTTCCGAGTGCCTTAGAAATGTTATATTTACTAGTGAGTCGGATATGGCTTGCGATACCACAAGTGAAAAGAAAATTTGGGCTCCGTTGGTAAAGTGGAGAGAAAAGACAATGTGAGTCCTATGATTAAGCCAATCTTGCTGTCAGCTATGGTCTCTCCTTTGGGCGGTTTCACAGCAGTAAGGAGATGGAAGTGGACACACCTAACTACTTATGGGTACTACACCAGCCTGTCTTATGGGTCACCGGACAAGCCCCGCCCTGGGTAAGACCTGATGGATCAGAGTACACCCTAACAAGAGTATTGGCAGAATGAGGACTAAAAAAAAAAAGAAAAAAAAAATGACCTTGCTGGTCTGCACCAAAGCATCTTCTTTCTGCGTGGGTTGCTGTTGTCAAGGCTTGTTGTGTCCAATCCGGGCACCGACGCTACAGCACTCGACATCCTTCGTGGTACAACTCGAATCCAGCTCCTGGTCGTCCTTGACGCCTCCTGGTCCTCGTGGCTGAAGAGTCAAGCTTCACCTCCTTCACCTGAAATCACCCGACATCGGTGGGCATCCGCCTATCGGCTTCCTGGTCACTGGCAAGTGACCCAGACTCTGTACCCTCTGCTCGACTTCGATCGAGGCTTGGTTCTCCTCAGACACTTCGCATCTTCCCGGCAGCAGCACTTCTTTGCCAGCTCCCATTGAAATCGACGACCCGACCCGACACCATTTGACACCCATGCACCCGGCTTCCCTGGGTGAGGTGACACGAGTACTCCGGTGCTCCCGGTGGTGTTGGCCCTAGAACTTCCTAAGTCCCAAAGGGTTTGGTCCTGACTCATTTCTAAGTGTCCCTAATCTTTAAAAATCCAACCGCGACTTTCCCCATAGAAGCTAACGGGAGCTCGCGGTTGTGTTCACACACTGCACACGGCCCCCGTGGGTCCCCTGTGTCACTACCTTGGGTGGTTCCTTGGGGTCCCAGTGATTCTACAGGCTCTAGGCCTTGTGTCTAGTTAAGTCGTGGTTCTTATACCACTTTTTTAGTATATGGTTTGGCTCGCCCCTAGGGCTTGACGTGTATTTGTGCTGTTTTACTGTCATATTTGAAGTGTAACCTATGTGTTTTGACCTCTAGTCTCATAAAGAGACCAGGAGGGTGTGTTTAGAAATAAATACATATATTTTATATATATATATATGGTGTGGTTGTCTTTCATTTAGCCATTCAAGAGATTATAGACTGGTAAAACAAGCTGCTTTACATTTCTTCAAGACTTAGCCTGAAGGCTGCTCTCCATAGCTACCACGAGGATAGCTTTCAATAAAGGTTGTCTTTAACCATTCACCATAAGGGTCGTTTGGACTGGTGCAGGGCGCCCACTATAACCAGTGGACAGCATACACCAGGCCAAAGTCTCACACAGTGCTTGCTGCCAAACCCAGAATGGGAGGGGTCCATGATGGAGTGCTCTTCAATGGTGGCAGTCAGCTGGGTGTTTATGTCTCTCGGTGACTTAGTCCGCGAACAGGAGGAGGGAGATGGGCTGATAGTTATTCAGGTCTGTCGGGTCATACCACCGATACGCCTATTTGTTCGACAAAGAGACAGGTCTTGATGTGCTTCACGAAACTGTTCAGGGACGGTGCGCATGTGAGGTCTGCTGGTGTCTCATTCAAAGTCTTGGCTGCGAGGTGAGATTTTTTTTCAAATTTGTCCCCCATTTTTCACTTTTTAACCCCCATTCTTCTAATTTAACCCCCGTTTCACACCTATTCTTCTAATTTGTCCCCCATTGCACACCCATTTTTCACTTTTTAACCCCCATTTCACACCTATTTTTTGGCTTTGCCCCCATTGCACACCCATTTTTCATATTTGATCCCCATTGCACACCCTGTTTTCATATTTGACCCCCACCTCACACCCATTTTTCATAATTGACCCCCATTGCACACCCATTTTTCACTCTTTTTAACCCCCATTTCACACTAATTTTTCGGATTTGCCGAATTGCACACCCATTTTTCATATTTGATCCCCATTGCACACCCTGTTTTCATATTTGACCCCCAACTCACACCCATTGTTCATAATTGATCCCCATTGCACATCCAGTTTTCATGTTTTAACACCATTTCACAACCTTAAAAGGATAATTTCACACAGACTAAACATTCATATTCATAACTTCCCACATATGCCCTCATACATTTCCAGATTTTAAAACAAATACACCCTGTAAATCATTATTTTCTTACAATATGACACACTGATTGAGGAATTGGATGCCACAATATACACATTGGAAGTGAAGTTGTGCACAATTGACACTATAGCTTCTCTAAACTGAGGAGACATACACACCATGATTTGACTTTTGTGATCTTAATTGCAATTATTGTGCAATGGTAACATTTCATAGTGATCTACTTATGCAGGAGAGTAACTTGCAGACAGGGTATGTGTGTTGAGTTTGTTTATTGTCACAAACAGTTCTTGAGGTAATTTTCCATATACATGTCTTTGTTTTCGTCATTCACAATGTGATGTGCTCAAGTGAAGTAATTGTTTATTATCCGGTCCCTTCGGGCAATTCCTGCCGCCGTGCCTCTGGGGTGGGGTCCACCTCGCAGATCTTCATCATCATCGTCCGGTGCTGAAGGCACTTGGATCCAGGGGGCATTTGTGCGGACACAAATGTTGTGCAATACACAACATGCTAGCATGATATTATTCACCATTTCTGGGCTGTACAGCAGTTTGCCACCTGTGATATCTAAGCAACGGAAACGTGACTTCAGCAAGCCAAATGTGCGCTTCACGATGCAACGTGTGCGTCTTTGTGCAGCATTGTACTGCCTCTGTGCCTCGGTGGTGGGGTTTCGTATGGGTGTCATCATCCACGGGCAGAGAGCATATCCTTGATCACCTGTAACATATAAAAGGGAGATGTGTCCGTGATTCATTATGCATACTGTGTTGGCAGTGTTGACAGTTTTGTGTATTGTGTTTTTTGCATGTTTTAGTTGAGGTTGGCCATATGTTGCTTCTGGCTATTTAGCGGCATAAATGCTGAGTACATTGCCTCAGTGTTGATCCTCCAAACAGCCATTTTGGTAGTGTGTGCAGCGCGGTTGCATCTGTGTCAATACAACTGTACAAAAGTGTGAATCAGAGCTGCGCATATCTGCACGAATGACACAAACACCAGCAGGCACCCTGGCTCTCCTACCATCTTGTGATGGCACTAATCCGCACTCATCGCAATGTGAACGTTCAAATGACATTGGCCACGCCTGACAGAGCTCACATTCAGATCTGACGCCAGACCTGTGACACCACACAACACATGCAATTGAATATCCAGAGCTAACACAAAGCAACAGACAGCAGCCCCCTCGCCTGCAGGGCCCACTGAGGGCAGTGACGGTTTGCACACAGTATCAACATGCCATGACGTCAACTTCCTGGACTACGTCCTCAGTCACGAACAGAGCCTCAAAATCACATACCACAACTACTCAAAATCAATTACATTCTGTGAGTTATTTGTTAACATCAGACTGTCCAAACACTTCACCACACTTATACACATGGCAGGGCACACCTTTGCACACGTCTTGGCATTTGTAATATTTTTGCACTTAACACAACAAATTCAACACACATGTAGTGACCACAAACACATCCACTTACTCCTCGGGAAACCACAATACACACCATATCACAAATGGGACACTGTAAAATATGTGTAGCTGAGTCAGAGAGGAGATGGTACACACCACCATCAACAGCAGCACCCACAACACTGAAGTCAACACCAATGGCGCGAGGTAGTGATTTCAAAACAGATTTCTCCACCAGCGCATACACATTTACCCCACTACGCAACTCCAACATTCACCGTGCATTGATACAACCTTGGTCACGACAAAGCTCTGAATTTACACACTGATGAGACATGGGGGAGTACATGTGCGACATTGAGTCAACCATAATGGGTCACCAGCAAAAAGGACACCAACATTATCATCTTCCTCAACCATACGCCCACACCCCAGCCTGGGATACCAGTGAGGATAACTTTATTTTGCAAAATGGATGTTCAAGAGCTGGGGGGAACTCTACACAGAGGAGCCTGGAGACCTCATCCTCGGACACAATACATCAGCATGTGACACCAAGTGCTGTACCAATGCCTTTAGCAGCCCACCCCCCATCGGTACCTAGGTAACGTATATGAATCCTCCCTCTTGAAGGGACAACATGATTGTGGAGTTTGGGCGTGTGGTGTGTTCAGTTGGTACTTACCGACAAGCAATGAATTTCCATATGTTCGATTCTGGAAGCGCTGGTTTATGATGCAGTGGCGGAAGATGAATGAATCGTCCACACTCCCTGGAAATTTGGCAACGACATTTGTGAACAGTCCGCGGTGATCCACTATTGCCTGCACATTCATTGAATAAGTGTGCTTCCTGTTGCGGTATATGTGAGCGCTGTCTGCAGGGGGCACAAATGGTACATGTGTGCAGTCAATTGCACCGATCACCTGCGGTATGCCAGCGATGGCATAGAATCCTTGCTTGATGGCAATCTGATCCTGCTCAGTGTTGGGGAAGTGTAGGTGCTGCGGAATCAGGCTGAGTATGGCATCCAAGACAGCGGGGAGGAAGGCTGAGAAGGCTGCCTGTGATACGCCACCGACTCTGGCTGTTCTTGGTTGGAACGTCCCAGAGGCCAAGAAGTGCAGCACAGCGAGCAGTTTTGTCTGCGGAGGGATGTTGGTTTTCCCCGGTGTTGGTGTCGTCAGCCTGTGGGCAATCAGGGTCAGGATGTGCTGGATGGATGTCCTTTTGAGCCTGTAGAGGGCTATGACTTCCTCTGGCCTTAAGTCTGTGAGGTAGATACGTCTGCGCAGTGAGCGCTGTCTTCTTCGTCGCTGCATGGGTGGTGGTGGCATTGGTGGTGGTTGTTGTTGTTGCTGCAGCATTGGTGGGCGTCCGAGCTGCAGGATGACTATCTCCATGGCTTCTGTGGCTGTTCTGAGGGGGCTCTGGACTAGTCTCCCTTATATACACCCACTTATCTCAGATTTAAGTCAGGTTTGTATCAGGTGTTAATAACTAGAGCTAACAAGCTTCGCATGTCTTGCCTTTAGCCCCGACCTAGCCCCGCCCACTCGCCACATTTAAATGAGTATCTGCACTATTTTTTCCCATTTAAAGCGCTGGTGGTTCCGTAACATCTGTTCTGTAACGCTTGTTTGGTGGGGAGTACCTGTCTCTGGTCACAAGGGCAGGTCTGCAGTCAGGGAGCACAGTCAGGTCCGCAGTCAGGGAGCACAGACAGGTCCGCAGTCAGGGAGCACAGACAGGCCCGCAGTCAGGGAGCACAGTCAGGTCCGCAGTCAGGGAGCACAGACAGGTCCGCAGTCAGGGAGCACAGACAGGCCCGCAGTCAGGGAGCACAGACAGGCCCGCAGTCAGGGAGCACAGTCAGGTCCGCAGACAGGCCAGCAGTCAGGGAGCACAGTCAGGTCTGCAGTCAGGGAGAACACTCAGGTCCGCAGTCAGGGAGCACAGACAGGCCCGCAGTCAGAGAGCACAGTCAGGTCTGCAGTCAGGGAGCACAGACAGGTCCGTAGTCAGGGAGCACAGACTGGCCCGCAGTCAGGGAGCACAGACAGGTCCGCAGTCAGGGAGCACAGACAGGTCCGCAGTCAGGGAGCACAGACAGGCCCGCAGTCAGGGAGCACAGTCCGCAGTCAGGGAGCACAGACAGGCCCGCAGTCAGGGAGCACAGACAGGCCCGCAGTCAGGGAGCACAGACTGGCCCACAGTCAGGGAGCACAGGCAGGCCCGCAGTCAGGGAGCACAGGCAGGTCCGCAGTCAGGGAGCACAGTCCGCAGTCAGGGAGCACAGACAGGCCCGCAGTCAGGGAGCACAGACAGGCCCGCAGTCAGGGAGCACAGACTGGCCCACAGTCAGGGAGCACAGACAGGCCCGCAGTCAGGGAGCACAGGCAGGTCCGCAGTCAGGGAGCACAGACAGGCCCGCAGTCAGGGAGCACAGACAGGCCCGCAGTCAGGGAGCACAGACAGGCCCGCAGTCAGGGAGCACAGTCCGCAGTCAGGGAGCACAGACAGGTCCGCAGTCAGGGAGCACAGACAGGGCTGCAGCACTGCTGAAAGCACCGCCTGCGTCACGCTGCACTAGCGCCTCGTCCCAGTGGTGATGTTATAGTGCTACATGACGTCATTGCACCATTTGCAACGCCAGTACATCGCTGCCCGATAGGAATGCCAGAGAGACTGCACTGCAGATGCGTGTCCTCCTAGACCCACACAGTCTTGGGGCCCTAGACTAGGGCCTCGTGTCTCAGGATAGCGCCTTCCTTCCTAAGCGCTACACGTGCGGGACTTCACGCGGCCGCAGGAGCTCAGCCTTCTCTCATGTGACGTCTTTCCTCGCTGTACAGGAGAGGGAGAGACAGAGAGAATGATGGAGGGGCGAAGAGACAGACAGCGAGAGAGGGAGTGTCTGTGTGGATCGGAATCAGCGGCGTCCCTCCACAGCGCATGCGCCTCTAATGAGAGGGAGTGAGTGTGTGAAGTGTCTCCACATGTTGTGCTTGTCGCTCAAAGCTTCCCCACAAGGAGCGTGGAAGAGCAGTGTCTCTCTGGTGAGCGTGGGTGTTGGGAGCACTGTGTGTGCATGTGTGAGCTTCGTCAACACCCGGAGGGACGGCACAGAGAGGCGCTGTGCAGATGGGAGCAGTGGGTCAGTCCCTACAGAGGCTCAGTGTCAGGGGGCTGTGAGGGAGCTGTGTGTGAGGACAGGAGCAGTGTCTCCCTACAGAGGCTCAGTGTCAGGGGGTTGTGAGGGAGCTGTGTGTGAGGACAGGAGCAGTGTCTCCTCCCTACAGAGGCTCAGTGTCAGGGGGCTGTGAGGGAGCTGTGTGTGAGGACAGGAGCAGTGTCTCCTCCCTACAGAGGCTTAGTGTCAGGGTCGCTGTGAGGGAGCTGTGTGTGAGGACAGGAGCAGTGTGTCAGTCCCTACAGAGGCTCAGTGTCAGGGGGCTGTGAGGGAGCTGTGTGTGAGGACAGGAGCAGTGTCTCCCTACAGAGGCTCAGTGTCAAGGGGCTGTGAGGGAGCTGTGTGTGAGGACAGGAGCAGTGTGTCAGTCCCTACAGAGGCTCAGTGTCAGGGGGCTGTGAGGGAGCTGTGTGTGAGGACAGGAGCAGTGTCTCCCTACAGAGGCTTAGTGTCAGGGGGCTGTGAGGGAGCTGTGTGTGAGGACAGGAGCAGTGTCTCCTCCCTACAGAGGCTCAGTGTCAGGGAGCTGTGAGGGAGCTGTGTGTGAGGACAGGAGCAGTGTCTCCCTACAGAGGCTCAGTGTCAGGGGGCTGTGAGGGAGCTGTGTGTGAGGACAGGAGCAGTATCTCCCTACAGAGGCTCAGTGTCAAGGGGCTGTGAGGGAGCTGTGTGTGAGGACAGGAGCAGTGTGTCAGTCCCTACAGAGGCTCAGTGTCAGGGGGCTGTGAGGGAGCTGTGTGTGAGGACAGGAGCAGTGTCTCCCTACAGAGGCTTAGTGTCAGGGGGCTGTGAGGGAGCTGTGTGCGAGGACAGGAGCAGTGTGTTAGTCCCTACAGAGGCTCAGTGTCAGGGGGCTGTGAGGGAGCTGTGTGTGAGGACAGGAGCAGTGTCTCCTCCCTACAGAGGCTCAGTGTCAGGGGGCTGTGAGGGAGCTGTGTGTGAGGACAGGAGCAGTGTCTCCTCCCTACAGAGGCTCAGTGTCAGGGGGCTGTGTGTGGAGGGATCAGTGGGGGCAGTGAGGGAGCTGTGTGTGAGGACAGGAGTAGTGTGTCCCTACAGAACCCAAGTGTCAGGGAGCTGAGTGTGGACGGGTCACCCTGTGGGAGCGGTGAGGGAGCTGTGTGTGAGGACAGGAGGAGTAGTGTCTCCCTACAGAGGCCAAGTGTCAGGGAGCTGTGTGTGGCGGGGTCAGAGGGGGCAGGCCACCGTGTGGGAGCGGTGAGGGAGCTGTGTGTGTGCAGGTTATCCTGTGGGAGCAATAGGGGGGATCTGTGTGTATCTTTGTGTGACGACAGGTCACCCTGGGGGAGCTGTATACAAGGGAGCTGTGTATGAGTGTGTAAGTGGGGGCAGGTCACCCTGTGGGAGCTGTGAGGGAGCTTTGTGTGTGCAGGTTATCCTGTGGAAGCGGTAGAGTGAGAAAGCTGTGTATGAATGTGTGAGTGGGTGAAGGTCACGCTGTAGGAGCGGTGAGGGAGCTGTGGGTGCAGGTTATCCTGTGGAAGCGGTAGAGTGAGAAAGCTGTGTATGAATGTGTGAGTGGGTGAAGGTCACGCAGTAGGAGCGGTGAGGGAGCTGTGGGTTCAGGTTATTCTGTGGTAGCGGTAGAGTGAGAAAGCTGTGTATGAATGTGTGAGTGGGTGAAGGTCACGCTGTGGGAGCGGTGACGGAGCTGTGGGTGCAGGTTATCCTGTGGAAGCGGTAGAGTGAGAGCTGTGTATGAATGTGTGAGTGGGTGAAGGTCACGCTGTGGGAGTGGTGAGGGAGCTGTGGGTTCAGGTTATCCTGTGGAAGCGGTAGAGTGAGGGCTGTGTATGATTGTGTGAGAGGGGGCAGGCCACCCTGTTGGAGCGGTAAGGGAGCTGTGTGTGCAGGTTATCCTGTGGAAGCGGTAAATTGAGAAAGCTGTGTATGAATGTGTGAGTGGGTGAAGGTCATGCTGTGGGAGCGGTGAGTGAACTGTGGGTGCAGGTTATCCTGTGGAAGCGGAAGAGTGAGAAAGCTGTGTATGAATGTGTGAGTGGGTGAAGGTCACGCTGTAGGAGCGGTGAGGGAGCTGTGGGTGCAGGTTATCCTGTGGAAGCGGTAGAGTGAGAGAGTTGTGTATGAATGTGTGAGTCGGTGAAGGTCACCATGTGGGAGCTGTGAGGGAGCTGTGGGTTCACGTTATCCTGTGGAAGCGGTAGAGTGAGGGCTGTGTATGATTGTGTGAGGGGGAAGGCCACCCTGTTGGAGCAGTAAGGGAGCTGTGTGTGCAGGTTATCCTATGGAAGCGGTAGAGTGAGAAAGCTGTGTATGAATGTGTGAGTGGGTGAAGGTCACTCTGTGGGAGCAGTGAGGGAGCTGTGGGTGCGGGTTATCCTGTGGAAGCAGTAGAGTGAGAGAGCAGTGTATGAATGTGTGAGTGGGTGAAGGTTACTCTGTGGGAGCTGTGAGGGAGCTGTGGGTTCAGGTTATCCTGTGGAAGTGGTAGAGCGAGGGCTGTGTATGATTGTGTGAGGGGGCAGGCCACCCTGTTGGAGCGGTAAGGGAGCTGTGTGTGTGCAGGTTATCCTGTGGAAGCAGTAGAGGGGGGAGCTGTCCCCTCAGCAGTCTCGCCACCTCCTTTGTTCACTCCTCTCCCGTGCTGTGCACTGAACACAAGAGCGTTATGGCCCAACCACACACCGAACAGGTGAGTGGGGTCTGTCTTGGGGTCATGATCCTGAGATAACCACCTCCCTGCATGTGAAGGGCCTGGTTGGGGGAGGGGTGGTCAACGTTCATGAGTATCCTACTTTTTAAGCACTATGAGACCAATTCATAAGCGACACTTTGTCGTCATTTTAGTGTTGCTACAATAGTACTACAATATGCTATCCACAAACTTAGCTGAGGAGACCTCCACGTCTCTGTCGTTTCCGTGTGGCTATCGCAGCGGTTCCAGGATTCTCCGCACACACAGATGTATGTTTTAGTAGTAATGTGGGAGGAACATGGGAGAGCGGCTGGAAAGTGGGGAATATTTCCTGCTATTTGGGAGGGGATCGGGGAGGAGGAAGAAAGGGTTTAGGAAGAGCTAAGGAGGGATCTAGGGAAGAACGTGCAAATACAAACGTCCACGCACAGGGAAATACAATCATTGCTATTCACAAACTACACTTCTTACTTACTGCAGCCAAAAAGGTCCCAAAACCGTAGTTAATGAAATCCAACGGAGCCTCGGAGTAAGTCTAGTACTGGACGTGGCCACTCAAAGGTACTCAAATGCACTCTCATAGAAAACAATGTTTAAGGGGTTTAAAAGAACACCTTGTAGGAAATAACGTTAAACAAAATAATTTATGTTTATATGTATACATATATTCACTGAAAAAAACAAAGGTTAAAGTGACAAAATAGTCAGGTGAAAATGTCAGTTTAGACATAACAGTGAACTAAAATAACACTGACATTCCCCTTTTACTAAAACTTGCGAACTCGCTAAGCAGTGTTGCCATCAATGATCTCTTTTCAGATGTTATCAATGATGTTATCAATGATGTCACTTCAAACGTCATTAGTGATGTCATAGAACATGTCATGAGTGATGTAATATGTGAAGGTATAAGCAGTGCAGTTCATTTAAGTACGACTGATGAATGTCAGTTTTTTAATTTAAAATGTTACATTTAAACTGACATTTTCACCTAACCTTTGTTTTTTACAGTGAATTTCTAAAGTTATCCTAACATAAAGTAATAGTTTATTACCTCATGTAACTATTCCAACCCCCCTCTGCTCACATCCTTTGGGCAAGCGCAATGTGAGGTTAGTACAAATCCAAAAGAAAAACGGTTGTGGTATTTACCACCACACACTGTGAAGTTCCTAGTAACGATGTGCTCACTCCAAGGGTCAACCGTAATAAACACCCCAATATTTAGATCCATACAAATAAAGGTTGAATGAGCACTGTCTTAGTTAATTAATTAATCAATCAAACTCATAGGTTACATTCCTAAAGTTATATTTCACTGTATGTCTAACAGTCCATAGAAACAGAAACCAATATATCAGGGAGAAAGAAATAAAAAAATGAAGCAATATCTTGATTCTTATATTCATAGACTTTTTCTTTGATTAGCCGTTTCCTATAATAAGCACACAAATACAGCCAACACGTTTCGTCCCACCTTAGAGGGACTTCTTCAGGGCTGAAAGAGACATATAACACAAACTAACATATTACAAACACATCACAGATAAATTAATACATACATTTACAGTAGCATATAAATAGTGTTAAAACATTACAATACATATACACGACAAATTACATATAATCAAACATTAAAACTTTTTAAAATAAAATATGACATCTAACAATGTATGCACAAGTACTATACAATGAACCTCAACTAATTAATATCATAATGTAAAAATGTTGTACATACTCCAGAAACAAAAACACATGGACAAAAAACAGTAAACTACAACATTTATTATCAACAACATCGTCAAAGATTCTCTATTGAACCTGATAAAATGTTCCATCTCTCCTTATTTACCTGTTCAAACTTAGACGAAAACTTAGGAAATACCCACTTAAAAATAAGTATAAAACTCTGTGACTCTTTCTTAGTACAAGACCACTGGTTTCAGATTTATCCACTGAAATGTGACTACACAACTACGTAATTTTAACCATAATGTGAGACCATGTCCCTTTCCAAAGCGTAAGTCATTCAGAAATACGAAGATCCCAATCTAACTCAAAAGACATTAGCAGTCGAAAAAAGCAATTCCTCTGGACGGAAGAAAACACAAAAGTCAATGACCACGATCTAAACTTGTTTTTCAAAGAAACTTTACTTAAGTGCCCTCTGGTCTTGAGACCCAGACCACAAGGTGAGACTTACCAGCAATTTGCCTCAAAAAAGGACAGTCCAAAAAGAAGGAGGCTTCTTGTATATCTAGGGGCAAAGTCTGTCTCGCAGATATCGATGTACGTCAAAGCCATGTTTGCCAATGTTTAAGATATAAAAATCTGTTTGTGGGGTTAGGTGTAGGGCCTAGCAGACAACCCCTGCTGTGGACGGCCTTCAACCGTGGTTGAAGTGGGGTTGGCTGCAGGGACTACCTTGCAGCCAGGCCCTATGCCCAATCCCCGTCAGTGGCCATCCCCCTGCATGCTCGATCCCCTGGGACTAATCCACTCGGTCCCGGGGTCGGTAGCTCTATCCTGCCGCCTTATACTTCATTTTAAAAAAATTGATTGAATTGTTTTGTAACATTTTCGGACTCAGTGCCCTTGTCCTGTAATGGTGACCACAACATTTCTCTTCATGTTGCGTGCAGCCAATCAGAGCGCGAGGTTCTGTGAGGTGCCCAGCAGGAAAAAAACACTCTCGTCCAATTAGATCGTACTATAATGTGAAGTTGCCTGCCCGCGGGACTCATGTGAGTGTCGCACGAACCAAACTGTCCATATATCTATACATTTTAAACCTTTATTCCTGAAAAAATAGAAAACAGATTTGCACCATATCACAAAAAACATGGTTCCTACGAAAAGATCTATCTTTTTGGCAAGTTTGGGGTAATTTTGTTTAGCTGCTTTGTTTTTAGCTTTATTCCAAAACCCCTAGAGAAATTGCTAGTAGAAATTACGTTTTGGAACCATCTGTTTATATTGGCCCCGCTTGATGGATCATCCCAAAATGTTCAAGGAAGGAGCTGAGGTGGATGACATTTTTTTGTTGGAAAGTTTTGTGACAATCTTTCAATTAGTGCCAAAGTTATAAGAAAACCGAAAACCAAAAAAATCAATTTCCTATGGTAATTAGGTCCTAACTATACACTGGTGACTGCCACTGAGTGATCTATTACATACTGCAGTTCCCAGTAGGTTGTTATAATTAGGACCTAGTTTCCATAGACAAAGCATTTTTTGTTTTGCTAATACTTTTGGTGCTGTTTGATGAATATTCACAAAATCTTCAATACTAGTATGACAATCACTTCAGCTGCTGTCTAGGAAGTTTTTGGGAGATTCGTCAAGCGGGGGCTAAGAAAAAGGGGGGGGGTCCAAAATGTGTTTTCCCCATGCAATTTCCCACAGAGACTTTGAACATGACTACAGCCCTAAGCGCTGAATGGAATTACAACAAATTTAGGAGAAAGGTAGCGCTTGGTTCAGAAAGAGCCCTTTTTGTAATATGGTGTAAATCTGCACAGTCATTTTGGAGTTATTAAAGAAAAAGATTTATAGATATCTAGGGACTTGGAGGGTCGACGGATCCAACAGAACTAATGGTGAGATCTGATTGGCTGCCAATACTTCATCCAGGAAGTGTTGGCAGCCATCTTGGGACTCAGACTCAGCCAAGTCCCAAAATAAAAGTTTTAAAAAAACAGAAGGGGGTATGGTAGGAGTACCCTGACCTCCTAGACCTGGTGGTGAGGTTCCACAGAGACCCAGCCGGGGCCAGAATACTTTTTTTTGTAATTTTGTTTGCGAATCCGGATATCCATGGCAAAACAAAATAACAAATGCTGTTTCTCAAGCTTGTATTTTAATCACCCCCCCTGGGTTGGCCAGGTTCCGAGGGGTGTATTCATTAATTAAATTGGGGGAGGGGGCTGCGTGGCCCGCCTCCTGGGATGATTTTGGCCCCGGGGACCCCATCCTCCAGGATCCGGCAGTTCAATGCCAAGGAATTTTAAGGTGGTGTCTAAGTATGAATGTATCACTTATATTAATTTGAAGGTGCAGCATAAATGATAAATTAAAAATATAACTATAACTTTAGAATGTCTAATGCTCATGAATTTAAGTTGGGTTTGCATATCAAACAGAGGTACAGTTTTCATAGCTATAACTTTTCTTTAACTTTTGTTTTTTGTGTGAATTTCAATGGTTTATCTAATGGTAGTAACAAATTGTCAATATTCGTCCCATTTAGTTTTGCGGAGTGGAGTGCTATTAAGTGGAGTGTAATACAATAAGTTGGAGGAGAGTGCTGTAAAGTCTACTTTACTGCAGTATATTGTGGTATAGTGGAGTGGAGTAAAGTGGAATCAGGTATCCTGGAGTGAAGTATAGTGGAATGGCATAGAGTGGAGTGGATAAGGATACAATACGGTGAAGTATATTGGAGTGGTATAGTGTGTAGTGGTGTACACTACAGTGGTATAGAGTGGGATAACATACAGTGGAGTGTAGAAAAGTAGAGTTACATTTTGCAAATATTGTAGATTGTATTTCCGTCCACTGAACTGGTGTGCAGTGGAGCGCTTGAGATGGGAGTGCTGTACAGTGTAGGAGAATATATTGAAATATCGTTTACAGAAATAGTGTACAGTCAAGTGGCATACAGTGAATACAGTAACAGTGGAGTGGGGTGAAGTGGAATAGCGTACAGTGGAGTTCCATACAGTTGGGTGGCCTACAGTTTCGTGATGTACACTGGGCTTACGTAAAGTTGAGTGCGGTACAGTGTAGTGTTGTAAATCAAAATTCCATACAGTGCAGTGGCGTATATGGGAATGCTGTACAGTGCAGTGGTGCAGAGCGGAATAGCATACACCACAGTGGGATACAGTGCAATAGGGTACACTGCTATGGCATATACTGGAGTAGTATAAAGTGTAGTGCCATACAATAGAGAAGCATGGTATTGAGTAGTCTTCAGTGTAATAACATTCAGTTTAGTGGCATGAAATCTTCAAATGTATATTGAAATGACATATACTGGAGTACTGTACAGTAGAGTGTTGTACAATTGAATAGGGTTAGTTATCGAAGCCTAGAGTCTAGTAATATACAGTGAAGTGTCGTTTAGTGTCATGGCATAGAATATAGTCTTGTAAAGTGTAATAGCATGTAGTTGAATAGCATATAGTGGAATAGCGCAAACTAGAGTTGCATACAGTGAATAGAGAATAGTTGTGATCAGTATAGTGTAGGAGTGTCCAGAAACTGTCATACACATAATTGTAATAGAATACAGTGATGAACAGTATAATAGTGTAGAGTAGTGTTGTAGACTATAGTGGCGTACAGTGTAGTTCGGTGGAGTAGAGTGGACTGATGTACACTAGATTAGCGTACTATATAGTGGTGCATACTGGAGTGTCATGAAGTGGATTACCATTCTTTAAACAGCGCACAACGGAGTGCCGTAAAGTGGATTGTGATACAGTACAGTGGCATAAAGTGGAGTGTGTAGATTTAAGAAAACATAAGATTAAAGTGTGTGAAAAAATTTAAATTTTACATCTGCAAAATATATTATAATATGTAAATGTACATTTTCTGGTTGTTTAATAGTATAAGTAATGTTAAAATATACATTAAATAAAACATAGTTATATATTGTGCTATTGTGTACAGTGCTAAGTTCACGGTACGCCATGTTACATGGGGCTCACAGCTGGGTGTGTGATTGGTTATTGGCTGTGTTTACTAAAAGTAAAAATGAGCCATATAGTTTTTATCACAAATTTCCATTATTGTGCGGTCAGCGTTTTGCTGAATTATGGCCTAGGGTGTTACATATAATTAAGTATTCAGTTTTATTGTTATTAACAACCTATTACCACTTTATTTCAGTTGTAATAGGGTACCTTTTTTTTTTATAAATGTGTAGATATTATCGACTTATGGATTTTAAAATATTTTCCCCCTTAATAATTTTGGAGCGATTGTCCGAATCTCTGCCAAATTTAGCATACTTGTTCCACATGTTGCATTGTGAAAGGAGTGAAAGTTTTGCCGGGTTTAGTTAAGGGGGTCCAAAGAAAAAAGGTGAGTCCAAAGAAAAAAAAGGGGTCCAAAAACATGCTTAACTGCGGTGTATTTCACATACAGTTTTGTATTTTATGTTCCAAGAAAACCATCAGTGCATTTTGTTACCATGTGGCAGGATTACATGTCATAGTGTCCGCAAGACTATTTTGCGTAGTTTAGGTAAGTAGTGTAAGTGATTTATAAGTGTTAAGGTATTTCAAGTTAGTAAAATCTGTTGTTGCATTATTTTAGCAAAATATGCGGGTATTTTGCAAAATATACCACAGTACATAGTGATTTCAAGTTATTAGCTAATTGTCTGATCATTGGCTTTAGAAAAGTTAAAGGCAGCTATGTTGTTTTAGGTACACTTTGCCCGTGCTCTGCGTTACACCTTTCGATGTAGGTAAGTATTAGGTGTGATACTTTTGTCCTAACTATTATCACTTTAGTAAAGTGATAATAGTTATATCAAAATTTTTGTAAGTTCCTACATATATATTTTTTTTAAATATCGAGAGCGCTGTGGTACCACAGTACTCCTAAAAACATTTTGTAAGGTTAACATTTTTCTTTTTTAATTTCTATAAATGTTCATATATATATATATATTCAGTGAAAAAACCATAGGTTTCACACACGTTATAGTTAGGAATTAGCATTTAAAAAACCTTAGAAATTCAGTGAAAAAACCATAGGTTTCACACATGTTATAGTTAGCTGGACATTTTACTCGTAAAAAACCAATGAAATTCCCCCGTTATAGTTAGTTCAGCTAACTATAACTCGCGCGCCCGCAATGAACTGCTGATGACGTCACATATTACATCACTCATGACATGGTCAGTGACATCACTCATGACATCACTGATGACATCTCAAATGACATCACTGATGACATCATCCAGTGAATGTGTGTTTTTCTGAAAATTAAATATGTTTTATATATGTATATCTCAAGGTCGATGGAAGAATAAATGGGTATATAAGTGTCTAAATGGATGATTTGTTTTTGAAAAATTGATTGTTTAACTGACTGATTAAGTGTATCATAGTGAATACATGTTTTAGTGAGTAATGTTTAAATATGTATATATCTGTATCAGTCTCTCACTTTGTGTATAAGTGGCTGCATGGGTTGGTGAGTAGCTACATGGGTGTCTATATAGGTTATTAGTTGGTTTTTTGAGTATCAGTCTGAGTGTCTGCATGGTTCGGTGGGGGGTATTACGTAGTGCATAGGTGTATGAATGAGTGACTCACTGTTTGTATGTGTTGAACACAGCATGTGTGCAGGACTGTATGGGTGGATGAGTGTGTGCATGGATGTGTTATTGAGTGAATGACTGTCTCAATAGTGTCTTTATGAGTAACTACATATGTTTTAAACTAGTATATGTGACTATTGGTGTATATATGTGAGTATATGTGAGAGTGAGAGATTGAAAGAGTTCTTGTATGAATAAGTATGTGTTTCTATAAGTGATTGTTTAAAAGACTAAGTATGTGTAAGTTTCCGTAGAAGTAAGTGTGGTGGTGTGTGTATAACTGTATATGCAAGTAAATGTATGTTTGATTCTTTGTTAGCATGAGTGACTATGTGTGTGAGTAACTCTATGGATGAGTGGCGTTGTGTAACAGGATGTATAGGTGTATGAGTACATATGATAAGTGAGTACATGTATGAGTGACTGTATTGGACTGTTGGTGAATGAGTGGATGTGTATGTGGATCTTAGAATTACTGAAGAGGTTGTTGTAACTGTTATTGGTATGTCCATTGTTTTGTAAATTTTAGTCTCTATTTTTGAATGTGTGTATCAAAGGTTTTATTAGGGGAAGAGGAGGTCTGCCACTCTATCACAAGGATGATGTCATCAGTGAGGTCATCAGTGATGTCATTTGAGATGTCATCAGTGATGTCATGAGTGATGTCACTGACCATGTCATGAGTGATGTAATATGTGACGTCATCAGCAGTTCATTGCGGGCGCGCGAGTTATAGTTAGCTGAACTAACTATAACGGGGGAATTTCATTGGTTTTTTACGAGTAAAATGTCCAGCTAACTATAACATGTGTGAAACCTATGGTTTTTTCACTGAATTTCTAAGGTTTTTTAAATGCTAATTCCTAACTATAACGTGTGTGAAACCTATGGTTTTTTCACTGAATTTCTAAGGTTTTTTAAATGCTAATTCCTAACTATAACGTGTGTGAAACCCATGGTTTTTTCAGTGAATTTGCAAGGTTTTTTAAATGCTAATTCCTAACTATAACGTGTGTGAAACCCATGGTTTTTTCAGTGAATTTGCAAGGTTTTTTAAATGCTAATTTTTTTTTTCTTCTATTTTTTCTAACATATTTTTATTTTAATTTTCTTACCTTTTATAAAGACTATGATTAAATTTTTAAAATTCTTTAATATGTTTTTTTTTATATATTTTTTAAAATAAACATGTAAAATTTATTTGCAGTACTTTTTTTCTATTTTTTTTTAATTTTTTTAGTACGCGTACCGTAAGCTCACGGTAAGCGTACGGTTTACGCAACGTCCGTAATTTTCCTACGCTGCTTGCGTATAGTTACGCAATTTGCGTAGCCGCGCGTACTCCGCGTGGGACGCGTATGCGTGTACGCTACACGCGCACGTTACGCGGAAGTGCCGGGAGTGACTGTTATGCGCATGCGCGCAAGCGCGTGTCTTTTTTACGCGCATGCGCACTTTTGCCGTAAGCGTACCGTAAGCGTACCGTAAGCGTACGGTAGGTCATGTGATCATGAAACACAACTTTTGATTGGTTGAAACTACTTTCAGTTCTAGAACTCTCCTACACCACACCCATTCCCCTCATTTCTGCTTGTGATCCCTTGGGAGAAGGAGCTGGTTTGTCTTTGGGATACGATGGCAGAACAGCAGAGCTCTTCTGAGAGTGAGGCTAGCACTAGCAGCACTGTCTTGAGGCAGAGATCGAGGAAACAAAAGCCCTCTTATGTATGGGATTATTTTACTTTTCCTGAAGGCCAGCAAAAGGTAAATGCACCCTTAGTGACTTGTAAGCTGTGTAAGCGTGTACTTTCTAGAGGTAATCCTAACAGGAAGTATTCCTTTGGGAATCACACCATGAAGAGACACCTCCAGGATGTACACAGAAGGACACATGGTCATCTTTTTGGAGGTAACTCTTCAGAAAGACAAGCCAGTACATCCACAGCAGCTCAGCCTGAACCATCATCTGCAGGGCTGACTCCTTCTTCTGCAGGTCAGGTGAGCCCTTCATCTGTGGGGGGAGAATCTCCTTTTGCTGGCCCTCTGGAAATCAACCCTCGATTTCGGAAGGTTGATATTCGATGCACATTTTGTCAAGATCTAATTTGCTATAGGGAGACCAGTGTTTCCCTAGTGAACAACAAAATAGATCAACACATTTGTCGCTTTGAATAATTTTCCCATGCTTCCTTTCCTCTGTCCCTGCATGAACACAACGGTTCTTTTAAGAGCCAACCTTATCTTTCATCTTTTTTTTACATATGTTTTTAAAAACTTTTTTTTATTTTTTTTTACCGTACGCGTACGGTGCGCGTACTTTTTTTTTTTTTTTTTAAAAAAACACTAAAAATCAATAAACACATTACAAGGTCCTTGAGAGACTACAATTATTATTATTGACTTACCATACTCACTGAAAAAATATTTATTCATTTGTTTTTTTTTAAAATAGTTTTAAAAATGTTTGTAGTTTTCGAAAATTTTCTATATCTATCTGGAAAAAAAGAAAAAAGTATTAATATTTTTAAAACATTTTATAATACAGTACACATATTTACATTTTTTTCCATAAAATATTTTTGCCTTATTTTTGCTGTTTTCAGAATATATTGCATTTCACTATAAATTGTGAAAGCAATTGCATTCATCATTTTACAGCGGGCAAAAAAAAATAACAATCACAAAGATTGTATTAAAAAAGCCCTGATTCTTTTTTTACTTAAACTTAACATTATAGAAATGCATAATATTCTAAAAAAATATCATCTAATACCAATACTTATTTCTTTAAAATACCGTCTGATATGTTTGTTTCAGAAGTATAATCACAATATTATATCTCAAATAACTCCAAAATACATCTGATTTCATTTCCTTTAGACCAAATAGTATTTTTAAAATTCTTTTTTGATTAAATTTCCAATGGTAATCCAATAAAATTCGAAATTTTTATTTGTACAGATCTCACCGATTCTCTGTAACAATTCCTTTATTGTATTTAAATATATTACTACATTTCTTTTCACAATAGTCACAAAACGAAATTTCTATGCCAATTTGAATGCACACTAACTGCTCTTTTTTTTGGGCAAGTGAAAATCACTTTTACAAACTGTCACATTATGAAACCACTTTTCAGATTTTTTAAAAAGCCCATGTCCAGACTGCTACACTACAGCAAGGGCAACCAGCCTTAGTGATGCTGAATGTATTTGCATTACAGACTGAAACCTGAAAACCCCACTCGCTTGTAAATACTGTGCATGACTATACATGGCAAGCACATGGGTGTGTGCTAAGACTCTGCTTCTTCCCCCAAAAATTCGCTCCCCCTTTCCATCTAATGCAACTGTGAAATCACCAGAGCAAGACGCAATAAATCTCTGCCTATAATTCCTCTCTGCACACAGAGTCATGTTTTCACATTAGTCCCAAAACGAAATTTCTTTGCCAATTTGAAAGCACACTTACTGCTCTTTTTTTTTTCGGCGCAAGTGAAAATCACTTTTACAGACTGACACATTATGAAACCACCATTTGTAACTACAACAAAAACAATTTCCATTTCTATTATTCATTTCTTAAGTTACCACATACATCCCCTCTCAAACTGTAAACTCACCTTTAAAATTAGCTAGTTGTGAAAGAAATGTGACACTCAAACAGCAGATTATCAGAGCCAGGATCTCTGTTGTGTTCACCTCTCTCCTCTCAGCAGAACCAGATAATGGCAAACTTTCCCTCTATTTTTCCACACATATACTTGTAAGTTTCAAATCTCAGTGCTTCCCCCTTTTTTTCAAATGTAATCACACATTTCTATTGGTTGAAAACCAACCCTTTTCCAGAAGTACCCTTCCCCCAACTTGACTTCTGCCTAGTACCCTTCCCCCAACTTGACTTCTGCCTGCTACCATAGCAACAGCTCATGGAACACTGCTGTGTTGAGTTAGGTCAGAAGTTCGCCAAACAATGTTTCAATTCCACAGAGCAAGAGTGCTTGACTTTTCAAACCTAACAGCAAATCCATAGTACTGTTCTTTGGTTACACATTTTTTTTTACCAATACAAAACATGCTTCTATTAATTTACACATACAGCCTAGTTTTTATTCTAGAATGGTATGAAACAGCCAATCAGTTCTTTTTGTTTTGAAAAAAATATGTATGCCTCCATTTCCAAACTGTCTTTCTTTTCATATTGCCATTCTACTGAAAGACACCTCCTGAGTGCATCCAGTTCTCCTTTGAAGATGTTCACAGTGTGGATTGTAGGGCACAGCTATGTCTTCTGGAGTGAAAAGTTTGCAGAGAAAACAGGTATGGTGAGAGACCTTGCTTTGCCAAATGTAGACATTAAATGGATTGGTCAGAGAGGGTTAAAGTGGCACCAATTGATGCCATTGGTGAAATCCTTCATTCAAATCCAACACCCTGACCTCATAATAGTGCACTGTGGTGGCAATGACCTAGGCACTTTGACTGGGGTAGGTCTGGAAATGCTTATGAAGGACACCTTTGCACAACTGTTTACACTTTTCCCTAAAACTGCCTTTGTGTTTTCCAACATATGCCAAAGGCAAAAATGGAACTGGTCCAATCATTTCTGTCCACAGATTGACAAAGCAAGAAAGCACGTCAACAAATCTGTTTCTGCTTTCCTCCGTGACTATGGTATGGGTGCCATTTACCACAACAACTTGCGTTATGACATGCAAGACATTTATAGAGGAGATGGTGTGCACTTCAATGATGAAGGGAACAGAGTCTTCCTCTTGAACCTTAGACTCTGCATCGGTACTTACTTGTAGGTACCACTAAAAAAATGACTTCATAAACACAACAGCTCTTTTTAGAGCTCCCTAATATCTAAACTCTTAAATCTGCTTTTCATTTATTTATTTTTATTTTTTTTACCGTACGCTTACCGTAAGCTTACCGTACGCGTACCCCGTGATTTTTTTTAAAATCAATAAATGTTTTTTTTGTACTTTTCTGTCCTTCTTTGACCCCCTTACAAATGTTAGGGGGTCTGTAACTCTCCTCATTGCCCCCTTTCCTTGTTTTCACTCTTTTTTTTCAGAGTGAAATACACAAAATGGCGGCCGCCGCTTCCTGGTTTCGACCGATTCGAATGTTTACTAAGATCTAAGAGCCAATCAGAATCGCGCTCGCGCACGCCACCGTACGCTTACCGTAAGCGTACGGTAAGCGTACCGTAAGCGGGCTCAGATATATATATTGATTTAAAGGCTATTTTCTCAGAATCTACTGAACAGATTTACACCAAACCTACAAAAGGCACTTCCTTGACCTAGGGACTACCTCTCTGCCAAATTTTGAGTAATTCTGTTCAGCCGTTCGGGCTGTAGCTCGTTCTAAAGGTCCTATGGAAAAATGCATGGGAAAAACGCGTTTTGGGACCCCCCTTTTATCTCAGCCCCCGCTTGACGGATCCCCCCGAGACTTTCAGGGTAGGAGCGGAGCGTAGCGCCCCACCTATTTTGAGAAATTCGCGAGGATTCGTCGACCGGCGCCAAAGTTATTCAAAATAGAATGTTGAGGTTTTCCTATGGAAACGTGGTCCTAACTATAACTACCTACTGGCGACCGCCAGTAGGTAATATATATATATATATATATATACACACACACATATACATATTACCTACTGGCAGTCCCCAGTAGGTAGGTATAGTTAGGATGTAATTTCCATTGGAAGACCGAATAACTTTGCGTCGTTTGATGAATCTTTGCAAAATTTTCAAAACTAGCTCACTCCAGCTGCTGTCTTGAAAATGTCGTGGTAATCCGTCAAGCGGGGGCAGAGAAAAAGGGGGGTCCCAAAACGTATGTTAATTCCCATAGAGATTTTAGACACGACTACAGCCCGAACTGCTGAACGGAATTAAACCAAATTGGGCAGAAAGTTACCTGTTGGTCCAGAAAGCGACCTTTTGGTAAATTGGACGTACATCCGTTCAGTAGCTTTTGAAATATTAAGGAAAATCCCAATTTGTATATATAGGGCCGCAGAGGATCTGCCACCCCTTCCGATCTCGGGTTGAGATCTGATTGGCTGCCAACACTTCAGTTGAGATCTGTTGGCAGCCGTCTTGGGTCTTGGTGTAGGAAGCTGGCTCTGTAAGGTATAGTGGGCACAGAGTCCATGGAGTCCCCAGAGGTATAGCAGAGGCTAAATTAAGTAAATACTAACAGCTCTCTTTGTGGTAGTGTGGGTGAGCAGTTAGGCTTATCCAGAGAGTGTGTTAAGCATTTATTGTATTCACTAAATCAAGGACTGATTACACACACTCAGAGACAGATTCCAGACCAATGAGATAAGTATAAAATAAATATATACTTATGTTTTATTTTAGAACCAAGCAGGACTTGGCACAGGTGAGTAAAATAAACTTTTAGAAGCAGGACTGCTTAAGGGAATGCAGTTGTGCTCGACATTTCAGTTCTTTACAGGTTGGTATCACTTTCAAAATGCAGTTGGAATCATACAGTAAGTACTTTCAGATTACTTTTGGGTTACTTTTGGATTACTTTGAGTACTTGGGGTGGTATGCTCAGATAAAACACCCTAGAATCTCTACATACAAGGTAATTACGACTTTGTATACTTTGCAATAGAATTCTCTTTTTTTCATACAACACAGTTCAACGCTTAGACATTGTTTAGGCCCCAAATCATGGGTTCCTATGGGGAAAAAGTCTTAGCTGTATTGAAGGTAAGTACACAACTTACAATGGTGAGTTTTGGGGGTTAGGACCAAGGTTCCCTAAGGTCTAGATGGGCACTCGAGTTGCACCACCAGTGGCACTGGGGTGGCTGGGTGCAGAAAGCAGTGGCCCACTGTTAGCAAAGGGGACTAAGAGGGAGTTTGGTTAGGGACTACTGACGAGCAGGCTACTCAGTTGTGGAAAGCAAGCTCCTGGGGTTAAGGTCTGCACTGCAGGGGCCAAAGGCCACCACCAGCAGCACTGGGGAGGTCGAGTGCAGGGTGCAAAACAGACTTGGAGGTCCCTGTACCTTCCAATGTAGACCTTCGGTTGTGGAAAGATGCTGCAGGCTCGGGTAGGGAGACTTCCTGAAGGCGACCACCGGCTGGCGAGGTAAGTTGGGATCTGGGGGGATGCCTGGACACCGACGGTTGGGCCACCGAAGGCCGTGGGGCATTGGGTGCAGGGGTGTCTTCTGGCCTCAGGGTTTCCTTACCAGCTCAGGCCGCCGTCGGGGGTACCCTTCAGGTTGAGGCTGCAGGCATCGTCAGGAGTCCTGATGGAGGTCGGAGATCATCAGATCCCAGGTCAGGATCTCTAGGAACAGAACCCGGATTTTGGAGGTGAGTCTTGTTTTTGAGCAACTCTGGTGCTCACAGTAGACAGAGTCTGTGGGAAGGTCGCAGGTCAGGTCCTCCGGGCTATGGGGGTTACTGGACTAGGGTTCTCGCTGTAGGCCGGTTGTAGATGGCACATGCTGGTAAGACTGGGATCAAGGCAGTTGGTGTCCTCTTCTCCTTCCTGGGTCAGCACGGCCCTTCGGTCCTTCTACTTTCTTCCTTGAATCTGTAGAGGCAAGGTTCAGGGTTACCCCTAAATACTAGATTTAGGGGTGTTAATGGGGTGTGCAGGTTGGGACCAATGGGTCCCTTCCTTGGGGTGGGAACACCCCCTATTATACCATCCTCCCTAATTTGCAGAATCCCCTCATCTTGAAGATGAAGGGGACTGAGATGTGTGCTGTGCTTCACCTCGCCTCACCCACCTGAGGGGTGGGGTTGGCAAAGGTGGGCGCTGTTGGAAAGGCGTCCGCCGGAGGGGGGTTCGGTACACGTCTTGCCCACCCCGGTGACCCACCTCTCCCCAGTAGGCCGAGCCAGGCGCGCACACCCTGAACTCACACTACGAACAGAAGGACACCACACGTATTCTTTGTAGGACGATAGGTTCTTTTATCGAAGGTTTCAAGGGATCTTTATGATCCAAGGAGTAAGTAGTACATCAGCGGCACAAGATACTACAAATCGGTGGTAGGGGAATGGGGGTAGCGGGACAGTCTTTGAAGGTAGTGTCTCTGCCAAGTATCCTGCGGATAGCTCACAATCCTCGAGCTGGGCGATCTCTTGCCAATTCGGACTCGAGGGGAGCGCCGCGAGTCACTCAGCAGGCACAGGTAGTCGGAGTTCGGGAGCCGCGATCTTGTCAGCAGGGCTCAGATGGTTCAATGGCTGGGGGCCGCGAGTCACTCAGCAGGCCCAGGTGGTTCGGAGTTCGGGAGCCGCGATCTCGTCAGCAGGGCTCAGATGGTTCAATGGCTGTGGGCCGCGAGTCACTCAGCAGGCCCAGGTGGTTCGGAGTTCGGGAGCCGCGATCTCGTCTGCAGGGCTCAGATGGTTCAATGGCTGGGGGCCGCGAGTCACTCAGCAGGCCGAGGTGGTTCGGTATTCGGGAGCCGCGACAGCGTCAGCAGGCTTTGATGGTTCCAGGTCTTCTCTGCCATTCGTCCCTCCGGCACCCCCTGTTATACTCCCCCTGCCCTTTGAAGTCCGGAGTCCTCGCAGAGAGGGGTCTTTGGTGACTGAGGGGGTTCGGCGGGATTTCCTGCCGCTCGTTCTTTGGTCTTTTCAGGTGGGTCTGGGAGGGTCCCCAGACGCTCGGCAGGCGAGGCGCCTGCTCCCCAGGGGCCTGGTGGCCGATCGAGCCCTCCCGGGGGAAGGTGATCAGAGGTGCGACTGGGCTGGCGCCTCTTGGTCTGGCTCGGGGGTTCCCGCTCCCTCGGTCGGGCATGCGTGGTAGGGTGTCGAGTCTGTCAGGGACTCTGGCCGGCCCTCGGGTCTGTGTGGCTGGGGCGGCCGGAGTCGGAGATGCCGTGTCTTGGGGTGGTTGCAGGTTGGCGGGATGATCGGGAGGGCATACGCCGTGAGGCCGGTCTCACACGCGTCCCCCCCAGCTGAAAGGTGCGGAGAACTACCCATCCACTGGGGGGTTCTCCTCGCCGAAGCGGAAGAACCGGGACAGGCCGTCGGCGTTGGCATGATCCGTCCCGGGGCGATGCTCGACAGTGAAGTCCATCCCTTGGAGGGAGATTGACCATCGTAATAGCTTGCGGTTCTCTCCCCTCATCTGCATCAGCCACCGCAAGGGCCGGTGGTCCGTCTGCACTCTGAAGTGGGTTCCGAACAGATAGGGCCGTAGTTTCTTGAGGGCCCAGACTACGGCGAAGGTCTCGCGTTCTATGGTACTCCAACGTTGTTCTCGAGGCAGCAGCCTTCGGCTGATGAAGGCTATGGGCTGATCTATGCCCTTGTCGTTGAACTGCGAGAGGACGGCTCCGATGCCGTGTTCAGATGCGTCGGTCTGGACCACAAACTCTTGAGAGTAGTCGGGGGCCTTGAGTACTGGGGCGGTGCACATGGCGGTTTTCAAGGCGTCGAACGCCTGCTGGCACGGGGGGGTCCACTGCACCTTCTTCGGGAGCTTTTTGGAGGTCAACTCTGTGAGAGGCCCCGCGAGGCTACCATAGTTTTTAATGAACCGCCGGTAGTATCCTGTGAGGCCCAGGAAGGCCCGGACTTCCGTCTGAGTGGTGGGGGGCTCCCAGGACTTGATGGCGTCGATCTTTGGTTGGAGGGGGGCGACCTGCCCGCTGCCCACCTGATTCCCCAGGTAGACCACGGAGCCTTGTCCGAGCTGGCATTTGCTGGCCTTCACTGTTAGGCCGGCTTGGCGCAGGGCCATCAGTACTTGTCGGAGGTGCTGGAGATGCTCGTGCCATTGAGAGCTGAATACGGCTATGTCGTCAAGGTACGCTGCGCTGAACTCCTCGAGTCCGGCCAGTACCTTGTTTACCAACCGCTGGAAAGTGGCCGGGGCATTTTTCATCCCGAACGGCATGACCCTGAAGCGGTAGTGTCCATCGGGTGTGGAGAAGGCGGAGCGTTCTTTTGCTCCCTCCGTGAGCGCAATCTGCCAGTAACCGCAGGTTAGGTCGAAGGTGCTGAGGAACCGTGCGGCCCCAAGGCGGTCGATGAGCTCGTCGGCACGGGGAATAGGGTGAGCGTCCGCCCGGGTGACCGCATTGAGCCCCCGGTAGTCCACACAGAATCTTAGTTCGGGGGCGACCCCAGGGGCGGCCGCTTTCGGGACCAGGACTACCGGGCTGGCCCAGGGGCTATAGGAGGGTTCGATCACTCCAAGGGTTAACATCTTCTGTACTTCGGTCTTGATACAGGTGCGGACCCGGTCAGGCACCCGGTAGGCTCGGTGTCTCACAGGTGGGCTGTCGCCGGTGTCTACGTCGTGGACACACCAGTCGGTGACCCTTGGGATGAGGGAGAAGAGGTCTGCGAATTGTCTGAGCAGCTGGCGACAGTCGTCGGTCTGTTGGGGAGTGAGGGTGGTGGACAGCTTCACTCCCTCCACGGAACCATCCAGTTCTTTCGCGCACAGGGGGTCGGGTAGAGGTTCAGTGTCTTCTTCCGCCCCATCATCGGTGGCCAGTAGCAAACTCAACTCCGTTCTCACAAAGTGGGGCTTGAGACGGTTCACATAGAGAACCCGGAGGGGGTTCCGTGGGGACTGTACATCGATCAGGTACGTGACCTGACTCTTCCGCTCGATCACCTTGAAGGGGCCAGTCCATTTGTCCTGTAGGGCGCAGGGCTTCACCGGGGCCATGACCCAAACCTGCTGGCCCGGCTGGAACTCGACCAGAGTTGCGTTCTGGTCATACCAGCGCTTCATCTCTTCTTGGCTGGCCTCGAGGTTAGCCTCAGCGAGCTCTCTGAACTTCCGGGTCTGGTTGCGGAGGGCCAGGACGTAGCGGAACACATCAGGGGGGGTCCCCCGGGGGCTTGTCTCCCAGCCCTCTTTGACCAGGCTCAGGGGCCCCCGGACGGGGTGTCCGTATAGTAGTTCGAATGGGCTGAACCTCAGGGACTTTTGGGGAACTTCCCGGTACGCGAACAGGAGGCAAGGGAGGAGGACGTCCCATCTCCGGCGCAGGGGCTCCTCGAGGCCCAGGATCATCCCCTTCAGGGTGCGGTTGAAGCGTTCCACCAGGCCGTTGCCCTGGGGGTGGTAGGGGGTCGTGAACTTATATGTTACTCTGCACTGCTGCCACAGGGACTTCATGTAGCGGGATATGAAGTTAGTGCCGCGATCACTCACAACCTCGCGAGGGAATCCGACACGGGAGAAGATCCCCATGAGAGCCCGGCCCACCACGGGAGCCGTCACGGTGCGGAGGGGAATGGCCTCGGGGTAGCGGGTGGCATGGTCCACCAGGACGAGGATGAATCTGTGGCCCTGGGCGGTCTTCGGATCCAGGGGTCCCACGATGTCGATGCCGACCCGCTCAAACGGGGTACTCACAACGGGGAACGGTTGTAAGGGAGCTTTGCGCTTTCCGCCACTTTTCCCACTGCCCTGGCACGTGAGGCAGGATTTACAGTGGACTTCTACATTTGCTCGCATCTTGGGCCAATAGAAGTGTGTAACCAATCGCTGGTATGTTTTGTCTTGGCCTAAGTGTCCTGCCAACGGTACATCGTGGGCCAGGCCCAGGAGGAGGCTTCTGAAGCGCAGGGGTACCACCAGTACTCGGGCTGCGCCTAGCTCGGCTGACTTTTGTTCGCTGTAGAGGAGGCCATTGTCCCAATAGACCCAGTGGGTCCCGGTCTGGTCACCGGCGGTCTGGGCTTCTGCTTGTTGTCGGAGTCCCACGAGGGAAGGGCAGGTGGCCTGTTCCTGGCAGAACTCTTCACGGGAGGGCCCTCCCTCACAGCGCCACTGGGCCATCTCGGGCAGTTCTCCGAGCTCAGACAGTGCTTCAGGGGCGGAAGGTTCCGGCCCTTCTCCTGGGGTAGGGTCTTCTTCTCCCTCCGAAGGGTTGTCCGTTCCCGGTAGGGTGTCCTGGTTCTCGGGGACAGTGTTCGGTGGGAGGGCCTCACCGCCCTCGGAGGGAGGCAGTCGCGCGGTCATGGAGCGCGTGGTGGCTCAGACCCATTCGGGTAGGCCCATCATCCCGAGATGGGCTCTTCGTTCCACTTGCCCCCACGGGGAACTCTCAAGGTCGTTGCCCAGGAGGCAGTCTACGGGCTGTGATGTTCGGACAGCTACCTTCAATTCTCCGGAGACTCCTCCCCACTCGAAAGGCACCAGAGCCATCTGGCAGAGGCTCTCGGAATTGTCGGAGGATATGACCGGACAGAGGGCCCCAGGTAGGATCTGGTCTTCGGAGATTAGGTTGCGGTGGACCGCGGTGACACTTGCTCCGGTATCGCGGAGGCCCTCGACTCGGTGGCCGTTGATGGTCACCTGCTGTCGGTACTTCTTCGTGTTGGCGGGCAAGGGTGTCCCGGGGACCATCTCTCGATCACCAAGGGAGACCAGGGCCATGGCAGCTGGTTCCCACTCTTCAGAGTCCTCTATCTCTTCCCCTAGGGCCACGGAGGCCATCTGCCGGGCCGGGGGGTTGGTCGTTGTGGTTCGTTGATACTGGGGACACTGAGGGTCATTGGCGTAGTGTTCGGGCTGTTGGCAGCGGAAGCAGGTGATCCTGGTTCGAGGCCCTAGCCGCCCCGGGGCCCCGGTGCTGGCTGGGGACGGAGCTGGACCTGCCGCTGGTGGACTGCTGGGAGGGCTGTGCGGGGGCCCCCCTGGGAAGTCTCTCGGTCGGCCGTGGTTTCCTCCGCCCCTCTGGCGGGGGGGTCCTTGACTGTGGCGACCGTAGTCTCCCACGGGGCCTCGGGTGGCCCGGGTGTTCACCCAACGGTCAGCCTCGGCGGCCAGCTTCCGAGGGTCGGTGAGTTTACTGTCCAAGAGATGTTGGCGCAGTTCTACAAAGCAATTGGCCGCTAAATGTTCCCAGGCGATCAGATCGAACAGTTCTTCGAAGGTGGAGACCTTGCTGCCCTTGATCCACCCGTCCAAGGCCCGGCTGTAAAAGTTCACGTATTCTACCCATGTGGTGCCCGGTATTTTTTTGCAATCTCGGAACCGTTGCCGGTACATCTCGGGGGTGAGTCCATACCGGCCCACAAGGGCTTCCTTCATGTGGCTGTAGGAGTTCATGACCGTGGAGGGCAGATCCAGCAGGGTATCTCTTCCTTCGCTTAAGAACCGGCCCCACAGGCCAGCCCCCCAATCCTTCTGCGGGACTCGGTGAGAGGTCATGGCGACCTCGTAGGCCTTAAACCACTGCTGGATATCGTCGTTTTTGTAATACTCCTTTACCACATCCTTGGGGATGTGGACTTTGGCTTCCACGGTGGGAGCGGATGGTAGATTCCCGGAAGGTCGTCATTCTTCGCTTTTAGCCCTCAACTCGATCTCTTTCAGGCTGCGTTCATGTTCCAGCTGGAGTTTCTTTTCGTCGTGCTCTCTTTGGCGTCTCTTCTCCTCGAGTTCCCCCTGTAGCCGTAATTGTTTGACGGCTAACTTTTTCTCGGCCAGTTTTATTTCTCCCTCGATTTTCAGCTTGGCCAGTTCAAGTTCGTGGTTGCGGTTTCTCTCTCGGTCTGCTAGTTCCTCGGGGGACAAGTTCCCCTCTGGCCCGTTGTTTCTCACCGGGAGGCTACGTGGTTCATGGGCGGAGTCTCCTTCCGTTTGGGTCGGGGGCGCCCCCGTCTCGACCCAGGTCTTCAATACTTTCTGGAAGTCTTCCTTTGTGCTTAATCCGGTGGTAGCGATTCCAAGGTCTTTGCAAAATTGTTTTAACTTTCTATGCGTATAATAGTCCAATTGATCCTCTCGGAACGGTGAGCTCATCTCGGTACCTGCGGCACCCAGGGAGGTTTCTCCTTCCATCTCTGTTTGGTAGTGCGTCAGTCGTTCTTTGCACGCTCTCTTTCGGTGTCGGCTCGTATCCCGTCGTCTGCCACCAAATGTTGGAAAGGCGTCCGCCGGAGGGGGGTTCGGTACACGTCTTGCCCACCCCGGTGACCCACCTCTCCCCAGTAGGCCGAGCCAGGCGCGCACACCCTGAACTCACACTACGAACAGAAGGACACCACACGTATTCTTTGTAGGACGATAGGTTCTTTTATCGAAGGTTTCAAGGGATCTTTATGATCCAAGGAGTAAGTAGTACATCAGCGGCACAAGATACTACAAATCGGTGGTAGGGGAATGGGGGTAGCGGGACAGTCTTTGAAGGTAGTGTCTCTGCCAAGTATCCTGCGGATAGCTCACAATCCTCGAGCTGGAATGTGTTGTTTCTCTGGGCGATCTCTTGCCAATTCGGACTCGAGGGGAGCGCCGCGAGTCACTCAGCAGGCACAGGTAGTCAGAGTTCGGGAGCCGTGATCTCGTCAGCAGGGCTCAGATGGTTCAATGGCTGGGGGCCGCGAGTCACTCAGCAAGCCCAGGTGGTTCGGAGTTCGGGAGCCGCGATCTCGTCAGCAGGGCTCAGATGGTTCAATGGCTGTGGGCCGCGAGTCACTCAGCAGGCCCAGGTGGTTCGGAGTTCGGGAGCCGCGATCTCGTCTGCAGGGCTCAGATGGTTCAATGGCTGGGGGCCGCGAGTCACTCAGCAGGCCTAGGTGGTTCGGTATTCGGGAGCCGCGACAGCGTCAGCAGGCTTCGATGGTTCCAGGTCTTCTCTGCCATTCGTCCCTCCGGCACCCCCTGTTATACTCCCCCTGCCCTTTGAAGTCCGGAGTCCTCACAGAGAGGGGTCTTTGGTGACTGAGGGGGTTCGGCGGGATTTCCTGCCGCTCGTTCTTTGGTCTTTTCAGGTGGGTCTGGGAGGGTCCCAAGACGCTCGGCAGGCGAGGCGCCTGCTCCCCAGGGGCCTGGTGGCCGATCGAGCCCTCCCGGGGGAAGGTGATCCGAGGTGCGACTGGGCTGGCGCCTCTTGGTCTGGCTCGGGGGTTCCCGCTCCCTCGGTCGGGCATGCGTGGTAGGGTGTCGAGTCTGTCAGGGACTCTGGCCGGCTCTCGGGTCTGTGTGGCTGGGGCGGCCGGAGTCGGAGATGCCGTGTCTTGGGGTGGTTGCAGGTTGGCGGGATGATCGGGAGGGCATACGCCGTGAGGCCGGTCTCACAGGCGCATATCTCTTCCTAGTTTGGTTTTCCTGCCGATTCTCCCGCCCAAATTGAGGGTCAGAACCGGTGGGAGCCAGTTGCTGGGGGCAGCAAAAGGCTGGGTCAGCTTCCAAAGGTGGCAGGTCTTTGAAGCTTCCCCTTTCCTGGACCCAGCCCATCCTGAAGGGAGGAAGCATGACACCTCTGCCCAGGATGGGCTTTGTTTCTGGACCCAGAGAGCGGAGGCTCTCTATTCAGGGGTCCAGAAACATGTCTGGTGGTGGCAAATGGTGGGCATTCATTCAGGAACCACACCAGGGCTGGTCGATTTTCAGGGGATATCTCTAAGATGCCCTCTGAGTGCATTTTACATTCAGTCCTACACTGGCATCAGTGTGGGTTTAATGTGCTAAGAGGTTTGCTACCAAAGTTCCCAGTTTTTAGTGAAGCCATTATGGGGCTGTGGAGTTTGTAGTGACCAACTCCCAAACCATATACTTTTTATGGCTTTACTACACTTACAATGTCTAAGAATGGGCTTAGACACTGTAGGGGTACAGAGCTCATGCCGCTGTACCCTCACCTAAGGGCTAGGGCACCCTGCTAGAGGTGTGACTTACCTAGGCCTTAGGCAGTAGATTGCAGGCATGGCACACAGAGATGCGGCCATGTCGTCTCTTCACTTTATCTGCACCAAAACACACAGCCTGCAATGGCAGTGTGTGGGTGTTAAGGTGCAGGGTCTCTAAGGGCGGCTCAATAATTGCTGCAGCCCTTAGAGACCTTTTCTGGTCACCGTGCCCTTTGTACCCATGGTACCTTTTACAAGGGGCTTACATATGGCCAGGGGTGTGGCAATTGTGGATACAAAGGTATAGTCTTTGGAAAGAACACAGGCCTTGGGAACATGATTGGCAAGGACCCAGGGCACATCAAGTCAGGCTACATCAGATGTCAGACAAAAAGTGGGAGGTAACCATGCAAAAAAGAGCACTTTCCTACACTTGGCTTGAGTCGAGTCCTGATTATATTCTAAAAAAGTGAAAAGGTATCAGGGTAGTAATTCCCTAACCCCCAGGCTTCTTGGGTGGGGGGGGTGAGGGGGTCCCACTGGGACCCTGCAGGGTGAACAAAACCCACTATTTTGTAAAAGAATGAAGTACGGACTCCAGTTAGTAAACGGCCCCCAGGTGGCCAGGTCCCAGGGACATGTTGCTAATAATGCAGGGGGGCGCATGGGCCCACCCTCCTGGATTTTATTAATGTCCCAGGGACCACCACCTCTCTGTGGCTTATGCATTTTAAAACGGGGGGGCTCTCTGACCCTCTCCAGACCTTTGGGATCACCACCGTCATGGGGCCATATTTCAAAAAGAAATCGGAAGGGGGGCTTATGTATTATTATCGGGGGACCTCTTTGACCCCCCCGGCCCTGGGGTCCACCGCCTCCCAGGGGCCATAATGTATTTGTATTGGGGGTCTTAGGAAGTTCCTGGGCCCCAGAGAGCCCCACTTTCCCAGGGCCATCTTCTTTTTAAATAATTGGCAGGGGGGGGTTTCATCCTGAGCAACATGGCTGATATCCGGTGGAGCTTCTAGACAGCTATAGAGGAGATCGTCCCTGGTTCACCCCCTCAGCCGTCACCTACCCAGCCGGACATTGGGCACAGTTCTCCCCATTTCCCCGCTGTGTCTCTTTCCTCCCCCTCCCTCCCATGAATTACTGTAGCATTGTTTTTTGCCTGTGTTTTACTATGCTCTGGTAACGGATGTAATTTGTAACTTGTAACGCAACGATCCTCATGTAAAGCGATCTGATACCTACGGGTCTAGCCAGCGCTATATAAAATTCTTTAAATAAATAAAATCCTGCTGGGCCGTTCTCAGCCCTGGGGACCGCCACCTCTCTGGGGTAGGCCGTACGCACAAGAAAGAGGGGGGACGCACAGCCCTCTTCCTGGAGCCATAGATGGCCCTAGACGGCTCCTGCTATGTCCCAGGGTGCCCAGCCACAGGACGTTGTTTGCTGTGGCTTGGCAGCAGTGGTAAAGCTCCTGCCAAGCCACAGCAAACAGCAATGTCCTGTGGTTGGGCACCCTGGAATATAGCAGGAGCCTTCCCTGCTTCCAGCATGCGAGATCATTAAAAATGCTCTTGCTTGCTGGAAGTGGAGCGGAATTGCTTTTAGAGACAGGGAGCAGCCTTTACAGCAGCTTCCTATGTCTAAAATAATGCTGCCTCCCGCAGGAGGCGGGTAGCCTGCAGCGACCGAGGGGTATTAAGCCTTCCAGTAGACATTGCCGGGCCCTGGGGGATGGGGTCTCTGGGGCCGAAATCGACCTGTGGAGGGGGGCGGCATGGCCCCCCTCCACCATTTGAGAACGCCTCGGGGGATGAGGTTCACTGGCCCGAATTCGGCCCAAGGATGAGGGCCGCGGTTTAAAAAAAATCAATTCCAGGCCCCGAGGGTGGGGTCCCAAGGGCCGAAATTTGCCTGGGGAGTGGGGCAGCGCAGCTGAGGGTCTTTGGGGCCAAGAACCCCTCCTGTTACCTCCAATAAGTCCCACACAGCACGATTGTTGAGAGATGGTTGGAGGCCCTGCCCCCTTTCTCCACCATTCTGCAAATGCGCTGACTGGCGCACTACTGGTTGGGGGATGAAGTCCTCTTGGATGTTGAGGGTCCTTGGGGGCCAAGAAGCCCTCCTGTTGCCTCCAGTTCGTCCAACACAGCAGAATTCCTAGAGCTGGTCAGAGTCCGCCCCCTTTCTCTACCACTCTGCAAATGCAACTTCTAGTTAAAAAAATCCTAGAAATTTACTAAAGAAACACAAAGGGTACAGGGACATTATAGTTAGGCTCAGATTTCACTCATACAAAACCATAGAAATTCAGCAGTTATAGTTATCTAAGCTAACTACAACTTACACCCCCGCAATGCACTGCTTATAACCTCACATATTACATCACTCATGACATGGTCAGTGATATCACTGAATGACATCATTGATGACATCTAAAATGAAATCACTGATGACACCATCAAGTAAGTGTTTTTAAGAGTTTATGGGTGTTAAACATATATACTAACCAACTACAAAAATTAAATTAGTATACTTGGTCCACTACTACTGAGTGATACTACTTCTAACATATATTAAGTGAGTGGCTGTGTAACTGTATTTAGCCTTGCGTGTATGTGTGTGTGAGTGGCTGTATGGGTGTATAAGTTGTTTTGTGAGTAGCTGTGTAGGTTAGTGAGATGCTGTGTGAGTAGTGTTATCAGTGAGTGAATGGTTGTGTCAGTGGCCGTATGGGTGAGTGGTGGTGTGATTAGCACTATGGGTGGGTAAGTGGGTGTGTAGTGACTGTATGGGTGAGTGAGTGGGTGTAAGAAAGGCTGTATGAGTGAGTGACTGTGTCTAAGTGTCTGCATAGGTGAGTGAGTGGCTGTTTGAGTGGGTGTTTGGTTAAGTCAGTTGGTGCGTGAGCGGCTGTAATGGAGAGTAAGTGTCTTTGTGAATGGCTGTATGGGTGAGTGAGCAGATGTGTGAGTGCTTGTATGGATGTGTGAATGTGTATGTAAGTGGGTGAGTGGGTTTGTGAGTGTGTGAGAGAGTGCTTGCATGGGTGAGTCAGTGTCTGTGTTGAGAGGCTGTATGGGTGAGTGATTGCGTGTGTGAGTGACTGTTCAGGTAAATAAGTGGGTGTGTGAGTAGCTGTATGGGTGAGTTTGTGGCTATGTGAGTGGCTGCACAGGTGAGTGACTGGCTGTATGAGTGGTTGTATGGGTGAGCAAATGGTTGTGTGAGTGGTACTGCAAGTGAGTGAGTGGGTGTGTGAGTTCCTCTATGGAGGAGTGAGTGGATGTGTGATTGCTGGTATGGGTCTATGAATTGGTATGTGAGTGGTTGTGTGGGAGTGGGTATACAATAGGTTGTATGGGAGTATGGGTGGGTGCGTGAGTGGTTCTGTTGATAATGTCATCAGTGATATCATCAGTGTTGTCAGTGACCATGCCATGAGTGATGTAATATGTGAGGTCATAAGCAGTGCATTGCTGGGACGTAAGTTGTAGTTAACTCAGGTAACTATAACTGCTAAATTTCACTGGTTTTGTACGAGTGAAATCTGAGCCTAACCATAACATCCCTGTAACCTTTGTTTTTTTCAGTGAATTTCTATGTTTTTTTTAACTAGTAGTAACATTTGTTGAGTGGTGGAGAAAGGGGGTGGGGCCTCCAACCAGCTCTCAGGAATCCTGCTGTGTCAGACTTACTGGAGGTAAGAGGAGGGCTTCTGGGCCCCCAAGAACCAATAGCATTCAAGAGGGCTTCATCCCCCAACCAGTGCCAAGAGGTGCGTTTGTAGAGTGATGAAGAAAGGGGGCGTGGCTGCCGAAGACCTTTCAGCAATTCCCCTTTGTATGAATTACTGCAGGTAAGAGGATGGCTTGTTGACCCCCAAAGACACTCTAGAGCCAAGGGGATTTCATCCTCCAACCAGTAGTGCGGGAGGAGGCTTGTTTGCACAGTGGTAGAGAAAGGGCGTGTGGTCTACGAAGTCCACCCAGCATTGGCACTGTGTGGGACTTACTGGAGGTAACAGAAGAGGTTGCTGGCCCCCAAGGACCCTTAAGAGCCAAGGGGACTTAATTCCCCAACTAGTAGTGCACCAGGAGACGTGTTTACAGAGTGGTGGAGAAAGGGAACGTGGCCTCCAAAAACCTCTCAGCAATCCCACTGTGTGGTGTGCACCCCAGGACAAAGCAGGAGCTGGCCCTGGGGGGGTGGCGGTCCCCAGATCCATGAATGGCTACAGTAGGGGGGGGCTGCGTGGCCCCCTCCTTTCTTCAATTTTTCCCCAGGGAAATGGTGGTCCCTGGTGCTGTGGGGGGAGGGCGCACGGCCCCTCACATTCCATTTTACAAAAGCCTCGGGGAGGTGGCGGTCCCCGGGGCTGTCGGGCTGCCCCAGGGGCCCCCTGCATTAATTTCATTTTAGCCCTGGGGAGGTGGCGGTCCCTGGGGCTGCGGGGAACCACGTGGCTAAATATGGCATTAATGTCATATTTAGCCCTGTGAAGGCAGCATTCCCAGGGGCTCTGGGAGGGGGCGCATGCCGCCACATCAATTCAATATTTGCTATGGGGAGGTGGCAGGACACAGGGCACAGTGGTTGCCGAGCAGGCAATCCCCACATAAATTATAAACAATGCCCCGTTGAGGTGGCGGTCCCCGAGGCTTTATGAGCCCTAGGAGGGGGGCCCTGTGTGCCCCCCACCTAAATATATTGTACATGCCCCCATGAACTGGCCCACCCGGGTCTCAAGATTACAAAAGCATAGGAGACCCAACTTCTGTTTTTTAAAAATTTTCGGTGAGATCCGCAGACCTAGACTGACTCAGCCAAAATTTTCAATAAATGCTTTGTGGGCATTGCTTGGTCCCCGTTGGACCCCTTCAAGATCCCTAAGGGGTCAGGGTGTTTCTACCCAGCTCCCTTTTCTTTTTGTAAAACTTTTGTTCTGTGACTCGGTTTTAGCTGAGTCACAAGATGGCTGCCAACACTTCCTGGTTTGACGTTTTGGCAGCCAATCAGATCTCAGCATGAGATCGGGAGGGGTCGAGGATCATCCGCATCACTAAATATACAAATTTGAATTTTCTTTAATATTTCAAAAACTACCAAACTGATTTACGCCATTATACCGCAACCTGTGGGCCTCTCATTGCCCTGTTTTGCACCGCAGCCTTGGGTCTATCGATGACAGTGCTTTCTTTAACGACGAGGCGGCTGCTGCTTGCACATGACCAGTCAGCACCGAAATGAGCACCGCCCCGCTGCGCATCGCAGCCCTGGTCTCTCTGATGCTGCTGGACAACAGTCACTGAGCCGCTGCCTGCACCGCTACTTGAGGGCACCGCACGTCGCACCGCTCTGCTTCACACTGCAGCTCAGACGCCTGCAAGCTCTCCTAATGTTAAACTCACAGAGTTCGACCTGCAATGTGTGTGACTTGAAGGGCCTGACGACTCGTGCACCGACTTCTGGAACTTATGCTTGCCGATACCGCTCCTCCGGAGCTGACCTCAAGGTCCGACGTCCTGCATCTCCAAAAGTACTGTTTTATGGGGTTTCCCGACACTGTAGCTGGCCCACAACGCCGTGACCGGCCAGAACTGTTGGATTTGTTTGTTCATGACACCGTAATAGCCCCGGACAGAGCTATCGACTTCAAGGAACTGTATTTAAAGCGTATTTTTGCATTATTCGTATTTTGATCACTGTATGTTGGCTTTTTATCATTTTGGTCTTGTTTTACACAGATAAATATTGGAAATGTTTCTAAAACTGGTGTGGTGTCCTTTTATAGTGTTTTCACTGTATTACTTTTTGTTATATGCAAAAGCTTTACACACTGCCTCTGAGATAAGCCTCATTGCCTGTGCCAAGCTGCCAAGGGGGCGAGAAAGGGTTGTTTTAGATGCGTAATCTCTTTATCCTGACCAGAGTGGTGGATGAAGCCTGCATACTCTTGCCAGCTAGAAAACCCATTTCTAACAACCGGTCATTACCTAGGGGACATATTCAGAAGAGAAATAGAGATTTGAAAAGGTTATAATGTATTAAGTTATGGGAGTCTATTGTAACCTGCATGTTTTTTTGTTTTGTTTTGTTTTTATATAAAGATGGAAGGTCTGTAGTAGTGTACATAGAAGGTGAGGTGTTGAATGTTCTTTTACATCTTGTAATGCTAGGGATGCTGTTGAGTTTATGCTTAAGTTTGGTTCTGAGTTCTAGGGGGTTCCAAAGAGTGTGGTTGGTGGTCTGGCAGTTGCACTGCTGGAGGCTGGTGTGTGGAAGCTTCAGTAAAGCCTCATCTATTCCTACCACAAGCTTTCACTGCGCATCTTTGGTGCCATCCACGCTGCGTGGGCAACGCGGCTGCACTGGGGCTCTCCAGCGGCAGAGTGCACACTGTGTGCCCTTTACCCACGAGCATCTAATCACTACACGTATCAGGCAATAGCTCAGGGTGTTTTTCATCCACCTGAAGAGGCTCTCACTATAGCAAAGGTCAGTGACCCCTGCTCTGTAGAGCACCTGTGAGGAGCTACATACACACGGGTGATCCTGAACAGGAGCCACGCACCTCACCTCATCGCCAAGCACGTGCACACACACTTCACATGGTTGCCAAGCATGTGTATGCACACATCACAATTATGGAAAAGGCGGCCAGTCATTTACACTACACAGATCTGGTTTGGGGAACCAGTGCCCAGACACCTCACTGGGGTGTCCAGGAGGCATCCTTGCCCCTGCTCAGCCGCCCGCCGCCCTGGTTCAGGGCTGTAGTTGAAAATAGTCCAGTAGTCCAAGGTAGATTTAGTAAAGGTGTTTCTAAAGATAGATCGTATGAAGAGCCCCACCAGGAGCAGCCTTCCTGCTGCTCAGCCCATTCTCCAACTGACACTCTCACTCACCCAGCATTCCCCAGCAACATTACTTCATTCATTCATTCATTTATTCATTCATTTATTCATTCATGCGGGGCTAGGGAAGTGTCTCTTCTTTTCCTGTTTTGGCGGCGCAGGCCTGGAATCACCTACCATTTAAGCATAGGGACATGCGGAATGAATTAATAAATGAATGAATGAATGAATTTAAATAATTGATTGCATAATTACTTAAAATCATTGCAAATTCACACATACTGCATCACTTAATCTTAAAATTCTACTATTAAGAGCATTCAAAGCAGAAGAGAGGTAACGTCTTTATCATTGACGTACCACTACCTCCTGTCACTACGAATAGAAATTAATCCCCTTACGGATGGACCTAGCGTAAAAAGTTCAAGCCCTATATCATATGACTAGACTCCTACTTTGAAAGCGAGAGACCAACATTAAACGGACCTCAGTAGAGCAAAGAGCTCTTGACGAACAATATGGCCACATCATCTCCTAAAAAGAATGAGGGCCCAACCCTAAAGAGCCAGATGGGCTAACACCAGAGACTTAAACAGAATTCTCTCTTACAGGCATCCAGTGTAACTCTGCCAGGTAGGGGGAGGTAGAGGCACGCCGCCAGAGTTTAAATAGTAGGTGAGCCACCATCTTCTGCTCACCTTCAGGCCCTTGAGGAGATCATCGGCAAGGCCAAGATAAAGCCCATTGGCGTAGTCCAGTCGAGAAGTGACCAAGGCATGACCGACACACCTCTGAGCCTCCAGCTGACGTAGATATACACATTCTTTTACCACCCAAGATACCTGAGCCCTGATCTAATTACATGCCCAGGCTCCTGGCCAAAGGTGCTGGAGGAGGGGGCGGGGGAGCCTCCCTTGGCCGACTTCCCTCCAACCAGGGGCCGTGCTCAAGAGCAGAACTTCTGTTTTATCTGGGTTACATTGCAGATTGGACCCCAAAGCTTTAGCAAAGTCGTGCACCCTGTTGGTGATCAAGGCACCGTAATCCCACCCAAAACTGACCACACCGGGTGCCAAGGACGGTACAATGAGGAGCAGGGTGTCACATTGCGTCACTTATAGGTACATTTAGTTAGTGCTAAAACAAGCGCACCGCTAATTTGTTGCTGGTTTAGTAAAAACTCAATGTATGAATTCAGTGCAAATTGGACACCCCCCAGTTATTACCTTGTGGGAATTGCGTGTGCAAATGTGTGCAGAAGCGTAATTACACACAAACCAGGAAATGACCATGTGCACACATGATTCCCCATTTATTAGCGTACATGTGTTTATTCTGTGCTAAACCTGGCGTGAGGCCTTTGAGCCAGGGTGTTTTTGCATGCAGTGCAGGCTCTCAAGACCTGGCTCTTCGGCTGAACGGAACTGCTGAGCCCTCTTCCCCCTTTCGCCCCTCCTCCTGCGCCTTGAGACCCTCACGGGTGAGTAGCGCGCTTACAATTCCCTGATTGATTGATTGATTGGTGCAATGAGACCTGCTATTTCTAAAGAACCCATGTAGTCTCTAAAAAGCGCCCGCAGGTTTCATGGTTCTAATTCCAATTCAGATTTTTAAAAACCTGGCGCAATGTCAGTGTTCACATGCTTACCTCTAGGAGTGTGTCTGTTGTCTGGAATATAGCCCAGCGTCTGCCCTGACAGCCGTTCAGGTGTTGTCTCTCTTGAGTTATTTATGTGTGTTTGCGATGTCTCCCCACTCTCAATTCTGCTCTATCAGCCCCATTGTCATACCCCTCGCTCTTCCTGTTTACACCCAAAGGTATCTAACTGTCTCCATCATCGCCTCCTCCTCTCTAGCATGCTCCCCCCAATGTGCAGACTCAAGTCTATAGATTTAGATGTGACATTGCTAAGTATGTCTTCTATGTCTTCTATGTTTAGCTCTTCCAGGTACCAGGTATATTCTGTGACATTGCTAAGTATGTCTTCTATGTCTTCTATGTTTAGCTCTTCCAGGTACCAGGTATATTCTGTGACATTGCTAAGTATGGCTTCTATGTCTTCTATGTTTAGCTCTTCCAAGTACCAGGTATATTCTGTGACATTGCTAAGTATGGCTTCTATGTTCAGCTCTTACAGGTACCAGGTTTATTCTGTGACATTGCTAAGTATGGCTTCTATGTCAAGCTCTCCCAGGTCCTAGGTATACTCCATGACAATGCTAAGTATGTCTTCTATGTCTCCTATGTTCAGCTCTTCCAGGCACCGGTCACATTCCGTGATGTTGCTGCCTATTTCTCTGACGAGGAGTGGAAGCTGTTGCACGAATGGCAGAAGGAGCTGTACAACAACGTGATGAAGGAGATTCACCAGACCCTAGTGTCGCTCGGTAATGTCGTTCTGTCCACCTGTGTCTGTGGGAGTGATGGGAAAGAGCCGGTCAGGTGTATTTACCAGTCTGGTGTCAGGAGGCACCCACTGGAGTGCTTGGGGTGGCAGTGCTCCTGGTGCTAGGGAGGCATGGCAGTTGAGATAAGATCGTATGTCTACAGGGCGGCAGTGGTTGGTAGTGTGAATGGAGTCCTAGCATGGGAGACTCTGTAGTGTCTTTCTCTGTTGGGGTCATGTCCAGACGATGCACAAAGTTTTGTGCCTAGGGTAAAAGGAGGGATCAGATATAATGTAGCTGGGGTGACCTGCTTCAATGTTTTTTGTGTAGGGTACAGACTGGGATCTCGCAGGCTTTGTGGGTCTGTGAAGGTAGGACAGACCAGATGGTATCTTTCTAGTGGGGGGGGGGGGGGGCAGGTTACACTGCGCTGAGATTGGTGTATGTCTGTCTGTGATAACAGATAGTTGTGGCTAGGATTGTCCAGGAAAATGCCACGCTGCAGCCTGGGTCCTGATGGCTGCTGAATGGTGCCCCTTGTCCTGCAGTGACATTGTTCCTGGGAGTGGGTGGGCGTTCATTCCCCTGTGTGGACTCCTTGGCTAAGCACTTTGTTCGAGAGAGCGCTGGACGAGGCGCCTTTCCTTTACTTCCTCACAGGAGTTCTGGACTTTGGTGAGCTTGGCTTCTTGGCAACCTCTGGCAACTAGGCTGAGAATGAGATGCATTATCCTATTTTTTACTCCTATTGACAGGTCCTCTTATCGCTGCCTCTGTCTTTTCATTGAGCACAAAAGGGAAACACGAGATGGTCATCACGGAACTGGCAGATACCGAGCGACGGAACAGCAGCATTGGTCCTGCTCCAAGTAAGTGCTTTGTGTAATGCGAGTCTGTGAGGACAGTTAGATACGCCTCTAGGACATCCCCTGCGCAATGCATGCATGGGCAACAGTGGCCCACAACTCCGCTTGGCTACCATCGCAGCTGGAGAAAGAGCTCTCTAATAGAGTAGTAGCAGTATTTGCCACCTTCCTGCTCACTGTCCGGGATTTCTGGTTGCTTGCTAATACCCACGCAGACCATCCGTGCACAGGACCAGGTAGGCACAGGGAGTCTACCCGCTTATAGCTTGAGTTTGCAGGACGCTGTTCCATCCAACCCTAGGGTCCACAAAGGTTCTGTCCTGTCTCTGGGGTGGTGTACCCCATGAAAGTTCAGCCTTTCGTCCCATCCCTTGGTGGCACAGGACCAAAATCCTGGACGCAGCATTGACAATGTCTATCCATCGAGGAGCACCTTCAGTAGGACTCATGGGAGCAAAAAACCCTCACAGGCACACGTACCGACCCAACTCCGTCCCCTGTGACCACAGACACATCTCCTGTTTCTCGCTGATGTTCATTTTAGGATCTTTAGATTTTCAGGGGATTTGTGGTAGGTCCTGGTCTGGCGTCCCTAAGTCCTGCATGATCCAAAGTTCTTGCCTTCCTCAGCTGCGTTGCCTCCTGCTTTACATATGTGTTCCAGTACCCATGCCCTCAGTCACATACATCTTGGAAAGAAGTAAAAACAGTACAGAATGTTTTATTTTTTCTTGCTGACAGTTCTTTGGGGATATTTAAACAGGACAGGAGTTGGTATAAGTTGGGGAGGTGAAGGAGGGAGTGATGTTGTTCAGAGTCATAGAATGAGATTGGTTAATGAACGAGGGCTGATCGTGGATCTCTGCATTGGTGCGACAGGTGATACGGTTACAAGTCCGGATCTGTTGCTCAAGATACAGAGGGAGGATCCGCAGCATCTGAAGAAACTTCAAGAGGCGGAAGCAAGAGAAATACAAGACTGTCTCAACGCAGGTGATGAAGAGCGTCTGACCGCTCTCTGCTCTTCACAGTTAATACACACTAAGGGACACACGCAGGGGCTGCCACGCACCCCTTTTTGTACTGTTCCATCTGTGTCGTACTGCATGGAGGCAATGTGGTGTTGTAACAAAGGATTGAAATACCTGAATCCATTAACCAAGTCTGAAGCGTTAAATCCGTTCTTACACTAAGAGTGAATTATGTTGAACTTCAGTGGGGACCTGTTTCAGAGTTTTGATTCCAGTGAGATGTTCTTGGAGAGGGTATACTCAATGCATAGTTTCAGTTCCACCATCGAATAGTAAGGTAAGAAGCAGGTAATCGACTGTCTGAGGGAAAGCAAGGGACCAGAAGAAAGAAACAATCATTCAGTCAAGCAGGATTTGTAAAGCGCAGCCCTGTTACCCCTAAGGGTATCGGGGTGCTGTGTCTGTGTTGAAGATCCAGGTCTTGAGTCTCTTCTGAAGTCTGCCATCGAGGGGGCTGTACGGAGATGAAGGGGGAGGTCATTTTAGGTCTTGGCAGCATTGTAGGAGAAGGAGCGACCACCACTGTGGCTGCAACGGATGCTGTGGGTGTGTGCGAGTGAGGAGGAGTGCAAGTTTCTAGATGGTTGGTAGAAGTTCAATCACAGGTTGAGGTAGGCAGGTCCCAGGTCACGGAGGGCTTTGTAGGCGTGTGTGAGTATCTTGAACTGGCATCTCTTCTGGATGGGGAGCCAGTGGATGTCTCTCAGTTAGGGAATGATGCGAGTTCATTTGGGGAGTTCCAGGATGAGTCTGGCTGCAGCATTCTGTATGGTTTGTAGTCCTCTGAGGATCTGGGTGGAGATGCCGGTGTAGAGGGTATTGCCGTCGGCAAGGCGTCTGGTGATGAGGGCTGAGTGACAGTTTTTATGGTGTTGGTAGGGCTCGATCTGTGGAGCATGTGAAGTGTGTGAAAGCAAGATGAGGTGACTGCGTTGTTTTGTCGTTTCATGGTCATTTGGCTGTCGAGGATGATGCAGAGGTTGCGTGCAAGGTCGGTCGGTGTGGGTCCGAGTTCTGCAGGCCACCAGCTGTGGTCCCATGTGGAGGTGTTCTTCCCTAAGATGAGTACCTCAGTTTTGTTGGGGTTGAGCTGGAGGCAGTTGTCTCTCATCCATTAGCTTATGTTGGTCATGGCGTTGCAGAAGTTGATTTTGGTGTTCGTGGGGTCCTCCGTGAACGACAGGATCAACTGGGTGTCATATGTGTAGGAGATTATGTTAAGTCTGTGGGACCTAATCACGTCTGCAAGGGCGGTCATGTAGATGTTGAACAAGGTGAGGCTGAGGAATGATCCTTTTCGCGGACTCCACTAGAGTAGGGGTGCAGTTTAGTGCTGTGATCAGTTTCGTCCATTACTTCACTTCTGTGTGGTTCTTTGGTGGTGAGATTAAAATGAATTCAGGTTTTTGTGCATTTAGCTTCAGATGATTGCTAGTTAACCAGTGTAATGATACTTTTAAAGCCTCATTCATTAACTTGATGTCTTCCAGAGACGCGATCTTGATGTATATCTGCGTGTCGTCTGTGTACATGTGGTAGGATATGCTTGCATCTCTGAGAATTTCTGTAAGGAGTTCGACATACAGGTTGAAAAGTGATGGTGATAGTGTAGATCCTTGAGGGACTCCAATTGAATTTGGGCATGTTGGGGATATCGTCTGTATGACCAGGAATCTTTGCGTTCCATTCTGAAGGAGGGATTCAAACCATTTCAGCACATTTCCAGACAATCCCATCATGTCATGAAGCCTGGCTAGTAATTTTTCCTGATTTAGCTGACGACAGGTCAAGAGGGATTAGTAGACATGTTCTATTGTGATCTAGGGCCTGTAGCGCATCATCCACAATATTTAAGATCGCTGTTTCCGTACTGTGGCCTGTTCTGAATCCTGACTGGCAGTCGTCCAGCAGCTTGAAATTGGCGATGTGATGGCTCAGTTGATTTTGCACACATTTCTCAATTAATTTGGCAAGTAATGGAATATTGGTTACTGGGCGGAAGTTATTTGGTTCTGCCGGGTCCGCTGTAGGTTTTTTGATGATGGGGACGACTTGACCTGTTTTTAGCCATTCTGGAAGGATCCCTTGAGATAGAGAGGCATTTAATATTTTTGTCCATATTGGGATGACAATATGATTTTTAGGCATTTAGAGGGGAGTGGGTCATTATAGTGGTTATTAGGTTTGATATCCTAGAGCGTTTTGGCGATGGTATTCTGGTCATATAGCTTGAAGGTAGCCCATTGTGCCTTGTTTTTTGTCTATTCATTTTCGATTGTCGTGGTGGCATTGTTCAGTGTGGGGGGTTGGTTGGGAAGGTTGTCGGCTGCCATCCTGAGCTCTCTTTCAAGCGTGTTAGCCTTGTCGGTGAAGAATGTTGAGAATTCTTCACAACTCAGTTGAGTTTTAGTAGTTTCTTGGGCAGATTTGGCCAACTTATTGGATTGTTGTTTTAAGATCTCGAATAGTTTCCGTGGTCTGTTTTTGACGTTGTCCAGTTCTGATCTAATAAATTCCTTTTTAGAATTGATGATCTTTTTGTTGTACTCGTTTCTGATTTTTCTGAGGGATTTCAGCTCGGGGGATGATGGGTGCTGTCTCCATTTTCTTTCAGCAAGTCTTAGTTTCCGCCTATCTTCATTCAGTGTCCCATTAAACCATGGATTTTTATCCTTCTTTGTGACTCTTTTCAGTTTTAGTGGCATGGTGGAGTTGACTATATTCGTTACTGACGTAGTGTAGTGATCCGTTAGATCATTCACATTCTGCAAGTGGTTAGGCGGATTTAGGTTCTTCTCACATCTTTCTACTAGTAGTTCAGTAGTTCAATATTAGAGTCTTTGGTGTCCCGAGTCCACTTCTTGGTTTTGGTAGGCTGCGTGGTCTTGTTCTTTTTCAAGGTGGGTATCAGGAAGGTTATGGCATGATGATCTGACCAGTCGCATGGAACAATTGAGTGGATTGAAGTATCCTTGTTTCTCGAAATTATCCAGTCTAACGTTGCACCTTTCGAGTGTGTTGGTTGTATGCAGGCTTGGTAAGATTTATCTCAGTTAAAAAGTCTTTAAGTGCGTTGACCTGTTTGCCATTATTGTCGTCCCAGTGTAAATTAAAATCGCCTAGGAATATGTTATTAGAGTGAGTGTTAGAGTTAGCTGTGATGATCTCCATTAACTCGTCTATGAAAGTAGCATTATTTCCTGGTGGGTGGTAAAGCGCATGCAGGTTGCACCTTTGATTGTCTGCCGATCTTATATTGAGACCTAGGTATTCACAGGATTCGAGTGGGTCGGATTGTATTTGACTGACCTCTATATCCGATCGATGAATGCAGGCTACACCACCTCCTGTCTTTTTTAGTCTATCTAATCTCACAATGTTATACTGTGGGGGCACCAGAAGATCCATGAGTGGAGAAGAGGATTCCAATAGCCATGTTTCTGTTAGGATTGTAAGGTCAATTTCCTGGCTAACGATGAGGGCAGCGATGTCTGATGCATGTTTTACTGCGGACCGACAGTTGAGCAGTAGGCATATCAGTGGTTTCCCTGAGCTACTAGGGTTAAGCTCTTGCGAGTTGGTGGTTAGGTGGACTTGTTGTAATTTGTTAAGGTTGGGTTTCCTTTCCTTATGTCTGGAAGTTCTATTAGCATCGATCAGGACTGTCCTAATTTCCTCCCCTCTACTGCGGTCTGTAGGCTCAAACGCCCGGAGTAAGGATAAGGTTTCATCTTCAGATAAGTAATTAAGATTCCTGTCTGGCCGATTATGCCTATTTGATAATGGCATGGCTGTCTCACTGCTCTTTCTTTGAGAATTATGCACTAATTTTTGGATGTGCTCGACTTTGGAGTGAGTGCTTACAGTGATTTCAAGTATCTTTTCCATCGCTTGCAGTGAGCTTAGAATGTCCTGTGACATATTGCTTATTTGTGTTTGTAGCTCTTCGATTTCTCTCTGAGTCTGGGGTGAAGTATTAGGAGTACGCATCCGCTTATTTCGGGATTCGCGGTTTGCGTCCCAGTGTTTTAGATCTGTTTTTTTCCCCCGAGTTCCTTTTCTTTTTGTCATTAGTTCGGATGTCTGCGCCTCCTCTATGTGCGATGTGAGATGCGCTATCTGTGTCTTGTGATCTTAATACCACGTTCGGGGGATATAAGTTTCGTACAGTCCTAGATGTCACTTGTGCTGTAGTAGAGGGGGGTATGGGAGTGGTGATATCTTCCATATCAGTTATTTCTAGATTCCCGTTGAATGGCCTACTCGTAGAAGGGGTCCCATCATGGGGAGAGGTGTTGGTTCTACTCTCTGTAACGGCGTCGGGGCGGTATTGGCATATAATATAGATATTTTTGTTGTCTCTGTATCTTTGCCATCCAATGCGCCTCCTGTCACAGTTGTGTCTCCTAGTGGCATTGTATGTTGTGCTTCCTGAGGGTCTCTAGGTAGTATGATGCCTGTGGTGGTAGTGTTGGCGATGTATAGGATTACATACACAATCATTTTGAGATCCCTGGGGTCAGTGGATGCTTTTTTAGGAGGTGTCTGACATCTGTGTGCTTCCATTTTATCCAGGAAGGCGGCTGAGGAGATGGAGGTGTTGAGGATCCTGGTGAGATGTGTGCTGATAGGGTTCATTGCGAGTTTGTACAGGTGGTGGGGGTAGGGGTTGGTGAGTGCCCCGTAGTGGATGGAAGGCATGATGGCTGAGGTGGTGAGGGCAGTGATAGGAGACCAGGTGGCAATGGTTTGGCTGGTGTTCACTGGTTCGTTGAGGTCATTGAGGAAATGCGGGTTGTAAGTTTGCAATGTAATCTTGCTGTGGAAGTAGTCTCGGAGGGTGTCGCAGACGTCTTGAGATGGGTGGATGTGTTCTCTGGGGCTGTCAGGTTGGATAATTCTCTAACTATTTTGAAGAGCTCCTCTTTGTCATTGGCCGTGTATTCGATGCGGATGGTGATGGCTGCTTTCTTGGCTTCTTTAACATGTCGGTGGTAGTTGTTGAGGGCTGTTTTGTTATTTGCTCTGTTGGCGGGTTCTTGGTGGCTCGCCATTGTTTCTCCAGTTGGAGCAGTTGCGCATGGTGATTCTGAATTCTGGGGTGGACCAGCTGACATTTTTGAAAGTTTTGTTGTGTTTAGTAGGTTTCAGTGGGGTGACTGTCGGCACTGTTGGGGGTCCAGGCATCGAATTCTGGACTGCCTGGTCAAGGTCTACTGAAGCTGAGGCTTCGGGTTGGGTGGAGGTGAAGGCCTGTGTCCATTGGGATTCAGTGACCTTGCTCCACCTTCGGTGGGAGGTGAGGTGATGCTTATTGATGGTGTACTGGGCATCAGCGATGGTGAAGTGTACGATGGTGTGGTCAGTCCAGGTGAGTTCTGTGTTGTGGCTGAATTTGATTCTGTCACTGGAGGTAAAAATGGGGTCAAATGTGTGTCCTGCTTTGTGCATGGGTTCAGTGACCAGTTAGGTGAGGCTGATGTTGTCCAGGTTGTGCAAGAGGATAATGGAGTTGGCATCATTGGGGTTGTCAATGTGGAAGTTGAGGTCGCCAAGTAGGACGTAGTGATGAGAGTCGATTGCTAGGGTGGCAATGAGGTTGAGGATGGCATCGCAGAATGTTGCTCGGTATCCTCGGGGTCTGTAGGTGAGGGTGCCAATATGAACCAAAGTGGCCTTTCATTGTATTAACAATCCGATAGAAAAGTATGTAAAGGTCCTGAAGAATCTCTAGTTGGTTAAAACACGTTGGGTGTAACCCCATCTTTCTAATTAACTGAAATAAATATATCTTCCAGCAAAATGAATTTTTGAATCTCCACTTAAAAAATACCTGTATCCGTGGAACTAGAAAATATATGAGTGCTTACGCGTCTTACATTAATATGGGTAACAAATGGAGCAAGTGAGTGGAGGGCATGAGAGGAGGTCAGGTTAGATCCAAGTAATGACTTTTTATTTACACTTTGGGTTCGAGACTGAGAGTTGGGTCGCTATTTGCATTGACCTTCAGTGGAACACCGGTACCGCTCTGGTGGTCTAATCTACCAAATTGTAAAGAAAAAGGAGGGTGGACAACTAGGAATAGCTGGGGGATTCCGGGCAGAGATTACAGTCAGTCAAAAAAATCTTTATTTTGGCCATGCAGGCCATAAAAGCACATAAAACAATACGATACATTTTAGCGAAATACAGCACGTCATTTTAAAAATGATATACTTTGTTTCCCTTTCTTTTTCTTCTAAAATCACTATAAGTATACAAATCGTGACTGCATTCTTAAGTTAGCACCCCCAAGCCTGCTCAGTATTCCGCAGCAGGAGATTGTGCAATGTGCATAAAATACATCCTTTCTACATTGAGTGCATAGTGAGCAGCAATAACACGTGCTGTAACAAATGACTGTTCCGTTAAGAATTAAAACACCTTATTTGGCACTAGAAAACTTTGTTCTTGTCTAATAAATACTATAGAAAGAATAATAGGGATGCCGATTTAAAATAGATACAATTATAGGAGTAATAAAACACCTGACGGCGGTAGATTGGGTCGGGGGTAAACATGCGAAAGAGTGTGTACGTACCACATTGTCCTAAAAGGTGCATAACATAGCATAACTAATAATTGCTGTAAATTTAAGAGTTTCCTGTAGGGGCTTTCTTTAGAATAGCTCTCTGAGTGCACCACATGGAGTATAAAAACCGCGAGATGGAGAACTCAATAGGCAGAAGCAGAGATTACAGATTCTCCTCTTTGTTTACCACCCATACATTCTCCAGGATGCAAGGGTAGCTCACCTCCAGCAGTAGCAGGAGTGGATCTGTGCAAGGAGCTGTCAGGTAGTGTTGTGAACTATGATGGTGTGTTTGTAGCCAGACCTTCTGCCCATCATGAGCTAGATTAAAGACTTGTGGGAGGTGAATTTAGGAAGATGCAACAGGGTGGAAGGAGGCTATTGGTTAAGTTCAGTATGGCGAGGGGTACATCACTGACCGTGGCCTGGAAGAGTGCATCTACACAGCCCTTCATCACATGAGAGCTGTAATCTCCACTGCTTCAGACACCTCCTCAAGCCACAACCTTTGAAGTCTAGCACTGTGGGTCATCAGCACCTAAAGAATGACTGCAGGTGCGAGCGCGCGACACAAAGGACCTGACACGCTCAGTGGACGGAGCATTGCGTCCTACGTTGATGCTGGTGAGCGCGTGGCAGCTGGTGGATGGGGTAGTGGGTTGAGATGACTCGGAGAAAGGCCTCTTTCACTCTGTTTCAATGATCTTTAATGCTGTGACTGAGGGGGGAGAGTGTACTTGAATTTATCGTTTTACAGTGTCTGGACCTCACTGTGCCGTCTGAATCAACAGGATTTCCCCCCGGATCAGCAGGATTTCCTTCCGGCTCAGTGGGCTTTTCAGCGGAACCTGCGGGATTTCCATCTGGTTCAGCAGGATTTCCATCTGGTCCTGTCGAGTTTCCTTCTGGCTCAGCAGGATTTTCATTTCTTGACACTGACTTTTGCTTGAGGAGTGAAGGCGAGCCCACTACGAACATGACTGCTCAGATTCCGACAGGAGAAACGGAAAGAGGGACTGGCCCAGACCACGGTAGGCAAATATGTTCTTAAGCTGTTACATTTCTCAGATTGGTCCTTGTGTGTCTGCAAGTTATGCAGCAGCCAGTAACAAATCAAAATATCTGTCTGTTAGTATTGCCAAAGCCAGTAGGTTCACCTTTAGAAGGGGAATGCTGACCTAATGGCTTTCCCAAACCAATGCTTGTTTGCATTGGTTTTCAGTTGCTTTTAATTTTGTATTGTTTTCTGTACCGACAGGGCTGTCACCCATGCAGGAACATTAAAGTAACAAACCAAAAAACTAAATGAAACGGCTGTAGTACGTTGAGACATGTATGTGCGCATACGCCTTGAAGCATATGCACACCCACATGCACAAGGGAGCCATTTGGCTAGGGTTCTAGATGGCTGCTGGGTGTGTCTCACCGCCATCCTAATACATACTTCATGATGAGTGACAACCATGCTACCTTTCTGTTCTTTATCGTTTTAACATGGCTGGTAGCCATGTTGGTACGAAAAACTGAAAAAAAAATAAAAAAGTACAAGAAATCGCTGGAGGTGACGTGAGCTGCTAACCGCGATGTGCTGATGCCAACTCTCATGGGCAACCCTGTCAACCAATGACTAAAGACAGCGAAACCAGAGTAGCCAATGGCTGAAAGGGGTGGTCCAAAAGCTCCTTTCTGGATTGTATATGTATGTATAAGTTGTGTGTTTATGTGGTTTTGTGTGGTGTATGTCGTGTGGTGAGATGAGCTCTCCCCAAACAGCTGCCTCTGTCTGCTGGCGAAACGTACACCATTTCAGTTACACGGTGACTATAAAAAAAGCAACATTTCAGTAAACATTAAACAGCAGAATTTCAAACCTTTGTATAAACATTTAACTTTGCAGAAACTATTCGGTTCCTTATCTGCGTTTGATAGACCTAACGGTTTCCATGTTTTAAAAGAGTTTTTAGTGATATTTGCTTCCACAAAGTCTTTTTCAATGCTTTGGAAGTAAGGGTCAGTGTCTCCTACTTGGTCGCCCCCAGTCCTCTTAGCATACTTAATGTCACACGTGTGTCAGGCCAGTGCCCTGGGACCGGTGTGACTCGGAGCCATTTATGGAATCCGTGCAACAGGTATTGCGGCTGTCCTTGGAAGTGGTGCAGATTGGGGTGTACAAATTCTTCCTACTTCCACAGATAGAGTAAATTCACAGATACACGCACATACACTCATCATACGCTTGGGCCCATTTCACTAACATACACTCAGATTACTCCATTAGCACTGAACCTGTGGAAAGAAACCTTCTAAACACCCTGCATCTACACACATGGTCGATAAGACCTAATTGTGACTGTCCTGAGTCATGATCTAAACAATCTATACAACAATAATCAAAATAGAGTACTCAATAATTGACAAGAAATAACCACCAACACTGTATTTAAAATTATGGTACTTTATCTAAAATTGGTCAAAAGAAAATCAATCAAAGTAAATCATTATTCTCATAATTACCTATTCTAGCTAAATGTCAGAATGGGTCAGGACAGGTCTCTCAGTAAAAGTCTCCCAAGTCGCCGTCCTCACAGCATAGATCCTCACCAACGCAGGTTTGGGAAGAAGTGGCAAAGTGGCAAAAACCCTCTCTAGGCTAACAATATTTATAATGTGTTTAACAATAGAAGGCAACATAAAATGTTTTCGATATCCGCTGAACTGCTGAGCAAAGCGAGCAGGAAAGGATGTAGCATCGCTACATTTAGAAAATCTCCGCTCAGGAAAAATCACAAAAATAAAAAGACAGAACACGGAACTGGAAATTAAAAAAGTAACTCTTCATGTTCATCTTTCCTCGGAACCAACATCATGATCTCAGAGTTCATTCATTATGGCTCCTTTGTCCTCCAAGGTTACTCGGATGTATCTGGATGCTTGCCCAGAACTGCTACTGTCCTCACGGAAAATTTTAACCAGGCGAAGACTGTGGTCAGATGACTCTCGACCATGTTCAGCAAGGCCTTCTCATCACAAAATTCACTCGAATACAGGCTTTAAACGGTAGCCATTTTCCCACCAGGCCAAAATGTACCATCTTAATTAAAAGAGACAAAACAACGTTACCACAGCATAGTGATTAAACAGTGTTAACCCCACTAATACCCTTATGTGTATGTAATTATCTAGCCTTTGCAACACAAGAAAAGCATTAGTACATAACATTTAAAAAGCGTTTTTCCCGTGCTTTAAATAAACAGCACTCAGCAACAGTTATTAATAAAACATGCACATTTATTAAATAGCAACGCAAAAGCATTCCCACGTGTCGTTTTTCTCTCATTAGTACGTATTGGTTAGTTAAAACATTTACACAAAACAAATAATTAATAGTTAAAATTAATATTTTATTAATCGACAAATAGACAAACAAGAGCTTTAAAAACCCAATAGATTTTCAACAGAATACTCTGCTCCAGCAGAAGCTCAGGGCCCAGGTTCTAGGGGAGCACCGATGAGCCAAGTGCCTTCTCTTAAGGCTTCAGGCTTCATCCTGAAACGTGGAATTTTACAAATGATCCACCTGCACAAGGGACGTGATGCCTCAGAAATCTACGTGTCCTGTTAAATACTCCACTGATCCCTGTAGGTGACAAAGTACAGCAGAGCTCTGATAATAGCTTCTCTGATTTTGTACTATCAGGGTTTAGATTTTAGCGAGGCACACCCTTACAAACTAACTTGTTTAAGAGCCTGATTTAGAGTTCGGCGGACGGGTTACTCCATCACAAACGTGACGGGTTTCCCGTCCGCCGTATTAGAAGTGGCACTTGGAATACGGCGGATGAGAAATCCCCCACGTTTGCAATGGAGTAACCTGTCAGACGAAATCGAAATCAGACCCTAAGTGTATTCACCAGCTACACTCCATCTCTTACCATCTCTTCCCAGACTGGAAAAGACTTGAAATTTAATTCTGACAAAGACAGGAGTAGGAGTTTTTCCAGGGTCTGAAAAAAGAGGGTATATAGAAAGTGGATTTGTAATCACTCAACAGGGTTTCACATGCAAAAGTGTGTCTATATATGCTCTTGCCAAAATACAATTTACACAGTTATGTTAAGTGCATGGCTGTTTCCAGGCCTGGTTCTGTAAAATCTTGTGAATGCAAGAACATATTCATGCAGGTGCACTTTTGTGTCGTTTCTTAAGAGTCCTCATTTATTTATTTTCATGTTGTTTTTAATTTGCCAATAATGGTTTCACAATGATTCCCCATTATTAATCTTTTTTAAAATGTGAGTACCACCACCTCAGTAGAAAAGCAAAGAAAGCTGCCCTACAGGAAACCATCAATGCCAACGCACTCAACAGCAAATAACTTTTTGCCGCGGTCAAAGAATTCGCCAAATCCAACACAGAGACAGCAGACATCCCACCATCCCAAGACGTCTGCAACAACCTCAGCACCTTCTTCCACCGCAAGATTAAGGAGGTCTTTGACAGCTTTAACAGCCTCGACACCTAAGTCCCTCTCACCCACTCGCAACCACCCACCCAATGACACCGGACCACAGCAGACCCTGCCCAGCTGGTCTCCCCTAACTGCTGACAACACCCTCAAGATCAAGAAGAGCATCCACTTCGGAGCACCCTCAGACCCCTGCCTGCAGCACATCCACATCTTCAGCAAAGCTGGCACCTCCATCGCCACCGAACTGTGATGCACCATTAACTGCTCCATCATCTCTGTCACCTGCCTGGACGACTGGAAACACGCAGAGATAAACCCCTAGTTGAAGAAACCCTCTGCCGACCCGAAGGACCTCAAGAACTTCAGACCCATCTTTCTGCTCCCTTTTCCAGCCAAGGTCATCGAGAAGGCCATCAACCTCCAACTTTCCAAGTTCATCAAAGCGAACCACATCCTGGACCTCTCCCAATCCGGCTTCAGAAGAAACCACAGCACAGAGACCGCACTCCTTGCTGCCAGAGATGATGTCCGCACCCTCCTCGACCGAGGCAAAACTGCAGCCCTCATCCTCCTGGACCTCTCGGGCTGCCTTTGACACCATCTCCCACCGCACCCTATGCACAAGACTCCATGTCACCGGCAACCACGACAAAGCCCTAGAATAGATCAATCAATCAATCAATCAATCAAGAAATTTATATAGCGCGCTACTCACCCGGAGGGTCTCAAGGCGCTTGGGGGGGGGGGGGGTGGTGGGGGGGGGTCTGCTACTGCTCGAACAGCCAGGTCTTGAGTTGCTTCCTGAAGGAGAGGTGTTCTTGGGTCTGACGAAGGTGGAAGGGGAGGGAGTTCCATGTCTTGGCTGCCAGGTAGGAGAAGGATCTTCCTCCCATGGTGGCTCTTCGGATGCGTGGAACGGCGGCGAGGGCGTGGCTGGTTGAACGAAGCTGGCGGGTGGGAGTGTAGAAGGTCAGGCGGTTGTTGAGGTACCACTCCACTCCTTCCTCACAGGCCGAACACAGAGAGTCAGACTACCACTGTTCCACTCTGAATCTACAGAGATCAGCTGCACAGTACCACAGAGCTCCTCCCTGAGCCCCATTCTCTGCAACATCTACATGGCCCCGCTCACAGCCATCATCAGGAACCACGGACTCAACATCATCTTGTACGCGGACGTCACCCATCTGAACCTCTCACTCACCAATGAACCCATAGTTGCCAAGAACAACTTCCACAGCGGGATGAAGGCTGTCGCCACCTGGATGAAGGCGAGCTGCCTCAAGCTAAGCTCAGAGAAGATCCAAATCCTCATCCTGGGGTCCACCCCCTACACCTGGGATGACTCCTGGTGGCCTGCAGATCTTGGGTCCCCCCCGCACCCACAGACCACGCACAAAACCTCGGCATCACCCTGATCTCCTTGCTCGCCATTAACTTCCAGATCAACGTGTCTCATTATCCTGCTTCCATACGCTACACCTGCTCCAAAAGACCTTCAAGTGGATCCCTACCGAGTCCAAATAGACGGTCACCCACGCACTCATCGGCAGCAGACTCGACTATGGCAACAAACTCTACACTGACATCACCAAAGAAACTCTTCAAGAAACTGCAAAACATTCAGAATGCATCCGCTAGACTCATCCTCTATATCCCCCTCCACAGCCACATCACTGGCCAGCTGAGAGACCTCCACTGGCTCCCAGTCAACAAAAGAATCAACTTCAAGATCCTCACACACGCCTACAAAGCCCTACAGAACCCGGGACCTGTGTAGCTCAACCACCATTTCGCATTCCACGCACCCACCAGAGACCTCTGCTCCACCCAACTGACCCTGGCTGCCATCCCACATATCCACAAGACCACGGCAGGTAGAAAAATACTACTCCTACCTCACAGCAAGGACCTAGAACACCATGCCTCTCCACCTCAGGCAATCACCGTCACTGCTTCAGTTCAGGAAGGACCTCAAGACCTGGCTTGTCGACTGACCCACAGTGCCTTCCAAGGGATCAGCACCCCCACCCCAGTGCCTTGAGACCCTTATGGCTGAGCAGTTTCACTTTACAAGTCACCTGACTGATTGATTGAGTATGCATCAAACACATTTTACTCAATGATGCTACAGAAAAGTGGCATTTAAGGTGCAAAATAGTTTATCACAACGTTTTTTCAATTGCATTTTTTGTGTACATTTTCTTTTGAAAGCACATAAACAGACGTGCTGCTTCAAACTTCTGCATGTAGTTTCGTATAATCAGGGAACATTTTGAGAGCATTATAAATAGTTGTATTACCTTACAACGCATGCCATGACCCCGCATGCCATGACCCCGCATGCCATGACCCCGCATGCCGTTGAAAGCAAATCTTTACCCCGACTTGCTGTCAGGGGTGCCCTGGAAGTTGGAATAGTTTAATTTACTCTTCCAACTCCAGTGTGTGCAACAGTAGGGAAGGTGCGTGAGTTAAATTCAACACCTTCTACCCCCTGCTACGCACCTTTTGCGTTGCAATGGCATGCGTTGTAATGGCATGCGTTGCAATGGCATGCGTTGTAATGGCATGCGTTGCAATGGCATGCGTTGTAATGGCTGTTTTCCATTATAAAAAGGCTCAGATTCTTACACCTTGCAAATATGTGTACATGTTTTTATACTAGATCAAATGCTCACAGCTCAAAGCATTCCTTTAGAGCCTTAGCTTACTAGTAAAGGCGTTGCATTAATGAATCATATTCATGTTTTGACAGCTTATCTGTGTGGATACAAACCTAACCTTAGTGGCAGATAAATGTTTTTGCGACAAAACATTCACGATTCTATTGAGGACACGGAGGTGATAACTATCCTACTCGTCCTTTACCAAAAGTCCACAGCAGCGAGTCACAAGAACTTACATGAACTACAAGTCCCATGATCCTTTGTAGAAAAAGTATAGAACAATGTAGCCAATCATGACAGCCCCTGTGAGTCCAAATAGAGATGATGCCATCTTGACAGCCTCTTTGTTTGCAGTGATTATAGTACTCTTGTTCTCATTGCACACTCTATTTAAAAAAGTCATCCACAAAGCATTCCTAATTGGTCTTTAATCTTGTTTTTTTGTGATCCTGCAATTAAAAATATCTTTGAACAACCTCCCATGAGTAACATTTGAAGTGATAAAAGGGGGTAACAGTAGCAAGGGTATGTGTAGTATCTTGATGTTATGTTATAATGTCCCCTTTCACCTTGCTCCGAGCAGCTCAGCCAGTGTGAGTGTTCTGTGTGGAATGTTGGTGTGATGGACATGAGTGGAGCTTGGGCGCCTGGTGTGAGTGTTGACAGCTGAAAGATGGGCTGAGCAGCTAGCAGGCTGCTCCTGGTGGGGCTGTTAACACACATCTTATGGACTTAATAAACTTCCTTAAAAAACACTCCTCGGCTGCATCTACTATGTCACCTCTACGCATGGGACAAGACCAATACATTTTGGCGAGGATTTGGAGACTAACTCTCGCTCTATGTGTTCTTCTTAAGAAGTTAAAGATGAAGTGTCAAAGATGTTGGATGGTACCTACTGAAACTACAAGTGGAAACAACTCACAGAACTGTTCTGAGAGACAGTGGTTCACGAATGACCACACAGGCAGTGCCTGTACACGTCCAGGAGGAAGTGTTGGAAAAAAGAAACAAGAAAATCAAGAACCAACTAACTGGAAGAGCACGCCTCGCAGCCCCACCAGTGTCCCTCACACCGGACAACCCCAGCCAAGGCGTGCTCTGCTCACAAACATCTCACCTATTGGACTTTAAAGAAACAAGAGTTGTGCGCTTCTTCATGCTCAACTATTTAAAGTGTGGCAATTTGAAGGAAGAGCAATTGTCAATTTTGTACTACATCTTGTGCAACTGAATACAGATTGACTCCTTATTAGTGTGTTGTGAGCTCTTGGCAAGACTCCGAGCTTCGTGAGATGTGTGTCTACACAACTGGCTTTACTGCCGACATTGCGACATTGTCTCCGTCATCGTTGCATTTTTGGAAACCTTGCTTGTGCCAGCTTTGTTATGTTTGTTGCATATGTTTTACATGCTTTCACCCGCTTGTGAGACATCACCCTAGTGATTGCTGCTGGAGTGGGATATTTGGTGAGTCTACTTAAAATGTTTTTTATTTTTTTTGTCTCTCTCATTCGGGGCTCTCACAAGTCTTTTCCGTTAAACCGCTGTGATGTAGTTTAAATCCAGGCAGGAATCGCAAGTAGCGTGCACACACTTACTTGCATTATTCTGTCGTGCAGAGACTTTTCCTCGAGGTCTTCGTTGCTAGGCAGTCTGGTACTCTGCTGCTGGACGTTTTGATGCATTAACGCGCTGGGAGCCACCCTGCGCGCGTCACCACTACGTGCCGCCATCTTTTGTTTCCTGGCTCCCTGCAAGCTCCGTGACTGGATTCTGTGTGGCAGTGCTGAAGTGTTCTTCGACGTTCAAACAGCACACAGCATAGCGAAGGCACCCCTCACCTGGTCGCCCCACCCGGATCCCACAAACTTAGACCACACCAATTTCACTTTATGGCAGAATTGAGGCCGCAGTTTATTTGGCAGTTTAAACTTACAAGCGATCCTTCCACCTGCATTACTTCCATTTATTTGAAAGCCTGTGACCTCTGTGCCATAACCAAAAGCACTGTGCCCTACATTCAGTGCTGGCCATCATTCACTTCCCCACCGGGTGACCTTTCACTTCCGGTGCAACCACACGTTTCGTTCCGGGTAAGCGTCTGCTTCCAACCCGACCGGGTGACCTTTCACTTCCGGTGCCCCACACATTCCATTCTGGGTAAGCTTCTGCTTCCAACCGGACCGGGTGACCTTTTCACTTCCGGTGCAACCACATTTGCTTCCGGGTAAGCATCTGCTTCCAACCCGACCGGGTGACCTTTCACTTCCGGTAGGTACCACCATGCATTTCCTTCCGGGTAAGCGCCTGCTTCCAACCTGACCGTGTGACCTTACCCTTCCGGTGCCATCCTGCCTCCCAACTTCTTCCGGGCCACAGGCTCCGCCCTTGACTATTTCCTTCCGGTTCAACCCCCAAGGCCATTGCGATAGCTTGCCAGTACCCCCTGGGTCCTGACTGTTACCTGTTTGTGGCCTGTTCTAGTTCGGCAGATGCTAAGTTTAAGTAGGATCGCTTTGTAAGTACCGCCAAGCCTTTCTGGGAGCTTTCGTTGCCAGGAAGGCCCCTCCCTGCCATAACTGCGCCCCAATTCTTGTAATACACCTACGACAGTTTGTATTAAATATTGCCCATATGTTCCGAAAAACATTTGGCCTGACGTTTATTTTTATTTTTTTTATTATTATTTTTTTTTTTAACCACTGTATAGCTCCCTTCTTGGGATGGAGCCCCTGCCAGGGACCTCCAGGAAATCATTTCAGAGTAACCCACTTTGTGTAATATATGCTGCACTGTGCCTTACCTTCAGTGCAGCTCTCCTTGCCCTGGTGACCTATCACCTGGGGACGCAACCCTTCCCTTTCACTCCGGGCAAGCTTCTGCTTCCAACCCGACCGGGTAACCTTTTACTACCGGTTCCCAAACACTCCTTGGGTAAGCGTCTGCTTCCAACCCAACCGGATGACCCTTTGCCTTCCGGTGCCCACACACTTCCGGATAACCAGCCGGTTCCCACCCGGCCGGGTGACCTTTCACTTCCGGTGTCCACACATTTCCTTCCGGGTATGCGTTTGTGTTGGAAAACCACTCCCACACTAGAAGGGGTGGTGGTGGTCTTCCGGACACACTGTGGTAGCTTGGCTCGAGTGGTCAGGAAACAGGCGCAGTGCTAAGCATACAATATACCCATACAATAACCATGCGTGCATCCGTTCCAAAAACGACTCTACACCGTAAAAATTATGAAAATATTCTTTCTTTATCTTTTTCTCTTAGTTGCTGATTGGAAAAATAAATAGGTCAATCACAATATACAAGTTTCAATTAGTGCAGGTCAAATAAATATTAGCTGTTTGATGAAATAAATAGGGGTGATCATAAATAACAGGGCATAAATACAAGTGCAATATATACAGACAATTAAATACTTTGAGGCAATAAATACTGTACCAATAAATATTGTACACCATCAAGTCCTGTGGACCTATAAATATAGTGCAGCAATAAATAGGTAAAAATTCAATAAATACAGTACCCCCAATAAATAATTAAAAGTATACAGCAACACTCATGTAATCAGATGACACTTCAATTCTTAAGGGCAGATTTGGCCCAGGCACAGCTTGTAGGGTTGTGGAAGGCTTGAGGGGGGGCTACTCCCTGGCTGGGACAAGGCTGAGGCCTAAGCTGAGGTAGATCAAAGGGGGGAATACCAGTGCCCTGGCTTTCTCTCTCCACACAACCTCTCTAGGTTAGTCCCAGTTCACCCCTTGCACAGTCAGGTTGGTTTCAGCACCTCCCTAGCCCCTTAGAGCAGTCTCTCAGGTCTCCACAGGGCCTTAGGCGCCCTCTACTCCACTTACTGCCCTTTTTCTGATGTTCCGACGCCGCTGGAGTCGTGTCGACGCCGTGAGGCGGTTCCGGTTCGGTCTCGGCGGCCTCGGCACAATGTCAGTTCTTTGACGACGCCGGTAGGCGGTTCCGGTCCGATGTCGGTGGCCTCGGTTCGATCTCGACCTCCGGTTCGACGGCGTCGGGCAGTCTCTTCACGATGTCGACTTCGGGCGGCTCCGGTCCGATGGCGCTCTCGGCTCCAATGACGTCGGCCGGCCTGGCCTCGATGTCGACTTCCGGCGACTCCGGGGTGCGATCCTCACCCCCGACCTCCGGTGCTCCTCCTCACAGGCTCCGGGCGACTCCGGAGTGCGATCCTCACTCCCGACCTCCGGTTCACCTCTACCTCGGTCTCCGACGACTCCGGAGGGCGGACTTCACTCCTCCGATGACGCCGCTCGCTCGACCTCGGTTCACTTCCTCCTCGACCTCTGGTATTCCTCACGACCTCCGTCGGCGCCCTCTCACGACCTCAGGCGGCTCCGGGTACGACGTCTGCTACTTCAGTCAGCGCCGCTTCTCTACCTCGGGCTCCAGGTCTTCAGGCTACTCGACGCCGGACTCCAGGGAAACCAGTTCTCAGGTCAGAATCTTGCTGTTTTCTTGGTTCTAAGGCCTGTTCCTGCTGTCCAGGTCCTTAGGATAAGTTTCTTCTGTCTTCTTCCCACACAGGGCTATAGGCTGGGATCCATCAGTAGGGACAAGTATCAAGGGTGGGTTTATGGACCCCACTCCAGGCACAAGTTTCCACCCCTGCTGCTTCACTCCTTCCTCCTTCACTGTTGTGCTCCTCTCTCTTCACCAGTCAGGTGCCAACTGCCAGCTCCAACTGCCAACTGCCTCTCTTATCCTCCCAACATTCTAAACGGTCTCCAACTGTCACAGAACTCTGGAATCTCCTGGAATGTTCTGGAAGGTGCTGGTAGGTTCCAGTGGATGCTGGTGATGTCACAGGTGGCCACCATCTTGTGCTCCAGGCCCTCAGACAGAAGTTTCAGGGGTAGCTAAAATGGCTCCCTGAATCTGCAGCAACACGAAAAAGTCTGGTGGTTCCCAAAAAGGAAAAAATTCAAACAGGGTTTGAGGCAAAAGTGGGACAAAATAAATAATGATGAGGAGGGACCACCCAAAGGGCTGACAGGTCTAACACGCGTCCCCCCCAGCTGAAAGTGGGGAGAGCTACCCAACCCCTTGGGAGTTCTCATCACTAAGGCGGAAATACCTTGAGAGACCGTCTGCATTGGCGTGGTCCACTCCAGGCCGATGTTCCACCTGAAAGTCCATCCCCTGTAGGGAAATAGACCACCTCAACAACTTGGGATTCTCCCCCTTCATTTGCATCAGCCAACGAAGGGGTCGGTGGTCGGTCTGAACTAGGAAGTGCGAGCCAAACAGGTATGGCCGCAACTTCTTCAGAGCCCATACCACTGCAAAGGCTTCACGCTCTATTGCACTCCACTTCTGTTCCCTGGGAAGTAGTCTCCTGGATAGGAAGACCACGGGTTGATCCAGACCCTCTTCGTTGAGTTGCGATAACACTGCCCCAATGCCATGTTCTGATGCATCTGTCTGGACAATGAACTTCTTGGAAAAGTCTGGGGCCCTTAAGACCGGGGCCTCGCACATGGCTTTCTTCAATTTCTCAAAGGCTTGCTGACAAGCCTCCGTCCAGACTACCCGTCGAGGTTGTTTCTTGGACGTGAGCTCCGTGAGGGGGGCTACGATGGTACCGTACCCCTTCACGAAGCGGCGGTAATATCCCGTGAGGCCCAAAAATGCTCGGACCTCAGTCTGTGTCTTGGGGGGTTCCCAGGCCATGATGGCCTCGATCTTCGCCTGGAGGGGTTGCACCGTTCCCCTACCCACCAAGTGTCCAAGGTACACTACCGACCCCTGCCCGATCTGGCACTTGCTGGCCTTGATCGTCAATCCAGCTTGTCTCAGGGCCTGGAGAACAGCTTGCAGGTGACGCAAGTGATCCTCCCAGCTGTTACTGAAGACGGCTATGTCATCCAGATAAGCAGCAGAGAAACTCTCCATTCCGGTGAGGATCTGGTTTACCAGGCGCTGAAACGTGGCAGGTGCGTTCTTGAGCCCAAAGGGCATCACACAGAACTGGTAGTGGCCATTGGGCGTGGAGAAGGCTGACCTTTCCCTTGCTCCATCAGTCAACGAGATCTGCCAGTACCCTGAAGTAAGGTCAAAGGTACTTAGATATTGGGCAGCTCCCAGCCGGTCAATCAATTCATCCGCCCTAGGGATCGGATGAGCATCAGTTTTTGTCACTGAATTCAGTCCCCGGTAGTCCACACAGAACCTCAGTTCTGGTTGGGCACCCGGTGGTGCAGCTTTTGGTACTAACACCACCGGACTGGACCAGGGGCTGCTAGAAGGTTCAATCACTCCTAGCTCCAGCATCTTAGTGACCTCACTATGAATGCTGGCCTTCACCTTGTCTGACATCCGGTAGATCTTGGACTTCACAGGTGGGCTGTCTCCTGTGTCCACGTCATGGACGCACAGGTGAGTCCTACCCGGGACAAGGGAGAACAACGAAGAGTACTGCCCCAGGACCTGGCGACAGTCCTCCTGCTGTTCAGGAGTTAGAGATGGGGAGAGTATCACTCCCTCCACCGACCCATCCTTTTCTTGAGACGCAAACAGATCAGGGAGAGGCTCGCTTTCCACGTCCTCTCCTCCGTCAGTCACCATCATCAAGATGACTTCGGGCCTCTCGTGGTGGGGTTTGAGGCGGTTGGCATGCAGCACCCGCAGGGGCTGACGAGGGGTCTTCAGGTCCACCAAGTAGGTAGCCTTACCCTTCTTCTCCAACACCTCAAAGGGTCCTGACCAGCGATCCTGGAGGGCACTAAGCTCTCCTGGTTCGATCACCCACACCTTCTGGCCAGGCTCCAACTCCACCGGGTGAGCGTTGTGGTCATACCACGCCTTCATCACTGCTTGGCTGGCTTCCAAGTTGTCAGAAGCTTGCTTCCACAACTTAGCCATTTGGCTCCGGAAGGCCAGCATGTAGCTCACCACATCCTGGGGGAGCTTTCTGGGAGTTCTTTCCCATCCGTCTCTCACCAGGTTAAGAGGTCCACGTACAGGGTGCCCATACAGAAGCTCGAAGGGGCTGAAGCCCACTCCCTTCTGTGGCACTTCCCTGTAGGAAAAAAGTAAGCAGGGTAGGAGGACGTCCCATTTCCTCCGCAGGCTTTCAGGCAGACTTCTGATCATGCCTTTTAAGGTTTTGTTAAACCTTTCCACCAGACCATTGGTCTGGGGGTGGTAAGGAGTGGTGAACCGGTATGTCACTCCACACTCCTTCCACATTGCCCGCATATATGCTGACATGAAGTTGGTCCCCCTGTCGGACACAACTTCCTTGGGAAAACCCACTCGGGTAAAGATTCCCATCAGGGCCCTAGCCACAACAGGTGCTGTTATGGTCCTCAGAGGTATCGCCTCTGGGTACCATGTGGCATGATCCACCAGAACCAGGATAAACCTGTGACCAGCTGTAGTCGGTGGATCTAATGGACCCACAATGTCGATGCCCACCCTTTCAAAGGGGGTGCTAACGACAGGAAGTGGTTCCAGGGGAGCTTTCAGCTTCACCCCTGTTTTCCCACTGGCTTGGCAAGACACACATGTCCGGCAGTAGGTATCGGACGACACTTTCATCTGAGGCCAATAAAAGTGTGGGACAAGACGGGCGAAGGTCTTGTCTTGCCCCAGGTGTCCTGCCAATGGTATCTCGTGAGCCAACTCTAAAAGGAAGGCTCGATAACGTTGAGGAACTACCAAGGCTCGTGACGATCCATGTAGGGGTGCCTTGGGTTCACTGTAGAGGAGGCCATCCTCCCAGTAAACACTGTAGTTCCCTTCAACGTTCCCTGCTGCCTGGGCTTCGGCCTGTCGCCTCAGCCCCTCAAGGGTAGGGCACTCCCTCTGGCCCTGGCAGAATTCCTCCCTGGACGGGCCTCCCTCCACGTGCCACTCGGCCGGGATGGGTAGGTCCTCCAGGTTGGTAACGTCCCCCTCCGCAGACTCCTGGTCCACCACCTCCGGTGGCCTATCCGTCCTACGGGGTGGAGACGCCGAGGCAGGCTCCTCCTGTCCTCGGTTCTTCCCTTGACTGGCAGCTGGCTGGGCCTTTGTTCCAGGCTCCAGCCGAAATGAACTCCCTCTTCGGGTAGTCGCGGACCTTGTGCTAACACAGGCCCAGTCAGGTGTACCCAGCATCTCGGTATGAGTCCGGTATTCCACCTCCTTCCAAGCGTTGTGCTCCATGTCATTGCCCAGCAGACAATCGACTGGCACGGCAGGGCTTACGGCAACTCGAAGTGAACCTGCAACCCCCCCCCATTCAAAGGGAACCTCGGCCACTGGATAGTGACCTGTTCTGCCGTCAGCCATCGCGGCTGGGTGGAGTACATCGGGAATTACCTGCTCTGGAGACACCAGTTGGCTACGCACCATAGTCATACTGGCTCCTGTGTCTCTCAGAGCCTCCCCTCTTTGGCCGTTGATGGTGATCCACTGCCCATACTTTGCGGTATTTGCGGGCACCTGGATCTTGGGAACCATCTCCCGTTCTCCCAGGGACACTAAAGTGACACCCGCCCACTCCCTTCCCTTAGTTAAGGGCATCTCCTCCCCGAGCACTACACTAGCTACTCCGGGGGTCTTTCCTCCAGTGGGAGGGGGTGATCGTTTCTGACACTTCGGATCTCCTTTATAGTGTCCAACGCCACCGCACTCGTAGCAATGGACAACCCTTGGCTGCTGACTCTGGCCAGGATTAGGGTTTCTGGGTGGGTTAGCCTTAGAGGTGAATCCTGTTCCCTTCCCTTGGAAGTTATTTTGGGGGCCTTTGGAGAACTCCTTTTTCTTTTCCCCTCCCTCTTTCTTCTGGGGGGCGCCCTGTCCGGCCTTTTGAGTATCCCCTCCAGTCCCCCTTGTGGACACCCGGGTACTAGCCCAAATGTCTGCCTCCTCAGCAAGCTTCCGGGGACTGGTCAGCTTGCTATCCACCAGGTGTTGCCGCAGTTCAGGGAAACATTTCTCGAGTAGGTGTTCCTTCAGTACTAGGTCAAACAGCTCCTCGTAGTTCCTTACTTCACTGCCCTGAATCCAACCTTCCAGTGCCTTCTTTGCATAGTCCAGGAAGTCCACCCAATTCTGTGTGCCCAGCTTGTGACTACCCCTGAACTTCTGTCTGTACTTTTCAGGTGTTAGTCCAAACTTTCTGATGAGCGCCAGTTTCATGGTGGGGTAGTGGGTCTGCTCATCCTCTTCGAGGGCCAATAAAGCATCCCTACCAGCTGGAGGCATGTACTTATACAATCCCCCTCCCCAGTACTTCACTGGAACCCCATGGGCCCTCAACGAGACCTCATAGGCTGCTAGCCACTTGGCGATGTCGTCACCCGCCCCATAGCTAGCTACTATGTCCTTTGGCAGGTAAGGTTTGGGTTCCCTGGTGGACTCTTGGATTTGGCTGCCACCATTAGGAACAGTTGGTGCTCCAATTCTTAGGATCTGAAGCTCTATCTCTTTCAGTCTTATCTCATGAGCCATCCTCTCTTTCTCCGTCTCATGAGCCAACCTCTGTTCCTCCTTCTCCTTCTCCAGCTTTGCTAAATCCCATGTGAGCTGTCTTTTCTCTCTCCGATCTGCTAACTCCACGCTGGATAAGCCCCCGCTAGAGACAGTGCTGCCCTTCCTAGAAAGTGTCCTGGGCCCTGCTGACAGGTTCCCCACCTCAGGTTGGTACATCTCAGCCCCCTCGGGGTCAGGCTCTCCATCCCTGTCTTCCTCCTCAGCCTTGCTTTCTCGGCGTGCCTCCCCCCAAGCCCTTAAGCTGGTTTGGAGTGCACCCTTCTTTGCTCCTGGGGGACAGTACACCCCCTCCCGCTGGCAAAACTCCCTGAGTTGGGCCACAGTGTACGTTTCTAGATTCTCTAGTACAAACTCCATCTTGCCCACTCAGGTTAGAGGACAGGTTTTGTGCAGTAGCAATGCAGGGGGGGTACCTTTAATAATACCTCCTCCCACCACCAGAGTAAATTTGGAAAAAACAAAAACCCACAATTAGGAAGGCCGCTCTTGAGAAAACTCCCGGTGTAGGCCTATGGACTACCCACAGTTATTGTTGAGTATGCGTAGGCACAGCTCTATCCCACCACTGAACACCAATTTATGTTGGAAAACCACTCCCACACTAGAAGGGGTGGTGGTGGTCTTCCGGACACACTGTGGTAGCTTGGCTCGAGTGGTCAGGAAACAGGCGCAGTGCTAAGCATACAATATACCCATACAATAACCATGCGTGCATCCGTTCCAAAAACGACTCTACACCGTAAAAATTATGAAAATATTCTTTCTTTATCTTTTTCTCTTAGTTGCTGATTGGAAAAATAAATAGGTCAATCACAATATACAAGTTTCAATTAGTGCAGGTCAAATAAATATTGGCTGTTTGATGAAATAAATAGGGGTGATCATAAATAACAGGGCATAAATACAAGTGCAATATATACAGACAATTAAATACTTTGAGGCAATAAATACTGTACCAATAAATATTGTACACCATCAAGTCCTGTGGACCTATAAATATAGTGCAGCAATAAATAGGTAAAAATTCAATAAATACAGTACCCCCAATAAATAATTAAAAGTATACAGCAACACTCATGTAATCAGATGACACTTCAATTCTTAAGGGCAGATTTGGCCCAGGCACAGCTTGTAGGGTTGTGGAAGGCTTGAGGGGGGGCTACTCCCTGGCTGGGACAAGGCTGAGGCCTAAGCTGAGGTAGATCAAAGGGGGGAATACCAGTGCCCTGGCTTTCTCTCTCCACACAACCTCTCTAGGTTAGTCCCAGTTCACCCCTTGCACAGTCAGGTTGGTTTCAGCACCTCCCTAGCCCCTTAGAGCAGTCTCTCAGGTCTCCACAGGGCCTTAGGCGCCCTCTACTCCACTTACTGCCCTTTTTCTGATGTTCCGACGCCGCTGGAGTCGTGTCGACGCCGTGAGGCGGTTCCGGTTCGGTCTCGGCGGCCTCGGCACAATGTCAGTTCTTTGACGACGCCGGTAGGCGGTTCCGGTCCGATGTCGGTGGCCTCGGTTCGATCTCGACCTCCGGTTCGACGGCGTCGGGCAGTCTCTTCACGATGTCGACTTCGGGCGGCTCCGGTCCGATGGCGCTCTCGGCTCCAATGACGTCGGCCGGCCTGGCCTCGATGTCGACTTCCGGCGACTCCGGGGTGCGATCCTCACCCCCGACCTCCGGTGCTCCTCCTCACAGGCTCCGGGCGACTCCGGAGTGCGATCCTCACTCCCGACCTCCGGTTCACCTCTACCTCGGTCTCCGACGACTCCGGAGGGCGGACTTCACTCCTCCGATGACGCCGCTCGCTCGACCTCGGTTCACTTCCTCCTCGACCTCTGGTATTCCTCACGACCTCCGTCGGCGCCCTCTCACGACCTCAGGCGGCTCCGGGTACGACGTCTGCTACTTCAGTCAGCGCCGCTTCTCCACCTCGGGCTCCAGGTCTTCAGGCTACTCGACGCCGGACTCCAGGGAAACCAGTTCTCAGGTCAGAATCTTGCTGTTTTCTTGGTTCTAAGGCCTGTTCCTGCTGTCCAGGTCCTTAGGATAAGTTTCTTCTGTCTTCTTCCCACACAGGGCTATAGGCTGGGATCCATCAGTAGGGACAAGTATCAAGGGTGGGTTTATGGACCCCACTCCAGGCACAAGTTTCCACCCCTGCTGCTTCACTCCTTCCTCCTTCACTGTTGTGCTCCTCTCTCTTCACCAGTCAGGTGCCAACTGCCAGCTCCAACTGCCAACTGCCTCTCTTATCCTCCCAACATTCTAAACGGTCTCCAACTGTCACAGAACTCTGGAATCTCCTGGAATGTTCTGGAAGGTGCTGGTAGGTTCCAGTGGATGCTGGTGATGTCACAGGTGGCCACCATCTTGTGCTCCAGGCCCTCAGACAGAAGTTTCAGGGGTAGCTAAAATGGCTCCCTGAATCTGCAGCAACACGAAAAAGTCTGGTGGTTCCCAAAAAGGAAAAAATTCAAACAGGGTTTGAGGCAAAAGTGGGACAAAATAAATAATGATGAGGAGGGACCACCCAAAGGGCTGACAGGTCTAACAGTTTGTTCCCAGCCCAACCCTGTGGTTCTTCAGTTCCGTTGTGTACCCTCTTTATTACCTGGGCACGCCCTGTTCTTCCCGCCTGCCAAACCTGGTTGACTGTTCCCCCACCCCTCTCTGCGAAGTCAATTATCACAATATAACATTTGTTGACCAGGTGCGGCACGTTTTAATCTTTAAAGCAGTGCACCCATGACCGTTGAAAGGCAACAATGCTGAATTCCCCCTTAATTGCCGCCAGCTCTGTCTGTAGCCCTTGAAAGGTCACAGTATTTGATCGCCCAACACCGCTCTGCACTCTGTGAAGTAGAACAAAAACACAGCAATGGTTACTAATAATCTCTTATGAATGACTTTAATATACCGCTTAAGCATTACATTTTTTAATAACTTTTTGCACCAATGTCCACCAAAGTTCCCCCGGAGCTTCTGGCATCCCATATTTCTGGGTGAGGATGTATTCTAGTCAAGGACTCCCGCCTGTTATTACTTGTACCCAGCCAGGAGCCTAACTGGGCAATGATGGCTGTCCACCTCTATGCTATGTACACCCATTCAGGGTCACCTGCTAATTTGATCTGGTTTATATGGCTTAACGAGAAGGCTATGCTGTGCGGTCTGAATTAGCTATACCAAGCAAACAAAAAGGGGGGGGGGGTCCTTTTGCCACTTTTTGGCTGTTGGTACCCGCTCAATAACCTGAAAAGGCCCAATTCTTGGTCTTAATTCACATGTGGCCCATCCCGACAATAATCATTTTATTTTGGTATTGTACCAGTCCGCTTTACATTGCGTGCTCCTGCCCGTGGATCCTTTGACATGCAGGACCTATATTTACTTGCCACCTTGGCCCATCCGCATGTCTTTCTTTTGCGTATTTATTTGTTTATACTCCCCTCTGTATTGCCGTTGGCCTGAAACTTTAACGTTGCTCAGGCAACTCGACCAGACGTCTCATGTTGGTGCCTTGAGTTTGGGAAGCACAAATATTTAAATCCATAAAATTGAAAACGGCTGTTGCTTAGATTTCCATTTAATTATTATTATTATTATTATTTTTTTTTTACCAAACTCACTGCAACCATCTCAGCTCCCTCCACCTGCAGTGTACCGTCACTGTACGCTGGTGCTAGAACGGCACCTATGCCTTTGCAACTGGGCACCCCCCTGCACCTGAAAGAAAAAGGGGGCGAATTGCTCTTGCTTCCCCCGATCCTGTGTCCCCATCACGCCCCATCCCGCACCCTCCCACGCAGCACTCCGACCTTCGGGTAAAGTCCGCGCTATATAAAAACGCATAAATTAAACTCCCGCTCAAACTCCGTCCGCTCCCACGGCTACCCCCCCACACGAATTTTACTACGTCCTTTAATTTCTTGCACCCATCACGAAAGTGTAGGCGAATTCACTAAGTGTATTTTGCAGCGTCATTTGGAATTATTTATTCATTTCCTATTTCTTAAGCCGCCGGGCGAAAGCGGGAGGGGGGAAATGCATTCCCCCTTTGCGCGCCAATGCACGGTCCGCAATGTGACCAGCGGAACTGTACATACTCTCCACCAACCATCCCAGCTGCCCTCGCCACGCTTGGAAGGTGACCTTCCCCTCTGCACCACCTGCGCAAACAACCCTCGGCCCTTCCTGCACCTCTCACCACCATAACACACCTCCCCAGACATTGCCCGACCCCCAACCCATGTCACCTGAGCGCCCGCAGGCACCGCAGCTGACCGGAAGTGCAACCCATCTAACATGGCCTCAGAAGGATGAAAGGCTGAGTGTATGCAGACTGGGCCTCGAACCTCCATCGAAGGACACTAGTGGCTCTCTGAATCCTCTTCCCCTTCGGGTCGGAGCCGCAACAGCCTCGTCCCCCGCCACTCCCCCCAAGCGACCGTCCGCTCCCCAGCCACCCACGCAAACCCCCTCCTACCTCCCCCCACCTATCATCCCTCCTCAGACAAGCCCTCCCGAGCGCCACCCTAGGCCCCGTGGCCACTGGCGACGAGCTGTACACAGTTAATTAGCATCAGATGGATGCAAGGCCGGGGAAGAAATACTGGTCCTGCACCCGCCATCTGAGGAACCAGCGGGTCCCCGAATCCACTCCGCCTGCGAAGCAAAGCTAGCCCGGCCGTCAACCCGAGGGCGGAGCACCGACAACCCTGCCCCCATTGTCCCACCGGCCTGTCGCCCAAATTGTGCCAGCCACTAGGCGACGACTCCCCCCATCCGATGGCACTGCATCCTCGCTCCCCCTTGCACCCTATTGCGCTGTGCCATGGGTATCCCGGTGTCAAAGACGCATCAAAACACCAGTTTGGGCAGCAAAAAACATTATTCCTTGCACCAGTTGAATTACGGCGGCACCCTACTTGCAACCACTATATTGCAAGCCGAAAGCGCTTCATCTGCGCCCCCCCCCCATCAAGGCGCCACCGTGCTCGTGCTCTGCACAGCATGACGGGAGGCCGACCCTTCCCATAGGTCCGCCCCGGCCTCCATGAGCATCAAACTGGGCTGCCCCTGCCCTCAAAACCTCTGATCCGCGCAACTTCCGTGGCAGAGGCCCAATGCCCCAGGACTACCCGTTGCGTCACACCCGGACAGAGTCAGTTTCCCCGGATATCGAACAACTTGCCCAGGACCACCGGATGCCAGTCCACACCAAAATCCGCACCTTATCCAATTGGCCCAAAGTTGACAGTTTTGCCCACAAGGCCCGTCGCCTCCCCCTGGGATCCCGATCTTGCCTACTTTTGCCTGCTTAATAACATTAAGATCCTCCTTTCGCAACCTCCACAGTGAGCCTCCAGCCCTCCGAGACAGTCTACCTTCCCAATCGTTACCCCTGCAACCAACATTCCTGCACCCCTTCGCGTGCCATGTGACTTTCACACATTACCCACTTATCCAAATTTGTGCCGACACTCCGGCCGTCCTACATTAAATCTTCTGTACTGCTTCTCATCCTTTACAGCTAGTTACATGTTAGTAGGCCGAGCCCATCCCGGTAAAAACATCCATCCTCTCTGAATGGTGCTTAAATTGCCGCTAAGCCCTTTCCCAGTATTTGCGCATACATGACTTGCTTGAGAACGCCCATCCCAAACACTTCAAAGCGACCCGATCGTGCGCCCCCTCCCCATCACGCCTCATCTCGTACATTCTCAGGCAGTACTCCGACTTTCTATTCCCCAAACCCATAATGCCTCCCCTCTTCCTTTCCACTGATTGCCCCCGCTCCATTCACCCAACTATCCCATACCGCCTATTCCCCAGAACAACACCCTTGTCACTCTTGCGTCGCCTTCCTTTCATTTTCGAATTCTGCCCGCTCCTACGGCTATCTTCTCCGCACCTGAATTTCATTCCGTCTTTTAATTTTTTGTACTTATTACGAAGGTCTATGCAATGACAATACTAGTCATTGCGTGCATTTAAACGGATGTATGTCGTTACAACGCACACTTTTACAACGCATGCACTTACAACGCATTTTTTACAACGCAACATCCACTACAACGCATTCCATTACATAGCATGACACTACAACGCATGTTTAAAAACTACCTTTACAACGCATTCCATTACATCGCATACTACCTTTACAACGCATACCATTACAACGCATAGTATAGGGGTAAAAATTACTATTCTAACTCCAGGGGGTGCAACAGTAGGGTAAGTGTTGGATTGCGTTGTAATGGTATGCGTTGTAAAGGTAGTATGCGATGTAATGGAATGCGTTGTAAAGGTAGTTTTTAAACATGCGTTGTAGTGTCATGCTATGTAATGGAATGCGTTGTAGTGGATGTTGCGTTGTAAAAATTTCGTTGTAAGTGTAGTGCGTTGTAATAGTTTCGTTGTAAAGGTTGTTCACCATTTAAACACCGCACCAACCATAGATCGGCAATTAAGCAGCTCCCGCTGACCTCTACAGACCTTTGTCACTTGGTGGCTTTATCACCAACACACCCATCCTTCACAAATGTGCTTCGAGGAGGAAATACACCCTTGGGTGGGGACCTTGCTAGATGAGCCACTGTGTGCTCTCCGGCCAATAATTGGTGAAAGGTGAGTTAGACGAATACATTAATACCCAGAAATATCCTGTAATGATTTCCTTTAACACTTTATTAATGCCCCATAACGTTCTTGCCGTTTATTAACCATTTCAGTTGTAATATTAATACCCCGCCAGCTGCCCCACACATCTCTCCCACCCTCTCCCCTGGGCAACGGCACCTCATCCCTCCCAAGGGCCACTGTTCCCTGAACGCCCCCCTCCTCCCTCACCTCACACTCTGTAGCAGCAGCACCTCTCTTCTACCGTAACATTCCAAGGAGGAAGAGGGTGTTGCGACCCGCACTTCTGCTTAAATACCCCACCACCTCCAGCCAAATTCCTTTCTTAAATTTATGGCTGGGCTGAACCCAGTGTCCTAATCTGCTGCCCAGCCAGTCCCTTGCCTACGCTCCCCTTAACCCTACCCTTTCCAGCCCCGGTTCTGCTCCGGGGGGTGGCCTCCACTAAGGCCCCCCGGTCCCGCCACATCCCCCCTCCCCTTTTGGGGTGGGGGGGCCGAACTAAGGGCACTCTTTGTGTTGATTTCAATTTCATGGATGTTGAGGAGCCAACATTCAAGCCTATGGATTATGCTTAGGCTTTCCTGTTTTCAGTTTCTATTTTTGGTAAATTCTGGTGGGGTTTTTTCAGTGTTTTCCAGTGATTTCAATACCTTAAAAAACAGTGGTTATCAGTGGTTACACATTTTTGCGGCATTAAAAACATCAGAAACAGTGTTTTTCCGGTGCTTATGGAACGTTTTGCTTTTATTATTGCTCGCTTTCTGCACTGATAGTGCATGGTATAATGACAGTGTACATACCGTGTATATGTGGTCGAAATACATTTTTACAAATAAAACTTATTGTAGCACACCATACTATACGTCTTTAGAGAGTGTTTTGTCATGAGTGTTTGCTCTTTCCGCCCATGTAAACTTTTATATGTGAAAGGGCCCTCTCAACATTGCCACTTGAGATGGGCAACGCCAAAACAGCCAGAACACAAATTAAAGTAATAATCAGCTCTTGTTTTTATTTGTTACCCTTCTCCTATCATAAAGTTCAGATCTTGAACCCTTTTATCTCTTTGTGGCTTGGCCCCTGCAGTGCTCAGTAACTCAGTCTTACAGATTGTTCCCTTCATTCTCTTTAGCTGGTCAGAAACTCTGGGCCCAGAAGGGTTTTGGTTCCGGCCAGAACAGACCATGCAACTCCTGCCTTAACTTCACTACACTGGCTCACTGTTAAACAACTAGTATTTTTCAAACCCTCATGCTTGCTACATGAAACCTTAAATGTTATGTTGCACGCTCCCCTCAGCGTGCAACATAACATTTGTGTGTGTAACCATGTACTACCACCCTCGGTCTCTCAAGTCATAAACGCAATGTATCCTTCAAATCTTAAAGGTGAGGATAGAATTGCTAGGTGGCTGGGCCTTCTCAGTGGTGGCAACTTCCCACTAGTGTAAGACCAAGTTTCTGAACTTTTCTAAAGCACAAAAGACCTTGTTTTATCTTGTTATAGGAGTCTTATAAAATAGTAAATTGAATTAATTCAAAACTAATTTGCATTAATACATGTGATGGCAATAGTATTACGAAAGCAAAGTTAAATCTCAGGGCCTCTGTGAAGTAGAGGCTGAAAATTAGCTCCCAAGGTGGGACTAGGGGCCTTTTATCTACTGCCACATTTCAAGTTTCTAGGAGAAATACATCTTCATAGAGGGCTGGGCTGGCAGGGATTGATGCGTAACTTATTCTAGAAAGATTTATGCTTCACGTTCTTTATTATTTAATGGCTGATGGGGAAAAACATTTGAAGTGAAAGGAATGGTGTGGAAGCAAGACTGATGGATTCCTTGGTCTCTCCACAGAGAAATCACTTCCACTGCATTATATAATAATTATTTTTTCTTGCACATCTAACCTTTGCTCTCTTTTCAATGATCACCCCCAGGTAACAATAAAAAAAGCACCCTGCATGCCCATCCCATTATTGGCCTCTTTAATAGCGTGTATTCTGAATGCCCATGCCATCTTTTACTTATTTGCTGTAATAATAGACATGTAGCACTACCATTCAGATCCTGCATCACCCTGGTACGAACATATTTCACATTGAAAGTATTCACGTAGTTCCTCATTCACTAAACATGTATCCATTCCTGGGATTTCCTTTTTTGCAAACAACGTTTATCAAGTGTATTATTCAGACATGCCAACCCTCCCGATTCCTGCAAGCAAAAACCCGATTCCTCGGGGTTTCAGCAGACAGGGCTTGGTATTGTGTAACGTGCTAATTCTTCCAGGAATAGTCTGAGTGGCGATGCAGGGGCTCTAGAAGGGGTGAAAAAACAACAAAGCCCCATTAACAAGCGAATGGTCTTTTAACCCCTTGGCTGCGGCAGGAATTCCGCCGCAGCGTTGGGGGGGTTTGGGGGCACTACGGTGGCGCCGTGCTCATGACGGAGCCACTCCGTCATGAGTCACGGTTGAGCTGTGCTCATGACGGAGTGGTTCCGTCATGACTCCGCCCACGGCGCTAATCGCCCGCACAGGCGGGGAATTAGCGCCGCGTGGGCGGAGCGGCCGCCAACGGCCGCAGCATGACGGAACCACTCCGTCATGAGCACACGGCACCCGTGGCTCATGACGGAGTGGTTCCGTCATGAGCAGGGAAGGGGTTAAAGACCTGTGAAGTACTGGGGGGCGGCTGTGTGTGTGTCTGGGGAGCTGTCTCAGCCCGGGCTGCCACACACAGGGGTGGGTGTATGCACTGCCAGCAACCTGCCAGGCCAGGGCACAACACTTGCATCACCCCCTCTCTTCCTGCCATTGCGCTCCATGCTTCTGAAAGGTAAGAAAAAAACGTGCAGGTGCATTTGTGTTTCAAATGTCCGATCCTGCAGCAGCACGCTTCCAAAGCCCATACGTGACAGTAACCCGATTCAAGCCCCCATTCTCCCGATTTTTTTTTTTCCAATCTCCCACTTTGCTCTTCCGAAATGTTGGCATGTATGATTATCTGCTGCAGTCACATAAAGTTAACTTTTGGCTCTATTAATGGTTGTAAGACCGTTTGCGCACCAGAGCAGATTGGTTTTGGCACCCCAGTGGTTCTTCAGTGACAAAGGTGAATAACGTATGAAAACAGTCTTTTCGCCTTTCCCAGAGTATTGTTCTGTTGTCACAATTTACACCAATCAGTGAAAGCTATTTCCATTCTTCGTGTAATGCGCACAAAGTGAAAAGATAGGCGCTGAAATCATGTCTGAACAATATTTCACTCTTGGACCCAGGACTGGCTTTTTGCATGGCATGGGCGAGCTGTGCCGAGGCGCCAATCTTCAGAGGGGTGAAAAGAACTATTTGCATAAATGTCCTACACCCAGCAACGCCCCCTACCTTGGCTGGAGTGATTCCGTTTAAAGTACTCTCAACCGTTCTTAATGTCTTTTAGCTCCCATTCAACCCCTACCTTGCCCTCCTATCTACCGCTCGCCCTCTGCGGCCACTGATCTGTGAAAAAGGCATACCAGCAAGGGCGGCATATTTCCTTCTGTCCAAGGGAGCGATTGGGCCGCCTTCGTGTGCACCTCTGAAATAGGGCCCGGTGCGTGTTTGATGTTTTAAACAAAAGCTCCGTAAACATAATGACATCATTTAGCATCTGCTGCATTACAATTTGTAGTTTTCAACACATTGTCATTCTTTCCAGTTTCATCAGATCAAAAACAAAGAGTCAACAGTGCCGCGTTCTTTGCATAAGTCACATGGTTGTGCACTTTTCAGTCTTTGCTTGCTGCTTTACGCAGTTAAGCAAGTACTAAAACGGCAAAATCTTTTTTCAGTCACATCATATAAATGCGTGTTTAAGAAAACAATTATTGCTACAGAAAGAGCCTCTATCAGCCACATTCTTTGAGCATTTGGGGACAATTGGCAAGTTAAAAATTCTGTTTGTTCGCAACAGTGTTAGCCTTAATGACAACAGTGACCTCCGGGCAAAACTTCTTCTAAAGATTACTAATCTGATTTAAATGTGTTATTGGATGAAAGCAGCTGCTCAAATACGGAGATGGGGAAGGAACATGTAGGGGAATCTGCCAGCATTGATGAAACATCAGTGAACTCGTCAAAACGACAAAGCAGGAGAGTGCCTGCTTCAGGTTCTCGGGGGAGGGAGGGTTCTGAGGACTCAGCCCCCCACAATCCTACCTACTGGGAGGTGTGCCACTGCTACAGCTCTGACTGGCACCATTAAACGCAGCGTATCAGCCCGTCTCAATATGTTTTGTACTGCTTTGGCGCCCTCAAGTTTCCAAGCAGTGCAACAAATGTGAAAAATCAGTGACACTCGGTTTCAACCGGGTCAGCTGATTTTTATCCGGTATGGTACTGTCGGGGACAATCGGGTTAAACCGAATTCCGGACAGCCTAATTATGCTGTTGCCTGTTTCAAACCAGCCTGTCGAGGTGAGCCTTGGTGACTTTTGGGATTTGCCTGTAAGCCGGTCTACTCTGCTCAAGTGTTCTGGAAATTTTGAAAATTCATCTGCACATGTAAGGATGATGTACACGCTGACCGGAAGCATTTGGCTTTGCATCTCTGTCACTAATGCTAACTGCTGGTTTCTACAATTATGATGTGTGTTGTCTGGTGACTTTGCATTCAGCACATTCTGAGATTTACACTTTTGTTGAACGTTTCTGGTGTTTTTGCCTCATAGTTATCCTGAATCGTTCTGGTCACGTTTCACGTTGTTCTAATGTATTTGTGGGCAGTGCTTTCTTTTACTGGGTTTAAATGCATGTCTTGTCTTATTAGTGTAATATGCTTTTGACGTGCATTACTCATTCTACCTGCGTGACGTGCCTATGGTGGTTCATTTTGTGTGATCTGTTGGGTCTTACAGGAGGGTGTTCTTATGGTGGGGGTTAGTCCCACATACATGGTTCATCTTACATTTTGGACGTTAGTGTGAGTCAGAGTGAGTTCTAGTCCCATTTCTACTGTTTGCGTTGTCTTAGTGCTTTAGTCACCTTGTGCTGCACTAGTGTGTGTTGTCTTCATGGGTGTGTCGTCCCTTACATGAGGGTGTTTCTGGTCTTGCTGGGTGGTTCCCCACTTCCTTGTGTTGTGGCTATGTTTCACTTTGAGTTTTTTGCCATGTGTTTTACGTGTGTAAGTTTTCATGTGCAGCACGTTTTGTAGTTGTGTGTAAGTCACCCGCGCCTGACTTGTTGTTTTGTGTAAATCGCCCTGCACCTCACGTATTTCTGTCTTGTGTGTAAGTCACCCTGCGCATCACATGTTTGTGTCTTGTGTGTAAGTCGCCCTGCGCCTCATGTGTGGTTTTGTGTAAGTCGCCCTGCGCTTATGGTGTTGTTGTTGTGTGTAAGTTGCCCCGCGCATCACCGTGTGGACTCTTTTTGTTTACCTTGTGGTGCACTTTGGTCATGTTGTGTAGTCTTCTTGTGCTGCACTTGTTGTTATGGGCGTTAGTCCCATACAACGCATGTTGTTTGTCGTATTTTGAATGTGCCTTACCCTTACAGGAGGGAGGTTCCCTAGGTCATTCTACCCAGCCTAGAGGAATGACTTAATGGGTTTAAGTCCCATTTACACAGCTTACATTATGGGTCCCAGTCCCATTTTCGAATGTGTCCCTTACATGAGGGGTGGTGTGTTGGGTTACAGTCCCTGCCCCACAGTTGGTATTGTCTGGTTCCTTACATGAGGAGTACTTTCTTGGGTGGTGTCCACCCATAGTGTTAGAGTTCTGGGGTTCATTATACTCGTAGTGTTAGAGTTGTGGGGTGCATTATTCCTTTTGCTCTTTTCACGTGTTCACATGTCTTATCATGTGATGTGAGCTCACTTTGTGTCTGTGAGCTGTACATTCTCTACTTCATTTGTGTTCAATATTAAGGGAAGAGGATGGTGATAGTTTGTGTGTATCTTTTCCTTCTTTTTTCCTCCTTGGTTTAGTCTGTGTTCCCTCTTGTGATGTGGTTTTTACCACTCATCTCAGGGTTATGGACTATTGACTTCATTTGTACATTGCTGTGTATAGTGGTTTTCATTTTGGTGTGGTTTTATTCATTTTTCAATTTAAAAGGGAGAAGATAATGTAGTATCTTCATGTGATGTTATAATGTCCCCTTTCACCTTGCTCCGAGCAGCTCAGCCAGTGTGAGTGTTCTGTGTGGAATGTTGCTGTGGTGGACATGAGTGGAGCTTGGGTGCCTGGTGTGAGTGCTGACTGTTGGAAGATGGGCGGAGCAGCTAGCAGGCTGCTCCTGGTGGGGCTGTTAACACACATCTTATGGACTTAATAAACTTTTTTAAGAGACACTCCTCGGCTACGTCTATGTCACCGCTACGCATGGGACAAGGCCACTACAGTATGGTCTTGCATATTATGATTTATTGCGCTTTACAATAGCCATCCTAGAAAAGACAGAGTAAGACAGTCCTTTAGAGGGTCCCAGGAAGGTGGATAAAAACTCAAGGACAATAACTTTCCTTCGCAATCTTGATGGTAATTGAATGCAGGACGAAGATTGAGAAGGGAAGAACCAAAACCACCTAGAGGTGAAAAGGTGTATAGCAGAATCCACAAGACAGCCTGATAGGAACAATGGCTAAAATCAGGGACAAAAAGAGCAGCAATAGGTGGTGAACTTGATGAAAAAAAATCAAAGAATTAATGTGCTGCGGTGCATCCTTTTCAAAGCCAGCGTATATATGCTCAATACAGGAAGTGACATCACAGGTAGGAAAACAGTCCATTCTAGTTTGGAATCAGGCAGTAAACAGTGGAGGGATGACTATCCTGGACAGGCGACAAGGTTAGATCTGGTTACTGTTCCAGAGAAATGTTCCTTCCTAGTCATTACTTGTGAAAGCAGAAGACCCCCCCCCGAGCCCCCCAGCTGACATTCCTCACCCATCCTCACCTGGCTGCACCTGAGGAGCTGGCATTCTGAAGTGACCACCGCGCACCGAGTGGGTGTACCAGAGAATGGCTGTCTTTGTCTCACACAACACCAGGCGAGGTTTACTCTGAAAACTGCTCGGAGATCTAACATTGAACTGGGAGCTGTCAGGTCCCCACAAGTCTTACCTGTTGTACTCGTGGAGCTATCTCGCAGGGACGCCGTGAGCAACCTCCACCGTTCCCCTCCCTACCTGATCAAGGTGAAGAATCAGACCCAGGTACGGAGGAGACCAGGGAAAGGTGCCAAATGGGATCAGGGGAAAGACGAGGTTGAAGAGGATCAGAGGAGGAGTCACACCAGGCCGGGGATGTTCCCTGGGGGATCGCCAGCTAAACAGAGGAACAACAATGATTAGCGCACCTGCTTTCCTTTCGAGGGTCACACGTACAGACGCAACAACCACACCATACTACAGGGCTAGTAGTAGGAATCTATAGTCACCTGGCAGTTGGTGGCTGTAGGTCCCCTTGTGTTACTCCAGATAGGGGGTTGTCTTGTTGATCCCGACGTCTTATGTGCAGAGGGTCAAGGGCCGTCATACGGCAGCATGTGATGGAGCAAAAACGCGCTCCTGCACAGTGAGTGGGCAAGGAGTAAATACGTGACCACGCTTCCCTATGCGTGTCACGGAGGTATGTACAAATGCGCTCCTGCGCGGTGAGGGGGCAAAGTAAGCCCGTGACCACGCTTCCTGCGTGTGTCACGGAAGGGAAGCGCTCCGGCGCGGTGAGGGGCAAAGCAAGCCCGTGACTGCGCTTCCTGCGTGTGTCATGGAAGGGAGGCGCTCCGACGCGGTGAGGGGGGGGCAAAGCAAGCCCGTGACTACGCTTCCTGCGTGTGTCACGGAAGGGAAGTGCTCCGGCGCGGTGAGGGGGCAAAGCAAGCCCGTGACCACGCTTCCTGCGTGTGTCACGGAAGAGAGGCGCTCCAGCGCGGTGAAGGAGCAAAGTTAGCCCGTGTCCACGCTTCCTGCGTGACACGGCAAATACCTGCGATGGGAGCGTAGGATGTTTGTAGGTCATAGGAGGTTCGTGGTTCTTCTTCCCCAGGGGTCCGGAGGCGGAGAGGCAATCTGAGGAAGCAGGCAGCCAAGCAGCAACACGTCAGTACTGGAAGCACTGACTGGAGCAGCCGCCGCGGTTAAATGCGGCCTCACCCGGAAGTGCTTCCATGGTTCTCGTGAGCACTAGACCACTGACCTGAAAGCGGTGTGTGCTCTGAAAACCGGAAGTAGGATTCCTGCCCTGGAACACCCCCGGCTGGAACCATGACAGGAGCCATGCCAGCTATTGTGTGCTTGTTTACACTTGGAGGAACCTCTTCTCTGAGCCAGTCTGAGGAGTCTGGAAGGAGTTAATCCTCTTTATCTATGGCAGACTCTTGGTGAAGTTTAGGAGCTTTGGGCCTTGGAATAAGGGTCCTGCCTTCTTAGAAGTCCCCAAGGGAGGGCACTCTGGGATAAGCAGAAGGAAAGCAAATAAGAACTTCTGAAAAAGGAAGCAGACTGGCTTGTGGGAATTATTTTGCGATTGAGTTAGAGGTATTGCCAGCCCCTGGCTAGTGTGCATTATACACCTGTCTGCCCACTACTAGCACCTCAGAACATTTCTGGACCTGGTGAAGACACAGACGAAAGAAGTCTTGGTTGAACCTGCTTGTGGTGAGGATTGAGGTGGGACTTGCTCCAAGCTTGTCTCTAGGGACTAGAAATGCTCTTCCTGGGGCGCTTGGCTACCCTCATGGACAGGAAAGACTGAGGAAGGGTTCCGTCTGAGTGGAAGAATCCGCTGCCCAGTGGGGAGTGGACTGCACTGGAACCTGCTGGTGCCATGGCTGGAGAGAGTCCTGCTCCGAGAAGATTTCATTATAGTCTTGGAGTAACAAGGGAAATGACTTACTCATTTTTTGACACTTCCTAGCACCTGGACAAGATGTCAAGGCTCCTTGACAGTGAAGTAACCTCATTGACTAAGAGTTGCTGGTTTGACCTGCTAAGAGCTTTTCAAGAGATGTTTGAGGGTACAGCGGGACCATCAAAACCGCCAGCCGCAACATCCTCCTTGCAGGTGGATTTTGAGGACCAGTGCGAGTGACTAAGGGCCTCTGTATGGAACAAACCATCTATCGAGGACCTTGTCTCTCTTATATATTGGGATTCAGGTATCCAACTGTGGAACTGGTAGTCCCGTATCCTGCCAGGTTTTGGAGTCACATTGCCTGTCCACCATTTCAAAGTTTGACCTTGCAAACGCTCATCCCTAGTTTATGCCAGATTTTGCGTCCTCGCATGAGTTATACTTTGAGGACATGTGGTGCTCTTCCCTGTCATGTGCGGTGAACCAGGGCGAAGTCTTAGTTTGACATGCTTTTTGTGCCTAGAAAAATATCGGCGTTGCTGGTGTTTTCTTCTGGTATTGGTTGAGGTAGTGTGGGGTGAAGGGACTGCAAGGCACTTTCCCTATTTTCCCCTTATCTGGAGTCATTTTCCATAACACGACATCTGCTGCAGTATTGGCATGGGTGCCACCGGTGTAAAAGTGTCCTGAGTGGGGCGTTCATGAGTGCACAACCTAACACCCACGAGAAGGAGGGACACGACACTCGTCTCTTTGGCTCCAGCACCATGGACAAGGGAGGAGATTGGTACTAACAGAAGTTGGACACTAAAGGGGCGTGTTTGGCTGATAGAGTCTTGCGATGGAACATGTCTTTTTCTGTTAATTTACAAGCACTAAACACACATTTCACGAATTTGTGATAATTGTGCTCAAGTGTTTGTTGCGAGAGAAAGAGAATGTGTAATAAGAGCCCTGGTCTTGCTATAAAAGTGATGGTGAAATACTTTAGAGCCTATTTACAAAGGTAAATGTACATATGAGTTATTCCACACATTTAAATTCACACTTACACTTTGGGCCCGATTACAATGTCAGACGGACCTGAGTCCGTCAGACATCTTTCGGGAACCAGGACCGAACGTCCTCCTGTCCTCAGTCCCAACCCAGCAATTAGGATGCGACCAAACACTGTTCGGTCGCATTCCTATTCTTTACAATGGGTGCATGCATTGTAAAGAGCTGAGGTGCAGTTCATCCCTGCACCCCGTGGCAGGCACCTCATGGTGCCTACCACCGGGTGCAGAGATCAGCAGGGGGGCATAGGTGCCCCGCAGTTCACCACCAGTAGGCCTTGCACCCATGGTGACCCTGCTGGGGGCCCACAAATTCAGATTCCCACAGCCTTTCTGTGTCCGAAAGGGTATCACATAAAAGCTGTTGGAATCTGCCATCGTAATTCCTCAGTTACAAAGAGCCTCCCAAGGGATTACTGGAGGCTTTCCGAATGCCAGACGGGCTGTCCGAGGCCGTCGGAGGCCATTTGGAAAATTCGGTTCGGATTCCTTTCCAACCGGCCCCATCAAAATGGGTCGGTCGGAAAGGAATCTGAACGGGGCAATTCGATGCGGTCGGAACGGCTTTGATGCGGTCGAAATCGGCCCCTTAGTAGTGAATTTACTACTTTTGTCTATTCACCTTTACTGAAAGCAAATTTGCTACTTAGGGGCTGATTCCAATGTCTGACAGACTCAGGTCCGTCAGACTGCTAGTACGATGCAACCGAACAGGGTTCGGTCGCAATCGTTTACAAGACAATGCAGGTATGCATTCTGAGCGGAATGCATGCCTGCATCCTTGAAAGCAGGGGTGCAGTTCATCCCTGCACCCTGTGGGCGGCACCCCAAGGTGCCTGCCACCGGGTGCAGGGATCCACTGAGGGGCACCATAGGTGCCCCCAGGCTGCCATTTGACAGCCTCGCACCCATGGGGGCCCTACTGGGGGCCCCCAAAGACAGTTTCTGACTGCCTTTTCGTGCCAGAAAAACCGGCACGAAAAGGCAGGGAAAAACTGCCATCGTATTCCCTCGGTCGCAAAGAGGTGGCTGGGGGAGTACTGGGAGATTTCCGTATGGCGGACGGGCTCTCCGAGCTGTCGTCGCCAATCCGTAAATCCGTTTCGGATTCCTTTCCGACCGAGCCCATCGGAATGGCTCGGTTGGAAAGGAATCCGGCCGACATGATCCGAACCGTCGGTCGGAGCCCTTTCGATCGGAATCGGCCCCAAAGTGTAAACGTAAATGTGACCAGTTCCTGTAACAGACAGCTGAGCCCAATTTACGAGTGTAAAGATACTACTAGTAACTTGTCACATATAGGATACTCCATCAACGGGGCACAGTTTTCTCAAGAGTAAATTATATGGAAAAACCATAGTATTCAACATTTTTGCATATGTTACATATTAATGTTAATTAATTTTATATATTTATGTTAAATGTTGACCAAAATGCAAAAAAGCTATAGCACTATTAACTTAAATTTGAATTAATTATCTAATACATGTAAACATATTAAATTACAATACAATTATCGTTTTAACCTTTTATTACAAAAAATTCCACATAAAAGAATTTTTTTATATTTATGTATCAAAAATCACAAAAAGTTGTGTATAGAATTATTGTAAATGTATGTAACTGTTTTTTAACAGTTATGCTTTTTTAAATAAAACAGTTATTAGCATATTTTATCATAACATGATACTTATTTTATAGTCATATGTATATTAACATTAAATTAAATTCATATATATTTTTTAAAAGTGGACATTAATTGTTGTATTTCAACATTATTTACTATGGGGTTCTATTTTAAGTCCCTGACTCTATTATTTTTTAAGGTAGGGTGTTGCAGTGCCAGTGGTTGACCATAGCTGCTTGTGAACTGAAGTACGCTCACATTACGGAGTTCTTTTTGGGCTGTAGTGACTTTAGAAGTGTAGTTTGTGATAGTCCCTCCTTGAGCCGTGACCAGGACTGCTTAGCCGCCCCCGCCTTGGGAAGAGCCTCGCTCGATCTGAGCCGCTCCCCCTACGCTATGCTGGGCTGCCCCTGTCAATGGGCAATGGGCAATGGGCTTACTCTTTTGTGGGTGGGTGTCTGGTCTTCCAAACCCCCTCCTTAGCCCTCCGTAATCCTCTCCTTTCTCCACCCTAAGCTCCTTCTATTTAATAGTAGATATTTCCCCATTTCCACCCACTCCACCTGGTCCCTCCCACAGGTGTGGAATTGCTTTCTGTAGTAGGTTCTTCTGCTGTAGTTCTGTTTTCTTGCTACAAAATCCAGTTTGTGAATCAGGGCTATTGAGTTTGAATGTTGTATACTACATTTAGTCAACTCGGTTTTTAATTTTAATTCACAGGATATGAGGTTATTCCAGATGTTGTCTTAGTGCAAATAAAAGAAGAGGCAGAGACGTACCCAGCGGACCATCAGGACTGTGAAATTTTGGAAACCATCAGTAGCGCAAGAGGTGAGCTATTCTGTACCAACCTGCTGTGACTTGATGTTTGGGGGGGTGCACTGAATAGGTCTTGTGGTCAGAAGCACTACGTGGCCGAGACACTGACTGACTGAGCTGTACGTACATAAAACACATACTCAACCTATGTCAGGCTCACCGTGCACACCACCCTCAACATTGTGCTACACACAAACACCACATTATCTCAGACTCAAACCACTCAAAACTCACTGCTGCAGCCTCAGAGATGCATTGACATAGTCAATTTTATCATGGGCTCAGCCGACGGCTACACTGCCCTGCCTTCAGAAACTCATGAAAACACTCAACCTGATGCACAGTACCAGCTTCTTCTGAGGCTCCACAGCTCCAGAAGTGGACTCTGGATGTTGGGCGTTGACTGTGCCACTTGCTTCAATTTTAACTGTGTTTTTTTGTTTTAACCTCTATGATATGTCGGCATTGTATTGTATTTCATTGTACTTTTATGGTCTATTTGGCCCAGTGCCTTAGACCCTTACGGGTGAGTAGTCACACTTTACAAGCCCCTGATTGATTGATTGATATTCTTTAGACAGAATAAAGTTTCTTGAATTATTAATTGGAGAGGAGAGGAGTTGGCCTAACGGCTAGGGCGGTCGACCTCGAATCTGGGGTACTGGGTTCGAGTCCCGGCAATGACGCTGAACATCCTGTGATTCTGGGCAAATCTATTAATCTCCCCGAGCCTGACAAAAATGAATGTGTCCTCATGTAACGCAATTGGTGCTATATAAAGCGCTCTGATACCCGATATGGGTCAAGTTCATGCTATATAAAACTGTTCAAAAAATTAATTAATTGATTGAATAATTGAAGTGCACACCTGGGGTCTTGTAATATGTCTCTTACCTGGGCTATTAGGCGGGAAAAAGGAAGCTCTCAGAACGCAAACATATATACTCAAAACAGCTCAACAGAGCTGGTCATGGGAAAAGCCACCGATCAAGACTATAGGCTTGTTTGTTTACTATGAATACGTAGGACAGAGGCTGTAGGGCTGGCTTATTAATTGTGAAACGCATATGATGAATCTAATAGGCCTTTAAGGGTGGAGTGTCGCCACATGGTGTTAAAGGTTGCAGGCAGATATTTTGTTACATTGAATCTCACAGGTTACCGTAAAAGGCAGGCAAGGATTTTAGTGTTGGTTACCCCTCGGACAGGTTGACGCTGAAGAGCTGCAGTGTGGTCATTCTTGTTAGGCCCTTTTCAGAGGGTTGCATATTGCTTTGCTAAATGTGATTTTGAATAGTGGTAGTAAGAACGTTAATTGAGATAATTTTGTGTATGAAAACGAAAACACTGAAATGAAATTCACAAAAAGCACATACAGAATATTGTTTAAAAGCAAATGAAAAGCAAGCATTCCCAATTCCATCCTCTAAAGAATTAAAAAATCAATGACTGATTGACGCTTGTGAGTAAAACACTGTATCATGTATGGCTGTAGATACACATGCTCTGCACACTCCTTCCATCAGGTTTTGGACTTGTACGTTGCAACTTATTTCTGTTCGAATTCGTGGCTGCTCCCATAGTCCACATAGAAGGTGAACACAGGCTTCACCTCAGATTGTTTTCTTCCATCCTCTGATTCCGGCGTTTCAAACACAAGCTCTAAGACCAACGCATATCTGCACTACTTTTGGGGCCCGGCTGTTTAACACTTCAACTCCTGTGTTTTCCAGGGCAATTCATGGTCAATGACCTTCAGCACCCGACAGCCCATTCTCCCACACTGACCTTTGGTCGATGGCCTTTGATGAAACACATGCAGTGTCACTGGAGAACTCCCAGGGGAGGATATGGAGCATACACCCTCCCAACTAGGCCGTAGGTGCAACACCAAATATCCATACTGTTATACCTGCTGCCTATTTTGGCGACGATTTTGAAAAGATCTATGTGTGCAAGTCAACGGAAAGAGGAAATTTAAATCAACTCAATTTACATGAAACAAAGCAGAGGAACCTACTGAGAGAAGAGGAAAGAGTGTAAGGATATAGAACTTCCTTTAGAATTTAAGCATAATGTATTTCACAGCTTTCTGGCAGCCCTGAGCCCCACCAGTGACCAAGAGACCGGTCGGCCCCAACCAGGGTGTGCCAGATCCCGCTGTGTTTCCATCTCAATTTGGATATTTACTACATATGGATGGTTCAACCCTCGAACCCTCGAAAAAACCTGGCGCCACGAACGGACTACAGAAAACATGACAGCCCTCAAGAACGCCACCAGCTGATCCGCACCACCAAAAGGACATCATTCAAAGAGCGGCTAGGCAACAACACCCACAACAGCAAGGAACTCTTCAGCATCGTCAAAGAGCTCTCCAACCCCAGCGCCAGCAACAATGACATCACACCGTCTCAAGACCTCTGCAACTCCCTCGCCACGTTCTTCCACCGCAAGATTGCAGATATACACGACAGCTTCGGACCCCACACTCCGCCTCCAGTCACCGAACCAACGACCCCCACCACCACCCTCAGCGCCTCGACCCCCATCAGCACTGAAGACACCACCCACGTCATGAACACCATCCACTCTGGCTCCCCCTCTGATCCATGCCCCCATCATATCTTCAACAAAGCCGACATCATCATCGCACCCCACCTCCGGAACGTCATTAACAACTCCTTCACGTCAGCCTCCTTCCCTGAGAGCTGGAAGCATGCAGAAATCAACGCCCTTCTGAAGAAACCCACAGCGGACCCCAAATACCTCAAGAACTTCCGCCCCATCTCTCTTCTTCCCTTCCCGGCTAAAGTCATCGAGAAGACCGTCAATAAACAGCTGACTACATTCCTCGAGGCAAACAACTCGCTCAACCCGTCCCAGTCCGGATTTCGAGCCAACCACAGCACCGAGACCGCCCTCATCGCAGCCACCGACGACATCAGGACCCTGATGGACAACAGAGAAACAACCGCTCTCATCCTCCTAGACCTCTCGGCAGCCTTTGATACCGTATGCCATCGCACCCTAATAACCCGCCTCTTCAACACTGAGATCCAAGGAAAGGCCCTGGACTGGATCACCTCGTTCCTCTCCGACAGAACCCAGAGAGTCCGCCTCCCTCCCTTCCACTCAGCGGCCACCGAGATCATCTGCGGCGTACCCCAAGGCTCCTCACTCAGCCCAACCCTCTTCAATATCTACATGAGCCCCCTCGCCGCCATCGCACGCAAACACAACATCAACATCATCTCCTACGCCGACGACACCCAGCTGATACTCTCCCTCACCAAAGACGCAGCCACCGCCAAAACCAACCTCCAGGAAGGAATGAAAGACGTCGCAGAATGTATGAAGCTCAGTCGCCTGAAGCTGAACTCAGACAAGACGGAGGTCCTCATCCTTGGACAATCCCCATCCTCCTGGAACGACTCCTGGTGGCCCACAGCGCTGGGCTCCGCGATCGACACCCTCGGACCACGCTCGCAACCTGGGATTCATCCTGGACTCCTCCCTCACAATGACCAAGCAAGTCAACACCGTCTCGTCCTCTTGCTTCAACACCCTGCGCATGCTCCGAAAAATCTTCCGGTGGATCCCCACCGAAACCAGAAAGACCGTCACCCAGGCCCTCGTCACCAGCCGACTGGACTACGGAAACGCCCTATACGCAGGAATCACAGCCAAACTTCAGAAACGACTTCAGCGCATACAGAACGCCTCCGCACGACGCATCCTCGACATCCCTCGCCACAGCCACATATCCGCCCACCTGAGAAACCTTCACTGGCTCCCAGTCAGCAAGAGTATCACGTTCAGACTCCTCACCCACGCACACAAAGCACTCCACGACATGGGCCCCGAATACCTCAACAGCCGCCTCTCGTTCTACACTCCCACCCGCCAGCTCCGCTCCGCCAGCCTCGCCCTCGCCACCGTCCCATGGACTCGCAGAACCGAAGGAAGATCGTTCTCCTACCTGGCAGCCAAAACATGGAACTCACTCCCGCACACCTACGACTGACCCAGGACCATCTCTCCTTCAGGAAACACCTCAAGACCTGGTTATTCGAGCAATAGCGGCACCCCCCCTCCCTTCAGCGCCTTGAGACCCTCACGGGTGAGTAGCGCGCTCTACAAATGTATTGATTGATTGATTGATTGGAGATGTTTTCAATATTACATCTTTAAACAGTGAACATCCTGCCATCTCGATCTCGAGGCTTGCAATGAGAATCTGGCTTGCCGTATATGAGAGCTGCAATTTTACCAGTGTCGTCTGTGGCGGTATTCATCCGCATGTTCTCTACTTTCTATGCGTGTGCACTGGTTTGAGATCTCACTGCACACTGCCTCTCCATGTTCATGGTATTGACTTTGTCAGCGCTGTTTCTCTGCGTGTGTTATCACTTTATGGTAATTCACTGTGGTTTGTTTGGTGCTTGCAACACGAGCAGCACATTTGTGTTGGGGGCATCACTGTGGAGTCTTAATTTGCACGCAGTCCACTACAAAGATTCCTACTGCTGCCGTGGACTTTTGGGGGTGACACAATATTTGTTTATAATATAGTTTTGGCACTGGCAGCTTTCCTGGCCATATGGCAGTTTAACCGCAGCAGTGCGGTTTGAAAAAGGGGGCACGTGTCACTCATAGCACGTGCGCTCTTACCGTCACGAGCTTTCTCCTCAATTTCATCTGTGTTTTGGTTGCTACGTAGCTCCTTGAGCTGCCACGGGACGCTCTACAGCTTGGACGTGCCGGGAGCCACCCGGCCCGACGGCAATTTGTGTGCTGCCATCTACCTGCAATCTTAAGCTCTGGACCATCGGAAGTCTGTCGCATCCCTTTTTGTTTCTACATTCTTTGTTTCATTTGAGTTTTAACTATTAATTCACCCTTAAATAAGTGTATTGTGTTGTAAACATATTTCCTCACTTTTTTGGAATTTGCTGTTGCCTGCATGTGTTTGTTGTGACATATGGTGTATATTACTGTGTGGTGGTACTTCAATGTTTGCGATGTATGAGTGTCAGGTTGTACTTTTTAGAGAGGTAATTCAGGGCAGGGTTGAAGCCAAATGATGTTGGTGAGGTGTTGTTTCTCACTTATTTTCTTTAGGGTTATGGGTTATGGTAGCCCCTGATGTTTGCTAGAAGATTCTTTTTTTTTTTAATGTTTCGTGTGGAGCATTATTCCACACATACCACCCCAACTTCGGGTTTGGGTGAAGGGCTGTGCTAAAGCCAGATTTGCATAGAGTGTGCGTTTTTGCTAGTGTGTGCAGTTTTCTATCACTACTTGTTTGGATATAGCAGTGTGCAAGTGATTGGTGTTTTTTTTCTGGGTTCGTGTGGACTTTAATTCCACACTTTCCATCCATGCTTTGGGCTTGGGTGAAGGGCAGCATTTATGTTGCTTGTACTCTAGTGATTATTGTTCATTTTACTACGAAGTTGGATGTGTAACTTTGTTGTTCCTTTCTGGGTTTGTGTGGACTTTTATTCCACACTTTACACCCATGATTCGGGCTTGGGTGAAGGGCAGCTGTGATGTTGTTTGTTCCGTGTAGGGCGGTTTTCCACACTTTCTTACTGTTTTTTGTTTTTGTTGTTGGATGGTTCTCTTCTACACCTTGTGGTTGGCACCCTATTTATTTTCTTGATTGTTTACAGAGCCAGCTAGCATGCTTTAGGTATCTGGGTTTGTTTGTGGTTTGCGGTGTAGTAGTGCATGGACTTTGCTGTGGTAGGAAGGGAGATGGTGCATGAGTGCATTCTTATTATAGCACTTGTGTTCCTTTTCCTCTCTCTCTTTTTTATTTCTTCTGTATGATATTTTCCATCAGCAGGGTTTTATAATTAGTAGGTTTGTGGGTGTAGATGTTCATGTAGAATCGTTCTATTCTGTTGCACATCACAGGACTTATTTCTCAACTTTTGTGCACTTAAACATCAAGTTCATTGACCCTTTGTTCAACCCGAAAGCCCGGGTCTAAACTATTCCTTGACCATTACTTGAGCTGTATTTCTTTGACTGACAGGGCTTTTTTATGGGGTGTTTTTCTTACATGAAGTACAAAAAAACCTAAAAACTAAATAAATCATTACAGAGTGACTGTGTAATGATTTATTTAGTTTTCGTATTTTGCACCTATTTTTCTCTTGCTCCCGAGGCTGCACTTTGTAACAGAAAAATGTAATAAAAAGAGGACATTTCCAGCAAAAGTGTTTCTTTCATCTTTGGATCCATTTCACAGGGGACGGAATGAAGGAAAGTAGAGGAAACAGAGGGTAAGAGACGTTTATTGAAGCACGGTTTTCAGCAAATGAAGAGCTGCGAGAGAGACAGAAAGGGAGGGAATAAGAGGAAGAAAGTGATGGGAGCAGCTGACAGCGGCAGAGCAGGAAAAGTGAACACTTCGACCACCAATCTTACCTTAGTACACCTGCTGGCACCTAAGGACTCCCACGCGCAACAGAACACAGACGCAGGCTGCAGGGTCGGACAACCAGCCCTTGCCTTGACGTTCCTGACTCAGCCTCTCGAGCTCCAGACCACAGCACTCGGAGTCTACTGTGCGCCAGCGCCAAAAGAGGCAAATGCAGGGATTCAAAAGTGAAGAAAAACAAATGATGACTGTTAGAAAAGGTAGACGGACCGGGAGGGTCGGCCGGGGTCAGGAGGAGAGGTCTCCGGGGAGAGCCGTCTCCAGCGATCATACAGACAAGTAACTTCCCCCCCACAGACGAATATCACACACGGATAAGGTTCAGTGATCTTTATAGGCACTTATTTAAGGTACGGTGAACTGGTACAAGGAGGTCTGGACTCAGGGGTCCCCTCGATTAGAGTCTCGCAAGGTAGGGAAGGGGGTAGCGGGACAGTCTATTTACCAATCAGGTAGTTCGGTTGAGGTGATGATGAGCTCACATTCCTCGAGCTTGGTGGTTAGGTGGTATGGGCCGCGGCAGCGCCAGCAGGTCCCGGTGTGGATGGTCGATACAACGGGCCGCGGCAGCGCCAGCAGGTCCCAGGAAGATGAATGTTTGCAGAAGGCCGCGGCAGCGCCAGCAGGTCCCGGTGAGGATGGTCGTTACAACGGGCCGCGGCAGCGCCAGCAGGTCCCAGGAAGATGAATGTTGCAGAAGGGCCGCGGCAGCGCCAGCAGGTCCCGGTGAGGATGGTCGTTACAACGGGCCGCGGCAGCGCCAGCAGGTCCCAGGAAGATGACTTGTTGCAGAAGGCCGCGGCAGCGCCAGCAGGCAGGACGATGGTTCACAAGAGCGGGCTACGGCAGCGCCAGTAGACCGTCAGGGTTGAGTTCACTCGGTGTCTCTCGACTCCAGGATACAACTGCCTTCTTGCTCCGGAGCTGCCTCAGTTATAGGGCTGGTGCCCTTTGATGTCCGGACCCTCGCACTTGGAGGTCGGAGGGTCCGGGATGAAGGTGTCCAGACACCCAGCAGGGGGTGGAGCCAGTGCCTGGGGGAGCTGGGGGCGATCGGCACCTGGCGGGGGAGAGCCCTTGACACTTCGGTCTCCCATTGACCTGCCAAGTGGTCCGCTCACCTCCTGGGCGGATAGTGGTGCCGGGATGTCGGGGCCGGCCAGGCCCGGGGTTAGGGTCGAGGGGAGGCCATGCGGCCGCGTGGTGCAGGGCCCAAGATGGCGGCTTGACCCGGCCGGGAAAGCCGGTGGGGCTGGACCCCGTGATGAGTAGGGGTCCGAGGGCAGAGGGTCCGTCGGGAGACGGAGTACAGGTGCTTGTCGCGGGGATATGCCAGGTGGGCCGGAGTTCGGGCCTTGTCGAGCGGGGAGGGAGCGAGCCGTCTGTGAGGCCTGTCCAACAATGACAGGCCTGCCCCTCGTGAGATGATTGGTCCATTCTCTCTGGGGGCAGGCCAGAAACAAGAAACAGGGCCTCATGGGTAGCGCGTTCGAGCTATGAATGATTGACGGCTGCTCAGGGTGGCTGTTGAGACCCACCCCACGGCCAGGATCAGTCCGATGTCATTGCAGGTTCTAGAGAGATTCGTAGCGCGATGTATGTGATTACGGACTGCTGATTGGCTGCTCAGCTCAATATGACTGGGTCTCTGATTGTTTTAATCCCGAGTCCTCCACTGATTAGAGAGGGACTGAAAAATGGTTTCATTAAAACCCATTCTTTCCTATCTGAGTGCACGTTGTACCATGATCCGGAGCGCGCTGCATGATTGACCTGGCAGCGCCTCTGCACCGCCCGGCAGGAGCCCGTTCTAGACACTCTAGTTACGGCCCGTGGTGCTGAAGGGCGACATTCTTTCTTGTTCCATCGCTGGTGTTGGACTTGGCCCTTCTGGCAAGTTAACCCCTAGAACTTTTTGCAGTATCCTAGCCTTTTTCCTGTGTTGTACTAGTGGTTTTAGGCCTCTAGGCGCTTTCACACTGTGTCCCAGTGGAAAGCGCGTGCGCTCTGTGTGGTTGAATGAGACTGACCTGCCCTCCCATAGGAATGCATGGGGGATCTGAGTGACCGTGCTAGTTCCTGATGCGTGGGGAGTGCAGGGTCGAGTTTGATATGTGCAAACTCGTGAGAGTGAATGCTGCGCAATGATGTGTGCGGCGTTACTGTAGCTAGTATGGAAGCGCCACTTCTAGACACTGGCATAAATGTGCAGTGACTGTCTGGCGTGTGATTGGCTGGTGTGCCTGGCCCCAGGAGTCAGGGTGGGTCTGCCCCAGTGGTGGGTGGAGAGCTCTGCAGGTTGATGAGTGGGAGGAGTACACCTAGGACCTGAATAGGGCTGGGCTTTCCCCACACAATGCTGGCTCCGCCCCCTGTGGTGCGACTGATGACCCTGGCCTGTTCTGAGAATAGGGAGAGGGGCTGAGCAAAACAAAGTGCTCAAGTGCTCCTGAACCAGTTGTAACTGGTTCTGCCCTACACCCTGTGCTGTGTCACAAAAGAAAAATGTGTATAAAAAGGGGCTTTGACCCCTTACAAAATGTTCTTGTGCTTAACTTGAAACAACCAGGGGCGTGCTGCTGCTGGGGCCCAGGGGAAGGCTTGCCTGTCCTGGGCCCTGCCCAGCCCCTGGATGCCTGATGGACTTTGTGGGACCGTTTGTTTCTGTTCCTGGATCTATCAATGACTTTGTGCTGGTCCTCAACATAGCGCCTGGAGAGCGCTTTATTCTAATTTCCCCCAGAGAGAGGAGCTGGGGCTGTGCAGCGTCGCGCTGCTGAGAGCGAGAGAGAGGGAATCCCCAGCGTAGGGATTCCCCCATGATGTGTGCCTTGCGGGTCCTATTTTGCCTCCCCCAGCTGCGCAGCACTTAGTGCCAGCTGCAGCGTTTAGGCCCTGTTCTTGTCCCCAGCTGCCCAGCAAGTAGTGGGCAGCTGCTATGTTTAGGTTCTGGTGCGACCTGGACCCTAATGCGATTGAGGTGTTATTGTGATGCATATATTAATGCTTATGGTGTTAGGAAATGTACTGTGTGTAGTATGTTTTGCGCACCCTGTGTTACACCTCTAAATGTGGTCATTTCTGCCTAGGAGGTTGTTTTACCTGTTTAGGTTGATGTTAGGGAAATTGTACTTCCCTAGGTGATGTATGCCCCTAGTGTAGTTATACTTAGGAGGTAAGGTCTAATGCGTTAGACTTGCGAGAAATTGCATAATGTGTTTATGCCCCTGTGATGGATGCAGGATAGGTTTTATACCTGATGCTAGTGTGATATGACGCTGAGATCATTATTGCGCCAGTAGTTACTGGTTGGGCTCTACAGTGATAATTTGTGCTACAGTTAGTATATGTTCTACATGTATGATTGGTGATTTGTGCTGATTCTGACAGTGGTCCATGTGGCCCTGTCCCGTGTAAATAGTCCCTTGTAAAATTCTGCCCAGTGCCAGTTCGTACAGTGTAAATTGTGTGAATATTATCTAATGTGTTTTGGTATAATACAAAGGCTATTTTTATATATAACCTTGTGTGGAGTTGCTTTTGTGGTGGGCCTAGGGTATTTGTTGCTGGGTGCGCGCGCAAACGCTTTACACATTGCCTCCGGGATAAGCCTGACTGCTCGTGCCAAGCTACCAAGGGGGTGAGCAGGGGTTATCTTTGGCGTGTAACTCCCCAGCCCTGACTAGAGTGGTGGTTTCTGCCTGGCTTTGGCGCAAGCCCTAGCCGACCAGAAATCCCATTTCTCACAGCTGGCGCTCCAGCAGCCCAGTGAGTCACGGGGATGCTATAGTGCCAGCATTACAAAAAGGATGGCACCTCCACCACGGCACTACGACCCGCACCGACGATCTAGGGGGGTGCAAGCGCCCACCCCCCTCCCTGCGGACACCTATGGCAACACCTCCTGCCACGTCTGCGCCACCTTCCACTATAAGACACTGAGGCACTAGACGGAAACACTCTGGGTGCATCATAAGATCACATGCAGCTGCAACCCTCACCTGAGACCCTCAATATCTTTGAGGAACGAGACTCTTTCGAGGCTTAACAAGACGAATCCGACCCTTCTGGTCTTCCCATGGCACAAGGCACACACAAGCCTGAGCTGGTGTCCTCATCAGGCCTGGCTCCAGGAATTTTTATTTGGGTGGGCCAAGGGTGTATATGGGTGGGCCACTGCCGGCTCGATTTGTCGCATATATGTCTGGGCAGGTCTGCTTCAGGGCCCTCCTTTATCTCTTCTTAGTCTTTCACATCCCAGTAAAACGCACTCTTTTCCAAATCTCTTTCTAAATATTATCACTCTCAAAAAGTGTTTTTTTCCATGTAATGTTCCTTTGATGGGAAGAGGAGGTTTCTGAGGTGGGAGTATCAGGCAAGTGACACTACTCAGGCTCCCTCTGTGCGAGCCTTCAGGGAGAATCCCTCTTCATTACTACCTCCACCTGACCCGGGACACTGCAACACACTCCCTTACAGGGTCCCTCTGTGAGAATCTTCAGGGAGAATCCCTCTTCATTACTACCTCCACCTGACCCCGGACTCTGCAACGCACTCCCTTACAGGCTTCCTCTGTGCGAGCCTTCAGGGAGAATCCCTCTTCATTACTACCTCCACCTGACCCCAGACTTTGCAACGCACTCCCTTGCAGGCTCCCTCTGTTCCAGCCTTCAGGGAGAATCCCTCTTCATTACTACCTCGACCTGACCCCAGACTTTGCAACGCACTCCCTTGCAGGCTCCCTCTGTGCCAGCCTTCAGGGAGAATCCCTCTTCATTACTACCTCCATCTGACCCCGGACTCTGCAACGCACTCCCTTGCAGGCTCCCTATGTGTGAGCCTTCAGGGAGAATCCCTCTTCATTACTACCTCCACCTGACCCCGGACTCTGCAACGCACTCCCTTGCAGGCTCCCTCTGTGCGAGTCTTTAGGGAGAATCCCTCTTCATTACTACCTCCACGTGACCCCGGACTCTGCAGCGCACTCCCTTACAGGCTTCCTCTGTTTGAGCCTTCAGGGAGAATGCCTCTTCATTACTACCTCCACCTGACCCCAGACCTTACAACGCACTCCCTTGCAGGCTTCCCCTGTGCCAGCCTTCAGGGAGAATCCCTCTTCATTACTACCTCCACCTGACCCCAGACTCTGCAACGCACTCCCTTGCAGGCCTTCTCTGTGTGAGCCTTCAGGGAGAATCCCTCTTCATTACTACCTCCACCTGACCCCAGACTCTGCAACGCACTCCCTTACAGGCTCCCTCTGTGCGAGCCTTCAGGGAGAATCCCTCTTCATTACTACCTCCACCTGACCCCGGACTCTGCAACGCACTCCCTCACAGGCTCCCTCTGTGCGAGTCTTCAGGGAGAATCCCTCTTCATTACTACCTCCACCTGACCCCGGACTCTGCAAAGCACTCCCTCACAGGCTCCCTCTGTGCGAGTCTTCAGGGAGAATCCCTCTTCATTACTACCTCCATCTGACCCCGGACTCTGCAACGCACTCCCTTGCAGGCTCCCTATGTGTGAGCCTTCAGGGAGAATCCCTCTTCATTACTACCTCCACCTGACCCCGGACTCTGCAACGCACTCCCTTGCAAGCTCCCTCTGTGCGAGTCTTTAGGGAGAATCCCTCTTCATTACTACCTCCACGTGACCCCGGACTCTGCAGCGCACTCCCTTACAGGCTTCCTCTGTTTGAGCCTTCAGGGAGAATGCCTCTTCATTACTACCTCCACCTGACCCCAGACCTTACAACGCACTCCCTTGCAGGCTTCCCCTGTGCCAGCCTTCAGGGAGAATCCCTCTTCATTACTACCTCCACCTGACCCCAGACTCTGCAACGCACTCCCTTGCAGGCCTTCTCTGTGTGAGCCTTCAGGGAGAATCCCTCTTCATTACTACCTCCACCTGACCCCAGACTCTGCAACGCACTCCCTTACAGGCTCCCTCTGTGCGAGCCTTCAGGGAGAATCCCTCTTCATTACTACCTCCACCTGACCCCGGACTCTGCAACGCACTCCCTCACAGGCTCCCTCTGTGCGAGTCTTCAGGGAGAATCCCTCTTCATTACTACCTCCACCTGACCCCGGACTCTGCAACGCACTCCCTCACAGGCTCCCTCTGTGCGAGTCTTCAGGGAGAATCCCTCTTCATTACTACCTCCACCTGACCCCGGACTCTGCAACGCACTCCCTTACAGGGTCCCTCTGTGAGAGTCTTCAGGGAGAATCCCTCTTCATTACTACCTCCACCTGACCCCGGACTCTGCAACGCACTCACTTACAGGGTCCCTCTGTGAGAGTCTTCAGGGAGAATCCCTCTTCATTACTACCTCCACCTGACCCCAGACTCTGCAATGCACTCCCTTACAGGCTCCCTCTGTGCGAGCCTTCAGGGAGAATCCCTCTTCATTACTACCTCCACCTGACCCCGGACTCTGCAACGCACTCCCTCACAGGCTCCCTCTGTGCGAGTCTTCAGGGAGAATCCCTCTTCATTACTACCTTAACCTGACCCCGGACTCTGCAACGCACTCCCTTACAGGCTTCCTCTGTGCGAGCCTTCAGGGAGAATCCCTCTTCATTACTACCTCCACCTGACCCCAGACTTTGCAACGCACTCCCTTGCAGGCTCCCTCTGTGCCAGCCTTCAGGGAGAATCCCTCTTCATTACTACCTCCACCTGACCCCAGACTTTGCAACGCACTCCCTTGCAGGCTCCCTCTGTGCCAGCCTTCAGGGAGAATCCCTCTTCATTACTACCTCCACCTGACCCCGGACTCTGCAACGCACTCCCTTACAGGCTTCCTCTGTGCGAGCCTTCAGGGAGAATCCCTCTTCATTACTACCTCCACCTGACCCCAGACTTTGCAACGCACTCCCTTGCAGGCTCCCTCTGTGCCAGCCTTCAGGGAGAATCCCTCTTCATTACTACCTCCACCTAACCACAGACTTTGCAACGCACTCCCTTGCAGGCTCCCTCTGTGCCAGCCTTCAGGGAGAATCCCTCTTCATTACTACCTCCATCTGACCCCGGACTCTGCAACGCACTCCCTTGCAGGCTCCCTATGTGTGAGCCTTCAGGGAGAATCCCTCTTCATTACTACCTCCACCTGACCCCGGACTCTGCAACGCACTCCCTTGCAGGCTCCCTCTGTGCGAGTCTTTAGGGAGAATCCCTCTTCATTACTACCTCCACGTGACCCCGGACTCTGCAGCGCACTCCCTTACAGGCTTCCTCTGTTTGAGCCTTCAGGGAGAATGCCTCTTCATTACTACCTCCACCTGACCCCAGACCTTACAACGCACTCCCTTGCAGGCTTCCTCTGTGCCAGCCTTCAGGGAGAATCCCTCTTCATTACTACCTCCACCTGACCCCAGACTCTGCAACGCACTCCCTTACAGGCTCCCTCTGTGCGAGCCTTCAGGGAGAATCCCTCTTCATTACTACCTCCACCTGACCCCGGACTCTGCAACGTACTCCCTTACAGGCTTGATTATCCACTACTCCTTTCCAGTGCACCTTATCTCACAGCTGACCTTGGGCCCCATATCAGGCATTATCGGGCTCCACTTTCATTTTTCCCGGTAAAAACAGTAGTAAAATCACCTTCAAAGTTAAAACATTGAATATAGCGGTAACTATAATTAGCAGGAACTTTAAAGTAGGTTCCACAGTAGCCCTTATGACCCGACTGCTAATTAAACAGAAAGGCCATGACAGGGCCGGCTTCAGCGCTGATGTGAAAGTCTTTTTTGGCGCTGCACCAATAACCTCTTTGTCTGTAAATAACCTTTACTACCACCTTTCAACAGTGCCCCTTATCTCTCCATGGACCCCCCCTATTGACCACCTCCTCGGATACCCTCACTGTCACCCTCCAGCAGTGCCCCTCATCGCTCCGTAGCCCCTCTCTCATATGCATTTCATTTGTTGTACAGCGCTACTCATATCAGTGTAGTGTGTGTCAGTACTTTACACCACACACACATTATACAAAGAGAATGAATCATACAAGTATGTAAATCAGTCTACAGGGAATGTCACATAAGCTAATGAGGATTACAAGGTGTAGGAATCACATGTCATCCATACTGGTGGGACGGATATTTCAAGAGGGTTTGGTCTGGGGAAACACAACCTTAGGATTTAAAGGGTATTCCATGGGGTCAGCATTACTGATGCCTGCGCATATTTTAAAAAGAAAAACATATAGTAACACATTCTCTTACCTACTCCATGAGTCAAACTTTGTGCCACAGCCTGGCGTGATAAGCAGCTGCAGGGGTCAGGAAAGGCGAATAGGAATAAACAAACTTCTTTTCTCCTGCGCTGCAAAGAAAAAGAAATATCCGCGCAGCAGAACATTGTCGCCTTCGCCATGTGGAGATGAGGGGGTGAAAGAATAAACAAAGCCTCATTAACATGTAAATGGTCTTTTAAAGACCTGAGAAGTGCTCGGGTGCGGCGGCGATAATCTCTAAAACTGTCTGTGCGCGCCCGGGAAGCTGTCTCGGCCGGGCGCACACACCACGTGTGCTCTGCGCGCCTGCCTTCCCACTGGCTCCTGTTTGGGTGGGCCAGGCCCATGTTTGGGTGGGCCAGGCTCCTGTTTGGGTGGGCCAGGCCCATGTTTGGGTGGGCCAGGCTCCTGTTTGGGTGGGCCAGGCTCATGTTTGGGTGGGCCTGGCTCATGTTTGGGTGGGCCAGGCTCATGTTTGGGTGGGCCAGGCCCACCCAGCCCACCCGCTAGAACCGGGCCTGGCCCTCATGCATCTCTGACAAAAAGCAAGACAAAGTCGAGGCTCTAACTCTGAAAGCCTCCGGCTCTGACGCCAGCACCACACCCAGACCTGCAGCTTCAGTGCTGGCGCCCACACCCAAGGGCCAGGTACCAAGCCCTCCTTCCAAAAGACCTGCCCAGGTTGAGTCACCGTCGGGACTTTGCAGAGCAGAAGCCCCGGACCCGAGAGGAAAGGAGCGGCGCCTTCTTTGAAATAAAGACTCATCCATTCGGCCGCAGTGATCACTCTTTGCCGAGATTGGAAGTTTACTCTGAAGGCACCCAGCGCCTCGCCCCCTTGCTGAGCAATAACCAGGCGCTTGTCTCTTCGGTCTTTGAGGGGCCTCTGTACAGCTTTCTCAATTCATTCCTGGTTATACCATCTCCAGCGCTGAGTGTTCTGCCGCCGTTATTACAATTCTGACGAGCGACTGGTGTGGAGTCTCCGATCCAGCCTCATAGGACGGATGTGGGACCCTCGTCCCTAACCCGCTAATAATGCATAACGTTTAAGGGATTTCCAAAAGCTGAAAAGACCTGTTAACTTTACCAAATGTATGGCCAACACAGTGCAGGTTATGTGATTGTTGTGATCTGCTGCTTGTACATCTGGAAAAATACAATCTGTAAAATTCACACTGGACTGAAGTCGCGCGCGCCTGTCGAAGGCACGAGCCTGGTGTGTCCTTCCAGAGCAGTTCACAGCCGGTCCTGCGAGCCCTGTATTTATGGCCTGACAGACGGCCCGTAGCTTGAAATATAAAACTGCTTTGCCAAAAGCAGACTCTTGCACCCCCTCCCAGAGGCAAGGAAACATGTGAGCCATCTGTCCAGGGCATTTACAGCACAGGCACTGCCTGCTGGCAGCTCGGAGGCCTTCTCTGGAGCGTGCTCTGCTGCAGAATCATCTGTGGGAGAGGAGAGCCCTGGAGGCCCCCGCTGCCTTTCATCATGCCCACTAGTGTGCTCTTGTGACCAGGCAGGGAGTGCACATATGTGCTGTGCAGCGCAGCTTTGCCTTTCATCATGCCCTCTAGTGTGCTCTTTGGACCAGGCAGGGAGTTCACATACGTGCTGTGCAGTGCAGCTTTGCCTTTCATCATGCCCTCTAGTGTGCTCTACGACCAGGCAGGGAGTTCACATATGTGCTGTGCAGCGCAGCTTTGCCTTTCATCATGCCCACTAGTGTGCTCTTGTGACCAGGCAGGGAGTGCACATATGTGCTGTGCAGCGCAGCTTTGCCTTTCATCATGCCCTCTAGTGTGCTCTTTGGACCAGGCAGGGAGTTCACATACGTGCTGTGCAGTGCAGCTTTGCCTTTCATCATGCCCTCTAGTGTGCTCTACGACCAGGCAGGGAGTTCACATACGTGCTGTGCAGTGCAGCTTTGCCTTTCATCATGCCCTCTAGCGTGCTCTACGACCAGGCAGGGAGTTCACATATGTGCTGTGCAGCGCAGCTTTGCCTTTCATCATGCCCTCTAGTGTGCTCCACGACCAGGCAGGGAGTTCACATATGTGCTGTGCAGCGCAGCTTTGCCTTTCATCATGCCCACTAGTGTGCTCTACGACCAGGCAGGAAGTTCACAAATGTGCTGTGCAGCGCAGCTTTGCCTTTCATCATGCCCTCTAGTGTGCTCTTGCGACCAGGCAGGGAGTTCACATATGTGCTGTGCAGCGCAGCTTTCCCTTTCATCATGCCCTCTAGTGTGCTCTTTGGACCAGGCAGGGAGTTCACATATGTGCTGTGCAGCGCAGCTTTGCCTTTCATCATGCCCTCTAGTGTGCTCTACGACCAGGCAGGGAGTTCACATATGTGCTGTGCAGCGCAGCTTTCCCTTTCATCATGCCCTCTAGTGTGCTCTACGACCAGGCAGGGAGTTCACATACGTGCTGTGCAGTGCAGCTTTGCCTTTCATCATGCCCTCTAGCGTGCTCTACGACCAGGCAGGGAGTTCACATATGTGCTGTGCAGCGCAGCTTTGCCTTTCATCATGCCCTCTAGTGTGCTCCACGACCAGGCAGGGAGTTCACATATGTGCTGTGCAGCGCAGCTTTGCCTTTCATCATGCCCTCTAGTGTGCTCCACGACCAGGCAGGGAGTTCACATATGTGCTGTGCAGCGCAGCTTTGCCTTTCATCATGCCCTCTAGTGTGCTCCACGACCAGGCAGGGAGTTCACATATGTGCTGTGCAGCGCAGCTGTGCCTTTCATCATGCCTTCTAGTGTGCTCTTTGGACCAGGCAGGGAGTTCACATATGTGCTGTGCAGCGCAGCTTTGCCTTTCATCATGCCCTCTAGTGTGCTCCACGACCAGGCAGGGAGTTCACATATGTGCTGTGCAGCGCAGCTTTGCCTTTCATCATGCCCTCTAGTGTGCTCCACGACCAGGCAGGGAGTTCACATATGTGCTGTGCAGCGCAGCTTTGCCTTTCATCATGCCCTCTAGTGTGCTCCACGACCAGGCAGGGAGTTCACATATGTGCTGTGCAGCGCAGCTGTGCCTTTCATCATGCCCTCTAGTGTGCTCTTTGGACCAGGCAGGGAGTTCACATATGTGCTGTGCAGTGCAGCTTTGCCTTTCATCATGCCCTCTAGTGTGCTCCACGACCAGGCAGGGAGTGCACATATGTGCTGTGCAGCGCAGCTTTGCCTTTCATCATGCCCACTAGTGTGCTCTTGCGACCAGGCAGGGAGTTCACATATGTGCTGTGCAGCGCAGCTTTGCCTTTCATCATGCCCTCTAGTGTGCTCCACGACCAGGCAGGGAGTTCACATATGTGCTGTGCAGCGCAGCTGTGCCTTTCATCATGCCCTCTAGTGTGCTCTTTGGACCAGGCAGGGAGTTCACATATGTGCTGTGCAGCGCAGCTTTGCCTTTCATCATGCCCTCTAGTGTTCTCCACGACCAGGCAGGGAGTTCACATATGTGCTGTGCAGCGCAGCTTGCCTTTCATCATGCCCTCTAGTGTGCTCCACGACCAGGCAGGGAGTTCACATATGTGCTGTGCAGCGCAGCTTTGCCTTTCATCATGCCCTCTAGCGTGCTCCACGACCAGGCAGGGAGTTCACATATGTGCTGTGCAGCGCAGCTTGCCTTTCATCATGCCCTCTAGCGTGCTCCACGACCAGGCAGGGAGTTCACATATGTGCTGTACAGCGCAGCTTTGCCTTTCATCATGCCCTCTAGTGTGCTCTTGCGACCAGGCAGGGAGTTCACATATGTGCTGTGCAGCGCAGCTTTGCTTTCATCATGCCCTCTAGTGTGCTCTTGTGACCAGGCAGGGAGTTCACATATGTGCTGTGCAGCGCAGCTTTCCCTTCCATCATGCCCACTAGTGTGCTCTTGCGACCAGGCAGGGAGTTCACATATGTGCTGTGCAGCGCAGCTTTGCCTTTCATCATGCCCTCTAGTGTGCTCTTGCGACCAGGCAGGGAGTTCACATATGTGCTGTGCAGCGCAGCTTTGCCTTTCATCATGCCCTCTAGTGTGCTCTTGCGACCAGGCAGGGAGTTCACATATGTGCTGTGCAGCGCAGCTTTGCCTTTCATCATGCCCTCTAGTGTGCTCTTGCGACCAGGCAGGGAGTTCACATATGTGCTGTGCAGCGCAGCTTTGCCTTTCATCCTGCCCTCTAGTGTGCTCTTGTGACCAGGCAGGGAGTTCACATATGTGCTGTGCAGCGCAGCTTTGCCTTTCATCATGCCCTCTAGCGTGCTTTACGACCAGGCAGGGAGTTCACGTATGTGCTGTGCAGCGCAGCTTTGCCTTTCATCATGCCCTCTAGTGTGCTCTACGACCAGGCAGGGAGTTCACATATGTGCTGTGCAGCGCAGCTTTGCCTTTCATCATGCCCTCTAGTGTACTCTACGACCAGGCAGGGAGTGCACATATGTGCTGTGCAGCGCAGCTTTGCCTTTCATCATGCCCACTAGTGTGCTCTTGCGACCAGGCAGGGAGTGCACATATGTGCTGTGCAGCGCAGCTTTGCCTTTCATCATGCCCACTAGTGTGCTCTTGCGACCAGGCAGGGAGTTCACATATGTGCTGTGCAGCGCAGCTTTGCCTTTCATCATGCCCTCTAGTGTGCTCCACGACCAGGCAGGGAGTTCACATATGTGCTGTGCAGCGCAGCTTGCCTTTCATCATGCCCTCTAGCGTGCTCCACGACCAGGCAAGGAGTTCACATATGTGCTGTGCAGCGCAGCTTGCCTTTCATCATGCCCTCTAGCGTGCTCCACGACCAGGCAGGGAGTTCACATATGTGCTGTGCAGCGCAGGTTTGCCTTTCATCATGCCCTCTAGCGTGCTCCACGACCAGGCAGGGAGTTCACATATGTGCTGTGCAGCGCAGCTTGCCTTTCATCATGCCCTCTAGCGTGCTCCATGACCAGGCAGGGAGTTCACATATGTGCTGTGCAGCGCAGCTTTGCCTTTCATCATGCCCTCTAGTGTGCTCTTGCGACCAGGCAGGGAGTTCACATATGTGCTGTGCAGCGCAGCTTTGCTTTCATCATGCCCTCTAGTGTGCTCTTGTGACCAGGCAGGGAGTTCACATATGTGCTGTGCAGCGCAGCTTTCCCTTTCATCATGCCCACTAGTGTGCTCTTGCGACCAGGCAGGGAGTTCACATATGTGCTGTGCAGCGCAGCTTTGCCTTTCATCATGCCCTCTAGCGTGCTCTACGACCAGGCAGGGAGTTCACGTATGTGCTGTGCAGCGCAGCTTTGCCTTTCATCATGCCCTCTAGTGTGCTCTACGACCAGGCAGGGAGTTCACATATGTGCTGTGCAGCGCAGCTTTGCCTTTCATCATGCCCTCTAGTGTGCTCTACGACCAGGCAAGGAGTGCACATATGTGCTGTGCAGCGCAGCTTTGCCTTTCATCATGCCCACTAGTGTGCTCTTGCGACCAGGCAGGGAGTGCACATATGTGCTGTGCAGCGCAGCTTTGCCTTTCATCATGCCCACTAGTGTGCTCTTGTGACCAGGCAGGGAGTTCACATATGTGCTGTGCAGCGCAGCTTTGCCTTCCATCATGCCCTCTAGTGTGCTCCACGACCAGGCAGGGAGTTCACATATGTGCTGTGCAGCGCAGCTTGTCTTTCATCATACCCTCTAGCGTGCTCCACGACCAGGCAGGGAGTTCACATATGTGCTGTGCAGCGCAGCTTGCCTTTCATCATGCCCTCTAGCGTGCTCCACGACCAGGCAGGGAGTTCACATATGTGCTGTGCAGCGCAGCTTGCCTTTCATCATGCCCTCTAGCGTGCTCCACGACCAGGCAGGGAGTTCACATATGTGCTGTGCAGCGCAGCTTTGCCTTTCATCATGCCCTCTAGTGTGCTCTTGCGACCAGGCAGGGAGTTCACATATGTGCTGTGCAGCGCAGCTTTGCTTTCATCATGCCCTCTAGTGTGCTCTTGTGACCAGGCAGGGAGTTCACATATGTGCTGTGCAGCGCAGCTTTCCCTTTCATCATGCCCACTAGTGTGCTCTTGCGACCAGGCAGGGAGTTCACATATGTGCTGTGCAGCGCAGCTTTCCCTTTCATCATGCCCTCTAGTGTGCTCTACGACCAGGCAGGGAGTTCACATATGTGCTGTGCAGCGCAGCTTTGCCTTTCATCATGCCCTCTAGTGTGCTCTTGCGACCAGGCAGGGAGTTCACATATGTGCTGTGCAGCGCAGCTTTGCCTTTCATCATGCCCTCTAGTGTGCTCTTGCGACCAGGCAGGGAGTTCACATATGTGCTGTGCAGCGCAGCTTTGCCTTTCATCCTGCCCTCTAGTGTGCTCTTGTGACCAGGCAGGGAGTTCACATATGTGCTGTGCAGCGCAGCTTTGCCTTTCATCATGCCCTCTAGCGTGCTCTACGACCAGGCAGGGAGTTCACGTATGTGCTGTGCAGCGCAGCTTTGCCTTTCATCATGCCCTCTAGTGTGCTCTACGACCAGGCAGGGAGTTCACATATGTGCTGTGCAGCGCAGCTTTGCCTTTCATCATGCCCTCTAGTGTGCTCTACGACCAGGCAGGGAGTGCACATATGTGCTGTGCAGCGCAGCTTTGCCTTTCATCATGCCCACTAGTGTGCTCTTGCGACCAGGCAGGGAGTGCACATATGTGCTGTGCAGCGCAGCTTTGCCTTTCATCATGCCCACTAGTGTGCTCTTGCGACCAGGCAGGGAGTTCACATATGTGCTGTGCAGCGCAGCTTTGCCTTTCATCATGCCCTCTAGTGTGCTCCACGACCAGGCAGGGAGTTCACATATGTGCTGTGCAGCGCAGCTTTGCCTTTCATCATGCCCTCTAGTGTGCTCTTGCGACCAGGCAGGGAGTTCACATATGTGCTGTGCAGTGCAGCTTTGCCTTTCATCATGCCCTCTAGTGTGCTCTTGTGACCAGGCAGGGAGTTCACATATGTGCTGTGCAGCGCAGCTTTGCCTTTCATCATGCCCTCTAGTGTGCTCTACGACCAGGCAGGGAGTTCACATATGTGCTGTGCAGTGCAGCTTTGCCTTTCATCATGCCCACTAGTGTGCTCTACGACCAGGCCAGTGAGTTCACATATGTGCTGTGCAGCGCAGCTTTGCCTTTCATCATGCCCACTAGTGTGCTCTTGCGACCAGGCAGGGAGTTCACATATGTGCTGTGCAGCGCAGCTGTGCCTTTCATCATGCCCTCTAGTGTGCTCTTTGGACCAGGCAGGGAGTTCACATATGTGCTGTGCAGCGCAGCTTTGCCTTTCATCATGCCCTCTAGTGTGCTCCACGACCAGGCAGGGAGTTCACATATGTGCTGTGCAGCGCAGCTTTGCCTTTCATCATGCCCTCTAGTGTGCTCTTGCGACCAGGCAGGGAGTGCACATATGTGCTGTGCAGCGCAGCTTTGCCTTTCATCATGCCCTCTAGTGTGCTCTTGCGACCAGGCAGGGAGTTCACATATGTGCTGTGCAGCGCAGCTTTGCCTTTCATCATGCCCTCTAGTGTGCTCTACGACCAGGCAGGGAGTTCACATATGTGCTGTGCAGCGCAGCTTTGCCTTTCATCATGCCCTCTAGTGTGCTCTACGACCAGGCAGGGAGTTCACATATGTGCTGTGCAGTGCAGCTTTCCCTTTCATCATGCCCTCTAGTGTGCTCTTGCGACCAGGCAGGGAGTTCACATATGTGCTGTGCAGCGCAGCTTTCCCTTTCATCATGCCCACTAGTGTGCTCTACGACCAGGCAGGAAGTTCACAAATGTGCTGTGCAGCGCAGCTTTGCCTTTCATCATGCCCTCTAGTGTGCTCTTGCGACCAGGCAGGGAGTTCACATATGTGCTGTGCAGCGCAGCTTTCCCTTTCATCATGCCCACTAGTGTGCTCTACGACCAGGCAGGGAGTTCACATATGTGCTGTGCAGCACAGCTTTGCCTTTCATCATGCCCTCTAGTGTGCTCTACGACCAGGCAGGGAGTTCACATATGTGCTGTGCAGCGCAGCTTTGCCTTTCATCATGCCCTCTAGTGTGCTCTTGCGACCAGGCAGGGAGTTCACATATGTGCTGTGCAGCGCAGCTTTCCCTTTCATCATGCCCACTAGTGTGCTCTACGACCAGGCAGGGAGTTCACATATGTGCTGTGCAGCGCAGCTTTGCCTTTCATCATGCCCTCTAGTGTGCTCTTGCGACCAGGCAGGGAGTTCACATATGTGCTGTGCAGCGCAGCTTTCCCTTTCATCATGCCCACTAGTGTGCTCTACGACCAGGCAGGGAGTTCACATATTTGCTGTGCAGCACAGCTTTGCCTTTCATCATGCCCACTAGTGTGCTCTTGCGACCAGGCAGGGAGTTCACATATGTGCTGTGCAGCGCAGCTTTGCCTTTCATCATGCCCTCTAGTGTGCTCTTGCGACCGTGCAGGGAGTTCACATATGTGCTGTGCAGCGCAGCTTTGCCTTTCATCATTCCCTCTAGTGTGCTCTACGACCAGGCAGGGAGTTCACATATGTGCTGTGCAGCGCAGCTTTGCCTTTCATCATGCCCTCTAGTGTGCTCTACGACCAGGCCAGGGAGTTCACATATGTGCTGTGCAGCACAGCTTTGCCTTTCATCATGCCCACTAGTGTGCTCTTGCGACCAGGCAGGGAGTTCACATATGTGCTGTGCAGTGCAGCTTTGCCTTTCATCATGCCCTCTAGTGTGCTCTACGACCAGGCAGGGAGTTCACATATGTGCTGTGCAGTGCAGCTTTGCCTTTCATCATGCCCTCTAGTGTGCTCTTGGGACCAGGCAGGGAGTTCACATATGTGCTGTGCAGCGCAGCTTTGCCTTTCATCATGCCCTCTAGTGTGCTCTACGACCAGGCAGGGAGTTCACATATGTGCTGTGCAGCGCAGCTTTGCCTTTCATCATGCCCTCTAGTGTGCTCTACGACCAGGCAGGGAGTTCACATATGTGTTGTGCAGCGCACCTTTGCCTTTCATCATGCCCACTAGTGTGCTCTTGCGACCAGGCAGGGAGTGCACATATGTGCTGTGCAGCGCAGCTTTGCCTTTCATCATGCCCTCTAGTGTGCTCTTGCGACCAGGCAGGGAGTTCACATATGTGCTGTGCAGCGCAGCTTTGCCTTTCATCATGCCCTCTAGTGTGCTCTACGACCAGGCCAGGGAGTTCACATATGTGCTGTGCAGGGCAGCTTTGCCTTTCATCATGCCCACTAGTGTGCTCTTGCGACCAGGCAGGGAGTTCACATATGTGCTGTGCAGTGCAGCTTTGCCTTTCATCATGCCCTCTAGTGTGCTCTACGACCAGGCAGGGAGTTCACATATGTGCTGTGCAGCGCAGCTTTGCCTTTCATCATGCCCTCTAGTGTGCTCTTGCGACCAGGCAGGGAGTTCACATATGTGCTGTGCAGCGCATCTTTGCCTTTCATCCTGCCCTCTAGTGTGCTCTACGACCAGGCAGGGAGTTCACATATGTGCTGTGCAGCGCAGCTTTGCCTTCCACCATGCCCTCTAGTGTGCTGTTGCGATCAGGCAGGGAGTTCACATATGTGCTGTGCAGCGCAGCTTTGCCTTTCATCATGCTCTCTAGTGTGCTCCACGACCAGGCAGGGTGTGCACATATGTGCTGTGCAGCGCATCTTTGCCTTTCATCATGCCTTCTAGTGTGCTCTACGACCAGGCAGGGGTTCACATATGTGCTGTGCAGCGCAGCTTTGCCTTTCATCATGCCCTCTAGTGTGCTCTACGACCAGGCAGGGAGTTCACATATGTGCTGTGCAGCGCAGCTTTGCCTTTCATCATGCCCTCTAGTGTGCTCTTGTGACCAGGCAGGGAGTTCACATATGTGCTGTGCAGCGCAGCTTTGCCTTTCATCATGCCCTCTAGTGTGCTCTTGCGACCAGGCAGGGAGTTCACATATGTGCTGTGCAGTGCAGCTTTGCCTTTCATCCTGCCCTCTAGCGTGCTCTACGACCAGGCAGGGAGTTCACATATGTGCTGTGCAGCGCAGCTTTGCCTTCTATCCTGCCCTCTAGTGTGCTCTACGACCAGGCAGGGAGTTCACATATGTGCTGTGCAGCGCAGCTTTGCCTTTCATCATGCCCTCTAGTGTGCTCTACGACCAGGCAGGGAGTTCACATATGTGCTGTGCAGCGCAGCTTTGCCTTTCACCATGCCCACTAGTGTGCTCTTGCGACCAGGCAGGGAGTTCACATATGTGCTGTGCAGCGCAGCTTTGCCTTTCATCATGCCCTCTAGTGTGCTCTTGCGACCAGGCAGGGAGTTCACATATGTGCTGTGCAGTGCAGCTTTGCCTTTCATCATGCCCTCTAGTGTGATCAACGACCAGGCAGGGAGTGCACATATGTGCTGTGCAGCGCAGCTTTTCCTTTCATCATGCCCTCTAGTGTGCTCTTGCGACCAGGCAGGGAGTTCACATATGTGCTGTGCAGCGCAGCTTTGCCTTTCATCATGCCCTCTAGTGTGCTCTACGACCAGGCAGGGAGTTCACATATGTGCTGTGCAGCGCAGCTTTGCCTTTCATCATGCCCTCTAGTGTGCTCTTGCGACCAGGCAGGGAGTTCACATATGTGCTGTGCAGCGCAGCTTTCCCTTTCATCATGCCCTCTAGTGTGCTCCACGACCAGGCAGGGAGTTCACATATGTGCTGTGCAGCGCAGCTTTGCCTTTCATCATGCCCCCTAGTGTGCTCTTGCGACCAGGCAGGGAGTTCACATATGTGCTGTGCAGCGCAGCTTTGCCTTTCATCATGCCCTCTAGTGTGCTCCACGACCAGGCAGGGAGTTCACATATGTGCTGTGCAGTGCAGCTTTGCCTTTCATCATGCCCTCTAGTGTGCTCTTGGGACCAGGCAGGGAGTTCACATATGTGCTGTGCAGCGCAGCTTTGCCTTTCATCATGCCCTCTAGTGTGCTCCACGACCAGGCAGGGAGTTCACATATGTGCTGTGCAGCGCAGCGCAGCTTTGCCTTTCATCATGCCCTCTAGCGTGCTCTACGACCAGGCAGGGAGTTCACATATGTGCTGTGCAGCGCAGCTTTGCCTTTCATCATGCCCTCTAGCGTGCTCTACGACCAGGCAGGGAGTTCACATATGTGCTGTGCAGCGCAGCTTTGCCTTTCATCATGCCCTCTAGTGTGCTCTTGCGACCAGGCAGGGAGTTCACATATGTGCTGTGCAGCGCAGCGCAGCTTTGCCTTTCATCATGCCCTCTAGTGTGCTCTTGCGACCAGGCAGGGAGTTCACATATGTGCTGTGCAGTGAGGCTAGCTTGAGCTGCAGCACACAGTGACAGAATATATATATTTGTATAACTTATAACTCATCTTTTTATATTGATCTTGCTTATAAGTTAATAAGAGGCAGTGGTGGAATCCTACTTCTTCCCGCCTCTCTGTGCCTTTCTTATTGATCATAACAACCAGCAGCTGTTAAACCCTTTGGGTAATGTCTGCGCACTCTACACCTGTCGGCTTTCCCAAACTTGCTTTAAAATTCCCTTTTACTCACTCTTTTTTCTACATTTTCCCAGCGGGAGTACCTCCCCGAACCCTCCTTATGATAGTGAGACGTGCACGCTGCACAACATTTACCCGCAACTTTTGCGCCTCACCACTTTCAAATGTTACCAGCCTCCACTGATAACACACAGGGCCAGATGTACGGCCCCGTTTTTGCATGTGCAAAGGGGTTTCAACCCGTTTGCGCATGCAAAAAACAAATGGGCCATGTACTAACCCTATTTAGAGAGTCGCAAATGATTTGCGACACGCTAAATAGGATTAGCGACTCACTATTAGGAGGGGGCGTTCCACAGGTGCCCCTTCCTAATAGCGAGTCTGATCCCTATGTAAGACTGTTTTGTGACAGGAATTGTGGAGTTTACCACCCTTCTCAGAGGGTGGTAAAGCACTCGCAAACACTTCCCCTTTGTGAATGTAGGGGAAAATATTTTCTAAGGGCAGGTGATGGTCACAGGGACCACTACCTGCCCTTAAAAAATGAAACCAACATTTTTCATTTTTCTTTTTATAAATGCATCCTGTTTTCCTTTCTTTAAAGCAGTCCCAGACATGGAGGTCTGCTGAGCCCAGCAGGCCACCGTTCCTGGGAGGGCCAGCCTTTACTAATGGGGCCGCAAATTGCGAGTGCCTCATTAATATGCGTGAGGCATGCAATTTGCGACCCCATTAGGAATCGCTAATAGTGTCTCTGACACTGTTCTACATTGATGTTTATGACTTGCAAATTGCGACTCGCAATTTAATGCAATTTGCGACTCGCAAACATCAATGGTCGTACATCTGGCCCACAGTTATTTCCTTTGATATCTTTAGGTGACAGCTCTTTATAGGTGAACATTTCTTGTGACTCCTATGTTTAGGACTGTATTCACAGTAAAAACTTTATAGTATATATTAAGCTGGTTCTTTCTTTTTATAGGTAATGAAAACCTGAACATGCAAAACATTGGAAATTCCATACATAACGTTGACAAAACAGCGGCCAGCGAAGGTGTGACAGGAAAGGCCAAATTAAAGCTGTTGAAGAGTCTGCACAAAGGAGCGACGTCTAGAGTTCAGGTCTGGCCAGAAAGCAATCAAAAATCAAGAGAGAAGCCGGCTCAAAGTGGAAGTGATTTCAACAATCCACCCCCTTTCATTTCACATCAAGGAAGCCCCAGCGCTGGTAGACCAGATAAAAATAATGAATGGGAAAGTAGTCTGAGCAATGCGCAGCTCAGCAGGGGTCTTCCCAACGTGCAGCAGAATCCCAAAATATTCACATGTACTGAATGCGATAAAAGCTACGATCTTAAGGGGAAGCTTATCAGGCATATGGTAACACATTCAGGAGTGCGGCCCTATCCCTGTACTGAATGTGGGAAGAGCTTCTATCAGATGCCGCATCTTATCAGGCACCATCGAACACACAGTGGTGAAAAACCATACGCATGCTCCTTCTGTCACAAAAGATTCAATCGAAAGGACAATCTCAATGGGCACGAAAGAATACACACAGGAGAGAAGGTATCACCAACAAAGTACAAGCTATGAACCTTCTTGCCAATGGGGTGAAAACCCGCAGCTTAGCAACCCTGGCTGGTCAGGAAGAAGCCCTAACCAGGTGGATTCAAAGCAAGAGAAATGCCTCAGGCTCCACGTGTCTCATGGAAAAACCAATGGACACCACAATATTGTATCGAAAGAACAGAAGAACATGTGGAGTCCAAGGACTCAATTTACAGAAAAGGGGTGCAATTGTCAGTTGTACAGACATATTTGCCGACGTCAAAAGACCAAACATACCAATTGGTGTGTTCCCTACAGACGAACTATTAAGTGCTTCTTCATGAGGTTTGTAAATTCATTTCTCGTAGTCAATGGGATAGACAAGGATTCTCCACAAAGAAAAAAAGCTAAATAACATCATTGACAAACCAGGGAAATGACAGAACATGAATTTGGACGAACATAAAATAAAAGACTCAAGTGTGGACGGTGATGGCACCCCCACTTTAATCCCAATCTTCCACATGAATGTTTATCCGAAGGCGAACGGATACCTAAGCACAAGCAACCGACCTTGACAGGGTTCTGTTTACCCAATAGTTCATAGCATGTACCTACAAATATTGTAGAGGCAGGCTGTGCCTTGGAAGATTAGAGTCAGCTTCATACCTAAGTTCTGGGCGTGAGAATTTCTGGGCTGAGGAATGGGGCACAAAGCGACTTAGAAGGGGATGTTGCTGATGCTCTCTAAGCACGGTACCAGCACCAGGGGGCACCAACCGACTTCAGCTACAGAAAACTCTGAATCTGTGATCGCTTGGGATCTCCCACCAGGGAGAAAAAGAGGCGTGGTAGCGACATAGAGGTGAATCTTGAAGCTAGAGAAGATGCATCGGTTCCTACTGAGGGCTCAGTACTCTATATGGAGATAGAGGAGAAAAAGAATTACAAAATGTGGAGTACAATCATAGACTGTAGCACCATTTGTAATGGTGACAGAAGAAAGTGAATATTAGTTGTGACAATGTGTGAACAAAAAAAAGAGATCAACAAAATCCAGATGCTAAGAACAGTTATCTTTAATTTTAGGGAATATCGCTACAAAACATTCTCAATAGCGGCCCTGTCTCAGAAAGGAGTTTCATTCTCTTCACTGCTTTCTTGCAAAAAGGACCTAATGGCAAGACACTGGTCCTGAGCAGGACTTGAATGTAATGAATGTGAGAGAAGCTTCATTCACAAAAATGAGCTTCATTGACCGCGTGAGGTCAGAGGTGGCTTCGCTTGGCTGTTTGCTTTGATGTCCATTTGGTGGCAGTGCCCTGCTGTATGCTGACAGCACCACAGTGCTAACCGAAACTTGTTTCACGTTGGCCAGGTTTGGTAACCAGATTGTCATTATCAGAGTTCGTTTCCATACTTTTCATAAAGTCGCATGCTTAAGCAGATCAGTGTTTGTAATATTGTTTTTAAAATAGAAGCCTCAGTTCTTTCCCAGTGTCTGTTCCCTGGGCTTGTCAGGTATGGAGCTCATCTTTGTGAAGGTATGCCAGCGGTTTCTGCTCTTCACATAGTCATGGCACCAGCTTTGTACAGATAATATCGCGTTTGCAGTACCCAATAAATGAACATGGATGTTCCTCAAGTGACCTTTTTTCTAGTGAAATGCAGAGATATGCGAGTTGGCGACGACAACTGTATTGTAAAGATTTTCTTTTTCTCTCTTTAAAGTTTCCAAGAGATGAGGGGGTCCACAGACCATGCTTGCAATTCTCTGGCCTTCACCTGTTTTATTCACTTGTTGGTGTCGGTCCTTCTCTGTCACAATTTAGTCACGCTTAGATTTATCTTCATGAAAATAACCCTTGCTCATGTGATGCAAAATACCATGTGCATTCAAGAGAAAGAACTCAATATTATGCTTCCTGTTATCAAGTGACGAAATTCCCGCACCAAGCCTGCTCATTCATGACATGTAGTTAATTTATGTAAGAAGTTTTTAATGTGCACACACCATACCTGCTCTCAAAGCACACCACCACTCAAGTGTGGAACTCAAATAACGTGAGATTATGCTGTAGAAGAGTGAGATGAGGACTTACCTTTGTTGGGATTTAGTTTCTAGGTCCCTGGTGCCCTTCCAGGTTCCGTAAGTGTCACACCCTCTTGATTGGAGTTCAGTCCTGAATTAGGTGCTAAGTGCTGCAGAATGAAACCCTTCCAGCTCAACCAAGTCTCTTTTGGTCTGTCTATGAGGACCGTACACAAAAATAACATTTCTTGATATATCATCCATGAACCATTCATATCATTTCCCATTTGTGTTTATTTTTCTGCACACATTTCAACCTTTTTCATTTAAGTCTCTTGCTAGCTGCGTGCATATTTGAAGTCCCCAAAACTATTTAAAAAAATGTCATTCGCGCTACATAGAGGCAGTTTCCTTTTTAATTTATACGGCAAAATATGACTAACTTCTTATACTGCTATCAGCCACTTAGCCTGCCTGTTACTCTCCCTCCTCTCTCCGATCCTCTGTTGCTTTTCCGAAACTTTATGTTGCCTCGCTATCTGTCATGAATGCACGTGTGTTTCCACGGTGCTCTGTACGTCCCATGTACATTGTTTCTGAGGTAGCTTGTAAGCGTCCACATCTTAAACATACAAAAATCAGCCTTCAGAGACTGCACTGGACTTAAGGATTTAGTGTATAAGTCTATGAGTAGATGCATGCCATACCTTTGCATCAAACATCCTGTTTTTTTTCTTTTATGTTATTTTATGTGAACGCATATGTAGCTTATTTGTACTTCCTAGTTTTCATGCATACAGTCTCTGTGGCATTTCCGCTTTTCCATTTCTCTGTTTCCGCTTTGATGTTTTTTGGTGAATACTTTGAGGTTCCTTGTTTGTTGCTCCCCGCTGTTCTCTTTCTTTCCTCATTTGCTCTCACACACACAGCCTGTCTGTTACTCCTCTCCCCAATCCTCGGTCACTCTCGTAACACTTTGGTTACTTCTTGATGAGGTACATCAAAAAGTGCAGATTGGCACGTGCCCGTGGTAACTAAAGTAATGTTTATAGATGAGCACTTCGAAGACACTCCATTACAAACACTAACATGTTCTGCTAATATTTTGTACATTTGCTGGTTTATTTCTAAAACATACATGTTTAATTTTCAAACCACTATCCTTTTAATAGCATGCCACTTTGAATCTTGTAATTGTAAAGACCTTCCAAGGTGATTTGTAAATCACTACTGGTACTTAATATGTACTAAGCAGCGGACTGTTTACATCCCAAAACCAAGTGAGGCCAAAGATTAGTTTGATCATTTAATAATAAGAATACGATAAGATCTCTGGAGCACCCTTTAAAAAACATTAGTATAGGAAACCTAACTAATCATAGTCTCGTATATTAGCAAAAATTACTTTATTCTAACATGCACATGGTAAGGAATAAGAAATGTCCAAAATACGCAACATTAATTTAATAATGCACATATTGTGGACATCAGTAGTGAATCCCAATGCTGGCCCTTTCTACTCAACTTTTTTTTTTTTTACAGAGTTTTATATAGTGTGAAGAACTTGGGGAGATTAAGTTAACTTGTACACATTTTATGACTCGCGTAAGACAGCACTTCCAATGTCTCTTGAGAAACATTGTTATCCTGCAGTGGGCGTAGAGCCCGCCCACTGCTTGACATTGGTTGACTTCACTGCTACCCACATTTGTTTACTCCTTTTTTGTTAGCATGTGTGGACTTGCTCTGCTTGCATTTGTCCCTCCCATGGAACATAGACACTTTGGTGCCGATCACGATCCTGTAAAAACCGGGTACGAACCGTCGGACGGAGCATATTCCCCGTCCGACGCGTACCCGGTCGTCAAAATATACAAACATGGAATTACGATTCGCACGGAAACACCTTTCCCGTACGAATCGTACAAAACCCCGACCGATCAAAATAAACGTACAAATGCGATCCGGGAAAGCGCCGACGTGACGTCGGGACGCACGCAGCCTGCCTTTCACGAACCAGGAATTACGATTCGCACCGACGTCATCCCGCACGGTGAATATTTTCCGGCTGCCAAAAACTGCCGGGAAATCAGGATGACGCGAACAAGGAGGACCCGTACGCGACGGACAGACAGGACGACGCGAACAAGGAGTACCTGTACGCGACGGACAGACATGGACCCGAACCTACGTGTCATCCCGGCCCTCATAGCAGTCGACCTCCTCTACAGGTTACGACACAGACGCCGCAGAAGGTCAGAACAACAAAGGGAGGGGGGAAAGGGGGGAGTGGCAGGACCAGGGCAGGCCACAAAACCCCCACCAAAGTCACACAGCACACATGCCCTGGACATACCTGACCCTCAGGCCCTGGTCACTACGAGGGGGTGGGGGCGTGTCCAGCCAAGCCAGCGACCGCCACTACGGAAGTTCTTGACGACGCGAACCGGCAACACAACCATACAGGTACGTCCCGTACCCACGCCTTAAGAGCGTGGGTACGAGTCGTACCACGCCCACACCTACGTCACCCCAACAATGGCGGGACGGCTCGTACCCACGTGGCAAAGGCCTGGGGACGGCCCGCACAAGCATTCCACAGCGTGGGTACGGCAATGTACGGACCGTACCCCCACCCGCGTATGCTTGGAGCGTACCCCCCACCCCAACAGTGTAAGTACGACACGTACCCCCACCCGCGTACACATGGAGCATAACCCCCACCCCAACAGTGTAAGTACGACACGTACCCCCACCCGCGTATGCATGGAGCGTACCCCCCACCCCAAGAGTGTAAGTACGACACGTACCCCCACCCGCGTACGTATGGAGCGTAACCCCCACCCCAACAGTGTAAGTACGACACGTACCCCAACCCGCGTATGCATGGAGCGTACCCCCCACCCCAAGAGTGTAAGTACGACACGTACCCCCACCCGCGTACGTATGGAGCGTACCCCCCACCCCAACAGTGTAAGTACGACATGTACCCCCACCCGCGTACGTATGGAGCGTACCCCCCACCCCAAGAGTGTAAGTACGACACGTACCCCCACCCGCGTACGTATGGAGCGTACCCCCCACCCCAAGAGTGTAAGTATGACACGTACCCCCACCCGCGTACATATGGAGCGTACCCCCCACCCCAACAGTGTAAGTACGACACGTACCCCCACCCGCGTACGTATGGAGCGTACCCCCCACCCCAACAGTGTAAGTATGACACGTACCCCCACCCGCGTACGTATGGAGCGTATCCCCCACCCCAAGAGTGTAAGTACGACACGTACCCCCACCTGCGTACGTATGGAGCGTACCCCCCACCCCAACAGTGTAAGTACGACACGTACCCCCACCCGCATACGTATGGAGCGTACCCCCCACCCCAACAGTGTAAGTACGACCCGTACCCTCACCCGCGTATGCATGGAGCGAACCCACACCCGTGTATGTTCGAAGCGTACACATTGTGAATTAGGAGGGGTGTGTGCAGAGTCCTCCCAGCAGTCCCCAGACATAGGAGGGGTGTGTGCAGAGTCCTCCCAGCAGTGCCCAGAGACAGGAGGGGTGGGTGCAGAGTCCTCCCAGCAGTCCCCAGACATGAGAGGGGTGGGTGCCTAACACTCCCAGCAGTGCCCAGACATGAGAGGGGTGTGTGCAGAGTCCTCCCAGCAGTCCCCAGACATAGGAGGGGTGTGTGCAGAGTCCTCCCAGCAGTGCCCAGAGACAGGAGGGGTGGGTGCAGAGTCCTCCCAGCAGTCCCCAGACATGAGAGGGGTGGGTGCCTAACACTCCCAGCAGTGCCCAGACATGAGAGGGGTGTGTGCAGAGTCCCCCCAGCATTGCCCAGACATATGAGGGGTGGGTGCCTATCACTCCCAGCAGTGCCCAGAGACAGGAGGGGTGGGTGCCTAACACTCCCAGCAGTGCCCAGACATGAGAGGGGTGTGTGCAGAGTCCTCCCAGCAGTGCCCAGAGATAGGAGGGGTGGGTGCAGAGTCCTCCCAGCAGTCCCCAGACATGAGAGGGGTGGGTGCCTAACACTCCCAGCAGTGCCCAGACATGAGAGGGGTGTGTGCAGAGTCCTCCCAGCAGTCCCCAGAGACAGGAGGGGTGGGTGCAGAGTCCTCCCAGCAGTCCTCAGACTTAGGAGGGGTGTGTGCAGAGTCCTCCCAGCAGTGCCCAGAGACAGGAGGGGTGGGTGTAGAGTCCTCCCAGCAGTCCCCAGACATGACAGGGGTGTGTGCAGAGTCCTCCGAGCAGTGCCCAGAGACAGGAGGGGTGGTTGCAGAGTCCTCCCAGCAGTCCCCAGACATGAGAGGGGTGGGTGCCTAACACTCCCAGCAGTGCCCAGACATGAGAGGGGTGTGTGCAGAGTCTTCCCAGCAGTCCCCAGACATGAGAGGGGTGGGTGCTTAACACTCCCAGCAGTGCCCATGGAACGCAAAGGGTGGAGTAGCCACAGATACCATGCCCACAAATGTCAGTCAGGTGCACAAAGACCCTGCAGTACATGTACCACATGTGTGCGAGGCTGGGAGTACACACGTGCATAGCGCCGAAAAGAAAACATGTCCACATGAAGTGATGTCAATAGTCCACATACACAAGTACAATGACTACCAAGGATGCCACGAATGATGCAGGTGGAAACATCGCTCAGCATGCATGTGCAAAGTTGAAGGAGTCCGTCACACACCCAGCTGATGTAGACACAGCTCAGCACCACATATTTGGAACACCCTGCAGGGAAGATGGCAGGGTACACAGAGGAAGGAATACACCTTGGGACAATTTCACCATGCAGTAACTGCTTACATGAACAGAGAAACCTAGCTAACACCGTGTGATGGCACACAGATACCAGGGTCCCTCCTATGACCAGCACACTACTACATTTCCCACACACCCAACACATGATTACCACCCAAAATCATATAGCAGCCCCACCAACAGCAACATCAGAAAAGCAGTAGTGTTCAAAGGAAACAAAAATGGCTTTAATCAGTATGATCTTAAATAGTGTGTTCGTAGAAAGTTCAATATTTACAAAGCCCATAGGGCAGTCCATGAGTCACAGCTGGATGGGGGACACAGTGGGATGCATGTCCCCTAGCTTGCCTGCACAGTTAGATTCCGTCGTCTTCCACAGGGGTGAGGGCATCATGTGGGGGGGAAGGACCAGGTACCACAGGGACAGGAGGGCGAAGGGTAGGGGACGTGGGTGCAGGGATGGAGGACTCCACCACAGGGGGTGGGGCAGGGCCAAAGGTGGATTCTAGGAGCTCGCTGCACACCTTAGCAAGGTCCTCCAGGGACTCCCCTGCACCCGAAGGAACCACAGGCCCCAAGGAGGGGGGGGTCAGAGGGATGGGTCGCAGCACCACTGAGGGAGGGTGTGGACAGGGGGGGGGGGGACTGAACCACCATGACCGGGGACTTCCTTGACCGCTTGCGGGGTGGTGTCACTGTGGGGCTCAGGGACAGAGCGGCCATGAAGGAGTCTTTGGGGGAGATGTGGCCAGGAGAGCTGAGGGGAGGGGATTTGGAGGGAGTGGATTTGGTGGAATGCGGACTCCCACTCTGGCTGCGTGTCACACGTTTGCCCCCCGACCCAGTGGGTGTGCCTACTTCACCCTGTGTGTGCGTGTCAGGAGGTGTGCGGCGGACCTTCCCTGCTGGTGTGGTGCCTGTGTCTGTTGTGGTGGGTGCAGGCTGACGTCTGGGTGTACGTGGGACAGGCATGGGAGTGGGAAGTGTGGAAGGGGCAGGGGTAGGGGGTGGGACGTAGCGCTGCAGGAGACCCACTGCTGCAGTCAGTGTAGAGTCTATGGACCTCAGCAAGTTGCGTTGGGCAGCCTGCGATGAATGAATGCCCTCCAAGTATGCCTCCATGTTGCTGAGGACCTGGCTGTGGCTATGGAGGACATTAAGGATCGCAGCCTGACCAATCTGCAACTGCCGCTGGATGTCCACAGACTCGGCATTGGCGGCAGCAGTGGAGACAGGGGCAGGGGGTGCGGTGCCTGGCATGAAGGAGACATGCGGTGACTGGGCACGCTGGGAAGGGACACGAGCACGTGGGAGGCGGCTGATGCCAATGGAGGGGGCGGGGCGAGATGTGGTGCTGCTGTCAGATGGTGGTGCAGCCACCGCCCACTCGGAGAAATCATCCTCGGACCCGTCAGCTTCATACTCTGTTGTGCCAGTCGACAGGTCCCCGGCTTCACTCTCCTCCGCCTCAGTCCCACTTGATGTGCCAGCCACGATGTCACCGCTGGCACTGGTGCTCGGTCCCTCTGCTCCGTCTGTGCCCATGTCTCCCTCCATGTCCCCCGACGATGCTGTGGGCAGGGTGAAGAGACAGAAATTAATCATACACCTGTATACATATGTCACATGAGTCCAACCTACTCAGGTTACAGTGCATAGCCTGACACAAAAGAAGAGTCACAACTACAAAACAAGGTACATATGTAGGGCATGCAAGACACAGTTGTGTGACCCACCATGCCACTGAAAAACTATGGAGAGCATGACACAATAGCAAATGAGATGACATGGAATTTTGACTGAGGAGCAAGGCCCTGGGGACAATCCAGCACTGCATCTGCACCACACAGCGTGGCAGGAAATAGGGATGAGCAGGGACCATATCCAGGAACTAGAGGCACATGCAGCATAGGTAATACTGATAACATGCCCACCCTGACTGGCTCACTGCACCTTGAGTGTATGTCCAGACAAACATCACACACTGGCCAGTCCTAGTAAGGAGATCTCAGGTGTTGACATGTAGGCCATGCCCGCACCACCCACCCCCTACATGAGACAATTCTTTGGAGACACAGGAAGCACTTACATCTCTTAGTCTGGGTGAAATACACATGGGATGCAACAATTCAATATTGCACACAAAATACCCAAGGTGCGCTTGTCCAAATAATCATGTACAAATGGGCATCATCAGATGATTGTAACAAGACACACAGGCAATGGCCACCGTGAGTATGAACAAGGAAAATCAGGTCAGGCTGGACAGTGGACACTTGTACTACATTTCACGTCAATATACATGGTGCCAGGGGACAATGGCACAGAGCACAACCTATGCTGTAGACACAGAGATTGTCGACATTTTCGGATTACACACATGATACCTAGGAAAAGATGCCCCTGGGGACAGTAGTGGCCACACAACTCCATGCTCCTGAATGGGAATGACTGCAACACACGCTACCATCCCTGCACTATGCGTACCGCACACTCATGCACATCATGTCACAGGCCACCACATAGGACATGCGTGCTGTAAGGCCTCACACTTGAGAGACTAACTCCCATGTCTGGACTCAGCATTAGTGCCAACTGACATGGAACCCACAAGTCCAGAACTGGACAGGGCACAGGCAAGGTCCCAAAACCTGTTACACACCATCCCCACACATGATGCTGCAGGCATAGTACACTTGGAGAAGGTGCCAGGCTACATAACCTTGTGACGGAGTGACTACACACAGACCAGGGAACACATTGCAAGGAGGGGAAGGGAGGCAGGAGAGGACTGCAATACTGTGGGTAACAGGATCTGCACAGCACCATTAAACCCTGGCAGTGTATCCATGGAACAGTGCACTTACAAATGCTGGTGAAACACAACAAACACACATGTACCTACCCCCTTCCTGTTGCTGCATCTCCTGTAGGCGCCTGTCCAAGTCTGGAAATACCACCGCCAGCACACGCTTGTGGATGTGGGAGAGACGGCGGCGCCCGCGGTTCTTATGGCTCTCAGGTGAGTCCCCCAGCAGGACCCGTGCGATCCTCCGCGTCCAGCACCGGATATCCTGCCAGCGTTTCCTCACCTGGGACATGCGCCGCTTCCGACCATCCGCACTCCTCACGGCGCTGACGGCGGTCAGCCATATGTGTTCCTTGGCAGAGGCGTCTACCTGTTAGGATGAACAAGTGACATTTCTAGGGCTTTTTTCTTACAAAGTATATTAGAGATTTGCCATTATATATGTTGCTCTACAGTATCATAAAGAATTGCCATTTTTTCGTTTATTCCTTAACTTTCTTCACCAAATTTTCTCCATTCAGTAACACCAAATATGGTGCTCGTATCATTGATTGTCTCTTATTAACTTCACCCATAATTTTTTTGTAGGTAACAATAACCTTGAGACACTGCTAGCTATCATATTTATGAAGACAGCTGAATTCCAAATTTTAGAACTGGGCATCACCAGCTCTTGCTACGACTAGGTCCTGAAGAATGCCCCACGACCCCCCCCGGGGCACTAGATGGGCAGAAACATGTCGACCTTTTGATATGGACACCTGATGTGCTCTGGTTACATAACTTAACCTACAGCACCACTTTTTCTTATTTTTAATAGTCTTCCCACACACCCACCAGATTAAATTTTGTTTCTTGAGGGCAGTGTGGGACAGACACTTTTAACTTCACTATCACCACTTTTGCACCAATATTATTGATCACTACTAAGAAGTAGTGGTTCCCTCCAGGTGGAGGCAGCATGGAACACAAGAGACCCAATGATAATGCTGACGCGTATTCTGAAGGCGGAGAATCAAGATAAACCGCCAACACCACCTTAAAATACGCAATTGAGGGTTCTCATAATACCTATTTAGGTGTTAAAGGTTCAAACAAAGTTTTAAGAACCCCTACTTCTAGTTACACGTGATCCATTCCCCTCTTTGATTCATGGAACAAGTGACACTACATCAATACACCTGGCACATGTCACAGAGACACAGATTAGAACACAATTGCTGTTTACAACAAGGCATAGTATGCATCCAACGCATTGCACCTTTGTCATAGGGACATGATCCTCTGGGAAAGGGCAAAAGCAGTACGTGCCATTGAAAGGACACAGGTGGAATGAGGGCAACTACACAATCAATGATCCAGGCTCACACTGTGCATCACACCCACCCCTCCTGTCTCTGGGCACTGCTGGGAGGACTCTGCACCCACCCCTCATATGTCTGGGCACTGCTGGGAGTGATAGGCACCCACCCCTCCTGTCTCTGGGCACTGCTGGGAGGACTCTGCACCCACCCCTCCTGTCTCTGGGCACTGCTGGGAGGATTCTGCACCCACCCCTCATATGTCTGGGCACTGCTGGGAGTGATAGGCACCCACCCCTCCTGTCTCTGGGCACTGCTGGGAGGACTCTGCACCCACCCCTCCTGTCTCTGGGCACTGCTGGGAGGACTCTGCACCCACCCCTCATATGTCTGGCCACTGCTGGGAGTGATAGGCACCCACCCCTCCTGTCTCTGGGCACTGCTGGGAGGACTCTGCACCCACCCCTCATATGTCTGGGCACTGCTGGAAGTGATAGGCACCCACCCCTCCTGTCTCTGGGCACTGCTGGGAGACATCAGGCATTCCCCCCCTGGGACCCCCCCACAGTACATAGCATGTGTGTCACACCTGGACACAATGGCAGAAGTCACAGTCACAAAAAAGGGACACAGTCTGTGCTAGTGGACTCTGCACTCACCTGATAACCTGGTCGCCCATACAGCATGGGGTACTGTGGGAGGATCACATCCAGCAAAGCCAGGTTCTCCTCCAGGGTGAATGGCTGTGACCTCTCCACAGCCCTTGACATGGTTCCAGGGAATCAGTAGCAGCAGCTGGGTCGTGGAATACAGAGATGTGCAGGCAAGTGCTCCCTCATGGGACCTGGCTACCTTATATCTGCCTTGCTGGCCCATTTCATGCACAGGAGTACAGAGTGATTGGTCACTCACATTTGCATCCTATGTTTCCTCCAATCCCTTCAAACCTAGCAGTCAGTGGGTTCTTATTCTGTTCTTTTCTTCAGCATGATGTCAACCCCACAAACACATTGCAACAAAGTAGATTCATTCCAACTGACTTCTGCTGTGCACCTTCCAGAACAAATTCAAACTTTAAACTTGGTCTCCATGACAACCAGCATGCATGTAGGCCTTAATACTTGTCCCTCATGTGTCCCCTATGTAATTTGGAGCTTCACACACAGGTACGGTGCGTTCCGGGGCCCTAGGGCACCCCAAATGCATAACAACGGCCCGTACACGCGTGCCTACGTTCACTATCACTATGGGTGTCCTCGCGTATGCGTACTCGTAGTGGTACGGCCCGTACACACGCCTGTACGCTCCCTATCTCTATGGGTGTCCTCGCGTATGCGTACTCGTAGTGGTACGCCCCGTACACACGCCTGTACGCTCACTATCACTACGTGTACGCATACGCGAGGACACCCATAGTGATAGGGAGCGTACAGGCGTGTGTACGGGCCGTACCACTACGTGTACGCATACGCGAGGACACCCATAGTGATAGGGAGCGTACAGGCGTGTGTACGGGCCGTACCACTACGAGTACGCATACGCGAGGACACCCATAGTGAAAGTGAACGTAGGCACGCGTGTACGGGCCGTACCACTACGTGTACGCATACGCGAGGACACCCATAGTGATAGGGAGCGTACAGGCGTGTGTACGGGCCGTACTACTACGTGTACGCATACGCGAGGACACCCATAGTGATAGGGAGCGTACAGGCGTGTGTACGGGCCGTACCACTACGTGTACGAATACGCGAGGACACCCATAGTGAAAGTGAACGTAGGCACGCGTGTACGGGCCGTACCACTATGGGTGTTCTTGCGTATGCGTACTCGTAGTGGTACGGACCGTACACATGCCTGTACGCTCACCATCACGATGGGTACACATACGGCAGCACTCCCATAGTGATACGGGAACGTACACAGGCCCTCTTAGCAGAAGTACGGTGTTTTTCACACATCACAGTGGTGACAGGCAGCACACAGGAAGGAATCGGGCTGACATACTTGTCCATGGATGGACATCAAGGCATTGTCTGGGCAGTACTACATGTGTGGGGCACAGGTGTGAAAGGCTGTGATGTGGCACATTACTCCTGAGTGGAGAAGGCACCAGATGTATGATGAGATGTGTACATATGTAATGTGTGACGGGGCAATGTGTGCCAGGCATGCCCTTGACTCCTTTGACATGTGTGCATGTCGTACTGCACACTTGGCATGAGCGTCACTGGCATGGCATGGACACCAACACACGGAAGTGTCCCCTGAGGCCCGGTACAGGGGTTACCACACCTGACATGTCACTACCCACGGTGCACGATGTGACTATGTCATGTATGTGTGGGTGGTTCCCATTAGGTAGATGTTTGAGCTCCCTCAAAAGCTGCAGCCGTTGCAGCAACCAACATGTGTCTGTGTGTAGATGGCCATGGCACACTGTTCCACACACCATGCCACATGTGGTATCGGATGTGAGGTGCGTATGTATGCATGGGACACGGAGTAGCGTAACAAGGACATGTCTGCATCCTCTCTATGAATGTGTGGTGAGTCATGACATGTACACCTTCATGGCAAGGTGTGTGCTGTCCTAGTGTAATGTCATGTGACCTGTGTCTCTAGTATTCCGCTACCAGTCTCTGCAATCGACATCCTACTTCTGCTGATGTGTGGATGTATGTCACTCCTGTCTTGCGTCTGGCTGTTCACTAGCACTGGGACACATCTATTCCCATGCCATGGCATGTGGAGGTTCACAATCTCCGTGTGTAGCTGGGTCTTGGTAGGAGTGTCACCTGGCAGCCATATGTGTCCAGGGCATGTAGCACATACCTGACTCTGTATGTGGCATATGTGTATTGACAGATTAACATGTGCACAGTACAAATTAATTGTTGTTGTGGTGCACTCACTCTTCCTTGTCACTTCCAAATTACTGCAGAGCGCCGCCTCTTGCCCGACCAATTCCGGACTTGGCTGCCATGCGGGAGAGTGACAGTATTCGGTGCTACCGCTTCCCCCAACGGTTGATTCTGGAGTTGACGGCGAGACTGGCACCACACCTGCAACCGCAGCACAGGTATCCTACGGCACTGACACCCAAGCTGAAGGTAATGGCAGCCCTACATTTTCTAGCCACGGGTACCTTTCAATATACCATAGCTCATGTTGGTGGCATGTCCCAGAGCATGTTCTGCCGTGTGCTGCATGATTTCTTAGAGGCCATGTTGATTCACCTGGATGACTTCATCCATTTTCCTACCCCTGCAATGTTGACTGGGGTCAAGCGTGGATTCTATGCCCTGGGAGGGATGCCCCATGTCATTGGGTCCATAGATGGGACACATGTGGCTTTGGTACCACCACACGCACAGGAGGTAGCATACCGTAATCGCAAGCACTACCACTCCATCAATGCCCTTGTGGTGTGTCTGTCCAACATGGTGATTTCACATGTCTGTGCTCGTTTTCCAGGATCAGCACACGATGCCTACATCATGAGGCGTAGCAGGATGCCTGAAATGATGACGCAGCTGCGCAACGAACGGGCATGTGTTGTTGGTGGGTACACTCTGTCTGTCCTGTATTTTGCGTAGACTTCCAGCACGACAGGTACTCCTGTCCTACTGATGTCCATGTGCTTTCCATGGCTGATCACACCTCTCCGCAACCCCATCACGCCGGCCCAGCTCCGCTACAACACCGCCCATGGCCGGACAAGGCGAGTGATAGAGAGGACGTTTGGCCTCCTGAAGAGCCGATTCCGGTGCCTCCACAAGACCGGCGGCGCCCTCCCATATGCCCCGGCGAACGTCTGCAAAATCTTCATGGTCTGCTGCATGCTGCACAACATGGCAGTTGAGAAAGCTGTGCCACTCATCCTGGATCAAGATGACCAGGACCATCCACCCGTGGAGGATGAAGGGCTTGGCAATGGGGCTAGTGATGTGGAGGATGTGGAGCCGCAAGAGGACATCCGGACTCGGCTCATACGCGACTTCTTTGCTTAGTGGTGAGTACCAGTGTCTGAGTGTGCACGCATTGGTCCCCGTGTGGCATGTGTTGCGATGTGTGTTTCCACCTGCATGTATGGCACGTGAGTCAGAGGTGTGTGTGGATGTGTCACTGGAGTGATGGTGTCAGTGATGGGTGTATTTCCCCAGTCATAATTGTGACCTAGCATGTGGTCATCCTTACATGTGTCGAGTACATGCACATGCAAGTGGCTGTGCTTTTTGTGGCTGACTTCTTGTGTGTCTCTCTTCCCCAGGTACTTGCGCATGCCGTCTGCTGGTTGCATTGTTGTGGCACTGCTATTCCTCATGGACACGTCATCGTGTGCTGACTCAGCGTTACAGGCACGGACACGTTTGGAAGTCTCCTTAGGGTAAGGGATGCATCAGGGGTGTATTGGGTGTGGCTGTTGTTTACGATGTGTGCACACTGCCCCTGTCGATGTTTGGTTCCTCTGCAGACATGTTGCATCACCATGGTACACATTACATGCAGCTGGGTACACCTGAATAGATGGTCAGACTTGTTGACAGTCATCAGTGAAGGGATTGTGGAATGTGATGATGGCATCAAAGTGTGTAACACTGCCCTCGGACACATACGGTTTGCATTGGCTTGACATGCTGTGGGACTTCCACATCAGCGGATCAATGGTGTGTGGCAGGCTCTCCGTGAGCAGCAGGGGGTGTTTAGCTGTTAAATGACACTTGTGTGCCAGTTCCATGGCTATCACACATTTGTGCTGCGGAAGGGGGGTGCCAGTGTTGGACCCACATGTTACTCCACATGAACTGTTCATGTGTGCTCCGAGTTGCCTCTGCAATCCCGAATACATGACTAATAAAGGTGTCCCTATGCCTCCAAGGTGCCTCTTCTCAGTCAATGCTGGTGTGTTGCCACGGTGCATCCGGCATGTCTGGCATGGTTTTCCGTGATAGTGGCTATGTGTCTATGTGTCGAGTGGCAAGATGCAAGCTGTTTGTGTGGGATTAGACTGTGTATTGTGCATGATGTCCATGAGTGTGTGGGTATTGTGACATGTGCCATCCCCATGCATCCAACGTTGGCCATGCCACCATTCTCAGCATCCACCGGACTCAAGCTTGCAGGACAAGGTTCTGCCACCTGTCTACACATACCTGGGTGCCTCCTAGGACACTCCACATGATCCCTGCCCTCTGCGCATGACTGTTGATGTACTCAATATGTCTGTCGGCACGGTTGTGCGGCCACCCCCGCAGCTGGTTGGGCCCATCACGGGTGTGTATGGTGCTCCATGTCTGTCTTGCCTAATACACTGTGACCCATGTGTGTCCAGACTCAGGCCCCAGGGTGTGGATGGTTGAAGTCAAAAGAGAACTCAGGCATGGTTAGACTTTACAAGACACATGTAAGGTAATAATGCAACCAGCAGGCATCTTCTCTTCATGGTGTGACTTTTTATTTTAGGGGGGGGGGTTTGACATGAGGCGCTTTCCGGGTGTGTGGAATCCAAAATTCACTGGGGGAGTTGGTGTCCTTGCCATTGTAAATCCTCAGAGTCCATGCCACAGTCTTTGTCAACATTGGTCAGACAGTGACCAGCAAGGCCATGTGGCCGAGAATGTCTTTTGATGCTGTGATGCTGTTGCTCCAGTGGGCCAGGTGCCAGGCCAGGTGTCCTGGGAGATGGTGCTGTTGCGCCGACCCTCACGGTCTTTTCCGTGGACGACCCGCCCTCCTGCGGGGACCCTCAGAAGCAGGCCGTGACGATGTTTGGGATGCTCCGTCGGATGTTTCCTCCTCCTCCTCCTGATCCCTCCCTGTGGGTGGTGATGTTCTAGGCCTCCTGGCACAGGGAGGGTTGGCCATGTTGTCGGCCATCCGACGGAGTGTACTGTGAATTCCCGTGAACACCGTCACAAGCTCAGCCTGTCTGTCCTCCATCCTCCGTTGGTGTTGCAGTAGACAGGCATGTAGCTCCACATGTTGCTGGGCCTGCTGGCTCTTGATCCCCTCGAGGACGGACACAACCTGGGCCATGCCCGTGGTGGCCTGCCGGTATGTGTCCAGGATGTTTCGGACATGGGCATATACCGGTTCCCCAGCCAACTGGTCAGGCTGGCGCCTCCGCCGTCCTCCACTCCCACCACCCCTGCCCACTTGTGCCTGGCCTGCCGTTGTGGGCACATCAGGGCTCCGGGACCCCTGAGGGATGGCATTTGCGGTGTTGCCTGCCTCCTCCTGGGTGCCCGGAGAACCTTGTCCCTCCTGGACAGACTGGCTGCTTTGTGGTGGTGGGGCAGGGATCCTGGGTGTCTCCTGGGATGTGGCAGGAGTGGGGGTGGTGGTTGGCCCCGTTGTACCTGACGCAGGTGCTGCAGGTCGTTGGACACCAGAGGGGCCAGGTTGGTCGGGGGCAGGTTCGTCCACAGAGTGGTGAGAGTCGTCGCTGGCGGTGGCTCTGTCATCCCGCCGAGCCGGGTCCTGTGAGTCTTCCCCCCCAGTGTTGGGGGGTGATCCACGACGTTGACCTGTGTGTGAGAGAGACAATGTTAATTTTGTTCCATGCAACATCCATGTTTCATTGGTTTCTAAGTTGGCACATTTCCTCTGTGAATTTGGATATGTCTTGCATTCCACTCACAGTGCACTTGTACATGGGTAGGTCCCTTGGCCACAGCTTTTGCGACTTTACCTATGTGTGGCACAGTCTTAGTTGCTGCGTCAATTGTGACTGCAGTCAGCAGTGGAGTGGGCAGGTGTGGCGAGCCATGCATTGGCGCCTTCCGTGCTGCACTGTACGTGGGCACATGGAGTGGTTCCACACACTTAGATAATGCAGGTAGCTGTCGTTGTGCTCGTGCACAGGTTGTGACATGGCCCTGTGTTTTGCCATGGAGAAGAGGGGGGGTTCTGGCACTGGCCACCCTTGTCTACATGCACGCAGTCCACCTGCTAACAAGCAGACATTCCCACACCCCACAAGGCTGATTTTCTCTCCCTGTGTGTCCCTTTCTCGCTCCCTCTCTGTCCCCCTCTCCCTCCCTCTGTGTGTCGGCCTCCTCCCTCTGTCCGTCTCCCTGTGTCTCCCTCCCTCTCTGTCCCTCTCTCCCTCCCTCCCTGTGTCAGCCTCCTCCCTCTGTCCATCTCCCTTTCTCCCTCCCTCTGTCAGCCTCCTCCCACTGTCCGTCTCCCTCTGTCAACCTCCTCCCTCTGTCGTCTCCCTCTGTCTCCCTTTCTCCCTCCCTCTGTCACCCTCCTCCCTCCCTCTGTCTGTCTCCCTGTGTCCACCTCTGTCTCCCTCCCTCTCTGTCCCCCTCTCCCTCCCTCTGTGTGTCACCCTCTGTCACCTGAGCCCAGCTTCCTAGGCACACACTGTTAGTAGATCTTTGAATGGCCCTTGGATTGTTGATGTGATTTTGTTTGTGATCTCCAGGCACCCATTGAGTGTAGTGTGTGTGTCTGCACTGCTGCTGTGGTGGTGTGTGCTGCCACTCTTTCACAGTGTTGGCTGTTCATTGGCTGCTGTCATGTGCAAGAAGGTGCCGTCACCCCAATGTGTTGATGCAAGACGTCCGCCATTTGCTGGCGAGTCTTTCCTGTGTGGGGACACACTGTTTGTCTGGCTGTGACCTAGGCCATATGGGCAGAGGGCATTGTTGTCTGCTTCTGATTTGCACTATGTGATTTTTTGGGCCCACACTCCCGCCATGTGGCTTACCGTGTCATGTGTTGGTGTTTTCTGTGGCCTGTGACTTGACATTGTCCAGCTGGGTGCATGGGGCATGGTGGCGCCAGTGGCATGTACGTATTCATGAAGTGTGGTTGAGTCATGCGATAGCTTGGGGTGGTTGCGTGCCTGTTTGTGAGTTTGGTTGTGGATGACGTTCCCCCCATGTGAGGTGAGTTGTTTGTGTACTCACCCGGGTCTCGGAGTCCTTCTAATCCGTCGACTGCCACCACCGGCAGTATGGCCATCACCCTCTCCTCCCAGGGATGGTAGTGTACGGGTCTGCGGGCCAGCCCTCCACCAGTGACGTTGGCCTGGTTGTGGTCGTCGGTCATTTTGGCTCGGACCCTCCTCCGCAGATCGTACCACCTGGCTTGGCATTCATGCCTGGTCCTTCTGGTGTCCGCAACAGCATTCACAGCATCGACGATGGTCTGCCACATGGCTGTTTTTTCAGAAATGCTGGTCTGTCTGACCAATGTTCCAAAGAGGTGTGGCTCGACTCTGAGGATTTCATCGACAAGGACCTCCAACTCTCGGCTAGTGAACTTTGGATTCTTGTTGGTGGGCATGGTGAGGGGTGTGGGTGTGGATGGTGGGGGGGGGGGTGGTGTGGATGGTTGTGGGTGTGTGGGTGTGGTTGTTTGGGTGTGTGTGTGAATGTGATGTGGGGGTGTTTGTGAAGGTGTGTGTGTGAAGGTGTGCAAGTGTAAGGTATAGTAAAGGTTCAAGTATGGTGCTGTAGGTTGTCTGTGGGGTCTGGCAGCAGTAAGTCTGTTGCAAAGGCTCATGGTTTGTGTGTGTGGTCCCTTTTTATTGGTCCATTGGTGGGTGTGGCTGTGTTTGAACTTTGGGTGGGTGTGTTATAAGGAGTGGTGGTGTTTTGGGCCTCTGTTTGTTTTTGGCAGTTGCAGGTCAGTGAATGTGTTGTTTTGGTAGTTGTTGGACATGTTTTGTGGCTTTGTGCCATTCGAATGGTGTATTCTTGTGTCGTTTTGGTTTGTCCTGGTTGTGTACGTGCGTTTTTAGCGTGTATACGGTGTGTACATGGCCCATTTTGTTGTACAGTGCTGTCCTTGTGTGTGGCTTGGTACGACTCGTACATGCGGTTGTGATGTTGGGGCCTGGGGTGCGCTCCGTCCTTAGGATGTTGTGGTGGGGGTACGCTCCATGCATACGCGGGTGAGGGTACGACTCTGACGTACACGGGTGTAGATACATGGGGGTACGACACGTACAGGGGTGTACATACACGGGGGTACGACACGTACTGGGGTGTACATGCATGGGGGGTACGACACGTACAGGGGTGTACATACACGGGGGTACGACACGTACAGGAGTGTACATACACGGGTGGGGGTTCGACACGTACAGGGGTGTACATACACGGGTGGGGGTACGACTCGAACGTACATGGGTGTACATACACGGGTGTGGTACGACTCGAACGTACATGGGTGTACATACACGGGTGGGGGTGCGACACGTACAGGGGTGTACATACACGGGGGGTACGACACGTACACGGGTGTACATACACGGGTGGGGGTTTGACACGTACAGGGGTGTACATACACGGGTGGGGCTTTGACACGTACAGGGGTGTACATACACGGGGGGTACGACACGTACACGGGTGTTCATACACGGGTGGGGGTTTGACACGTACAGGGGTGTCCATACACGGGTGGAGCTTCGACACATACAGAGGTGTACATACACGGGGGTACGACACGTACACGGGTGTACATACACGAGGGGGTACGACACGTACTGGGGTGTACATGCACAGGGGTACGACACATACAGGGGTGTAAATACACGGGTGGGGGTTTGACACGTACAGGGGTGTACATACACGGGTGGGGCTTCGACACGTACAGGGGTGTACATACACAGGGGTACGACATGTACAGGGGTGTACATACACGGGTGGGGCTTCGACACGTACAGGGGTGTACATACATGGGGGTACGACACGTACACGGGTGTACATACACGAGGGGGTACGACACGTACTGGGGTGTACATGCACAGGGGGTACGACACGTACAGGGGTGTACATACACGGGGGTACGACACGTACAGGGGTGTACATACACGGGTGGGGGTTCGACATGTACAGGGGTGTACATACACGGGTGGGGCTTCGACACGTACAGGGGTGTACATACACGGGGGTACGACACGTACACAGGTGTACATACATGAGGGGGTACGACATGTACTGGGGTGTACATGCACGGGGGTACGACACGTACAGGGGTGTACATACACGGGGGTACGACACGTACAGGGGTGTACATACACGGGTGGGGCTTCGACACGTACAGGGGTGTACATACACGGGTGGGGCTTCGACACGTAGAGGGGTGTACATACACGGGTGGGGGTTCGACACGTACAGGGGTGTACATACACGAGGGGGTACGACACGTACACGGGTGTACATACACGGGTGGGGGTTCGACACGTAGAGGGGTGTACATACATGGGTGGGGGTTCGACACGTACAGGGGTGTACATACACGGGTGGGGCTTCGACACGTACAGGGGTGTACATACACGGGTGGGGGTTAGACACGTACAGGGGTGTACATACACGGGTGGGGCTTCGACACGTACAGGGGTGTACATACACGGGTGGGGCTTCGACACGTACAGGGGTATACATATACGAGGGGGTACGACACGTACACGGGTGTACATACACGGGTGGGGGTTCGACACGTACAGGGGTGTACATACAGGGGGGTGTACATACATGGGTGGGGGTTCGACACGTACAGGGGTGTACATACACGAGGGGGTACGACACGTACACGGGTGTACATACACGGGTGGGGGTTCGACACGTACAGGGGTGTACATACACGAGGGGGTACGACACGTACACGGGTGTACATACACGGGTGGGGGTTCGACATGCACAGGGGTGTACATACACGAGGGGGTACGACACGTACACGGGTGTACATACACGGGTGGGGGTTCGACATGTACAGGGGTGTACATACGGGGGGGGTGTACATACACGGGGGGTGTACATACACGGGGAGTACGACTCGAACGTACTGGGGCTGGGGGGAGTGTTGGGCGCGTATGCGGGCACATGTCTCCATGGTTGCTATGGGAGTTCGGTGCGGACGGTGTTTTTACCATACGGTTGTAACATCGCACGCACGGGATGAATCGTGATTCCTCGGTCGGACTTCACTTTTCACATTTGTACGGTAATTCGTCCGTGGCCTTGTCGGACACGTTTTCCGACCCGAGGACGTGTGGGGAGTTATTCCCAATGCGATTCGTATGGTCTTTTTCCCATGCGAATCGTAATTGGCAGTTTGTACGGCACTTGTACGATTCGTACGGTAAAAAGACCGGATACGAGTCGGACGGGCCTTTTTTTTACCGGATCGTAATTGGCACCTCTATATGTCTTTACAATGTCCTTTTGTTCAGGGGCTGCATTTATCTTTTCCTATAAGGATCTCTGAGAGTAGGTCCATTTCCCAGCTCTCTGTTTACACTGTGCTCTGTTTTTATTTTTAGTTTCTCGTCTGTGTCTAAACATTACCTGGTGCAGCATCCCCTTAACTTTGCAGTTTTTTTTTCACCTTTTATATGTCACAGAAACACCTGAATAAAGGTTGTCCATGGAGTGGATAAACTATAAATTCAAATAAGCACGCCCACCGTGCCACATTACTTTCACTTCTGGGTGCTTGTTATAAACAGCTAAAGAAAGAAAGACTGTATATTGAATGGATGCAACTGTGACTTGAGATAACCATTCCCCATGCTGCATTACTTTAACTTTATGAAGCTCTTTGTTTTTCTTTTTAACGCACAGAAAATATAGGCTCCCCATGGAACTACAGAGGCTTTGAATGACCAGCCCCTGGTGCTGCATTGCTTCCACTTTACAGTGAGCTCCCTTTATGTTTTTATGTCACTGATCATTGTTTTTTATAGTGTTCATTGCTCTATCTTTACCCAAGTGTTTTACTGATATAATAATATTCTGAACAAAATACCCTTCACTTTCTGGAGGTTTAAACTGACATTGCATGCTTCCATAGTGTGACCTATAAAGCAGTCGACCAACAACATCAGGAACATTTTTAACAGCACACCACCCATGCTTGAAGGGTGAGATACAATGGTGTCAAGCACAACATTAAAAAAATACCACTGCACTTCAAAACAGTGTGGTAGGCCAACCAAGCCAATCGAAAGAAAGAGCATTGTCTTTTCGGTTACTCATTTAGTCTTTTAAATACACACTGGAGGTTACACGGTAGAAGCAGTTAGTTTCCTATTTGTCAAATGCAGTTAAATGAAGGCTGTCCATGGAGCAGCTTTCACTGAGACTTTGTATAACACCCTCTGTTATATTATTTAATCTTTACTAGGAGCTTTGTTTTCAACATCTACACAAAAGCTTTCCATGGAATTGTTACCACTGTAACTTAAAATAACCATCCCACAGGGCCGTGTCACTTTTACTTTCAAACAAGAAACAGGCAGGGAGATTGAAGGATGTATAAGGAATGAATACAACTGTGACTTAACATAACCATCCCTCCTGTGACTCATTCATTTTATATTAAAATTCCTTGCTTTCAGAATATTTTCCCTTGTCAGTGCGCTTGGTTTTCGTTGTCACACCCAGATAAACGCAGGATTTCCATGAAGTGGACACAAGTATTTACATTCTATTTAAATAGGAGTCCAAATAGAGGTGTTCATTTTATTAAAGAAAAATAAACTACTACTACAATAAAAAAGTTGGCCTATGAAACACTCTAATGAATTATTAAAACATTGCCTAATCTATAGCAAATAGAACTCCATTGCTTCTTTAATCTTCAATTACATCCATCAGCAGAGAAAACACATTGCCAGCAATTTTATAAACATAATTTAAAATTTGTCAGCTGCAGAAAGTCAGACAAACATCACACCTATACAAAAAATGAAGAATTTGTACAGTTAAAAGAAAACATCACAGTACCTTAACAGTTACAAAAAGTCGTGGTCGAGAACACAATTTTAGACAATGACAATATCACTAATAATGAATCTACATGAAGTACAAACACTAAAACAGATGGGATAACCACTTTAGGAAACATAGTATACATATGGGCAGTTTGTAATCAATTATGGCATAAACAAGCCTTCAGAAACATAAAACTATTTCAAAAATATCCAATGTTTATACAATACAATATTAGACCTGATCTAACTCAATATATATGTGATATTTGTTATGCATACATTATTAAAAATAAAATGCCACCCTGCTCTGTTATCAATAAAATTAAATGTCTACTCATTGAACAACAATTACTTTTAAGCGCACTAGAAGATTAATTTCACCAAGAATACTGTAAAATTAAATTTGTACTCATTAGCAACAATTACTTTTAAGCGCACTAGAAGATTAATTTCACCAAGTATACTGTTTATAAAAAAATCAACTTTATCATGAGGTTAACAGCTGTCACTATCTGGTTCAGTAGTTAATGTACCAGTCATGGGAACTGTTACAATTGTACCCAGACAAATAATTGATGAAATAATTCCAATTAAATTTAAAAGGAAATTAGTAGATAATACAGTAACATAACTCTTTCAAACAATGTTTAAAATGTTAGACCGAATAAAATAATACAAACTGCACACTTGCTTGCATTACATAGCAAACTATTCCAAGAATATGGAATAATAATTGATCTAAATTGGGCTTATCTACTGCAATAATTAACAAATTGCAGTAAAACATCACAAATATTAGATACTTCAAATACTATAGACGGTGTATATTTAGGAAATGGATACACCAGGTTAAATAATTAAATCATTACCACTGACAGCATTAATATTTTATGCTTAGCTCCCGCTGAACATAATACTTGTATATGAAAACAAAGATTCAGAATTTCTAGCTTTTCCAATTATTTTCTGTGGAGAAAGCAGAGCTGATAATCGACAAAGGCATACACCTTTACATTACTGCACAATATGTCAATGGAAAATTAAGAGGTTGTGATATCTGAGATGCAAAATCCATTGCTAAAAGTTTCTTTAAGGTGAAAAAATGTACATTAAATAAATCCAAGGGAAAATGTATATTTCATTATGTAAATATTTTAACAAAGGAAAAAGGATTACTGCTTAACATATTAATCTCAATTTAGATATCATACATTATCGCGAACAATTCAAAATACCGAAAACAATTCTAAGTTCTCCACCATATTGGGAAAATTGCAAAAAAGATATTTTTGCAATGATAAGACCAGTTGGAATACTGACATTTTTTCATAACTTTATCTGCAGCTGAAACAAAATGGTACTACTTAACATTTTATTAGGAATAGACCGACAACAAGAATACACAACTGAACAATTTGAAACTATGACTTGGAAAAACAAATTCAAATCAATTTAGAAAGATCCTTCTTTAATTGCATATTACTACATGAAAGTAATCTTATAAGGAAAATCTGTATCTTCTTTTAGTATGTAGAATTTAAAAAAAGAGGTTGGCCCTAGATACAGGCATTATTAGGGAGTGAAAATGCTCCACAACATGGTAAAAACAAACTATAATGATGCCATAGCACCTATTAGTAAATGTATAACAGGTCCTAAATCAAAGAATCCAAAGGATCAACATTTAGAAAATTTAGAAAATGTAATGTCTCTATAAAAGCTTACAGGCTTACAGGCACCAAAACCTGTTGTTAATAACAAAACAAAATAACAAAAGAAAACATGCAAATATCACTACCCAAAATACCTTATGCCCCAAAATAGACAAGATAAAGTTCACCAAATTCACAAAGCTAGTCAAAATCCAAACAATTTAACTTTTCAAGAATTCAGAAACTCAACAAATTTAAACGAAGAACAATATAACCCATAGACAAACCAACTATATTTTCAAAAGACAGCCTTCAGAATGTTTTATAACAACTATAATTCCACATTTATAAAAACTTGGAAAGCAAATATTGACATAGAATGTATTTTACATGCCTATGCTTGTGCAGTGTTCATTGCATCCTACATCAGTAAATCACATGGATGCATTAGTAAATGGATTGCTTTTGCTGCAAAGGAAGTTCACTATAATCCAAATATTAACTTTAGAAAACAACTAAACTACATTGGAAATACATTTTTCAACAGTACAGAAATGAGCGCTGCTTCTATCAATTTAAAGGTACCCTTATGAAAATATTCAAGATCATTTATATTTTTCAATATTAGGCCACCTGAAAAAAGAACACATTTAATTAGCAATTTAAAAACCATTCTTTCCTTGCCTGAGTGATCCGCTGGTTTAAAATGCGATATTATAACACATTACAGCTGGTGACAGAAAAATTTGGACCAATGTATATTAGAAGACTAAGGGGTCTATTAGTATGGCGGGCGGATAGCCACCGCCCGAACGGCGGTGGCAATCCACCCGCAATACTACACCGCCCGCATGCCAATTACCCCGACATATCAGTATGGCGGGGGGGTACCGTGGCGGACGGGAAGACCGTCTGCCGCTTTTCCACCCGGTCGACGAGTCTGCTAGACACCGCCATCCATATTAGTATGCAGGCGGAGAGCAGCCTTTCTGTGGTGGGAAAGGCATGCAGAGTTCACAATTGGGGGCCCGTTGCGGGCCCCCAGGAAGTTGGGGGGTGCACATGGGGGGTACCAAATTTGCATGCACAATGCGGCAGGCACCGTTCGGTGCCTGCCACTGTGTTCATGCAAATGCAGAACATGCATTTTTACCATTGCAGCGGGTGCTGCTGAAAGCACCGCCCGCCTCAATGTTAAAAATGTGTGATGCGCCTGCCAGTGAGGCACAGGTTCAGACTGATTTGCACATGGCCATGTCTGAACTGGGGTGGCAGAGTGGGCTAAAGAACGGTGATGGATCAAACCCAGATCTGTTGACTGGGTGTGAGTGTTTGATTGGTTCTGATGCTCCGTCCATCACCACCCCCTTTTGTACCGCTTTCTTCGCCATAAGTTGGCAGGGTATGCTCAGACGTGAGTCCCTTGCTCACTTTGCCACTGGATTCAAGCAAGCCTGGCTGAAGACGGCTGAAATGCCAGAAACCGGTCCTGGGAAGCTTGTTTCCGGTCCAGGGAAGGCATGGCTTGGCAGTTCGAGCTGGACTGTTCCCATGAGGCACAGGGTCAGACTGATTTGCATATGGCTATGTCTGAACTGGGGTGGCAGAGTGGGCTAAAGAACGGTGATGGATCAAACCCAGATCTGTTGACTGGGTGTGAGTGCTTGATTGGTTCTGATGCTCCGTCCATCACCACCCCCTTTTGTACCGCTTTGTGCGCCTGCCAGTGTGGCGGGCGCATCCTAATCTCCCACACGGGACCGCCGCACATATGGCGGGCGGTCCCGTTTTCCGTCAGGATGGCGGGCGGACAAAGTCCACCCGCCATCCTAATGATGCCCTATGTATCTTCATATAACCATATGACGACACAAAGTGATCACAAAATATAAATGACATACCCTGCCAACTTATGGCGAACAAAGCGGTACAAAAGGGGGTGGTGATGGACGGAGCATCAGAACCAATCAAACACTCACACCCAGTCAACAGATCTGGGTTTGATCCATCACCGTTCTTTAGTCCACTCTGCCACCCCAGTTCAGACATGGCCATATGCAAATCAGTCTGACCCTGTGCCTCATGGGAACAGTCCAGCCCGAACTGCCAAGCCATGCCTTCTCTGGACCGGAAACAACCTTCCCAGTAAATAGTCATTTACTTCCAGAAACACAATTTAAACACAAGACAACACTACTACAACCAACATACAAATTGGAAGCAGGAGGTACATACTGCCGGTTTAACAAGAACAATGACAGTGAAAATTATTATAGAGAATTATTAATGCCGTACTACCCATGGAGGAAAGAAAACACAATCATTGAAAATAAAAAACACAATTTTGTGAAAAAACATCTTGTATACAAAGTATAGGTCTAAATCATAATATAGTTCCAATAAATTAATTAATTTTCATTTAGATAACATTGGCAATGCCATTCTTTCAACACCACCTGTCTCACCACCCTACTGATAACTATCATTTCATTCAATATAATTAACTAATCAAAAATGAAGGTACTAATCAAGAACAAGAAAGTTATGACTTAGCTTTGAAATTAGATATTGGAACCACTACCAATGAAGAGAGATTAACATCATTTTACCCAATTAACACTACTGTAGTATAATGCATACTTAACAGCAGAACAACTCATCTTTGTAATTCATCATTTACATTGGATCAAACCAAATGACACTCAATGCTAAACATTCTGTACTGGTACTGTAGGAGTTAGGAAATGCTTTCCAATAACTGCTGTATATCAATCTGTTTGACATTATTGCAATAGACGGGCGGCTGTAAATCCGGACAATATATATTACTTACTGCACCTATAGGTAAATCAGCCCATAATGTTAATGCCAAAACAGTACACAGCACTTTTAAAATGCCAGTTTCATAAATGTTATAACTACAAACATCTAGCCCATGAACAAAGAACTATTCTTCAAAATGAACTAATGCAACTAAGGATACTAATAATTGATGAAATATTTAAGGTTGTTGCAAGCATGTTTAATGTTATATATAACAGACTGCAGGAAATACAATCTTGATATCTGCCATATGGGGGCATTCCAATGTTAGCTATTGGGGATTTATATCAAATGAAACTTGTTTTTGATTCGTACATCTTTGAAAATTTAACAAACTTGTATGGAGCCCTTTGTACCAACTTATTGGCTACATACTTCCAACTATATGAACCAACAAAAAATATGTGCTAATAAATGACCTCCTTTTTGCAGTTATTCCACGATAGAGAGAAGATCAACATACACTACCAGATATTTCAAAATTAAACAAGAAATAAAACCAGATGACAAAATCATCAAAAGTATATCCTATATCATGTCAACTAACTATGAAGTAAATCAAATTAATAATGCAGTTTTACCAGTAGAAGGAAAAACATGATTTTTATGCAACAACAGCAAATGACAGTTATTTCAGATTTTACTTGTTAAACAAATTACCAAAAGATCCAAGTAAAACAATGTGATGTTCCCAAACACTTCTCATTGCTTTAAGACTACGTTATGACCTTAGTTGGAATGTTTCAGTAAATTATGGATTAATAAATGGAGCATCAGGAATAGTAGAATTAATCAATACTATTAGCAATGTATCAACTATTGTTTGGATTATTTTTGATATTACAATTGGTAAAATAAGGCAACACAACCCACACTGACAGTGTACTCAATCACGAGAAATTGGAGAAAAGTACAAACTCTTTCTAGATGATTTCAGTCTACACAAAATGGCTATTATACGCAAATAATTTCACTAAAGACAAGCTCCTGCTACAACTATACATAGATCACAAGGCGATACAATAGAACCACTTTACATACACTTTACCAATAACAAAATACATCATTTACACTATGTTTCCTTAAGCAGAGCACAATCCATCAATAACATATAGCTCCAAAACTTTAATGAAAAAGATAATCACTCGTCCAAAAGTAGAAGAAATGACAAGGGTAGGAACAAATATGACCTGACAAATTTTAGTCCCAAAAGTAAATACATGCAACGCACACATCAATATTCTATTTCACAGCATAAGATCTATTCACATGCATTTAAAATACATGGCATCTTTCCTTATAAAAATATAGTAAATGCTGACATTAGTATCTTGCAGAAATTAAAACTAATTTAAAAAACATTGATATTGACTAAAATAGCCAAGAAGGTTGTCCCCCTGAAAGTAAAGTGTAAATGGCTAGTGGCAGGTAGAGTGACTCTCTTGTATCCCACCCCACAGTACGAAGGTATCGTCACAATTAATGTTTATATGCAGGAGATTAGAGATAAAAAGTATAAATTAGGATTGGAAAAATTCGAAAAATATGTGCAAGGTATAATCGAGATACACCATAGAGATCTGTTTATACTGACGGGAGACTTTAACCATAAACTAGACTCTTGTGAAAACGACAAGTGGTATAAAGAGCAACTGCCAGTTTATAGGATTACACCTGCTTGTTTTTGTAGGGGGAGTTATAGCACGAGATATAGCCCTAGGTATTTTTTTGGGCTCATTGGGCCTAGTCTGTATAAATGGAAGGATGGAATTAGATCTGCCAACAAATCACACATTCAGGATAGACAATCAACTATGCTCTATAGGTTATATATTTATCCATGCTTGGGATTTTGAACTCATAAGAGCTTTTGAGGTAAGGAAAGAGGAGGGAAGTGACCACTGGCCACTAAAACTTAAGATTGTAGGAGGCAATAATAACTCAAGTGATAAAATTATCCCTCTGAAAGTGGACTTCCCCAGATGACTCACTACTCATCTAACAAAGGAGTGTTTGGGAAAGCTAGCGGCGTTCCAGCAGGTCCAGACACCAGAGATCATCCCTAATACTGAAAATATAGGAAGATTAAAAAATTATATTTCTTTAGTGGTGCAATGTTTAAAGGTGGACCTAAAAATAAATAGCCATAGGGACCATAGAAAGGGGGAACTCAGTATAAAAATAAGAACTGGTTCAATGAGGAATGTAGGAAACTCAAATTAAATATAAGGAAAAAGGAAAGACATCTAAGATTAAAGTATGATTTATACACATTCAATAGCCTAAATGAACTAAGGAAACAATATAAAAACTCTATTAGAAAGTACAAAAGAACATATAAAGAGAAGTGCTGGGGAAGATTACTGGAAGCTATAGAAACAAGAAATGTAAAAATGTTCTGGAAATTAGTCCAAGATGGCTCGGGTAGGTAACAGGGGGCTATGAACTGTGTGGTGACCGAAGATGCCTGGGAGAGTTACCTGGGAGAATCATATGGAAAAGGGGTTGGTCAAGAAAGTCAGAAAGATATATCATGGATAGAGGTGGAACAAGATATTAGGTCTCTTTTCACAGTATCCAATGTAAGACAAATTATATCTAAGTTAACACTAACCCGTGTGGCAGGTCCAGATAATCTTCCAACAGCAATTATACGAACTAGACCAGATTGGGCGGGCAGATTTTTTCACCAAAATGTTCAATAGCATCCTTGATTCTGTGAAAATGCCGGTAAACTGGAGAGGGGCAATTATTAGACCTATCCATAAACGAGAATTATATTGTTACCCAAAAATTACAGATTAATCAATCTCTTAGATATCAGTGAAAAAGGGTTTTCTAAAATAATTTTGGCAAACTTAAGGAGTGGGCCGAGGACAATTAAATTGTGCCTCTAGAACAGGGTGGCTTTAGGGAGGGCCACTCTACAATTGATCACTGCTTTGTGTTATGGGCAATGGCTCAGAAGCTGATGGAACAGGGGGTAGCTTGTTCTGCTGTTTCATAGACTTTTGGGGTGCATTTGACCTGGTAGACAGAGAACGGCTATGGCAAATGCTGGGTGACTTGGATAACCCTAAGGGCCTCCTATCTATAATACAAGGGTTACATAGTCAACATTGGGCCCAGGTTATTCTGGATACAGAAGGAACACTGTCACAGAAGATATTGATTGAAAATGGGCTGAGACAGGGGTGTGTCTTGGCCCCATTGCTTTTCTCCTTATTTATAGCGGATTTGCCTGCCAATTTGAGAACGGTGCGGGGTGCCAGCCCAAAAATAGATGGGAAGCATATTGCATGCTTACTTCATGCAGACGGCTTGGTGATCGTGGACCAAACAGAGATAGGTCTCCAAAGAAAGCTCAAAGTGTTTGGTGACTACTGTAGTCGTAAGAAAATAACAGTAAACTTGGAAAAAACAAAGATTCTATGCTTCAGCAAAAAGAGAAAGATGTTCAACTGGGTCCTAGGCTCCATAAAATTGGAGATAGTTAAGGAGTACAAATACCTAGGCATCTGCTTTGAGAAATCTATGAAATGGAAAGTACATCTAGATGCACTAAGAGTCTGGGCCGTATCCTCAGTTAGTGGCCTGAGGTAATTTAATAACATAATTTAATAACACCTATGGAGAAATGACAGCTAGACCAGTCCTGAAAGCTTACATGGCCATGGTACCTCTTCCATTTCTATATGGTGCTGAACCGCTATTCTTAAAAGGTAAGAGGAAGTGGGATGGTAAAGAAGGGAAATTTATAAAGAAATTACCGTCCCTACCCGGATCCTCCATGATCCAGGCAATAAGATTAGAAACTGGAATGGTTTCATGGGAGACAATGGCAAGCAGGGCATTAATAAGATTCTAGCAACGCCTTGGGCCGTTAAGAAGAGCAAAAAGTTTCATTTTGGTGTAAATGTGAGATTCTACAGAGTGAAATGAAGTGGGCAAAGGGGGTCAGAGAAACGGTTGTTACGGTGTGTGGGGAATTGGGGGCTAACGTATGCCAGCAGAACTTTCATCCAACCATAAGTGAGAAGGAATTTAGGACATTAGGGAAAGAAATATCATGGGACCAGGAGAGGCAATACTTGGAAGGGAAAAGCTCTGTATGTTTTATGATGAAATCTTGGAAAAACAGACAACAGTTCCCATATATGGATATTCTTCCCAATCGTTGGTTAAGGTGAGAATGATTAAAAATAAGTATTGGGGCTAATCCATGTTATGAGAATGATAAGATTAAGAGGGCCATGATTGACCACAAAGGGAAGTGTACCTGTAACATAGGGACAAAATGTGAGACTTTGCATATCTTATTAGATTGTCTTAATGTTCTTGATGCACAAAAACTGTGGCTACGACCAATTTTCCTAAAATATTAGATTAGGAATCGTGCACATGCAGTAGACTTGTTAATTGAAATGCACTCATTAGATGTAGCATGTGCAATAGGGAAGTTCATGCTTGAAGTTAAAAAAGGTTTTAAAAATGTGTAGAGTGGATGTTTTATCACTAGTATCCATTTGATGAAATGTACACCAGTTTTTAATAAGGATACTTGGAATTTAAATAATTGTTTTATAGAATAGATTTTTTAAAGAATTCTTTTAATGTATTTGGAGTTTTTTACGGGTATTATAAGGTTTTTAACTCAAGCTGGTTTTTAAATCAAAGATGTTTGTATGTTTGTTCATGTTTAAGGACCTAAGGTCTAAATAAACAATCTTTTTGACTTGACTTGCTGGCATTAGTATCTTGCAGAAATTAAAGCATGAAAATCACTTCATAAGGCCTTTTCTATTCCACATAATAGCCTTATAATGAATGGCAAATACTATGATCATACTTGTACTACAAAAAATATATTACTACTATCAATTTAGGAATATCGCAATGGGAATTTCTTTTGTGTGGTAGAAAATTGGATTAAAATAGACTATTGACTGAGAGGAAAAGCTGCTGCATCTTACCTGGTTAAAATGGGTCTTACAATAACTAGAGAGAATTGATTGGCAAAATCTGGGATTATGAAATCAAGGAAAAACAAAACTAAATGAAAATAGTGTGTATAAAGAACAGCCAAGGGGAAATATTCTCACAACCTAGGGAGATTTTACACCATTTTTGGATTCTTTACCAGTAATTGTATCAGATTAAATCGATGATTATTTATAGTCAGCTGAGTTGTCTCGGTTGGATGAATCTCAAATCAATATGCTAGAGGTGAATATTTCTATAAAGAAAGAGTAGCTATTTTATATTTATCATCATGGGTTGTTGGACAAAATATCAAGTTCAAAATATTGGAACTCAAATATTGGGAAAAAATATTGAGGGTCAAAAATATTGTGGTCTAGAATATTGTCAAGAATGCTTTTTGGTAAGTATGGTTTGTTTTTAAGAATGTCAATGTTTTTAATATAATTTTCAGAAATAAATTGTAAATAATAGTGTTTTGTAATAATTGTAATAAGCTTTGGTTCATCTATTAATTTTAGGTGTTAAGATTGCTGGTATAATTGTTATTACTTTAAAAACAATTAGGCCCAGATTTACCAAGTGCTTGCATTGCTTAAGTGTCATTTACTAATCCACACAAATCCACAGTGCGTAGCTCTGTGTAACTTTGTAAATACACAGTAACGCGAGGTAGCACAAATCACTGCCTTGTGTTTCTCTGCATTGGAAAGGCTTTCTTTGGGTAGAGCATGGGCATTCCCATGCGCCCATCCATAGATGTTAATGCATTCCTAGATTTACTAGAGGTAGTAGTAAACCTAGGATTGCATCAAAAGGGTACTCCTTCCTAACAAAGGTGTAACGAGGAGAAATGTCTTAATTTCTCCTTGTTATTTCCTCTTCCTATGTATGCAGCAACATACGCTGAAAGAGGAAATTGCCTCTAAGGATTGTTTTTGTGAAGGAAGGTGTTCATCCCTGCACAAACAAAATCCTGCTTTTAATACATGAACCCTTGCTCAATGTTGCAAGGGTGCTTGCGTTGGCGCTAAGCAGCAGTCAGTGCACTAGCACAGGGAGAGAGCAGGAATGCATCATATCTTCATAGACATGGCGTATTACTGCTCTGTCCCTAACAAGCAGCGTGACATTTTGTTAAACCTGGCCCCTGGTTTGTGATTTTAAGTGACTTCATTAAAATATATATATATGTTAATAGTGATTTAAAGAGTTGTAGGGGGTTGTTGGGTTTGGGGGGACATGGAGGGAAGTTATTTATTGTTAATTTGTTTTTTTTATTGTTAATTATATTTTTTATTGATTTGTAATTGTCTTTCTTAAGTGTTATATTTTGAATCAAGGTAGATGGAGAATACCTAGCCATGATTTAAGAGTTCACTATCAGACATGATGGACGGGCAGGCAGTGACATCCAGAGCTGACTGAACAAGGCCAGGAATGACTTCATGATGGTGAGCAGTGTGTGGAGGTCATCTCAGTGCAGCACCAACACCAAACTGAGGCTGTACCAGAGCTGCGTTCTGTCCACACCTGTGTATGGATCGGAACAGTGGCTGATGACCAAACATGACATCACAAAGCTGTCAGCCTTCCACTCTAGTTACCTGAGAAGAATCTTATGCATTTTGTATCCGAGAACCATCTCCAACCTGGAACAGTTCTCCAGATGCAGACAAGAGAATATGAGCACCATCATTATGAGAAGAAGACACACCATCAGAGAAGAACAAGACTCCATCACAAGAAGAGCGCCGCACTGTACCCTAGGAGGCAAAGGGAAGAAAGGCAGGCCAAAGAACACCTGGAGGTGAACTGTGGAAACAGAACTGAAGACAGACCCTGAACCTCAGATGGGGCACCATACAGAAACTGTCCCAGGACAGACAGGACTGGAGGTCCAGCGTTGCTACCCTGTATGCCAGCCAGCATAACTGCAGTAGTTGTAGTAGTAGTTCAATGTTCCGGGTAGATGTAGAGTGGCAGTCTATGTTCTTCATGATGCTATTCTTTATTTACGTCTATTAATTGCCCATCATGATAGATTGTATAGACCTAAAGAGTCAACATCGGTTGCGCCACAGCTCCAGCCTGTGTTCTTAGTACTATGATGAGAATGTTGCAATTAATGGGTCTTTTTAGGTCAATGCCATTCAAATTCTGGACATTTCTAAAATGAAACAGGGTGTGGGGGCTAGTATTGGGGAGTCCATTGATGGGCCAATCTGTCCTCAACTTGTTACAGAAGCACGAGATCCTGGAGGGGTGAGATATTCCATTGAGCACCAAACTTCAAGGGATCATCTTTCCGAATTTGCTGCCCCCAGTCATTATTTTAATTTTCCGATGCACACATGGGACCACAGGCACTGCATGACCCAGAGACTCAAGGACTCATTTAGACATCAGTGGATGGTCCGCCAGAGTGGGGTAGTTAATAGCCTTTCCCACCCTGACAGAGGACTCTGCACCCTGGCACTCAAGGGCTACAGAGAAAAGAAACCTTCTAAGTAGGAGTTTATGTTTTGTGAACAAAAGATAACTGGGCAGTTGTTTCTCCCTGTGCATAGGAGTCATAGCATCTTTCCACTATTCCTAGCATGATGGACAGGGGCTAGGCGAATGAATGACTGGTCTCCAATCGCTCAATATTGCAATGGACCATCAGCTTGTCTGGTCCATCGAAGGATGAAGACCGATCAGAGTATATGCATCAATAGCCGGGGGGAGAGGGGGTGCAGGATAAACAACAAGGCAATGGCTTTGTCCATGCACACTGTTTTTCTCTTGACCCCTGTGTGTCCTGACTAGGTGTGCATCCATGCAGTGGAGATTTCTAATAAGTCTTTTGATTACTTTATTTACAGTAGAAGCAAAGGCACTGAACAGTCTGTACTTTGGGGAGCAAGTCATAAGAATGAGCCTTTTTGGTCTTAACTAATCAAGGAGTGTGTAGTCAGCAGAGACCCATCTGTGAGTTTAGTATACCCAAGGAGTCCCAGGGCAACCAGACAATTAATTCTATAAAGAAAACACCTGTGTTAATTAACTAACAGATTAATGAATCCCATGACAAAAAGAACACCGCCCAAAAGGCAAGGTATCCGGCACATGACAACTGTTATTAGACCCTTGGGGGAGGAAGTGTGTAATGAGCACTTTCTATCTAAGAGGAGCTCTTGAATCCATTGAGGACCAAGTCTCAGAGGTGGAGAGCCCAAAACATTTATAAGCCCCCAGCATCTTCAAGGTCTTCGGCACTCTGGAGATTGGGAGGCAGAAGGTCTGTGACCGAGAGGTGAGCCAGGAGATCTTTGGTGTGTTAATGTTAAAATACTGGGCACTGCTCCCAGCACTAGGCAGATCAAAATCTTGTTGTTGAATTCAGCACACAAAGCATAAGTCAAGCTCCCTGGTGAGGAGTAAAACATTCAAAACTGCAACAAGTCACAGCCTGTGCAACTGAAATGATTGCATTGAAAAGTCATCTTCAGGTGATGCTCTGTTGTATCTTAAAAACTTGTATCTTAGGCTGAGATATCTAACTATACATTCATGGGGGTCACACTTCTTCCGGTTGCTGGGGTGAGAGGGGTATCTTCAAGTAGGGTGTGGGGGCTAGATGCCCCACCCCCTGAAGGTCTGTGTTCAAATAATGCATTAATGGGTGTCACAATTCTTCGGGGGGGGTATCTTCAGGTAGGACATGAGGGCTTGATGTTCTGCCCCTGAAGGTCTGTGTTCTAATAATGCATTCATGAGGTCACGATTCTTCTGGGGAGGGGTGGGTATCTTCAGGTCGGAAGTGCTGGATTGATGTTACGTCTCAGAAGGTCTGTGTTCGAATAATGCATTCATGGGTTTCACGCTTCTTCTGGGTGGTGGGGTGGGAGGGGTATCTTCAGGTCGGAAGTACTGGATTGATGTTCTGTCTCTGAAGGTCTGTGTTCGAATAATGCATTCATGGGTTTCATGCTTCTTCCGGGTGGTGGGGTGGGAGGGGTATCTTTAGGTCAGAAGTGCTGGATAAATGTTCCGTCCCTGAAGGAAAAGGGATAGATGGATTTAAGATGGCAAAACCAGCAGAGAAGATAATAGGCTAGGTGGAAATGTAAGTGGTGAAGAGTAGGACAGGGAGGTGAGACATGGATGCAACAGGGGCAGGACCAGTAAGAGAAGGTGAGAGACTGGATGGAAAGATGAGAGGCACAACTAGATGGGGAAGATGAATGCAGGAGTAGAAGAATCAGAGAGAGATGGTAAGATGCTTGGGGACAGATGAGAGGTGAAGAGGAGATAATGCAAGGGTGAGTGGATATAAGAGGGGCTGAACCAGTGAGAGTAGGTAATAGACTAGAGGGGAGAGGTGGATGTAAGTGGGCAGAATCAGAAAAAAAGAAGCTGGAGATGCTTAGGATTGCTGCTGTTGTGTAGCTATACCGACTGCCACCGGGGGCGGCCCCTAACTTTGCCGCCCAGTGCAGGTAAGAGTGGGGGGGATAGGTGGTGACGAACGACTTGTTCTGGGAGGACGGGCGGTAGCCAACAGCCGACTTGTTTGTGGGGGATGGTGGTAGTCAACAGACACGACTTGCTCAACTCTGCCGCTCCCAGCTACGCCAATTCCATTTCATGTGGATGTGTTATGAGCCAGTTCCTTGAGTTCCCAGTCTTCACAAGAGCAGAATGGTGCTTGAATCCAATGCCCCTCTAGAACCCCCTTCAACCTCCAAAATATATTTAATAGAGATTCAATGGGAACTTAGACTGCCTCATCTTTCTCTTAGGGCTGCTATGAACTTCCTATCCGGCTCCGAGTGGAACAGCCCTGAAGGGAAGGATTCCTACACTGTAAAACAACAGTAAACAAACTCTTCTTGCATAGGTACCTTAAAGACATTACCGTGACATTCTCCTTTTGCTTACTATAACATACCCCTGTATACACTGGCCTTAGCTGCTCTTCTGTGTCTAGAATGTTTCACACTCCTTTTAATGATTTTCAGTTTTTTAATATACACCTTGTACTCAAGTATGTGCTATTTCTTATTAGTATGATTCAATACATAGACCTCATTTGAATGGCAACTTGCAAATGAAATTCTTCTTGTTACTAAGGAGTCTTTCTGTCTAAACATTTTAATACAGAAACAATTTATCTTTAAATTCTCAATTGTTGTTTTTGTCTGCTAGGATACCTGCGTGTCCAGAACAACTGGAAGCGTTGGGTATCTCAGGTAAGTGTTTTATTTTCATATCACCCCATGATTCTGCAAGTTTTTTCAGTTTCTTCTGAATCTTATTGTTCTGTGAAAAGAGTACAGAAATACTCTAACTGGTTAGAGAGAGGAAACGGATCGCAAGGATGTCGGGCAGTCTGTTTGAGGATTCTTTACCTTGTAGCCTTTGACTTGCCTTACCCATATTGTTAACCCTTCTAACAGCCTGCCCATTGAACCACGGGTTGCCTTGGAACTTTCCTTCTATCGAATCATCCACCCATCTCTCTAACCTTCTTTCCATGCAAACTTCCACCCATCCATTCATCCATTCATCCATTCATCCATCCACCCATCCATCAATCCATCCATCCATCAATCCATCCACCCACCCACCCATCCATCCTTCCTTACATCCATCCATTCTCCAGTTTATTCATACATCCCTTCTCTAACCTTCTTTCCATGCACACTTCCACCCATCCATCCATCCATCCATCCATTCATCCATTCATCCATCCATCAATCCATCCACCCACCCATCCATCCTTCCTTACTTCCATCCATTCTCCAGTTTATTCATACATCCTTTCACTTATCCACCCTTCATTTGCTCCAGGTATCTTCACATCTTTTTGTCTATTCATCCAACCGCCTGTTCATCTCTTCACCTTTTTATCCACCCATCCATCTACCCATGTATTTAACCATAATGCCATCCATCCTTCCTTTTACCCATCTATTGTTTTAATATTCACAGCTGTCACACTTCTGTCCTTCACTGCACGCAACCTTTCACCTGTCCATCCTTTCACCCTTCCATCCTTTTATCCCATCTATCTATCCTTTGACCCTACCATCCTTTGACCCCCATCTATCAATCCTTTGACCCTTCCATCCTTTGACCCCTCATCTATCCATCCTTTCACCGTTCCACCCTTTGACCCCCATCTATCCATCCTTTCACCCTTCTATCCTGTGACCCCATCTATCCACCCTTTCTCCGTTTCCACCCTTTGACCCCATCAATCTATCCATCCTTTCACCCTTTCATCCTTTCACCCCTCCATCTATTCATCCTTTGACCCAGCTATCCATCCTTTCTTTATACTATCTACCCATTCTTTACTTGTCCTTCCTGTCACCCTTCAGTTATCCCTTCTAGCTTTTATCTCTTCTTTTCTTTCACATCAATCAGTGAATATAGCAAGCCACTTCCTAACGCCATCTATCGGTGCACTGGTGCTAGTCTTAAAATCTTCTGGATCTGGTCTGGTGCTCTGGACTGTTCTAAAGGGGAAGAATTTAAAGTTAGAGGTATCCATCAGAAAACACATGCGTTTCTATGGACTGATGAAACAAAAAGGAAAAGTAGTTCACTGATTACAGCCACAGAAGTATACATGTCATCCATTCAAAAGGGTGGTAAAGAATCTATGCTCCGGAGGAGGGACAGTTAAGAGTAAGTTAAGTGTTATGTTCTCATTTGTGTTTATGAACGTTGTCCTGTTGGCCCATGACGGTGTCCTCAAGTGTCGCTCTCTCGCGCCGCACGCCTGAATGCAGTCATTCTCAATGGAACGTTCACAATGTTTAGATTATTGTTGACAGAGACTTACCTACTGTGGTGATCGCTGTTGCTCCTCATCATGTGGGCAGTATACAAACAAATTTAGTTTTTTGCTTGTTCCATGCCTTAATTTAACAGAAAGTCATTGATTAAGCAAAACATAAGATTGACAAGATAAGTGGGCCTGTCCAAGCCCCAACCTAAGCATTGGCATTGTACTCAATAGGCCTTTTAACAACAGACCACTTAAGCTTTCTCTGTGGAAGGAGTGAAAAGGAACACAAGAACAGCATAATAATACAGCAAAACACCAAAAACATGACAAAACAGAAAAACAGCTACAACAGAACCCTGCACAGCAACATAACAACTGCACAGCCCAACCAAACCAAAACACAACAAACTAACAGCACATAATAACCTAACACAAACATTCAACACAGAGCTAAGAAAACAGCTTATGAAGCAACACAATTCATTTCCCATAAAATCAAATGCAACACAATTACAGCAAAATAACCCAAAACTAAAGCAATCAAACTAAGCAACACGCAATAACATCACATTTTCAACTCATAAAACAAATATTTACATCTCATCCCTAACAGAACACAATAATGAAATATAACATGCCGCAGTAAGAAACCTCAACACAACACACTCTCAGCCCAATCTAACACAACTGAACACAAAAACACAACTCAATTTCATTGTTGCGCAGTTGTGTTCTGTGTGCTTTGGTTTTGAATGAGTTCTTTGGCTATGTTGAAGTATAGTGTTGTAGTTGTGTTATTGTGTTGTTCTTTGGTGTATTCTATTATTATTGTGTTTCATGTCGGAGTATTGTTTTTTGTTGTGGTCACGTATTATGTTCTTGTGTTATCATTGTGCTGTGTTCGTGTGCTGTTAAATTTTGTTGGTGTGTTGCACAGTCTTATCGTGTATTTGGTGCATTTTTTTCTTGTTGTGTTCTTGTGGTGGTGATCTGTTGTGTCAATGTTGCTTTATTGTGGAACTGTGTTATTATAATCGTGTGGCATTGTACTATGGTGTTTCATGTCATTGGTGTGTAATGCTCTGTTATGTAACATATTTATGGTGTGTTGTACTGTCTAATTGTGTTGTGTATTTGTGTTGTCGATTTATTTTTGCTACATTACTGTGGTGTGTTGTATTACTGTTGTCCTGTTGTGTTTTGTTATTGTAATGTGATGTTTCATTTAATTGTCGTGCAATTGTGTTGCTGTGCTGTGTTCTGTTGTTGTTTTGTTTTAGTTTATTATTCTTTTTTTGCTTGTTTTTGTTTGTTGCAGTGTTGTTGTAGAGTTGTGTTACTGTGTTGTGCTTTGGTATGTTATTGACGTTGATTATATTGCTCTGTTGTTTTGTTTTGTTGTGGTTGCATATTGTATTTTCTTGTATTGCTGTGTTACGTTCTTATTGTCATTGTGACGTGTTATATTGCCTTAACCTGCCATATATTTGTTGTGTTGTTTTGCTTGCTGCAGTCTCATAGCAGTGCTGTCTTGTATTAAAGTTGAGTTATTGTGGTGTTATGTAATTTTAATCTGTATTGCGGTGTTATTTGGTGTGTCACTCTACTTGAGCTGCAGTCTGCCTCCCTAAATATGCAGAAACATTCTTTTCACTTATTACCACCCCCAGGAAATTAGTTTACACAAAGTAAAGCACTTACCACACACTGTACTGCCTGCCCCTACCACAGATCACATCACTTGTCCATAAAATAATCACACCACCTGTCCTTAACAGAGATCAGATCACCTGTCCTAACCACAGACCGCTCCACCTGCCCCTCACACAGAGCGCACATCCTGTCCTTAACACAGACCATGACATCCATCCCTAATAAAAACTGATGTAATTCATGGAGAGCTTACAATACCTCAGGTACTGGCATACATCATAGTAGAAGTGCAAACTGCAGTTAAGGTTGCAAGGGTTAATGCCAAACACAGCTGAAGTGACAGGCTGCTTTACTCCAAGGGGCTGAGACCTCCCTGTTAGTGTCAGTATGAGAGCTCACTGTCGCTACTGGCCCTGGTCACTGACAAACTCTCAAAGGGTTTGTCATGGAAGGAGTTCTTCCCCTGATTAACTCCCTCCTGGGCAGCATTGCACTGGTGGGATTTAAATCGTCTAGCATTGCTCCTTCTTTCCCTTCTGTATCAGGGCAAAAACTCCATAAATGAGCAGAATTTGTGGCGCTCATAACAAATACCTCCTTTTAGTCTCTAATATGACATCTGATTTCTCCTTGAGTGGAGATTTACAGTAATAAGGTGTGGTTTTCTTTGACATTAGGGAACGCCCACAAACATGAACCGTTGTGGCATTCTCCAACTCCTGTCTGACCCCTCTCCACCCTGGAAATAGTCGTATATTTACACCATCCCACAGAGGGGAAAAGGAGAGACTTACCCTCAGATTTACTTGATGTAATTGCTCGGTCAGAAACCGTGCCCATAGAGCTGTACGATTCGGCTCTGAAAAGCTTGACCTGTCCTAATGCCTTTCGGAACAGATTCGGACAGCCCTAACAGTTTGCGGGCATCAAAATTGTTCGTTTGGAACTGGATACAATTTGGTCGGACACAAGGGTTCTGAATCAGATTCGGCAAACACAAATGCGATTCGGAGTCCTTTCAAATGGGATTGTAATCGACCCCTAAATCTATGCTCACTTATACCCTAGTACCCCCATGCTATTGACCCTAATTCCACTCATACCTTACAACCTCTACCCCTAGCTGAGACACAGCACATCTATACCTACCTATACCCTGGTACCTCTACTCTTTTACTCTGCTCCCACTCATACCTTAGAACTTCTTCCCCATAGTCGCTCTTCCTTCTTCATAGGTTCGCACTTCACCTTTTTCTCCTTTACTATTGCCTGTCTTCTTTTCCTTTTGTTTTTTAACTCTTCCAACTTTTCAAGAAGGCTTTTTCTTAGTTCAAGTCATCAAAGTGGAGTTCCAGCAGCCTGTGGTAGTTACCCAGATCGTCTTCATTTTGATTTTCTTGTAAATGGGGTGTAGCTGACAGTGGATGGACAAAGGCCTTATGTTGGCGGAGCAGTAGATCAAGTGATAATCGACTGAGGGTGTCAATGAGGGTTAAATGATTGAGGGTGATGTTACTTAATAATACAGATTATGTAGGATTCTTTTCTAATGTGATTCTTCAAGGTCACAAATGCCCCCCACTTTCTTGTTTATTTTTTTATAGTCTATATAAACTCTTTCATTGCCCTTCAGGATTGCAGTTACTCCTAAAACGCTTATGCAGTCTCAGAGTATCAGCGTCTTGATGTGGAATGTCCATCTCTTCTGCAGGAAGTCCAATAACCCTTTGTTTATGGAGGTTTTGAAAGGCTTTGTGGTTACTCCATTGCAGGAGATTTGGTCCTGGAGTCACTGTATTCTCAGGTTTTGTTCCTTTAGAAGTCACAGAGGCAAAGGACAACAAGCATTGACAGAGCCCGTACGTTTGACTTTACTGTGAAAACTCATGCAAAAACAGGCCTACAGAATCATCGAACTTCCATATGATACCACATTAAAGCCTGACCTTTTGGCTTTTCCAATGCTTGGTTATCGTGGTTGTAGAGATAGTAGTACTATTGATGTTGGTGTTTTTGGTACTGATACGGTTTTTCGACTTGTAGTCCTGCATACCAACTACAAAGTATTGACCTAAAATTATACTGAGGCAAAGACTGATTCCAAAATATTGTCCTACACAAATATATAAAGTCAAAAAATATCCAATGTAAAAATAAGTATACAATAATATTGAGTTTTAAAATTAGCAAATCTATTCAAAACCAAATAATAATGTAAATATTTCCAAAAATATAAATAAAAAAAGTACATGCATTTAATCAAAATTCTTTTAAATTATAAACAGATGAAATATTTTTAGAACATATATTTTTTATATTTTGAATAATTTATTTTGTAATTGTTAATTAAAGATATGCATTTTAAATGACAATTAATAAAAACATAACTTTTCCATATAAAAAGTAATTTACAAAACATATCAATTAAAACATTTAAAATGATTTTTGAAAACATTGATTTATCTGAAAATAAAATTAAAATTCATTACCTTCACATTTTTCATTTTGAAAATATAAAATAATTTCCTACAAATCTACAAAAATATAAAACAGTTTTAACATATTTAAATTTTTAATAAATTAACATCATATATTTGGGGGGTAGGTTTACTATCCCCACTCCTAACTACGCAACACTGGGAAGTGTTGGAGTTGGAGGGAGGGGAGGGATCATTTGTAAAAGCGCTGGACTTTGGGGGATGGTCAGATTTACTATTCCCACTGCCAGACAACAGCATTAAGCTTGGGTAATCGGGGCATGCTGATGTACTATTTCCACTCAGAACTAACCAACCTTAAAAAGGAAAAAATAAAAAAAATGTAAATAAATATAAATAAAAAACAATATATATTAAAATGTTTTACCTATTAAAGTAAAAAAAAATCATATTTTTTTAAAAATACATCTAGTAGAAGAAATATAAATAATGTAATCAATGCAATAATATCTGACACAAATTTAGATTAGCACAATAATGTAATTCACTAAAACTAATTATTGTTGTTATTAAAAAACTTCAAAAAATATTTAAAACAACAGAATTAAAATATTTCAAACATCACCCAACCAAAATCCTGATAAAACCTAACAACCCAGAAGACAAACCCCCCCAAATATTTAAGTAGAAAATGAAAATATATGTTAAAATTGTATTTACCTTGAAAAAGATTAAAAATATTTAAAAATACTAACATTCAAAAACCTAACATCAGAATAATTGTGTAAACTTAAAAAAGATATTGTTAAAAATTGAATAAATGTATATAAATAATATTCTGCAGTTAACCTGTGTATTAAGTGGCTGCCATATTTTTATTTGTATGTAATTTTAGTAATATCCCTATTGTTATTTTATTGTTATAAAGCCTATTTATTCTCTCTTTTTTAATCTCATTTTACATGTTTATATAATTATGATGTTTGATGGCAAACATTTGCCTAATAAAGTGCATAATAAAGTGACTTTGTAAAGATAAAAGTAATAAAATAAAGTATTTTAAATACATAATCAAAATAAAACATACATTTAAATCAATACCCACCCAAAATCCATTGAAACCCTAACAATTCGATGATCATTACAGTTAAAAATGTATTGAAAATATAAAGTAAACAATATTCAAAGAAAAATGTAAAAAAAACAATAAAATTCAAAATAGAAATAAAATAAAGAATAAGAAAAAATAATATAACAAATGAGTTATTAGTAACAAAACAAGCTATAAAATCAATATTAAAACCACAGTATTAAAGCAGCAGCTATTTAAAATTTCAATATTATTGTTGAAAAGGCAGGTGATGTAAAAGCCTTCTTATCGAAGTGACTATATACTGTGCTGGGCAGGATTCCTCGTTGGGCGGCAGCTATCCATTCGCATGGGTTCGGTTGAGGAAGAGGTCTTTGAGCTGACTTTTGAAGTTTAAGAAGGAAGGATTAGTCCTGATATTGACTGGGATGGAGTTCCAAATTTTAGGCACATTTCCAGAGAAGGAGCGTGATAAGGTTTTTTGTTTGCAAGTTTTCGGGGGAATGAGAAGTAGAGTGTTGGTACTCCTGAGATTCCTTGTCTGGCCGGCCTTATTGAGTTTGAAAGCCAGGTAGGAAGGTTTACTAGTGTGCAGAGCTTTGTGTGTGAGACAAGCAGTTCTGAAGTTGGAACGCATTTCAATTGGGAGCCATTTTAGCTCTCTTAAAGAGGTAGAGATGTCGTCTTATTTCTTTACTCCGGTGACCATCCTGGCAGCTGCATTTAGAGTTGATCTGAGGGGGAGGTAAGTGAGATTTTGCCGTGCCTGTGAGGGTTGCATTCCCGTAGTCCAATCTGGACCGAACCAGGGATTGTATAGCCTGTTTAAGGTCATTGGGAAGGATGAAGGGTTATATTTTGTTGAGTAATTTTAGGTTGAAGAATGCACTCTTTGTTCTGTGTTCTTGATATGTTTGTCCATGTTTAGTTTTGGGTCCAGAGTGATTCCCAGGGATTTTACATAGTCGGCCAAGGTGAGATTGTAGTTAAGAGCATCACTGGTTTTTAGCCATTCTGTGACTTGGGGGGTATGCTCTTTGTTGGATATGAGAAGGATTTCCATCTTATCTTGGTTGAGTTTTAGGTGGTTGAGGGATTGCCAGAGTTGGACTTCTCTTAGAGTGTTGTTTAGTCTCTGTATGTCTCCAATAGAGGAAGTTCCTAGGTAGATCTGGGTATCGTCCGCATAGAGGTGGAAGGGGATATTGACTTTTTTGAGTATGACGGTGAGGGGCTCTATGTAGATGTTAAACAGTGATGGGGAGAGAAGTGATCCTTGAGGGACACCCCTGGTTATGGGGAGTAGGTCAGACGTGAAGTTGTTAATTTTTATATGTTGGGAGCGGTTCTGAAGGAAGGAGGTAAACCATTGTAGAACCACCTTGTCTGCTCCAATCCCTTCTCGGAGTATATTAATTAGCAGGTCGACCGTGTCAAAGGTTGCTGATAGGTCAAGGAGTATGAGTAGACAGCATCGATCTGTATCGAGTGATTTGTAGACATCATCTATGACATTCAGGATCGCTGTCTCTGTGCTGCATCCTTTTCTGAAGCCCGATTGGTTAGTATCCAGAAGGTTGTTTCTGTCAATGTGTTGGTTAAGTTGGAGGAGAACACATCTTTCCATGATTTTGGCTAAGCATGGGAGATTGGAGACGGGCCTGAAGTTGTTGAGATTGTGTAGTGGGCTGGCCCCACGTGTTCAGGTGACATAGTAGACGTAGCCGAGTTGAGTTTCTTGTAATTTATTAAGTCCTTAAGAAGTAGTTACAGCTATCCCCACCAGGAGCAGCCTGCTAGCTGCTCAGCCCATCTTCCAACTGACAACACTCACACCAGGCACCCAAGCATTCCACACACGTCAATCACACTAACATTCTACACGGGACACTCACACTGGCTGAGCAGCTAGTTACAAGGTGAAAGAGAACATAAAGACATAACCTGAGGATACTACATTATCCTCTTTCTCTCGAAATGAAAAACAAATGAAACCATAACAAAAATGAAATACAACTATACACAGGAAAATACAATGAAGATAAATGTCCATGAATCCAAGGGTGAATGGAGGAACCACATCACATACGGGAAAACAGACAAACAAAGGAGAAAAGAAGAATGATAGGAACATACTAACACCACCCTCCTCCCTTAATATTAGATAACAAGTGTTTAGGTAAGTAGTGTAAGAACAGCTCACAGATAACAAGTGAGCAACAACCACATTGAAAGTAAAGGGGAAACTTACCCCAAGACTAAAACGCAATGGGTGGACTACACCCAAAGAAGTACTCCTCAACTATGGAGACTGTGGCCAAAACGCCACCCCTCATGTAAGGGACCATGCTAAGATGGGAATAACCAACCCATAAACTGAGCAGTTTAAAGACTTATGGTGCATGGGACTGGCAACCAAGAACATGTGCAGCACAAAACAGGTGCAGCACAGTGTGGCTAACGCACACATTACGTCGTCGCAAAGCACAGGGTGACTTATACACACAACATAACGACGTAAAAGAACTGGGTGAGGCGCAGGGCGACTTACACACAACATGACAAGGTGAGGCGCAAGGTGACTTGTTCACAACATAACAACGTGAGGTGCAGGGCAACTTACACATAACATGAAAACGTGAGGCGCAGGGCCACTTACACACTGGACACAGCAAGGTAATGCGCTGGGCGACTTACACACAACATGACACCCCAAAACACACCCAAAAAGCAAAGAAGTGTTGTGTCCCCATAACCCAAAAAGCAAGAGGGTTAACAGCAAAGATGTGAAGAGACAAATGACGGGGAAATAGGGCTAATACCGATTCTAAACGTAGCAAGGGTATACACCCCTTAAGCCAACCCCTAGAATTAAGGTACAAAGGCTTAAATAATCAGTGCCAATAACATGAAGAAGAGACATGGGACTAAGACCCACTCCCATCCCTTAGGCAGGGATTCGACATCCAAAAATTACACATGCATAAACCATCAAAGTAGTACAGTCGTGAGTGTGGGTACACCCAAGGAAAGAAATCAGTTTACCAAAAAGCATAAGAGATGTAATGCAAAATACGTAACTTGTTTTTCCTTTGTGTGACTACAAACTAGTGAAAAAACACTAAAATATGCACTGTAAGTTTTACATTACAAAAATGTCACTAGTGTGCCTGTCACCGCGATGATGAGGGACAAGCGTTCCAAAGACGCAAACAGAACTGAGTAGAGACAAAACAGCTCCAGAAGACTTGCAAGAGGATTGAACACCAAGCTGCTTGCAAAACGAAACGATCCTCAAATTGTAGTAACAAAAACGATCCACAGATTGGAGCAGCAAAATCTTTAAAAAACGGTCAAGTCGCCGCGACGTTCGTGGTCCTTTTCTATTTGAAAAAGCTTAATTGACAAATCCAGCTTCATAGCCAAACGCGGAACGTGGTTGGCATTAAACCTCCAGGGACAATCTGAAGACATCAAGTGGCTGGAGCCTCCAACCAAAAGATGGCGGCACACACAGGAGATGCACGCCGAGTGGCTCAAGGCACGCTCCTGCTGCAAAGCTGCAGCATCAAGGAGTGCCAGGCAAAGAAAATGTCATGTAGGATTCTATAGCTGCTACGCGCGACACCATGGACCAGGTAAGGTGCGCAAGCTGAATTTTAAATTTGAATTGCAGTGTAACCGTTTTACTCAGCGGTCTCATTGTAGGGAAAACCAAATACTCAGAACAACAAAGTTAAAGAAATATAATTCTCACCATGGTGGCCTCCTCTTGCAGCAGGCATAGGAACCAGGCCAAAAAAATATATAATCCAGCTGCATGACTTGAAAAACGCCAGTAGATGAAAGTACACAGGCACAAGCAGAGTTCCCACAGGTGCTGCGCTGACACGGAGGCACGCAGAGTAGGAATCATAATGCGAAACCACTCAAAGAAAAGTCTTGAGCAAGTGCACAGTCACAGATGAAAAACTTGAACACAAAAAAACCCTTTCCCCAAACAGAATCACTTTACTCCGCACTGGAGGCAGAAACACAGGTAGCCACTGATTACCTTGCCTCCTGAGGCACTGTAGACGTTTGTTTTGGCACTGTAGACGTTTGTTATGGCATCGTATCTTCTGCAAGATGTAGACAGCCTTGACAACGTATTTACAGGTGTTGTAGGCACAGAAATCAGAGCACATCACGCCTGGGCTGGGGCTGTCTGGTGGAGTGGACACTGGTGGGGCTGCGAGGCGTGCGTGACCAGGATCTTTGTATTAAGTTTATTGTTACTTGTTCCAAAATCCTTACTTCTTAGACCCCTCAGCATTAGCTTAACTCCTCTTGGTTGGCACGTTGAGCGAGGATAAATCCCATCAAGATCGTCACCAAAATGTAGTGGGCTGGCCCCAAGTGTTCAGGGGACATAGTAGACGTAGCCGAGTTGAGTTTCTTGTAATTTATTAAGTTCTTAAGAAGTAGTTACAGCTAGCTCCACCAGGAGCAGCCTGCTAGCTACTCAGCCCATCTCCCAACTGACAACACTCACACCAGGCACCTAAGCATTCCATACATGTCAATCACCCTAACATTATACACGGAACACTCACACTGGCTGAGCAGCTAGGAACAAGGCGAAAGGGAGCATAAAGACATAACCCGAGGATATCCAGAAGGTTGTTGATGTCAATGTGTTGGTTAAGTTGGAGAACACATCTTTCCAGGATTTTGACTAAGAATGGGAGATAGGAGATGGGCCTGAAGTTGTTGGGATTGTTTTGGTCAGAGCCCGTTTTTTTTGTAACTGCTGACTTGGCCGATTTTATGACAGTCAGGCATGACTCCGGTTCTCAAGGAGTTATTTATAATCTAGGTCCAGAGAGGGACTATGGTGAGGTGGAGCTTTTTAGCCAGTTGGGCAGGAATAGGGTCCGCTATGTGTGAGGAGGGTTTGGACCTGATAATCATTTCAATGATTTCTGCTTCGGAGATGGGGTTGAAAGACTTCCAATTGTTAGGGGGGTGCATGGGTGGGTTATTGCCTTCTTTCCAGGGTGACGGACTTTCGTTGGATGACAGGAGGAGGTCATCTAGTGAGCGCTCAATCTTAGTGATTTTTTTTCGTTAAAGAAATTGGCAAAGTTGTCACATAGGTCTTTGGAGGCCTGCACTGTTGTTGAGGGAGGCTTGGATGTTTGTTGTCTAATGAGATTGAAGAGTTCTTTGGGACAATTTTTTGCACTGTCTAATGCACCACGGAAGAAGGTAGTTTTTTTATTCTTGATGTGTTTATTATATTTCCTGCGTTCTGTTTTTAGTTGGTCAAGGTGGAATGTGAACGGGTTTTTCCGCCAGAGTCTTTCTGCAGCTCTGAGGTGTCTTCTTACATAGTTTAGGTCTGTGTTGAACCAAGATCTCAATAGGATGTTCCTGACTCTTTTTTGTTTCAAGGCAGCTTCTTGGTCTAGTACGGTTTTCATTGTTGCATTGTAGTGTGAGGTGAGTTCAGTTATAGAGAAGTCGCATGTGGTGGGGGAAGGAGTGATCTTACCCTTTCTTCCAGGTCGGCAAGAGGAATCTGTGAAATAGAATTATGTGGTGGTCTGACCAGTCAACAGGAAGGATGTGGTCAATAGTAACTGTATCTTGGTGAGCTATCATGGCGTCAAGGATTGAACCTCTGTTATGGGTTTGCTCTGTGCAGTGATGGATAAGATTATTATTGAGTAGAAGTTCATTTATGGATTGGATCAGAGAATTATTTTCATTGTTCCAATGGAGGTTGAGGTCACCTAGTATTATGATGTTGGAGTCTAAGAGTGAGTAGTGTGTTATCAAGTCGGAAAAGTGTTCTCCGAATGAGGTGGTGTTGCCTGGTGGATGGTAGAGGAGATGGCAGTAGAGCGTTTTGTTGTCAGTCGTCTTAATGGTGGAGGTTGGATATTCAAATGTGTTATATTTGAAGGAGTCCGTTTCCATTACAGAGATGTTGCTCTTGTGGATGATTGCAATACCTCCACCTCGATGGTTCTTTCTGTTTTTATTGATGATTGAGAACCCAGGGGGCACAAGTATGTCAATGATTGGTGCGGAGGACTCATTCAATCTATGATTAACGTGATATCAATGTCATAGGTTAGGATGGTTTCTGCCAGTTCTGTTGCGTGTTTGGTTGCAGATCTGCAGTTTATAAGCATGCAGTTGGTCGTTCCCTTGTTGTTGAGTTTCTTCGAGGAGGTGCCATTGGGATATTGATGTGGATGGCCGGTGGCCTCGTCGTTCTAGGTGTGATGCAGTCTCTCCCAAATTCAGTGATTACCTGAATCTTGGAGCTGGGGTTGACAGTTGTAGATGCGTCATAAGAGTTGGCAAGATCAGTCGTCTCTCTCAGGGACATTGCAACGCTTGTTCTTTTGGGTCTCTGAGGCTGGTTTATGAAGGGGGTTGAGTTCCAGCTGTGCCACTGTGCCTTGGGAAGACTTGTGTGCTGAATGTTGGTGTCTGTGGGTGGAGGGTGTGAGCGTTGGGTAGGCTCCAGGTGTGTGGTGAGGCTCGATAAGATTTTGTTGATGCCCCGTATTACGATCTCTAGCTAGCTTTCCAGCAGAGCAAGTCTTTGAGTCATATTCAGAGAGGAGGGGGTAGGGGAGTTTAGGTTCAAGATGTCCTGAGTAGGACAGTCCAGGGATGGAGAGAGCCTGTCAGTGAGAGTGTGGCTCACAGTGTCAATGGTACCTATATTGCCCCTGTGGTTAGCCGTGGACATGTGGTGTGAGCACTCTAGTCGTGATTCAGACAGCAGATTCTTGAGTGCTGATGGAAGGTGATAGTTGGGAGGCATTGACTGAGGGTCGCTTTCGCTAGTTACTTGTGGGGAAGAGTTTTGTGGTGAGAGAAGGGAGAGCTGGGGGTCGGCAGGGGGTTGGATAGTCTTAGCAGAGACGTTTCTCGGAATTGATCTGGATGAGAAGTATTTAAATTGCTAGTCAGGAGTAGTGGTAGACAAGGAGAGGGTGGTGTCGGAGGGAGAAAGCTTGGAGTTGGTGGAATGAGTCTTGGGATTGTTTTGTGATTTCACAGGGGGGGTCGGTAGGTTGGGGGATAGGGAGTTGTGCGAGTGGTTATAGCGTAAATGAGTGAAGACATTCCGTAGCGTGGGGAAAAGGGAATCAAATGAGTCTACGTTGGCATTGTTTGCTTGAATCAGGACTGTACCGTTGCTTTAGATGGTCGCAGAGGTGTTGCCGCTGCCCATACGACGGTTTGTGTTAGAGATCGTCAGTTTGCAGCTGAGAGGAGTGCTAGTTGCTTTGGATATGTGAAGGTGGTTTCTAAGAAAAGAGTTCCATTTTGCAGGTCGCTGGGTGTGGAAAATGAGATCCATTTTTTTGCTGGCCTTTGCTGGCCTAATAATCCTTACAGCTAGGATTCCCAAAGACCAACCAGCAAACCAGATATTTGTGCATGGTATCCAGGAGATCCTATGCTCAGTTGAATGTTTTTATTTATGGGATCATTTGAGAGGGGAGGTGGTTGATGGCAATGATCTTCTCCCCTTTCAAGTTACATTAACCTTTTTTGTAGAGTCAGAAAATGTGGATTGATTCTCAATGTAAATAAAATGGTCCCTATAGTTTACGTCTAAATTGGTATGGCCTGCTGGAGTCCTGTATGTTTGCAGACGCCGGTTCGATCACCTTATTGACTTTGTATTGTCACAGATACAGGACTTTATCAGGGCTCTACCAATTAGGTCTGAAATGATGGGGATCCATGTACTATTATACTCCCTCCACCACCAAGGCACAGCCGGCCCAGTCTGAAACTATAGGGATCAATGTGCTATTATACTCCCTCCACCTCCAAGGCACAGCCAACCCAGTCTGAAACTATAGGGATTAATGTGCTATTATACTCCCTCCACCTCCAAGGCACAGCTGACCCAGTCTGAAACTATAGGGATCAATGTGCTATTATACTCCCTCCACCTCCAAGGCACAGCTGACCCAGTCTGAAACTATGGGGACCCATGTGCTCTGTGCTACTACACGCCCTCCATATCTCAGATTACATCATAGTCCTGCAGATACACTCATAATGTAGACTTCATTCCTCAGCATGTGGCCGATTACAATGTTGTTCGGAAAGGCTCCAAATGGGATTCGGTTTTGCAGAATCCGATTAGGTACGTTTGTTTCTGAACGAATCGTACACATTTCCCAACGACTGATTACAATGCCCAGAAACCGTTCGAGCAGTCCAAATCGGTTCTGGAAGGCATTCAGACAGCCCGAGTCTTTCAGAGCCGATTCGTACAGCTCTATGGACACGGTTTCCGGATGATCGATTACGATGCCTGATTCAGACAGCCGTTACGATCCGGTCTGCCCGACACGAAACAGCTTTTGGAATCTGTCTTTGGGGGCCTGTAGCAAGCCTCCCTTCACCTAGACGCATAGGAATGGGGCCCGTGGGGGTACCCAAGGGACCCCTCGTCCCAACCATGCTCAATGTGGCAGGCACCATGGGGTGCCCGACACGGGGTGCAAGGTTTTCCCCAGCCACCCCTTTTTGCAATGGGAGCGTGTGTTCACATTCGGAGCACAGAATACCACTGAAGTCAATGGGAGTCCGACTGAACAATGTTGGGAAGCATCGTAATCAGTCGTACGGACTAGCAGGACCCGATTCATTCGGAAATGAGTCCGAGACCAATTCGTTCGGAACAGTTTCCTAACGACATCGTAATCGGCCCCCAAGTCTGATGATTCCAGCTCAACCCCTTAAAGCTAGTAACAGCATCAAGAACAGCAGCGAGCCACTGTTCTTTTTGTTAAATAAGCCATGAAAAATGTCCTCAACTTTGGGGGCCCGCTACGCTTATACACATTTGTATATGATTGAAGTACCTTACTCTTGTTGCTATAAATTTGCTTTTAGTAGGAAAGAGCAATGGACTCAAATGAGGCTTACGTTTCATGGTCTTTTTCCACAATACTGAAGTTCGGAAGACTATTGTGATCTCACAGTAAAATGCACATGGTGTAGTTCAATTAACACAGTCAAGAAAAACTGTGCTCATACCTTTGTGATACGACACATTGTACCTAGGCGATTCATTGTGTTCAATTGGAATCAGATGTCTTCCATATTGGGGTGAGTAAAAAGACAACTTTGCATAATGGTGGGGGCAGACATAGGGTGCACACTTGTGCAGTGCTTACTTTGACTACTAGCACAATAAACCCTGTGGTGACAAGAGTTTATACAAGGCTTTAGCTCACCTAACCCAAGACTGATCTTGCGTTAGATTGAACAATCTTTACTCCGAGTAGATCCATGTGCATGGCCACTTGCACCACCGGCACCTATTCTAATTAGTTTGTAAATGCAAACGTTATTTATGCAGTGGGCCCTGAGAGCACCGCAGCCAGTGGCATGTTCCTTACATCTTAGGATTCATTTTGTGGTATTGTTCAATTATAGATACGCTTCTGACTCCGGGCAAGAAATAACTGTGAACCCCATACGTAGGAAAGAGGATTTATAGACTAGTAGAGACATGGGTGGAGGAGGTGGATGTTGACTCCTCCAGATCAGTGGTTCTTAACCTGTGGTCCGGGGACCGCTGGGGTCTGCGCAGCTTAGTCAGGGGTCCGTGACTGCTAAGAAAATTAAATAAAATTAACAGATTAATAAAGGTTATATAAATAAAGAAGCAATACGTAAAAACAAAAAATTTCAAAGGTTCTGTAATATAAAGGAATTTGAAATTGGAGACTAAAAAATGAAGGATGCAGAATTATCAATATTTTAGGCAACGCAGCAAGACATCGTGGTGTGCTGTACTGCGTGAAATCAATCAATCACATAATTTATAAAGCACACTACATACCCGGGAGGGTTTCAAGGTGCTGGGGAGGGGGTGGGGGGTGGGGGAGCTGTTACTGGTTGAAGAGCCAGGTCTTGAGTTGTCTCCTGAAGGTCAGCAGATCTTCGGTTTGTCGCAGGTAGAGGGGGAGGGTGTTCCAGGTCTTGGCGGCGCGATGGGAGAAGGATCTGCCTCCGGAAGTAGTTCTCCGGATGTGTGAGACCGTGGCCGGGGCGTGGTCAGCGGAGCGGAGTTTCCTGTTGGGTACGTAGAACGAGAGTCGACTGTTGAGATAGGCTGGGACGGTTTTGTGGAGTGCCTTGTGTGCGTGGATCAGGATCTTGAAGGAGATTCTTTTGTCGACGGGGAGCCAGTGCAGGTTCCTCAGGTGGGGGGTGATGTGGTCACGGCGCGGGACGTCGAGGATCAGGCGTGCAGAGGCATTCTGGATTCTCTGTAGTCTGTTGATGAGCTTGGACGAGGCTCTGGCGTAGAGGGCGTTTCCGTAGTCGAGTCTGCTGCTGACTAGGGCCTGGGTGACTGTTTTCCTCGTGTTTGTCGGGATCCGTCTGTAGATCTTGCGGAGCATGCGGAGGGTGTTGAAACAGGTGGAGGAGACTGCGTTAACTTGTTTGTCATGGAAAGTTTCGAGTCGAGGATGACTCCCAGGTTGCGTGCGTGGTAGGTGGGGGCCGGGGGGACCCCAGTGATGTGGGCCACCAAGAGTCGTCCCATGTGGAGGGGTTGGACCCAAGGATGAGGATTTCCGTCTTGTCTGTGTTCAGTTTGAGGCGGCTGTCCTCCATCCAGTCGGCGACGGCCTTCATTCCCTGGTGGAGGTTGGATTTGGCGGTGAGGGGGTCCTTGGTGAGGGAGAGGATCAGCTGGGTGTCGTCGGCGTAGGAGATTATGTTGAGGTCGTGCTGTCCGGCGATGCGTGCTAGTGGTGCCATGTAGACTTTGAACAGCGTCGGGCTGAGGGAGGATCCTTGAGGGACGCCGCAGATGATCTCGGAGGCCTCGGAACGGAATGGGGGGAGGTGGATTCTCTGAGTTCTGCCGGAGAGGAAGGAGGTGGTCCAGTCCAGGGCCTTGTCTCGGATCCCTGCGTCGTGGAGGCGCGTGCGTAGTGTGCGGTGGCAGACGGTGGTGAAGGCGGCGGAGAGGTCCAGGAGGATGAGGGCCGCCGTCTCGCCGTTGTCTAGCAGGATCCTGATGTCGTCTGTGGCGGCGATGAGGGCGGTCTCGGTGCTGTGGTTGCTGCGGAATCCTGATTGGGACGGGTCTAGGATGTTGTTGTCTTTGAGGTGCCGGGTGAGCTGGGTGTTTACTATCTTCTCGATGACCTTTGCTGGGAACGGAAGCAAGGAGATGGGCCGGAAGTTCTTGAGGTCGCTCGGGTCCGCCTTGGGTTTCTTCAGTAGGGCGTTGATCTCTGCATGCTTCCAGTTCTCAGGGAAGGTGGCGGTCTCGAAGGAGAGGTTGATAATTTTGTGCAGGTGGGGTGCGATGGACTTGCTGGCTTTGTTGAAGAAATGGTGCGGGTGAGGGTCGGATGGGGAACCGGAGTGGATTGTTCCCATGGTCTTGATTGTGTCCTCGATGCTCACGTCGGCCCAGGTTGTCAGGGTGTCGTGGGCGGTGGGGTGCAGTGGGTTCGGTGCGGTGTGGTCGGCAGGGGTAGTCCGGGGTCTGAAGCTGTCTTGGATGTCGGTGATTTTCCGGTGAAAGATGGTGGCGAGGGAGTCGCACAGGGTTTGCGATGGTGGGATGTCGTTGGCATTGGAGCTGGGGTTGAAAGGGAAGGAATGTGCTATATTCAACATCATATGGTACATCCCTGTCCTTTTGGCTGCCGAGCGTCAATGCAGGCATCCTTGCATCAAGGCTCAAGGGTGCCTGCATTACGGACAGGATTGTTTTTGTGCGGGAAGGCACACCTTCCACCATAAAAACTATCCTGAGAGGCATTTCCTCTTTATATGTGTGCTGCAGAATGCAGAAACGTAGAAAGAGGAAATAATGAGAATAAAGATATTTCATCTAGTTACGCCTTCCCTGGCAAGGCGTATTATTTTGACACATTCTAAGGTGTTCCACTCAAGGTAAATCTGAAGCTGCACCAAAATCCATGAGTTGATGCAGGGGAACAACGCCCCTCCACCCATGCAATGCCTCCGTATGAAAGAGCAATCCACATTTATTCTGTGCATTACTCCAGATTTGCCGAGCACTTCAGGGCCACGGAACAAGAACTTGCGGAGCATGGTAAATCTGACTTTAGTGCTGCGTTGCCCATGCATTACCTTACGTGACGCAAAGGGCAATGCAACACATTGATAGATCTGGCCCTGAGTTACTCTGCTCAGATTGATTCATGGTAGCAGTGCAGGTGCATCAAAAAGAATACAGTACAGATGTCAAGTGGCCTCAACTGGATTTAGAAACACTCCAACCTTCCCATTAATTTTACATTTTTATTTTTATATCTGTTTGTGAATATTTTATCATTTGTGTATTTTTGATGAATTCGTGTTTCCATATTTTTTGTGCATGGATTTGCAGCTCAAATCATCACAAATGCTTAGGCCAGGGTCCCCAACTTCCAGCAATGAGTCAGTGTGGGTGACTTGGTTCCAGTAATGTGTTAGTGGGTGCCCTTGGAAACCATTAATGATTCATGGGGGGTCCTCAGCTTCCAGTAATGATTCTTTGGGGGTACCAGGTATCCACTAATGAGTCAGTTGGGGTCCATGGCTTCCAGTAATGAGTCAGTGGGGGTCCCTGGCTTCCAGTAATGATTCAGTGGGGGTCCTTGGAATCCATTTTTAATTCACTGGGGGTCCCTAGGTACCAGTAATGATTAAAGATGGGGTCCACAGAAGTCGGAAGGTTAAGAACCACTGCTTTAGATTATTGTCTTTTCTTGTGGTATTTCGTGCAAAGGTCAGTGAAGCAAACAGGGTGATCCTGTATTCCTTGGAGGAACTCCTGCTCCTAAATCAAGGTACAATGCTACTTAAAAAAAACGTAGCGGCCGCACTCAAGTCGGAAGGGTTGTTAAGGTTACAAACGGGAACTGGGAACCAAAATTACACAACCCTTACCCGAGGCCGCATCGGCCCGCTAGCCCTCCGGGACTCAGATTTGCCTCCCTCAATACCCGTTCATTGCAGAAACATAATCTTGTGGTCTTCTCGCTACTTCAAGACGACACTCTGGATATTTTAGGAATCACAGAGACTTGGCTTGAGGAATCCTCAACCCCGGACTTGGTAGCCGCTATGCCTCCTAACTATGCGGCCCTCTTCCACAATAGACCTGGCAGCTCTAGAGGGGGTGGGGTCGCAATTCTTTACAACCACCTTCTTAAGGTTGAGACTCTTTGCGCAGAAAGCATAGAGGGGGCTGATGTGTTAGGGGCGAAGTTCTGCTCTCAGACTGCCTGTCTTGTCATTCTGATAGTGTATCGCCCCCCGCGAATGCCGGCCAGGTTCGTTGAACTCTTTACGGAACTTGTCTATGATATCCGCTCATGGTACCAATGTATTGTGGTGATCCGGGACTTCAACTTCCACTGGGATCAGACTCCCAAAGAGAGCCAGGTTAAACAATTGGAAGAGGTTTTGATTTCACTAGACACATATGGAGATATATATTTTTTTCCTGGTGATGGTTTTATCTTTTGTGTAAGAGAACACTCGATTCAGTCTGTTTTTTATTTTTATTTCTGTGTCTTTTCATTTTCAGACTTTATTAAAAGTTATTGTATATAGTAGTGCCCGTCAATTAGAGTGGTATTTTTCCTCTAATCCACGAGTATACGAGCGCCTTTAGCTATAGAGTACACCACACTCAAAAGAGTGTCGAGTAGCCCTATTTTAGTGTCTACCACCTACGTTAGGTATTTTTCCTTTAATTCACGAGTATTCGAGCGTTTCCAGCTATTGAGTACACCACACTCAATAGAGTGTCGAGTAGTCATTTTTTAGTGTCTACCACCTATGTTAGGTATTTCACGTAGTCTCGCTATGCGTCAACTACGCGGCGTTTTGAATACACAGAGGCAAGGATTGTGTGTAAGGAAGTGTTTTCCCAGAGGTAAGCCGTTACCTGTAGCGAGTTTTAGCAGACTTATTTAGCTTTAGAATGTTACTACCTTTATTTAGACTTCCCTCTACTTTTGTAGATCGATTGCCCATGAGTTTGTACCAGGGCAAAGAACCAGTTACGTCCCGATTAATTAGTACCGCTCGAGTGAAGAGCGAAGACAACTTCTTGAACGTACCCTCGTCTATCACGTAAGCTAGTGTTCTTACTTCATGATTTAGCATAACTAGCTGTTGTTGAATTTATTGCTTTAAGCTGTGCTGCGATTTTTGAATCTCAAAGATAGAGTCATTGTATACTTATATCTGGTTGAAACAGTCTTGAGTATAGTATATGCGTTCCCCCACAGAGACGCTGAGTTAATATTCTGTTGTGACCAGCTTGGCTGAGTTCGGAGACCTCCATCAGACCTTGAAGTAGGCGTTGTCACAAGGTACATTTAGAAAGGGGTTTCTATCGTATAGACCTCTTATATTGCACTTTCCGTCACATTTTAGCAGTTGGGATTATTTTCGTCTTGATCTTTCCTCTCGCACAGATACCTGTTTATCACCCGTTCAGCATGGAATTTTAAGGAACGTTATTCTATTTTATTGTACTTTTTGCAGTAATTGATACTGTTGAAAGGTACACACCTTTGGGTCTCTCTTTTGGCTCTACTGTTGTCCACAGCTTGATTATAGTAAATCTGTGGTATATTTGGGAGAATGTGGTGTGGTTGATCCCCACATATATGTTGAAATGTAAATATTTGAGAAATATATACATATGTGTATATGTGAATGCGCATTTACATGTGTCCTAGGTTTCCTTTGGCCCCCAGTCCTGATGAGGCCCTAATTAGATGGGCTGAAACGCGTTGACTTGCTACAGAAAGAATTCCTGCCTAAATTGAATTTATGTATAAAGAATAAATTTCAACTCCAGTAAATAGTAGGGTTTAATGACAAATACCCTAAGAGGTGTTGATATAAGGGCGATCTTAATTTATGTGAACTGCAAACTGTAATTTTGGTGCTTATAATCTTTTTTTCGCAGCACATTCAATACTAGGGCTCCAAGGATTCTGTTTTCTGTTTCTAGACATATCTATGTATTACTTACATGCAATTTTTTGTATGTATATAACTTTTTGTATGCATACTTTTTTATGTTGTGTTTGACGTTATCTAAATAGATGTGTATTGTTCGTATAACAAAGAAATCTATGAAAATGTGTATATATATAAAAATTCATATATAAAAGAATTGGATGTATAACGATATACATTGGAACTACAACTGAATGTGAGTGTATTTGTTCACATTAATATAATTGGTCTCTCAGAGAATAATTTCTCTTTGATGGAATAATTTAGGTTTCCATTATCTAATTAAATAAGTATTGTTATATCTATTCCACTGCATTATTTTTGTCTTTGGTCTTTCTAGCCCAGATGCAGGCGGAATATTAGGGCAAACCCCCTTTTTTTTAAAAGAAGTTGTATTGCACTTCTATAAGTGTGAGGGTTTATGTAGATTGATTGTTTGAAGAAATTGAAACAGTCGACTAATTGATATAGATCAGTACACCACTGAGACTGTGGGAACAAATGTTTAATGATAGGGGATCACTCCCACACATTCCTACCCTTTCACTGAGAGAGAGCAAATTTAGGAAATGTCCGGACACCAAATAGCGAGTTACACCGACGAAGAAATTGAGAAATTGCGTCAGATTCCATCATTGCTAAGCGCAGATCAACCCGCACCTAAAATAATTAACATAGATAAAGTTGAAAAATTTAAACAATTGAAAAAGAAGAATACCAGAACTCAATTACATGAACATCTGACAGATAACACCATACCGGCTGGATTGCAAGTGAAAAATATTCCAGTCATCTTTGTTTTCGACAAACTTTATCTTAATAAATTCAGCGGAGTGGGCACAAAGTGCTCCAGAGATTGGATAGCACTATCTATAGAAACTGCATTGAGGGTGAATGAAGCAGAATTGAAAGAAATAAGGGAACTGGAAGAGGAAATCTTAGGAGATGCTAGTACTGCAGACGCTAAAGCATTATTAGAAACAGTAGAAAAGGCCATCGCTGAGTTTAACGTGAATACCAATAATTTAAAAACTACTAAAGTAGCCAGAGACATTAAGAACTTTAATATCGAGCAGGTATATCCCTCTCTCCAGGAAGACTTTTTCTTGAACAATAACCCTAGCTCCCTCAATCTACAATATAGAGGTCGCTCCCATAGAAGATTTATTACATTCTCGCATACTTCTTCTGATTCCGATTCAGGTCCGTATATTAGTCACCAACCGTACTTTCAGTACCCGAGAGCTCAACAGTCTTTTTTAGGCCAAGGCAGAAACAGGGGGAGAGGAGAAAGAGGAGCATGGAGAGGCCAGATCCAGAACCCCAATCAATATCCAACTCAAGATTCGGGAGCTTTCAGAACGAGGAGACGAACGTACAGGCGTTAGGGAACAGCTGCCTTGCCAATACGAATGTGGAATGTATACCTGTATATAACTTGTCCAGATATAGCCCTGCTGAGACTGAAATGAATCTGTTGTCTAAAGGGTTGTCCTTCGTCCCCATCACTCTCCTGAACCCGGTAGATACCAAAACCGAGGTTTTGGAATTTTTAAGAAAAATAAGATTAAAAACATTTTTCTTAGAAAGAAACACTGAAGAGACAACTAACATTAGTGGACCCAAAAAGAAGTCTAGTTTCTGCCCTGAAACTGCCATGATGCCACCAGAAATATTGTATTTCGAAGATCAAGTACTACGAAAACTGGATCTTCTGAATGCTAAAAAGATCTTCTACAATAATAATTGCTCAAAAGAGGAATTGTCAGCACTTAAAAGCCTCTCTACCAATCAGGCGTTAGTCATCAAGCCAGCAGACAAAGGGGGTGGTATCGTTCTTTGGAACAGAGAGAAATATGAACAAGAAGTCATGAGACAACTATCAAATACCAATCATTATCGACCATTAGACACTGATCCGACTGAGAGATTGAGAACCCAAATATTACATGTGACCACTGAGGCTCTGGATGAATGGTGGATCTGCAAGAATGAATTTAATTTTCTTAATACAGATCAATATAAAACACCTAATATTTATGTACTGCCTAAAGTACATACAAATCTAGATAATCCCCCAGGAAGGCTGATTATTTCGGCGTGCGGTTCCTTACTCGAACCTTTGGCTAAATATATCGATACCTTTTTGATTGATTTTGATAAAAAAACAGATTCATATGTCCGTGATACCATGGACTTCATAAACAAAATTGAAGTTCTTCCCATTGACCACGAGAAACAGATATTGGTATGCTTTGACACAGAGTCATTGTATACCAATATACCATTGGATGATGCACTAATTGTACTAAGGAATACCCTCAATCAAAGAGAAAGACCACATGAGGTACCCACTGACTTTATAGCCACTTTAGCTACTATTTGTCTGAAGAGCAACTTTTTTGAATTTAAGGATTTCCTCTACCTACAAGTAAAAGGCATAGCTATAGGGTGTAGCTTCGCCCCAGAAATAGCTAATCTGGTTATGCATGAATTTGAGAAATACTGGATATATAGCAACACCAACCCTTATAAAAATTGTATTCAACATTGGTGTCGCTATATAGATGACATCTTTATGATATGGCATGGCACTGACGACACTCTTACTCTATTTCATAATTGGTTGAATATGAGATCGGCTGATCTTAAATTCACTGTGTCAAGTAACAAAGAGAAAATCAACTTTCTTGACATTTGGGTACAAAATAGCGGCGGCAACTTGGAAGTGAATTTATATACCAAGCCGACCTACAGAAATACGTTGCTACACTTTTCAAGTGGCCATCCGCGTGGTCTTAAAGAAAATTTGCTATATGGGCAATTTTTAAGAATAAGACGAAATTGCACTAAAAAAGATAAATAGAGGATACCCCCGTAAATTGGTTAAAACTGCACTAAAAAGAGCATGGTACACACCAAGACAGGAGCTCCTGACACCTAAAGAAAGATCAGAAAGCACGCCTCTCACATGTGTATTAACATATAATCCTAAAGCTAATACAATTAAAAAGATCATTTTAAACAACTGGAGAGTGGTGAGCCACCTAGGATTACCTAAACCATTATTTGCTTTCTGGAAAGGCAGGAACCTCAAACAACAACTTGTGAGGGCCGCACAACCCACGGATAAGAAACAAAATTTGAGAGGAATGTTGGGTCTCCCGCCTGTGGTAGGACATTTCAGGTGCCAACAGTTTGTTGCATGTGCACTGACAATAGACTCTAAAGAAGTGATGATCAATGGACAACAACACATTCAGAAAACATTTACCAATTGCAACACAAGAAACGTTATTTATTGTGTGACTTGTCCATGCAATATGCATTATATCGGTCAAACCACCCAACCGATAAAGAGTCGAATTCTACAACAAAAATCTCGAATAAAGCGCAAAAAAACTGGAGCCCCTTTAGTGGAGCATTATCTGAGCCATGGCCATAATGAACTTAACATCAGTTGGACAGTCTTGATTGCATTGCAAAACAACGTACACGATAACATACAGAGTAAGCTTAACAGATTAGAGGCGAGATTGATTGAGAAATATCATACAGCAACTGCGGGCCTCAATGACAGAGATGAAATCTGGGCCTTGATACAATGAAGACTAACTTTGTCTGCATTGAGAATCATAGAGAAAAATATAGCATTACACTGTGCAAAATCCGATGAGTTGTGTAACTCAGTCTCCCATATTAATTTAATATATTGAGTTTTACTGAGAGATAATGTGGAAATATAGTCAACTTGACCTTTAAAATGGTTCTATATGATTTCAGGCAATGACAGCTGTTTTTGTCGCAATTGAGATAGGTATGCTTCCCTGAGTCACTATCTTTTATGGTATAATGCTCCTTTTTAAATTGTGAAGTTATACGGATATTCCAAAATATATATTGTGAGGGACAACAGAGAGCAATCACTATATCGGGTGAATTGATAAAGATGGCATCGACACATATGGAGATATATATTTTTTTCCTGGTAATGGTTTTATCTTTTGTGTAAGAGAACACTCGATTCAGTCTGTCTTTTATTTTTTATTTTTGTGTCTTTTCATTTTCAGACTTAATTAAAAGTTATTGTATGTAGTAGTGCCCATCAATAGAGTGGTATTTTTCCTCTAATCCACGAGTATTCGAGCGTCTTTAGCTATAAAGTACACCACACTCAAAAGAGTGTTGAGTAGCCCTATTTTAGTGTCTACCACCTGCGTTAGGTATTTTTCCTCTAATTCACGAGTATTCAAGCGTTTCCAGCTATTGAGTACACCACACTCAATAGAGTGTCGAGTAGTCCTTTTTTAGTGTCTACCACCTACGTTAAGTATTTCACGTAGTCTCGTTATGCGTCGACTACGCGGCGATTTGAATACACAGAGGCACGGATTGTGTGTAAGGAAGCATTTTCCCAGAGGTAAGCCGGTACCTGTAGCGAGTTTTAACAGACTAATTTAGCTTTAGAATGTTACTATCTTTATTTAGACTTCCCTCTACTTTTGTAGATCGATTGCCCATGAGTTTGTACCAGGGCAAAGAACCAGTTACGTCCCGATTAATTAGTACCGGTCGAGTGAAGAGCGAAGACAACTTCTTGAACGTACCCTCGTCTATCACGTAAGCTAGTGTTCTTACTTCGTGATTTAGCATAACTAGCTGTTGTTGAATTTATTGCTTTAAGCTGTGCTGCGATTTTTGAATCTCAAAGATAGTCATTGTATACTTATATCTGGTTGAAACAGTCTTGAGTATAGTATATGCGTTTCCCCACAGAGACGCTCAGTTAATATTCTGTTGTGACCAGCTTGGCTGAGTTCGGAGACCTCCATCTAGACCTTGAAGTAGGCGTTGTCGCAAGGTACATTTAGAAAGGGGTTTCTATCGTATAGACCTCTTATAGAGCTGTTTGATTGTACTTTCCGGCACATTTTAGCAGTTGGGATTATTTTGGTCTTGATCTTTCCTCTCGCACAGATACTTGTTTATCACCCGTTCAGCATGGAATTTTAAGGAACGTTATTCTATTTTATTTTATTGTACTTTTTGCAGTAATTGATACTGTTGAAAGGTACACACCTTTGGGTCTCTCTTTTGGCTCTACTGATGTCCACAGCTTGATTATAGTAAATCTGTGGTATATGTGGGAGAATGTGGTGTGGTTGATCCCCACATATATGTTGAAATGTAAATATTTGAAATATATATACATATGTGTATATGTGAATGCGCACTTACTTGTGTCCTAGGTTTCCTTTGGCCCCCAGTCCTGATAAGGCCCTAATCAGATGGGCTGAAACGCGTCGACTTGCTACAGAAAGAAGCCCTGCCTAAATTGAATTTATTTATAAAGAATAAATTTCAACTCCAGTAAATAGTAGGGTTTAATGACAAATACCCTAAGAGGTGTTGATATAAGGGCGATCTTAACTTATGTGAACTGCAAACTGTAATTTTGGTGCTTATAATCTTTTTTTCGCAGCACATTCAATACTAGGGCTCCAAGGATTCTGTTTTCTGTTTCTAGACATGTCTATGTATTACTTACATGTAATTTTTTGTATGTATATCATTTTTTGTATGTATACTTTTTATGTTGTGTTTGATGTTATGTAAATAGATGTGTATTGTTTGTATGAATAAGAAACCTATGAAAATGGGTATATATATAAAAATTCATATATAAAAGAATTGGATGTATAACGATATACATTGGACCTACAACCGAATCTGAGTGTATTTTTTTCAAATTAATATAATTGGTCTCTCAGAGAATAATTTCTCTTTGATGGAATAATTTAGGTTTCCATTATCAAATTAAATAAGTATTGTTATATCTATTCCACTGCATTATTTTTGTCTTTGGCCTCTTCCACAATAGACCTGGCAGCTCTAGAGGGGGTGGGGTCGCAATCCTTTACAACCACCTTCTTAAGGTTGAGACTCTTTGCGCAGAAAGCATAGAGTGGCCTGATGTGTTAGGAGCGAAGTTCTGCTCTCAGACTGCCTGTCTTGTCATTCTGATAGTGTATGGCCCCCCGTGAACGCCGCCCAGGAACGTTGAACTCTTTACGGAACTTGTCTATGATATCCGCTCACCGTACCAATGTATTGTGGTGATGGGGGACTTCAACTTCCACTGGGATCAGACTCCCAAAGAGAGCCAGGTTAACCAATTGGAAGAGGCTTTGATCTCACTAGAACTCCGCCAACTAGTGAATGGCCCCACCCATGAGAAGGGCCATACACTTGATCTGGTTTGGACATCCCATCTGTTCACCAGTCCCTTACTTATCAGTCCCTGCTCTTGGTCGGACCACTATGTAATTAGCTGCCGATTCCCTCTCTTTAAGCAAGCAACCCGTCCACCTCCGGAATGGAAAGTGTTGCGGAGCTGGAATAAAATCAGAGCCGATGGCCTGGTTACTATACTATGTAAATCTACCTCTTCAAGTACAACTCAGGGAGACCTTGACGCACAAAGTGCTTCCCTGTCGACAAGGCTGAAGAATGTTATTGATACGGTAGCCGCAGCACACCGGGAAAGAACAAGGGATAAAGGTAAAGGGGCCCCCTGGTTCAATGATGCTTTACGGAATATGAAACAAACTCTTCGCCAATGCGAGAGAGCCTGGCAGAAAGCTTATGACCCAGGCCAACGGTTAGAATACCACTCGATGTTTGCAGTCTATAAAAAGGCAATTCTGACAAGGAATGCAGAATTCTATGAAGCAAAGATTGCGGCTGCTAACAACACACAAAAAGAGACTTTCCAGATCCTGAAAGAGCTAAGACAAGATAAGGAACAGAAGCCTTCCTTCTGTATGGAAGATTGCAATAGGTACCAGGCCTTCTTTACTTCAAAAGTGTAGGACCTTCTGATGGAAATCCATCTCTCTCCTATGCTCCCCTGCCCTTTAGCACCAGTACTCCTGCCCCCCATCTTTGATAAACCAGTTACCCCCTTTCCCATGCTCACGCATGATTCCCTGTCTCTGCTAATAGGGCAGGTGAAATCCAGGTCGTCTGCTGACCCCTGCCCACCAAGGATTTTCAAGGTGGCATTTCCCGGGATAAATAGAGAGGTTCTATCACTCCTTAATCAATCCCTGGAAGCAGGGCATGCCCCCAACAACTTCAAGGAGGCCCGTGTCATCCCGCTCCTAAAAAAATCTGGGGGCGGATACAAAGAATTTGAAAAATTTCCGGCCAATTTCCCAACTGCCTTTCCTTGCAAAAGTACTGGAACAGCATGTGTTACATTCATTTTCACACCATCTAGAGGATAACCATTTCTTACAATTTAACCAGGCTGGGTTTAGAACCCACCACAGTACAGAACTGGTTATGCTGTCTGTACTAGATGAACTAAGACTGAGGGCAGATAAGAAAAAAACATATGCCCTGGTCTTGCTGGACTTATCCGCGGCATTCGACACGGTCAATCATGACCAACTATTGTCACGGATCTCAGAGCTGGGCATCCAAGACACGGCCCTTGCGTGGCTTACGTCCTTTCTTAGGGGCGGCTCCCAGAGAGTACAGCTGACTGACCATGTGTCCGACCCAGGCATACTCTTATGTGGGGTACCACAGGGCTTGGCGCTGTCGCCCCTCCTTTTCAACAGCTACCTCCAGCCCCTGATAGCTGCGCTGAACCAGATTGAGTGCCGGATCTACAACTATGCTGCCGACACTCAAATTATCATCCAGATAGACAACTCCCCGACTGCCCACTCAAGAGTTCCAAATATTCTGAAATTCGGATCTCTGACAAAAGATCGAAGGTCAAAAAATCGACCTACAAAAATATCGCAGCAAAAATATTGATGTCAAGAATATCGACATCCTATCTACAACATGGTAAGTACAAAAATATCGAAAATAAAATATAGATGTCAAAAATATCGTTATTAAAAGTATCGTGTTATTTTTTGTTAAAAAAAATATGTAAAATAATCTAAATAAAATAAACATAATTAAATATATTTTATAATGTTTCAAATTAATAATTAATATATATAATTTAATAAAACATTAATTAAACATATACATATAATATATAGGTGCCGATTCCGATCCGTTAAAAAAAATTACCGTCCGACTCGTATCCGTATTTTTTTTTTATGTACGAATCGTACAAGTCCCGTGAAGTACGATTCGTACGTGAAAAATACACACGAATCACTGTGGGAAAAGTCTACGAGACGTCCCCGGACCGGTTTACATACAAATCCTAAAACTGAAGTCCGAGCGCGCAAGTACAATCCGTACCGCCCGTCTGAAAACACAAGCGCATGGAAAAGGCCACGTACGGAGCGAACGCCGTACCACCCGTCTCCGGGTAAACTTGTGCCCGGGATACGAGTCGTATAGCCCCCCCTCCCCCCCATATGTCCGCACCGTACCCCCCATGTCCGCACTCTACACCAGCCCGTACATGTACGCACCGTACCCCACCACCGTACCCCATCCCCGTACATGTATGCACCGTACCCCACCACCGTACCCCAGCCCCTTACTTGTACGCACCGTACCCCACCACCGTACCCCAGCCCTGTACATGTACGCACCGTACCCCACCACCGTACCCCAACCCCTTACTTGTACGCACCGTACCCCACCACCGTACCCCAGGCCCGGACTTGGACGCACCGTACCCCAGCGACCTACACCAGCACCCTACCCCAGCCCCGTACCCTAACACCGTACCCCAGCACCGTACTTGTACGCACCGTACCCCACCATCGTACCCCAGGCCCGCACTTGGACGCTCCGTACTCAAGCACCGTACAACATGCCCCTACTTGGATGCACCGTACCCCAGCGCCGTACCCCCGCCCCGTACATGTACACACCGTACCCCAACACCATACCCCAGCCCCGTACTTGTATGCACCGTACCCCAGCACCGTACCCCATGCCCCTACTTGGACGCACCGTACCGCAGCGCCGTACCCCAGGGCCGGACTTGGATGCACCGTACCCCAGTGCCCTACCCCAGCCCCGTACCCCAACACCGTACCCCAGCACCATACTTGTAGACACCGTACCGCACCACCGTACCCCAGGCCCGTACTTGGACGCACCGTACAACAGCGCCGTACCACATGTCCCTACTTGGATGCACCGTACCCCAGCGCCGTACCACAGCCCCGTACTTGGACGCACCATACCCCACCACCATACCCCAGCATCGCGTATGTACGAACCGTACAACAACATTGCATATGTGAGCACTGTACAACAACATCGCGTATGTACGCACCTTACATACGCTAAAACTACTCGTACAGAACCAGGACACTGTCAAACAGCACAAGGAGGGTCAATTCGCCTCGCACAACACCACAAAACACTTCTACAGTACAAAAAACATCTAAACGACTGACCTGGCACATCCAAACAGGCAAACAGAGGCCCAAACTCACATCCACCTCTTATAACACACCCACCAAAATTTCAAACCCAGCCACACCCACAAATGGACCAATAAAAAGGGCCCACACCCACAAACCATGAGCCTTTGCAACAGACCCACTGCTGACAGACACCACACACAAACAACTGCACCCATACACCTCAACTTACACACCTTCACACAACCTCCTTCACACATACCCCCTCTACACATTCACACACACACCTACACATTCACACCCACACACCCACAACCATCCACACCCACACCCCACACCATGCCCACAGACAAGAATCCAAAGTTCACAAGGGAGGAGCTGGACATCCTTGTCAACGAAGTCATCAGAGTCGAGCCACAGCTCTTTGGAACATTGGTCAGACAGACCAGCATAGCCAAAAAATCACACCTGTGGCAGAGGATCGTCGATCGGGTGAATGCTGTTGCGACCATCAGAAGGACCAGGAATGAATGCCAAGCCAGGTGGTACGATCTGCGGAGGGCAGTCAAGTGCAAAATGAACGAGGACTACGCCCAGAGTAACATCACTGGAGGTGGGCTGCCCCGCAGACCGGTACATTACCATCCCTGGGAGGAGAAGGCGATGGCCCTGCTTCCGCCGGTGGGAGTACACGGAGTCGAAGGAGTTGCCGAGCCTGGTGAGTACACAAACAACTTACGTAACATGGGGGCAATGGCATCCACACCCGAACTACAACAAATGCACTCACCTACCCCCAAGCCCTCACCGGACACAACCACACTCAAAAACAACGCTCATGCCACTAACAAGTGTATGCCTCATTCACAAAGCAAGGCCATGCCATGTCCCAGCCTACACAAACCACTAACCCAAGACTGGATGTCTGGGATGCTGGGAGGGTGGGGATCACTAAATACATTGTACAACTCAGAAACAGACACCATTGCCCTCAGCCCATATGTCCCAGGTATATACCCATGCACCATGCACAATGCACAGGGACGGGCAAAGTACTGACAAGGTAGCTGACACTTGACCCTGCTGTAGGCAGCACAAGGCCCTCCTGTGACAACTGCAAACTCTAACACAAACACACCCAGCTCAGATATCTAGGACAGGAACTCACACTCACTGACATGGCAGCATGCTCCATGGGGGGACAGACCCATCACCTGGGAGACCCACAGCAAAATCACACTACACCCACCAGCAGGCACCGTCAATCAATCAACAATCAATCAGGGTACTTGTAAGGAGTGCTACTTACCTGTGAGGGTCTCATGGTGCTGAGGGGGGGGGTCCACTACTGCTCGAAGAGCCAGGTCTTGAGGAGTCTTCTGAAGGCAAGTAGGTCTTGGCTCAGTCGTAGGTGGGTTGGGAGGGTGTTCCAGGTCTTGGTGGAGAGGTAGGAGAAGGATCTCCCGCAGGCGGTTGTACGTTGGATGTGGGGGATAGCTACGAGGACGAGGCTGCCGGAGCGGAGCTGGCAGGTGGGGGTGTAGAAGCAGAGTCTGATGTACAGGTAGGCTTGTCTGGTGTTGTGGAGTGCCTTGTGTGCGTGGGTGAGGAGCTTGAAGGTGATCCTCTTGTCGATGTGGAGCCAGTGCAGGTCACTCAGGAGGGGGGTGATGTGGCTATGGCGGGAGGCGTTGACGATCAGTCATGCGGAGGTGTTTCGGAAGCGTTGTATCCTCCGTTGGTGTTTGGATGAGAGTCCTGCGTAAAGTGCATTGCGCCGTAGTCCAGTCAGCTGCTGACGAGGGCCTGTGTCACTGTTCTACTTGTTTTGGTTGGGATCCACCAGTAGATCCGGCGGAGCGTGCGTAGGGTGTCGTGGCAGGAGGAGGAGACGGCGTTGACCTGCTTGGACATGGAGAGGGAGGATGTGAGGATCAATCCTAGGTTGTGTGCGTGGTGGGTGGGTGTCGGTGCTGTCCCCAGAGCGATCGGCCACCAGGAGTCGTCCCAGGCTGAGGGTGTGGGTCCCAGGATGAGGACCTCCATCTTGTCCAAGTTCTGTTTCAGATGGCCGCTCCGCATCCAGTCGGCGATGGAACTCAGACCTTGTGGATGTTTGTTTTGGTGGTGTGAGGGTCCTTGGTGAGGGAGAGGATGAGCTGGGTGTTGTCGGCGTAGGAGATGTTTTGGAGGTTGTGGTGGCGGGCCACATGTGTGAGGGGTGGCCATGTGGATGTTGAACAGCGTCGGGCTGAGGGATGTTCACTCACCCCTTACACAAGCACACACCCCCGGGGCAGCCAATGGAGTTACCCACTCTCACAATGGACATGTGACACAACAAGATCAAGCCACAGCCAAAGAAGCATCCAAGCCCAAATTCGACATGTCAAACACCCTGGAGAACATTTCAATCAGTCCCCTGCAACATACCCATCTACAAGTGAACATTGATGTGAATGCTAGGCACATACAACTACCTGGAGGAACTGTGGCAAATAGAATATGTATGAAACATGGATGTCGCATTAAACAGCATTAACATTGTCTCTCTCTCACACACAGGGCAACGTCATGGATCTCCCCCCAACAATGGGGGGGAAGAACCAAAGTCCCAGGCTTGGGTGGTACCTGATCCCACCGGCAGCGACACCTCACAACGCTTCACGGATTACCCCAACCCACCTGGCCCCTCTGGTGTCCAAGCCCCTGCAGCACCTGCTTCAGGTACATCTGTGCCAACCCCCACCCCCATTCCTGCCACATCCCAGGAGACACCCAGGAGCCCTGCCCACACTGAACAACTGAGCCAGTCTGACCTGGAGGGACAAGGTTCGCCAGGCACCCAGGAGGAGGCAGCCAACACCGACACTGCCATCCCTCAGGGGTCCCGTAGACCCGATGTGCCCACAACGGCAGGGCAGGCTCGTGTGGGCAGGGGTGGTGGGAGTGGAGGCAGGCGGAGGCGAGAACCTGACCAGACAGCTGAAGGGACCGGTATGTCACACGTCCGCAACATCATGGAGGCATACCGGCGTGACACCAGGGCCATCAGTCAGGTAGTGGCGACCCTCACAGACATTAAGAATCAGCAGGCCGAGCAACACGCCAGTCAACAACAACACCAAGGACGGATGGAGGCAAGACTGGCTGAGCTCCTGGCGGTGCAAAGGGACATAAGCCATTCACTCCATCGGATCACCGACAACATGGGCAACCCTCCCTGTGACACCAGGCACAGACCAGCACCAGCCACAGGGAGGGAGGAGGAGGAGGAGGAGAGGTCCGACGGAGCGTCCCAAACATCATCAAGGCCTGCATCTGAGGGTCCCCGGAGGAAGGTGGGTCGTCCACGTACAAGACCGTGAGAGGCAGTGGAACATCCACATCTCCCAGGTCACCTGGCCTGGCACCTGGCCTTCATGCGCAACAGCAGCACATCATTCACTGACATTCTCTGCCACATGGACTTGCTGGTCACAGTCTAACCAATGATGACCAACACTGTGGTCTGGACTCCGATGACTTAAAACGCCAAGGATACCATCTCCCCCTGTGAACTTTGGATTCTATGCACCCGGTAGAGCACCTTATTTTATCTACCAAAACACGCACCTCACCGAGAATAAAACTATTTTTTTCATGAGATGTTGCAGTCATTTTGCATTAGTCCACAACATACGTGTGTGTAAATGTCAAACTATGCCTGAGTGTTGAACTAACTCCAGCCATCCATACCCTGGGATCTGAGTCCGGTACAGGACACACATGGGTCACAATGTATCATCCGATACAGCCTGGGAGCACAATACTCACCCGGGATGGCCTCAAGCTGCTGAGAGGGGGGGGGCTTGAAATACTGTGCGGACACACCAATCAGGAAGAGGATCATGAAGGCCTTGAGGTCATGGCTCATGTGGAGGTTCCCGGGGAGGGAGTCCCAGGTATGTTTGTCCAGGCGTGAGAACCATCTCCTTCATGCTGGAGTGTTGTGGATGTGAAGAATGGTGGCCAGGCCAAGTTCTGATGCATTGAGTTGGGCCAACGGGGTCTTGGATGACAGACGTACAAGGTTGATTTTGGGGTCTGGGGCTTTTGACTGCCTCCTGATTGTGTGTGAGGAGTGTGAAGGTCATCCTGCAGCACACAGTGATCCCTTGCAGCTATCTCAGGTGGACGGTGATGTTGATGGGGTGCGGGATGTTGAAGCTGAGTTGTGCAGATGCACCCTGGATGTGGACAAGTTTCCCGTGAGTTTGGATGTACTTGCTCCGTAGAGGGCGGGGCAGTAGTTGACATGGCTGGTGTCGTGGACCTGGGGGATGGTCTGTCTTTCCTTGGAGTGGATCTATCTGAGGATCATGTGCATCATGCAGAGGGTGTTGCAGCATGAGGTACAGATGCTGGTGATTTGCATGGCAAATGTGAGTGACAAATCCATCTTGTGTGCGTGGCCACTGGGTGCTTGTGTAGGGCCCCTGTGGGTGGGACACAAGGAGTTGAGACAGCTGTAAGGGGACAATCCTCAGATGCTTACCTCAGTCCTGTACAAGTTCAGCCTCAGGTGGCTGATGTTCAGCCATTCATCCACGGACCTCCTGCCTTCTTGAATGTTGGAACTGGCAATGGCTGGGTCTTTGGTGAGGGTGAGGAGCACCTGGGTGTCAATGGCATACAACATGATGATGATGTTGTGTGCGCATGTGATGGTGGAGAGGGGGGTCCTGGACACATTGAAGATTGACACGCTGAGAGATGATCCCTGGGCCATGTGCCAGATGACGCCACTATGCCACATGCTGAAGGCTTGAGTCCCACTCCCATGGCCTTGCTGGTGGACGGAGCTGGTGTGGAGCAGGAGGGACATGATCTGGTTGGTGTGACAGGGCCTGGAAGGCGAGGCAGTGCTGTGTAGGCAGTTGGAGTTGCACACTCAGCATGCAAAGGTGTCATGTGTGCGCTTAGGGTATGCCTGAGAGCAGGCGGTTGAGTTTTGGATAGACATTGCTTGCCTACACGTAGGCACTGGTGGTACACGTACATGTACACGTATGTGTATGCACTGTTAGTACACGTACGAGTACGTGTACGTGTACTACCATTGCGTACATGTACGTGTACTACCAGTGCCTACACGTACGTGTACTACCAGTGCGTACCCTTACGTGTACTACCAGTGCCTACACGTATGTGTAGGCACTGGTAGTACACGTACATGTAGGTACTGGTAGTACACGTACGGGTACGTGTACTACTAGTGCGTACCCGTACGTGTACTACCAGTGCCTACACGTACGTGTAGGCACTGGTAGTACACATATGTGTAGGCACTGGTAGTACACATACGGGTACGTGTACTACCAGTGCCTACACGTACGTGTCAAAGGCACTGTGCAACTGGTGCAGTGCGGGTACGTGTGAAACGCACCGTACCTGTGTGTGGATTTGAAAATTACATAGGGGACACATAAGGGACAAGTATGAGGCACTAAATGCATTCTGGTTGTCATAGATACAGAGTTTTCAGTTCAAATTTTTCCATCGGGTGGCCTGGAAAAGTCAGTTGGCCACTAAATACAATGTTGCAAAGTGGTTGTTGACTTGACATGCTTCTCAAAATTTGAACGATGCAAATGCTGTCACTGGTGTATGTGGAAAGGGATTGGAGTAAACGTAAGATGCTAATGAATCTGACCAATCACTATGTACTCCTCCAATTGAATGCCCCTCAGCAAGACAGATATAAGTCAGCCAGAACCCATGAGAGGCCACTTGCCTGCACAACTTTCCTGTCGACAAGATTGCTGTTGTCTGTGCTTCCCTGTACCATTTCAAGGTCTGTGGAGAGGGCCCAGCCATTCACCCAGGAGGAGAATGAGGCATTGCTGGATGTCATCCTCCCACAGTACCCCAGCCTGTATGGGAAACCAGGGGAGCAGGTGAGTGCTGACTCCACTAGCTTTGACTGTGCACCTTTTTTGTGACTGTCACTTCTGGCATTGTGTCCAGGTGGGACAGACATGCAATGTTGTTTAGAGTGGGTCCCAGGGGGGGGGAATGGCTTATGTCTCCCATGCAGAGCATGATGTAGTTCATGTGTGCACTCCTCACTTGCATTGTGCTTACTGTGACATTCACTGCATAGTGCATGACACATTCAGCCTGGCTAATCCTTTGTGGCATTTTTTGGCTATAGTCCTGAGGTGATTCAGTGGTCCCCCCGGTGTGACAGGTGACTGTACCCACAGATGTGTGTGAGTTGAGTGGAGCTGTGGTGAGAGTGTCCAAGTGATGTGTACGGTCCCTGGACATTGATGTGTGTGAATGTTCCTTGTCATGTGGGTGAGTGTCTATGTGAAGTGTTGCACCACAGCTGCATGGAGGAGGCAACAGCTCTACCCATCTGATGTGAGAAGTAAGCCGTGCTGTGTGTCTGACTTGCTGAGGTAGCCCCACACCTGTGACACCCCACAGGCAAGTGGCACATGTGCAGAGTGAGGTTTGTATCCGCTGTTGCCAATGGCATGTGATTGATCTGTGCCTGTGTGTGTCTGTGTACTCTGCTGAGGTTGCCTCAGTGGCCTGGGGCATGTGACTGCTTGGAGGTGCTGTCCATCAGCCTGGTGTTGCTTGTGATGCACAGTGTGTGCCATGTTCATGGAGTGTGTCGCACCCCTCATGCCACCTGTGTACTTTATATGCCATGTAGTGCATTGGGGCTTCCACAGAGGCCAATGTCCATATGACTAAGATGCTATTCTTTGGCAGCATCCTATGCCCTGTTCAACATATCAAAGATGTTCAAATGTGTGTCTCTCTGACATGGAGCAGGTGTAGTGATGTAGTCTCACTTTGTCATCCTCACAGGTAACTGCCTACGCGAAGGGGGAGATCTGGAAGCGGGCCGTCAGGGCCGTGAGATCGGTGGAGGGTCGCAGTCGGCGCCAAGCGCAAGTAAGAAAACGGTGGCAGGACATCCGGTGCTGGACCCGGAGGATCGCCCGGGTCCTGCTGGAGGACTCACCTCCACGCCGCCACGGCAGGTGCCGACGCCTGACCCACCAGATGAAGCGTGTCCTGGCGGTGGTCGTCCCTGACATGGATAGGCGGTTACAGGAGAAACAGCAGCAAGGAGGGGGTAGGTACATGTGTGTATGTTGTGTGTCACCAGCTTTTGGAAGTGCTCAGTCGCCTGGATACACTGCCAGGGTTTATATGTGCAGTGCATATCCTTTTCCCCCAAGTCAACCGGTGCTGTTCTTCCTCCCTTCCCCTCCTTGACATGGGTTCCCTGGTCTGTGTGTAATCACTATTGCACATGGTCATCTAGGCTGCCAGTTAATCCAAGTGCACATTGCTTTCTAAATCATGTGTGGGGGTGGTCTGTGACATGTGTTGGTACCTTGCCTGTGCCCTGTCCTGTTCAGTCATTTGGGGGTCCATATTTGTTGGCACTGATGCTGAGTCTCAACATAGGAGTGTGAGGTTTCAAATTAACAGACTTGCAGCATGCATGACCGATGTAGTGGCCTCAGACATGATGTGCAGGAGTGGGAGATATGCATAGTAACGGGACGGTTGCTCATGTTACAGTCAGATCATTTCAGGACCATGGAGCAGTGTGCCTACTACAGTCCCCTGAGACACCCTTGCCTCGGAATCATGTGTGTCATCCAACACTGTGCCCATTCTCTGTGTGTTCAGCATAGGTTGGCCTCTGTGGCATTGTTCCCTGGCCTCATTTGTATGTAAAGTGTGCTACATGTGCCCACTGTACAGGGTGACCCCATTTGCCTTGTGCATCCTCACACTGGGCAGTGCCTGTGTGTCTATGTACAACTATCTGTTGATGGTTGTTTGTCACAAATATGTGTTGGCAGCCTCACGAGGTGATGTGGAGTACATTTCGGAATTCTTGATGCACATTTTAGTAAACCCAGATTAAGAGGTGCAACTTCTTGATCTGTCTCAATCACATTGTCTCAGGTATGGGGGGTTTGTGCGGGCAAGGCCTACATGTCCAAACCTTATGTCTCCTTGCCAGGTCTGACCTTAGTGTGATAATTGTCTGGACAGACACTCAACATGCAGTGACCCAGTCATGTTGTGCAAGGTTTAATGTTTGTGCTTTGCAGCATGTGTCAAAAGTTTAAATACATGATTCCTGCTCATCCATTTTTGGTACCAGTGTGTGGTCCAGATGCTACGTAGTTTGGTCTTTGTGTGCTGACATCTGTGTGGACATTCTTGGTTGCCATGAGGGTGTCTCCTCAGTGCAGGTGCTCCTTATTCTGACACAATTGCAGGCCCATTAGCTTATGCATTGTCCTGTGTTTGGACATGTGTGCCACTCCACATGACAGGCAGTGGGTCAGATGTGTTGCCAACTGTGTCATCATGGTACGGATGGCCATGTGACAGGTGGCATGATTCAAGTTGTTAGTCAAGAAGTCTTGTACCTTGGCACTCACTACACTTGTCAACATGTCTTACATTTTTCAATGCTTGACTTTGATGTTTTGTTGTAAAGGACAATAATGTGCCTGCATGACAGATGTCTCCCAAGGAAGTGCACAAGAAACCACCTTTACACTTTCAGGGGACACGGTGGCTCATTTTAAAGGAAGGCACAGTTCGAATAACACTTTTTTTCAGATTATACATATACATGTTCCCACAGTGTGGTGGCATTTGGGTAAGTCCTTGGTTGTTGCTGATACCAACTTACGAGTGTCAAGTCATCCAGACCGCCGTGGTATATGTACTTACTGAAACCCCATTTCTTTCTAAGAGTGGCTTATTTGAATAAGGCTGGCAGCTCATACAATGACTGTGTAAATGTAGTTTTGTGTGCACCTCCTTGTGTGAATTCTTTTATACAGGCACATGTGTGTTCTGTTCACAAAGTGGCACATTCACACATTTTAAACATGTAGATTGTATAAAGTGTTGTGATTCCCAAGGGATCACAATGTATTTCGTTTGGGTTTCCAAAGTACTCACAGGTCTCTGAGTGTGGGGACACCTTTAGCATTGCGGTCTGTTATTTAGCCTTGGGTGCACCAATACTGTTTCGTTCACAGTAAACAAGAGGTGGCATGCCTTCATAGTATTGCTGTGCTCAACTGTTCGCAGACACTAGCTTCTCAGTATAATTCGATATCAAGTTTTTGGCTGGTGTGTCCTATATTTCCTTGTTTCCAAGTGGCATGGTGGGTCAACCAACTGGGGAATGCAGGGCTTACATATGTGCGGAGTAATCTAGATGTTACTTATGATACATTTCCTGATATGCACTGTGACCTATTTTGTTTGGACTCATGTGTCAGATGTGTACAGGGGACTGATTATTTTCTGTATCTTCACCTTGCCCACAGCATCATCAGAGGACACCGAGGGAGACACCTGCACGGACCTGGAGGAGGGATCCAGCACCGGTGCCACCACTGCTGGCGAGTCTGCGGGAGCAAGTGGCACGGAGGGCGAGGGGAGTCAGGCGGAGGACCTGTCTGGTGGCAACACCGACTACAACGCTGACGGGTCCGAGGCTGAACTCCTCGAGGGGGCGGAGGCTGCTACAAACACCTGGCAGCAGCACAACATCTGTCACCGCCTCCTCCATTCCCATCACCGCCCTCCCAGTTGCTCCGGTCCCTTCTGTCCGTGCAGGGCACCACCATGTCTCCTTTGTGCCAGGCACCGCACCCCCTGCCCCTGTCACCCCTGCTGCCCTCACTGCAGAGTCTGTGGACATTCAGCGGCAGTTGCAGGTTGGCCAGACATCGATGTTGAATGTCCTCCATGGACACACCAGACTGCTGACACAGATGGTGTCATTCATGGAGGGCATGTCAGCAGCAATGTCTGACCAACGGATGTTGCTGAGGTCCATGGACTCTTCACTGACGGCAGCAGTGAGTCTCCTGCAGCGCTTCGTCCCCCCCACCCCTGCACCATCCACACTTCCCACTCCCATGCCTGTCCCATGCACACCCAGACATTCCCAAGCACGCACCCCACCAGACACAGGCAGCACACAAACACGTAAGGGCAAGCACACACCTCCTGGCACGCACACTCAGGGGGATAAAGGCACACCCACTGGGTCTGGGGCACACAGGCATACACGCAGCCACAGTCTGAGTCTGCATGCCTCACTACCCAGTCCCTCCAAAGGCACTCCCCTTGGCTCCCCTGCCACACAGTCAGACAAGGAGAGCTACTTGGCTGTGCTGGGCCTCAGCCCACCTGGGTCACCAGCTCGCAAACAGGCAAGGCACTCCCTGGGTAGGGGAGTTGAGTCCCCCCCCTGTCCACCCCTCCCCCAGTAGCGCAGCACCCCATCCCTCCGACCCCCCCCTCCTTTGTGCCTTTGGGTTCTTCCGGTGCAGGGGATACTCTGGACGACCTGGCAGAAGTGTGCAGCGTCGAGCTCACCTCCACCTTTGGCGCTGCCCCACCCCCTGTGGTGGAGGCGTCCGTCCCTGCACCCACCACACCTACCCTTACACCTCCTGTCCCTGCGGTGCCTGGTCCTTCCCAACATGATGCCCCCCCCAGTCGACGAACCTGAGGGTTCTAATGTGCAGGCAAGCTAGGGGAGACACGTGGCCATGTGTCCCCCCAAGGACTTCTATTCTGGTCTGGCCATTGGCCTTTGTATATAGTGTTGTTGAAAAATATTTTATCTTATGTTGATTAAAGCATTTTCTTTTTACTTTGAACACTATTGCATTTCAGGTATTGATGTTGGTGCTGATGCTCCAGGAGTTGGGGTTGTGGTAATGTGTTATGTTTCGGGCAAAGGTTCGAGTCGGGTGATCATGAGGTGGCCCATGGGATCTGCGTGCCATCACAAGGTCTCTACAAAGGATCTTTTGTCGTGTGTGTTATTTGTTTTTTGAGACATTATACCAAGGATTGTCCCTTCCTCCGTGGCACCTGACATCTTCCCTGCAGAGAGTTGCACAATTGTTGTGCTGACCTGTGTCTACATTCCCTTTGTTGGTGACGGATCCCTTCAACTATGGCCATGCCTGCTCAGCAATGTCTCCGGTTGCATCGTCTGTGCCATCCTTGCTAGTCACTGTACTTGTGTATTGAGTATGTTGCCATGCCTTCATGGAGAAATTCTCCCTTTTCCACACTATACATGTGTGTAATCCCAGCCTAGCACACATATGGTACTTGTTCTGCAGGGTATTTGGGCACCTGACTCACAATTGTGGGCATTGTAGCTGTGGGAACTCCACCCTATTCCTTCCATGAGAGACAACATCTTGGTGGCTGTCCCAGCACCTGTACATTCCTATCAGTCCTGGGATGTGCGTGACAGTGTGTGTTCCCTTTGGCTCTCTTAGTTTAGTAGGCATTGACATGACTATACAGTCTTGTGGCATGATCTCTGTGTGTGTATTGTGCTGCATCCGCCAGGGGTGGGTATGCATGTGTCATTTGTCCTCACACCCACATGTGGTGTGTCATGCAGTGGGGGAAAGACATCCATCCTCATGGGAGTGGGACACTGCTGTCAGTGATGTGTTGTTATGGCACTATCAACATAGTCAAAAATTAGGGATGCGTACATACACCCATGGAGTTGTGGTCATCTGATAATGATGTATACACCCCCATGTCTCTGTCCACTGCTGGGAGTCCTCTGCACCCACCCCTCACATGTCTCTGTCCACTGCTGGGAGTCCTCTGCACCCACCCCCATGTCTCTGTCCACTGCTGGGAGTGATAGGCACCCACACCTCACATGTCTTTGTCCACTGCTGGGAATCCTAGGCAGCCACCCACCCACCCACCCACACCCTTGGTGCAGTACACTGCTGTCCTGGGCATACACACACCCCAATATACTGGTTATATGCTGCACCAGGCCCTAAGCCAACATTCGTGGCGTGTGTACGCCTTGTATCACAAATGTTCTGGTGCCCTAGGGGTACAGGTGATGCGGTCCGTACCCCCGCATTTATCGGTTGGGTACGGTCCGTACCACGCGTACCCCTACATCACCACAACAATGGTGGTACGGACCGTACCCAAGCCCTCAGAGCGTGGGTACGGTCCGTACCACGCGTACCCCTACATCACCACAACAATGGTGGTACGGACCGTACCCACGCTCTGAGGGCGTGGGTACGGTCCATACCACGCATACCCCTACATCACCACTACAAGGGTGGTACGGACCGTACCCACGCTCTGTGGGCGTGGGTACAGTCCGTACCACCATTGTTGTGGTGATGTAGGGATACACGTGGTACGGACCGTACCCACGCTCTGAGGGCGTGGGTACGGTCCGTACCATGGGTATCCCTACATCACCACAACAATGGTGGTACGGACCGTACCCGCGCTCTCAGAGCGTGGGTACGGTCTGTACCACGCGTACCCCTACATCACCACTACAATGGTGGTACGGACCGTACCCACACTCTGAGGGCGTGGGTACTGTCCGTATCACCATTGTAGTGGTGATGTAGGGGTATGCGTGGTACGGACCGTACCCACGCTCTGAGAGCGTGGGTATGGTCCGTACCACCATTGTAGTGATTTAGGGTTACGCGTGGTACGGACCGTACCCACGCCCTCAGAGTGTGGGTACGGTCCGTACCACGCGTACCCTTACATCACCACAACAATGGTGGTAGAGGACCGTACCCACGCCCTCAGAGCGTGGGTACGGTCCATACCACGCGTACCCCGACATCACCACTACAATGGTGGTACGGACCGTACCCACGCTCTGAGGGCGTGGGTACGGTCCGTACCACGCGTACCCCAACATCACCACTACAATGGTGGTGCGGACCGTACCCACGCCCTCAGAGCGTGGGTACGGTCCGTCCCACCATTGTAGTAGTGACGGGTACGCATACACGTCCACTTCCATTGTGGCGGTATGCAGGGATTGTTGGACACGCCCCCCGAAGTGACCAGACCCTGGAGGTAATGTATGTACAGGATATATTTTTTTTTAATTGGGTAGGGGTAATGTTTCCTGCCCCTCGCCCCCCCCTTTGCCCCTGGGTGTTGTTCTGACCTTCTGCGGTGTGCGCGGCGGTTTCGGTGCACCAGGTCGTAGGCTAGGAGGGCCGGGATGACACATAGGATGGGGTCCATGGCTGTACGTTGCGTACCGGTGCTCCTTCTTCGCGTCGTCCTCAATTTGCCGGGAGTTTTTGGCTGTCGTAAAATATTAGCCGTGCGGAGTGACGTAGGCACGAATTGTACTTGCTGGTCCGTAAAACGCTGCCTGGATCCGTCCGGATGTCACGTACGTGATGTCGCGGATCGGAATTGTGGGTATTTTTTCACCGCACGTAGTTTTTTATGATTCGTACGGAAATGGTATTTCTGTACGAATCGTTCTTGCCGCTTTGTAAGGAGGATTACCCGGGTACGAGTCTTACGGAGAATACGCTCCGTACGACCATTCGTACCCGGGTTTTACAGGATTCGAATCGGCCCCATAATATAAATACTTACTTAATAATGTTTTAATAATTATTTTAATAAATTATAAATTATTTAAAAATATTATAAATTGCAAATACATCATACACATAAAACAATAACATGAATAAAAATTAAATAATTATGTATAACAAATTAAAAAATTACATTTAATTTAAATATTGTTAAAATTAATTATATATTACATGAGCTAAAATAATAAAAAAAATATTAAATAGCAGAGAGAATAAAACTACTACTCCAGCTCCAAAAAAAACAACAGAAAGGAAAATGTTGGATAGCGTAGGGCTAAATATTACTATTTCCACTCCAGGGAGTGTAACAGTAGGGAAAGTGTTGGATAACGTAGAGGTATACATTACTATTCCCACTCCAGGGAGTGCAACAGTAAGGAAAGTGTTGGATAGCATAGGGGTAAAAATAACTATTCCAACTCCAAAGAGTGCAACAGTAGGGAAAGTGTTGGATAGCGTACGGGTAAAAATTACTATTCCAACTCCAGAGAGTGCAACAGTAGGGAAAGTGTTGGATAGCGTAGGGGTAAAAATTACGATTCCCACTCCAGGGAGCCCAACAGTAGGGAAAGTGTTGGATAGCGTAGGGGTAAAAATGACGATTCCCACTCCAGACAGTGCAACAGTAGGGAAAGTGTTGGATAGCGTAGGGGTAAAAATTACTATTCCCACTCCAGAGAGTGCAACAGTAGGGAAAGTGTTGGATAGCATAGGGGTAAAAATTACGATTCCCACTCCAGACAGTGCAACAGTAGGGAATGTGTTGGATAGCGTAGGGGTAAAAATTACTATTCCAACTCCAGAGAGTGCAACTGTAGGGAAAGTGTTGGATAGTGTAGGGGTAAAAATTAGTATTCCCACTCCAGAGAGTGCAACCGTAGGGAAAGTGTTGGATGGCATAGGGGTAAAAATTACGATTCCCACTCCAGAAAGTGCAACAGTAGGGAAAGTGTTGGATAGCGTAGGGGTAAAAATTACTATTCCAACTCCAGAGAGTGCAACAGTAGAGAAACTGTTGGATTGCGTAGGGATAAAAATGACTATTCCCACTCCAGAGAGTGGAACAGTAGGGAAAGTGTTGGATAGCGTAGGGGTAATAATTACGATTCCCACTCCAGACAGTGCAACAGTAGGGAAAGTGTTGGATAGCGTAGGGGTAAAAATTACTATTCCAACTCCAGAGAGTGCAACAGTAGGGAAAGTGTTGGATAGCGTAGGGGTAAAAATTACTATTCTAACTACAGAGAGTGCAACAGTAGGGAAAGTGTTGGATAGCTTAGAAGTTAAAAATAACATACTTATAAATAAAATAATTATTTAAAATAATTAGTGATTTAATTATTAAATAACTCAAAATTATTTACAAATACCAATAAATATTTATTAAAAACATAACTACCAATGAATAATTAATTAACAATAAATTAATAATAAATACCAATAAATAATAAGTAATACATATTAATTACCAATTAAAAAATATTGAACAATGACATTTTTTATATCAAAAAATTATAATTAGTAAACATTAATTACCAATTACAAAATATTGAACAATTAAGGTGCCGATTCCGATCCGGTAAAAAAAAATACCGTACGACTCGTATCCGTATTTTTTTACCTACGAGTCGTACAAGTACCGTACAAACGGGCAAGTACGATCCGTACGCGAAAAATATCTACGAATAGCATCGGGAAAAGTCTACGAGAGTGCGCCGGAAATTTTTTACGTCCGAATATCGTTGGGAAAAGTGTACGAGAGTGAGCCGGGCATTTGTACGTGCAAATCGTAAAACACAAGTCCGAACGCGCAAGTACGATCCCGACCGTCCGTCCGAATACACAATCGCACGGAAAAAGGCCCGTACGGAGCTAATGCAGTAGCACACATGTACACGGGTAAACCTATGCCCGTGTACGAGCCGTACAGCCCCCCCACCCCCAATTCTGTCAGCACTGTACACCACCCTGTCCGCACTGTACCCCAGCCCCGCAACTGTACGCGCCGTCCCCCCCTGTACGCGCATCACCCCCGCATGTACGCGCCGTACCTCCGCATGTACGCACTGTACCCCCTGTCTCCCACCGCATGTATGCACCAGACCCGAGCACCGCCTGTACGCACCTTACCCCCTGCCTCCCCCACCGCATGTACGCACCGTACCCCCAGCCCCCTCACCGCATGTACGCACCGCACCCCCCATATATGCGCCGTCCCGCCCCCCCGTACGTGCAGTACCTCCGCATGCACACGCCGTACCCCAGGTCCGCCCGTGTACGCACCGTACCCCCACCGCATGTACGCGCTGCACTCCAACACCGTACCCCAGCACCCACACCCAGCATCGCGTATGTACGGATCGCACCTACGCGAAAAAGACTCATACAGAACCAGGACACTGTAAAACAGCACAAGGAGGGTCAATTCGACTCGCACAACACCACCAAACACATCCACACGACAAAATACATCTCAATGACTGACCTGGCACATCCAAACAGCCAAACAGAGGCCCCAAATCACAACCACCTCTTATAACACACCCACCAAAATTCAAACACAGCCACACCCAAAAATGGACCAATAAAAAGGGCCCACACACACAACCCATGAGCCTTTGCAACAGACCCACTGCTGCCAGACCCCACACACAAACAACTCCACATCACTCATACCTTCACTACACCTTCACTCACACACCTTCACACAACCTCCACCACAAACATCCCCCTCTTCACATTCACACACACACACACACACACACATACACACCCACACACCCACAACCATCCACACCCACACCCACACCCCACACCATGCCCACAGACAAGAATCCAAAGTTCACTACGGCGGAGCTGTAGCTCCTTGTCAACGAAGTCATCAGAGTCGAGCCACAGCTGTTTGGAACATTGGTCAGACAGACCAGCATATCTGCAAAATCTGCCATGTGGCAGAGGATTGTCGACAAGGTGAATGCTGTTGCGCCCGTCCGAAGGACCAGGCATGAATGCCAAGCCAGGTGGTACAATCTGCACCGGGCGGTCAAGAGGAAAGTGAATGAAGAATATGCCCAGACTAACATCACTGGAGGTGGGCCGCCCCGCTGACCCGTACACTACCATCCCTGGGAGGAGAAGGTGATGGCCCTGCTACTGCCAGTAGGAGTACACAGAGTGGAAGGAGTCGCAGAGCCTGGTGAGTACACAAACAACTTACGTAACATGGGGGCAATGGGGTCCACACAACATATACACCAAATGCACGCAACTTCCCCCAAGCACTCACCGCACACAACCACACTCACAAACCATGCTCATGCCACTAACGTCTCCATGCACCCTTCAAAAATCAAGGCAAGGCCATGTCCAAGGCTACAACAACCACAAACACAAGACTGGATGTCCGGGAGGCTGGGTGGGTGGGCCCCACACAACACATTGTGGAAATGAGACGCAGACAACAATGCCCTCAGCCCATATGGCATATGTACATACCCATGCACAATGCACAGGGACTGGCAAACTACTGACAAGGTAGCTGACACTGGGCCCTGCTGTATGCAGCACAAGGCCCTCCTGGGACCACTGTACACTCAAACTCCAACTCCACAAGCACAGGTATCTAGCACAGGAACTCACACTCACTGTCATGCCAGCATGCACCATGAGGGGACACACACATCTCCTGGGAGACCCAATGACAACTCTCACTACACACGACAGCACGCCCGGTCACACCCCCCCCCAACACAAGCACACACCCCCGGGGCAGGCAACGGATTTACACACTCCCACAATGGACATGTGACACAACTACACCAATCCAGAGCCAAATAAGCATCAGAGCCACCAATCTACAGGTCAAACACTCAGGAGAACATCCCAATATGTCCCCCGCAACATACCCATACCCAAGTGGACATTGAGAGGAATGCTAGGGACAACCAACTACCTGAAGGAACTATGTCAACTTGAATATGTATGAAACATAGATGTGGCAGGAAACACCATTGACATTGTCTCTCTCTCACACACAGGGCAACGTCGTCGATCTCCCCCCAACACTGGGGGGGAAGAATCACTGTCCCAGGCTCCACGTGAAGACGATACCACCGGCAGCAACGACTCTCACCACTCCGTGGATGACCCCGACCAACCTGGCCCCTCTGGTGCCCATGCACCTGCAGCACCTGCGTCATGTACATCTGTTCCAACCACCACCCCCATTCCTGCCACATCCCAGGAGCCCTGCTCGCACTGAACAACAGAGCCAGTCTGACCAGGAGGGACAAGGTTCTCCGGGCACCCAGGAGGAGGCAGGCAACCCTGCAAATGCCATCCCTCAGGGGTCCCGTAGACCCGATGTGCCCACAAGGGCAGGCCAGGCTCAAGTGGGCAGGGGTGGTGGGAGTGGAGGCAGGCGGAGGCGCAAACCTGACCAGCCAGCTCAGGACCCCGGTATGTCACACATACGCAACATCCTGGACTCATACCGGCGTGACACCAGAGGCATCGACCAGGTCGTGTCCAGACTTTCCGGGATGCAGGGGACCCTCGATGAGATTAAGAACCTGCAGGTCGAGCATCATGCCAGTCATCAACAACACCAAGGACGGATGGAGGCAAGACTGGCTGAGCTCCTGGCGGTGCACAGGGACGTGAGCCAATCACTCCGTCAGATCGCCCAAAGCCTGGCAAACCCTCCCTGTACCACCAGGCGTAGACCTGCACCAGACACAGGGAGGGACGAGGAGGAGGAGGATTCGTCTGATGGAGCGTCCCTAACATCATCAAGGCCTGCATCTGAGGGTCCCCGGAGGAAGGTGGGTCATCCACGTAAAAGACCGTGAGAGTCAGCGGACCATTCCCAGGTCACCTGGCCTGGCACCTGGCCCTCTGGCGCAACAGCAGCACCTCACCCAATGACATTCTCTGCCACATGGACTTGCTGGTCACAGTCTGACCAATGATGACCAACACTGTGGTCTGGACTCTGATGACTCCAACTGACAAGGATGCCATCTCCCCCTGTGAACTTTGGATTCTATTCCCCCGGTAGTGCACCTTAGCACATCTACCAAAAGACTCACCCCAACAAAAATAAAATCTTATTTTTCTGCACATGAGATGTTGCTGTCATTTGGCATTATTCAACGACATATGTGTGTGGAAATGTCTAACTATGCCTGAGTGTTGAACTAACTCCAGCCATCCATACCCTGAGATCAGAGTCTGGTACAGGACACACATGGGTCACAAGGTATCATACAATGTAGGCATGGAGCACAACATTCACCTGTGATGGCCTCTGGCTGCTGAGGGGGTGCTTGCTAAACTGTGCGGAGAGACCTATTTGGGAGATTATCATCAAGGCGTAGGGGTCATGGCTCATGTGGAGGTACCCGGGGAGGGAGTCCCAGGTATGTGTGGCCAGGTGGGAGAACAATGTCCTGTATGCTGGAGTACGGTGGATGTGAAGAACGGTGCCCAGGGCAAGGTTGGATGCACGGAGATGGCCCAACGGGATCTAGGATGACAGACGTACAAGGTTGGTGTGGGGTCGGGTTTGTGGACTGCCTCCTGAGTGTGGGTGGAGAGTGTGGAGGTCATCCTGCAGCAGACAGTGATCCATTGCAGCTATCTATGGTGGACAGTGAGGTGGCTGGGGCGCAGGGTGTTGAAGCTGAGGTGTGCAGATGCCCCTGGAAGTGGACCAGTTTCCTAGGAGTTTGGATGTACTTGCTCCGTAGAGGGCAGGGCAGTATTTGAGACGGATGTTGTCATGGACCTGGGGGATGGTCTGTCTTTACTTGGAGTGGATCTATCTGTGGATCATGTGCATAATGCAGAGGGCGTTGCAGCATGAGGTACAGATGCAGTGGACTAGCATGGCATATGTGAGCCAGCCAAACATGATGCACACCATCTTGTGTGTGGCCACTGGGTGCTTGTGCAGGGCCCCCAGCCGCAGGCGCCATCTCCCTTCAATAGGCCACATTTTGCACACAAAGACTAGGATGTCAGAAGGACAACTTCAACAGGTGCGGGTGTAAAGTAAGGAGTGTCCAGTGTCACATGGCACACCCAGCGACAATGCATGTACAATCACCAAAGAGCCATTACACCGGATCAGGAAACTGAAGGCCGACCTGCGCACAGGAGACACACCCTCAGCAGCTGTTGATGGCCCATTGTGTGGTCGACCTAGCAAAAAAACATACACGACCATGTACTACATGCCCAATCGGGAGCCTAATCCATGAGCAACTGCATGCATGTCGCTAAACTACACATGGACTCCTATGCATTATCTACAACAAGTATGCCAGATATGCCGCATGGTAAGTGGCAAGAGACCTGCATTGACAGAGATGAGGCACCTTGGAGTGTTACGAACACCTTTATTACTCAGCCTCACACTAATGGAAATGCAACCATTGGAACAGACTCACAGGTCATTTGGATGAACATGTGTGACCTACACTGGACACCCCCTTCAACACACAGATGTGGTAAATCCTACAGAGCTGGCACACAAGTGAAGGGGTTGAGCCTAACACCCCTTGCTGCACACGGAGAGTGTGCAATTCCCCATTGAGGCTGTCATGGGGATGTCCCACACCATGTCCACCATTAGCATCCCGTATGTTCCTGAGGGACGTTATACACACATTGATGCCTTCATCAGAATCCACAATCCATGACAGATGACTGTCAGGAAGGGTGACTATCAATTCATGGGAGCCATGCAACACGTCATGTGGCCCATGGTGAGTCGACATGTATGCATGGTAACACAACATGCACAGGAGCAGTCCCCACAAATCACAAACATGTACCACCCACAAAACGCCTTGCTGCACTCCTTACCCCAAATAAATGTTCACCATGTCTGTGCATGTCACTCTGATCCAGCACACGTTGCAATACTCATGAGGAATAGCAGGACGGCAATGATGACATGAGCAGACGACAGCCGCAGGAACCTGGGGAGGACAGACACACAACAAGTCAGCTAAGAGCTAGTAATCCGCAGACATGTACATGTACTCTACAGGAATGATGCCGTCACCATGCTATTAATGATTTTTGTGTTCCCGCAAAAATGTGTGGATTGACATCATCACTTGAATGACACATCAGAACACACCTCCAAGTCCCTCAGCACACAGTCAGCTCGACACACACATTGCAACACATGCCACACAAGGCTCTAAGCGTGCACACTCAGACACAGGGACTCACCATCATGAGAAGAAGTTGCGGATAAGCTGACTCCGGATGTCCTCATCCTCATCCTCCTCCTCATCCTCACTTGCCCCGTGCCCAAGCCCTTCATCCTCCACGGGTGGATGATCCTGCTCATCGGGATCCAGGATGAGTGGCACAGCCTTCTCCACTGCCATGTTGTGCAGCACACAAGGAAGATTTTGCAGACCTTCACCGGGGCATATGGGAGGGCACCGCCGGTCTTGTGGAGGCACCGGAATCTGCTCTTCAGGAGGCCAAACGTCCTCTCAATAACGCGCCTTGTTCTGCCCATGGGTGTCGAGGTACCGGTGTTCTGCGGCAGTTCTGGGGTTGCGGAGAGGCGTCATCAGCCATGGCATGTTGGGATAGCCAGAGTCCCCTACATGGAAACATCATGGGCAGAAGTGGGTCAGGAGAAGCAGTAAGATATTGAGATACCGCAAAACACTGGACTAACAGAGTATACCCACCAACAAGACATGCACGTTCGTTGCGCAGCTGCAGCATCATTTCAGGCACCCTGCTACACCTCATGATGTAGGCATCATGTGCTGATCCTGGAAAACGGGCACAGACATGGGATATCAGCATGTTAGCAAGACATACCACAAGGGCATTGATGGAGTGGTAATGCTTGCGGTTACGAAAGGCTACCTCCTGTGCCTGTGGTGGTACCAAAGCCACATGTGTCCCATCAATGGCCCCAATGACATGGGGTATCCCTCCCAGGGCATAGAACTCACCCTTGACACCTGTCAACTGCTCACGAGTTGGAAAATGTATAAATTCATCCAGGTGTAACAACATGGCCTCTAACACATCATGCAGGACACAGCTGAACATGGTCTGGGACATTACACCTACATCAGCTATGGTCAATTGAAACGTTCCCGTGGCAGAGAAATGTAGGGCTGCCATCACCTTCATCTTGGGTGTTAGTGCAGTAGGATACCTGTGTAGCGGTTGGAGGTGTGGTGCCAGCCTTGCGGTCAAGTTGTCAATCAACGGTTGTGAGAAGCGGTAGCGGCGTATACAGTCACATTCCCTCATGGCAGCCAAGTCTGGCATTGGTCGGGGGAGAGGCGGTGCCCTGCAGAAATTTGGAAGGAATAACGAAGATTGAGTACATCACTACACAAATGTCAATGAACAGAGCACATGTCCAACAGCTAATACACATATGCTACATACAGAGTCTGTTCTGTGCAATGCATCCAGGCCACGTATGGCAGCCAGGTGATACTCCTACCAAGAGTCAGCTACACACGTGGGTGCTCAAGGTCAACACGACATGCCATGAAACTAGCTGTGGGCCAGTGTAAGTGAAAAGCCAGACAAATTACAGGAGTGACAGACATCCACATATCAGCATTTGAAGGATGTCATCTCATACAGACAGCTGGCGGGAGTCTAGACGCACAGGTCACATGTAATCTTGAAAAGGACAGACAACACACATTACCATGAAGGGGTACATGTCAAAAACTGATGACACAGACATTGAGAGAATGTAGATATTGCCTCATGTCAGGGAGTCATCTTCGAACCATCATGACACATGTAACGTGTGAGTCCACATGTGGCATGGTGTGCGTATATGTGTGTCATGCACATATGCACACAAACACATGTTGGATGCTGCAACAGCAGATGGATTTGACGGAACCCCAACGGAAAGCTCATGGGAGCACATGACACAAACTTGACATAGTCACATCGTGGCATGCTGGGAGTCACATGTGAGGTGTAATTATCCGTGTACCTGGCATCAGGGGACAGTTGCGCGTTTTGCTGACTGTGCCATACCAGTGATGCAGTGCTTGACACGTGTGTCCTACATGCACACATGTGCAAAGTGTGAATGGGAAGTGTGCCACGTAGTGCCCCCTCACACATGACATGTGTAAACAGCTCATCACACATCTATTGTGCCACAACATGAGGAGACATGTGCCACATCACTGCCTGACACACCTAGGCCCTGCACATGAAGGACTGCACTGACAATGACTTGATGTACAGCCTTGTGCGAGTCTGACGCCTCCATTCCTTTCGCGTGCGCCTCCTATCACCAGTGTAAGCTGTGAAAGGCAGTACACACGCTCTGAGGGCATGTGTAGGGCCCGTATCACTAGGACCTACGGTACCCCCAACTATAGTGATACGGCCCGTACTGACGCGTGTACGGGCCGTACACGCGTGAGTACGTGCCTATCACTAGGACCTACGGTACCCCCAACTATAGTGATACAGGCCGTACTCACACGTGTACGGGCCGTACATGCGTGAGTACGTGCCTATCACTAGGACCTACGGTACACCCAACTATAGTGATACGGGCCGTACTCACGCGTGTACGGGCCGTACACGCGTGAGTACGTGCCTATCACTAGGACCTACGGTACCCCCAACAATAGTGATACAGGCCATACTCACGCGTGTACGGGCCGTACACGTGTGAGTATGTGCCTATCACTAGGACCTACGGTACCCCCAACTATATAGTGATACGGCCTGTACTGACGCGTGTACGGGCCGTACACGTGTGAGTACGTGCCTATCACTAGGACCTACGGTACCCCCAACAATAGTGATACGGGCCGTACTTGCGCGTGTACGGGCCGTACACGCGTGAGTACGTGCCTATCACTAGGACCTACGGTACCCCCAACAATAGTGATACGGGCCATAATCACGCGTGTACGGGCCGTACACGCGTGAGTACGGCCCGTATCACTATAGTTGGGGGTACCGTAGGTCCTAGTGATGGGCACGTACTCGCGTGAGTACGGCCCGTATCACTGTAGTCATGGTGCCCTAGGGGTACGTGCAAAACATGCCATACCTGTGTGGGGAGTTAAGAATTACAATGGGGACACATGAGGGACAAGTATTAGGGGCTAAATGCATGCAGGTTGTCATGGATACCGAGTTTCACGTTCAAAATTGAACATCATGTGGTCTGGAAAAATCAGTTGGCCACATTTAACAATGTTGCAAAGTGGTTGTTGACTTGACATCATGCTGCAAAGTCGAAAGATGCAAAGGCTGTCACTGGTGTCTGTTTAAAGGGATTGGAGGAAACGTAGGATGCAAATGAGTCTGACAAATCACTCTGTCCTCCTGTAAATGAAATAGGCCAGCAAGGCAGATATAAGGCAGCAGAACCCATGAGAGGGCACTTGCCTGCACAACATGTCAGTCGATACCACTGCTGCTGTATTGTCTCCCTCTGGCACCATGTCAAGGACTGTGGAGAGGGCCCAGCCTTTCACCCAGGAGGAGAACGAGGCCCTGCTGGATGTGATCCTCCCACAGTACCCCATGCTGTATGGTCGACCAGGGGAGCAGGTGAGTGCTGACTCCACTACCTTTGCCTGTGCACCTTTCTTGTGTCTGTCACTTCTGGCATTGTGGCCAGGTGTGACAGACATGCAATGTTGGTTGGAGTGGGTCCCAGGGAGGGTGGATGGCTTATGTCTCTCATGCAGAGCTTGATGTAGTTCATGTGTGCACTCCTCACTTGCATTGTGCTTACTGTGACATTCACTGCATAGTGCATGGCACATTCCGCCAGCCTAATCCTCTTGGGCATTCTTGTCCTGCGGTGATTCAGTGGTCACCCCGGTGTGACAGGTGACTGCACCCACAGATGTGTGTGAGAGTTGAGTGGAGCTGTGGTGAGAGTGTTGAGAGTGTCCAAATGATGTGTACGCCCCCTGGACATTGATGTTTGTGAATGGTTCTTGTCATGTGGGTGAGTGTCCATGTGGAGTGTTGCACCACAGCTGCATGGAGGAGGCAACTGCTCAATCCATATGATGTGTGAAGTAAGCCGCGCTGTGTGTCTGACTTGCTGAGGTAGCCCCACACCTGTGACCCCCCCTGGCAAGTGGCACATGTGCAGAGTGAGGTGTGCATCCGCAGTTGGCAATGGCAGGTGATTGATGTGTGCCTGTGTGTGTCTGTGTACTCTGCTGAGGTTTTGTAAGTGGCCTGGGGCATGTGACTGATTTTCGGTGCTGTCCATCAGACTTCTGTTGCTTGGGATGCACAGTGTGTGCCATGATCAGGGATTGTTTTGCACCCCTCATGCCACCTGTGCACTTACTATGCCATGTTGTGCATTGGTGCGCCCACAGTGGAAAAAGTCCCTATGACTAAGGTGCTATTACCTGCCAGCATACTATGCCCTGTTCAACAGATCAAAGATGTTCAAATGTGTGTCTCTGTGACATGGTGCAGGTGTAGTGATGTTGTCCCACTTTGTCATCCGCACAGGTATCCACCTACCACAAGGGGAAGATCTGGAAGGATGCCGTCAAGGCCGTGCAATCTGTGGAGGGTCGCAGGCGGCGCCTGCCACAAGTGAGGAAGAGATGGCAGGACATCCGGTGCTGGACCCGGAGGATCGCCCGGGTCATGCTGAAGGAGGAGGAGCCTCGCAAGCATGGCGGGCGCCGGCGCCTGACCCACCAGATGAGGCGTGTCCTGGCAGTGGTCTTCCCTGACCTGGATAGGCGGATACGGGAGTTACAGCAGCAGGAAGGGGGTAGGTACATGTGTGTTTGTTGTGTGTCGCCAGCTTTTTGATCTGCTCAGTCGCCTGGATACACTGCCAGGCTACATATGTGCAGTGCATATCCAGTTCCCCAAAGTCAACCTGTGCTGTTCTACCTCCCTTCCCCTCCTTGACATGTGTTACCTGGTCTGTGTGCCATCACTATTGCACATGGTCATCTAGGCTGCCAATTTATCAAGGTGCACACTGGTTTCAGCATCATGTGTGGGGGTGTTCTGCCTGTGCCCTGTCCTGTTTGGTCATTTTGGGGTGCTTAATTGTTGGCACTGATGCTGAGTCTCAACATAGGAGTGTGAGGGTTCAAATGAACAGACTTGCAGCATGCATTACCAATGTTGTGGCCTAAGACATGATGTGCATGAGTGGGACATATGCTTAGTGCCGGGACGGTTGCTCCTGCGACAGTCAGCTCATTCCAGGACCATGGAGCAGTGTGCACACTACAGTCCCCTGACACAGCCTGCCCTCCTACTCATGTGTGTCATCCAACACTGTGCACATTCACTGTGGGTTCATCATGGCTCTGCCTCTGTGGCATTGTTCCCTGGCCTAGGTTGTATTTTTCACATGTGTGATACATTTGCCCACTGGACAGGGATACACCAGTTTGCTTGTGCATACTCACACTGGGCAGTGCCTCTGTGGCTTTTCACAAAAATCTGTTGATGTTAGTTTCAGGCCAATATGTTTTGGCAGCCCTACAAGGTGATGTTGTGTTAATGAAGCTAGTTTTCAAGCACAGTTATTGTAACCCTGAATAAGAGGTGTCACTTCTTGATCGGTATCAGTCACACTGACTCAGGTATGGGTGGGTGTGTGCAGGTGGGGCGGACATGTTCAACCCTGATGTTTCATTGTCAGTTCTGACTTGTGTGTGATGAGTCGTAGTACAGACAGTCATCATGCAGTGCCCCTGTGATGTTGGCCAGTGCTTAATGTTCGTGCGTCATTGCCAGTGTCAGTTTTTGACAATCATGTATCCTAGTTGTACATTTTTGCCACCTGTGTATGGTTCAGATGCTACACAGTTGTGACTTTGTGTGCTGACATCTGTGGGTACATTCTGGCTTGCCATGAGGGGGAACCCACAGTACAGCTAGGCTTTTTTGCTACACAATTGCAGGCCCATTAGCTTATGCATTGTCCTGGGTGTGGACATGTGTGCCACTCCAGATGAAAGTCAGTAGGTCAAATGTGTAGCCAACTGTGTGATCAGGTGACGGATAGCCATGTGACAAATGACATGATTCAAGTTGTTACACAGAGAAAATGTCCATTGGCACTCACTACACCTGTCAACATGTCTCAATGTTTCATATGCGTGACCTTGTTGTTTTGTTGTGAAGGACAATGATGTGCCTGCATGCCAGATGTCTCCCAAGGAAGTGCACAAGACACCAGCTTTACACTTTCCAGGGACACGCTGGCACATTTTACAGTAAGGCACAGTTTGAACAAAAATTGTTTGGAGTTCATACATATACATCTTCCCACAGTGTGCTAGCAATTGGATTCGTCCTTGGTTGTTGCTGATACCAACTTACGAGTGTCAAGTCATCCAGACCACCCTGGTGCCATGTATATGTACTTACTGATACGCCATTTCTGCCTAACAGTGGCTGATTTGAATGAGTCTGGCAGCTCAGACAATGACTGTGTTCATGTAGTTTGGTGTGCACCTCCTTGTGTGACTTCTGCTATACAGACACATGTGTGTTGTGTTCACAGAGTGCCACATTCACACATGCTAGACATGTCCATTTTGGAAAGGGTTGTGATTCTCCAGGAGTCACAATGTATTTCTTTGGGGTGTCAAAAGTACTCACAGGTCTCTGTGTGTGGGGACACCTTCTGCATTGGCATGTGGTATTTGGCCTTGGGTGCGACAATACTGTTGGGTTCACAGTGAACAATAGGTGGCATGCCTTCATAGTCTCGCTGTGCTCAACTGATCCCACACACTAGCTTCTCATGATCTTGTGATTTCAAGTTATTTGCTGTTGTGTCCTAATTTTATTTTTATCCAAGTGGCATGGTGGGTCAACCAACTGGGGAGTGCAGGGCTTACATATGTGGGGAGTATCCTAGATGTTACTCATGATGCCTTTCCTGATATGCAGTGTTGCCTATTTTGTTTGGACTCATGTGTCTGATGTATACAGGTGACTGATTTTTCCCTGTTTCTTCACCTTGCCCACAGCATCATCTGAGGACACCGAGGGAGACACCAGCACGGACGTTGAGATGGGATCGAGCAGTGGTGCCACCACTGCTGAGGAGTCTGTGAAATCCAGTGGCACGGAGGGCGAAGGGAGTGAGGCGGAGGACCTGCCCAGTACCAACACAGACTACGAGGCAGACGGGTCCGAGGCTGAGCTCCCAGAGGGGGCGGAGGCTGCTCCCACAGCTGAAAGCAGCAGTACATCTCTCGCCGCCCCCTCCATTCCCATCACCGCCCTCCCACTTGCTCGGGTCCCTTCTGTCCGTGCTAGGCGCCCACATGTCTCCTTCGTGCCAGGCACCGCACCCCCTACCCCTGTCCCCCCTACTGCCCTCGCTGCCGAGTCTGTGGACATTCAGCGGCAGTTGCAAGTTGGGCAGACATCGATCCTGACTGTCCTCCATGGCCACACCAGACTCCTGACACAGATGGTGTCGTACATGGAGGGCATGTCATCAGCGATCTCTGACCAACGGAGGTTGCTGAGGTCCATGGACTCAACACTGACGGCAGTAGCAAATCACCTGCAGCGCTGCGTCCCCGCACCCCTGCCCCATCCACAAGTCCCACAACCATGCCTGTCCCAGTCACACCAAGACATCCACACACACGCACCCCACCAGACAGTAGCAGCACATCACCACATAAGGGCAAGCGCACACCTCCTGACACGCACACTCAGGGGGAAGCAGGCACACCCACTGGGTCTGGGGCACACAGGCAGGCACGCATCCACAGTCCTCATCCACATGACTCACTCCCCAGTCCCTCCGATGTCACTCCCCTTGGCTCCCCTGCCCTAGATTTGGAGAAGGAGGCCCACTTTGCTGGGCTGGGCCTCAGCCCCACTAGTTCACCTGGGCGGAAATGGTCAAGGCACTCCACGGGTAGGGGAGTTAAGTCCCCCAGCCTGTCCACCACCTCCCCCAGTAGCGCTGCAACCCATCCCTCCGACCCCCCCCTCCTTGGGGCCTGTTGTTTCTCCGGGTGCAGGGGAGACGCTTGAAGAACTGGCAGAAGTGTGCCGGCAGTGCCTGGTCCTTCCCCACATGATGCCCCCCCCCCAGTCGACGACACAGTCTTGTGATGTGCAGGCAAGCTAGGGGAGACGCATGGCCATGTGGCCCCCCCCCAAGGACTGATGTAATGGACTGGCCATTGGCCTTTGTGAATAGTCTCGTTTACACATTATTATTTTCATGCTGAATAAAGCCTTTTCTTTTTCGTTTGGAAAGTCTTTCATTTCAGGTATTGATGTTGATGCTGATGCTACAGGAGTTGGGGTTGTGGGCATGTGTTATATTTCAGGGACATGTTGTAGTCTGCTGCTCATGGGGTGGAACCTGGTATCTGCGTGCCATCACAAGGTCTCTGCAAAGATTATTTGTCGTGTCTGCTCTTTGTGTTTGGAGACATTGTCCCAAGGAGTGTTCTTTCCTCTGTGTCACCTGACATCTCCCCTGCAGAGCGTTGCACAGTTGTTGTGTTGCCCTGTGTCTACATATCCTTGGCTGGTGATGGATCCCTTCAACTCTGGCCATGCCTGCTCTGCAATGTGTCCGGCTGCATCGTCTGTGCCATCCTTGGTACTCACTGTACTTGTGTATAGAGTATTTTGCCATGCCTTCACAGAGACATTGTCCCTTTTCCGCACAATGCATGTGTGTAATCCCAGCCTAGTACACATATGGTACTTGTCCTGCTGGGTATTTGAACACCTGACTCACAATTGTGGCCTTTGTATCTGTGGGAACTCCACCCGATTCCTTCCGTGACAGACAACATCTTGGTGGCTAGGCCAGCACCTGAACATTCCTATCAGTCCTGAGATGTGCGTGTCAGTGTGTGTTCTCTTTGGCTCTCTTAGTTTATTAGGCAGTGGCATGACTATACAGTCTTGTGGCATGATCTCAGTGTGTGTATTGTGCTGCATCTGCCAGGGGTGGTTATGCATGTGTTATTTGTCCTCACACCCACATGTGGTGTGTCATGCAGTGGGGGAAAGACATCCATCCTCCTGGGAGTGGGACACTGCTGTCAGTGATGTGTTGCTATGGCACTATCATCATTGTCCTAAGTTATGGATACGTACATTGACCCATGGAGCTGTGGTCATCTGATAATGATGTACACCCCCCATATCTCTGTCCACTGCTGGGAGTCCTCTGCACCCACCCCCATGGCTCTGTCCACTGCTGGGAGTGATAGGCACCCGCCCCTCATATGTCTGGGCACTGCTGGGAGTGATAGGCACCCGCCCCTCATATGTCTGGGCACTGCTGGGAGTGATAGGCACCCACCCCTCATATGTCTGAGCACTGCTGGGTGTCCTCTGCACCCACCCCTCGTATGTCTGGGCACTGCTGGGAGTGATATACACCCACCCCTCATGTGTCTGGGCACTGCTGGGAGTGATAGGCACCCGCCCCTCATATGTCTGGGCACTGCTGGGAGTGATAGGCACCCGCCCCTCATATGTCTGGGCACTGCTGGGAGTGATAGGCACCCACCCCTCATATGTCTGAGCACTGCTGGGAGTCCTCTGCACCCACCCCCATGTCTCTGTCCACTGCTGGGAGTCCTCTGCACCCACCCCTCGTATGTCTGGGCACTGCTGGGAGTGATATACACCCACCCCTCATGTGTCTGGGCACTGCTGGGAGTGATAGGCACCCACCCCTCATATGTCTGGGCACTGCTGGGAGTGATATGCACCCACCCCTCATATGTCTGGGCACTGCTGGGAGTCATAGGCACCCACCCCTCATATGTCTGGGTACTGCTGGGAGTGATAGGCACCCACCCCTCATATGTCTGGGCACTTCTGGGAGTGATATGCACCCACCCCTCATATGTCTGGGCACTGCTGGGAGTGATAGGCACCCACCCACCACTTGCGCCCTTGCTGTGGTACACTGCTGTCCTGGCCATACACCACCCCCAATTTACAGCTGATATGCTGCACCAAGCCGTACGCCTGCATCCGTGGCGTGTGTACGCCTTGTGTCCATCATGTAATGGGGCTGTAGGGGTACGCATGTACGGACCGTACCCACGCTCTGGGGGCGTGGGTACGGTCCGTACACGCGTACCCCTACATCACCACTACTATGGTGGTACGGACCGTACCCACGCTCTGGGGGCGTGGGTACGGTCCGTACCACCATAGTAGTGGTGATGTAGGGGTACGCGTGTACGGACCGTACCCACGCTCTGGGGGCGTGGGTACGGTCCGTACCACCATAGTAGTGGTGATATAGGGGTATGCGTGTACGGACCGTACCCACGCTCTGGGGGCGTGGGTACGGTCCGTACACGCGTACCCCTACATCACCACTACTATGGTGGTATGGACCGTACCAACGCTCTGGGGGCGTGGGTACGGTCCGTACACGCGTACCCCTACATCACCACTACTATGGTGGTATGGACCGTACCAACGCTCTGGGGGCGTGGGTACGGTCCGTACACGCGTACCCCTACATCACCACTAGTATGGTGGTACGGACCGTACCCACGCTCTGGGGGCATGGGTACGGTCCGTACATGCGTACCCCTACATCACCACTACTATGGTGGTACGGACCGTACCCACGCTTTGGGGGCGTGGATACGGTCCGTACACGCGTACCCCTACATCACCACTACTATGGTGGTACGGACCGTACCCACGCTCTGGGGGCGTGGGTACGGTCCGTACACGCGTACCCCTACATCACCACTACTATGGTGGTACGGACCGTACCCACGCTCTGTGGGCGTGGGTACGGGCCGTACCACCATTGTAGTGGTGATGTAGGGGTACGCGTATAGGGACCGTACCCACGCTCTGGGGGCGTGGGTACGTCCCGTAACACCATTATGGTGGTGACGGGTACGCGTCCACGTCCACTTCCGTTGTGGCGGGACGTGGGATTGGTGGACACGCCCCCCGAAGTGACCAGACCATGGAGGTAATTATTGTGCAGGTTGTATTTGTATTTTGTGGGGTGTGGGTTATGTTTCCTGCCCCTTGCACCCCACCCCCCGTTTGCCCCTGGGGGTTGTTCTGACCTTCTGCGGCGTCTGCGTCGGTTTCTGTACACGAGGTGGTAGGCTATGAGGGCCGGGATGACGCGTAGGTTGGGGTCCATCGCTGTCCGTCGCGTACCGGTGCTCCTTGTTCACGTCGTCCTCAATTTCCCAGCAGTTTTTAGGCTCCCGTAAAAAATGCTACGTGCGGAGTGACGTAGGCACGAATCGTACTTGCTGGTCTGTGAAACGCTGCCTGACTCCGTCCGGACGTCGCGTCTGCGCCGTCCAGACTCAGATTTGCATGTATTTTTTTGCCGGTCGGTGTTTTTTACGACTCGTACGGAAATGGTGTTTCTGTACGAATCGTACTTGCGGGTTTGTAAGGTGGTTTTTCCGGGTACGAGTCGGACGGAGAAAACGCTCCGTCTGGCGGTTCGTACCCGGGTTTTACCGGATCGGAATCGACACCTAAATATTTTTTATACTCAAAATAATAATTATTAAATATTAATTACCAATTAATAATTACTTATTAGTATATTAATTAGAAATATCAATAAATAATATTTAATCATATTTAATTGCCAATTAATGATTAATCAACAATAAATTATTTTTCATAACCAAAATATTATAATTCAAAATATTTACCAATTAATAATTAATCTCCAATTAATGAATTATCAATACCCAACAACATTTTTAATAATTACTTAATTAGATTTCAATTTCTTCCAACACTATTCCCCTATAAACGCACGACACACTCAAATAATAAAATAAAACAGTTAACATAATTATCAATTAATCAATTAATAAAAACTAATTACCAATTAATAAAAATTAATTACCAATTAATACTTAATTAACAATAATATAATTATCAATACCAATAAATGAAAATAAATGTTTACTTAATTACAATTAAATTACTTCCCACCCTATTCCCCTATAAACCCACAACCCGCTACAGAATTTAAACGCAAAAATTAATTAAAATTAATTTATAATTCCTAAAAATTTATAATCAATTTCATATAATTAAATTACTTCCCACCCTATTCCCCTATAAACCCACAACCCGCTACAGTACTAAAACACAAAATTGACTTAAAAAAACATTATTAACATATAAAAATTGTATACATATATTTTAAAACCAGTAGAACACTTAACAAAAAACAAATAACACATACATATTAAATACATAATAAAATACATAGCAATATTATAAATATCGATATTAGTAACATTAATATTAGTAACATCGATATATTTGATATCGATATTACTAACTTCGATATTACTAACATCGATATAAAAAAAATCAATATTACTTACCTTAGGGTCGATATTCTGTCCATCGATGTTCTTAACATCGATATTCTGTCCCTTCGATATTGTAAACTCGATATTAGTGTAGGTCGAAATTTATATTTCGATATTTAGACTGCTCACCCTGAAATTCACGGTCAACTGGATGATGGCCAATTCTCTCAAATTTAACCCAGATAAGACTGAGGATTGGCCGTCAATACTGACACCAATCCCTGGAACGATCTCTTTTGGCCACAAGAGCTAGGCACCTATCTGGAGCCAGCCTTGGCCGTAAAAAGCTTGGGAATTAAAATCGATGCCAAGCTTTCCATGACCCAGCAGTTGTCAGCAGTAGTGGGCACATGTGTCAGCTTGTTGAGACAGCTACGTAAACTTGCCCCCCTTCTCACCTTCACCACACTCAGACTGGCGGTATCAGCCATGCTATTGTCGAGATTGGATTATGACAATTCCCTATATATCGGCCTCCCGGGAAAACTACTGGCCAGATTACAGGTTATCATGAATGATGCCGCCTGACTAATCTTCAGAGTACCTAAACAAACTCACGCCACCCCCCTTCCACGTCAGTTGCACTGGCTTCCGGTCAGGCAGAGAACACAGTTTAAAGGCCTCTGCATTGCTCATAAAGCCATCTATGGCCAAGGCCCGAGGTATATCAAAGACCGCCTAGTCAAAAATACCCCGAGTAGGATACTACGGTCTGCGGAGGCCTGCCCCTGCTTCTGCTTGTCCTCCAAAGGAAGAAGAGCTTTTTCAACCCCCATCCCCCAAATTTGGAATAAATTGCCAGAGAGTGTACGCAAGGAACATGCTCTCCTTTCATTTAGGAAGAAGCTAAAGACAGTACTCTTCTCGGAAGCCTGGGGCACAATTTAATCTATACGGTCTCCACACGTGCTAGGGTCGGGCTCTCTCATAGCGCTTAGAGACCTGAAGATGATAACGCGCTTTATAAATGACAATTACAATTACAAATACAATTACAATTTTGATGTTGAGTCCTTGTCTTCTGTGTAGATTTGATCTCGCGGATCATTAGATCCTCTGCAGAAGATAAAGGTATGGTTTATGCTTCTGGACCTACTGGCAGCGTTGCAACTTCTCCATCTGGAGAAACAGACACAGTGGAGGTTAGTATCCTAGAGGGAACAACATAAGGAATTAGAAGAGGAAATTGAAAGAACAATGATTGTGCTAGTGTCAACCCTGTTCAGAAGAGGTTTGAGTGATTTCACTGACTCTCTGAAGGATATAATATCATTTTCTCCCAAAGTGGGGAAACTGGCATGAACGCTTTCTTTTATACTCTGGCAGCCTTAACTTCCTCGTCCACACGTCAACAGGGATGTGGCCAAAACTACATTCTCTTCAAGGCTGTTGTGATCGTAATAAGTTAATAGTGAATACGGACAAACCCTTAATACTGGATCCTGAGATAGCTGCTAACTCCAAGTATCCCGCTATACTTTATTATCCATTATCCAGTATATCTGCCACAGTAGGAGGAGTGCTCGGGTTTAGTACTCAATATCATGGACGCACAAACTGTCTTTTATCATACCTTTAGTATTGGAAGGTAATTCACATAGAACCTCATTGATCTGAACTGATGGATTGAAAATTGAATAGTGAGACGCTAAAAGGGAACTGGTTAGAAATAGCGTGAGCTTGCTAAAAAAGGAGTTACAAAGCTTATGAGAATGAAGCTGGGTTTGGGCTTTTCAAATCTGTGAACTAAATCAAAACTGCTGAAATCTTCAAGGTTCTCAGGCAAAGGTAAGCAAAGCTTCTAGACTTTGCTTGCAACAAATGAAAGATGGCAAAGTGAACTATGTGGAATTTAGTAACGAATAAGGGGCTGATTACTATGTCGGATGAAAAGCCTCAGACTGCTATTTGGAAGCTTTCCAACGGGGTTGGAGGCTTTCCAACCGACACTGTCGGTTTGCGGTCCAACCGCCCAATTAGGATGTCAGCTGTCAGAATGTAAACCGGCCGGTCATTTCGACTAGATTCCGACCGGCTCTCGGAGTCATCCAGCCCGTCGGAACCAAGTCGGAATCCCATATGGATGGTCTTTCTGATGTCGGGATTATGATGTTGGTTTCCCACAGCCTTTCTTTTGGGGCCCCTAGCAGGGCCCCCTTGCCTCTACGGCCATAACACAAGCTCCCATAGAGAAAAGTGAGCATCCAACCGAACATTGTTTGGTCGCGTCGAAATCAGGCGGTCGGAACCACCAACCTGATGTCGGTCGGTCCTGAGTCCGAGATGATGTCGGTTGGAGGCAACTCGTACATCTTAATAAGGCCCAAAATCTATAATAGTGGTGATAGCTGTGACATCTCTGCAATGCAGAATAGTATTGGATTATTTTGTGTAAAGACATCAGCCATAAAGATCCTAATCACAGCTTATCTTGTTTATCTTCAGGGATGATCTTTGACACGTCTGACACATTCTTTCTTGGGTAACGATTCTGTGTGCTAGTGTTCAGTTTGTATCCGACCCTTGCTTCATAGCAGAATTGTATGATTATCAATTCCGATTGATCAATGATGCTACATTTCTGGATCTAGGTGTAGAATGAAAGGGTTTGAAGGATAGCGTATTTGCAATTTGAGTTCACGATACAATGCAGAGCATTTACTTTTGGATTGTCAGCTGTTTATTCTGTATTGAAAACTGTTTATGGTGTGAGATGGTAGCTAGGAAGATTATTATTATTATTATTATTATTAAAAGGCTCTTATATAGCGCATGGCTACTCGGGAGCATCCCAGCGCTTAAGACTAACCAAGCAGAGATGGGTTAAAAATGAAGAGTTATTTTAACTAGTTTTTTGGAAACAGAAGAGTTTTTAACTTTTTTCGAAAGACAAGGAGGTTAGGCTCTTGGCGGAGAGGTGGGGGAAGAGCATTCCACAGCCCAGCCGCGTTGTGCGAGATGGAAAGTGAACAGTTGGTAAGAGTTAAGATTTATAACCTAGTATTAGTTAGGGTTATTTAATTGTTTATATGTTATTGATGAAATTACCTGTATGATTATTAATTATTATGATATGATGTTTTAATGGTATGTCAGCCATAATACAATATTGTCTCATTCAGATACTTCAACAGCTTGCATCATTTGTTGTTTTCATATTCCACACAGAACTTTTTAACTAGAGAAAAATAATACTTGAATGCAGCAGATTTGGCCAAAGTACGAAAATTGAAATTCTAATAGAAATGTAAAATGGGAACCGCAGATGAGGAAGACGCTCTTATCGAAATGGAGACATTTTGGAATGTACGAAAGATAACATCGAATATTGTTTAAAACTTAACACAGGTATTATTTCTTCAATATAATTTACAATTTTGTAACCTAGCAAAACTCTATAGTTAATGCATTAGATATAAGCAATTCTATTAAGGTTTAATAGGTTGCAAAATAGGGAGAAAATATAATTTTTAATTTGCGATGTCTTTCATTTTTTGTATCTGTCAAATAAAAACGAAACATTCTAGACAAAGTTTTCAGTGAGTTCGAAACGTGAAGTTGCATTCCAAATGTAATATACTATTCCTTATTGCTACTGAGGCCTGGCCAAAATACTAGACAAACATTGTATAATAATAACTTGTTTTTTATATAGCCTTTTAAACTCCTCTTTTAAAAATTAGACTTGCTGTAAATAAATGATTTTACTATTACACAAACGCATGGTTCTTAATTTAAGACCTCAGAAGAATGGAGGGCTAAGTCAGCCTTTTTATGATACATAGTGGTGACCCACAGCCAGCAGGTTGTGTCAGCAGACAGTGTTTAACAATGAGCCAGCTTTGCAGAATGAGGGGTTAATAAAAACAGCAGGGTAGAACAACAAGGACCTATTAGGGGAGAGCACATGAAATTGGAGAATTATAAGACAATTGTCTTAGTGCTGAAACAATACTGTTGTGGCCCTAGAAGATTACTGACATGACTCTAGGGGAATGTTTTTCTGGTCCCAGTGGGACCTAAGAAGAATCACGTCTTGGCCCTCAGAGAGCAGCACCTTGACCTAAGAAGAATCACGTCTTGGCCCTCCGAGCGCAGCACCTTGACCTAAGAAGAATCACGTCTTGGCCCTCAGAGCGCAGCACCTTGACCTAAGAAGAATCACGTCTTGGCCCTCCGAGCGCAGCACCTTGACCTAAGAAGAATCACGTCTTGGCCCTCAGAGAGCAGCACCTTGACCTAAGAAGAATCACGTCTTGGCCCTCAGAGAGCAGCACCTTGACCTAAGAAGAATCACGTCTTGGCCCTCAGAGAGCAGCACCTTGACCTAAGAAGAATCACGTCTTGGCCCTCAGAGAGCAGCACCTTGACCTAAGAAGAATCACGTCTTGGCCCTCCGAGCGCAGCACCTTGACCTAAGAAGAATTATGTCTGTGTCACAAATAATAGTGTCTGTCCTATAAAAATACTGTCTTGCCTCTGGAAGAATAATCCATCGCCCTAGGAGACAATTGCCCTGGTCTTGGAAGCAAAGTGTTCTGCCCTAGAACATCGCCATCAGCCTCAGACAATATTGCATTTGCTCTAGAATAATACTCCATTGGTTCTAGAAAACTGTTGGATGGTATTAGAAGCACAGTGCCTTGGCTCTATAGGAAATGTAGATGACAACTCGTGTACCGTCAAGGCTTTAGAAGATCACCGCCTTGGTCCCTGATGAATTCGCCCTTGGCCGCTAGTAGAATAGTGAGCTGGTTTTGTAAGAAATACAGTTTTGGGCTGGAGACGCGTGCCTGGGCCTTTGAGGAGCTGTTTCATAGTATTAGATGACTGATATATTGACTCTGGATGAGTATTAGAATCGCCCTTGATAAATCACAGAAGGTAATTATCTTTTATTGGTGGACGTATCAGATCGAAAGTATATCCCTAAAATCAGGAAATTACATCACATTGATCATTTAAGCCTCGAGTCTTAAACACTTGGTTAGGATGTGCTGTGGACTCCTTGCTACAAATAAAGAAAGAAATTGATGAATGTTCCATATGGAAGATATAGGTAAAGGGTCAGCTAAAGGACCTAGTGTGGGAAGTGGTGGGAAGGGGGTCTCTGGTACTAATACTCAAGAGGGAGGAGAGGAAGAAGACAGAACATCTGATTGACAGCGCCTCTGAGGTGGGATTGACAAGTTACTGTTTTATTAAAGGAGCTTCAAGGGCAGAAGGAATGCAGCCTGGTGACTAGGACTGGGACACTCTGGGCAGATTTATGAGAAGATATTTCAATCGGAGACTGCACGTTGGAATAAAGGGGAGGGTACAGATTGTTTACAATAGTCGGGGTGCGCCTCTGTGTCGGGGTTAGCAGGGCAGTGGGATCTAGGAAGTCCCTTACCTCTGATAGATTTTTCTTGAATAAATGTGTAGTCATCTCCTTCCTGAATCGTAAAGCACTCTGATGAACCGACGTGGTAAGTGTGGTTCCAGACTCTGGCAAAGAGCTGCAGAAAGCTTCCCTTGAGATGTAGCTTTGTGTGTTTCTCCACTCAGAGTCTGAAGCTCTTCTTACTCTCCGTGTGTGTTTGACGCCTCTGAGATGTTCAGTTCTTATTCCAGGAAGGAAGGGGGCGTCCTTTGCATTGCCTAACATATGATGCTGCTCATCCTGAAGATGGTGGGAGCTTGGAGGGGCAGGCAGCCAGTGTAGGTCCCTCTAAGGGGGGGGCAGGGAGCCAGTGTAGGTCCCTCAAGGGAGGGGCAGGGAGCCAGTGTAGGTCCCTCTAAGGGGGGAGGGAGCCAGTGTAGGTTCCTCGAGGGAGGGGCAGGGAGCCAGTGTAGGTCCCTCAAGGGAGGGGCAGGGAGCCAGTGTAGGTCCCTCTAAGGGGGGAGGGAGCCAGTGTAGGTTCCTCGAGGGAGGGGCAGGGAGCCAGTGTAGGTCCCTCTAAGGGGGGGCAGGGAGCCAGTGTAGGTCCCTCTAAGGGGGGGCAGGGAGCCAGTGTAGGTCCCTCAAGAGAGGGGCAGGCAGCCAGTGTAGGTCCCTCTAAGGGGGGGTAGGGAGCCAGTGTAAGTCCCTCTAAGGGGAAGGGAGCCAGTGTAGGTTCCTCGAGGGAGGGGCAGGGAGCCAGTGTAGGTCCCGCTAAGGGAGGGGCAGGGAGCCAATGTAGGTCCCTCAAGAAAGGGGCAGGGAGCCAGTGTAGGTCCCTCTAAGGGGGGGCAGGGAGCCAGTGTAGGCCCCTCTAAGGGGGGGCAGGGAGCCAGTGTAGGTCCCTCAAGAGAGGGGCAGGCAGCCAGTGTAGGTCCCTCTAAGGGGGGGGGTCAGGGAGCCAGTGTAAGTCCCTCTAAGGGGTGAGGGAGCCAGTGTAGGTCCCTCAAGGGAGGGTCAGGGAGCCAGTGTAGGTCCCTCAAGGGAGGGACAGGGAGCCAGTGTAGGTCCCTCAAGGGAGGGGCAGGGAGCCAGTGTAGGTCCCTCTAAGGGAGGGGCAGGGAGCCAGTGTAGGTCCCTCAAGAGAGGGGCAGGGAGCCAGTGTAGGTCCTAAAGGTAGGAAAGAAATGGCTGAAATTCTTCAGTCTTTGGGGGAGACGTCTCATGAAGTGAAGGAGCCTCCTCGGTGTGGTCAGAGTGGAGTCCGGCATGTTGGGGAGGAGGATATCGCTACCAGTAAATGAGAAAAGACTGGGGACTAAATGTCCTGACGACCACTTCTAAAAAAGTAGAGCTCAGAATATTCCTTTATAATTATTATATGACCTGCAGTACTATTGTAATTACATGAAATATTTAAAAGTACATTATAATGCAATATATTCTTCATTTTTTTCAAAGTTGAAATGATTGGTCTTCCTTCCAGGTAACAGGAGATATTAAGGAGTGAACATGGAAAATAAATCAGCGGGGACAGACTTCATCCTGTTGGGGCTGACAGATCGTCAGGAACTTCAGACCGTCATTTTGGTGTTGTTCTGTCTCATCTATATAATCACTGTTTTGGGTAACTTGGGCATTACTTTCTTAATCATCAATAGCCCAAAACTTCACACGCCCATGTATTTCTTCATCATGAATTTGTCCTTCGTTGAGCTTGGGTATTCCACTTGTATTGTGCCCAAAATGCTGGCGAGTCTCTCCTCCGGAAGTCAATCGATCTCGTTCATTGGTTGTGCAGCTCAGTTTTATCTTTTCGCATCACTTGTGATTTCGGAATTGTATATTCTGTTGATCATGTCGTTCGATCGATACATGGCGATATGCTATCCCCTACACTACACTAGACAGATGTCGCCCAGATTCTGTGTGCTGCTGGTGGCCATATCTCACACTTACGGCTTCACAGATGCGATGACACAGACCGTCCTGACTTTTCGCTTACCCTACTGTGGCTCGCATGAAATCCAGGGGTTCTTCTGTTCAGACCCGTCCCTCCTCAAGGTTGCCTGTGGTGACCTCAGGGTGAAACAAACCCTCATCCTCATATCTGCTGGCTTCAACTTGTCCATCACATCTCTCGGCATATCTCTGTCCTACACGTTCATCATCTCAGCCATCTTACGCATCCGCTCAGCGGAGGCGAGGCGTAAGACGTTCTCCACATGTTCCTCCCACCTGATGTCAGTCTTCATCTTCTACGGGTCCCTCTGTTTTATGTATCTGCGCCCCAGCTCTGAGCAGTCCATGGACCAAGACAAGGTGGTCACAGTATTCTACACAGTCATTATCCCCATGCTGAACCCCATGATCTACAGTCTGCGGACAAGGGAAGTGAAGGAGGCCCTTAAACACACACTGAACAGGACATTCACTTCCTGAAACTCCATTCCCTCACCCTGCAGGAGCCATGTGCAACAGTTATTTGAAGACAGGGGTTTCTGTATTCCCTCTTTCACTGGGAAAAAAAAATCAAATTAAACAAACTCTGCTTCCATTGTGCTATAGTTCTAAATATTGGTTGTTATTTTTTGGCTGTAATTAATGTCACATGAAACTTACAGTTGTGAATTGTTTCTTGCTGCCGTTGACCTCAGAGGAACTACAACGTTGCTGTTTCTTAATTTTCAGTTGCATAAAGGACATTTCCAATGTTTGTTTAGTTTAGTATTTGGTGTCCTGTTTGGCTAATAAGAATGAGCCACTTTCAGTTTTTGCTGCTCTCTTCCTGGACCCTTAGTCCTCTCTCTCTTTCACTCACCATTAGACATAGAGAGAGGACTCTGCGGTTCTTCCCCCACTTTCTTTGATTAGGTTAAATTGTATGATACGTTATTTATGTTATTTTTCGCACTTTTGTTCAAGGTTTGCCATCTTTCTTCATCTATAGTTCATTATTTAGAGTGGCATGAAAAAGTCTGTGGCATATTCTCAAGCATTATCACTCCCTCTTACTTCGGGCCATGCTCCAGGTCATCCGCGGCCTTCAGATCATTCTCCTGTACATTTTTAATTTAATGCAGTTATTTTCCAGAAATATTATCCAGTTTCCACAGTTGTATTTATCCTGCAAAATGTTAACCTCACTCTTCAAGTGTTCTAAAATTCGCAAAATAAATCAAATGAAAACACTTTTTCCATTGTGTTTTAAGCATTTTGTCACACTTATAAGTGTTATTTTACTACTAGCCTCATCAACAAGGGCGCTGCAGTCGGTGGTTCAGGAGCCTGGTGGGGAGGGAGACCCAGGTTATAAAAGCAGCATCGTTAGGACCAGATGTTGGGAATGGTCCTGTTAAATGGTAGCGGCAGTTTCAGTCGATAATCTTTCAAGTATTTGCCCGGCGGTAATCGCCTCTCATACCACTCGATAATTTACCAATAAAAGAGGCAGGCGCCGGAGACTGGAAGGCAGGAAACAAAGTTTTATTCCGTCGGAGCAGAACACATCAGATCAGACAGCAAGGTATCGTCACGAGGTGCTCTAACTGCATCTCTGAGACCTGGTCTCTTATACACTGGTTTATTGCTTTATTACACATAGTATATTCTTGAGACTCCCTTGATGCCTGAAAGAACATCCCCTGAAGCCCCGGCTCAGATCCGATCCCACACATAGATACAGTAGAAGTTCCCACCCTACCCGCAGTGGGAGATGGCTATCGCGCAGCAGGGAATTCCGCTAATTCCCGGGGGTGTGTGCAACCGGCCGGGTCTCAGGGGGTAGGGGCTTTGATTCTACTGTAATCCCTTTGATGTGGGGTGTTTCCCTTACAGTAGGGGCAATAAACTGCATCCGCAGGGCTAGGCGATGGCCTGGGACCAGTTCAGACAATGGGGCGCAGAGGAAGGGGGTTATCAAAGGAGAGGCATGACCATGTATGGGTTGTCGGTCGGAAGTGGTTCCGTAGCAGGGTCGCGCAGAAGGAGAGGGTTTATGGCCTGTATGAGAGAGCGGGGGTGGCCAGCGCGCGGGGGATGCTTGCAGCGCCAGGGGAAAGCGCTGGCGGTCGAGAGTGAGCGGGGAGAGAGTGGGGTGCCTAAAATGGCGGCCGTGCGTTCGCTTGTGCGTGGTGCTGGGGAGGGGCAAGACGGCGCAGATAATGTTCAGTTTGCGAGCTAAATTTCCACAGTCCTCCCTTTTAACATATCTCGCCAGCTTGTCCGGCCAATATTCGCCTTTGTTAGCCTTTCAGTTACAGTATCGTCGATGTTCGTCACACATTTTAATGATACAGAGTCGTTTAGGGTAGGCAGGAGTAATCTGACACATTTGTACATTGTCTCATACAGTTTGATAAAGTAGGCGAGGAGGAAGTACATTCAAAGTTGCAGTATAGTCGTGTACATGGCTGGTGTTGTATGAATGTTACTATACAAAGTTACATTTTCTTAACTTCTCAGTGTACAGTCGGAAGTGATTGATGCAACATCATGAAAACTTGATAAGAAGATAGTTAATATAATAAGGTGGTTGGGAGAGGATTTTCAACTTTGACATGGGTTCTTCTTTCCAGTGTCCTTGTTTCATAAAGAGCTATCACTGGTAAGCTCTCATTGTTGTTCTTCTTTCGTTGGCACTGTTGAGCACCGGCGGTGGAACTAAGGTCCAGCTCAAATCCGATTTCTTCACGTGGCAGGGTGTGACCACTCACTGTTCTTTGATCACAGTCCTGTTCCTTAACACAGTTCACCACAGGTACTTTTGAGACAGGGTGCCGGCCTTTTGTTCCTCGGTAGTAGGTCAAAGTCATAGTCCAAATGAAAGAGGAAGAGAGAATGGGGTGGCATGGGATCGGATCAAAAATGCGGACCAAGGAGAGCAGAATCTTTTCAGCACTGGGCCCGACGGGTTGAGACTTCAGGCACGCTGGTCAGTGAGCAGGGGCCTCGATGTAGCCCTTCGCGCTCATCGTTCTGATAACGGTGTCTCGTCTCACACCCTTGTTGCTTCGTCGCTTCCCCCTTGGTCGATGTCATAGATGTTTTATGATCCGCAGCCAGACTGTGCGTCACGTCCGACCCCTCTCTTCCGATGGCTGCAGGTTATCCTTGAATAGGTTATAAGAAACGAAAGTCTTAGAGATCTTGGCAGGGAAGACATTTACATACTTCATTTCTCTCTCCCAACCACTGAGTAGTTGCGGAAGTGCTCTTATCTGTTACTACATGATTGGTGCCTATTAACTCTGATGTTAATGTGCGTGTTACTAATCTATTAATTACTGCTGTGGTGCAGGGTTCTGTGGGTGTCCCTGTCCATCGTCTGGCCTTCTAGGTGTCGGTTTCTGCGCCTTATAATACAAGGTTTGGTAGTACCCGTAAGTGCGAGGTGCTACTGTCATGCGTTCATGAGTATCCTTTTCATACAGTAGGTGACCCTTTATCAGTTTAAAACAGGGCCATCAGTTGTTTCGTTCGGGATACTCTGAGACGGCTTAGTATAGGGCTGGAGTTATCTCTGGGAGAACAGGGTGCTTTAGACATTCTATTTCGGGCTAATTGGTCAGGGGTAATTCTGGGTGGTGGAGATGGTGTCCTTTAAGAACAAAAACCACTGACATATAGTCCCCGTGTTGAGGGTCAGATTGGGAGACATCAGTCGTCTTACCTGTCCTTTCCTTCTCAGCCGATTAGGCTTAACGTTCGCAGAAAGGAGAGGTAGTAATCGTGGTAAAGTATGGTCGTTTTTTGTTTCTGTCAATTTTGTTCGAACACCACCGTGTTTGGGCCAATTATACACTTACCAAAGAGGTGTATGTCGTTAATTTATTCAAGAAGAAAGAGGACAAGAAAGAGCCTTTTGCGAGGGAGGGGGAGAGAGAGTGAGAGAGAGAGAGAGAGAGAGAGAGAGAGAGAGAGAGAGAGAGAGAGAGAGAGAGAGAGAGAGAGAGAGAGAGAGAGAGAGAGAGAGAGAGACGTGTGCATCAAGTAGGCTATTCTGGCGTACATACGACACAAAACGAGAGAGAGAGAGATGGGTAAGATAATAGGCCACTTGGTGCACACACAACATGGAGTAGCATGGGTCTGTTCCATGTAAGAAAACACAAGCGGGGAAAAGACATAAATTCGGTGATCACGTACACACAAATGTCGGATAGGGGGTGACAGTACATGCATCAAGATGGAGACTCAGGGCTGCGTTGAGCACGGGGACCTCTCCTTTCCTGTCCCCTATTTCCTACGCATGTGGCGTACCTTTAGCACTTTGTAGTTTATCTTAGGGGGTGTCTGACCCCTTTATTCTCCTCCCTTTGATCGGTGGACAAGCACTCCAATCATACAGTGACGCTCTCTTCAAGTGATCCAAACATGAAATGCATACACATTCATAGCGTATAATCGTAGTACACACGCACAATCATATCATACGGTTTTTCATGTTCCCAATGATGGTCTGTAATTTTACGCACTATCTCACAACGTTTGTCTATGTTTTCCCTGATATTGAACTCGGTGCGGTCCAGGTCCACTCCACTCTTCAGTCGGAACTTCGTCGTGACCTATAGAGGGGAAATAAGAGGGGAGGGGAGGTGCAGTATTCAAAATACCCCAGCGCGCGCAGACACGAAAGGTTCTACCTACCACGTACCAGGCTAGCCGCAGGGGTGGGTAATACCACGGACCCATTATTCTTTAGTTCGAGGCAAAGATGCTCTAGTTCATTCATCTCCTAAATTCGCGTTCCCTGGTCGTGCATGTATTTCTCAATTGGTCGTGTATTATGGTGCAGGATACCATACCTTGCATGCGACATGTACCTTAAGTTATAGTTCATTATTGATTCGACAATTCTTGGAAAAAGGGCAGGCGTGATGGGTACAAATTCCGTTAAACAAAAAGATTTTTAGGCAAATTGTGTCTGTATTATCTGTATGCTTTCGCTTAGGAGTAACAATCATTTATTTAAAAGAAAAAACTTTCAACAACCCAGATGATTAGTCATGACACTGATTTCGTAATTCCTTTTTAAGAAGCCCTTTATTTAAAACAATGTCAGTATGGAAGTACGGGCATACAGCCGCCATAGACCGGCCACGGTGTGAGAGGCGTCGAGCAACATGAGCAACACTGGATTAACATAAAAATCGGTTCCCCCCTCTCCCCCACCGCCATGTGTGAAAGCATCGCATACATGTATATATATCTCTTTTTAACACGAATGTCACGTGACTGGAACGCCACAAGGAGTTGTAGGCCACTCCTACATCAGCGCCATCTTAGGGCGGGGTCGGGCCAGTGCACAGTCTAAGTCTTTCCATGAATTAGCAGTTGAACCAGAATCCCCTTCGGTAGTTCGAGAACTTTCGTTAGCGTCAACTTTGCGTCACTGCAACCTTGTAGCAATGCCACGGTTTGTTCTTAGGGCGGGGCAGCAGGCGGGTTCTTCCGCCGACGCTTTACTGTCTCACTGTATCAAGCGGAGGCAAGGTGGCTGCCGCCCGGGGGCAAAAAGAGCAATGGTGGTGGTTTTGTCCTTACCGGAAGTCCGCAGGAGTCGAACGTCAAATGACTCCAACCAATTCTGCAAGGCTGAGGGGAGCGTTCTGTCAAGGGTGGGGCCCATGCCCTAGCAAACAAGCTTTCGAGTCCAGAATTGTCTCACGGTGGGCCAGGCCTGGAACCGGAGGGGTCAACCGCCGGAGTTCAAGGGCAGCAGTAGCAGCAGCTCTTCGGTACAGTCACCGGAGAGGAGCCAGCAGCAGTAACAGCGGCAGTTCGGATGGTACTGCCACCGGGGAGATTCCAGTAGCAGTGACGACAGCAGTTTGGATGGTATCACCACCGGGGTGGGTCCCCGATTACCTTGCTGCGGGGGCCCACTCCTCACGTCGGGTGCTAGCGGCAGTCCTGGTGAACCCGGTGCTTGGGTGGTTGCCTGGCGGCCGCGTGCAGGGGTGCCGGCTCAGCCGAACGGCGAATGAAGTGGCAAGGCGCAACTCAGCTGGCTGACGTGTGAAAGATGCGGTTTGGGGTGCCCTCATCTGCTGGCGAGCCTCCACCTGGGGAGGTGGGGGAGGCTCGTCCGCGTCGCCTCCCCCCGCCAGGGCACCCTCCGTTATTGAAGGAAGAAGTGACTGGGAAGACCCGCACAGCGTGCCAGGGTGAAATTCAGCAGGCCGATGAAAAAGATGGCTGGGTGCAGCTTAGCTGGCCGGTGAGTGAAAGACAGTTGGGTGCAGCTTAGCTGGTCGGCGAATTAAAGACGGTTGGGTGCAGCTTAGCTGGCCGGAGAGTCAAAGACGGTTGGGGTGCAGCTTAGCTGGCCGGAGAGTCAAAGACGGTTGGGGTGCCCGGCAAGCCTCCACCTGGGGAGGTGGGGGAGGCCCGTCCGCGTCGCTTCCCCCCGCCAGGGCACCAGCCCTCATTAAAGAAAGAAGAAGAGAAAGCGGAAAGGCCCGCACAGCGTGGCGGGCTCCGCCTTGGTGTTGCCAGAACTTCGGCGCTTCGTATAGCCTCCGGCCTATTCGCACAATCGCTCGCCACTGATGTCAATGGATTTTTGCATGGCTTTTATAGCCCAAAGTCAACTAAGAGGGACCGCCCAAAACAGGCCAATGTTGCAATTTCGAGGAAGGAGAGGCGAGGACGGTGTCACGTGGACGTTAAGGCTTTGGGATGGAGGTTGCAGCAGACTGTCATGTAAATAGTTGTTTTAAAACGTGTTTTAACCTGTTTACCCTGTTGGTGTGTTTGTTATATCCTATAAGTTATTAAAATGTTATAACTACATTACTTCGTTGGAGTGTTTGTACATATTTGTAGTCTGATGACGAGCACAAGGAGGTGACTGTGCAATCGGAAAAATAACATAGCCCAATTGTGCGCGATCTAGCCCTAGTTCGGTGACGTCGATGGTGGGTGTCAGCAGGCTTCCGTTTGTGCGGGATTTTGTCATGCTTATTGGGCGGGGTGGGCAGTAGGGCAGACATGTTTAGGTAGCGAGAGTAATGGAGTCGGGCTACCTCGTGGTCGTCTCGACCGTGAGCTTGACTCCTTCCCTTGGTTTCATATGTCCCACAAAGGGCTAACTCCTAGCGTTATTTTAGTTTTTGTAAGGTCAAAAAGGATCCTACCAGTGCCTTTACTATCTTGTCGATTCCTGTTCGTTCATCCTTAGTTAATCGATTCATTCTGGTGGACTCTTTCTTTCCCCTCTCATGGTCATCTAGCGTTGTAGTCGACATTGGGTTCAGTACAAGAGGCTCAGCCGGCGCGGAGGCCGTGAGGGCCGAGGCCCCTGTACTGCTTTCGCTCGTGTTCGGGGGTTGTGGGTGTTGCACTACTGATTGGGAGGGTGCATACGGAGGGGGCATGTAAATGATCGGGGGACCTAACAGTAATTCGTCATTCGTTCGCTGCTTGGAGGACAACTCAGGGTAGAGCAAAGAAGGGGTCCTAACAGCGTACTGGCCTGAGGTTTCGGGCTCCTGTCTTAGTTTAGTTTCCCTTCTCTCCTTTATGTCTTCTTCTAACTTTCTAGCGGCAAGGTGAGCTGCCTTTCGTAATTCCTTTTCTGCTTTTACTTCTTCCCTCTTTTTCCGTTGCGTCGCTTCTTTGCGCCACATGCCAATACTGTCAAGCATAGTAGGCGTCGTCTTATTGCTACGCAGAGCTACTTCTAGCGCTTCTATCTTGTGGTCGTCGAAGGATCCCATCAGTGGCCACTGACTTTCGGGGTCCTTCTTGGTATATTTATGCCACAGCTTGCTATAAGCTACGGCGACTAGTCCATATTTAGTGAACATGTCCTTATTAGGGGTGCCTTCCAGTGGAGCCGGGTGGTTCACCTCTAATAAGCGGTCCGGGCAGAACCAACTACCAATCAGTGGGGAGAAGATAGGCATGACGGGTTTCAACGGGGACAAAAGTCAGCACTACCTATCTTTTCACTGCTTGCAAAGACTAGACAGAATATCTCTATTCCTCGTTATTTGTAAGCAGAGAATACCTCCAAAGAACCAATATCGAACAACTAGTGTTCGGACAATCAATCAATCAATCAATGGGGAGATAAAGATAGGCACGACGGGTTTCAACGGGGACAAAAGTCTGCGTTACCTACCCTTCACTATTTGCAAAGACTAGACAGAATATTCCTATTCTACGTTATTTGCAAACAGAGAATATCTCAAAAAGCACTATTCTTCAAAACAATCAATGTTCGGACAATCAATCAATGGGGAGATAAAGATAGGCACGACGGGTTTCAACGGGGACAAAAGTCTGCGTTACCTACCCTTCACTATCTGCAAAGGGAGAGAGAGAGAGAGTATTTCTACTCCTCCCCGTTTGTAGACAGCGAATATCTCAAAGAGAACAATCAATGAGCAATACTAGTATTCAAACAATCAATCAATTATTTCGCACTTTTGTCGTATTTCACGACCTTACCCGGACCGCGTGGACAGTTTCTCGTCTTCCGCCTCCAGCGCCCGATCGTCCTCTATTCTCCGTATTTGCCGCGGCACTCCTGATGGTTCCCAGTCAGGACCGTAGATCACTCGAGAGAGGTCTGCTCGGAACCAGTGAAGTTCGGATGATCGGCTGCCAGACGAGGGTCTATTGGGCAGGAGCTCTCCCGATCGTTGCAGTCGTTCACTCTGTCGTCGGGACCTCTCCCACTGGATCCACGTGTCGCTGATGGGCCCCACGTTTGGGACGCCAATTGTTAAATGGTAGCGGCAGTTTCAGTCGATAATCTTTCAAGTATTTGCCCGGCGGTAATCGCCTCTCATACCACTCGATAATTTACCAATAAAAGAGGCAGGCGCCGGAGACTGGAAGGCAGGAAACAAAGTTTTATTCCGTCGGAGCAGAACACATCAGATCAGACAGCAAGGTATCGTCACGAGGTGCTCTAACTGCATCTCTGAGACCTGGTCTCTTATACACTGGTTTATTGCTTTATTACACATAGTATATTCTTGAGACTCCCTTGATGCCTGAAAGAACATCCCCTGAAGCCCCGGCTCAGATCCGATCCCACACATAGATACAGTAGAAGTTCCCACCCTACCCGCAGTGGGAGATGGCTATCGCGCAGCAGGGAATTCCGCTAATTCCCGGGGGTGTGTGCAACCGGCCGGGTCTCAGGGGGTAGGGGCTTTGATTCTACTGTAATCCCTTTGATGTGGGGTGTTTCCCTTACAGTAGGGGCAATAAACTGCATCCGCAGGGCTAGGCGATGGCCTGGGACCAGTTCAGACAATGGGGCGCAGAGGAAGGGGGTTATCAAAGGAGAGGCATGACCATGTATGGGTTGTCGGTCGGAAGTGGTTCCGTAGCAGGGTCGCGCAGAAGGAGAGGGTTTATGGCCTGTATGAGAGAGCGGGGGTGGCCAGCGCGCGGGGGATGCTTGCAGCGCCAGGGGAAAGCGCTGGCGGTCGAGAGTGAGCGGGGAGAGAGTGGGGTGCCTAAAATGGCGGCCGTGCGTTCGCTTGTGCGTGGTGCTGGGGAGGGGCAAGATGGCGCAGATAATGTTCAGTTTGCGAGCTAAATTTCCACAGTCCATTGGATGCCTGGCCCGTGTGCCCGAAGCCCCGTCCAGAAGAGCCAGGAATGACTAGACACCCAGAACTGCGACAACATTGCACATTATGGGGCAGATTTCTGAGGCCCGTTGCGCCATCGGAACGTCACTTTTGGTGACGTTCTGTGGCGCAGAAGCCTGCGTGATATTTATCAAGCAGCACTGAGCCACTTTTTGTGGCTTAATGCTGCCTCATAAATATCAGTCCCTTTAACGCAGTGTTCTGCGTTAAAGGGGCGTGCAATGGGTGTTGCTGGGGGCGTTCCCAGCAACACCCATGGCCTTTTGACACTGCCCCAGATTTACGAGAAATCGTAAATCAGAGGCAGCGCCAAAAGCTTCCGCCTCCCCAGGGGAGGCGTAAGGGAGGCGCAACGGGGAGAAATATCTTTATTTCTCCTCGTTTTTCCTTTTTCTGTGTGTGCTGCATTCTGCAGCACCCATACAAAGAGGAAAAACCTCTTGTGATTATTTTTGTGCAGAAAGGTTTCCCTTCCTGTACAAAAATATTCATCTCCGCAACGCAGGCACCCTTGCACCATGGTGCATAGGTGCCTGCAGCCCATTGTGCGCCGGCACAGGGGAAAAGGACAGGAATGTGCCGCATTTTATAGATACGGCGCATCCCTGCCCTTTTCTTTTGCCGTAGGGAAGCGCAGCAGGAAGGCCTCAGCGCTGCCCTACGGCAAAAACTCATGAATCTGCCCCCAAATATCTAGAAGATCTTGTGTGATTCATTAAAAAAAAAAATAAATACGTCCGAGTTTTATCATACTTTCACACAGCGCAACGTAGAAAGCCACCTTGCTGTGCTGCGCTGCGCGGTGTGAAAGGGCAGGAATGAATCAGATTTAACATTGTACGGGTGCATTTCTGTCCTTTCTTTGTGCTGGCGCACCATGTGCTGCTTAGGGCCAACGCACACACCCTTGCATCATGGGACACCTTCCTGCACAAAAACAATGCTGAGAGGCATAGTCCTCTTTCTATGTGTCCTGCACAATCCAGCACACATGAAAAGAGGAAAAAACAAGGAGACATAAAGGTGTTTCTTCTTGTTACACCTCCCCAGGGGAGGCGTAGCATTTTGACACATTTCTGGGTCTACCGCTCGTGGGAGATCTGAGGGTGCACCAAAATACATTGGTGATTGTGGGTACACCCACACTCGACCCATGGAGCGCCTCCCTGGGAGAGTAACGCAACGCAGCAATGTGCTCTGCCTTGCTTTATTCTAGATTTATCAAGCCACGCAGAGCCGAGCAAGGTGACAGCTGAGGCTATAGTCTTTGCATTCATTTTTATTCATTTATTTTTGCAATGTAATAAAGTGCAGACAAAGCACGAAGGCATCAGAGCGCTTTCCAGCAGGCAGGATACATGGGTTGCAGCAGGTTACATTTATAGTAATTAAACTTGGACCTTTACATCAGTAGATGTGTGCAGGAGTTACCACAAGGGACAGTTACCGCACTCGTTCAGAGGACAAGCAAAGTTAAAGCATCGATTTAGATGGTGGGGGCATATAACGGGGGTAGTTCAGATCGCAGTGGAGAGAGTACTTAAGTTTGGTCGATGGTGATTAACCAAGATGTCAGTCAAATAGGACACGTTACAACACAAACTTTTACAACGCATGCCTTTACAACGCGGTTTTTACATCGCAACATCCATAACAACGCATGGTTTTACAACGCATGCATCACAACACATTTTTAGAAACTACCCTTACAACGCATTCTTTTACAACGCATACCATTACAACGCATACCATTACAACGCATAATACTTTTAGGGCAATAGTAGTGTAAGTGTTGGATAGTGTAGGTGTAAAAATGACTATTCCCGCTCTAGTGAGTGCAACATTTGGTTAAGTGTTGGATAATGTAGGGGTAAAAATTACTATTTCCCATTACTTACCTTATAATGCGTTGTAGTGGCATGCGTTGTAGTGGCATGCGTTGTAATAACATGTGCTGTGGTGACATGTGCTGTAGTGACATGCGTTGTAATGGCATGCAATGTAAAGGATGATGTGTTGCAATGACTGCGTTGTAAAGGTAGTGCGTAGTAATGAATGCGTTGTAATGGTTGTTTCCCTGTCAGTCAAATAGGAGGAGCTTGAGGTCCTTTTGGAAGGTGACTAAGAAGGAGGTTAGGCGGAGGGAGGGAGGCAGAGAGTTCTAGATTTTAGTGGCGCTACCAGAGAAAGACTGGTTCATGTATCGTACTTGACTTAAAGTGGGGGTCCCAAGAGCAGGGATTGGGCATTTCTGGAACCCCTGTTTGCTCTGGAGATTTCCAGTTTAACGCTTAGATAGGCGGGTGAAGAGATGTGCAGCGCCCTGTGGCTAATGCAAGCAGTTTTGGGAGAGGATTAAACCGTAAGTGACCCCCTGGGGAACACTGGCAGGTCTCGAGAATGAGATGCCCATTTTCCCAATTTGGGAATGGTTGGTTAGGTATGAGGAGAACCACTTGAGGACTCTGCTTCCACATCCCATGCGTAGTTCTAGAGTACGGAGGAGGTTGACCTGTTTCTAGGGAGTCGCTGGGGGTAGTGAGATATGTCTCTAATATTTTAGCAAAGAAATCCGTGAAGTAGTTCCAGCGGACAATGGATGACCTGGAGCTGAGGTGCTGGAGAGGTTTGTGGTCTGTGCAGTGACCTTGAACAGGCGCTTCAGTCTATTCTATGAGGAGTTCACGAGGGCTCTGATTTGGGAGGGTTTGGCTCTGAGGATTCGGTCTTTTTATGGTTTTCTTGCTTTGCTAAGCTTAGCCACACTCAGGTGAGATGGCACTTGCCTCCATGCTGTCTCACGTTTTCTGATAAACTTTCTTTCTTCGCAAAGTTCTTTTGAGAACCAGGGCCTAGAGGGTTTTGATCTGAAGTATTTGCATTTCAGGGGTGCACACATTTCCCTGAGAGGGGTAGCTTCCAGGTACCAAGATGTATAATGACCATGAACAATACCTTCTTGTGCCCTTGAGTGAGTGGTCCCACAATCTCCAAGCCCCTCCTCTGGAATGGTGTGCCTATAATGAGCATTCACTCAAGTGGAGCCTTAGGCGCTTAGACGGATTCTTCTTCTACGGTTGGAAGGATGCTTCCGATAGGCTCATTTAGGTAAAGGATGATTTTGATAGGCTCATTTAGGTAAAGGATGCTTCCGATAGGCTCATTTAGGTAAAGGATGTTTCCGATAGGCTCATTTAGATAAAAGATGTTTACGATAGGCTCATTTAGGTAAAGGATGTTTCTGATAGGCTCATTTAGAGCCTGATGGGTGACCCTCTTAGCCAGTGGAGACTATGGCTGCCACTCTCAAGGCTGAGAACCGCCCACCCTATTTAGAGAGTCCCACCTGCTTGCCCCTGATCTCTAAAGCCTTGACTGCGGATGCCAGCGTGGCGCTCGCAGTAAAAGGAGCGAACATAGTCGAGAAGGTGCCATGTTTGTTGAGCTCAGTAAGGTTTTTTGTTTTTAGACTGGAACTCCCATGAGCAAGTTTCTCCTGCACTCATTCCTTTTGTCAAGAGGTGCCAAGGAAGCGTCTCTCAAATCTTTGTCAGATCTGAACATGCCATCATCTGATACCTCTCCTGGAGGGCTCTGATCTACAAATGTCCCTAGTTTGCATCGTTCATCAAATGCTCTGAAGTTTTCATTGCCGTTCGACAAAGGGTGGTCTCTCCATTAGGGCTCTGGGGCTGCGCCCCTCTGAAATTCCTACACGTTTAATAGATTGATTTAGAGATACAATAGTATCTCTACACAAATCGATGTGTTCAAGACTGAGCTGTCAATCAAACCTGCCTACCCCGCCTCGCTCTGTAGCAGGAGACGGAAGCCAGGAAGTTAATCAAAGTTCTGCAATGTGAAGTAGGACGCAGGCCTCACCTTCCTAAAGCCGCTCATTGCCATTGTAGTCTATGGTGGTATCCACTGTAGGCCAGTGACACCATCAGCGCCACCGTTTCGGGCGCTGAAGTCTCCATCCTCGCGTGAGACCAGACGTCCATCATTCACAGGCATAGATCCCATCCTTTCGCATTTGCCACACGGCAGGACTGGGTGCAAGCATCTGTGATTTGAGGCTTTGTTCCCAGTGATGGCAAGCATTAAAATGCTAATCTTGTGTTGTGTATATTGTGCTGAGACCCCTCCCCACGCTAACCTCCCCCACTCTGACACCCCAGGCCCTGGCTGCAGGTCGCCGGCCCCTTTAGAAGTGGAGCTGCTGGAATTGTTGCCCCGCCAAAGTGGTCCAAAAGACGGTTAGGGCTCTTGTTCCCTCGCCAAGTTGATCCAAATATCTGAGACAAGCGCAAGGGGAGAAATATGTGCTTATCGTAAAGACAGTTATCTGCTGTATGAGGATGAAACTGGCCCTATCTTCATGCCCTTGACATTAATGCCTAAAACATGGTCTGTTTTATGAACAATGAATGTTAAACATGGTAAGGCAATGCATGGCAGAATTTAGTTCCTCTTTTATTTCACGTTCTACTTAAACTTGCATTCTCCGAGAATGTTAGCTATTTCATCCTGCGGTGTTTCTGTCTTTTTGTGTGCATCCTGTTACTCTTGTATAGTGCTGAGTTGTGCAGGTGTTTATGAGGGGCTGTGATTGAGCGCTCTGGTGAAGACAACGCCAAGTGGCTGTCAGTGGTCGGCCTCTCTGCAGAGCACACAGAACAAGGGTCATGTATTCCAGCTGCAAATTAAATTCTGTGTAAATGTGCTTGACCGGGGTGCAGAGATGCAGGGCCGGACTGGCCGTAGTGGGCACTAGGCATTTCCCCGGTGGGCTGCTGGGGTAAGGGCTGTTTTGGGGCCCCTGGGGGGCCGTTTTTGTTACAGGGCCATTTTTGCAGCATAGCTGCAATGTCGGCCCGTGTAACAAAATCGGCCGAAACCGGCCCTGGCAAACAGCTCGGCCGCACCCCCAAACCCCCGGGGAGCCGGTCGAGCATTTTGCCAGCGCCGGTTTTGGTTCCCAGTCCAGCCCTGCACAGATGTCAAAATATTTACAAGACAAGAGTAAAAGGAAATACATTTCTTAAATGTGAGTGTGTGCAGTGTATGTTTGTGGTTAAATGAGGGAGATGTGAGGAAGTGCATTCTTAGAAGAATGAAAAGAGGGTGACGAAGAGGGAAGAGAGGCCATTGAAGATGTGCAGATGGACGAGATGTGCAGAGAAAAAGAGATTACATACCATACATAAAGAGCACATAACTGGGGCCAATACTCTTTCCACAGGCCTCAATACTATTTAATTCACAGTTTCGCAATTTCAGAATTGAAACATTTCCACTGTTAATTATTTATAACAAATCATTGTTGCTCATTTATCTTAAACAGCTAACAACTATTGACAAAGACAATAGTACTGGCAGGTTTTATTTGTATGTCCCCTGTGTTATACATCTGGATGCAATAACATCTCAGAGAGAAACCAAAATACTGGTCAGGTGGCACACCATGTAAATCAAAGAATTATATTTTAGAGACCCCACTTTTTACATCCCGCTTAAAGACCAGGCTGCACATATTCCTATACAACTCATTGTAGCCAGCAGGTGTTGGTACTTACTGACTCCTGGTTAGAGCATTGCGTCCCAAAGTCGAGGCTGCATGCAGTGCGAGACACAGGGCAAGCTCACACTTTAAGGGCCTGAAGTTGTTGCACTGTGCAACATCCACATTACAGTAACTGTTGAACATGTGAATGCAGTAAGATGTGGGGCAGTTTTAAATAAGTTTAATGTTTCAAGACTGTGGTATCCTAGATGTCCTGGTGTGTCACTATGTCATCTAGTTATGACATAGATATGTTCCATGTCTTGAGAGGGTGACTTGCTGTGTTGCCTAGGATATAGAATGTATAGATTTGAAGGTGAGCAGGAGAACGAGCTGTTTACTGAGCAGAGCTAGATGTGGTTTTGGGTGGGTCCATTACCCTTGGATTAAACCTGCATAATTCCTTGGAATCCTACATGTCTTGTGTCATCATTGATCCTGGTGAGATTCCTACATTGGCGTAGTCGGCATCTGTACCTAGGAAGGAGCCAACACTCCCATCGTTCTGCGGTTTTTTATGTGAAAGGTGCTGTACTCTTGAGCTGTGGGGCTGGGAGTATTCGCCGCGTAAATACTCTTGTGTTCAAATATATATTTAAAAGAGGAGAATCGACGCGGGCTCGCCCCTATCTTATACAGTGAATATCTCTCATCTAGCAAGGCTTTGACTTTGAAGCGTTTGCTGTTCGAGGTATCAAGTAGCAACGTACCTTTGTTTCTGTGGCTGATTGGTTGTCTGCACTTGGTTAGTCCGTGTGAGCTGGTCGGAAACTGTGACTTCGCTCCGTTGTGACCGTTGTTTCATCGGAGCTCGTCATCCCTCGTCTGCTCAAGGGAAATGATGACGTAGGTGAATGCTGACAAGGGATTTGGTGATCGTTCGACGCCTGTTCTGGAATCTCACCAAGTCTCGGAGTTTCGTCACAGTACTTTCGTGGCAGGAAGGCGGAAGTCAGTTCACGGACAGTGCGGCAGTAGCTGTGAGGCTGTCTGCAGATTCGTCACGGAAGCGACTTCGGCTGAGCTGTTTATTGCTGGTTCGTGGCAGGCAAGCGGAAGTCGGCGCTCACGGACACTGCGGCAGTAGCTGTGAGGCTGTCTGCAGATTCGTCACGGAAGCGACTCATTAGTAGCTGATTCGTTTTTTTTAAGCTGTTTAAGAACCCTCATTTTCAGGATCCTGCCCTCACGGACAGTGCGTTTTCATCCAAATCCGGCGTTTTCATCCAGCAGGGCATCGGATTCCAGAACATATGTGTATTTCACTTGCTTGAAAGTTTATACCAGGTTCAAGTGCAGTTAATAAGGAGGGAAGGTGGTATCTGTTGGAGGGTGACTTCATCAATTTTCTTGTTTTGTGTGCTCATTTGCACAGTAGAAGCATTGCACAGTTAACATGTATAGTTTCTGCTAATGTTTGATTTTTGCATAACTCTTTTCTGTGCAGTTGATCTCTCCTCTTAAGTTGAGCTGTTACATTTCATCAACTTTTCTTTTGTTGTTTACACAGGAAAAAAGTGTTACGCAACCATGCAAAACGTCACTTTTCCCCCCTTTTTCTTATCTGAACCTGGTGAACCCAACATTAAATGGAAAAAGTGGAAGAGAGTGTTTGAAAGATATGCGAAAGTCTGTGGAGTGAGTCTTAGTGCAGAAAGGAGGACTTCTCTTCTTTTACATTGTCTTGGGTCTGAGGGACAGGACGTGTTTGATCATTTGGCGAATCTTTCTGATGCTGAGAGTAGGGGTCTTAATGAATATGACATTTGTATTAAGAAATTGGATAATCATTATTTGCCAAAGGTCAGCACCATACTCGAAAGGTATCAGTTCACGAAAAGAATCCAAAATGAAGGTGAATCTGTAGAGGTGTATGTTACACAGCTTCGTAAGCTAGCGTCTTCTTGTAAATTTGATCAACTATTAGATGAAAGGATAAGAGACCAGTTTATGTTAGGTTGTAATTTGGAAAAGGTTCGAGAAGAACTATGGTTAAGAGGTTAAGAGATGAACCTTCTCTAGATGAGGTATTGCAAGTGGCAAAGAGAATTGAGAACTCTTTGAAATGTGTAGACACTTTAAAAAAGGATGTACGTGTATCTGTTCAAACTGTTAAGGAAGAAAACACAGATAAGAGCACATCTAAGGGTGAAACTACTGTCAGAACAAAAAACAAACCTTTTGTTCCAAAATGTTTTAGGTGTGACAAGTTAGGACATTATGCTAATGACAAGAAATGTCCTGCCTTGAAGGTGATTTGTGCAAAATGTAAGCGTAAGGGTCACCTCTCGCTGGTTTGTAAAACGAAAAGTTCAAACAGCAATGTTAAATCCGTAGATACGGAGGTTCAAGAAGAAGATTTTGTCTGTGGACAGATTGTGGTCCAAGTTGAATCTGGGGTTCATGAGCTTGCTTCAAATGAACAAAGATCTTGCCCTCTGGATACAATACAAGTAGAGGGTGAGTCAACTAAAGTCCTTTTTGACTCTGGGGCAAAAATTACAATTATTTCTAAAGCTTTCTATCACACAAAGCTTGCGCATAAATGACCTTTACTCAAGGCTGATATACGTCCATTTACTCAAGGCTGATATACGTCCATTGGCGTATGGGGGAGAACCCATACCGCTGTGTGGATACTTTGTAGGTTTGATTGAGTATCGAGGACGTTATGTGTCTGGAAAGATATATGTTTCCAAGAAGGGGGACAGCATCATCAGCTGGTTTCACCAGGCTGATTTGGGTGTTATGTTAGACCCTGGGAATCCCTTGCCAATTATTCTTAAACAACAAATTCAGAATGTTCTTCTTACTTCTGATGCTGATATTGTGAGTGACATCAAAAGAAAATTTCCGAGGGTATTCAGGAAGGATTTAGGTTGTCTTAAAGATTTTAAATTGAACACACCTCTACGTTCTGATTCACAACCTTCTATCTGTAAAGTTAGGAGTGTTCCTTTAACAATAAAAGAAGAGATGAGGAAGGAGTTGCAGAAGTTTAAAGAGGGTGGAATTATTGAAGAGGTCACTAACACTGAATGGCTTGCTCCGGTTGTCGCTGCACAAAAAAAGACTTCGTACCTCGTATTGGTGGCCTGGTATGGATTTACAAATTGAGAGGGTTATTAGAAGTTGCATGGTTTGTTCCACAAGTGATAAAACAAAAATGGTAAGAGTACAACCTATGATTCTTAGAGAGCTTCCTTCTGGTCCTTGGAAAGAGGTAGCACTTGATATTGTAGGTCCAATTCACTCGAATGGGCAGCAAACTTTTATTTTGGTGCTTTTGGACTTGTATTCGAGGTGGCCTGAAATACAGTTTACTTCTGGGATTGAAACAAATCATGTGATTAGATTTCTGGAAGCTCTGATGGCCAGAGAGCGTTACCCGGAATCTATTTTGACGGACAATTGTGTCCAGTTAGTTTCGAAAGAAATGGAGAGTTTTCTAAAAGTAAGAGGGATAAAACACATGAAATGTTCTCTTTATCATCCTGAAACCAATGGGGTGGTTGAGAGATTCAATAGGGTGATCAAAGAAACAATTTCTTTGGCAAAAAGTTCAGGGAAAAACTGGAAAGAAGAAGTCTTGAGAAAAATAGAAGATTATAGGGTGACGCCTCATACAACAACTGGTCAATCTCCCTTTCTTCTGTTTACAGTAACTGTTGAACATGTGAATGCAGTAAGATGTGGGGCAGTTTTAAATAGGTTTAATGTTTCAAGACTAAACGTTTCCACTTGCTTTCTCAATAAATTAATTTGCTTCGAAATGCACCATTTGCCAATCATTTTCCATTTTTATCTCGGGAGGAGGGTACCTCCGGAGTTCACATTTATCCGATAAGCTTTCTCGCTTCGCTTGTTACATAAAAGTCATATGTAACTTTTACATCCCACCACTTTCAAATGTCACCAGCCGCAACTGCATTCAGTCATCCCCAGAATATGGACATCTCTTGAACAGCAGCCGCAAAGGGTTTGTCATGCTAGTTCCCAAGAAAACCTCCAATGAGGGCTTGTATAGTGCAATCCGTGTCCCTGAGGGGGCTGTAAAACCAACATCTTGCCTCTAGACCTACATGTCATGTAATTGAGGAAGTAAGAAAGTTACTAGATGTACAACGTCATCACTCATCCTTCTTTTCTTACAATAGCAGTAAACATACTTTTTAAGTATGGATATTTTAACTAGTCACAAATATTGAATACATCCTTTCATCAGGTAATTTAGCAGTACTAGAGCAGAGTCCCTCAGGGGCAACGCGCTTCGGTCATGATGGGCTCACAAGATCACAAAAACCAGTGATTGTTGGCGGCTGCATTTTCCCATTTCATTAGTGTATTCCTACCAGGAATTCTCTAGATTTCTATCACCACATCAGATTCCACCACATATTGGGATTGTTCACAATGGATGCTGGTTTTTCAAAACCATGTGTGCCTTCAAACCACACCATGGGGTGGAAGGGACTCACTGTCCGTGGACTCGCTTCTTAAGGGCTTCCTTCACTTCGCGGTTCCTCAGACCATAGATGAGAGGGTTCAACATGGGAATGATAACGGAGTAGAATACAGTGGCCACTTTGTCTTGATCCACCGACTGCTCAGAATTGGGCCTCAGATACATGAAGAAGAGGGTTCCGTAGTAGATGGTGACAGACATTAGGTGTGAAGAACAAGTGGAGAAGGTTTTACGTCTTGCGTCTGCGGAGCGAATTCGGAGGATAGCTGAGATGATGAAGATGTAGGACACAAAGATGGCCAGAGAGGTGATGGAGAGATTGAAGCCGGCGGACATGAGCAGTATCATCTGCTTTATCCTGAGGTCACTGCAGGTGAGCTTCAAGAGGGATGGGTCTGAGCAGAAGAACCCATGGATTTCACGCGAGCCGCAGTACGACAGACGAAAAGTCAGCACGGTCTGCGTCATTGAGTCTGTGAAGCCATATATATAAGAGAGCACCACTAGCAAAACACAGAACCTGGGCGACATCTGGCTGGTGTAGTGCAGCGGGTAACATATTGCCATGTATCGGTCAAAAGCCATGAGCACCAAGATGTAAAATTCAGAAATGACAAAGGACACAAAAAAATAAAACTGCAGTGCACAACTGTTGAAGTAAATGGAATGACTTCCAGTAGTAAAGCTCACCAGCATTTTAGGCACAACACACGTGGAATATCCAAGATCGACAAAGGACAAGTTTGCGAGGAAGAAATACATGGGGGTGTGGAGGTTTGAGTGCAGAATGATGACAAGAATAATGCCGAGGTTGCCCACCACAGTGACGGCATAGATCAGAAGGAATATCACGAAGATGGGCGTCTGCAGCTCTAGGCGGTCTGTAAGTCCAAGCAGGATGAAATCTGTCCCTGTGGTTTCATTGTTCATGTCCATGTATTCCCAATCTGATGGAACCTAGGAGAAAGGGCAGTCATTTCTTAAATTTTATTTTTTGAAAATTTACAAAAATACAATTTAACGTAACTTGCCACAGCACTACTCGCAACAACATTTCAACACACCCAATAACAAATGTGACCTTTTGTACACTTAGAGCAAGTCACACACAGTGCTGTTTGTTATCGACATTCCTTGAAAGATACGTAACACACTATCCTTAACTCAGATTAAAACACTGTTGACGGAAATAGAGGCAACACAATAGCCTGTGTGAGGAGCCTTGAGAGTATTCACTGCTCAGTGTGCAGCCATCTACCCTTTTACACCCTCCTCCTCATTGGGTACAGTGCACTGTCAGCACTTCTAAGCACTCTCTCAGAGAACCTGCCCCGCATGCTCAGTAAGCACCATCACTCTTATGTGGGCCCAAGTAGGCGGTTTTGTGAGGGTGTGTGGCTCAGTGGGGTCCCAGGTAGATGGTACTGTGAGGGTGTAGCCGCAGTTCTGTGTGTTAGCCAGGCCTGGTAGGAGGTTCCAAGTAGGTGGTTCCTGAGGGTGTGTCCTCAATTCTGTGTGTGAGCCAGGCCTGGTGGGAGGATCCAGGTAGGTGGTTCCTGAGGGTGTGTCCTTAGTTCTGTGTGTGAGCCAGGCCTGGTGGGAGGATCCAAATAGGTGGTTCTTTGAGGGTGTGTCATCAGTTCTTTGTTTGAGCTAGACACAGTGGGCTTGTTCCAAGTAGGTGTTTCTTTGAGGATGTGTGGCTCAGTGGGGTCCCAGGTAGGTGGTTCTTTGAGGATGTGTGGCTCCCAGATGGTTCTGTGAGGGTGTTACCCTCGAGACCTTGCTGCTGTCCTCACTTCTGTGTGTGAGCCAATCGTGGCAGGAGAATCCAAGTAGGTGGTTCTTTGAGGGTGGTACAAAAGGGGGTGGTGATGGACGGAGCATCAGAACCAATCAAACACTCACACCCAGTCAACAGATCTGTGTTTGATCCATCACCGTTCTTTAGCCCACTCAGCCACCCCAGTTCAGACATGGCTATATGCAAATCATTCTGACCCTGTGCCTCATGGGAACAGTCCAGCCCGAACTGCCAAGGGTGTGTCATCAGTTCTTTGTGTGCACTACACACAGTGGGGTCATTTCAAGTAGCTGTTCCTTTGAGGGTGTGTGGCTCAGTGGGGTCCCAGGTAGGAGGTTCTTTGAGGGTGTGTCCTCAGTTCTGTGAGTGAACCAGGCCTGGAAGAGGGTTCCCAGGTAGGTTGATTGAGAGTGTGTGGCTCCAGGGGTTCCCAGGTAGATGGTTCTGTGAGGGTGTGACCCTCGAGACCTCGCTACTGTCCTCAGATCTATGTGTGAGCCAGACCCAGTAGGAAGATCCCAGGTAAGTGTGAGGTGGTTCTTTGAGGGTGTGACATCAGTTCTTTGTGTGAGCTAGGCCCATTGTGGGTCGTTCCAAGTAGGCGTTTCTTTCAGGGTGTGACTCACAAGACCTCGCTGCTGTACTCAGTTTTATGTGTGAGCCAGGCTGTCAGGACTCACAGGAGGTTTCCTCCTTCTAACTTAACGCTGGCCACTATTTTACTCCTACAAACTTACCAAAAGGCAGTTAATCCTTTAATTTGGAGCGCTAGTTGGCACCGCAGGAACTCCAAAATGGCTGCCAACATTCTGACACTGCAACAGCACACCGCTGTTAGCAGTCTAGTCTTTTAGGTGTAATGAGTCTGGTGAAGTGCGCTTCAACATTCCACTGCGCACTTCACTGAAGAATTAAATGGAATAGCACCTGTTTTCCCCAGCGTCGTGGAAGTCAGTCAGGGTGGTTGCGGTAAAATCGGGGTTAGCTTCCTCGCAACACTTAATTCCTCACAGAATCAGGTTAGTGTTTTAAAACGTAGCTAATGTTTAATAAATTCTGAGAGAAAAGGTTGTTGAGCATATTGTAAATTTCAATGCGTCCAATAGTGTTGTAGCCTAGAAAACTATTGAAGCCAGCAAACTAATATTTTCTTCGAGTAGCTATTTTCCTCACAGAGAGTGTTTAAAATAGATTTCGGTTCAGCTGTCATTGCCAGCTGCTTCCGAGGTTAACAGGCACGGGCGTGACCTTTCTACACGTCGCATCTTTCTTGAATGCATTTCAAACACTCCTTAAAGACTTAAATGAGTTGTTAGAGTCAGAGACAAACGCGGGCATGATTCTTTCACATGCCGCGTACTAAAGTTGTAGACAAAATAAACGGTGAAAAGAATTAAAAGAATTATTTTCTAGTAAACTCTTTACCAAGAGCCTTTAGAATTTGTATAAAAAGTGAAAGGGATTAAAAGAATCGATTCTTAGTAAACTCATTACCGAAAGCCCTGAGACATTGTGAAACTCAATTTAAATGACGGAAGGCTTGTCTTTAATAACTCCAGAACCCCAGTACAAGGCATCACTCCAGTCCCTTCACAGTGAGTACAGAGGGAGAAAGGGAAACCCAGACAATACATCATAAAGGAATAAAAGAAACATATACTTACCAATATTTCTTGTGTTATGGCAGGGCAGGATCAAATTCAGATTGTCCCTGTAAGTGAAAAGCAAGAGAACTGAGTGAAGACTTCTCGTAACCACATTGCAGACAATATATGACATGTAAGAAGAGGAGTAGGCTTTAAATAACCCTCTGGTAAGATAAGTTATCCATACACAATTTTAAAAGTAAGTTTAAGGCATAGTAAGGTAAAGTGACCAATGTAAATGTTCACAGTCCTGTAAGAAGAAGAAGACGAAGCAGAACAGGCAGAGTTTGGAGCTGTCTCTTCACTGTCCCCAACCCCTTTCCCCCCTTAGAACTCACCTGCAATGGAACACTAAAGACCTGTCAGGGAGGTTCTGAGAAGGGCATTGGGAATTAGCGTCATTCTGCTCCTGTGCGGTTTAGACTGTTTAAAGTATTAGTCTTGACACAGGCCTGGCAGGAGGATCGCAAGTAGATGGTCCTTTTAGGGTGTGACTAAGGACAGTCCTAGGTAGATGTTTCTTTGAGGGTGTGATGCACAAGATCAGGGCTGTCTCTAATAAAGACTGCACCAGGAAGTATTTCTTGAGGAATTTTCTTATGGTGTCACAAAGCGTTCCTCTTTTACTTCACTAACCTGTGCCTTTTTGATGTTATGTGTGCAGGGCCCTGGAGTGCCGCTGAAGATGGCTCAAGCCCCTCGATTATGTGTTTTTTAAGCTTCTGTCCCCCAGCCTTCCTCTTTTCACCGGGTACTATGGGAGACCTGGGTTGGATCTTTGTGTCTGCAAGGTCAACTTGAGTCACTGCGCCACGTCTTTTACATAACAATAAAGAATCTTTGCCCTGTGGGAGCTTCTACCCTGTTATTCAGGACAGGTAAATCTTTTTTCGTGCAGCGGGCTGCCGCAACTGGAAGTAGCGGCTGCCAAAGAGCGGTCTCTATAGTCCAACTAGAGCTCGATACCTCATGTGAGATGAGAAACTCTAGCAATAATGTACAGCATACGTACAAATTTAGAAACGTTTAATCTACGCCTAAGCGTAAAATATTGTTCTGGAAGGGTATTGGAACAGCATTAAAATTGTGTCTACCCTAATTTTTATTGACTAGGCCGCATATGTATATCAAGGCTTTACGAAATTGTGATATGTAATGTAACCCAGTAGAGAAAAGTGCACTTAAACTTACATACGAAGTGCACATGCTATGTAATTGCGACATTTATAATGTGTATGTTCATTAATGCTTTGTTGCAGTTCATAAGCATTTATAAAAAGATGTTTAGATTTTAAAACATAATGGAAAGTGTGTTCATGAGAAATGCATTTACTTTTATAGACGCGACTGTTCTTGTACTGGCATTTACCTAGTTATAATGTGTATTGAAGTCTTGATTTTGCTAGCTTGACTGAATGCCTCAAGCATTTGGGTTTTGCAATGTCCAACTATCGATGTGAATGTTTTTCTCAGATGGAGTGTTTTTCTTCCCTCTCCAGGTGCCTGGTGCAATAACCTAATGAATAGAGAAAGGCTCTTTGTGTGAAACAGATAAGGAAGTGAGAAGGCAGTCAAGGGCGAGTGATATTACAGCCAGAAGGGAGGCGTACTGTCTCAGTGGAATGAAGGGCTGAGTTCAAGGCTGTCTCCAAATATTCGGATCAAAGAAGAAGAGTTACAAGACTGTCTTTTTGAAATGTACATTACAAAAAATATTTTTAGTGTGTTTGCCAAAGAGAGTATTGTTTGAAAGTAGTCCTTAATTGGACCGTAGACAATAATTCAGTCTCCAAAGGTTTAACTAGGCAATGTTCTGTGCCAAGCGGCAGACTCACACTGAGATTTCTCTAGGTCAGGAGAGGTTTAGACCTGTGCTCTATGCTTTATTCTCATTGTGTGGCTTCATGCTACACAATACTCTACTTTGGAAACCCTCTACTGAAGTTTTCCACGCTGACACTCTTTTCTTGCGTATGGATTTAATTGGTATTTAACTTGGTTTTCTTTAGTGCAGCTTCATCAGGGAATTAGGAATCTTCATGTATCAGAGACTAAAAGATCAGACCTTTCAATCTCCTCATCATGCTGTATTTATTTTGTTTTGTACTATTGCAACTCAGGTTCTCATTGGTTATTTGCTATTGAGAATTAATTATGTTCTTGGAGTTGGAAGTCCTTTTATGATTTTGTATTGCTACGCAATGTTTCAGAGATTGATTTTTTTGCGTTGGTTTTAAATTTGTAATACATCTATATTTAACCTAACTTTGCGAGCTTTACTGTGTAGCCAAAAGGGTTGCACTGTAATTGTGAATTTCAACTGAAACCTCAATCAATCAATCAATCAATCAGGGAATTGTAAGCGCGCTACTGATCCGTGAGGGTCTCAAGGCACTGAGGGGGGTCTGCTGATCTGTTTAGCCGAAGAGCCAGATCTTGAGTAACTCCTTTATTCCTCAAGCTCCCTAAAAAAATCAGATCGTAAGGGACAAGAAAAGGCCCCTATCCCCTCAGCTTCAGTAGTACCCTTCCAGTACAAACTCTATGCTAGGCCTCATGCCCACACCTGTACACTATGGTGCAAGAGTGTCTGCGTAGTGAAGGTAGACTAAGACTTATAAGCGCTGGGGCCGGGAGCAATAGTGCCATATATTAGTGGACATGATGCTGTTCTGCTCTCTCCCTTTCATGCAATGCAGCACAGAAACTCTGATGCTTACTGCATTGTGTGATTTCCAAGTCAATTTGCCCTTTTATCTTGTATTTACTTAAATATAATTGTCATTAGTTGGGCTAGTTTACCATCTAGCAGCACTGACAATTTTAGGTCTGCATTAGACAAAACCTTTTGGCAATATTAAAATGATATATAAATATATATATATATATCTTTACTGAAAAAAACAAAGGTTAAAGTGATGTTATAGTTAGGTGAATATGCCAGTGACAACATTAACCCTTTGAACTTAAAAGAACACAGAAATTCACCAATGTGGTGTAAATCTGCCCCCGCCATACATCACTCATGACATGTTCTATGACATAATTTATGACTTCACTGTTGACATCTCAAATGACATCATTGATTACATCACTGATGACATCATCCCAAGAGTGTTTTTTTAGTTTTTCACAGAAAATACAGTGGCTCTGTGCTATCAAAGCCTTACTTTTAAGATTGAAATTGGACGATTATTGGACCTTACCAGAGAGAATGTGCCAGATTGGTAAGGTTAGCCTAAAGGGACTATTTTGGGACAGTGTGGCAATTGATAATATCACCTAGTGGGAGTGGTCTCTATCAGTGTCTTTTATTGACTGGAAACGAATAGCCGCCTGTGAAAGCACTGTTGGCGAAATCGTCCCTCCACTGGCGAGGAAACTTTATTTCCCATTTACCTATAAAATAATTTACGTGCAGATGGCAACAGCAAAAAGGCTATTTGACGACTTGTGTGTAGGCTGTGAAGGGTGTTCTGAATCGCTTCTCCATGTTGTCTCTTTTTGTTCCTTTTACAAATCTATACCTTCAGAATGGATTGTTCCCCTATGTAAAAACCTGGGCTGTAGGGAGCATCAAAGAACATTTAGAATGCTACAGAGTGACACTAGCCAGATTGTAGTTTTTTGTGTGGCTCTGGTTCTGGCTCAATTTTAGAGCCACTTGGACAATACATCGATTTTTTCATTAAGGACTTTGTCCCTCACTCCGAATGCTATATCCGTGACAGCAGGGCCATGATTAACATCGTAGAAAACCACCCTTTCAATCCCCATGCAGATACTTTGTGTACTTTGGACGTGGAGTCCTTGTACACAAATATCCCCCAAATTGATTCCCTATTTGTGATGGAGACCATTCTCAATAACCGTCCACGTCCCCATGCTGTCCCCACAGTCTTCATACTGCAACGTCTAGAGAGCTGCCTCACCAGGAATTCTTTCCTATTTGATGAGCAGTTTTATCAACAGGTGAAGGGCACATCAATGGGGGCCGTTTTTGCCCCAAACTTAGCGATATTGTACATGGATTCTCTTGAGAAAACCCACATTTTGTCACCTTATAATCCATTCAAGTATGGCATTATTAAGTGGAAGAGATACATAGATGACATTTTTCTGATCTAGCAAGATACTGAAACAGCCCTGCATATTTCTCCACTGGCTTAATAACACTTGCGAAGGCCTCACATTCACATTGACGTATGACAAAGCTGCCATTCCATTCCTTGATCTCAATATCCTCCATAAAGATGGGATACTAATCACCAGCCTTTTCCGCAAACCTACCGAGCGCAACACACTATTAAGATACGACAGCCACAATCCCCGCGCACACTCAGAGACTCTTTACCATACTCTCAGTTCCTCCGGATTAGGAGGAACTGCTCACTCAAAGAAGATTATTTCCATGAGGCCAAAGTGTTTTAAAAAACCTTGGCGCCCCAAACTTATAAAGAAAACCCTCTCCTCCACCTTCAAAGATGGCCATTTCCTTCAAGATCATCCCCCAATTGGAATCCCCCGTGATGGTAAGCAACGCCAAAAGTTTTAAAATTGAAACGAAAAGGAATACCAAAGCAAGTCAGGAAGAGCAAGGCCTCCCTTCAGAAGTTTACGCCTTAACTTCTTCCAGGAGAGCCTTGCAGTTTTGTTAGACCAGATGAAGCTGCCTATCTTGCCTTGGATTTTACTTATTTCTTTACTTGAAAACCCAAGGGGGATGGTACTAAATAAATAGGTCAATTTTGGCAAAATTACCATTTTTACTAAATTGACCCTACCATAAATAGTTAAGGGTAGGTTCTTCCATCTTAGAAAAAGATGATCAATCTCTTTAGACACCTTCTTCAGATTAATCTGCGGAATATCATCTAGGTTTTTTACTATGATGATCCCAAGGTATCTAAATTCCTTGCTCATTGTACCTGCCCAATTGTCGATGTTCCAGCACATCACATCTGTTTTAGAGGAATTGGCAAGATAGTCCGAAAATACGCCAAATTCCTCCAGGAGTATTTCTACTCTAGGGAGTACCTCAATGGGATTATTGGTATATATCAGCAGGTCATCCGCATAAAGGGCTAACTTGCTACTATATAGATTGACACTAAAGGGAGTAATTGATACATCTAATCTAATGGCTTGGGCTAGAGGCTCTATGTATAGGTCAAATAGCAAGGGCGAGATGGGACATCCCTGCCTTGTCCCCCTAGTTATTGCAAAGCTAGATGTCAACAGGCCATTTAATAGGATTGCAGCAGAGGCACCCTGATAACAGTTGATCAGAGTCTGAATAAAAATTGCACCAAAGCCCATCGTTCTCAAAAGTTCCCATAGAAAGACCCAACAGACACGGTCGAAGGCCTTAGCCGCGTTGAATGCTGCGACAGCCAAGGGCTCCGACCTTGCAACTGCTAGATCAATACTGCCAATTAACAGCAAGGTCTGCTCTTGGATGAATCTACCTGGGAAAAAGCCCTTTTGATCCTTATTTATCAAATACGGAACTAACTTGACCAATCTCCCCGCCAATATGCTCATAAAGATCTTATAGTCAGCATTAAGCAGGGAGATTGGTCTATATGAGTCAGCTTTGTGGGGATCTTTCCCTGGTTTTAGAACAAGAACAATTGTAGCTTCCTTCCAGGATTTCGGGACTCTACCTTCAGGGCTATATATAGAATTAAATAGTTCGCACTTCCCTGGGACTAGTTCATTCTGAAGGATTTTGTATACTTCACCCGGAAGGGCGTCAGTCCCCGCAGCTTTATTGTTCTTAACCTTGCTGATATATAATTTTATTTCAGACTCTGTTATAGGGGCATCAAGAGACACAATCGACTGCCTTCAGTTAAAACAGGTAATTTTTTAAGCTGCAACCACTTTTGGATATTCTCTGAGTTTGGTGCAGACTCTTCTCTGTATAAATCTGAAAACAGGGAAGCAAGACACCTCTGCATGTCCACCCACTTACCTGAAATCCCTCCATTCTCATCGATAATTAATTCGCTAATGTTGTTTTTAGCTCGGTCTGCCCTTGCCTTCCAGGCTAAAAGGGCCCCCGCCTTTTTGCCATATTCAAAATGTTGCATATTATAAGCGGACCACTGTGCCTTAATCTTTGTCTCCAGTTTTCCTCTATATACCTGCCGTAGGTGGTCAAGATCTTTATGAACTTGCGTCAGTTTTTCAATAGAAAACTGGGGGTTATTTGCCCTTTCGTCTTCCAATTTACTTATCTCGTTTTCCAAGTTTTTGAATTCTAATACCTCTTCCCTGTTTTTAGAGCAAATCAAGCTATGAAGCTGACCCCGTAGGTTTGCCTTAAAAGCATCCCAGACATAGTCCAAGGAGGTAGAACCTACATTTAGAGCAAAATAATCCACTGTAGAGGCTTTAAGAGCTTTAATTATCTCAGCATTGGAAAGCATTGCCCTTTTCAGAGTCCATCTAGAACTGAAGGTGTGCCTTCCCCCTTCACATGAAACAAAAATGGGGGCATGATCAGAGAGGATAGTAGGTAAGATGGAGATATCAAGAACATTCTCCAAGGCATGACTATCAGTGAAAATATAGTCAATTCTTGAAGAATGACCATACTTTTTGCTGTAAAAAGTAAAACCTGTTTTTCCTCCCTGCTTTGCCCTCCAGACATCAGCCAACCCCAGTTCATGCATCATATTGATCATTGCTCGACGGATATTTGGGGTTCCGGCATGATGGCTATAGTTAGATCTATCCAGGGTAGGATTAAGAAGGACATTAAAATCACCTCCAATAATTATTGGGGTGGTAGTTTCTGTTAATTTAGCCTGTATCTTATAGATGAATGCCGGATCATCGAGATTTGGGCCGTAGAATGATACTATGGTTAGCTCCTTCCCATCTATTTCAATCTGTGCAATTATCCATCTACCAGACTGATCTGAGAAGACTGATTTAATGTTCCCTCTAGTCCCCACTCTAATTAAAATTGCCACCCCCTTATTATGACCTACTTGTTCGGATGAACATGATCTCTCAACCCAGCGATATTTACTGAAAGTAGCCCTACATTCCAAGAGACTCAAATGTGGCTCTTGAAGGAGGCAAACCTGAGCTGTGGATTGTTCGAGATATTTCATAACCAATCTTTGCCTCCGTGGGCATCTAAGCCCATTAACATTCCACGAAATAAAGTTGATTTTTCTATTCATTATGATTACCCCGTATCGCAGCTCTATTTGAACGTTCTAAATACAGCTTAATTTTTGACAAATTTCTATGAGATTGAGGATTTCTTTTTTGATTTTCCCCATGCGTCCCCACCCGTGCTCCCCCATCTACCCACACCCCTATCCTGCCCCTGCAGCCCTGCCTTACTACCCCGGGAAACCCTCCCTTCTCCTCTGAGCATGAGCTCTATGGGCAAGGTCCCCCTGACACTTCCGAAGGGGAAAACAAAACCACAAATTGGACAAATGAAAACCTATACCCCTCTAGGAAAAACCCAGCAAGACTAAATTAAAAGTAATAGTAGTTATTACCTAGGGGCTCCTCCCTCTTTTTCACTCCTTATTTTACCAATAAGATCATCCACTTCCTCCAACTGACGTAAATTATACATGTGGTTGTTCCACATTATTCGGAGGAGGGCGGGAAATCTTAATTGAGCCTTAACACCGAGTGAGTTTAAAATTGTCATTCTTTTACCTAGCTCCCATTGGCTCGTGGCCGTAATATGGGATATATCAGACCTAATGGAAAAGGAAAATGGACTAGAATATGAGTTGCACTTAACTAAACCTGCTTTCAACGCTAGTGATAAGATTTTCTCTTTTAATGTATATGTAAGGAAGTTCACCAGTATTTTCCTTGGTTTTGACCTTGTAGGGTTCCTCCTTTACGGGTCCCGGTGGATTCGCTGTATATCCTGAGACAGGTCAAAATCTGGGACATCTTTAAGAATTGTTCCCTTTAGGAGGGAGATGACAAAATCCTTTATGTCGCCACCCTCCAAATCCTCCGGGACATTCAGAATTTTCAGATTATTTTTCCTAGCGTGGTTCTCAAGACGTTCTATATCATCTTTGAAGTCCCTATTTTGATGGGCGAGTTTATCTATCTCCACAGTAGAACTATGTAGCGCTTCCTTCATTTTAGGAATTTCCATTTCCAGAATGTCAGTCCTCTGGGAGACCTCTTCAATTTTTGGCGCTAATACCTCACATGAAGATTTAATAGCAGCTTGGTTAGTCTCAGAGATGGAGAATCTTCTGCCAATATCTTCCTTCAAGGCCAGTAATATATCTGCTAATGCCCCTACTCCCTCATTTCTAGATGGACCAATACTGGATATTTCCGGTGTATGAGGCAAATCAGCGGCTAGCGTTGGTGGTGCCATTGCTAAATCAGACTTCGCTATTTCTTTAACAGGACCTGGCACAGCCTCTTGATTTACAGAATTGTCTAGACCGCCTTGAGTTTCTAGGGCCGAGTATCTATTCAATAAGCTAACCGCGGGGTGTATCGCCAACTGTCGGTCACCTGTGATAAGCACTTCTTTCTCTCCCTCAGGCAGGATCGAAGGTAGGACTTTCTCTTGGGGTAAAGAGGTATTCATGGAGTAAGCAGTCTGTTTACTGGAAGACGCCATGGTCATTTTTTTATTTAACTCCCTGTCCAAAGGGTTAGATAGCACTTTATAGAATGACTTTAAAGATGGAGTCACTCTAACCTTGGACAGCGGGGCTTTCTTTGTCCTCCCTCTCCCTCTTCCACCCTCTAAGGGAATATCCTCCGTAATCATTTTTTTCTTGCCCTGCCTAGCAGAGACCCTAACTTCAAGAGCTGGAGGAGCGAGACTGGTAGAGTCAACAGAATCAGTATCTATATCCAGCTATGCTGCCCTATTCCGCAGGGTACACCTACTAATTGTAGTGGTTGTAGTTGCAGTTGTAGAGCCCTGCTGGGTAATAGCGCTACAGGAAGCATTACGGGGGAGACCACATCCCCTGTTATCCATACACACTTGGAGCTCTGCACTTGGGAGGGTGATTTCAGCCAATTCCTCTAGGGCAACCCGGCCTACGTATGTCCTGCTGCCAGCCTTCAAGGCAGTCCAGACTATATTCTCCTCCAAAAGACTAGGTTCCAAAGCTTCGACCCCAAGGAGTGGGAATATACAATCTCCTACCTCGCCTTGATTCACCCTGTTCACCTGACCTCTCCCGCTTCTGCATCTCCACTCGCCGTAACCGGAATCGCAGGTTCTGACTCTGCCGGGGGAAACCCGGAACTGAAGACCGGAGACGCGCTGCCTCCACTCTTGTGCCGCGCCAACGACCCGGAGCACCATCCAAGGTAAGGAGGGTCTAGAGGCAATAGGCGAAAACACAATAGGAGCCCCTGCTTAGGACAGGAAAAATAAACTCTAAAAATGAAACGGAAGGTGGAGGATAGAGGAAGCCCTACTAGTACTTAATTTAAGCAGAACATCTTTTGAATCCGCTGGATCCGGGCATAACAAGCCTCGCCAGATTCCACGAGGAGTATAGCGGCGTGTGTCAGGGGGAGCTCAGCCACGGCCGTTAGCTTCCGGCCGCCATGTTTCCCCCGGCCCACAGCAGGCTATCTTGTGCTCCCAAAGCTTGTTACATTAAACAGACTAGTCCGTATTTTATTCTAATGTTGGTACTTGAACCGGTGCTCCTTTTTAATTATTTGTACTTTCTTTTTCCCCCCTTTTCCTTCTCCCAATTGTACCTCAGTCATTACAGGCAATTACACACAGGCATGCTTATTCAAAATGTCCTGATGATGATCCATTTATTGTTTATATGGATCGAAACGCCGTCGACACCCGATACACCTTATACACTGCTCTAAATTGTTATTTAATGTGTAAAGCTGTTTCCTTGTGATTTGTTTGTTACATTGAAACATTTTGTGTTTAACAAACCGACAGCTTTGCCTGAGACTTCTGTGTTTTCTATTGTTTGTCCCTCTTGCTTTAGTTGGATGCAGGCTTGTGTCCCACTTACAAAATTGTTTTGTCTGTATTGTTCCTATCTGAATTTAAAATATTAAATATCTAACCTCTGTCCGGCTGTCATTTTCCTAGTGACCACTGTTCTTAAAAATATGTTTTAAAGGCATTTTGGATTAAGCGAGCTAAACTCCTACAGTCTGCCACGGATCTTTGATATGAATTACTTTATGAAGTTATGTGGTGGGATTTCTTATCCTGTAAATTTTATCTGTGGTTTTAGTCCCCTGCTATTTTAAAACAAGGGTTGTGACATGAATTTTTGTGGTTTTTATATTGTGTTTTTAACAGCTAACTTTTATGTACTGATATTTATATGTGTATTTTTCTGTATATGTGTATTGTGGGTGTCTTTTTGTCTATACTTTTATTATCCATAGTGATTGAAATAAAGTCTATGATGATGATGGTTATTTTATTTTATAGTATACATAGTGGCGGGAAACTCCCATATTACTTTTCTACCTAATATTTTCCAGCCTGTGTCCAGCTGATGGGTGTATGTGTTTACAAATGTATGGGTCACTAATTCATCATAGGTGTGTGCAAGTATTGAACATGTTATAAATCTTCATACTGATGAGTAACTGTGTGCAGGTGACAGTTGATGACTTCTGTACAGCATGTTCAACGCACATTTTTTACCTGTGCATAAAATGTTTCCAACTGGGCAAAGATTCTATATACCATATACTTTGGCCTTATTACCATGTCGGGCGGACTTAAATCCTGTCAACACCGTCTCGGTACTGGGACTGACAGACCTCCAGTCGGCGGTCCCAACCGGCCAATTACAATGCGACCGAACACTGTTCAGTTGCATACTCCCATTTCTCAATGGGCGCTTATGTTATGTCTGTAAACCGGCCATAATACAAGCTCCCATTGAGAAATGGAAGGTGTTGTTCATCCCTGTACCCCGTGGCAGGCACCTCAAGGTGCCTGCCACAAGGTGCAGGGATCAATAGAGGGGCACCATAGGTGTCCCCTAGGCCCCCATAGGCTGCATACACAAGGGGGCCCTGCTTGGGTCCCTCAAACATGCTTTTCGACATGGTTTCCATGTCGGACAGGCTGGCATGGAAACCCTGCCAAAAACTATGTATCGTAATCCCAAGGTCGGAAAGGCCCGCCCTTTGGAAGTACGAGCTGGCTCCGACTGGCCAACGGGTTCCATGAACCTGTCGTAAGCCAGCCGGAATGACCGTCCGTTTTTCTTTCTGACTCCCAGCATCATAATGCGGCACTCAGAAAGTAAACCGTCGGTCAGAGCCTTTACGGGCCGCATCGTAATCGGCCCCTAAGTATTGTAAGCAGCCTGGAGTTATTAGACACAATCATCTCAGTATAACAGTTTCTACATAACACAATAAGACTGTGTTCCTCATGTACTAACCTACGTGCATGTGCTTGTTTTGCTTCAGAAGATGGGTTATCTGTAAAATATTCACCACAGTATGAAGGTTGAGGGTGTTATGCTCTTTAGCATCTTTATACCTTGGTTATTTTATGTGAATAGTAACTCCTTGGACCGGTGTTGCATAGAGTGTACACTGTTCTCAGTAGATACTGTTTAATACACTGTGGTGCATTTCTCATGAGAGTTTCACTGTCTGCAAACAGTGTGGTATAGAGTAAACTCTGTCCATAGAGCAAACACTGTTTACAGTGCCCACTTTTCAATCAATCAATCAATCAATCAATCAATCAATCTTTCAATCAGGAAATTTTGAGCGCGCCACTCATCGGTGAGGGTCTCAAGGCACTGAGGGTGGGGAGGTGCAGCTCTGAGTTAGCCGAAGAGCCAAGTCTTGAGGCTCTTCCTGAAGGTGTGCAGAGTAGGGGAGTGTCTGATGTTGACCGGTAGCTCATTCCAGGCCTTAGCCGCGATGTAGGAGAAGGCTCTTCCACCCGCTCTGGTTCTGCAGATGCGCAGGTTTTCTGCTAGGGTGGGGACAGCGGAGCGGAGCTTTCTTTTGGGTACGTGGAAGGAGACTCTTTCGTTGAGGTATTTGGTTCCGGTGTTGTGGAGGGATTTGTAGGCGTAGGGGAGTAGCTTGAAGGTTACTCTATTCTCGACGGGGAGCCAGTGGAGATCTCACAGGTGCTGGGTGATGTGCTTATGTCATGGGATGCCAAGGACGAGTCTTGCTGCGGGTTTTCTGGATGGTCTGGAGTTTGCATAGAAGGGATTTGTTGATTCCAGCGTAGAGGGAGTTTCCTTGGTCCAGTCTGCTTGTTACGAGTGCGTGGTTGACGGTTCTTTTCTACTCATGTCCACTTTATATCCGAATGTAGAATCAGTGACTCTCAGAGGTTTGATACACGTGAAGACTGTCTCCATATTAGGGCATTAGATGTGCAACAGGGCTTGAGTATCTGGAGAAACTTGGTTATCCCTAAACATTTGTATACAGAACACTACATGTAGTGCAGATTTCCCTTTTATCTGTGGTTGATAGTGAACATGAACTCTCCTACACATGAACTATATGGTCATTGTTGCACATAACACATGCTTTCTACAACTATGAGGGTTGCATGTATGATAACAGTAACGATGCGTCATATTATTCTGAGCTATTTTACACTAACTTTCATAGCTCTAATGCCATACCCATTTATAAGGCAATGTGTACACTTTAAGCTTGGACAATGTCATCAGTGCCATCAACAGGGCGGGCCACCCAAACAAGCCCCACGCCCACCACGAAGGAACTGGAGCAAGGTTACCGACGAGCAACTTAACTCCACCCTCACCCTAGACAACCACACCTGGGCACCCGACGCAAACGACGCAGCCAGAGAAATCCACACCTTGATCTCCGACGGTGCAGATGAGCTTGCCCTGCTACTCAACCCCGACAGACAACACCCCAGGAAAGCCACCTGGTTCACCACCACTCTCCAGGAAGCCAGACGCACCTGCAGATGCCAGGAGAAGAACTGGAGAAACACTAAGACAACCGAAAACCACACCACCTCCACCTACAAGGACGCCATGACGCCACAACCAGATCAGGACCACCAAAAGAAACTTCATCCAAAACAAAATCCTGGCCAACTCCACCAACTCCAAGGAAATTTTCAGTGTTATTCAAGAATTCACCAACCCATGCAGCGAAGCCACAGACATCACCCCATCCGAAGACCTCTGCGACAAGCTTGGAACCTATTTCCACCTCAAGATCAAAAACCTCTACGACAACTTCATCGACCATCCACCAGGCACCACAGATGGCCCCCCGCCCCCCAGAACCATCTCCAACTGGACACAGATCACGGCCGAAGACACTGCCTCGACCATGAAAAGCATCCACTCAGGGGCCCCCACCGACCCCTGCCCCCCTCACATCTACCACAGAGCCACGGCTGCCATCACACCCGAACTACAACGCCACCTTCAAAACAGGCACCTTCCCAGATGACTGGAAGCGCACAGAAGTCAGACCTCTGCTCAATAAGCCCACAGCTGACCCCACCCACCTCAAGAACTATCGGCCCATCTCGCTCCTCCCCTTCGCAGCCAAAGTTGCAGAGAAAACAGTCAAGGAATCTGGCATGATTCATTCCTCGCGCCGTCCCAATCCGGATTCCGAAGCAACCACAGCACCCTACTCACCGTCACAGATGGCATCCGCACCCTCCTAGACCAAGGCCACTCCGCATCCCTCATCCTACTCGACCTATCAGCGACCTTCGACACCGTCTCCCACCACACACTAGTCACCAGACTACACGACGCAGGCATACAAGGAACAGCCCTGGACTGGATCCGATCATTCCTCACCGGAAGAAGCCAAAGGATCCCACCCTTCCTCTCCGACCCCACGAAAATCACCTGCAGAGTCCCACAGGGTTCATCCCTGAGCCCCACCCTCTTCAACATCTACATGGCCGCCCTCGCAGACATCGTCCGACAACACGGCCTCAACATTGTATCCGAGGACACCTAGCTCATCCTCTCCCTCACCAAAGACCCCACCACTGCCAAACTCAACTTCCAAAAAGGAATGCAAGACGTCGCTGTCTGGATGACCGACAGCTGCCTGAAGCTCAACGCCGAGAAGACAGAAGTCCTCGTCTTCTGTAACACCCCTTCTGCATGGTACAGCACCTGGTGGCCGACCGCCCTCGGAAGCCCACCTACCCCCTCAGACCACGCCAAGAACCTCGGCATCGTACTCGACTCATCACTCACCATGAACCGACAGGTCAATGCCATCACATCCAGCTGCTTCAACACCCTCTGCATCCTCCGCAAGACTTTCAAGTGGATCCCCCCTGAGTCAAGGAAGACAGTCACCCATGCACTCATCACCAGCCGACTGGACTATGGAAACGCACTCTATGCCGGCATCAACAAGTCCCTACTCCGCAAACTCCAGACAATACAGAACACCGCCGCCAGACTCGTCCTCGGCATCCCCTGACACAAACACATCAGTCAACACCTACGAAGTCTCCACTGGCTCCCTGTGGAGAAAAGAGTCACTTTCAAAATCCTCACTCACGCCTACACAACAACGGACCCAAATACCTCAATGACAGAATCAACTTCCACGTACCCAAAAGAAACCTCTGATCTTCCAACTTCATACTGGCCAAAACCCAGCGCATCCACAAAGCCAGAGCAGGCCGAAGATCCTTCTCTCACATTGCAGCCAAGATCTGGAACGAGCTACCGGCAGACATCAGACGCGCCCCTCCCTGAACACCTTCAGGAAGACCCTCAAGAGCTGGAACGAGTTCCTGGCAGACATCAGACGCGCCCCCTCCCTGAACACCTTCAGGAAGACCCTCAAGACCTGACTCTTCAGCTAAACAGATCTGCGGAGCCCCCCCTCAGCGCCTTGAGACCCTCACAGGTAAGTAGCGTGCTTACAATTCTCTGATTGATTGATTGATGATCAGTAATTTCATCAATGATGTAATTTGAGATGTCATCAGTGATGTAATAAATGATGTCATCGAACATGTCATGAGTGATGTAATATGTGAGGTCATAAGCAGTGCATGGCAGGGCGCAAATTATAGTTATCTCTACTAAACAAAAACAGATCTTTTTATCACACCTAACTATATTGTCACTTTAACAGTTGTTTTGTTCAGCAAAAAGCAATATTTTATTACCATATGTAAAGCCAAGCCCTGTGGCTAACCCACCAGGAGGCAGCCAACCCTCCAACACCCCACAGGCAGCAAACTCCACTCTGCACATGTCCTTTCATCATTTGTGGTGCAGGTTTAGCTGCAGGGCCTGGCTTATGGCCAGGCTCTGTAGCCAGCTCCCTGCAGACAGCCACCCAGAGGCAGCCAACCACACGATGTGCATGGCCTTTGGCCATGCTTGGTGTGACGTTAGTCTTGCAGCCATGCCCTGTTTCAAACTCTCTGCAGGCAGTTGGCACCATCTTTTGTACAGCCTTTGGCCATGTGCAACAGGGGGATGGCTTTCGGGCCCTGGGGACCCCATCACCTGGGGTCAAAACATATATCTTAAGGGGAGGGGTGTAGACCCCTCACCAACCCTTAATTGGCCCCTGGAGCTCAATCCGGGGTCAGTTCCAATAAAACAGGGGGTGGTGTGTGGACCCCTCCCCAAGCCTTATTAGGCCCTGGGGACTCCATCCCCTGGGCTGAGTAATTAATAAAGGGAGGGGGTACGCAGACCTCTCCCTGACCCTAACCAGGCCCCAGCGACCCCATCTCCAAGAGCCAAAAGGAAATAAATGGGGACGCAGCATGCAGTCCCACTCCCTGAATCTTAATGTGATCCTATGCCCATGGGGCCAAGATTATTAAAAAATAGGAGGGGGTATGTGCCCCTCCCTGAACCTAATTAGGACCCAGGGGCTGAAATTTAAATAAATGGACTACCCAACTGGTGTACTTTCCACTGGTTAATTAGTGAGTGCCACCTCGTTGGGTAAATGTCTAGTGCATACTCCATGCTACAGCTTTGTAAAGAACCGAACCACAAGGTAATGTCTGCAGTGACCTTGTGTATGTGTAATTCTGGCAATGGAATGTTCCTCTTGCATCTTCCTACAGAAATCAGAGACCAAATGAATCCTCGTATGGAGAAGACGATAAGACTACAGACAAAGAGTTGAATCTCAAACAAGGAAGGGTACTTCCTCTTAATTATATGGAAGTGAGTGCTTCCCTGTATGTCCTCTTATTCCTCTGCATCAAGAATGGTCCGGAAATGTGCTTGGGTCATATTGGTAAGCTGAGCTTTCCATCATCCTGGAAAATGTCGAGAATACCGTCGCATACTATTAACGTTTAAGGGGTGGGGCCAAATGGGCCAAACACAGCATAAAAATGGACAGAAAGTTCGCTTGTATCACTTTGGTAAGTTAAGCTGCCAATCAGCATGGAAGACGATGCATTCTACTAACAGACAGAGCTTGTAGGTGATTTGGCACCTTTGCATACTCAGCAGTAATTTAAAGGGAGAACTGTGAACTCTGCTCTCAGACCAGGAGACAACAAGACAGTCTACTCGTCTTGGACAGTCTCTATAGAAGAAATTGCTCTCCAATAAATCAATGAAAATGTAGTTCCAAGAAGGATTTCAGATTGTGCAAACTGTAGAGAAAACACACTGTCCATTTTAAAAAGGGGAGGAGGGTCGTGTGGCCCCCCTCCCCAGCCTCATTAGTTCCTGCAGACCCTATTCCCCAGGCCAGTATTTTTTTCAAAGGGGAGGGGAGCCCCCCTCCCAGAGCCTAATTTGACCTCAGGGACTCCATTCCCTGGGGCATGCATTTAATACAGGTGGTTGCCCCAGTGCTCTTTGAAAATACTTTTTGCCTTTTTCTAACTTTATTTTGTATTTTTTCACCCAGTCATCCGTGGCTTTCTCACCCAGTTTCTTTCTTCTGATTCTATGTTGGTGGTTGCCCTGCGCAGCTGCCAGGAGATGTGGTAGTTATTCTGTGTCTGATACTGTTTTTAGCTTGGAAATTCAAACCTGGTCAATCAACACTGAAAAAAGACTCAAAAGCACAGTCGATTGTAAAAAAGAATACTATTATATTTAGGAAGCAAAAAAACATACAGTAAAATTGAGGATTCTTTTTCTGTATATTTTTAGGTCTGGCTTGAAGACAACTTTAGCAGTCTTGGTCGCCTCACATTTTCAAAAAACAACCAGTAATAATTCATGCTTCTGCAGGGCTTTATTCAACGCTCTTTATCCACTGGGCTTATGACATGATACTCAAGTTGTGCTTCCTCCCACTACATCACACAATAGAGGACACTGGCTCAGCCTACTTCAGCCTCTGAATACCTTTACTTCAGTGACTGCATATTGCCTCGAAAAATAGTCGTTCAATGTTAGTCTTTGAAGGCACTTGTATGTACCAAGAACTATTGATTCCCAGGTATATCAGGGTGTCATCACTTACTTCGATAGGCATGAAAACATTTATTGATATCGGCAATATTAACTCATTATCATTAAATAATCGGTACGTTATTTTATCCTATGGAATGCAATCACAAATCATTAAAATAGCAAGAGTGTGTGATTGCAGATGTATATCTTGAAGCAACACTCCCTCAGCTGAATGCATGTGAATACAATCCATGCCTTTTCCATGCAGATGCCTTTCCCACTCATGCCTTTACCACCGTTTACCACTACCCACCACTAAACCCTAAATTTACTAATACCAAACTTTACCTATTCCCACCCCTAAATTTACCCTTACCACCCCTAAAACTACCCTAACTACTCCTAAACCCTAAAATAACCCTTATCACCCTTTATCACTACTGTGAGGAAATGGGGTGTGTTATATGGTGTGATTGTGCAGCCTAACCATGCAATGCACTAATCAACCCCGTAGGTTTTGGCTGTCAAACCTTCAGCTCAACTCTGGGTAGCCGTGGCACTGAGCAGCAAGGCTTACACAGAGGATCAGTGTAAAGCATTTAAACAGCACCAGAACAATTGACGAAGAAATTGACACAATACAAGAAATCCGACACCAACTTATGAAACTAGACTGTATTTTTATAGGAAGTTACACACTAGATTGGAAAAGATCCACTGGAGAGCTCCTGAAATACAGATTTTTCAAACAATAATAATTCTAAGCAATTTCATTAAGCATGAACAAGCCTTGGCAAAGTCAACTAATTGGACACTAAGGGCCCGATTACAAGTTTGGAGGTGCAGGAGCGGACCACCACACTTGCGGCCTGCTCCTGCACCACCAAACCTGTGGCCACACTGGCCGCCAGATTACGAGTTCCCTCATGTCTGGTGGGCCTCTTTTGGTGGTTCCACAGCAGTGCCCCAGAAAATGGGCACCACAATGGGAACACCAAAACAAGTTACCACACCACACTGACTGTGGAGTCCATGCTGGGCAGGAACTGGGGTGACTGCACACAGGGGGCACATGTTCTGCCCCCCAGCATGCATCTCCATGGGCAACAGGGGGCCCTTTGTTTCAGGTCCGCCAGCCTTTTCATGGAGGAAAGACCTCCATGACACTGCTGGCGGTCCTGAACCTCATAATATGCATGGCGGGGCTGCAGCGGCCCCACTAGCATATTACTAAGGCCCTGGTGGCTGTGGTGGTGCAATGGTGGTCCGACAGCCCAACTGTTCCGGAGTACCCTGCCCCTACTAATCCGGAGGAAAGCTACCCCTCTTTTTGGGAACCCGTGCGCACCGCGAGACTCAGGGGACCCTAGACCCGGATGCGCCTGACCTCCTGGAGCCCTGGCTGGGATATAGGAGGCAAATGAGCCCTCATCGGGACTTCCAGGGCGACCCAGCCATCTGGTCGCCCCTTTGGAAAGCATTGCGTGCGACCAGATGGCCGAGGGGAAAGGTGTGACCAGATGGCTGGGACTGAAAGGACTCCCATCTGCCCACCCCACGGTAGGGCTGCCGCCTGCCCATGCAGGGCTCGGGGGCTCTGTGTCCCGGGGGGCTCGGGGACCCCGGCCAGGCCTCAGGCACGGGGAGGACCACCGGAGCTCTCCGGCCCGGACGCCCGAGGTACGACTGCCCGGGACCCATCGAGCCCGCCCCGGGCACTTTGCCATGCCGTGGGCTGGAGGAGGGAGCCCTCCGGACAGAGGGGAGGTGTTGTCCGGGCATAGCCCAACTGGTCCCCAGCAAAGAACCATCAGCCCGGGAGGGGTGTTCTGGCATACCCTGCCCCTTCTGATCCGGAGGAAGGCTACCCCTCTTTCTGGGAACCCGTGCACACCACGAGACTCAGGGGCCCTGGGCGCGAATGTGCCCGACCTCCCGGAGCCCTGGCTGGGATCCCGGAGGCAAATGAGCCCTCATCGGGACTGCCAGAGCGGTCCGGCCATCTGGTCACCCCATTGGGAAGCATTGCGTGCGACCAGATGGTCGAGGGTAAAGGTGCGAACAGATGGCCGGGACCGAAAGGACTCCCATCTGCCCACCCGAGCCTTCGCAGTAGGGCGCCCGCCTGCCCATGCAGGGCTTCGGGGCCCCGCGTCCCGGGGGGCTCGGGGACCCAGGCTGGGCCTCAGGCACGGGAAGGACCCCCGGAGCTCTCGGGCCCGGATGCTCGAGGTAGGACTGCCTGGGACCCATGGCCTGTCCCGGGCACTTTGCCATGCCGTGGGCTGGAGGAGGGAGCCCTCCGGACGGAGGGGAGGTGTTGTCTGGGTATAGCCCATCTGGTCCCCTGCAAAGAACCGTCAGCCCGGGAGGGGTGTTCTGGCAAACCCTGCCCCTAGTAATCCGGAGGAAGGCTACCCCTCTTTCTGGGAACCTGTGCACACCGCCAGACTCAGGAGACTCTAGGCGCGGAGGCCTCCGACCTCCTGAAGCCCTGGCTGGGATCGGGGAGGCAAATGAGCCCTCCCCGGCAAAGAACCGCCAGCCTGGGAGGGGTGTTCCGGCATACCCTGCCCCTAGTAATCCGGAGGAAGGCTACTCCTCTTTCTGGGAACCTGTGCGCACCGCCAGACTCAGGAGACCCTAGGCGTGGAGGCCCCCAACCTCCTGGAGCACTGGCTAGGATTGGGGAGGCGAATGAGCCCTCGTCTGGACTTCCAGGCCGGCCCGGCCATCTGGTCGCCCCATTGGAAAGCATTGCGTGTGACCAGATGGCCGAGGGGATTGGTGCGACCAGATGGCCGGGACAGAAATAACGCCAATCTGCCTGTCCCGAGCCTTTGCGGGAAGGCTCCCGCCTGCACTTGCAGGTCTCCGGGACTCTGCACCAGGGACCCTTGTCCCAGGTAGTTGGACACATAGCAAGCCACTGGATGGGGGCTCCCAAACCCCAGGCCCTGACCGAAACCCATGCCCCAGGGCCGGTCCCTGCTTCTCAACCCAGCCAGGCCGGGGAGATCGGGGAGCCTGGCTGGGCATGAGGGACCTCTGTCCCGGGCACACAGCCCTCAGGACATGCGCTCGTTTTCCACACATTTTTTCCAAAATTCTGTGTAGTGGCGCTACGCCAATTCTCCCCAGCCCTAGTCTTATGCCTGTTGGTGAGTACAGTGGTTCTAATAGTCGAGGCTCATACAGGCAAACATTTTCCTTTGTTCTCAGCCACTTTCTTACCCATGTGCTGACTGACGTGTGTGTGTGTGTGGTGTGTGTGTGGGTGTGTGTGCGTGTGTGTGTGTGTGAGAGAGAGAAAGAGAGATAGTTGAATAATTGACATTTCTGCAAATTCTAAAAGTCTGCGTCTGGGGTAGTTGCAGGGTAGGGCTGTTGTGTTTGGGGTACTATTGAAGTGTATTTTGAATTTTTTGTCAGTTTGCATGTTGCTTTGCTGTTATTTTTTTCCATCTTGGTTTATTTACTATTGTTTTGCATTCTTACTGCTGCTTTACTGGTGATGCACAGGCCTACGAGTGGGCCCAGTCATATTTTGGGCATATATTTGTTCAATCCTTTCTATGGAATGCTGCAAGTGTTAATCACATTGAGGAAGAGGCTGTAGCCGGGGTCGCCTCCATATTCTCTTTGCCTCCCATTTTGTGAAGCCATTATGTGTCGCATTATCTTTTACCATTGTGTGTCGCATTTTTGTCTTTTACTGTTTTTGACTTCAGCTTTTCCATGTCACCAGCTTGTCCACCATTTTGTAAAACCAGTGTGTGCCATTTAGGCAGCCATTTTGCCTTTCTTTTCCATACTATGAAGTGTGTGTGTGTGTGTGTGTGTGTGTGTCTGTCTGTCTGTCTGTATGTCTGTGTGTCTGAGTGTATGATCATTGATTATTAATCATTTTATGCCACCTCTTAAGACATTTTGCTAGGTGCATTGACTGTTAGAAATCTTTAGGAGTTAATTGTACCTTTGTTTGTTTTTACTTTTTTTATATCTATTTTCTGTAAATAGGACTTTGTAATTAATTTTACCAGCCTCGTCCTGCCTCAAATAAGGCCTTGGAGGGACATAAAGTATTTATTGCCCACTTTTTAGATTTTGTTTCCACATGCTTTGATGCATACATTGAGCTTTCAGGGGAATGGTTGTTGTTAATTCTTAATTAAACCCCCCCCCCCCGGCTCAATAGGGATCATATAAGCCTTGGAAGATCACCAAATATTTATTTCTCATTTTTTAGAATTTCTTTCCACGTGTTCTGCTGCAGGTATTGGGTCCTCTGTGATATTGTTGTTCTTTTAAATTAATGTAGTATATTTTTTGCCAGCCTTCCCCTGACTCTCACTGGGTTGCTTTTTACTCATATCCTAGGAGCTTGTTTTTAAAAAGTATTTTTAAAAATGCTAGATTTAAACACGCTAAGGTGGCCTTGTTGTTTTTAAAATTGTCCTCAGATGCATTAACTCTGTTCTGCACTGTAAACTTTTTAAGGGCAGCTGTCAGACTCAGAAATAGAAGAGGTACTAGGTGAACAAATGTGGCATGCAGCACGACCCTGTTAAAGGACTTAAAATGAATTTGACGAGGGGAATGGTTCACTTAATCCAGGAGGGATTGAATATGCACGTATTTTAGGCTGTTGAATTGTCTTGCATTTCTCCCATTACGTGGTGTACCCCTTCTGAATTTTCGTGATTGGTGAGGCTAGTCCCGTATTGGCCCTAAATATGAATTTTATATGTTACGGGGTTTTTATTTATGGATGGACTGAGTATGCATCATTCTCACTTGTTATGTGGCCTGTTTTTATTATGATCTATTTCATTTTGTACTTTTATGGTATTTTTTTTATACCAAATAAAGTATTTTATCTATCTATCTATCTATCTATCTATCTATCTATCTATCTATCTATCTATCTATCTATCTATCTATCTATCTATCTATCTATCTATCTATCTATCTATCTATCTATCTATCTATCTATCTATCTATCTATCACTGGGTTACCATGGGGCCTGGAGGGACATCAGTTATTTGTTTGGTAGCTTTTCACTGACTTTAAGTAGCACCCTGTCTAATAAAAAGAATTAATTTGCACATGTATATATAGCATTATTAGGATGCTGATGACTTGCATTGCATTGACTATAATAACCAAGCCTTCTTATTTATGTTGCTTCAGGTGCACAGGACTAAGATGGAGAGACGCCTGTGAATAGGCTGACACCGGAGTCCACAGAACCAAAAAGAACGGCTGTTGCTGAGAGCGAAGAACCTGAATGATGAAGAAGACATCCCTGTCGCTGACAGTGTGCAGTCTTCATCTGCAGGAACCTCATCTTGACACGAGAAAAAGGGGGATGCCACAGCTACCCTGAAGTATACAAGCAGCTTGCCTACTCCAAGGAGGTCACTTGAGGTGGAACCATCGCAAAAACAAAGCAGACCGACTACAAAGTATGTGCTCAGCAACGAGTCGCCGTACCACCAAATCCATGATCTGGTCCGTACATACGATAGGAAACTGGACAAAATGTAAGTGCTTGACCTGCTCCCTCTTATCTTTAGTGGAAAGAGAGAATTTGTGGAAACTTATGTCCAAGGGGGAGATTCCAAGCCGGTCTCAGGGCTTGGTTTATATGTTGGCGGAATTGGAAAGCCGTCTTAGCTGTGACGATATTTTCTATCCGTCAACATGGTGGTCCGCCCACCCAATTTCATTTTGGGCAGAGGATCAGTTTGGCTATAGAGGAGGTTACTCTGTCTCTATTATGACCAAGCTTCTCCGATGGTGCTGGGCAGTAAGGGCCTACACGACTAACCGCACAATTTAGATGGGTGGACATGTAATCATCATCAGGAAACTTAGGGGCAGATTTACAAGCCCCTTGCTCCTCATTTACGCCGCCGTTGCGTCACTTTTGTGACGCAGCAGCGGCGCAAATCCTGCGCCGTGGTGCGGGGTACTTACAACATGACGCATCTGGGAGATGCGTCACGTTGTAAAACCCTGCTCCACATGTAGGCGTTCCTGCGCAGGGGGGGCGTTCCGGCGCAGGAACGCCCCCTAAAAGTGGCTGAGTGAAATCTACAAGATTTCACTCAGTCACTTTTCCAGCCATGCTGCGTCAAAATCCTGCGCCTGCCTGAAGCAGGCGTAAGGATTGACGCAGCATTAGCAAGATAGGGCACCCCTGAGCCTTGCTGGAGCTGCATGGTGCTTGCGACGTAACTCCAGAAATGCGCCACTTTTACGGCACAGATGCGTCACGTATCTGTGCCATTTTTGCGCCATGGTGGCGGAGCTGTGGTGCACAATAACTGGCGCATCCCTGCTGATATGCAGGGCTGCGCCAGTGATTGTAAATATGCCCCTTAATTTGGTCGTCAGACCATAAAAGTTATGAGTTCGTAAGTACAGCCCAGTACATTTTATAAAAAAAACCTTATAAATCCATCATTATACATAATAAATTTAAAAGGAGTACTTTTGACAACACAAACCTAAAGGGTTTAAAAATGAACAGCATTTGACTTTAAAACAAAAAATGTTTTCGGCTGGTGAATTCATGGGTCCTAGTGCAAAGATGCGCTGAAAGTATTCAGACCAGACCGCTAAAAAAATGTACATGAGGCTATTGGAATGGTGCTTCTTCTGATGCAAGAGCACATAGATAAGCACTCAATTAGCAACACTCCCCACTAGTCAGACTATGTCCCCCACCAGCAGACTGTGACAGGAATGTGCCATGCTATAGGGCTACTAAAGGAGGTGGCAGAGTCGATCTCTTGGTCTTTCTTCTTATCGCCCACATGTGACCGTATCTGATTTTAGTTGCAGGTTCCAAGCTGTTTATAAATGGGGGTTAGCCATTTTTTCCTAGGACCAGAGTATGCTGAACAACCAAAGAAGACATTCCCAATTGATTCAGTAGGGGCAGGGCAGCAAGGGAAGCCTTTAGTCGCAGCGGCGTTGCCTACCCAAGAGCTTGTGAATATGTTCAAAGGTAGAGCGCCGTGCCTATATTGTGTGTAGAGCGTTTTATCAGCTGGCACCTGCATAAGATCAAAAGATCCTTCCAGGGTGCATGTCGATTTGAAGTCCATAAATTCTTCGGCTAATCTACCCCGCCTGCTGTCCCTGATTTTGTTTTGTGCTACCCACTCCCAGTAAAAGGATTTGATTTATTTCCTGGTGGGAAATTCTGGGCTACTAATACTACTCCCCTGTACCCCGATGTTGTTAAGGAGATTTCTGATGTTTTTAAACCAGACTATTTTTTAGATGTATCTAATATACAAACTTCTCCAAAAGCAAAAGCCTACTGGGAAAATTCTGGAGTGCTTGCTATCCTCTACGAAAAAAGAAGCGGTGATGTTTTACTACATCTTCGAGAGATTTAATTCCCATGTCCAGTTTGAGTGGGCAAAGTGGTGTACTTGTTGGAAGGGACACCAGGTTCCTGAGGAACTTGTTCTCAGTCACTATCAAATCGCTCACTTTCTCAAAGCCCCACAACTCAGCCCCATAGAGGGCACTGCTTACAGCCTTGCTTTTGTATATTTCAAGGTCAGGTGCAACCGGTTTTGTGTAGGAGCAGCAATGTTCCTTCCTTAGAGCTCCTGTTACTTGTGTGAACTTGTGATAGGCCTTATTTAGATGCTGTTCCCAGACCATGCCTTCGGCCAAACTAATGCCCAGGTAGTCTAAACAACTCTCTCCAAAAGGGGTACTATCTACAAATAAACGCACCTTAAATGTTTTGTGTGGGTTCAACATCATCAATTTTGTTTTGGAGGTGTTTATTTCAAGGCCCCTCACGTCACAAAAGGTCTTAAATCGATTGAGTAGGGTTTTGAGCCCATTGGTGTTTTGGAGATGAGTAGGGTGTCATCTGCAAAAAGTAGGGTTGAAATGTTCTCTTTCCTTAAGGCGAGACACGTCCGCTGGTATTGTGGATAAAAAGTCAACCAACTGGTTGATGTAGAGGGTAAATAGTGTTGGGGCCAAAATACAGCCCTGTCGGACCCCCCTACAGGTTTTTATAGGATCAGTGACTTGGCCCTGTCCACCCCATCCCACCCTGGCATAATTATCTTCATGAAGGAGATGAAGTAACAACAAGATTTCTAGGGGCTTCCTCCTCTCCTTCAGCACCTACAAAAGTTTGTACCTAGGCATGAGGTCAAGCACGGACTTCAGATCTATGAATACCATGTATAAACTCCCCTTGCCTAATACAGCCACCTTCCAGTAAAGGAGAACGAACCGGAATACCTGATAGATTGGTCCTGTTTTTTGGTGGTACCGTGATTGAAACGGAGACAAGATATGGCTGTCAGCCAACCAGTCCTGTATCCTCACTAGAAGGGAGCGGCAGAATACTTTTTGGATGTAATCAATCAAACTAATGGGCCGGTAATTAGATGGATTGCTCCTGTCGCCCATTTTATAGATGGGGATCACTTCGGCTCCTTTTTCTGGAATTGGGGTTCCCCTAGCGATCTTGTTATGTATATTGACAGTTTGTCCTTGTCAAAGCGGACGAGCTCCCCCGGGATCCCATCCGGCCCGGCTGTCTTGGCATGTACGATGGCCTCTATGGAGGTCACCATTTCCTCCTTGGTGCATAAGAGCCATGCTGTAGGCTGGAATGTGTCCGTTATATGAGACATGATCCCTGGGTTTGCGGGACGCTGTAGTTTACTTTGCGCCAGATCCGCGCGTGATCATTATATTTTATATTGTGGAGCCTTGCCCAGAGCGAGTCTTCGACGGCCCTTTTTATTGTCCATGTTAATGTTTTCAGTGTTGCTTTGTTGTGTCTCAGCTCTCATTGCAGGCTATCATTACACAGGTGCCAGCAAAGTTTTCTGAGTGTTGAGTTTATACATCTGTTCGATACCTTTACTTGCTGCAGACGCGCGGGAGTAGAAGTGTGAGGCCCTGCCAGGCCCCTGCAGTGAAGTGTTTCTGCTTGTCATGGGGATAGTGAATATATCTCCCAGCTCTTTCATAAAGGTCTCCCAGGCACTTACCTGGTGTGTGGAGTTGTCTTGCAGTGTTTTTTAATACATCTTTGGCGGCCGCAAGAGCTGGGAAATACAGCGCAGCAGCTTCAGGCCATTGGCTGGCGTATTCGGGACATTCTTTGAGGGTGATTGCCTGCAGGAGGTGATCGCAAGAATCCTCCTCAGCCAGAGGGCAGGAGGCGACCCTATGATACTTGGGGGCATATCAACAACAACCGGCGATAATTATCGCTAAGCGCACTTAGCGCTAGGATAATTATCGCCGGCTAGCGTGAATTTTTATCGCTGAGATAGCGTGCTATTAGCAACGCTTATCTCAATAGCGATAAAAATCCTCACGCTAACAGGCTAACGTGAGATTATCGCTGGAAACCCAGCGATAATCTCACGTTACCTTGTTGATAGGGACAGGCAAACTTAGCCATGATGTCCTTCTTCCATAGGATATCATGGCTAAGTCAGAAAAATACCAGACGTAAAAAAGCAGCGTTAACCGCGGTTAGCGCTGCTTTTTTTGTCTCTAACAGGGTTAGCGACATTCTTGATAATAGGAGAAATGTCGCTTAGCGACATTTCTCCTATTATTTTACTCTGGAACGCCCCCTTTGCATCTCATTAGAGATGCAAGGGGAAGCGTAGAGTAAAAGGGTGCTAACATGCCAATTTGCATGTTAGCACCCTGTTGTTGATAGGGTGCTAGTTTTATCTCTCCTTTTTTGGCTTTTAAAGCCAAGAAAGCAGAGATAAAGCCCTTGTTGATATGCCCCATTGGGGCATATCAACAACAACCGGCGATAATTATCTCTAAGCGCACTTAGTGCCAGGATAATTATCGCCGGCTAGCGTGAATTTTTATCGCTGAGATAGCGTGCTATTAGCAACGCTTATCTCAATAGCGATAAAAATCCTCACGCTAACAGGCTAACGTGAGATTATCGCTGGAAACCCAGCGATAATCTCACGTTACCTTGTTGATTGGGACAGGCAAACTTAGCCATGATATCCTCCTTCCATAGGATATCATGGCTAAGTCTGAAAAATACCAGACGTAAAAAAGCAGCGTTAACCGCGGTTAGCGCTGCTTTTTTTGTCTCTAACAGGGTTAGTGACATTCTTGATAATAGGAGAAATGTCGCTTAGCGACATTTCTCCTATTATTTTACTCTGGAACGCCCCCTTTGCATCTCATTAGAGATACAAGGGGAAGTGTAGAGTAAAAGGGTGCTAACATGCAAATTTGCATGTTAGCACCGTGTTGTTGATAGGGCGCTAGTTTTATCTCTCCTTTTTTGGCTTTTAAAGCCAAAAAAGCTGAGATAAAGCCCTTGTTGATATGCCCCTTAGTTCGGTGTTTGTTCTTCCCCTCGGAGCCTCTTTGTTTCCCTGGTCAGTAATTCAGCGCCTCCCCTGCCTCTAGGGTGAGGGTTACATTGAGGGCACAACGCGTGGTTCTTTTCCCTCGTGACGGACCCTGACTCCCATTGCTTTCATCTCTATTTTTGAAGGCTGCACCTGGGATTCCCTTATGACGGTGTAAATTGACCCCCTTTAAGGTGTCGAAACCCAGCTCCTTTGGGGGCCGGGATGTGGAAGCCCTCAAGCCCTCCACATGAAATGGGGGCTCCAGTCAGGCTTCGTGTGCTAATAAAATGTTGTTTGTTTTTAGAAAAGTAACGCTTGGCTGTTTTAAGTCTTCTTTCCCCAAGCCACTGATGTTCCAGGAGCAGATGTGTCATGGCCTCGTGATATGTGATAGATTTTCAGCAGTTGCATGTTCTGGCATTTGCTCATACGTGGACTGGAAAGAGGTGATTTATTTAGAATAATACAGACTAATAGCTTGAATGGCAAATCCTGAGTGAATAATATTGTGGACATGATGGGCCGAGCGAAGCGCTTTTAATGTTTGGGTGATAAATCATTTTGGGTACATGCAGCTAGTTGCCTGGTTGTTTTTGATTCGTGCTAGATTGGACCTTAGTTAATCGCACACCTGCCTATATTCCACGCCATGCTCACCTTCACTCTCAAATCTTGTCATTTTTTTTCTCATTTCACATAACCTTTTTTGCCAGAAACCTTCCACCCTGCCGTTCAGCCCAATTCCCAGGACAGAAAATGCCAGAACATTGCTTTTGCACAATTTTCGTACAGTATCAAATGTTTATACTATTAATAGAATATTTTTTGAACTGTGTGTGTTTTCCATATTTTTGCATTCCAGCCTTGGTTTTATTCATGAATTTGCAGTCTACGGGCAGCGAAAGACTTCTTCAGTGGCTGCCTTCGTCGCCATCTTCCTTCCATGACCGATTTGCCAGAATCACAAAGTTGCTGAATTCTGTGTCTATTGCTCAACGTATTTCCTGATTTCCTCTCGCCATCCACCGATTGAAGCCCTCACCATCCGTCTCCAGTTGTGAGATCCATGGGGCTGCCATTTGTTTCCACCATCCAGAGATCTTTCTCAGAGAACCTGGCTGCCAAAATCACCGCCCCTTGACTAGTATGTGAGTTTACTTTATTTAATAATCCATAACGCTTGATTTATCAATCTACTCTGAAGGCCGAATATAACGGTGGAAAACCATATGGTATTTCCTGTAACATGCAGAGTTTGGTGCGCTAAACACCACAATCCACATGTCCTGCCCCAACATGTAATAGATGGGATTTATCGCACTCGATACATAGTGCACTCCGTGGTATCATTATTTTTCATGTGTGATAAACGCCACCTATACTCGTAATCAGGGCCTCTGTGCCCGTTTGCATTGCTTTTGTGATGTGTTTATAAACTTTGTCCGGTGACTGCCAGGGCTTGGGTTAGCTTCACGTTTGGCAACGGATGAGTTGGAGAGATCATTTAAGTTAGAAGATTGAGCAGTGAGACAGACCAGTATAATGAGAAACTTACAAAGAAGGCGTGGGAGTAAAGTGGCAAGATGATGGGATGGAATATTATGGAAGGTGGAAATAATAAGGCCATTTGAGATATCAGTTATACCATCAATTATGTCATTTAACATGTCAAGAGTGATGTCATATGTGAGGTTATCTGCAGTGCATGACAGGGGTGCAAGTTATAATTAATTCACCAAACTATAACTTCAAATGTCAGTGTTTTTTCGATTTTTAAGCATCAGTTTGTAGTAATTGACCCGGATACTGATGATATCTCGAATAAGTTGTTTTTTTGGTTACATGGATGAGGAGCCAGCTAGTTTATTTGGTTACATGGATGAGGAGCCAGCTAGTTTCTTTGGTTACATGGATGAGGAGCCAGCTTTCGGGCAACCAGCTCCAACAGACTCCCAACACAAGAATGGATCTTAACATTCTACAGTTACTAAGCAGAGCAATGGCTTCTTAAAGAGAACACAACAATACACAGTATGTGTTGATAATACAATCCTAATAGATAAACACAACTAGTTACTACACAGTTCTTATCTCATTTCAACGCCTAACTATAACATCACTTCAGCCCTATTTTATTCTGTGAATTTACTTCCCATACCTAACTCTAATATCACTTTGAACGTAAGTTTTTTCAGCAAACACATATATATGTAAATATATATATATGTTATGTTACGTTGATTTGTATAGCGCACTATAACCTGAGAGGGTATCCAAGCACTTTGGTCAGGGTGTGTAGGTGTGTGACCCCCAAGGTGCTCTTACGAAGAGCCAGGTCTTTAGCTTCTAGCAGAGCTCATGAAGTGAGGAGGAGGCTCTGATGTGTTGAGAGAGGTCGTTCCATGTCTTGAGTGTGATGCAGGAGAATCAGCGACCTCCAGTTTTGCTTTTGCATTTGTGGGAAGTGTGTGCAAGTGACAGTGAGGCAGAGCGTAGGTGTCTGGTGGGTCGATGAAAGGGTAGGCGGTTGTTGAGGTATTCTGGTCCTGTGTACGGCTTTGTATGTGTGCGTGAGAAGTTTGAATTGACTGCACTTTTGAATGGGGAGTTAGTGTAGCTACCTGAGGTGTGGTGTGATGTGGGTGTGGGACATCTAGTATGAGTCTTGCAGCGGTGTTCTGAATGGTTTGGAGTCTGTGTAGGTGTTTTTGGAGATCCCAGCATAGAAAGTGTTGCCGTAGTCCAGCCTGCTGGTGATGAGTTCTTGTGTGATGGTCTATCTGGTATTCTGAGGCAACACTGTGTTGACTTGAGCCATCATGTTGAGTTTGTCATCTAGAATGATCCCTAGATTTCTTGCATGGTCTGTGGGTGTGGGTCCTAGCTCTGACGGCCACCAGGTGTAATCCCATGGGGAGGTCTTACTGCTGAAGACAAGTACTTTCGTCTTTTCTGAGTTGAAATTCAGGCAGTTGGTTCGCATCCAGTCTGCTACGATAGTAATGCAGTTGACCAAATTGGTTCTGGCGGTGATTGTTGTATCCATCAGGGAGAGGAGGAGTTGTGTCTCATTGGCGAAGGAGATGGCGGTGATGTCTTGTGATTGGATGAGGTTGGATAGCAGTATCATTTTGAAAAGGGTGGGACAATTCCTGTGGAATTCCACATATAATTTTCTTCGCCTCTGATATGAAGAAGAGTGGCAACCTGACCCTTTGGGTTCTTTTGCTGAGGAAGGAACAGATCCATTTGAGGACGTATCTTTGTGTGCCAATCTCGTGGATTCTTCTGATGAGGGTGGCACTGTGCACTTTGAAAAATGATTGTCTTACTGCTGAGGTCTGGTGTTGCATTTTTAGCTGTTCATGGTTGATTTTATGTCTTTCAAGCCTTTTTAAATATTCCGTACATTTTTGTGTGTATATGTGACTTTTATAGTTTACTAAAAAACGAATACAGTGTATGAACTGAAGTGAACTGATGAGGGTGTTGTGGGAGACAGTGTGGAAGGCTGCAGAGAAGTTGAACAGGATGAGGGTTGCTGTTTCTCCTCGGTCCAGGATGATTCAAATGTTGTTGGTGGCCGCAATGGGGGCTGTTTTTGTGCTGTGGTTCTTTCTGAACCCTGATTGAATGTTGCCTGGAAGATGGTGAAGTTCAAAGTGTGTTGTGAGTTGTAATATATGCTTCCACTTACCTGTGAAATAGTAAAAATAAAATAACAAAGATTTAAACATCACTTATTTGTCACTGTCATCTCTAGACACAGCAGTTCCTGCTCTCTATCCAGCACAAGCGGTGCTCGACCTCCCACTCTGGTAGTGCATGCTGCCCCGCACTCGCTCGCAAAGTAGTGTATACTCAGCAAGGCAACATGAGTGAGAGGTAGCACCGCACAAAAAATGTTGTCCATGCAACGCAGTTGGGAGCAGCTGCAAGAGCTGGACACACAGCCCATCACCGGAAAATAACCCCTTGTCAACGTGGAATTCACAACAAGGCGATACCATGCAATAGTCCACCGACACCGCGGACAATGTCCGCGATACAACCACCATGATGGAGATAAAAACACAAACCACAACACCAGAAAACACTCGATGGGCCAAAGTGCGATGATGAAATCAGTGATAAGCAGCGCCAGGCCTGCAACAACAACCTGGCAAGCCGATAAATTCACCATAAATGTAGAAAAAACACCCACACCCAAACTTACCTACAGCCAAGCACCATGGAGGCAGCCAGAGCAGGCGCAGAGGACGAGCGCAACCCCACAAGCACCCCGGACAACCAGCTTGGGACATCGGGGACAGGGAAGGGCAAGGACAAGAAGACAAGGAAGACGAAGTTCTGTCCGCAGGCGAACAGGATCATAGTCAAGGAGAAGATGGAACACCATCAACAACTCTTTGTCACCTCCAACGTGTCATTGGGCACCAAAACTGGAATTTGGCGGGACATCGTCGACAAGGTGAATGCCGTCGGAGAGCACAAGTGGACAATTGACGAGGTCAAGAGGCGTTGGAATGAGATCAAGCGGAAGACCAAGGAGAAACTCTCCGCCAACCAGAAGACAGCAATGCAAACCGGAGGTGGGGGCCCAGCGTCACAGCTGGAGCTGGATGACATGGAGAAGCTGGTGTCGACAGTCATCAGTGTGGATACTGTGGCCGGAGTTGGGGACCGGACACTGCTCGACAGGACACAACACAACCGCAATAGGGTGAGTGACCATCAGGTACTGGGGGGACGGGTGGAGATGGCCATGATGGCACATATGCACAATCAAGCAGGGCACAGTACACACCCACAATGACCCTGGCTCCTCGCACAGACCCACAGACTGACACAATGTACAATGCCATGCCGTCAGAATGTCAACCTGTACCATGCGGCTACATACATGTGGACACATTGTAATACACCATCTCCCCTTCACATTGCAGGGGCATCGTCAACACCTCCTGCAGAGCAGTCCCAGCCACTCTTCACGGATGTCGAGGAGGACAACACCAGCATCGGCGCACAAGCCCTCCTAGACATCATTGACCTCATCCGCGACTCACCTCCAGGATCAGAGCAGGCCAGCTACATCGAGGAGACCCCACCCACCACCCAAACCACCCAGCAGGAGGCACCCACAGCCCCGGCACCCTCCCAAGTCCCCCAGGAACAACAAATGGCCTTCCAACGCCGTGTGCTGGAGGGCCAGAGGCAGACGGCTGAGCAGGTACGGGTGGGGTTCGAACTCATGGCTGCCAAACTGGACGCCATCCTTGGGTGTCTATGTCAGCCCCATGGTCTCCAACGAGCCCTGACTGACATCGCTGGAGTTATGACGCGGAGAGTAGAACAGCTGTCCGCTCAGAGTGGCTCCAGCGATACCAGCCATGAGTTGGCACACATGCAGAGGCTCATGGAGGACATAGTGCGGATGGAAGCGGAAAGGATGGCAGCCACCGCTACACATCATCGGAATGTAGCTGGGATCTATCATGCCCTGCAGACCTTCATCATGGCATTGTCGCCACAAGGCGTGGAGCTGATGAATGCTGCTGCCCCCACACCATCCACATCCCCGCCCCCTGGTGTGTCAGTGCATCACAGTGCGGCAAACGTATCCACCCAGGCCCCTGATGTGTCTTGGGCACACAGTGTCGCAGCTGGGACTGCACCACCCACAGGGGGGGCAGGGCACACATCCGGGGACGAGGACGTGGATGGGCTTGTGATCAGGTGGCACTAGCATTCATTTCCGTCACCTGGCCTGTTTCTGCTTGGTGCCGCACATGGCCTCATGACTTTCCACTTACCTCCAATACACTTTGATTCACTCACGTCAGACAGCGACATGGACAGTCACATCCTGTTTGACGACCAATGACACGGCGGACAGACTGCGGACTGTACCCTTCCTCTTCCGCAGTACATGTCATCCCCGGATGGACTCTGGCTGGCCCTCCACGGGCCCATATTGTGTAGTGTGCTCGGCATTGCCCTATACCGCTCCAGCTGCAGAACCGCACGGGATGTGCAAATAAACATCCAGTGACGCACTGCTGTGTCATGTCTTACATCATTCAGGAATGGATGTGGGGATGAATGTGGGGACAGTGCCTTCCCTTGCGTCAATGATGTTCATCCTGTTGGATGTGAGTCAGAGGGTGCAACATTCATCCTGTTCGATGTGAGTGAGATGGTTCGACATTGCATTTTGTGTACCTGATCCTGTGAACACTACAACAGGGACACATGCATCAGTCACTTCCTTGTCCGTACATGGACTGGACCACGCCCCGACCCCACGAGTCATTGTGGCAAGCCCTGCACTGGTCCGGCTTACGGCAGGTCAGACCACTCCGATGACGCACCGAAGGGGGGCCATCATTGCTACCCATCGCAGGCGTACTCGCTGGTGGTGTGCAGGCCACTGGTCTTGTCGTAAGCATGTCACAGCCACACCCTGAGGGCAGGTTTGCACACACACCACACCCATCCGGCACAGGCGTCACTGGCCATGTGACTCCACCAACATAAGGGGCTGACAACATCACATTCTCCTCTTCCAGTGGTGACTGGATGACGGTCGTTCCACGCTTCTCATTCATAAAGGGTCCATGAGTTGTTGCGCACAGGGTTGGTGGCATGTGAGGCCTGGTGCATGACACGGACCTACCGCCACGTGGCGCTGACTGGGCTTGCACAGGGTTAGTGGCACCCGAGGCCTTGCGGCCGGCATGGGCCTGCCACCATGTGGCGCTGACTGGGGTTGCACAGGGTTAGTGGCACTCAGAGCATTGAGGCCAGCACAGGCACCCCGCCACGGGACGGTGGCTTTGGGTGCACTGAGTCAGTGGCACCTTAAGCTGCTGAGCGGGTGTGCAGCCGGCGATGATGCCCCGTCTTGGCTGTCCAGACAGCTCTGGTTTTGTGTGCCGTGCTGGACTGCAGTGTAGGCCAGAGCCAGCGGGCAGCGTGGGCCTACCGCCATGTGGCGCCGCTTCCGGGATCCCAGAGTTAGTGGCACCCATTAGGCTTAGCAGGTGTGCAGCCTGCGATGGTGCCAGGTGCACTGGTATGTCCTCTGCCATGAAGTAATCAAGACCCAGCACCAAACGTGAAAGCTGGTGGCCGGTGGTGTGGGGCTGCATGGTGTGGAGGGTGCCATGTCCGCGGGCCCCAGGCTTGTGGCTTGCAGTGGCACGTGGTGGGACCTTCCGTCTACGCGTTGGTGGCAGAAGGTGAGCAGTGAGGCCTGGGTGTGCATGGGCGGGCATGCTCCGATAGGCGGCGTGAGGAGTTGGGGTGCCTCTGCCTCAGTGTGCATGGGTGGGCAGGCACTGTTGTCTTGTGCAGGTGTGTGTACTGTGACAATCATGTATCTGGACTCTGTTTCAGCTGGCGGCTCTGACTCGGATGTGTGACCAGGTGAACTGAGATACATACCTGCACGTGGTTGGAGACACCCCAGTGGCAGCAGGTGAGCAGTGTCGCCTGGGTGTGCAGGGGCGGCACTGTCTCTCTCTCTCTCTCTCTCTTCTCTCTCTCTCTCCCCCTCTCTTCTTCTCTCTCTCCCCCTCTCTTCTTCTCTCTCTCCCCTCTCTTCTCTCTCTGTCTCTCTCTTCCCCTCTCTTCTTCTTTCTCTCCCCCTCTCTTCTCTCTCTCTCTCCCCCTCTCTTCTTCTCTCTCCCCCTCTCTTCTTCTCTCTCCCCCTCTCTTCTTCTCTCTCTTCCCCTCTCTTCTTATCTCTCTTCCCCTCTCTTCATCTCTCTCTTCTCCTCTCTTCTTCTCTCTCGCCCCCTCTCTTCCTCTCTCTCCCCTTCGCTCTCTCTCTGTCCTTTGATGTGCGCAGGACACACCTTCTCATCATGATTTTTGTCTTGCAGGCTGGGACCTACGGATTGTCCTGAGAGGAGAGGCCATTTGTTGCTTCGCAAGTGAATGTGTGCTGCTCTTTTTGGTGTCGACACATGCATGTCACCATTTTTGATTGTGCGACATCAGGCGGATTATTTTGTGCATGTTTGGGTGTAGCTGATGTGGCATGTCTTTGGTCGGGGGGTGCCAGGGAGGGGTGGTCCTGGGGGTGGTGTCGGTGGGTGTTGTAGCCCTCTTGGGTGGCCGGGCCGCATGTTGGCTGGCTCCATGGTTTCTGTTGCCCTTCAGGTGTGGCCCTGGGCTGATATCCCTTTTGTGGTGCAGGCTGCCGTCCGACCTTACGCCAGGTCGGAGCAGGTGTAGATTTCCTGGTGCTAACGCGCCTTATTGCCTGTTTTGTGTTTTTATTGCAGTTCTGTCTGGTCGTTGAGAATGTTCAGGTGTGATGTTGTCGCGGCTTTTGGCACGGGAACACCCACTCTGCATCTTATTAGCGATAGTTGTGCGGGGCCTCTGTGGTGATGTTTTTTACCAGATGCTATCGCAGGTAAACTGGTTCTGTGGGCTGTTACCATCAGCTTGTGAATGGGGCGATGGATTTATCACAACTTTGGCTGCAATAAAGTGCCGTGGACTTGGCAATAGTTTCTTGGGAATATGCCTCACAGTTGTCTGCCTCTGTCATAACTGGGGAGGAAGGGGGCTGACAAAAATAAGCAAAAAAGGACAACAGGGAAAAAACTGAAGAAATAAAGACAACAAGAGAAAATAAAATAATATAAAAAAATAGAAGGTGTTGGCAGGAAACGTTCATTCTGGTCTGGATGGGCAGAGAAGCTCTGAGAGACAGGTAGGCATGAGTAGGCAGGAGTCAGGAGTGCCAGAGACGAATTAAAACGGCTACTCACTCGCTCTCTTGTTACGTGCACTTTTTATCTCTTTGTAGCACAAAAGGCACTCATTTTTAGATGCCAAAGTACAGGAACAACTTTTCATGTAATACCATGTAATTCCACATAATTCTCGTGCATTTAGTGTAATTTCCGCATAAGAAATTATGGGATTGATGTATTCTAATACAATTTTAATTTTGTGACAGCGCATGTTTGGAGCCCGAAAAGCAACATGCCATGGACACCTCTTGTAGGCAGTGACATTTTACGGATTTTGGGGGGCTCTGGGCAAGGCCTATTTTGTGGCACCCTATCCGTGACAATCTTAAATTGCATTACCATACAGTATATGTTCTGTATAATGGTTGGACAAAAACAGCTTAAGATATTTATTGCTCGGGATCAAAATCCTAAAAATGCCACAGGGCAGAGAAAGACAGAGTTAGAGGCAGAGGTAGGCAGAAGACAGGGAGAGATGTTAAGGTATGGAATAATGTGAAACAGACAAAAAGTTCCCTTTCCCAGGGGGCATCTTGAAAGATGAGGGCCCTAGGAAACTGCCCCCTCTGCCCATGCCTGATGTCGGGAGTGCCATAACGGTTCTTAGCGGCAAAGACCCTTCAAGGGCATGATCAAGTTGAGTGTATGTCCATGCCCCTGCACTATGCAATGCCAACACATGAGCAATGCGGCAAGCACTTGTAACTTTATGCAATCCTCAATACAAGAGGATATGAGCTGTTCTTTGGGTGTAGTCGGGCGTGGCTAGCTTGGTTGTGGTCGGGTGTGGCTGGCTTGGAGTACGGTCGGGTGTGGTTGGCTATTAACCCTCCGCCCAGCCGCACATGAGCTCTTACCATTCAGAACCTTCCCTGAAAGAGAAAGCTGTTGCCTCTCAGTCTCCTGCATCTCAGCCGCACTCCGTCTTCAGCATCAGGATCCGGCATCACGGACATCCAGACAACAGAATCACATTGGGGACTGTCAAGGCGTTAGTTAAAAGACTTACCTGATTAATCTAAATGCCCGTTCTGGCCTAGCCGCATCTGCAAAAGAGACAAAAAGGGCAAACTCAGTTACAAGTAGCAAGTACAGTTACTAAATGCAGCGAAAACACTAAAGTGTTTCCGCTTCTGCAAAGAAACATTGTTACCAGTATGTTTTTCTGTACACAAATTCACAGAAGAAAAATATTTGTATTACAGTAATATTTACAGATTTTTTGGGTGTTAAGCAAGCATGTTAATTGAATACCTGTCTGTTGCAAAGTAGAACGTGTCTAGCTTGAGACTCATGAAGTGAGGAGTGAGAAAGATTTATGTATAAGACAGTATCTATGCACTTCTGAAGGAAGAGGTTGTTTAGCAGTTTACCAACAAACTCAGAGAAGAGAGCGTAGGTGGCTCTCATCTGCATCTGAGTCCCCGTAGGAGGCGCCTCTTTCGACACGGCTGCCTCACTCTTTCCCTGATGCCTGATGTAATTTCAAACTGTACGTGCGCCGGGTCCCTGCTAACCAGGTCCCCAGTGCCAGAGCTCTTTCCTAAATCACTGTATCGTGATTGACACAACTTCAGCTACACCTGTAAGTTCCTAGGAAGTGGTATCCTGGTACCTAGGGCATGGGCACTGAAGAGGGTTCTCTGGGGTACCCCTGGTACCCAGGGCATGGGCACTGAAGAGGGTCCTCTGGGGTACCCCTGGTACCTAGGGCATGGGCACTGAAGAGGGTCCTCTGGGGCTACATCACTGATTGTGCCCCCCAGGGACCCCTCGCCAAGGCTACGCACTCTATCATTGCAGGGTGAGTGTATTAATGCAGGAAAATCCAAAGAGTCGACATGACACACAGCTCTGTGTGCCATTCCAACCCTACACTGCATAAAGTATAGGTAACTCACCCCTACTGCAGGGCTTTAGCCCTAAGGCAGGGTGCACACTATCTGATGTGTGGGCATTTCAGCATGAGCAGTTATGCCCCTACAATGACCTGCCCATTCTGCAATGTTGTGAGTAAACAGGGAAGTGCATGGGCTGGATACTTTTCAACACGAGCTTCCCTAGCTCCATGATGGCTTCACTGATTTTTAAGATGTTGGGTAACAAACATCTTGACTTAATACATCCTTACTGATGCCATTTCTGGATTTATTAATACATGTACGCAGAAGACCCTTTTAGAGGGTCCCATGAACTGAACTAAACACTAGTGGGGTGTCTGGCCAGTTGTTACCAGTCTGTCACCACCAGACGTGTTTCTGACCTCATAGGGTGAGAGCGAGCACTCTCAGAGGACAGAAAGAATGCTTGCTCTGGGCAGGGGTGTTTCACGCTTTCTCCAGAACAGGAAGCCTTCCAGGATGGAAAGCATCAAAGGCAATGCCACCATTGAAAACCAACCAGGAACCCCCAGATAGTGGGGGAGGCCACGCCCCAATCCTACTCCAGATTTGGCAGGAAGGAAGGTGGAAAAATGAGTTAAATGAGTTAAAGGGACCCCACTTAGCCTGCATCCCCCCTAGGGCGGGGCAGGCAAGATGAACCCCTCTCATGGGATTCCACCATCTGCAATCAGGGCTAGGGTAGTGCTTCTTCCTACAGAAAGTGGTCACTAGAAGGTGTAGACACCCTAAAGGTTGATAAGCCATTGGCTATTGTCTATCTACTCTTGTAATGCCCCTAAATTCAGTATTTAGGTGGCTCCCCAAGTCCTGAACCTCAGATTCATTGGATTAAAGAAGACCCACTGCATGAGAACCTAAGCCCTGCTGTGGAAAGAAAAGGCACCAATCTCTGCCAGATGCAACAAGGACTCGACAATCACTGCTGCTGTGTCGTCCTGAATCCTGCAAGGACTCTAAGAACCCTGGAGCACCTCCAGCCTTTGAGAAATCACCTAGAAGCTCCCTTGGAGTGAGGGTATCACTCACCTGCACAAAGGAGGCAATGATCCAGTGAAGTCCGGTTTATCGAGCTGCTGCTCCCCAACGACTTTGACGCAGCACTAAAGCAAGAATAGGTACAACAGCTCCTGAGGGTCAGATCGGCCTCTCCACCAAGTATGGAGACACCAGGACCTACTGGAGTCGGGGCATATCAATACTCTTGGTACCGGACTCCCCCAGCAGTAAACACCAAGAAGAAGAGTCCACACCTGACTCCCAAAGCACCAGAAGCAAGCACCCATCAGGGGACATCAAGACACCCGAGACTCACTTCCTGAGTGGCCCAGCTGTCCCAAAATCACCTCTCTAACCTGCTGTCTTCTTACCACCAGGAGCCCGAAGACGTGCGACGCCCGGCTGACCTGTTCGCTCTGCACCCAGCCCCACCATCCCCAGAGCTGACCAACCTGCTCTGCTCCCATGGTCCCCAGCCCCTTGCGACCTCCTCCTTCCAAGTAGACCCACCAGACTTACCTGTAAGTCCACCTGTGCAGTGCCTCTTCAAGTGACCCCCTTCGTCTGTACGCACCAGTTTCCAAGACCCTCAGCACTCTGCCCCCACCCGATTAAGGGGCGCTCCCAAACTTGTCCTGCTGGAATTGTGGACCTGGCCCGACATCGACCTAAAGGTGAACTTCGTCAAGGCATTGCCTGATTTTCTATGCAATTTTCTATTTTCTTCCCATTCATTCTTACGGTGCATAATTGCACACAAATGTGATATATTTTCCAAACTGTTTAAAAATCGTAACTTGAAAAGTACTTACTTTAGAACTGTGTTCTTGGTCTCTAAAATACATAATAATCGACCTTATTTTTACCAATTGGTTTTGGATTTATTCTTGAGCGCGTGTCTCACTTATTGCATCTCTTTGTGCCAACAAATGCTTTGCACTACCCTCTGAAAAGCCTATCTGATCACCCACACAACCACAAAAAAGGCGTTAGAATTATCTGCTTTTGCCTCTGTGTACCCTTTGGGGATTCTCTGGACTCTCTGCAGAGTGTACTTCTTTTTAGTTTACTATAGAGAGAGTCAGCTTCCTACAGTCCCATTGATTGGTGGGTATTGTCAGAGCAGATTTGATGTATTTCTCCTTTATGTCTAGAATCATCATGAGAGAGATCGAGGGAGCCCATTATCCTATAGAACGGGGAAGAGTTATTCAAAGTTGAGGAAAGGTATCATTGCAAATTAACAATAGCAGTAGCGATGCATACATTGTTTGAAGTAACTCACAAACTTCATTATTTTTTAGCCAACAGCAGATGTAGAACGTCATCCATCCAATCTGCTTCTCCCAAACAGAAACCTAGGAGAGAACTGGGAAGTGACCATGTCCGCAAGAGATCTTTCTTTCTCTCTCTCTCCGGTATCGACTTCTAAATAGTCCTTGTAAGTTTCAAAGAATGAACAATTACAGCCGAATCATTTTATAGAGGGTGAGTGAAGTGTGGTAATGGGGTTGGATTTACCGGAGTCTGTTCCATGATCTGGTCTACATTTATTGAACAATGTGTAAGAACTGATGTATGATGACTTGTTTTCATTTTTGCACACGAAAACTGATGGTAAAATTATCTCACCAAGTGAGTGTATAAGATCTTCCTCTTACTACTTTACTCCTAATTCTGAGATCATGGCCACATAATTCCTCAATCCTCAAACACAAATTTACACAAAACAGGGGGTGCTGTATGAAGTCTCAGAACTAACAAATGGTGAAGGCAGCAGGTGCTATGTCTGATGGTAGAAGAGATACTGGATTCTGAAGAGTGGTGAGAGAATTTAGGAAGTTACTTAGAGGTTTGGGGGTCTTGTGAAGGATTGGAGGGATGGCGAAAAGAACAGAATGGGTTCTGAGATCTTGCAGAGGAGCGCCGAAGGCTGACCCCAGGTCTTGGTATCCTTAGCGGGGACAGGATGTTCTGTGGTCTAGAAACAAAAACCAGAGAGCCTTATTAAAATCTCAAGGCTTGGAAGAGAGACTCAGAATGCCAATGAATAAGAGGGTTTGGGGGGCATTAATAGATGGGGAACTGTTAGAGGTTGTGATGGAGTTGTGAAAATGAATACTTAGAATGGATGTTGTGGGTCTGAACTGGCAGAGAGTTGGTTGCTTTAAGAAAGGAATTGAGAGAAGGACAGTGCAGAGGGAGGGTATCCCTAAGTTTGGGGCATGGCACTGAACGCCACAAGTCTTTTGAATCCACTATCATACACAAACACTATGGGCCCAATTATGAGTGGCTCGTTCAATTCTGTCCCATGCATAAGCCTCTGTCTATGCCAGGAAGCAATTATGATTTCTGTTTTATCTAAAGCATCCCATAATTGTCGAACGCATTGAATAGCCCGACATTTGTTACATTTTGGCAGATCAAACCTGCCGAACTTTAACAGGGGAAAATGTACGGCAATTACCATATCATGCAGATTATTCCCCATAAACTCATAACAGGTTTTATCGCACCCAATAAATAACATCCCCCCGGGTGTCATTATTTGTCAGGGTCAATAAATAACACCTCAACTCCTAATCAGACTCTATGTGCGGTATTGGACATTAGCAACTAACTAATAATCACTGTTGGAAAGGCGTTCGCCGGAGGGGGGTTCGATACACGTCCTGCCCACCCCTGTGACCCACCTCTCCCAAGTAGGCCGAACCAGGCGCGCACACCCTGAGATACACTACGAACAGAGTGACACCACACGTGTTCTTTGTAGGACGATAGGTTCTTTTTATCGATGATTTCAAGGGATCTTTATGATCCAAGATGCAAGCAGTACAGCAGTGGCACAACGTACCACAAATCGGTCGGGGGAATGGGGGTAGCGGGACAGTCTTTCAAGATAGTGTCTCTGCGAAATACCCTGCAGAAAGCTCACAATCCTCGAGCTGGAGGGTGTCGTGTCTCTGGGCGATCTCTTACTGAGTCGTCCTCAAGGGGGAGCGCCGCGAGTCTCTCAGCAGGCACAGGTGGTCGGAGTTCGGGAGCCGCGATTCCGTCAGCAGGCTCAGATGGTTCAATAGCTGGGGGCCGCGAGTCACTCAGCAGGCCTAGGTGGTTCAGTGTTCGGGAGCCGCGACCTCGTCCGCAGGGCTCAGATGGTTCAATAGCTGGGGGCCGCGAGTCACTCAGCGGGCCTAGGTGGTTCAGTGTTCGGGAGCCGCGACCTCGTCCGCAGGGCTCAGATGGTTCAATAGCAAGAGGCCGCGAGTCACTCAGCAGGCCCAGGTAACTTCAGCATTCAGGAGCCGCGACAGCGTCTGCAGGCTCGGATGGTTCCAGGTCTTCTCTGCACTCGTTTCTCCGGCACCCCTTGTTATACTCCGCTGGTTCTTTGAAGTCCGGAGTGCTCGCAGAGGGGGGACTGGGGTGACGGAGGGGGTTCGGCGGGATTTCCTGCTGCTCACTTCTTTGGTCTTTTCAGGTGGGTCTGGGAGGGACCCCAGACGCTCGGCAGGGGAGGCGCCTGCTCCCCAGGGGCCTGGTGGCCGATCAAGTCCTCCCGGGGAAGGCGACCCGAGGTGTGACTGGGCTGGCGCCTCTGGGTCTGGCTCGAGGGTTCCCGCTCCCTCAGTTGGACATGCGTGGTAGGGTGTTGAGTCTGTCAGGCCCCTGGCCGGCCCGCGGATCGGGGGTGGCTGGGGCGGCTGGAGTCGGAGATGTCGTGTCTTGAGGGTGGTTGCAGGTTGGCTGGGTGATGGAGAGGGCAACGCCGTGAGGCCGGTCTCACACGCGTCCCCCCCAGCTGAAAGGCGTGGAGAACTACCCATCCACTGGGGGGTTCTCCTCGCCGAAGCGGAAGAACCGGGACAGGCCGTCGGCGTTGGCATGATCCGTCCCGGGGCGATGTTCGACAGTGAAATCCATCCCTTGGAGAGAGATGGACCATCGTAGTAGCTTGGGGTTCTCCCCCCTCATCGGCATTAGCCACCGCAAGGGCCGGTGGTCCGTCTGTACTCGGAAATGGGTTCCGAACAAGTAGGGCCGTAGTTTCTTGAGGGCCCAGACTACGGCAAAGGTCTCTCGTTCTATAGGACTCCAACGCTGCTCTCGCGGCAGCAGCCTTCGGCTGATGAAGGCTATGGGCTGATCAATGGCCTTGTCGTCGAACTGCGAGAGCACGGCCCCGATGCCGTGTTCGGATGCGTCGGTCTGAACCACAAACTCTTGGGAGTAGTCGGGGGCCTTGAGTACGGGGGCGGTGCACATGGCGGTTTTCAAGACGTCGAACGCCTGCTGGCACGGGGTGGTCCACTGCACCTTCTTCGGGAGCTTTTTGGAGGTCAACTCCGTGAGGGGCCCCGCGATACTACCATAATTTTTAATGAACCTCCGGTAGTACCCCGTAAGGCCCAGGAAGGCCCGGACCTCCATCTGCGTGGTGGGGGGCTCCCAGGACTTGATGGCGTCGATCTTCGGCTGGAGGGGGGCGACCTGGCCGCTGCCCACCTGATGCCCCAGGTAGACCACGGAGCCTTGCCCGAGCTGGCATTTGCTGGCTTTCACTGTTAGGCCTGCTTGGCGCAGGGCCGTTAGTACTTGTCGGAGGTGCTGGAGATGCTCGTGCCATTGAGAGCTGAATACGGCGATGTCGTCAAGGTACGCTGCGCTGAACTCCTCGAGCCCGGCCAGGACCTTGTTCACCAACCGCTGGAGCGTGGCTGGGGCGTTTTTCATCCCGAACGGCATGACCCTGAAGCGGTAGTGGCCATCTGGCGTGGAGAAGGCAGAGCGTTCTTTCGCTCCCTCCGTGAGAGCAATCTGCCAGTATCCGCAGGTCAGGTCGAAAGTGCTGAGGAACCGGGCGGCCCCCAGGCGGTCGATGAGCTCGTCGGCGCGGGGAATAGGGTGAGCGTCTGCTCGGGTGACCGCATTGAGCCCCCGATAGTCCACACAGAATCTTAGTTCGGGGGCGACCCCTGGGGAAGCCGCCTTCGGGACCAGGACCACCGGGCTGGCCCAGGGGCTGTCGGAGGGTTCGATTACTCCCAGGGTGAGCATCTTCTGTACCTCGGTCTTGATGCAGGTGCGGACCCGGTCAGGCACCCGGTAGGCTCGGTGTCTCACAGGCGGGCTGTCGCCGGTGTCCACGTCGTGGACACACCAGTCGGTGACCCTTGGAATGAGGGAGAAGAGGTCTGCGAATTGTCTGAGCAGCTGGCGGCAGTCGTCGGACTGCTGGGGAGTGAGGGTGGTCGAAAGTCTCACTCCCTCCACGGAACCATCCAGGTCTTTAGCGCACAGGGGGTCGGGCAGGGGCTCTTCGAGGCCCAGGATCATTCCCTTCAGGGTTCGGTTGAAGCGTTCCACTAGGCCGTTGCCCTGGGGGTGGTAGGGGGTCGTGAACTTATACGTGACTCCGCACTGCTGCCACAGGGACTTCATGTAGCGGGATATAAAGTTAGTGCCGCGATCACTCACAACCTCGCGGGGAAATCCGACACGGGAGAAGATCCCCATGAGAGCCCGGCCCACCACGGGAGCCGTCACGGTGCGGAGGGGGATGGCCTCGGGGTAGCGGGTGGCATGGTCCACCAGGACAAGGATGAATCTGTGGCCCTGGGCGGTCTTCGGATCCAGGGGTCCCACGATGTCGATGCCGACCCGCTCGAACGGGGTGCTCACAACGGGGAACGGTTGTAAGGGAGCTTTGCGTTTTCCGCCACTCTTCCCACTGCCCTGGCACGTGAGGCAGGATTTGCAGTGTACTTCTACATTCGCTCGCATCTTGGGCCAATAGAAGTGGGTAACCAATCGCTGATATGTCTTGTCTTGGCCTAAGTGTCCTGCCAAGGGTACATCGTGGGCCAGGCCCAGGAGGAGGCTCCGGAACCGCAGGGGTACCACCAGTACCCGTGCTGCGCCTAGCTCGGCGGACTTTTGCTCGCTGTATAAGAGGCTATTGTCCCAATAGATCCAATGGGTTCCGGTTCGGTCACCGGCGGCCTGGGCTTCGGCTTGTTGTCTAAGTCCCCCGAGGGAGGGGCAGGTGGCCTGTTCCTGGCAGAACTCTTCACGGGAGGGCCCCCCCTCACAGCGCCACTGGGCCATCTCGGGCAGTTCTTCGAGCTCCGTCAGGGCCTCTGGGGCGGAAGGTTCCGGTCCTTCCCCCGGGTTAGTGTCTTCTTCTCCCTCTGAAGGAGGGTTGTCTGCTTCTGGTAGGGTGTCCCGGCTCTCGGGGATAGTGTTCGGTAAGAGGGCTTCACCGCCCTCGAAGAGAGGCAATCGTGCGGTCATGGAGCGCGTGGTGGCGCAGACCCATTCGGGTAGGCCCATCATCTCCAGGTGGGCCCTTCGTTCTACTTGCCCCCACAGGGAACTCTCCAGGTCGTTGCCCAGGAGGCAGTCTACGTGCTGCGATGTCCGGACCACTACCTTCAGTTCTCCGGAGACCCCTCCCCACTCGAAGGGCACCAGCGCCATCTGGCAGAGGCTCTCAGAATTGTCGGAGGATACGACCGGACAGAGGGCCCCGGTTAGGATCTGGTCTTCTGAAATTAGGCTGCGGTGGACCGCGGTGACACTCGCCCTGGTGTCGCGAAGGCCCTCGACTCGGTGGCCGTTGATGGTCACCTGCTGTCGGTATTTTTCTGTGTTGGCGGGCAAGGGGGTCCCGGGGACCATTTCTCGATCTCAAAGGGAGACCAGGGCCATGGCCGCCGGTTCCCATTCCTCTGAGTCTTCCATCTCTTCCCCCAGAGCCACGGAGGCCATATGCCGGGCCGTGGGGTTGGTCGTTGTGGTTCGCTGATACTGGGGACACTGTGGGTCATTGGCGTAGTGTCCGGGCTGTTGGCAGCGGAAGCAGGTGATCCTAGCTCGTGGACCTGGTCGTCCTGGGGCTCCGGTGCTTGCTGGGGACGGTGCCGAACCCGCCGCTGGTGGGCTGCTGGGGGGGCTGGTTGAGGACCCCCCGGGGAAGTCTCTTGGTCGGCCGTGGTTCCCTCCGCCCCTCTGGCGGGGGGGGCCTTGACTGTGGCGGCCGTAGTCCCCCACGGGGCCACGGGTGGCCCGGGTGTTCACCCAACTATCAGCCTCAGCGGCCAGCTTCCGAGGGTCGGTGAGTTTACTGTCCAGGAGATGCTGGCGCAGTTCTATAAAGCAATTGGCCGTATAAATGTTCCCAGGCAATCAGATCGAACAGTTCTTCGAAGGTGGAGACCTTGCTGCCCTTGATCCACCCGTCCAAGGCTCGGCTGTAAAAGTTCACGTATTCTACCCACGTGGTGCCCGGTATCTTCTTGCAATCTCGGAACCGTTGTCGGTACATTTCGGGGGTGAGTCCGTACCAGCCCACGAGGGCTTCCTTCATGTGGCTGTAGGAGTTCATGACCGTGGAGGGCAGATCTAGCAGAGTGTCTCTTCCTTCGCTTAAGAACCGGCCCCATAGGCCAGCCCCCCAATCCTTCTGCGGGACTCGGTGAGAGGTCATGGCGACTTCGTAGGCCTTAAACCACTGCTGGATATCATCGTTCTTGTAATACTCCTTTACCACATCCTTGGGGATGTGAACTTTGGTTTCCCCGGTGGGAGCGGACGGTGGATTCCTGGGTGGCTGTGACTTTTCGTTTCTAGCCCGCCACTCAATCTCCTTCAGGCCGCGTTCATGTTCTAGCTGGAGTTTCTTTTCGTCGTGCTCCCTTTGGAGTCTCTTCTCTTCGAGTTCCCCTTGTAGCCGTAACTGCTCGACGGCCAACTTCTTCTCTGCCAGTTTTATTTCTCGCTCGATTTTTAGTTTTGCCAGTTCAAGTTCGTGGTTGCGGCTTCTCTCTCGGTCCGCTAGTTCCTCGGGGGACAGGTTCCCCTCTGGCCCGTTGTTTCTCGCCGGGATGCTTCATGGGTAGAGTCTCCTTCCGTTTGGGTCGGGGGCGCCCCCGTCTCGACCCAGGTTTTCAGTACTTTCTGGAAGTCTTCCTTTGTGCTTAGTCCGGTGGTAGCGATGCCAAGGTCTTTGCAAAACTGTTTTAATTCTCTATGCGTGTAATAGTCCAATTGATCCTCTCGGAAACGGTGAGCTTATTTCGGTACCTGCGGCACCCAGGGAGGTTTCTCCTTCCATCTCTGTTTGGTAGTGCGTCAGTCGTTTACTGCACGCTCTCTTTCGGTGTCGGCTCGGATCCCGTCGTCTGCCACCAAATGTTGGAAAGGCGTTCGCCGGAGGGGGGTTCGATACACGTCCTGCCCACCCCCGTGACCCACCTCTCCCAAGTAGGCCGAACCAGGCGCGCACACCCTGAGATACACTACGAACAGAGTGACACCACACGTGTTCTTTGTAGGACGATAGGTTCTTTTTATCGATGATTTCAAGGGATCTTTATGATCCAAGATGCAAGCAGTACAGCAGTGGCACAACGTACCACAAATCGGTCGGGGGAATGGGGGTAGCGGGACAGTCTTTCAAGATAGTGTCTCTACGAAATACCCTGCAGAAAGCTAACAATCCTCGAGCAGGAGGGTGTCGTGTCTCTGGGCGATCTCTTACTGAGTCGTCCTCAAGGGGGAGCGCCGCGAGTCTCTCAGCAGGCACAGGTGGTCGGAGTTCGGGAGCCGCGATTCCGTCAGCAGGCTCAGATGGTTCAATAGCTGGGGGCTGCGAGTCACTCAGCAGGCCTAGGTGGTTCAGTGTTCGGGAGCCGCGACCTCGTCCGCAGGGCTCAGATGGTTCAATAGCTGGGGGCCGCGAGTCACTCAGCAGGCCTAGGTGGTTCAGTGTTCGGGAGCCGCGACCTCGTCCGCAGGGCTCAGATGGTTCAATAGCAAGAGGCCGCGAGTCACTCAGCAGGCCCAGGTAACTTCAGCATTCAGGAGCCGCGACAGCGTCTGCAGGCTCGGATGGTTCCAGGTCTTCTCTGCACTCGTTTCTCCGGCACCCCTTGTTATACTCCGCTGGTTCTTTGAAGTCCGGAGTGCTCGCAGAGGGGGGATTGGGGTGACGGAGGGGGTTCGGCGGGATTTCCTGCCGCTCACTTCTTTGGTCTTTTCAGGTGGGTCTGGGAGGGACCCCAGACGCTCGGCAGGGGAGGCGCCTGCTCCCCAGGGGCCTGGTGGCCGATCAAGTCCTCCCGGGGAAGGCGACCCGAGGTGTGACTGGGCTGGCGCCTCTGGGTCTGGCTCGAGGGTTCCCGCTCCCTCAGTTGGACATGCGTGGTAGGGTGTTGAGTCTGTCAGGCCCCTGGCCGGCCCGCGGATCGGGGGTGTCTGGGGCGGCCGGAGTCGGAGATGTCGTGTCTTGAGGGTGGTTGCAGGTTGGCTGGGTGATGGAGAGGGCAACGCCGTGAGGCCGGTCTCACAATCACAATAATAATAAATTATTTATAAAGCACCTGGTTACACCAACTGGTGTGTCCCCGCGCTAGGAACTACAACCTAAAAGAAAAATGACTGAAAGAAACAGAGAGCAGTGAAGCAGCGGCAATACGAACATAAGACCTCGAAGCTGGAAGAGCCGAGTTTTCAATCTTTTTTGGAAAATGTTCTCTGATGGCTCAACTCGAAGAAAAAGAGGTAATGGGTTCCAGTTTTTGGCTGCGAAATAACCAAATGAACGTGTACCCATTCTTGCTCTTTGGATTGTACATGCAGCTAGGCATGGGTCTGGAGTGATGATGTACCTTGGATCTGTTCTTGACTGTGATTACATCTCTGGCCAACATCTTGTCACCAGCCATTCCCCACGCATCTACCTCTGCCCTCACCTTCATCTCTGAAGATTGTAATGGACACCATGCTATGCTGGTGGCCCTTTCTGTAAGCAGAACACATTTGCCACACCCTGCGGTCATTGGCAAAGGCCACAGACACATGTTTCTTTTCCTTGCATTGATGAGAGAGTGAAGCTGCATGACAGGATGCCCTGACTCACTGAAGGCCAGGATAAAAAGTCAGATATAAGTTCCAGACTTGATTATTTATAGAGATTCACTGTAGTCAATAAAGAGAAACTATGTGTTTGCTTGGTCGCTCACATAACAAACGTTGGCAATTGACACTCGTTTTCTTTTCTCCATGGCAAAACATATGTTCAGTGGAAAACAATACCCCAAATATATCTACATTGAATGTTTGATGTTTCTCACTCAGTGAAATCTCTCACTCCTGTTTGCTTTGGCTACGCACACACCTAGGACCTCGGAAACAGGAAGCGGCTATAACTACTCACTGTTTGTGATCTGGTCTGTCTCTACCTCATTCACTAGCTGGAGAATCTCTGGGTTAAATGTATGGATTTGAGACACTTCTATTGCAGGTGCAGAGCTGCCCTACATGAGGGTCCATCTTCATGAAATGTGGCCAAAATCCTCCAGCGCCTTCTGTGACTTAACTATGACAGACACCCTCCAATGTTTTTATGGTTCTAGACGCTAAGTGCTTGTTTTGATAACATTGAGCCTATGGACAATGTTATTCTATGGGTCTGCACTTGGTTTGGGGTTCTTAAGAACTTGTTGGATTTCTGTTCCCTACCACTTTCTTTGTCCATCAAGGGATTCAGAATTACACAAGGGGATACAGGTTTGATGATTTTGGGGCGGTTTTCTGTATTTATGCAAATCAGTTGACCCAACCCAACTACTCAGTTGCCTGAAGTTCAGCTGCTGCTTTTCTGGCACCAAAAATAAAAATAGTAAAAAATCCTTATACACAAACGTCCACCATTCAAACAGCCTAGGAAGAGGAGGGAGATGGAGATGAAAAGGAGACAAATTAGAAAATGAGAGGGGCTGAAAGAAAAGTATTAATGCAGCACAGATTGACAGTAATAAAGTTAAAACACAACTCAAGATCCATCCCAAACCAATTTAGAAAAATATAGTATATTCGAATACATCAAATGATAGTAGAATGACAAACATCCAATCAGTGGACCTGGAGATATTCAATTTTAAAGTTTTTAGTGTAAAAAGCACCTAAAGGCACAAAGAGACAATAGCAGTGATGTGGACATGCTAGACCGGGGGAAGTCACAAGTTCAGGCCCACGATTGAGGTTGGTCAGATACAGGGATAAGGTTAATCCTGCTGAAAAATTACCTTCTAAGTCTGGCGCAAAGAGTTCCGTTTGCATTGGAGGAGATTGAGAGTCATGACAGTTGTCGCTGTAGCGCAAAGAGAAGGGCAGGCTTCACGGGCAGTCGTCACTGTAGCGCGAAGTCTTGGCCAAGTGTCACAAATGGTCGTTGCTGTAGGTTTATGCTGTTGGTCATTGTGGTATATCCTTGCTGTAGTGTGAAGTGCTGGCGTCGCATTGCCAGTTGTCCCTGTCGGTCAGTGTTGACGTGCAGAGCAGGTCTCACAGGAGCTTTGCCTTGATGGTTGCCTTGGTGCAAATTAGCTCATTGAGGAGGATCCCAAACTTTATGAGTTTTACCTTTTTGAGGAGTACACTTTGATGCCAGCCAAGGGTCGAGGACATGGGGTCCAGGACATGGGGTGGCATATGCTGGGGATCAAGGACTCACTCAAGACCCTATCCTACCCCATATCTGGGTCTGGAAAGTTCTTCCCCTGTCAAACTTCCAAACTGTCTGGGGGTGACAAAAGGCAGGGCAGCCCTGGTCTCAGGCTCCTTTGTATGTGCAGGAGGCATTGCCCTCTGAAGTGCAAGTTGGGCTGGGTACAGCCCCTTCCCAGTCATCCTGCCAGGATGGACTATCCTGTCCACACCCAAGCCCCCTTTTTGTTACTCCAAAAATTTGCATTAGCAGATAATAGTCCAGAGCCCTGCACTTAATGTCTATACCTAAAGTTTCATAACTGGTGCAATTTGTAAAGTTTAATACTGGTGCAGCAGGACTTGCGTGTATGTGTGTGGTAATGGTCTCTCTGTGAAAAGCTTAGCAGCATGTGGTAGCAGGTATGTGGAGGGAGTGGCCCTTCCATAAATAACTGTGCACAGGATAAAGGGCTTGGTCACCTAGTAGAGTTTAGATGTCTAGAGAGAGTGGGCGCTCCACTTTTGCACCTAATGGAGCTTGTACAGGAAGTTGTGGATGATGTCATCACTGATGACATCTCAAATGACATCATTGAGGAAATCAATGATGTCATCAGTGATGTCATTAATGATGTAATTGATCATGTAATGAGTGATGTACTATGTGAGGTTATACGCAGTGCATGGTGGGGTGCAAGATATAGTTAGCTCAGTAAACAATTACTGGTGAATTTCAGTGTTTATTTGTTTAAAATGTTATTGTTAACTGACATCTTCACCTAACTAAAATGCCACTTTAACCTTTGTTTTTTTCAGTGAATTTCTTAGGTTTTTTAACATAAAGCAGCACATTAATGTGATGCCCTGCCATGACACCACTTTAACCTTTGTATTTTTCAATGAATTTCAGAGGACTTTTTACGTACATTAAGATCTTATTACCCTGTCAAACTATAATTTGAGTTTAACCTTTGCTTTTTTTCAGTGAATTTCTAGGGATGTTTAACACAAAGTATGATCTTACTACCATACCTAACTATAAAGTCACCGGTCTGTGATGGAAAATCCCTGCACCCAACCCCACCGGGGGCGTCAAACTCCCCCCCTTCGAATAATAATGGCCAGTGAATGAGAGTGCTCATCACAATATAAAGGGGTGTCATTTTAAATACTGCAGATCTACTGGTTTTCTTAAGCAGGCCACCAGATCAATATATAAAACGGCTGACCTATTAGCTTTGAAAATTGTTCAGTAATAGCACTCCCTAGCACAGTTACATTTGGCGCTCTTCGCCCAAAATACATAACGTTCTTAGCTCCACGAAAACAGTGCGCCCAGTAAACTCCTGTTGCCTTGAGGATTTGATGATCTCTTTTATGTATTTCGGCGAAGAGCGCCAAATGTAACTGTACTAGGGAGCGCTATTACTGAACAATTTCCATTTGTATATGCAGGTTTTTTGACTTGTTATTAGCACTGTTGGGTAATCAGTGCCATCAGTTTACACAGCACCCACATTTTTGAAAAATTATATATAGTGCTGGCTAGACCCGGAGGTTTCAGAGCGCTTTACATGAGGATCAGTGAGTTACAATTTACAAAATTAAATCAGTTACAGGAGACAAGAAAAGCATAGGGAAAAAGAGTGTTACAAAACAACATGAGTTACTAGCGCATAGCATAAACAACACAAACGTCATATGGGGCATAGACAGTGGAGGGGGAAAAGAAAAAGGGGGGTACGGAATGCAGATCAGGTCAGGCAGACCAGCAGGGGGCAGAGTGCTACAGGGGGACAAAAACAGTCAAAGTCCAAGACAAACAAACCGGCTGGGGACCAGCAATCCCAAACATCCTGTGTCTCGGTGACTATACAAGATGAGAGGGGTGAAGGAGAACTAAGGGGGGGGGTCGACTGAAGGAAAGGGTCAGTCAAGTGAACAGGGAGCAGTCCAGCAGCAGTGAGGATCAGACGAAACCGCCAAGATGGAGGATCCAGGTCACGGATATCAATAGAGGTTTCCCAAAATGGCAGGATAAACAAAAATCAATCCAAAGAAAACCACAAGGGAGCTGCTTCACGGCTCCACGCAAGACTGGATGGGGGAGGCAGTCACAGGATCATGGAGCGAGGAGGACTGGAAATCACCGATCAGAAACAGGGCGTCGATGTTCACAAGCTCGGAGCTACAGGGGTAGCAGAGTCGTCGTTCAGCCAGTTAACCAAGTCAGGGGACAGTCATCTCCGGCGCCAAGGTAGCTGCCCTGGATAAGTGAGGCAGCAGCGGGGACCAGGAGGGTGCAACTCCCTAAACTCAAAAAGTAAAAAAACAAGCACGGGGTCCCTGGTCCGCAGTACCGCGGTACTAACCTCTGCTGCACCACCGCCAGTTGTCATCGGCAAAATCATCGGTGTTTCGTCGGAAGGCGGGGGAAGGAGGTGACACAGCAGAGAGATGATGCAGGTATAATGTAGCGCAGGGGTTTGCAAAGTGACGCATCTGCTTAGATGCGTCACTTTGTAAATAGGGTGCAACAGGAGGCACGTTTTACGCTGCTGATGCGTCACGAAAAGTGACACATCGGAAGCGCAAGACTGTCGCAGGGCCTCATAAATAAGGCCCATTGTACCTATGCATCTTGTTCCTAAAAAATACATAGTTTCACAAATCATCCACAAACTAATAATACGTCTTCTTTGTCTCTTTTTTGAAGAGTTGGACTCCTAAACTAAACATTGTATTTCTTACTTTTCACAAAGCTAGAGAGTTACATAAAGCTTTCTCCAAAACGTAATAAATACATTCAGATCTACACTATACCCAGGGCAATTCCCTGATAGTTATTTTTGTTACTGTCATACCTGTTCTGAAACCTTAGCGCCTCAGCTGTCGCACCCCACAACTGCCTGCACTCTGTATTCAAAGCAGCATCGTTGCCATGATGCAGCTAAAACCCTCCTTAATGCAGCCCCATTCCTAGCGCATGTACATCGTGCACAAGATCACACATGTGTACCCGTTAATGGATTTCATATGTGTGATTCTATAATTGTTACTAACAAAGGAAAGTCATGGCAACGATGCTGCTTTGAATGCAGAGTGCAGACAGTTGTGAAGGAACGCAGCTATGGGGCTAAGGTTTCAGAACAGGTGAATGACAGTAACAAAAAATAAGCTGTTGGTGGATTGTCCTGGAATTTTTCTGGGTGTGATATAGATCTCAATGTATATATTACGTTTTGGAGAATGTTTTCTGTAATTTACTGGCTGTGTGAAAAGCAAGAACTGTAGGTCCTCATTTACAGCGCTTGCTGCGTCGCCCTTTGCCAAAGTGAAAAGGAAGGAATGCACCATATTTATGCCACACAGTGCATTCATGCCCTTTACCCGTGCACTGGCTCCATTTTGGCAGCCTGGGGGCAACGCAAGCACCCGATGCAATGGTGCCTGTTTTGTAGGCAGGATTGTTTTAGTGCAGGAAGGGGCACCTTCCTGCACAGAAACAGTCCTAAGACTTGTTTTCCTCTTTCAATAAAGTTATTTCTCCTCGTTACGCCTCACCTCAAGAGGCGTAAGGTTTTCGCGCTGCCTCAGGTTTACATGTTCTCGTAAATCTGGGGAAGTCTCAAAATCCATGGTTGTTGCATAGGAAAACCCACTGCAACGCCCGTGAAACAATGCCCGAGTGCTGAGTATGGCAACGCAGCGATTTGCGCTGCCGTGCTTTACTCCATTTCTATGAGGCCATTCAAGGGCACGCATGGCAGCGTTGTGTGGCCTCATAGATGTTAGTTTGCGATTTGTGCCGTCGGAACCTCCCAAAAAGCGCCTCTCCAGCGGCACAAGTGGCTCCTAAATATGCCCCTAAGAGTCCAACGCTTCAAAAAAGAGGCAAGGCTGTATTATTAGTTTGTGGATGATTTGTGAAACTATGTATTTTTTCGGAATAGGATGCATAGGTGCAATGTTTCCATGATTGGTATTTATAAGTACTTCTGCACATTTGCAGCAGCCCTGAAGAAGCGTAGACTGTGAAAAACACGTGGTGGCAGAGGAGACTCAACTGCTGAATGTTGTTATTTCTTCTCACTATATATATATATATGTGTGTGTGCGCGTGTGTGTGTATGCATATACAACTAAATTGACTAAACTACATATACCTACCTTACCCTACACATCAGGACCTACCACGCACACATAACTAATTACCTCATTTCCCAACCCTAACGGACTAAAAGCTTGAACTATAGTAACCTGCACAAAGTAACCTGAATGCCTACGCCGACATAGTTTAACATTTAAAAAAGCATTTGTACCTGCACTGGAGACTGCCAGCAAGGACCTTCCACCCAGGCGATCGCCTCTGAAGGCAAACGAAGAAGACAGAATACAAAATACAGTGACTGGCAAAATAAATGGAAGAAAAATTGATAAAAATACTTTCTTCATGTTACAAATAGAAGAAACATTGAAAAATGCATTACCATGAAAAGCCATTTAAAAAAATGTAAATAAAGCTTCAGGCGTTACTAATTATAGCTTCTTGAATATTCTCCACTTGTATCCTCAGTACAGTGCCCTCTCTCCTCCCATCCCTGTTTCTCCACCTTCTTTGCACTTTCCTGTTACATTATATTGTTGATTGGTCAGTTTGGTAAAAAGAACAAAAATCTATCTGCATTACTATGTTAAGTCTACTACTGTTGTCTGCTAGACCTGAGCATGTAAGTGTCAATGTTTGAGCTGCAACCCTGGGGTCGTGTAAGGAAGAGCTGCGCTGTCTCAGCACAGTGCTCAGCTCCTGTTTCTTTGTGTTTGAGGTGTTGTAAAGATGATACACGTACCTCTAAGGTCCTCATTTATGGGTTTTTGGAATAGGGCGCTGCATAATGCCAAAGAGAACAGGCAGGAATGCACCGTATTTATCCCCGAGCTGAGGCCGTTTCAGAAGCTTAGCGCCAATGTACACACCCTTGCATCCAGGCTTTAAGGTATGGGGTCTGCTGTCAGAGCCCAGAGATCTTCTTTTATATAAATAAACTTCTTCCAGTCAAGGGAGGGTGGTTAGGCCTTATTGTCCTGTTTCCACTGTCTTTATATAATGACTTCCCCCTTTGTACTCTATGGAATTGTAAAAATGCTAACTGTGTTGAGTTTATGCATTTTGCTGCTGGTAGTGGCTCGTATACTGTATTGTGGAGCACGATGGTTAAAATAAACATTTTGAACTATTTCAGTGACTCTGCCACTTCTTATTGTGAACAAGTACGAGTGAGTGAGCGAAAGTGTACGTCTTGCTCCTGCGATTCCTGAGAGACTCGGGAGTGCTGTGTTCTGGGTTGTCTAATCATTTGTAGCTTTGTGATATTTGGAGGAGAACGAATGAGACACTATAGCTAGTCGGTTCTGGGATTTTGGGTACTAATGTGGTAGGTTGGTAGACCCCTATACACTGAGGTCCTGTTTTCCTGCTCATAGGTCTGTGTATGTGCAGAATCCCTGCACCTACCTGCACAGAACCAATCCATCGAGGCGTTTTTCTTCTACATTTGCAGCAGAATGCAGCACAGATGGAAAGAGGGAATAACAAGGAGAAATAAAGATATTCCTCGTTGTTACGCCTCACCCTGGGAGCGGTATAGATTTGGCGATTCCCCAGGTTTACACGATTTTCTAAATCTGGGGCAGTGTCAAAATTCATGGGTGTTGCGTGGTATGAGCACTGCAACACCCATGGAGCGCCTCCCAGGTGCAGAGGCAACGCAGTACTTTGTGATGCGTTGCTTTACTCAAGATTTATGAGGCCACTCAAAGCCATGCAGGGTGGTATGCGTCACTTCATAAATCGGATTGAGAGCCATGCATCATGCATGTACCACTTCACATGGTGCAAAAGTGGCGCAGGGCTCTCATAAATAAGCCCAAGATAATGCAGGGATTTCTTGAAGCTGGGCCAGTCTCATGATAGGAGGACGCGCAGCCTTAGGCCAGAGCTGAGCTTCTGTTTCTATGCGCCTGCAGTGCATTAGGGAATCCATGTAATCCAATATTTCTCAGAGCTACAGCTCTAATTTTAGACAGCACAACTCAGAAACAGAGAGAGGCAAACCTTGCTCACAGTTTTCAAGTTGTGGTGGCTGCAAATCAAGCTCAAACTGTATTAAATGAATTCCCTCTACACACTGCAAGCACATAAAACAGGCGCTAAGCCTTGCCCTAAGCCAGCGCAGCCCATCATGATACGGCCCATGAAAGCAAAGAGGTGCGGTCACTGTTTCTGCCTTGTGCTGTCTGGACCTGAAGCATTTGATTCTATTCTTTTAGATACATCAAACACAAAGAAAGAGGTGGACTTCACTGTGCTCAGCCCCTAAAACCCTTGACATCAGATATTTATTTTTTATTGATGAAAGAGACAGCCTGACTTACCTCCTGATGACTGACGCCTCCTTACACTCTCTGAAGTGCTGTAGACGTCAGCGAACGGGTTATAAATGCTTTAGACACCCCTCCCCTGAGAGGATCCCAAATGCATTGGAGATTTTGTTGAAAGCAGGAATTATTTTTAAGTTCCACCCCCAGTGTATGAACCGCTACTGTCATTAGATTTTGGATCATTAACAGTTTTGCTCTGGGATTCATTAAGCTGTTGACAGAGACAAGTGTTGTCTTTGTGTAATAATAAACATCTTGAGGGACACCTCCCTTCCTGATCAGAATGCTTCAGTTTGGAGGTGCTTTCATGTGAAAACATGCTCAATTAGTTGAACAGCCATGTTTATATGAGATTAATCAATATGTAATCTCACTATAGAATGCACATTAATTTAGAAAATGTATTTGTACTTTCAAAATGGCTTCATGCAAGAGCAGAAATGTGCTGAATTGTGTTTCACAGTGTACAAAACCACGTGATTTCAGTTTGCTTCAGTGGACTCAGCTGACTGCAGTTTTTGCCCTTGAAGATTACAATGGAATGTGCTTCTCTTCCCTCAACTCTCAATGAAAGGGCTCTGTTAATAAATCACGCCCTCCTGTTTCCGTCTCTTCGACTTCACTATGTTGCATATTTTTGTAGCCTGTTTAAACATGGAGAGAAGAGTGCACATTTTTTTTTTCATAATCACAAGACTAAAATTTGAACAGGAACACGCCTGATTAATGACGTATCTAGTCAGCTCATGGGGAGATGATGTGTCTTGAAGTTCTGATTGGACCGAGCACGTGGACTTTTGCTTGAAATATGGCTTACAAGTGGGAGGAGTGCCTCTTTTTGCAAATTTTTTCTGAGGGCCAGGCCCAGCCTCTGTGCTGGACACAGCGACGGGGAGGAGAAAAAGGAGGGGCTGCGTCTGTGGGGGCTATTTTGCAGCCCGAGACAGACACAGGCCATCACAGCGAGGCAGAGAGAGAGAGCTGAAAGGATCAGAACAGCGTAGATTTTAGGTGCTAAACTTTCAATTTCATGATTTAACTAACTGCTTTTGAAAAGATGTATTTGTCCTATGCATTTATTTCTCTTTATGGGAGATTTTTGCCATTATTAATTATTGATTAACCTTGCAAGACTTACTCTTTTTCTTAGAAACTCTTTAAAAGTTTTGACTGACAATTTGCGCCACATTTCCCTTCCTATATGTGATGCTTATATGCAGACTGTAATATGTTCTGTATTAATGCTATTTTTCCTATTTTTACAAATTCTGTAACCTGATTGATATTTGACTAATGAATAGAGAGTCAGAGAATCTTAACTTTTGACTTAAAAATAAAACCCTTTAAAATAACTCACCACTCTCATTATTGCCTTAAAATATTGTTTGTATTTAATTTTCATATTTATGTAAAGTCTCCTGTTTGGTGAAACACGGTCATCAAAAGGTCTATCACTTCACCCTTTACAGCGGTAAACAATAGGTAATGAGGTTTTGAATAGGGAAATTACCAGGTAATTACTGCTGGTTCACACACAATGCAGCACAACAAGCAAAGTTGCTGAGCTGTGTTCTGTGATCGGAGAGGGTAGAACTGCTTCGTATGTGCTAAGACGTGGTGCTGCGCTGCTCTTTCCCTGAGCTGGTGCACTTGTGACCGCCATGTGCCAATGCAGGCTCCCTCATACCAAAGTGGAAGGGTGTCTGTGTTGTGGAAGCATAGGGTTTGTGTTGGAAGGGGTCCCTCCAGTACAAAAGTTATCCTTTAATGATTTCCCCAATTTGTTTGTGTGCTATCCAATTCAGCACACATGCAAAGTGGAAAAAAGTGGAGGAATTAAAACATTTCTCCTCGCTACGCCTGCCTTAAGAAGCTGCATGATTTTGGCACAAATTGTTGTCTACAATTCTTTATAGATAGAGATTTGCATCAAAACCCATGGGTGGCCGAATGTAAACACCCATTTACCACTGATGGAATGGCCCTCGACACAAATTAATACAAGGCAGAACATTTGCAGCTTTGTGTAACTGGGGTACAAAAAGTGCAAATCGTTGCGTTGGATTGTAAACCCCACCATAGCACTTTGGGCCTGATTACAATGTCGGGCGGACTTGTGTCCACCCGATACCATCTCGGTCCTGGGACCGACCGCCCTCCGGTCAGCAGTGCCGGCCGGCTAATCACAATGGGACCAAACTCTGTTTGATCACATACTCCTATTTCTCAGTGGGAGCTTATGTTACGGCCGAAAACCAGCCATTACACAAGCTCCCATTGAGAAATGGGAGATGCTGTTCATCCTGGTACCCTGCAGCAGGCACCTCAAGGTGCCTGCCAGAAGGTGTAGGGATCAACAGAGGGGCACCATAGGTGTCCCCTCAGCCCCCAACCAGAAGCCGCGCACCTAAGGGGGCCCTGCTGGGGTTCCCCCAAACACGCTTTCCGACATGGTTTCCATGTCAGACAGGCCATCATGGAAACCATGTTGGAAACCGTGCATCGTAATTCCAAGTGCCGAAAGTCCGCCCTTTGGGATTATGCGGCCGGCTCAGATTGGCTGCTGTCTCCATGAGCCTGTTGTAAGCAAGTCGGAATGACTGGCCGGTTTACTTTCCGACCGCAAGCATCATAACACGGCAGGTGGAAAGTAAACCGAGCGGCCCATTATGATGTGCCCAGGAAGGCTCCGATCATTGGTCGGAGCCTTTAAGGCCGCATCGTAATCGGCCCCATAGTGTCAGATCTATGTTAAAGAAATAACACAAATCTGACACAAAGTGTTTGTAAGTCGGGGCTATTGTTTGTATTCATGGAAAAACAATATTTTCTCTCACTGTCTACACCATACATTATCCTTACACCTCCACATGGAGGCAGCGCTTGTATCAATGAGAAGGAATATATGACGCAAACAATTACAACGCATGCTTTTACAACGCGCTTTTTACATCACAACTACCATTACATCGCTTGATTTTACAATGCATGTCATTACAACGCATTTATAAAACTACCATTACAGCGCATTCCATTACAGCGCATATCATTACAATGCATACCATTACAATGCATAATACTTTTAGGGTAACAGTGGGGTAAGTGTCGGATAGTGTAGGGGTAAAAATTACTATTCCTACTCCAGTGAGTGCAACAGTAGAGTAAGTGTTGGATGGTGTAGGGGTAAAACTTACGATTCCCACTCCAGTGAGTGCAACAGTAGGGAAAGTGTTCGATAGTGTAGGAGTAAAAATTACTATTGCCATCTACCCCAAAACCCATACCCACCCTAAAACTAAAACATCTCTATTACTTAGCTTATAATGCGTTGTAATGGTATGCATTGTAATGGCATGTGTTGTAGTGAAATGTGTTGTAATGGTATGCATTGTAATGGCATGCGATGTAAAGGCAGTTGCATTGTAACAGTTGCATTGTAAAAGCAGTGCGATGTAATTATTGCGTTGTAATGGATGTTTCCAAATGAGAAGCATACAAAATGTGGCGTGGCAAACGTTTGTTATCCTACATTCCATAGGTAATACTTTACAGTTCTGGTGGAGCATTTCAGTGCGTTCTGTAAAATCAGAGCCACCTGTGCTTTGGGGGAATGGACGCCGGGGACGATGGTGAGATGGAGTAAGATGAATGTGGTGAGCCACCACCGGTGCAGGACGAAGAGGAGGATGTGCTGTGAGCAATGAAGTGATTCAGGATTAGAAATCTCGTGTCGGTGGAGCAGAGTGCGATGATGCTGACTCCAGTTTCAGGCATGCGACAACTGTGACTTACTACAGATGCAGAAATTGTGAACAAAAACATGTGTCCAGGTGGACATGTCCCCGATGATGATTTGTCTGAGAGGAAACAAAGATACGAAGACAGAACAAAAAAACCTGTGTGATATGAAAATTAAACATGAAATAACTTGTGACCTGAAGATACACGCTATTCACCCCTCTTCCGATGATAGGTAACTGTTCCAGCAACTGCACCAAGGACCTCCGTACAGAGGGTACTGTGGCCCCTCGTGTATGGACGCGGAGAGGGCGAGAGTGTACTGTGGCCCCTTGTGTATGGACGCGGAGAGGGTGAGAGTGTACTGTGGCCCCTCGTGTATGGATGCGGAGAGGGCGAGAGTGTACTGTGGCCTCTCGTGTATGGACGCGGAGAGGGCGAGAGTGTACTGTGGCCCCTCGTGTATGGACGCAGAGAGGGCGAGAGTGTACTGTGGCCCCTCGTGTATGGATGCGGAGAGGGCGAGAGTGTACTGTGGCCCCTCGTGTATGGACACGGAGAGGGCGAGAGTGTACTGTGGCCCCTTGTGTATGGACACGGAGAGGGTGAGAGTGTACTGTGGCCCCTCGTGTATGGATGCGGAGAGGGCGAGAGTGTACTGTGGCCTCTCGTGTATGGACGCAGAGAGGGCGAGAGTGTACTGTGGCCCCTCGTGTATGGATGCGGAGAGGGCGAGAGTGTACTGTGGCCCCTCGTGTATGGACACGGAGAGGGCGAGAGTGTACTGTGGCCTCTCGTGTATGGACGCGGAGAGGGCGAGAGTGTACTGTGGCCCCTCGTGTATGGACGCGGAGAGGGCGAGAGTGTACTGTGGCCCCTCGTCTATGGACGCGGAGAGGGTGAGAGTGTACTGTGGCCCCTCGTGTATGGACGCAGAGAGGGCGAGAGTGTACTGTGGCCCCTCCTGTATGGACGTGTAGAGGGCGGTGCACTAACAATGCTGAATGCCTTGTGACAGTATCCCCCCCAAATATGGGATCAAAGCTATTGTCTGACCATAATATAAAGGACAGAATATTGTGAACTACGCAAATGTCATGGAGATAAATGCCATGGACATGTTCCCTTCCATGTATCTGGTCCTTACCTTTGATGTTGTCTCTGATGTCAAACTAATCTAGAGTAAGAGAAGAGGTGTAGGTCTGTCCCTGAGACAACTGGTTTGTGGACTTAACTTATGACCTGGAGTAGCTCACTATGCATGCCCTTGTTGACTGTCAGTAGACTAGGCTTCCTGTCATTTGTAATTAGTATTTTTGTGTTTAATTTGTTTGTGTAATCTGTTTGTAGGTATAAGCGACACAGATGTTGTCCCTGTAAGAAATTGGGCTAGTTGTTAGTACAAATATGTTTTTTCTAAATGTTTGACTTGATCAAATGTGGTTAATGTTAAAGTGTAAGCATTAAATGTACCCCACTCCCAGTGTGGTTAAGTTTGAAGGGGGGAATAAGAAATGTAAGCACCTGGACACCCTCTGAGATGATTAGGGCACTACACAAATTGGCATACCATAACATAACATAACAGCATAACATTAACATAACATAATATAACATAATATAACATTAACATAACATAACCTATCAACATAACATAACAACATAGCATAAAATAACATAACATAACAACATAACATTAACATAACACAACACAACATAACATAACAGCATAACATAGCATAAAATTAACATAACATAAGATAACAACATAAGATAACAACATAGCATAACATAACATAACATAGTTTAGCATAGCATAGCATAACATAACATAGCATACCATAACACAACACAACATAACATAACATGACTACATAGCATAGCATAACATGACATAAAATAGCATAAAATAGCATAGCATAACATAGCATAACATATCATAGCATAACAGAACATAACAGAACAGAACATAACATAACATAACAGAATATACCATAACTGTTAAAATGTTGGAATATCTTCTTTGATTTGACAAATTTTGAACTTGAATGAACTGTTTATATTTATTGAGATTATGTGCTTAGCTTTAGGAATGGTTTGGTGAAGGGGCAAGATTAAAATTGATAGTCTCAGAGCCAGTATTTGGATAGCAGAGTAGAACAACCAAGTCTCGTACAAGCTATTGCAGGATGGTCAAGGGTTATAGAGTAGAGTTTTAGGACTATTACCACTCCAATAGAGATTAAAGAGGCTTTGGGTTAGTTGTATGAAATGACCAAGTGTGCGCAGGTCATGATATGAGAATGTGCTGCTTAAATGTGTTCAAGTGAGTCCGGGATGGTATAGCACTCATTTATAGAACTCAAGTAGCTTCAAATCCTGTCCGTAACTCCAGTGAAAGCCAGCCCATAAGGGGACCGGTGTTGATTGGAAGTCATCAAAATGATTAAGGGGTGAGGGAAGAAGTGAACGGGATGAATGTTGGGAGGGTTGGGGATGTAATATGAAAGGCAGACTGTGCTGCTATGAGGATGTAGCTCAGTCAAGCGCCTCAGTTGAAATGAGGATGCTTAGATGTTTATCACTCCATTGTAATATAATGTAGGAAGTTGAACCTGGGCCCCCAAGTCTACAGAGGTAGGTACTTTTTATCGTAACCAAGTAGTCTTAACATTTAGAGAAAACAATCTGTAATAAAATGGATTGAGGGGTACAACAATCTAAACATTCTAATCATTCTGAACATTCGAACCTGGAGGCATGTAAGAGACTGAGTTCACATGAAAGGAAACACAAATAGTTATTCCTCCTTTACACCTGGCAGAGCCACTCTGGTGTACGGTCTCTCGGTGGTGCGTAAGATTTATCTTTCTTTCCTGCCAGTGGTGCCACCGTTTTATTCAGCCCTTCTTTGTCTGATCGCTTGTAATGCGTGTCCTGGGACCTGGCTGGAGGGCAGCCTATCACAGGGGATCTTTGTCCATGCCTGCTGTGAGCTTCTGTGTTGGATTCTTCAGTCCTCTCAGGTGTTGCGTCCTTTGCTGTAGGTGCCACATCATAATAAGAAATCTGCAGATTCATACAGCTTGGAAGTCTTGCCTTCTGTGGTGACTATCATCTTAGCTGCATCTAACAGGCCATATTTAATGTGACTTTGCAGAAGTCTTGGTCTTAAAGCTAGGAAGTTCACACTTTTAATGGATGTTCTGTAGGTGTGGCCTGCTGTCACACATATTAATATCTCTTCAAATGTAAAAGGGCCCTCTGCTTGTCTGGGCGCTAGGGGAATGGTGCGTGTGTGGTGATGTAATTCACAGGCTATTACTGGTTCAGCTTCTCTGGTTTCTTAGACTTTTGTGTCCGCGCCCTGTGTGCTCTTTAGAACTCCAGTGTTTCAGGGAGCTGTTTTTTCTAGCAGGCAAAGATGAAAGTCCTTCAGAATGGAAATGCTGTCTCCTTTTTTCCATTTGCTCAAGTATTCCGTAGATATCGATATTATCTCGTTGGGTAAAATCTTCTAAGTCCACGACTGTATGTTTAAAGTTACATTTCTCTGCATCCTCATCTGGTTGTTTATGCAGTTGTCTTTCGATGTCTTCTACTTGCCTGTCTGTCAAGTCCAGTTTTCGGTGTACCAACGCAAGGTCCAATCTCATTGATTTTATCTCTGCTGACACTTCTTTCTTTGTAGAATCAAACGCGTATTTTCAGATTGAAAGCAGATTTCCTTCATAATTGCATCTAACGGGGCCTCTGGAGCCTTATTTGCTTGTTGTTTATATAGTTGCTTACCGCTGGCGAGGGCCTCAGTGAGGAGAAACTGTCTCGCTGGCCGTGAAGAAGACATAAAGGGTAGGAAATTGCAGTGGGCTTCGGAAGATCCTCTGACCTATAGAATTGAAGCCTCCGTTGTGACTGGGATTCCAAAATACCTGTGGATGTGGCGTAAGATTAACAAAGGCACAGCACCATAATCCGACCCTTGTATTCCTCAGTTTCAGAAGTTGGCTTGAGAGGGATATCTCAAGTAGGTGTTCTGGGCTGTACCCGATCAGGCAATGTCTATGTTGATATGCACCTTGCTGTAGCGACTCCACGGGGTATGACGGGTTCACATCAGTGACTGACGTGGAGTTCAGTTACATCATACTGAAGCTTCCCTGATGTGGACCGCTCCTTCTCACAGGGTGAAGACCAGGAATATTGTGGCCCCTACGTGGATAGACGCTCTTCTGTTTTTGTCTGTTTATGGTTTTATGCCATGTGTGGACCATGATCCACACATGGCATCTCCAGGTCGATCCTGGGATCTGCTGAGATCTGCTGAGATCTGCTATGCTGTTGCTGCACCAGGTGTATTCCACTCAATAGTGTAGCCAAGATGCCGTGGGCCCAGGCAAGCAAGGAAAAAGGTCCATTGTAATGTTTTTGGGGCAGTAAACACAGCAATAATCAAGGTTCAGTGGGCCCCTGGAGGCTTCAACGGGCCCCCTTGAATGGTCCAACCCTTCCAGCAGAGCTCCAGCCAGCTCAAGGTCAATGAATATCTGTGAGATATGGGAGACTCAGGGGCCCCTCATCAGATTCTTAAGGGGGCCACATCATTTCTTGTTATGCCACTGTACTATCAGGAGCATCTCAGCGGTCCCAGGTCCTCACTCTTCTCAGACTGCGGTGTGGGTCGCGCTCTCCTGCCAGCTCTCATTTGTAGGAAGCAGATATGAGATGGAAGTCAGCTTTGTCACGCTGAAGCTCCCACCATGTATTGGGACTCCCTCCATTCCAAGGTATGGAATGAGGCGGGGGGGACTCTGTGCAGCTTTACACTCCCAGGATGTCCAGATTTAAATAAAACCTAGAACCTGGTGCTTGGCTTGCAGCAGTCTGCCTCTGTGCTTGGATGTCGAAGGCTACTGATTCTCTTCCTCGGTAAAGGCACCTTTTCAAGATGGCTCCACTTATAAGTAAACCAGCCAACCACAAGGGGATTAACTAAACGTCTGCCATATTACAAGTGCCATGGGATATAATGCATGTGTAATACTGCGGATGAGATATCTGTAACATTTGTGGAGGAGCAACACGTCCACTGAACTCCACATCAAACCCAAAGTGTTTAAACATTGTTGTTTGTCATATGACAAAGCACCATTTCTGCATCATGTTAACTGTTAAGGCCGTATCCAGCTAATTACAAGACTATTTGGCATCGGATCACTAATTTAGCTCTGGCTGGTTCACGTCGACTCCTCTGTGACAGAAAGGGAGTGCCTGTTCTACACCAGTGCACAGGAGAATAGAAATCTATAATTTCATAACAACACATCCATCTTTTCGATCCACTTATGGCGTCAATAATTGGATGAAAGGAGTGACTGCAGCCAAGGGGCGTCCCTTGGCATTTACGACTGCTGCTCCCCTGCTTATCCTGCTGCAGCTTTGTGCTGTAAGTAGTGGAATGTGTTCAGCATTTAATGTAAGACTCCCCTGGTTATACGTTCAATGCACAGTGGGTACCAGCTGTGGCTGCGTCATTTCTTTCAGCTTCTGAAGTGATGGGAACATGTTCAGTGCAACACTTATTCTACTGTTTTGGGCATGGAACGCAGCCTTAAAGCCCGCTGTTGAGGTGCATGTGAGTTGATGAAGGCGCTCAACCGGAGTTATAACGAGGGTGAGGGCCTTTAACAACAGGAACAGCCTGAGGCAGAAGGGCTATAAGGCTATTAGAACATTCCACCCACCGAGGGTCGAAGGTTCTTAATTAACAAGCATTTGCAATGCAATAGGTCTCGCAATTACACAAGTTTGAGCTATTGGCACTGTAAATGACAATGCCTCTTATTTATGTTTTTGTTTGTAAAACATAAATAAAACGCATTGTCAATTACAATGCCAATAGCTCACACTCCCGTAAATGCGAGACCTATTGCATTGCAAATGCTTGTTTGCACATGTTTATAAAAAAAGGACTAAAAACAAAAGTTGTCCTCTTGCTCTTGCCCAGGCTAGACCTATTGGCTTTGCCAATGCCAATTATGTATGTTTTCATAAAGTATTGAACCTTCAAGTAACCCAAGTCTGGTAGGTTTTATTTAAGCAAGATTTTTTTTATATAGCCCATTTCTTATCCATGTTGGATGCCAATGCGCTCTACAGGATACACAGGATCACAAAGAACCAAAATAAGGTTTTGTGGTGGATTGAAGTGATTGGAAAGAACTAAGTGCTGGAAATATATGGAAACATTAGTGAGAGAATAACGAGATGCGGCGACAGATGCAGGTTACAGATGAGAGTTCCCTACAATGGTACTAGACAACCTCCCTTTATAGACTTCAGATTCAACCTTTTGGGGAGCGGAGTTGGCATAACGGCTAGGGCGCTCGACCTCGGACCTGGGTTTGAGTCTTGGTAATGACGATGAACATATTGTGATTATGGGCAAATCACTTAATCTCCCCGTACCTAAAAAACAAAATGAATGTGTGTCCTCATGTAACGTAACTGGTGCTATGTAAAGCGCTCTGATACCCGTTTGGATTTGGGTCAAGTTCGCGCTGTATAAAACTCTCCAAAAAAAAACAAAAAAAACCTATGAGGATGTTTCTGTGCAAACATCAGGTGCCGTATTACGCATTGTCATTGTTTGTGCCGGGCTCACCTTTTAAAAGGTGCGCCCGGCACAAACAATGACGTTGCGCCCTAATACAATGTATGCGTTGCCCTCAGGAAAGCAGCGAACTCAACCTGCCCCCAGGGCAGCGCATTCCTGTGAAAAAACAGAGTTTCACAGTGCAGGTGACAACCCGCCAGCACGTTTAAAGGGGATTAGAGATCCCCTTGCAGGCGGTTGCAGTCAGTGACTGTACCCACCTGCAAGGGGATGCCTTTCTCCCCTCCAGAGGGCGGCTCTCAGGGGGCGTACTCACAGTGCACCACCTAGAAGCTGGCACACTGAAGGTGGCATACTGTGAGTGCGCCCCCTGAGAGCTTCTTTGCCTCTGCGCCCCCGTCTGTAATATGGCGATGGCGCAGAGGCAAAGGAATTCCCTCATTTGCATAGGGTACGCCCCTATGAAAAGGTGGAAACGCCCCCTGAAGGTAGAACTGGCACATTGAGTGCGCCAGCGCTATCAGTATTACTGAAGGGGCCGCACCAGCGTCTGCGCCCCTTCTGTTATACCAAAGTGCCCTGGGGGAGCGCAAGTCGGGCGCAAACGCCCGTTGCGCCCCCTGGGCACTTACTGTAATACGGCCCTAGGTGCTGTTCAGGTGAATTTCGCATAAACAATGTGAGCTTCTCCTCCACATTCTTTTAAGAAAGTGGTGATACCCATTTCATTATTCTAGTGCTATGACGCTGAATTTGTAAAAAAAAAAAAAAAAAGCAAAAGGGAAAAAAGGTTTTTCCCAGGAGCCCGCTGCTGAGTGCTGGCGAATATCAAATACCAAGGCTGCCTGTTTTTTTACTTACATCACCCTACACTTCTTTTCTTCTTTTCTTTTTAACTCAATCTTGAAGACTCTTGCTACCCTGCTGTCTCACTTTGTCACTGTTTCACATCTTCTTCATCCTTCTCCTTCCTCTCTATTGCCCTGAACAGAGGCTAGCGATGAAAATTAAATCATCTGCAACCACCTACGTAAATTAAATTCCGCCGAGTGGCATGAAAACTGATTCTATAGGTTAACAAGTCACAGGAAGCACGTTACTCAATATACCATCAGCCACCAAAGACTACACAATAGAAAGCATACTCTTTGAACATAACTGCACAATGACCGCAGGGTGAAGCTCTGTGTGGTCAAACACTGCAAACACAATATGGCAAATGTTGTCATTTGTTCCTCAAAGCTCTAAACCGCATATGCACTCTATTCTTATTGACTTGCTTCATCTCAATAGAGCAGCTATCTGGGAGAATACTTTTTGATTAGACTTTTTCGGGATGATCCATTTTTTAACTTTTATTCTGGAATCTGGGGTTGGTTACATCACACCGAAAAGGAAATCATGAGAGAAATAATATTTAGTGGGAAAACAAGTTTTGCAGCCTAATCAACTACATCACATTTTTTCTCAATGAAGAATCGGATGGATTCCAGCATCTTTTTTATTATCCAACATTGCAACTGGGAAAAAAAGAATGCATGTCTCATGCATGATGTCTAAATTTGAGCGGATAATCTACTGGCATGTCAGTCAGGTTTTGACCACCCTTTGTGAAAAGTGCATTTTGATTTCTAGTAGGCTGATAGACCAATTCCTGCTCACTAAGGGTCGTCCCTCTTATGAATCTTCTTATTGACCTCCCACTCCAACAATTAGCAAAAACTTTATATTTAAAATGTTGCTAAAATACACTGAAATCTGGGTCATTCGAGGCATGATGGAGCTCTGATAGGAGTGCTGTCCATTTATCTGTATGCACTTTGTGTCCGCTATCTGCCAATCAAACCATATACCATGTGCTATTTTTCTGCCTAGCATATGAAAAGTCTAAAGGGAAAGGGATACGCCCACTGTGCAAGTATTATGGCTTTCGGAGATACCTGGAGGAGTAACACATCCATTCACACCGGTTTTTCTATAAGCCAGTTCCTATTCATGGCAGGGCTTATAAGGAAAGCTAAAAGTCTCAAATTCTACAGCAGGAGAAATGGATTGCTTGCGCTGGTTCTTTCCTTTGCACATGCACGCGTTTTCTTTTACTCCTTGCTGTGTTGTGAGAATTGCTTTATATTTTTCAAAGCATGTTTATGATGTTTTAAGAGATTTTAATTGGTCTTAACAATTACGAAATATTGTATTCTAATGAGTGTTTATTGTCCGTAAATGTTAAGGAATCAATTTTCCGAAATAAACTTTATACATTTGCATTTGATTTCTGTCTAACCTCTCAAGAAATAAAAATATGAGAACCTTCAGTCCTTTGAAATCACAAGGATTCCTTGATGCAGTTTGTAATATAGGAAAAAGACCAGGACCGGGAATGAAACCCTGGCAGGAGCTTAGGCAAGATAACTCCACGCGGAACGCAATCTTGCACTACCATCTTTTCAATCTGTAGTTCACACTGCTTCGAGAAGTAGGGCCATTTGCCCCCTTTGGTCACAATTTCAAAGCGCGACCAGATGGCAGAATGTTTCTGTTACCATGAACCGGGAAAGGCTAGTATTCTCCGGTGCAGGAGGCCCTTCTTCAAGAGTCAAACAAGTTGCCATAGTTAACTGGCAAACATAAAGAGATCAACTCAAAACAGGTTCCCATGAAATCAGTTTGGAGCATCTGTCAAGGAAGCAGGTGGGGGTCTGTAGTTTGGACAAGGCCTGTTAGACCCGGCCCTCGTAACATAGTCAGACCTGACCCCTGCACCTCACACCAGCCCCGAGCCCACGGCCTAGCCGATCCTTCCCACCAGAACACACACACCCGACCCGGACTTCCCCCGTCCGTGGCCTTCCTCCTTCGGCCACCCCGGGCCAGCGTGCCCACTTCATGCACCAAGATGGCCGCCCGGCCCCAGCGCGACCCTAGCCTATAGGCGCCACTCCGGCTGGAGGATATCGCGCTCCCCTTGGGATGAGAAAGGGAGGAGCAGTTTCCATCACACCTCTGCGCTTACCTGGGAAGGTGGGTTTCGATCGACCCACCGGCCTCCCCGAGGGCTGGCTCCACGCCTGCTGGGTGTCTGGGGCTCCTCCCGACCCGGCCCTGAAATGATCAAAGGACAATGGCAGGAAACCCCCAACAAGCGACCCCCAGGTGACAAGACCCCTGCCTGCACAGACTCCGGACATCAAAGAGGAGTCGCCCTATAACAAGGGGTGCTCTGGGACTGTCCGGCAGATTCGCCTTGGAACACCTGAGCCCTGCTGAGTGACTCACGGCTCCCCTGAAGATCGTAAGACCTCCGACCTTGTGCCTGAGCCCTGCTGAGTGACTCGCGGCTCCCTGAAGATCGTAAGACCTCCGAACTTGTGCTTGAGCCCTGCTGAGTGACTCGCGGCTCCCTGAAGATCGTAAAAACTCCGAACTTGTGCTTGAGCCCTGCTGAGTGACTCGCGGCTCCCTGAAAATCGTAAGGCCTCCGAACTTATACTCGAGCCTGCCGAGTGACTCGCGGCTCCCACAGACTCTCTTGGTCCCGCCGGACCCCACGACGACAAGCGTATCCCCCAGCTCGAGGATTGTGAGCGGTGCGCCGGGTACGCTCCTGCATTTGATTCTTATCCCCAAAGACTGTCCCGCTACCTCCTAACCCCCCTCCAAGACTTTGTGAGCCCGCGCTCTACTTGTATATATTTTGCCTTGCTGATCATAAAGATCCCACAACTCCGATCTGATAAAGATTTGCTCTTAAGAACTTCCCGTGTACTGTCTCTCTGTCGTGTGGTGCCGAGTGTACGATCCTAGATACGAGGTTCCTCCCCTGAGGAGTCTCCCGCCAGTGTCCGGCTACGATACCTCGAGGGTGGGTCTGAGTGCAGTCAGGGCCCCTTCCGGGCCCCTCTGAGGTCGCCTTCTAACATTGGTGGCAAGCGACGGGATTCGGGCCCATAATCTAGAGATCGTACCGTGAACGGCTGACGCACTACCGACAAAGATGGCAGAAGGAAACGCCGCGGTTCTCATAGAAGACGACGCCAGTACCGTGTTCCAGGTGGAACAGCTGGAAGAGTACACTCACAAAGAACTAAAGCAATTCTGCAAGGAACTCAGAATCGCTACCACTGGTCTCAACACCAAAGAAGATATGCAAAAGGCACTGAAAGCTTGGGTGGATTCTGGAGCCTCCCGCCCAGAAGGAGCGGGGGAGCCCCCCGACGAAGCTGGACCCTCCCAAAGAGAACGCAGCAGCAACCAGGTGCGAGGCTTCGTACCAGACGGGGGCCTATCCCCGGAGGAACTCGCAGACAGAGAAAAAAGTCGCCATCACGAGCTCGAATTAGCTAAACTCAAAATTGAGGGCGAGTTGAAATTAGCCGAGAAAAAGCTAGCAGTAGAACAGTTGCGAGTACAAGGAGAACTAGAAGAGAAGAAACTCCAACGAGAACACGAGGGAAGGAGACTTCAACTGGAACATGAACGCAGCTTGAAGGAAATAGAACTGAAAGCAAGAAGCGAAGAAGAGCGGCCCCCGTGGAACCGGGAGGCGGCCGCCCCTACGGAGCAGAAGGTCCACATCCCCAAGGATGTGGTCAAAGAATATTACAAAAATGATGACATTCAGCAGTGGTTCCGGGCCTACGAGGTCGCCATGACCTCCCATCGGGTCCCACAGAAGGATTGGGGGGCTGGGTTATGGGGACGATTCCTGAGCGAAGGGAGAGACACCCTGCTCGACCTACCCACCTCCATGCAGACCTCCTATGAACACATGAAAGCGGCCCTCCTCACTAGGTACGGCTTCACCCCGGAGATGTACCGCCAGCGGTTCCGGGACTGCAGGAAGATCCTAGGTACCACCTGGGTGGAATATGTGAATTTCTTCAGCCGCGCCTTCGATGGGTGGATCAAGGGCAGCAAGGTAACCACCCTGGAAGAACTAACCGACCTTATGTTGTGGGAGCACCTGGCTGCCAACTGCTTTGTGGAACTACACCAGCATCTGCTCGACAGCAAGCTCACAGACCCGAGGAAGCTGGCTGTCGAGGCGGATCGCTGGACCAACACCCGGGTCTCCCGGGGCCCTGTAGGAGAGTACCCCCGAGCCAGTGAGGGACCACCCCGCCAGAGAGGGGGGGCAAACCAGGGAGGGCAGAGAGAGTCCCAGGCTAGTCCCCCGAAGTCCCAATCTCCACCTTTCCCGGCACCCCCACCAGCTGTATCCGGCCCCCCCCTGAGACGGGGGCACCGGGTAACCATCACTTGTTTCCGTTGCCAGAAGCCCGGGCATTACGCCAACGACCCTGAATGCCCCATGGCCCCACGCACCACCCAGGCAGCACCCCCCGCTAGACAGATAGCCAATGTAGCCCTGGGGGAGGAGGTTGAGGAGGCCGAGGAGTGGGAACCCGCCGCTATGGCCCTAGTATCCTTAGGAGATAGAGAGATGGTCCCTGGGAGCCTCCTGCCCTCTAACACAAAGAAATATGGGCAGCTCGTAACGATCAATGGCCACCAAGTAGAAGCCCTCCGTGACACAGGGGCCAGCATCACCGGGGTCCTCAGCCACTTAGTCCACGAAGACCAGGTCCTCCCCAACGTATTTTGCCCTGTCATTTCAGCCGACAACACAGAAAGCCTATGTAAGGTAGCCCTGGTGCCCTTTGAGTGGGGAGGGGTGATCGGCAAACTGAAGGTCGCAGTGAGAACCTCCCAGCCCGTCGACTGTCTCCTGGGGAACGACCTGGAAAGTTCCCCCTGGGGACAAGTTGAGCGCAAGACCCACCTAGGGATGATGGGCCTCCCTGAGTGGGTGTGCGCCACCACTCGATCCATGGCGGCTCGACTAACCCCCCTGAGGGACGTCGATGACGCCCCGGCCCCTGAAGATGGGATGGTCCCGGCCGAGGGTCCCCACATCCCCCCACCAGAAGAGTCGATTGCCAGTGACGAACCCCCGCCTTCCGACTCCACCCCAGACACCGAGTTAGGCGATCTGCCCGAATTAGCCCAGTGGCGCCACGAGGGGGGCCCCTCCCGAGAGGAGTTCTGCCGAGAGCAGGCTACCTGTCCCTCCCTGGTCGGGCCCCGGCAGCAGGCAGAGGCCCAGGCCGCAGGCGACCAGACGGGGACGCACCGGGTATACTGGGAGAATGACCTTTTGTACAGCGAACAGAAGTCGGTGGAGCTAGGGTCCGGCCGGGTGCTGGTGGTACCCCTACGCTTCCGAACCCTCCTCCTGGGCTTGGCCCACGACGTCCCCCTCGCAGGTCACTTGGGTCAGGACAAAACATACAGTCGCCTCGTGACTCACTTCTACTGGCCCAGAATGAAAGCGGATGTGGGAGCCCACTGCAAGTCCTGTCCCACGTGCCAGGCCAGTGGGAAGAGTGGAGGGAAGCGCAAGGCTCCCCTCCAACCCTTCCCTGTCGTCAGTACCCCTTTTGAGCGGGTCGGGATCGACATTATAGGACCTCTGGACCCCCCAACTTCCCAGGGGCACCGGTTCATCCTCGTCCTGGTGGACCATGCCACCCGTTACCCTGAGGCCATCCCCCTGCGTACCGTCACGGCCCCCGTGGTGGGCCGGGCGTTGATGGGAATCTTCTCCCGCATGGGTTTTCCCCGCGAGGTCGTGAGCGATCGCGGTACCAACTTTATCTCCCGATACATGAGGTCCTTATGGCAACAGTGCGGGGTGTCCTACAAGTTCACCACCCCGTACCACCCCCAAGGAAACGGCCTGGTAGAGCGGTTTAACCGGACTCTGAAGGGGATGATCGCGGGCCTGGAAGAGCCCCTCCGGCGTAAGTGGGACCTCCTGCTCCCCTGCCTCCTATTCGCATACCGAGAGGTTCCCCAGAAATCCTTGGGTTTCAGCCCATTTGAGTTACTCTACGGGCACCCCGTCAGGGGGGCCCTCAGCCTGGTCAAGGAAGAGTGGGAGGCGGCGCCCCGAGGCCCCCCCCGAGACGTGTTCCGTTACGTCCTGACCCTCCGAAATCAGACTAGGAGGTTTCGGGAGATGGCAGAGGCCAACCTGGAGGCGAGTCAGGAGGAGATGAAGCGCTGGTACGTCCAGAACGCCGCGCTAGTCGAGTTTCAGCCGGGCCAGCTGGTGTGGGTCATGGCCCCCGTGAAACCCTGCGCTCTCCAGGATAAATGGACCGGGCCCTTCAAAGTAGTTGAGCGGAAGAGCCAGGTCACGTACTTGGTGGACGTCCAGTCACCCCGGGACCCCCTCCGGGTCCTCCACGTGAACCGCCTCAAGCCCCACTTTGTGCGGACGGAGCTGAGACTCCTACTGGCCACTGACGACGGGTCCGAAGAAGAGTCAGATCCTCTCCCTGATCTTCTGTGCACCAAGGAGAAGGACGGCTCCGTAGAGGGAGTGAACCTCTCCCCGTCTCTCACTCCCCAGCAACGTGAGGATTGCCGCCAGCTCCTAGGGCAGTTTCCGGACCTTTTCTCCTTGGTCCCCAAGGTCACCGACTGGTGTGTCCATGATGTGGATACCGGGGACAGCCCGCCAGTAAGGCACCGAGCCTACCGAGTCCCTGATCGGGTCCGGTCCTGTATCCAAGCCGAAGTCTCAAAAATGTTGACCCTAGGCGTGATCGAACCCTCAGACAGCCCCTGGGCCAGCCCCGTAGTCCTGGTCCCAAAAGCAGCTGCCCCCGGGGTCGCCCCAGAACTCCGCTTCTGCGTGGACTACTGGGGACTCAATGAAGTCACCCGAGCCGATGCCCACCCCATTCCCCGAGCCGACGAGCTCATTGACCGGCTCGGGGCTGCTCGGTTCCTCAGCACCTTCGATCTCACCTGCGGCTATTGGCAAATTGCGCTCACAGAGGGAGCCAAGGAGCGGTCCGCCTTTTCCACCCCGGATGGGCACTATCGCTTTCGCGTGATGCCTTTCGGGATGAAAAATGCCCCGGCCACCTTCCAGCGACTGGTAAATAGAGTCCTGGCCGGGCTGGAAAAATTCAGCGCTGCATATCTCGAGGATATTGCAGTTTTTAGTTCCGAATGGAGTGAGCACCTCCAGCACCTCCGGAGGGTGCTAACCGCCCTACGCCAGGCGGGCCTCACCGTGAAAGCCAGCAAATGCCAGATTGGGCAAGGTTCGGTAACCTACCTGGGGCACCAGGTCGGAAGCGGGCAGGTCGCCCCTCTACAGCCCAAAATCGACACCATCCTAGCCTGGGAACCCCCCACTACCCAAACAGAGGTCCGAGCCTTTCTGGGCCTCACGGGCTACTACTGGAGATTCATCCGGAACTACGGCAGCCTGGTCGGTCCCCTCACGGGACTTACGTCCAAGAAACAGCCCAAGAAGGTACAGTGGTCCCCTGCCTGCCAAGAGGCGTTCAATGCCCTGAAAACGGCCATGTGTATGGCCCCTGTCCTCCAGGCCCCCGACTACTCCAAAGAGTTTGTGGTACAAACTGATGCCTCCGAGCATGGCATCGGGGCAGTCCTCTCCCAGGTAAATGACCAGGGTCTAGACCAGCCCGTGGCCTTCCTCAGCCGAAGGCTGTTGCCCCGGGAACAGAGATGGAGTACCATCGAGCGCGAGGCGTTCGCCGTAGTCTGGGCCCTCAAGAAACTACGCCCTTACCTGTTCGGCACCCATTTCAGGGTCCAAACCGATCATCGCCCCTTGCGATGGCTCATGCAGATGCGAGGAGAAAACCCCAAGCTTCTGCGGTGGTCAATCTCCCTCCAGGGGATGGATTTCACCGTGGAACATCGCCCTGGTACGGACCACGCCAACGCCGATGGCCTCTCCCGATTCTTCCGCCTCAGCGAAGAGAACCCCCAAGAAGATGGGTAGTTCTCTCTGGCTTTCAGCTGGGGGGGACGCGTGTTAGACCCGGCCCTCGTAACATAGTCAGACCTGACTTCTGCACCTCACACCAGCCCCGAGCCCACGGCCTAGCCGATCCTTCCCACCAGAACACACACACCCGACCCGGACTTCCCCCGTCCGTGGCCTTCCTCCTTCGGCCACCCCGGGCCAGCGTGCCCACTTCATGCACCAAGATGGCTGCCCGGCCCCAGCGCGACCCTGGCCTAGAGGCGCCACTCTGGCTGGAGGATATCGCGCTCCCCTTGGGATGAGAAAGGGAGGAGCAGTTTCCATCACACCTCTGCGCTTACCTGGGAAGGTGGGTTTCGATCGACCCGCCGGCCTCCCCGAGGGCTGGCTCCACGCCTGCTGGGTGTCTGGGGCTCCTCCCGACCCGGCCCTGAAAGGATCAAAGGACAATGGCAGGAAACCCCCAACAAGCGACCCCCAGGTGACAAGACCCCTGCCTGCACAGACTCCGGACATCAAAGAGGAGTCGCCCTATAACAAGGGGTGCTCTGGGACTGTCCGGCAGATTTGCCTTGGAACACCTGAGCTCTGCTGAGTGACTCGCGGCTCCCCTGAAGATCGTAAGACCTCCGACCTTGTGCCTGAGCCCTGCTGAGTGACTCGCTGCTCCCTGAAGATCGTAAGACCTCCGAACTTGTGCTTGAGCCGTGCTGAGTGACTCGCGGCTCCCTGAAGATCGTAAAAACTCCGAACTTGTGCTTGAGCCCTGCTGAGTGACTCGCGGCTCCCTGAAGATCGTAAGGCCTCCGAACTTATACTCGAGCCTGCCGAGTGACTCGCGGCTCCCACAGACTCTCTTGGTCCCGCCGGACCCCACGACGACAAGCGTATCCCCCAGCTCGAGGATTGTGAGCGGTGCGCCGGGTACTGTCGTAAATAAATTATTACGAGTTTCAGAATTTCTAGATATCAATATAATTATGCATGAAGCAAGAGGCTGAGTCCGTGGTATCAGGTTCAAAAGGGCTTTATTCAAATAACTCGAGTTATAGGGAGAATAGTTCCATCACCACAAGGGATCAGGACCAGGATTCTCAAAAAGGTATTCTCAAACTTTATTCACAGAGTACAGTATATATATGTTTGTAATAATATACGTAAGCAAGAGTGCTTCAGGCGGAGCAAGAGAGAATGAGATAAGAGCATGTGGGTGTGTAAGTAGGCGTGAAGGTGGGCGTCCACTCGATGATAATAGGTAAGTGTCATAGGTGGGTGGATGCCTAGAGGGGGTTGCGTGATCAGCTGGAACTTTACTGGAACTTTGCCTTACTTGTGCGCAACTCGAGCATGACGTGTAACTGACGTGTGAAAGGGTTGCTATGCAACCGGGGAGTCTGGAGTCTGAAAATGAGGCCTTCAGTGTCAGGGCGACCAGCACATCTTGTATTATCGGGTATCTAAGTCTGGAGCAGGGACTGATTTGTGACATAGGTTGCCCATCACCAAGGGCCAATGTGGCATTTATTTCTTTGTTTACTGCTGAAGTCTTGCACGGGGGCTATGGGCTTTTCACTGACGTGAGCTTTGTAATCACACAAAAAGAGACAGAAAGGCTAGGCTTTCTCCTTTGCAGATGGGTCATGTTTATCCCTCCTTCTCCAGGCAGGAATGTGGTTTCGGTAGGAGTAAGCAGATAACCGTGCTCAATACTGTCTCGGACAGGGCCCCTTTGGCTGAGGCCCAAGTGTGCAAGGCCAAGGATACGCAGCTACAGCTTTCAGAGCGTTCAGAGGCCTGAAGCCTCTTTTCGACTCTGGCTGGGCCACAATAATGGAAATGCGGGAAAACATGATGCAAAACGTGTAGGCCTCAGAGCAGATTTGTCGTTTCTCTCATGGGAGACTGGATTATGGCAGGCCACGTTATAGCATAAGCATCATGATAGACAGGCCATGGAGGGGAAATACATGGGTGACATGTATGTGCACATGAGTGTGGGGGAACACACGGGGACACATAGGCCTCATGATATTTTATTTTCCTCATTCCCTCCTTGTCCCCTAGTGGACCCTTATGTCATATCTATTCTCATTAGACAGTCAATCTGTTCTTGCAGCATTATTTTTCCATTTTCAATGCTTTGTAAATGGGGATGTGGGACACATGCAGTAGCGCACAGGCCGCAAATGGCCGGGCCGCACTGCAGACATAGGCAACAACTGAATATCATCAGTAGTATTAGTCCACAGACCGTCAACACTTTCCATCCCCATGCTGATATTATTTCCCAGAGCCAACTGGACCAAGTCCACGTGCCTGGGTCTTGGTGGATGCTTTGGGCAATCTTGTGGAGCCTTGTTATTGCTTTGTATACAGACGGTGCATTATTAGGTATGAAAACGCAGCAGCTGGAACCGATGACCCTACAGGCCCCGCCCCTATCCGCTAGGATGACGTCAAGAACAAGACGATTCTGAAGAACGACCATTCTCATAGCAGACTGTTCCTGGGTCAAGTTCCCCAGGGCTGATGCAGTCTCATTAGCAACTGTTTCTAGAATCCTTGGTAGTCTGCGGATAAGTTTACTATTCTGGACGGGACCTATGAAGAAAAAGAATCCTTTGTTGAAATCTGTATATTGCTCCCAAGCTGTTTCAGTCTGGTCGATGCCAGAGGCATCGAGCCCTCGTCTGTGTCTGATAAGTGCTAGTTGGAGATTTTGATGATAGTTCGATGGGGCCAAGAAAACGGGTGGTATGAGAAATGATATATAGCACATCCCACCCCAGTCTAAGGGCAGTTGTACATAGGCTGTCTGGCCACAAATAAAGTAGGTGTGTCGTGATGCTCTGAAGTAAGACTTTCCTTTGTCTTTGAACACTAGTATAGTGTTACACTTGCTGTGCCCCAAATGTACAGAGCCTTCTTTTCTGACACACAAGTTCCCTTTTACTGGCAGGACTGTGATTGAGGATGGACCTAAATTGTGTATGGGCTTGACATTCAACACTATAAAGTCAAGGGTCGCATTTCCTTGCAGATACTCTTCATTTTCTAGATCGGTACCTTTCCTTTGGGGAAGACCTTCTTCATCTGGGAAACATGCTTTATTCATGACTTTATTCAAGTTACCCCATACCCAGTCGCCCCTACACTCCTTATCTTGACATTCTTTGGCATCACCGTTGATGGATGTCATTAAGGCAAACCATGCTCCGCAAGAACCATTATGGGAGAATGGAAAAGGGAAAACAGGCAACACTCCCTTCATCTTCTGATACGGGGGAAGTCGGCTACAGACCCAACAGTCTGTAGCATTGCTAGTCTGATGTGAATGGTGCAGCATCTGAATAAAGGTATTGTTGCGTAAGGCAAGTCGATATGATAGCTCATGGGATGGCAGATCACTAAATGTGTGCTTTATGGTATCATTGGTAGAGTGTAAGAGTGAGGCAATAGGAGGAAAAATAGCATGTAGTATTAAGGTGATACATATCATCGTGATGCACAGAAGAAATACAACTATCAGAGTCACTATACATCTACCACGTAATATTTTACAGTATTTGCTTTTCATCTTGCTCTTTTTCTCATCCGCGGTATCTAAGATCTTATGCGAGCCAGAATACATGTTCAACCGCTTCACCACCTAGTGGACTTAATTGATCAAACGGGTTCTGACTTGTTAGATCTAAGTTTGGTTTTGTACTCCTGCTGGGGAGTCTCCTCTAGTAAAGGGGGCTCAAAGTCTGAAGTCTTTATGTATTTTTTAAACGAATCGTTATTCCCAAAGTAGCGTTTACAATGATGAAGATGAACCCATCCTTTCCGTCCTTCGACTTTAACAGCGGTCCTCGTAGTTAATAATACCAGTTTAGGCGTCTTCCACCTTGGCTCAAGAGGGCTCGTTCTGTCAAAGTTCCTTATGAGAACATAGTCCCCAGGAGCGAGGGAATGTTCCTTGACCTGGGTGTTGTCAGGGAAGGCGGCAGCAACCTGCGAACGACAAGAGAGTAGTGCAGACATCAAGGAAGCCAGGTAATCTGTCAGCATGTTACTATCAACATCAGTGATCTTTTTAGGCATTGGAGTGCCCCACATATTCGGTGGTCTACCAAAGACCACTTCATAGGGAGATAAGCCTGTTCTAGAATGGGCTACCATTCGCATGTAAAAGAGGGCAACCGGCAGGGCTACCATCCAATCCACACCTTTGTCTGCGCAAATCTTTGCTATTTTTATCTTTAAGGTCTGATTATGTCTTTCTACCAGGCCTGCTGCCTCAGGATGTTGTACACAATGGAACTTCCAGGTATACCCTAACAGAAGGGACACCTGTTTCATGAGTTCAGAGGAGAAAGGCTGACCGTTGTCGGAATATACGACACGCGGTAATCCATAACGTGGGAAAAACTCTTGCACCAGTTGTCTGGCGGTAGTTACAGCAGTATAATCAGGGACTGGATAGGCCTCTGTCCATCTTGATAGGGAACATACTACTACTAGGACATATTTGTAACCTCTGCATCTGTCCATTTGGATATAATCCATTTGGAGGACTTCAAAAGGATGGTCAGGCGGATGGAAACTACCTTGTTCCATTGGAATGCCTTTACCTGGATTGAATTGGCAACAGATCATACACGTTCTGACCTTTTGTTTCGCTGCTGCACGCAGGTGCTTGTTGAACCATATATTCTGTAAGCTGTCTAGCATTGCTCTCTCGCCTAAGTGTGCAGGACTATGTGCGGTATTTATGATCACTTGTACCATCGAATCAGGAAGAAACCATGTTTCTTTGCCCTTAGTCATCCAACCCTGATCGGTCAGTACCCCTCCTTGTTCCGACCATTTCTTTAATTCGTCTAGAGTAGCATGTGTCTGAATGTCTTGTACGTCCTTGGAAGGATCCCTAACTGTCATGGCTTTGGACCTTAATGGTACCTGTGATTTCGTCATGTCTAGTGGGGTCTGAGCTGTCTGTTTAGCTGTTCGGTCTGCCAGATCATTGCCTTGAGAAATGGTATCTGTGGCTTTAGTATGTGCTTTGCATTTCAGGATAGCTAAGGCTGTTGGTAAATGTATCGCTTCCAGAAGGGCGTGAATAAGGGGGCCATGCTGTATCTTGGCCCCGTGAGAAGTCAAGAAACCTCTTTCCCTCCATAGGACGCCGAAGTCATGAACTACCCCATATGCGTATTGTGAATCAGTGTAAATGTTTACTCTCAGGTGCTTAGCTCTTATGCATGCTTGTGTCAGAGCGATGAGCTCTGCTGCTTGTGCTGACAGTATGTCTATTCTTTTAGTCTCTATGATTTCAGTAGCAGTGGTCACTGCATATGCTGCCACTAATTCTCCCGCCCCCGTACTCATACATGAACCGTCAACATAGAGTGTGAGGTCAGGGTCTGGGAGTGCAACATCTGTCAAGTCTTGTCTTGATTTAGTCACGGTATGTATTACTTCAACACAGTCATGTGGTGAAACGTTTTCTGTACTGGAGGGCAAAAGAGTTGCAGGATTCAATATGTTGCATCGTCTGATCTCTATGTGTGGTTGAAATAACGTCAGCTCATAACCTGTCAGTCTCGCTACAGTCAGGTGTTGTGTTTGTGTTTGGTTCAAGAGAACCTCTACTGCGTGTGGTACTTGTACTGTCAGGGGGTGGCCCAGCACTATCGAGTCACTTTGTCTTATGGCTAAGGCTGTTGCTGCAACAGATTTTAGGCACGCAGGCAAAGCCTGTGCTACTGGGTCCAATGTACTAGAAAAATAAGCACAGGGCTTGTGTTTTCCTGCATGATCTTGTGTGAGGACAGATAGTGCTGTTCCATCCCGCTCTGTCACAAAAAGCATAAAAGATTTGTTGTAATCAGGGATTGCTAAAACTGGTGCTTGACATAAAGCTCTTTTTAATTCTTCAAATGCCACAGTGTGTTCTTGTGTCCAAGGGAGGACATTAGTAGAAGCTGCCTCCTGTGTCGTCAACTGTATTAGGGGCTTGGCTATGTGCGCATACTGGGGAATCCACTGCCTGCAATATGAAGTGAGGCCAATGAATGCACGTACCTCCTTTTGTGTCTTGGGCTGTGAAAGGCCAGAAATCAATTAAATACGTTCTGGTGTCAGTCGCCTACCCTCCTTGGATAGCAAGTGCCCAAGGTACGCCACTTGCTGTTCACAGAATTGTAACTTCGAAGGGGACACCTTGTGCCCCTTGTCAGCCAGGAAATGTAAAACAGTGAGTGATGCACTTTCACAGTCAGTTTCCGATCGTGCGGTAATGAGAATGTCATCTACATACTGTATCAGTGCTGTAGTGGTAGGCATATGAATACTGTCTAGTTGTCTTTTGAGTGCCTGACTGTAGATGCTAGGACTTTCCGTGAAGCCCTGTGGTGCTCTTGTGAATCTGAAGCTGCGGCCTTTTAAACTGAAACCGAAAAGATATTGGCTGTCCGGATGTATTGGGATACTGAAAAAGGCGTTCTTCAGATCGATAACTGTAAAGAACGTAGCCTTCGCATCAATGGCAGTCAATAATGAAGAAATGTCCGGGACCACAGGGTACTGTGGCACCACACATTTGTTTAATTCTCGCAGGTCCACAACTAATCTATAGACAGGTGATGTATTGGGATCAGTTCTTTTAAGAATAGGAAGAACAGGTGAATTGCATATGTTTGACTCTGTCTCTATCACCACCCCCCTGTGCAATGAGTTCATCGATAATTTTCAGCAACCCTACTTCAGCTTCAGGTGGAATTTTATATTGTCGAATCCGTGGCAGCACCACTCCTTCCTTGAGGGTGACCTGGTATGGTGTAATGTTCATGAAACCTACGTCAGTCGGGCCTTATGCCCATAGGTGCTGGGGTACATTTTGAAGCCTGATGTCAATATCCTTCATAACAAAATGTCCCTTAAAATCACGTAAATACAGTCGCACTCCTTCTGGCGAGCAACAGATAACTGCTCCCAGTTTCTTTAATGTTTTTATGCCAAGTAAGTTTTCTGGACATGATTTAGTAAGCAGTAAGTCTGTTGTATGTATTAGTGGACCAACCCCTAAAGAGACTGGTTCTGAAACCTCATTGATAATAGGCTTTCCTGAAAAGCCCAGGGATACACTCTTTGAGCCCGAGAGGGGTGCCCCTGGTACCTCGGAATGACTGATGGTAGTTCTACTCGCCCCGGAGTCAATCAAAAACTTTTCATTCTTTCCTAGTAAACGTGCATGCACATAGGGACCCGCTTGGTCCACAGGAACTGGAATAAGGGGCAAGTCGAATTCCCTCTCTGGGCTCCTTCATGAATATGCTTGGTATTCTGGGTAGTTAGTCTGAGCGTGCTCATACATTTGTGCTGTGGCGTGGGCTGGTGCAGGTGCATGGACAGGCGGCGGCGGCGGTGGAAATGTATCTGATGTCTGATGTGTGTTATTTTCTTTGGGAGGATAAGATCGTGGCTTTGTTTTACCTATCGCTATATTGTGTTTCAGGACCGCACATTCATTTACGAAGTGGCCTGGCTTCTTGCAATAATTACAGGTCCCAGTATTTTGTTTCGTGCTATTCTTGTTCGTGTTTGTGTTTGCCGGGGTCGATTGGGCCACCAGCATCTTCATCTTTGTGTCTCTCATGCGTCTCTTATCCTGTTCGTGTTCCTCTCTAATTCTGTTCTGGTGGTATTGTAACATCTGTAACATTTGTGAAGGGCTGTTTGCTTGCCAAGTACTCTCAACCTTTAGTACCCTATACTTTATTTCTGGTAGGGAATTTTCTACTAGTTTGCTCACGAAAAGATGGGGATATGAATCACTACCGGGCTTAAGACCACTATTGATAGTGAAACATTTCTCGAACCTAGAGTAAAAATCGCTAGTGTCTTCGTCTGGTTTCTGTTTACAGGCCGAAATAGCATCCCAGTCTTCCTTCTTGGTAATTAGTAATCTGGGCAAAACTTGTACAAGGAGTTCAGGTAGGTCTTTAGCTCGGGGACCCAGACCAACCCCCGGGCCTCTTCCCACTTCCTCTCTTTCCAACAGATCCCAACTGAGCCTTTTCTCTCCCACCTCCCAATCCTGTCCTTTCAGTTTCTCGTAAATACCAGCAGGCAATAGTACTTTTAATAACTTTAGAATGTCAGCATATGTATATTCTTCTAAGCGAAGAATGTCCTTTAGTTCTCGGTGAAAACCCCCCGGGTCTTTATCATGGGATGGTAACATTTTCTTCATTTCCAGTATCTCTAATTTCGACAAGGGGGTGTAGACATACACCCGTTGCAGGTCATTGTTTGCATCCTTTACAGGATGAACCTCTCGTAGGGGGTTCAGCTTGTCGTACGACTGTTCCTTAACCTGGGGTGGAGCGGGAAGCAGGGATCTAGTCACGTATACTATATACTTGTGTCGCTGATCCAGAATGACATTAATCAATTCAGTACCCATGTTCATCCACCTGTCTAGTATGATGTCGTCCAGCAACTTATACAATAGACCAGGACCAGAATATTGACTCTCATATAACGTGATCAAATGTTGGACCATGTAAACACCAGCTATGCGCTGTTCGTTTGGTGGGAGGCTCAAGAACGTTTGGGCTACGATATCATTATTATATATATCATATTGGGATACCCACAGGGTGGCTGATCGTGCTAATTCATTTTCGGTCGGGGTGAGGGGCTGATCGTTACCCAGCCATTTATTCACCGCTTTTTCGGTGATCTGGAACAAACTTTCAAGGGAATATCTTTCCTTTATGGCAGTTCCCTGTTTACAGTGATTGAGGCCCTTGGGCCTTTCGAATCGCCGGGCACGGCCCACATAATGTATTCTGTCTTTGTCCCCTGCTTCGTCATCAGATGATAACTCAGCTGTTTCGTTCGGGCTTCCTTCGTGTGATGCTATTATTGCCTTCCGGATTTTGGTCAACATGTTGTCTGTTTGGCCTGATTTATCATGCTGACCGGCATCTATGCGATCACTCCAACCAGTATAACAACGGTCTACATCACCATCACCTTCGTCTTTTTCCCTGATCAGACAATTAATTAGGAAGCGAAGGATATAGTTCTTAATAATTACCTTTCTATTTTGTACGGCTTCTGCTATACACTCAGGACCTTCCCCTGTTCTTATGAATGTGTAAATTTTCTTTAGATGTTTATCCATATCTGGTAATTTTTCCAAATCTGCGACTGCTCGTCTAAGCCGTAATGAAAACACGAGCATTCTGCCTTTTCCTGGATCTGGGTCATATATACATTCAGAGATTGCTACTTTTACTGTCGCCCCCCCCCCCCTGTTGTTGCCCCGGATCCTCCCTCCCCGCCGTCCTCGAGCTCCTGGAGCTGTTCTTGCGTTGGGGGTGCAGGGAATATTCCGTCCACGTATGATGGTGGGGGTTCCTCTAGGTAGTTGTTAATGAACGTGTCGGATGCTGTTTGTTTTATTTTTCGGGGTACTGGCGGTGGCACTCTAACTAGTTTTTCTACTGGGGCCACTTTTGCTAGTTCCTCTGAAAGGACGGGATAAATACCAGCAACAGCAGTATTTCTTTCTCTTTCAGCCTGCTCTCTTTTTACCCGCTCCCCTTCTTCCTGTAATTTTTCTTCTTTGGCTTTTTCGGACTCCTGTCTACTTCTCTCTGCTTTGTGGAACTCTTTCTCTGTTCTTCTATGTGATTCCTTGCGCCATAACTCAATGGCATCCTTCTGAGCAGGTCTAGATTTTCTCTTCCATATCTCTTCCTCTACCTTCATGATGCATTCCGCATCCCACGTTCCCGTAATGGGCCATTTATACTTTGTCTCTAAATCCTTCGTGTAATCCACCCAAAGTTCTAAAAACAACACGGCATCTAAACCATGCTTACAGTACATGAAATGTCCAGGTGTGTCTCTAGGCGGAATGTTAACTGGTTCCTCTAGTACACCTTTCCTGGTACCTATCTTACGCAGTTTCGAAAATAACGGCATGTTGGAATGTAACCGAAACCAAAATAATCACAATGAACAAAAAAAACCAAAAATCACAATGCAATAAACTTACACACAAACCTGACACATCCAAACCTAACTGAACCTAACTTAAGACGATAACATTCATACAGTTATATCGGTGCACCTGAAAACTTGGCCTCTAAATCTTGAAACATTAATTCTTGAATGATGCTCTTGAACATACCGGTCTCACAAGTGAGACACGTCTTTACCGTGTTCATTAAATGAACCCGTCATGATTGCAACCCCCATGAGAAACTCACCGGGAAGCAGAACTTGAACTTGAACTTGAAGGCCTCGGACACTTGACGCTGCACAGGGAATGGCGTATCTTAGGTGGATCTCTAGAAACCTCGGACACAGCTCTCTCGCAGGTGGGCTCTGGGTCGGGACGATCCGCAATCCTCACCGCCTCGTATGGATGCCTGGTCGCAGTCCGTCTCCTTCGTCGGCCTGAGGGAGTTGGTGGAAAAACCCGCGTCGTGTACACTCGAAGTCCGTCACGGCTGTGGAAGGGGGCAAAACTGGACCTTCATCTCCGGCGCATGGGGAAGGAGATTTGTCCCTGTTCGGGCGCCATTAATGTCGTAAATAAATTATTACGAGTTTCAGAATTTCTAGATATCAATATAATTATGCATGAAGCAAGAGGCTGAGTCCGTGGTATCAGGTTCAAAAGGGCTTTATTCAAATAACTCGAGTTATAGGGAGAATAGTTCCATCACCACAAGGGATCAGGACCAGGATTCTCAAAAAGGTATTCTCAAACTTTATTCACAGAGTACAGTATATATATGTTTGTAATAATATACGTAAGCAAGAGTGCTTCAGGCGGAGCAAGAGAGAATGAGATAAGAGCATGTGGGTGTGTAAGTAGGCGTGAAGGTGGGCGTCCACTCGATGATAATAGGTAAGTGTCATAGGTGGGTGGATGCCTAGAGGGGGTTGTGTGATCAGCTGGAACTTTACTGGAACTTTGCCTTACTTGTGCTCAACTCGAGCATGACGTGTAACTGACGTGTGAAAGGGTTGCTATGCAACCGGGGAGTCTGGAGTCTGAAAATGAGGCCTTCAGTGTCAGGGCGACCAGCACATCTTGTATTATCGGGTATCTAAGTCTGGAGCAGGGACTGATTCGTGACATAGGTTGCCCATCACCAAGGGCCAATGTGGCATTTATTTCTTCGTTTACTGCTGAAGTCTTGCACGGGGGCTATGGGCTTTTCACTGACGTGAGCTTTGTAATCACACAAAAAGAGACAGAAAGGCTAGGCTTTCTCCTTTGCAGATGGGTCATGTTTATCCCTCCTTCTCCAGGCAGGAATGTGGTTTCGGTAGGAGTAAGCAGATAACCGTGCTCAATACTGTCTCGGACAGGGCCCCTTTGGCTGAGGCCCAAGTGTGCAAGGCCAAGGATACGCAGCTACAGCTTTCAGAGCGTTCAGAGGCCTGAAGCCTCTTTTCGGCTCTGGCTGGGCCACAATAATGGAAATGCGGGAAAACATGATGCAAAACGTGTAGGCCTCTGAGCAGATTTGTCGTTTCTCTCATGGGAGACTGGATTATGGCAGGCCACGTTATAGCATAAGCATCATGATAGACAGGCCATGGAGGGGAAATACATAGGTGACATGTATGTGCACATGAGTGTGGGGGAACACACGGGGACACATAGGCCTCATGATATTTTATTTTCCTCAGTACCCTCCTGCATTTGATTCTTATCCCCAAAGACTGTCCCGCTACCTCCTAACCCCCCTCCAAGACTTTGTGAGCCCGCGCTCTACTTGTATATATTTTGCCTTGCTGATCATAAAGATCCCACAACTCCGATCTGATAAAGATTTGCTCTTAAGAACTTCCCGTGTACTGTCTCTCTGTCGTGTGGTGCCGAGTGTACGATCCTAGATACGAGGTTCCTCCCCTGAGGAGTCTCCCGCCAGTGCCCGGCTACGATACCTCGAGGGTGGGTCTCAGGGCAGTCAGGGCCCCTTCCGGGCCCCTCTGAGGTCGCCTTCTAACAAGGCCCACCTTCTCCATTCGATCCCCTCTCAATGAGGTACGTCTGGTGGACTTGGACAGGGGTCGCCATAACAGACCATGGGCTACGGACTCTGCAGCGGGTGGGGATAATGGAGCTGCTGTGAAATGCTAACTAAGCACTGCTTTTACCAACGACTGGAAGGCACAGCCGACCATAGAGGGAAGGCAGCTAACCCCCCTGCAGGCGGCAGAAAAAAGGCACAGCACCAGGAAAAAGGTCAACGAGTAACCAGTGGTGTTTGGGTTAGAAGGGCCCAATCCAGAAAGAGGGGGCGTGGTAACAAGCGAACCAGTCCACAACTTTGTTCCAGGAAGCTGGGCAGACCCAAGGCCTTTCATGAACTTTCTCTAGAACGATGGTGACAAAATGGGCTGGTTATTCCAGAGCAAATTGAGACTGCTAGGTTACATTCATAGCAGCAGGAAAATAAATTAGAGAACAAAAACCAAAACAGGGACCAAATATTGCTAACCTGACCTTTGAGGAACATGTGAAGAAAGAACCACGTGACGCTGCACGTCCATAGTCACAATTGTACCTTCTGGTGCCCGAGGGTGGGTTTGTGTCCCAGTAACCTCAGATTCGGTGTGCCCTCAAAAACAATCACTACAAACAAGCATTTGCAATGCAATAGGTCTCGCATTATAAAAGTGTGAGCAGTTGGCATTGCTAATAATAATGCAACACTAGCTATTGGCATTGTAAATGATAATGGCATTTATTTAAGTGTTTGTTTTATAAAATAGATAAAAAAACGCATGAACAATGCCAATAGCTTAAACTTTTGCAAATGCGAGACCTATTGCATTGCAAATGCTTGTCTTTGTTTGCTGGAGTTATCCACAATCGTCGGCCCACGCACCCTTGTCATTAACATCATCAGATACGTCATCCTCAATGGAGATCACCCAAATACTGATTTTAATATAATTACTCTTTGGGCTTTTAAACGTGTTTCTGTCTGCTGGGGAATGTAGATATTTATTTTTCCTACTATAATGTTATGAGTGCACATTGGTATTACTGTCTGCAGGCCTGCGGTGTTGGTGCCAACGTGAGAAACATTTAAACAGTGTCACAACGCGTTTGTAGATCGCCTCAATGTTGGCAATCTTTATTACAGCTGGGATTTTGGTGTTTTTTTTTAGGTCTGCACAAATGTGCTTTTTTTCCAACCTTTGCAAAAGTTTCTAGCAACGTTCAATGAGTTAGTGAAGGTTTAGCTTCGTGACATTAGCATAAACATCGTGACACTGACAAAATATTCTTTTTGGCCGCTAAAACTGTTCTAAAGAGGCATTCTTTGCAGTTTCTACTTGGGGTTCTTGTTTATATTTGCCTTTTACATAGCTGTGAGCTAGTGATTTTCCCGAATTGTGATTTGTTCTCGACTTCATCTTGTTGCCTTCGCCCTATTAGAGAGCTCTTTTCAGCTGTCTGTGCAGTGCAAGTGATGCCTCTCCCATTGTCACATGAGGCTGCAGGCCGACCCTGATTGACTTCACCGGACCACCTAGTCTCCATGCTTAGCCATCTGTGTGAATGCGACAGGGCAGACCGCGTGAGTGGCGCCAGCGCGCGGTGATGTCTTTGTTAGGGGTGAGATGTTCCTGCTGTGACATAATAGGGGAGTGGGTTGGATGTGGCCGACCACGTCTGATGCTGACTCCCAATGACAGATATATGAGCCAGACGCACGTCAATACAGATTGCAAGTGACTCTGCCGGCGCTAAAGGTACAGAAACATTCTCAGCTGCTCTTCAGGTATCCTGGACACAGAAGAGAGTTTCAATGGTAAACCTCATAGCCAATAGGTCCCGCCTTTGTGGCCTTATATGTGTTTAGCCATGCAACCGTTGATGTTGTTGCACTAAGGATATTGTGCTGGTTAATCAAACACTTATAAGGTCCCAAAGGTGAGACCTATTGGCTATGCCAATGATTGTTTTTTTTGTTTTGCTCTCCTTCTCTCGGGAAAAGTTTGTTGAGGAAAAATGAGTGCCATTGGCCCCACCTGCAACCACCGATTGAAATTACACCCGGTCTCCATTTCAGTGCCGCACCTACCCTCACATAATTGCATACGTAACACAGTATGTTTTATGCTCAGTTGATTTTGCTTCTGCGCTGGAATGTTGGACTCATCTTGAAAAGGGATTATTTATAAATACGGGCCCAGCGAGATAGCAGCGGTTTGTGTGTTGTTTATGTCAACGTTTCATCTTGATGTAAACTTTCGTGTAGGTTTCTGACGGTGCCTTTAATCAAATCTTAATTAGGCAACAATTGTGCTTCCACCCCTTGGTTATTACCGACACTTAATGACTGGTTTGCGAGTTTACAGCCAAGGGGAAGGCATGGGTGACTGAAGTTTGAAGAAACAGCTTGATTTAACTGCAGTGGAGACTGATTTAAAGGGGGCGCTCAAAAAAAGAAGGCTGGGCAGATTGATGTGCTTAGCAGAGAGATGCAAGTGTCTGGAGCTCATTTGACGCCCAGCTGCATAGGAAACGTCTCCTCGCGTTGTCCTCTGTCGGTTTACCATGTATTTTCTTACCGGTAATAATACAAGACATTCCCTCGGTTAGTTTTATTACGGGAACTGTATCGCTTTGATCCAAGCCGAGATCTAAAAGACAGCCCATCACTATAGCGTGAGAGAAAATTAAGAGCACAACAACCCAGCAGCATTGTTAAGATGAAAAACATGTTAACGTGATGACTATGTGCCATAATTTGCTCATAAATGAGGAGAAATGTATTTCCGCCTCGTGCAACCCGCAGGAAGTTTGTGTTCTGAATACAGTACCGGCGGCATGAGGTGTGTCTGAGCATTTGTAGGATTATTGGATCAAAGTGGTCGACCTCCTGTTGGCAGTCGTATGCTGATCCCTCCCGCCTGCCCATGTTCAGAAGCGACTTCCTAGTCTTTTAATGAGGAGACTGTGCTTTCCTTTCTCTAGGTCTGGCTGGAGACTTCTTTGGTAAAACTAACCTAATCACACAAAAAAGGAAATAAAAAGCAGTATAGCTATATGGGCTTTGGTGGCACCCCTTTGTTGAACATTTCTTTAGGAACATGTGATTAGGCAGCAGTTATGTCATTCTGCCCGTGAAGTAGATTCCTGGCTCATAAATAGTAAAATATTGTTAATGCAGACCCCATGTTCAATACAGGAATGAGGGTCTTTTTATGTAGTTACTTCGTAAACAAGAGCGCACTGAAGCTGACGAGGAGGGAATGGGAGGGGGGAGTGGGGGCGGGCACAGTGGTGCGGGCAGCAGTTGTAAAAGGCAGGGGGAGGGGGAGATTGAGAAAGGGAAAGATAGGGATCAAAGGAAACAAGGACGACACCTAGATAGACAATAACAAGCAAGAAGGGGGTGGCAAATGGTGTGCACTTTGATGTCCTCAGTGGCCGCGCGTCTCACTGAGGACATCAAAGCGAAAGTGATCAGGCAGTGCTTTTCAGGCTGCCAAATGGTGCGCGCGCCCGGCCGACGCACATGAACTGTATTTGGAGGCCTGAAAAGCCACTGTTTGCACTTCCAAAACTCGCTTACTATAAGTCTCGCCAGAGCAGCGCTAAAGCGCTGTCTCAGGCGAGACCTAAAAACACGGAAGTGAAAGTAGCAGAGATGGCTTTTTCTGGTTTCAGTGAAGTCTGCAAAAAATGAGTGGCACGAGAAGAGAAAAATCTGCTGCTGTCAACACACTGACTCACTCTAGGGTTCTTCACTGCAGCAAACAGAGAGCACGAAATGCATCTGCTTGCAATAAGGCGGTGTTTAATCATCCTGCTCCCACGCCATTGAAGGCTTGTTAACTACGTTTACCAAGCGCCGCCGATACTCAGAAACTAAATGTTCTTTGAGTTGGCGTCGTGCAGCACTCGTTCAATCCAGTCACTCTGATTGCTTCACATTGTGAGCTAGAAGAATCAGACAACGTGTGATAATTGCTCCCGCATCAGGGCATTATTTACCAGTACAAGTCGGTGGACAGAAAAAGAAAAGTCGGTAGAAGGCCAACAGAAAGAAAGTCGGTAGAAGGCCAACAAACAGAAAAAAAGTCGGTAGAAGGCCAACAAAAAAAAAGTCGTTAGAAGGCCAACAGAAATAAAAACAAGGTGAATATATTCCCTTCGTTCAGTCAAAACAAACGAGGATGCATATAAATTCCTCTTATCTTTAAAACTAGCAACGAGGGACGGGGAAAGGCACGAGCATAACAAAAAAAAGACAGAAGAACTGGTGTGTCAAGGCAGACACTGAACTATTCGGCAGAAACGGGTATTTTAATTTCCGTGCAAATGATCAATGGACAGAAACTCATCTCTTCTTTCTATTTACACAGACATCAGGCAGCGCCAAGTCTCGCTTTCGTAATCTGATTCCACATGGGCTACGCTGGCAAAATGTAATTTAAAGGTGTGAGAGTCCGAGCTGCCAGAGCGCAGCCAACAAGAGGTTTACATTCTAGAAATGCTGACGTTTGAGCCCAAAGAACCCTGAGTCACGGTAGAGGGAAATCAAAATATAACATGTTTACTACGGGAACACATGGGAATGCAAAGCCATTAATCAAGCAGGATGGCTCTGTCTCCCTTCACGCCCAGGGAGGAGGGAGATGCGAGCAGAGCATCAAAGGGCTGGGTGAGAAGGGAGGGGGGAATGCAATGAGCAGAGGAGCAGCTGTGCACGTGCATGTGATCGTGCACTCAAGGTTTAGGCCAGCCAAAAGACTGTGGGTAGCACTTTGAAAATCCCACATATAAAATGTCTCTTCGAGCCTTTGGCTCGCGAGACCTAAAAAGGGAGAAGCATGAAGACAAACATTGGAATGATGGCGCACCGGGCTAATGCCAGCCGCTATGAGCCAGAAGCCACTCCTTTGACTTCAACGGAGCTTTCAACACGCCGGTGTTCGAAACGTATCTGAAGTTTGGTGGGTGGGGCGCGAAGCAGCGGGTGGGACGTGGAGTGTGGGCACTGCCATCATCAGCCCAACGGAACTCCACGTGCTAGGTCTGGACCCGGTCAGTGACTTTTTTTGCTGAACGTGCCCGGCCCAACATGGCGGGCGTGTTTTGTGAAAAGAAACAATAGTGGCCAGACCCCCATGCCACAGCGAGTCAGTCAGCGCCCTGTTTTGTTTTCTAAAGACAAACTTCCACAGCAGGAGTCTGCTTTCAGAAAACAATGACATATGATCCCTGATATAGCGGGAGACGCTCCAGTGCATGGGAGACATGTGTGTGGCGCTGTCTGATGGTCATGGCTGGTGCAGACAGAAGTAAAAGGGCTGACATCATCAGATGGCCAGCCCCGAACAAGGCGGGTCTTCCAATGATATGTCAGCCACTAGCAGGTGTGCTGCTAAGGTTTGACTGCGAGCTCACCTGCGGCTGGACATCAGGAACATAGCACTTTCTCTGGCTGTAAAAAAGGCGGGGGGACCAAGAGTTTGGTGGAGGGTTCATCATCATAAGACAGTTCACAGTTTAAATACAGTATAACTCACACAAACCGTGTTCTCAGAGAACCCTGGGCCAGCGCGTGAATTTAATCAGCATTTCATAGCAATCAGAAGAACGCCTTCAATCCATCACGTGCTCATTTATTTAAACCCTTGTGTGCGTTTCTATTCTTTATTTAATTACAAGCGCCTGCCCCGTACATATGACCAGGTTTGCAGTCGATGCAGAAGAGAGCCCCGCCTCTTTAAAGTGCTCAGTGTGCTTCTCTCATCCCACCCCTGAACCCCTGACCCCTGACCCTCCCTCCCTACCCCTTCCCCGCATTCCCTTCCCTCCCTCTCATCACATTCGGATGCTGATCGCCTGCTCCCAGTTCAGATGCCTTTTGTCGAGAAACCAGCTCGACACTCTTTGTTGAGACTTTTTTCATTCGACGCATCTGGTTGCATCTGGTTTCTCACCGGATCTAGTTCACTGCGATGACTTGCTCTGCTGGGGTTGGTTGAAATGCCCAGACACTTCTGTATTGGTTTCTTTTTTATGCGCAATATCAATAAAGACGTTAAAATAAAAATAGAAAGGCTCGGAGGTCTCCATGTTGAAATCAGCACACATGGACCTTCCAGGCACGGGGCCACTCAGCAAGATCTTTGTCCTTTAGTCTAAGGGCCATGGATGGATGGATGAATGCATGGATGATGGATAGATGATGGATGGATGGATGGATAGATGATGGATGGATAGATGATGGATGGAGGGAGGGATGGATGGATGGATGAATGCATGGATGATGGATAGATGATGGATGGATGGATGGATAGATGATGGATGGATAGATGATGGATGGAGGGAGGGATGGATGGATGGATGAATGCATGGATGATGGATAGATGATGGATGGATGGATGGATAGATGATGGATGGATAGATGATGGATGGAGGGAGGGATGGATGAATACATGGATGATGGATAGATGATGGATGGAGGGATAGATGATGGATGGATAGATGATGGATGGAGGGAGGGATGGATGGATGGATGGATAGATAGATGATGGATTGATGGATGGATGGAGGGATGATGGATGGATGTAGGGATGGATGGATGGATGATGGATGGATGAGGGATGAATGGATGAGGGATGGATGGATGGATGATGGATGGATGGTTGATAGATGGATGGAGGGATGGATGGATGGATGATGGATGAGTGGATGGATGATGGATGGATGGATGGATGAAGGGATGGATGGATGGAGGGATGGATGGATGATGGATGGATCGTTGATGGATGGATGGAGGGATGGATGTATGGATGGATGATGGATGGGTGGATGGATGATGGATGGGTGGATGGATGATGGATGGATGGATGGATGGATAATGGATGGATGGTGGGATGGATGGATGAAGGGAGGGATGGATGGATGGATGGATGATGGATGGATAGATGGAGGGATGATGGATGGATGTAGGGATGGATGGATGGATGATGGATGGATGGAGGGATTGATGGATGATGGATGGATGGTTGATGGATGGATGGAATGGAGGGATGGATGGATGGATGGATGGATGATGGATGGGTGGATGGATGATAGATGGATGGGTGGATGGATGGAGGGATGGATGGATGGATGGAGGGATGGATGGATGATGGATGGATGGTTGATGGATGGATGGAGGGATGGATGTAGGGATGGATGTAGGGATGGATGTATGGATGGATGGTGGATGGGTGGATGGATGATGGATGGATGGGTGGATGGATGGATGGAGGGATGGGTGGATGGATGATGGATGGATGGTAGATGATGGATGGATGGATGGATGTATGGATGGATACTTGGAGGGATGATGGATGGATGTAGGAATGGATGGATGGATGATGGATGGATTGAGGGATGGATGAGGGGTGGATGGATGATGGATGGATGGTTGATGGATGGATGGAGGGATGGATGGATGGCTGGATGATGGATGGATGGAGGGATGGAGGGATGGATGGATGGATGGATGGATAGATGGATGGATGGATGGAGGGATGAATGAATGGATGGATGGATGGATGGTCATGTGTCCCAGTTAGGCCTAGTGGGAAACACTGATCATTTTTACATGTACACAGGTCTCTTCCTAAAGTTGCCTTCACTCTCACACTCTGGCTTTTGCCACACATTTGCAAACCATGGCAGTGCGGATTAGTTTCTAGGAAACTATACTTGCTTACAAACCAACGTCACACTATCATGATACCTTGAAACATCCTGTACAAGGTTAATAGACACATTCTGCAAATGACCAGGACCCGCGCCAGCGCCGCCCAGAGGACGCCTCAGAGGCTGCAGGAGCGCCGCCTGCTGGTGAGTCTGCTTTCTTACTTCATATCTCTGCACTGAAGTTCTGAATCTAGAGCCTTCATAATTTGGAATTTGTTCAAATTTTCACCAGAGATAGGTAATAATAATAAGGTATTAACATTAGAGGGTCACTTGTATCTTATGCGTATATAATGTATGTTTACTTATACTCTGGTGAAGGCTATGAACAAGAAGCCGAAACTTTCTGCACCTTTTCTAGACATTGTTCAAATAGGCCTGCAGAAAAGAGGCGAATATTGAATGAAAACATCTCATCATAACATACAACAATAACAGCCCAGTTTAAACTAGTTGGAGACTGAGTCCTTCGTATACAAAAGTTGCTCATAAAAAGCACATTTTACACAAATATTAAAACAGGTTTTCACTACTAAAAGCTGCCTTGATACTGAGAGTTGATACGTGTCTGATGACGTACATGACACCTAAGAGGTCTATAGCTTCCTGGGCCCAGGGTTACTATATGACGGCATCATGAATTAAAGAGAATAACCATGGCCCAGAAGGCCCACGAAGAATGTCAGAAAGGTTTAGAAATGAGCAGTAAAGTCTGGTGACCCCCTGGGTACCGCAGGGCACATAGGATAGCCTACTCTCTGAGGGCAAGCTGAGCACCCAAAGGGTTCCACTTCAGACTCCCTGAAGCCTGTTCCGGCAGCATTGTGTCTGCAATCCAAGGAGCTCCTCATCCACATTATTATCAATAATCATTGATGCATTGAGACATTATTATCAGCATCCCCTCCATACATGTCCATAGAAGTCCAGTGGAGTGGGGGGGGGGGGGGGGGGTCCATCCTCTTTGGAGACTTCTGCCCCCCAGGCTTGCAAGACTCCGACCAGCACACCACCCAACATCTTGGGTACCACCCACACTCGGGCCTGCGCCTTCACTTGCTGAATCCTCACAGTTCCTAACAAGTGTCTTTCGTGCAATGTGAAAGGAATCCCGCACCTGATGGAGGGAGGGAAGACGGGGGGGTGGGGGCGGGGGGGGCATCTCTACTGAACACATGCTCAAGGTCTTAGCCGCACCGAATCGTCTGCCAATGTGACCCCGTTAGCAGCACCCTGCAGTGAGCGCCTCACTGCCCCCCACTGCTGTTAAAAGAGGGGTTCGTCTGTTCGAGGTGCAGATGTCAATGTGACCCCCCCACAGACAAAGGAAGCTCCGCGCAAGAACATGCTCCGATGACTGGGGGCCGAAGGTACCAATTTACAGACCTCCGGGCAACGCAGGCCCTTTTCTTAAAAGTTGCAAATGTTATAGTATTGGGAAACCTTCATTTGCACATGGACAAAAAAAGGAAGCAGTGAGGGGTGTGCATTGTTAGACAAATGTAATGATTAGAGCTCCCCCGCCATACCTTTAGTCCCACTCATAAAGCAGGTCATGTGCCTGATGACACTTCTCCCAGGTCTAGGCTACGTCTTGACGGACCCATGCCATTAGTCTGGACAGACCGCTGTTTAATCAAGTCCGATCTGTCCTGTTTGAGTGAGACCCCCCCCCCCCGGACAAATAAATCACACCTGGCACGAGGGTACTTCATAGAATCCTACCTCTCTGGAAGAGAGTGCCCCTCGCCCCCGGGTCAAGAGGGGGGAGACGCCAGCACGTTAGACAGCTGGAAACACCTCCAATGAGCTCTCTCCGATCTCCCCACACCCTCCCTGCAGAAACAAACCTTCCGACCCCTGGTTTAAAGAGAATCTCAGGACCCTGAGGAAACATTGAAAAACCTTAGAACGACACTGGCGAAAAAACGACACAAACAATGATAAAGTCATCTATAAATCAGCCCCCAAAAATACTATGTGGAGGTTAGGACTGCAAAAAAAAGCATACTTGGAGGAGAGAGGCCAGCAATCCAGGGACATCTTCAGAGCCGTCACAACGTCCATGTCCCCTGAGGCCTGCACTAGATGGCACCAGCCTGCTGCGGAATGGAGCGGTCGCCTGGCCTCCTAGGTTCGTGACACGTTCCCAATGATTCAAGCCAGCCGAGCCGTGCTGAGTGCATCATTAGCCTCCGGAACAGTCCCTGAGTCATGGACGCAGGCTCACATGTTGTCCCTCTGAAAAAGTCTGCGGTGAACCCCACGGAGCAATCCCACTACAGGCCACTCTCCCTTCCGAGCTACTCGAAGCCGCTGTAACTCAGCCACTGTCCCAGGATCTGGATCTCAAGAGCTGCTCCATCCCAGCCCGCCTGGCTTCACCCCAGGCTTCAGCACGGAAACTCCATTGATTAGAGTCAGTGCAGACATCAGACGTACTTTGGATGTGGAGGGGGGGCCGTTCTGAATTTTTTAGATCTCTCAGCGGCCTTCGACACGGTCCCTCACTCTACGCTCCCATCACATCTCTGATCCATTGTTATAGCTGGACTGGCTCTGGATTGGGTAGTGTCCATTCCGGGGGACAGAGGGCAGGAAGAGTGGGTTTCCCCATACTCTTCAGGGGCATTTGAGTTGACAGTAGGAGTGCCCCAGGGGTCAGCTTTGAACCCCGCATTGTTTAATCCGTACCTTACCACACTAGTGCGGCTGGCCGAGGCCCTGGGGGCGGATGGTGGTGTTGGCCAGTGCACCAAACCTAGAAGTCGCACACTCACTGATTTCTCCCCAAAAGGAATTTGTAAACAAAAAGAAATCTGGCTGAAAATGTGTGCACGCATTGAAGACACCCTCTGCCAAGAAATGCCAACCTAGGCTAGGTAAAGCAGGTAAATCTAAAGAACTGTCATGTTCGCGGCATTTGCCGGCGCTCCCGCATCCACACACACAGACACGAACCGGGAGACTCACTTCCGGTCGGAAGCGGGTTCCCGGTCTAGTCCTCACCACGGACGTAAGGTCATGAGAAGCACTTCCAGGAAGAACGCATATCATCGCGTCTTCCCGCCAACCCACCGCTTCGAATTCCTTCTTGATTCCCGAGGAGCGGGGATCGTATCCGGAGCCCAGCAGCGCCGATCAAGAGCCGACCCTCTCTGCTGAATAACCGTTGGGGAAGCCTTCTGTCAGATCGACGCCGAACATCGAGGCGAGGTAATTCTGCTCCTTCACAACTGGAGCCTAGCAAACACAGGAGTGTTGGGGGGCTTGTTTTTGTTTTCACCGCGCAGGAGAGCCTTTTAGTTATTTTGTTAGAGCCGCGCAGGAGCGCCTCGTAGTTATTTTGTTAGCATCGCGCAGGAGCGCTTTCTGTGTTTTACTTATTTTGCTTCACGCTGCACACGCCTTACTGTGGTGTGACTAAACTGTTGGTAGGTTCTCCGTATCCCCCGCACAGGAGTGCTGAAGGATCCTCTAGCTTCACCACAAACTAAGGGGAAGGGCCCGCACTTACTTGTTGTCCTAGCGCCGTCGTGCGCCTTCAGAAGCGAGGTACAGTTGGAGGGCTTTGGGAGTGACCAGCGTTACAGCCCCTCACCTTCTTCGCCCGGAGCGGCATAAGGACTAAGGCCCGTAGCCTGTCCAACACTGGTGAGTCCTCGATAGAGGAAACAACGAGGTTCTTCTTTGTGTGTGGATTACGGGGTGTGGAACAAGAGGTAGTGGGGGTTACTTGCTAACTAGGTCTTTTTCCCTGTCTTCCAGCCACCGTCCAACAACCCAACACACCGCCTCCTGCCTTCCCACTGGCTCCCTTCCCTGCGTCCATCTCATCCCTGCTGGATTCTGCTGTCCTTAAGGGGTAGGTGGGTACAGGGGCGGGCGCTCTTGTCGTCCCTGCGGAATCACTCCACAAGCCGAGGTAAGCATTGTGGGGTACACGACAAGAACAATGGTGCACCACTTAGGCAAGATATATGTTGGCACAAAGTATAACCACCAGCTTCAAAAAAAATTTGGGAATCTTCCACTGACATCAACAAGCACCTGACATAAGGCCAGAAAAATGAGGAAACATACGAATACGACAGATATGTGTATACAGTGAAATTAAGCCGCACTAGTGAATTAAAAGCCTGTATAATAAAAAGTTGTAGCGGGTTAAAGACATCCTGTATAGAAACCAACAATCTCAATCTATCCTATCCTGAATTTATTCCAAGATCAGTTATATTCATATATTATAATTCACAGAAAAAACCATAGGTTTCAGGCACGTTATAGTTAGGAATTAGCATTTAAAAAACCTCAGAAATTCACTGAAAAAACCATAGGTTTCAGGGGTGTTATAGTTAGCTGGACTTTTCACTTGTACAAAACCATTGAAATTCCCCCGTTATAGTTAGTTCAGCTAACTATAACTCGGGCGCCCGCAATGCACTGCTGATGACGTCACATATTACATCACTCATGACATGGTCAGTGACATCACTCATGACATCACTGATGACATCTCAAATGACATCACTGATGACATTACTGATGACATCATCCAGTGAATGTGTGTTTTTCTGAAAATTAAATATGTTTTATATATGTATATCTCAAGGTCGATGGAAGAATAAATGGGTATATAAGTGTCTAAATGGATGATTTGTTTTTGAAAAATTGATTGTGTAACTGACTGATTAAGTGTATCATAGTGAATACATGGCTTAGTGAGTAATGTTTAAATATGTAAATATCTGTATCAGTCTCTCACTTTGTGTATAAGTGGCTGCATGGGTTGGTGAGTAGCTACATGGGTGTCTATATAGGTTATTAGTTGGTTTTTTGAGTATCAGTCTGAGTGTCTGCATGGTTCGGTGGGGGGTATTACGTAGTGCATAGGTGCATGAATGAGTGACTCACTGTTTGTATGTGTTGAACACAGCATGTGTGCAGGACTGTATGGGTGGATGAGTGTGTGTATGGGTGTGTTAGTGAGTGAATGACTGTCTCAATAGTGTCTTTATGAGTAACTACATATGTTTTAAACTAGTATATGTGACTATTGGTGTATATATGTGAGTATATGTGAGAGTGAGAGATTGAAAGAGTTCCTGTATGAATAAGTATGTGTTTCTATAAGTGATTGTTTAAAAGACTAAGTATGTGTAAGTTTCCGTAGAAGTAAGTATGGTGGTGTGTGTATAACTGTATATGCAAGTAAATGTATGTTTGATTCTTTATTAGCATGAGTGACTATGTGTGTGAGTAACTCTATGGATGAGTGGCATTGTGTAACAGGATGTATAGGTGTATGAGTACATATGATGAGTGAGTACATGTATGAGTGACTGTATAGGACTGTTGGTGAATGAGTGGATGTGTATGTGGATCTTAGAATTACTGAAGAGGTTGTTGTAACTGGTATTGGTATGTCCATTGTTTTGAAAATTTTAGTCTCTATTTTTGAATGTGTGTATCAAAGGTTATATTAGGGTGAGAGGAGGTCTGCCACTCTATCACAAGGATGATGTCATCAGTGATGTCATCAGTGATGTCATTTGAGATGTCATCAGTGATGTCATGAGTGATGTCACTGACCATGTCATGAGTGATGTAATATGTGACGTCATCAGCAGTGCATTGCGGGCGCCCGAGTTATAGTTAGCTGAACTAACTATAACGGGGGAATTTCAATGGTTTTGTACAAGTGAAAAGTCCAGCTAACTATAACACCCCTGAAACCTATGGTTTTTTCAGTGAATTTCTGAGGTTTTTTAAATGCTAATTCCTAACTATAACGTGCCTGAAACCTATGGTTTTTTCTGTGAATTTCAAAGGTTTTTTAAATGCTAATTTCTAACTATGCCTACAGAGATAGGACATGTGAAGAAAGAAGAAAAAATGCACAGAAAGAAACAAAAGAAGTGCAGAAAGAAGCAACAGAAGTCCTCAAATACGAAGATAAGTGCAGGAAGAAGGATAACGTGCAGAAAGAACAAAAAGAAGAGCAGAAAGAAGCCTTGTTGCAAAATCATCCTGTACCCTCAACTTTTTCAGACGGATACTGGTGGTAACTGAGCCTGACTAACCAGTCCTAGAGCCAGTGCTATGTTAAAAGACACTTAGAATACAGTGAAAACACCTACATACACTAGGGAACATTATGCGTTGGGGTCCCCCTGTGATTAGCATGACCTCCTCTGTAAGCCCCTAGTATATAAGAGGGCATGGGGATTAAAACTACCTCTTAAAACAGGCCACAGGGCGTTTTTGCACACGTTAACTCAGGCCCCGTCCCCTCCCTTCACCACTGTGTAAACACGCCCTGTGTCCATTTTTAGTTGGGAGATTAAGTTCATTTGAATCCTGAGGGTCCCTGGGGTCCAACTAGCCCACTAGGTACCTCCAGTTAGTGCCACAGAGCTGTGTTGCAGAGAGGTGTAAAAAGTGGCACGGCCTGGACCACCTCTCTGCAATGCAGCTCAGTGGCGCTTACTGGAAGCACTTGGTGGGCTAGTTAGCCCCCAGGGGCCCTCAGTATTGAAGGGAAATTATATCCCCAATTTAAAACGTGCCATAGTGCGTGTTTGCACACGTCACCTCAGGCCCCGTCCCCTCCCTTCACCACTGTGTAAACGCGCCCTGTGGCTGTTCTAAGTTGAGAGATTAAGTCCCCTTGAATCCTAAGGGTCCCTAGGGTCAAACTAGACCACTAGGTACCCCCAGTAAGCGCCACAGAGCTGCGTTGCAGAGAGGTGTAAAAAGGGGCTTGGCCTCATAACACCTGGCTGCAGCGCAGCTCCCTGGCGCATACTGGAGATACCTGTTGGGGGCGCGTTTGCAGAGTGCTGCACGGAGGGGGCATGGCCTCCGGCACGATGCCAGTCTTTTATTTATTTTAGTTTTTTAAGAAGGGGGGCTGTTTGGTTCCCCTTCTTATTCTAATTTATTGGCCCTGATGACCCCATCCCCCAGGGCCAGTCTCCTAATTATATTTTTTTGACCCCAATCCCCAGGGCCGGCCACTGTTTTTTATTATTTTTAAAAAATATATATTTATAGACACACCTAGGACATGCTGGACAAACCGTACGTACCTATCACCATGACGATTTGCGTGATATTCATTAAAAGGCGACTATGCATGCAATGAATCCACGTGGAATGTATTTACACCACTTTTGAAGCTCTGACATGTCTGATGCCCTACCGTGCCTAATCCCGGTAGACACCCTTGTCGTTTATTTATACAAACTTGGGTAGCTATTGACGGGCACATTTAATACACATGCACACCAAGCCATTCAAAGGGGATTCGACAAAAATTCGACCAAAACTATGCAAGAAACCCCCCTCACGGTTAATAAAACACACATCCACTGCCGGATGTGTAATACTTTTTATTTTACTCTCTGGAAAGGGGACGAACATCACTTGAGAGTCACAGCGCGCTCCTGACAGAGCCCAATGCTGTGTTACACCCACCATTGCCTGCCGTGTGCCACACACCTCTGTGTTGTATTCCACTAGCTAGTGCATATGCTATGACACTCTCTAGCCCATGTGCACTGTAACACCACCCCGTGAATATGTCATGCCACACTTGTCTTCGCACGGGTTATATTGCCCCATCTAACGTGCCTTTCTCGATGCCTATGTTATAACGCACAGTGCTATGCCATACATATTACAATCTGGGATCCATATCTTTGTCACAGTGCATATGCAACCTTACACTCCCCAGCACATATTTTATATTACAACTTTAGAGACTAGTTAGGTTACACAACACTGCCCTGTGCATATTACACTCCAAGGCGCATATCGCATAGCACGCGCTAGTGCCTGTGCTATCTCGCGCTCTCCAATGAATCTGTCATTGCGCACAATGTATTGCATATTATATTTCACGCCCGGTTCATCTTATATCACACTTTTTGGTGCATAGTTTATACCATACACTATATCTAGTTTTCATTTTCAATCGTGCTCTCAGGACTATGTTCTATATAACACTGTGTTCACCTACCCTTTTCACGGGCATTACATTTTGCGATAGGGGGTGGAGGGTCAGGGGGTGTTTCTGCCAAGTGAGCCCGGAGTCACAGTCACAAACGTCCTCTTCTTCCTGAATAAAAGTGAGATTATGCTGCATACTTGTTCATATTTTAAGTAGTTCGCACAGACACAATGTTTTAAAAACAATAAAGTTCCTAATACCCGCCTTCTCTGAACAGTTAACTTGCTGCCCCATCCCCTTCCTCCCTATCCTCTGTTGTGTGAATCCATGGACTAGCCTCCTCCCTCCTGCCATGCATGGTCTGATGTGCTGCCACTGCCCTCAGTATGATGTACCAGTCCACTCCTCCTGCCCTCCATTGCCCAATTCTATGCCCCATCATTGACCTCCTGCTTAAACTCTGTGCTTAGCTTGCTGCCCCTATTCTCCTTCCCCCTGCCCTCCGATGTCTTTGTGCATGCCCCTGCTCCATCCTTTTTGCCCACCATGTCCCATGGACCTGCCACTCCTATCTACTCTGAGTGTTCTGTTGAGCTGCCACTCCCCTCCCACCTGCCTAGCATTGTCAGATGACTGTAACCTGTCCCTGTCACCTCCACCCTGCCTGTCCACATGCCATGCCCCTATCCTCTTCCTCCTGTCCTACATGGTCCATTGTACTGCCACACCCTTCTGCCCTCCCTGGTCTGTTGTGCTGCAGCTGCTCCTCCTGCCTGCCCCGTGTGGTCTGTTGTGAGGTCCCTTCCCCTGAACTTTCTTGTCTGTGCACAGGTCCTGACCCTCCCTTCTATCCTCCATCGTCCTTTGTGCATGCCCCTCCACCCTCCTTCTTGCCCATCATAGCCATTGTGCTGCCACTAACCCTCCCACTTGCCATGCATGGTCTTCTGTGCTGCCATGGCCCCTCCCACCTTCCCTGTGTGGTCAGTTAGCTGCCCCTGACCCCCTCCCACCTTCCCTCCATGGTCTGTGTGTATGCCATCACAGTCTCACTGTTGCTCTTCATGGTGTGTCTTGCTTCTAGTGCCCATCCTGCCTGACCTCCATGGCTATCTTGCTGCTCCTGCCCTGCCCCCTTGCCCCCAGCCCTACTCCCTCCCTCCTGGCTTGTCTGTTCCATTGTAATGCCCCTGAACTGTCCCTCCTGCCCTTTATGGTCTGTTATGCTGCAGCTTTCTCTCCTGTCTGTCCATTATGGTCAGCTAGCTACCATTGCCTCTTGCCCCTCTGTTCTCTGTTGTCCATGTGCATGGTCCTGTCCCCTCCCTCTTGCTTTCTATGGATTGTTGTGCTGCACTCCCGTGTGGTGTATTGTGCTGCTGCAAACCCTGATGCCTGCCCTGCAGGGTCAGTTTGGTGCACCTCTCCATGTCCCTCCTGTCCTCTGTTATCCAAGTCCATGTCCCTATCCCATTTCCTTCCATGATCCAATGTACCATACTTGCGAACATTTTGAACTTGGTAAGAGGGAGATTTTGAAAAAAAACTGGGGTATTGATTTTCCCCTTTGAGTTACATTGAAAAAGAGGATATTGTAGACAGGAGACAGATCAAATAAAGCCCATTTGAGCTTAAAAACATTGGACGTTTCCTGGCTGAATCGGGTCTGTTGGCATGTATGGTTGTACTACCATTGCCTCTTCCTTCTGCCCACAATGGTCTATTACATTGCCACAGGCTTGAAGGAGGGTAGATTTTGTATCACAGGGGGCCCCTGGCCCGTTCTGTCCACACCTGAAGTATGAGACCCTTGTCCTTGCCCTGCCAGCTGCATTTGTAGGCCGTATTAAATTGACCAGCGGGTCCTGTGTTGCTATATAATTATCCTGAGACATCCTTACCACTCAGCCAGTATAAAACCCCTGTGTAGGCCCTTCTGTTCAATATGTAGGCCTCTTTGTTAAATTGACCATAGCTCTGCAATTTTAGTGTATAGCAGTCTGAAGGCAGGTCTGCGAGGCCTTCTGCTCCAAACCAGTAGCCCCCACCCTACCCGAGTGCTCCGTGCTCGGTATCAAAGTTCAACATCCCCCTGAAGCTGTCGACATACAGTAGGCTGCATCCTGGACTGGTACTTGCTTCCTGGGCAGGTTTCCCGCTTTTAAGGAAGTGGCAACCGCAGAGCGTCAAGTTAGGAGAACTGAGGAGATTTTATACATGAATATATTGAATTCCCGTACAATACCCATTATTTTCTGCTTGCTCTATGGAACTTACGATAAGCGATTGGCCTGAGAGACTGACCTTTTCACCCAGTCCATTGTCAGCATTAAGTGGGTAAATGACGAAATGTCTGGTAAAATCTGCAGACGAAGCTTTTGGGTAGCATACGTAGGTAGATGTAGCGTGCAAAGGAGCCCACAAAATGATATAAAAAGGGAGCACCCACAGATATCGACGGACTACCTCGCCGTCTGTATGTAGGTTAACAGGCAGTGCAGGTTTTCCCCAAGAGCTGGGAGCTCTTGTCTTCCTTTGCTTAAAATGTCTTGCTCTGCTTTGCTTGAAGTATCTTATTCTATTTTACCTATATGAAATGTCATGTTATGTTTAACCATTGTTCTCTTTACTTTTGCATTTAAAGGATTTTGTATTGTAATTGCAGGAATGCTTGCTCTAAGAGTAAACGTGAGTGTTCCTAGGTAACATTTTCCTTGGTGTAACTTGTTTCTCATGATGCATTTATAGATGTGTTTTCTCTCTCTCTCTGTCAGTACATTAATTGAGATACAGAGAATATCATGACAGCTGTATGATTATCTGGATTCTGTATTTTGTACTTTATGTCTCTATTCTGCGGTTTCTTTGAAGTTGCATCTTCTCATTAAACTGCCATTGTATTCTGCCTCCAATTCCATGTCTCATATGTCTGTTTTCTTCATTTTTGGAGCAAGCGTTCCTAGGCACCCCGGCTCAAATTAAGGTGCCCCTTTTGTCCCTGACTCACTCTCCTGCTCAGTTCTGTGGTGGCTCCCGGGGATCTGGGGACCGCCCCTAGCTTCCTTGACCCGTAATAGATCTTGCCTCCAACAGCCTCTCTTGCAAGTCCTGTATTGTTGGTTTGTTGCCCCTGCCCCCCTTTCCACTGCCCTCCATAGTCTGTTGTGCTTCCACGGCCCTTCCTGCCTGCTCAGTGTGGTTAAATTGTTGCCTTTGCACCCTCCTACCTGCCTTCAATTTTCAGAGTCCGTGCCCCTGGCCTCTGCCTCTCAACAGTATCCTAATGAACAACTAGATTGCTAACATTCTATATTTATTACAAAAGTGTGGAACGCCTGACATCATCTTGATGTAATCAAAACTGTAATACCTAGAGCATTTCCTTTAGAAATTACATATATGAGAGGGTCTTATTGGCATCAAAATTATGGTTAGTGCTCTAAAAGGCTAAAATAAGGACATATTTTCTGAGTTTTCAAATAGCGACAAAGCACTTTTAAATTATTTGTTATCTTTATGTTTTTTTATCCAGTTGACCACTTGATTAAATGTTGCACTTAGGGGAGATGATGTGGTGTTACTTCCAGAACTGCAGACTTTGCAACTGGGGAACCAGGTTGAAGTTTCTGCTTCAGCTCGACATTCTGTGATTCTGGTCAAATCACTTAGTCTCCCCATGTCTACAACCAAAATGAATGTGTTCTTGTGTGATGTAACCAATGCTCATGTAAAGCACTCCAATACCTGACAAGTCTGCACTATATAACACTGCAAAAACACAAAATAATAAGTGTTTTGCACACTTCTGTCATTGGGCTATATTTGGGCTACATCTGGGTGATTTTGGGCTACATTTGGGCTCTTTTGTCTCCGGTGGCCATCTTGGGAGATTTATTTGTTATGAAGTTTCCTAATTTCCTCATGTACTGCAGTCTCCTCAGTAGGAAATGCTTTCAGTTTTTTACTTTGATTCCATCATGAAGGTATTCAGATATGTCACACATTTGCCATAAATTCTGAATGTTAGCACTCTAGTTGCTCATTAGATCATTGTAGTAAAACTACTGCACCATGGAAGTCTGCTCCTGGTATTAAAAGTGCATGTTTCAGTCTGCATGTCAGAATTTTTTTAATGAAATAGAAGAGGATTTGAGAAGTCACTCAAAATGTGCCCTCATTTTCTTTCTTCAGCATTAATCATAATTTCTATGGCAAAATGAACCTCCTCATTGTGTTCCTTTTTAAATTAAATGTTTTAAGTGTTACCAGTTTATTCCAATCAAGATGGCTTCAGGTGTGCCATACTTTTGTCATAATGAAGACAGTAAGCGCTCTAGTTGTTTTTAAGAACATTCTGGGACATTCTGTCATTGGGCTATACTTGGGCTACATCTGGGTGATATTTGGGCTACATTTGGGCTCTTTTGTCTCTGGTGGCCATCTTGGGAGACTTATTTGTTATGAAGTTTCCTAATTTCCTCATTTACTGCAGTCTCCTCAGTAGGAAATACTTTCAGTTTTTTACTTTGATTCCATCAAGAAGGCATTCAGATGTGTCACACATTTGCCATAAATTCAGAATGTTAGCACTCTTTTTGCTCATTAGATCACTGTAGTAAAGCTACTGCTCACCAGGGAAAACTGCTGCTGGTATTGAAAGTGCATGTTTCAGTCTGCATGTCAGAATTTTTTAATGAAATAGAAGAGGATTTGAGAAGTCACTCAAAATGTGCCCTAATTTTTCTTTCTGCAGCACTAATCATACTTTTTATTGAAAAATGAACCCCCTCATTTTGTTCCTTTTTAAATTAAATGTTTTAAGAGTTACCACTTTAATCCAAGCAAGATGGCTTCAGGTGTGCCATACGTTTATCATAAGTAGGACTGTTAGCGCTCTAGTAGTTCTTTGGAACACTCTGGGAAGCTGCAGTAGAACACAAAGGAATCAACTGACAGTCTCTGCCCTTGTTGGATGTACATGTTTTACTGAGAATGTCAGACTTCATTCTCACATGACTGAGAAAGATAATGTGAATTTACAGAAAATAAGCTCTCAGTTTAGCCTATAGATCACCTTCCAAACCTCTGTGGTAAAAGCATGAGAAAATATTTTTCTCTCAATCATGATATCCCAGCAGAAGGCTTTTTCACATGGTGAAATCACCTTAGAACATACCACAATTCCTAAAATGAGTATGGTACCATCAACAAATGATTTATAATGTAACTAAAGTCTTAAAACCTTCTATTAACTGCAATGCTTTTTAATGAGGTGCTATCATGTATATTGGTCCCAAGATGGCTGCCAACACTTCTTGGATGAAGTGCTGACAGCCAATCAGATCTCAGGATGAGATGTGTGGTTAGGCTCCGCCCACATATATATATGCTTTTAAATGCTATTTTCTCAGGATCTACTGAACAGATTTACACCAAACCTACAAAAGGCACTTCCTTGACCTGAGGACTACCTCTCTGCCAAATTTCAAGTAATTCTGTTCAGCCGTTCGGGCTGTAGCTGTGTCTAAAGGTCCTATGGAAAAATGCATGGGAAAAACGCGTTTTGGGACCCCCCTTTTATCTCAGCCCCCGCTTGACGAATCCCCCCGAGACTTTCAGGGTAGGAGCGGAGCGTAGCGCCCCACCTATTTTGAAAAATTCGCGAGGATTCGTCAACCGGCGCCAAAGTTATTCAAAATAGAATGTTGCGGATTTCCTATGGAAACGTGGTCCTAACTATAACTACCTACTGGCGACCGCCAGTAGGTAATATATACAATATATACAAATAACACAAAGAGAAAAACTATATAATTAAAAAATGGGGAAGAGTTTTTTTGAAAAGTTCAGAAGGGCACAGACGGCATTGGACACACTCACCCTAGTAAAGTCCCAAAAGAAAAAGTGTGGTATTTGTCATAATTGTATGTCTCGTCATCTATTTGATATCATGTCAGTTGCTTGTTGACGTCAGTGAAAATTGACTTGTTTGTCCTACACATTTTCGATGTGGAATATTAACATGTTGTTGTATATTTTGTAATAATTTGGTTGTATGTGTAGGTCTAGGCTCACACTAATGTTAGTCGTTGTTTTTCTGTTCAGATGTACACTACTTTCTGCTTTTTCTGTTTTTTAAATAGTTTTCTTTATGTATTTTTATCATGTAACAGCCCCGAAGAAGTTCACTTTCATATGGACAAAACACGTTGACTGTTTATTTCCTTGGCACACACCTAAGAAGCAACAATAAAATGAAAAAAGATTTCCAACAGTCTTTTGAAGCTGGTGGTTATACTTTATACCAACATATAACTTGCCTAAGTGGTGCACCTTTGTTCTTTATATTTCACACGCAGCTATTTTGAACATATGGGAAGGGAGAGTCTATTAAAACCTGCCTTTTTCTCCTGTCTTTCAATAGAGGACCTTATTCAATTTAAATGCAATGCAGAAAAGACAGAGATTTTATTCTTTGGCACCTATCCTCTCAATTGGCAGATGCTGTGGCCCAAAGATGCCCCACTCCCCTGGACCCTGGGGGGGGGGGGGGACTGCCAAGAACCTAGGCATTACATTTGATTATGCTTCATCTTTTTAGCCACAGACCATGTCTTGGGCTTCTGCAGACTTTGAAAACATTTCTACACTTTCTCTCCTTTTCGGCAAGAAAGGTAGTTATCCAGGCCACCATAACATCTAGACTGAACTATGGAAATGCCCTATATTTTGGACTCGCAAACTATCTGCTAAACAAGCTTCAAGTGGTCCAAAATCCAGCAGCCCTCATTCTACTTAGTCTGCCCCCAAGAACACTGGTGTCTCCTCACTTGTGGGCCCTTCAATGGCTTCCGATGAAGAAGAGAATTCCCTTCAAAACGTTAGTCCTAGTTCAAAGAGTACTGCCCCATTCTGGTGCTGGTTATCTTAGGGCTAGAATCAGTTTCTACGCCCCCTCCAGAAACTTGCGGTCAGACCATGGCCTCCTGGCGAGGATCCCTAAGATCCATCACACGAGAATGTGCCGAAGGACTTTTTCCTATCTTGGATCAGTGGCTTTGAAGAAACTAGCATTGGAGCTGTTCGGTGTGGCAGCCACTGCCTTGTTCATGAAAAGGATGAAGAGATGGCTCTTCAACAAGAATAGATGCTCTCATGGTTAACTGAAAGCACAGCGCAGGGACACTAAATGAAGTAGCTGTGCGCTTGATAAGTCCCATTTCATTCATCCATTCATTCCGACACCAGAGCAGTATAAACATTGTGTGTTTATGTCCTTCAAATTGTGTAACTTCATTTTGAATAAAGAAAGAAAGTGTGTGTATTACAGCAGTGGTCTAGTCGTTGCAAGCTCTTGATTTATAGGATGTGTGGTAACAGGAACCTGTGCTTTGCAACTGACTTTACTGCAGCTAGAAGTCACATCTGTCCTCTCGGTTCTATGTACAACTTCCTTGGAGTTTCTCTCTGGTGGTTCACATATAGACTGACATGCTATGATCAGTAGCAGTAGGAAGAGAACAGACTGATCCTTTAATGATTCACTAGCTATTTTTGTGATCCCAGGGAGCTGTACAGGGTTGTTATTTTATTGGGGCACTTTAGATCAATTTCATAATATTTTGAAAAGTTGGTCTCACTGACTGGTTACATTTCATAATACTTTAGGTGTTACCAAATACAGCGCATGCGATACCTTTGACAACACCTTTTGTTACCTCACAGTGGGCTTAGAGGCTGCACATTGCCTTCATTGTCACTCTCATTTGCTTACTTCTCATAGATCACTTGAGCGGGCTCTACTTTGACTGTATTCATTTGTCCCTCCCCTAGAGCATGGAGGCATCACTTGTATACTTCCACAGCTAATTGTTGATGGACTCCTTTTTTCTTTGGAGTGAAGCATTCTACAACAGCGTTTCCAAAACTGCAGGTGGCAAGATGATTTTTGGTGGGTGTGAAAGGTTCTGGTCAAAAAGTAAGTACTATTTAAAATGACTAGCCCTGTTTGTGCTTCAGTGTAGAGGTGCTGAGCTATGTCCCTGAGTCCAGTTTTACAACAAACCCTTGCAGGTAAAGTACTCCAATGCTCTTGGGCTGCTTTCGCACTATATATATATATATTCACTGTAAAAACCATAGATTTTAGGCACGTTATAGTTAGCAATTAGCATTAAAAAAACATAGAAATTCACTGAAAAAACCATAGGTTTCAGGAACGTTATAGTTAGTTGGACATTTCACTCATACAAAACCATAGAAATTCCGGTGTTATAGTTAATTCAGCTAACTATAACTCGTGCCCCCGCAATGCACTGCTGATGACGTCACATATTACATCATTCATGACATGGTCAGTGACATCACTTATGACATCTCAAATGACATCACTGTTGACATCACTGATGCCATCATCCACGTGAAAATCTTATGCACCTCCTCACACCTGAATATAACCTTTGATACACCCCCTCTAAAATACAGACTACCAATTTTCGAAAAAATAAGCACATCAATACCAGTTACTAAATACGCGCTGACTGATTCCTAGGTCTACACACGCATCCACTCATTCACCCATACAGTCACTCATACATGCAGTCACTCGTCAATACAACACTATCATATGCACTCCTACACCTACACAGACACTCACACACTGCCACATATCCAGAGTTACTCACACACCTAGTCACTCATGCAAAGAATCAATCATACTTCCATTTACTCACCTATGCAGTTATATAGACACCACCTCACTTATTCATACAAATACTAACACATAATTACTCTCTTATGCAGTCACTGATACAAATACACACTCATCCATGCAGCCACTCTCACAATTACTGACTCTCACATATAGTTATTTATATACACCATCACTCACATATACTGCCTTTTACATATGTACTTACTTGCACATGTACCACTGAGACATCCATTCACTTATCAACACACCCATACACACACTAACCCACCCCTACAGCTGTTTCCACATGCACTCTTGAACCCATACACCCAGTGAATCGCACATCTATGCACAGAGTCACACACCTCCCACCCACCCACACACACACTCAGGCAGCCATACAAATACTCAGGCAAGCAATCAATAACCCATATAGACACTCCTGCAGCTACTCACCCACCCATGCAGCAGCTTACACAACAACAGACTGACTGATCCAGACTTTCACACAGTTCAGTCACTAACCCATGCATTCAGAAAGACACATTTAATCACTCACTTATACAGTCAGTCATGTACCTACTAAATCCTCCATACAGACACTTATACACCCACTCATTCTTCAATACAGCTTGGCATATATATAAAACAAATTTAAACTTTACGGAAACACACAGTCGCTGGATGATGTCATCAGTGATGTCATCAGTGATGTCATTTGCGATGTCATCAGTGATTCAGTGATGTCACTGACCATGTCATGAATGATGTAATCAGCAGTGCATTGCGGAGGCGCGAGTTATAGTTAGCTGAACTAACTATAACGCTGGAATTTCTATGATTTTGTACGAGTGAAATGTCCAACTAATTTTAACATTCCTGAAACCAATGGTTTTTTCAGTGAATATATATATATATATATGTTTGTGTTCTCCAATGGCCCAAAGCTTTTGAGGAAGCACTCAACAGCAAATGAAAAACCGAAGGGTTTATTTTCACCAAGAAACCAGCATTTGCATTCCAGTTAGCATTCATAGCGCCTGACGCGTTTCAAGGCTCCTGCCTTTTCTTCAGAGGCGACTTACAAGATGTGAATGTTTCCAGAGAGCTTTTTATTCTCAGCTGCATGTTGTTTGTTAATTGCTTTGCTCAGTGCGTTTTTCTTTTCAGTGCATGCTGGAATGAGTAGTTCAGTACAGTGTCAATCACGTCCTTTGTAGGTTCTGTTTAACCATTCACGCTTTTAAAATTCATTATTTCCTTTAGTGGGACCCAGAGTACAGAGCTGGTTAAAATTAACTCACTTGCTGTGCTGCAACAGGTATGGAAATAGTTTCCACCAACAGCCTCTCTCATTTCGTGATGGTGCATTCCTCCACGACAGGGCTGCCGTGTTGATTTATGTTCTCTTTAGGGCTGAACATCAGATATCGTACTGCTGAGTAATGGGGGAGCTGTTGAGTGCCTTCTGAAAAGCGTGAGCCATTGGATAAAAAAAAAAAATATATATATATATATATATATATATATATATATATATATATATATATATATATATTCAGTGAAAAAACCATAGGTTTCACACACGTTATAGTTAGCTGGACATTTCACTCGTAAAAAACCAATGAAATTCCCACGTTATAGTTAGTTAAGCTAACTATAACTCGCGCACCCGCAATCCACTGCTGATGACGTCACATATTACATCACTCATGACATGGTCAGTGACATCACTCATGACATCACTGATGACATCTCAAATGACATCACTGATGACATCATCCAGTGAATGTGTATTTGAAAATTAAATATGTTTTATATATGTATATCTCACGGACGATGGAAGAATAAATGGGTATATAAGTGTCTAAATGGATGATTTGTTTCTGAAAAATTGATTGTATAACTGACTGATTAAGTGTATCTTAGTGCATATATGGCTTACTGAGTAATGTTTAAATATGTAAATATCTGTATCAGTCTCTCACTTTGTGTATAAGTGGCTGCATGGGTTGGTGACCAGCTACATGGGTGTTTATATAGGATATTAGGTGGTTTTTTTGAGTATCAGTCTGAGTGTCTGCATGGTTCGGTGGGGGGTATTACGTAGTGCATAGGTGCATGTATGAGTGACTCACTGGTTGTATGTGTTGAAGACAGCATGTGTGCAGGACTGTATGGGTGGATGAGTGTGTGTATGGGTGTGTTAGTGAGTGAATGACTGTTTCAATAGTGTCTTTATGAGTAACTACATATGTTTTAAACTAATATATGTGACTATTGGTGTATATAAGTGAGTATATGTGAGAGTGAGAGATTGAAAGAGTTCCTGTATGAATAAGTATGTGTTTCTATAAGTGATTGTTTAAAAGACTAAGTATGTGTAAGTTTCTTTTGAAGTAAGTTTGGTGGTGTGTGTATAACTGTATAAGCAAGTAAATTGATGTTTGATTCTTTATTAGCATGAGTGACTATGTGTGTCAGTAACTCTGTGGATTAGTGGCATTGTGTAGCAGGATGTATAGGTGTATGAGTACATATGATGAATGAGTACATGTATGAGTGACTGTACAGGACTGTTCGTGAATGTGTGGATGTGTATGTGGATCTTAGAATTACTGAAGAGGTTGTTGTAACTGGTATTGGTATGTCCATTTTTTGGAAAATTTTAGTCTCTATTTTTGAATGTGTGCTTCAAAGGTTATATTAGGGTGAGAGGAGGTCTGCCACTCTGTCACAAGGATGATGTCATCAGTGATGTCATTTGAGATGTCATCAGTGATGTCATGAGTGATGTCACTGACCATGTCATGAGTGATGTAATATGTGACGTCATCAGCAGTGGATTGCGGGTGCGCGAGTTATAGTTAGCTTAACTAACTATAACGTGGGAATTTCATTGGTTTTTTACGAGTGAAATGTCCAGCTAAATATAACGTGTGTGAAACCTATGGTTTTTTTTACTGAATTTGCAAGGTTTTTTAAATGCTAATTCCTAACTATAACGTGTGTGAAACCCATGGTTTTTTCACTGAATTTGCAAGGTTTTTTAAATGCTAATTCCTAACTATAACGTGTGTGAAACCCATGGTTTTTTCAGTGAATTTGTATGGTTTTTTGAATGCTAATTCTTACCTATAACATGTGTGCTACCCATGGTTTTTTCATTGATTTTGTATGGTTTTTTTAAATGCTAATTCCTAACTATAACATGTGTGAAACCCATGGTTTTTTCAGTGAATTTGTATGGTTTTTTGAATGCTAATTCTTACCTATAACATGTGTGATACCCATGGTTTTTTCATTGATTTTGTATGGTTTTTTTAATACAAATTCTTATATTAAACGTGTTTTTTTTTTTTTTTATTTGCAAGGTTTTTTACATATTTTTTTTTTTACTTTATATTCTCTTAAAACACTATGCTTAAATTAAAAAAATTCTGCAATATATTATATTTTCTCATTTTTTTTTTACCAAACAGGTAAGATATATTAGTATAACATAGTGATTCTTTTTTTTTTTTTTAAGTGCGCGTACGGTAAGCTTATGGTAAGCGTACGGTTTGCGTAATGTACGTAATATTTCTACTCTTTTTGCGTATGGTTACGCAATTTACGTAGCCGTGCGTACTGCGTACGCGGCGCGTAAGCGCATACGCTACACGCGCACGTTACGCGGAAGTGTTGGGGCGTGCCTCTTATGCGCATGCGCGCGTGCGCGTGTCTTTTATACGCGCATGCGTACTTTTACCGTAAGCGCTCCGTAAGCGCACCGTAAGCGTAACGTACGCGCACGGTGGGTCATGTGATCAAGAAACAAAACTTTTGATTGGTTCAAAGTAGTTTCAGTTCTAGAACTCTCCTACACCACACCCATTCCCCTCATTTCTGCTTGTGATCCCTTAGGAGAAGGAGCTGAGTTGTCTTTGGGATACGATGGCAGACCAGCACTCCTCTTCTGAGAGTGAGGCTAGCAGCACCACCATCAGGCAGAGAAGGAGGAAACAGAAGAGCTCTTTTATATGGGAGTATTTTACTTTTCCTGAGGGCGAGAAAAAAGTAAATGCTGCTTTAGTGACTTGCAAGCTGTGCCAGCGTGTACTTTCTAGAGGTAATCCTAACAAGAAGTATTCCTTCGGGAATCACACTATGTTACGACACCTTGAGGATGTACACCCTAGGACACATGCTCGACATACTAGAGGAAACCCTTCAGTAAGTCGAGCAAGCACATCCACAGCAGCTCAGCCGAGTCCATCTTCGGAAGCTCAGCTGAGCCCTTCATCTGTGGGGGCAGATTCACCTTTTTCTGGTCCTGTGGAAACTAACCATCGGTTTGCGAGGGTTACAATGCGGTGCTCAAATTGCCATGGTCTAATTGTTCATAGGGAGACCAGTGTTCCCCTAATTAACAACAAAATAGACCAGCACATTTGTCCTGTCGTACTTTAATATTTGGGACCGCGTAGGGGACAGGGCCCTACCCCTGTCCATCCCGGTATTAGCGAACCGCAAATGGTGAATGCGGGATGTACAAGTGCTTTGTATAACGTTCTAGCCATGAATGCACTGTGTACACGTTATTTTACATTACTACGCGGGTTCCATCTTGGAGCGGTGGCCATCTTATCTTATGGTTGCCCTCACATAGGCTATAATGAAGCAAATACGGGCCTCACAGTACATGTGCTTTCCTTTGACTTCTCTGTGACCTGGGCAGCTGGCTCTGCTGCCCCAGGTCAGTCCGGTCTCATGAGCACCCCGTCCCCTGGCCACCTGTGATTAGCATCAGGGCTTGACACACCATAAAACCCTTTCATCCTACACGAGCCTCTGGCTAATCTCTTTCACACCTGACTGTTCCTGCTTTATGGCTTGTTTCCCAAAACAGGAGATGCTCATGTTTATTGGGGCCTATCGATATCTGATGTGGGATCTGAGCTTTACTGTGTAAATAATTGCGGTCTGGCTTCACTGGAATGTGGGATGGTCATCATGACTCTGCTTTTTCGTTTGTAATGTACACTTCGAATGACCATACCATAAACTTAGGAATGTATGCCTGAGGCAGGAAAATCTGTATTTAAGAAGAAGCCCGTTTCTGTGATTTTTGGCAGTCTCCTGAGAACATACACGCTGTTGTACTTCTAGGATACCTGTAATTGGTCTGCAGCCAATAAACTGATCTTTGACTTCACCCAGAAGACTCTGTGTTTCTGTAGGTCTGAAACAGGGAGAACCCAGAAGTCATAGGGTGTGTTCCCCTGCACCGCTGGGCTTAAAATACCCAGTACTTCAGTTTGGCGCCCAACTCGGGGCGATTTCAGCGGTAACAGTCCAAGCCAGAGGTTCGTGAGGAGCTTCGTGTGGAAATTCCGGAGGAAGGCCGCCACTTCATCGACCCCTGCATGTCGACGTGGTCCAAAAGTCTTTTCTGCGAGGTTCTCCGCGTCCCGACGGCTACGAAGGACTGCTGCCCTGATTAATCGACCTGTTTTGGTCCCTTGACGAGTTTGATAGAGCGAAACAATCGAGAGAGTCTTCTGGTGACGCCATCGATCATCAATATTCAGTTAAGTATAAGTGGAGCGTCTCCCAATTTGTTTTGGTATCCTTCGGGATCGCTTTGATTTGGAGTTTGCAAACGCCAAAGCCAGAGGACTCGTGTATTCACAAGACTATCGTAATCGATAATCCTTTGAAGTTTGGATCTAGACTAGTGAGCGAAGATGCCTGGTTCTAGAATATTTGGTAGATTATTTTGTTTGGGTTGTGGAAGGGATTTCCAGCTGGAGGAATCATGTCCGGTTCCTCCGATTGGAACTCCAACTTATGAGCTTTATGTAAAACATGGCGTAGGCCCCATTGCATATAACGAAGTATGGATCCATTACACCAGAAAAGACGGTGTTTTAAAATGGCCCAAAATGGTAGTTTCGATACAGATATCTTAGATAATTTGGAAGTGAAATTGTTTAAAAAGAAAGCCCGGCCGGCGATGTTTGATTCTTTCCGCTTATGGCGGAAGGAAGCCAAACAGAAGGATATTAAGCTAGCGAAGAAGAATAAGAGAGAAAAAGGTATGACAGTAATGCAAGCAGCTGTGCAATTTAAAGGAAATGAGGAGGAACAAATGAATGAGCAATTGCACAGGCAGCGTAAGCTAGGGATCGACAAATGTTACCCAGCTTTACCGCACTCTAAACAGAATGAGTTAGAAGACAAGGAGAAAGATCCCCTGATGTCGCATTTGCTGAGTTCACCACCCCCGTATGCTCAAAATGCCACGGCGCTTCCCCAGCTTGTGAATATGCCACCTCTAGTTAATGTACCACAAGCCTTACCGCAGCAGCCAGCTGCTCCGCAGCCGGCTCCTGTCCCTGCAGTACAGCCCTCTCAAGGGCCGCCAGTTGTGTTTCCAGTTGCCCCCGCGCTTCCTGCGACTTTGTCTATCTCAGCAGCTGCCTCCCCTGACACTCTTCCTTGCACTACTCCAGTACCTGTTTCTACATCCTCTTTTCTCCCCTCTGTTTATCCCCCTGTTCTCGCCTCAACTTCTCCTTCAGCGCGACAACGTCTTGCTAATATAGTTACTAATTTAATGTCGCCTCTCTTTGAGTCATCTAGTGCGACTCCTGGTTTACAGCGTAAGCAATTGCGCAGTCAACTGCCTAACCACGATGAGAAGAAAGTAATAGATCATATGGCGCGTAGGTGGATAGTTTTCCCTTCACTCTATGATGTGGGGTCAGTTGTTGATGTTTTTCACCAATGGGATGCTTCAAAACAGAGGTATGTGTTTGAGAAAATGTGCGAAATCCTCTGTGAGGAATTGGAGGATAATGGTAAAAATCCAAGCCCGCAGGAGTTGTGTCGAGTGAGATTTGATTTTGGAACTGGTACAATTGTGGGTCGCGACGTAGATAAAGCAGTTGCGATTGTATTGTCCTTCAGGAATGATGATTGTCAACAGTCATTATTTGGACAAGATGTCCCTGTGGGGAAAAAGGTAAAAGCGCGACAATACCCCATGAGAGAAGTCCCTCCGGTATGGAAGGACGCCGTTGCAGCTGATGCCGCTAACGGTATTGCTGCAATGCCAGCGCATTTTCAGCGTGTCTGGGTACAAGTCCCATGGAAGCGTTCTGAGGTATTAGCGCTTAAGCAGACATTGCCTGACCCCCGTAAAAACCCTGCAGGATATTATAAAGAGTTGTCACAAACGGCAGGATCATGCGTTATGAATTTGGCAGACATCGACATGTTGTTTGGTAATGTTGTTCCACAGCCCCTATGAGGATCAATTCGTAATGCAGATCACGACGCAGAACTAGGTGCTACATGGGCTGACATCATTGTCGCAGACGTTAGACAAATTGGTGGCGCGAAACCTGAGCCTTTAATAGCAGAACTCCCTGGTAGAATTATCACATATATGAAGACCATAATGCCCGCGATGCGCGTAAATTGGGACAAACTATCTGCATGCAAGCAGAAGAAAGATGAGACAGTGTCAGACTTCTTTACCAGGTTTGAAGAAACGTTTATCGACCACAGTGGTCAAGACATGAGCACTGAAGGTGGCCAACGCTTGTTTGTTGATAAATTTGTGCAGAATCTACTTCCCGAGTTGTGTAAGAAATTGAAAGACTCAGAAAGTTCTTGGGCTGTTTCCTCTTCAGCGCAAATACTGGCTAATGCACAGTATTATGAAAACAGAGATAAAGACGAAAAAGATACAACAGATAAGAAAACGAAAGAGCTGAAAACGAAGGTCCTTTTGCAGCAGGCTTACCCGCCACGTGGAGGTCAGAATAGTTATAGACAACCCCAAGGTGTCTATCACCAACCCCAACAGTTTCAGCATAATCAGCAAATTAATGGGTATTATCAACCACGTGTCCATGTAGGTCCCAACCAATGTTCATACTGTAAAGAGGAAGGTCATTTTAAATATAGTTGCCCTAGATTGATGCAGCGTAATAGTAATACGTATGGCGCAAGAGGTAGGGGTGGTCAGCAAGTTCCTAGAGGCAGGGGGCGTGGAAATGTTCCCCAGAACGCGCGTCCTCTTCCGCCTCAAAATACCATAAATAGCTTTGATCAGCAAGCCAACACGACTAGTAATACAGCTCAGTACTACAATAATGATTATTATGCAGAGAACGACAATGTAGAAAATAATGATTACTAGGACAGCCATAGACAAAGAGAGGGAGTTGTTTCAGTGCCAGTGGATCAGAGCGGACCGTATGTTGAGGTGACTACAGCAAATGTAACGGAGCCCTTTCTGCTAGACACTGGTGCTGCAAAGAGTTCAATTATGCATTCAAAACTCCCTGGCGCACCTTTGTCTGGCGACATCAATGTTTCAGTAGGTTTTTCTGGCGCCCCGGTTAGAAACCCGATTTCTAGTCCTATGTCTCTTTCTGTTGGACCTTGCGAGCTAAAAGCACCTCTCATCCTAACGACAGGTTGTGGTGAAAATTTGCTAGGCTTAGATTTGCTAAAAAGATTGCACGCAACGCTGTATTGTTCTCCCTCAGGAGTACAACTTACATTAAGCAAGGAAGTGATTTCCCCGATGTATTTGTCTAAAAATGCAATGCCACCGGAATTGTCATCCCTTCCGGATGTCCTTTGGGCTACTGGTCCCAATGATGTGGGTCTCTTGGAGATACCACCATATGTGGTCACTTTAAAAGCCAATGTCAGATTGCCACGTATTCCCCAGTACAAGATCTCCAATGAAGGTCAGAAAGCGTTGTTAGAAATTGTCAGCGATTTGATTGATAAGGGTGTAATTGAAGAGACAAGAGGTAACGTTTGCAACAGTCCGATTTTACCTGTCTTAAAACGAACGGACCCTTCACAGCCACCTGTTTACAGATTTGTGATTGATCTTAGAGAGGTTAATAAGATTGTTGTGCCACAGTTTCCGGTTGTCCCTGATATAACTACCTTGTTAACCATGATTCCAGCTTCCGCTGCATGGTTTTCAGTGATCGATTTAAAGAATGCTTTCTTTAGCATCCCAATTGCAGAAGAGAGCAGAGACATTTTTGGCTTTAGTTTAGGAGGCCGAAGCTTCCGCTTCAAACGCGCTCCCCAGGGCTACTGCGAAAGTCCATCAATATACAGCCAAGCTTTGAAAGCGCAGCTTGACGCACTGGTTTTGCCTAGTGGCGCTATCCTCATCCAGTACGTTGACGATTTACTAATCGCCGCGGATACTGAAAGGATTTGCAAAGAAGCTACATTGTCATTGTTGCGTCATTTGTCTGCCTCCCATCACAAAGTGTCTCTCTCAAAACTGCAAAATTGTCGACAAGAGGTGACCTACTTAGGTCATCTCTTATCGAAGGAGGGAAGGAAACTGACCCCAGAAAGAATTCAAGCCATTGCACGGTTGAGTGTGCCAAGAACACAGAGAGAAGTACGCGCTTTCTTGGGCATTACCTCATACTGTAGGCACTGGATCCCAAATTTTTCCTTGTTGGCAAAACCTTTGTTAGCATTAACATGCAAAGACACACCGAATCCTATCCCATGGTCTGAAGAGTGTCAGAAAAGCTTTTTGGAATTGCGCAATGCATTATGTTCAGCTCCTGTGTTGGGTACCCCTGACTACAGCAAGCCTTTTACATTGTACGTTCACGAGAAAGATGGTTGTGCATTATCAGTGTTAACACAGCCGTTTGGCGACAGACCGCGCCCATGCGCATATTTTTCGTCCACCTTGGACCCCGTAGAGAGGGCATTGCCAAGCTGTCTGAGAGCTACAGCTGCTGCAGCTATGTCCATTCAACAATCTGCTGGTCTAGTAATGGATAATACATTGATTGTCATGGTTCCACATGCTGTGGATACATTGTTAAACAGAACCAAGACACAACACTTAACTAGTGCGCGATTATCAGGGTATGAGCTCACATTGTTAGCAAATCACATACACATAAAGAGATGCAACACGTTGAATCCAGCTACATTATTGCCAAATCCAGCAGACCTAGATGAGATTGAGCAACATGATTGTATGTTCAGAACAGAAGAAGAGACGAAAGGGAGAGTAGATCTCAAAGATACTCCCCTGACTGAGTGTGATGGTACTTTATGGGTGGATGGTTCATGTTTCAAGCTCCCGAATGGTGACACGACTGCTGCGTATGCTATCACTACTTTGCACACGATTGTTGAAACTGCACGTGTGCCACAAAATTCGGCTCAAGCAGCAGAATTGATTGCCCTTACGAGAGCATGCGTGTTGTCTGAAGGAATGAGAGTGAACATATATACTGACAGCCAGCACGCCTTTGGCGTGGCTCATAGTTTTGGGCGATTGTGGAAGGAACGTGGGTTCCTGACTTCGCATGGAGCTAAGATTCAGAATGGCAAGTTGGTGAATGATCTCCTTGAGTCGCTGACCCTACCGTTGCAAGTTGCGATTATGAAATGCAGTGCGCACAAGAAAATCACTGATGATGTTGGTCGTGGTAATGCGTTTGCTGATGAAGTCGCGAAAGAAACAGCAAAAGATGTGAACACTCGAATGTATGTTGCAGGCCCTGCCAGATGGGTTGGTGATGTTGGAATGTGTGAAAACACAATAGAGAGTGTAAAGTCCCTTCAAGCTGAAGCCACAGAGAAAGAGTTGAGCAAGTGGAGAGAAAGTATGGGTAAGTTGGATGAGAATGGTTGTTGGATTGATTTGTCAGAACATAGGCGATGGTTGTTACCTGATGCATATGTGCTTCCAGTGGTTACTATGGCACATGGAATGGCACATATCAGTACGAAAGGAATCTGTAAGTTGTTGGCTCCAGTATGGCAGAATGCTGGAATTCCCAAGTGTGCAGAGAATGTGGTCAAGAATTGTATGGTATGTTTGAAGTACAACCCTGGTAGGGGAACCCCAACTCCAGCTGGTCATTTTGCACCCCATCATACCCATTTGAAGTTTTGCAGCTGGACTTTATCCACATGGAAAGGTGCAACAACCTGAAATATGTATTGGTGGTTGTCTGCGCTTTTTCAAAATGGGTAGAGGCCTATCCTCTAAAAGATAACACTGCCCTATCCACAGCCAAAGCCCTTGTGAAAGAATTTTTCCCTAGGTTTGGAATGCCAAGAATGGTGTGGAGTGATAATGGAAGTGAGTTTGTGGGTAAAGTGATGAAGAATGTGTGTGAGGGGCTAGGTATTAAGCAGAAGTTTCACGCTGCAAATCACCCCCAATCAGCTGGATTAGTAGAGCGCTACAACGGCGCTCTAAAACTTAAGCTGGCCAAAATACAAGCGAGCACCGGTCTTAAATGGCCTGACGCTCTGCCTTTAGCACTCCTGTCCACCAGAATGACCGTACACTCACGAGTGGGACTTAGTCCTTATGAAGTTGTTTTTGGCCGCCCGGCCAACGTATGGGGTGTGCCAAGACCTACGAAATTCAGTGAAATCGAGCATCCAGTACTGCTTGATTACTTGTATGATTTGACGGCTAAACTACGTATTTTACACCAACAGGTGCATGATACTCTTCCCCAAGCTTCTGAAACTCCTGGACACCCTATCGACCCTGGCACATGGGTGCTGATTAGAAATTTCCAGCGCAAGAGCAACGACGAGCCTCGTTGGATCGGCCCCCACCTTGTACTTCTGTCAACGAGATCAGCGGTTCGAGTGAAAGGGAAAAAGAATTGGGTCCATGGCACCCACTGCAAGGTAGTCCCCTTGCCCCTGCCATATGACCGGTGGGTCCAGGAGGGTATCGCCGACTCTGAAACAGACACTGTACCTCGTTTTGTGCCGTTCAGTGATGCACGCATAAAAGGCACAGCTTCAGCGCAGGAAAGTGACGATATTTTGCAAGAAGCTGTGCCTCCGTCAATTCGATTGGACACTACCGAGCCTGAACTTTTGTTCCAAGATCAGACAGTGCCTGGCCGTTTTCGTTATAATCTGAGGCCAAGGTCCATGGACAAATAAATATTCTTTTCCTTTACCTTTTTATTTTTTGATAACCAGAGCTCTCCCATCTGAAGGACTTTCTTGATTTTTGTTTTTCGAACCACCATCCGGGTTCAGCCGCAGGGTCGCGGTGCCAAGACTTTGGGGTACAGGCCGAAGACGTTAGGTCGACGGTTCTGGTTGGTCTAGGGCGTTCCCTGGGCTGACAGGCGTACTCCTTAGCTGAAGTAACTCATCCGCCGCGAGCGGCCCGAGTAGAGGATGGAGTTTTTTAAGATGGAGAGACCCGTTGAGGAAATGAACTTTAAAGCAAGGACATGTACAATTATGAAGAGCAAATGTTTTGTATTTTTGTGTCTATTTATACTGTGTAGTATGATAATGTTTACCGTAGGATTTGTATTCTTCTCCTCTCAAGAGCCCATTGCCCCCACTGTACAGCCCATACCTCCTCCTACTGTCTCCTCACATTTTTTTCACCCTCTGCCTGAGCATGAACAAACCAGACGATCAGAATTTGTAAATAACTCGTTTATCAGCTCCTGCACCAGCACCAACTAGTCATGAATACAACCAATTGCTGGGTGTGTGGGTTAATGCCACATACCATCAATAAGGGTATTCCCTATCTAGTGTTGCCGTATAGTTACAATGGATCGTCATGGGCATTCCAGACCATGTTTCTCTATGCTCTAGATACGTACTCCCCTCGACAGCCGCGTTCCATCAGACCTATCACCAAAAATAAGGCCTTAATGAAAGGAGTTGCCGATATGAGCAGAGATATCGATGCATACTCATCCATACCCAAGGAGGAATTAAGAGCTTATGTAGGGTGGAACGCAACGGGGTATAGTATTAGTCTGGGTGAAAGACAGCGAAAAATCTCATCCCCAATCTGGGTCGTACCCCACATAGGTCGGTTCTGCTTACAAGGTTATGGTCAGAATCCAAGAGCTCAGCTGGGTAGAAGTGACTGTACTGAAACGTACACTTTTCTGTCACAGTTTTCCCCTGCATTTCTGGCTGCCAAGGGTACATACTTTATCTGCAAAGATCGAGCATATACATGGTTGCCCCCTGATTTCTCGGGCACATGTTATATTGCAAACTTGCTACCGCCAACATTTACCGCTGCCTCTGACTATCACAAGACCAGAGTTGTGAGAGGCGTGATTAGTAAGGAGGATACTGCCGGTCAGGAAGCAGGAGACTTCTTTTTGGGTTTTCTGCCGTTTTGGGGACCTATGGTAAATAGTAGGAACTTGAGACAACTGACTCGGGTGGTTGAATCCACTGTCAATGTACGGCTGGTGCCCTTGGTAATTTGACAGCTGAGCTCCAAGCGGATCGCCTTATGACTTTGCAGAACCGCATGGTTCTAGACGTTATACTTGCAGACCGTGGTGGGGTATGTAAGGTTATCCAATCCAGTTGTTGCATTTTCATACCAGATAACGCTCCAACAGTCTATCAAGCCATCTCCAAACTGCATAAAATATCTGAATCCATACACGTGGATAAAGGAGATTGGTCACTGGTGGGGTGGTTCTGGGAACTGATATCTGCCTGGGGTTGGAAAGTTCTGATGGTCATTGGAATGATCTTAGCGATTCTTTTCCTGTTCTGTCTGTGTATACAGTGTGCTCCTGCGATATGTGGCCTCTGTGCTACATTATGTGTAAGGAAACCTGTAACGAGGGACGAGCTAAGTAATAGGATGATGCTACAGCAACATCTCCATGACTTCGTGAACATTGACCTAGATTCGGATTGAGATGAGTATAGTGATTGCCTATGTAAGGGCAAAAGGAGGGTCTGTCGTACTTTAATATTTGGGACCGCGTAGGGGACAGGGCCCTACCCCTGTCTATCCTGGTATTAGCGAACCGCAAATGGTTAATGCGGGATGTACAAGTGCTTTGTATAACGTTCTAGCCATGAATGCACTGTGTACACGTTATTTTACATTACTACGCGGGTTCCATCTTGGAGCGGTGACCATCTTATCTTATGGTTGCCCTCACATAGGCTATAATGAAGCAAATACGGGCCTCACAGTACATGTGCTTTCCTTTGACTTCTCTGTGACCTGGGCAGCTGGCTCTGCTGCCCCAGGTCAGTCCGGTCTCACGAGCACCCCGTCCCCTGGCCACCTGTGATTAGCATCAGGGCTTGACACACCATAAAACCCTTTCATCCTACACGAGCCTCCCGCTAATCTCTTTCACACCTGACTGTTCCTGCTTTATGGCTTGTTTCCCAAAACAGGAGATGCTCATGTTTATTGGGGCCTATCGATATCTGATGTGGGATCTGAGCTTTACTGTGTAAATAATTGCGGTCTGGCTTCACTGGAATGTGGGATGGTCATCATGACTCTGCTTTTTCGTTTGTAATGTACACTTCGAATGACCATACCATAAACTTAGGAATGTATGCCTGAGGCAGGAAAATCTGTATTTAAGAAGAAGCCCGTTTCTGTGATTTTTGGCAGTCTCCTGAGAACATACACGCTGTTGTACTTCTAGGATACCTGTAATTGGTCTGCAGCCAATAAACTGATCTTTGACTTCACCCAGAAGACTCTGTGTTTCTGTAGGTCTGAAACAGGGAGAACCCAGAAATCATAGGGTGTGTTCCCCTGCACCGCTGGGCTTAAAATACCCAGTACTTCAGTCCTACCAGCTAATATTCCCATTCTTCCTTTCCTCTGTCCCTGCATGAACACAACGGCTCTTTTAAGAGCCAACCTTACCTCTCAACTTTTTTTAATTTTTTCTTTAAAACTTTTTTTTTTTTTTTACCGTAAGCGTATTTTTTTTTTTTTTGTTTAAATTGAAAACGAAATTTCTTTGCCAATTTGAAAGCACACTTACTACTCTTTTTTTGGAAAGTGATAAGTACTTTTACAGTCTGACACATTTTTAATCCACTTTTCAGATTCTGAAAACAGCACATGTCCAAACAGCTTTTTGAGACCAGGAACATGTGTAACCTGGGTGAATGACTACACTCCAGCAAGGGCAACCAGCCTTAGTGATGCTGAATGTATTTGCATTACTGACTGCAACCTCAAACCCCATTCGGTTGTGAATACTATGCATGATTCTACAGGATAAGCAGCTGGGTGTATGCTAAGAGTCTGCTTCTGCAGAAAAATAGCTGCCCCTTTCCTACTAATACAAATGTAAAATTACCAGAGTAATACGCAATAAATCTCTGTCAACAATTCCTCTTTGCACACAGAGTCATGGTTTGATATTAGGTAGAAAACGAAATTTCTTTGCCAATTTGAAAGCACACTTACTACTCTTTTTTTGGCAAGTGATAAGTACTTTTACAGTCTGACACATTTTCAATCCACTTTTCAGATTCTGTTTCTGCTTTCCTCCGAGACTATGGTATGGGTTCCATTTACCACAACAACTTGCGTTACAACATGCAAGACATTTATAGAGGAGATGGTGTACACTTCACTGATGAAGGGAACAGAGTCTTCCTCTTGAACCTTAGACTCTGCATCGGTACTTACTTGTAGGTACCACTAAAAAATCACTTCATAAACACAACGGCTCTTTTTAGAGCCCCTTAATATCTAAACACTTAAATCTGAATTGTATTTCTTATTTTTTATTTTTATGCCGTACGCGTACGGTAAGCTTACCGTACGCGCACTCCGCGATTTTTTTTAAAAATTAATAAATGTATTTTTCGTACTTTTTCGTCCTTCTTTGACCCCCTTTCAAATGTTAGGGGGTCTGTAACTCTCTTCCTTGCCCCCTTTTCACGTTATCTCCCTTTTTTTTCTGTGTGAAACACACGAAATGGCGGCCGACACTTCCTGATTTCGTCCGATTCGAATGTTTACAGTCATGTGACAACCAATCAGATTTGAGCTCGCGCACGGCACCGTACGCGTACGGTAAGCTTACCGTAAGCGCACGGAGCACGCTTACAGATATATATATTGCTTTAAATGCTATTTTCACAGGAACTACTGAACAGATTTACACCAGACCTACAAAAGGCACATCCTTGACCTGCGGACTACCTCTCTGCCAAATTACAAGTAATTCTGTTCAGCCGTTCGGGCTGTATCTCGGACTAAAGGTCCTATGGAAAAATCCATGGGGAAAACACGTTTTGGGACCCCCCCTTTTTCTCAGCCCCCGCTTGATGTATCACCCCAAGACTTTCAGGGTAGGAGCTGAACGAAGCGCCCCATTAATTTTGAAAATTTCGCGAGGATTCGTCAACCGGCGCCAAAGTTATTCAAAATAGAATTTTGAGATTTCCTATGGAAACACGGTCCTAACTATAACTATCTACTGGCGACCGCCAGTAGATAATATATATATACATATATATATATATATTATCTACTGGCGGTCGCCAGTAGATAGTTATAGTTAGGACCGTGTTTCCATAGGAAATCCGCAACATTCTATTTGGAAGAACTTTGGCGCCGGTTGTCGAATCCTCGCAAAATGTTCAAAATAGGTGGGGCGCTCCGCTCCGCTCCTACCCTGAAAGTCTCGGGGGGATTCGTCAAGCGGGGGCTGAGAAAAAAGGGGGGTCCCAAAACGCGTTTTCCCCATGCAATTTTTCATAGGGACCTTTAGTCCATCGTACAGCCCGAACGGCTGAACAGAATTACTTGAAATTTGGCAAAGAGGTAGTCCTCAGGTCAGGCATGTGCCTTTTGCATATATGGTGTCAATCTGTTCAGTAGGTCCTGAGAAAATAGCATTTAAATCAATATATATATCTGTAAGCGCGCTCCGTGCGCTTACGGTAAGCTTACCGTACGCGTACGGTGCCGTGCGCGAGCTCAATTCTGATTGGTGGTTACATGACTGTAAACATTCGAATCGGTCGAAATCAGAAAGTGTCGGCCGCCATTTTCTGTCTCTCGCACTGAAAAACAAAGGTGGATAACGTGAAAAGGGGGCAACGGAGAGAGTTGCAGACCCCCTAGCGTTTGTCAGGGGGTCCACGAAGGACCAAAAAGTACGAAAAATAAATGTAATAATTAAAAAAAAAATCGCGGAGTGTGCTTACGGTAACCGTACGCGCACGGCAAAAAAAAAAACCAAAAAAAAAAACCGAAATAACAATCACATTTATTAAATAAATTGAAGGACCCGCAAGGGAAAAAAAAAATTGTTACTGTGTAAAAAAAGGCGAGGCGCGTACGGTATGAACTGCGCAACGTGGGCGCTCGGTGCGCGAAGCGCACCGAGTGCCCACAGCGCGCGCACGGTGCGCGAAGCGCACTGTACGCGCAGGGTGTGCGCACGGTGAAAAACCAGAAAAAAAATTAAAAAATAAATACATAACTTAGCATTTAAAAAACCGTACAAATTCACTGAAAAAACCATAGGTTTCACACACGTTATAGTTAGGAATTAGCATTTAACCTCTTCTGTGCCCATGACGAGATAGTCTCGTCATGGAGCACGGTTGCGCTGTGCCCATGACAAGACTATCTCGTCATGAACCCCACCCACTAATACAACGCCCGGCACAGGAGGGGGAAAGGGCGTGGCACTGAAGGGGTTAAAAAACCTTTCAAATTCACTTAAAAAACCATAGGTTTCACACATGTTATAGTTAGCTGTGCATTTCACTCGTTAAAAAACAATGAAATTCCACGTTATAGTTAGATCAGGTAACTATAACTTGCGCGCCCACAATAAACTGCTGATGACGTCACATATTACATCACTCATGACATGGTCAGTGACATCACTCATCACATCAATGATGACATCTGAAATGACACATTGTGGATTGCGGTCGCGCAAGTTATAGTTACCTGATCTAACTATAACGTGGAATTTCATTGGTTTTTTACGAGTAATGTACAGCTAACTATAACATGTGTGAAACCTATAGTTTTTTAAGTGAATTTGCAAGGTTTTTTAAATGCTAATTCCTAACTATAATGTGTGTGAAACCTATGGTTTTTTCAGTGAATTTGTACGGTTTTTTAAATGCTAAGTTATGTATTTATTTTTTATTTTTTTTCTGGTTATTATATATATATATATTCACAGACAAAAACATAGGTTTCAGGGGTGTTATAGTTAGCTGGCCATTTCACTCGTACAAAACCATAGAAATTCCTCCGTTATAGTTAGTTCTGCTAACTATAACTCACGCGCCCGCAATGCACTGCTGATGATGTCACATATTGCATCATTCATGACATGGTCAGTGACATCACTGATGAGATCACTGATGACATCTCAAATGACATCACTGATGACATCATCCAGTGAATGTGGCTTAGTTTGAAATTTAAATATGTATTATATATATATACCAATCTGTATTGAAGATTGAGTGGATATATAACTGTGTGGATGGAGGATTTAGTAGCTGTCTGACTGTCTGTTTAAGTGAGTAATTAAAAGTGTCTCACTTAATACATGGATTAGTAACTAAACTATGTGAATGTGTGCAGCACTGTCTGTTGTTGTATAACATGCTGCATCAGTTGGTCACTAACTACATGAGTGTGTATATTAGTTATTGATTAGTTGGGTGAGTATTTGTATGGGACACTGAGTTTGTGTGTGGTTAGATGGGGTGTGTGTAACTCTATGCATAGATGTGTGAATGGTTGATTGACTAGGTGTATAGGTTTAAGAGTACATGTGGAAACAGTTGTTTGGGCGACTGAGTGTATTTATTTGTGTGTTGGTGAGCGAATATATATTTTAGTTGTACATCTTCATCAAAGTAAAAAAATAAAAGGCATTGTATGTGAGAGTTGGTGTATATAAATAAGTATGTGTAAGAGTCAGTGATTGTGAGAGTAACTATACGAATGAGTGTATAATTGTAATGGTGATTTTTTAACATATTAACTATGAGTTACTATGTGTTTGAATAAATGAGGTGTTGTTGGATAATTGTGTAAGTGAGTAAATGTAAGTGTGATTAATGTTTTACATGAGTGAGTAGGATGACTGCATAACCAACTAAGATGACTGCTGATGTGTCAATGTCTATATATGTGTATAAGTGTATTTGATAGTGTTCTATTAATTAGTGACTGCATGTTTAAATGATTCTGTTGTTGAATGGGTAGTTGTGTGTGTAGACTTAGGAATCAGTGAGTGGGTATGTAGTAAATGGTATTGGTGTTTCAATGGTTTCAAATATGGTACTTTGTATTTTACAGTGAGTGATGAAAGGTTATACTAGTGTATGATGAGGTGTATCAGATTGTCACGTGGATGATGTCATCAGTTACGTCATTTGAGATGTCATCAGTGATGTCATCAGTGATGTCACTGACCATGTCATGAATTATGCAATATGTGACATCATCAGCAGTGCATTGCGGGCGCGCGAGTTATAGTTAGCAGAACTAACTATAACGAAGGAATTTCTATGGTTTTGTACGAGTGAAATGGCCAGCTAACTATAACACCCCTGAAACCTATGGTTTTTTCTGTGAATTTCTAAGGTTTTTTACATGCTAATTTCTAACTATAATGTCTCTGAAACCTATGTTTTTTTCAGTGAATTTCAAAGCTTTTTTAAATGCTAATTTCCAACTATAACCTCTCTGAAACCTATGTTTTTTTTCAGTGAATTTCAAAGGATTTTTAAATGCTAATTTTTAAGTGTGATAGTAGTTATACATATTTTTTTGTACTGATTTTCTACAGTTTTTTAACTTTTTATTTATAAATATTTTATTAATTAAATAACGACATATTTTTCTGAAAATTGCAACAAAATGTTTTTTTTTTTAAAATTCAAATTGAAATATTGATTAATTTTCTTGTTTTCATTTTTTATTTTAATATATTTATATTATTTTCTTTAAAAAATGTTTTAAAAAAATTCGGAGTCGCGCACTCAAAGCTTACACATCACGGTGGGTATGCGCATTCTAGCCGCCATTTTAGAAAAGTTGTGAAGGATCCGCGTACGGTGTGCGACGGCTGCGTGTTTTTCAGTTACATCATGTACATTTAATATTACGTGATGTGTGTGATTGGTATGCCACCAGTCCGCGACTCCTGCTCACACGCATTCACGACACATGCGCATTATGGTACGAGATGCTTGCGCGGATGCGAGTCCCGCGTCACGCCATATACGTGCTGGGGCACGCTGGGTGCGCGACTCCCGCAAAAAAAATGTATGTTCCAAAATGATGTGTATGTGTCTTTAATATACATATTAGGGCAAGAGATTATCTAAGATATTCATAAAAATAATATATTTGTACTTATAACAAATATATTATTTTTAAATATAATTTCCCAAAGTCGGGTGCGTGCATCGTGAGTGCAGAGAACCAGGTCAGCAGAGCTGCTGTAGAGCCAGAGAAACCAGGCCAGCAGAGCCGTTGTAGAGCCAGGGAACCAGGTCAGCAGAGCTGCTCTAGAGCCTAAGAAGCAGGTCAGCAGAGCTGCTCTAGAACCAGAGACCCAGGTCAGCAGAGCTGCTCTAGAGGCTGAGAACCAGGTCAGCAGAGCTGCTGTAGAGCCAGAGAAACCAGGTCAGCAGAGCTGTTTTAGAGGGAGAGAACCAGGTCAGCAGGACTGCTTTAGAGCCAGAGAACCAGGTCAGCAGAGCTGCTCTAGAGCCAGAGAACCAGGTCAGCAGAGCCGTTGTAGAGCCAGAGAACCAGGTCAGCAGAGCTGCTTTAGAGCCAGAGAACCAGGTCAGCAGAGCTGCCCTAGAGCCAGAGAACCAGGTCAGCAGAGTCGTTGTAGAGCCAGAGAACCAGGTCAGCAGAGGTGCTTTAGAGGGAGAGAACCAGGTCAGCAGAACTGCTTTAGAGCCAGAGAACCAGGTCAGCAGAACTGCTCTAGAGCCAGAGAACCAGGTCAGCAGAGCTGCTTTAGAGCCATAGAACCAGGTCAGCAGAGCTGCTCTAGAGGCCGAGAACCAGGTCAGCAGAACTGCTTTAGAGCCAGAGAACCAGGTCAGCAGATCTCTTTAGAGGGAGAGAACCAGGTCAGCAGAGCTGCTTTAGAGCCAGAGAACCAGGTCAGTAGAGCTGCTCTAGAGCCAGAGAACCAGGTCAGCAAAGCTGCTTTAGAGCCAGAGAACCAGGTTAGCAGAGCTGCTGTAGAGCCAGACAACCAGGTCAGCAGAGCTGCTCTAGTGGCACAGAACCAGGTCAACAGAGCTGCTTTAGAGGGAGAGAACCAGGTCAGCAGAGCTGATATAGAGGGAGAGAACCAGGTCAGCAGAGCTGCTTTAGAGCCAGAGAACCAGGTCAGCAGAGCTGCTCTAGCTGACACTGACTGACTGACACTGACTGACTGACACTGACTGATTGACACTGACTGACACTGACTGACTGACACTGATTGACTAACACTGACTGACTGACACTGATTGACTGACACTGACTGACACTGATTGACTGACACTGACAGACTGACTGACACTGACTGACTGACATTGACTGATATTGACTGACACTGACTGACTACTCTCTACTACTCTACTTAGAGCCAGAGAACCAGGTCAACAGAGCTGTTGTAGAGCCAGAGAACCAGATCAGCAGAGCTGCTCTGTAGCCTAAGAACTAGGTCAGCAGAGCTGCTCTAGAGTCAGAGAACCAGGTCAGCAGACCTGCTGTAGAGCTAGAGAAACCAGGTCAGCAGAGCTGCTGTAGAGCCAGAGAAACCAGGTCAGCAGAGCTGCTTTAGAGGGAGAGAACCAGGTCAGCAGAGCTGCTTTAGAGCCAGATAACCAGGTCAGCAGAGCTGCACTAGCCGACACTGACTGACTGACACTGACTGACTGACATTGACTGATTGACACTGACTGACACTGATTGACTGACACTGACTGACACTGACACTGAATGACACTGATTGACTGAAACTGACTGACTGACAATGACTGAGACTGATTGACTGACACTAACTGACTGACACTGACTGACTGATTGACACTGACACTGATTGACTGACACTGACTGACTGACACTGATTGACTGACACTGACTGACTGACACTGACTGACTGACACTGACACTGACTGACTGACACTGACTGACTACTCTCTACTACTCTATTACTCACTCTCTAATACTCTCTCTCTACTACTCACTCTCTAGTGCTCACTTTCTACTACTCTCTACTACTCACTCGCTACTACTCTCTCTCTCCTACTCACTCTCTACTACTCTCTACTATTCACTCTCTACTACTCACTCTCTACTGCTCTCTACTACTCATACTCTCTACTACTCTCTACCACTCACTCTCTACTACTCTACTTCTCTCTACTACTCTCTCCTCTACTACTCTCTATACTACTCACTCTCTACTATTCTCTACTACTCACTCTACTACTCACTCTCTACTACTCTCTCTCTACTCTACTACTATCTACTACTCTCTCTACTACTCACTCTCTACTATTCTCTACTACTCACTCTACTACTCTCTACTACTCTCTACCACTCACTCTCTACTTCTCTCTCTCTACTGCTCACTCTCTACTACTCACTCTACTACTCTCTACTACTCTCTCTCTACTACTCTCTCTCTACTACTCACTCTCTACTACTCACTCTCTACTACTCACTCTCTACTACTACTGCTCACTCTCCACTACTCACTCTCTACTACTCGCTCTCAGCTACTCTCTGCTATTCACTCTACTACTCTACTACTCTCTACTTCTCACTCTCTACTACTCTCTGTACTACTCACTCTCTACTACTCTCTACTACTCACTCTCTACTACACACTCTCTACTACTTGCTCTCTAGTACTCGCTCTCTACCACTCTCTACTACTCATTCTACTACTCACTCTCTACTCCTCTCTACTACTTACTCTACTTCTCACTCTCTACCACTCTCTACTACTCACACTCTACTACCCCACTACTCTCTACTACTCACTCTCTACTACTCACCCTCTACTACTCTACTACTCTCTATTACTCTCTCTACTACTCACTCTCTACTACTCACTCTCTACTACTCTACTACTATCTACTACTCTCTCTACTACTCACTCTCTACTATTCTCTACTACTCACTCTACTACTCTCTACTACTCTCTACCACTCACTCTCTACTTCTCTCTCTCTACTGCTCACTCTCTACTACTCACTCTACTACTCTCTCTCTACTTATCACTCACTACTACTCACTCTCTACTACTCTACTACTCTCTCTCTACTACTCACTCTCTACTACTCACTCTCTACTACTCACTCTCTACTACTCTACCACTCACTCTCCACTACTCACTCTCTACTACTCACTCTCTACTACTCTCTTTCTACTACTCTCTACTAATCTCTACTACTCACTCTACTTCTCACTCTCTACTACTCACTCTCTACTACTCTCTACTTCTCACTTTCTACTACTCTCTAATACTCTCTCTCTGCTACTCACTCTCTACTACTCTCTACTACTCTCTACTACGCACTCTACTACTCACTCTCTTTTACCCTCTACTACTCTCTACTACTCACTCTCTACTACTCACTCTCTAATGCTCACTCTCTACTGCTCTCTACTATTCACTCTCTACTACTCACTCTCTACTACTCACTCTACTAGTCTCTACTACTCACTCTCTGCTACTTACTCTACTACTACTCTCTACTACTCTCTACTACTCACTCTCTACTATCTATTACTCACTCTCTACTCTCTACCTCTCTACCTCTCTCTACCTCTCTCTCTACTGCTCTCTACCTCTCTACCTCTACATCTATACCTCTACACCTCTACCTCTACACCTCTACCTCTACACCTCTCTCTACCTCTTTCTACATGCACAAATATGCACATATGTATATGCATATATATGCATATGCATTTATATATATGTATGTGTATATATGTATATACACATACATATATAAACATATATATAATCTGCATATCTATATAAATACAAATATAAATGCATGAATACATATACATATACATATATGCATAGATATGCATGTTAAGTAATGAAAGTTTGAAAAACACTAATACAAGCAAAGCTAAAAAACCACCTAATTACAAACAGAATTGCTTGAACTTAATCGAGGGCGAGACCTATTGCATTTTCAATGCTTATTTACTTTGGTTCCATCAAGAAGGCATTTAGATGTGTCACACATTTGCCATAAATTCTGAATGGTAGTACTCTAGTTGCTCATTAGATCACTGTAGTAAAGCTACTGCTCACCAGGGAAGTCTGCTGTTGGTATTCAAAGTGCATGTGATCCAGCCCGTGACCGTGGAAAATGGGTAAATATAAAATTATCCTCCCTGCGTCACAGACCTGACGTCACATAACTCACTTACACACGCAGTCATTGGTGGGGCCCATAACACCAACACTCACACATCTCCATTCACTGGTCTGCATAAAGGAGGGATGAATATTTCAAGAGCTGGACATGTGGGGGGTACCTTATTACCTATAGGGAAGAAAAAGTTAATTTACAGAATATACATCTACATTTGCCACCTATAGATTTCTAATCCTAAACATCAAGGCACTCCACCACTTGGTCGACGGATAGTTGGATTGGTTGATGGTGATTTAGAACCAGTTAAAACACATTTAAGACTCAGAATCTTTACTCTTTTAATTGAATAACCACAAACTCGTAATTTCTGTTAATTATTTGTCTATCTAAATATTATTTGCAATTAATATTAGCATTTTCCATTTAATCAAAGTTTATAGATTTATTCATTTCGCATGACATTATATTTACCTATTCTTGCTATCTGGATTTTCTCTAATTCATTTGGCTCTGCATAACCGAATTTAGCCGTTAATTGTCCAAATATAGCAGGTCAAAGCTCAAAGTCCGAAAGTTCTTTGCTCAGCACGTTACAGTCCCAAAGATCTCCAAAGGACCAGAAATCGTGCAAGCATCTGTCATCGCCTGTGGGGTCAATAGGTTCGCGGTCACCAAGTAAAAAGACGGCACGTTCTCTCAATCGATCTCCATTCTAAACTCCTCCCTATTCTACTGCTCTTTTATAATAAATTTCGGGATAACGTGAAACATTCTTAGGCTAAGAAAGACGGTGATTGGTTGGTTGGGAAACGTCCGATTTTTATTCTATGAGGTTCTCATGGATTTTGCCGGTTCATTTCCACTGTTAGTGTTGCCCTTATGCAACAATGTTTAAGGTTTGCTTGTATGTCCCAATTGTTCATTTCGACCAGTTTTTACTGACTGAAGTTTGGCCGTCCACCAAGTTCCTATCCTTGACTAGGAACATTGCAAACTGAGTTAATCGGGAAGTTCACGGAGCCATCCGAATCTGCACAGTAGACATCGCGCTCACAAGACGGTGGCCACTTCTGAACTCCATTTTAGACGCCATTTTTAGGTAGGTCCAAATGTCAACTTAAGCAAAACAAACACAAAAGAATAATTAAATCAAAGAAATGAAGATTCACATGTTAAACCCTCACTAATCCCTTTTTGTATTAGTATTCTCCTAGCATATAGCGGCATTTAAAGCAATAATATTCACCTTTTCGGTTCAAAACGGGAACACAAACATCACAAAAGCAACATAAATCATGCGATATCCTATTACCACATATACTACTATTAATATGCGTACATACTTTAGTTATTATAATTATTTTGCCATGCAACTAGCAATATCCCACGTGTAATTGGTGTATGCAAATGGTTGGTTTAGTTCAACACTGCCAACCGTTAGTATATTTATAATCAGTAGGTTATATAATTAGTACTTTCATGCAAAATAGAGGAGGTATACAACATTTTTGCTTTACCTGCTCCATCAATCCCCCCTTGGGTGATTTTTTTTAAATATCAGAACACTACCTTAAATTTTTATAAAATTTTGTAGCTAGAAATGAATTCAGTTCTCTTAATATTATATTAGATCACATGACTGTTTCACCTGTCTCTTCTTCTCTTGTCTTTTTGTACATATTCTCTTTCCACTCTTCTAATTCTACCTCTTCGAAATCTCTTTCTTTCCTCTCTTTCTCTCTTCTCTTTACAGTCTCTCTTTTTATGTTATTTGGAATTTTCCTTCTTTTGCTACATAAACATCCTAATCTCAGAATTAATACTAAAATAATCACACATGTTACTGGAAATAAAATTTTACCAATAAAGGTACTACCTAATTTTTGTAAAAAGTCTTTAATAGTAGAAAACCTTTTTCCAATCTCTTCCCAAATTCCTTCAGCCTCCAGTGGAACAATCTCCTCATGCAAATCAGTTATATTCTTCCTGTATGTCTTCAAATCTTGACTTTCGTCAGGAATATAAGTACAACAATGTTGAACTTTTAGCATTCCACAGACTCCACCCTCTTTTGCCTAAATTATATCAAGGGCAAGTCGATTTTGCATTACCATAGCTCGCATGGCAACCATTTCGGTATTTTCCAATAAAAATCCTCCAGCGGTGCTTGTTGACAAGCAATCCACTACTGTTGATAGTTTTCTAATTTTATGTGCATTCAGAGATATTCCAACTGCTGGTATCAATGCTCCAAAAATTTCTCCTACAATTTTTTACCAAGAATCTCTCCTTCTACGTGTTAGTTGTCTGCCTATCTCATGTGCACCATCTTTTCCTCTTCCCACGTGAAATATCTTTGGGAAAACCAGACCTAGATAACATGTGCCATACCAATAGTTGGGTAAACAATAATAAGCTTTGTTCCCGCAAATAAAATATAATCCAGGAAAAACCAGATCATTTCCTCCTGTAAATCCCCATCCACCCATGATTCTATAAGTATCATGGCAATCACTTGTGCCTACAAAATAGTTATCATATGCTGTTTGATTTCTTCTAATACACAACTTTCCTTTCTGAGGCCAATCTAAAGCCATTGTTGGACTAGCTTCTCCTTTCAAATGTTTCTCTATTTCAACATCCCAAAGTGTCTTTTCTTCTCTTCCCTCAGGTACCTTCTTTTGCATTTTTAGTCTCCTTTCTTCTACCATATCTAAGAAAGTCTTCTCCTCTCTTTTCAGACTACAAGTTAGATTGTTTCTAAATATTGAATCTAATGTTAGTTCTTTAGTTTCTAAGAAAAATTCACCTAACACTTTAGCAGGTTTTACTTTATTCAATTTATTGACTACAGGTACTTGTGAAAATATGTTATCTACATCTGAAAAATATTTTTCTAGTTTCCCTATTTTGTAAAACAAACTTGCTAATACAGTACATGTTATTCCATATGTCACTGGACGGTGATGGTAAGTCACTCCCTCAGACACTGATGCAGGCAACTGCATACATACGTAGCAGTCTCTCACATCCAATGTTTTAACATATTCATACAATAATTTAGAGAAAACATTGTTAGAAAAATCAGTTATGGACCTGTCTTTATGTAAGTAATTTTTATCTATTTTAGTCGGATAAATCTTCTGAATCTTTTCTACATTAGTCTAATTCTCGCTATGACCTTCTATTGTTTCTAATGTAGCCTTACATGAGACCATTAAAGCTAACGCACTCCACAAAAGCATTAGTAATCTTGTACAACAACAACACATTTTGCACCATCTTCTAAGGAACACACATGTTGATTTTCTACTTTCTGTGTTTGCCATTTCTAAAAATGATCAGTGTCTTTTGACTTAGCCTCTTCTACTTCACAACTAGTTTTGTCTAACCCAAGGCTCTAAGCACCTACTTGGTTCTTTTTCAGTTTTATGTCTTTTTCGGTAGATTTCAAGTTTCTCCTTTTAGAGCACTTTTGTCTCTTCAGTTTGGCATTTGATCATCTTTCACTTTCTTTCACAATCTTGATTCAGAATTTCTTGAATATCTGTCTCTTCCCCGATGTCTGACAAGATAACTCTCAGGATTTCCGATTCTTCGTCTTCCTCAACCAATTCTGGTACAGTCACCCCTAGATCTCCTTGGCTATCTGCCTCTTCTAGTACTTCAGGAAGTGCCACATACAACCATTCTGGTGACTTATACTTCTGGTTGGGCCTTCTCATTCGCTTATTTTCTTCTAAAGGTGTCTGTTCAATGTCTTTCGTTTTCTCTTGGCTAGACACCTCATTTACTTGTTCAGCCCTAGATGAATTTATTCATGTCAATCTGCATCTCAGTTTCTTAATCTTGCTTGGCCAAATCTCATCCTTTGCTGGCATTTTTTGCTTATTTCCTTTTTCATTTCTCTCAGTTCTCCATGCTCTTTTCCTCAGGACTCGACCTTCTGGTACTTCTTTGTCACTGTCCTCCGATTCAGTTCCAACTCGACTCTTACTTCCTATAGTCTTTCATTCCACCACTTCCTTTTTCTTACCTACTTCTGTCCCTCCTCGTGGTTCTTCCACACAATCTTCCTGCTGACTAACTGTCCCATCTTCTACCTGGATGTATAGTTTTCCTACATCTCCTCGGGGGTCTTCCGCGACAGTCTTTCCCTCACTCTCTGTATCTGGTTATCTGGTACCTTACCATCTACTTCTGTTATTTCAGGTGGAATTTCTCTTGATTTTTCACACGGAACTTCTTTGTTAAGAATCTCTTTGGCAGTCTTTTCACTAATTGTATTTTTGCTCTTATGTGTTTGTGCTGGTTCAATGTCTGATTCTGAGCTGGTGTCAGAAATCTGCAATTTTCTTTTTAATGGAAGATTCTCAGGTGCTATAGCTGGACTTGGTTCTTCTAACTCCCCCCTTTCAGGAGTTTGTCTTGCTCTTATTTCTTCGGTATCTGATTTGGAACTTGTATCAGATTCTTCAAAGTATTCTCCTTCTTTGTTATCCACTGGATTTGGAATTCACAAGGTGTGACTAGCATGAATCCAGTTCTTTACTCCTGCACATTTCACAGCTGTCGTCATGGTCAGAATCACCTGACGAGGTTTACCCCACCTTGGGACCAAACAATTTCTTCTTCTATGCACTTTTATTCTCACCCAGTCACCTGGGTTCAGATCATGAGCTGGCTTCTTTTCAAGAGTGGTGGCATCCGATCCAACCTGATGAAACACAGAATGAACGGAATCAGCCAACCCCTTGTAATAATCCAACACCAAGTCATCAGATATAGGCAATAGCTTGTTGACTGGTATGAAAACATGTTGCATTGCTCTCCCCATCACAGTTTCATGAGGACTCAAGCCTGTATTCCTATCTGGAATAGATCTTATAGTCATGAGTACCAGAGGCAAGATATCAGGCCATTTCAATCCTGTGGCTAAACACATTTTTCCTAATCTGTTTTTAATGGTGCCATTTACTTGTTCCACCACACCAGAAGCCTCTGGGCGATATGTACAATGTAATTTCTGTTGTACATTCAATGCTTCGCAAATTAATTTCATGATTTCATTATGGAAATGTTTTCCTCTATCTGATTCAATCTTGACTGGAAAGCCAAATCTAGGGATGCACTCAATAGTAGCTTGGCTACTGTGATTCCATCACTTCTTCTAGTTGGATATGCTTCCACCCATCGTGAGAACAAACAAACCATCACTAGAACATACCTCAACCTGTTGCAGGGGGGCATTTCAATGAAATCAATCTGCATTCTTGTGAAAGGCCCTCCTTCTCGTCCTATCGTTCCCAGACTTACCACTGTTTTTCTTCCAGGATTGAATTGCTGACAAATAGGGCATCTTTGACAAAGGCTTTCAGCTACAAGTCTAAACTTTGCGTTATACCATGTCTGTTTGAAAAGTCTGATCATAGCATCTCTTCCTACATGTGCTTGTCCATGATACATCCGTGCCATGGTAGAGACCATACTATCAGGCATGACTGGTGGTCTTCCATCCTGATAAACTCAAACATGGTCTGTTTCCCATGGTGCACATCCTGCTTTTACCCACTGTCTCATTTCCTCATCTCCTGCTTCTTCCTGCGAGTGCCGCTCGCAGCTGAATCTCTGGTTGCATTCTTACGGACTACTACGGTGTGGGACTGCGAGGACCAGCAGTCCACAACACCTACAGCTGGTCACTCTTCTCTCCCCGCCTCTCTGGTGCATAAAACGGCTCGCGGCCCCTGCTTCGCGGGAGCCGCTCGCAGCTGAATCTCTGGTTGCATTCTTACAGACTACTACAGTGTGGGACTGCGAGGACCAGCAGTCCACACCACCTACAGCTGGTCACTCTTCCCGCCCCGCCTCTCTGGTGCATAAAACGGCTCGCGGCCCCCGCTTCGCGGGAGCCGCTCGCAGCTGAATCTCTGGTTGCATTCTTACGGACTACTACGGTGTGGGACTGCGAGGACCAGCAGTCCACTCCACCTACAGCTGGTCACTCTTCCCGCCCTGCCTATTCGGAGTCCTACCCTTAACGTCACTATATATACTGACGCTAGTCGCTGCGCGGGACGCGCGCGGGACGTGCCGGGCGAAGCCCGGGCCAAGGGCGGGCCCGTTTGAGCCCGTTCGAGACCAAAGAGACTGGACTGGGCCATCCCCTATGCTCGTTCCCCGAGGCAATAAGATAAGTGTAACAGAAATTTGTTTGTGGTATCCTGCATGACAATGGTGTAAGATCTGCTACCCTCCTTGAATGTGAAATCGACCTTACAGAGCGTCGCCTTTCCCTTGACCCCGTGTCTCACAAACGTTCATCATTGGGAAAAGTTACAACGTCTGTTACACCCAAGGTAAACACCAAAACTCTTATCCTTCATGATCCCATTGTCCCTGATGAAGACAGTAGTGATGGATATAACTACGGAAATTCAGAGCGGCAAAGAAGGGAGAAGCATCGTTATGCATTCTACTTCTAAAGTAGACCATACGACTGCCCAAACTGAAGGTGTATCTACTCAGGCACAAACATACGTTGTTACTGAGGCTACTACCTCTTCCTCAGCTAAAACTCTAGGAGCTAAACCGAAACGGAAGATTCCCCAGCGCGGGAAAAAGGGCAGTCAACTGAGATCGACAAATCAGAAAAACATAAAATCGTTATCCAAGAATCAATCTAGTGCTGTTGCTCAATCTCTGGCTACAGTGTCTGCAGATCCAGTTATTAATTTGGACAAGGGACTCTGCTCCAAAATTGAGGAACTTTTTGCCCTTTCTACTCGCTCTATTCAGGACAGACTGAAGCTCATTGAAGAGCGTCTTAAGAAACTTGCACAAATGGCCCTGTCGAACCTTGAACTTAACCAAATGTTTAAGTCAGGATTATCAACGGTCCCTACTGTGCAGTTTTCATCTGGCAATCAGTCTGCTAAGGCCAAGGGTAAAACTCCTGCACCTTTGGCTCCTACTTTCGAAATTCCGAAGGGATCTTCTAGGGATAAAGGCGTGGACCTATTATGCACTAATACTAACTCAGATGCTAATGGTCTTAAAGATCTACCTCTAAGAGAAAACACATCTCTAAGACATAGCGATGTCAATGAAAATGTAACATGTGGTAAGGCCCAGAATTTCAATGAGACAGAAAATAGCTCCGTGCACAATAAAAGGAGAGGTTTTTTGCTACCTAGTTTAGATTTGCCGCCAGAATCCTCTCCCTATGTTATCGTACTAGCAGGGGCTCCTGGTTTGGACAATACTGCCACTGAAACATACCACGAACTAAAGAACAAAACAATGCATTGGCTTAATTCTAACCGACCACTCCCCCCCTACATACATAGTAAAATTTTGTTTGTTCGGAGAGTTAGCTGGGTGGGCAAGGGTAACAAAGATATACCAGGGGATTGCATCGTTGTTAATTTTAAAGATACTCAGACCGTAAAATATATTCTGCAGGAGCGTCCATTTATACCACATAAAAGAATTCGGCCACTTCCCCTTGGTTATTTTTATGGTTTTAATGCTTACCAAACAAATAATGGTACTTGGGAAAAGGTCGGGAGGGGCAAAATAGTTACTGACACTCAAAGATGCAGGTTGGCTACAGCGGATTGCGGATGGTTAGAGGCTTTTCCGACAAAGAACAGATTTAGGGGCCTTGACTTGGTTGATTGACTGTGCCCAAAATTCAATGATCCTGAATCCACACGGGAGTCGATAACTGATGACAGGAACAAGCAAGCTAGTGAACATAACGTATCTTCTGGCTCCTTTGCAGTTTACTTGCCGTTTGATCCAAAGGATAACTCTACAAATGTTCTTTCTATCAGTGAAGTGGGGGAGCAAAATAACTACCTTTCACCGATTGAAAGCCCAAGAGGACTTCCGGTTACTGGGGTCTCCTCTCAAATTTCAAACGCGAGACCACTTAAAGATGCTGATAAAGTCTCTGATTTAAGACTCCTCTCTTGGAATGTTGCAGGGTTGTCTGCCAGGCTAGGGGATGCAAACTGCATATCTTTTCTACAACAGTTTTCCATTATTGGTCTACAGGAATGTTGGTCAGTGGATCCTATCCATATGAATGGTTACCGTACCTTTCACACGCCGGCAATTAGTACGTTTAGGGGGAGAAATAAAGGAGGTCTTTGCACCTATGTATCTAATTGTATGAAAGAAACAAAAATTCTTTTTGCCCCAGTCTCAGATTTTTACCAGATTTTGACAATTATGTACGGGGGTAAACAAAATTTAATTCTGATAAATTTTTATAATAACATCCCAAAAGACGAACGGATATCGTCCTTCAATGGATTACACAAGACCCTAAATAACATCAAAGGACAACAAGCTGCTGATACTTGTGTGATCTGGATGGGTGATTTCAACTCCTTTTTATGCCCACATAGCAACCTTAATATTTGCGGGTTGGGCGAGGTTGTAGACGCCCCACAGCATACTTTTCTCATACGCCTTTGGGTAATCTTTTAAACAATTTATTTTTTGCTTGGACATGGGGTTCGTTAATGAACTCTGCTCCCCCTCAGTCCCCTTTAATACCACCTTTATAGGTAGGGGCTGTAAATCAGTTATTGATTTTATGTTAATATCCAAAAGGTACTCTAGCCATATTCTCTCTTTTGAAATATGTGAGATAGTTATGAGCGACCATTTGCCAATCAGTATGTCCATCTCCTCCCTGGGGGGTAGTGGAAAGGCTAACACTGTGGTCCAAAACCTATATAATTATAGGCTGGGACTTGCCAGGAAGAATGGTTACGCTCTAAAATGGGATAAAGTGGAACCAGTGGCTTTTTTTAGAAATCTAATTCAGTCTAAAGAGAGGGAATTTGACACTTGTCTTTCCAAGAATGATGATCATACTAATGTGCACAACGCTTTCCTTAGTATCTCTGAGGAAATACGAAATTTGCTCTTAAAACCTCAGAAATCAAGGGAGGCCGGAACAAAGAGGTGGTTCAATAGGGAATGTAGCAAGACTCATGCCTGCTTAATGACACAGTTAAAACGAGACCCTAGGGATATGGCTGAAGTCAGATCTGCCAGATCTGCATATCAATGTGCACTAAAAAATAGGAAAAAACAGATAAAACAGGAAGCATTGCAGACCCTGCGGGAAGCCTCTCAGTGAAAAGATAATATTGCTTTCTGGAGAGCTGTAAATGCCCCTTTTTTTAAAGACAACTCAACAGACACAATTGAGATAGCAATTACGGAAGAGGCTTGGGTAACTTATTTCGGGGAGCTCTATCTAGCAGAAACCGTGGAAGATTCAGGGAGGGGGCTTAACCTATCAGGACAGGACATTGTTCCATATCCAATAAATGTTGTATTCCTCTTGAAAGATGTCCTGGCAGCTATTGATAAGAGTGTGGCAGGAAAGGCCCCGGGCCCCGATGGAATTCCTGTTGACATCTTCAAGGCTAATACTGCCTTGTGGGCCCCGCTTTTAACAAATGTTCTAAATAGCTTTACCAAAGTAGGATTCCCTTCTACTTGGCAGGAAGCAATTGTGGTTCCTATCTTTAAAAAAGGCGACCGAAATGAGCCTAAGTGTTACAGACCGATTTCTTTATTGGACTCGCTTATGAAGATCGCCGGGAGAGTTATACTCAATAAATTACAATTATGGGTTGAAGACAACGGTATTCTCTCACAGTTTCAATATGGTTTTAGGGAAGGCCTGGGAACAACAGAGCAAGGTCTGAACTTAGCTCTTTTAGTAGCCAAATACGTTGAGTCTAAAAATGAAAGCTTATTTCTTACTTTCGTAGATCTAAGCTCGGCTTTTGACTGCCTCAATCATAATAAACTTTGGTCTACACTGCAGGATATGGGAATAGATCCAAACCTCTTAATTTTTATCAGGGCACTATATCGAGGGGCAGGCGCTCGGGTTCGTTATGGGGATAAGGGGGATTGTACTTCCAGATTTGCTATAGGGAAGGGTGTGAGACAAGGCTGCATATTAGCTCCATTATTGTTTAATTTATATATTAATTCGGTAGCCTCTCACCTTTTGGAAGATAAGCAAGATTATCCCAAAATAGGAAATTCCTATATCCCCATTCTTTTATATGCAGATGATGCAGTGATCATGGCTCGGACTCAAGTGGGACTCCAGAGATCACTCAAAAACTTCTCAGACTATATGGGCAACAGGGGCTTAAAGATTAACATAAGTAAGACCTTTAATATGTGCTGCACCAAAAAGAAGAATATCACCTGTAAAACCGTTTTATCCAATTCAAAAATCGATACGGTAAACACTTTTTCTTACCTAGGTATCAATTTCGAAAAAAAGGGCTCGTGGATCGTAGCAGACGAAACAAGAAAATTAGCGTTCACACGAGCAATTGGGGCAGTTAAAAATGTTGCTAATAAGGTGGGAGGACGTCCAGTACCTGCCCTAGTGGACATTTATAAATCTAAATGCGTGACTACGGCGCTATATGGTGCAGGGATTTGGGGGATAGCGAAAAACCACAGTCTACAGCTCTATGAGAATTCTTTTCTTCGCTATCTCCTGGCAGTGCCGGGGTCCACTTCTACTTTTGTATGTCATCAAGAGCTAGGCCTACCCTACAGTGAGGACCTTATCAAAGTTGATCCGATCTTATTGTGGCACAAAGTATGGTCCTCTAATGAAACAGGCCTGAATAGGGATATCATCTTGGATTGTTTAGGTCTTGAGGGGGCTTCAAAGATTTCCTGGTTAAGTACATAAAAATTTGTTGGGCGGCCATGGGTCACCAGGAATACTTTGATGTACCGGATAGCATGGCAGGGACGTCAAGGAAGAAGCTCAAGAAATTATGTTTGCATTTCTTGGAAGACAAACGGTGTCAGATAGAGAAATGCAAGAGCACTGTCGTGGCAAGTTGCTTACTCATACAAAATCAAGGCATCCAGCCATACTTGCTGCAAGTGCCCTGCTGCTATTCCCGCATGTTATTGACCCATTTTAGGGTGGACATCTTTTTTAGATTAGTTACTTTCCCGGAGATGAACTGTTGGTCAAAAGAATTAATTCCCTGCCCATGTGACCTGGTTTCTGCCCAATCCTCCCTTCATTGTATTTTCTTTTGTAAATTTTATTCAGGTCCTAGGAAAGGAATTTTAATCCCTGTATTAAGAGAGTTTGGCCTGAGACAATGTAGAGCGGCACTGTTAAGATTGCAAATGCTAGATGACGATTTGCTCATGCTCTCGGTGTCAACGTTTCTTAAAACCATTATTAGATTTAGGTCCTCAATGAATTAAGCTTTTTATTGTAATTCTTAAACTGTTACTTAAAGGTTAATTATTTGTAACTTCGATGTATTTACTTTTGAAATGTTTTAAACTGTGCTTTTATGGTTTTTGATTTTAAAATCGAATAAAGCTATTAGAACTGAACTGAACAATAGTAGCTTGGCTACTGTGATTCCATCACTTCTCCTAGTTGGGTATGCTTCCACCCATCGTGAGAACAAACAAACCATCACTAGAACATACCTCAACCTGTTGCAGGGGGGCATTTCAATGAAATCAATCTGCATTCTTGTGAAAGGCCCTCCTTCTCGTCCTATCGTTCCCAGACTTACCACTGTTTTTCTTCCAGGATTGAATTGCTGACAAATAGGGCATCTTTGACAAAGGCTTTCAGCTACAAGTCTAAACTTTGCGTTATACCATGTCTGTTTGAAAAGTCTGATCATAGCATCTCTTCCTACTTGTGCTTGTCCATGATACATCCGTGCCATGGTAGAGACCATACTATCAGGCATGACTGGTCTTCCATCCCGATAAACCCAAACATGGTCTGTTTCCCGTGGTGCACATCCTGCTTTTACCCACTGTCTCATTTCCTCATCTCCTGCTTCTTCCTGCGAGTGCCTCACTTCTTCCCATGTATTCACAGTGTTTGTAAACAACAAGGGACATGAATTAATTTCTTTTTCTCTCCCACGATTCACAGAGTTCTGATTGCATGCACAATACTGAGCCATGTCGTTGGCAAACCTGTTGCCCGCTGAAATATAATCAGCGAACTTGGAATGCGCAGCACATTTCACCACTGCTAACTGCTTAGCCAGCTGTATTGCCTCAAGCAATTTTCCAACCACTTCTGCATTTCTTATAGGAGTTCCACTTGATGTCAAAAACCCTCTTTGGGACCAAATTTGCCCAAAGTCATGCACTACACCGAAGCCGTACTGACTATCGGTTATCACTGTCAGTCTCACATTCTTTCCCAACTTGCATGCTCTTGTTAATGCAAAAAGCTCAGCAACCTGGACTGATTTTACTCCTTTCAGACAAGATGCTTCCAGTACAGCTGCTACCGTACATACTGCATATGCTGCACTCAGAATTCCCTCATCTGTTCTCAAGCATGATCCATCCACAAACATCACATTGTCACTTTCTGTCAAAGGTACATCTTTTATATCAGGACGTGGTTTGGTACAGAAATCAAGCACTTCCAAACAGTCATGATCCACATTATCTCTGACTTCCACATTCTCAGCGTCAGGTAACAATGTTGAAGGGTTCACATTCAGACATCTCATAAGGCTCACATTCGTTGCACCTAAGATGACTTTCTCGTATTTAGTCAGACAGCTATGTGTCATGAACTGAGTGCGGCACCTTGTTAAAAGGATTGCCACGTCATGGGGTACAAACACTCTCACAGGATATCCCATCACAATTCCTTCACTCTGTTCCAAACTCTTACAAGTAGCTGCTACAGCTTTCAAACAACCAGGCAATGCTACAGCTACAGAGTCTAATATAGATGAAATAAATACAATCGGTCTCCTCAATTTTCCGTGTTTCGGTATTAACACAGAAAGTGCACATCCATTCCTTTCGCTGCAATAGAGCTCTAATTCTTTCTCATAGTCAGGCATGCCAAGTGCTGGTGCTTCACACAAACCATCTCTCAATTGTTAAAAAGCCTGCAACTCTTCTTTATTCAATTCACTGGGATCTTTTACATCACTCCTTGTCAAACGTACCAGAGGTTTTGCAATCAAAGAGAAATTACTTATCCACTGACGACAATATCCAACCATTCCAAGAAACATTCTCACTTCTTATTGAGTCATAGGGGCTCTCATTCCTTTTATTATCCTGATTCTATCTGCAGTTACTTTTCTTAGTCCTTTTTCAATTTTGTGCCCTAAATATTGTACTTCTTTCTGACAGAAATGCAATTTCGATGGGCATACTTTAAGTCCTCCATCTGCCAAATTGTTCAACAATGCAATGGTATCCACTACACAAGCTTCTCGAGTTTTCGATGCCACAAGTAGGTCATTGATATATTGGACCAATACTGAACTTTCGGGCATTTTTAAATCTTCTAAAGACTATTTCAGAATCTGATTAAATATTGAGGAACTCTCTGTATACCCCTGTGGGATTCGGCACCATGCCAAAATACGTTCGCCAAACCGGAACGCAAAAATCTGTTGGCTGTCAGGGTGCAAAGGAATGGAAAAGAAAGCATGACACAAATCAATCACTGTATACCATTCTGCATCATGAGGAATTTGATATAAAGTCACAGATGGATTTGGTACAATGGGACAACATGATACAACGTTTTTATTTATTTTTCTCAGGTCTTGTACTATTCTAAAAGTTCTGTCTTTTTCAGACCCATAATTGGTGAATTACATGGACTGCTCATTATTTCTCTCAAAATACCTTGCTTAATCATTCTGTCTATTATAGGAATGACTCCTGCAATTATCTCGGGTGTCAATTTGTACTGCGGATTATTTGGGTAACTTACTCTTCCTTTACAGCAATTTTTACGGGATCTACATTTTTCATTAATCCCACATCTTCTCCAGTGAAATCCAATATTTCCGGTTCCATATTAGCTATATTCATTTTATACAGTACGTCCACATCAGGAGTACAGAATATTGTGCAGTTCATTTTGCACAGCAAATCTCTCCCTAACAAATTTACAGGGCTTGAATCGCACACGACAAAACGGTGCATTTCAGAAAACTTCCCTATGTTAACTTCAACTGGTTCAGTGAGATACGTTTTTTTTCTGTCTGTTGGATACTCCAACTACTTGGATCGTTTCATCCGAGAGAGGAAGATTTTTGACATCAGCTGACCTAACAGTTGAACGAGTAGCACCAGTATCGACTAGGAAAGTAATGTTTTCGTCATTTACCTTTCCATCCACAAAAGGGCCTGTCTGGTCTACTTCTAGAGTTGCGCCAAGTACGCACTCTCCATCCTCCCCTCGGCACCGTCAATAGCTTTCTTCTGACTCACTCTCATTACGTTGTAGCCAATACTGCGAAACAGAACTAGCGCGCGGCAGCTTAGTTACCTGTTCTTCGTTGTAGAATCCTGTCTCATTACTGTATTTCTGAGGATTTTCTCTCTGTGGAAAAGGCGGTTTTGGCGCCTGACTCTGTTGGGCAACAACCTGTTGCTGTCGCTGCGGTTGACAACTCACCTCATTCTGCACCTGTGGATTCAATGATGCATTATCACCATTAGCACTTGGGGTTAATTTACACTCGGTTCTCCAATGCCCTATTCTTCCGCAATTATGACATGGCCATTTCTTTTAGCTTCTTCTGTCCTTTCCCTATCCCAATGTTGGGTTTCTGTCTCATGCTCGTACCATTTGCTTGTTCAATCAATTGAGCTTCCTGTCTCTCTGCCACTTTTACTTGAGCCCACATGGCCTTTTCTTTTAATTTACGCTGCTTTGCTTCAATCTCATCGCTAAAATATTTTGCATGTCTCAGCACTTCATCTATCTTTTTATTTTGCCAATCTACTGTATGCTGTTTAATCATCAAGCAATCCATACACAAATCTATATATACAAAATGACTCAAATCCTTCTCACTTAAATTCTCATCACCACTGTATTGCTTAAAAGCTAGTATCAACCTTTCATAATATGCGTGTACAGACTCTTTCACTTCTTGATGAGTTCTATCAATTTTTACCCAGTCAGTTTCTTTAGGAGGCACTTTATTTTTCAGAAAGGTAACTACTTGCTCATATTTTCTCATTACTTCTGGATCAGGGGCACCTGTTTTTGGATCTCTAGGGTATTCATGAGTAGACCAACCTATTGTAATTTTACATTCTGCCCATAGGTCTGCTGGCACAATTATGTCAAATAAACTATTCAAATCAATCCATAGTACTTTGGATAATTTTACAAACCTGTCTACCTGCCTATACCACTCAACCGGCTTCTCGCGCAAGCGAGGAAAGTCACTGGTGAATGATAAAATGTCTTGTCTAGTCCAGGGGTCATGCACATAACCTCCACCTGGAATCTCCCTCATGGGACACTCAGTTACCACCTTTTCTTTTTCTCTTACTGGGAAAGCTGCAAACGTTTTGTCTGTTGCATCATCTCATTTCCGAAACCACCTACTTTTCCATTTATCTACATCGCCCCATTTTCTCAGTAAAATAATTAAATCTTTAATCTGACTTGTTCGCCCTGCAGTATTCAGATTTTCAATGTCTTGAACGCGTGAAACCTTGCATTAACGCACCTATTCTTAACGCCCAGCTTTGCATCTCTAATGTGTTGCAAAGTGTGCGTTCCTGACCTGACATGACAGGAGAAATGTCGCTAAGCGACATTTCTCCTATCATCAAGCCCCACGCTATGAAGCATAGTGGCAGGAAAAGTAGCGATAACCCCTGTTATCGCTACTTTCCTTACGTCTGCTTCAGGACTGACTTAGCCATGATATCCTATGGAAGGAGGATATCATGGCTAAGTTTGTGAGTTCCTATCAACAAGCTAACGCCACATTTCGTGAGATTATCGCTGCGATAATCTCACGTTAGGCAGTTAGCGCTAGCATTTTTATCGCTTTTGAGATAAGCGTTGCTAATTGCACGCTATCTCAGCGATAAAAATCCACGCTAGCCGGCGATAATTATCCTAGCGCTAAGTGCGCTTAGCGATAATAATCGCCGGTTGTTGCTGATATGCCCCTAAATGTTTTAAGTGTTACCACTTTATTCCAAACAAGATGGCTTCAGGTGTGCCATACTTTTGTCATAAGTTAGACTGTGAGTGCTCTAGTTGTTCTTTAGAATACTCTGGGACGTTCTGACATTGGGCTATACTTGGGCTACATCTGGGTGATATTTGTGCTACATTTGGGCTCTGTCTCTGGTGGCTATCTTGGGAGACTTATTTGTTATGAAGTTTCCTAATTTCCTCATTTACTACAGTCTCTTGAGTAGGAAATACTTTCAGGTTTTTTACTTTGGTTCCACCAAGAAGGCATTCAGATGTCACACATTTGACATAAATTCTGAAAGTTAGCACTCTAGTTGCTTATTAGATCACTGTAGGAAAGCTACTGCTCACCACGGAAGTCTGCTGCTGATATTGAAAATGCATGTTTTAGTCTGCATGTCAGAATTTTATAATGAAATAGAAGAGGATTTGAGAAGTCACTCAAAATGTGCCCTAATTTTTCTTTTTTCAGCACTAATCATAATTTCTTTGGCAAAACGAACCCCCTCATTGTGTTCCTTTTAAATTTAACTACTCACTCTCTACTGCTCACTCGCTACTAATCTCCACTACTCACTCTCTACTACTCACCCTCTACCACTCTCTACTACTCTCTACTACTACTCTCTACTACTCACTCTCTACTACTCACTCTCTACTTCTCTCTACTACTCACTCTACTACTCTCTACTAGTTTCTACTACTCTTTCTATACTACTCCCTCTCTACTACTCACTCTACTACTCTACTACTCACTCTCTACTACTCTCTCTCTACTACTCACTCTCTACTACTCGCTCTCTACTACTCTCTACAACTCACTCTTGAATACTCACTCTCTACTACTCGCTCTCTACTACTCTTTACTACTCACTCTCTACTACTCACTCTCTACTACTCTACTACTCTCTACTAGTCTCTCTACTACTCACTCTCTACTACTCACTATCTACTACTCTACTACTCTCTACTCCTCTCTCTACTACTCACTCTCTACTGCTCTCTACTACTCACTCTACTACTCTCTACTACTCTATACCACTCAGTCTCTACTACTCTACTACTCACTCTCTACTACTCTCTACTACTCTATCTCTACTATTCTCTCTCTACTACTCACCCTCTACTACTCACCCTCTACTACTCACTCTCTGATACTCTCTACTACTCACTCTCTGCTACTCTCTCTCTACTACTCACTCTATACTACTCACTCTCTACTACTCACTCGACTACTCACTCTCTACTACTATACTACTCTCTACTACTCTCTCTACTACTCACTCTCTACTGCTCTCTCTACTACTCTCTACTACTCACTCTCTACTACTCTCTCTCTACTACAGGCTCTCTACTACTTGCTCTCTACTACTCGCTCTCTACTACTACTCACTACTAACTCTACTACTCACTCTCTACTACTCCCTACTACTCACTCTACTACTCACTCTCTACTACTCTCTACTACTCACTCTCTACTACTCCACTACTCTCTACTACTCACTCTCTACTACTCTACTACTCCCTACAACTCTCTCTCTACTACTCACTCTCTACTACTCTCTACTACTCACTCTCTACTACTCTCTCTCTACTACTCTCTACTACTCACTCTCTACTACTCTCCCTCTACTACTCTCTATTACTCTCTACTACTCACTCTACTACTCACTCTTCTACTCACTCTCTACTACTTACTCTCTACTACTCTCTACTACTCACTCTCTACTACTCTCTCTACTACTCTCTCTCTACTACTCACTCTACTACTCACTCTACTACTCACTCTCTACTACTCTCTCTCTACTACTCACTCTCTACTACTCTCTACTACTCACTCTACTACTCACTCTCTACTACTCACTCTACTACTCACTCTCTAGTACTCTCCACTACTCTCTACTACTCACCCTATACTACTCACCCTCTTCTACTCTCGACTACTCACTCTCTACTACTCACTCTCTACTACTCACTCTACTACTCTCTACTACTCACTCTCTGCTACTCTCTCTACTACTCTCTACTACTCACTCTCTACTCTCTACTCTCTATTACTCATCCGCTTCTCTCTACCTCTCTCTACCTCTCTACCTCTACCTCTCTACCTCTACACCTCTACCTCTCTACCTCTCTCTACCTCTCTCCACACGAACACATATGCACATATATATGGATATATATGCATATGCATTTATATATTCACTGAAAAAACCATGGGTTTCACACACGTTATAGTTAGGAATTAGCATTTAAAAAACCTTAGAAATTCAATGAAAAAACCAAAGGTTTCACACATGTTATAGTTAGCTGGACATTTCACTCGTAAAAAACCATTGAAATTCCCCCGTTATAGTTAGTTCAGCTAACTATAACTCGCGCGCCCGCAATGCACTACTGATGACGTCACATATTACATCACTCATGACATGGTCACTGACATCACTCATGACATCACTGATGACATCTCAAATGACATCACTGATGACATCACTGATGACATCAGCCTTGTGATAGAGTGGCAGACCTCCTCTCCCCCTAATATAACCATTGAAACACACATTCAAAAATAGAAACTAAAATGTTCAAAATAATGAACATATCAATATCAGTTACAACAACCTCTTCAGTAATTCTAAGATCCACATACACATCCACTCATTCACCAACAGTCCTCTACAGTCACTCATACATGTACTCACTCATCATATGTACTCATACACCTGTACATCCCGTTACACAATGCCACTCATCCATAGAGTAACTCACACACATAGTCACTCATGCTAATAAAGAATCAATCATCCATTTACTTGCATATACAGTTATACACACACCACCACACTTACTTCTACAGAAACTTACATATACTTACTCTTTTAAACAATCACTTATAGAAACACATACTTATTCATACAGGAACTCTTCCAATCTCTCACTCTCACATATACTCACTTATATACACCAATAGTCACATATACTAGTTTAAAACATATGTAGTTACTCATAAAGACACTATTGAGACAGTCATTCACTCACTAACACACCCATGCACACACTCATCCACCCATACAGTCCTGCACACATGCTGTATTCAACACATACAAACAGTGAGTCACTCATTCATGCACCTATGCACTAAGTAATACCCCCCACCGAACCATACAGAAACTCAGACACTCATAGTGATAAAAAACCAACTAATAACCTATATAGACACTCATGTAGCTACTCACCAACCCATGCAGCCACTTATACACAAAGTAAGAAACTGATACAGATATTTAAATATTTAAAGATTACTCAGTAAGCCATGTATTCACTATGATACACTTAAACAGTCAGTTACACAAAATAAATTCCAAAAAAAAGTATCCATTTAGACACTTATATACCCATTTATTCTTCCTTTGACCTTGAGATATACATAAATATAAAAAATATATAATTTTCATAAAAACACACAATCACTGGATGATGTCATCAGTGATGTCATCAGTGATGTCATTTGAGATGTCATCAGTGATGTCATGAGTGATGTCAGTGACCATGTCATGAGTGATGTAATATGTGACGTCATCAGTAGTGCATTGCGGGCGCGCGAGTTATAGTTAGCTGAACTAACTATAACGGGGGAATTTCAATGGTTTTTTACGAGTGAAATGTCCAGCTAACTATAACATGTGTGAAACCTTTGGTTTTTTCATTGAATTTCTAAGGTTTTTTAAATGCTAATTCCTAACTATAACGTGTGTGAAACCCATGGTTTTTTCAGTGAATTTCAAAGGTTTTTTAAATGCTAATTTCTAACTATGCCTACAGAGATAGGACATGTGAAGAAAGAAGAAAAAATGCACAGAAAGAAACAAAAGAAGTGCAGAAAGAAGCAACAGAAGTCCTCAAATACGAAGATAAGTGCAGGAAGAAGGATAACGTGCAGAAAGAACAAAAAGAAGAGCAGAAAGAAGCCTTGTTGCAAAATCATCCTGTACCCTCAACTTTTTCAGACGGATACTGGTGGTAACTGAGTCTGACTAACCAGTCCTAGAGCCAGTGCTATGTTAAAAGACACTTAGAATACAGTGAAAACACCTACATCCACTAGGGAACATTATGCGTTGGGGTCCCCCTGTGATTAGCATGACCTCCTCTGTAAGCCCCTAGTGTATAATAGGGCATGGGGATTAAAACTACCTCTTAAAACAGGCCACAGGGCGTTTTTGCACACATTAACTCAGGCCCCGTCCCCTCCCTTCACCACTGTGTAAACACGCCCTGTGTCCATTTTTAGTTGGGAGATTAAGTTCATTTGAATCCTGAGGGTCCCTAGGGTCCAACTAGCCCACTAGGTACCTCCAGTAAGTGCCACAGAGCTGCGTTGCAGAGAGGTGTAAAAAGTGGCACGGCCTGGACCACCTCCCTGCAATGCAGCTCAGTGGCGCTTACTGGAAGCACTTGGTGGGCTAGTTAGCCCCCAGGGGCCCTCAGTATTGAAGGGAAATTATATCCCCAATTTAAAACATGCCATAGTGCGTGTTTGCACACGTCACCTCAGGCCCCGTCCCCTCCCTTCACCACTGTGTAAACGTGCCCTGTGGCTGTTCTAAGTTGAGAGTCCCCCTGAATCCTAAGGGTCCCTAGGGTCAAACTAGACCACTAGGTACCTCCAGTAAGCGCCACAGAGCTGCGTTGCAGAGAGGTGTAAAAAGGGGCTTGGCCTCAGAACACCTGGCTGCAGCGCAGCTCCCTGGCGCATACTGGAGATGCCTGTTGGGGGCGCGTTTGCAGAGTGCTGCACGGAGGGGGCATGGCCTCTGGCACGATGCCAGTCTTTTATTTATTTTAGTTTTTTAAGAAGGGGGGCTGTTTGGTTCCCCTTCTTATTCTAATTTATTGGCCCTGATGACCCCATCCCCCAGGGCCAGTCTCCTAATTATATTTTTTTGACCCCAATCCCCAGGGCCGGCCACTGTTTTTTATTATTTTTAAAAAATATATATTTATAGACACACCTAGGACATGCTGGACAAACCGTACGTACCTATCACCATGACGATTTGCGTGATATTCATTAAAAGGCGACTATGCATGCAATGAATCCACGTGGAATGTATTTACACCACTAGTGAAGCTCTGACATGTCTGATACCCTACCGTGCCTAATCCTGGTAGACACCCTTGTCGTTTATTTATACAAACATGGGTAGCTATTGACGGGCACATTTAATACACATGCACACCAAGCCATTCAAAGGGGATTCGACAAAAATTCGACCAAAACTATGCAAGAAACCCCCCTCACGGTTAATAAAACACACATCCACTGCCTGATGTGTAATACTTTTTATTTTACTCTCTGGAAAGGGGACGAACATCACTTGAGAGTCACAGCGTGCTCCTGACAGAGCCCAATGCTGTGTTACACCCACCATTGCCTGCCGAGTGCCACACACCTCTGTGTTGTATTCCACTAGCTAGTGCATATGCTATGACACTCTCTAGCCCATGTGCACTGTAACACCACCCCGTGAATATGTCATGCCACACTTGTCTTCGCACGGGTTATATTGCCCCATCTAACGTGCCTTTCTCGATGCCTATGTTATAACGCACAGTGCTATGCCATACATATTACAATCTGGGATCCATATATTTGTCACAGTGCATATGCAACGTTACACTCCCCAGCACATATTTTATATTACAACTTTAGAGACTAGTTAGGTTACACAACACTGCCCTGTGCATATTACACTCCAAGGCACATATCGCATAGCACGCGCTAGTGCCTGTGCTATCTCGCGCTCTCCAATGAATCTGTCATTGCGCACAATGTATTGCAAATTATATTTCACGCCCGGTTCATCTTATATCACACTTTTTGGTGCATAGTTTATACCATACACTATATCTAGTTTTCATTTTCAATCGTGCTCTCAGGACTATGTTCTATATAACACTGTGTTCACCTACCCTTTTCACGGGCATTACATTTTGCGATAGGGGGTGGAGGGTCAGGGGGTGTTTCTGCCAAGTGAGCCCGGAGTCACAGTCACAAACGTCCTCTTCTTCCTGAATAAAAGTGAGATTATGCTGCATACTTGTTCATATTTTAAGTAGTTCGCACAGACACAATGTTTTAAAAACAATAAAGTTCCTAATACCCGCCTTCTCTGAACAGTTAGCTTGCTGCCCCATCCCCTTCCTCCCTATCCTCTGTTGTGTGAATCCATGGACTAGCCTCCTCCCTCCTGCCATGCATGGTCTGATGTGCTGCCACTGCCCTCAATTTAGTATGATGTACCAGTCCAGTCCTCCTGCCCTCCATTGCCCAATTCTATGCCCCATCATTGACCTCCTGCTTAAACTCTGTGCTTAGCTTGCTGCCCCTATTCTCCTTCCCCCTGCCCTCCGATGTCTTTGTGCATGCCCCTGCTCCATCCTTTTTGCCCACCATGTCCCATGGACCTGCCACTCCTATCTACTCTGAGTGTTCTGTTGAGCTGCCACTCCCCTCCCACCTGCCTAGCATTGTCAGATGACTGTAACCTGTCCCTGCCACCTCCACCCTGCCTGTCCACATGCCATGCCCCTATCCTCTTCCTCCTGTCCTACATGGTCCATTGTACTGCCACACCCTTCTGCCCTCCCTGGTCTGTTGTGCTGCAACTGCTCCTCCTGCCTGCCCCGTGTGGTCTGTTGTGAGGTCCCTTCCCCTGAACTTTCTTGTCTGTGCACAGGTCCTGACCCTCCCTTCTATCCTCCATTGTCCTTTGTGCATGCCCCTCCACCCTCCTTCTTGCCCATCATAGCCATTGTGCTGCCACTAACCCTCCCACTTGCCATGCATGGTCTTCTGTGCTGCCATGGCCCCTCCCACCTTCCCTGTGTGGTCAGTTAGCTGCCCCTGACCCCCTCCCACCTTCCCTCCATGGTCTGTGTGTATGCCATCACAGTCTCACTGTTGCTCTTCATGGTGTGTCTTGCTTCTAGTGCCCATCCTGCCTGACCTCCATGGCTATCTTGCTGCTCCTGCCCTGCCCCCTTACCCCCAGCCCTACTCCCTCCCTCCTGGCTTGTCTGTTCCATTGTAATGCCCCTGATCCGTCCCTCCTGCCCTTTATGGTCTGTTATGCTGCAGCTTTCTCTCCTGTCTGTCCATTATGGTCAGCTAGCTACCATTGCCTCTTGCCCCTCTGTTCTCTGTTGTCCATGTGCATGGTCCTGTCCCCTCCCTCTTGCTTTCTATGGATTGTTGTGCTGCACTCCCGTCCTGCATGCCCTGTGTGGTGTATTGTGCTGCTGCAAACCCTGATGCCTGCCCTGCAGGGTCAGTTTGGTGCACCTCTCCATGTCCCTCCTGTCCTCTGTTATCCAAGTCCATGTCCCTATCCCATTTCCTTCCATGATCCAATGTACCATACTTGCGAACATTTTGAACTTGGTAAGAGGGAGATTTTGAAAAAAAACTGGGGTATTGATTTTCCCCTTTGAGTTACATTGAAAAAGAGGATATTGTAGACAGGAGACAGATCAAATAAAGCCCATTTGAGCTTAAAAACATTGGACGTTTCCTGGCTGAATCGGGTCTGTTGGCATGTATGGTTGTACTACCATTGCCTCTTCCTTCTGCCCACAATGGTCTATTACATTGCCACAGCCTTGAAGGAGGGTAGATTTTGTATCACAGGGGCCCCCTGGCCCGTTCTGTCCACACCTGAAGTATGAGACCCTTGTCCTTGCCCTGCCAGCTGCATTTGTAGGCCGTATTAAATTGACCAGCGGGTCCTGTATTGCTATATAATTATCCTGAGACATCCTTACCACTCAGCCAGCATAAAACCCCTGTGTAGGCCCTTCTGTTCAATATGTAGGCCTCTTTGTTAAATTGACCATAGCTCTGCAATTTTAGTGTATAGCAGTCTGAAGGCAGGTCTGCGAGGCCTTCTGATCCAAACTAGTAGCCCCCACCCTACCCGAGTGCTCCGTGCTCGGTATCAAAGTTCAACATCCCCCTGAAGCTGTCGACATACAGTAGGCTGCATCCTGGACTGGTACTTGCTTCCTGGGCAGGTTTCCCGCTTTTAAGGAAGTGGCAACCGCAGAGCGTCAAGTTAGGAGAACTGAGGAGATTTTATACATGAATATATTGAATTCCCGTACAATACCCATTATTTTCTGCTTGCTCTATGGAACTTACGATAAGCGATTGGCCTGAGAGACTGACCTTTTCACCCAGTCCATTGTCAGCATTAAGTGGGTAAATGACGAAATGTCTGGTAAAATCTGCAGTCGAAGCTTTTGGGTAGCATACGTAGGTAGATGTAGCGTGCAAAGGAGCCCACAAAATGATATAAAAAGGGAGCACCCACAGATATCGACGGACTACCTCGCCGTCTGTATGTAGGTTAACAGGCAGTGCAGGTTTTCCCCAAGAGCTGGGAGCTCTTGTCTTCCTTTGCTTAAAATGTCTTGCTCTGCTTTGCTTGAAGTATCTTATTCTATTTTACCTATATGAAATGTCATGTTATGTTTAACCATTGTTCTCTTTACTTTTGCATTTAAAAGATTTTGTATTGTAATTGCAGGAATGCTTGCTCTAAGAGTAAATGTGAGTGTTCCTAGGTAACATTTTCCTTGGTGTAACTTGTTTCTCATGATGCATTTATAGATGTGTTTTCTCTCTCTCTCTGTCAGTACATTAATTGAGATACAGAGAATATTATGACAGCTGTATGATTATCTGGATTCTGTTTTTTGTACTTTATGTCTCTATTCTGCGGTTTCTTTGAAGTTGCATCTTCTCATTAAACTGCCATTGTATTCTGCCTCCAATTCCATGTCTCATATGTCTGTTTTCTTCATTTTTGGAGCAAGCGTTCCTAGGCACCCCGGCTCAAATTAAGGTGCCCCTTTTGTCCCTGACTCACTCTCCTGCTCAGTTCTGTGGTGGCTCCCGGGGATCTGGGGACCGCCCCTGGCTTCCTTGACCCGTAATAGATCTTCCCTCCAACAGCCTCTCTTGCAAGTCCTGTATTGTTGGTTTGTTGCCCCTGCCCCCCTTTCCACTGCCCTCCATAGTCTGTTGTGCTTCCACGGCCCTTCCTGCCTGCTCAGTGCGGTTAAATTGTTGCCTTTGCACCCTCCTACCTGCCTTCAATTTTCAGAGTCCGTGCCCCTGGCCTCTGCCTCTCAACAGTATCCTAATGAACAACTAGATTGCTAACATTCTATATTTATTACAAAAGTGTGGAACGCCTGACATCATCTTGATGTAATCAAAACTGTAATACCTAGAGCATTTCCTTTAGAAATTACATATATGAGAGGGTCTTATTGGCATCAAAATTATGGTTAGTGCTCTAAAAGACTAAAATAAGGACATATTTTCTGAGTTTTCAAATAGCGACAAAGCACTTTTAAATTATTTGTTATCTTTATGTTTTTTTATCCAGTTGACCACTTGATTAAATGTTGCACACTTAGGGGAGAGGATGTGGTGTTACTTCCAGAACTGCAGACTTTGCAACTGGGGAACCAGGTTGAAGTTTCTGCTTCAGCTCGACATTCTGTGATTCTGGTCAAATCACTTAGTCTCCCCATGTCTACAACCAAAATGAATTTGTTCTTGTGTGATGTAACCAATGCTCATGTAAAGCACTCCAATACCTGACAAGTCTGCACTATATAACACTGCAAAAACACAAAATAATAAGTGTTTTGCACACTTCTGTCATTGGGCTATATTTGGGCTACATCTGGTTGATTTTGGGCTACATTTGGGCTCTTTTGTCTCCGGTGGCCATCTTGGGAGATTTATTTTTTATGAAGTTTCCTAATTTCCTCATGTACTGCAGTCTCCTCAGTAGGAAATGCTTTCAGTGTTTTACTTTGATTCCATCATGAAGGTATTCAGATATGTCACACATTTGCCATAAATTCTGAATGTTAGCACTCTAGTTGCTCATTAGATCACTGTAGTAAAACTACTCCACCATGGAAGTCTGCTCCTGGTATTAAAAGTGCATGTTTCAGTCTGCATGTCAGAATTTTTTAATGAAATAGAAGAGGATTTGAGAAGTCACTCAAAATGTGCCCTCATTTTCTTTCTTCAGTATTAATCATAATTTCTATGGCAAAATGAACCTCCTCATTGTGTTCCTTTTTAAATTAAATGTTTTAAGTGTTACCAGTTTATTCCAATCAAGATGGCTTCAGGTGTGCCATACTTTTGTCATAATGAAGACAGTAAGCGCTCTAGTTGTTTTTAAGAACATTCTGGGACATTCTGTCATTGGGCTATACTTGGGCTACATCTGGGTGATATTTGGGCTACATTTGGGCTCTTTTGTCTCTGGTGGCCATCTTGGGAGACTTATTTGTTATGAAGTTTCCTAATTTCCTCATTTACTGCAGTCTCCTCAGTAGGAAATACTTTCAGTTTTTTACTTTGATTCCATCAAGAAGGCATTCAGATGTGTCACACATTTGCCATAAATTCAGAATGTTAGCACTCTTTTTGCTCATTAGATCACTGTAGTAAAGCTACTGCTCACCAGGGAAAACTGCTGCTGGTATTGAAAGTGCATGTTTCAGTCTGCATGTCAGAATTTTTTAATGAAATAGAAGAGGATTTGAGAAGTCACTCAAAATGTGCCCTAATTTTTCTTTCTGCAGCACTAATCATACTTTTTATGGAAAAATGAACCCCCTCATTTTGTTCCTTTTTAAATTAAATGTTTTAAGAGTTACCACTTTAATCCAAGCAAGATGGCTTCAGGTGTGCCATACGTTTATCATAAGTAGGACTGTTAGCGCTCTAGTAGTTCTTTGGAACACTCTGGGAAGCTGCAGTAGAACACAAAGGAATCAACTGACAGTCTCTGCCCTTGTTGGATGTACATGTTTTACTGAGAATATCAGACTTCATTCTCACATGACTGAGAAAGATAATGTGAATTTACAGAAAATAAGCTCTCAGTTTAGCCTATAGATCACCTTCCAAACCTCTGTGGTAAAAGCATGAGAAAATATTTTTCTCTCAATCATGATATCCCAGCAGAAGGCTTTTTCACATGGTGAAATCACCTTAGAACATACCACAATTCCTAAAATGAGTATGGTACCATCAACAAATGATTTATAATGTAACTAAAGTCTTAAAACCTTCTATTAACTGCAATGCTTTTTAATGAGGTGCTATCATGTATATTTGTCCCAAGATGGCTGCCAACACTTCTTGGATGAAGTGCTGACAGCCAATCAGATCTCAGGATGAGATGTGTGGTTAGGCTCCGCCCACATATATATATGCTTTTAAATGCTATTTACTCAGGAAATACTGAACAGATTTACACCAGGCCTGCAAAAGGCACTTCCTTGACCTTATGGCTACCTCTCTGCCAAATTTCTAGTAATTCTGTTCAGCCGTTCGGGCTGTAGCTCGTTCTAAAGGTCCTATGGAAAAATGCATGGGAAAAACGCGTTTTGGGACCCCCCTTTTATCTCAGCCCCCGCTTGACGAATCCCCCCGAGACTTTCAGCGTAGGAGCGGAGCGTAGCGCCCCACCTATTTTGAGAAATTCGCGAGGATTCATCGACCGGCGCCAAAGTTATTCAAAATAGAATGTTGCGGATTTCCTATGGAAAAGGGGTCCTAACTATAACTACCTACTGGCGACCGCCAGTAGGTAATATGTATGTGTATATATATACATACATATATAAACATATATACAATCTGCATATCTATATAAATACAAATATAAATGCATGCATACATATACATATACATATATGCACACATATGCATGTTATGTACATGAAAGTTTGAAAAACACTAATAAAAGAAAGCTAAAAAGCCACCTAATAACAAACAGAATTGCGAAACCTATTGTATTTTCAATTCTTGTTTACTTTGGTTTCATCAAGAAGGCATTCACATGTGTCACACATTTGCCATATATTCTGAATGGTAGCACTCTAGTTGCTCATTGGATCACTGTAGTAAATCTACTGCTCACCAGGGAAGTCTGCTGCTGGTATTGAAACTGCATGTTTCAGTCTGAATGTCAGAATTTTTTCATGAAATAGAAGAGGATTTGAGACGTCAAAATGTGCCCTCATTTTTCTTTCTTCAGCACTAATCATAATTTCTATGGCAAAATGAACCCCCTCATTGTGTTCCTTTTTAAATTAAATGTTTTAAGTGTTACCAGTTTATTCCAATCAAGATGGCTTCAGGTGTGCCATACTTTTGTCATAAATAAGACAGTAAGCGCTTTAGTTGTTCTTAAGAACACTCTGGGACATTCTGTCATTGGGCTATACTTGGGCTACATCTGGGTAATATTTGGGCTACATTTGGGCTCTTTTGTCTCTGGTGGCCATCTTGGGAGATTTATTTGTTATGAAGTTTCCTAATTTCCTCATTTACTGCAGTCTCCTCAGTAGGAAATACTTTCAGTTGTTTACTTTGATTCCATCAAGAAGGCATTCAGATGTGTCACACATTTCCCATAAATTCAGAATGTTAGCACTCTAGTTGCTCATTAGATCACTGTAGTAAAGCTACTGCTCACCAGGCAAGTCTGCTGCTGGTATTCAAAGTGCATGTTTCAGTCTGCATGTCAGAATGTTTTTATTAAATAAAAGAGGATTTCAGAAGTCAAAATGTGCCCTAGTTTTTCATTCTGCAGCACTAATCATAATTTATATGGCAAAATGAACCCCCTCATTTTGTTCCTTTGTAAATTAAATGTTTTAAGTGTTACCACTTTATTCCAATCAAGATGGCTTCAGGTGTGCCATACTTTTGTCATAAGTAAGACTGTTAGCGCTCTAGTTGTTCTTTAGAGCACTCTGGGAAGCTGCAGTAGAACACAAAGGAATCAACTGACAGTCTCTGACCTTGTTGAATGTACATGTTTTACTGAGAATGTCAGACTTCATTCTTACATGACTGAGAAAGATAATGTGAATTTACAGAAAATATGCTCTCAGTTTAGCTTATAGATCACCTTCCAAACCTCTGCAGGGGTGTGGAATTTTCCAAATAATCTAGTTGTCCAAGGGACAAAATGCCACTGAGATCTACATGTCCTGTAAAATCCACTTGTCCCACCTACCCCCATTCCACATCAAACCTGAGAAGAAGCGTGGCTCAATGATTAGAGCGGCAGACCCTGAGGCAGAGGTCTAGCCCGGGACCAGGGTTCAATTCCCCGCCTCGGCGGGTCTTGGGCTCAAAAAATTCCACGGACCTGATAATTCTCGCCTCGGTGCCTATTCCAATCATGGAGTCCCACTCTGCAACTCTGGGCAATAGCTTGCTTAATCTCCACAACGGCCCCCACAACGCTAAGGATGCCTGGCCTCCACCTTGGGGGTGCCCAGGAGTGGATGCCTCACAGGGAAAGCCAGGATGGGTTCCATATCGGTATTCGTACAAGCGCCTTGAGACCCTTGCGGGTGAGTAGTGCGCTATACAAGTATCAAATTTACATTTTTTACATTTAACCTAAGGGCTCCGGCTGACAGAGAAACATTAATATATTTTTGCTTTATTAAAATCAGTAAACCATCGAATGCTGTGCAATAATAATGCTAAAGGAAAACTTGTCAAGCGATATTATCGCGTCCCTGCCCCCCTGTGCCCCCTCCCCTTAGCCCTGACGGCAATTCTTTTATTTCTATTCCCCTTTTTTTCCATTTTTTTTGGCTGTGTATTTATTCCCACAAAATACGTACATTTCAAACCATACGTAATGTACTAATTTACCGTCACCCTTGGCTGTGTATTTATTCCCACAAAATACGTACATTTCAACCCATACGTAATGTACTAATTTACCGTCACCCTTGTAAAAACGTATGGGTGGGATATAAAAGGTGTCAGCCAGCGTGCCTCCTGCCATTTCCCCCTCACTTTTGCAGCTGGCCAGACGTGAGCCCTACGTTCCTTGCGAATCGGTAAGTTGTATCGAAAAAGAAACAGCAAAGTTGGGAGCTTCCTTTAATAATAAGAATCGTTTTTTCGCCAAATGTACCCTCTTTGCAACATTAATCAATTGTGTAATGTATATTTGTCGGTGTGTTTACGCAGTTATGGGCTGAAAGTTAATAGCTCACTATTCTATATTAGGACTTTAAGTTATAAATTGCAAGTCACCAACGGATGTCTCTTTTGAAAGCATTAATCTGCAGATCTGTTCCCATCCTATGCACTCTGTAATCGACTTCGTACATGTTCCTTGCAGCAGGCATATTAACCCTCTGCACTAACTTCACCGAGGTCACAACCTCAACTATACAAAACACGGATCTTTTCGCCAAATGTACCCTCTTTGCAACATTAATCAATTTTGTAATGTATATTTGTCGGTGTGTTTCTGCAATTCTGGGCTGAAAGTTAATAGCTCACTATTCTATAGTAGGACTTTAAGTTATAAATTGCAAGTCACCAACGGATGTCTCTTTTGAAATCAATAATCTGCAGATCTGTTTCCATCCTATGCACTCTGTAATCGACTTCGTACCTGTTCTTTGCAGCAGGCATATTAACCTTCTGCACTAACTTCACCGAGGTCACAACCTCAACTATACAAAACACGGATCTCTTTCCAGGATGGTAATTCATCACACAAGTTTCCTACACATTTCTGTGAGGCCTGGTAATTGCCGGCGGAAAGAAACGCTGCAGCAGGTGCTTCGAAAGCTTTTAGTGCTGGCTGCGCCGTGTGCGACAATGTTTTTTTGCCCATAAGCCAAAGGAGTGAAAGTGTAGGAGTCACATGTCACCCATACTGGTAGGCAGTAGTTTAAGAGTGCTTGGTGTGGAGAAGCACAAACGCAGAGTCGAAAAAGAAACAGCAAAGTTGGGAGCTTCCTTTAATAATAAGAATCGTTTTTTCGCCAAATGTACCCTCTTTGCAACATGAATCAATTTTGTAATGTATATTTGTCGGTGTGTTTATGCAGTTCTGGGCTGAAAGTTAATAGTTCACTATTCTATATTAGGACTTTAAGTTATAAATTGCAAGTCACCAACGGATGTCTCTTTTGAAAGCATTAATCTGCAGATCTGTTTCCATCTGCGGTATGAAGGCTCCGGACCCGCGATGTTAAACCCGCGTTGCGATGGCAGCGCGTGAATCTGAATTCGTTGTAATGGGTGTTTCCCCCCTGAAGCGGTGGTAGCGCAGCGCGCCTGCTTGTGATATGCTTTTTTGACATCCTCATCTGAGGCGCCGAGGCGGGCCAGGCCTGGGATTTTGTACTAATTAATCTACCCACGCACGGTTGCAGCACCTCCGTCACAATATCACACAATTCAAGCGGGCAAAACTACTTATTTTACCTGAATGCTTATTGCAAGCCTCGTGGCGGCCACGGACTACTGCTTGCAGAGGCTGAGTGACGTTTCACTCCCCCATCCAATCACTGGCTAGAGCCCAGTCATGGGCTGCTAGCCAATCACATGCCGCCAAAGGCTCTCTGCAAGCTTCGGATTGGCTGTGAGCCCCAGAGTGCCCACAGCCTGTTGTTTTAACGTGATTAAAACGTGATTAATGTCTACATGTCCTTCGGACATAAATAGACAATAAATCTTCTTGCCCGTCAATATAAACAACATGGTTCGGGCGTAGGGCGATATGATTCCCCCACCCCTTCCTCTGTGGGAAAAGTATGAGAAAATAGTTTTCTCTCCAACATGGTTCGTGATATCACAGCAGAAGGCTTTTTCACATGGTAAAATCACCTTAGAACACACCACAATTCCTAAAATGAGTATGGTACCATCAACAAATGATTTATAATGTAACTAAAGTCTTAAAACCTTCTATTAACTGCAATGCTTTTTAATGAGGTGCTATCATGTATATTGGTCCCAAGATGGCTGCCAACACTTCTTGGATGAAGTACTGACAGCCAATCAGATCTCACGATCGGTTGACTTATGTTCGTGAAATTTTCAAAACTAATGGGGCGCTCTGCTCAGCTCCTACCCTGAAAGTCTCGGGGTGATTCGTCAAGCGGGGGCTGAGAAAAAAGGGGGGTCCCAAAACGCGTTTTCCCCATGCATTTTCCCATAGGACCTTTAGTCGAAGGTACAGCCCGAACAGCTGAACAGAATAACTTGAAATTTGGCAAAGAGGTAGTCCTCAGGTCAGGCATGTGCCTTTTGCATATATGGTATAAATTAGTTCAGTAGTTCCTGAGAAAATCAAAAGTAAAATCATATACATATCTGGGCGGAGCCTAACCACACATCTCATTGTGAGATCTGATTGGCTGTCAGCACTTCATCCAAGAAGTGTTGGCAGCCATCTTGGGACCAATATACATGATAGCACCTCATTAAAAAGCATTGCAGTTAATAGAAGGTTTTAAGACTTTAGTTACATTATAAATCATTTGTTGATGGTACCATACTCATTTTAGGAATTGTGGTATGTTCTAAGGTGATTTTACCATGTGAAAAAGCCTTCTGCTGGGATATCATGAATCATCTTTGAGAGAAAACTATTTTCACATGCTTTTCCCACAGAGGTTTGGAAGGTGATCTATAAGCTAAACTGAGAGCATATTTTCTGTAAATTCACATTATCTTTCTCAGTCATGTGAGAATGATGTCTGACATTCTCAGTAAAACATGTACATCCAACAAGGGCAGAGACTGTCAGTTGATTCCTTTGTGTTCTACTGCAGCTTCCCAGAGTGTTCAAAAGAACAGCTAGAGCGCTAACAGTCTTCCTTATGACAAAGGTATGGCACACCTGAAGCCATCTTGATTGGAATAAAGTGGTAACATTTAAAACATTTAATTTAAAAAGGAACAAAATGAGAGGGTTCATTTTGCCATAGAATGTATGATTAGTGCTGCAGAAAGAAAAATTAGGGCACATTTTGAGTGACTTCTCAAATCCTCTTCTATTTCATTAAAGAATTCTGACATGCAGACTGAAACATGCACTTTCAATACCAGCAGCAGACTTCCCTGGTGAGCAGTAGCTTTACTACAGTGATCTAATGAGCAACTAGAGTGCTTACATTCTGAATTTATGGCAAATGTGTGACACATCTGAATGCCTTCTTCATTGAATCAAAGTAAAAAACTGACAGTATGCCTACTGAGGAGACTGCAGTAAATGAGGAAATTAGGAAACTTCATAACAAGTCTCCCAAGATGGCCACCAGAGACAAAAGAGCCCAAATGTAGCACAAATATCACCGAGATGTAGCCCAAGTATAGCCCAATGACAGAAATCCCAGAGTGTTTTAAAGAACAACTAGAGCGCTAACAGTCTTACTTATGACAAAGGTATGGCACTCCTGAAGCCATCTTGATTGGAATAAAGTGGTATCATTTAAAACATTTAATTTGCAAAGGAACAAAATGAGGGGGTTAATTTTGCCATAGAAATTATGATTAGTGCTGCAGAAAGAAAACTTAGGGCACATTTTGACTTCTCAAACCCTCTTCTATTTCATTAAAAAGTTCTGACATGCAGACTGAAACATGCACTTTGAATACAAGCAGCAGACTTCCCTGGTGAGCAGTAGCTTTGCTACAGTGATCTAATGAGGAACTAGAGTGCTACCATTCAGAATTGATGGCAAATGTGTCACATCTGAATGCCTTCTTGATGGTACCAAAGTAAACAAGCATTGAAAATGCAATAGGTCTCGCCCTCGTTTAAGTTAAAGCAATTCTGTTTGTAATTAGGTGGCTTTTTAGCTTTGCTTTTATTAGTGTTTTTCAAAATTTCATGTACATAACATGCATATATGTATATGTATGCATGCATTTATATTTGTATTTATAAAGATATGCAGATTATATATATGTTTATATATGTATGTATATATACATTCACAGAAAAAACCATAGGTTTCAGGCACGTTATAGTTAGGAATTAGCATTTAAAAAACCTCAGAAATTTACTGAAAAAACCATAGGTTTCAGGGGTGTTATAGTTAGCTGGACTTTTCACTTGTACAAAACCATTGAAATTCCCCCGTTATAGTTAGTTCAGCTAACTATAACTCGCGCGCCCGCAATGCACTGCTGATGACGTCACATATTACATCACTCATGACATGGTCAGTGACATCACTCATGACATCACTGATGACATCTCAAATGACATCACTGATGACATCACTGATGACATCATCCAGTGAATGTGTGTTTTTCTGAAAATTAAATGTTTTATATATGTATATCTCAAGGTCGATGGAAGAATAAAGGGTATATAAGTGTCTAAATGGATGATTTGTTTTTGAAAAATTGATTGTGTAACTGACTGATTAAGTGTATCATAGTGAATACATGGCTTAGTGAGTAATGTTTAAATATGTAAATATCTGTATCCGTCTCTCACTTTGTGTATAAGTGGCTGCATGGGTTGGTGAGTAGCTAGATGGGTGTCTATATAGGTTATTAGTTGGTTTTTTGAGTATCAGTCTGAGTGTCTGCATGGTTCGGTGGGGGGTATTACGTAGTGCATAGGTGCATGAATGAGTGACTCACTGTTTGTATGTGTTGAAGACAGCATGTGTGCAGGACTGTATGGGTGGATGAGTGTGTGTATGGGTGTGTTAGTGAGTGAATGACTGTCTCAATAGTGTCTTTATGAGTAACTACATATGTTTTAGACTAGTATATGTGACTATTGGTGTATATAAGTGAGTATATGTGAGAGTGAGAGATTGAAAGAGTTCCTGAATGAATAAGTATGTGTTTCTATAAGTGATTTTTTAAAAGACTAAGTATGTGTAAGTTTCCCTAGAAGTAAGTGTGGTGGTGTGTGTATAACTGTATATGCAAGTAAATGTATGTTTGATTATTTATTAGCATGAGTGACTATGTGTGTGAGTACTTCTATGGATGAGTGGCATTGTGTAACAGGATGTATAGGTGTATGAGTACATATGATGAGTGAGTACATGTATGAGTGACTGTATAGGACTGTTGGTGAATGAGTGGATGTGTATGTGGATCTTAGAATTACTGAAGAGGTTGTTGTAACTGGTATTGGTATGTCCATTGTTTTGAAAATTTTTGTCTCTATTTTTGAATGTGTGTATCAAAGGTTATATTAGGGTGAGAGGAGGTCTGCCACTCTATCACAATGATGATGTCATCAGTGATGTCATCAGTGATGTCATTTGAGATGTCATCAGTGATGTCATGAGTGATGTCACTGACCATGTCATGAGTGATGTAATATGTGACGTCATCAGCAGTGCATTGCGGGCGCGCGAGTTATAGTTAGCTGAACTAACTATAACGGGGGAATTTCAATGGTTTTGTACAAGTGAAAAGTCCAGCTAACTATAACACCCCTGAAACCTATGGTTTTTTCAGTGAATTTCTGAGGTTTTTTAAATGCTAATTCCTAACTATAACGTGCCTGAAACCTATGGTTTTTTCTGTGAATTTCAAAGGTTTTTTAAATGCTAATTTCTAACTATGCCTACAGAGATAGGACATGTGAAGAAAGAAGAAAAAATGCACAGAAAGAAAAAAACAGAAGTGCAGAAAGAAGCAACAGAAGTCCTCAAAGACGAAGAAAAGTGCAGGAAGAAGGATAACGTGCAGAAAGAACAAAAAGAAGAGCAGAAAGAATCCTTGTTGCAAAATCATCCTGTACCCTCAACTTTTTCAGACGGATACTGGTGGTAACTGAGTCTGACTAACCAGTCCTAGAGCCAGTGCTATGTTAAAAGACACTTAGAATAAAGTGAAAACACCTACATACACTAGGGAACATTATGCATTGGGGTCCCCCTGTGATTAGCATGACCTCCTCTGTAAGCCCCTAGTATATAATAGGGCAGGGGGGTTAAAACTACCTCTTAAAACAGGCCACAGGGCGTTTTTGCACACGTTAACTCAGGCCCCGTCCCCTCCCTTCACCACTGTGTAAACACGCCCTGTGTCCGTTTTTAGTTGGGAGATTAAGTTCATTTGAATCCCTAGGGTCCAACTAGCCCACTAGGTACCTCCAGTAAGTGCCACAGAGCTGCATTGCAGAGAGGTGTAAAAAGTGGCACGGCCTGGACCACCTCTCTGCAATGCAGCTCAGTGGCGCTTACTGGAAGCACTTGGTGGGCTAGTTAGCCCCCAGGGGCCCTCAGTATTGAAGGGAAATTATATCCCCAATTTAAAACGTGCCATAGTGCGTGTTTGCACACGTGACCTCAGGCCCCGTCCCCTCCCTTCACCACTGTGTAAACGCGCCCTGTGGCTGTTCTAAGTTGAGAGATTAAGTCCCCTTGAATCCTAAGGGTCCCTGGGGTCAAACTAGACCACTAAGTACCTCCAGTAAGCGCCACAGAGCTGCGTTGCAGAGAGGTGCAAAAAGGGGCTTGGCCTCAGAACACCTGTCTGCAGCGCAGCTCCCTGGCGCATACTGGAGATGCCTGTTGGGCTAGTTGGCCCTCAGGGACCCTCAGTATTGAAGAGGAATTAATTTCCCAACTTACAACTCGCCAGGGGGTGCGTTTGCAGAGTGCTGCAAGGAGGGGGCGTGGCCTCCGGCACGATGCCAGTCTTTTATTTATTTTAATTTTTTAAGAAGGGGGGCTGTGTGGTTCCCCTTCTTATTCAAATTTCTTGACCCTGATGACCCCATCCCCCTGGGCATGTCTCCTAATTATATTTTTTTGACCCCAATCCCCAGGGCCGGCCACTGTTTTTTATTATTTTAAAAAAAAATATATTTATAGACACACCTAGGACATGCTGGACAAACCGTACGTACCTAGCACCATGACGATTTGCGTGATATTCATTAAAAGGCGACTATGCATACAATGAATCCACGTGGAATGTATTTACACAACTAGTGAAGCTCTGACATGTCTGATGCCCTACCATGCCTATCCCGGTAGACACCCTTGTCGTTTATTTATACAAACATGGGTAGCTATTGACGGGCACATTTAATACACATGCACACCAAGCCATTCAAAGGGGATTCGACAAAAATTCGACCAAAACTATGCAAGAAACCCCCCTCACGGTTAATAAAACACACATCCACTGCCGGATGTGTAATACTTTTTATTTTACTCTCTGGAAAGGGGACGAACATCACTTGAGAGTCACAGTGCACTCCTGGCAGAGCCCAATGCTGTGTTACACCCACCATTGCCTGCCGAATGCCACACACCTCTGTGTTGTATTCCACCAGCTAGTGCATATGCTATGACACTCTCTAGCCCATGTGCACTGTAACACCACCCCGTGAATATGTCATGCCACACTTGTCTTCGCACGGGTTATATTGCCCCATCTAACGTGCCTTCCTCGATGCCTATGTTATAACGCACAGTGCTATGCCATACATATTACAATCTGGGATCCATATCTTTGTCACAGTGCATAGGCAACGTTACACTCCCCAGCACATATTTTATATTACAACTTTAGAGACTAGTTAGGTTACACAACACTGCCTTGTGCATATTACACTCCAAGGCGCATATCGCATAGCACGCGCTAGTGCCTGTGCTATCTCGCGCTCTCCAATGAATCTGTCATTGCGCACAATGTATTGCATATTATATTTCACGCCCGGTTCATCTTATATCACACTTCTTGGTGCATAGTTTATACCATACACTATATCTAGTTTTCATTTTTAAACGTGCTCTCAGGACTATGTTCTATATAACACTGTGTTCACCTACCCTTTTCACGGGCATTACATTTTGCAATAGGGGGTGGAGGGTCAGGGGGTGTTTCTGCCAAGTGAGCCCGGAGTCACAGTCACAAACGTCCTCTTCTTCCTGAATAAAAGTGAGATTATGCTGCATACTTGTTCATATTTTAAGTAGTTCGCACAGACACACGTTTTAAAAACAATAAAGTTCCTAATACCCGCCTTCTCTGAACAGTTAGCTTGCTGCCCCATCCCCCTCCTCCCTATCCTCTGTTGTCTGAATCCATGGACTAGCCTCCTCCCTCCTGCCATGCATGGTCTGATGTGCTGCCACTGCCGTCAATTTAGTATGATGTACCAGTCCACTCCTCCTGCCCTCCATTGCCCAATTCTATGCCCCATCATTGACCTCCTGCTTAAACTCTGTGCTTAGCTTGCTGCCCCTATTCTCCTCCCCCCTGCCCTCCGATGTCTTTGTGCATGCCCCTGCTCCATCCTTTTTGCCCACCATGTTCCATGGACCTGCCACTCCTATCTACTCTGAGTGTTCTGTTGAGCTTCCACTCCCCTCCCACCTGCCTAGCATTGTCAGATGACTGTAACCTGTCCCTGCCACCTCCACCCTGCCTGTCCACATGCCATGCCCCTATCCTCTTCCTCCTGTCCTACATGGTCCATTGTACTGCCACACCCTTCTGCCCTCCCTGGTTTGTTGTGCTGCAACTGCTCCTCCTGCCTGCCCCGTGCGGTCTATTGTGAGGCCCCTTCCGCTGAACTTTCCTGTCTGTGCCCAGGTCCTGACCCTCCCTTCTATCCTCCATCGTCCTTTGTGCATGCCCCTGCACCCTCCTTCTTGCCCATCATAGCCATTGTGCTGCCACTAACCCTCCCACTTGCCATGCATGGTCTTCTGTGCTGCCATGGCCCCTCCCACCTTCCCTGTGTGGTCAGTTAGCTGCCCCTGACCCCCTCCCACCTTCCCTCCATGGTCTGTGTGTATGCCATCACAGTCTCACTGTTGCTCTTCACGGTGTGTCTTGGTTCTAGTGCCCATCCTGCCTGACCTCCATGGCTATCTTGCTGCTCCTGCCCTGCCCCCTTGCCCCCAGCCCTCTGTTTACATGTGCAGACTCCTACTCCCTCCCTCGTGGCTTGTCTGTTCCATAGTAATGCCCCTGATCCGTCCCACCTGCCCTTTATGGTCTGTTATGCTGCAGCTTTCTCTCCTGTCTGTCCATTATGGTCAGCTAGCTACCATTGCCTCTTGCCCCTCTGTTCTCTGTTGTCCATGTGCATGGTCCTGTCCCCTCCCTCTTGCTCTCTATGAATTGTTGTGCTGCACTCCCGTCCCACATGCCCTGTGTGGTGTATTGTGCTGCTGCAAACCCTGATGCCTGCCCAGTTTGGTGCACCTCTCCATGTCCCTCCTGTCCTCTGTTATCCAAGTCCATGTCCCTACCCCATTTCCTTCCATGATCCAATGTACCATACTTGCGAACATTTTGAACTTGGTAAGAGAGAGATTTTGAAAAAAAACTGGGGTATTGATTTCCCCCTTTGAGTTACATTGAAAAAGAGGAGATTGTAGACAGGAGACAGATCAAATAAAGCCCATTTGTGCTTAAAAACATTGGACGTTTCCTGGCTGATTCGGGTCTGTTGGCATGTATGGTTGTACTACCATTGCCTCTTCCTTCTGCCCACAATGGTCTATTACATTGCCACAGACTCTCTTGCAAGTCCTGTATTGTTGGTTTTTTGCCCCTGCCCACCTTTCCACTGCCCTCCATAGTCTGTTGTGCTGCCACAGCCCTTCCTGCCTGCTCAGTGTGGTTAAATTGTTGCCTTTGCACCCTCCTACCTGCCTTCAATTTTCAGAGTCCGTGCCCCTGGCCTCTGCCTCTCAACAGTATCCTAATGAACAACTAGATTGCTAACATTCTATATTTATTACAAAATTGTGGAACGCCTGACGTCATCTTGATGTAATCAAAACTGTAATACCTAGAGCATTTCCTTTAGAAATTACATATATGATAGGGTCTTATTGGCATCAAAATTATGGTTAGTGCTCTAAAAGACTAAAATAAGGACATATTTTCTGAGTTTTCAAATAGCGACAAATCACTTTTAAATTATTTGTTATCTTTATGTTTTTTTATCCAGTTGACCACTTGATTAAATGTTGCACTTAGGGGAGAGGATGTGGTGTTACTTCCAGAACTGCAGACTTTGCAACTGGGGAACCAGGTTGGAGTTTCTGCTTCAGCTCGACATTCTGTGATTCTGGTCAAATCACTTAGTCTCCCCATGTCTACAGCCAAAATGAATTTGATCTTGTGTGATGTAACCAATGCTCATGTAAAGCACTCCAATACCTGACAAGTCTGCACTATATAAAACTGCAAATACACAAAAAATAAGTGTTTTGCACACTTCTGTCATTGGGCTATATTTGGGCTACATCTGGGTGATTTTGGGCTACATTTGGGCTCTTTTGTCTACGGTGGCCATCTTGGGAGATTTATTTGTTCTGAATTTTCCTAATTTCCTCATGTACTGCAGTCTCCTCAGTAGGAAATGCTTTCAGTTTTTTACTTTGATTTCGTCCTGAAGGTATTCAGATATGTCACACATTTGCCATAAATTCTGAAAGTTAGCACTCTAGTTGCTCATTAGATCACTGTAGTAAAACTACTGTTCACAATGGAAGTCTGCTCCTGGTATTAAAAGTGCATATTTCAGTCTGCATGTCAGAATTTTTTAATGAAATAGAAGAGGATTTGAGAAGTCACTCAAAATGTGCCCTCATTTTCTTTCTTCAGCATTAATCATAATTTCTATGGCAAAATGAACCCCCTCATTGTGTTCCTTTTTAAATTAAATGTTTTAAGTGTTACCAGTTTATTCCAATCAAGATGGCTTCAGGTGTGCCATACGTTTGTCATAATGAAGACAGTAAGCGCTCTAGTTGTTTTTAAGAACACTCTGGGACATTCTGTCATTGGGCTATACTTGGGCTACATCTGGGTGATATTTGGGCTACATTTGGGCTCTTTTGTCTCTGGTTGCCATCTTGGGAGACTTATTTGTTATCAAGTTTCCTAATTTCCTCATTTACTGCAGTCTCCTCAGTAGGAAATACTTTCAGTTTTTTACTTTGATTCCACCAAGAAGGCATTCAGATGTGTCACATATTTGCCATAAATTCAGAATGTTAGCACTCTTTTTGCTCATTAAATCACTGTAGTAAAGCTACTGCTCACCAGGGAAAACTGCTGCTGGTATTGAAAGTGCATGTTTCAGTCTGCATGTCAGAATTTTTTAATGAAATAGAAGAGGATTTGAGAAGTCACTCAAAATGTGCCCTAATTTTTCTTTCTGCAGCACTAATCATACTTTTTATGGAAAACTGAACCCCGTCATTTTTTACCTTTTTTTAAATTAAATGTTTTAAGAGTTACCACTTTAATCCAAGCAAGATGGCTTCAGGTGTGCCATACGTTTATCATAAGTAGGACTGTTAGCGCTCTAGTTGTTCTTTGGAACACTCTGGGAAGCTGCAGTAGAACACAAAGGAATCAACTGACAGTCTCTGCCCTTGTTGGATGTACATGTTTTACTGAGAATGTCAGACTTCATTCTCACATGACTGAGAAAGATAATGTGAATTTACAGAAAATAAGCTCTCAGTTTAGCTTATAGATCACCTTCCAAACCTCTGTGGGAAAAGCATGAGAAAATATTTTTCTCTCAATTATGATATCCCAGCAGAAGGTTTTTTCACATGGTGAAATCACCTTAGAACATACCACAGTTCCTAAAATGAGTATGGTACCATCAACAAATGATTTATAATGTAACTAAAGTCTTAAAACCTTCTATTAACTGCAATGCTTTTTAATGAGGTGCTATCATGTATATTGGTCCCAAGATGGCTGCCAACACTTCTTGGATGAAGTGCTGACAGCCAATCAGATCTCAGGATGAGAGGTGTGGTTAGGCTCCGCCCACATATATATATGATTTTACTTTTGATTTTCTCAGGAACTACTGAACAGATTGACACCAGACCTGCAAAAGGCACTTCCCTGACCTGAGGACTACCTCTCTGCCAAATTTCAAGTAATTCTGTTCAGCCGTTCGGGCTGTACCTTGGACTAAAGGTCCCTATGGAAAATTGCATGGGGAAAACGTGTTTGGGACCCCCCTTTTTTCTCAGCCCCTGCTTGACGAATCCGCCCGAGACTTTCAGGGTAGGAGCGGAGCGGAGCGCCCCACCTATTTTGAAAATTTTGCGAGGATGTGTCAACCGGCGCCAAAGTTATTCCAAATAGAATGGTGCGGATTTCCTATGGAAACACGGTCCTAACCATAACTATCTACTGGCGACCGCCAGTAGATAATATATACACATACATATATATAAATGCATATATGTGCATATGTGTGCGTGTATAGAGAGGTAGAGAGAGGTAGAGAGGTAGAGGTGTAGAGGTAGAGACGTAGAGGTAGAGAGGTAGAGGTAGAGAGGTAGAGAGTAGTAGAGAGAGAGGTTGAGAAAGGTAGAGAGGGAGAGAGTAGAGGATGAGTAATAGAGAGTAGAGAGAGAGTAGTAGAGAGTAGTAGAGAGTAGCAGAGAGTGAGTGGGAGAGAGTAGTAGAGAGTGAGTAGTAGAGAGTAGTAGAGAGTGAGAAGTAGAGAGTAGTAGAGAGTGAGTAGTAGAGGGAGTAGTAGAGGGAGTAGTAGAGAGTCGTAGAGAGTGAGTAGTAGAGAGTAGTAGAGAGTGAGTATTAGAGAGTGAGTAGTAGAGAGTAGTAGAGAGTGAGTAGTGGAGACTGAGTAGCAGAGAGAGAGAGTAGTAGAGAATGTGTAGTAGAGAGTGAGTAGTAGAGTGAGTAGTAGAGAGTAGTAGGGAGAGTAGTAGAGAGTGAGTAATAGAGAGAAGTAGAGAGTGGGTAGTATAGAGTAGTAGAGAGTAGTAGAGAGAGAGTAGTAGAGAGTAGTAGAGAGTGAGTAGTAGAGAGTGAGTAGTACAGAGTGAGTAGTAGAGAGAGAGTAGTAGAGAGTAGTAGAGAGTGAGTAGTACAGAGTAGTACAGAGTGAGTAGTAGAGAGTGATTAGTAGAGAGTGATTAGTAGAGAGTGAGTAGTAGAGAGTAGTAGAGAGTGAGTATTAGAGTGAGTAGTAGGGAGTAGTAGAGAGTGAGTAGTAGAGTGAGTAGTAAAGTGAGTAGTAGAGAGCAAGTAGTAGAGAGTGTGTAGTAGAGAGAGAGTAGTAGAGAGTAGTAGAGAGTGAGTAGTAGAGAGTAGTAGAGAGTGAGTAGCAGAGAGAGTAGTAGAGAGTAGTAGAGTGAGTAGTAGAGAGTGAGTAGTAAAGAGGGAGTAGTAGAGAGTGAGTGGTAGAACGTAGTAGAGTGAGTAGCGGAGAGTAGTAGAGAGTGAGTAGTAGATTGAGTAGTAGAGTTAGTAGTTGAGAGTGAGTAGTAGAGAGTGAGTAGTAGAGAGTAGTAGAGTAGTAGAGAGTGAGTAGTAGAGAGTGAGTAGTAGAGAGTAGTAGAGTGAGTAGTAGAGAGGGAGTAGTAGAGAGAGAGTAGTAGAGAGTAGTAGAGAGTGAGTAGTAGAATAGTAGAGAGTGAGTGGTAGAGAGTAGTAGAGAGTAGTAGAGAGTGAGTAGTAGAGAGTGAGTAGTAGAGAGTAGTAGTAGAGAGTAGTAGAGTACTAGAGAGTGGTAGAAAGTGAGTAGTAGAGAGTGAGTAGTAGAAAGTAGTAGCGAGTGAGTAGTAGAGAGTGAGTAGTTTAATTTAAAAGGAACACAATGAGGATGTTCATTTTTCCATAGATATTATGATTAGTGAGGAAAAAAGAAAAATTAGGGCACATTTTGAGTGACTTCTCAAATCCTCTTCTATTTCATTAAAAAATTCTGCCATGCAGACTGAAACATGCACTTTCAATACCAGCAGCAGACTTCCCTGGTGAGCAGTAGCTTTTCTACAGTGATCTAATGAGCAACTAGAGTGCTAACATTCAGAATTTATGGAAAATGTGTGACACATCTGAATGCCTTCTTGATGGAATCAAAGTAAACACGCATTGAAAATGCAATAGGTCTTGCCCTCGTTTAAGTTAAAGCAATTCTGTTTGTAATTAGGTGGCTTTTTAGCTTTGCTTGTATTAGAGTTTTTCAAACTTTCATATACATACCATGCATATGCATGCATATATGTATATGTATATGTTTGCATGAATTTATATTTATATAGATATGCAGATTATATTGATATGTTTATATATGTATATATATATCCACATACATATATATTCAATGAAAAAACCAAAGGTTTCACACATGTTATAGTTAGCTGGACATTTCACTCGTAAAAAACCAATGAAATTCCCCCGTTACAGTTAGTTCAGCTAACTATAACTCGCGCGCCCGCAATGCACTGCTGATGACGTCACATATTACATCACTCATGACATGGTCAGTGACATCACTCATGACATCACTGATGACATCTCAAATGACATCACTGATGACATCATTCAGAGAATGTGTGTTTTTCAGAAAATTACATATGTTTTATATATGTATATCTCAAGGTCGATGGAAGAATAAAAGGGTATATAAGTGCCTAAATGGATGAATTGTTTTTGTAAAATTGATTGTGTAACTGACTGATTAAGTGTATCTTAGTGAATACATGGCTTAGTGAGTAATGTTAAAATATGTAAATATCTGTATCAGTCTCTCACTTTGTGTATAAGTGGCTGCATGGGTTGGTGAGTAGCTACATGGGTGTCTATATAGGTTATTATTTGGTTTTTTGAGTATCAGTGTCTGATGTCTGTATGGTTCGGTGGGGGGTATTACGTAGTGCATAGGTGCATGAATGAGTGACTCACTATTTTTATGTGTTGAAGACAGCATGTGTGCAGGACTATATGGGTGAATGAGTGTGTGCATGGGTGTGTTAGTGAGTGAATGACTGTCTCAATAGTGTCTCTATGAGTAACTACATATGTTTTAAACTAGTATATGTGACAATTGGTGTATATAAGCGAGTATATGTGAGAGTGAGAGATTGGAAGAGTTCCTGTATGAATAAGTATGTGTTTTATAAGTGATTGTTTAAAAGACTAAGTATGTGTAAGTTTCTGTAGAAGTAAGTGTGGCGGTGTGTGTATAACTGTATATGTAAGTAAATGTATGTTTGATTCTTTATTAGCATGAGTGACTATGTTTGTGAGTACCTCTATGGATGAGTGGCATTGTGTAACAGGATGTATACGTGTATGAGTACTTATGATGAGTGAGTACATGTATGAGTGACTGTACAGGACTGTTGGTGAATGAGTGGATGTGTATGTGGATCTTAGAATTACTGAATAGGTTGTTGTAACTGGTATTGGTATGTCCATTGTTTTTAAAATTTTAATTTCTATTTTTGAATTTGTGTATCAAAGGTTATATTAGGGGCAGAGGTGGTCTGCCACTCTATCACTAGGACGATGTCATCAGTGATGTCATCAGTGATGTCATTTGAGATGTCATCAGTGATGTCATGAGTGATGTCACTGACCATGTCATGAGTGATGTAATATGTGACGTCATCAGCAGTGCATTGCGGGCGCGCGAGTTATAGTTAGCTGAACTAACTATAACGGGGGAATTTCATTGGTTTTTTACGAGTGAAATGTCCAGCTAACTATAACATGTGTGAAACCTTTGGTTTTTTCATTGAATTTCTAAGGTTTTTTAAATGCTAATTCCTAACTATAACGTGTGTGAAACCCATGGTTTTTTCAGTGAATTTGCAAGGTTTTTTAAATGCTAATTCCTAACTATAACGTGTGTGAAACCCATGGTTTTTTCAGTGAATTTGCAAGGTTTTTTAAATGCTAATTCGTAACAATAACGTGTGTGAAACCCATGGTTTTTTCAGTGAATTTGCAAGGTTTTTTAAATGCTAATTTTTTTATTTTCTTCTATTTTTTAAACATATATTTTTTTTAATTTTCTATCCTTTTTTTAAGACAATGGTTACATTTTTAAAATTCAATAATATGTTTTGAAAAAATATTTTATAAAATAAACAGGTAAAATTTATTAGCAATACATTTTTTCCTTTTTTTTTTAGTACGCGTACCGTAAGCTTACGGTAAGCGTACGGTTTACGCAATGCCCGTAATTTATCTACGCTGTTTGCGTATAGTTACGCAATTTGCGTAGCCGCACGTACTCCGCGTGGGACGCGTACGCGTGTACACTACACGCGCACGTTACGCGGAAGTGTCGGGTAGTGACTGTTATGCGCATGCGCGCAAGCGCGTGTCTTTTTTACGCGCATGCGTACTTTTGCCGTAAGCTCCCCCTTTTTCCTACTAATGCAACTGTGAAATCACCAGAGCAAAACGCAATAAATCTCTGCCTGTAATTCCTATTTGCACACAGAGTCATGTTTTCACATTAGTCACAAAACGAAATTTCTTTGCCAATTTGAATGCACACTTACTGCTCTTTTTTTTTGGCAAGTGATAATCACTTTTACAGACTGACACATTATGAATCCACTTTTCAGATTTTTTTAAATGCACATGTCCAGACTGCTTTTTCAGACCACCACCATGTGTATCCTGGGTGACTGCCTACACTCCAGCAAGGGCAACCAGCCTTAGTGATGCTGAATGTCTTTGCATTACAGACTGAAACCTCAAAACCCACTCGCTTGTAAATACTGTGCATGATTATACATGGAAAGGAGCTGGGTGTGTGCTAAGAGTCTGCTTCTGCACCAAAAAATCGCTCCCCCTTTTTCCTACTAATGCAACTGTGAAATCACCAGAGCAAAACGCAATAAATCTCTGCCTGTAATTCCTATTTGCACACAGAGTCATGTTTTCACATTAGTCACAAAACGAAATTTCTTTGCCAATCTGAATGCACACTTACTGCTCTTTTTTTTTGGCAAGTGATAATCACTTTTACAGACTGACACATTATGAATCCACTTTTCAGATTTTTTTAAAAAGCCCATGTCCAGACTGCTTTTCAGACCACCACCATGTGTATCCTGGGTGACTGCCTACACTCCAGCAAGGGCAAACAAGCCTTAGTGATGCTGAATGTCTTTGCATTACAGACTGACACCTCAAAACCCACTCGCTTGTAAATACTGTGCATGATTATACATGGAAAGGAGCTGGGTGTGTGCTAAGAGTCTGCTTCTGCACCAAAAAATCGCTCCCCCTTTTTCCTACTAATGCAACTGTGAAATCACCAGAGCAAAACGCAATAAATCTCTGCCTGTAATTCCTATTTGCACACAGAGTCATGTTTTCACATTAGTCACAAAACGAAATTTCTTTGCCAATTTGAATGCACACTTACTGCTCTTTTTTTTTGGCAAGTGTTAATCACTTTTACAGACTGACACATTATGAATCCACTTTTCAGATTTTTAAAAAAGCCCATGTCCAGACTGCTTTTTCAGACCACCACCATGTGTATCCTGGGTGACTGCCTACACTCCAGCAAGGGCAACCAGCCTTAGTGATGCTGAATGTCTTTGCATTACAGACTGAAACCTCAAAACCCACTCGCTTGTAAATACTGTGCATGATTATACATGGAAAGGAGCTGGGTGTGTGCTAAGAGTCTGCTTCTGCACCAAAAAATCGCTCCCCCTTTTTCCTACTAATGCAACTGTGAAATCACCAGAGCAAAACGCAATAAATCTCTGCCTGTAATTCCTATTTGCACACAGAGTCATGTTTTCACATTAGTCACAAAACGAAATTTCTTTGCCAATTTGAATGCACACTTACTGCTCTTTTTTTTTGGCAAGTGATAATCACTTTTACAGACTGACACATTATGAATCCACTTTTCAGATTTTTTTAAAAAGCCCATGTCCAGACTGCTTTTTCAGACCACCACCATGTGTATCCTGGGTGACTGCCTACACTCCAGCAAGGGCAACCAGCCTTAGTGATGCTGAATGTCTTTGCATTACAGACTGAAACCTCAAAACCCACTCGCTTGTAAATACTGTGCATGATTATACATGGAAATGAGCTGGGTGTGTGCTAAGAGTCTGCTTCTGCACCAAAAAATCGCTCCCCCTTTTTCCTACTAATGCAAATATAAAATTACCAGAGTTGTACACAATAAATCTCTGCCTATATTTCCCAACATGTGTAACCTGGGTGACTGCCTACATTCCACCAAGGGCAACCAGCCTTAGTGATGCTGAATGTATTTGCATTACTGAGTCCAACCTCAAACCCTTAAACTATTCATTTTTTATACCAATACACCTTAATTTATCGTGAAAACATAGTCCATATTATTTTACATGTTCCTCACATTTAAATTTCTCCCAAAACAGAAAATAATAAACGCAACTTCAACAAAAAGAATTACATTTCTATTTTTCATTTCTTAATTTACCATATACATCCCCTCTCAAACTCTAAACTCACCTTTTAAATTAGTTAGTTGTGAAAGAAATGTGGCACTCAAACAGCAGATTATCAGAGCCAGGATCTCTGTTCTCTACACCTCTCTCCTCTCAGCAGAACCAGATAATGGCAAACTTTGCCTCTATTTTTCCACACATATACATGTAAGTTTCAAATCTCAGTGCTTCCCCCTTTTTTTCAAATGTAATCACACATTTCTATTGGTTGAAAACCAACCCTTTTCCAAAAGTACCCTGCCCCCAACTTGACTTCTGCCTAGTACCCTTCCCCCAACTTGACTTCTGCCTGCTACCATAGCAACAGCTCATGGAACACTGCTGTGTGGAGTTAGGTCAGAAGTTCGCCACACAATGTTTCAATTCCACAGAGCAAGAGTGCTTGACTTTTCAAACCTAACAGCAAATCCATAGTACTGTTCTTTGGTAACACATTTTTTTGTACCAATACAAAACATGCTTCTATTAATTTACACATACAGCCTAGTTTTTATTCTAGAATGGTATGAAACAGCCAATCAGTTCTTTTTGTTTTGAAAAAAATATGTATGCCTCCATTTCCAAACTGTCTTTCTTTTCATATTGCCATTCTACTGAAAGACACCTCCTGAGTGCATCCAGTTCTCCTTTGAAGATGTTCACAGTGTGGATTGTAGGGCACAGCTATGTCTTCTGGAGTGAAAAGTTTGCAGAGAAAACAGGTATGGTGAGAGACCTTGCTTTGCCAAATGTAGACATTAAATGGATTGGTCAGAGAGGGTTAAAGTGGCACCAATTGATGCCATTGGTGAAATCCTTCATGCAAATCCAACACCCTGACCTCATAATAGTGCACTGTGGTGGCAATGACCTAGGCACTTTGACTGGGGTAGGTCTGGAAATGCTTATGAAGGACACCTTTGCACAACTGTTTTCACTTTTCCCTAAAACTGGCTTTGTGTTTTCTAACATATGCCAAAGGCAAAAATGGAACTGGTCCAATCATTTCTGTCCGCAGATTGACAAAGCAAGAAAGCACGTCAACAAATCTGTTTCTGCTTTCCTCCGTGACTATGGTATGGGTTCCATTTACCACAACAACTTGCGTTACGACATGCAAGACATTTATAGAGGAGATGGTGTGCACTTTAATGATGAAGGGAACAGAGTCTTCCTCTTGAACCTTAGACTCTGCATTGGTACTTACTTGTAGGTACCACAAAAAAATCACTTAATAAACACAACGGCTCTTTTTAGAGCCCCCTAATATCTAAACACTTAAATCTGAATTTCATTTTTTTTTTTTTTTTTTTTTACCGTACGCTTACCGTAAGCTTACCGTACGCGTACCCCGTGATTTTTTTTAAAATCAATAAATGTTTCCTTTGTACTTTTCTGTCCTTCTTTTACCCCCTTACAAATGTTAGGGGGTCTGTAACTCTCTCCCTTGCCCCCTCTTCAAGATATCACTCTTTTTTACCGGAGTGAAATACACAAAATGGCGGCCGCCGCTTCCTGGTTTCGGCCGATTCGAATGTTTACTAAAATCTAACAGCCAATCAGAATCGCGCTCGCGCACGCCACCGTACGCGTACGGTAAGCTTACGGTAAGCGTACCGTAAGCTGGCTCAGATATATATATTGATTTAAAGGCTATTTTCTCAGAATCTACTGAACAGATTTACACCAAACCTACAAAAGGCACTTCCTTGACCTGAGGACTACCTCTCTGCCAAATTTCTAGTAATTCTGTTCAGCCGTTCGGGCTGTAGCCCTGTCTAAAGGTCCTATAGAAAAATGCATGGGAAAAACGCGTTTTGGGACCCCCCTTTTATCTCAGCCCCCGCTTGACGAATCCCCCCGAGACTTTCAGGGTAGGAGCGGAGCATAGCGCCCCACCTATTTTGAGAAATTCGCGAGGATTCGTCGACCGGCGCCAAAGTTATTCCAAATAGAATGTTGCGGATTTCCTATGGAAACAGGGTCCTAACTATAACTACCTACTGGCGACCGCCAGTAGGTAATAAATGCATATGCATATATATGCATATATATATGTGTATATGTGTGCATGTACAGAGAGTAGTAGAGAGTGAGTAATAGAGAGAAGTAGAGAGTGAGTAGTATAGAGTAGTAGAGAGTAGTAGAGAGAGAGTAGTAGAGAGTAGTAGAGAGTGAGTAGTAGAGAGTGAGTAGTACAGAGTGAGTAGTAGAGAGAGAGTAGTAGAGAGTAGTAGAGAGTGAGTAGTACAGAGTAGTACAGAGTGAGTAGTAGAGAGTGATTAGTAGAGAGTGATTAGTAGAGAGTGAGTAGTAGAGAGTAGTAGAGAGTGAGTATTAGAGTGAGTAGTAGGGAGTAGTAGAGAGTGAGTAGTAGAGTGAGTAGTAAAGTGAGTAGTAGAGAGCAAGTAGTAGAGAGTGTGTAGTAGAGAGTAGTAGAGAGTGAGTAGCAGAGAGAGTAGTAGAGAGTAGTAGAGTGAGTAGTAGAGAGTGAGTAGTAGAGAGGGAGTAGTAGAGAGTGAGTGGTAGAACGTAGTAGAGTGAGTAGCGGAGAGTAGTAGAGAGTGAGTAGTAGATTGAGTAGTAGAGTTAGTAGTTGAGAGTGAGTAGTAGAGAGTGAGTAGTAGAGAGTAGTAGAGTAGTAGAGAGTGAGTAGTAGAGAGTGAGTAGTAGAGAGTAGTAGAGTGAGTAGTAGAGAGGGAGTAGTAGAGAGAGAGTAGTAGAGAGTAGTAGAGAGTGAGTAGTAGAATAGTAGAGAGTGAGTGGTAGAGAGTAGTAGAGAGTAGTAGAGAGTGAGTAGTAGAGAGTGAGTAGTAGAGAGTAGTAGTAGAGAGTAGTAGAGTACTAGAGAGTGTTAGAAAGTGAGTAGTAGAGAGTGAGTAGTAGAAAGTAGTAGCGAGTGAGTAGTAGAGAGTGAGTAGTTTAATTTAAAAGGAACACAATGAGGAGGTTCATTTTGCCATAGAAATTATGATTAGTGAGGAAAAAAGAAAAATTAGGGCACATTTTGAGTGACTTCTCAAATCCTCTTCTATTTCATAAAAAAATTCTGCCATGCAGACTGAAACATGCACTTTCAATACCAGCAGCAGACTTCCCTGGTGAGCAGTAGCTTTTCTACAGTGATCTAATGAGCAACTAGAGTGCTAACATTCAGAATTTATGGAAAATGTGTGACACATCTGAATGCCTTCTTGATGGAATCAAAGTAAACACGCATTGAAAATGCAATAGGTCTTGCTCTCGTTTAAGTTAAAGCAATTCTGTTTGTAATTAGGTGGATTTTTAGCTTTGCTTGTATTAGAGTTTTTCAAACTTTCATATACATACCATGCATATGTATGCATATATGTATATGTATATGTTTGCATGAATTTATATTTATATAGATATGCAGATTATATTGATATGTTTATATATGTATATATATATCCACATACATATATATAAATGCATATGCATATATATGCATATATATGTGTATATGTGTGCATGTACAGAGAGTAGTAGAGAGTGAGTAATAGAGAGAAGTAGAGAGTGAGTAGTATAGAGTAGTATAGAGTAGTAGAGAGAGAGTAGTAGAGAGTAGTAGAGAGTGAGTAGTAGAGAGTGAGTAGTACAGAGTGAGTAGTAGAGAGAGAGTAGTAGAGAGTAGTAGAGAGTGAGTAGTACAGAGTAGTACAGAGTGAGTAGTAGAGAGTGATTAGTAGAGAGTGATTAGTAGAGAGTGAGTAGTAGAGATTAGTAGAGAGTGAGTATTAGAGTGAGTAGTAGGGAGTAGTAGAGAGCAAGTAGTAGAGAGTGTGTAGTAGAGAGAGAGTAGTAGAGAGTAGTAGAGAGTGAGTAGTAGAGAGTAGTAGAGAGTGAGTAGCAGAGAGAGCAGTAGAGAGTAGTAGAGTGAGTAGTAGAGAGTGAGTAGTAGAGAGGGAGTAGTAGAGAGTGAGTGGTAGAACGTAGTAGAGTGAGTAGCGGAGAGTAGTAGAGAGTGAGTAGTAGATTGAGTAGTAGAGTTAGTAGTTGAGAGTGAGTAGTAGAGAGTGAGTAGTAGAGAGTAGTAGAGAGTAGTAGAGTAGTAGAGAGTGAGTAGTAGAGAGTGAGTAGTAGAGAGTAGTAGAGTGAGTAGTAGAGAGGGAGTAGTAGAGAGAGAGTAGTAGAGAGTAGTAGAGAGTGAGTAGTAGAATAGTAGAGAGTGAGTGGTAGAGAGTAGTAGAGAATAGTAGAGAGTGAGTAGTAGAGAGTGAGTAGTAGAGAGTAGTAGTAGAGAGTAGTAGAGTACTAGAGAGTGTTAGAAAGTGAGTAGTAGAGAGTGAGTAGTAGAAAGTAGTAGCGAGTGAGTAGTAGAGAGTGAGTAGTTTAATTTAAAAGGAACACAATGAGGAGGTTCATTTTGCCATAGAAATTATGATTAGTGAGGAAAAAAGAAAAATTAGGGCACATTTTGAGTGACTTCTCAAATCCTCTTCTATTTCATTAAAAAATTCTGCCATGCAGACTGAAACATGCACTTTCAATACCAGCAGCAGACTTCCCTGGTGAGCAGTAGCTTTTCTACAGTGATCTAATGAGCAACTAGAGTGCTAACATTCAGAATTTATGGAAAATGTGTGACACATCTGAATGCCTTCTTGATGGAATCAAAGTAAACACGCATTGAAAATGCAATAGGTCTTGCCCTCGTTTAAGTTAAAGCAATTCTGTTTGTAATTAGGTGGCTTTTTAGCTTTGCTTGTATTAGAGTTTTTCAAACTTTCATATACATACCATGCATATGTATGCATATATTTATATGTATATGTTTGCATGAATTTATATTTATATAGATATGCAGATTATATTGATATGTTTATATATGTATATATATATCCACATACATATATATAAATGCATATGCATATATATGCATATATATATGTGTATATGTGTGCATGTACAGAGAGGTAGAGAGGTAGAGGTGTATAGGTAGAGGTGTAGAGGTAGAGTGGTAGAGGTAGAGAGGTAGAGAGTAGTAGAGAGAGAGGTAGAGAGGTAGAGAGGTAGAGAGTAGAGAGCGAGTAATAGAGAGTAGAGAGTGAGTAGTAGAGAGTAGTAGAGAAAGTATTAGAGAGTGAGTAGTAGAGAGTAGTAGAGTGAGTAGTAGAGAGTGAGTAGTAGAGAGTGAGTATTAGAGAGTGAGTAGTTGAGAGTAGTAGAGAGTGAGTAGTAGAGTGAGTAGTAGAAAGTAGAGTGAGTAGTAGAGAGTGAGTAGTAGAGAGTGAGTATTAGAGAGTGAGTAGTTGAGAGTAGTAGAGAGTGAGTAGTAGAGTGAGTAGTAGAAAGTAGTAGAGAGTAGTAGAGAGTGAGTAGTAGAGAGTAGTAGAGAGTGAGTAGTGGAGAGTGGTAGAGAGAGAAGTAGAGAGTGAGTAGTAGAGAGTGAGTAGTAGAGAGAGAGTAGTAGAGAGTAGTAGAGTAGTAGAGCATGATTAGTAGAGAGTGAGTAGTAGAGAGTAGTAGAGTAGTAGAGAGTGAGTAGTAGAGAGTAGTAGAGAGTGAGTATTAGAGTGAGTACTAGAGAGTAGTAGAGAGCGAGTAGCAGAGAGCAAGTAGTAGAGAGTGTGTAGTAGAGAGTGAGTAGTAGAGAGTGAGTAGTAGAGAGAGTAGTAGAGAGTGAGAAGTAGAGAGAGTAGTAGAGTAGTAGAGAGAGAGTAGTAGAGAGTAGTAGAGAGTAGCAGAGAGTGAGTGGGAGAGAGTAGTAGAGAGTGAGTAGTAGAGAGTAGTAGAGAGTGAGAAGTAGAGAGTAGTAGAGAGTAGTAGAGAGTGAGTAGTAGAGAGTGAGTAGTAGAGAGTAGTAGAGAGTGAGTAGCAGAGTGAGTAGTAGAGAGTCGTAGAGAGAGAGTAGTAGAGAGTGAGTAGTAGAGAGTAGTAGAGAGTGAGTAGTGGAGAGTAGTAGAGAGTGAGTAGTAGAGAGTGAGTAGTAGAGAGAGAGTAGTAGAGAGTAGTAGAGTAGTAGAGCATGAGTAGTAGAGAGTGAGTAGTAGAGAGTAGTAGAGAGTGCGTATTAGAGTGAGTACTAGAGAGTAGTAGAGAGCGAGTAGCAGAGAGCAAGTAGTAGAGAGTGTGTAGTAGAGAGTGAGTAGTAGAGAGTGAGTTGTAGAGAGAGTAGTAGAGAGTGAGAAGTAGAGAGAGTAGTAGAGTAGTAGAGAGTGAGTAGTAGAGAGTAGTTGAGAGCGAGTAGTAGAGAATCAGTAGTGGAGAGTGAGCAGTAGAGAGTAGTAGAGAGTGAGTAGTAGAGAGTGAGTAGTACAGAGTGAGTAGTATAGAGTAGTAGAGTGAGTAGTAGAGAGTGAGTAGTAGAGTAGTAGAGAGTGAGTGGTAGAGAGTAGGAGAGAGTAGTAGAATGAGTAGTAGAGAATAGTAGAGAGTGAGTAGTAGAGCGAGTAGTAGAGAGTAGTAGAGTAGTAGAGAGTGAGTAGCAGAGAGTGAGTAGTAGAGAGTAGTAGAGAGCGAGTAGTAGAGAGTGAGTAGTGGAGAGTGAGTAGTAGAGAGCGAGTAGTAGAGAGTGAGTAGTAGAGAGTGAATAGTAGAGAGTGAGTAGTAGAGAGAGAGTAGTAGAGAGTGAGTAGTAGAGAGTAGTAGAGTGAGTAGTAGAGAGTGAATAGTAGAGAGTAGTAGAGAGTAGTAGAGAGAGAGTAGTAGAGAGAGAGTAGTAGAGTAGTAGAGAGTGAGTGCTAGAGAGCAGCAGAGAGTAGTAGAGTGAGTAGTAGAGAGTAGTAGAGACTGAGTAGTAGAGAGTGAATAGTAGAGAGTGAGTAGTAGAGAGAGAGTAGTAGAGAGTGTAGTAGAGAGTGAGTAGTAGAGAGTAGTAGCGAGTGAGTAGCAGAGAGTAGTAGAGAGTGAGTAGTAGAGTAGTAGAGAGTGAGTGGTAGAGAGTAGTAGAAAGTAGTAGAGTGAGTAGTAGAGAGTGAGTAGTAGAGAGTGAATAGTAGAGAGTAGTAGAGAGTGAGTAGTAGAGAGTAGTAGAGCGTGAGTAGTAGAGAGTGAGTAGTAGAGAGTGAGTAGTAGAGAGTAGTAGCGAGTGAGTAGTAGAGAGTGAGTAGTAGAGTAGTAGAGAGTGAGTAGTAGAGAGTGAGTAGTAGAGAGAAGTAGAGAGTGAGTAGTAGAGAGTGAGTAGTAGAGAGAGAGTAGTAGAGTAGTAGAGAGTCAGTAGTAGAGTAGTAGAGAATAGTCAGTCAGTTTCAGTCAATATCAGTCAATGTCAGTCAGTCAGTGTCAGTCAGTCTGTCAGTGTCAGTCAATCAGTGTCAGTCAGTGTCAGTCAATCAGTGTCAGTCAGTCAGTGTCAGTCAATCAGTGTCAGTCAGTCAGTGTCAGTCAGTGTCAATCAGTGTCAGTCAGTGTCAATCAGTCAGTGTCAGTCAGTCAGTGTCAGTCAGTCAGTGTCAGCTAGAGCAGCTCTGCTGACCTGGTTCTCTGGCTCTAAAGCAGCTCTGCTGACCTGGTTCTCTCTCTCTAAAGCAGCTCTGCTGACCTGGTTTCTCTGGCTCTACAGCAGGTCTGCTGACCTGGTTCTCTGGCTCTAGAGCAGCTCTGCTGACCTAGTTCTTATGCTACAGAGCAGCACTGCTGATCTGGTTCTCTGGCTCTAAAACATCTCTGCAGACCTGGTTCTCTGGCTCTAAAGCAGCTCCGTTGACCCAGTTCTATGGCTCTGAAGCAGTTCTGCTGACATGGTTCACTGGCTCTATAGAAGCTCTGCTGACCTGGTTCTCTCCCTCTAAAGCAGCTCTACTGACCTGGTTTCTCTGGCTCTGCAGCAGCTCTGCTGACCTGGTTCTCTGGCTCTAGAGCAGCTCTGCTGACCTGGTTCTATGGCTCTAAAGCAGCTCTGCTGATTTGGTTCTCTGGCTCTATAGAAGCTCTGCTGACCTGGTTTTCTCCCTCTAAAGCAGCTCTACTGACCTGGTTTCTCTGGCTCTGCAGCAGTTCTGCTGACCTGGTTCTCTGGCTCTAGAGCAGCTCTGTTGACCTGGTTCTCTGGCTCTAGATTAGCTCTGTTGACCTGGTTCTTAGGCTCTAGAGCAGCTCTGTTGACCTGGTTCTTAGGCTCTAGACCAGCTCTACTGACCTGGTTCTCTGGCTCTAAAGCAGCTCTGCTGACCTGGTTCTATGGCTCCAAAGCAGCTCTGCTGATTTGGTTCTCTGGCTCTAGAGTAGCTCTGCTGACCTGGTTCTCTGGCTCTAAAGCAGCTCTGCTAACCTGGTTCTCTGGCTCTAAAGCAGCTCTGCTGGCCTGGTTCTCTGGCTCTAAAGCAGCTCTGCTGACCTGGTTCTCTCCCTCGAAAGCAGCTCTGCTGACCTGGTTTCTCTGGCTCTACAGCAGCTCTGCTGACCTGGTTCTCTGACTCTAGAGCAGCTCTGCTGACCTAGTTCTAAGGCTCTAGAGCAGCTCTGCTGACCTGGTTTACTGCACTCACGACGCACGCACCCGACTTCGCGAAAATATATTTAAAAATAATCTAAGTGTCTTATAAGTACAAATATATTATTTTGATGAATATCTTACATAATCTCTTGCCTTAATATGTATATTAAAGACACATACATATCATTTTGGAACATAATTTTGTTTTGCGGGAGTCGCGCACCCAGCGCGCCCCAGCACGTATATGATGTCACGCGGGACCCGCAAGCGTGCAAACATCTCGTACCATAATGCGCATGCGTCGCGAATGCGCAGGAGCAGGAGTCGCAGACTGGTCACATACCAATCGCGCATATTACGTGATATTAAATGTATATGATGCAACTGAAAAACACGCAGCCGTCGCACACCATACACGGATCCTTCATGACTTTTCTAAAATGGCGGCTAGAATGCACGCACCCACCGTGATGTGTACACTTTGAGTGCGCGACTGCGGAAAAAATTGGATTTTTTTTTTAAAGAAAATGATATAAATATATTAAAATGAAAAAATGAAAACAAGAACATTAATCAATATTTCAGTTTTAATTAAAAAACGTTTTTTATTGCAATTTACAGAAAAATATATAATGTTATTTAATGAATAAAATATTTATAAATAAACAGTTAAAAAACTGTAGAAAATCAGTACAAAAAATAGATATAACTACTAACACACTTAAAAGTTAGCATTTAAAAAACCTTTGAAATTCACTGAAAAAAAACATAGGTTTCAGAGACGTTATAGTTAGAAATTAGCATTTAAAAAAACTTAGAAATTCACAGAAAAAACCATAGGTTTCAGGGGTGTTATAGTTAGCTGCCCATTTCACTCGTTCAAAACCATAGAAATTCCTCCGTTATAGTTAGTTCTGCTAACTATAACTCACGCGCCCGCAATGCACTGCTGATGATGTCACATATTGCATCATTCATGACATGGTCAGTGACATCACTGATGACATCACTGATGACATCTCAAATGACATCACTGATGACATCATCCACTTGACAATCCGATACACCACATCATACACTAGTATAACCTTTCATCACTCACTGTAAAATACAGAGTACCATATTTGAAACCATTGACACACCAATACCAGTTACTACATACCCACTCACTGATTCCTAAGTCTACACACACAACTACCCATTCAACAACAGAATCATCTATACATGCAGTCATTAATTAATAGAACACTATCAAATGCACTTATACACATATATAGACATTGACACATCAGCAGTCATCTTAGTCGGTTATGCAGTCATCCTACTCACTCATGAAAAAAATGTATCGCACTTAAATTTACTTACTTACACAATTATCCAACGACACCTCATTTATTCAAACACAGTAACTCATCGTTAATATGTTAAAAAAGCACCATTACAATTATACACTCATTCATATATTTACTCTCACAATCACTGACTCTTACACAAACTTATTTATATACACCAACTCTCACATACAATGCCTTTTATTTTTTTACTTTGTTGAAGATGTACAACTAAAACATATATTCGCTCACCAACACACAAATAAATACACTCAGTCACCCAAACAACTGTTTCCACATGCACTCTTAAACCCATACACCTAGTCAATCAACCATTCACACATCTATGCATAGAGTTACACACACCCCATCCAACCACACACAAACTCAGTGTCCCATACAAATACTCACCCAACTAATCAATAACTAATATACACACTCATGTAGTTAGTGACCAACTGAGGCAGCATGTTATACAACAACAGAGACAGTGCTGCAGACATTCACATAATTTAGTTACTAATTCATGTATTAAGTGAGACACTTTTAATTACTCACTTAAAAAGACAGTCAGACAGCTGCTAAATCCTCCATCCAGACAGTTATATATCCACTCAATCTTCAATACAGATTGGTATATATATAATACATATTTAAACTAAACCACATTCAGTGGATGATGTCATCAGTGATGTCATCAGTGATGTCATTTGAGATGTCATCAGTGATGTCATCAGTGATGTCACTGACCATGTCATGAATGATGCAATATGTGACATCATCAGCAGTGCATTGCGGGCGTGTGAGTTATAGTTAGCAGAACTGACTATAACGGAGGAATTTCTATGGTTTTGTACGAGTGAAATGGGCAGCTAACTATAACACCCCTGAAACCTATGGTTTTTTCTGTGAATATATATATATATATATATATATTCAGTGAAAAAACCATAGGTTTCACACACGTTATAGTTAGGAATTAGCATTTAAAAAACCTTAGAAATTCAGTGAAAAAACCATAGGTTTCACACATGTTATAGTTAGCTGGACATTTTACTCGTAAAAAACCAATGAAATTCCCCCGTTATAGTTAGTTCAGCTAACTATAACTCGCGCGCCCGCAATGAACTGCTGATGACGTCACATATTACATCACTCATGACATGGTCAGTGACATCACTCATGACATCACTGATGACATCTCAAATGACATCACTGATGACCTCACTGATGACATCATCCAGTGAATGTGTGTTTTTCTGAAAATTAAATATGTTTTATATATGTATATCTCAAGGTTGATGGAAGAATAAATGGGTATATTACTGTCTAAATGGATGATTTCTTTTTGAAAAATTGATTATGTAACTGACTGATTAAGTGTATCATAGTGAATACATGGCTTAGTGAGTAATGTTTAAATATATAAATATCTGTATCATTTTTTCACTTTGTGTATAAGTGGCTGCATGGGTTGGTGAGTAGCTACATGGGTGTCTATATAGGTTATTAGTTGGTTTTTTGAGTATCAGTCTGAGTGTCTGCATGGTTCGGTGGGGGGTATGACGTAGTGCATAGGTGCATGAATGAGTGACTCACTGTTTGTATGTGTTGAACAGAGCATGTGTGCAGGACTGCATGGGTGGATGAGTGTGTGTATGGGTGTGTTAGTGAGTGAATGACTGTCTCAATAGTGTCTTTATGAGTAACTACATATGTTTAAAACTAGTATATGTGACTATTGGTTTATATATGTGAGTATATGTGAGAGTGAGAGATTGAAAGAGTTCCTGTATGAATAAGTATGTATTTCTATAAGTGATTGTTTAAAAGACTAAGTATGTGTAAGTTTCCGTAGAAGTAAGTGTGGTGGTGTGTGTATAACTGTATATGCAAGTAAATGTATGTTTGATTCTTTATTAGCATGAGTGACTATGTGTGTGAGTAGCTCTATGGATGAGTGGCATTGTGTAACAGGATGTATAGGTGTATGAGTACATATGATAAGTGAGTACATGTATGAGTGACTGTATTGGACTGTTGGTGAATGAGTGGATGTGTATGTGGATCTTAGAATTACTGAAGAGGTTGTTGTAACTGTTATTGGTATGTCCATTGTTTTGTAAATTTTAGTCTCTATTTTTGAATGTGTGTATCAAAGGTTTTATTAGGGGAAGAGGAGGTCTGCCACTCTATCACAAGGATGATGTCATCAGTGATGTCATCAGTGATGTTATTTGAGATGTCATCAGTGATGTCATGAGTGATGTCACTGACCATGTCATGAGTGATGTAATATGTGACGTCATCAGCAGTTCATTGCGGGCGCGCGAGTTATAGTTAGCTGAACTAACTATAACGGGGGAATTTCATTGGTTTTTTACGAGTAAAATGTCCAGCTAACTATAACATGTGTGAAACCTATGGTTTTTTCACTGAATTTCTAAGGTTTTTTAAATGCTAATTCCTAACTATAACGTGTGTGAAACCTATGGTTTTTTCACTGAATTTCTAAGGTTTTTTAAATGCTAATTCCTAACTATAACGTGTGTGAAACCCATGGTTTTTTCAGTGAATTTGCAAGGTTTTTTAAATGCTAATTCCTAACTATAACGTGTGTGAAACCCATGGTTTTTTCAGTGAATTTGCAAGGTTTTTTAAATGCTAATTTTTTTTTTTCTTCTATTTTTTCTAACATATTTTTATTTTAATTTTCTTACCTTTTATAAAGACTATGATTAAATTTTTAAAATTCTTTAATATGTTTTTTTTTATATATTTTTTAAAATAAACATGTAAAATTTATTTGCAGTACTTTTTTTCTATTTTTTTTTTTTTTTTTTTAGTACGCGTACCGTAAGCTCACGGTAAGCGTACGGTTTACGCAACGTCCGTAATTTTCCTACGCTGCTTGCGTATAGTTACGCAATTTGCGTAGCTGCGCGTACTCCGCGTGGGACGCGTACGCGTGTACGCTACACGCGCACGTTACGCGGAAGTGCCGGGAGTGACTGTTATGCGCATGCGCGCAAGCGCGTGTCTTTTTTACGCGCATGCGCACTTTTGCCGTAAGCGTACCGTAAGCGTACCGTAAGCGTACGGTAGGTCATGTGATCATGAAACACAACTTTTGATTGGTTGAAACTACTTTCAGTTCTAGAACTCTCCTACACCACACCCATTCCCCTCATTTCTGCTTGTGATCCCTTGGGAGAAGGAGCTGGTTTGTCTTTGGGATATGATGGCAGAACAGCAGAGCTCTTCTGAGAGTGAGGCTAGCACTAGCAGCACTGTCTTGAGGCAGAGATCGAGGAAACAAAAGCCCTCTTATGTATGGGATTATTTTACTTTTCCTGAAGGCCAGCAAAAGGTAAATGCACCCTTAGTGACTTGTAAGCTGTGTAAGCGTGTACTTTCTAGAGGTAATCCTAACAGGAAGTATTCCTTTGGGAATCACACCATGAAGAGACACCTCCAGGATGTACACAGAAGGACACATGGTCATCTTTTTGGAGGTAACTCTTCAGAAAGACAAGCCAGTACATCCACAGCAGCTCAGCCTGAACCATCATCTGCAGGGCTGACTCCTTCTTCTGCAGGTCAGGTGAGCCCTTCATCTGTGGGGGGAGAATCTCCTTTTGCTGGCCCTCTGGAAATCAACCCTCGATTTCGGAAGGTTGATATTCGATGCACATTTTGTCAAGATCTAATTTGCTATAGGGAGACAAGTGTTTCCCTAGTGAACAACAAAATAGATCAACACATTTGTCGCTTTGAATAATTTTCCCATGCTTCCTTTCCTCTGTCCCTGCATGAACACAACGGTTCTTTTAAGAGCCAACCTTATCTTTCATCTTTTTTTTACATATGTTTTTAAAAACTTTTTTTTATTTTTTTTTACCGTACGCGTACGGTGCGCGTACTTTTTTTTTTTTTTAAAAAAAAACACTAAAAATCAATAAACACATTACAAGGTCCTTGAGAGACTACAATTATTATTATTGACTTACCATATTCACTGAAAAAATATTTATTCATTTGTTTTTTTTTAAAATAGTTTTAAAAAAGTTTGTAGTTTTCGAAAATTTTCTATATCTATCTGGAAAAAAAGAAAAAAGTATTAATATTTTTAAAACATTTTATAATACAGTACACATATTTACATTTTTTTCCATAAAATATTTTTTCCTTATTTTTGCTGTTTTCAGAATATATTGCATTTCACTATAAATTGTGAAAGCAATTGCATTCATCATTTTACAGCGGGCAAAAAAAAATACCAATCACAAAGATTGTATTAAAAAAGCCCTGATTCTTTTTTTACTTAAACTTAACATTATAGAAATGCATAATATTCTAAAAAAATATCATCTAATACCAATACTTATTTCTTTAAAATACCGTCTGATATGTTTGTTTCAGAAGTATAATCACAATATTATATCTCAAATAACTCCAAAATACATCTGATTTCATTTCCTTTAGACCAAATAGTAATTTTAAAATTCTTTTTTGATTAAATTTCCAATGGTAATCCAATAAAATTCTAAAGTTTTATTTGTACAGATCTCACCGATTCTCTGTAACAATTCCTTTATTGTATTTAAATATATTACTACATTTCTTTTCACAATAGTCACAAAACAAAATTTCTATGCCAATTTGAATGCACACTAACTGCTCTTTTTTTTGGGCAAGTGAAAATCACTTTTACAAACTGTCACATTATGAATCCACTTTTCAGATTTTTTAAAAAGCCCATGTCCAGACTGCTACACTACAGCAAGGGCAACCAGCCTTAGTGAAGCTCAATGTATTTGCATTACAGACTGAAACCTGAAAACCCCACTCGCTTCTAAATACTGTGCATGACTATACATGGCAAGCACATGGGTGTGTGCTAAGCCTCTGCTTCTTCCCCAAAAAATTCGCTCCCCCTTTCCATCTAATGCAACTGTGAAATCACCAGAGCAAGACGCAATAAATCTCTGCCTATAATTCTTCTATGCACACAGAGTCATGTTTTCACATTAGTCCCAAAACGAAATTTCTTTGCCAATTTGAAAGCACACTTACTGCTCTTTTTTTTTCGGGCCAAGTGAAAATCTCTTTTTACAATTTGAAATCACTTTTACAGACTGACACATTATGAAACCACTATTTTTGATTTATTTAATTGCACGTGTCCAAGCTGTTTTTTTTTCAGACCACCACCATGTGCATTCTCTGTGACTGCCTACACTCCACCAAGGGCAACCAGCCTTAGTGATGCTGAATGTATTTGCATTACAGACTTAAACCTGAAAACCCCACTGGCTTCTAAATACTGTGCATGACTATACATGGCAAGCACATGGGTGTGTGCTAAGCCTCTGCTTCTTCCCCAAAAAATTCGCTCCCCCTTTCCATCTAATGCAACTGTGAAATCACCAGAGCAAGACACAATAAATCTCTGCCTATAATTCTTCTATGCACACAGAGTCATGTTTTCACATTAGTCCCAAAACGAAATTTCTTTGCCAATTTGAAAGCACACTTACTGCTCTTTTTTTTTTCGGGGCAAGTGTAAATCACTTTTACACACTGTCACATTATGAAACCACCATGTGTAACTACAACAAAAACAATTCCCATTTCTATTATTCATTTCTTAAGTTACCACATACATCCCCTCTCAAACTCTAAACTCACCTTTAAAATTAGTTAGTTGTGAAAGAAATGTGACACTCAAACAGCAGATTATCAGAGCCAGGATCTCTGTTGTGTTCACCTCTCTCCTCTCAGCAGAACCAGATAATGGCAAACTTTCCCTCTATTTTTCCACACATATACATGTAAGTTTCAAATCTCAGTGCTTCCCCCTTTTTTTCAAATGTAATCACACATTTCTATTGGTTGAAAACCAACCCTTTTCCAAAAGTACCCTGCCCCCAACTTGACTTCTGCCTAGTACCCTTCCCCCAACTTGACTTCTGCCTGCTACCATAGCAACAGCTCATGGAACACTGCTGTGTGCAGTTAGGTCAGAAGTTCGACACACAATGTTTCAATTCCACAGAGCAAGAGTGCTTGACTTTTCAAACCTTACAGCAAATCCATAGTACTGTTCTTTGGTTACACATTTTTTTGTACCAATACAAAACATGCTTCTATTAATTTTCACATACAGCCTAGTTTTTATTCTAGAATGGTATGAAACAGCCAATCAGTTCTTTTTGTTTTAAAAAAATATGTATGCCTCCATTTCCAAACTGTCTTTCTTTTCATATTGCCATTCTACTGAAAGACACCTCCTGAGTGCATCCAGTTCTCCTTTGAAGATGTTCACAGTGTGGATTGTAGGGCACAGCTATGTCTTCTGGAGTGAAAAGTTTGCAGAGAAAACAGATATGGTGAGAGACCTTGCTTTGCCAAATGTAGACATTAAATGGATTGGTCAGAGAGGGTTAAAGTGGCACCAATTGATGCCATTGGTGAAATCCTTCATTCAAATCCAACACCCTGACCTCATAATAGTGCACTGTGGTGGCAATGACCTAGGCACTTTGACTGGGGTAGGTCTGGAAATGCTTATGAAGGACACCTTTGCACAACTGTTTACACTTTTCCCTAAAACTGCCTTTGTGTTTTCCAACATATGCCAAAGGCAAAAATGGAACTGGTCCAATCATTTCTGTCCACAGATTGACAAAGCAAGAAAGCACGTCAACAAATCTGTTTCTGCTTTCCTCCGTGACTATGGTATGGGTGCCATTTACCACAACAACTTGCGTTATGACATGCAAGACATTTATAGAGGAGATGGTGTGCACTTCAATGATGAAGGGAACAGAGTCTTCCTCTTGAACCTTAGACTCTGCATCGGTACTTACTTGTAGGTACCACTAAAAAAATGACTTCATAAACACAACAGCTCTTTTTAGAGCTCCCTAATTTCTAAACTCTTAAATCTGCTTTTCATTTATCTATTTTTATTTTTTTACCGTACGCTTACCGTAAGCTTACCGTACGCGTACCCCGTGATTTTTTTTAAAATCAATAAATGTTTTTTTTGTACTTTTCTGTCCTTCTTTGACCCCCTTACAAATGTTAGGGGGTCTGTAACTCTCCTCATTGCCCCCTTTCCTTGTTTTCACTCTTTTTTTTCAGAGTGAAATACACAAAATGGCGGCCGCCGCTTCCTGGTTTCGGCCGATTCGAATGTTTACTAAGATCTAACAGCCAATCAGAATCGCGCTCGCGCACGCCGCCGTACGCTTACCGTAAGCGTACGGTAAGCGTACCGTAAGCGGGCTCAGATATATATATTGATTTAAAGGCTATTTTCTCAGAATCTACTGAACAGATTTACACCAAACCTACAAAAGGCACTTCCTTGACCTAGGGACTACCTCTCTGCCAAATTTTGAGTAATTCTGTTCAGCCGTTCGGGCTGTAGCTCGTTCTAAAGGTCCTATGGAAAAATGCATGGGAAAAACGCGTTTTGGGACCCCCCTTTTATCTCAGCCCCCGCTTGACGGATCCCCCCGAGACTTTCAGGGTAGGAGCGGAGCGTAGCGCCCCACCTATTTTGAGAAATTCGCGAGGATTCGTCGACCGGCGCCAAAGTTATTCAAAATAGAATGTTGAGGTTTTCCTATGGAAACGTGGTCCTAACTATAACTACCTACTGGCGACCGCCAGTAGGTAATATATATATATATATATATATATATATATATATATATATATATATTAACAGAAAAAACCATAGGTTTCAGGCACGTTATAGTTAGGAATTAGCATTTAAAAAACCTCAGAAATTCACTGAAAAAACCATAGGTTTCAGGGGTGTTATAGTTAGCTGGACTTTTCACTTGTACAAAACCATTGAAATTCCCCCGTTATAGTTAGTTCAGCTAACTATAACTCGCGCGCCCGCAATGCACTGCTGATGACGTCACATATTACATCACTCATGACATGGTCAGTGACATCACTCATGACATCACTGATGACATCTCAAATGACATCACTGATGACATCACTGATGACATCATCCAGTGAATGTGTGTTATTCTGAAAATTAAATATGTTTTATATATGTATATCTCAAGGTCGATGGAAGAATAAATGGGTATATAAGTGTCTAAATGGATGATTTGTTTTTGAAAAATTGATTGTGTAACTGACTGATTAAGTGTATCATAGTGAATACATGGCTTAGTGAGTAATGTTTAGATATGTAAATATCTGTATCAGTCTCTCACTTTGTGTATAAGTGGCTGCATGGGTTGGTGAGTAGCTACATGGGTGTCTATATAGGTTATTAGTTGGTTTTTTGAGTATCAGTCTGAGTGTCTGCATGGTTCGGTGGGGGTATTACGTAGTGCATAGGTGCATGAATGAGTGACTCACTGTTTGTATGTGTTGAACACAGTATGTGTGCAGGACTGTATGGGTGGATGAGTGTGTGTATGGGTGTGTTAGTGAGTGAATGACTGTCTCAATAGTGTCTTTATGAGTAACTACATATGTTTTAAACTAGTATATGTGACTATTGGTGTATATATGTGAGTATATGTGAGAGTGAGAGATTGAAAGAGTTCCTGTATGAATAAGTATGTGTTTCTATAAGTGATTGTTTAAAAGACTAAGTATGTGTAAGTTTCCGTAGAAGTAAGTGTGGTGGTGTGTGTATAACTGTATATGCAAGTAAATGTATGTTTGATTCTTTATTAGCATGAGTGACTGTGTGTGAGTAACTCTATGGATGAGTGGCATTGTGTAACAGGATGTATAGGTGTATGAGTACATATGATGAGTGAGTACATGTATGAGTGACTGTATTGGACTGTTGGTGAATGAGTGGATGTGTATGTGGATCTTAGAATTACTGAAGAGGTTGTTGTAACTGGTATTGGTATGTCCATTGTTTTGAAAATTTTAGTCTCTATTTTTGAATGTGTGTATCAAAGGTTATATTAGGGTGAGAGGAGGTCTGCCACTCTATCACAAGGATGATGTCATCAGTGATGTCATCAGTGATGTCATTTGAGATGTCATCAGTGATGTCATGAGTGATGTCACTGACCATGTCATGAGTGATGTAATATGTGACGTCATCAGCAGTGCATTGCGGGCGCGCGAGTTATAGTTAGCTGAACTAACTATAACGGGGGAATTTCAATGGTTTTGTACAAGTGAAAAGTGCAGCTAACTATAACACCCCTGAAACCTATGGTTTTTTCAGTGAATTTCTGAGGTTTTTTAAATGCTAATTCCTAACTATAACGTGCCTGAAACCTATGGTTTTTTCTGTTAATTTCAAAGGTTTTTTAAATGCTAATTTCTAACTATGCCTACAGAGATAGGACATGTGAAGAAAGAAGAAAAAATGCACAGAAAGAAACAAAAGAAGTGCAGAAAGAAGCAACAGAAGTCCTCAAATACGAAGATAAGTGCAGGAAGAAGGATAACGTGCAGAAAGAACAAAAAGAAGAGCAGAAAGAAGCCTTGTTGCAAAATCATCCTGTACCCTCAACTTTTTCAGACAGATACTGGTGGTAACTGAGTCTGACTAACCAGTCCTAGAGCCAGTGCTATGTTAAAAGACACTTAGAATACAGTGAAAACACCTACATACACTAGGGAACATTATGCGTTGGGGTCCCCCTGTGATTAGCCTTACCTCCTCTATAAGCCCCTAGTATATAATAGGGCATGGGGATTAAAACTACCTCTTAAAACAGGCCACAGGGCGTTTTTGCACACGTTAACTCAGGCCCCGTCCCCTCCTTTCACCATTGTGTAAACACGCCCTGTGTCCGTTTTTAGTTGGGAGATTAAGTTCATTTGAGTCCTGAGGGTCCCTAGGGTCCAACTAGCCCACTAGGTACCTCCAGTAAGTGCCACAGAGCTGCGTTGCAGAGAAGTGTAAAAAGTGGCACGGCCTGGACCACCTCTCTGCAATGCAGCTCAGTGGCGCTTACTGGAAGCACTTGGTGGGCTAGTTAGCCCCCAGGGGCCCTCAGTATTGAAGGGAAATTATATCCCCAATTTAAAACGTGCCATGGTGCGTGTTTGCACACGTCACCTCAGGCCCCGTCCCCTCCCTTCACCACTGTGTAAACGCGCCCTGTGGCTGTTCTAAGTTGAGAGATTAAGTCCCCTTGAATCCTAAGGGTCCCTAGGGTCACACTAGACCACTAGGTACCTCCAGTAAGCGCCACAGAGCTGCGTTGCAGAGAGGTGTAAAAAGGGGCTTGGCCTCAGAACACCTGTCTGCAGCGCAGCTCCCTGGCGCATACTGGAGATGCCTGTTGGGGGCGCGTTTGCAGAGTGCTGCATGGAGGGGGCATGGCCTCCGGCACGATGCCAGTCTTTTATTTATTTTATTTTTTTAAGAAGGGGGGCTGTGTGGTTCCCCTTCTTATTCTAATTTATTGGCCCTGATGACCCCATCCCCCAGGGCCTGTCTCCTAATTATATTTTTTTGACCCCAATCCCCAGGGCCGGTCACTGTTTTTTATTATTTTTAAAAAATATATATTTATAGACACACCTAGGACATGCTGGACAAACCGTACGTACCTATCACCATGACGATTTGCGTGATATTCATTAAAAGGCGACTATGTATGCAATTAATCCACGTGGAATGTATTTACACCACTAGTGAAGCTCTGACATGTCTGATGCTCTACCGTGCCTAATCCCGGTAGACACCCTTGTCGTTTATTTATACAAACATGGGTAGCTATTGACGGGCACATTTAATACACATGCACACCAAGCCATTCAAAGGGGATTCGACAAAAATTCGACCAAAACTATGCAAGAAACCCCCCTCACAGTTAATAAAACACACATCCACTGCCGGATGTGTAATACTTTTTATTTTACTCTCTGGAAAGGGGACGAACATCACTTGCGAGTCACAGCGCGCTCCTGACAGAGCCCAATGCTGTGTTACACCCACCATTGCCTGCCGAGTGTCACACACCTCTGTATTGTATTCCACTAGCTAGTGCATATGCTATGACACTCTCTAGCCCATGTGCACTGTAACACCACCCCGTGAAAATGTCATGCCACACTTGTCTTCGCACGGGTTATATTGCCCCATCTAACGTGCCTTCCTCGATGCCTATGTTATAACGCACAGTGCTATGCCATACATATTACAATTTGGGATCCATATCTTTGTCACAGTGCATATGCAACGTTACACTCCCCAGCACATATTTTATATTACAACTTTAGAGACTAGTTAGGTTACACAACACTGCCCTGTGCATATTACACTCCAAGGCGCATATCGCATAGCACGCGCTAGTGCCTGTGCTATCTCGCGCTCTCCAATGAATCTGTCATTGCGCACAATGTATTGCATATTATATTTCACGCCTGGTTCATCTTATATCACACTTTTTGGTGCATAGTTTATACCATACACTATATCTAGTTTTCATTTTCAATCGTGCTCTCAGGACTATGTTCTATATAACACTGTGTTCACCTACCCTTTTCACGGGCATTACATTTTGCGATAGGGGGTGGAGGGTCAGGGGGTGTTTTTGCCAAGTGAGCCCGGAGTCACAGTCACTAACGTCTTCTTCTTCCTGAATAAAAGTGAGATTATGCTGCATACTTGTTCATATTTTAAGTAGTTTGCACAGACAAAATGTTTTAAAAACAATAAAGTTTCTAATACCCGCCTTCTCTGAACAGTTAGCTTGCTGCCCCATCCCCCTCCTCCCTATCCTCTGTTGTGTGAATCCATGGACTAGCCTCCTCCCTCCTGCCATGCATGGTCTGATGTGCTGCCACTGCCCTCAATTTAGTATGATGTACCAGTCCACTCCTCCTGCCCTCCATTGCCCAATTCTATGCCCCATCATTGACCTCCTGCTTAAACTCTGTGCTTAGCTTGCTGCCCCTATTCTCCTTCCCCCTGCCCTCCGATGTCTTTGTGCATGCCCCTGCTCCATCCTTTTTGCCCACCATGTCCCATGGACCTGCCACTCCTATCTACTCTGAGTGTTCTGTTGAGCTGCCACTCCCCTCCCACCTGCCTAGCATTGTCAGATGACTGTAACCTGTCCCTGCCACCTCCACCCTGCCTGTCCACATGCCATGCCTCTATCCTCTTCCTCCTGTCCTACATGGTCCATTGTACTGCCACACCCTTCTGCCCTCCCTGGTCTGTTGTGCTGCAACTGATCCTCCTGCCTGCCCCGTGTGGTCTGTTGTGAGGCCCCTTCCCCTGAACTTTCTTGTCTGTGCACAGGTCCTGACCCTCCCTTCTATCCTCCATCGTCCTTTGTGCATGCCCCTGCACCCTCCTTCTTGCCCATCATAGCCATTGTGCTGCCACTAACCCTCCCACTTGCCATGCATGGTCTTCTGTGCTGCCATGGCCCCTCCCACCTTCCCTGTGTGGTCAGTTAGCTGCCCCTGACCCCCTCCCACCTTCCCTCCATGGTCTGTGTGTATGCCATCACAGTCTCACTGTTGCTCTTCATGTTGTGTCTTGCTTCTAGTGCCCATCCTGCCTGACCTCCATGGCTATCTTGCTGCTCCTGCCCTGCCCCCTTGCCCCCAGCCCTCTGTTTACATGTGCAGACCCCTACTCCCTCCCTCCTGGCTTGTCTGTTCCATTGTAATGCCCCTGATCCGTGGCTCCTGCCCTTTATGGTCTGTTATGCTGCAGCCTTTTCTCCTGTCTGTCCATTATGGTCAGCTAGCTACCATTGCCTCTTGCCCCTCTGTTCTCTGTTGTCCATGTGCATGGTCCTGTCCCCTCCCTCTTGCTTTCTATGGATTGTTGTGCTGCACTCCCGTCCTGCATGCCCTGTGTGGTGTATTGTGCTGCTGCAAACCCTGATGCCTGCCCTGCAGGGTCAGTTTGGTGCACCTCTCCATGTCTCTCCTGTCCTCTGTTATCCAAGTCCATGTCCCTATCCCATTTCCTTCCATGATCCAATGTACCATACTTGCGAACATTTTGAACTTGGTAAGAGGGAGATTTTGAAAAAAAACTGGGGTATTGATTTTCCCCTTTGAGTTACATTGAAAAAGAGGATATTGTAGACAGGAGACAGATCAAATAAAGCCCATTTGAGCTTAAAAACATTGGACGTTTCCTGGCTGTATCGGGTCTGTTGGCATGTATGGTTGTACTACCATTGCCTCTTCCTTCTGCCCACAATGGTCTATTACATTGCCACAGCCTTGAAGGAGGGTAGATTTTGTATCACAGGGTGCCCCTGGCCCGTTCTGTCCACACCTGAAGTATGAGACCCTTGTCCTTGCCCTGCCAGCCGCATTTGTAGGCCGTATTAAATTGACCAGCGGGTCCTGTGTTGCTATATAATTATCCTGAGACATCCTTACCACTCAGCCAGCATAAAACCCCTGTGTAGGCCCTTCTGTTCAATATGTAGGCCTCTTTGTTAAATTGACCATAGCTCTGCAATTTTAGTGTATAGCAGTCTGAAGGCAGGTCTGCGAGGCCTTCTGCTCCAAACTAGTAGCCCCCACCCTACCCGAGTGCTCCGTGCTCGGTATCAAAGTTCAACATCCCCCTGAAGCTGTCGACATACAGTAGGCTGCATCCTGGACTGGTACTTGCTTCCTGGGCAGGTTTCCCGCTTTTAAGGAAGTGGCAACCGCAGAGCGTCAAGTTAGGAGAACTGAGGAGATTTTATACATGAATATATTGAATTTCTGTACAACACCCATTATTTTCTGCTTGCTCTATGGAACTTACGATAAGCGATTGGCCTGAGAGACTGACCTTTTCACCCAGTCCATTGTCAGCATTAAGTGGGTAAATGACGAAATGTCTGGTAAAATCTGCAGACGAAGCTTTTGGGTAGCATACGTAGGTAGATGTAGCGTGCAAAGGAGCCCACAAAATGATATAAAAAGGGAGCACCCACAGATATCGACGGACAACCTCGCCGTCTGTATGTAGGTTAACAGGCTGTGCAGGTTTTCCCCAAGAACTGGGAGCTCTTGTCTTCCTTTGCTTAAAATGTCTTGCTCTGCTTTGCTTGAAGTATCTTATTCTATTTTACCTATATGAAATGTCATGTTATGTTTAACCATTGTTCTCTTTACTTTTGCATTTAAAAGATGTTGTATTGTAATTGCAGGAATGCTTGCTCTAAGAGTAAATGTGAGTGTCCCTAGGTAACATTTTCCTTGGTGTAACTTGTTTCTCATGATGCATTTATAGATGTTTTTTCTCTCTCTCTCTGTCAGTCCATTAATTGAGATACAGAGAATATCATGACAGCTGTATGATTATCTGGATTCTGTATTTTGTACTTTATGTCTCTATTCTGCGGTTTCTTTGAAGTTGCATCTTCTCATTAAACTGCCATTGTATTCTGCCTCCAATTCCATGTCTCATATGTCTGTTTTCTTCATTTTTGGAGCAAGCGTTCCTAGGCACTCCGCCTCAAATTAAGGTGCCCCTTTTGTCCCTGACTCACTCTCCTGCTCAGTTCTGTGGTGGCTCCCGGGGCTCTGGGGACCGCCCCTAGCTTCCTTGACCCGTAATAGATCTTCCCTCCAACAGCCTCTCTTGCAAGTCCTGTATTGTTGGTTTGTTGCCCCTGCCCCCCTTTCCACTGCCCTCCATAGTCTGTTGTGCTTCCACGGCCCTTCTTGCCTGCTCAGTGTGGTTAAATTGTTGCCTTTGCACCCTCCTACCTGCCTTCAATTTTCAGAGTCCGTGCCCCTGGCCTCTGCCTCTCAACAGTATCCTAATGAACAACTAGATTGCTAACATTCTATATTTATTACAAAAGTGTGGAACGCCTGACATCATCTTAATGTAATCAAAACTGTAATACCTAGAGCATTCCTTTAGAAATTACATATATGAGAGGGTCTTATTGGCTTCAAAATTATGGTTAGTGCTCTAAAAGACTAAAATAAGGACATATTTTCTGAGTTTTCAAATAGCGACAAAGCACTTTTAAATTATTTGTTATCTTTATGTTTTATTATCTAGTTGACAACTTGATTAAATGTTGCACTTAGGGGAGAGGATGTGGTGTTACTTCCAGAACTGCAGACTTTGCAACTGGGGAACCAGGTTGAAGTTTCTGCTTCAGCTCGACATTCTGTGATTCTGGTCAAATCACTTAGTCTCCCCATGTCTACAACCAAAATGAATTTGTTCTTGTGTGATGTAACCAATGCTCATGTAAAGCACTCCAATACCTGACAAGTCTGCACTATATAACACTGCAAAAACACAAAATAATAAGTGTTTTGCACACTTCTGTCATTGGGCTATATTTGGGCTATATCTGGGTGATTTTGGGCTACATTTGGGCTCTTTTGTCTCCGGTGGCCATCTTGGGAGATTTATTTGTTATGAAGGTTCCTAATTTCCTCATGTACTGCAGTCTCCTCAGTCGGAAATGCTTTCAGTTTTTTACTTTGATTCCATCATGAAGGTATTCAGATATGTCACACATTTGCCATAAATTCTGAATGTTAGCACTCTAGTTGCTCATTAGATCACTGTAGTAAAACTACTGTTCACCATGGAAGTCTGCTCCTGGTATTAAAAGTGCATGTTTCAGTCTGCATGTCAGAATTTTTTAATGAAATAGAAGAGGATTTGAGAAGTCACTCAAAATGTGCCCTCATTTTCTTTCTTCAGCATTAATCATAATTTCTATGGCAAAATGAACCCCCTCATTGTGTTCCTTTTTAAATTAAATGTTTTAAGTGTTACCAGTTTATTCCAATCAAGATGGCTTCAGGTGTGCCATACTTTTGTCATAATGAAGACAGTAAGTGCTCTAGTTGTTTTTAAGAACATTCTTGGACATTCTGTCATTGGGCTATACTTGGGCTACATCTGGGTGATATTTGGGCTACATTTGGGCTCTTTTGTCTCTGGTGGCCATCTTGGGAGACTTATTTGTTATGAAGTTTCCTAATTTCCTCATTTACTGCAGTCTCCTCAGTAGGAAATACTTTCAGTTTTTTACTTTGATTCCATCAAGAAGGCATTCAAATGTGTCACACATTTGCCATAAAATCAGAATGTTAGCACTCTTTTTGCTCATTAGATCACTGTAGTAAAGCTACTGCTCACCAGGGAAAACTGCTGCTGGTATTGAAAGTGCATGTTTCAGTCTGCATGTCAGAATTTTTTAATGAAATAGAAGAGGATTTGAGAAGTCACTCAAAATGTGCCCTAATTTTTCTTTCTGCAGCACTAATCATACTTTTTATGGAAAAATGAACCCCCTCATTTTGTTCCTTTTTAAATTAAATGTTTTAAGAGTTACCACTTTAATCCAAGCAAGATGGCTTCAGGTGTGCCATACATTTATCATAAGTAGGACGGTTAGCGCTCTAGTAGTTCTTTGGAACACTCTGGAAAGCTGCAGTAGAACACAAAGGAATCAACTGACAGTCTCTGCCCTTGTTGGGTGTACATGTTTTACTGAGAATGTCAGACTTCATTCTCACATGACTGAGAAAGATAATGTGAATTTACAGAAAATAAGCTCTCAGTTTAGCTTATAGATCACCTTCCAAACCTCTGTGGTAAAAGCATGAGAAAATATTTTTCTCTCAATCATGATATCCCAGCAGAAGGCTTTTTCACATGGTGAAATCACCTTAGAACATACCACAATTCCTAAAATGAGTATGGTACCATCAACAAATGATTTATAATGTAACTAAAGTCTTAAAACCTTCTATTAACTGCAATGCTTTTTAATGAGGTGCTATCATGTATATTGGTCCCAAGATGGCTGCCAACACTTCTTGGATGAAGTGCTGACAGCCAATCAGATCTCAGGATGAGATGTGTGGTTAGGCTCCGCCCACATATATATATTGATTTAAATGCTATTTTCTCAGGAACTACTGAACAGATTTACACCAGACCTACAAAAGGCACTTCCTTGACCTGAGGACTACCTCTCTGCCAAATTTCAAGTAACTCTGTTCAGCCGTTCGGGCTGTAGCTGTGTCTAAAGGTCCTATGGAAAAATGCATGGGAAAAATGCGTTTTGGGACCCCCTTTTTTCTCAGCCCCCGCTTGACGAATCCCCCCGAGACTTTCAGGGTAGGAGCGGAGCGTAGCGCCCCACCTATTTTGAAAATTTCGCGAGGATTCATCGACCGGCGCCAAAGTTATTCCAAATAGAATGTTGCGGATTTCCTATGGAAACAGGGTCCTAACTATAACTATCTACTGGCGACCGCCAGTAGATAATTTATATATTACCTACTGGCGGTCGCCAGTAGGTAGTTATAGTTAGGACCACGTTTCCATAGGAAATCCGCAACATTCTATTTTGAATAACTTTGGCGCCGGTCGACGAATCCTCGCGAATTTTTCAAAATAGGTGGGGCGCTACGCTCCGCTCCTACCCTGAAAGTCTCGGGGGGATTCGTCAAGCGGGGGCTGAGATAAAAGGGGGGTCCCAAAACGCGTTTTTCCCATGCATTTTTCCGTAGGACCTTTAGACAGGGCTACAGCCCGAACGGCTGAACAGAATTACTAGAAATTTGGCAGAGAGGTAGTCCTCAGGTCAAGGAAGTGCCTTTTATAGGTTTGGTGTAAATCTGTTCAGTAGATTATGAGAAAATAGCCTTTAAATCAATATATATATCTGAGCCAGCTTACGGTGCGCTTACGGTACGGTTACCGTACGCGTACGGTGGCATGCGCGAGCGCGAGCGCGATTCTGATTGGCTCTTAGATCTTAGTAAACATTCGAATCGGCCGAAACCAGGAAGCGGCGGCCGCCATTTTCTCTCTCGCACTGAGAGTGATGTTTAAAATATAAAGCACAAAAACATGTAAAGGGGCTGTTTAGACAGCTCCCACACACATAGCAATGTTGAGGGAGTCCCCAAAGATCCCCCAAGGCCAAAAACGGAATTTTTATTTTTTCGCTAATTTTGCCGATTACGCTTACCGTACGCGTACGGTAAAAAATTATAAAAAAAAAAAAAATATCCACACCCTCCCCTCCCCGTGTGCAATTGGTGCCCGAAGGGCACCAATTGTGCATGGCTTATTAAAGATGAGTTAAACTAAAATATTTTAAAAAAAAATATTTAAAAAAAGAATTATCCACACTCTCTCCACCCCGTGTGCAAATGGTGCCCGAAGGGCACCATTTGTGCATTGCTTATAACATATACGAAAAATTAAAATATTACCTTTCAAAACGAAGTGCATCATATGTCCTCCATGTGCGCACTGTGCGCGAAGCGCATCGTGCGTACATGGCCCATCTAGCGTAACGTGGGCACGCGGTGCGCGTAGCGCACCGCGTGCACACCGTCCGTGCACGGCACTAACTGCGTAAAGTGGGCGCGCACGCCACGAATGGCGTAAAGTAACTTAGCATTTAAAAAACCGTACAAATTCACTGAAAAAACCATAGGTTTCACACACGTTATAGTTAGGAATTAGCATTTAAAAAACCTTGCAAATTCACTGAAAAAACCATAGGTTTCACACATGTTATAGTTAGCGGAAATTTTACTGATAAAAAACCAATGAGATTCCCCCGTTATAGTTAGTGCAGGCAACTATAACTCACGCGACCGCAATCTTCTGCTGATGACATATGTGTCTTTATGAAAAAAAAATATTTGTAATATATGTATAGCTAAATATGTATGGAAGAAGACATGGGCAAATAAGTGTCTAAATACAGTATTAGCATCAGCAGAGGATTACGGTCGCGTGAGTTATAGTTGCCTGCACTAACTATAACGGGGGAATTTCATTGGTTTTTTATCAGTAAAATTTCCGCTAACTATAACATGTGTGAAACCTATGGTTTTTTCAGTGAATATATATATATATATATTACCTACTGGCGGTCGCCAGTAGGTAGTTATAGTTAGGACCCTGTTTCCATAGGAAATCCGCAACATTTTATTTGGAATAACTTTGGCGCCGGTCGACGAATCCTCGCGAAATTTTCAAAACTAATGGGGCGCTACGCTCCGCTCATACCCTGAAAGTCTTGGGGGGATTCGTCAAGCGGGGGCTGAGAAAAAAGGGGGGTCCCAAAACGAATTTTCCCCATGCATTTTTCCATAGGACCTTTAGACACAGCTACAGCCCGAACGGCTGAACAGAATTAGTTGTAATTTGGCAGAGAGGAAGTCCGCAGGTCAAGGAAGTGCCTTTTGTAGGTGTGGTGTAAATCTGTTCAGTAGTTCCTGAGAAAATAGCATTTAAATCAATATATATATCTGTGGCAGCTTACGGTGCGCTTACCGTGCGCTTACCGTAAGCTTACCGTACGCATACGGTGCCGTGCGCGAGCTCAAATCTGATTGGTTGTCACATGACTGTAAACATTCGAATCGGACGAAATCAGGAAGTGTCGGCCGCCATTTCGTGTGTTTCACACAGAACAAAAAAAAGGGAGATAACTTGAAAAGGGGGCAAGGAAGAGAGTTACAAACCCCCTAACATTTGAAAGGGGGTCAAAGAAGGACAGAAAAGTACAAAAAAATCATTTATTAATTTAAAAAAAAAATCGCGGGGTACGCGTACGGTAAGCTTACGGTGAGCTTACCGTACGCGTACGGTAGAAAAAAAAATAAAAAAAGAAATAAAATGCAGATTTAAGTGTTTAGATATTAGGGGGCTCTAAAAAGAGCCGTTGTGTTTATGAAGTGATTTGATTTTTTAGTGGTACCTACAAGTAAGTACCGATGCAGAGTCTAAGGTTCAAGAGGAAGACTCTGTTCCCTTCATCAGTGAAGTGTACACCATCTCCTCTATAAAGGTCTTGCATGTAGTAACGCAAGTTGTTGTGGTAAATGGAACCCATACCATAGTCTCGGAGGAAAGCAGAAACAGATTTGTTGACATGCTTTCTTGCTTTGTCAATCTGCGGACAAAAATAATTGGACCAGTTCCATTTTTGCCTTTGGCATATGTTAGAATATGCAAAGGCAGTTTTAGGGAAAAGTGAAAACAGTTGTGCAAAGGTCTCCTTCATAAGCATTTCCAGACCTACCCCAGTCAAAGTGCCTAGGTCATTGCCACCACAGTGCACTATTATGAGGTCAGGGTGTTGGAGTTGCATGAAGGATTTCACCAATGGCATCAATTGGTGCCACTTTAACCCTCTCTGACCAATCCATTTAATGTCTACATTTGGCAAAGCAAGGTCTCTCACCATACCTGTTTTCTCTGCATACTTTTCAGTCCAGAAGACATAGCTGTGCCCTACAATCCACACTGTGAACATCTTCAAAGGAGAACTGGATGCACTCAGGAGGTGTATTTCAGTAGAATGGGAAAAAGAAATGAAAGACAGTTTGGAAATGGAGGCATACATATTTTTTTAAAATAAAAAGAACTCATTGGCTGTTTCATACCATTCTACACTAAAAACTAGGCTGTATGTGTCAATATATAGAAGCATGTTTTGTATTGGTACAGAAAAATGTGTTACCAAAGAACAGTACTATGGATTTGCTGTTAGGTTTGAAAAGTCAAGCACTCTTGCTCTTTGGAAATGAAACATTGTGTGGTGAACTTCTGACCTAACTCTACACAGCAGTGTTTCAAGAGCTGTTGCTATGGTAGCAGGCAGAAGTCAAGTTGGGGGAAGGGTACTAGGCTGAAGTCAAGTTGGGGGAAGGGTACTTTTGGAAAAGGGTTGGTTTTCAACCAATAGAAATGTGTGATTACATTTGAAAAAAAGGGGGAAGCACTGAGATTTGAAATTAACATGTATATGTGTGGAAAAAGAGAGGGAAACATTGCCATTATCTGGTTCTGCTGAGAGGAGAGAGGTGTACAGAACAGAGATCCTGGCTCTGATAATCTGCTGTTTGAGTGCCACATTTCTTTCACAACTAACTAATTTTAAAGGTGAGTTATGAGTTTGAGAGGGGATGTATATGGTAAATTAAGAAATGAATAATAGAATTGGAATTCCTTTTGTTGAAGTTGTGTTTATCGTTTTGTGTTTTGGGAGAAATTTAAATGTAAGGAACATGTAAAATAATATGGACTATGTTTTCACCATAAAATAAGGTGTATTGTTATAAATGAGGAATACTTTTAGGGTTTGAGGTTGCAGTCAATAATGCAAATACATTCAGCATCACTAAGGCTGGTTGCCCTTGCTGGAGTGTAGTCAGTCACCCAGGTTACACATGTTTCTGGTCTCAAAAAGCTGTTTGGACATGTGCTTTTTTCAGAATCTGAAAAGTGGATTCAAAATGTGTCAGACTGTAAAAGTAATTATCACTTGCCCAAAAAAGAGTAGTAAGTGTGCTTTCAAATTGGCAAAGAAATTTCGTTTTCTGACTAATATCAAACCATGACTCTGTGTGCAAAGAGGAATTATAGACAGAGATTTATTGCGTATTACTCTGGTAATTTTACAGTTGCATTAGTAGGAAAGGGGGAGCTATTTTTTCTGCAGAAGCAGACTCTTAGCACACACCCAGCTGCTTATCCTGTGGAATCATGCATAGTATTCACACCCGAGTGGGCTTTGAGGTTGCAGTCAGTAATGCAAATACATTCAGCATCACTAAGGCTGGTTGCCCTTGCTGGAGTGTAGTCAGTCACCCAGGTTACACATGTTGCTGGTCTCAAAAAGCTGTTTGGACATGTGCTTTTTTCAGAATCTGAAAAGTGGTTTCAAAATGTGTCAGACTGTAAAAGTACATATCACTTGCCAAAAAAAGAGTAGTAAGTGTGCTTTCAAATTGCCAAAGAAATTTCGTTTTCTGACTAATATCAAACCATGACTCTGTGTGCAAAGAGGAATTATAGACAGAAATTTATTGCGTATTACTCTGGTAATTTTACATTTGCATTAGATGGAAAGGGGGAGCTATTTTTTCTGCAGAAGCAGACTCTTAGCACACACCCAGCTGCTTATCCTGTGGAATCATGCATAGTATTCACAACCGAGTGGGGTTTGAGGTTGCAGTCAGTAATGCAAATACATTCAACAACACTAAGGCTGGTTGCCCTTGCTGGAGTGTAGTCAGTCACCCAGATTACACATGTTGCTGGTCTCAAAAGGCTGTTTGGACATGTGCTTTTTTCAGAATATGAAAAGTGGATTCAAAATGTGTCAGACTGTAAAAGTACTTATCACTTGCGAAAAAAAGAGTAGTAAGTGTGCTTTCAAATTGGCAAAGAAATTTCGTTTTCTGCCTAATTTCAAACCATGACTCTGTGTGCAAAGAGGAATTATAGACAGAGATTTATTGCGTATTACTCTGGTAATTTTACATTTGCATTAGATGGAAGGGGGGAGCTATTTTTTCTGCAGAAGCAGACTCGTAGCACACACCCAGCTGCTTATCCTGTGGAATCATGCATAGTATTCACAACCGAGTGGGGTTTGAGGTTGCAGTCAGTAATGCAAATACATTCAGAATCACTAAGGCTGGTTGCCCTTGCTGGAGTGTAGTCAGTCACCCAGGTTACACATGTTGCTGGTCTCAAAAAGCTGTTTGGACATGTGCTTTTTTCAGAATCTGAAAAGTGGATTCAAAATGTGTCAGACTGTAACAGTACTTATCACTTGCCAAAAAAAAGAGTAGTAAGTGTGCTTTCCAATTGGCAAAGAAATTTCGTTTTCTGCCTAATTTCAAACCATGACTCTGTGTGCAAAGAGGAAATATAGACAGAGATTTATTGCGTATTACTCTGGTAATTTTACATTTGCATTAGATGGAAAGGGGGAGATGTTTTTTCTGCAGAAGCAGACTCTTAGCACACACCCAGCTGCTTATCCTGTGGAATCATGCACAGTATTCACAACCGAGTGGGGTTTGAGGTTGCAGTCAGTAATGCAAATACATTCAGCATCACTAAGGCTGGTTGCCCTTGCTGGAGTGTAGTCAGTCACCCAGGTTACACATGTTGCTGGTCTCAAAAAGCTGTTTGGACATGTGCTTTTTTCAGAATCTGAAAAGTGGTTTCAAAATGTGTCAGACTGTAAAAGTACATATCACTTGCCAAAAAAAGAGTAGTAAGTGTGCTTTCAAATTGCCAAAGAAATTTCGTTTTCTGACTAATATCAAACCATGACTCTGTGTGCAAAGAGGAATTATAGACAGAAATTTATTGCGTATTACTCTGGTAATTTTACATTTGCATTAGATGGAAAGGGGGAGCTATTTTTTCTGCAGAAGCAGACTCTTAGCACACACCCAGCTGCTTATCCTGTGGAATCATGCATAGTATTCACAACCGAGTGGGGTTTGAGGTTGCAGTCAGTAATGCAAATACATTCAACAACACTAAGGCTGGTTGCCCTTGCTGGAGTGTAGTCAGTCACCCAGATTACACATGTTGCTGGTCTCAAAAGGCTGTTTGGACATGTGCTTTTTTCAGAATATGAAAAGTGGATTCAAAATGTGTCAGACTGTAAAAGTACTTATCACTTGCGAAAAAAAGAGTAGTAAGTGTGCTTTCAAATTGGCAAAGAAATTTCGTTTTCTGCCTAATTTCAAACCATGACTCTGTGTGCAAAGAGGAATTATAGACAGAGATTTATTGCGTATTACTCTGGTAATTTTACATTTGCATTAGATGGAAGGGGGGAGCTATTTTTTCTGCAGAAGCAGACTCGTAGCACACACCCAGCTGCTTATCCTGTGGAATCATGCATAGTATTCACAACCGAGTGGGGTTTGAGGTTGCAGTCAGTAATGCAAATACATTCAGAATCACTAAGGCTGGTTGCCCTTGCTGGAGTGTAGTCAGTCACCCAGGTTACACATGTTGCTGGTCTCAAAAAGCTGTTTGGACATGTGCTTTTTTCAGAATCTGAAAAGTGGATTCAAAATGTGTCAGACTGTAACAGTACTTATCACTTGCCAAAAAAAAGAGTAGTAAGTGTGCTTTCCAATTGGCAAAGAAATTTCGTTTTCTGCCTAATTTCAAACCATGACTCTGTGTGCAAAGAGGAAATATAGACAGAGATTTATTGCGTATTACTCTGGTAATTTTACATTTGCATTAGATGGAAAGGGGGAGATGTTTTTTCTGCAGAAGCAGACTCTTAGCACACACCCAGCTGCTTATCCTGTGGAATCATGCACAGTATTCACAACCGAGTGGGGTTTGAGGTTGCAGTCAGTAATGCAAATACATTCAGCATCACTAAGGCTGGTTGCCCTTGCTGGAGTGTAGTCAGTCACCCAGGTTACACATGTTGCTGGTCTCAAAAAGCTGTTTGGACATATGCTTTTTTCAGAATCTGAAAAGTGGATTCAAAATGTGTCAGACTGTAAAAGTACTTATCACTTGCCAAAAAAAGAGTAGTAAGTGTGCTTTCAAATTGGCAAAGAAATTTCGTTTTCTGCCTAATTTCAAACCATGACTGTGTGCAAAGAGGAATTATAGGCAGAGATTTATTGCGTATTACTCTGGTAATTTTACAGTTGCATTAGATGGAAAGGGGGAGCTATTTTTTCTGCAGAAGCAGACTCTTAGCACACACCCAGCTGCTTATCCTCTGGAATCATGCATAGTATTCACAACCGAGTGGGGTTTGAGGTTGCAGTCAGTAATGCAAATACATTCAGCATCACTAAGGCTGGTTGCCCTTGCTGGAGTGTAGTCAGTCACCCAGGTTACACATGTTGCTCGTCTCAAAAAGCTGTTTAGACATGTGCTTTTTTCAGAATCTGAAAAGTGGATTTAAAATGTGTCAGACTGTAAAAGTACTTATCACTTGCCAAAAAAAAGAGTAGTAAGTGTGCTTTCCAATTGGCAAAGAAATTTCGTTTTCTGCCTAATTTCAAACCATGACTCTGTGTGCAAAGAGGAATTATAGGCAGAGATTTATTGCGTATTACTCTGGTAATTTTACCTTTGCATTAGATTTGAAATGGGGAGCTATTTTTTTCTGCAGAAGCAGACTCTTAGCACACACCCAGCTGCTTATCCTCTGGAATCATGCATAGTATTCACAACCGAGTGGGGTTTGAGGTTGCAGTCAGTAATGCAAATACATTCAGCATCACTAAGGCTGGTTGCCCTTGCTGGAGTGTAGTCAGTCACCCAGGTTACCCATGTTGCTGGTCTCAAAAAGCTGTTTGGACATGTGCGTTTTTCAGAATCTGAAAAGTGGATTCAAAATGTGTCAGACTGTAAAAGTACTTATCACTTGCCAAAAAAACAGTAGTAAGTGTGCTTTCCAATTGGCATAGAAATTTCGTTTTCTGACTAATATCAAACCATGACTCTGTGTGCAAAGAGGAATTATAGACAGAGATTTATTGCGTATTACTCTGGTAATTTTACAGTTGCATTAGTAGGAAAGGGGGATCTATTTTTTCTGCAGAAGCAGACTCTTAGCACACACCCAGCTGCTTATCCTGTGGAATCATGCATAGTATTCACAACCGAGTGGGGTTTGAGGTTGCAGTCAGTAATGCAAATACATTCAGCATCACTAAGGCTGGTTGCCCTTGCTGGAGTGTAGTCAGTCACCCAGGTTACACATGTTGCTGGTCTCAAAAAGCTGTTTGGACATGTGCTTTTTTCAGAATCTGAAAAGTGGATTCAAAATGTGTCAGACTGTAAAAGTACTTATCACTTGCCAAAAAAAAGAGTAGTAAGTGTGCTTTCCAATTGGCAAAGAAATTTCGTTTTCTGCCTAATTTCAAACCATGACTCTGTGTGCAAAGAGGAATTATAGACAGAGATTTATTGCGTATTACTCTGGTAATTTTACAGTTGCATTAGATGGAAAGGGGGAGCTATTTGTTCTGCAGAAGCAGACTCTTAGCACACACCCAGCTGCTTATCCTCTGGAATCATGCATAGTATTCACAACCGAGTGGGGTTTGAGGTTGCAGTCAGTAATGCAAATACATTCAGCATCACTAAGGCTGGTTGCCCTTGCTGGACTGTAGTCAGTCACCCAGGTTACACATGTTGCTGGACTCAAAAAGCTGTTTGGACATGTGCTTTTTTCAGAATATGAAAAGTGGATTCAAAATGTGTCAGACTGTAAAAGTACTTATCACTTGCCAAAAAAAGAGTAGGAAGTGTGCTTTCCAATTGGCAAAGAAATTTCGTTTTCTGCCTAATTTCAAATCATGAGTCTGTGTGCACACAGGAATTGTTTTTAGATATTTAATTTGTGATGGTGTTATTGTGATTTTCACTTGTAGGAAAGGGGTACATAGTATTTTAAGATTTGAAAAGATCATAAAAAATGTAGTAATATATTTAAATAAAATAAAGGAATTTTTTTTTAGTTTTTTTCAGGTATTGCTGAAGAGCAGTGAACAAAATTTAAGATGCCTACAAAATCAAGACTAAGGAAAAACCACAAAAAAAACTATATTTGAAGACAACTGGAGGACCTAAGTTAGTTGGAGATGCTCATGTTGGGAAAAAGAGAAAGTCTTCTGGTAAGCAGACAAAAGATTTTTTAAGCAATATCTTCAAAAAAAGGAAAAATGTACAAAATGTCTGTACTGGAAAGAATGTTTTAAATAGAAAACAACAGGAAAAAATTGAGCATTTTGTTAATGCAAATGTACCTTCAGAAACAATAAAGATTAACTTAAAAAGAAAAACAGCGTTTAAAGAGATTCGTAGAAAAATGTTTCAGAGAAGAGTTATGTCCAATTTGATAAAGGATGTGAAGAAATATAAGAAAAAAGCTAAATTTTATAAGAGGAAATAAGAAATTGAAGCCATTGCAGCAAAGGCTTTAGAATTAAAAAGGAAACTATTCATTTCAATTTTGAACAGGATGCGTACATTAGATAAAATGGTCAATGTACTGAAATCACAAAGCAAAAGGAAAAGACTAGTGAAAAGAACAAACTTTTGTAAAGTGTTTTTAGGAGAATGGATGCATAGTTCAAGTAGTGAACCTTTTTTTAATGAAGAGAGTTATTTTCAAAGTAATAGTTTGCTGCATGCAGTTGACACCAGAGGTCGTGCTTATGAAGTGAAAAATGGTTGTATAATGGAGAAGGAGAAAATGGTTCCAAGAGATGAGGTACAAGTGATGGCGGATGAGGCTATGGGGAGACGTCCTAAAGCCCCAGTGTACACTTGGAATTGTAGTAGTATTTGCACTGTGCGTCAGGAATCTATTGATAAATTTCGTGAGTTTCTAAGAGACTATAGTAAAAAAAGTGTAAAACAGAAGATTAAGGTGCTTCAAAGTCTAGATCCATGCAGAGTGAGAGAGAATACTGGTTTGCAGGGACATTCTCTGGCTTGTCTATCTAGAAAAGTGTGTAAAAGTGTTTTTCATCATTTTAGGATGCTGGCTGTTCATCATACTGAAATGAGAAAGTTTGTGAGACGGTTGTATTTTGCTAAAAGTCCAGCAATAAAGTTAGATGAATTGAATGGGGCTCTGTTCCGTGGATCGGTATCAGATGTAGAGAAGGTTACTGATGAAATTCAGTTTTGTTACTTTGGTCCAGAACAAGAAAGTGCAGAAAAGGACACAGTAAATGAGGAAGAAGTGGAAGAGAATGTAGAACCCTCTGTAAGTAAGGCATTTAGGGCCTCATGTAGGTAGCCAAATACCGGTCGGTAACGGCCGATTTTCGGTAAATATGCCGTTACCGACCGGTATTCAGACAAGTGAGATGTAGGAGTCCAAAAACCACTTTTCGGTAAATATGAGGCGGTAAATACCGATTCATAGTTACCGAATTCTAAAATACCGATTCATATTTACCGAATACATTATTAACGAATCGGTAAATATGAAGTGGTAAATATGAAGTGGTAAAAATTTAAAATGACATGTAGGAGCAGTCGGTAATTAAGAAATCCAGGAAAATCGGTAAATAAGAGTCGGTAATTAACACGAATGGAAAGCAGGTGGTAACCATCAACAATGCACATAAGCAATCCCAAAATGCAACAGCGTGGACAACATGGCCGCCATGTACGTCATTGCAAGGCGCCTACGTCTACAGGCAGCAGGACTGAGGGTGTGGCGACGGGAGGAACAAATCTACAGACAGCGCATCACACTATTCCAGCTGACTGATGCAGAGATACATGAGAGGTACAGGCTACACCCCGAAACCATCATGGACTTAATCAGGGACCTTCACCCACTCCTGGACCAGCCAATAAGAAGGGCGCACGCCATACCCCCACATGTGCAGGTGCTCTGCAGCCTACATCTGTTGGCATCCGGCAGTTATCAGGTGGTGATAGCTGCGGTGGGTGGGGTATCCCAGAGTTGCCTGTCACGTTTCTTCAGGAAGTTCCTGGATGCCATGATGCAGAGAATGCACCACTACATCAGCTTCCCCAACACACAGGCTGCACTGCAGAAAACTAAAACTGACTTTTATCACATGGCACAGTTCCCCCATGTCATCGGCTGTATTGATGGTACACACATCCCAATCTGTCCTCCAGCTGACACAGAGCACATCTACAGGAACAGGAAGTCCACCCACTCCATCAATGTGCAGGTGATCTGTGATGCAGGGAACATCATCACAGATATTGTTGCAAAGTTTCCTGGGAGCACCCACGACTCTTACATCTTCCAGAATAGTGGGATCTACACACGACTGAGAGCCGGAGAATTCGGAGAGGGATACCTGCTGGGTAAGTAACAGTGACGCCCCTTGAAACCTGCAAATCAGAGTGTATAGAGGCATGTAACTGATGGTTCCCTTTTACTCATCCAGGCGACAGTGCATATGCATGCCGTTCATTCATCCTCACTCCCTACCTACACCCAGCAACCCAGAGTGAGAGACGATACAACGTGGCCCACAAATCTACACGCAATGTGGTGGAGCGCACGTTTGGACTGCTGAAGAGCAGGTTCCGCTGCCTCCACAAGAGCGGAGGCGCACGCCAGTACAAACCCATCACCTGCTGCAAGATAATTGCCACTTGTGCAATGCTGCACAACCTTGCCACGAAAAAAGGTACAGATGTGGAACTAACATATTTTGAGGACAACGAGGATGAGTCAGGCCAGCCAGAGGGCAGCGCAGCTAGAGTGCCAACTGCAATCGATGGGAGAGAGAGACGGGCAGAGATCACATGCAACTATTTCTGAGTAAGTGAGGGGACACAGCGAGTCGTGAGAAGTCATGACGTAGTTTAATGTGGCACCACGCCATGAACACATGAACAGGCCAATCTGGCAATATGCCATCTATACAATGAGTATGTCCAGGGTTACGTCACCCAATGGCAAGTGGATAAGCAGGGCCACATCAATGTTTGCGCATACGCGCTGCAGTGGTGGATTGCACGGCCTGTGCATCCTCACTAGAGCCAACCCCAAGCCGCCTGCTGCTCCTGCGTGCTTCTGGGACGGGGGGTGTGATGCTGCTGCTGGTGTCGATGCTCTCCGCAGCATCCCCTGCAGCAGTTGTCGACGCCTGACTTGTCAATAGCACCCCTAGTGCACTTGTCACCTGCACCATCCCCCGTGACAGGTCGCTGCAGCACTGTGTTAGGCCCTCCTGCATCGTCACAGAGCGCCGGCAAAGTAGGGAAGTCGCAGTTGCCAGACGGTTGAGTGCCCTGCTGGTAGTGTCCCTTCTCTGGCGTTCCCGGCGCCGTGCTTCGATGTCAGCATCTAATTTGCTGCACAACTGCTGGATTGACTGGGACATGTCCCGAATGCCCGCAGCCATGCCGCCAATGTTTGTGTCCATGTTGACTAAGCTTGTCCTCATCACCCGCATGTGCCTCTGGACTGACATTACTGCCTTTGATTGCAGGCGCTGTTGCTTCAACATTTGGCCCTCGAGCCCCAAGAAGACACCATGGCCGTCAGTGGGTGCTGGTGGACTCTGGACACGCGACCTGCGTCGCCCTCTTGCTCCCGTCTGTGCTGCCTGTGAGGTGTGGGGCACAGTGGGATGGCTCCCTTCCTGGGGCCCGGTGCGGTCTTCTGGGCCCATGCTGTCGTCTGACGAGGTGTCTAAGGCTCGTAGCCTGGCTGCTGGACGCCTCCTCATTCTCACACCTGCAAGCGGAGATGTGGCCGGTGAATCGAACATGAGTGGCGATGCTGGCTCTGGTGGTGGTGATGCTGGCTCTCGGTGAGGTGATGCTGGCTCTGTGTGCGGCGAGGCTGGCTGCGTAGGTGGTGCGGCTGCAAGTGGGCCTGCTCCCTGGTCTGCACTCGTGCTGGCTAGAGGTGATTTTTGTGGCCGGTGTGCCGTCTCCCCTGCAGCATGCCCTGTACTGCATGATGTCACATCTGTGGACAGAAAAACAACATTGGCTCAGTGTCCCCGAAGGGCTGCATTGCAAGCGTCACAATAAATCATTTCACATTCCAATCTGTCCTCTGTCTCCTTGTGCCTCGAGTGCGTGACATGCCTTGTTGCCCTGTGACATTTACGTCATGGTTCGTGTTGCCCTGACTACATCTCCCGGAATGCATTGCCTGTCTGCACTGACACGTGTGGACTGCAGTGTGATTCTCGTTTCACAATGGGGGATGTGGGATAGGGGTAGGGGCGGCTACATTGCTGTGCTTTCGTCTTACCTTGGTGTGTTGCGGCTCTGGCAGAGCTGTCGGCGTCCCCAAGACCCACGACGCTCTCTTGCTCGAGTGTGGCCGCCACAAGCTCCTCCAGTTCGGTGAGGGCAGGTGCCCTGTTGGTTCCACCTCCGGTCTGGCTGGCCTCCTTCTGGATGTCGCCCATCTTCCTCTTGGTCACAATCCTCAGGTCATACCAGCGCTTTTTGAGGACCTCAATTTCCCTGTGGGTCACTCCCACAGCATTGACCTGCGCCTGGATGGCCAGCCATATGTTGCGCTTTTCGGCCTCAGGCACTTGCAGGGATTGCCTCCCAAACAGCTTCTGGTGCTGCTTCACCACCTCCTCCACCAGCACCTGGAGTTCCTTGGGGCTGAATTTGAGCTTCCTCCTCCTTTCCCCTCCGTCTTTCTGTGTGCTCTGGCTGGACATGCTGTTCGTTTCCCGCTCGCACATGCAACTGCTCCCTGCCTCTCCTCTGCACTCCGAGCCTCTCCAGGGTCGGCTAATTATGTACACCTGCCTGGGTGTGGCCACTTCGGCTAATTGTGTACACCTGCCTGGGTGTGGGCAGTTCCTGGTTGGGTGGGCTGTCGTTGCACAGGATTAGCTGTTTCGTCAAGTCATGTGATGTTATTTACCGAATCCGTACGTACCGATTCGGTATTTTCCGATTCGGTAGATACCACCTCGGTATTTTCCGATTCGGTAGATACCACCTCGGTATTTTCCGATTCGGTAATTATCACCTCGGTATTTACCGAATCGGTGAATTCCGATTCGTATTTACCGACTGTTACCGAATCGGTAACTGTTACCGAATTTTTACCTACATATAACTTACCGATTCTAATTTACCGATTCGGTACGGCTCGGTATTTAAGAACCGGTAAAATTTATTTACCTACATGAGGCCCTTAATGATCACATAACAAAATTTGCAATAATCTCTAATGAAAGACCAAATATTACTTGTATTTGTTGCCGCAGAACTCATTATAGAAAACAAACCAGGAATGTTGATCTCTACAGAAAAAGTGAAAATGAAAGGATTTTGCTACATATATATTTCTTGAAAATTGTTTTGAATTGGGTGAAGATCAGCGTATTTGTAAATACTGTTACAACAAGTTAGAGGAAAATAGAATGCCGACCAGAGCTGTACATAATAATTTAGAATTGGATGCTATTCCTGCCGAACTTTCTGAATTAAATACATATGAGTCTATACTTATTCAATGTGTTCATCCATTCCAGACCACAGTACGTATGGAGCCCAAAACTGGTAAATTACCTCCTTCAGATTTACTGAGAGGTTTAAAAGGTAGAGTGGTGTATTTGCCCTTGGATTTGAAAAAAAATATGGAAACTATTGATGCAGATACTTTGGAAACTGAACCATTAGTTATTCTGGTTAATGGTGTACCTACAAAGAATAAGAAGATTTGGCAGGAGCTGGTAGATGTACGGAAAGTACAAAGAGCAAATTTGTATTTGAAAAGGAATAACAAATGGTATGAATCAATTTATATAGAAGAAGAAGAAGAAGATTTACAAGAAGACACAGAAACACCAACTGGAGAAATTGAAAAAGTGGACAAGTCAAAGGAAGAAGAAATTTATGAACATTTTAGCATACATCCTCTTCATTCAAAAGAAGTTATGGGAGACAATATTGATCTGTTTCAGATGAAGAAAGCAAAAGGAACTCCCGTGAGTGTATGGGAGGAGAGCTTGGAAGCTCGATGTTTTCCCCAGCTGTTTCCTACAGGAAAAGGAGGACGATACGATGAACGTCCAGAACAGATTCCAGCTTCTGAGTATCGAACTACAAGACTATATGCAGAAGATCCCAGATTTCGACAAAGTATTCCTTATTTGTTCCATCTTTTATTTGAAAGCGACTTGTCTGCATTATCATATGCAGTAAATCACATTTTAAAAAGTGGAGTACATTTACAAAATGTGTCTGCTAAGGATTTTATGGAGAAAGTGCAGCACCGAGATGATCATTTGGAAACACAACTGATCAATCTGATGGCTTGTCAGCGTGGGACAAATGAATATTGGTACCGACGCCATGGTGAATTAAAATGCATGTTCGGAATTTAGGAACACCAACATGGTTCCTTACCCTAAGCTGTGCTGAGTACGCTTGGGATGATTTACTGGATTTTCTACGAGAGGCAAATTCAAACATTAAAAACATCGAATACAAGACAGCAGGAGAACTGTGCTCATTGGATCCGGTTAATGTTTGCAGATATTTCAATCATAGATTTGAGGCTATGATGTCCTTCATCTGCAATAAAAAAAATCCACCTCTAGGAGAAGTAGTGGATTTCTTTTGGAGAAAAGAGTACCAGGCAAGAGGTGCTCCTCATATTCATATGCTGTTGTGGATCAAGGATGCCCCAAAGTTTGGAACAGATGCTGATGAAGCAGTGTTATCTTACATTGAAGAATATGCAACATGTGCTATACCAAAAAGCACAGAAGAGAAAAAGTTAAAGGAGCAAGTTTTACGTTTCCAAAGTCATCGGTGTGGAAAATACTGTCGACGGAAATACAAGAGCAAAGATAAATACTACACTAAATGTCGATTTGGATTTCCTAAATGGAATTTTCAAATGGAAGAGTAAACAGTTTTATGTCATCTGTGAGACATACTATCACAAGAAAATCACCTAAGAATACCTACAACCTAAAAAGAAAAGAAGAATCAAAAAATATAAATGACTACAACCCAGTCATTTTATCCATGTGGAATGCTAACATGGATATACAGGAATGTTGATCTCTACAGAAAAAGTGAAAATGAAAGGATTTTGCTACATATATATTTCTTGAAAATTGTTTTGAATTGGGTGAAGATCAGCGTATTTGTAAATACTGTTACAACAAGTTAGAGGAAAATAGAATGCCGACCAGAGCTGTACATAATAATTTAGAATTGGATGCTATTCCTGCCGAACTTTCTGAATTAAATACATATGAGTCTATACTTATTCAATGTGTTCATCCATTCCAGACCACAGTACGTATGGAGCCCAAAACTGGTAAATTACCTCCTTCAGATTTACTGAGAGGTTTAAAAGGTAGAGTGGTGTATTTGCCCTTGGATTTGAAAAAAAATATGGAAACTATTGATGCAGATACTTTGGAAACTGAACCATTAGTTATTCTGGTTAATGGTGTACCTACAAAGAATAAGAAGATTTGGCAGGAGCTGGTAGATGTACGGAAAGTACAAAGAGCAAATTTGTATTTGAAAAGGAATAACAAATGGTATGAATCAATTTATATAGAAGAAGAAGAAGAAGATTTACAAGAAGACACAGAAACACCAACTGGAGAAATTGAAAAAGTGGACAAGTCAAAGGAAGAAGAAATTTATGAACATTTTAGCATACATCCTCTTCATTCAAAAGAAGTTATGGGAGACAATATTGATCTGTTTCAGATGAAGAAAGCAAAAGGAACTCCCGTGAGTGTATGGGAGGAGAGCTTGGAAGCTCGATGTTTTCCCCAGCTGTTTCCTACAGGAAAAGGAGGACGATACGATGAACGTCCAGAACAGATTCCAGCTTCTGAGTATCGAACTACAAGACTATATGCAGAAGATCCCAGATTTCGACAAAGTATTCCTTATTTGTTCCATCTTTTATTTGAAAGCGACTTGTCTGCATTATCATATGCAGTAAATCACATTTTAAAAAGTGGAGTACATTTACAAAATGTGTCTGCTAAGGATTTTATGGAGAAAGTGCAGCACCGAGATGATCATTTGGAAACACAACTGATCAATCTGATGGCTTGTCAGCGTGGGACAAATGAATATTGGTACCGACGCCATGGTGAATTAAAATGCATGTTCGGAATTTAGGAACACCAACATGGTTCCTTACCCTAAGCTGTGCTGAGTACGCTTGGGATGATTTACTGGATTTTCTACGAGAGGCAAATTCAAACATTAAAAACATCGAATACAAGACAGCAGGAGAACTGTGCTCATTGGATCCGGTTAATGTTTGCAGATATTTCAATCATAGATTTGAGGCTATGATGTCCTTCATCTGCAATAAAAAAAATCCACCTCTAGGAGAAGTAGTGGATTTCTTTTGGAGAAAAGAGTACCAGGCAAGAGGTGCTCCTCATATTCATATGCTGTTGTGGATCAAGGATGCCCCAAAATTTGGAACAGATGCTGATGAAGCAGTGTTATCTTACATTGAAGAATATGCAACATGTGCTATACCAAAAAGCACAGAAGAGAAAAAGTTAAAGGAGCAAGTTTTACGTTTCCAAAGTCATCGGTGTGGAAAATACTGTCGACGGAAATACAAGAGCAAAGATAAATACTACACTAAATGTCGATTTGGATTTCCTAAATGGAATTTTCAAATGGAAGAGTAAACAGTTTTATGTCATCTGTGAGACATACTATCACAAGAAAATCACCTAAGAATACCTACAACCTAAAAAGAAAAGAAGAATCAAAAAATATAAATGACTACAACCCAGTCATTTTATCCATGTGGAATGCTAACATGGATATACAGTATTTAGCTGACAATTCCATTGCTGTTGCTCGATATGTAACGTCTTACATTACTAAATCAGAAAAAACTGAATTGAAAGAAATGTGGGAAGAGATTTCTCACGAGAAGACTGTCAGTAAGAAGCTGTACAGTTTCAGTTTAAAGATGTTATCGCATCGAGAAATTGGATCCTACGAATGTTCAGATAGGTTATCTTCTGCAAGTCTCTACTCGAAATCAAGAAGAATAATTTGGGCAAGTTTAGGCCTTGCAGCAATGAGAAATCGGGTACTGAAATCTGTTGGAGAAATTGAATATTTGGCCGAGAATGACCCAGAAAGTACAGATATTTTGAAATCAAACATGTTGGACACATATTATCCCAAGAGAAGTCATCATCTGGAGAACATGTGTCTCTATGAAGTGCTGCAGAACTACATTTATTCACGGAAAGCCGCAGAAGACATCAACAATGGAAAATATAAAGTCATTGGTGAGGAAGGATGTTTGGTGAAGCAAACAAAAGGAAGTTTGATAAATCACAGGAAGCTGAGTTGCGACACTACTGACAAAAAGGAATTTTACTACTTGGCTCTTTTACAGCTGTTTAAACCATGGCGTACAGAGGATGAACTACTGGGAGCATTTCAAAGCTATGAAGATTCTTTTAATGCTTGCAAATACAGCATACAATGCAGTACATTCTCAACTTATCTGCAAATGTTAAATGAAGAAATTGAACAGGAAACTACAATTGCAGCAGAAGTAGCTAGAGACAGTTCTCAGGACAGCCAAAGTTCAGGAACACTCAGTCAAGATCCCCTAGGACAACCAATCGTTGAAAATGAAGCATCAATAGCCATGAATGAAGTGGAAACGGCTATGAATCAAGCTCAAGAAGAATTTATAGACTTACAAAATTTGGAAAGACAACTGAATGAAGAGCAGCAACAAATGTATGAAGAGATCAGAAGCAAAATTGATCACGGATTTCAACATGAAAAAAAAGAGTGCTCATGCACATCATTTCATCCAATCAGGATGTATGTAAGTGGACAAGCTGGAACTGGAAAACGTTTCTTAATAAAAGTCATCAGAAGCTACCTACAGCAAAAAACGGATTCTACTTTGTCTTGTGTGGTTACTGCTCCAACTGGGTTAGCAGCCGATAACATAAAAGCAATCACCTTACATCGTTTGCTAATGTTACCAGTGGAGCATGAGAACAAAATACAATACAACAAGCTAACTGGAGAAGCATGCTTGGAAGTTTCAAGAGTATTGAAGAAGATGCAAGTTCTCATTATTGATGAGGTGAGCATGGTATCAAACTTAATGCTTGCCTTTGTGCATTTAAGAATGCAGCAAATTCTAAGGAGAGACTATGACGTGTTATTTGGTGGAAAACATGTCATAGTTTTTGGGGATCTTCTACAGCTTACTCCAGTTAAAGGACAACCAGTGTTTAATACTGTGACACATGAAGACACAAAGAAGTCATTGGGAAGCATTGGTAATGCAAATATTTGGTCCTTCTTTGAGTACAAGGAACTTACTACTAATATGAGGCAAGCAAACGATGAAGAATATGGAAGTATTCTGAAAGATATCAGGATTGAACTACTCACTGAAGCAGGCACAAAAGCATTACAGAGTCGGTTGCTACATAATTTATTTCCAAAGGAAGAAATAGTTGCAGAGAAGATATACAAGAACATTGCAGAAAAGAAAAGTGTCATCTGCTTAATGCCAACTCTACGTGAATGCTCAATATTCAATGAGGAGCTTTTGAAATTGGAAAAGGAAGATATCAGGAAATTGGAAGCAGTGGACAAAATTGAGGATGGAAGAATTACTATCACATTAACAGGCACACTGAAAAATAAATTGGATTCACTAGAGAAGAACATTTCCAAAACAGCTGGATTAGAAAAAAATCTATATGTTTGCATGAACTGTAGAGTATTTTTAAGGAGAAATTTGGATGTTGAAAAAGGTTTAGTTAATGGAGCTATGGGAAGAGTTGTGGGTTTTATTAATTATCAGAAAAAAGATGGAATTGAATGTTTAAAAATAAAATTTGATCAGATAGAAGAAGTTAGAGACATTTGTCGTTGTTCAGTTCGTTTCATGCTTGTGAAAGACTTATATGTACGTAGGAAGCAGTTTCCATTTTCTCTAGCATATGCTGTAACTATTCACAAGTCTCAAGGATTGACTGTAGATTGTGCATTTGTGAACATTGGTTCAACTGTGTTCAAAGAAGGTATGGCATATGTTGCTTTGTCACGAGTGAAAACATTATCAGGTTTATTCATGATAGACTTTGATGACTCAAAAGTTAGTGCTGATACAAATTGTGTAAAGGAGTATAATAGATTAAGAAGAAGCTATGCTCCTCATTTAGGTCAGTATCCTGTGTTGGAGAAACGTGTAGTTTCTCGTAAAAGGAGAAATGAGAATGTCTGTAATGAAGATGTAGAGAGGAGGAAAAAAAAGAGGAGTGATGTAATTGCAAGCAAAAAGAAAAAGGAAAATGAAGAACAGGTTGTAGGATGTCATTTTGAAAATAGCTCTGGTGTCAACTGCTACGCTAATGTAGTGCTGAATGTTTTATTTTATCTGGAAAGTGTGCAAGAGCAGATAATAGTAAATCAGGGAAAAAGATTCTGTTCTGAGTTGAGTCTCCTTTTTCAAAAGCTGAGTAATGATAAAACTCAAATAGAAAGTGCTACTGAAATTAGAAAACTTTTAGATGTATGTTCAGGACCAACACAGTTTTCTCAAAATGTACAGCAAGACGCACAGGAATTCTTGATGTTTTTTCTTCAGGTACTGGAAGAAGAAGGGGTTCCCATTGAAAATTTATTTGGTCTCTCTTATAAATGGGAACATAGTTGTGAAAACTGTTACAATATATGTGGCTCTAATGTTGATTCTGAAAGGTTTATTTATTTAACATTGCCAGAAAGTAAAACAGTCACTTTTGCTAAATTAGTTAAAGATGCTAATCATAGCATGGAATGCGGTGAGTGTAAATCTGACATGTTTTCAACGTTAATTTTAAAGGAATACGGACAGTATGTAATTTTAATGATGCAACGCTGTAAAGCTGATGGTTCAAAATTAGATACTTTAATAAAGAAGTTTACAGGACAGCAATTATCAATTTCAGGAAAAACTTTTGTAACAGTTGCAATAATTTTCCATGTAGGACCTACTGTAACTTCTGGACATTACACAGTTTATCTTAAATGTGAAAAAGGCTGGACACTGTGTAATGATTCCCAATTGATTTTTAAGCAACGTTTGCCTTTTGATTTAGCAAATTCCTATCTAATCTTCCTGAAACCTAAATTTTAGAGAGATTTGGCAACATCTGTACAAAACAATTTTACCATTTTATTGGATTACCATTGGAATTTAAAAAAAAAATGATTTTACAAATTATCATTTGGCCTAATGGAAAGGTAACCAATTGTAATGTGGACTTTTTCAATTTTTAATGAAACTTTGGAAAACCAAAAATTTAGACAAAATCGGTAACATCTGCACAATTTAAATTTTGGAATGTTATTGGATTGCCATTGGAAATTTATTCAAAAAAGATTTTTAAAATTACTATTTGGCCATGCGGAAAGGTAAACAATTCTATTGTGGACTTATTTAATTATTAATTAATCTTTCGGAAACCAAAATGTTACAGACAATCGGTGAGATCTGTACAATTTAAACTTTAGATTTTTATTGGATTACCATTGGAAATTTAATCAAAAAAGAATTTTAAAATTACTATTTGGCCTAAAGGAAATGGAACCAGATGTATTGTGGAGTTATTTGAGATATATTTTTGTGATTATACTTCTGAAACAAAAATGTCAGACGGTATTTTAAAGAAATAAGTATTGATATTAGATGATATTTTTTAAGAATATTATGCATTTCTATAAAGTTATGTTTATGCAAAAAGAGATTGTGGGCTTTTTTAAAACAATCTTTGAGATTGTTAATTTTTTTTTTGCCCGCTGTTAAATGATGAATGCAATTGCTTTCACAATTTATAGTGAAATGCAATATATTCTGAAAACAGCAAAAAAAAGGCAAATTTTTTTGTGAAAAATATGTAAATATGTGTACTGTATTATAAAATGTTTTATTAAATATTAATACTTTTTTCTTTTTTTTCAGATTGAGATAGAAAATTTTCAAAAACTAGAACCATGTTTAAAGCAATTAAAATTAAATTTAAGTTAATAAATATTTTTTTGAGTGGGTATGGTAAGTCAAAAATTTCATGGTCTCTTTTTTCCACTTCTCCACAATCACATTTTCAGTTTTTCATTGTAGTCTCTCAAGGACCTTGTAATGTGATAGTTGATTTTTAGTGTTTTTTTAAAAAAAATAATAATAATTACGCGTACCGTACGCGTACGGTAAAAAAAAAATCAAAAAAATGTTTTAAAAACATATATAAAAAATAGTTGAAAGGTAAGGTTGGCTCTTACAAGAGCCGTTGTGTTCATGCAGGGACAGAGGAAAGAAAGAATGGGAATATTAGTCGGTACGACAAATGTGCTGATCTATTTTATTGTTCACTAGGGAAACACTGGTCTCCCTATGACAAATTAGATCATGACAAGTGGCGCACCATATTTCAACCCTCACAAACCGATGGTTTGTTTCCAGAGGAGAAGAAAAAGGAGATGCTCCCACCACAGATGAAGGGCTCACCTGACCTGCCGAAGATGGACTCGGCCCTGCAGATGATGGACCAGGCTGAGCTGCTGTGGATGTGCTTGGTTGACTTACTGAAGGGTTACCTTCAGTATGTCGAGCATGTGTCCTTCTGTGTACATCTTTAAGGTGTCTCAACATGGTGTGATTCCCGAAGGAATACTTCTTGTTGGGATTCCCTCTTGAAAGTACACAGCCACACAGCTTACAAGTCACTAAGGGTGCATTTACCTTTTTCTTGTCCTCTGGAAAAGTAAAATACTCCCATATGAAAGAGGTCTTTTGTTTCCTCCTTCTCTGCCTCAAGGTAGTGCTGCTAGCCTCACTCTCAGCAGAAGAGTGCTGTTCTGCCATCGTATCACAAAGACAACCCAGCTCCTTCTCCTAAGGGATCACAAGCAGAAATGAGGGGAATGGGTGTGGTGTAGGAGAGTTCTAGAACTGAAAGTAGTTTCAACCAATCAAAAGTTGTGTTTCATGATCACATGACCCACCGTGCGCGTACCTTACGCTTACGGTGCGCTTACGGTGCGCTTACGGCAAAAGTACGCATGCGCGTAAAAAAGACACGCGCTCGCGCGCATGCGCATAACAGTCACTCCCCAACACTTCCGCGTAACGTGCGCGTGTAGCGTACACGCCTACGCGCCCCACGCGCAGTACGCGCGGCTACGCAAATTGCGTAACTATACGCAAACAGAGTAGATAAATTACGGACATTGCGTAAACCGTACGCTTACCGTACGCTTACCGTACGCGCACTAAAAAAAAAAAAAAAAAAATATATATATTTTCAAAGGTATACTAATATATCTTACCTGTTTGGTAAAAAAAAAAAAGAAAAAACTTGAAATATTGCAGATTTTTTAGAAAAAAAACATAGTGTTTTAAGAGAATAAAAAGTTAAAAAAAACTTGTTTTTTAAAAAAAAAAAACACATTTAATATAAGAATTTATAATAAAAAAATCATAAAAAATCAATAAAAAAAAATATGGGAATCACATATGTTATAGCTAAGAATTAGCATTTAAAAAACCATACAAATTCACTGAAAAAACCATGGGTTTCACACACGTTATAGTTAGAAATTAGCATTTAAAAAAACCTTGCAAATTCACTGAAAAAACCATAGGTTTCACACATGTTATAGTTAGGAATTAGCATTTAAAAAACCTTGCAAATTCAGTGAAAAAACCATCGGTTTCACACACGTTATAGTTAGGAATTAGCATTTAAAAAACCTTGCAAATTCAGTGAAAAAACCATAGGTTTCACACACGTTATAGTTAGCTGGACATTTCACTCGTAAAAAACCAATGAAATTTCCCCGTTATAGTTAGTTAAGCTAACTATAACTCGCGCGCCCGCAATGCACTGCTGATGATGTCACATATTACATCACTCATGACATGGTCAGTGACATCACTCATGACATCACTGATGACATCTCAAATGACATCACTGATGACATCACTGATGACATCATCCATGTGATAGAGTGGCAGACCTCCTCTCACCCTAATATAACCTTTGATACACACATTCAAAAATAGAGACTGAAATTTTCAAAAAAATGGACATACCAATACCAATTACAACAACCTCTTCAATAATTCTAAGATCCACATAAACATCCACTTATTCACCAACAGTCCTGTACAGTCACTCATTCGTGTACTCACACATCATATGTACTCATACACCTATACATCCTGTAACACAATGCCTCTCATCCATAGAGTTACTCACACACATAGTTACTCATGCTAATAAAGAATCAAACATACATTTATTCGCATATACAGTTATACACACACCACCACACTTACTTCTACGGAAACTTACACATACTTAGTCTTTTAAACAATCACTTATAGAAACACATATTTTTTCATACAGGAACTCTTTCAATCTCTCACTCTCACATACACTCACTTATATACACCAATAGTCACATATACTAGTTTAAAACATATGTAGTTACTCATAAAGACACTATTGAGACAGCCATTCACTCACTAACACACCCATACACACACTCTTCCACCCATACAGTCCTGCACATATGCTGTCTTCAACACATACAAACAGTGAGTCACTCATTCATGCACTTATGCACTACGTAATACCCCCCACTGAACCATACAGACACTCAGACACTCATACTGATACTCAAAAAACCAACTAATAACCTATATAGACACTCATGTTGCTGCTCACCAACCCATGCAGCCACTTATACACAAAGTGAGAGACTGATACAGGTATTTACACATTTAAACATTACTCACTTAGCCATGTATTCAATAAGATACACTTAATCAGTCAGTAATACAATCAATTTTTCAAAAACAAATCATCCATTTAGACACTTATATACTCATTTATTCTTCCATCGACCTTGAGATATGTAAAACATATTTAATTTTCAGAAAAACACACATTCACTGGCTGATGTCATCAGTGATGTCATCAGTGATGTCATTTGAGATGTCATCAGTGATGTCATGAGTGATGTCACTGACCATGTCATGAGTGATGTAATATGTGACGTCATCAGCAGTGCATTGCGGGCGCGCGAGTTATAGTTAGCTTAACTAACTATAACGGGGAAATTTCATTGTTTTTTTACGAGTGAAATGTCCAGCTAACTATAACGTGTGTGAAACCTATGGTTTTTTCACTGAATTTGCAAGGTTTTTTAAATGCTAATTCCTAACTATAACGTGTGTGAAACCTATGGTTTTTTCACTGAATATATATATATATATAGACCACAATCTACCTTTGTACCAAAAATGGGTCATGCCAACATTGACACTTTCCGGAAGCTTGTAAGTAATGAAATGTTGAAGTTTAGACAAAAAAACTGGTCTAACAAGATGAAAAACTTTAAACATAATTTAACAGCTACACAGAAGCAAGTCATAAATGATCTAGCTACTGATGAAAGTATTGTAATTAGACCGGCCGATAAAGGCGGTAATATTGTCATTTTACCCAGGGAAATGTATGTAAGGGAAGCACAGTGTCAACTCAGCGACAACAATACATATACCATTTCCACAAGGGAAGAATATAACAACAGTGTCTGCAAGATTTGGGAACTTCTCAGTGAGTGGAGAGATATGGGATTGCTGGAATGGGAAGAATTCTGTTTTTTAAAAAAAGACTATCCCATTCTACCAGTAATGTATTTACTCCCTAAGATCCACAAAAGTAAAGAAAATCCCCCGGGTAGACCCATTATTTCTTCAAGGGGCAGTGTACTAGAAAACATCTCAAGGTAAGTGGATCATTTCTTGAGAGAATTTGTAAGTACTCTTCCATCGTACGTTAGAGACACCAAAGACTTTTAAAATTATATTGCTAACTTGGTGTGGAAACAGGACTATATCCTCATAACCTTGGACGTTAACTCACTGTACACAATAATCAACCATGATCAGGGTATACAAGCATGTGCCTACTTTCTAAAACGCAGTAGTATCTGTTTTTTTGAACATACAAATATGATCCTGGAGATGATAAGATACTGTCTCATGAACAATTACTTTCTGTTCGATGGGTCAATATATAAACAAAGACACGGTACAGCGATGGGCACTTGTTTTGCGCTGAGCTTTGCTAATCTTTTCATGGGGGCATGGGAAGAGGAGATTCACAATGACAAAAATCTTGAGGAAGCCCTTACCAGCGTGAAATTGTGGCTCAGGTACATTGATGACATTTTTGTGGTTTGGCACGGTACAGAGAAAGACGCAATACTTTTTATAAAAAAGCTGAATAACAACGATAAGAACCTTACCCTTACATGTACCATCAGCAAGGACGAAGTAGAATACCTTGATACACAAGTGGTAGTGAGAAATAACATCATCCACACAATTTTGTATCGCAAGTGTACAGCGGGTAACACCCTTCTCCATGCTCTGAGCAGCCATCCAGATAACCTCAAATGGTCTATACCCTATAGGGAGTTGCTCAGAGCAAAGAGAAATTGTAGTTCTTCCTTGGATTACCTAAGTGAACAAAAAATCATGATTGAGAGATTTAAGTCAAGAGGCTATCCAACATGGGTTCTTAAAAAAGCAGTAGAGAGGGTGATGGAAGTAGAAAGATCAAGTACCGTAGCACAAACTGAGAAGGTAACACCAGAAAATGAGAATGAAGAGGGCAAGAATACCCGTATGATTATAACATACAATGGCAACTCCACCCAGATACGTAAAATAATCAATCGACACTGGAGCATTCTCAAAAATGACCCTGTAGTTGGTAAGATTTTACCAGAAAGTCCCAGTATAACATACAGGAAAGGGCGCAGCCTCAGAGATTCCTTGGTGCATAGTGATCTGACTGCCAATTTGGATGAGAGGGGCATTGACTTACAGGGCTTTTTGCCATGTGGCCACTGTAAAGCGTGTGGTAACAGTAATATGGTCAAAGAGTTTTGGAACACCAGCACCAATACTATGATAACTATCTCTCAATTCTTAACTTGCACTAGTACATTTGTCATTTATGTCTTGGAATGCCCATGTAATCTACAATATGTGGGCAGCACAACACATATGGCAAAAAACGTGTTCTTGAACACATGCGGGCTATAAAAAACAATGATAGACAATATCCTATTGCCCGCCACTTTGCCAGCCACCATTTTTCTGATCATAAGAAATTAAAATATTATGCCATTGAACAGATACCACCCAAAGCGAGAGGTGGAAACCGGGTCTTGAGACTTAGACAGCGGGAATCAAGACATATAATTGGCATGTGTACCCTTTTTCCCGGAGGCCATAACCTGGATGAGGAAATGGCCATACATTTGCAAGAGGAATAAGGGTCAGGATGATCAAGATTTTGGAATAATTTTGATGTTTTTTAAATGATGTCTATTTCTCTTGAGGGATAATTTCATATGTGTTTTCTGGTATGTGTTTTGTTATACAATCTAATTGTATGTATATATTTTTCTATTTTTCTACACAGTGCACATCCGACACACCTCATTAATAGCATCCGATATGGGGAAATGCTACGTATACGCCGCATATGCAGCGAAGAGGAAGAAGTAGAATAAAATACAAGGAGAGTGTCGCAATCGGTTCCTGGCACGGGGATATCAGAGTAAGGTAATTGAAGCAGCTATCATGAAATCCAAACAGAAAGCTAGGACAGACCTCCTACAATATAGGAACAAGTCTGATAACAAGAAAAATGCAGTTGACCCTATCAGACTAATTCTGGGGTTTTGTAAACAGGATAAACAAATTCGCACCATCGTCAGACGTAATTGGCCATTAATTAAGGATGATCCTATCATAGGGAAGCTCATAACAAACAATCCCTCTATAACATTCAGGAAGACTGCCAGCATGGGCAATGCATTAGTAAAAAGCAGCCCAGAAGACCAAGGCAAAACAACGTGGTTAACGGCTAGGAAAGGTTTCTTTAAGTGCACCACCTGCAAAGCTTGCCAACAAGGTATCAATACTAGCTCCTATTGCACTGGATTTGAAAATAAAATACATCCTATTAAACAACATCTTACCTGCAAGACTGAATTTGCAGTGTACGTGTTGGAATGCAGTTGCAATCTTAAGTACATAGGAAGCACCAAACTAGCAGTGCACAAAAGAATCCTACAACATATGAGGGCCATTACTAATAACGATGTTACATACCCAGTTGCGAGACACTTTAAAGAAATCCATGACAGCAATTTGAAAGACCTTAGATATTATGCCCTAGATTCAGTTCCAGTACATAAAAGAGGTGGTGATCGCGAGGGTAAATTAAGACGATTGGAAACTAGATATATTCTAGAATTTGATTCTATGTACCCTAGAGGACTTAACACGACTGAGGATTTGCATACATACATATGATATTATCGTTTTATCATCTTTTAGTATTGTATTGTATATGTGTCATTTTATCGAGTTTTAAAAGGTCGGCCAAGTAATTTATACCGATTGAGGTGTTTTGACATATACTCACAAAATAGGGAAATCCTTTTCCAATAGTTGGGGTTCCTGTTATTTTAGATAAGTATATAATATGTCAACAGGTATATTACAATGTGATTCCTAATTTAATTTATATTTTATATTCTATTCTATAATATTTGATAGTAATTTTACTTGGTGATTCCCCACAATACTCGAGACTACACATATATTTATTTACAAGGACTATTTGAGGCACTGCTCATTATCACTGAGAATAGACTGATCTGTACTCCTTGCGAGAACATAATAGAACAACTTTATACATGATATACCAATAAGAGAGGGTAAATTCAGGAATGGATGGGAGAGGTGTGTTGGAGTAATAACCAGGAAGTTGGATTTTAGAATATTTATATAATTCATATTTTACAGATTTTTATATTTATATGCACAGATCTATATTGAACGCTTTCTTAGAAATTGTTTAAAATGTGTATTATATATATTGAATGTATTGATATGTAATATTTATTAATTAATTTTAACTATCCTCCATTACACAGCCAAGGAGTTATATGGACAGGTATACATCAAATAAGATCACCTCCTAAACCATTGAACTATCGCTCGTATTTCTCCCCTCCAAACCGTTTTTACCCCAAACACATAGTTTTATCTTTGTCTTTATCTCCTACCACATTTGCCATGAATTTTATATAGTTTTCATTTTTTAGCCAAGCATGTATATTGTATTTAAACTAAATACATCTTGGCTGCACTGCACTTTATTATATTATATATATAATTTTATAATATAAATTTTAAAAATTCAAACACATAATCTCACTTTATTCTTATTCTTTTTCTCCTTTTCTTTTACCATAATAATGACAATAATAATTTTTTATGTAATAATAACATTTTTTTGGGCTTTGCTATTTTGCACATGATTAGCTTATGACATACACATTGGATATACTTATTGACTAGAGTTAGCAATTATGCATTTACTGATGACTATTTTTGTATATAGCGGGCGTGGATTACTAATTCATTGGTACCATGAGGGTAGTACAATTATAACCACAAATGGTTTCTAATTTAAACATTTCAGGTATCATTGTAAACCACATATTATTTATACGAGGCTCGCTGTATCTTTAAAGTATTTTGTCTATGTCTATCATGCACAATTGAAGCACTGGCACTTCAAAAATAGCTTTCACAGTCTGTAGCGTGTCATCAAGGCCGAGGGACGGCCGAAACGCGTCATGGCGGACTAACTGGTGGTGCGTAACCAATAAACCTATTGCAGCACGGATTTGGGTCCATACTCGTCTTCTTTTCAACAGAAAACAGCGAAACGAGGAGTTTAAATATATATTAAATATATATATATATATATATATATATATATATATTACCTACTGGCGGTCGCCAGTAGGTAGTTATAGTTAGGACCCCTTTTCCATAGGAAAACCTCAACATTCTATTTTGAAGAACTTTGGCGCCGGTCGACGAATCCTCGCGAATTTCTCAAAATAGGTGGGGCGCTACGCTCCGCTCCTACCCTGAAAGTCTCGGGGGGATTCGTCAAGCGGGGGCTGAGATAAAAGGGGGGTCCCAAAACGTGTTTTTCCCATGCATTTTTCCATAGGACCTTTAGAACGAGCTACAGCCCGAACGGCTGAACAGAATTACTAGAAATTTGGCAGAGAGGTAGTCCTCAGGTCAAGGAAGTGCCTTTTGTAGGTTTGGTGTAAATCTGTTCAGTAGATCCTGAGAAAATAGCCTTTAAATCAATATATATATCTGTGGAAGCTTACGGTGCGCTTACCGTGCGCTTACCGTAAGCTTACCGTACGCGCACGCCGGCGTGCGCGAGCGCGATTCTGATTGGCTGTTAGATCTTAGTAAACATTCGAATCGGTCGAAACCAGGAAGCGGCGGCCGCCATTTTCTCTCTCGAACTGACAGGGGGGTGAATAAAAAAGGTGGATAATGTGAAAAGGGGGCAGGCTCGACAGTTCCTGACCCCCTAGCCTTGGTCAGGGGGTCCCAGAAGGACCCTCAAGGGCAAAAATTAAAAGAAATTATTTTTCGAAAAATCGCCGTATGCGCGTAGCCGTTGGGTTCATACAGGGATGGAGGAAAGAAAGAATGGGAGTATTATGAGCGTCTACAAACATGCTGGTCTATCTTATTGTTAATAAGGGGAAGACTGACCTCCCCAAAAACAATAAGACCACCACATTTTGTACACCTCATTTCAACACTCGCAAATCGAGGGTTGATGTCCAAAGGAAAAGAAGAAGGTGATGCTCCAACAACAGAGGAAGGGCTCAGCTGAGCTGCCGATGATGTACTCGGCTGAGCATCTGAGGCTGGGCTCTGGTGACTTACTGAAGAGTTTTCTCCAGTATGTCGAGCAAAGGTCCTTGGGTGTTTGTCCTGAAGGTGTCTCGTCATAGAGTGATTTCCAAAGGAATATTTCCTACTTGGATTTCCTCTTGATAAAACACGATCACAAAGTATGCAAGTGACCTTTGGAGCATTGACCTTTTTCTCCCCCTCTGGAAAAGTGAAATACTCCCATACAAAAGAAGTCTTTTGTTTCCTCCTTCTCTGGATCATGGTGGTGCTGCTGGCCTCACTCTCAGAAGAGCTCTGCTGTTCTGCCATTGTATCCCAATGTCAATCCAGCTCCTGCTCCTAGAGAATAACAAGCAGAAATGAGGGGAATGGGTGTGGTGTGGGAAGAATCTGGAACTGAAAGTAGTATCAACCAATGAAAAGTGTTCTTTCAAGCAGTAAAGAGGGGAATGGGTGTGGTGTGGGAAGTTTCTGGAAGTGAAAGTAATTTCAACCAATAAAAAGTGTTCTTTGTAAGTCACATGACCTACCGTGCGCGCACGTGACGCTTACGGTGCGCTTACGCAGCGCTTACGTCACTTTCGCGCATGCGCATTACACGCCCCTGCGTAACCGCGACGTTGCTTCCGGGTGTACGCGTACGGCACGCACGTATCACGTATCGCGCATGCGCATTACACGCCCCTGCGTAACCGCGACGTTGCTTCCGGGTATACGCGTACGGCACGCACGTATCACGTAGGCGCGCTGCACTAATTACGTCCAGAGCGCTTAGCGTCAGCTTACCGTACGCGTATTTTATAAGCGCGTAGCGTCAGCTTACCGTACGCGCACGGAAAAAAATGCATAAAAAAAAACCTTTCGATAATGCAGGATATAGTACATAAATTATTAAAAAAAGGCTTACAAAAAATGAAAAAAAAAAAAATTGCATAAAATAAAAATAAAAATATAAAAACGAAAAAAAAAACACTATCCACATTGACCCCACCCCCTGTGCTTTTGGTGGCGTTAAGTGGGCGCGCACGCCACGAATGGCGTAAAGTAACTTAGCATTTAAAAAACCGTACAAATTCACTGAAAAAACCATAGGTTTCACACACGTTATAGTTAGGAATTAGCATTTAAAAAACCTTGCAAATTCACTGAAAAAACCATAGGTTTCACACATGTTATAGTTAGCGGAAATTTTACTGATAAAAAACCAGTGAAATTCCCCCGTTATAGTTAGTGCAGGCAACTATAACTCACGCGACCGCAATCTTCTGCTGATGACATATGTGTCTTTATGAAAAAAAAATATTTGTAATATATGTACAGCTAAAAATGTATGGAAGAAGACATGGGCAAATAAGTGTCTAAATACAGTATTAGCATCAGCAGAGGATTGCGGTCGCGTGAGTTATAGTTGCCTGCACTAACTATAACGGGGGAATTTCACTGGTTTTTTATCAGTAAAATTTCCGCTAACTATAACATGTGTGAAACCTATGGTTTTTTCAGTGAATATATATATATATATATATATATATTGTTAGAAGGCGGCCCCCGAGGAGTCGGTGCGACCACCAAGGGGGGGCCCTCACACTGCACGAAGTAGCCGAGCGCTGCCGAGAAGTCTCCTGAGAGATCCTTCTCCTATCACGTCCTAGCACAGTAACACCACCACACAGGACTCAAGGAGGTTGTCTTGTGACAAGCAATTCTTTATCAGCAATAAAAAGGTTACGAGGTCAATATTTACACGAAGGGATCGAGGGATCCACCAAAAGTCTCAGTGTCTCTTTGGAAGGGTCGGGGTAGCGGGACAGTCTTTGGCAGGAATGCGGTACGAGGGTACCTGGGGCCCAGTTCTTATCCTCAAGCTGGAGGACCTCCGGATCTCGGAGGGGTTGAGCCGCGACGGCGTCAGCAGGGCTCTGGCGTACAGTTCGTGGAGAGCCGCGATCCAATCAGCAGGGCTCTCAAGATGGTTTCTGCTCAGCTCGAGCCGCGACGTCGTCAGCAGGGCTCCGAGGGAGGTTTCAGCGAGGTTGGGCCGCGACGGCGTCAGCAGGGCTCCGATGTTCCAGGTGGTTCAGAAAGGGTTCACAGGAAGGAGCCGCGACGCAGTCAGCAGGGCTCGTGATGGTTCCGACAAGAGTTCTTCTCCGTAGGGTCAGCCGCGATTCAATCAGCAGGGCTCTCGACTCCGGGATACAACTGCCGAGCTGTGGTGGGGTCGCCCCAGATATAGGTCTGGAGCCCTTTGATGTCCGGACCTATGCGCCCGAGGGGGCGGAGTGGCCGGGTGGAGGTGGCCAGACGCCCAGCAGGAGAGGCGCCAGGCCCATGGGAGTTGCAGGGCGATCACACCTCGAGAGGGGAGGACAGTTGGGGGTCCCATCGATACTGTCCTCCGCCGGGGGCGATGAATGGTTCCTGCGGCACCCCCTGGCTAGTTCGTGGTGCCTCGATGTCGGGGCTTCGCTGGGGTCGAGGCCGGGTTGAGCGGGGTCGCGCCGGCTGGTGCACGGTGTGACGTGGATGCCAACAAGATGGCGGAGCCACGAGGAGTATGCGTCCACGTGCAGCTCCGGGTGAAGGGCCTTGGTGCAGTTCAGACGGGTGGCCCGTGACGGCCGGGGCGGGGAACGGGCACAATCCAGGGGGTTAAGGACCACGCCACGAGGCCGGGTCCAACAGGCGTCCCCCCCAGCCGAAGGCATGGAGAGTCACCCATCTCCTTGGGGATTCTCCTCGTCAAGGCGGAAGAAGCGGGACAGGCCGTCGGCGTTGGCGTGGTCATTGCCGGGCCGGTGTTCGACGTCAAAGTCCATCCCTTGTAGCGAGATGGACCACCGCAGCAGCTTGGGGTTCTCGCCCCGCATTTGCATTAGCCATTGCAAGGGCCGGTGGTCGGTCTGGACCCGGAAGTGGGTGCCAAAGAGGTAGGGCCGGAGCTTCTTGAGGGCCCACACCACAGCGAAGGCCTCACGCTCAATAGTGCTCCAGCGTTGCTCTCGGGGCAGTAGTCGTCGGCTGATGAAGGCCACTGGTCGGTCGAGCCCCTTTTCGTCGGCTTGGGATAGGACGGCCCCGATCCCATACTCGGAGGCGTCCGTCTGTACCACGAACTCCTTCTGGTAGTCCGGGGCCTGCAGCACCGGAGCAGTACACATGGCTGTCTTTAGGGTGTCGAAGGCTGTTTGGCAGCGGGGTGTCCAGTGTACCTTCTTGGGCTGTTTTTTGGATGTTAACTCTGTGAGGGGGCCAACAATGCTCCCATAGTCCCGGATAAACCGCCGGTAGTATCCGGTGAGGCCCAGGAAGGCCCGGACAGCGGTCTGGGTAGTGGGGGGTTCCCAGGTCTGGATGGCATCTATCTTTGCTTGGAGGGGGGCCACCTGCCCGCTCCCCACTTGATGGCCCAGGTAGGTCACGGATCCGTGGCCGATTTGGCATTTGCTGGCCTTGATTGTGAGCCCGGCCCGCGGAAGGGCGGCCAGGATGGCCTTCAGGTGGAGAAGGTGCTCGGCCCAGTGGTTGCTGTACACGGCAATGTCATCTAAGTAGGCCGCGCTGAAGGCCTCAAGCCCGGCCAAAACCTTGTTCACCAGTCTTTGGAAGGTGGCCGGGGCGTTCTTCATTCTGAAGGGCATCACCCGAAAGTGGTAATGCCCATCCGGGGTCGAAAAGGCGGATCTTTCTTGGGCGCCGGGGGTGAGCTGGATTTGCCAGTACCCGGCGGTGAGGTCCAGTGTGCTCAAGTAGCGAGCGGCCCCTAGGTGGTCGATGAGTTCGTCGGCCCGGGGTATCGGGTGTGCGTCTGTCTGGGTTACTGCATTCAGGGCTCGGTAGTCCACGCAGAATCGCAACTCCGGGGGGTGACCGGGAGCTGCGGCCTTGGGCACCAGGACGACAGGGCTGGCCCACGGGCTGTCGGAAGGCTCGATGACCCCCAGGGCCAGCATCTTCGCTACTTCGGCCTGGATGCAGGCCCGCACTCGGTCAGGCACCCGGTAGGCTCTGTGTCGTATGGGGGGGCTCTCCCCGGTGTCGACATCGTGGACGCACCAGTGGGTCACCCCCGGGGTGAGAGAGAAGAGGGCTGCGTAGTCCCGCAGTAATTGCTGGCAGTCGTTGCGCTGTTCCGGGGTCAGGGACGAGGCGAGTTGGACCCCTTCGATCGATCCATCGTGAATGTCGGATTGCAAGAGGTCGGGCAAGGGCTCGGAGTCGTCCTCGCCCCCTTCGTCAGTCGCCAGCAGCAGGCTCAGTTCGGTCCGGGCGAAGTGGGGTTTTAGCCTGTTAGCATGTAGGACCCGGAGGGGGTTCCGGGGGGACTCCAGATCGACCAGGTAGGTGACGGGACTTTTCTTCTCCACCACCTTGAAGGGCCCGGTCCACTTGTCCTGGAGGGCGCCGGGTTCGACCGGGGCCATGACCCATACTTTCTGTCCTGGCTCGAATTCTATAGTAGAGGTGTTGCGATCGTACCACCGCTTCATGTCCTCCTGGCTGGCCTCGAGGTTGGCTTCGGCCATGGCTCGGAACCTGCGGGTCTGGTTTCGGAGGGTCAGGAGGTATCGGTAGACGTCAGGAGGGGCTCCTCGGGGCTTCATCTCCCAGCCCTCCTTGACCAGGCTGAGCGGTCCGCGGACCGGGTGTCCATACAATAGTTCAAACGGGCTGAACCCCAGGGACTTCTGCGGGACCTCCCGATAGGCAAACAGGAGGCAGGGCAGCAGGACATCCCATTTCCGCCTGAGGGGTTCTTCCAGGCCCTGGATCATCCCTTTTAATGTTCGGTTGAACCGCTCAACCAGTCCGTTCCCCTGAGGGTGATAGGGGGTCGTGAACTTGTATGTGACCCCGCACTGTTGCCACAGAGACCGCATGTACCTGGAGATAAAGTTCGTGCCGCGGTCGCTCACCACTTCGCTGGGGAATCCCACTCGGGAGAAGATCCCCATCAAGGCCCGGCCTACCACAGGGGCCGTTATAGTTCTTAGCGGGACCGCCTCCGGGTACCTGGTGGCATGGTCCACGAGGACCAGGATGAAGCGGTGGCCCAGGGCGGTTTGGGGGTCCAGGGGTCCCACAATATCGATCCCGACCCGTTCGAACGGGGTGCTGACGGCTGGAAAGGGCTGGAGGGGGGCCTTGACCCGACCCCCCGTCTTTCCGCTGGCTTGGCAGGTCTGGCAGGACCGGCAGTGGTTGTCCACATCTCTCCGCATCCGGGGCCAGTAGAAGTGGGTCACCAGACGACTGTACGTTTTGTCTTGCCCCAAGTGTCCGGCGAGGGGCACATCATGGGCCAGGTGGAGAAGGAACTCCCGGAAGCGGAGGGGGACCACCAACACGCGGCTGGCCCCGAGTTCTGCTACTTTCTGTTCACTGTACTACAGGCCCTCGGTCCAGTAGATCCAGTGGGTGCCGGTCTGGTCACCGTTGGCTTGCGCGGTCGCCTGTTGTCGGACCCCTTCGAGAGAGGGACAGGACTGTTGTTCTTGCTGGAACTGCTCTCGGGTGGGGCCCCCTTCGTGTCGCCATTGTGTCAGCTCTGGGAGGGCGCTCGGAGAAGCCATCTCTTCGGGGGAGGATTCGCTGGGTCCAGGGTTGGTGTCCGCCTCCTCCTCGCTGCTGGTGGGAGGGGGTGTGAGCCCCTCGGGCTGGGCGGTCCCGGAGGTCGAGGATGAGCGGGGGGCCTGGGCGGTCATGGACCGGGTGATGGCGCAGGCCCAATCAGCCAGTCCCAACATTCGGAGGTGCTCTCGTCGCTCTACTTGAGCCCAGGGGGAACTTTCCAAGTCGTTCCCCAGGAGGCAGTCGACCGGGGCGTCGTCGCGCACTGTCACCTTCAGCAGGCCCGTCACCCCTCCCCACTCGAAGGGGACCAGGGCCATCTGGCATAGGCTTTCACTGTTGTCGGCCGTCCGTACGGGGCACAGCACATTCGGTAGAATCTGCCCAGGGGTCACCAGGTGGCAGCGGACAGCGGTGATACTGGCGCCTGTGTCACGAAGGGCTTCGGCCCGTTGTCCATTGACCGTGACCTGCTGCCGGTACTTCTGGGTGTTGGTTGGGATGGGGGTGCAGGGTACCATCTCTCGGCTACCCAGGCAGACCAGGGACATGGCTGCCGGCTCCCACTCAGTGTTCTCTCGGTCGAGGGCCTCCTCTTCCTCTTCTCCTCCCCCCAAGGCGGCGGCTGTCAGCTGCCGGGGCGGGTGCCCGCCTGCCCCGTTTCTTCGGTTCAGAGGGCAGGCCGGATCGCTGGCAAAGTGTCCTGTTTGTTGGCAGCCGTAGCAGGTCACTGGCGGCCGTGGTCCGGGTCGGGCCGGGCCCACCTTTCGGGCTAGGCTCGGGGAGAGATGTGGCTGCGGTGGCCCTCGAGGGGGGCTCCTGGGGGCCCTGGCGGGAGGGTCTCGGTTCCTGTTCGGCCCTCCCCCCCCACCGCGCTGGCGGGGGGGTCCGTTGGGGTTCCTCTGGTACTCCCCCATTGAGTTCCGGGGGACCCGGGAGTTGACCCATCGATCGGCCTCGACGGCAAGTTTTCGCGGGTCGGTCATTTTGCTGTCGAGGAGGTGCTGTCTCAGTTCCACGAAGCAATTGTTGGAAAGGTGTTCCCACACGATGAGGTCGACCAGCTGCCCGTAGGTGGTTACTTTGCTCCCTTTGATCCACCCTTCTAGGGCCAGACTGAAAAAGTCCACATATTCCACCCATGTGGTACCCGGGATTTTCTTGCAGTCTCTGAACCGCTGGCGGTACATTTCCGCTGTTAGCCCGTAGCGGGTGAGCAGGGCCTCCTTCATGTGATCGTAGGAGGTCATCACCTCCTTCGGTAGCTGGAGCAGCGTGTCCCGCCCCTCACTCAGGAACCGCCCCCACAGGCCCGCGCCCCAGTCCTTTCGGGGCACCCGATGAGAGGTCATGGCCACCTCGTAGGCCTTGAACCATTGTTGGATGTCGTCATTCTTGTAATACTCCTTGACGACTTCTTTCGGGATATGTACCTTGGCCTCGGAAGGCGGTAGAGTGTCTCTAGTACTGGGGGTGTCAGTCCCTCCGTTCTTGGCCTTGATCTCGAGCTCCTTGAGACTGCGCTCGTGCTCAAGAGTTAGTTTCTTTTCCTCCAACTCCCGGTGTCGTCTCTTCTCCTCTATCTCTTCTTGAAGGCGCAGCTGCTCTAGGGCCAGTTTCTTTTCTGCCAGCTGGAGTTCACCGTCCAGCCGCAGTCGGGCGAGCTCTAGCTCGTGGCTCCGGACCTTTTCCCGCTCTCGTATTTCTTCTTCGGAGAGGCCGGTTTCTAGGCTCTTTCTTCCTCCGGTTGCCGGAGTCCGTGCGGTTGCTGCGGTCTCAGTCAGGGGCAAGGGCCCTTCTTCCTGGGAGGGGCCTGCCCCGGCCTCCAACCATGCCCTCAGAGCTTTCTGCATCTCCTCTTTGGTACCTAGGCTGGTGGTTGCAATGCCTTTGTCTTTGCAGAACTGTTTCAATTCTTTGTGCGTATATTCTTCCAGCCGTTCGGGCTGGAACTCCATTGTCGCGTTGTTTTCCTGGCTGCTCATGATGCTGTTCGTTTGGATGGGTAGCTAGTGGGTACTGGCTGGTACGTACTGCGTTCGGCTCGGATCCCGTCGCTGGCCACCAAATGTTAGAAGGCGGACCCCGAGGAGTCGGTGCGACCACCAAGGGGGGGCCCTCACACTGCACGAAGTAGCCGAGCGCTGCCGAGAAGTCTCCTGAGAGATCCTTCTCCTATCACGTCCTAGCACAGTAACACCACCACACAGGACTCAAGGAGGTTGTCTTGTGACAAGCAATTCTTTATCAGCAATAAAAAGGTTACGAGGTCAATATTTACACGAAGGGATCGAGGGATCCACCAAAAGTCTCAGTGTCTCTTTGGAAGGGTCGGGGTAGCGGGACAGTCTTTGGCAGGAATGCGGTACGAGGGTACCTGGGGCCCAGTTCTTATCCTCAAGCTGGAGGACCTCCGGATCTCGGAGGGGTTGAGCCGCGACGGCGTCAGCAGGGCTCTGGCGTACAGTTCGTGGAGAGCCGCGATCCAATCAGCAGGGCTCTCAAGATGGTTTCTGCTCAGCTCGAGCCGCGACGTCGTCAGCAGGGCTCCGAGGGAGGTTTCAGCGAGGTTGGGCCGCGACGGCGTCAGCAGGGCTCCGATGTTCCAGGTGGTTCAGAAAGGGTTCACAGGAAGGAGCCGCGACGCAGTCAGCAGGGCTCGTGATGGTTCCGACAAGAGTTCTTCTCCGTAGGGTCAGCCGCGATTCAATCAGCAGGGCTCTCGACTCCGGGATACAACTGCCGAGCTGTGGTGGGGTCGCCCCAGATATAGGTCTGGAGCCCTTTGATGTCCGGACCTATGCGCCCGAGGGGGCGGAGTGGCCGGGTGGAGGTGGCCAGACGCCCAGCAGGAGAGGCGCCAGGCCCATGGGAGTTGCAGGGCGATCACACCTCGAGAGGGGAGGACAGTTGGGGGTCCCATCGATACTGTCCTCCGCCGGGGGCGATGAATGGTTCCTGCGGCACCCCCTGGCTAGTTCGTGGTGCCTCGATGTCGGGGCTTCGCTGGGGTCGAGGCCGGGTTGAGCGGGGTCGCGCCGGCTGGTGCACGGTGTGACGTGGATGCCAACAAGATGGCGGAGCCACGAGGAGTATGCGTCCACGTGCAGCTCCGGGTGAAGGGCCTTGGTGCAGTTCAGACGGGTGGCCCGTGACGGCCGGGGCGGGGAACGGGCACAATCCAGGGGGTTAAGGACCACGCCACGAGGCCGGGTCCAACATATATTATCTACTGGCAGTTGCCAGTAGATAGTTATAGTTAGGACCGTGTTTCCATAGGAAATCCGCAACATTCTATTTGAAATAACTTTGGCGCCGGTTGACGAATCCTCGCGAAATTTTCAAAATAGGTGGGGTGCTCCGCTCCGCTCCTACCCTGAAAGTCTCGGGGGGATTCATCAAGCGGGGGCTGAGAAAAAAGGGGGGTCCCAAAACCCGTTTTCCCCATGCAATTTTCCATAGGGACCTTTAGTCCAAGGTACAGCTCGAACGGCTGAACAGAATAACTTTAAATTTGGCAAAGAGGTAGTCCTCAGGTCAGGGATGTGCCTTTTGCAGGTCTGGTGTCAATCTGTTCAATAGTTCCTGAGAAAATCAAAAGTAAAATCATATATATATGTGGGCGGAGCCTAACCACACATCTCATCCTGAGATCTGATTGGCTGTCAGCACTTCATCCAAGAAGTGTTGGCAGCCATCTTGGGACCAATATACATGATAGCACCTAATTAAAAAGCATTGCAGTTAATAGAAGGTTTTAAGACTTTAGTTACATTATAAATCATTTGTTGATGGTACCATACTCATTTTAGGAATTGTGGTATGTTCTAAGGTGATTTCACCATGTGAAAAAGCCTTCTGCTGGGATATCATGATTGAGAGAAAAATATTTTCTCATGCTTTTCCCACAGAGGTTTGGAAGGTGATTTATAAGCTAAACTGAGAGCTTATTTTCTGTAAATTCACATTATCTTTCTCACTCATGTGAGAATGAAGTCTGACATTCTCAGTAAAACATGTACATCCAACAAGGGCAGAGACTGTCAGTTGATTCCTTTGTGTTCTACTGCAGCTTCCCAGAGTGTTCCAAAGAACAACTAGAGCGCTAACAGTCCTACTTATGATAAACGTATGGCACACCTGAAGCCATCTTGCTTGGATTAAAGTGGTAACTCTTAAAACATTTAATTTAAAAAGGAACAAAATGAGGGGGTTCATTTTTCCATAAAAAGTATGATTAGTGCTGCAGAAAGAAAAATTAGGGCACATTTTGAGTGACTTCTCAAATCCTCTTCTATTTCATTAAAAAATTCTGACATGCAGACTGAAACATGCACTTTCAATACCAGCAGCAGTTTTCCCTGGTGAGCAGCAGCTTTACTACAGTGATCTAATGAGCAAAAAGAGTGCTAACATTCTGAATTTATGGCAAATGTGTGACACATCTGAATGCCTTCTTGATGGAATCAAAGTAAAAAACTGAAAGTATTTCCTACTGAGGAGACTGCAGTAAATGAGGAAATTAGGAAACTTCATAACAAATAAGTCTCACAAGATGGCCACCAGAGACAAAAGAGCCCAAATGTAGCCCAAATATCACCCAGATGTAGCCTTAGTATAGCCCAATGACAGAATGTCCCAGAGTGTTCTTCAAAACAACTAGAGCGCTTACTGTCTTCATTATGACAAAAGTATGGCACACCTGAAGCCATCTTGATTGGAATAAACTGGTAACACTTAAAACATTTAATTTAAAAAGGAACACAATGAGGGGGTTCATTTTGCCATAGAAATTATGATTAATGCTGAAGAAAGAAAATGAGGGCACATTTTGAGTGATTTCTCAAATCCTCTTCTATTTCATTAAAAAATTCTGACATGCAGACTGAAACATGCACTTTTAATACCAGGAGCAGACTTCCATGGTGAACAGTAGTTTTACTACAGTGATCTAATGAGCAACTAGAGTGCTAACTTTCAGAATTTATGGCAAATGTGTGACATATCTGAATTCCTTCATGATGGAATCAAAGTAAAAAACTGAAAGCATTTCCTACTGAGGAGACTGCAGTACATGAGGAAATTAGGAAACTTCATAACAAATAAATCTCCCAAGATGGCCACCGGAGACAAAAGAGCCCAAATGTAGCCCAAAATCACCCAGATGTAGCCCAAATATAGCCCAATGACAGAAGCGTGCAAAACACTTAATATTTTGTGTTTTTGCAGTGTTATATAGTGCAGACTTGTCAGGTATTGGAGTGCTTTACATGAGCATTGGTTACATCACACAAGAACAAATTCATTTTGGTTGTAGACATGGGGAGACTAAGTGATTTGACCAGAATCACAGAATGTCGAGCTGAAGCAGAAACTCCAACCTGGTTCCCCAGTTGCAAAGTCTGCAGTTCTGGAAGTAACACCACATCCTCTCCCCTAAGTGCAACATTTAATCAAGTGGTCAACTGGATAAAAAAACATAAAGATAACAAATAATTTAAAAGTGCTTTGTCGCTATTTGAAAACTCAGAAAATATGTCCTTATTTTAGTCTTTTAGAGCACTAACCATAATTTTGATGCCAATAAGACCCTCTCATATATGTAATTTCTAAAGGAAATGCTCTAGGTATTACAGTTTTGATTACATCAAGATGACGTCAGGCGTTCCACACTTTTGTAATAAATATAGAATGTTAGCAATCTAGTTGTTCATTAGGATACTGTTGAGAGGCAGAGGCCAGGGGCACGGACTCTGAAAATTGAAGGCAGGTAGGAGGGTGCAAAGGCAACAATTTAACCACACTGAGCAGGCAGGAAGGGCCGTGGCAGCACAACAGACTATGGAGGGCAGTGGAAAGGGGGGTAGGGGCAACAAACCAACAATACAGGACTTGCAAGAGAGGCTGTGGCAATGTAATAGACCATTGTGGGCAGAAGGAAGAGGCAATGGTAGTACAACCATACATGCCAACAGACCCGATTCAGCCAGGAAACGTCCAATGTTTTTAAGCTCAAATGGGCTTTATTTGATCTGTCTCCTGTCTACAATCTCCTCTTTTTCAATGTAACTCAAAGGGGAAAATCAATACCTCAGTTTTTTTTTCAAAATCTCCCTCTTACCAAGCTCAAAATGTTCGCAAGTATGGTACATTGGATCATGGAAGGAAATGGGGTAGGGACATGGACTTGGATAACAGAGGACAGGAGGGACATGGAGAGGTGCACCAAACTGACCCTGCAGGCAGGCATCAGGGTTTGCAGCAGCACAATAAACCACACAGGGCATGCAGGACGGGAGTTCAGCACAGCAATTCATAGAAAGCAAGAGGGAGGGGACAGGACCATGCACATGGACAACAGAGAACAGAGGGGCAAGAGGCAATGGTAGCTAGCTGACCATAATGGACAGACAGGAGAGAAAGCTGCAGCATAACAGACCATAAAGTCCAGGAGGGAGGGAGTAGGGGTCTTCACATGTAAACAGAGGGCTGGGGGCAAAGGGGCAGGGCAGGAGCAGCAAGATAGCCATGGAGGTCAGGCAGGATGGGCACTAGAAGCAAGACACACCATGAAGAGCAACAGTGAGACTGTGATGGCATACACACAGACCATGGAGGGAAGGTGGGAGGGGGTCAGGGGCAGCTAACTGACCACACAGGGAAGGTGGGAGGGGCCATGGCAGCACAGAAGACCATGCATGTCAAGTGGGAGGGTTAGTGGCAGCACAATGGCTATAATGGGCAAGAAGGAGGGTGCAGGGGCATGCACAAAGGACGATGGAGGATAGAAGGGAGGGTCAGGACCTGTGCACAGACAAGAAAGTTCAGGGGAAGGGGCCTCACAACAGACCGCACGGGGCAGGCAGGAGGAGCAGTTGCAGCACAACAGACCAGGGAGGGCAGAAGGGTGTGGCAGTACAATGGACCTTGTAGGACAGGAGGAAGAGGATAGGGGTGTGGCATGTGGACAGGCAGGGTGGAGGTGGCAGGGACAGGTTACAGTCATCTGACAATGCTAGGCAGGTGGGTGGGGTGTGGCAGCTCAACAGAACACTCAGAGTAGATAGGAGTGGCAGGTCCATGGAACATGGTGGGCAAAAAGGATGGAGCAGGGGCATGCACAAAGACATTGGAGGGCAGGGAGAAGGAGAATAGGGGCAGCAAGCTAAGCACAGAGTTTAAGCAGGAGGTCAATGATGGGGCATAGAATTGGGCAATGGAGGGCAGGAGGAGTGGACTGGTAGATCATACTAAAATGAGGGAAGTGGCAGCACATCAGACCATGCATGGCAGGAGGGAGGAGGCTAGTCCATGGATTCACACATCAGAGGATAGGGAGGAGGGGGATGGGGCAGCAAGCTAACTGTTCAGAGAAGGCGGGTATAAGTAACTTTATTGTTTTTAAAACGTGTGTCTGTGCGAACTACTTAAAATATGAACAAGTATGCAGCATAATCTCACTTATATTCAGGAAGAAGAGGGCGTTTGTGACTGTGACTCCGGGTTCACTTGGCAGAAACACCCCCTGACCCTCCACCCCCTATCGCAAAATGTAATACCCGTGAAAAGGGTAGGTGAACACAGTGTTATATAGAACATACTCCTGAGAGCTCGATTGAAAATTAAAACTAGATATAGTGTATGGTATAAACTATGCACCAAAAAGTGTGATATAAGATGAACCGGGCGTGAAATATAATATGCAATACATTGTGCGCAATGACAGATTCATTGGAGAGCGCGAGATAGCACAGGCACTAGCGCGTGCTATGCGATATGCGCCTTGGAGTGTAATATGCACAGGGCAGTGTTGTGCAACCTAACTAGTCTCTAAAGTTGTAATATAAAATATGTGCTGGGGAGTGTAACGTTGCATATGCACTGTGACAAAGATATGGATCCCAGATTGTAATATGTATGGCATAGCACTGTGCGTTATAACATAGGCATCGAGGAAGGCACGTTAGATGGGGCAATATAACCCGTGCGAAGACAAGTGTGGCATGACATATTCACGGGGTGGTGTTACAGTGCACATGGGCTAGAGAGTGTCATAGCATATGCACTAGCTGGTGGAATACAACACAGAGGTGTGTGGCACTCGGCAGGCAATGGTAGGTGTAACACAGCATTGGGCTCTGCCAGGAGCGCGCTGTGACTCTCAAGTGATGTTCGTCCCCTTTCCAGAGAGTAAAATAAAAAGTATTACACATCCGGCAGTGGATGTGTGTTTTATTAACAGTGAGGGGGGTTTCTTGCATAGTTTTGGTCGAATTCTTGTCGAATCCCCTTTGAATGGCTTGGTGTGCACGTGTATTAAATGTGCCCGTCAATAGCTACCCATGTTTGTATAAATAAACGACAAGGGTGTCTACCGGGATTAGGCACGGTAGGGCATCAGACATGTCAGAGCTTCACTAGTGGTGTAAATACATTCCACGTGGATTCATTGTATGCATAGTCGCCTTTTAATGAATATAACGCAAATCGTCATGGTGATAGGTGCGTACGGTTTGTCCAGCATGTCCTAGGTGTGTCTATAAATATATATTTTTTAAAAATAATAAAAGACAGTGGCCGGCCCTGGGGATTGGGGTCAAAAAAATATAATTAGGAGACAGGCCTTGGGGGATGGGGTCATCAGGGCCAATAAATTAGAATAAGAAGGGGAACCACACAGCCCCCCTTCTTAAAAAATTAAAATAAATAAAAGACTGGCATCGTGCTGGAGGCCACGCCCCCTCCTTGCAGCACTCTGCAAACGTGCCCCCTGGCGAGTTGTAAGTTGGGGAATTAATTCCTCTTCAATACTGAGGGTCCCTGAGGGCCAACTAGCCCACCAGGCATCTCCAGTATGCGCCAGGGAGCTGCGCTGCAGAGAGGTGTTCTGAGGGCAAGCCCCTTTTTACACCTCTCTGCAACGCAGCTCTGTGGCGCTTACTGGAGGTACCTAGTGGTCTAGTTTGACCCTAGGGACCCTTAGGATTCAAAGGGACTTAATCTCTCAACTTAGAACAGCCACAGGGCGCGTTTACACAGTGGTGAAGGGAGGGGACGGGGCCTGAGGTGACGTGTGCAAACACGCACTATGGCACGTTTTAAATTGGGGATATAATTTCCCTTCAATATTGAGGGCCCCTGGGGGCTAACTAGCCCACCAAGTGCTTCCAGTAAGCGCCACTGAGCTGCATTGCAGAGAGGTGGTCCAGGCCGTGCCACTTTTTACACCTCTCTGCAACGCAGCTCTGTGGCACTTACTGGAGGTACCTAGTGGGCAATTTGGACCCTAGGGACCCTTAGGATTCAAAGGGACTTAATCTCTCAACTTAGAACAGCCACAGGGCGTGTTTACACAGTGGTGAAGGGAGGGGACGGGGCCTGAGTTAACGTGTGCAAAAACGCCCTGTGGCCTGTTTTAAGAGGTAGTTTTCACCCCCTGCCCTATTATATACTAGGGGCTTACAGAGGAGGTCATGCTAATCACAGGGGGACCCCAACGCATAATGTTCCCTAGTGTATGTAGGGGTTTTCACTGTATTCTAAGTGTCTTTTAACATAGCACTGGCTCCAGGACTGGTTAGTCAGACTCAGTATCCGTCTGAAAAAGTTGAGGGTACAGGATGATTTTGCAACAAGGATTCTTTCTGCTCTTCTTTTTGTTCTTTCTGCGCGTTATCCTTCTTCCTGCACTTTACTTCGTCTTTGAGGACTTCTGTTGCTTCTTTCTGCACTTCTTTTTTTTCTTTCTGTGCATTTTTTCTTCTTTCTTCACATGTCCTATCTCTGTAGGCATAGTTAGAAATTAGCATTTAAAAAACCTTTGAAATTCACAGAAAAAAACTTAGGGGCAGATTTATGATAACTGGTGCATCCCTGCATATCAGCAGGGATGCGCCAGTTATTGTGCGCCACAGCTACGCCACCATGGATGCGCCGCATTTACAATGCGGCGCACCATGGGGCAAAAACGGCACAGATGCGTCACGCATCTGTGCCGTAAAAGTGGCGCATTGCTGGAGTTGCGTCGCAAGCGTGACGCAGCTCCAGCAATGCTTTGGGGGGACCTATCTACACAGTGCTGCGTCAATCCTTACGCCTGCTTCAAGCAGGCGCAGGGTTTTGACGCAGCATGGGCTCAAAGGTGACTGAGTGAAATCTTGTAGATTTCACTCAGCCACTTTTAGGAGGCGTTCCTGCGACGGAACGCCCCCCCCTGCACAGGTACGCCTACTGCTGGCGCAGGGCTTTACAACGTGACGCATCTCCCAGATGCGTCACGTTGTAAATACCCCACAGCATGGAGCAGGATTTGCGCCGCCACTGCGTCACAAAAGAGACGCAACGGCGGCGTAAATGAGGCGCAAGGGCCTCATAAATCTGCCCCATAGGTTTCAGGCACGTTATAGTTAGGAATTAGCATTTAAAAAATCTCAGAAATTCACTGAAAAAACCATAGGTTTCAGGGGTGTTATAGTTAGCTGGACTTTTCACTTGTACAAAACCATTGAAATTCCCCCGTTATAGTTAGTTCAGCTAACTATAACTCGCGCGCCCGAAATGCACTGCTGATGACGTCACATATTACATCACTCATGACATGGTCAGCTATAATGTGCCTGAAACCTATGTTTTTTTCAGTGAATATATATATATATATATATATATATATTTATATATATGCTACTGCATAAGTTAAATTACTATTGGTGGTGTCCTACTAATGAGTGATACTGTTTCTAATATATGTCATCTGAGTGGCTCTGTGACTGTCTGTATTAGTGTGGGAGAGGGTGCCTGTGTGAATGTGTGGGTGTGTGAGTGGCTGTATGGGTGAATAGGTGGGTGTGTGAGTAGCTGTTTTTGTTGAATACATGGGTATGTCAGTAGCTGTTTGAGTGAGTGAGTGGCTGTGTAAGTGACTGTATTGGTAAGTGAGTGGGTATGTGAGTGGCTATAGGGGTGAGCGAGTGGTTGTGTGAGTGACTTTATGGGTGAGTGACTTAGTATGTGAGTGGCTGTATGGGTGAGTTAGTGGCTGTTTCAGTGGGTGTTCGTTTAACTTAGTGTGTGTGAGGAGCTCTATTGGGGAGTGAGTATCTGTGTGAGTGGCTATATGGGTGAGTGAGTAGCTGTAATGGTGAGTGTGTGTGTGTGTGAGTGGCTGTATGGGAGAGGGAGTAGCTATGTAAGTGTCTGTTGGCTGTGTGAGTAGCTGTAATGGTGAGTGAGTGGGTGTATGAGTAGCTGTATGGGAAAGGAAGTAGCTGTGTAAGTGACTGCATGGGTGAGTGAGTGGTTGTGTTAGTGGTTGTATGTGTGAGTGAGTAGGTATGTGAGTGGCTCTGTGGATAAGTAAGTGGGTGTGTGAGTGGTCATGTGGGTGTGTGAGTAGGTATGTGAGAAATTTTGAGGGTTTGTGATTTGCTGTGTGAGTGGTTCTGTAGATTATGTAATCACTAATGTCACTTACCATGTCATGAGTGATGTCATATGTGAGGTCATAAGCAGTGTATTGCGGGAGCCTAAGTATAATGTCCCTGTGGGCTTTTGTTTTTTTAGTGAATTTCTATGTTTTTTTCATGTGATTTTCTAACTATACTCCTGTGTCCTTTGATTTTTTTAGAGAAGTTAGATTTTTTTTAATGTTACTTCCTAACTATAACATCCCTGAGTGGGTGTGGAAGTGGCTTTATGGATTTGTAAGTGGGTGTATGAGTGGCTGTAAGGGTGTGTGAGTGGATGTGTGATTTGTTTTCTGTGTGTGTGAGTGGGTGTATGAGTGGCTATATGGATCTATGAGTGGGTGTGTAAGTGGTTATGTGGGTTTGCAAGTGGCTTGATGGGTGAGGGGCTATGTGGCTGTGTGAGTGGGTATGTTTGTGGCTATGCGGGTACGTGAGTGGCTGTGTGGATCTTTAAGTATATGTGAAAAGGGCCGACTAGTTATGTCAGTGGGTATGTGAGTGACTGGGCCAAAACAATCAATCAATCAATCAAAGACATTTATAGAGCGCACTACTCACCCGTAGGGTCTCAAGGCGCTAAGGGGGGGGGTGCCGTTACTGCTCGAACAGCCAGGTCTTGAGCTTCTTCCTGAAGGAGAGGTGGTCTTGGGTCAGGCGCAGGTCGGCCGGGAGGGAGTTCCAGGTCTTGGCGGGCAGGTAGGAGAAGGACCTTCCTCCTGTTGTCGCTCTACGGATGCGTGGGACGGCGGCGAGGGCGTGGCTGGCTGATCGGAGGTGGCGTTTGGGAGCGTAGAAGTTGATTCGGTTGTTGAGGTAGCTCGGGCCTTGATCGTGTAGGGCTTTGTGTGCGTGGGTGAGGAGACGGAAGGTGATTCTTTTGTTGACGGGGAGCCAATGCAGGTCTCTCAGGTGTCCGGAGATGTGGCTGTTTCGTGGGATGTCGAGGATGAGTCTGGCTGAGGTGTTCTGGATCCGCTGGAGTCTCTTCTGGAGCTTGGCGGTGGTTCCGGCGTAGAGGGCGTAGCCGTAGTCCAGTCGGCTGGTGACGAGGGCCTGGGTGACGGTCTTCCTGGTCTCCGTGGGGATCCACCAGAAGATCTTCCGTAGCATGCGCAGGATGTTGAAGCACGACGAGGAGACGGCGTTGACTTGTCTGGTCATGGAGAGGGAGGAGTCCAGGATGAAGCCCAGGTTGCGTGCGTGGTTCGTCGGTTTGGGTGCGGTGCCCAGGGCGGGGGGCCACCAGGAGTCGTCCCAGGCGGTGGGCGAGGAGCCCAGGATGAGGACCTCCGTCTTGTCTGAGTTCAGTTTCAGGCGGCTGGTCGTCATCCACTCGGCTACATCCTTCATCCCTTCGTGCAGGTTGGCTCTGGCGGTGGCGGGGTCGTTGGTCAGGGAGAGGATCAGCTGGGTGTCGTCGGCGTAGGAGATTATGTTGAGGTTGTGTTGGCGTGCGATGGCCGCGAGGGGGCTCATGTAGACGTTGAAGAGGGTAGGGCTCAGCGAGGACCCTTGAGGGACGCCGCAGATGACTTCGGTGGCCTCTGACTTGTACGGTGGTAGGCGGACTCTCTGTGTTCTTCCGTCGAGGAAGGAGACGATCCATTCCAGTGCCTTCTCCTGGATTCCGACATTGCTGAGGCGCTGCACTAGGGTGCGGTGGCAGACAGTGTCGAAGGCCGTGGAGAGGTCTAAGAGGATGAGGGCCGCTGTTTCTCCGTTGTCCATCAGGGCTCGGATGTCGTCGGTGGCGGCGATGAGGGCGGTCTCGGTGCTGTGGTTGGCTCGGAAGCCGGACTGTGAGGGGTCGAGGGATCCGTTCGTCTCGAGGAAGGCGGCCAGCTGTTTGTTGACGGTCTTCTCGATGACTTTGGCTGGAAACGGGAGTAGCGAGATGGGGCGGTAATTCTTGAGTTCAGTGGGGTCTGCTGTAGGTTTCTTGAGTAGAGCGCTGAGTTCGGCGTGCTTCCAGCTCTCGGGGAAGGTGGCGGTGTTGAAGGAGGTGTTGATAATGTCCCGCAGGTGGGGTGCGATGACAGCGTCGGCCTTGTTGAAGACGTGGTGAGGGCAGGGGTCGGTCGGAGATCTGGAGTGGACGGAGTTCATCATGCGGACGGTGTCTTCGGTGCTGATCGGAGTCCAGGTTCGGAGGGTGGTGGTGGGCAGCGTTGCTGTGGTCGTGGCGTGCGTCGGTTGAGTGCTGAAGCTGTTGTGTATGTCCGCGATCTTGTTGTGGAAGTAGGAGGCGAGGGAGTTGCAGAGGTCTTGCGAAGGGGTGATGTCGTTGTTTCCGGCGTTGGGGTTGGAGAGCTCTTTCACGATGTTGAAGAGTTCCTTGCAGTTGTGTGCGTTGTTGTCCAGCCGGTCCTTGAATGCAGTTTTCTTGGCGGCGTGGATCAGTTGGTGGTGCTTCCGGGTGGCGAGCTTGAGGGTGGTCATGTTGTCCGGTGTAGGTTCCTTTCTCCAGACTTTCTCGAGGGCTCGGCAGTTCTTCTTGGAGCTCTTGAGTTCGTCGGTGAACCATGGGGCTTTCTTGCTGCCGGGTCTGCTGGGCGGGGTCCTCAGAGGGGCGAGTTCGTCCGCGCAGTTGCTGATCCACTTCGTGAGGTTTTCGGCGGCCTGGCTGGGGTTCGCTGAGCTGGCAGAAGGGTGCTGGCTCAGGGAGGCGGCGAGCTGGTCGACGGTGATCTTGTTCCAGCTTCTACGGGCAACCTGTTGCTGGTGGTGGTGGATCGTCGTTCTTTCGAAGGTGAAGTGGACGCAGCTGTGGTCCGTCCAGTGGAGTTCTGTGGCGTGGCTGAAGGCGATGTCTTTGCTGGATGAGAAGACGGCGTCGAGTGTGTGTCCGGCGAGGTGGGTGGGGGTGCTCACCAGTTGCTTAAGTCCAAGGTTGGCGAGGTTGTCAAGCAGGGTGCTGGTGTTGCGGTCGTTGTTGTTCTCCAGGTGGAAGTTGAGGTCCCCCAGGAGGATGTAGTCAGCGGAGGGGAGGGCATGCGGGCTGACAAAGTCAGCGATGTCCTCGCTGAATTGAGTGCGTGGTCCCGGGGGTCGGTAGATCAGGGTGCCTCTGAGGGTGGTCTTCGGGTCGGTGTGGATCTGGAAATGCAGGTGTTCGGCAGTGGTTAGGGTGTTGTCGGTGCTAGTCGTGATACGGATGGTGTTCCTGTGGATGATGGCGATGCCTCCTCCCATCTGGTTGGCGGTGCGGTCCCTCCGGGTGATCTTGTAGCCCTCTGGGATGGCGATGGCGATGTCGGGCGCTGAAGAGGCGTTCATCCAGGTCTCCGTGAGGAAGGCGACGTCAGGGGCTGTGGTGTCTAGGAGGTTCCAGAGTTCGATGGCGTGTCTGCGGACGGAGCGGGTGTTGAGCAGGATGCACTTGAGGTGGTAGCTGCTGGTGTTCGGCTTGGCAGGTGCTGGTGCCTGGCAGGTCCGGATGCAGGTGAACTTGCAGGCGTGGCAGCTGAAGGGTCCGTGGGAGCGTCGTGGGGTGGCTTGGTAGCATCCTGGGATACGGCCGGTGTTGAGTGCGATGAGGGTGGCGGCGGTGTATGTCAGGCGGGTTGGCCGGGGTCCTCGTGGGCCAGGGGTCCTGGCACTGGGCACGGTCCAGGCGCGGACGGGCGTAGACGGGCTTACCTTTGGCGCGCCTTCGGCGCACAATCGGCGCGCCCGCTGCGCGTGACTGCTGCGCGTTCGCACGGTCACCATATATGGCGAAGTGCGCGGGGGGCGGAGCAGCTGGGAGGCGGGAGCGGGGAGGGTACAGAAGGCAAAAAGGGGCGGGGTTAGCGGCGGTGGCGGGAAGCGGGGAGCGGGGAGGGAGGACGCAGGGGGCAAAAAACAGGCTATACAGAAGGCAAAAACAAATTACAGGGAAACAGGCAACACTAAATACAGTTCTAAACACAAATGACGACGGGGGCAGGTCAGGCGGTCACGGACCACGCCGCTAGAAGGCAGGGGGCGTGGTCACGCGGCGGCAGCTTGGGCAGCGGGCAGTAAGGCGGGGAAGACACACGCAGCAGCTGGTGGCCGTGCGGCGCGGGGGTGTCCTAGAACTAGGTCAAAACTTCACCTGCCCCTTTCTAGAACAAGAGTCCAAAGTTTTGCAAAAAAAGTCCACCCAAAAGGAGTACTTTCTATTGGTTAATTAGTAAGTGTAACTTCATTGGGTTAATGTCTAGTGCGCATTCTACAATACAGCTGTGTAATGGACCAGGAGGAGATATCTCCAGTGACCTTGTGTGCATTTCAGCAATGTGATTGTTCCTCATGCGTCTTCATCCAGAAATTTGTGACGACATGAATCCTATATAGAAGACAACGTACTGCAAAGAGGTGAATCTCCACCAAACAAAGATAATTCCTCTTAACTGTATGAAGAAAGTGCTTATTCTTTGGTGGAGATGTCCTCCTTTTTCTATGGTATCAAGATCGCGTCCCCAAAATTGACTGGAAACTATCTGGGGGCATTTTGGTAAGCTGTCCATCATCCTGACAAAAGGCGGGAAGACCACTCAAAAAGTCCTAGCCATTGAAAGGGAGAACCATGGACTCTGCTCTCATCAAGAGGGGCCAAAAATGAACCCACTCATCACAGTAACTACAGATTGCGCTCTGATAGATCAATAATGCATTAACCTTCACCAAGATAGTTTTTAAATGAGGAATTGCAAAGAGTGTACACTTGCTTTGCCTTTGCGAAGCCCAGGAAGTTGGGATAATTTGTCCTTTACAGAAGTGGAGCTTCAACTGAGGCACCTCCTACGTGTATATTTATAAGTGCCTCTTGTTGAGGCACAACAATGAGGAGCAGGGCCAGAATGGCCCAGGCAAAATGTAATGGGGGAGGGGGCCACAAGGCCCCCCTCTCTGGGCTGATTTTGGCCCCGGGGAACCATCCACCAGGGCTAGGCCAATTATTGGAAGGGAAGGGGGTCTGATTTTGTCCCTCGGAAACCCATCCTCTGGGGCCCAGCCTCCTGTTTCTGGTTGTCCAGGAGCCTACCCGGGGCACTCAGTGTGTAGTGTTAGGGACCGCGGGGAGCTTCAAAGCACCCACAGTCCCTGGTATTGCTCCAACATGCACGGGGCTGCTAATCATGCAGCTTCCTGTGTGCGGGGAAAATCCTCTCATCTGTTTCCATGCCCGCTGGTCAGCAGGTATGGAAATAGAGGAAAACTACGCTCCCAGTCAGCGGAAGCAGTTTGACAGCTCCCGCTTGCTGGGAGCAGAGTTAGTGTTTGCTTTTGCTTGGCAGGAGCTGTCAAAACTCCCCCAAGTGAGAGCAAACAGCTATGTCCCGGGGGTGGGCACTTTAGGAAATAGGGAGCTGGCCCTGGGGATGGTGGTCCCCAGGGCCATTGATGGCTCTCGGAGCGGGGTCGCACAGCGCCTTTCCCCTTTCAGTTTGGCTATGCCCCGGTGAAGTGGTGGTCCCCGGGGATAAATATGACCTGGGAGGGGGGGCCGTGTAGCCGTCATCCCTATTTCTCTGTTCTTTTGTGCCCCAGGGAGGTGGAGATCCCTGGGCAATTTCGGAGTAAGAGAGGGGTCAGTGGCCCCCTTTTCTTAATTCAAAAGCCCTGAAGCGATGGAGTTCCCTGGGGCCTGTAAAGCCCTGAGGATTGGGGGCAGTGTGCCCCCTTCTACTCTAACTTTTACCCCTGGGAATGTGTCAGTCCCCAGAGGAAAACCTTCCCATGCAGATAGAGGCGCATGCACCCCCCTCCAATTTTAAATTTAAAAAAACGTACCCCAGGATGTGGCCCACCTGGTGTCTCATAAAAAAAACTAAGCATAGAAACTTGCCCTTTGTTTTTTGATTTTTTGCCGGAGTTGTGGATCTTTCAGCGATTCCTGCAAAAATTTAAAAAACATTTTTTGTTGACCTCTGGGGGTCCCAATGGGACCACCAGAACCAGGGCTTGGTGTACAGGGTATTTCTCCCCAGCAGCGTTTCTTTTTCTAAACATTTTTTGGGGGACTTGGCTGAAACTGAGTCCCAAGATGACTACCAACACTTCCTGGTTGAAGTGTTGGTAGCCAGTCCGATCTCTGCACAGGGACTGTCGGATCATCGGAGGATCCACGCCCCTAGATATAACAAAAAGGGCTCTTTTTGGACCAAGATCCACCTTTCTGGCAAATTTGGTGTAATTTATTTCAGTGGTTCGGGCTTCAGTTGTGCCTAAGATCCCTATTGGAGTGAATATGGGAAAAACTATTTTTTGACCCCCCTTTTTCTTGCTCCCCACTTGACAGATCTCCCCAAAACTTTTCATGCACAACTAGAATCCCAGGTGCACTTTTTAAAAAAAACTTTCATGAAGATTCATCAAACGGCGCTAAAGATAAAGGCAAATCAAAAAAATGCTTTTCCTATGAAACATGGTCCTAATTATAACTACCTCCAGTGGTAATATACAGATACATTGTGGAAAGTCAGGACCTGTTTGCAGTGTCCTCACACTTTCTGCCCATTTTATTCACTAGATGCTGGTTTGCCGACTCTGACTGTGCCCTGGCTCTGCTAACCAGGCCCAGGGCCTGTTCTCTGTGTTAAAAGTACCTGGTATTTTCGTGTAATTACAATTGGGAATGAAAGATCCCTGTAAGTCCCTAGTAGATAATACATTGAATGGGCTTCACGCTACCTATAAGTCCCTCGTATATAATAGAGCAGGAAGGTTTAGGGTCCCAGTAGATTACCTGCACAGGATTGTGCACTACTGTGGTGCCTGCTGTCATTTTAAAAGCCAGCCATGCCTTGCAGGCTGCTTTTAAATTGAAATTATATGTACATTTGACTTTGGATTTAAAATTACTTCCAAAGTATTACTCTACATTATTTTTACATATAAGTCGCCCCTAAGGTCTCCCTTAGGTGCCCCAGGGGTAGGGTGCCTTGTAACTATAGGCAGGGACATTATAAGCAATGTTTTATAAGCCCTGGCGAGGGAAAAACGACCAATTCTTTTTTCTCCATTGTAGTGAATGGCTATATTGTAATATTTTATTGAAGTGTAAATATTGTTAGGAGCCATGTTAAATATATTTCAAGGTATCAAATTAATAGTTGAGATAAATCCAACAACTTGCAACTGTTGGATTTGTAATAACAATTACAGAAAATAAGTTATTACACTTTCTTTTCTGTAAGCCAAAGTCCAGCTTTCCGGCTAGTCTCTTCTGATTGGCCAGCCTGCTCCCAGGATGTGCCAGTGCTGCCTGAGGAGGTGTGGACTGTCCTGTCAGAGGACACAATAGGTTTTCTGTGGGAGGAGAAATACAAGCTGCAGAGAAGATGGCAGGAAGGGGGTGAGGTGTAGGAACACTGGTCTTCAAAGGGAGAATGTCACTTTAGGACAGCACAGGCCCACCCCCACAAGCCTGCTTTTTCAGCCACACAGGAGCCTCTGTAAATATAGGAGGGAGAGGGTTGGAAAGGGAGTGTTTAGGGAAAGTAGCCAAACCAGAAGGTTCGATTAGCCTGATCCAGCTCCTCTGGAGAGAATCTGCTGGATTTTGAAAGAATGATGCTTTCTGGGATAGGGATATGCCACACTTTGGGGGAAGTGATCATTTACCTGGGTGGCACCCTGCATCCAATTGGTCAGGGGTGTCCCCTGCATTATGCCCAGACCAAATATGGGAGAGCTGTAAAGCCTCTCAGATCTACTGCCTGAAGAGACAACAAGAAGAAGGACTGCTCTGCTAACTCTCTGACCTGCACCAAGAGGACTGCACTCACCAGGACTGCACCTACTGCACACTGTGGGACATTGCCTGATTCTGAAGGTCTAAGGTGTGGTCTCCCTGCAAGCTACAGGTTAATGGAGCCCACCTGTATCATCTCCACCAAGAGACCCCATCCTGGAGTGCATCCAGTGGACTTTTAAGGGTTTTGGCCAGGTGCATTGTGAGAATTGTAGTCCAGATATCCCAAGCATCATCTAGGAGCTTCCATACCCTTGGATTTGTGTTTTGGACACTTTGAACCCTGAAGAGGAACTTCAGGAAGAAGTTCCAGTAGTGTGGAGACGATTGGAGCAACTTGTCAAAAAAGCTCCATAAGGTGACTGACCCAACGTCGAGACCCAGCCTGGATTTCAGGTTCGTCCTGCTGAAAGCCCCGGAGCTCCAGACTTCCTGGATTCGACTCAGGTATTGCAGAAAGCCAAGCCAGCAAACCCACACCGAATCTGGCCTGACAAACTGCCTTGCTCGACGTCAAGGGAAAAAGTTCCAGAAAAATGAGTAAGTGTGACAGTAAAATTTTGCCCGAGTCCTCCTGCTTAGGGTATTGGACCAAGGGTCCATCACGGTTGGCCTCAAACTTTGATTTTGTCCCGGTCAAACGTGACCAGGTGTTCGAAAGTGGTGCTGGATGTTTTTAAACACTAGAATGTGTTTATTCTTACAAATTCATTTCTTCTTTTCCCTACATTAGATTTGTGTTGTTTTGGTGTCTATTTGTTCATAAAAACCGAATCTATTTTTAATAAATTGGAGTTGGATTTTTTTGTGTGTTGTGTCTTACTTATTTAATGTAGTGGGGCTTTTAAATGCTCTATACACCTTTCTCCTGAATTAAGCCTGCTTGCTCATTGCTAGCTGCCAAGGGTTGAGCAAGGGATTAATTTATTGAGACCCTAACTGAAAGTGTTTTGTGTTTGTGGCCTTTTAACTAGTGGTAAGTCACTATTAATACTAATAATCCACTTTCCAACATACACATATAGAGAGCGAGTCCCAAAATGCACCACTCGAACAGATGCCAAAGACCAGCAACCCACTCTGAAAAGCGTTCCAGCTTCAGACTACAGGACAGCTGACCATTTGCCACTTTTATGGGCATAGCAATATATTGACCACAGTCCCAATATTGAAGAGTGTTATTTCATTAAAAAAAAAAATCACCCCACCTCATTTCCATTACAGCTATGTGGGTTGTGAAACTTTCTCATTCTAAAAATTGGGCCGTGGTTCTAAAAAAGTTTGGGACGCACTGCTCTATAAGAGTGCATGTATATCCCAGGTCTCTGTGTGTCCCCAGCGCTATCTTTTTCTTTTTCACCCATTCACGGTTGCATTGCTATTTCATCTGTGTGCTCTCCACTTACCTGTTGTGCTCTCTCTTGTTTGTTACTCTTCTATGTTCTTTCCTTGTGCCTTCATGAAGCTTGCCCCCAGCCTCACCCATTTTGCTTCGTGCCCCCCTTGCTTCCTACTGCCATGGTACTTCCCAACCTTTGATGTTGGTGTTGTTTCCCACCTCGCATTGTTTCCTTCACCCCCTCCTGTTGCTTCCCTACCTTTGTGCTGCTTTCTCCCCTCGATTTTCCCCCACCCTCATCGCTTCCCACACTCATGTTGCTTCCCGCCACCTGCACTACCTTTGTTTTTTTTTGTTTCCCAATCCGAGTTGGATTGGTAAACAGCAAAACAATACGCACAAAATGACACAGCCCGCCTTGTAGTCATAACCATTATTCTTCAGATATATTAGGATTCTGTGTTCTATGACACCATAATAATTACTGTGAAGTAACAGTTATATTCAGGACTAGATATTTTTTATATTCATGTGGTATGTAGTGTTTCTAAATAACACATTTATATATATATATCTCCTACATGTGGAGTAGAAATAGAAATAGTAATAACCTGATGGGTCTATTTTTATTGTCTAAAATATAACATAAGTATGTTATTGAGGGTAAAAAGTTGAGATAATCTCTGTGTATCACAAGATATGCTCTAAAAGAGTATTATTTTATATGTATGATTTCTTTAATTTCTACATAGAAAAATAATACTACTTTTTAAAATTATATTTAAGAAACTATAACAAGAAGGTGCACAGAAAATCTCCAGAGGTCTCCCTTCTCATTTCCCTTTTTCTCTAGAGCGTCTCTGCCTCCCCAAACTGTGGGCAAAAGGGGACATTTGGGAGTAACAGGGTGTAAATAATCATCTATCTCCATGGGGGTACTGTGATACAGATTGACATAAGGTAGTCTGTTAAAAGATACAAGCAGGAAATATTCAAACAGAACAGGTGTCCCTTCCATAATCATGCAAGGACATAGTGCATTCCTTGAACGATCTCCCTAACAGGACACTGTTCTATTGTCCAATCCTAACCAGGGGTGAGCAAGCCCCCCTCCCTCTGGTCAACAACCCACACGGGTCTCCAAATTCTGATGAGAACCTGTATTACCTCTCACCTTTATAGAATGTTCTGTGTGTTTTGCATTTGCATTTTTGATGGTCAAGTTGTCAAACAATGTTCTGTTGTCAATCATCACTGTCCTGGTAGAAACATTCCCGATGGAAGTGGACATGCCCTTCTTCGGTCTGGGCACCTGGTATTTTTCCACTAGATCAGCAACAAACAGAGATGGTCTGTGGGAGCAACAAAGCACGTGAGTTAATCCTCAACATTGTGGTCAAATATCAGTCTGCAAAACTATTACACCCATGCCATCAACTCCTGCTAAAGACTGTAGGTATGCACTTCCCTTCATATACCAGCCTTGATGATGCAGCGAGAATGAATAGTTTTGCAGGTCCATATTTCAACCACAATATAATGAGTATTACTATACTATATACAAGACAAAGTAAGGGACCATTCTTCTTTGTCTGAATGACTGCTATGTTTGCCTGACTCTTGGAGACAGGAAGGATTCAAGCACAGACCAATCTCTCCACCACCTTGGGTAAGATTCTGCCTTGGTTTCAGCTGATATTTACTGGAGCTTCAAAGAGAGGCCATCCTGTGAGAAAGGTATCACCATGACAGCCAAGGCCATTCCTCTCATCATCCCATATTTAGAGATTAAAATGGTCCTCTTCCAAGAGAGAGGGATATATTCTCTTGTAGAGAAGTGCAACAATCTTCCCAGAAGTGTAGTCCTGCTGCCTGCTTTGAACTCTTTCAGCCGCTTCCATGTTCTTGTAGCTGTCATGGCACCTGCCTGTCTGGGTGTAAGAGTTTCTCCTGATTCCTTCAGGATCTTCCTGAATCCACCTAAAATGGCACTGGAGGGCAATGAAGGAACATTAGTATTCATTACATCATTATTTCGGGCCCGATTTATATGTTGGCGGAAAGGGTACTCAATCGCCGTTCCCACCAATGCAGTGATCCACCCACCAAATTTAAAAACGATGGACCATAGTTGGACAACGGCGGAGGCTTCTCCGCTTTGACCATGAGTCTAGTGAATGCGAGACATCTTTGCCAGCCTGAAGGACATTTCTAAATTTGGCCACTGGAACCTCCACCACGGCGATGGGTAAAATACCCCATCATGCTGGCGGAGGACAGCCCGGCCGCGTTTAATTAAATTGGGCCATTAGTCTCACTGCTGCATGGCAGTTAGAAATGGCATGAAATAAATTGATATCGCCAACAGAATAACAGTGTGACATAGGAGTAGTTGTGAGTATGCTGCTGCTCAGAGAGAACAGCCTCTTCTTTAGAGCTGTTCCTCTTCAAGGAAAATTGATCTTTGACCAAATTCTGTCCCACGGTAAAATGGACCGAAAAACAATTAAATCAGTTTTGCATAGTTTTCAGTGTTAATGTTATTTCATTCTTCTTTGAAATGTAAACATAAATCACAGATTGTTTTAGAGAAAACAACATTTATCCGATAGAATATGAAGATTTTGTGTTTCATTTTTAGCTATATTCAGGAAATGATCTATTGTACCTCAATCAGCCGTCAGTTTGGAACATCAACAGTGGAAATTACTGTTAAGATTATAAATCTGTTTTATGTGATCAGACGATAACGATGAAATATTATCAAAGATTCACACAGTCAATTTCCCTGGGGCCGTATTATGGTAAAAGCGCATTTTCATTGATTGCACCGGGCGCACCTTTAAAAAGGTGCACCGGTAGCAAACAGTGGCAATGCGCTCTCTTACCCTGAATGTGCTGCCCCCAGAGCAGCCGCAAACTCATGCTGCCCTGGGGGCGGCGCATTAATGTGAAAACCAGAGCAGCTGCTTTACAGCCGCTCCGTGTTTTTAGGTCTCGCCTGACCCAGCGCATGCGCTGGTCTGCCACGACTTATTGAGAGGGCTCCAAAAAGTGCTACCAGGCCAGCCTAGAGCTACAGTGCATGTGCGCGGGCGCGCGCGCCGTGATTGACTGCGATTACTTTCACTTTCGCGGCCGCACGGTCGCTTGGCATAACAACGTAACATCTAGGAATATTCATAGTTTTAAACATTACAGTACGTCTTTTCACTGGCGCGAGACCGCTTTATCAAATTAATTACATTACATACCACAAATAAACATACAGTCGAGGAATCTACTGGAGCCAAATATCACAAAAGATGCCAAGACCTTAACCCCTTCGATGCTCATGACGGAGCGGTTCCGTCATGAGCATCGGTTGGGCTGTGCTTATGACGGAACCGCTCCGTCATGAGCACAGCCCCTGGGGGAAGCGCTGGCGCTCCCCCATGGGGCATTGATCCTGCCCCCACAGAGGGTGATGACAGCGGAAGAGTTTTTGCTGCCACCCCCGAGCCCCCCCACGCTTCCCCATGACGTCAGCGCGCACAGCGCGCGCCGACGTCATCAGGTAGCGCTGGACGCACTGGAATTCATTTCTTCCAGCACGTCCAACGGAGAAGGTAAGTTTTTCGCTCCGGTGTGGCGGGGGCGGGGGGGAATTGGGATGCCTTGAGGCATCGGGGGAGAGGAAAGAGTATTTCCTCTCCCCTGATGTCTCAATGCTGGGCATTCCTGCTTCACGATCGCGCACAGCGTCGCGATCGTGGAGCAGGGATGCCCCACTAGACACCAGGGATGTCTTTTTTGTGTTTAGGAAGCGACCCCTTGGGCAAGGGTCGCTTCCTCCGGCCCCATATTAATGTTCAGACTTTTCTGCCCCCCCTGGGGGCAGATCGGTCGTTTTTGTTGCCGTTTCTGCTCCCAGGGGGGCAGAAAATCCCACTAGACACCAGGGATGTATTTTTTAGTGTTAGGAAGTGACCCCTTGGGCAAGGGTTGCTTCCTGGGGGCGAAAAATTAAATTCAGACTTTTCTGCCCCCCCTGGGGGCAGATCGGTCGCATAAGTCGCTGTTTCTGCTCCCAGGGGGGGCAGAAAAGCCCACTAGGCACCAGGGATGTCTTTTCTAGTTTTAGGAAGTGACCCCTTGGGCAAGGGTCGCTTCCTGGGGGCTAAAAATATAATTAAGACTTTTCTGCCCCCCCTGGGGGCAGATCGGTCGCATCAGTCACCGTTTCTGCTCCCAGGGGGGGGCAGAAAAGCCCACTAGACACCAGGGATGTCTTTTCTAGTTTTAGGAAGCGACCCCTTGGGCAAGGGTCACTTCCTGGGGGCTAAAAATATAATTAAGACTTTTCTGCCCCCCCGGGGGCAGATCGGTTGATTATGTAGCCATTTCTGCCACCAGGGGGGGCAGAAAAGCCCACTAGACGCCAGGGAATTAGTTTAAATAAAAATGGAAGTGACCCCTTGGGCAAGGGTTGCTTCCAGTGGGCAATTTTTTATAATATGTATTTGGACCCCCCGCCCCTGGACAGATTAGCCTGTTTTTTTTTCCTGCTGTTTTCTGCCCCACCTGGCACACAACCCGATTGACCATTTGGGTAGTTACATAGCATATTATAATGTTTATTGTTATATTTTTTGTGATTTGCAATTGTAATGTTTTTTTTTTTTTTTTTCTAGGTGAAGGCTTTTGCTCTTTCCAGTTAGCGGTTTCGTTACTGGTGGTTCTGCTGTTTGTGTAGTTTGGTAAGAGACTTTTTTTTTTACAATGTAAATGTGTTTGATTTCTCTGCATGAATTTTTTTTGCAAATGGTGTAATAATAGCAGTATGTTTGGTTTTTGAGTGTCAAAAACTGTTTGCATTGGTGCTCGATGTGTATTTTGTTGTCTTGAGAGTAATTTTTTTTTTCTTCTTTCTAGTTGGATATCGTTGGTTTTTGCTGTGTCACTGCAGAGTAGGTTCTGGTGAGTGCAGCTGTCTCTTGTAATTGAATTGTATAGTTTTTAAGTGCATTGATCTTTGTGATAAAGGTACACATTTCTTTACTTACTTGGTTTGCACATTGTTGGTTGTTGTTGACTTGTTTGTGCAGCCTTCTATCTTAGTAAGTATAATGGCTAGCCGCAGGATTACTGCTCAGCAGGTTGTTGGTTTGCTGTTTGAGTCTTCCTCTGACCATGGTTCAGAGACTGACTCTGCATCTGAGGGAGAGGAGGCAGGGGACGATTCTGGCAGTGAGTTTTCTCTCCATATGGAGTCATCGGATGATGAAGATACTCTTAGTGCGGATGAAGTGCCTGTGTTAGAGGAGGAGACTGATGTGCCGATAGTGCGGCAAGAGGCATCTGGGCTGCAGCCTGGGGCTGCAAGGCTTCCCGTTGGTGTAGTGCGACAAGAGGCTTCTGGGCTGCAGCCTGCGGCTGCCAGGCTTCCCGTTGGTGTAGTGCGGCAAGAGGCATCTGGGCTGCAGGCTGGGGCTGCAAGGCTTCCCTTTGAAAGTGATGACCTCTGGGTTGCCCCTGGCATGGTGCAGCCGGCATTGCCAGACTTTACTGGTGTTCCAGGGTGTAGAGTGAATACTGAAATTTTTTTGCAGATACATTTTTTTCAGTTGTTTATGGACGATGTGTTTTTGGCAGAGATTGTTGAGCAGACTAATTTGTATGCCGAACAGTTTGTGAGGGACAACAGTGCCAGTCTTAAGCCACACTCTAGAGCTACCCGGTGGACTCCCACAAATCTTGAAGAGATGAAGAAGTTCTTGGGTTTAACTTTTTTGATGGGCTTGCTAAGGAAGCCAGCAATGTCTTCATATTGGTCTACTAGTCCCTTGATGGCAACTGCTATTTTTCAGGCAGTCATGAGTCGTGACAGGTATTTGCTTCTGCTTCGGATGATGCATTTTGTTGATAATGGTTTAGCGTTGCCACAAGATCACCCTGAGTGTGACCGTCTTTTAAGATTAGGCCTGTCCTTGATCACTTTGTTGATAGATTTTCTGAGATTTATGCTCCTGGGAAAGAAATTGCAGTGGATGAGTCTTTGGTGTTGTTCAAGGGCCGCTTGGTTTTTAGGCAATACATTCCTAGTAAGAGGGCACGCTATGGAATAAAGCTGTATATGCTGTGTGACAGTAGGACTGGATATGTCTCTAATTTCAGGGTGTACACCGGTAAGGAATCCAGGATTAACCTCCCTGGTTGTCCGTCCACTTTTGGAGTGACTGAGAAAATGGTTTGGGAACTTGGTAGAGGATTTTTTAACAAAGGCCACCATTTATATGTAGATAACTTCTACACTGGTGTGCGGTTGTTCAGGGAATTGGCCAAAGTGCTTGTGGCACAATCCGCTCTAACCGTAAAGGTTTCCCAAAAGAACTTGTTTGTCAAAAGCTTGTGCGGGGACAGTGCAGTGCAGTGCGTTGCGTTGCGAGGAGCTTCTTGCTGTGAAGTTTTCAGACAGGAGAGATGTCTACATGCTGACTACCATCCATGATGAAAGCACTGCACCTGTGACTGTTTGGGGTCAGGTCGCTGAAGCGCGCAAACCTGTGTGCATTTTAGATTATAATAGGCACATGGGCGGTGTTGACAGAGTAGATCAGAGGTTGGAACCTTACGCTGCTCTTCGTAAGGCTTACATTTGGTACAAGAAGTTGGCTATCCATCTTTTCCACTTGGCAATGTTTAATGCTTTTGTTTTGTTCCAGGATTCTTGCCCTGAGTCAAAGATGACTTTTGTTAAGTTTCAGGAGTCTGTAATAGGCAGCCTTGTTGTAGTGGAACAGGCAAGTGTTCCTAGAGTAGGAGTGGTGGAGGATGTTTCTAGATTGAGAGATCGCCACTTTCCTGATCACATTCCTCCCACACCCTCAAAAGATTTTCCCAGTAGGAGATGTAGAGTCTGTTGGCGAAGAGGTACACGGAAGGAGATTCGTATGTACTGCCCCGACTGTCCTTCTAAACCTGGGCTGTGTGTCCCTGCTTGTTTTAGAGCGTACCACACGCAAAATAATTTTTGGGAGCATTCATGAGTGGTAAAGTGAACTGCCTGGTCTGTATTCTTTGGAAAATTTGATTCTGTTTCAAGGTTGGCGTTAGTGCAATGTATTTAGTTGCTGATTTTGTGTTTGTAGATTTGTATCTATTTGCGATTTGTTTGTGTTTTTATTTTTTTCTAAAAAAATCCTAAATGTGATGGCGGTGTGTGTAGGCTGGCGCTTGGCTGTTGGTGTGTGTGGACTGGCACTTGGTTGGTGGTGTGCGTGGAATGGTGCTTGGCTGGCGGTGTGCGTGGACTGGTACTTGGCTGGCAGTGTGCGTGGACTGGCGGTGTGCGTGGACTGGCGGTGTGCGTGCACTGGTGCTTGGCTGGTGGTGTGCGTGGACTGGTGCTTGGCTGGTGGTGTGCGTGGACTGGAGCTTGGCTGGCAGTGTGTGTGGAATGGTGCTTGGCTGGCGGTGTGCGTGGACTGGTACTTGGCTGGCGGTGTGCATGGACTGGTGGTGTGTGCGGACTGGTGCTTGGCTGGTGGTGTCCGTGGACTGGAGCTTGGCTGGCAGTGTGCGTGGATTGGCGATTGGCTGGTGGTGTGCCTGGACTGGCGATTGGCTGGTGGTGTGCCTGGACTGGAGCTTGGCTAGCGGTGTGCATGGACTGGTGTTTGGCTAGCGGTGTGCGTGGACTGGCGCTCTGCTAGCGATGTGTGCGGACTGGCGTTTGGCTGGCTGTGTGTGAGTAGTGACTTTCTGCTGGTCACTACACACACTGCTAGCTGAGTGCCACTCCACACAATCCATAAGCCTGTGTAGTTGCTGTGTCAGGATTGTGGGCGTGTGAAAGTGATGGGTCCTTGAATGGCGCTGTGTGCTGGTGTGAGTTTTGTTATGTGATGGGCCCGCGGCTGGCGGTGTGAATGGTTTTGTATGTCTCACACGTATGAAAGGTGTATGAATGGCCTGTAAAGAGGTTGGTGCCTTGTCGTGGCTTTACAGCTCATGAGCTGTGAGTCAATGGTTCAGTTTCTCGCCCTTTCAATTATTAACAGTGCATTTCATTTTTGTGAAATCACTTGCTAATACAATTGTATCTACTGAACCATCACTCACCCTCGTGCCAAATCCAACCAGCATGTGTGTGTGCTTGAGGATTAGATGGTTGTGCAGTAATATTTGTTTTTCTAAAGCAGGGTGTACCTTGTCCCTTTTTGTGAATTTTGTAATGTGTTGCTTTTGTGCCTGGTGGTGTGAATGGTCTTGTTTGTATCATGTATGAAAGGTGTGTGAATGGCCTGTAAAGTGGTTGGTACCTTGACGTGGCTTTACAGCTCACGAGCTGCGAGTCATTGGTTTGGTTTTTTGTGCATTTAATTATTGACAGTGCATTTCATTTTTGTGAAATCTCTTGTTAATAAAATTTAATACACTGAACCATGACTTGCCCTCGTGCCAAATCCAACCAGTATGTGTGTGTGTTTGAGGAATAGATGGTTGTGCAGCAATCTTTGTCTTTAGTTTCTCTGCCAAGGTGTACTTTCCATGTAAGAATAACCCACCAACTGTAGATATTGTCGAAAACCCATGGGAGTTCATGGTGATGTCTCTCTTGTGAATTCAAAAAGTTTTTTTATCCCCAATGTCCTGCAAACCTCAAAATGTCTGACACATTTTCATTGCAATATTGTTCCAAAATTCTCACGCAACAAAGCAATACTTATGTCTAAACAATCTGGTTTTGCAAGGGGGGTCACTTGGGTTTTTGGCCCAGTGCTCGGCGGCCATCTAGGGAAACCTACCAAACCCATACATTTCTGAAAACTAGACACCCGGCGGCTTCCAGGGAGGTATGGCTTGCATGGATCCCCCAACGTTTCCTTACCCAGAATCCTCTGCAAACCTCAATTTTAGGTGAAAAAATCACTTTTTTCACACATTTTGGTGTGGGAAAGTTGTGGCATCACCGGGCTCACACAAATTTTCCACCACCCAGCGTTCCCCCAGGTCTCCCAGAAAAAATGGTGCCTCACTTGTGTGGGAGGCCCAAGTACCCGCGGCAGGCAAGGGCCCAAAACGTAGTGAGGTGACATCAAAATGGTCTATCGCAAAACCACCTAGTTTTGCAAGGGGGGTCACTTGGGTTTTTGACCCGGTGCTCGGCGGCCATCTAGGGAACCTACCAAACCCATACATTTCTGAAAACTAGACACCCGGCGGCTTCCAGGGAGGTATGGCTTGCGTGGATCCCCCAAAGTTTCCTTACCCAGAATCCCCTGCAAACCTCAATTTTAGCTGAAAAAATCACTTTTTTCACACATTTTGGGGTGGGAAAGTTGTGGCATCACCGGGCTCACACAAATTTACCACCACCCAGCGTTCCCCCAGGTCTCCCGGTAAAAATGGTGCCTCACTTGTGTGGGAGGCCCAAGCACCCGCGGCAGGCAAGGGCCCAAAGCGTAGTGAGGCGACATCAAAATTGCCTATCGCAAAACCACCTGGTTTTGCAAGGGGGGTCACTTGAGTTTTTGGCAGGGTGCTCGGCGGCCATCTAGGGAAATGTTGGACCCGGCCTCGTAGAATGGCCCTCCGTGCCCCCGCACCACCGAAACCTGGTACCTACGGCCCAAGCACGCGGCCCAGCCGAGCCTCCCCACCAGGACACACGCACCGACCCGGACATCCCCGTCCCTGGCCTCTCTCCTTTCGGCCACCCCGGGCCCGCGTGCCCACTTCATGCACCAAGATGGCCGCCCGGCCCCAGCGCGACCCGGGCCTAGAGGCGCCACTCCGGCTGGAGGACATCATGCTTCCAGGGGATGAGAGAGGGAGGAGCAGTTTCTATCGCACCTCTGAGCTCCCCCGGGACGATGGGTTTCGATCGGCCCTCCGGCCTCCCTGAGGGCTGGCTCCATGCCTGCTGGGTGTCTGGGACTCCTCCCGACCCGGCCCTGAACGGATCAAAAGACAATAGCAGGAAAGCCCGACAAGCGACCCCCAGGTGACAAGACCCCTGCCTGCACAGACTCCGGACATCAAAGAGGGGTCGACCTATAACAAGGGGTGCTCTGGGTCTGTCCGGCAGATTCGACGCTGGAACAACGAGAGCCTGCCGACGTGGTCGCGGCTCCTGGAACTTGAACCCACCTGAGCCCTGCTGAGTGACTCGCGGCTCCCTGAAATCGTAAGACCTCCGAACTTGTACCTGAGCCCTGCTGAGTGACTTGCGGCTCCCTGAAGATCGTAAGACCTCCAAACTTGTACCTGAGCCCTGCTGAGTGACTCGCGGCTCCCTGAAGATCGTAAGACCTCCGAACTTGTACCTGAGCCCTGCTGAGTGACTCGCGGCTCCCTGAAGATCGTAAGACCTCCGAACTTGTACCTGAGCCCTGCTGAGTGACTCGCGGCTCCCTGAAGATCGTAAGACCTCCGAACCTGTACCTGAGCCCGCTGAGTGACTCGCGGCTCCAACCGACTCTCACGGTCCCGCCGGACCCCGACTACAACCTCGTATCCCCCAGCTCGAGGATTGTGAGCTTTGCACCGGATGCATCCCTGCTTGAACCTTTACCAGAGACTGTCCCGCTACCCCCTACCCCTTCCGAGACTCTTGAGCCCGTGCTCACCCTGTACATATTTGCAGTGATAACCTACTTGATAAAGATTGTTTCTCAGAATACCCGGTGTGTTCACTCTGTGTCGGGTGGTGCCAGAAGTACGATCCTAGATACGAGATTCCTCCCCCTGGGGAGTCTCCCGCCAGTGCCCGGCTACGATACCTTGAGGGTGGGACTCAGGGTAGTCAGGACCCCTTCCAGGCTCCTCTGAGGTCGCCGTCTAACATTGGTGGCAAGCGACGGGATTCAGGCCGATCACCTAGAGATCGTACCGTGAACAACGGAAGCACTACCGACAAAGATGGCAGAAGGAAGCGCCGTGAGCCCCGCAGAAACCAGCGCCAACAGGGTGTTCCAGGTGGAACAGCTAGAAGAATATACACACAAGGAGCTAAAGCAATTTTGCAAAGAACTTAAAATCGCTACCACTGGTCTCAACACTAAAGAGGATTTGCAGAAAGCACTGAAAACTTGGGTGGAGACCGGGGACTCCCGCCCGGAAGGCACGGGGGAGCGCCCCGACGAAGCCGAACCCCCCCAAAGTGGAAGCAGTAGCAATCAGGTGCGAGGCATCGTACCAGACGGGGGCCTATCCCCGGAAGAGCTCGCGGACAGAGAGAGAAGCCGCAATCATGAACTCGAGTTAGCCAAACTAAAAATCGAGGGCGAATTGAAGTTAGCGGAAAAAAAGCTAGCAGTAGAGCAAATGCGTGTACAAGGCGAACTAGAAGAAAAGAAGCTCCAACGGGAGCACGAAGGAAGGAAGCTCCAACTAGAGCACGAACGCAGCTTGAAAGAAATCGAGCTCAAGGCCAGAAGCGAGGAAGGAAGGCCCCCGGGAAACCGAGAGACGGCCTCCCCAGCGGAACAGAAGGTCCACATCCCCAAGGATGTGGTCAAGGAATATTATAAAAACGATGACATTCAGCAATGGTTCCGGGCCTACGAGGTCGCCATGACCTCCCATCGGATCCCGCAGAAGGACTGGGGGGCGGGGTTGTGGGGGCGGTTTCTGAGCGAAGGAAGGGACACCCTGCTCGACCTACCCCTCTCCCTGCAGACCTCCTACAGCCACATGAAGGAGGCCCTACTCACAAGATACGGCCTCACCCCAGAAATGTACCGTCAGCGATTCCGGGACTGCAGGAAGATCCCAGGCACCACCTGGGTGGAGTATGTAAACTTTTTCAGCCGGGCCTTCGATGGGTGGATCAAGGGCAGCAAAGTCACCACCCTGGCCGAACTTACTGACCTCATGTTGTGGGAACATCTGGCCGCGAACTGCTTCATAGAACTACGTCAGCATCTGCTTGACAGCAAGCTCACAGATCCCCGGAAGCTGGCTGTGGAGGCCGACCGCTGGACCAACACCCGGGTCTCCCGGGGCATGGTAGGAGAGTACCCCCGAGCCAATCAGGGACCACCCCGCCAGAGAGGGGGAGGGAACCAGGGAGGGCCGAGAGAGTCCCAGCCTAGCCTCCCGAAGACACAACCTCCACCTTTCCCGGCGCCCCCCCCCACCGGTGACAGGGCCCCCTGGGAGACGGGGACACCGGGTGACCGTCACATGTTTCCGTTGCCAGAAATCCGGGCACTACGCCAATGACCCAGAGTGCCCCATGGCCACCCAAGTCTCCCCTACCACCCCTGCGAGACAGATAGCCAACGTAGCTCTGGGGGAGGAGGTTGAGGAAGCCGAAGAGTGGGAACCCGCAGCAATGGCCCTAGTATCCCTGGGAGATAGAGAGATGGTGCCTGGTAGCCTCCTACCATCCAACACACAGAAATACGGGCAGCTCGTCAAGATCAATGGCCACCAGGTAGAGGCCCTACGGGACACCGGGGCCAGTATCACCGGTGTCCTCAAGCACCTAGTCCCCGAGGAGCAGATCCTCCCCAACGTCTTTTGCCCCGTAATATCCGCAGACAATAGAGAAAGTATGTGTCAGGTAGCCCTGGTGCCGTTTGAGTGGGGAGGGGTGATAGGGAAACTCAAGGTGGCCGTGAGAACCTCCCAGCCGGTCGACTGCCTCTTAGGGAACGACCTAGAGAGCTCTCCCTGGAAGCACGTCGAGCGCAAGGCCCACCTATGAATGATGGGACTCCCCGAGTGGGTGTGCGCCACCACCCGATCTATGACAGCCCGGCTCACTCCCCGGAGAGAAGTCGAGAACACCCCAATCGAAGAGACCAGTACAGTCCCCGCCGAGGGTCCTCCCGTCCCCCCACCAGAAGGGTCCGTCGCCCGCGACGAACCCGCACCATCCGACCCCGCCCCGGTCCCCGAGTTGGGAGATCTACCCGAGTTGGCCCATTGGCACCACGAGGGCGGGCCCACTCGGGAAGAGTTTTGCCGGGAGCAAGCCACTTGTCCTTCCCTGGTCGGACTGCGGCGCCAGGCCGAGGGCCAAGCCGCAGGTGACCAGACCGGGACCCACCGAATCTATTGGGATAATAGCACCTTGTACAGTGAGCAGAAGTCGGTGGAGCTGGGATCCGGACGGGTACTGGTGGTACCCCTCCGCTTCCGAGATTTCCTCCTGGGCTTAGCCCACGACGTCCCCCTCGCCGGCCACCTGGGTCAGGACAAGACCTACAGCCGACTCGTGACCCATTTTTACTGGCCTAGAATGAGAGCAGCGGTAGAAGCCCACTGCAAGTCCTGCCCCACGTGCCAGGCTAGTGGGAAGAGTGGGGGGAAGTGCAAGGCTCCCCTCCAACCCTTCCCGGTCGTCAGCACCCCTTTTGAACGAGTCGGAATCGACATCGTGGGACCACTGGACCCCCCCACCTCCCAAGGCCACCGTTTCATCTTGGTCCTCGTGGACCACGCCACCCGCTATCCTGAGGCTATTCCCCTACGCACCATTACGGCCCCCGTGGTGGGCCGGGCCCTGATGGGGATCTTTTCCAGGGTGGGTTTTCCCCGCGAGGTCGTGAGCGATCGCGGAACTAATTTTATCTCAAGGTATATGACGTCCCTGTGGCAACAATGTGGGGTGTCCTATAAATTCACCACCCCGTACCATCCCCAAGGGAACGGCCTAGTAGAAAGGTTTAATAGGACTTTAAAAGGGATGATCGCTGGCCTAGAAGAGCCCCTCCGGCGTAAGTGGGACGTCCTGCTTCCCTGCCTCTTGTTCGCTTACCGGGAGGTCCCCCAGAAGTCCTTAGGGTTCAGCCCATTTGAATTACTCTATGGCCACCCCGTCAGAGGTCCCCTCAGTTTGGTTAAGGAAGGGTGGGAGGCAGCACCCCAGACCACCCCCTGAGATGTGTTCCAATACGTCCTGGCCCTCCGAAACCAGACCAGGAAGTTCCGAGAACTGGCCGAGGCCAACCTGGAGGCAAGTCAAGAGGAGATGAAGCGCTGGTACGACCAGAATGCCACTCTGGTCGAGTTCCAGCCGGGCCAGCAGGTGTGGGTCATGGCTCCTGTGAAGCCTGGCGCCCTCCAGGACCGATGGACTGGGCCCTACAAGGTGGTTAAGCGAAAGAGTGAAGTCACATACTTGGTGGACGTCCAGTCACCTCGGGATCCCCTCCGGGTCCTGCACGTGAACCGCCTCAAGCCTCACTTCCAGCGGACAGAACTGAGCCTCCTGCTGGCCACCGATGACGGGGCCGAAGATGAGTCTGATCCCCTCCCGGACCTCCTGTGTGTCAAGGAGCAGGATGGCTCCGTGGAAGGAGTGAACCTCTCCCCAGCCCTCACTGCCCAGCAACAAGCGGACTGCCGCCAGCTCCTAAGACAATTTTCCGACCTCTTCTCCCTGACCCCCCGGGTCACCAACTGGTGTGTTCATGACGTGGACACCGGGGACAGCCCGCCGGTGAGACACCGAGCCTACCGGGTTCCGGACCGGGTCCGGTCCTGCATTCAAGCGGAAGTCTCGAAGATGTTGACCCTGGGGGTGATCGAGCCCTCTGACAGTCCCTGGGCCAGCCCTGTGGTCCTGGTCCCGAAGGCAGCGGCCCCCGGTGTCGCCCCCGAGCTCCGATTCTGCGTGGACTACCGGGGGCTCAATGACGTTACCCGAGCCGATGCCCACCCCATTCCACGAGCCGACGAACTCATTGACCGACTAGGGGCAGCCCGATTCCTCAGCACATTCGACCTCACCTGCGGATACTGTCAGATTGCGCTCACCGAAGGGGCCAAGGAGCGGTCCGCTTTCTCCACCCCCGATGGGCACTACCACTTCCGCGTAATGCCCTTCGGGATGAAAAATGCCCCGGCCACTTTCCAGCGACTGGTGAATAGGGTCCTGGCCGGGCTAGAACAGTTCAGCGCGGCATATCTGGACGACATCGCTGTCTTCAGTTCAGAGTGGAGTGAGCACCTCCAGCACCTCCGGAGGGTGCTAACCGCCCTGCGCCAGGCAGGCCTCACAGTAAAAGCCAGCAAGTGCCAGATCGGGCAAGGATCTGTGGTCTACTTGGGACACCAGGTCGGGAGTGGCCAGGTCGCCCCTCTACAGCCAAAGATCGACGCCATCCTGGCCTGGGAACCACCCATCACCCAGACGGAGGTCCGAGCCTTTCTGGGACTCACGGGCTACTACCGAAGATTCATTCGGGGGTATGGCAGCCTTGTCGGCCCTCTCACAGAACTCACGTCTAAAAGACAGCCAAAGAAAGTGCAGTGGACGGCTGCCTGCCAGGAAGCTTTCGATGCCCTAAAAAAGGCCATGTGTACTGCCCCCGTCCTCCAGGCTCCCGACTACACCAAGGAGTTCATCGTCCAGACCGATGCCTCCGAGCATGGCATTGGGGCCGTCCTGTCCCAAGTAAATGACCAAGGCCTAGACCAGCCCGTCGCCTTCCTCAGTCGGCGGCTGTTGCCCCGAGAGCAGAGATGGAGCACCATAGAGCGCGAAGCCTTTGCCGTGGTCTGGGCACTCAAAAAGCTACGACCATACTTGTTCGGCACCCATTTCCGAGTCCAAACTGACCATCGGCCCTTGCGATGGCTCATGCAGATGCGAGGAGAAAACCCCAAGCTACTGCGGTGGTCAATCTCCCTCCAGGGGATGGATTTCACCGTGGAACACCGGCCTGGTACGGACCACGCCAATGCTGACGGCCTCTCCCGGTTCTTCCGCCTCAGCGAAGAGAACCCCCCAAGCTGATGGGCAGTTCTCTCCGGCTTTCAGCTGGGGGGGACGCGTGTTGGACCCGGCCTCGTAGAATGGCCCTCCGTGCCCCCGCACCACCGAAACCTGGTACCTACGGCCCAAGCACGCGGCCCAGCCGAGCCTCCCCACCAGGACACACGCACCGACCCGGACATCCCCGTCCCTGGCCTCTCTCCTTTCGGCCACCCCGGGCCCGCGTGCCCACTTCATGCACCAAGATGGCCGCCCGGCCCCAGCGCGACCCGGGCCTAGAGGCGCCACTCCGGCTGGAGGACATCATGCTTCCAGGGGATGAGAGAGGGAGGAGCAGTTTCTATCGCACCTCTGAGCTCCCCCGGGACGATGGGTTTCGATCGGCCCTCCGGCCTCCCTGAGGGCTGGCTCCATGCCTGCTGGGTGTCTGGGACTCCTCCCGACCCGGCCCTGAAAGGATCAAAAGACAATAGCAGGAAAGCCCGACAAGCGACCCCCAGGTGACAAGACCCCTGCCTGCACAGACTCCGGACATCAAAGAGGGGTCGACCTATAACAAGGGGTGCTCTGGGTCTGTCCGGCAGATTCGACGCTGGAACAACGAGAGCCTGCCGACGTGGTCGCGGCTCCTGGAACTTGAACCCACCTGAGCCCTGCTGAGTGACTCGCGGCTCCCTGAAGATCGTAAGACCTCCGAACTTGTACCTGAGCCCTGCTGAGTGACTCGCGGCTCCCTGAAGATCGTAAGACCTCCAAACTTGTACCTGAGCCCTGCTGAGTGACTCGCGGCTCCCTGAAGATCGTAAGACCTCCGAACTTGTACCTGAGCCCTGCTGAGTGACTCGCAGCTCCCTGAAGATCGTAAGACCTCCAAACTTGTACCTGAGCCCTGCTGAGTGACTCGCGGCTCCCTGAAGATCGTAAGACCTCCGAACCTGTACCTGAGCCCGCTGAGTGACTCGCGGCTCCAACCGACTCTCACGGTCCCGCCGGACCCCGACTACAACCTCGTATCCCCCAGCAGGAGGATTGTGAGCTGTGCACCGGATGCGTCCCTGCTTGAACCTTTACCAGAGACTGTCCCGCTACCCCCTACCCCTTCCGAGACTCTTGAGCCCGTGCTCACCCTGTACATATTTGCAGTGATAACCTACTTGATAAAGATTGTTTCTCAGAATACCCGGTGTGTTCACTCTGTGTCGGGTGGTGCCAGAAGTACGATCCTAGATACGAGATTCCTCCCCCTGGGGAGTCTCCCGCCAGTGCCCGGCTACGATACCTTGAGGGTGGGACTCAGGGTAGTCAGGACCCCTTCCAGGCTCCTCTGAGGTCGCCGTCTAACAGGAAACCTACCAAACCCATACATTTCTGAAAACTAGACACCCGGCGGCTTCCAGGGAGGTATGTCTTGCGTGGATCCCCCAACGTTTCCTTACCCAGAATCCCCTGCAAACCTCAATTTTAGCTGAAAAAATCACTTTTTTCACACATTTTGGTGTGGGAAAGTTGTGGCATCAGCGGGCTCACACAAATTTACCACCACCCAGCGTTCCCCCAGGTCTCCCGGTAAAAATGGTGCCTCACTTGTGTGGGAGGCCCAAGTACCCGCGGCAGGCAAGGGCCCAAAAAGTAGTGAGGCGACATCAAAATGGCCTATCGCAAAACCACCTAGTTTTGCAAGGGGGACACTTGGGTTTTTGGCCCGGTGATCGGCGGCCATCTAGGGAAACCTACCAAACCCATAAATTTCTGAAAACTAGACACCCGGTGGCTTCCAGGGAGGTATGGCTTGCGTGGATTCCCCAACGTTTCCTCACCCAGAATGCCCTGCAAACTTCAATTTTAGCTGAAAAAATCACTTTTTTCACACATTTTGGGGTGGGAAAGTTGTGGCATCACCGGGCTCACACAAATTTTCCACCACCCAGCGTTCCCCCAGGTCTCTCAGTAAAAATGGTGCCTCACTTGTGTGGGAGGCCCAAGTACCCGCGGCAGGCAAGGGCCCAAAACGTAGTGATGCGACATCAAAATGGCCTATCGCAAAACCACCTGGTTTTGCAAGGGGGGTCACTTGAGATTTTGGCCCGTTGCTCGGCGCCCATCTAGGGAAACCTACCAAACCCATACATTTCTGAAAACTACACACCCGGCGGCTTCTAGGGAGGTATGGCTTGCGTGGATCCCCCAACGTTTCCTTACCCAGAATCCCCTGCAAACCTCAATTTCAGCTGAAAAAATCACTTTTTTTCACACATTTTGGGGTGGGAAAGTTGTGGCATCACCGGGCTCACACAAATTTACCACCACCCAGCATTCCCCCAGGTCTCCCAGTAAAAATGGTGCCTCACTTGTGTGGGAGGCCCAAGTACCCGCGGCAGGCAAGGGCCCAAACATTTTTTGGATAGTCAATGTTGATTTTGCCTCACAACGTTTTGAGCCCTTGCCTGCCGCAGGTACTTGGGCCTCCCACACAAGTGAGGCACCATTTTTACTGGGAGACCTGGGGGAATGCTGGGTGGTGGTAAATTTGTGTGAGCCCTTTGATGCCACAACTTTCCCACACCGAAATGTGTGAAAAAAGTGATTTTTTCAGCTAAAATTGAGGTTTGCAGGGGATTCTGGGTAAGGAAACGTTGGGGGATCCACGCAAGCCATACCTCCCTGTAAGCCGCCGGGTGTCTAGTTTTCAGAAATGTATGGGTTTGGTAGGTTTCCCTAGATGGCCGCCGAGCACCAGGCCAAAAACTCAAGTGACCCCCCTTGCAAAACCAGGTGGTTTTGGGGAACAACCTTTACAACGCAACTTTTACAACGCACTACCGTTACAACAAAACTGTTACAACGCGAGTGCATTGACAACGCAGGACATAACAACGCAAGTCTTTACATTGACTTGCACTAGATGGCGTGCTAACATTAAAAATAGTGTAGTTTACTATCCCAACACCTTCCCTACTGTTACGTGGACTGAAGTTGGAATAGTAAATTACACTTTTTTAATGTTAGCACGCCATCTAGTGCAAGTCGATGTAAAGACTTGCGTTGTAATGTCCTGCGTTGTCAATGCACTGGCGTTGTAAAACTTTTGTTGTAACAGCATGCGTTGTAACAGCATGCGTTGTAACGTCATACATCCGGTGGTTTTGCGATAGGCCATTTTGATGTCGCCTCACTACGTTTTGGGCCCATGCCTGCTGCGGGTACTTGGGCCTCCCACACAAGTGAGGCACCATTTTTACCGGGAGACCTGGGGGAACGCTGGGTGGTGGTAAATTTGTGTGAGCCCGGTGATGCCACAACTTTCCCACCCCAAAATGTGTGAAAAAAGTGATTTTTTCAGCTAAAATTGAGGTTTGCAGGGGATTCTGGGTAAGGAAACTTTGGGGGATCCACGCAAGCCATACCTCCCTGGAAGCCGCCGGGTGTCTAGTTTTCAGAAATGTATGGATTTGGTAGGTTTCCCTAGATGGCCGCCGAGCACCGGGCCAAAAACTCAAGTGACCCCCCTTGCAAAACCAGGTGGTTTTGCGATAGGCCATTTTGATGTCGCCTCACTACGTTTTGGGCCCTTGCCTGCCACGGGTACTTGGGCCTCCCACACAAGTGAGGCCCCATTTTTACCGGGAGACTTGGGGGAACGCTGGGTGGTGGTAAATTTGTGTGAGCCCAGTGATGCCACAACTTTCTTACCCCAAATTAGTGAAAAAAGTGATTTTTTCAGCTAAAATTGAGGTTTGCAGGGGATTCTGGGTAAGGAAACGTTGGGGGATCCATGCAAGCCATACCTCCCTGGAAGCCCCCGGGTGTCTAGTTTTCAGAAATGTATGGGTCTGGTAGGTTTCCCTATGTGCCGGCAGAGATAGGGTTAAAAAACTACAGCTGTGCACTTTGCCAAAAAAGGGTCATTTTTCACTGCAAAATTGAGGTGTGACCACGTTGCGTTTTGCGCCATTTCCTGTCGCGGGCACTAGGCCGACCCACACAAGTGTTGTACCATTTTTCTCGTAGGACTTTGGGGAACACGGGGTGGGTGGAAATTTGTGGATCCACACAGTTTTTTTTGTCAATTGTTTAGGTTTGCAAGGGATTCTGGGTAACAGACCCTGGTGGGAGGCACTCAACTCACCCCATCCTGGATTCCCCTGGGTGTCTATTTTTCAAAAATATATAGGTTTGCTAGGTTTATCTAGGTGCCGGCAGAGTTAGGGTTCAAAAACTACAGCTAGTCACTTTGCCAAAAAAGGGTCATTTTTCACTGCTATATTGAGGTGTGACCACGTTGCGTTTTGCGCCGTTTCCTGCCGCGGGCACTAGGCCGACCCACACAAGTGAGGTACCATTTTTCTCATAGGACTTTGGGGAACGCGGGGTGGGTGGAAATTTGTGGATCCACGCAGATTCCAGAACTTTCCATAACAGAAATGTGGGGAAAATGTGTTTTTTTGTCAATTGTTTACGTTTGCAAGGGATTCTGGGTAACAGACTATGGTGGGAGGCACTCAAGTCACCCCATCCTGGATTCCTCTGGGTGTCCAGTTTTCAAAAATATATAGGTTTGCTAGGTTTCCCTAGGTGCCGGCAGGGCTAGGGTTCAAAAACTACAGCTAGGCACTTTGCCAAAAAAGGGTCATTTTTCACTGCAAAATTGAGGTGTGACCACGTTGCGTTTTGCGCCGTTTCCTGTCGCGGGCACTAAGCCGACCCGCACAAGTGAGGTACCATTTTTTTCGTAGGTCTTTGGGGAACGCGGGGTGGGTGGAAATTTGTGGATCCACGCAGATTCCAGAACTTTCCATCCCAGAAATGTGGGGAAAATGTGTTTTTTTTGTCAATTTTTTACGTTTGCAAGGGATTCTGGGTAACAGACCATGGTGGGAGGCACTCAAGTCACCCCATCCTGTATTCCCTGTGTGTCTAGTTTTAAAAAATATATAGGTTTGCTAGGTTTCCCTAGGTGCCGGCAGGGCTAGAGTTCAATAACTACAGCTGGTCACTTTGCGCAAAAATGGTCATTTAATCACTGCAAAATTGAGGTGTGACCACGTTGCGTTTTGCGCCGTTTCCTGTCGCGGACACTTGGCCGACCCCCACAAGTGAGGTACCATTTTTCTCGTAGGACTTTGGGGAACGCGGGGTGGTTGGAAATTTGTGGATCCACGCAGATTCCAGAACTTTCCACCACAGAAATGTGGGAAAAAAGTGTTTTTTTTGTCAATTTTTAGGTTTGCAAGCGATTCTGGGTAACAGACCATGGTGGGAGGCACTCAAGTCACCCCATCCTGTATTCCCTGTGTGTCTAGTTTTCAAAAATATATAGGTTTGCTAGGTTTCCCTAGGTGCCGGCAGGGCTAGGGTTCAATAACTACAGCTAGACTCTTCACAAAAAATTTGTACATTTTCAGTGTGAAAATGTGGTGTGTTCACCTTAGGTTTTGAGCCACTTCCTGTCGTGGGCACTATGCCTACCCACACAAGTGAGGTACCATTTTTATCGGGAGACTTAGGGTAGTTCAGATTTGTAAAGCAACTGTTATTACCTATTGATTTTGGATGCATTTCTCCCTTCCAAATGAAAGACATTGTGTAAAAAAAAAAGTCATTTTGACCAATAATTGTCATGCAAGTATGAGTATTCCCAATTTCGAAAATGTGCAAATATGCACTATTTCTAAACTCTGTAATTTGTTCCCATTTCAGAAATACATAGGTGTCTTTCATACCAATTTTTCCATGTATACATTTTCACACAATAATTGCTATATACCCGGAACAAAAAAAAACCATTACAAAATGCTGCTCAGTTTTTTACTCTGGGTTCGTTGGGCTCTTGGTGAACCTACAAGTCCTATATATCCCCAAAACCAGGAAGGTCCAGCGGATGTAACGGTACATTGTTTTCAAAGAGATGTCATAATTAGAAGCAGTTACAGGTAAAAACGTTGACACAAAAGGCTGCTTTTTTCAACAAATTTTTAATTTTTTTCTATTTTTAACTGTTAGTTTCTATAAAGAAACCTTGATGGATCTTCACAAATGACCCCTTGCTGAATTCAGAATTTTGTCTACTTTGCAAAAATGTATAGCTTTTCAGTTTCCATTATTGCTTTTCTACCCATTTCTACCATTATCTGGAAGGACGTTGAAAGCACAAAAAATAGCAAAAATAGGGTATGTCCCAGAAAAATGTCAAAACTGTGTAAAAAATGTTGGATTTCTGACAAAAATCTGTTATTCCCTAAAAGCTGGAGAAATGGTGATTTGAGCCCCACAAACCCTTTTTTGATATCATTTGCAGAGAAAAACCCAGACGCTTTCATTTGCAGCCACTTTTCCCTATTTTTCACAAAAAAAAAAAAAATGTTGCTGTATTTTGACTAATTTCTGGGAACCCTCTAGGAGAATCCACAAACCCTGGGTACTTTTGGAATTCGCATTATGTTGGAAGAAAAGGATGCAAATTTGGCGTGGGTACCTAATGTGGTCAAAAAGTTACAGGGGCATAAGCGCGCACTACCCCAAATAGCCCAAAAAAGGCTTAGCAGAGGAGGGGAAAAGGCCTAGCAGCGAAGGGGTTAAGATTCAACTAAATAAACCGCTTGTGTTATTTCTACTGTTTGTTGCTACCTGTTACCCCCGTTTCCTACCAGTTAAATACAGCTCTTGGCAGCGAGCACTGAACTCATCGAGCTAACTTACATCTATGAGGAAAGACTCACCCTGCACTATGAGAAACATATGTTGACGTAACCGCCCAAGGCCATCTCTGGGATACCTTGTGCAGTTTAAAATGAATGTCTTTGGATAAACAAATATGTACACTTTCCAATTGTATGTTTTTACACTGCATTGGTAAATCTAGCCATGATTGCAGCATGTTATTTATAGTGCACTGAAAATGTCTTCTATTGTTGATATCAATAGCGGGACGTGGAGTGGTTGTTTCAAAAAGGCATACATGAAGCCATGCTTTTCCATAAAGGTCCAAAGGCTTAAAGGGCCTGATGATCATACAGGGACACTGAACTCTCAATGAGGGACCCTTCCTGCAGAGAATAACAACTGGCCAGACTACATAGTGGTGACGAAGTGACCTGTGTATGTATGCCTGCCTCTGTTCAACCTCAGCCAGTAGAACATTTGCTGCTAAACTTTATTACAGTCCTCCAAAAAGGCAATCCTGTGGAAAGAAGCAAAATGCAATTCTAATTTGTTTTATGAATATGTTTACTTATTGGAAGAAAAATGAGAGTAAAAGGAGTGTCAGCCTCCAAATTTGGGCTGCTTCATTTTTATGTTATTTTAAGTGTACTTGTAAACTGAAGCAGTTGTTCAGGTAGGTGGGACCTAAATTGTGTAGTGCTTTGTATGTGTGTAAAAGTAATTTGAAATGAGTGTGTTTGTGTATGGGGAGCCATTGGAAGTCTCAAGGGTCTGTGCTGGGAGGCTGAGTGTGAGTCTGGCTGCTACATTCTGAATGGTCGTAAGCAATTTGATGGTTTGGGCAGATATTCCAAAAAACTATGTTTCCATAGTCTTGCTTGCTGGTGATGAGTGCTTGGGTGATTGTTCAGCGGCTGCAGAGTCTCAACAGACCCTCATTTGGCGAGTCTGCCCATCATTTTTTTACCTTGACTTCAGCTGTGCCTTTACACCTTAATTTGACTGAGAATTTGTTCGCCATTAGGAAATTGCTAAAAACTCATCTACTCTTTCAAACCATCTTATATGATTTTGCCTGCATAGACTCTAAAGCGCTAGGATACCCTTTTTTAGTAGCAGTGTGCTGCATGCTATTTTAGGTTGATTCTACCAGACAACTCAAGCTGTCTAGTTGCGATAAAACCTATTGTAGGCTTTACAACAAATTACGCTCACTTACAGCTCATCCATTGCTTACCGTAGGTTGGTTGTATTGGCAGTCTCATTTACTTGCTTTTTATTTGATGGCTTTTCTAGTCATTCTTCTGTTTGTTCCTCCCTTGGAGCAAAGTCTCTTTACCGTGCTCTTAGCTAGTTGACATGTGTCCTTTCACTGCTCTGTTTTAGGGAACTATTTTTTCTTCTTGGTTAAGCACCCCATCAGAGTGCATGTGTTTTCCAGCTCTCTCCCTCTTGTGTTTCTCTCCCTAAAAGTCAAAAATACCCATCCCCACGATCTTTTTTCTGCTGTCTATCATGGCTGCTGACTCTCTCTCCCGTTTACTTCTTCCCACATTCCCTTTTGCAGTCTCCCTCTTGTGCCTCTCTCCAGGCCCCCTATGTTGCTTTTGCGCCCCCTTTCTACTCTTCGTTGCTTTTCCAAAACCCACTGCCCCCTATCTGCTCATGTGGTGTCTCACTGCCTCTTCTGCTCTTTTCTCAATATATTTTTTAAAAGGCAACAAATTGCTGCCGGCCCTCCACAAAATCGCTTTTTAAAATTGACTTATCTAAGTGACACCAACCATCTTAGATCGGTAAATAAAAAATAAACAGAAAATGGTGCTCGAGCCATTCTGTAGGCACACACATAACTGATGACGCAATTGCACACCTAGAAAATGACACAACCACCAACACAGGCTGCTGTATTGTGCCTTTTTTGGGTGATGCCCAGCAGCATCAGCAAAAAGCATTGCTTTTTAGCTCTTGCCTGACCCAGCGCATGCGCTCATCTGGCGAGACTTTTTGTGAGGGCTCCAAAAGATGCTACCATGGCAAGCCTAGAGCTACAGTGCATGTGCGCGGGCGCGCACTTAGGAGCAGAGGCTGGCAAACCTCGTCATGCTCATTAAGCCCCCGCGATCACTTTCACTTTCGTCCGCGATCACTTTCGCGGCGCCCCGTTGATGTTCTCGTTCAAAGAACATCATAGAACATGTTGTGTTAATGCTTTACTGCGTCCGTTTGACTTACAATGTGCTTTCTCATTCCACAAACTCGATGTTTGTGTTCCTTTATTTTGAGATGCTTTTAGTATTACTGTTTTGTGACTTAACGAACATTAAGGAAATGTTACTGTGAAACTGGACAACGTTCACAGTGTTTATTTCTGAACGCAGCGGCTGCTTCATGTCCCTTGCACCATTCAGGGAGTCCTTTCGTTGGCGCTTTCATGAGGACATGATGAGGAAGCTGGAAACTTTTGGCACACTCTCTTTAAAAGCACAGCATGTTGCCGACTGGTTAATCGATTAGTCCTATATAGCGCTTTAGATCTCAAAGCGCTATGGTGGATGCAGCAGTTACAACTCATGAAATATGGGGTGCAACTCACAAGGAGGGGGCAGGTTTGAGTGCACATTGGCTGCAATCGAACGCTTAAGATGATGGGCTGTGTGTATCCATTATCAGCACTCAGTCTTCGCTAAGTGATCTTGTTTGTTTTGTTGTTGTGTTAATGCTTTGCTGCGCCCGTTTGACTTACAACGTGCTTTCTCTTTCCGCAAACTCGATGTTTGTGTTCCTTTATTTTTAGATGCTTTTAGTATTACTGTCACACACACAACCACACACACAACCACACGCACAACCACACACACAACCACACACACACAAAACCACAACCACACACACACAACCACACACACAACCACACATACAACCACACACACACAACCACACACACACACAACCACACACATGCACACAACCACACACACAACCACACACAACCACACACACAACCACACACACACAACCACACATACAACCACACCCACAACCACACCCACACACACAACCCCAACCACACACACAACCCCAACCACACACACAACCACACACACCCACACAAATACACACAACCACACCCACAACCACACACACACAACCACACAACAACCACACACATAACCACACACAACCACACACACACACATACAACCACACAACCACACCCACAACCACACCCACAACCACACACACAACCCCAACCACACACACAACCCCAACCACACGCACAACCACACCCACCCACAACCACACACACACAACCCCAACCACACACAAAACCACACACAACCACACACAAAGACACACAACCACACACAACCACACACACAACCACACACACACAACCACACAAACAACCACACGCACACAACCACACACACAACCACACCCACAACCACACACACAACCACAACCACACACAACCACACACACAACCACATACACACAACCACACACACACAACCACACACTCAACCACACACACACACAACCACACAAACAACCACACACACACACAACCACACACACAACCACACCCACAACCACACACACACAACCACAACCAACCACACCCATACCCACAACCACACACACAACCACAACCACACACACAACCACACACACACAACCACACACACACAACCACACACACACAACCACACACACACAACCACACATGCAACACACACAACCACACACAACCACACAAACACACACAACCACAACCACACACACAACCACAACCACACACACACACACAACCACACACACAACCACACACACACAACCAAACCCACAACCACAACCACACCCAACCACACACAACCACACCCACAACCACACACACACCACACCCAACCTCACCCGCAACCACACACACAACCACACACACACACACACAACCACAACCACACACAACCACAACCACACCCAACCACAACCACACCCAACCACAACCACACCCAACCACACCCAAGCACACCCACAACCACACCCACAACCACACACACACACACACACACAACCACAACCACACACACACAACCACACACACACACACACACAACCACACATACACAACCACACACACACACAACCACACACACACACAACCATAACCACACACCCACACACAACCACACACACACAACCACACAGCCATAAACACAACCACACACACAACCACACACACAACCAGACACACACAACCACACAACCATTCACACAACCACACATACAAACACACACAACCACACATACAACCACCCACCCACACCCAGACCCACACCCAGACCCACCCCCCACACACACAACCACACACACACAACCACACACACACACACAACCACAAGCACACCCAACCACACCCAAGCACACCCACAACCACACCCACAACCACACACACACACACACACACAACCACAACCACACACACAACCACACACACACACACACACAAACCACACATACACAACCACACACACACACAACCACACACACACACAACCATAACCACACACCCACACACAACCACACACACACAACCACACAGCCACAAACACAACCACACATACAAACACACACAACCACACACACACAACCACACATACAACCACCCATCCACACCCAGACCCACACCCACACCCACCCCCCACACACACAACCACACACACACAACCACACTCACACACACACAACCACAACCACACACACACACAACCATACACACAGCCACAACCACACACACACAACCATACACACACCCAACCACACACACACAACCACACACACAACCACACACACAACCACACCAAGCATTGGCATAGTCAATAGGTCTCGCCTTTGGGACCTTATAAGTGTTTAGCCACGCAACAGTTGATGTGGTTGCACTAAGGATATTGTGCTGCATAACGAAATACTTAGAAGGTCCCAAAAGCGAGACCTATTGGCTATGCCAATGCTTGTTTACAGTGCAGGCAGCAACCCGCGTGCACTTTTAAAGGGGATTAGAGATCCCCTTGCAAGGGGATACCCGGGGGGTCCATGGGACCCCCTTCCCCATCGCCAGAGGGCTGCCAACAGTAGGCACACTCACAGTGCGCCACCTTTTAGATGGCACACTGTGAGTGCGCTTCCCGAGGGCTTCTTTTCCTCACACACACAACCACACATACAACCACACACACACAACCACACACACACACAACCACACACATGCACACAACCACACACACAACCACACACAACCACACACACAACCACACACACACAACCACACATACAACCACACCCACAACCACACCCACACACACAACCCCAACCACACACACAACCCCAACCACACACACAACCACACACACCCACACAAATACACACAACCACACCCACAACCACACACACACAACCACACAACAACCACACACATAACCACACACAACCACACACACACACGTACAACCACACAACCACACCCACAACCACACCCACAACCACACACACAACCCCAACCACACACACAACCCCAACCACACGCACAACCACACCCACCCACAACCACACACACACAACCCCAACCACACACAAAACCACACACAACCACACACAAAGACACACAACCACACACAACCACACACACAACCACACACACACAACCACACAAACAACCACACGCACACAACCACACACACAACCACACCCACAACCACACACACAACCACAACCACACACAACCACACACACAACCACATACACACAACCACACACACACAACCACACACTCAACCACACACACACACAACCACACAAACAACCACACACACACACAACCACACACACAACCACACCCACAACCACACACACACAACCACAACCAACCACACCCATACCCACAACCACACACACAACCACAACCACACACACAACCACACACACACAACCACACACACACAACCACACACACACAACCACACATGCAACACACACAACCACACACAACCACACAAACACACACAACCACAACCACACACACAACCACAACCACACACACACACACAACCACACACACAACCACACACACACAACCAAACCCACAACCACAACCACACCCAACCACACACAACCACACCCACAACCACACACACACCACACCCAACCTCACCCGCAACCACACACACAACCACACACACACACACACAACCACAACCACACACAACCACAACCACACCCAACCACAACCACACCCAACCACACCCAAGCACACCCACAACCACACCCACAACCACACACACACACACACACACACAACCACAACCACACACACACAACCACACACACACACACACAACCACACATACACAACCACACACACACACAACCACACACACACACAACCATAACCACACACCCACACACAACCACACACACACAACCACACAGCCATAAACACAACCACACACACAACCACACACACAACCACACACACACAACCACACAACCATACACACAACCACACATACAAACACACACAACCACACACACACAACCACACATACAACCACCCACCCACACCCAGACCCACACCCAGACCCACCCCCCACACACACAACCACACACACACAACCACACACACACACACAACCACAAGCACACCCAACCACACCCAAGCACACCCACAACCACACCCACAACCACACACACACACACACACACACACAACCACAACCACACACACAACCACACACACACACACACACACAACCACACATACACAACCACACACACACACAACCACACACACACACAACCATAACCACACACCCACACACAACCACACACACACAACCACACAGCCACAAACACAACCACACATACAAACACACACAACCACACACACACAACCACACATACAACCACCCATCCACACCCAGACCCACACCCACACCCACCCCCCACACACACAACCACACACACACAACCACACTCACACACACACAACCACAACCACACACACACACAACCATACACACAGCCACAACCACACACACACAACCATACACACACCCAACCACACACACACAACCACACACACAACCACACACACAACCACACCAAGCATTGGCATAGTCAATAGGTCTCGCCTTTGGGACCTTATAAGTGTTTAGCCACGCAACAGTTGATGTGGTTGCACTAAGGATATTGTGCTGCATAACGAAATACTTAGAAGGTCCCAAAAGCGAGACCTATTGGCTATGCCAATGCTTGTTTACAGTGCAGGCAGCAACCCGCGTGCACTTTTAAAGGGGATTAGAGATCCCCTTGCAAGGGGATACCCGGGGGGTCCATGGGACCCCCTTCCCCATCGCCAGAGGGCTGCCAACAGGAGGCACACTCACAGTGCGCCACCTTTTAGATGGCACACTGTGAGTGCGCTTCCCGAGGGCTTCTTTTCCTCTGCGCCCACGTCTGTAATATGGCATTGGGGCAGTGGCAAAGGGATTCCACTCCTCGTACCTTTTGTGTGAGTAAACATTCCTCAAAACACAAGCAATGAGAAGGGGTGTATACACCACCAGACGTCCTCCCAAGTGTCTTGAGTGTTTTGAGTGGACATTCCATCTTACTTTACACAGGCTGGCAATTTCATCTTTCAAAGAGATTGTGTTCCCTGATTCATTATAGTTTATATCCCAGTTGATTCTTGTCACCCGTGGACAGTTTTTGACACAGGTACTATGTGCAAAGCAGCTATCTGCCACAATTACACAGGGGGTTACTAATATATAATACAATACTTTGGAGGAATTGCAGGAATGTCCGGCTTGAAGTGGCCATTTAGATTCATCATTCCTGGTCAAATAAAGTTGCCCAGAATGTTTTGTTAATTATACCCACTGTGAGAAAAAAAGTTGTGTGCTATATCTAGAATCTTGTAATAATTATTACGCTTGTTAAGGACAGAAACTTGTAAACACATTGCTATAAGTACCTTGTTTAAATCCCATCTCACAATGATTTTGCGGTCTGGATGGACTCCTCGTTGATGCTATACGTTCTGAGACAGAACTAATCTCTTCCTTACTGGATTGGAGGAATTTGAGGCCCAGGGTATTAACATTAGGAATAGTGATCTCCTAATTGCAATTATTGCTAAATAATAATAAATAGCTATTCCTAATGTATGAAACTTTTTATTTTAAAATGACGATTCCGAGTGCGTCTCAAATTGACCTAACTCATGAATAAATAATGAGGTAGGTTGCAATTTTAATAAAGCAATATCTTTTAAATGTCTCCTGTTTTCCTTAAAAATATATTGATTCTTAGTATGCATTAATAATCATTAAAAGTGATGCATAGAATTAATTAAAAGTAATGTAATTATATTTTTTTAAAGTTCATTAAAAAAAGGTTATTTCATAATTGAATAGTAAATATGTTTTAATTTTAGATTTTAAATGGAATATAGAATATATGTATTTATTTCAACTATTTCAAATAATCTAATTGAACATTATTGTTGCTTATGTTTTTTTTTTTAATTTCAAGCCCCTAACTCCTTTATTTCCTATGAGAGGGTGTTGGAGTACCAGTGGATGTTAATGTAGGATACAAGGCTTAGTACTGTTTCTTTTTTGGCAGTAGTGACTTATAGCCATACATTTGGATCCGCCCCTTTTGCCAGGGGTGGAGACAAGTAGCCTTAAACTCAGATTTTGTAAAAAAACGAAAGTAGTAAAGTTGCTAAAAAGTGTTAGAACAAATTACATGTGTAAATTCCAAGTGTAAGTTTCCTTTGTTAATAACCACTTTAGGTTTGTGAATTGCATCTTATTGTAAGTGGTTCTACTGTTGTACTACTTTACACTTTACAAAAGGCAGTTTGCGCATTGTGCCCTAACTGCCTGCCATGCTTCCTGCGTTTCTATGGAATGCACAGTGCACTGTGTTAAGCAATTAACGCCTCCAAAGTAGTCCCCGAAGCCGCCTTGCAATTTTCCATTGCTGGCTGGCAGGGAAGGCAGGTAAGGAAGGATGGTTAACCTTTAACATCTGTCTAAAATCAGATGATACTCTAGTGATGGCAATAAATACTATGGGCCGATTACGATGGTTGACCACCCACCATCTGCTGCTGCATTACAATGCATGCGGTCGGAGGAAGCAGGCGGAGGGACTGTCTGACGCTTTCCAACGGGCTCAAGTAGCCCGTCGGTGGGCCGGAAACACTTCATAATCCATTAATGACGGCGGCTCCGCCATCGGGATTATGTCAGTTTTCGACTGCTATTCCATGTTAGCCTATCCACTCTGGGGCATTGGGCCCCCCTAAAGATCTCTGCACCTTGTGTGGGTGTAGAGATGTTTGTAAACATGCATTTTTTCAATGGAAGTTTGTGCTGCGGGCCTTCTCCGCCTGCCACACAGGTTTCCATTGAAAAATGGATGTTTTTGATCGCCAATAGGCGGTCACATGGTAATCATGCGGTCAAACCTGCCGATGCACGGTTGGGTGGTTCCCAGTCAGCACAAGTCTGCCCGACATCGTAATAAGCCCCTATGTTGTGAGTGCCACTTGTAGACTTCAATTTATTATCCATTCCTGTGGATTCTAACCCCTAATATCTTTTCACAAGATAAAGATGAGGCTAGCTGGTTTATAATTGCCTGCCCTTCACAAATATTTTAGTCTTATATGTTGAAGGGTTTTTGTTTATTACGCACAACACAACATCATACATTGAGGTATACATATTAATGCTGTGTTATGAAATTACCAAAACAGTGCCAACTGAGGGGTATTTATGTTCTTATTTTGCTAATAAATTGTAGGTGCAAGTGAAGAGTTCTACGCAGGTTGCTTATGCGAAACAGGATAGCACTCATGACTAGAGCTACAGATGAACATTGAGAGAAGAGAGTCATCGTCTACAGTCAGCTCTAGTAAACAGATCCCTTTTGAAAAGTGAAATCTTCAAAATACTCTTTTGTGTATTTCTAAAGGTCTGTTCAGGAAAACTAAAACCAAAGGGCACTATTCTATTCTTAGGACACCCCCGCGCCGCACGGCCACCAGCTGTAGCGTGGGCTCCCCGCCTGCCGCTGCCCTCAGCCTCGCTGAGCCTGCCTGCTGACCACGCCCCCCGCCGTCGCTCGGTGTGGGCTCCTGCGCTAACTGTGTTTACATTACTTACTTGTTGTCTTGTAGCCTCTTTTAGGCATTGTACCCCCTTTTTCTTTCTGTACCTGTGTGCCCCCCAGGGCTGTGACCCCGTAGTCGCCCCTGTGCCCACCCGCCCCGCTCCCCGCCTCCCGCCGCCGTGAGCACGGACACGCCCCCTTTTCCTTCTGTGCCCTCCCCGCTCCCGCCTCCCAGCTGCTCCTCCCTCCCTCGCACTTGGCCATAAATGGCGACCGTGCGGCACAGGTGAGTGTGACCTATTCTTAGGACACCCCCGCGCCACACGGCCACCAGCTGTAGCGTGTGCTCCCCGCCTGCCGCTGCCCTCAGCCTCGCTTAGCCTGCCTGCTGACCACGCCCCCCGCCGTCGCTCGGTGTGGGCTCCTGCGCTAACTGTGTTTACATTACTTACTTGTTGTCTTGTAGCCTCTTTTAGGCATTGTACCCCCTTTTTCTTTCTGTACCTGTGTGCCCCCCAGGGCTGTGACCCCGTAGTCGCCCCTGTGCCCACCCGCCCCGCTCCCCGCCTCCCGCCGCCGTGAGCACGGACACGCCCCCTTTTCCTTCTGTGCCCTCCCCACTCCCGCCTCCCAGCTGCTCCTCCCTCCCTCGCACTTCGCCATAAATGGCGACCGTGCGCACGCGCAGCGTTGACGCGCAGCGGGCGCGCCGATTGCGCGCCGAAGGTGCGCCAAAGGTAAGCCCGTCTGCGCCCGTCCGCGCCTGGCCCGCGCCCAGCGCCAGGACCCCCTGCACCCGCAGACCCCAGCCCACCCGCCGGACGTACGACGCCGCCACCCTCAACGCACTCAACGCCGGCCGAATCCCAGGATGCTACCAAGCCACCCCGAGACGCACCCACGGACCCTTCTGCTGCAACGCCTGCAAGTTCACCTGCATCCGGACCAGCACTACTCCAGCACCGACCAAGACCAAGACGAGCAACAGCAGCAGCCACCTGAAATGCATCCTGCTCAACACCTGCTCCGTCCACAGACACTCCATCGAGCTCTGGAACCTGCTCGACACAACCTCACCAGACGTCGCCTTCCTCACGGAAACCTGGATGAACGCCTCTTCAGCGCCCGACATCGCCATCGCCATCCCAGACGGCTACAAGATCATCCGAAGGGACCGCATCAACCAGACCGGAGGAGGCATCGCCATCATCCACAGGAACACCATCCGCATCACGACCGACACCAACGACACCCTCGCACCCGCCGAGCACATGCACTTCCAGGTCCACATCAACCCCAAGACCACCCTCAGAGGCACCCTCATCTACAGACCCCCGGCACACAATTCAGCGAAGACATAGCCGACTTCATCAGCCCGCATGCCCTCCCCTCTGCTGACTACATCCTCCTCGGGGACCTCAACTTCCACCTGGGGAACAACAACGACCGCAACACCACCACCCTGCTGGACAACCTCGCAAACCTCGGTCTCAAGCAGCTGGTGACCACCCCCACCCACTACGCCGGACACACACTCGACCCAGTCTTCTCATCCAGCAAGGACATCGCCTTGAGCCACGCCACCGGACTCCACTGGACGGACCACAGCTGCATCCACTTCAGCTTCAGAAGGACCACGATCCACCACCACCAGCAACAGGTTGCACGCAGAAGCTGGAGCAAGATCACAGCCGACCAGCTCGCGACCTCCCTGAGCACGAACCCTCCCGCCAGCACAACGAACCCAAGCCAGGCGGCCACCAACCTCGCGAAGTGGATCAGCAACTGCGCAGACGACCTCGCCCCTCTGAAGACCCCGCCTAGCAGACCCGGCAGCAAGAAAGCCCCATGGTTTACCGACGAACTCAAGAGCTCCAAGAAGAACTGCCGAGCCCTCGAGAGAACATGGCGCAGAGACCCAACACCGGACAACATGACTGCCCTCAAGCTCGCCACCCGAAAACACCACCAACTCATCCACGCCACCAAGAAAACTGCATTCAAGGAACGACTGGACAACAACGCACACAACAGCAAGGAACTCTTCAACATCGTTAAAGAGCTCTCCAACCCCAACGCTGGAAACAACGACATCACCCCTTTGCAAGACCTCTGCAACTCCCTCACCTCCTACTTCCACAACAAGATCTCGGACAAACACAACAGCTTTTGCACTCAACCGACGCACGCCACGACCGAACCACCGCCCCCCACCACCACCCTCCGCACCTGGACCCCGATCAGCACCGAAGACACCGTCCGCATGATGAACTCCATCCACTCCGGATCTCCTACTGACCCCTGCCCTCACCACGTCTTCAACAAGGCCGACGCTGTCATCGCACCCCACCTGCGGGACATCATCAACACCTCCTTCAACACCGCTACCTTCCCGGAGAGCTGGAAGCACGCCGAACTCAGCGCTCTACTAAAGAAGCCATCAGCCGACCCCACCGACCTCAAGAACTACCGCCCCATCTCGCTGCTCCCGTTTCCTGCAAAAGTCATCGAGAAGACCGTCAACAAGCAGCTGGCCGCCTTCCTCGAGACGAACGGTTCCCTCGACCTCTCGCAGTCTGGCTTCCGGGCCAACCACAGCACCGAGACCGCCCTGATCGCAGCCACCGATGACATCCGAGCACTGCTTGACAACGGAGAAACAGCAGCCCTCATCCTCCTAGACCTCTCCGCGGCCTTCGACACTGTCTGCCACCGTACACTAGTGCAATCCGGGAGAAGGCACTGGAGTGGATCAGCTCCTTCCTCGCCGGAAGGACACAGAGAGTCCGCCTCCCCCCGTTCAGATCTGAAGCCACCGAAGTCATCTGCGGCGTTCCTCAAGGCTCCTCGCTCAGTCCAACCCTCTTCAACGTCTACATGAGCCCCCTCGCAGACATCGCACGCCAGCACAACCTCAACATCATCTCCTACGCCGACGACACCCAGCTGATCCTCTCCCTCACCAACGACCCCGCCACCGCCAGAGCCAACCTTCACGAAGGGATGGAAGAAGTAGCCGAATGGATGAAGAACAGCCGCCTGAAACTGAACTCGGACAAGACGGAAGTCCTCATCCTGGGGTCCTCACCCTCCACCTGGGACGACTCCTGGTGGCCCCCCGCCCTAGGCAGCGCACCCAAACCAACAGACCACGCACGCAACCTGGGCTTCATCCTGGACTCCTCCCTCTCCATGACCAGACAAGTCAACGCCGTCTCCTCGTCGTGCTTTAACATCCTGCGCATGCTACGTAAGATCTTCCGGTGGATCCCCACCGAGACCAGGAAGACGGTCACCCGGGCCCTCGTCACCAGCCGTCTGGACTACGGCAACTCCCTCTACGCCAGAACCACCGCCAAACTCCAGAAAAAACTCCAGCGAATCCAGAACGCCTCAGCACGACTCATCCTGGACATCCCCCGTCGCAGCCACATCTCCAGACACCTGAGAGACCTGCACTGGCTCCCGGTCAACAAGAGAATCACCTTCCGACTCCTCACCCACGCACACAAAGCCCTACACAACTAAGGCCCAGGATACCTCAACAGCCGCCTCAACTTCTACGCTCCCAAACGCCAGCTTCGATCGACCGGCCACGCCCTCGCCACCGTCCCCCGCATCCGAAGAGCCACCACAGGAGGACGGTCCTTCTCCTACCTCGCCGCCAAGACATGGAACTCCCTCCCGACCCACCTCCGCCTGACCCAGGACCACCTCGCCTTCAGGAAGCAACTCAAGACCTGGCTGTTCGAGCAGTAGCGGACCCCCCTCCCCCAGCGCCTTGAGACCCTCTGGGTGAGTAGTGCGCTATATAAATGCATTGATTGATTAATTGAAGCAATTAGTAACTGAAAACCTTGATCCTCAAGCCTTTGTGGTGGGGGTTGGGGGCAGCTGTTGAGGTCTAACACCGCTCTGTCCTTAGAATTGGCTACAAATGTGCAACGCACTGTAGCCTACACGGCAAATCACTGTTGCCATGCCCGTGCACAGGGACAGTTCGTAGAAACAGCCATTCTCAATAAGTCAGATGCTCATTTTGACGTGTCCATAGTTCATAAATGAGATGTACCTTGTGAGGAAGAGGTCACCCCAGATGTAGTCGGAGTAGTAGACAGTTGTCTTTTGTCCTCGTCAAGACACATCTCAAACCTGTTACTAGTGTGGAACAAATCCAGTTCAATGTGATCGCAGCCTGACTGTTCAGTTTCATTCTGGATATGCCCTAGTTAATTTGACAGAAAATAACCAAAGAGGGGAAGCAGAAGAAATCTTTAACCTGGTTTATCACACATCCTCCAGAGAGAGCAATTCATAAACGTATTGTGCTGTTCTGCCACGCCAATGTATTCCGAATCAAAATGGTGGAGTCAGTGTCATCATCTGATTTTGGGATACAACCACCCTCACCCACCAATGTGGCGTGCTTCATCATCGAGCTTGCTCCTCGCTGAGTAGGCCAACCATAACCTCACACACAGTCACATGCCCAGCATCGTGCTCTGGTTGAGTCTTGAGAAGCAGCAGGATAGCCCGGATAGCTAAGAGAGACACCTGATGAAGGAAGAAAGCACAATCTTCAGACCACAACACAGCGCCCCCTTGTTTCAGGAAGAGACCCTTCTACATAAATACTGGTGCCCACATTTACTAAAAGTCATTCAACCCTATGCAGCAAGGGAACATGCTGCACTGTGTTGCGTGAAAGGAACAGAGCAGAAATGTGTCCTACTTACAAAGATGTGAAGCATTTCTACCCTGTCCAGGTGCTGGCACACTGTGTGCTGCCTAGCGCCAACACAGGCATCCTTGTTCAATGGTGCAAGGGTGCCTGCAGTAGGAGCAGGATTGTTTTTGTAAAAAAGGGATGCCTCTTTTAATGTGTGCTGCAGAATTCAGAGAGAGGGAGTAACAGGGAGAAATAAAAGTATGTCTCCTCGGTATGCTTGGTCGGGGAGGCACACCATTTTGGCGCAATCCCTGGTTTCCATACCTTTTAGAGCTAGTTTAGAGAACAACAGCACAACATGCTTTAACATATTCATCTTTAGTAAGGCAACCAGAGAGGTAAGAGTTAAGTCACCCCAGAGATCACTGCATTTATACAGAAATGACAATAAAAGCATTGCATTTGCAGGCTGATAAAATCTGCCAACGAATAAATCATACACAGACTGAAACCAGATTAGTAACATCTGTCTCCCAAAAGGTCCAAATGTAGAGAACAGCCAGATGTTCTAAAGCATGCATTCCATGACAGTTTTGGTCTGGTAAAAAACTCAAATAACATGAACCATCAATAAGAAGACTCCTTGATGATTGGGTGATTTCATTTTTTAAGCCATCTAAAGGATCCATAAATGTTCTACGGTGGGGCCAACTTCACATATAATCACCAATGCTTGTTGACAGCTGTATCTTGCTATGTCAGCTGGGTAACCTTAGGAGGGTTTTGCAAGATTCCTAGGTCCATGCACATGTAATCCATATGAATGTGATCACTCAGAATTGCTGCGAGTTTTCGATAACTGTATATGGCCGAACAAATGGAAGAAGTATGAAGGGATCTTTCATAAATGAATTCCCTTTTTTAGAGCCTCAATCACTTCTCGATTCCGCAGGCCGTAAATGAGTGGGTTCAGCATGGGTATAACAGCTGAATAAAACACGGTGACTACTTTATGCTCATCCACAGACTGCGGAGAACTGGGGCGCACATACATGAAGAAGAGGGTCCCGTAGAAAATGATGACAGACATGAGGTGTGAAGAACATGTGGAGAAGGTTTTACGCCTTGCATCTGCGGAGCGAATCCGGAGGATGGCTGAGATGATGAAGATGTAGGACACAAATATGGCCAGGATTGTGATGGAGAGATTAAAGCAACAAGACATGAGGAGCACTGTTTGTTTTATCGTGACGTCACTGCAGGAGAGTTTTAACAGTGGTGGGTCGGCACAGAAAAATCCATGGATTTCATGTGATCCACAGTACGACAGACGAAATGTCAGCACGGTCTGTGTCATAGCATCTGTGAAGCCATACACATAAACTAGGGCCACCAGCAGAACACAGAACCTATGCGACATCCTATGAGTATAGTGCAATGGATGACATATTGCCATATATCGATCAAATGCCATGAGCATCAGAATGTAAAATTCAGAAATCAAAAATCCAGCAAAAAAATAAAGCTGTAAAGCACAACTGATCAGATAAATGGATTGACTTCCTGTGGCAAAGTTCACCAGCATTTTAGGGACCGCGCAAGTGGAATACCCAAGATCAACAAAGGACAAATTTGCAAGGAAAAAATACATGGGTGTGTGAAGTTTTGAGTTCATAATGATGATAAGAACAATGCCAACGTTGCCCAGTAAAGTGACACCATAAATAAGAAGGAACAACACAAAAATAGGAGTCTGCAGTTCTTGGCGGTCTGTGAGTCCAAGCAGGATGAAACTTGTCCAAGTGGTTCTATTTTCCATATCTTCAAAATCTATCGCAACCTGGGAGGAAGACAAATGTTCGATTTTTAAAATTAATTTGTGCCTAATTATTATTTCATTTCATTTTTCATTTCAAACTTTATTTCGGTCATTTACAACCATAAAAGTGCAGTTCATACAGTAAAAAATTGGGAGACAGAGTTCATAAAAAAGAACATTAGATGTGGCACAATCAACCCCAAAAAGTGCAAGTGCATAAAAGACAAATCTTCAAGTTCGAGTATATGATAAAAAAGAGGAAATCCACTAAAAGCATTTCTAAAAACATTGATAGGGCCATATTTCCAGGTAAAAAGACAATCAAAACGGCAAGAAAAATGAAGAACAGTAGCAGGGCCATCCTAAAAACCCCTTTTTGATGTGTTTGATGTCCCACTACAAAATATTGCAATTGAGTAAACATTAATACTAATTAAATAATACGACCACTCATGTCATAAAAGGTGATAAAGGAGAAAAAGCAAATTTTTTGATAAGTGGAACAGTGTAGAATAGTTCCACCATTCTAAACGTGTTACACAAATGCACTAATATCGTGCTTGCTTGAGCCTGCATCTATCGTGCTGTCAGCGCATCACGGACATGACTAACAATAGTGCCGATAATAATTAGATATACATGATTAACATTTCCCCCCCCCAAAAAATACAACATAGCAATATAACTTCCATATTGTGATAAAATTTCAGCTAGACCTAACTTGCAAGCACCCAGCCGGGAAGCACTGACAGTAAAATAAGAACAGAGAAGGATGCATGCAAGATATAAAAAGCCTTAGTGTGTTATCTTGGGAGCCCAGCGTCAGCTGCGTGTAAGCCTCATAAAGATGTGGGCTGCCGCATTCCTGTCAGGGCCTTCCTGCTAATTATCCATGCGTGGCTTAAAAACTTAGCCACACTGCAGACGAAAAGTGGTCTTGGGTCCGATCTAAGGATACGCAAGGCAACGTGATGCTCCTGAGTGCCTACTTGCCGGCATATCGGTTTTAGCCACTTTGCCCTAGGTGTGGAATATGCCTGACAAACAAACATGACATGGGCAACACTTTCCCTACGGGCCTTGCATCACGGACAATCCTTAGGGGCTGGGTTGCATGTATGCCATTTAGCTATAGGTTCATTAACAGGAAGTGTGCCAAACCTGAAATGGGTATATAAGAGCCTATCCTGTGGGACCTGGATTATATCTGGAAAGGGCTCCAAATGTCTTTCCTGCTTATGGAGAAAGAATTCAGCGGTCAATCTCCCCAGGTTTGGGTTGCTGAATTCTTGCTGATCCACCCAATTCCAGTACGAACCCTTGGGCACTTCTTTCCTTGGTGGATCCTGTTTGTCCCAATGAGCTCTATGCCCTGTGGCTGTCATCAATTTCTTGGCATTGGCAATCCAACCCACTTTACCTGCTTGTGTCCAGCCTAATTACCTCAGAAAGGGCTACTGCATAAGGCATAAGCTCTTCAGTCCTCCTGACACGAGCCCAAAAGAGCAAGGGTCTCAGCCTTGCTACATCTCCTATGGATCGTCTGCCCATATCAAGCATAAGGGGAGTAAATACTTTGGCAGCATCACTAGTTCCCTGAGGAATTTGTGTTCTGATCTGCAGAGGCCATGGGTCTTCTCGAATCCCCACAACTCGGCCCCACACAAAGCTGCGCTCGCAGCCTTTCCTTCGTAGACCTGGAGGGCTGGCGCAACCGGTCTGCTGTGTTCCTTCCCAAGTCATCCCGGTACCCTATTGTGGTTCATTAGCATTTTTGCAAGATGGTATTTCCAAGACATATTGTCTGCGGGACAGATACCAAGATAATCAAAAGTGCTCACTCTTTCTAGAGGTTTCCCGTCAAGCAGAAGACTGGCTCAAAAAGACTTTGGGGGGTTAAAGGCCATGAGTTTAGTTTTTGTTGTATTAATCACCAGCCTCTTGCTTTGCGGAAAAGTTTAAACCTGTTCAAAAGACGTTGTAGCCCCATTGGGGTCTTCGACACCAACAAGGTGTCATCTGCGAACAAGAGGGTCGGTACCTTAACCCGCCCCAGACTTGGTGCATCTGCAGGTTCTTATAGCAAATAAATTACCACTCCATTCACATAAAGTGAGAATAGGGTAGGGGCCAATACGCAGCCCTATCAGACTCCCCTGTTTTCAGGGACACGGTCGGTCAACTGGCCATGCGTCCCCCTACCTGACCTGCGCATCAGTATCTTCATGCAGTCTAATTACAAGGTCAAGGATATACAAAGGAATCCCCAGGTCTTTGAGAACTGACCATAGTTGTCTCCTTGGAACTAGGTCAAAGGCAGTCCTTAGATCAATAAACGCTATGTAAAGACTGCTTTTGCTTATCACCAACTCTTTCCAGTGGATGGTCTGCAGCCAAAAGACCTGGTCAATAGTCCCTGTCCTGGACCTGAAACCAGCCTGAAACTGTGATAAGATGGCATGATCGTCTGTCCACTGCAGAATCCTCTGCAGCAAGACTGCTAAATACCTTCTGGAGGGCATCGATCAGGCTTATGGGCCTATAATTAGAGGGGTCGTCCTTTGCTCCGTTTTTATAAATTGGGACCACCTCTGCTCCTTTCCAAGACTCAGGGACTGGGGCATCTTTTGCTATTGCATTTGCCACTAGATGGATGTATCAGGCCCAATTAGGATTATCAGATAAAAACAAATCACTTGGTATGTCATCTGGGCATGCTGCTTTGGACGGGACTATTCTATCCATCGCAGTCTCTATTTCACCTAGGGTAAAGAGCTTGTGGTCTGTGTGATATCCTAGAGGCTCAATCATCTCTTCCAAGTGCAAGCCCTCCTCAACTGAATAGAGCTTAAAAAAATGACTGTACCATACTTGGGCGGATATATAGCTAGGTAGCGAGGACGAGCCTGATTTACTACCCCAAGTGACAAGAGACCAATATAGATTTGCGTCCCTCAATTGCTGCCAGCGAGAGTCGTCCCATGATCGATCACGTCAGCAGTCGGCTGTCCTTAGTGTACCATGAATAAACACCTTGGCTGCTTTTTGGGCTTGTGATCTAAACCAGGAACTACAAAATGGGCATTGATTTGATCAAAGGTACAGGAATGGACCACAGTTGCATCAGCCAGATCTCTTTCCCTGGCAACCACGGCCTCAAGTTCTCGTGTACCCACTACCAGGTCATGCAGTATGGCTAAGATCTTTTCATCTTGCACTACCACCTTCTGCCCTTTTAAAGCTCTCTTATTGTTTGTAGGGATTACGACCCTGGTTAGTGTTGGGGTTAAAAGAGTCCTGGGGTAATAAGGAGCTTCCCACAAGGGGTTCATAGTTAGACAGAGGGGGTTGTGATCGTTGTCTGTTGTGTTATTCATGTCGACTAAGTCCCCCCACAATCTTACATGTAAGAAGAAGTAATCGATGCGAGAAGGGCAGCTCACTCTATTATATGTATTGGTGCCCTGCCTATCAGAAGGGGTTCTGCCAATTACAGCCCTTAGGCCAAATTCCACATTTAGAACATTAATATGAAGTTCTGTCTGTGTCCATTTTTTTACTGGTGCCAGAAGTAAAGAAGGGACAGCCCATTTATCATCAACGAACTCAGTGCCCAACAGGTCTTCTTTGTCGAGAGGCTCAAAAGTGCTGTTTAAATCACACACAACTATCACTCTAGAGTGGGGTGGGCATCTGGCTGGACTTTCCTTCAAGAAGATGATAGTTGGCGAGGTCCTACAGCCCTTAGTCCCTCTTGCACAAACGTTAAACATGTCAATTTGTGCCCCCCACCTGGGTCCCCTGATACCTAGTCCCAAGATATCTGGGCTAGCGCTTGGGTGGAGTGTAATCTGGCAGCCCAAACATAAACATTGTACAGTAAAATGTATATTATTTATTTCTTTTACCATGAATATCATTATACACTTTTAACAAGACAGAGACCAGAGGTCTCCAAATTTGTCTTGATAAGAGCTACTTCATTCAAGGAAAATCATCTTGTGCTACTGACACATTTTATCACTGTGCCCAAAGCTTTAAGTGGCGCGGGCAGCGGAAATGTCCGGATAAGTGTTATCAATATGATCTGCATCCACATGACTGATGAAAGAACAACCCAAGCAGGACATGCCCTCTGGCGGGAAACATTAATTACAATGCAGTCGTCGCCACGCATAACCATTACAACATGTCCGTTACAACGCCGGTACTGTTACCACACATAACCATTACCACGCATGATTTTACAATGCATACGCCTTTACCATACATACTTTTACCACGCATGCCTTTACAACAAATTTTGTTGTAAAGGCATGAACTGCAAAGGAATATGCATTTTTGGTGAGTATTAGGCGCACTATATCTCTATATATATATCTACATACATCTATAGCTATATTCACTGAAAAAAACCATAGGTTGCAGGGGCGTTATAGTTAGCTGGACATTTCCCTCGTAAAAAACCCTAGAAATTCCCCCGTTATAGTTAGTTCAGCTAACTATAACTCGCGCCCCCGCAATGCACTGCTGATGACGTCACATATTACATCACTGATGACATGGTCAGTGACATCACTGATGACATCACTGATGACATCACTGATGACATCTCAACTGACATCACTGATGACATCACTGATGACGCCATCCAGTGAGTCTGTGTTTCTGTAAAATTTAAATATGTTTAATATGTATAGGGAAAGGACTATGGAAGAATGAGTGGGTGCATAAGTATGTGAATGGATGATTTAGTAGGTGCGTGAGTGACTATATAAGTGAGTCATTAAACGTATCTTACTGCAGACTAGTGACTAAACTGTGTGAATGTCTGTATCTGTCTATCTGTTGGTGTATAAGTGACTGCATGGTTTTGTGAATAGCTATATGAGTGTTTATATGGGTTATTGATTGGTTGTCTGAGTATCTCTATGGGTGCCTGAGTGTTTGTGTGGGTAGGCTGTGTATGACTCTGTGCATAGATGTATGAGTGGGTGATTCTATGGTGCATGGTTTTAAGAATGCATATGTGATGGACTGTACGGGTGGGTGAGTGTGTGTATGGTTGTGTTAGTGATTGAATGTATATCTCAGTGGTACATGTGTCAGTAACTACATATGTGAAAGGCAGTGTATATGTGTGTGAGAGTATATAACTGGCTATATGTGAGAGTGTGTGATTGTGAGAGTGGCTGTATGGATGAGTGTTTGTTTGTATCAGTAATTGTATAAGAGAGTCAGAATGTGGTAGTATTTGTATGAGTAAGTGAACTTGTGTGTGTATAACTGTATAGGTGAGTAAATTGGAGTGTGATTAATTATTTGCATTACTGACTAGGTGTGTGAGTACGTCTATGGATGATTGGCGGTGTCTGAGTGTCTATATAGGTGTATAATTGCATATGATAGTCCTGTACTGAGTGAGTGTAATTATGTTTGACTGTACAGGTGGTTGAGTGGAGGTGTGTGTAGACTTAAGAGTCAATGAGTGGGTATGTAGTTATTGGTATTGGAGTATCTATGGTTTTGAGAATGGCCGTCTGAAATTTTGAGTCGGTATATCAAAGGTTATATTAGGGTGTGAGAAGATGTACTAATTTATCACATGGATGACATCATCAGTGATGTCATCAGTGATGTCATTTGAGATGTCATCAGTGATGTCATCATGTCACTGACCATGTCGTGAGTGATGTAATATGTGACGTCATCAGCAGTGCATTGCGGGGGCGCGAGTTATAGTTAGCTGAACTAATTATAACGGGGGAATTTCTAGGGTTTTGTATGAGGGAAATGTCCAGCTAACTATAACGCCCCTGCAACCTATGGTTTTTTCAGAACCCAGCATCGCAAGCTGCCAACTACTTGGCCAAAAGCCTGATGAATCTAGGCCTAAAGGAGCTGTGGAACACTCCCACCAACCATACTATAGTCAAAAGACTGGTAAAGAAAACAACAAAATACCTTTCATGGTTAGAAGATAAGGAGTCAGTTGCCAGGAGGTCACATGGGTGGTTTGTCTTAAACTCTTACTCAAATCAAGGCCAACAGAGTTACCTCAATCTGGGTTACTCAAGATTTATAAAACTGAAGTTTTTAAGACTCAGAATGGGCTTGATACCTTGCAGATCCCATTTTCCACACTGGCAGAGGGACAAAGGGGGCTCCCTATGTCGTTTATGTGGCAAGGCAACTGAGGACATGCCACACCTTTTGTGCTCCTGTGACAAATTGTTAGAAGAAAGAAAACGCTTGTTGAAATTTCTGTTTAATCAACGAGGAATACGCACACGAAGGAATGCCGTGCTTGCCTGCCCTCCCCCGACGACCTTGGTGAAGTTTATGAAGGTGGTGGAGAAAAGGATGCAGGAATTTGACTTTTAACTTAGCCTGTAGCTACTTGTTTAGTATGAACTATATCCAACACACTGCTTATTATTATCATAATTATCACAGTGATGGAAATGGGTTATTGAAATATTTAACTTGGAAGTTTTTTCTTTTAAAAAAAAAAAAAAAAAGGGGGAATTTTATCATTTTAGATTGATAATCAAGTCCATGTTGGAAATTGTACAGTATGCACATGCTCTTTTTTTTTTCTTTTTAAATTCGGAAATTGCAATGGTTTGTATTAACTTTGCAAATAAAATTTACTTACTTACTATGGTTTTTTCAGTGAATTTCTAAGGGTTTTTAAATGCCAATTCCTAACTATAACGTGCATGAAACCTATGGTTTTTTCAGTGAATTTCAAAGGTTTTTTAAATGCTAATTTCTATCTATAATTTATCACTAAAGCTATGATGTTTAATGATATTCATTGGATTTCTACATCTTTCAATTTCAGTGTGTCAATTCCTTTAATTATGTTTTTTAAAAATTCATTTTCATCACCTTCTTTTTTTTACATATTTTTTCAATTAATTCTTTTAAAAATTAAAAAATATTGTTTGTTTTTATTGGGTTTTAAAAAACAAACAAATTGTTAATGTTTTAAAATATATTTTTATATATTTTTAAAATATTTGTAAAACTATATTTTCAAAATGTAATTTTCAAATTTTTTTTCTCCATTTTTTGAGGATCTGCACACCCTATGCGCACCCATCACGACCCGTACGCGAAAGCATCTGCGTACGGTATGCGTTGGGTACGTGTTCGGTGCGCGAATACAATGTGACCAGTACGCGACTCCAAGCCTATACGCGAAACGTACGATGCACGTTACGCGATGCTTGCGCGCTTCTGCGATGCGTCATATGTGTGCAAAACGCGTAGGTGCGTGAATCCCGTGAAATGTTTGACATTTAAAAAAAGATATATATATGTATTTTATGTGAATATTAATTGAACACAAACTCTAAACTACTCATAAAAGTAATATATTTTTACATTTAATCCTATATTCTTTTTAAATTCAATTTCGCGGATGCGCGCAGGGTGCGTGCTGCGTAAGCGCACAGTGCGCGGATCCCATGTGACCTGAAAAAAAGAGATTTGATTGGTTCATTACACTTCCTGTTCTAACTATTGAAAGACCCCACCCATTTCAATCATTCTTCTTTGACCTTCTTTGGAGAAGCCTCTCTTTGCAGAGAAGAAGCTTTTTTGGACTAAGTTTACACTTAGCACAAAACAATGGCTTCAGGGCAGCAGGCATCTCCTGGATCTCCTCATTCATCTGAGGATGAATTTTTGGAAGAGCCACCACGCACACCACATTTTTCATCTGTGGTGTGGAAATTTTTCACGTATCCATAGGGGCAAACAAAGACCAATGCCACCTTGGTCACTTGCAAGATCTGCCAGAGAGTGCTGTCTCGTGGGGATCCAAATAAGAAATATTCATGCGGAACGGCGAGCAAGATGAACCATCTGAGGACCCTTCATCCAGTAAATCTTGCTCGGGAGGAATGCCGAAGGATGAGAGTCGCTCCTGCTCCTGCTCCTACAGATTCATCAGTGCCAAGCACTTCAAGAGTGCATCCATCTGCACAAAATTTGGACATCCGTCCGCAATTCCAATTTTTGAAAGTGCTCTGCACAAAATGCAATGCAACTTTATGCTACGGCGAGCAGTCTATCGATCTGATCTGCCGCAAGCAAGAAAGTCACCATTGATAGTTTTTTTTTTTTCCCTGAAGTTCATTGTTTTGTTCCTCCAGTTCTATTTTTTCCTTTTTTTTAAAAAAGAAAATCCAAATTTTTTAAAAAATTGTTTCAAAAAATAAAAAAAAATATAAAAGAAAAAAGAAGAAAAAAAAAAGTTCTTCTAAGAACTAACTTTCCTGGTTTAAAAAAAGAGCTGTATACTTGTTTGTTGGTGTGTGAAAGTTTAGATGAATGTATGTGTAGAACGTAATTGACTGAATGAATGCATTATTAGCGTATGGTGAATGTAATAGCGCATAACTATGAGGAAGTGCTGCAGCATCACACAGTAACCTCTTTAACTGCAGTGTGCTGTAGTACTTCCGAAGCACAGGGATGCAACATATGTACATAAATATGTTGCACATCTATGCTTCTCTCTGCACGGCTGCATAACCCCTTCCACGTGCGGCAAATTATGCCGCGGTGCGAGGGGTGGCGGGGCTGAGCGTGGCGCCCAGGTACTCAGGACGGCTCATGGTGGGCGTGTGCTCATGACGGCTGGGAGCCGTCATAACTCCACCCACTGATTAATTCACCTGCACAGGTGGGGAATTAGCTGCGCGTGGGCGGAGCGGCAACGGTCGGACAGCTCCCGACCATAATGAGCACACGACTACTGTGACTCATGACGGCCAGGAATCATCCTGAGCACGGAAGTGGTTAAATTGCAGCTATGTGGTGACACAGGCACCCTTGCACCATAGTGGAAGGATATCTGTCTCATGTGCTGTTTGTTTTTGTGCAGAAAGACACACCTTCATGCACAAAAACAATCAATAAACACACTTTTCTCTTTCAATGTATGCTGAACATTTTAGCATGCATTGAAGATTTAAAAATGAGGAGAAAAAAAAACAATTCTCCTTGTGCTTTCGTACACCAATTAGAGAATGGTGCAGCATTCACACATATCGAGATTTATGATTTCTGATAAATCTAGAGATGTGTCTTGTTCTATGAGTATTCAGTGCAATCATGGACAACAACACTCAGGGCCCGATTCACAGAACTAACTTAAGACAAAATCCTAAACTTACTACCATTTTGGTATTCACAGAAGGCACTTACTCATTTTGGTATTCACAGAAGGCACTTACTCATTTCGGTATTCACAGAAGTTAGGAGTCCTAACTTTAGGACTCCTAAATGCCTTCTGTAAATACAGAAAGTCTGAAAATTAGGATTTTCTCAGTTTAGTAGTAGTATAGTTAGGACTCCTAACTTTGGGACTCCTAAATGCCGTCTGTGAATACCGAAAGTCTTAAAATTAGGATTTTTCTCAATTTAGTAGTAGTAAAGTTAGGACTCCTAACTTTAGGACTCCTAAATGCCTTCTGTGAATACTGAAAGCCTTAAAATTAGGATTTTTCTCAGTTTAGTAGTAGTAAAGTTAGGAGTCCTAACTTTAGGACTCCTAAACTGAGAAAAATCCTAATTTTAAGACTTTCGGTATTCACAGAAGGCATTTAGGAGTCCTAAAGTTAGGACTCCTAACTTCTGTGAATACCAAAATGAGTAAGTGCCTTCTGTGAATACCAAAATGGTAGTAAGTTTAGGATTTTGTCTTAAGTTAGTTCTGTGAATCGGGCCCTTATAGAACAACCTTTCAACGCAAAGTGGTGTGAATGATGAGGTTGTATTTACATGGTGTAGAAAAAGTACACAGAGCGGCTTTTCCTCTATTTGTAAATATGAAAGAGTGTCTTGCGCAATAACTATGTTTAAAAAATTGACATATTTCAGTTTTAAAATTGCTTTCGAATGATAGAAGGTAAGCACTGAGTTTTGTCTGCAAAGATGCTCAAAGAAGAATGATTGAAATGATTGTGGTCCTTCGATAGGTACAATGGGAAATATGATGAACCACTCAAATCTTTTTTTTTGCAGGTCACATAATATCCGGTAACAGAGAGATTTCAAAACTACATCGGTATAAAGAGTGTTTTTAAAAAATTGTTCAATCTTTGTAGGTTCTTGCAGATCTGCCCATTCTGCAGATTTATATTTAATTAAACTTACCTCCATAGTAATAGAAAATAAAAATGATATACATTTTTTTCAGATTTGTTTTACAATAAAAATTGATGTAAACTGCTTATTTTAGAATTAGGATCTGTAAAGAAAAGAAAAAATAGTTATAACATGTAATAATACATTTTTTACAACACAACATAATTTCAACAAAGTAATTTGTTTGCCTTTTTTGCTGTTCTCAGAATATATTGAATTTCACTAGAAATAGTGATTTCAATCGTGCTCATCACTTAACAGCGGGCAAAAAAAAAAACAATCAAAAAGATTGTTTAAAAAAAAACAACATGCTATTCTCAGTAAAATACCACAAGATACAAATCACACATATATAAAATGCTTATGGCTAACAAAAAACTGTAAATGTTGTCGCTTAAAAATATTCACCGAGTCAATGAGCACGAAAAAGTCAATAATTCAAACATATACCTTTCCTTGAGGCCAAATGGTATTTTTGCACTCCTTTTTATGTAAATTGTCCAATGGTAGTCCTACTAAATGATAATAATAAATTTCTCAGAGAGTGAATTATCTTCCTAAAACTTTGACTTTAAAAATATTAGGTAGGAATTTGGTAATTCCCTAGGCAAACGTTGTTTGAAAACCAACTGGGAATCATTACAAAGGGGCAGATCTATGTTGGAGTTGTGCCACTTTTACGCCGCCGTTGCGTCACTTTTGTGATGCAGCGGCGGCGTAAACCCTGCGCCACGTTGCGCCCTATTTACATCGTGACGCATCAATCGAGATGCGTCACGGTGTACAGCCCTGCGCCACATAAAACCTGCGTTAGGTTTCATGTGGGCGTTTCCACGTAGGGGGGGCGTTCCGTCACTGGACGCCCCTGAAAAGGGACTCAGTGAAATCTATAAGATTTCACTGAGTCACTTTCCCAACGCTGATGCGTCAAAACCCTGCGCCTGCTTGAAGCAGGCGTAAGGCTTGACGCACCATGTTAGGTATGGAGTAGGTTGGAACAGTGCTAAAGTTGCGTCGCGCTTGCGACACAACTTCAGCACTGCGCCAACCTTACGCCGGCAGATACGTCACGCATCTGCTTGTCCTTGCGCCACGATGCACCGCATTGTAAATGCGGCGCATCTGCGGTGGCGCAAGGGCAAACTTGCGGGACGCATCTTCCCTGGCGCATCCATGCTGATTTGCAGGGATGCGCCAGGGAACATAAATCTGCCCCAAAGTGTCCAGCCTTTGTCACATTTTAGATAGGCAGTGTAATGTCCAGATGTGGTGGAAGGACCCTCATGTAAAATTATTGCAATTGCTACAAAAGTCCTTCCTGATATTGATACTTGTGTTGCTACAAACTGCTTTATTAAAGTATCCAAATTTCTTCCATCAGCTGTACAACGTTGCATCATTAAAATTATGTATTGTCCATATTTTCTTAAAAATAATGTGGATAACATTTCTGATTTACATTGGCTACACTCCATGTTTTGATTTGCACCTTTAACTAATTTATTAAAAGAAACTGATTTACAGTCTGGTAATGTTAAATACAGAAATCTTTCAGGGTCTAAATTAGTGGAACATGTATACATGCAATTTTCACAATGATGTTCCCATTTGTATGAAAGGCCAAAAATATTTTCTATTTCTACACCTTCATTTTCAAAAATGGTAAGCATATACATTAAAAATTCCTGAGCATCTTGTTTGATATTTTGTGTAAATTGTGTAGAACCAGAACACACATCCAAAAGATTACGAACATCTGAAACAGATTGTATTTTACTTGTATCTGTTGTCACTTTTTCAAAAACAGAATGCAACAGACAACAAAATCTTTGTTGCCGATTCTGCATAATTTGTTCTTGCAAACCTTCAAGATAAAAAACAACATTGACCACTACATTAGCATAGCATTTGACACCTGAACTATTTTCAAACTGATAACCAACAACCTCTTCAACAGTGTCCAATTTCTTTTTACTTGCAATCACAACATTATCTTGTTCTATTCCCTTCTCAACACCTTCAGAACAGATACTCTCAAACCTTCTTTTTCGACCAACCACTCGCTTTTCAAATACAGGATATTGACCTAAATTTGGAGCATACACCCTTCTTAACCTATTATACTCTTTTACACAGTTTGCATCTGCAGTAACCTTTGTCTCATCAAAATCAATCAAAAACAAACCAGATAATGTTCTGACTCGCGACAAAGCAACATATGCCATACCCTCTTTAAACACAGTAGATCCAATGTTCACCAAGCACTGTCTACACTTAATCCTTGAGATTTATGAATAGTCACTGCATATGCCTGAGAAAATGGAAATTGTTTCCTACGGACATATACATCTTTAAAAATCAAAAAACGTACTGAACAATGACCAATTTCTTTAACTTCTACAATCTGATCAAATTTAATTTTTAAAAATTCAATTCCTTCTTTTTCTGATAATTAACAAAATCTACCACTTTACCCATTGCGCCATTAACTAACCCTTTTTCTACATCCAAATTTCGCCTTAAAATTACCCGACAGTTTACACACGCATACAGTGTCTTTTCTAAACCAGCTGTTTTAGATATTTTTTTTCTAAAGAATCCAGTTTTGTTTTCAACTTTCCCGTCAAAATAATAGTGATTCCTTCATGCTCTATTTTATCGATGGCTTCCATTTTTATAATTTCTTCATTTTCCAGTTTCAATAGTTCTTTGTTGAATATGGAACACTCTCGCAGTGTTGGCATTAAACATATCACTGATTTATTTTCAGCAATTTTCATGTACACTTTTGCAGGAACTACATTTTCATTTGGAAAGACATTGCAAAGTAATCGACTTTCCAAAGCTTGTTTGCCATGTTTTGTAAGAATTCCAATTCTTATATCTTGAAGAATACTTCCATATTCAGCATCATTTGCCTGCCGCATATTTGTCAGTTCTTTGTATTCAAAATAAGTCCAAATGTTCACATTACCAACACTACCAAGAGACTTTCTGGTATCTTCATGTGCAAGTGTTTTAAATACCGGTTGTCCTTTTACTGGAGTCAGTTGCAATAGATCTTCAAAAACTATGACGTGTATTCCTCCAAATAACACGTCATACTCTGTTTTAAGAATTTGTTGCCTTCTTAAATGCACAAAGGCAAGCATCAGGTTTGAGACCATGCTTACCTCATCAATAATGAGAAGTTTCATTTTCTTCAAGACTCTTGAAACTTCACAACAAGGTTCTCCAGATAGCCTGTAGTATTCCAATTTGTTCTCATGCTCTACTGGTAGCATTAGTAAATGATGTAAAGTAATTCCTTTAATGTTATGTGCTGCCAACCCAGTTGGAGCAGTGACAACACAAGACAAATGCGACTCAGTTGTTTTCTGCAGATAACTTGTAATTACTTTAATTAACCCCTTCGATGCTCATGACGGAGCGGTTCCGTCATGAGCATCGGTTGGCCTGTGCTCATGACGGAACCGCTCCGTCATGAGCACAGCTCCCGGGGGAAGCGCTGGCGCTCCCCCCCTGGGGCATCGATCGTGCCCCCACAGAGGGGGATGGCAGCGGAAGAGTTTCCGCTGCCACCCCCGAGCCCCCCCACGCTTCCCCATGACATCAGCGCGCACAGCGTGCGCCGGCGTCATCAGGAAGCACTGGGACGCCTGGAAGCCATTTGCTTCCAGGCGTCCACAGAGGGAGGGTGAGTGCTGTGTGCTCCGGTGGGGCGGCGGGGGCCTTTTGGAGTGTATTGAGGCATCGGGGGAGAGGAAAGAGTATTTCCTCTCCCCTGATGTCTCAATACATGGCATTCCTGCTCCACGATCGCGCACAGCGTCGCGATCGTGGAGCAGGGATGCCCCACTAGACACCAGGGATGTGTGTTTTTGTATTTGGGAAGCGACCCCTTGGGCAAGGGTCGCTTCCTTTGGCCCCTAAAATATTTGAAGACTTTTCTGCCCCCTCTGGGGGCAGATCAGTGTTATTTTTCCGCAGTTTCTGCTCCCAGGGGGGGCAGAAAAGCCCACTAGACACCAGGGATGTAAATATGATTGTAGGAAGCGACCCCTTGGGCAAGGGTCGCTTCCTTTGGCCCCTAAAATATTTGAAGACTTTTCTGCCTCCTCTGGGGGCAGATCGGTGTTATTTTTTCGCCGTTTCTGCTCCCAGGGGGGGCAGAAAAGCCCACTAGACACCAGGGATATAAATATTATTGTTGGAAGCGACCCCTTGGGCAAGGGTCGCTTCCTTGGGCCCCTAATTTATTTGTAGACTTTTCTGCCCCCTCTGGGGGCAGAGCGGTTTTATTTTTTCGCCGTTTCTGCTCCCAGGGGGGCAGAAAAGCCCACTAGACACCAGGGATCTGATTATCATTGTAGGAAGCTACCCCTTGGGCAAGGGTCGCTTCCTGGGCCCCCTAATTCATTTGAAGACTTTTCTGCCCCCTCTGGGGGCAGATCGGTTTTATTTTTCCTGCTGTTTTCTGCCCCACCTGGCACACAACCCGATTGACCATTTGGGTAGTGACATAGCATGTTATAATGTTTATTGTTATATTTTTTGTGAATTGCAATTGTAATGTGTTTTTTTTTTAACTTTTTTGTTCTAGGTGAAGGCTTTTGCTCTTTTCAGTTTGCCGTGTTGTTACTGGTGGTTCTGCTGTTTGATTAGTTTGGTAAGAGACTTTTTTTTGTACAATGTAAATGTGTTTGATTTCTCCGCCTGTTTTTTTTTTGCAAATGGTGTAATAATAGCAGTATGTTTGGTTTTTGAGTGTCAATAACTTTTTGCATTGGTGCTCGATGTGTATTTTGTTGTCTTGTGAGTAATTTGTTTTTTTTCTTCTTTCTAGTTTGATATCGTTGGTTTTTGCTGTGTCACTGCAGAGTTGGTTTCTGGTGAGTGCAGCTGTCTCTTGTAATTGGATTGTATAGTTTTTGAGTACATTGATCTTTGTGATAAAGGTACACATTTCTTTACTTACTTGGTTTGCACATTGTTGGTTGTTGTTGACTTGTTTGTGCAGTCCTCTATCTTAGTAAGTATAATGGCTAGCCGCAGGATTACTGCTCAGCAGGTTGTTGGTTTGCTGTTTGAGTCTTCCTCTGACCATGGTTCAGAGACTAACTCTGCATCTGAGGGAGAGGAGGCAGGGGACGATTCTGGCAGTGAGTTGTCTCTCCGTATAGAGTCATCGGATGATGAAGATACTCTTAGTGCGGATGAAGTGCCTGTGTTAGAGGAGGAGACTGATGTGCCGATAGTGCGGCAAGAGGCATCTGGGCTGCAGCCTGGGGCTGCAAGGCTTCCCGTTGGTGTAGTGCGGCAAGAGGCATCTGGGCTGCAGGCTGGGGCTGCAAGGCTTCCCTTTGAAAGTGATGACCTCTGGGTTGCCCCTGGCATGGTGCAGCCGGCATTGCCAGAGTTTACTGGTGTTCCAGGGTCTAGAGTGAATACTGAAAACCTTTTGCCGGTAAATTTTTTTCAGTTGTTTATGGACGATGTGTTTTTGGCAGAGATTGTTGAGCAGACTAATGTGTATGCCGAACAGTTTTTGAGGGACAACAGTGCCAGACTTAGGCCCTACTCTAGAGCTACCCGGTGGACTCCCACAAATGTTGAAGAGATGAAGAAGTTCTTGGGTTTAACTTTTTTGATGGGCTTGCTAAGGAAGCCATCAATGTCTTCATATTGGTCTAGCAGTCCCTTGATGGCAACGTCTATTTTTCCGGCAGTCATGAGTCGTGACAGGTATTTGCTTCTGCTTCGGATGATGCATTTTGTTGATAATGGTTTAGCGTTGCCACGAGATCACCCTGATTGTGACCGTCTTTTTAAGATTAGGCCTGTCCTTGATCACTTTGTTGATCGATTTTCTGAGATTTATGCCCCTGGGAAAGAAATTGCAGTGGATGAGTCTTTGGTGTTGTTCAAGGGCCGCTTGGTTTTTAGGCAATACATTCCTAGTAAGAGGGCACGCTATGGATTAAAGCTGTATATGCTGTTTGACAGTAGGACTGGATATGTCTCTAATTTCAGGGTGTACACCGGTAAGGAATCTAGGATTAACCTCCCTGGTTGTCCATCCACTTTTGGAGTGACTGAGAAAATTGTTTGGGAACTTGGTAGAGGATTTTTTAACAAAGGCCACCATTTATATGTAGATAACTTCTACACTGGTGTGCGGTTGGTCAGGGAATTGGCCAAAGTGGACACTCTTGCTTGTGGCACAATCCGCTCTAACCGTAAAGGTTTCCCGAAAGAACTTGTTTGTCAAAAGCTTGTGCGGGGACAATGCAGTGCGTTGCGTTGCCAGGAGCTTCTTGCTGTGAAGTTTACAGACAGGAGAGATGTCTACATGCTGACTACCATCCATGATGAAAGCACTGCACCTGTGACTGTTTGGGGTCAGGTCGCTGAAGCGCGCAAACCTGTGTGCATTTTAGACTATAATAGGCACATGGGTGGTGTTGACAGAGTAGATCAGAGGTTGGAACCTTACACTGCTCTTCGTAAGGCTTACATTTGGTACAAGAAGTTGGCTATCCATCTTTTCCACTTGGCAATGTTTAATGCTTTTGTTGTGTTCCAGGATTCTTGCCCTGAGTCAAAGATGACTTTTGCTAAGTTTCAGGAGTCTGTAATAGGCAGTCTTGTTGTAGTGGAACAGGCAAGTGTTCCTAGAGTTGGAGTGGTGGAGGATGTTGCTAGATTGAAAGAACGCCACTTTCCAGATCACATTCCTCCCACACCCGCAAAAGATTTTCCCAGTAGGAGATGTAGAGTCTGTTGGCGAAGAGGTTTGCGAAAGGAGAGTCGTATGTACTGCCCCGACTGTCCTTCTCATCCTGCACTGTGTCTCCCTGCTTGTTTTAGAGCGTACCACACGCGAAAGAATTTTTGGGAGCATTCATGAGTGGTAAAGTGAACTGCCTGGTCTGTATTCTTTGGATAATTTGATTCTGTTTCAAGGTTGGTGTTAGTGCAATGTATTTAGTTGCTGATTTTCTGTTAGAAGATTTGTATCTATTTGCGATTTGTTTTTGTTTTTATTTTTTTCTAAAAAAATCCTACATGTGATGGCGGTGTGTGTAGGCTTGCGCTTGGCTGTTGGTGTGTGTGGACTGGCACTTGGTTGGTGGTGTGCGTGGAATGGTGCTTGGCTGGCGGTGTGTGTGGTCTGGCGGTGTGCATGGACTGGCGGTCTGCGTGGACTGGTGCGTGGCTGGTGGTGTGCGTGGACTGGAGCTTGGCTGGCGGTGTGCGTGGAATGGTGCTTGGCTGGCGGTGTGCGTGGACTGGTACTTGGCTGGCGGTGTGCGTAGACTGGTGGTGTGTGTGGACTGGTGCTTGGCTGGTGGTGTCCGTGGACTGGAGCTTGGCTGGTGGTGTGCGTGGACTGGAGCTTGGCTGGCGGTGTGCGTGGACTGGTACTTGGCTGGCGGTGTGCATGGACTGGTGGTGTGTGCGGACTGGTGCTTGGCTGGTGGTGTCCGTGGAGTGGAACTTGGCTGGCGGTGTGCGTGGATTGGTGATTGGCTGCCGGTGTGCCTGGACTGGCGATTGGCTGACGGTGTGCCAGGACTGGCGCTTGGCTAGCGGTGTGCGTGGACTGGTGTTTGGCTAGCGGTGTGTGTGGACTGGTGCTCGGCTGGCTGTGTGTGAGTATTGACTTTCTGCTGGTCACTACACACACTGCTAGCTGAGTGCCACTCCATGCAATCCATCAGCCTGTGTAGTTGCTGTGTCTGGATTGTGGGCGTGTGAAAGTGATGGGCCCTTGAATGGCGCTGTGTGCTGGTGTGAGTTTTGTTATGTGATGGGCCCGCGGCTGGCGGTGTGAATGGTTTTGTATGTCTCACACGTATGAAAGATGTATAAATGGCCTGTAAAGAGGTTGGTGCCTTGTCGTGGCTTTACAGCTCACGAGCTGTGAGTCAATGGTTCAGTTTCTCGCCCTTTCAATTATTACCAGTGCATTTCATTTATGTGAAATCACTTGCTAATACAATTGTATCTACTGAACCATCACTCACCCTCGTGCCAAATCCAACCAGTATGTGTGTGTGCTTGCGGATTAGATGGCTGTGCAGTAATATTTGTCTTTCTGAAGCAGGGTGTACCTTGTCCCTTTTTGGTGAATTTTGTAATGTGTTGCTTTTGTGCCTGGTGGTGCGAATGGTCTTGTTTGTATCACGTATGAAAGGTGTGTGAATGGCCTGTAAAGTGGTTGGTGCCTTGACGTGGCTTTACAGCTCACGAGCTGCGAGTCATTGGTTTGTTTTTTTGTGAATTTAATTATTGACAATGCATTTCATTTTTGTGAAATCTCTTGTTAATAAAATTTAATACACTGAACCATGACTCGCCCTCGTGCCAAATCCAACCAGTATGTGTGTGTGTTTGAGGAATAGATGGTTGTGCAGGAATCTTTGTCTTTAGTTTCTCTGCCAAGGTACACTTTCCATGCAAGAATAACCCACCAACTGTAGATATTGTCGAAAACCCATGGGAGTTCATGTTGATGTCTCTCTTGTGAATTCAAAAAATTTTTTTATCCCCAATGTCCTGCAAACCTCAAAATGTCTGCCACATTTTCTTTGCAATATTATTCCAAAATTCTCACGCTGTAGGAACAATAGTTAATCTGGTTTTGCAAGGGGGGTCACTTTGGTTTTTGGCCCGGTGCTCGGCGGCCATCTAGGGAAACCTACCAAACCCATACATTTCTGAAAACTAGACACCCGGCGGCTTCCAAGGAAGTATGGCTTGCGTGGATCCCCCAACGTTTCCTTACCCAGAATCCCCTGCAAACCTCAATTTTAGCTGAAAAAATCACTTTTTTCACACATTTTGGGGTGGGAAAGTTGTGGCATCACCGGGCTCACACAAATTTACCACCACCCAGCGTTCCCCCAGGTCTCCCGGTAAAAATGGTGCCTCACTTGTGTGGGAGGCCCAAGTACCCGCGGCAGGCAAGGGCCCAAAACGTAGTGAGGCGACATCAAAATGGCCTATCGCAAAACCACCTGGTTTTGCGAGGGGGGTCACTTTGGTTTTTGGCCCGGTGCTCGGCGGCCATCTAGGGAAACCTACCAAACCCACGCATTTCTGAAAACTAGGCCCAAGTACCCGCGGCAGGCAAGGGCCCAAAACGTAGTGATGCGACATTTGGGATAGGCAATGTTGATGTCGCCTCACTATGTTTTGGGCCCTTGCCTGCCGCGGGTACTTGGGCCTCCCACACAAGTGAGGCACCATTTTTACCGGGAGACCTGGGGGAACGCTGGGTGGTGGTAAATTTGTGTGAGCCCGGTGATGCCACAACTTTCCCACCCCAAAATGTGTGAAAAAAGTGATTTTTTCAGCAAAAATTGAGGTTTGCAGGGGATTCTGGGTAAGGAAACGTTGGGGGATCCACGCAAGCCATACCTCCCTGGAAGCCGCCGGGTGTCTAGTTTTCAGAAATGCATGGGTTTGGTAGGTTTCCCTAGATGGCCACCGAGCACCGGGCCAAAAACCAAAGTGACCCCCCTTGCACAACCAGGTGGTTTTGCGATAGGCCATTTTGATGTCGCCTCACTACGTTTTGGGCCCTTGCCTGCCGCGGGTACTTGGGCCTCCCACACAAGTGAGGCACCATTTTTACCGGGAGACCTGGGGGAACGCTGGGTGGTGGTAAATTTTTTGAGCCCGGTGATGCCACAACTTTCCCACCCCAAAATGTGTGAAAAAAGTGATTTTTTCAGCAAAAATTGAGGTTTGCAGGGGATTCTGGGCAAGGAAACGTTGGGGGATCCATGCAAGCCATACCTCCCTGGAAGCCGCCGGGTGTCTAGTTTTCAGAAATGCGTGGGTTTGGTAGGTTTCCCTAGATGGCCGCCGCGCACCGGGCCAAAAACCTAAGTGACCCCCCTTGCAAAACCAGGTGGTTTTGCGATAGGCCATTTTGATGTCGCCTCACTGCGTTTTGAGCCCTTGCCTGCCGCGGGTACTTGGGCCTCCCACACAAGTGAGGCGCCATTTTTACCGGGAGACCTGGGGGAATGCTGGGTGGTGGTAAATTTGTGTGAGCCCGGTGATGCCACTACTTTCCCACCCCAAAATGTGTGAAAAAAGTGACTTTTTCAGCAAAAATTGAGGTTTGCAGGGGATTCTGGGTAAGGAAACGTTGGGGGATCCACGAAAGCCATACCTCCCTGGAAGCCGCCAGGTGTCTAGTTTTCAGAAATGCGTGGGTTTGGTAGGTTTCCCTAGATGGCCGCCGCGCACCGGGCCAAACACCTAAGTGACCCCCCTTGCAAAACCAGGTGGTTTTGCGATAATCCATTTTGATGTCGCCTCACTGCGTTTTGGGCCCTTGCCTGCCGCGGGTACTTGGGCCTCCCACACAAGTGAGGCACCATTTTTACCGGGAGACCTGGGGGAACGCTGGGTGGTGGTAAATTTGTGTGAGCCCGGTGATGCCACTACTTTCCCACCCCAAAATGTGTGAAAAAAGTGATTTTTTTCAGCAAAAATTGAGGTTTGCAGGGGATTCTGGGTAAGGAAACGTTGGGGGATCCACGCAAGCCATACCTCCCTGGAAGCCGCCGGGTGTCTAGTTTTCAGAAATGCGTGGGTTTGGTAGGTTTCCCTAGATGGCCGCCGCGCACCGGGCCAAAAACCTAAGTGACCCCCCTTGCAAAACCAGGTGGTTTTGCAATAGGCCATTTTGATGTCGCCTCACTGCGTTTTGGGCCCTTGCCTGCCGCGGGTACTTGGGCCTCCCACACAAGTGAGGCGCCATTTTTACCGGGAGACCTGGGGGAACACTGGGTGGTGGTAAATTTGTGTGAGCCCGGTGATGCCACTACTTTCCCACCCCAAAATGTGTGAAAAAAGTGATTTTTTCAGCAAAAATTGAGGTTTGCAGGGGATTCTGGGTAAGGAAACGTTGGGGGATCCACGCAAGCCATACCTCCCTGGAAGCCGCCGGGTGTCTAGGTTTCAGAAATGCATGGGTTTGGTAGGTTTCCCTAGATGGCCGCCGCGCACCGGGCCAAAAACCTAAGTGACCCCCCTTGCAAAACCAGGTGGTTTTGCGATGGGCCATTTTGATGTCACCTCACTAGGTTTTGGGCCCTTGCCTGCCGCGGGTACTTGGGCCTCCCACACAAGTGAGGCGCCATTTTTACCGGGAGACCTGGGGGAACGCTGGGTGGTGGTAAATTTGTGTGAGCCCGGTGATGCCACTACTTTCCCACCCCAAAATGAGTGAAAAAAGTGTTTTTTTCAGCAAAAATTGAGGTTTGCAGGGGATTCTGGGTAAGGAAACGTTGGGGTATCCACGCAAGCCATACCTCCCTGGAAGCCGCCGGTTGTCTAGTTTTCAGAAATGCGTGGTTTTGGTAGGTTTCCCTAGATGGCCGCCGCGCACCGGGCCAAAAACCTAAGTGACCCCCCTTGCAAAACCAGGAGGTTTTGCGATAGGCCATTTTGATGTCGCCTCACTGCGTTTTGGGCCCTTGCCTGCCGCGGGTACTTGGGCCTCCCACACAAGTGAGGCGACATTTTTACCGGGAGACCTGGGGGAACGCTGGGTGGTGGTAAGCTTGTGTGAGCCCAGTGATGCCACTACCTTCCCACCCCAAAATGTGTGAAAAAAGTGATTTTTTCAGCAAAAATTGAGGTTTGCAGGGGATTCTGGGTAAGGAAACGTTGGGGGATCCACGCAAGCCATACCTCCCTGGAAGCCGCCGGGTGTCTAGTTTTCAGAAATGTGTAGGTTTGGTAGGTTTCCCTAGATGGCCGCCGCGCACCGGGCCAAAAACCTAAGTGACCCCCCTTGCAAAACCAGGTGGTTTTGCGATAGGCCATTTTGATGTCGCCTCACTGCGTTTTGGGCCCTTGCCTGCCGCGGGTACTTGGGCCTCCCACACAAGTGAGGCGCCATTTTTACCGGGAGACCTGGGGGAACGCTGGGTGGTGGTAAATTTGTGTGAGCCCAGTGATGCCACTACTTTCCCACCCCAAAATGTGTGAAAAAAGTGATTTTTTCAGCAAAAATTGAGGTTTGCAGGGGATTCTGGGTAAGGAAACGTTGGGGGACCCACGCAAGCCATACCTCCCTGGAAGCCGCCGGGTGTCTAGTTTTCAGAAATGCATGGGTTTGGTAGGGTTCCCTAGATGTCCACCGCGCACCGGGCCAAAAACCTAAGTGACCCCCCTTGCAAAACCAGGTGGTTTTGCGTTAGGCCATTTTGATGTCGCCTCACTACGTTTTGGGCCCTTGCCTGCCGCGGGTACTTGGGCCTCCCACACAAGTGAGGCACCATTTTTACTGGGAGACCTGGGGGAACGCTGGGTGGTGGTAAATTTGTGTGAGCCCGGTGATGCCACTACTTTCCCACCCCAAAATGTGTGAAAAAAGTGATTTTTTCAGCAAAAATTGAGGTTTGCAGGGGATTCTGGGTAAGGAAACGTTGGGGGACCCACGCAAGCCATACCTCCCTGGAAGCCGCCGGGTGTCTAGTTTTCAGAAATGCATGGGTTTGGTAGGGTTCCCTAGATGTCCACCGCGCACCGGGCCAAAAACCTAAGTGACCCCCCTTGCAAAACCAGGTGGTTTTGCGTTAGGCCATTTTGATGTCGCCTCACTACGTTTTGGGCCCTTGCCTGCCGCGGGTACTTGGGCCTCCCACACAAGTGAGGCACCATTTTTACTGGGAGACCTGGGGGAACGCTGGGTGGTGGTAAATTTGTGTGAGCCCGGTGATGCCACTACTTTCCCACCCCAAAATGTGTGAAAAAAGTGATTTTTTCAGCAAAAATTGAGGTTTGCAGGGGATTCTGGGTAAGGAAACGTTGGGGGATCCACGCAAGCCATACCTCCCTGGAAGCCGCTGGGTGTCTAGTTTTCAGAAATATCTGGGTTTGGTAGGTTTCCCTAGGTGCCGGCAGGGCTAGGGTTCAAAAACTACAGCTAGTCACTTTGCCAAAAAAGGGTCATTTTTCACTGCAAAATTGAGGTGTGACCACGTTGCGTTTTGCGCCGTTTCCTGTCGCGGGCCCTAGGCCGACCCGCACAAGTGAGGTACCATTTTTCTCGTAGGACTTTGGGGAACGCGGGGTGGGTGGAAATTTGTGGATCAACGCAGATTCCAGAACTTTCCATCCCAGAAATGTGGGGAAAATGTGTTTTTTTTGTCATTTTTTTACGTTTGCAAGGGATTCTGGGTAACAGACCATGGTGGGAGGCAGTCAAGTCACCCCATCCTGGATTCCCCTGGGTGTCTAGTTTTCAAAAATGTATAGGTTTGCTAGGTTTCCCTAGGTGCCGGCAGGGCTAGGGTTCAAAAACTACAGCTAGTCACTTTGCCAAAAAGGGGTCATTTTTCACTGCAAAATTGAGGTGTGACCACGTTGCGTTTTGCGCCGTTTCCTGTCGCGGGCACTAGGCCGACCCGCACAAGTGAGGTACCATTTTTCTCGTAGGACTTTGGGGAACGCGGGATGGGTGGAAATTTGTGGATCCACGCAGATTCCAGAACTTTCCATCCCAGAAATGTGGGGAAAATGTGTTTTTTTTGTCATTTGTTTACGTTTGCAAGGGATTCTGGGTAACAGACCATGGTGGGAGGCAGTCAAGTCACCCCATCCTGGATTCCCCTTGGTGTCTAGTTTTCAAAAATGTATAGGTTTGCTAGGTTTCCCTAGGTGCCGGCAGGGCTTGGGATCAATAACTACAGCTAGTCACTTTGCCAAAAAAGGGTCATTTTTCACTGCAAAATTGAGGTGTGACCACGTTGCGTTTTGCACCGTTTCCTGTCGCGGGCACTAGGCCGACCCGCACAAGTGAGGTACCATTTTTCTCGTAGGACTTTGGGGAACGCGGGGTGGCTGGAAATTTGTTGATCCACGCAGATTCCACAACTTTCCATCCCAGAAATGTGGGGAAAATGTGTTTTTTTGTCATTTTTTTACGTTTGCAAGGGATTCTGGGTAACAGACCTTGGTGGGAGGCAGTCAAGTCACCCCATCCTGGATTCCCCTGGGTGTCTAGTTTTAAAAAATGTATAGGTTTGCTAGGTTTCCCTAGGTGCCGGCAGGGCTAGGGTTAAAAAACTACAGCTAGTCACTTTGCCAAAAAAGGAGTCATTTTTCACTGCAAAATTGAGGTGTGACCACCTTGCGTTTTGCGCCTTTTCCTGTCGCGGGCACTAGGCCGACCCACACAAGTGAGGTACCATTTTTCTCGTAGGACTTTGGGGAACGCGAGGTGGGTGGAAATTTGTGGATCCACGCAGATTCCAGAACTTTCCATCCCAGAAATGTGGGGAAAATGTGTTTTTTTTGTCTTTTTTTACGTTTGCAAGGGATTCTGGGTAACAGACCATGGTGGGAGGCAGTCAAGTCACCCCATCCTGGATTCCCCTTGGTGTCTAGTTTTCAAAAATGTATAGGTTTGCTAGGTTTCCCTAGGTGCCGGCAGGGCTTTGGATCAAAAACTACAGCTAGTAACTTAGCCAAAAAAGGGTCATTTTTCACTGCAAAATTGAGGTGTGACCACGTTGCGTTTTGCGCCGTTTCCTGTCGCGGGCACTAGGCCGACCCGCACAAGTGAGATACCATTTTTCTCGTAGGACTTTGGGGAACGCGGGGTGGGTGGCAATTTGTGGATCCATGCAGATTCCAGAACTTTCCATCCCAGAAAGGTGGGGAAAATGTGTTTTTTTTGTCATTTTTTTACGTTTGCAAGGGATTCTGGGTAACAGACCATGGTGGGAGGCAGTCAAGTCACCCCATCCTGGATTCCCCTGGGTGTCTAGTTTTCAAAAATGTATAGGTTTTCTAGGTTTCCCTAGGTGCCGGCAGGTCTAGGGTTCAAAAACTACAGCTAGTCACTTTGCCAAAAGGGGTAGTTTTTCACTGCAAAATTGAGGTGTGACCACATTGCGTTTTGCGCCGTTTCCTGTCGCGGGCACTAGGCCGACCCACACAAGTGAGGTACCATTTTTCTTGTAGGACTTTGGGGAACGCGGGGTGGGTGGAAATTTGTGGATCCACGCAGATTCCAGAACTTTCCATCCCAGAAATGTGGGGAAAATTTGTTTTTTTGTCATTTTTTTACGTTTGCAAGGGATTCTGGGTAACAGAACATGGTGGGAGGCAGTCAAGTCACCCCATCCTGGATTCCCCTGGGTGTCTAGTTTTCAAAAATGTATAGGTTTGCTAGGTTTCCCTAGGTGCCGGCAGGGCTAGGGTTCAAAAACTACAGCTAGTCACTTTGCCAAAAAAGGGTCATTTTTCACTGCAAAATTGAGGTGTGACCACGTTGCGTTTTGCGCCGTTTCCTGTCGCGGGCACTAGGCCGACCCGCACAAGTGAGGTACCTTTTTTCTCGTAGGACTTTGGGGAACGCGGGGTGGGTGGAAATTTGTGGATCCACGCAGATTCCAGAACTTTCCATCCCAGAAATGTGGGGAAAATGTGTTTTTTTGGTCATTTTTTTACGTTTGCAAGGGATTCTGGGTAACAGACCATGGTGGGAGGCAGTCAAGTCACCCCATCCTGGATTCCCCTGGGTGTCTAGTTTTCAAAAATGTATAGGTTTGCTAGGTTTCCCTAGGTGCCGGCAGGGCTAGGGTTCAAAAACTACAGCTAGTCACTTTGCCAAAAAAGGGGTCATTTTTCACTGCAAAATTGAGGTGTGACCACCTTGCGTTTTGTGCCGTTTCCTGTCGCGGGCACTAGGCCGACCCACACAAGTGAGGTACCATTTGTCTCGTAGGACTTTGGGGAATGCGGGGTGGGTGGAAATTTGTGGATCCACGCAGATTCCAGAACTTTCCATCCCAGAAATGTGGGGAAAATGTGTTTTTTTTCATTTTTTTACGTTTGCAAGGGATTCTGGGTAACAGACCATGATGGGAGGCAGTCAAGTCACCCCATCCTGGATTCCCCTGGGTGTCTAGTTTTCAAAACTATATAGGTTTGCTAGGTTTCCCTAGGTGCCGGTAGGGCTAGGGTTCAAAAACTACAGCTAGTCACTTTGCCAAAAAGGGGTCATTTTTCACTGCAAAATTGAGGTGTGACCACGTTGCGTTTTGCGCCGTTTCCTGTTGCGGGCACTAGGCCGACCCGCACAAGTGAGGTACCATTTTTCTCGTAGGACTTTGGGGAATGTGGGGTGGGTGGAAAGTTGTGGATCCACGCAGATTCCAGAACTTTCCATCCCAGAAATGTGGGGAAAATGTGTATTTTTTGTAATTCTTTTACGTTTGCAAGGGATTCTGGGTAACAGACCATGATGGGAGGCAGTCAAGTCACCCCATCATGGATTCCCCTGGGTGTCTAGTTTTCAAAAATGTATAGGTTTGCTAGGTTTCCCTAGGTGCCGGCAGGGCTAGGGTTCAAAAACTACAGCTAGTCACTTTGCCAAAAAGGGGTAGTTTTTCACTGCAAAATTGAGGTGTGACCACGTTGTGTTTTGCGCCATTTCCTGTCGCGGGCACTAGGCTGACCCACACAAGTGAGGTACCATTTTTCTCGTAGGACTTTGGGGAACGCGGGATGGGTGGAAATTTGTGGATCCACGCAGATTCCAGAACTTTCCATCCCAGAAATGTGGGGAAAATGTGTTTTTTTTGTCATTTTTTGACGTTTGCAAGGGATTCTGGGTAACAGACCATGATGGGAGGCAGTCAAGTCACCCCATCCTGGATTCCCCTGGGTGTCTAGTTTTCAAAAATGTATAGGTTTGCTAGGTTTCCCTAGGTGCCGGCAGGGCTAGGGTTCAAAAACTACAGCTAGACTCTTCGCAAAAAAAGTGTAAATTTTCAGTGTGAAAATGTGGTGTGTTCAGCTTAGGTTTTGAGCCACTTCCTGTCGTGGGCACTATGCCTACCCACACAAGTGAGGTGCCATTTTTATCGGGAGACTTAGGGTAGTTCAGATTTGTAAAGCAACTGTTATTACCTATTGATTTTGGATGCATTTCTCCCTTCGAAATGAAAGACATTGTGTAAAAAAAAAAGTCATTTTGAAAAATGACCAATAATTGTCATGCAAGTATGAGTATTCCCAATTTCGAAAATGTGCAAATATGCACTGTTTCTAAACTCTGTAATTTGTTCCCATTTCAGAAATACATAGGTGTCTTTCATACCGATTTTTCCATGTATACATTTTCCCACAATAATTGCTATATACCCGGAACAAAAAAAAAAACCATAACAAAATGCTGCTCAGTTTTTTACTCTGGGTTCGTTGGGCTCTTGGTGAACGTACAAGTCCTATATATCCCCACAACCAGGAAGGTCCAGTGGATGTAACGGTACATTGCTTTCAAAGAGATGTGATAATTAGAAGAAGTTACAGGTGAAAACTTTGACTCAAAAGGCTGCTTTTTTCAACTAATTTTAAATTTTTCCTATATTTAACTGGTAGTTTCTATAAAGAAACCTTGATGGATCTACACAAATGACCCCTTGCTGAATTCAGAATTTTGTCTACTTTTCAAAAATGTATAGCTTTCCAGGATCCATTATTGCTTTTCTACCCATTTTTACCATTATCTGGAAGGAGGTTCAAAGCACAAAAAAGAGCAAAAATCTGTCATTCCCTAAAAGCAGGAGAAATTGTGATTTCAGCCCCACAATCCCTTTTTTGATATCATTTGCAGAGAAAAACCCAGACGCTTTCATTTTCAGCCACTTTTCCCCATTTTTCACAAAAAAAACAAAATTTTGCTGTATTTTGACTAATTTCTGGGAACCCTCTAAGAGAATCCACAAACCCTGGGTACCTTTAGAATCCCCATGATGTTGGAAGAAAAGGACGCAAATGTGGCGTGGATACCTAATGTGGTCAAAAAGTTACAGGGGCCTAAGCGCGCACTACCCCAAATAGCCCAAAAAAGGCTTAGCACAGGAGGGGAAAAGGCCTAGCAGCGAAGGGGTTAAGAAACTTTTTCCTGTTCCAGCTTGACCACTCACATACATTCGGATAGGTTGAAATGATGTACATGAGCACCCTTTCTTTTCATGAAGTAATCCATGGTCAATCTGCTCTTTCACTTGTTGATATATTTGTTTCTGATCAACATTTAGTTCTTCTACCAAGATTCCTAACTGTATTACATCTTCTTGAGCTTGATACATTGCTGTTTCCACCTCATTCATGGCAGTTTCAACAATTGGTTGTCCTAGTGGATCTTGACTCAGTGCAGCAGAACTTTGACTGTCTTGAGAACTGTTTCTAGCAATCTCAGCTGCAATTGTAGCTTCTTGATCAATTTCATCATTCAACATTTTCACATACTTTGCAAAAGCACTGCATTGTATGCTATCTGTACAAGCATTAAATGAATCTTCATAGCTCTGAAAATCTCCAAGTAATTCCAGTTCTGAACGCCATGGTTTGAACATTTGCAAAAGGGCTAAATAGTAAAATTCCCTTTAATCAGCAGTGTCGCAACTCAGTTTCCTGTGATTAATTAAATTTCATTTCCCTTGTTTCACCAGACATCCTTCAGAACCAATAACTGCATATTTTTCATCATTGATGTTCTCTGTAGTATTCCGTTTATAAGTGTAGTTTTGCAGCACTTCATAGAGACACGTGTTCTCAAGATGATGACTTCTGTTTGGGTAATATGTGTCCAACATATTCGTTTTCAAAATATCTGTACTTTCTGGTTCTTTTTCTGCTAAATATTCAATTTCTTGAACAGATTTTAGTACCCGATTTCGCATTCCTGCAAGACATAAACTCACCCAAATGATTCTTCTACTTTTGGAATATAGACTTGCAGATGATAACCGATCTGAACATTCATATGCTCCAATTTCATGATGCGATAACATCTTCAAACTGAAACTGTATAATTTTTTACTTAGAGTCTTCTCGTGAGAAATCTCTTCCCACATTTCTTTCAATTCCGTCTTTTCTGATTTAGTAATGTAGGACGTTACATATCGTGCAACAGCAATGGAATTGTCCGCAACATACTGAATATCCATGTTAGCATTACACATGGATAAAATAACTGGATTGTAGTCATTTATGTATTTTGATTCTTCACTTCTTTTTAAGTTGTAGGTATTTTTCGGAGACTTTCTTGTGATGGTATGTCGCACAGCTGACATAAAACTGTTCACTCTTCCTTTGGATAATACAGGACGTGGAAATCCAAAACGACATTTGGTATAGAACTTATCCTTTGACTTGTACTTTCGTCGACAGTATTTTCCACATCGATGGCTTTGGAATCATAAGACTTGTTGTTTTAAGTTTTTATGTTCTTTGCTATTGGGTACAGCACATGTGGCATAATCTTCAATGAAAGACAAAACAGTTTCATCTGAATCTGTTCCAAATTTGGGGGCGTCCTTGATCCATAACAACATATGTATATGAGGAGCACCTCTTGCTTGATACTCCTTTCTCCAAAAGAAATCCACAACTTCTCCAAGAGGAGGATTCTTCTTATTGCAGATGAAAGACATTATAGCTTCAAATCTATGATTGAAATATCTGCATACATTAACAGGATCCAATGAGCACAATTCTCCTGCTGTCTTGTATTCAATATTTTTTATATTGCAATTTGCAAAGAAATTCAAGTAAATCATCCCAAGCATACTCAGCACAGCTTAGTGTAACAAACCATCTAGGAGTTCCCAAGTTACGTAGCATACATTTCAGTTCTCCATGACGACGGTACCAATATTCATTAGTCCCTCGCTGACATGCCATCAGATTAATCAACTGAGATTCAAAATGATCATCTCTCTGATGCACTTTATCCATAAAATCCTTAGCAGTTACATTTTGCAGATGCATACCAGTTTTTAAAATGTGATTTACTGCATATGAAGGTCCAGACAAGTCATTTTCAAACAGAAGATGAAACATATAAGGGATACATTGTCAAAATCTTGGATCTTCTGTATATAATCTTGTTGTCCGATATTCAGATGCAGGAATCTGCACAGGACGTTCATCATATTGTCCACCTTTTCCTGTTGGAAACAACTGCGGGAAACAACGAGCTTCCAAACTCTCTTCCCATACACTCATGGGACTTCCTGTTGCTTTTTTCATTTGGAACAGCTCAATCGTATTCCCCATTACCTCTTTGGAATGAAGTGGATGTGCACTGTAATGTTCATAGATTTCTTCCCATCTGGACATGTCCACTTTTTCAATTTGTCCAGTTAATGTTTCAGTATCTTCTGTAAATCTATTACTTCTTCTCCTACAAACACATTTCTATAGTACACATTATTTTTTAACAGATACAATGATGCCTTTTGCACTTTTCTAACATCCACTAACTCTTGGCAGATTTTCTTATTCTTAATAGGAACACCATTAACTAGAATGACTAGTGGCTCATTTTCTGCATGGTCTACACCAATAGTTTTAATATTTTTCCTTAAATCTAACGGTAAATACACAACTCTTCCTTTCAATCCTCTTTGCAACTCTGATGGAGGTAATTTACCTGTTTTAGGCTCTATACGAACAATAGCCTGAAACGGGTGAACACATTGAATAAGAATAGACTCATACGTATTTAAATCTATCAGCTCTGGAGGAATAGCAACCAACTCTAGCTTATTATGAACGGCTCTAGCAGGCATTTTATTCTCATCTAATTTGTTATAACAATATTTGCAAATGCGCTGCTCAGATCCCAAATCAAAACAATCCTCTATCAACAAATAAGTTGCAAATTCCATCCACTTATCATTATCTTCTATTTCACTTTTTAAATACAGATTGACACACCTAGTCTGATTTTTATAGTGAGGTCGCCAACAACAAATACAAGAAACCTTTGGTCTTTCACCTGAAATTACCTTAAACTTTGTGATTTCATCCTCATAATTTTTTGAAATCACAGGTTCTACATTATGTTCAACATTTTCTTCTACTGATGTGACAGTTTCTGCACTCTCCTGCTGAGGACCAAAGTAACAAAACTCAATATCCTCACAAACCTTCTTCACATCTGATACTGAGCCACGCAAAAGAGCACTGTTCAACTCATTTAACTTTAGACTTTTCGCATAATACAATCTTCTCACTAACTTCCGCATTTGAGTATGATGTACTGCCAGCATCCTGAAATGGTGAAAAACACTTTCACAAACTTTCCTAGAAAGACAAGCCAGAGAATGACCTTGCAAACCAATATTTTTTCTCACTCTGCAAGGGTCTTGTCGCAACACCTTAATCTTTTGTTTAACACCTTTTTTAGTATATGCTCGTAAAAAACTACATAATTTATAAATAGATTCCTGTTGTACACTACAAATACTACTGCAACCCATGTATACACAGGAGGGCAGATTTATAACGGACTTGCGCCACTTTTAGGCCGCCGTTGCGTCACTTTTGTGACGCAGCAGCGGTGTAAACCCTGCGCCATGTTGCGCCCCATTTACAACGTGACGCATCTAGGGAGATGCGTCACGTTGTAAAGCTTGCGCCACATGTTGGCGTACCTGCAAAGGGGGGGGCGTTCCAGCGCAGGAACGCCTCCGAAAAGTGGCTGAGTGAAATCTACAAGATTTCACTCAGTCACTTTTCCGGCCATGCTGCGTCAAAACCCTGCGCCTGCTTGAAGCAGGCGTAAGGATTGACGCAGCATTGTAACGATAAAGCACCCCGGGCCTTGCTGGAGCTGCATCGCGCTTGCGACGCAACTCCAGCAATGCGCCAACCTTCCGCCATCAGATGCGTCACGCATCTGTTTATCCTTGCGCCACGATGCGCTGCATTGTAAATGCGGCGCATCTAATGTGGCGCAAGGGTAAACTTTCGTGATGCATCTTCCCTGGCGCATCCATGCTGATTTGCAGGGATGCGCCAGGGAACATTAATCTGCCCCAGGGTGTTTAGGACATCTCCCTAGAACTTGATCAGCTATCACTTCTTCTGCATTTCTTTCAACCATTTTCTCTTTCTCAATTGGACAACCATCTCTAACTTCATAAGCTCTATCACTGGTGTCAACTGCAAACAGTAATTTTTTGCTCTGTAAATAACTCTCTTCATTAAAGAAAGGCTCTGAACTGGAACTGTGTTTCAATTCTCCCCAAAAAAATCACACATTTTTTTTCTATTAATTACTCTTTTCCTCCTACTTTTGGCCTTCATTAAATTGATTGGTTTATCTAGTGATCGAATTCTGTTTAATACTAAAATGAATAGTTCCCTTTTTACTTCAAAAGCCTTTTCCACAATGCTTTCAATATGCTTCTTCTTTTTATAAAATAGAGCTCTCTTTTTATATTTCTTTACATCTTTCAGCAAATTATGTACTACTTTCTTGAATTTTTTTTTTTTTTTTTCGTAATTCCTTATACTGATTTTGCCTTCTTTTAGCATACTTTGTCTCCTTTGACTGAACATTTGTTTTTTTGCTTTTCCTCTTATTTTGAATTTCTTTTGTAGTTGAAACATTCACAGTGGATTCAGCGTTCTGTACATTCTGTTTCCTCCTACAAACATTTTTAATAAATTGCTTTGTAATCTTACCAGAAGATTTTTTCTTTTAAGCCACATTATCTTGTACATTCAATACTTGTGGTTGACTTTTCTTCAAGTAATTCTCCTGTCTCTGTTCTTTTCCTTTTTCTTTTTTTTTCAGGCATGATTTCTCTATTTTAACGTCGAAAAACAGTATCTGTAAAAAAGAATCACGAATAAAAGTATATTAATAACGTTCAAATTTATACTATTCTATTACTGTAGAAACACATTTTATATAAAAACTGACTAAGAAACTATAGCCCTGAAGCACAAGTGTGACGATGGTTAAAACACTACATGCATAGTGCATACTACTTTGAAACAGTTTATGCCCTAAAGCCTACCTCACTAAAAGAGTACATGCTAACTGACTGAATGATTACAATACTATACGGAAAGAAACTGGGTGAGTGACAGGGTGTTTCCTAGAAGTATATGAATACTGACATGGATATTGGTGGTGTGAAAGACAAGTGTGTAGGTGATTAGAGACCTACATGCATACTGGACACATGTTTCAATCCATCCATATGTTAAGTCCTGTCTACCTCCAAAACTATTTGGATACTGATTAAATGATTAGAGTACTAAATAAAGAGTGCCTGGGTGAGTTTATAAGTGTTCGGGTTTTGGCACAGTGAATGGATTACTCCATGGTGCTGAATGGGTCACTAGAGGACTCCAAGGGGAGTGACAGAGTATTTGCTAGAAGTGTAGGAATACTGAATAGGGGATTGAAGGTGTGAAACACAAGTGTGTAGGTGGTTAGAGGACTGCATGCATAGTGGATAGGCATTTGAAGCAATTCATGTGCTAAGGCCTGGCTCACTGCATGAGTACTTGGGTACTGACTGAATGATTAGAGTACTGCAAGGAGAGAGCCTGGGTGAATTTATAAATCGTTGACTTTTGGCGCAATTAATGGATTAGTACATGGTGTGAATGGGTCACTGGAGGAGTACAAGGGGAGTGATAGGGTGTTTGCTGCACTGTATGTATACTGAGTGGGGAATTAAAGGTGTGAAAGACAAGTGTGTAGGTGGTTAGAAGACTGCATGCATACTGGATAGACGTTTGAATCAATTCATGTGCTAAGGGCTGACTCACTGCATGAGTACTTGAGTACTGACTGAATGATTAAAGCACTGCAAGGAGACTACCTGGGTGAATGTATAAGTGGTTGCCTTTCGGTGCCGTGAATGGATTAGTACATGGTGCTGAATGGGTCACTGGAGAAGTATAAGGAGAGTGACAGAGTATTTGCGGGAACTGTATGAATACTGTCTGGGATGTTGAAGGTGTGAACGACAAGTATGTAGGTGGCTAGAGACCTGCATGCATAGTGGATAGACGTTTGAAACAGTCCATAGAGTAACACTTGGATCACTGCAAAACTACCTGACTACTGACTGAATCATTAGAGTACTACAAAAAAGAGTGACTCGGTGAATCTTTTTAAGATTTTGGATTCTAGTGCAGTGAATAGGTTAGTACTTACTGCCAAATGAGTCAGTGGAGGTGTGCAATTAAAGTGACAGAGTGTTTATTGGAGTTTATAGATACTGACAGAGAAATTGAAGGTCTGAAAGGCAATTCTGTTGGTAGTTACAGGCCTCCATGCATACTGGAAAGACGTTTGAGTCAATCCATGTGCTAAGGCCTGCCTCACTCCATTAGTTCTTAGGTACTGACTGAATGATTAGACTATTGCAAGAAGTGTACCTGGATGAATTTACAAGTGTTTCAGTTTTGGCGCAGTGAATGCTTTACTACATGATGCTGAATAAGTCACTGGAACAGTGCAAGGGGAGTGACAGAATGTTTGCTGGAAGTACATGGATACTCACTGGGGAATTGAAGCTATTAAAGACAAGTGTATAGTGTGTTAGAAGACTGCATGCATACTGCATAGACATTTGCAGCCCTCTATGTGCTAATGCATGGTTCACTAAATGAGTACCTGGAAACTGACTGAATCATTAGACTACTGCTAGGAGAGTGCCTGGGTAAAACTTTTACGTTTTTCAGTTTTGGCGCAGTAAAAAGATTAGTACATGGAACTGGATCAGTCACTGGATGAGTGCAAGATGAGTGACAGGATGTTTATTGAAGTATATAGATACTGACTAGTTAATTAAAGAAGTGAAAGACAAGTGTGTAGGTGACTAGAGGCCTGTATGCATACTGCATAGGGGTTTGAAGCAGTCCATGTTGTAAGGCCTGACTCGCTGCATGAGTACTTGGATACTGACTGAATGATAAGAGTACTGCAAAGAGAGTGCCTGAGTGAATTTATAATTCTTTGGGTTTTGGCAAAGTGAATGGTTTAGTATATGCTGCTGAATGGATCACTAGAGGAGTACAAGGGGAGTGACAGGGTTTTTGCTTGAAGTGTATGAATACTTACTGTGGAATTAAAGGTGTGAAAGAGAAATGTGTAGATAGAGGACTGCATGCATAGTGGATAAGCATTTGAATCAATGCATGTGTGAAGGACTGCCTCACTCAGTTACTACTTGAATATTAACTGAATGTTTACAGTATTGCAAGGACACTTCCTGGGTGAATACATAAGCAATGACTGCCTTCTAATTCTAACAAAACTGGAGAACAGGAAAGTTTTTAAGCAGTTATGTGTATTTAAACATATGAAGTACCCAAATGCTTCTCTCACAGTGGTTCCCAAATGCACACAGACTCACAGTGTGATTCTAGACGAGCAACAGTATCCCTAGGAGTTTACCAAAACTCATTTACTACTGTGGAAGGCGTAAGGGTACTGTACACAACCTACATATTTCAGTACTGCACTTTACTGTCAATGCCTGACTCATTTTATCAATGCATAGGCAATGACTGGCTTCTAATGCACCTAAAACTTGACAACATGACAGATTTTAAAACAGTTATCTGTCAGCAAATACACGATGTTACCAAATGCTTCTCTCACAATCCTTACCCAAATGCACACAGACTCACAGTGTGATTTTAGACAAGCAACACTATCCTAGGAGTTTACCAAAACTCATTCACTATTCTAGAAGGGATAAGGGTACTGCACACAATCTACATATTTCAGGACTCCACTTTAGTGTCAACGCCTGACTCATTTTATAAATGCATAAGCAAAGACTGGCTTCTAATGCTACTAAAACTTGACAACATGATAGGTTTTAAAACACTTATCTGAATGAATAAATGAATGAAATAAAATTTATATTGCGCAACTAAAACCCGAAGGCATCAAGGCGCCTACAAAACAAATCAAAATCAGAAGGCAGAACACAACTACAAGTATGACCTCGCAAAAAGACGGGTTTTCAAAGCATTTCTAAATAGCTGTAGAGTGGGAAGGGACCTAAGTTCCAGTGGGAGATCATTCCACCACTTAGGTGCCAGAATGGAGAAGGCTTTGCCCCCCCCATTTAGTTTTCCGGATACGGGGGACTAATAAGAGAAGTCAGTTGGAAGAGCGCAAGTTCCTGGAGGGGCTATAGAGAGATAAAATAGATCCAACTCCAGAGGAGTTACCATTAGCTAAAGCCCTATAGGTCATGCACATGGTCTTGAACAGTATCCGGTCCTCTATAGGTAGCCACTGTAACAGTTTTCTGGCAGAGGTAGCCGAGGCACGCCTGGGCAAATCCAGGACAAACCTAGCTGCTGCGTTCTGGGCCATTTGCAGGCGCTGCAGCAGACTTCTATTCAGTCCCGCATATAGCGCATTGCAATAGTCCAGCCGGGAGCCAATGAGAGCAACAGCAACTTGTTTCCTTGCCTGCTGCGAGAGATAGTGCCTAATTTTCCTCAGTATGTGTATAATGCCCCAAATGGTAGAGACAGTTCTATTAACTTGTTGACACATGTTGAGGGTGGAGTCGATCAAAACTCCTAGGTTCTTGGCCGACGAGGCGGGAACAGGACACGCTCCCATTGAGTCCGGCCACCAATCGGTTGACCATACCTCTTCCTTTCCTCCAAACACCATCACCTCCGTCTTCTCCCCATTCAGTTTCAATGAATTGTGAATCATCCATTGGTCGACTGCCTCCATACAAGATCTAAAATTGGAGGCAGTCGAACTAACTGACTGGGAGAGAGAGACGAGGATCTGTGTGTCATCTGCATAGGAAACTACCTCCATCCCAAAAGATCTAATTAGTCTGGCAAGGGGGGTCACGTATATGTTAAAAAGGGTCGGACTTAATGCCGACCCCTGAGGGACCCCACATTGCACAGACATGGATGGAGATAGGAACTCCCCCAACTTCACTCTTTGCTCTCTTTGGTCGAGGAAAGAGGTCAATAGACACAGGGCTGCTACCTCAACCCCAATCTCCCTCAGACGAGATGATAAAACTGAGGGAGAGAGGGTATCAAATTGGGCTGCCGTGAGGTCCAGCAGGATCAGGAGGGCGGTCTGACCCGCATCCACACGTGTGCGGATATTATCCAGCACTATGGTGAGGGCCGACTCGGTGCTATGTTCCCTCCTGAAACCATGCTGGGAATAATCAAGGCAGCCCGAACTTTCTACAAAAGCTGCGAGATGTTTATTCAGATGAGTTTCTAACATCTTCGCAGGGGCAGGGAGCAGTGAAATGGGGCGAAAGTTCTTTAAGACCCCAGGATCAAGAGATGGTTTCTTGAGTAAAGGCTTCACTACCGCCCTTTTCCATTGAGGGGGGAAAATACCATCCCTCATGGCCCTATTCATGATGTCAACGAGAGGGGGCAAGAGGGTTTCCCTGCATTGCTTAAGGATCTTAAGAGGACAGATATCCAGTGGTGAGCCTGACTTGGTATTATTCAGGAGGATCTCTAAATCCTGCAAGGAGAGGGGAGGGAAGGACTCCAAACGTCCCAGAGAGGAATTCTCAGTTTAAGCAATGGGAACAGGAGCCACATCCCCAAGTACAAGGGGCTCAGTGGTTAAAGTCCTCTGCAGCTCTAAAGCGGAATAAATGTCAGAGATCTTCGTCTGGAAAAAGACAGATCTGTCAGCAAATACATAATGATACCAAATGCTTCTCTCACAGTGGTTCCCAAATGCACACTAACTCACAGTGTGATTCTAGACATGCAACACTAGCCCTAGGAGTTTACCAAAACTCATTCACTACTGTAGAAGGGGTAAGGGGACTGCACACAATCTACATATTCCAGGACTCCACTTTAGTGTCAAAGCCTGACTCATTTAATCAAAGCATAAGCAAAGACTGGCTTCTAATGCTACTAAAACTTGACAGGTTTTTAAACAGTTATCTGTCAGCAAATACATGATGTTACCAAATGCTTCTCTCAAAGTGGTTCCCAAATGCACACAGACTCACAGTGTGATTTTATACAAGCAACACTATCCCTAGGAGTTTACCAAAACTCATTCACTACTGTGAAAGGGGTAAGGGGACTGCACACAATCTACATATTTCAGGACTCCACTTTAGTGTCAAAGCCTGACTCATTTAATCAAAGCATAAGCAAAGACTGGCTTCTAATGCTACTAAAACTTGACAACATGACAGGTTTTAAAACACTTATCTGTCAGCAAATACATAATGTTACCAAATGCTTCTCTCACAGTGGTTCCCAAATGCACACTGACTCACAGTGTGATTCTTGACAATCAACACTATCCATAGGAGTTTACCAAAACTCATTCACTACCCTGGAAGGGATAAGGGTACTGCACACAATCTATATATTTCAGTACTGCACTTTACTGTCAATGCCTTACTCATTTTATCAATGCATAAGCACAGACTGGCTTCTAATGCTACTAAAACTTGACAACTTGACAGGTTTTTAAACAGTTATCTGTCAGCAAATACATGATGTTACCAAATGCTTCTCTCACAGTGGTTCCCAAATGCACACAGACTCACAGTGTGATTTTATACAAGCAACACTATCCCTAGGAGTTTACCAAAACTCATTCAGTACTGTGAAAGGGGTAAGGGGACTGCACACAATCTACATATTTCAGGACTCCACTTTAGTGTCAAAGCCTGACTCATTTAATCAAAGCATACGCAAAGACTGGCTTCTAATGCTACTAAAACTTGACAACATGACAGGTTTTAAAACAGTTATCTGTCAGCAAATACATGATGTTACCAAATGCTTCTCTCACAGTGGTTCCCAAATGCACACACACTCACAGTGTAATTCTATACAAGCTACACTATCACTAGAAGTTTACCAAAACTCATTCACTACTATGGAAGGGGTAAGGTGACTGCACACAATCTATATATGTACGTACTACACTTTAGTGTCAAAGCCTGACTCATTTTATCAATGCATAAGCAAAGACTGGCTTCTAATGCTACTAAAACATGACAATATGACAGGTTTTAAAACAGTCATCTGTCAGCAAATACATGATGTTACCAAATGCTTCTCTCACAATGGTTACCCAAGTGCACACAGACTCACAGTGTGATTCTAGACAAACAACACTAACCCTAGGAGTTTACCAAAACACATTTCTTAATCTACGGGTACTACATTTTAGTGTAGAAACATGACTCATTTTGCAAATTCATAAACAATGACTGGTCTCTAATTCTACCAAAATATAAAAACAGCACAGTCATCTGTCTGCAAACACATGAAAAACACAAATGCTTATCACAGAATGGTTTCAACATGCACACACACTGTGAATAAGATTGTAGACAAAAAAAGTACCCCCTGCACTTTAGCAGGAGAAATACATTAGTCTGATTAAAATCAAAATAGACCACATACATCCCCTCACAATTAAATAACTCACCTTTCAAGTTGTTTTGTGGATTAAGAAGTATATCAGTCACACACCAGATTTTCTTACACAGAATCTCTGCACTGTGCACCTGTCAGCAAAACCAAAGAAGGGCAAAGTTTCCCTCTCATTTTCCACACATACACATGGAAACATCAAATCACATTCCTTCCCACATAAATTCAAAAGCAAACACACATTTCTATTGGTTAAACATTTCAACTCTTTCCAAATGACATGAATTTGAACCCTACCCCCAATATGCCTTCTGCCTGTTACCATAGGAACCCCCCCTTGTTTCTCGGCCCCCGCTTGACGAATCACCACGAAACTTTCAGAATAGGAGCGGACCCAAGCTGGCCAAAAGTTTGAAACATTTCGTGAAGATTCGTCAACCGGTGCCAGACTTATTGGGAATAGAATGTTGCGGATTTCCTATGGAAAATAGGTCCTAACTATAACTACATACTGGCGACCGCCAGTAGGTAATATTTATATTACACAATTTTTTACCTTTCGGCAAAGATGGTGGACACGCTTGATTTTCAGGTTATATGGCGATTTATTCAGGTAAACAAAACACTGCCATGCCCAACGCGTTTCGGTCCTCCACACTCGGACCTTGATCACGGGATATATATATATATATACATATATATATTCACAGAAAAAACCATAGGTTTCAGGCACGTTATAGTTAGGAATTAGCATTTAAAAAACCTCAGAAATTCACTGAAAAAACCATAGGTTTCAGGGGTGTTATAGTTAGCTGGACTTTTCACTTGTATAAAACCATTGAAATTCCCCCGTTATAGTTAGTTCAGCTAACTATAACTCGCGCGCCCGCAATGCACTGCTGATGACGTCACATATTACATCACTCATGACATGGTCAGTGACATCACTCATGACATCACTGATGACATCTCAAATGACATCACTGATGACATCACTGATGACATCATCCAGTGAATGTGTGTTTTTCTGAAAATTAAATATGTTTTAAATATGTATATCTCAAGGTCGATGGAAGAATAAATGGGTATATAAGTGTCTAAATGGATGATTTGTTTTTGAAAAACATGATTGTGTAACTGGCTGATTAAGTGTATCATAGTGAATACATGGCTTAGTGAGTAATGTTTAAATATGTAAATATCTGTATCAGTCTCTCACTTTGTGTATAAGTGGCTGCATGGGTTGGTGAGTAGCTACATGGGTGTCTATTTAGGTTATTAGTTGGTTTTTTGAGTATCAGTCTGAGTGTCTGCATGGTTCGGTGGGGGGTATTACGTAGTGCATAGGTGGATGAATGAGTGACTCACTGTTTGTATGTGTTGAAGACAGCATGTGTGCAGGACTGTATGGGTGGATGAGTGTGTGTATGGGTGTGTTAGTGAGTGAATGACTGTCTCAATAGTGTCTTTATGAGTAACTACATATGTTTTAAACTAGTATATGTGACTATTGGTGTATATAAGTGAGTATATGTGAGAGTGAGAGATTGAAAGAGTTCCTGTATGAATAAGTATGTGTTTCTATAAGTGATTGTTTAAAAGACTAAGTATGTGTAAGTTTCCGTAGAAGTAAGTGTGGTGGTGTGTGTATAACTGTATATGCAAGTAAATGTATGTTTGATTCTTTATTAGCATGAGTGACTATGTGTGTGAGTAACTCTATGGATGAGTGGCATTCTGTAACAGGATGTATAGGTGTATGAGTACATATGATGAGTGAGTACATGTATGAGTGACTGTATAGGACTGTTGGTGAATGAGTGGATGTGTATGTGGATCTTAGAATTACTGAAGAGGTTGTTGTAACTAGTATTGGTATGTCGATTGTTTTGAAAATGTTTGTCTCTATTTTTGAATGTGTGTATCAAAGGTTATATTAGGGTGAGAGGAGGTCTGCCACTCTATCACAAGAATGATGTCATCAGTGATGTCATCAGTGATGTCATTTGAGATGTCATCAGTGATGTCATGAGTGATGTCACTGACCATGTCATGAGTGATGTAATATGTGACGTCATCAGCAGTGCATTGCGGGTGCGCGAGTTATAGTTAGCTGAACTAACTATAACGGGGGAATTTCAATGGTTTTATACAAGTGAAAAGTCCAGCTTACTATAACACCCCTGAAACCTATGGTTTTTTCAGTGAATTTCTGAGGTTTGTTAAATGCTAATTTCTAACTATAACGTGCCTGAAACCTATGTTTTTTTCTGTGAATTTCAAAGGTTTTTTAAATGCTAATTTCTAACTATGCCTACAGAGATAGGACATGTGAAGAAAGAAGAAAAAATGCACAGAAAGAAAAAAAAGAAGTGCAGAAAGAAGCAACAGAAGTCCTCAAAGACGAAGAAAAGTGCAGGAAGAAGGATAACGTGCAGAAAGAACAAAAAGAAGAGCAGAAAGAAGCCTTGTTGCAAAATCACCCTGTACCCTCAACTTTTTCAGACGGATACTGGTGGTAACTGAGTCTGACTAAACAGGCCTAGAGCCAGTGCTATGTTAAAAGACACTTAGAATACAGTGAAAACACCTACATACACTAGGGAACATTATGCGTTGAGGTCCCCCTGTGATCAGCATGACCTCCTCTGTAAGCCCCTAGTATATAATAGGGCAGGGGGATTAAAACTACCTCTTAAAACAGGCCACAGGGCGTTTTTGCACACGTTAACTCAGGCCCCGTCCCCTCTCTTCACCACTGTGTAAACACGCCCTGTGTCCGTTTTTAGTTGGAAGATTAAGTTCATTTGAATCCTGAGGGTCCCTAGGGTCCAACTAGCCCACTAGGTACCTCCAGTAAGTGCCACAGAGCTGCGTTGCAGAGAGGTGTAAAAAGTGGCACGGCCTGGACCACCTCTCTGCAATGCAGCTCAGTGGCGCTTACTGGAAGCACTTGGTGGGCTAGTTAGCCCCCAGGGGCCCTCAGTATTGAAGGGAAATTATATCCCCAATTTAAAACGTGCCATAGTGCGTGTTTGCACACGTCACCTCAGGCCCCGTCCCCTCCCTTCACCACTGTGTAAACACGCCCTGTGGCTGTTCTAAGTTGAGAGATTAAGTCCCCTTGAATCCTAAGGGTCCCTAGGGTCAAACTAGACCACTAGGTACCTCCAGTAAGCGCCACAGAGCTGCGTTGCAGAGAGGTGTAAAAAGGGGCTTGGCCTTCGAACACCTGTCTGCAGCGCAGCTCCCTGGCGCATACTGGAGATGCCTGTTGGGCTAGTTGGCCCTCAGGAACCCTTAGTATTGAAGAGGAATTAATTCCCCAACTTACAACTCGCCAGGGGGCGCATTTGCAGAGTGCTGCAAGGAGGGGGCGTGGCCTCCGGCACGATGCCAGGCTGTGTGGTTCCCCTTCTTATTCTAATTTATTGGCCCTGATGACCCCATCCCCCAGGGCCTGTCTCCTAATTATATTTTTTTTACCCCAATCCCCAGGGCCGGCCACTGTTTTTTATTATTTTTAAAAAATATATATTTATAGACACACCTAGGACATGCTGGACAACCCGTACGTACCTATCACCATGACGATTTGCGTGATATTCATTAAAAGGCGACTGTGCATACAATGAATCCACGTGGAATGTATTTACACCACTAGTGAAGCTCTGACATGTCTGATGCCCTACCGTGCCTAATCCCGGTAGACACCCTTGTCGTTTATTTATACAAACATGGGTAGCTATTGACGGGCACATTTAATATACATGCACACCAAGCCATTGAAAGGGGATTCGACAAAAATTCGACCAAAACTATGCAAGAAACCCCCCTCACGGTTAATAAAACACACATCCACTGCCGGATGTGTAATACTTTTTATTTTACTCTCTGGAAAGGGGACGAACATCACTTGAGAGTCACAGCGCTCTCCTGGCAGAGCCCAATGCTGTGTTACACCCACCATTGCCTGCTGAGTGCCACACACCTCTGTGTTGTATTCCACTAGCTAGTGCATATGCTATGACACTCTCTAGCCCATATGCACTGTAACACCACCCCGTGAATATGTCATGCCACACTTGTCTTCGCAGGGGTTATATTGCCCCTTCTAACGTGCCTTCCTCGAAGCCTATGTTATAACGCACAGTGCTATGCCATACATATTACAATCTGGGATCCATATCTTTGTCACAGTGCATATGCAACGTTACACTCCCCAGCACATATTTTATATTACAACTTTAGAGACTAGTTAGGTTACACAACACTGCCCTGTGCATATTACACTCCAAGGCGCATATCGCATAGCACGCGCTAGTGCCTGTGCTATCTCGCGCTCTCCAATGAATCTGTCATTGCGCACAATGAATTGCATATTATATTTCACGCCCGGTTCATCTTATATCACACTTTTTGGTGCATTGTTTATACCATACACTATATCTAGTTTTCATGTTCAATCGTGCTCTCAGGACTATGTTCTATATAACACTGTGTTCACCTACCCTTTTCACGGGCATTACATTTTGCGATAGGGGGTGGAGGGTCAGGGGGTGTTTCTGCCAAGTGAGCCCGGAGTCACAGTCGCAAACGTCCTCTTCTTCCTGAATAAAAGTGAGATTATGCTGCATACTTGTTCATATTTTAAGTAGTTCGCACAGACACACGTTTTAAAAACAATAAAGTTCCTAATACCCGCCTTCTCTGAACAGTTAGCTTGCTGCCCCATCCCCCTCCTCCCTATCCTCTGTTGTGTGAATCCATGGACTAGCCTTCTCCCTCCTGCCATGCATGGTCTGATGTGCTGCCACTGCCCTCAATTTAGTATGATGTACCAGTCCACTCCTCCTGCCCTCCATTGCCCAATTCTATGCCCCATCATTGACCTCCTGCTTAAAATCTGTGCTTAGCTTGCGGCCCCTATTTTCCTTCCCCCTGCCCTCCGATGTCTTTGTGCATGCCCCTGCTCCATCCTTTTTGCCCACCATGTTCCATGGACCTGCCACTCCTATCTACTCTGAGTGTTCTGTTGAGCTGCCACTCCCCTCCCACCTGCCTAGCATTGTCAGATGACTGTAACCTGTCCCTGCCACCTCCACCCTGCCTGTCCACATGCCATGCCCCTATCCTCTTCCTCCTGTCCTACATGGTCCATGATATTGCCACACCCTTCTGCCCTCCCTGGTCTGTTGTGCTGCAACTGCTCCTCCTGCCTGCCCCGTGCGGTCTGTTGTGAGGCCCCTTCCCCTGAACTTTCTTGTCTGTGCACAGGTCCTGGCCCTCCCTTCTATCCTCCATCGTCCTTTGTGCATGCCCCTGCACCCTCCTTCTTGCCCATCATAGCCATTGTGCTGCCACTAACCCTCCCACTTGTCATGCGTGGTCTTCTGTGCTGCCATGCCCCTCCCACCTTCCATGTGTGGTCAGTTAGCTGCCCCTGACCCCCTCCCACCTTCCCTCCATGGTCTGTGTGTATGCCATCACAGTCTCACTGTTGCTCTTCATGGTGTGTCTTGCTTCTAGTGCCCATCCTGCCTGACCTCCATGGATATCTTGCTGCTCCTGCCCTGCCCCCTTGCCCCCAGCCCTCTGTTTACATGTGCAGACCCCTACTCCCTCCTCCTGGCTTGTCCTCCATTGTAATGCCCCGGATCCAACCCTCCTGCCCTTTATGGTCTGTTATGCTGCAGCTTTCTCTCCTGTCTATCCATTATGGTCAGCTAGCTACCATTGCCTCTTGCCCCTCTGTTCTCTGTTGTCCATGTGCATGGTCCTGTCCCCTCCCTCTTGCTTTCTATGGATTGTTGTGCTGCACTCCCGTCCCGCATGCCCTGTGTGGTGTATTGTGCTGCTGCAAACCCTGATGCCTGCCCTGCAGGGTCAGTTTGGTGCACCTCTCCATGTCCCTCATGTTCTCTGTTATCCAAGTCCATGTCCCTACCCCATTTCCTTCCATGATCCAATGTACCATACTTGCGAACATTTTGAACTTGGTAAGAGGGAGATTTTGAAAAAAAACTGGGGTGTTGATTTTCCCCTTTGAGTTACATTGAAAAAGAGGAGATTGTAGACAGGAGACAGATCAAATAAAGCCCATTTGAGCTTTGAGCTTAAAAACATTGGACGTTTCCTGGCTGAATCAGGTCTGTTGGCATGTATGGTTGTACTACCATTGCCTCTTCCTTCTGCCCACAATGGTCTATTACATTGCCACAGCCTCTCTTGCAAGTCCTGTATTGTTGGTTTGTTGCCCCTGCCCCCCTTTCCACTGCCCCCCATAGTCTGTTGTGCTGCCACGGCCCTTCCTGCTTGCTCAGTGTGGTTAAATTGTTGCCTTTGCACCCTCCTACCTGCGTTCAATTTTCAGAGTCCGTGCCCCTGGCCTCTGCCTCTCAACAGTATCCTAATGAACAACTAGGTTGCTAACATTCTATATTTATTACAAAAGTGTGGAACGCCTGACGTCATCTTGATGTAATCAAAACTGTAATACCTAGAGCATTTCCTTTAGAAATTACATATATGAGAGGGTCTTATTGGCATCAAAATTATGGTTAGTGCTCTAAAAGACATATTTTCTGAGTTTTCAAATAGCGACAAAGTACTTTTAAATTATTTGTTATCTTTATGTTTTTTTATCCAGTTGACCACTTGATTAAATGTTGCACTTAGGGGAGAGGATGTGGTGTTACTTCCAGAACTGCAGACTTTGCAACTGGGGAACCAGGTTGGAGTTTCTGCTTCAGCTCGACATTCTGTGATTCTGGTCAAATCACTTAGTCTCCCCATGTCTACAACCAAAATGAATTTGTTCTTGTGTGATGTAACTAATGCTCATGTAAAGCACTCCAATACCTGACAAGTCTGCACTATATAACACTGCAAAAACACAAAATAATAAGTGTTTTGCACACTTCTGTCATTGGGCTATATTTAGGCTACATCTGGGTGATTTTGGGCTACATTTGGGCTCTTTTGTCTCCGGTGGCCATCTTGGGAGATTTATTTGTTATGAAGTTTCCTAATTTCCTCATGTACTGCAGTCTCCTCAGTAGGAAATGCTTTCAGTTTGTTACTTTGATTCCATCATGAAGGTATTCAGATATGTCACACATTTGCCATAAATTCTGAATGTTAGCACTCTAGTTGCTCATTAGATCACTGTAGTAAAACTACTGTTCACCGTGGAAGTCTGCTCCTGGTATTAAAAGTGCATGTTTCAGTCTGCATATCAGAATTTTTTAATGAAATAGAAGAGGATTTGAGAAGTCACTCAAAATGTGCCCTCATTTTCTTTCTTCAGCATTAATCATAATTTCTATGGCAAAATGAACCCCCTCATTGTGTTCCTTTTTAAATTAAATGTTTTAAGTGTTACCAGTTTATTCCAATCAAGATGGCTTCAGGTGTGCCATACTTTTGTCATAATGAAGATAGTAAGCGCTCTAGTTGTTTTTAAGAACACTCTGGGACATTCTGTCATTGGGCTATACTTGGGCTACATCTGGGTGATATTTGGGCTACATTTGGGCTCTTTTGTCTCTGGTGGCCATCTTGGGAGACTTATTTGTTATGAAGTTTCCTAATTTCCTCATTTACTGCAGTCTCCTCAGTAGGAAATACTTTCAGTTTTTTACTTTGATTCAATCAAGAAGGCATTCAGATGTGTCACACATTTGCCATAAATTCAGAATGTTAGCACTCTTTTTGCTCATTAGATCACTGTAGTAAAGCTACTGCTCACCAAGGAAAACTGCTGCTGGTATTGAAAGTGCATGTTTCAGTCTGCATGTCAGAATTTATTAATGAAATAGAAGAGGATTTGAGAAGTCACTCAAAATGTGCCCTAATTTTTCTTTCTGCAGCACTAATCATACTTTTTATGGAAAAATGAACCCCCTCATTTTGTTCCTTTTTAAATTAAATGTTTTAAGAGTTACCACTTTAATCCAAGCAAGATGGCTTCAGGTGTGCCATACGTTTATCATAAGTAGGACTGTTAGCGCTCTAGTTGTTCTTTGGAACACTCTGGGAAGCTGCAGTAGAACACAAAGGAATCAACTGACAGTCTCTGCCCTTGTTGGATGTACATGTTTTACTGAGAATGTCAGACTTCATTCTCACATGACTGAGAAAGATAATGTGAATTTACAGAAAATAAGCTCTCAGTTTAGCTTATAGATCACCTTCCAAACCTCTGTGGGAAAAGCATGAGAAAATATTTTTCTCTCAAATGTGTGGTTAGGCTCCGCCCACATATATATATGATTTTACTTTTGATATTCTCAGGAACTACTGAACAGATTGACACCAGACCTGCAAAAGGCACTTCCCTGACCTGAGGACTGCCTCTCTGCCAAATTTCAAGTAATTCTGTTTAGCCGTTCGGGCTGTACCTTGGACTAAAGGTCCTATGAGAAAATGCATGGGGAAAAAGCGTTTTGGGACCCCACTTTTTTCTCAGCCCCCGCTTGACGAATCACCCCGAGATTTTCAGGGTAGGAGCTGAGCGGAGCGCCTCATTAGTTTTGAAACCTAACGCCCGAACGGCTTAACAGAATTACTTGAAATTTGGCAAAGAGGTAGACCTCAGGTCAGGCATGTGCCTTTTGCATATATGGTGTCAATCTGTTCAGTAGTTCCTGAAAAAATTGCAGTTAAAAGTACATAAATATCTATATGCGCGCACCAAATGTCCGCAAGCGTAATTCTGATTGGTGGTTAGATGTCAGTCAACATTCCAATCGGTCGAAATCAGGAAGTGTCGGACACCATTTTGTATGTGACAGTGAAAAAGAAAGGTGGAGAACGTGAAAAGGGTGCAGGGTAGAGAGTTCCTGACCCCCTAGCCTTTGTCAGGGGGTCCCTGAAGGACCCTGAAGGATGAAAAAAACATTTTTTTTTTTTTTCAAAAAATCGCGGGGTGCGCGCACGGTGCGCGCACCCCCCAGCCGCCATTTTGAGTTTTAGAGGCAGAAGAGAGCTAAAAACACAAGTGGAGAACGTAAAAAGGGGGCAGGGTAGAGAGTTCCTGACCCCCTAGCCTTTGTCAGGGGGTCCCTGAAGGACCCCGAAGGGTGAAAAAAACATTTATTTTTTTTTCAAAAAATCGCGGGGTGCGCGCACGGTGCGCGCACCCCCCAGCCGCCATTTTGAGTTCTAGAGGCAGAAGAGAGCTAAAAACACAAGTAGAGAACGTCAAAAGGGGGCAGGGTAGAGAGTCCCTGACCCCCTAGGCCTTCTCAGGGAGACCATGAAAGACCCCTAAGGTCCCAAAAAAAAAAAGATTTTTTTATAAATGGTGCGCGCACAGTGCGCGGACGGTGCGCGCACCGTGTAAAACCCTTAAAAAAAAAAACATTTTAAACTGTTTATAAGTTTATAGAAGATATTAACTATGCTGTTCAACTTTATCCAAATAAAAAATAAAGAGCTGAGCCATTCCATATTACAGGATACAGTCAATCTATAACTATATACATAGGTACTTTATTGTAAAATAAATATATAAAAAATATAATAATACATACATAAATTAGCATTTAGCAAATTCACTAAAAAAACCATAGGTTTCACACACGTTATAGTTAGGAATTAGCATTTAAAAATCCTTGCAAATTCACTGAAAAAAAACATAGGTTTCACACATGTTATAGTTAGCTGGAAAATTCACTCGTAAAAAAACCATTGAAATTCCCCCGTTATAGTTAGTTCAGCTAACTATAACTCGCACGACCGCAATCCACTGCTGATGACGTCACATATTACATCACTCATGACATGGTCAGTGACATCACTCATGACATCACTGATGACATCTCAAATGACATCACTGATGACATCACTGATGGCATCATCCTTGTGATAGAGTGGCGGTCGCGCGAGTTATAGTTAGCTGAACTAACTATAACGGGGGAATTTCAATGGTTTTTTACGAGACAAATGTCCAGCCACCTATAACATGTGTGAAACCTATGGTTTTTCAGTGAATTTGCAAGGTTTTTTAAATGCTAATTCCTAACTATAAGTGAATATATATATATATATATATATTACCTACTGGCGGTCGCCAGTAGGTAGTTATAGTTAGGACCCTGTTTCCATAGGAAATCCGCAACATTCTATTTGGAATAACTTTGGCGCCGGTCGACGAATCCTCGCGAAATTTTCAAAATAGGTGGGGCGCTACGCTCCGCTCCTACCCTGAAAGTCTCGGGGGGATTCGTCAAGCAGGGGCCGAGAAAAAAGGGGGGTCCCAAAACGCGTTTTCCCCATGCATTTTTCCATAGGACCTTTAGACACAGCAACAGCCCGAACGGCTGAACAGAATTACTTGAAATTTGGCAGAGATGTAGCCATAAGGTCAAGGAAGTGCCTTTTGCAGGTCTGGTGTAAATCTGTTCAGTATTTCCTGAGAAAATAGCATTTAAAAGCATATATATATGTGGGCGGAGCCTAACCACACATCTCATCCTGAGATCTGATTGGCTGTCAGCACTTCATCCAAGAAGTGTTGGCAGCCATCTTGGGACCAATATACATGATAGCACCTCATTAAAAAGCATTGCAGTTAATAGAAGGTTTTAAGACTTTAGTTACATTATAAATCATTTGTTGATGGTACCATACTCATTTTAGGAATTGTGGTGATTTCACCATGTGAAAAAGCCTTCTGCTGGCATATCATGATTGAGAGAAAAATATTTTCTCATGCTTTTACCACAGAGGTTTGGAAGGTGATCTATAGGCTAAACTGAGAGCTTATTTTCTGTAAATTCACATTATCTTTCTCAGTCATGTGAGAATGAAGTCTGACATTCTCAGTAAAACATGTACATCCAACAAGGGCAGAGACTGTCAGTTGATTCCTTTGTGTTCTACTGCAGCTTCCCAGAGTGTTCCAAAGAACTACTAGAGCGCTAACAGTCCTACTTATGATAAACGTATGGCACACCTGAAGCCATCTTGCTTGGATTAAAGTGGTAACTCTTAAAACATTTAATTTAAAAAGGAACAAAATGAGGGGGTTCATTTTTCCATAAAAAGTATGATTAGTGCTGCAGAAAGAAAAATTAGGGCACATTTTGAGTGACTTCTCAAATCCTCTTCTATTTCATTAAAACATTCTGACATGCAGACTGAAACATGCACTTTCAATACCAGCAGCAGTTTTCCCTGGTGAGCAGTAGCTTTACTACAGTGATCTAATGAGCAAAAAGAGTGCTAACATTCTGAATTTATGGCAAATGTGTGACACATCTGAATGCCTTCTTGATGGAATCAAAGTAAAAAACTGAAAGTATTTCCTACTGAGGAGACTGCAGTAAATGAGGAAATTAGGAAACTTCATAACAAATAAGTCTCCCAAGATGGCCACCAGAGACAAAAGAGCCCAAATGTAGCCCAAATATCACCCAGATGTAGCCCAAGTATAGCCCAATGACAGAATGTCCCAGAATGTTCTTAAAAACAACTAGAGCGCTTACTGTCTTCATTATGACAAAAGTAAGGCACACCTGAAGCCATCTTGATTGGAATAAACTGGTAACACTTAAAACATTTAATTTAAAAAGGAACACAATGAGGAGGTTCATTTTGCCATAGAAATTATGATTAATGCTGAAGAAAGAAAATTAGGGCACATTTTGAGTGACTTCTCAAATCCTCTTCTATTTCATTAAAAAATTCTGACATGCAGACTGAAACATGCACTTTTAATACCAGGAGCAGACTTCCATGGTGCAGTAGTTTTACTACAGTGATCTAATGAGCAACTAGAGTGCTAACATTCAGAATTTATGGCAAATGTGTGACATATCTGAATACCTTCATGATGGAATCAAAGTAAAAAACTGAAAGCATTTCCTACTGAGGAGACTGCAGTACATGAGGAAATTAGGAAACTTCATAACAAATAAATCTCCCAAGATGGCCACCGGAGACAAAAGAGCCCAAATGTAGCCCAAAATCACCCAGATGTAGCCCAAATATAGCCCAATGACAGAAGTGTGCAAAACACTTATTATTTTGTGTTTTTGCAGTGTTATATAGTGCAGACTTGTCAGGTATTGGAGTGCTTTACATGAGCATTGGTTACATCACACAAGAACAAATTCATTTTGGTTGTAGACATGGGGAGACTAAGTGATTTGACCAGAATCACAGAATGTCGAGCTGAAGCAGAAACTTCAACCTGGTTCCCCAGTTGCAAAGTCTGCAGTTCTGGAAGTAACACCACATCCTCTCCCCTAAGTGCAACATTTAATCAAGTGGTCAACTGGATAAAAAAACATAAAGATAACAAATAATTTAAAAGTGCTTTGTCGCTATTTGAAAACTCTGAAAATATGTCCTTATTTTAGTCTTTTAGAGCACTAACCATAATTTTGATGCCAATAAGACCCTCTCATATATGTAATTTCTAAAGGAAATGCTCTAGGTATTACAGTTTTGATTACATCAAGATGATGTCAGGCGTTCCACACTTTTGTAATAAATATAGAATGTTGGCAATCTAGTTGTTCATTAGGATACTGTTGAGAGGCAGAGGCCAGGGGCACGGACTCTGAAAATTGAAGGCAGGTAGGAGGGTGCAAAGGCAACAATTTAACCACACTGAGCAGGCAGGAAGGGCCGTGGAAGCACAACAGACTATGGAGGGCAGTGGAAAGGGGGGCAGGGGCAACAAACCAACAATACAGGACTTGCAAGAGAGGCTGTTGGAGGGAAGATCTATTACGGGTCAAGGAAGCTAGGGGCGGTCCCCAGATCCCCGGGAGCCACCACAGAACTGAGCAGGAGAGTGAGTCAGGGACAAAAGGGGCACCTTAATTTGAGCCGGGGTGCCTAGGAACGCTCGCTCCAAAAATGAAGAAAACAGACATATGAGACATGGAATTGGAGGCAGAATACAATGGCAGTTTAATGAGAAGATGCAACTTCAAAGAAACCGCAGAATAGAGACATAAAGTACAAAATACAGAATCCAGATAATCATACAGCTGTCATAATATTCTCTGTATCTCAATTAATGTACTGACAGAGAGAGAGAGAAAACACATCTATAAATGCATCATGAGAAACAAGTTACACCAAGGAAAATGTTACCTAGGAACACTCACGTTTACTCTTAGAGCAAGCATTCCTGCAATTACAATACAAAATCTTTTAAATGCAAAAGTAAAGAGAACAATGGTTAAACATAACATGACATTTCATATAGGTAAAATAGAATAAGATACTTCAAGCAAAGCAGAGCAAGACATTTTAAGCAAAGGAAGACAAGAGCTCCCAGCTCTTGGGGAAAACCTGCACTGCCTGTTAACCTACATACAGACGGCGAGGTAGTCCGTCGATATCTGTGGGTGCTCCCTTTTTATATCATTTTGTGGGCTCCTTTGCACGCTACATCTACCTACGTATGCTACCCAAAAGCTTCGTCTGCAGATTTTACCAGACATTTCGTCATTTACCCACTTAATGCTGACAATGGACTGGGTGAAAAGGTCAGTCTCTCAGGCCAATCGCTTATCGTAAGTTCCATAGAGCAAGCAGAAAATAATGGGTATTGTACGGGAATTCAATATATTCATGTATAAAATCTCCTCAGTTCTCCTAACTTGACGCTCTGCGGTTGCCACTTCCTTAAAAGCGGGAAACCTGCCCAGGAAGCAAGTACCAGTCCAGGATGCAGCCTACTGTATGGCGACAGCTTCAGGGGGATGTTGAACTTTGATACCGAGCACGGAGCACTCGGGTAGGGTGGGGGCTACTAGTTTGGATCAGAAGGCCTCGCAGACCTGCCTTCAGACTGCTATACACTAAAATTGCAGAGCTATGGTCAATTTAACAAAGAGGCCTACATATTGAACAGAAGGGCCTACACAGGGGTTTTATGCTGGCTGAGTGGTAAGGATGTCTCAGGATAATTATATAGCAACATAGGACCCGCTGGTCAATTTAATACGGCCTACAAATGCAGCTGGCAGGGCAAGGACAAGGGTCTCATACTTCAGGTGTGGACAGAACGGGCCAGGGGCCCCCTGTGATACAAAATCTACCCTCCTTCAAGGCTGTGGCAATGTAATAGACCATTGTGGGCAGAAGGAAGAGGCAATGGTAGTACAACCATACATGCCAACAGACCCGATTCAGCCAGGAAACGTCCAATGTTTTTAAGCTCAAATGGGCTTTATTTGATCTGTCTCCTGTCTACAATATCCTCTTTTTCAATGTAACTCAAAGGGGAAAATCAATACCCCAGTTTTTTTTCAAAATCTCCCTCTTACCAACTTCAAAATGTTCGCAAGTATGGTACATTGGATCATGGAAGGAAATGGGATAGGGACATGGACTTGGATAACAGAGGACAGGAGGGACATGGAGAGGTGCACCAAACTGACCCTGCAGGGCAGGCATCAGGGCTTGCAGCAGCACAATACACCACACAGGGCATGCAGGACGGGAGTGCAGCACAACAATCCATAGAAAGCAAGAGGGAGGGGACAGGACCATGCACATGGACAACAGAGAACAGAGGGGCAAGAGGCAATGGTAGCTAGCTGACCATAATGGACAGACAGGAGAGAAAGCTGCAGTATAACAGACCATAAAGGGCAGGAGGGACGGATCAGGGGCATTACAATGGAACAGACAAGCCAGGAGGGAGGGAGTAGGGCTGGGGGCAAGGGGGCAGGGCAGGAGCAGCAAGATAGCCATGGAGGTCAGGCAGGATGGGCACTAGAAGCAAGACACACCATGAAGAGCAACAGTGAGACTGTGATGGCATAAACACAGACCATGGAGGGAAGGTGGGAGGGGGTCAGGGGCAGCTAACTGACCACACAGGGAAGGTGGGAGGGGCCATGGCAGCACAGAAGACCATGCATGGCAAGTGGGAGGGTTAGTGGCAGCACAATGGCTATGATGGGCAAGAAGGAGGGTGGAGGGGCATGCACAAAGGACGATGGAGGATAGAAGGAAGGGTCAGGACCTGTGCACAGACAAGAAAGTTCAGGGGAAGGGACCTCACAACAGACCACACGGGGCAGGCAGGAGGAGCAGTTGCAGCACAACAGACCAGGGAGGGCAGAAGGGTGTGGCAGTACAATGGACCATGTAGGACAGGAGGAAGAGGATAGGGGCATGGCATGTGGACAGGCAGGGTGGAGGTGGCAGGGACAGGTTACAGTCATCTGACAATGCTAGGCAGGTGGGAGGGGAGTGGCAGCTCAACAGAACACTCAGAGTAGATAGGAGTGGCAGGTCCATGGGACATGGTGGGCAAAAAGGATGGAGCAGGGGCATGCACAAAGACATCGGAGGGCAGGGGGAAGGAGAATAGGGGCAGCAAGCTAAGCACAGAGTTTAAGCAGGAGGTCAATGATGGGGCATAGAATTGGGCAATGGAGGGCAGGAGGAGTGGACTGGTACATCATACTAAATTGAGGGCAGTGGCAGCACATCAGACCATGCATGGCAGGAGGGAGGAGGCTAGTCCATGGATTCACACAACAGAGGATAGGGAGGAAGGGGATGGGGCAGCAAGCTAACTGTTCAGAGAAGGCGGGTATTAGGAACTTTATTGTTTTTAAAACATTGTGTCTGTGCGAACTACTTAAAATATGAACAAGTATGCAGCATAATCTCACTTTTATTCAGGAAGAAGAGGACGTTTGTGACTGTGACTCCGGGCTCACTTGGCAGAAACACCCCCTGACCCTCCACCCCCTATCGCAAAATGTAATGCCCGTGAAAAGGGTAGGTGAACACAGTGTTATATAGAACATAGTCCTGAGAGCACGATTAAAAATGAAAACTAGATATAGTGTATGGTATAAACTATGCACCAAAAAGTGTGATATAAGATGAACCGGGCGTGAAATATAATATGCAATACATTGTGCGCAATGACAGATTCATTGGAGAGCGCGAGATAGCACAGGCACTAGCGCGTGCTATGCGATATGCGCCTTGGAGTGTAATATGCACAGGGCAGTGTTGTGTAACCTAACTAGTCTCTAAAGTTGTAATATAAAATATGTGCTGGGGAGTGTAACGTTGCATATGCACTGTGACAAAGATATGGATCCCAGATTGTAATATGTATGGCATAGCACTGTGCGTTATAACATAGGCATTGAGAAAGGCACGTTAGATGGGGCAATATAACCCGTGCGAAGACAAGTGTGGCATGACATATTCACGGGGTGGTGTTACAGTGCACATGGGCTAGAGAGTGTCATAGCATATGCACTAGCTAGTGGAATACAACACAGAGGTGTGTGGCACTCGGCAGGCAATGGTGGGTGTAACACAGCATTGGGCTCTGTCAGGAGCACGCTGTGACTCTCAAGTGATGTTCGTCCCCTTTCCAGAGAGTAAAATAAAAAGTATTACACATCCGGCAGTGGATGTGTGTTTTATTAACCGTGAGGGGGGTTTCTTGCATAGTTTTGGTCGAATTTTTGTCGAATCCCCTTTGAATGGCTTGGTGTGCATGTGTATTAAATGTGCCCGTCAATAGCTACCCATGTTTGTATAAATAAACGACAAGGGTGTCTACCAGGATTAGGCACGGTAGGGCATCAGACATGTCAGAGCTTCACTAGTGGTGTAAATACATTCGACGTGGATTCATTGCATGCATAGTCGCCTTTTAATGAATATCACGCAAATCGTCATGGTGACAGGTACGTACGGTTTGTCCAGCATGTCCTAGGTGTGTCTATAAATATATATTTTTTAAAAATAATAAAAAACAGTGGCCGGCCCTGGGGATTGGGGTCAAAAAAATATAATTAGGAGACTGGCCCTGGGTAATGGGGTCATCAGGGCCAATAAATTAGAATAAGAAGGGGAACCAAACAGCCCCCCTTCTTAAAAAACTAAAATAAATAAAAGACTGGCATCGTGCCGGAGGCCATGCCCCCTCCGTGCAGCACTCTGCAAACGCGCCCCCAACAGGCATCTCCAGTATGCGCCAGGGAGCTGCGCTGCAGCCAGGTGTTCTGAGGCCAAGCCCCTTTTTACACCTCTCTGCAACGCAGCTCTGTGGCGCTTACTGGAGGTACCTAGTGGTCTAGTTTGACCCTAGGGACCCTTAGGATTCAGGGGGACTTAATCTCTCAACTTAGAACAGCCACAGGGCGCGTTTACACAGTGGTGAAGGGAGGGGACGGGGCCTGAGGTGACGTGTGCAAACACGCACTATGGCACGTTTTAAATTGGGGATATAATTTCCCTTCAATACTGAGGGCCCCTGGGGGCTAACTAGCCCACCAAGTGCTTCCAGTAAGCGCCACTGAGCTGCATTGCAGAGAGGTGGTCCAGGCCGTGCCACTTTTTACACCTCTCTGCAACGCAGCTCTGCGGCACTTACTGGAGGTACCTAGTGGGCTAGTTGGACCCTAGGGACCCTCAGGATTCAAATGAACTTAATCTCCCAACTAAAAATGGACACAGGGCGTGTTTACACAGTGGTGAAGGGAGGGGACGGGGCCTGAGTTAACGTGTGCAAAAACGCCCTGTGGCCTGTTTTAAGAGGTAGTTTTAATCCCCATGCCCTATTATACACTAGGGGCTTACAGAGGAGGTCATGCTAATCACAGGGGGACCCCAACGCATAATGTTCCCTAGTGTATGTAGGTGTTTTCACTGTATTCTAAGTGTCTTTTAACATAGCACTGGCTCTAGGACTGGTTAGTCAGACTCAGTTACCACCAGTATCCGTCTGAAAAAGTTGAGGGTACAGGATGATTTTGCAACAAGGCTTCTTTCTGCTCTTCTTTTTGTTCTTTCTGCACGTTATCCTTCTTCCTGCACTTATCTTCGTATTTGAGGACTTCTGTTGCTTCTTTCTGCACTTCTTTTGTTTCTTTCTGTGCATTTTTTCTTCTTTCTTCACATGTCCTATCTCTGTAGGCATAGTTAGAAATTAGCATTTAAAAAACCTTTGAAATTCACAGAAAAAACCATAGGTTTCAGGCACGTTATAGTTAGGAATTAGCATTTAAAAAACCTCAGAAATTCACTGAAAAAACCATAGGTTTCAGGGGTGTTATAGTTAGCTGGACTTTTCACTTGTACAAAACCATTGAAATTCCCCCGTTATAGTTAGTTCAGCTAACTATAACTCGCGCGCCCGCAATGCACTGCTGATGACATCACATATTACATCACTCATGACATGGTCAGTGACATCACTCATGACATCAATGATGACATCTCAAATGACATCACTGATGACATCACTGATGACATCATCCTTGTGATAGAGTGGCAGACCTCCTCTCACCCTAATATAACCTTTGATACACACATTCAAAAATAGAGACTAAAATTTTCAAAACAATGGACATACCAATACCAGTTACAACAACCTCTTCAGTAATTGTAAGATCCACATACACATCCACTCATTCACCAACAGTCCTATACAGTCACTCATACATGTACTCACTCATCATATGTACTCATACACCTATACATCCTGTTACACAATGCCACTCATCCATAGAGTTACTCACACACATAGTCACTTATGCTAATAAAGAATCAAACATACATTTACTTGCATATACAGTTATACCCACACCACCATACTTACTTCTACGGAAACTTACATATACTTAGTCTTTTAAACAATCACTTATAGAAACACATACTTATTCATACAGGAACTCTTTCAATCTCTCACTCTCACATATACTCACATATATACACCAATAGTCACATATACTAGTTTAAAACATATGTAGTTACTCATAAAGACACTATTGAGACAGTCATTCACTCACTAACACACCCATACACACACTCATCCACCCATACAGTCCTGCACACATGCTGTGTTCAACACATACAAACAGTGAGTCACTCATTCATGCACCTATGCACTACGTAATACCCCCCACCGAACCATGCAGACACTCAGACTGATACTCAAAAAACCAACTAATAACCTATATAGACACCCATGTAGCTACTCACCAACCCATGCAGCCACTTATACACAAAGTGAGAGACTGATACAGATATTTACATATTTAAACATTACTCACTAAGCCATGTATTCACTATGATACACTTAATCAGTCAGTTACACAATCAATTTTTCAAAAACAAATCATCCATTTAGACACTTATATACCCATTTATTCTTCCATCGACCTTGAGATATACATATATAAAACATATTTAATTTTCAGAAAAACACACATTCACTGGATGATGTCATCAGTGATGTCATCAGTGATGTCATTTGAGATGTCATCAGTGATGTCATGAGTGATGTCACTGACCATGTCATGAGTGATGTAATATGTGATGTCATCAGCAGTGCATTGCGGGCGCGCGAGTTATAGTTAGCTGAACTAACTATAACGGGGGAATTTCAATGGTTTTGTACAAGTGAAAAGTCCAGCTAACTATAACACCCCTGAAACCTATGGTTTTTTCTGTGAATTTCTGAGGTTTTTTAAATGCTAATTCCTAACTATAACGTGCCTGAAACCTATGGTTTTTTCTGTGAATATATATATATATATAGATATATATATATATATATATTCACTGAAAAAAACATAAGTTTGAAGGACGTTATAGTTATTTGGACATTTGACTCATATCAAACCAGAGAAATTCGCCTGTTATAGTCAGTTGAGCTAACTATAACTCGCGCGCCCGCAATGCACTGGTGATGACGTCACATATTACATCATTCATGACATGGTCAGTGACATCACTGATGACATCACTGATGACATCTGAAATGAGATCACTGATGACATCACTGATGACATCATCCAGTGAATGTGTGTTTCTGTAAAGGTTAAATATTTTTCATATATATCTATGCCAAGGTGTATTGAAGAGAGAGTGAATTTACAAGTCCCCAAATGGATTATTTAGTAGGTGCGTGACTGACTGTATAAGTGAGTGATTGAACATGTGTTACTGAATGTATGGGTTAGTGACTAAACTGTGTGAAAGTCTGTATTAGTGTCTCAGTTGGTGTATAAGCGGCTCCATGGGTTGGTGAGTAGCTACATGAGTGTCTATATGGGTTATTGATTTGTTGTCGGAGTATCTGTATGGGTGCCTGAGTGTCTGTATGGGTGGGTGCGGGCGGTGTGTGACTCTGTGCATACATGTCTGAGTGGGTGATTCACTGGTTGTATGGATTAAAAAGTGCATCTGGGAAGGGCTGTATGGGTGAGTTAGTGTGTGTATGGGTGAGTTGGTGAGTGAATGAATGTCTCACTGGTATATTTGTGAGTAACTACATATGTTTTAAGGCAGTATATGTGAGTGTTGGAGTATATAAATGACTATAAGTGAGAGTAAATTATTTGAAGAGTGGGTGTATAAAAGAGTGTCTGCTTCTATCAGTGATTGTATAAGACAGAAAGTATGTGTTAGTATCTGCATAAATAAGTGATGTGGTGTGTGTATGAATAACACAGTTGGTGTGTATAACTGTATACATGAGTAAATACCTATGTGATGTATTCTTTACATGACTGACTAGGTATGTGAGTAACTCTTTGGATGAGTGGCGGACTGTGACTGTATGTATAGGTGTATGAGTGCATATTATAGTACTGTATTGATGAGTAACTGCATGTATAAGTGAGTGGATGTTTGTGTAGACCTAGGAATAGTGGGTGGTATGTAGTATCTGGCATTGTTGTGTGTATGGTTTCAAAAATAGTAGTCTGTATTTTAGTGTGTGTATCAAAATTTATATTAGGCCATCAGTATGTGCATCAGATTATCACGTGGATGACGTCATCAGTGATGTCATCAGTGATGTCATTTGAGATGTCATCAGTGATGTCATGAGTGATGTAATATGTGACGTCATCACCAGTGCATTGCGGGCGCGCGAGCTATAGTTAGCTCAACTAACTATAACAGGCAAATTTCTCTGGTTTTATATTAGTCAAATGTCCAACTAACTATAACGTCCTTGAAACCTATGGTTTTTTTAGTGAATTTCTAAGGTTTTTTAAATGCTAATTCCTAACTATAACGTCTGTGAAACCTATGGTTTTTTCAGTGAATTTTAAAGGTTTTTTAAATGTTAATTTAATATTTTAATATTTATAAAATCTCTATTTTTTCTATTTTTTTTGTAATATTTTTCAATTCTATTATCCTTTTTTTTTAATTTGAAAAATTATGTAATCTTTCATATCTTCCCAAAAAAGTTTGTATATATATATTTTTTTTTGGAAAACTAGACTCCCATACCGGTAGTGTACCAAGCTCCATCACCACGCGAATCCTAACCACGATATTGCGAAAGTCATTAAGGATGCGACGGCTTTGCAGCACCGTGTCCCGCCTAACATCATATACGTATAAGGTCGCGCCAGCTCCTAGTTTGGTATGTGACGGCTGCACGGTACCAATACGCGCGTTATGTCATCTACGTATAGGGTCGCGCCCGGCTGCGTGTTCCGTATGCGACAAGTGCACGCTCCCAGGCCCTGTGTTACGTCATAGACGTATGGTATCGCTCCGGGTACGCCATTCCCTCATTTATTTTTTTATGTCTCAAAATTATATCTGAATAAGTTGAAAGTGTATATGAGAACAAGCGATAATCTAAAATATTTTCCACATTTATATATTTCTAACTGTAATAAATTTATATTCTGGTAAATATATTTTCTCAAAATCGCGTCGGGTGTCGCCTCCTTGCATGCTCGGTGCGCGCTTGCCATGTGACCTTACAAAAAAGCTTTTGATTCGTTCATAACATTTCCCATTGTAACAGTTGGAAGACCCCATCCATTTTAGTCATTCTCTCTACACCGATTGATGAGAGATACCTCTTCTGCTTACAGAGTGGGTGCACAGGGGCTGCAATTGAACGCGGTGCGGCGGAAGGGATGGGGTGCATCAGCCTGGGTGCACAGGTGCAAACAAGCGATGTTGCCGTGCGCAATGATGTGATCTCTGACCTCATTCAGTCACATCTCGCTCTCATTTTAAGGACTTGCAGGACCGTTCTGTAGGCCTGAGCAAGCGGGCAGCGCTGCCCTACAGAGACGTGGCATTGGCTTTTGGGGCACTGTAGTGAGCTGATTACTAAGTGTACATGTACACAGACTTGCCCAACTTCATTGTACGCGCACATTATCCTTCTAGCATGTGCTCTGTTCCTTTGTATGTGAACGTTGGCATAATATATTATGATTTACCCTTGTGTATTCTCGTGCACTCCAACTCCTCTTTGAACCACGATTACCACTAACAGTTGGTAGATCGTACTTCAAGAAGGAAGGATGCACTCAACTCGTGTTCTCTATTAAGCTTGAAATAAACCTTCCTTCACCTTAAAACATTTCCACCATTATATTATTTCTCCCTTTTCAGACACTGAGTTAGTTGCACGAAAAAGCACGCAGCAGGTGTTCAACCGCTGCTGATGCTCTGGCCTTTCTGACGCCTTCCATCGTGGTATCAAGACACCGTCCCCGACCGGAGACCTGCTGTGCCACCATGAGAGGCACCCCAGAGTCGGAGCTCACACCAGCACATTGTTAGACACACCGGTTGTGGCAGGTGAGCAGTGAAGCCTCGGTGCGCAGGACCTGCAATTGAGCACAGTGCGGGGGAAGGGGTTGGGGTGCAGCAGCCTGGGTGCACAGGTGCAGACAAGCAATGTTGCCGTAGATAATAATATAATCTCTGGCCTCATTCATATCTCTGTTTCATTTGAAAGACTTGCTGGAATTCACTCTTTCTCGTGGACCCCAGCGTCCCAGACACACAGGTGACGGGAGGTGAACAGCGAGGGCTGGGTGCAGTAGACCGACGCTCTGTCTCCTCCTCCCTCTGTTCTTTTGCCTCTCCCTCCCCTTCTCCCTTCCACCCACTCCCTCTCTGTCCCATTCTCACTTTTTTCCTTTCATTCTGACTACCTTTTTAGGTCTCGCCTAGGCAGTGCATATGCACTGCATAGGAGACCTTTAGTCATCGTGCAACTCTTTTTATAAAGCACATACTTGTGCTTGTGGTGGCATACGGCTTGCGGGAGTGCGCAGCCACGTGCCACAAGCACGAGTATGGGCTTTGAGAAAGAGCAGGATGCGCGATCATGCACCCGCTCATCGCCAGTGCACTCACTCAAGCGCCTCTGAGTACCACTCAGGTGATTTTTAAACTTTTCTTTTAGCGCGCACACCAACTCCCGGGCTTGTTATTTCATTGTATTTATTTTGAAGTTTTTAGATCACCTAAGTGGCGCCTTACGAGAACTTCAGGGGGCGTGCTGGTATTGCCTCTTTTCTGATGCCACCTCATGAGCGCGGCTTAAGGCTGCCTCTGGTCTCATGCGATGAGCCAATGGTGGTGAGTTTTAGGAACAGGAACCTCATACTGTGAGCAGGAGCCAGTGTCACTGGGCAGGGTGCCTTGGGTCAAAGGGCAAGGAGCCTTTAGTCACGTGCAGAGGGTGCTTGCTTGAAACGTACAGTGCGCAGGGCTTTAAGTGGGCTTAAACTCGCGTTAATGCAAGACCTTTGCATTGCAAATGCTTGTTCTCTTGGACATGGCACACATACTTACATTTCTTTTTTATCTTGCAGGTTTTGTACGCTGCTTCCAGAGGAGTCCCACCCACTTCTTTCATGTTTTACTGTTGTTCGAATGAAGTTACGTTTCCATTCATTTGTGTTGTTTTAATAAAAGTTATATTTTAAACCAATAAATAAGTGAGTGTATGGATCTCCTTTTTCTGACAACACTTGTCTGTAGTTTATTGTGGAAATCAGCGGTTGATAGTAGGTTATGAGGGATTTTTTTTTTAATTTTGCGGTGCACCTGCCAAATATAAACCAACAGACTATTACATAAATGAAGTCTGGGTAATTCTACAACTGCAAGGATTCTATGAGTGTATCACTTTATAACACTATGATCACTGCCAGTGTGATTTCAGAATCAATAAGGCACTGCCTAGGGCCACCGAGGCTTCAAGGACTGGCGAGGCCCACCCTGCATATTTAAGTAAAGCCACGGAGGTTGCTGATCCCCGGTCTTGAGTTGGCCTTGAAGCCCCCCGAACAATTCATAAACAATACCCAGGGAGGTATCGATCCCCTAGTCTGCGAAACATCTCTGTGCCCTCCTGCTCCTAATTTACATGTGAGATTAAGGTCCCCAGTGCTGCAGAGACCCCGCAATATAATAATAGGATTGGCCTCGGAACATTACCTACCAGTGGGCTCATTTAAATGAACGGGTGGGACCCCGCTTCATTTTTTTTTCTCCATTTTTACCATCCGGATCTGCTTTATTGAAGCGATCCGAGGTTTTCCTCCTCTCGCTTCAACGAGGCAAACAAGAATTTACTATCACAGGGTGGAAGCAATGCTTCCGCCCTGTAATAGCAAACAAATGTCCCGCGGATGCACACCCCGGGACATTCTATGACCTGCACCTGGGAGGTGGCGCTCCATAGGGCTATGATGCATTGGTTAATGCATAACTTCAGAATTAGTATAAACACATACTACCACTACTTGCACACGTAGAGTACAGCAACCAGAGTGTAGTGAAGAGGCAGAGGAATCCCAAAATCAAAAAATATAAATCCTACCAGAGGTAGGATCACATACTTTGATCAGCCGACGACCCTGGGATGAGTAGAAACAGATTCACCAAGAAAACGTGTCTTCAGCATAACGCAATCCAGCTCAAAATCTTGGTGAGTGCTGCCTTCTTTTTATCTTCTCCCGCTTATCGACAAATTTATGTAGTGAAGAGGAAGACAGCAGTGGATCCGATAAGTAGATTTATTGCAAGAAAAGAAGACAGCTTAAACAGCCACCAACAGGATCAGACAGCAAGGCAACCGTCTTCTCCAGCACCATGTACAAACTCCCCAAGATTCCCCGCATGACAGCCCTACATTCTAACATTACATACTTACATTCTAGTAGCATTACATACTAACATTCTACTATGACTTACATTGGAATACTGCACAGAGCACATGACTTTACCGCAATGAGCTCATGGTTTCATCCATGAGTCTTGAGATCGGTAGGGGTGACTAGTTCGCTTCCCACTCCCTGTATTGTATAAACGCAAACTAACACTACTTCCACAGGTATGCTACAGTGCCCAGAGCACATCACTTTACAACAATGAGCTCACGGTTTAATCCCTGAGTCTTCAGACCAGTAGGGGTGAGTAGTTCGCTTCCAACTCCCTGTATAGTATAAACGCATACTAACACTACTTCCACAGGTATGCTACAAACACCACTTATACTACAGCGGCCAGTATGCTACAGCGCCCAGAGCCCATCACTTTACAACAATCAGCTCGGTTTGATCCCAGAGTCTACACACCGTTAGGCATGAGTACTTCGCTTCCCACTTCCGTTATAGTATAAATGCACGGTAGAGGTCAGTAGTTCGCTTCCCACTCCCTGTATGGTATAAACACCTACTAACACTACTTCCACAGGTATGCTACAAACACCAGAGCACATCACTTTACAGCAATGACCTCACGGTTTAGGCTCTTGGTTTGATACCCGAGTGTAGCAGCATCTCATCTCAGCACCATGTCACTCTGAGCAACACTGCACTTTCAGCCGATAGGAGTGACTACTTCGCTTCACACTCCCCCACAGAGGTTACAGTGCTCCTATCCTCCTGTTTCCTACTCTTTTCCCCCTTTTTCCCCCTTACTCATTTCAACAGAATCACAAAATGGCTGCCAACACTTTCTAGTTGCAACCGCTCACAGCCAATAAGCAGCAAGCTTGTGCTCGTAACACCTCAGCCAATCAGATGGCAGAATTCCCAAATATCGATATCTGTAAATTTTGATATTTCTCCCAAAAATGCTCTTCCTATGGAAACTTGGTCCTAACTATAACTACCTACTGGCGACGGCCAGTAGGTAATATATATACATATATAAACATGGAGGTTTTGTTTTTCGTGTTGCAGACACTATGGGGGCATGACCCGCTCACCAGATGCCAAACCGGAATGGATTGCCTCTGTATTTTTGGCGTTTGAGGTGAGAAAGGGAGTTGAGAGAGGTACACACCTCTAGTGGACAGTTTTTGACTCCAGCTATTTGTGAAAGTATTTTGCTGCTACTCACTGACATTGTGTGCACGTAGTCACTTTATTCCAAAGTGCATCTCTTTAAAGGAGGAAAATAATGCAAGTGGCAATGCTATTCAGCGAAAATCGGATATTCACTGCATTTGCATAAGCTAAACAATACTGGTGCACCTTGGGACTTGAAGTGCTGTGCACTGTCACATGACTTTTATTTGAGCACTTGCAATTGATTACAATGTCATTCACCTGTGATCAAGGCTACAAAAAGCTGAAACGCGTAAGGACACGAGTTAGCAGTTGTGAAAATAAATACCTGGAATGGTCACAAAAACGGGCTCGGCAATCTTTTCTTGTGACATATATATATATATATAAAAATAAAGAAACACCTATTTATATTTTGCCTACTAGCTGTCGCCAGTAGGTAGTTATAGTTAGGACCTAGTTTCCATAGGAAGAGCGTTTTTTCATTTGCCAATACCATTGGCGTCGTATGACAAATCCTCGCGAAATTTCTAAACTAATACACCAGTCACTTCAGCTGCTGTCTTGAAAATTTCGGGTTGATCCGTCTAGCGGGGGCAGAGAAAAAGGGGGGGTCCCAAAATGCTTTTTTTCCATGTTAATTTCCGTAGGAAACTTTAGACATGGCTTCAGCCTGAACTGCCAAACGAAATTACACCAATTTTGGCAGAAAGGTAGCTCTTGGTCCAGAAAGCGACCGTTTTGTTGAATGGTGTAAGTCCATTCAGTCATTTTAAGATTTCTCAGATATACAACTGAGACTACGGTGGATCCGGGACCCTTCCCGATCTCGTGCCTGAGATCTGATTGGCTGCCAACACTTCATACCAGGAAGTGTTGGCAACCATCTTGGGACTTGGTTGAACCCAGTCACTTGGAACAACATTTGAGCAAAAGAAAAGGGGGAAGTTAGAAATATCCTGACCCCCTAGGACTCTCTTTGTGGTTCCACATGGACCCCACAGGGCCACAAAAGTATGTCTTTTAAAAAAAAAAAAGACACATTGGTTCACGAGTTCCCCCAAAAATGAAATAAAAATTGTGTGGGCTCCGGTGCTTCTTTTAATGAGGCACCCTGGTGGGCCAGTTCCCTGGTTTTTTTATTAAGTAATAATGCATGGGCGGCTCTTGCCCCTCCATGCAGCCCTTGGGACAGCAACCTCCCTGGGTCTAATTCAGACAAATGAGGGGGGCCAAGCAGCCCCACCAACAGCCCTGTGGACTGCCACCCTCCCTAGGGCTATATTAAATAATAATGAGTGTGGTGCTCTGCCCCCTACGCAGCCCTGGGGACCGCCACAGGGGCAGTCATGCTGTTGGATTACCTTGTACAATAAAAATCTAATTTTACCCACTCTCAATTTGAGGGCTTGTTTCTCACGCAGTGGAATGGGTGTGAGTTTTCTGGTGTTGTATTAAGCAGTGACGTCGCCACCAAGCCCTGAATCCGTAGATCTTGGGATACAGCCTGATGAGTTTCGAAGTTAATCTTATTCATAGGCTTGTTTCCATGTGCCTCATAGCACATTGGGGATTTGTTGCTTCCAGAGTCCATCCAGTCAAATAACATATTTCGCGCTCTAGTAATAGCCTGTGCTTTCCAAGTTGTATTAAACCCTGCATTTAAAGACACTAATATTACTGGACAGACGGTTTGTTATCAGAGGTTCCCAAACAATATTGCCAGTTGATATGATACCATATCCCATATTCTATCAATATCAAAGATCAATAATGTGAATGTGACGACAAGCCTTGTGTCACCACGTGGATAGTACCACTGCACATGGCCGTTCAATTTTACACATCTGGGTTGGGTTGGGACAGAAAATAGACTCAGGCACCAAAATAAAAGTGGCTGCCATTAGTGAATTAGAAAGCTAAAGAAGTGGAGCATGTTTGCCGATTGGATCAGTGTTGAATGCGTAAAGACATGCGGTTTACGTGTTTTGCAAGGTATGGTTTTGAGCTTTCTGCAGACAATGGTTGTGGTAATATTGGGGAAATCCACAGTAAAAACAGGCCCAATAGACCAGAAAACAGGTGCACAAACAGTCAATAAATCAGATCACACATTGGCATGTCAGACCAGCACTTCAGGTCCTGCCTGATTGCTCTACAGGCCAGTCCCAACCTGTTACACGTCCCTGCTGCCACACCCATGCCCTTCTCAAAGCTGCATGTAATTTCCTCTGTAATAACCAGTCATATTCAGTCTATCTGTGCCCTGTTCTCACCCAAACTCCACTGTATACATTCATAAGCATCAAACACCTTTACAATCACCAAACACGTTTTAGACCTTTTTTTTAAAATTGATTTTTATAAAGTCTCATTCAGTGTACAGGTGAAGAGAAAACACATCAGTGGTACAACCATATGCAAAAATAACAATAAACAGCAAGTGACTGTACATTTAGCTGACATGGGATACATGTTATACATACTAACATCGTTACAGAAACCATGTGGCACAAGCGTTTACAGGAACTAATTTTCAGGGGGATCCGGCTGCGCAGTAGAACGCAGGTAAGTCAACAAGGGCTCCCAAATGTCATTGGCCCTGGAGGACAATGGTAGCTCCTCTGCATACAACACTAGATTTTCTCTGCAAAAGACCAGATCTCTAAGCCACTGCTCAGCTGTAGGGCTTAGCGCACTGTCCCACACCATCGCCACTCGTCGTTTGGCAAGAAGAAGGGCCACCCTCGTCAGCTTGCCCCTAGCACCTTTTAGGAAAGGGATGAGACCCAGTAAGCATATCTTTGGGGAACACTGTAAAACAATCCCAATATTCTTAGACAATGTAGTGATCACAGCGGCCCAGTATTCCGACACCCGCCTGCAGGTCAAGGCTAAATGCCAGAAGTCTGCTCCCAATGCCCCACATCGTTTACAAGCATCAGTGTCTCGGAGCGCATACTTAAAAAGTTTATGCTGAGTATAATAAACCTGATGAAGGTATTTAAAGTGTATGATACGCAAGTTCCCATTGGAGGTGAGGGCACTAGTGAGTTGGCAGCGGAGTTCCCATTCTTTCTGAGCGATTTGTGGGTCGAGATGTTCATTCCATTTGCTGAGGCTCCTATCACAGGGGGGCCTGTCTTCTCAGACAGCGTGGTAGAGTTTAGTGACCAGTTTATGTTTGGTTGGGCTCAGGAGCAGCGTGCACAGCGCCACAGTCTAGGCACAGGAATAGCGGTGTTTTGTTCTGAATATAGTCAGTATCGGTGGCAGACACAAAAGTTCCCCCGGATATAGGTCTTGTAGCTTGTCAAGGCCTACTTGTGCTAGTGTGCACAGAGCCCCTTGTTCGCGCGTGACCAATATGTCCGAGTGGTAAGCCAGTGGCAGCAGCGGGGAGTACAAAGGCAGTTTTCCCGCCTCACGGCCCAATGCCTGCCAGGCAGCAATCGTTGAATTAATAGTGTTAAATGTGTGTTGGGGTGTAGGCCTTCGGTCATGCGTTAGCACAGAGCTCAACTGGATGGGTTACACATCCCAGTGTTCCACCGCCACGTGTGAGACAAAAGCGTGGGAGGTGAACCAGAAGTGTGCATATTGGGCGTGTAAGCAAAGGTAGTATAGATAGAAATCGGGCACATTGAAACCTCCGTAATTTTAATCCAGTGTGAGAGTCTTCCAGCTTACCCCGCTTGTCGACCGTGTGGTAAATAAAATAAATATTACCGGACTGAATTTCATACGGAATCTTAAAATAAAGTAAATAGCTCAAAATAACAAGAGGCAGAATCCGTGGTATAAGAGGTTTTCTAATGGGCTTTATTCCATTCAAAATGGCCGACTCGAGTCGCGGCCTTCAGGTTCCGTCACCACGAGGGTTCAGGAAGTGAAGTACAATAATTTATTAACAGACATGTATTTTTATAATAAGTACATTACAATGAAACGAATGTAGAAGGCGTAACATTTGATAAGAAAAGTGACAAAACAGTGACATAATCGAAACTAGGCGTAATAAGGAATAAAAGAAACATGATTGGTTAGAATTATCAGACATAGGTGGATCTATAAGATAATACTTGGCATAGATGCGCGCGCAGCAGTATGACGTGTAATTGACGTGCAACTAGGGGGTGAAGGGGACTTGACATTTAGCTCTACATGTGGAGACGAGAAGTCTGGGGGTCAAGTCAACCTAATCCCAAATCATATCTAACATCCTATGTTTAAAGAACTATGTTATCCACAAGGAAGAGACTCTCGGACAGAATCTATTCTATACTGACTGTGTGTGCGTGTACAAGCGTCTAAGTGTCTATATGAGATGCGAGGGGCAGAAAACTTTCCATGGCAGCAGGGCTATGAATCACTTGCAGGAGGACGGAAAGGCTGAGTCCTTTGCTTGTGAGCTAAAGGAAATGTTTACCTAAATCACTGGACAGGAATGCATCGGCTGGAGAGCAAAATAGATAATTCGAAGGTGAAATACAACTTCTTGGCAGACAGGCGAAAACTGGCCGAGGCAGGCACCGTTAGCTGCACAGGGAGTAGGACAAAGTTCATGGATACAGATGCGAGCTCATGCTGAAGCTGTCAGAGACAGAGAGCAGGGAAAGGCTTGAGGACAGAATCGGGCCTACTTGCCTGAACTGTAAAAATGAAGTAACTTAGCCATATAAAGTCGGTGGCCTTTCATACTTAGGAATCGAATATCCAGCCCATTGATGGCGGATCTGACAGAGAACATGTTGACGGTAGACACACATATGTTTGCGTCTTAGAAACTGGAACTGGAGGGAACATATATGTACTTGTAACATGTATATAGAACCGTTGGGGTCCAAGATAGGGGACATAACTGATCAGGAAAATCCACATTTCCACATTCCCTCCTTGTCCCCTTCTTGCCCTTCACGAGACATCAATCTTCATCATTCCATTGATTTGCTCATGGAGCATCATTTCTTCTTCCTTCCGGCATTTTGAACGAGAACTGTGATATGGATTGCATGATGTGGCACACAGACCACAAATCGCTGGTCCACATTGTAGGCATAAACAACAACTGAAGAGCATAAGAAGGCCAATACCTAGGAAGGATAGAACTCTCCATCCCCAGGCTGATATCACACTCCAAAACCACCCGGACCACGTCCAAGTGCCTGGATTCTCGTGTATCTGGCTTACAATCTTATGAAGGCGTGTTATAGCTTTATATACAGATGGCGAATTTTCTGGTATGAATATGCAGCAGCTGGATCCGATGACCCTGCAAGCTCCGCCCCTATCGGCCAGGATGACGTCAAGGACAAGACGATTCTGGAGAACAACAATTCTCATCACTGATTGTTCCTCTGTCAGATTGCCTAGGGCGGCTATAGTCTCGTTTACTACAGCTTCAAGAGTCTTGGTGAGTCTACGTATCAGCTTACTATTTGATATTGTACCTATATAGGGAAAGATACCTTTATTGAAATCTACATACTTGTCCCATGCTGTCTCAGTATAATCGACAACTGGGAGATCTCTCCGCTCTCTATTGTGTACTAAATGAACATTTCGATAATAATCAGGGGGAGCTAGGAAAACAGGTGGCAAAAGGAATGCAATGTAACAGGTACCATCCCAATCTAGAGGCAGACGCATATATGCCGTCTGGCCACATATGAAGTAAGAATGGCGAGAAGCTCTAAATGAAGATTTACCTTGATCACGATATTCTACTGTAGTAACGCATTGGCTATGGCCCATATGTATGGAACCAACTTTTCTTACACATAATTCACCCTTTACTGGGAATACTGACATAGTGGGCAGAATTAGTTCAACTTCGGATTTGACATTCAAAATCATAAGATTAGGCGTAAAATTACCTAATTTATACACTTCATTTTCTAAATCAGTTCCTGTTCTACTGGGGTGACCCTCCTTATTAGGGTGACAGACTTTGAATAAAACTAGATTCAGATTTCCCCATATCCAATGTTGTTGATAAACTGCTGTGTCTGGGTCTATGGAATTTAATAAACTAAACCATGCTCCACAGGAGCCATTGTGTGTGAATGGATGTGGAAAGAAAGGCAGAACTCCTTTGTTATTCTGATAGGGAGGGAGTCGGCCACACACCCAACAATTGGTCGCATTACTAGTCTGATGGGAATGATGTAACATACTAATGAATGTGTTATTGCGCAGCGCAAGTCTATAAGATAATTCATGTGGCGGTAGGTCACTAAAAGAATGTTCATCAGTTATATTGAAAACACGTTTAGAAACAGGATAATACATATGCAACAATATACTTGCAGTAACTATTAAAAAAACTCAAGGAAGACAAAATTAATAAAGTCACAATACAGTGGTTACGCAGTAATTTACAATAAGCATGTCGTTTCATTATGATTCTGGACTCTACGTGATTCAGACCTAAGGGGTACATGTCGGGACAGATTCAACCGCTTCACCTTGGAGAGGACTTAAACAATCAAATCGCCCGACAGTTTAGATCTGGACCTGAGTTTCTGTTTATAGAGTTCGGTGCTACTGGCCTCAGCCAAAGGTAGCTTTGAGTCAATGGGGGAAGACACACGGGCAGTACTGTCTGTGTCAGGAGGAAGTCCATGAAATTTTTTGACGTGACTTGAATGAATCCACCCTTTGCGTCCCTCGATCTTCACGGCTGTTCTTGTGGTCAACAGGACCAACTTGGGTGCTTTCCACCTGGGCTCCAATTGACTTTTCCTGTCGAAATTTCTCACAAAGACAAGATTACCCGGAACAACGTCATGGGGTTTCGCCTCAGTGTTGTCGGGAAAGGCTGCAGCTACCTGTGAACGAGAAGATTGTAGTGCAGACATCAAGGAAGCCAGGTAATCTGTCAGCATATTACAGTCAACATCAGTTATTTTACGTGGTATAGGCGTCCCCCACATATTCGGTGGTCTACCAAAGATCACCTCATACGGGGATAGCCCTGTTCTAGAGTGTGCTACCATTCTCATGTAAAAGAGTGCAACTGGTAATGCTACTATCCAGTCGACACCTTTCTCTCTACATATTTTGGACAGTCTGATTTTCAGTGTCTGGTTATGTCTTTCTACGAGACCTGCTGCCTCGGGGTGTCGGACACAGTGGAATTTCCACTGATATCCCAACAAAAGTGAGACATGTTTCATTAATTCGGATGAGAAAGGCTGACCGTTATCTGAATATACAACACGTGGTAAACCGTACCGTGGGAAGAATTCTCGAACTAACTGTTTGGCAGTAGTCGGGGCAGTGTAATCTGATACGGGATACGCCTCTGTCCAACGGGAGAGAGCGCAGACAACTACGAGAACATATTTGAATCCTCGACAACGTTCCATCTGAATATAATCCATCTGGAGGACTTCAAAAGGATGGTCAGGAGGCTGAAATCCACCCTGCTCTACGGGAACACTCTTTCCTGGATTAAACTGACAACATATCATACAGGTACGAACTTTTTGTTTAGCTGCTGCTCGTAAATGTTTGTTGAACCAAATGTGCTGAATGCTGTCTAGCATAGCCTTCTCTCCTAAATGTGCTGGACTGTGAACTGTAGCTATAATGGCTTGAACCATGGAATCAGGGAGAAACCATACAGATTTCTCCTTCGTCATCCATCCTTGATCTGTCTGGATCCCTCCTAGTTCAGTCCACTTCTTTATTTCTTCTGCTGTGGCATGTGTCTGTATGTCAATTACGTCAAGTGTGGGATCCTTAATTGTCATACACTGTGTTGGTGTCTGAACTATTGGCTTTGTCATGTCTAATGTGCGATTCTGAGCAGTCTGTTTAGCTGTTCGGTCAGCTAAATCATTGCCTTGAGAAATGGTATCAGTAACCTTCGTGTGTGCTTTACATTTCATAATCGATATAGCAGTGGGTAGATGTATTGCGTCTAACAAGGCATGAATGAGGGGTCCGTGCTGAATGTGGGCACCATGGGACGTTAAATAACCTCTCTCTCGCCATAGCACGCCGAAGTCGTGTACAACTCCGAATGCATAACGTGAGTCAGTGTATACATTAACTTTCTTATTTGTGGCTTGAATACAGGCTTGCGTTAGAGCAATAAGTTCTGCTGCTTGGGCTGACAGAATATCTATACAATGTGTCTCAATAACTTCAGTGTCTGTTGTGACTGCATACGCGGCCACTAAATCTCCTGTACTTGCTCTCATGCATGATCCGTCTACATACAACGTCAGGTCTGGATCTAACAATGGAACGTCTGTCAAGTCTTGTCTAGGTTTCGTCTTTATTTCAATGATTTCAACACAATCATGAGCTAGTGGGTCTGTTCCAATTACAGGTAATAGTGTAGCAGGATTCAATGTATTACACCGTCGGATCTCTATGTGTGGTTGAAACAATGTCAGTTCATAACCGGTAAGTCTTGCTATGGTCAAGTGTTGCGTTTGTGTTCGGTTCACAAGAACCTCTACTGCATGTGGTACTTGAACTGTCAATGGGTGTCCTAATACTATGGCATCGCTTTGTCTGATTGCTAAAGCTGTCGCTGCCACTGATTTCAGGCATGCAGGCAAAGCCTGAGCTACGGGATCTAATGTACTGGAAAAATAAGCACATGGCTTGCGTGATCCTGCTTGATCCTGAGTGAGTACTGACAAGGCAGTACCTTCGCGTTCTGTAACAAAGAGTGTAAAATGTTTGTTATAACATGGTGTTGCTAAAACAGGTGCTTGACATAAAGCTTCCTTTAGGCTTTCAAAAGCTTGTGTATGTTCCTGAGTCCAAGGGAGAACAGTCGATGTGGCTGCCTCCTGTGTGGTTAACTGAATGAGTGGTTTTGCTAGAAATGCGTACTGAGGGATCCACTGCCTACAATATGAAGTGAGGCCTATGAAAGCCCGCACCTCCTTTTGTGTCTGGGGTATTGACATGTTAGCAATTAACTGGATGCGATCTGGTGTAAGCTGCCTTCCCTCCTTGGACAGCGAGTGACCAAGATAAATAACTCGCTGAACACAGAATTGCAGCTTAGAAGGGGACACCTTGTGCCCCTTGTCGGCTAGGAAATGTAAAACTGTCAGAGAAGCTTTTTCACATTCTGGCTCGCTTCTCGCGGTGATCAGCAGATCATCGACATATTGAAGCAGTGCAGTATTGACTGGCATGTGGATACTGTCAAGTTCTCGTTTCAGTGCTTGGCTGTAGATGCTGGGGCTTTCTGTAAATCCTTGAGGAGCGCGTGAGAATTTAAAGCTGCGCCCATTTAAACTGAATCCGAACAAGTGTTGGCTTTCCGGATCTATTGGGACGCTGAAAAAGGCATTCTTGAGATCAATTACAGTAAAAAATGTTGCTTCGGAATCAATTGCTGTCAACAATGATGATATATCAGGGACCACAGGGAATTGTGGTACAATACACTTGTTTAGTTCACGCAAATCAATAACCAATCGGTACACTGGTGGGGCAGTAGGATCAGTTCGTTTAAGAATCGGAATTATCGGTGAATTACATACATTGGAGTCTGTTTCTACAACTACTCCCTGGGCAATTAGCTCATCAATGATTTTCAGCAAAGCCACTACAGCATCATGCGGTAACTTGTATTGTCGCATTCGTGGTAGTACCACTCCTGCTTTCAATGTAACTCGATAGGGTGTAATGTTCATGCAGCCAACATCCGTAGGGCCTTGTGCCCATAGATGTACTGGTAAAGTCTGTAGTCGGGGATCCATGTCTCTAGACACATAGTGACCTTTAAAATCACGCAAAAACAACCTTACTCCTTCCGGAGAACAACATATTATGGCTCCTAGTGCTTTCAGAGTTTTAATTCCTAACAGATTTTCTGGGCATGATTTAGTAAGCAATAAATCTGTAGTTCGTGTCAAAGGTCCTATCGTAAGTGGTAGAGGCTGTGATACTTCATTAACAATAGGTTTTCCTGAAAAACCAAGGGAAACATTTTGAGAGCCTGAGAGGGGTGCCCCTGGAACTTCACTACGTTTTATGGTTGTTCGACTTGCCCCTGTATCGAGTAAGAATTTTCTATCTTGACCTAATAATTCACTATGTACATAAGGTCCTTCTTGATCTACCGGGATCTCGATAAGCGGTAAGTCAACTTCCCTCTCTAGGCTGGTTCATGCGTAACGCTGATACTCAGGGTATTCATACTGTGCAGTCTGATACATTTGTCGTGTTGTGGTTTGTGTGGCAGTAGCAGGCAACGGTGGTGCAGCTGGCACAAACTGTATGGGTTGCTGTGAGGCTGGCATAGACTGTTGCTGAACTGACATGGACTGTCCATGCTGCATAGCTCCTTGTTCATTCTGATCTTGTCTAACTAATCGTGGTCTCTCTTTTGCAATACCTGTAGCTATATTACGTTTCAGGACTTGACAATCATGTACATAATGGCCTAGTTGTTTACAGTAATTGCAGGTTCCTTTTACAGGAACTGCAGAATCACCAGAATGTGTCACACCCTTTTTGTGACCATCTGCTGGTACTGTCTGAGAAACTAGCATTTTCATTTTTGTATCCTTCATGCGTCTATGCTCGTGTTCTTGTTCATCCCTAATTCTATTGTGATGATACTGTAACATTTGTAGCATTTGCGACGGAGTGTTACTTTGCCAGGTACTCTCGAATTTCAATATTCTATTCTTCACTGGAGGCAATGCATTTTCCACTAATTTTGTCACAAATAGATGTGGATATGAGTCACTACTTGCTTTTATACCACTATTTATACCAAAACATTTTTCAAATCGAGCATAATAATCGCTTGTGTCTTCATCTTGCTTTTGTTTACAGGCTGTGATTGCACCCCAATCTTCCTTTTTTGTAGTTAATAAACGTGGCAGTACCTGTACTAGTAAACCTGGTAATAGTTTAACTTTATCCCCGAGCCCTGAACCTGCAGCTCGGCCCCTTTCTTCCTCTGCTAATGCTGTCCAGTCTATCTTTTGGTCTCCCACTTCCCACTCTTTTTCTTTCAGTTTTTCATATATGCCAGCAGGCAAAAGCACCTTTAATATCGTCATAATATCAGGAAAGGTGTACTCTCCCATCAGTAACATGTCTTTAATTTCTCGGTGGAAACCCGCTGGGTCTTTGTCATGACTAGGTACTACTTTTTTCATTTCTAATAATTCCATTTTTGATATGGGTGTGTAAACAAATACACGGTGAAACTCATTGTCTTCGCCTTTTATTGGGTGCACTTCCCGTAAAGGATTTTGTCTATCCATGTAGTACGGTGCTCTTTCTCTGGGGGGCAAGGAGAGAGAATCTGGATTTACAAAAAGAACATACTGCTTACGTGACACTAATATCTCTTTAATTAGCTTGTTACTAGAACCTCTCCATCTGTTCGTGAGTAGTTCCGTTAATATATCAGGTAAAGGACCAGGGTCAGCATGTTGGCTCTCATATAATATGAGGAGTTGCTGAATCATATAGATTCCAGTTAAACGTTGTTCATCTGTACTGAGGTTGAGAAACGTGTGCGCTACGGTCTCATCACCGTATTTTTCAGGACTAACAATCCAGTGAACGGCTGATCTGGCTAATTCTTGCTCATCTATGGAATCGAGGAGGTGATAACCCCTTCGTTCTCGTAGTATTTTATCTGCGGCTTGAAACAAATATTCAGGAGACTTCAGATTCATTACAGGCGTCGGATACGTTCTGCTATTATTTGGACATACAGAGTGTATTGGATCAGAAAAACATCTAGTATTTTCACAAGATCTTCCTCTGCCTACATAGGCTATGGTCTCTGACTGTCTTGCAGAGTTCCCTGATTCGGACACTTCATCTTGCTCAAACTCGTCTGTTCCCAATCTTTCTTCATGAATACGCTCTATTTCTTTACGGATTTTTCGGCACATGGCTATTATACAATTTTGCTTATCGTGTCTCCCTTCCGATATATTCTGACTCCATTTTGTAAGAATGAGCATTGCATTCGGGTCTACCCCCGGACGATCTTGATTTCTGATCACACAGTTTATGAGGAAACGTAACAGTTCCCCCTGTATTTCTACTTTCTGGAATTCCATAGCTCTGTTAATACATCCTGGATCTCGTCCTGTTTGAACAAAATGATATATGTTATCCAGATGCGTAGTCATTCCTGGTAACCTTGCTAAATACTCTGCGGCTCGTCTGATACGTAATGATGCCAGGACCATTTCGTCCTCTTTACCGACCACGGGGTCATATCTACAATTTACAAGGAGTTCCTTAAGCGTACGTTCATTTACGAATTTTGGTGTACGTGAATGTGTTGACTCTTGAAAGACAAGTTTATTTATTCTAGGTGGTGTAAAAGTACTGCTATCTGGGGCGTCGGGTGTGAAAGGGTTCGTCGAACGTGACACCGCAACTATGGGTGTCGATACCTCTGTAGAGTCGACTGCGGAGACAGATGCGGAAACAGATGTGCTTGCCGACGCTTGTGTCGGAACTTGCTGTTGCACGGGGACAGATACCTGATCCTGACGTTGAACCCCTCTGCCAGATGGTCTATGTGGTGCGGCGTTAGCATACTCGGGAGCTGCATCGTCTAGATATGAGGAAAGAAAAACATCTTCTGCGGTTCTGGGATGCCCCTTTGGATGTACCTTAATTGGAAATAATGGGGGTGGCAAGTCTTTTGGCATCTCTGTAACAGCCTTAGGTAGTCCTTCGGCTAGAAGGGGATACATACCATTCATAAGAGCATTTCTTTGTCTATTTACTTGTTCTGATTTCACTCGGATACCTTCCTCAATTAATAGATTTTCTTGAACTTTATTTGAACTTTCTTTACTCCTCTCTTCTTGTCTACGTGCTTTTTCTGTTCGTCTATGAGATTCTTTACGCCATAACTCAACAGCGTCTTTCTGTGACTGTCTGACCTTTCTTTTCCATAACTCTTCCTCCACTTTCATGATGCACTCTGCATCCCAGGTTCCCGCTGCGGGCCACCTTTGACTTTCCGGTAATCCCTTGGTATAATCTACCCATAGATCAAGAAACAATATGGCATCTAAGCCATGCTTATGGTACATGAAATGTCCTGGAGTGTCTCTAGGAGGAATAGGAACTGCTTCTTCAAGCACCCCTTTTCTGGTAGTAATCTGTCTTAACTTCGAGAAGAACGGCATATTGACAACTGATCTGATACTTACTCTTGAACTTGCTTAATACGAGAAACACAATAATGAACAGTGAACAATGAACAGTCATTCATACCACAATATGCAAGACATTTCTAAATACTTTAAACATTAAACATTAAACATTATAACAATGATCGACAATGATGACAGTCTGCCTAACTAATCACCACGCTGAATTCTTGACAATAACTGAATACTTCGGAATACTTGATATACTGCTAAACAGTACATATACACTGCTAAACAGTGCAGACCGGATTTGTGTACCCAAATCCGTCTTGACCGGCACAACCTATGTGCGCGTCAACACGCCTCCCCGGCGATGGTACTCACCGAGTAGCTCCTTGAAACGGAAGGCCTCAGAGAATGGACAGGACTCGATAACTGCGGACATCGGACCCTCTGGACGTCGGGATTTCGGAAAACCTGGTGGGCCTCTGTATACCTCGGATCTTGCTCTCTCAGCTAGGCTCTGGTCGGGATACTTCGCACTTCTCACCGCCTCGTCTGGGTTGATCGCAGCCTCAGTCGCCCCCGCTTGACCGGAGGGAGCTTACAGGAAATCCTGCTGGTACGCGTTTATGGTCCGTCCAGCTGTGGCAGGAGACCGGGCCTGCAACGCACCGCCGGCGCGTGAGATGAGAAAGTGTCCCTGTTCGGGCGCCATTATGTGGTAAATAAAATAAATATTACCGGACTGAATTTCATACGGAATCTTAAAATAAAGTAAATAGCTCAAAATAACAAGAGGCAGAATCCGTGGTATAAGAGGTTTTCTAATGGGCTTTATTCCATTCAAAATGGCCGACTCGAGTCGCGGCCTTCAGGTTCCGTCACCACGAGGGTTCAGGAAGTGAAGTACAATAATTTATTAACAGACATGTATTTTTATAATAAGTACATTACAATGAAACGAATGTAGAAGGCGTAACATTTGATAAGAAAAGTGACAAAACAGTGACATAATCGAAACTAGGCGTAATAAGGAATAAAAGAAACATGATTGGTTAGAATTATCAGACATAGGTGGATCTATAAGATAATACTTGGCATAGATGCGCGCGCAGCAGTATGACGTGTAATTGACGTGCAACTAGGGGGTGAAGGGGACTTGACATTTAGCTCTACATGTGGAGACGAGAAGTCTGGGGGTCAAGTCAACCTAATCCCAAATCATATCTAACATCCTATGTTTAAAGAACTATGTTATCCACAAGGAAGAGACTCTCGGACAGAATCTATTCTATACTGACTGTGTGTGCGTGTACAAGCGTCTAAGTGTCTATATGAGATGCGAGGGGCAGAAAACTTTCCATGGCAGCAGGGCTATGAATCACTTGCAGGAGGACGGAAAGGCTGAGTCCTTTGCTTGTGAGCTAAAGGAAATGTTTACCTAAATCACTGGACAGGAATGCATCGGCTGGAGAGCAAAATAGATAATTCGAAGGTGAAATACAACTTCTTGGCAGACAGGCGAAAACTGGCCGAGGCAGGCACCGTTAGCTGCACAGGGAGTAGGACAAAGTTCATGGATACAGATGCGAGCTCATGCTGAAGCTGTCAGAGACAGAGAGCAGGGAAAGGCTTGAGGACAGAATCGGGCCTACTTGCCTGAACTGTAAAAATGAAGTAACTTAGCCATATAAAGTCGGTGGCCTTTCATACTTAGGAATCGAATATCCAGCCCATTGATGGCGGATCTGACAGAGAACATGTTGACGGTAGACACACATATGTTTGCGTCTTAGAAACTGGAACTGGAGGGAACATATATGTACTTGTAACATGTATATAGAACCGTTGGGGTCCAAGATAGGGGACATAACTGATCAGGAAAATCCACATTTCCACAACCGCCCCAGATGAGGTGAAGCAATAGGGTACGTATAGTTTAAAAAAATTGTTGCATGAGTTGAAGTGGGATGTTACGGAAAAGATATAAATATGTAGGTAACACCACCATTTTGATCAGTGCAATGCGGTCTGCAAGGGAAAGTGGGAGTTTCACCCATCTATCCATCTGTTGTTCTAGTATCGTTGCGGCAGCTCCATAGTTCTCCCAGATAATGACCTCTGGGTTCCGGTGAATCCACACCCCCAGGTATTTAACCGACTCTGTGGCCCACATGAGAGGAAATTCAGGTACATGTGGCAGGTTACATTCTGTCAGCAACATCACTACAGATTTGGACCAGTTAATTTGTAGGCCAGAAAATCAGGCAAAGCGGATATACTCACTTAGAACTGGTGCTAGATTAGTGCGGGGCTTGCGTATAAGAGCAGCATGTCATCCGCATAGAGAGAGACGATGACCGGCCAATGGAAGAAGTTGAGAGCCGCATGCTTGTGAGATTGCCTAATAAGGCAAGCTAGCGGTTCCGGTGTAGGGGAAAATAACAGCAGTGATAGTGGGCACCCCTGTCGGGTACCCCAGGCAATCTGTATTGGGTCAGAAGTGTAGCCCTCTACTCGTACGCGCGCTATGGGATCCCTATATAGGAGTCGCACCCAGTGAACAAAGAGAGGTGAAAATCCTATCTGCTGTAACACATAGAAGAGATAACCCCATTCTATGGAATCAAACGCCTTTGCGGCGTCAAGCATGACAGCCGCCGCCGGTAATTCAGGATTAAGAGTGTGAAGCATAGCAAACAGTGTTCGCAAATTGTGGGAGGTGGATCTCGCCAGTATAAAACCAGACTGAGCTGGCAAGACCAATTTTTGCATGGGTAGCTATAATCTTTGCCAGAATTTTTACATCCGTGTTAATAAGTGAAAGCAGCCTGTATGATTCACAATGGGCGGGGGTTTATCCTTCTTGAGTAGTGTGATAATGAGTGCCTCACGGAGAGTCGGCGGTAACACCCCTAGAGCATACGCTTCAGCATACATTTCTATTAAATAAGGGGTAAGTTTCTCTGCATAAGCTTTGTAAAATTCACATGGCAACCCATCAGGACCCGGTGCTTTATTGTTGGGCAGGGCATTTATCACCGTCTGAATATCTTCCACTGTGATCGGCTGATTGAGGTATTCCCTCTGATCATCCGGCAGCCATGCAATGGCTATCTGTGAGAGATAGTCGTCAAGGTCAGCAATGTCAGTTGTGCCTTGCGGGGTATACAATTTCACATAGAATTGCTGGAATTGGTCCGTAATATCTCGGATATTATAGTGGTCGTGACCTCTGTCATCTGGGATTTTAGTAATGATCTCCCGCTCCATACGCCACTTTATCTTTGTGGCTAAGTGATGTCCCGGCATACCACCCTCCCCATAAGCCCGGGCTACACGGCGCTTAGAGACATATCTCATCTCTTCCTCCACTAACTTCGCATGTTCTAACACTGAGTCCTTAATAGAAGCTAGGGTCGACTCACAGGGTGTTGCTTCATATTCCTTCTCTAATATTTTCAGAGTTGCCTCCACCTTGGCCAACTGTCCTCTCAGGTCTTTTAAAATGCCCGCTGATGTGCCTGTGCAAGTGCCCCGTATGGTTGCTTCCCTCCCAGAGCACCCCAGTGCTATCCACAGACCCCTTGTCGTGTGCAAAATATTGTGTGATAGCCTCACGAATCGTCTCCATATATAGAGGGTCCAATAGTGCTTACGGCCGAAAGCACCACGTGAAGGACCTGGGGACTGTTTGCAAGGTAGAAAGAGTGAGGCGGACAGGACAGTGATCTGATAAAGTGTGTGGCAGACTCTCTACCTCCGTTACCCAGCCCGCTGCCCCCTCACTCACCAGCCAGTAGTCAAGGCGAGACCAGCTGCCATGCACAGTGGAGATATGTGTGCCCTCTAATGTCTCAGCGTGTCTATGGCGCCAGATATCCAGCAGTCCCAGGTCGGTCATTCCATCTTTGATTGCACGAGCCGCCCCAGGCCTGCCACTAGATTTATCCTTGGTTGGGGCCAAATGTGTATTTAGATCCTCACCCCAGAGAACCACTGCATCCGGAAACTCACGTAGAGCGGCAAAGATTCGCTCATAAAGTGCAGGGTTATCTGTGTTGGGACCATAGGTGTTGACAATAGAAACAATCGTGCCCATCAGCTTCCCATGTACAACGGCATAGCGTCCCTCAGTGTCAACATACGTTTGGACTGCAGTGAAAGGGAGGCCTTTTTTGGCAAGTGTGAGCACCCAACAGCTAAAGGAGGAGTAGGAAGAGGCAAGCCGGTACCCAGCCCAGTGGTTCCACACTAATCTATCAATAGCCTGCGTCAGGTGCATTTCCTATATAAGGGCAATGCCAATTCAATGGCGATCCAAATGTGCTATCACCTTGCGTATCTTCTTTGGCGTGTTAAGCCCCCTTACGTTCCATGTTAAACAAGAGACGGATATTACATTGTTATGTATAATTGTAGCAAACTATTCTTGACATAGAAATCATCCCAAGTCTCAAAACAGCCTATCCCCGTCCGAGAAGTGTGGGATGATATATTTGTGTTATAGTGCACACATGCATCATCTAAAAGATTAAGAAGAGATCCAGTCACGTTAACAACCCCCACAACACCCTCCCACCCATCTTCACCCCCACCCACTTCAACTGCCCCAACATGCCAAAGCCACCCCAGACCCCCAGAAACAGTTCCCAAGTGCAATGCCAAGGGAGTAACCAGTTGTGGGGAATACCCATACGGGGATACAGGGGGGTGCCTGAGCACAGTATCCCTCCCGGTGAATAAGGAGGTGGCCGAGCCATCGTGATAACACTCTCGGCCATTTGTCAATATTACACCACGTAAAGGGAAAAAACCAGCCCAGTTGGGTACCCAGTAGCGATCAGCGCAGAGCAAACATTGCAAACGTCAGCATTGTTAAATTATATCAATACATTTCAGGGGTCGACAGCACTGGCAACAGAGTGCAGTGTGACAATGCGGCTGTTGGATGCCACCTCAGCCATGAAATAACACAGAGAGTTTAGACCTGATTCATCACATGTGGTCTACAGACATCATTGTTCATCTGTCGCTTCGTTAGTGCCCCCACCATCACTCCACGCTGCAGACATCGGGGATTTACTCCGTCATGTGAGGTTCTTAGCAAAATCTATTGCTGACTTCGGGCAGGCGAAGATCTTGTATTTCCCATTGTCTTCTATGTGCTGTCACACAGGGTACAGCATAGCATATGGTATTTTTTGCTGCAATGAGAAGTTTCTTCATGGGTTGATACTCTCTCCGAGCCTCCTGAACGGCAGAAGGCAAGGACATTCCCCTGACGCCTAATGGAGCCTTTCTCACGAGCCAACCTGAGCACAGTGTCACGGTCCCTATAATTCAAAATTGGGCAATGATGGGGCGCGGCGGCGCACCCGGAGGTGGGCAGGCAGTCAGAGAACGATGGGCCCTTTCCACGATCAAGACCTGGGACAACTGCTCCACCCCAAATATCTCACGGAAGAGATTTTCCACAAACGTTTCCAGGCGGCCAGTGTTCGTGGATTCTGGAAGACCTGTAATGCGCACGTTGTTGCGACACGATCTGGCTTCCAAGTCCTCATTACGGGCCTGTATGACTGCCAGCACATTTGCCATGGATGTCGTTTTTACGTTAACCTGTTGCAGCCCATCCTCCGCATCTGAAATGCGTGTCTCTGCTTCCCCGAGACATTGTGCGTGCTTGTCCAATTTCACGGACATATGATCCATGCGTAAATTCAGATGATCAATCTTCCCATCTATGGACGGGAGACTAACCTGGACCGCAAGTAGGGTTTTGTCAATATTAGTAAGATGATCAGTTGGAGCGTCTGCTTAGGAATCAGAGGCAGCATGTTGATAGGCCTGGCTGGTCTTACGTGGATCAAACGTGAGACGCGGCTGGCCGCGCTCGGATTTGCCAATGATGTTGTCACCGTCTGTGATGGTCGGAGCCAAAAGAATTAAGTCCCACTCCGTCAGGCAACGCAATGCAGGGGTATGAGGAGACGGCGAACAAGGAAGGAGGCACAGAGCAGGCTGCAGCACTCGGAGTTTCGCAGTGCATCCGCAAGTCACCAATATCACCAACCCAAAATGCACCCAGGATAAGGGCCAGTCGGTCAGCAGATCGCAGATCGAAAATTAGGCCAGAGGAGAGAGGCGCATACACCGCACGTCTCTGGTAGAGTGGCACAGCCGCACAGGAGGGGGGAGAGTGGCACAGCACAGGTGTCCAGTAAAGCTGAGGCAGTACTGACAGTCCGATCAATCCCATGCAGGTAGTGGGCCGCAGGTGGAGGCAAAGCAGTGCAGCAATATCTCTTATTTCAGCACAGGTGAATGCATGGACTTGCGTTTCAACACAATCCCGCCACCACAGAAAAGAGGGGGGGGGCAGCACACCAGGTCCACACCAGGACAGCACTTCGCTGCGCCCCACGGCAGGGGGGATCTACCTCAGCGGCACCACTAGGTCAGATCACCACCGGAGCTGCAGCACCTCAATTGTCAGAAGTTCCAGAGGCAATGGAGAGGGAAGGCACTTCGTCGGCGTGTGATCAGCGGTGCACCGCAATTCCCCGCACAGGAATGATGGCGCCACTTAGCTCAATGTCATGCACCAGAGGGCTATGCCAGGCTGGCAGTAGATGGTGTCCGATGGAGCACAGCAGATTGACGCTTTGTGTAGCAGCGGCTGCAGCAATCCCCAGCCGGGAGGTAGACCTGCAGCACCAACACCCGGGGTCCGCAACCCACCCCCAAGCACTGGACCGCGGCGGTCCCACAGAGGCCCGACCACCGGCCTCCGCTCAACCCCACCGGCAGGCCGCGGATAGAGACCCAAGGGTGGCTCACTCCCCCAGGCGCAATAAACAGAATATATTCGCAGGCGGGAGCCCGCCAACCCCTAGCCCCCACCACACAGACCCCTGGTCATAGGACAAGTGGCACAGCACTCTCCCGCAGAGATCGCAGCCCACAGTCTGTGCCCCCCGCTGCCTACCTCGGATCCACGCTGTGAGGCCAGTCCCGGCCCACCACGTTGCCGATGCAGGCCAGAGCTTCACTCGCCTCCAAACAGCACTGAAATCACCTCCACAGTCCACAGTTTGCAGCGAGAGCCCTCCGCAGCACGTCACAGCACCGTGTCCGATAGTTTAGTCATGATCAAAGCCAGATGGCAAAGGATATTTGACAGCTTATGGGCTCGGCCAGCGGAGCTGCTCTACAGAGCAGCCAACTTGCCATGCGCCCTCTAGCGCCCCCCAAACAGGTTTTAGACCTTGTCAGCATTGTCAGTCTCTCAGTGATGTAGTCAGTATGTTTGTGCCATATATCTACCCAACTTGCTTCCGTGAATTTCTGAATATTAATTCACAAAAACCTTTTAATCTCCACCTTCTCATTTAATCCAGCAAGATGTAAGGTGTTCAACCTATAAATCCACTGATATTGATGTTTTGGTAAGATCCCAGCGCATCACCACCTCTGGATGCTTGCTCAATCTTTTGCAGTATCTGAAATTTGATCTGGATCAACCACAAGTACCAATACTGGGAAAGCAGGAAGAGGGATATTTTATAAAAAATACTCACGGGGGTTTATTTTCCCTTGCATTTAAATAGAGGCAATTTCAGGTGGACGACAGCAAAATGAAAGCTCAAGAGTCTCCCGAATGAATTGGGTCAATTGTCATGTTTGCTTAAGGTATGTTTTTGTTCTACCCAAAGCACTGTCATTTGTGCTTTAGTGTTTCCAGTTATTATGTTACTTTTGTGTTCAATAAAACTGATCTTTGCTTTTCTACTTTCCTTACCTACATATCCTTTGCCACAGGGATACTGTATGAGATATATACAATGTGTACTATTACATGTAGTGCACTGTTTCGACCGGATATGTTCACCTCTCGTTAGATGATACATATATGAACCTTTGATGATGTTTCCATGAGGTACACAGTTCTCACAGTGATATGTGCTCACTTTTTGGGGTCTTCCATTATCAGATCTTCTCTGTTTATCCATTTCTAGCCACATACTCAAGCTTCCTATGTTACGGTGTCTAGAATGTGCCACCAATGGCTTTTCTGGAAACTTTTTCCTCAATTCTAGGTCATTTTCAATTAGTGTCCAGTCTTTTAGAATAATACAATTGAATTTAAGATGATTTTCTGTTTAGACAGGTTTGTTCCTGAGCAGATCTTCCCTTGGAGTCCGTGTCACACGTTAACATGCCGTTTTGAGTGTATTTGTTTTGTAATCTCTCCTTATGAACTTAGACAGAATAAGATCCTCCTGCTTGTTCTACTCAACTGGATCTGACACAAAAGGATCCAACACTGTTTACCTGATCCTCTGTATGTGACTTTCAGAGCCGTGATTATAAGTAAATAGTAAATTGTTCCTAGCAGTAATCTTGCTGTATAAATTAGTACCATTCAGAACTTGTTAAAGATACCTCCAATTCTAGTTACTGTCTTGAAGTTGCTCGGATGACCAATGATGTAATTTCAGATGTTACAGTCATGTTATCAATGAGGTCAAAGAACATGTCAAGAATGATGTAATATGAGAGGTAATTAGCAGTGCATGGCAAGGGCACAAGTTACAGTTAATTTAGGGTATGAGTTACGGTTACTTGAGATACCTGCAACTGGTGAATTTCAGTGGTTTTGTTAATTTAAAACGGCATGTTTTAGCTGACATTTTCACCTAACTATGACATCCCTTTAATCATAGTTTTTTCAGTGAGTTTCTAAAGTATTTTTTTAATGACCGGTAAGATATTATTGCCATACCTAACTATAACGTCACTTTAACCTGTGGTCATTTCAGTGAATTTCTAGGATTATTTTTAACGTGAAGAAATATATTAATACTATATGTAATGCAAACCCAGTGCAATGCACGGCCAAAGGCATGGTGTTTGCAGTAATGCCTGGCTTACGGGCAGGCCCTGTGTCCAAACCCCAGGGGGCAGCAAACCTCATGCCATGCACAGCCTTCAGCCATGCACAGAGTGGGGTTGCCAGCAGGTCAGCCTCTGCACCTAAGCCATAGACAGTGGAGGGCTAGGCACAGCGCCTAGGTGCCTCTTTAAGTAGGGCAGTCCTACTGACTTTGTGGAAGAATCAGAACACCAAAATATAAAACGTGGGCGCATAGGCTTTATGAAGAAGTTAGGAAATCAATATATATAAAGTATCTGTATTGTAGTTGTTGAAAAATGACCAATAATTATAATTAAATGTATATTTCAATACTTCACACAGTGCAATGTTTAATAAAAGTAATTGTACTAAAAAATGTAATAAAGTTCAACATAAAAAGCATCAACAATCGTGCTTGTGGAGTTCACAGAGTTTCACGCCGCGAAATTCCACGGAGTTATATCTAAACTCTGGGAGACTCCACAGAGTTCCGACAACGGGCAAAAAATATGCACATCGCACTGCTTATGCTGCCATTTAGGGGCAGTGGCACAAGCAGAGTTGAAAAATCAGCACAAACAACACCATGTGGTGTGTAGGAGCGCACAGTCATTTGAGTTGATTTTGCTGCCTCTCGAATAGAAAATCTACTTGAGCGTCAGCAAATCTACTTGAGAAGCAGAAAATCTACTGGAGAAGCAGCAAATCTACTTGAGCAGCATAAAATCTACTCGAGAAGCAGCAAATCTACTCAAGAAGCAGCAAATCTACTCACGAAGTAGCCCTCTGACCGCGACCCCTTGCGTTAGAAAATTGTACTAGAGGATGCCAAATATTGCTCATGCTCGCATTTCTGGAGCTTTGCATGAAAAAATTCCAACTTGCGGCAATTGGTGGAATTTGGTTGGAACTCCGTGTTACAAGGGTTATGCGGAGTCGCCAAATTCTGCCGATGGTTTCAATCCTAATTAACATGTCATTGAGTCTTTTAAAAAAAAATATATAAAGCTACAATTGCAACCATAGAACCCACCACACTCTGCACTCCAGCTGAAGAGCATAGAGCTATCGCTAGGACTGCTTAAAAAATTTGGCAAGCTCTCTTGGGGTCATGGTTTTAATGACCCAGAAGATTTACTGTTTTTTTATGTTGCTGGGCCTGATGGACTCCTCGTGGCATCACGCAACATTAAAAAAAGGTTGGTGTGCCCCTGGCTCTTCCAGGGGCACCCCCAGAAATACAAGTATTACTATATAAAAGCCATAGGGCGTTATGGGATGAACTTTAATCAACCAGTAAATAATAAATGAGCAGCTCCGGGTGCTCATTCATTATCCACTCTTTCTTTTCATATCTTTTTTATGGGTGTCCAGGTGCCCTATAGGGAAAAATGTTTAGAAAATGTAAATAACATTACAAAGATTCCTAGTTATATATAAAATGGATACAAATGATATACGGTTTATTCACATTATTTACTAATATGTAAAAAAATACATTGCATGTTAATGTGTTAAAACAATTTTTTTAAAGTTACATCTTAACAAGTCCCAAAAAAATATATTACAATACATTAAACAGTTCTCATCTATATGTTTAAATATTTTTTTTATGTTTCATAAATAAACATTGACTTGAGCATTATAAACATAATTAAAAATATATAATGGAAATAAAGCATTGTCTTTTTTATTATTTGCTAAAATAATATTATACAATTACCTAAAACGTGTGGTAAAAAAACATGTAAAACATGTATGAATGAGTATGTGTACTCCATCCTTAGCCACACTGGGAAAGTGCTGGGATCTAAAAGGGTCAAATTTACTATTCACACTCCAAACGTAGCCACTTTCAGGAAAATGTTAATGGTAAAGCCGTCAGTTCACACTCCAAACTTATTTACATTAGGGAAGTGGTAGACTTTTCTCCATGGTTGGTGCCTGTGGTGGAACTTGCTTCCTGTTACCAGTTATACTAGTTAACCCTTTAGGTATTGCAACCAAGTCACTCTTTAAAGCTTGATTGTTTGTGCATGAAGCATGAAGCTAATGCTGGTGTAATTGTTTTGAAAATAGTGGTGAACACTGTTTGTATCCATTGCTCAGCCTGGCCAGGTCACATGGGCTTGGCATCATGCCAGGTTCTTTTAGTTGTGTTAGGTTACTTGCAATTACTCTGGTTGGGGCCATTATCACAAACCCTAGTTGACTAACCTGATAGTTGTCCACCCAGCAGGAGTGGTGAGTGCCCTCCAATACTAATTGGGCAGACCAGTTCTAGCACATACCAATGTCACGCTCCAAATCTGCGCAGAAGGGGAAAGGGGATGGGAACAAGAGGTAGTCTTCATCACTGACGTTAAAATCAGGTCAGTTTCACTGCTTTTCTTTTCTACTCTATTCAGCCTTTCAGATTTCAATGATGGGCTTCTCTAGTGTTTCTTGAAATAAATACCACAATCAGTTTTCCCTGTGCATTATTCTTTTATTAGCAATTACTTTCTATGTCACTCGGATTCCTTTACCTGTGTTAGTCTTGTTAGCAATTAGTCTATTAGAGAGTTCTTGTCACTCAGTCTTTGGTTTGTTCTTTCATGAATATTTCACTCTTACTTCTAGTAATATCAATACTCATTACATGGTAATATTAGTTTCACTTGTTATTTCCTTCACTACTTAATTTGGATCATAGTTTCCGCACATTCACACCTATGAATACATTAAATTGAATTATATTGTCTCTGTTTTTTCCAGTTTTCTGAAATGTTACCTCCCATTTCTGTTGCAACAAATGTTTCTAGGTGACTTTCCGTCAATATTTTTTCCTCACAACATTTGCTAGCAGTAAAGTATTTGAAGTTCTGCTACTTTTCAAGTGTTATGATTTCTTAAGTTTTGCAATTTTTAAAAACTGTAAAAACTGCTGACTCACTTATTTGTGGGTTGATCAATTATTCTTTTTTCTTATGGATGGGTGCATGATGGACTGCGCAGTGATCTTCAAAGACAGCCATTCAGGCGCAGGAGTCGTTGCCTCTCAGGATGATTCGGGGAATTCATCTCTGTCACAAAACACAAATGTCTGGTAAGTCATGGCTCTGACTAAGTGGAGAATTTACACCCTTGAGAAATAAAATGGCCACTGAGATGTCCCACATTTAGCGAGACCGCGGAGATAGCTTCTGGAACCTTCTTCCTTTGTGGCCTATGGCTACATATTACCAACAGTGCTTGATCTCTTTTGGGTAAACGCCTTTTCGACCAACCATGCAGCACTTTATTAGTGCTTTGGTCTTTACTGATTTCTTTTACTGAAGGGTGTACGGCTTGAGGGAGAGACATGACTGTACTCGGTCCCCAAACTCTACTTGAGGAATATGGTTCAAGGGAGATACAATGACTGTCCTCAGTCTGCAAACTCTGCAGAGCGGGTATGGTGAGGGAAGTCTTCTGTCCCCAACATATATAGTATGCCCAGTTAAGCACTTGGGCATATTTGACATGATTGCAGCAACAGCTCCCAAACAAGCTGCTCTGCTCATGGAGGTGAGATCTGTGTGCCATTGGTGGACATAACTGAGACATTTCTCAAGATACTATCATTGAACGGAAGAAGTTTCGGGTGCTACAACCCCTGTTGTGGAAATGAGACATAAGGTCTGGACTGTGTGCACCGGTCAATGATGTAGGTGACCATGTGTCACCTCTATTCCCTGGGATTATCAGAATTTGTTCTGTTCCTGGCAAGCATTCGCTCATAACACAGCATTAAAAACAGATGCATCAACCACACCCCTGCACTCACCCAGATGGTTCAAACATAGTCACCCCTCTGGTGCTGCTCAGCTTTGTAACAGCTCTCCTGTTAGAAGTCATTTTAAACAAAGGAAATTAACTTTTCTCCAACATCTCTTCCCTTCTTTTGGATAACTTCACAATGCTCTCTGTATTTGACAATACTCGACAATACGCTTTGTTCTCCACTTTCTTTAGGTGACCCCATGATTCAGTAAACATACGCCAAAGACTCTTCCTTACCCCTGAATTCTGATTGGATTCTACCTTGATTAGTGTTAGCTGCATCTTTAGCAACTTACGTATCAACTTGAATGTACCCTCATTATGCTGTGTCTTTATTGAGATGTCTTACCACGCCACTGTAGTGCTTAAGCCAGCCTTTTGGAAATGGCATCAGGACTTAAGCTGCTGAGCTGGTGATTGTGGCATGTAATCGCCGAGTCATGCATGATATATCTTTGATTACTCTCAAGCTGTTTTTTAATGTAAATGGATTTTCTAGTTATAGTAACAGAAAGAACATACTCAAAAATCTAGCTACCTAATCACCCAACATTGTGTAAATTCAGGAAACACATTTCGCTGCAACGGAAACTGAAATACTAAAACTCAGGACCCTGAGAAGAATGGTGTACTCATCCAGCTCGATCCACTTCAATGACAATTATGTCCCTAACACCAGTTACAATAGAGGTGGAGGTGATTTCCCATTTTCATATGTTTTTCTCATTCAGCCAGTGAAACTGGGACAGACCCTGGTGAGAAGTTTGCCCTGGTAGTTGGACCAATCTACTCCCCCAATAGCTGCGGATCCAATTTTGCCTCATCACTACATCACTAAGTAAATTACTTGTAGATTTGGAAACTCCGGAGATATCATAGGATTGGGTGGGTGACATAGATTTTTTATTCGACAGATGGGCTACTCCTTTACAAAAATGACAGATATCCCGTCTGCTGCACTTCAAGTGCATTGGTTCCACTGGCACTTGTAATACGGCGGACAGTATATCTGTCATGTTTGTGATGGAGCAACCCGCCCACCAAACTCTAAATTAGGCCCTTAGCTCCACTCTGGATGACTTTCAAATGTCTTCCTTATTGTATTCTGAGATAAACTGGTTCAAAAGTGAAGCCTTACCTATGCCTGCACATACTACCAAAGGTCATTAACACAATTGAATGAATGAATGACAGATTTGTATAGCGAGTGGCTACTCCCAAAAAGTATCCTGGCGCTAACAGGCAGGACCCAGGTACGTGCCAACTATTAGAGATCTTACTGCCCCTCAGAAAAGAGCCAGGTTTTAGTTTTTTTTCCAGAATGTGGGCTTTAAAGAGATCAGGCGCAGATTGCGAGGGAATTTATTCCTAGCCTTAGTCTCAAGGAAGGCGAAAGCTTAACCACCCCTATGGACCCACTTGAAGCGCGGGATTGCCAGAAGTGAATCAGAAGCAGAACGCAGTGCTCTGGAGGGAATATACTGGCTGAATCTCTTGCCTGGATAGCCTGGGCTAGAGAGTTACACTGTCCTGTGAACCAAAGCTAAGGCTTTGAACAAGATCCATTTCTTGACAGGCAGCCAATGCATAGTTCTAGTGCTGCTGCAGTAGACGAATGTCTCAGTAGACGTAGAAGTAGCTTGACTGCCACATCTAGTACCACCTGCAGGTGATTCACCAGAGATTCCACCGCTCCTAAATACAGGGAGTTTGCGTAATCCAGATGCAAGGTGATCAGAGCATGGATGACACTCAAATTACATGTCAGGATTGGAATATCGAACATAGAACATGGCATTCTGACTCCCCACGTTGATACAACTCCACATACCAAGTCAAAATGATTCAGAGCCTCCTCTTTGGGGGAGTGCATAATCTATTAAAATGGTGGTAGTAAGAGATTCCGCTGTGTATTTGCGATGCTCTGCCTCAAACTCATCAGCAACAGACCTAATCAAACTCTTTGGGACTACTCTCCACCCCAATAGCAAATGCTATTATTATTATTTTATTTTGAGTTTTATATAGCGCTAGCTAGACCCAAAGGTATCAGAGCACTTTACATGTCATGTGATAATGTTCACAAGACGTACATGAGGGTGTTCATAAGAGTCATAGTTGACCTCTGCCCTGAAGGCATGAGCAAATGTGACAAGAGAAACAGAGAGTCAAAGACAACTCCATTCATTGCCCGGACGCACCAAACCCACCAAAAATGTGAATGCCTTCACCAATGTGGTGAGTTACATCGGTTTGAAACCCTGGGATATCCACCACAATAGAAGCAGGAGAACAGCTTCTCGGTCTAACATAGGATAAATGTCGGCCCAGAACGTCACATAGATACAATCGTGAAAAATAATAGGGTATAAAATCAAGAAGAGAATCGCTGCCTGAGAATTGCACCTTATGGAGCTCAACAGTCCACTCCAACGTGAAGACCAAGGGACACTACAGCAGAGTCGTATCCAGCATCCGGGGATCCATCATCCAAGAACGCCACTCTGAACCAATGGAGATAGATCTATGACTGGCATGGCTGGACTGACTGCAAACGACATCCTCTGAGGAAGAGCAATAAGAATTACTGTCATTACCTGAACACCAACGGAGGGAAGCCTGCGTAAACTCAACTTCTTTAATGTGATCCAAGACGTGCATGGGTCATCCCAGTGTGTGCATGAAACAGGACTGAGCCCACATATTCCACATGTTTTGTGGTCCTCTAGGGTGCTTTACACCAATGAGCACAACAAAAGCTCCAAAGGACTGAACATCAGACCCTCTGCCTCCTTAGATTGGCTTCACAGTATGTTGGGGATCCAAGAACCAAAAAACCACAAGAGAAGATGGTGGGCACTTCACTGACTGTTGCGACGGTGTTTGCTCAAAATATTGAATTACAAATATTGTGAGGACAAAATATCATACCAAGGATATTGACAAACCTCACGGTATGTAGCTATGCGGCTAACAGTAGTAATTCTATATCTATTTGCAATTTCCTTCTCAAAATTCTGGTCCTCAATATTTTTGGCACAATATTCTGTCCACACAATATCTTTAGCTTTGATATTCAACCCGTTGTGAGAATGTGCTCTGCTACTGAAGGAAGTAACGCCCACCTCACTGACATTCTGTGGACAGACATGATAACTATGACCTTGCTTGAGAGGCTATAGTTTAAACAACAACTTGCAGAAATGACAAAATAATTGAGGATTGTTTGTGATAACGTAGATTCTTTAGAGATATTTAAGTGATCATATCTCTCGTAAGTAGTGATTGACTTTGTTATGTCTACTAATATTATTTATTAGACTAAAGCATGTAAGTGTCCATGTTTGAGCTGTAAATTGGGGCAACATAATGAAAAGCTGCACCATCTCAGCACAAATCTGAGCACCTAGTTTTCTTTTTTACTTTTGAGATGTCTAAAGTTGATACAGATAACTAGGAAATTGTCTAAGTTAGAGCATGAAATTCAGATAGCTGCGGTGGTATCATGATAGCCTGGTTAAAGGAATCTATTAAACCGGCTTTCTCTGAGATAGAGCTTTATTTTCAGAAAGCACAAAAGAGGCAAACCCTGCTCACTGTTTTTCCTTGTTGTGATGTCTGCAGATTAAGCTCTAACTAAATGCTGGGTCTAGTTAATTCCCTTTACACACAGCGGAGACATAAAATGTGAGAACAGTAGCAGAGAGATGTGGTCTCTGTTTCGAACTTGGGGTGTCTGCATTTAAAGCACTGACTCTATTCTATTAGATACATCAAACACAAAGAAAGAGGTGGTCTTCACGGTGCTCAGCCCCTAAAACCCTGAACATCAGATGCTAATTATTTACAGGAAAAGAGACAGCCTGACTAACATCTCAATCACTGCCGCCTCCTCACAATCCCTAAAGTGCTGTAGACCTTAGCCTTCTCTTAGGGTTTATATATGCTTTAGACTCCTCTCCTTTGAGAGAGGATCCCAAATGCATTGAAGAATTTGACGAAAACAGGAATTATTTTTAATTTCCCGCCCCCTGTGTATAACCCGCTACTGTCATTATCTTTTGGTTCATTGATAATTTTGCTCTGGGATTTATTAAGTTGTTGACGGGGACAAGTGCTGTCTTTGTATAATAATATTCAGATTGAGGGACACCTACCTTCTGTACCTTGGCGTTTCTCATTTTGCATGCGTGCTGTACAATGCACCACACATGCAAAGCGGGAAAAAGAGGAGAAATAATAACATTGTTCTGCCTTCCTTTATGAAGGTGCAGGATTTTGTTATATATCCCTTTATACAATTCTTGGTAGATAAGGAATTGCATCAAAACCCATGAGTGGTATAGTGGCCCACGTACCACCCATAGAACGCTCCCTTGATGCAAAGTCATGCAAGGCAGATCATCGGCAGCTTTGTCTAACTTTGGTTACAAATGGTGATTTGCGTTGGATTGTAAATCCCAGCACAACACTTATGGGCAATTCCGATTCCGGTCGGAAGGGCTCCGAACGATGGTCGGAGCCCTTCCGACCTAATCGAAACGTGTCGGCCGGATTCCTTTCTGACCGAGCCATTCTGATGGGCTTGGTCGGAAAGGAATCCGACTCGGATTTCTGGATTGCGGACGACAGGCTCGGAGAGCCCATACGCCGTCCGGAAATCCCTCAGTAATCCCCCGGCCGCCTCTTTGCGACCGAGGGTGTACCGTGACAGTTTTTCACTGCCTTTTTGTGCCGGTCTTTCCGGCACGAAAAGGAAGTCGGAAACTGTCTTTGGGGGCTCCCAGTAGGGCCCCCATGGGTGCAAAGCTGCCTATGGTGCCCCTCTGTGGATCCCTGCACCCGGTGGCAGACACCTTGGGGTGCCGGCCACAGGGTGCAGGGATGAACTGCACCCCTGTTTTTCACAATACAAGCATGCATTCCACGTGAAGTATACGAGTGCGACCGAACCCTGTTAAAACCCACAGATAAAAACTAACATACAACAGGGGCTAAAGCTGTCCTTCCTCCTGTTAAATTGTCGGTCCCTAGCTAAACACAAATATGAGATCTCTGAAGAACTGAAGGAAAAAATGTCTGATGCCACGTTTCTCACTGAAACATGGCTCAATGATAGCTCTATGCCTGATATCCTGGATGCGCTACCAGGAGGATATGGGATAGTAAGACAGGACCGGGATGGACAAAGAGAGGGGGAATGGTAATAATTTATACATTTCCAATGAAATGCTGTATAAATGAAGCCAACCTAGAGAAGTGTGAGGGTCTTTTTTTTACTCTCTCAATAGCAGATAATGACACTATAGCAGGTTTTCTGATTTATCATCCACCTGGCCCAGAACCGCAGTTCATAACTAGCTTGGGGGAAAAAGTGATACATACAGTGATACGTCACAACAAACTCCTCATTTTAGGTGACCTTAAAATACATTGTGATGAAACTGAGAATCTGGAGGTACAAACTGTTTGTAAAGACCTCATGATGTTTAACTTAGCGCAAAAGGTTAGCGCTCCAACACACCAAGCGGGTCACATCTTAGACCGAATATTTACTAATGTAACAGATATCGAAGTGGGAGCATCTTCCCTGGTCAGACCACCATATAATCCCTTTCCTCATTCCATTTCAGGGTCCATCGGTCGAGAAGCCCAAAAAGATAGTTACCCGAAGGAAATGGGTAAAATGAATACTTTTACACAGGCACTGCTTAAAAATGAGCCCAAAATGGATAAGGACATAAATATAGCCAATGGAAGTAGCGCCATGGACCACAATAAATACTAAGAGGGCGAAGGCATCAGCACCATGGTTCAATAAGGCACTAATAAAGGCCAAATAAAAGTATAAACAGTTGAAACGCAGATGGCGTAAGAACTACAGTATCAAAATTAAGGAGGAGGATAAAACAGAACAAAAAATATACCACACATTGATAAAAAAACTTGCTGTGATTTCTATACCGGAGAGATTGAAAGGGCAAAAAACTCCTCAAAAGAAACGTTCGCCATACTGAAATCCCTACAGTCAACTGATAAATAAACCGAGCTTCCTGCTACCTCGGAGGAGTCCTGCAATAGAATCGCTGATTTCTTTGTGGGGAAAGTGGCAAAGATTTATGACACCTTCCCTACGGAAGCACGTCAGGGCAGAAGCACTGAATGCACTGTGGATACAGTATTTAAGGGAATAAACCTAGATAAATTAAAGGTGCTGGAGCCAGATGAGATGAGGAAGCTAGCTTTGGAATTAAATCTGGATCCCCGAGGGACCCAGTACGCCCAGAAATCCTGATGCAGGGAGATAATCGCATTACAACATTCATCTCGGCGCTAATCACCCGCTCCTTCCAATCGGGAGAAGTCCCCTATGAATGGAAGCAAGCCATGGTTCGCACACTAAGGAAAAAGCAGCAAATAGATCATTCGGTGCTAGAGAACCTACACCCCATCTTGCTTCTGTTTTGCAAAAATTGCAGGAAAAGTAGTAAACATACAGCTTACCAATCATATAGACAGAAATGCCCATTGCACCCCTCACAATCAGGTTTCTGAGCTGCACATTCCACTGAGACAGCTCTGCTCCTGGCCACAGAAACCCTAAGACAACACGTGGACGAAGGACATACAGCTGCACTGATCCTGTTGGATCTCAGTGCAGCTTTTGACACCGTCTCCCATGGCCTCCTTCTCCATAGATTAGAGATGGTGTTAGGGGCATGGCCCTACGCTAGATGGTATCCTTCTTGACGTCAAGGGGTTTCCAGGTCACGCAAGACGCACATACATCCAAGAGTTTTCCCCTATTACAAGGAGTCCCTCAGGGCTCAATTCTGAGCCCCACGTTGTTCAATTTGTACATGGGGCCATTCGCTGATATAGTGGAAGGTCATAAGGTTTCCATTGTATCATACGCTGACGATACTCAGCTAATTGTCACACTGTCTCAAAACCCGGAATGCACCACCCAGCAATTCTCCAAATGCCTGGAGGAGGAAACAGCATGGATGTCCAATCATTGCCAGAAACTCAATGGGAGCAAAACATAGGTGATGATATTTGGAAGGGCTCCATCTGTCTGGGCATCTGCATGGTGGCCTGAGGCGCATGGCCAACTTCCAACCCCTAAAACAGAAGTCAGAAACCTTGGAGTGTGGCTTGACTCCAAATTGACTTTTGACAGTCAAATCCGGAAAGTAACAGGTAAATGATTCGGGACATTGAAAGTCTTGAGAAAGGTCCCCGACCCACTACCAGTCAACACCAGGAAAACTGTAGTACATGCCGTGGTCACCTCTCAGATCAACTACGGAAATGTCCTATATTTTGACTCATCTAAAAAAAGGCTAATGAAGCTGCAATCAACACAAAACATAGCAGCCCGCCTAGTGTTGACTCTCCCTAAAACAACATCTATGACAAAAGCCCTAGCCAAACTGCACTGGCTACCTGTGGAGAAAAGAATATTGTTCAATGCGCTACTGGCACGAATCTTGGCAAATAAAGGTCCACGGTACCTTCAAACAATGACAACAGCCTACACACCCAGCAGAAACCTGAGATCCGAAGGAAAGGCGCTAGCAAATGTACCAAGAATAAGGAAGGCTAGGGGGAACAGACAGAATATCGAGTTTTTTTGTCGAAGTGCCAAAATATCGAGATTTAAATATCGAGGTACAAGAATATTGACTGCAAGAATATCGTGGTACAGAATATCGACAGCAAGGTAAGAAATATCGTTTTTTTAAATATCGAAGACAGTAATATTGTTTGTAAAAATATAGTTGTTAATAATATCAATATTTATATTAGTGTTCTGTATTTTAGTATGTGTGTTAAAAGTATGTGATGTAATATTTTTGTATAAGTATAGTTTTTTTATGTATGTGGTAAAAAATTTTGCAGTAATTAATGTTGTGTTAATTCATTTTTGCATATGTTAGTTCTGTAGCGGGTTATGAGTTTATAGGGGAATAGGGTGGGAAGTAAATTAATTATAATAAATTAATTATTATTATTTATTTATTAGTATTCATAATAAATGGAATGTTAATTAATTATTAATTGGTTATTACTTTTTATTAATAATTAAAAATAATTGTGTTAATTATTTTTTATGTATTAGTATATATAATTAATTTAGTATGAATTCATTTTTAATTGTTTATTGATTTTTATTTAGTAATTAGTTGATAATTATATTAATTGCGTTATTTTTTCTAGGAGCGGGTTGTGGGTTTATAGGGGAATAGTGTTGGAAGTAATATAATTAAAATAAAGTAATGAATATTTTTCATTTATTAGTATTTATATTTCGATTTTATAGTGTTGTTTGTGGTAATTTATTTATTAATAATTAACTATTAATTGTTTTAAAATTATAAATAATTAATTGGTAAATATGTTAATTGTGTCAAATATGTAGGAGTTGCTTGTGCATTAATGAGGGAATATAGTGTGAAGTAATTTATTTAAAAATCATTAATAAATATTGTTTTGATTATAATTAATTTATTTTAAAGATAGTTATGTGTTTGCCAAATGTTGTTTTTAAACTTTTATAAATTTATGTTTGTAGTTAATTTGTAGTATACATTTTTAGTATCTATCTTTTGGAATATTTGTATATTTTCATATGGTTTTTATTTTTGTGTTATTAACAGTTTTTGTATTGTAGTTGTTATTTTGTTTCTGTTTTCTTTTTATTTAAAATTATGGGAAATATTAATTTTTCCCCTCTGCTATCCAACACTTTCTCTACTGTTGGACTCACTTGAGTGGGAATCGTAATTGTTACCCCTACGCTATCCAACTGGCCTGTCCCTGAGATAAGTGAGTCCCAGACTTGACTTGCGATCTTACGGGGCTCGTAAGTGTGCCCTCATTGACTGTCAGTAGACTATTGTTCTTGTCACGGGTTTCGCACATGGAGTGCTGGCTGCAGCATACTGTATTTAAGAAATCGTAGGGTAATCAGACCTTTTTATCTGAAACACCGGAGTGGAGGCCTACTGGCCCATTCAAGTGAAATTTCACTTCTCTGTACCCAAATCCATTGGGGTAACATCCCAAGTGCCTATTATAAAGCCGGGTCTGGTGGCTCAGTGGATTAATGCGTCTGCTGCAGGGGCCTGTGTTCGACCTCATGGTCACAGGTTCAAATCCCGGTGGGTCCACTCAGCCTTTCATCCATCTGAGGTCGATAAAATGAGTACCATTGAGTTGGGTAACAATAAACATCTGTTATTCAGCGCCAAGATACCCGTAGTGGTGAACGTGCGCTTTACAAATACACGTGTTATGTTATGTTATGTTTATGCGTGTTGATGTGTGTATCTATGTGTGCACACCTCAACTAAATGAAGTACATAAAACAAACACAAAATAATTACAATGCACTAAAAAATAAAAATGCAAATATTGCAAATATTGAAAGAACATAAACACAATACACATTTCTATTTACTATACAAGTACAGGTAAATAAAATAGTAAACCTTTACAACTTTTAAATTATCAGCATTAATTAAAGTGACAAAAACAATACACACATAATATATATTTAAACCGAAAAAAGTGAAAGGGCACGCCTGAGGAACCAACGAGCTGAGACTGATTTGTGGAGACTAATCCTTTCATGAGAGTGGTCAGAGTGTAGGAGCCAGATTTATCAACGATTTCTGCTTATGCAAGGTAAATGAAAGTGACACAAACTGGAGCAAAGTATTGGTTTGTTATTTACTTTCAAGCACACACTTATTTGTGTCAAGGGGGCTTCCCATGGGTGGACACAAAGCTCTATTTTCTAACATTTGTAGACATGGCATTATGCAATACATAATACCTTCTTGAAGCAGATGTCAACTTGGAGAGATGTTTTTATTTCTCCAAACTTTTAAAACTATTTACATATGCTCCACCGCATAGCACACATGCAATGTTTGAAGACTGTAAATAGAGAATAGTTGTTTGCATCACCTTCCTTTATTCATTTACAGTGTTGCACCAAAATAGATCAACTGTTGCTATTTGTTTCTTTCCATTGTTTGTCATTGTTGGGGGGTTCAAAGTGTGTTTAGAAATGACCAGGAAAGAGTGCATGTTAGGAACCTGACCATAAGTTAAAGCATGCTCAAATATTTTCAGCAATTGTGTCCCTGTTGGGGCTCCAGTCTGTGTGACCTAATTAACTTACTCTTGAGATGCAGGGAGGGTACACAGAACAATTGATGTTGTCCTACCTTCATAGTTTCAAATTCTCCCATTGCCTCCCATCTCTCCATCTCTCTCCACTTCCTTGTTCGCCTCCCTTTCTTCTCCCATGTGCATCATGATTGGCTCATAATGCACATCCTGCAGAACACTCTCCAACAGATTCCAGCAGCTGTCAAGGCAATGGGGTCTTCTTGACTTATGGAATTAATTACAATGCGGTCCATGGGATAGGTACATTGGAAAGACAGGGCTATCAAACACCATGAGAAACATATTCCAATCATAACCCCCAGCTACTTATGCTGCACTGGAGGATGGTGGTGCCCATGATGCCCACTTTAACCCCTTCGCTGCGGCGGTAATTCCGCCGCAGCGCTGGGGGGTGCGGGGGGGGGCAGCACGGTGGCGCTGTGCTCATGACGGAGCCGCTCCGTCATGAGCCACGGTTGAGCTGTGCTCATGACAGAGCGGTTCCGTCATGACCCGCCCAGTTGCGTTGTCCCCCCGGGGAAACAGCGCCGCGTGGGCGGAGCGGCCGCCAACGGTCGTGGCATGACGGAACCGCTCCGTCATGAGCACACGGCAACCGTGGCTCATGACGGAGCGGTTCCGTCATGAGCGGGGAAGGGGTTAAAGCTTCAACCTTTGTTGAATGGATCTTTGTTGGATCACCTCTTAGCAGTGGTGGCTGGCACAGTGAAGTGCAGTGGGGTGGTAGCGGTGTGAGGTGGGTTTGGATGTTGGCAAACAACGTAATTGGTATAATTAAATAAATAAATAATACATGGTCCGTCATCTGACAACTCCTCCTGAGTCCCTGCCACCCCCCACCTGTTCCACCATGCTTATCTGTGCCAGCCGCCAGTGCCTCTTAGATCTACAGTGGGTGAGTGGGTAGATGTCTACTTCCATAAGAATGAGTGATGGGCCCCTCACTCTAAAAATGAGTGGGATTCATCCAAGGATTTTATTAGAGGAGTCTGTATTAAACAACATACAGGAAAAGAATGATGGTGGCCCATAAAATTACAGCAGCTGAATAATAGATTTTCAGTTTGGAAAAGTCCTAGGCATTGACTGGTTACAGCATGGCAGTACTCATATAATTAATAAAAAGTCTCAAAATATTAAAGTTTAGATTATAAGCAATATATTGGGGAGCCAGCACACAGAAAGAAATTGAGCATGATGGATGCTGGCCTGACTGATCAAATCTGAGGTACCAAGATTACCAACTCTTTGACCCTGTCGGAAGCTGTTGGTCAGTCCCTGGGGTAATGTGGTTAGATCAACCACATCGTAATGCAATGGTCTGACCGCAGTTAAAGATGTCAGTGGGACCGATCCAACGTGTCATCAGTGTCAGTCCCACTGACATCGTAATCTGCCTCTAAGTATTCTAATGATCAAAATAATTAAAATGCACTAAAAAGTGAAAAAATACAAAAAATAAAAAACATAAACACAATTAAAATGTATAAATTACTATATTTCTAAATAATTTAATGACTACTATGCAATTAAATAAAATAGAAAACCATTAAAAAAATTACTATTATTAATTAAAACAACAAATACAATTAATACATGAGAAATATTTAAACCAATAAATATGTACAATTAATACATTTATATCTTTATTATAGGGCTTTTACACAACATGACTAAAGAAACACTAAGGGGCCGATTCTGATCCGGGTCGAAAAGCACGCCGACCGAGTTGGATCCGGAGTGTTTTCCGACCGAGCCGGACCCCTACAGTCCAACTGAGTGAGTACGATGCGCACGTATGCTGTCGGACTCGGTTCGGTCGGACTCCCATAGAAGTCAATGGGAGCCAGTTGTACGACGCGTACATGCGCTCCCATTGACTGAATGGGTACGTCTCGAACAAATGCGCCCCCTAGAGTGGGTACGCATTGGTACCATCCGTGCCATACATGCCTGTGTGGGGGAGTCCCATGGGTCTCCCCCTGTGTGCGAGTCATATGGCTGCGGGTGTCAGGGGGTCCGACGCGGACCCCGAAGTCCGACTCCGGGAGCTTTTGCGAGCCGGACACTCCGGCTCGCACAGGCTGTCCGACGCGTGCATCGTACTGGCTCGGTCGTGAATCGCATCGATGCATGCCACGGTTAGCTTATGACCGAGACGTACGGAGTGGTTCAGACCCGGAAACGACTCGGTAGTTGAATTTCATGTAGCTCGCATTGTACTGGCTCGCTCATACAGCTGTACGAGTCGGGCGGAAAACACGTGTATGGCTCGTAGTTTTTCCGTCCGGATCGCGTTCGGTGCCCTTCCGACCCGGATCAGAATCGGCCCCCTAATTAGCATTCTCCGTAATAAAGTAAAAAAGAAAATTCAATCAGAAAAAAACAACAAATAACAATTAATTTAAAACTGCTATCCAATTGCAAAGCTTATTTAATTAAAAAAGAGCATAAAAAATACACAAATGTGCAATTGAAGAAGCTGAGACGCTGCAGGATTTCTGAGACATACCAAGAAAAGCTCCAACTCCGAAGATAACAAACAAGTTATATAAAAGTAAGCAAAAAGTACACTGGAAATGTACAAAGTATTATGTGATGCATGTTGTGGGGGGGGCAACTGCAAAATGTGAAATTGTTGAAAATGTTAGAGAGCATGATCATCACTCAATATTACAGAACTTAAAGTAAGAAATGTACTGCAAGACCTCACAGAAGGAAGTATAATACCAATTGTTTCAGATTAAACTACAGGCCACCTCTCTGGCATTTACAATTTTAAAAAGCTCACTGCCAGACCTATATAGCAATCAGAGAAATACATCTGTGCAAAAATGATTAAATGACTTCAGGATAGAAATAGCCCTGAAAATGTAACCTTAACAAACACAAGTGACACTTTACTTTCTTATGACAAAGATAACAATGAGAGAAGAATAATTACTTAGGCCACTAACAATAATTTACTAAAACTTATCCAGAGCAACACATGGATGATGGACAGCATGTCCAGATCCTGTCCCCAGACACAAACACTAACATCCCATTAGTGTTTGCACTTTTGCCAAACAAAGTGTAACATATTAAGATCTCTTACATGAAATAAAGTCCAAGACTAAGAATTACAATCCACAACAAATAATTATGGACTTTGAACAAGCGAGGATTACAAATAAATCTATACAGCCATGCAGAGGTGTTCCCATCACTTTCATCAGAGTATTGTGGTAAATAAAATATTACCGGGACTTAATTTGGTACAGAAACATAATAATATAGCTCAGTAAATAAGAGGCAGAATCCGTGGTATTAGAGGTTCGGAATGGGCTTTATTCCAATGATCGATTATAATCGGTTGCTCCAAGTTCCGTCACCACGAAGGTTCAGGAAGTGAAGTACATACTTTATTGACAAGAAATGACTTTTATAGAACATACATTACAATGAAGCGAATACGGTAGGCGTAACAATTGATAAGGAAAATGACGATTCACATGCGTAACCGAAAATGGGTGTAATAAGGAGTAAAAAGGAACATAATTGGTTATGATGTCATATATAGGTGGATCTATAAGATAATACTTGGCATAGATGCGCGCGCAGCAGCATGACGTGTGAGTGACGTGCAACTAGGGGGTGAAGGGGACTTGACATTTAGCTCTACATGTGGAGACGAAAAGTCTGGGGGGTCAAGTCAACCTAATCCCAAATCATATCTAACATCCTATGTTTAAAGAACTATGTTATCCACAAAAGAAGGACTCTCGGACAGAATCTATTCTATACTGCCTGTGCGTGCGTGTACAAGCGTCTAAGTGTCTATATGAGATGCAAGGGGCAGAAACCTTCCATGGTAACAGGGCTATGAATTACTTGCATAGAGACAGAGAAGCCGAGCCTTTGCTCGGTAGCTGGAAGAATGTTTACTTAAACTACCAGACAGGAATGCATCGGCTGAGGAACGAAGCAGATAACTCGAAGGTGAAATACAGTTCTTGGCAGAGAATAGGCTGATGTCAGGCTTCGTGAGCCGCGCAGAGAATGAGACAAAGTTCATGGTCACAGATGCAGGCTCAGACTGGAGTTTTCAGAGGCAGAAGGCAAGAAGAGTTTGAAGACAGAATCAGGGCCTACTTGCCTGGACTGTAAAATGGCATAAGTGAACCATATAAAGCCGGTGGCCTTTCATACTTAGGAATGAAATATCCGACCTATTCATGGCGGATCTGACAGAGGACATGTTGACGGTGGACGCACATGTGTTTGCGTCTTCATAACTGGAACTGGAGGGAACATACATGTACTTGTGATTCATACATGAAACCGTTGGGGTCCAAGATAGGGGACATAACTGATCAGAAAAATCCATATTTCCACATTCCCTCCTTGTCCCCTACTTGCCCGTTAAGAGATATCAATCTTCATCAATCCATTGATCTGTTCATATAACATCATTTGTTCTTCTTTCTTCTTCCGTGACGAATGAAATCTTGGTGGTGGAATACACGATGTGGCACACAGACCACAGATCGCTGGTCCACATTGTAGACATAGACAGCAACTGAATAGTATGAGAAGGCCAATACCTAGGAAGGATAGAACTCTCCATCCCCAGGCTGATATCACACTCCAAAACCAACTGGACCAAGTCCAAGTGCCTGGGTTCTGGTGTATCTGGCTTACAATCTTATGAAGGCGAGTTATAGCTTTATATACAGATGGCGAATTTTCTGGTATGAATACGCAGCAGCTTGATCCGATGACCCTACAAGCTCCGCCCCTATCAGCCAGGATGACGTCAAGGACAAGACGGTTTTGAAGCACAACAATCCGCATAGCAGACTGCTCTTCTGTTAAATTGCCTAAAGCGGAAATAGTTTCATTCACTACTGCTTCAAGGGTTCTAGTTAATCTACGTATCAGTTTACTATTAGTAACAGTACCTATATAGGGAAAGATGCCTTTATTAAAATCTACATACTTGTCCCATGCCGTCTCAGTATAATCGACAATTGGGAGATCTCTCCGCTCTCTGTTGTGTACTAAATGAATATTTCTATAATAATCAGGAGGAGCTAGGAAAACAGGTGGCAAAAGAAATGCAATGTAGCAGGTACCATCCCAATCTAGAGGTAGACGCATATATGCAGTCTGACCACATATAAAGTAGGAGTGGCGATAAGCTCTAAATGAGGATTTGCCTTGATCACTGAATTCTACTATAGTAGTGCATTTACTATGGCCCATATGTATGGAACCAACTTTTCTTACACATAATTCACCCTTCGCTGGGAATACTGACATGGTGGGTAAAACTAGTTCAACTTTGGATTCGACATTTAGAATCATGAGATTAGGTGTAAAATTACCTAATCCATATACTTCATTTTCTAGATCAGTTCCTGTTCCTTTGGGGCGACCCTCCTTGTCAGGGTAACAGACTTTGAATAAAACTAGGTTCAGATTTCCCCATACCCAATGGTCTTGATAAACTGCTGTGTCTGAATCTATGGAATTGATTAAACTAAACCATGCTCCACAGGAGCCATTATGTGTAAACGGATGTGGAAAGAAAGGCAGGACTCCTTCATAATTCTGATAGGGAGGGAGCCGGCCACACACCCAACAATTAGTAGCATTACTAGTCTGATGGGAATGATGTAACATACTAATGAAAGTGTTATTGCGCAGCGCAAGTCTATAGGACAATTCATGCGGGGGTAGGTCACTAAAAGAATGTTCAGCAGTAACATTGTAAACGTTTCTGGCAATAGGGTAATATATGTGCAACAATATACTTGCAGTAATTATTAAAAGACTTAAGAAAAACAATGTTAATAATGTCACTATGCAATGACTACGCAGTGATTTACAATACGCCTGTCGTTTCAACATTTTTCGCGATTCTCCATGATTCAGGTCTAAGGGATACATGTCGGAGACAGATTCAACCGCTTCACCTTGGAGAGGACTTAAACAATCAAATCGTCCGACGGTCTAGGCCTGAGTTTTATTTTATAAAGTTCCTGACTGTTGGCCTCAGCCAAAGGTAGTTTGGAGTCAATGGGTGAAGGCACACGAGGTGGGCTATTCACATCCGAAGGAAGTCCATGAAATTTCTTGATATGACTTGAATGAATCCATCCCTTTCTGCCTTCAATCTTCACGGCTGTTCTTGTGGTCAGCAGGACCAACTTGGGTGACTTCCACCTGGGCTCCAGCTGAGTCTTTCGGTCGAAATTCCTCACAAGAACGAGGTCCCCCGGAACTACGTCAAGGGGTTTCACCTCAGTGTTGTCGGGAAAGGCTGCAGCTACCTGTGAACGACAAGATTGTAGTGCAGACATCAAGGAAGCCAAGTAATCTGTCAGCATATTACAGTCAATATCAGTTATTTTGCGTGGCATAGGCGTCCCCCACATATTTGGTGGTCTGCCGAAGATCACTTCATACGGGGATAGCCCTGTTCGAGAGTGTGCTACCATTCTCGTGTAAAAGAGTGCAACTGGTAGTGCTACTACCCAGTCGACACCTTTCTCCCTGCATATTTTGGACAATCTAATTTTCAGGGTCTGATTATGTCTTTCTACGAGACCTGCTGCCTCAGGGTGTCGGACACAGTGGAATTTCCACTGATAACCTAACAGGAGTGAAACATGTTTCATTAGTTCGGATGAGAACGGCTGGCCGTTATCTGAGTGAACAACACGTGGTAAACCGTATCGTGGGAAGAATTCTCGAACCAACTGTTTGGCAGTAGTCGGGGCAGTGTAATCTGAAACCGGGTATGCCTCCGTCCAACGGGAAAGAGCACAAACAACTACGAGGACGTATTTGAATCCTCGACATCGTTCCATCTGGATATAATCCATCTGGAGGACTTCGAAAGGGTGATCAGGAGGATGAAATCCACCCTGTTCTACGGGAACGCTTTTTCCTGGGTTGAACTGGCAACAGATCATACAGGTACGGACCTTTTGTTTGGCTGCTGCTCGTAAATGTTTATTGAACCAAATGTGTTGAATGCTATCTAGCATAGCTTTTTCTCCTAGATGTGCTGGACTATGTATAGTGTTAATTATAACTTGGACCATTGAATCAGGAAGGAACCACACAGACTTTTCCTTCATCATCCATCCTTGGTCCGTTTGGATCCCTCCCAATTCGGTCCATTTCTTTATTTCATCTGGTGTAGCATGTGTCTGGATGTCAATTACGTCAAAAGTAGGATCTTTAACTGTCATACAATGTGTCGGCATCGGGACTATTGTCTTTGTCATGTCGGAGGTTTGGGTTTGAGCAGTCTGTTTAGCTGTTCTGTCTGCTAGATCATTGCCTTGAGAAATGATATCAGTAACCTTCGTATGAGCCTTACATTTCATAATTGATATTGCAGTGGGTAGATGTATTGCATCTAATAAGGCATGAATGAGGGGTCCGTGCTGAATGTGGGCACCGTGGGAAGTTAAATAACCTCTCTCTCGCCACAGCACGCCGAAGTCATGTACAACTCCGAATGCATAACGTGAATCAGTGTATATGTTGACTTTTTTATTCGTGGCTTGAATACAGGCTTGTGTCAGAGCGATGAGCTCTGCGGCTTGAGCTGACAAAGTATTTATACGATTTGTTTCAATGACTTCAGTATCTGTTGTGACTGCGTAAGCAGCCACTAACTCTCCTGTACTTGTTCTCATACATGAACCATCTACATACAATGTCAGGTCTGGATCTGACAATGGGACATCTGTTAAGTCTTGTCTGGGTTTCGTCGTTATAGTAATAACTTCAATACAGTCATGGGCTAGTGGGTCTGTTCCGGTTACTGGCAAAAGTGTGGCAGGATTCAATGTGTTACAGCGTCTGATTTCTATGTGTGGCTGAAACAATGTAAGTTCGTACCCTGTAAGTCGCGCTATAGTCAAGTGTTGTGTTTGCGTTCTATTTACAAGAACCTCTACTGCATGTGGTACTTGAACTGTCAATGGATGTCCTAACACTATGGCATCGCTTTGTCTGATTGCTAAAGCTGTCGCTGCTACTGATTTCAGGCACGCAGGCAAAGCCTGAGCTACGGGATCTAATGTACTAGAAAAATAAGCACATGGTTTGTGTGCTCCTGCTTGTTCCTGTGTGAGTACTGATAAGGCAGTACCTTCGCGTTCTGTAACAAAGAGTGTAAACTGTTTTCTGTAACATGGCGTTGCTAAAACAGGTGCTTGGCATAAGGCTTTCTTTAGGCTTTCAAAAGCTTGTGTATGTTCCTGAGTCCAAGGGAGAACAGTCGATGTGGCTGCCTCCTGTGTTGTCAACTGAATGAGTGGTTTTGCTAGAAATGCATACTGAGGGATCCACTGTCTACAATATGAAGTGAGGCCTATGAAAGCTCGTACCTCCTTTTGTGTCTTGGGTATTGGCATGTTAGCTATTAACTGAATGTGGTCGGGTGTAAGCTGCCTTCCCTCCTTGGACAGCGAGTGTCCAAGATAAACAACTCGCTGGACACAGAATTGCAGCTTAGAAGGGGACACCTTGTGCCCCTTTTCAGCTAGAAATTGTAAAACTGTCAGTGATGCTTTCTCACATTCCGGTTCGCTTCTCGCGGTGATCAGCAGATCATCGACATATTGAAGCAGAGCAGTGTTAACTGGCATGTGGATACTGTCAAGTTCTCGTTTCAGTGCTTGGCTATAGATGCTGGGACTTTCTGTAAATCCTTGAGGTGCGCGTGAGAATTTAAAGCTACGTCCATTTAAACTAAATCCGAACAAATATTGGCTTTCCGGATCTATTGGAACGCTGAAAAAGGCATTCTTGAGATCAATTACAGTAAAGAATGTTGCTTCGGAATCAATAGCTGTCAATAATGACGAGATATCAGGGACCACAGGGAATTGTGGCACAATGCATTTGTTTAATTCGCGCAGATCAATAACCAATCGATATACTGGCGGGGCCTTTGGATCTGTTCGTTTAAGAATCGGAATTATTGGTGAATTACATACATTGGAGTCTGTTTCCACAACTACTCCTTGGGCAATGAGCTCGTCAATGATTTGCAGCAAAGCCACTACAGCATCTGGTGGTAACTTGTATTGTCGCATTCGTGGTAGTACCACTCCTGCCTTTAATGTGACTCGATATGGTGTAATATTCATGCAACCAACATCAGTAGGGCCTTGTGCCCATAGATGTGTGGGTAAAGTCTGCAGTCGGGGATCCATGTCTCTAGATACATAGTGACCTTTAAAATCACGTAAAAACAATCTTACTCCTTCCGGAGAACAACATATTATGGCTCCTAGAGCTTTCAGTGTTTTTATTCCTAACAGATTTTCTGGACAAGATTTAGTAAGCAATAAATCTGTAGTTCGGGTCAAAGGTCCTATCGTAAGTGGAAGAGGTTGTGACACTTCATTAACAATAGGTTTTCCTGAAAAACCAAGGGAAATATTCTGAGAGCCTGAGAGGGGTGCCCCTGGAACTTCACTACGTTTTATAGTTGTTCGACTTGCCCCTGTATCGAGTAAAAAATTTCTGTCTTGGCCTAATAATTCACTATGTACATAAGGTCCTTCTTGATCTACAGGGATCTCGATAAGGGGTAAGTCAACTTCCCTCTCTAGGCTGGTTCATGCGTATCGTTGGTAATCAGGATAGTCGTACTGTGCGGTCTGGTACAGTTGTCGTGTTGTGGTTTGTGTGGCAGCAACAGGCAGCGCTGGTGCAGCTGGCACAAACTGTATGGACTGTGGTGGAGCTGGCATGGACTGTGCATGCTGCGAGGCTCCTTGTTCATTCTGATCCTGTCTAGGTGGTCGTGGTCTTTCTTTTGTATTACCTATGGCGATATTATGTTTCAAAACTGGACAATCGTGTACGTAATGACCTGGCTTTTTACAATAATTGCATGTCCCTTTTACAGGTCCTGCTGAATCACCGGAATGTGTCATACCCTTTTTATGTCCTTCAGCTGGAACTGTCTGAGAAACTAGCATTTTCATTTTCGTGTCTTTCATGCGTCTGTGTTCATGTTCTTGTTCCTCTCTAATTCTATTGTGATGGTACTGTAACATTTGTAACATTTGTGATGGAGTGTTACCTTGCCAGGTACTCTCGAATTTTAATACTCTATTCTTTACTTGGGGCAGGGCATTTTCTACTAATTTTGTTACAAACAGATGCGGGTATGATTCGCTACTTGCTTTTATGCCACTATTTATACCAAAACATTTTTCAAATCGGGCATAGTAATCACTAGTGTCTTCATCTTGCTTCTGCTTACAGGCTGAAATTGTACCCCAATCTTCCTTTTTCGTAGTTAATAAACGTGGCAGTACCTGTACTAATAAACCTGGTAGCGCTTTAGTTTTATCCCCAAGTCCTGCTCCTGCAGTTCGGGCCTTTTCTTCCGCTTCTAATACTGACCATTCTATCTTTTGGTCTCCTACCTCCCACTCTTTTTCCCTGAGTTTTTCATAAATGCCAGCAGGCATCAATACCTTTAATATTGTCATAATGTCGGGATAGGTATACTCTCCCATGAGTAACATGTCTTTAATTTCTCGGTGAAAACCCGCTGGATCTTTGTCATGACTGGGTACCACTTTCTTCATTTCTAACAATTCTATTTTCGATATAGGCGTATATACAAATACGCGTTTAAACTCATTGTCCTCGCCTTTTATGGGGTGCACTTCTCGTAAGGGATTCTGTCTATCCATGTAATACGTGGTTCTTTCCTTGATGGGCAATGAGACACGTTCTGAACATACAAAAAGAATATACTGCTTTCTTGATTCTAGAATTTCTTTAATTAATTTAGTACCTGAACCTCTCCATCTATTCATGAGTAATTCAGTCAATATATCAGGCAAGGGACCAGGGTCCGAATGCTGACTCTGATATAGTATGAGGAGTTGTTGAATCATATAAATCCCAGCTAACCGCTGTTCATCTGGGGTGAGATTCAAAAATGTGCGTGCTACTGTATCATCACTATATTTTCCGGGACTGTCCACCCAATGGACAGCTGACCTAGCTAAATCTTGTTCATCCATAGAATCGAGAAAATGATAACCCCTTCGTTCTCGGAGTAATTTGTCGGCGGCTTGGAACGAATGCTCATTAGACCTTATATTAATTATAGGTATTTGGAAATTCCTGTTATTATCTGGACATATCGGACGTATCGGGTCAATAAGGCATCTATTACTATTACAAGATCTTCCTCTACCTACATAGGCTATGGTGTCTGACTGTCCTGCGGGCAGTCCTGACCCTTCGTCCTCGCTTTGTTCGAACTGGTCTACCGCTAATCTTTCTTCGTGTAGGCGTTCTATTTCTTTACGGATCTTTCGGCACATGGCTATTATACAATTTTGCTTATCATGTCTACCTTCTGATATATTCTGGCTCCATCTGGTAAGAATTTGCATTGCTTCCGGGTCTACCCCCGGTCGGTCTTGATTTCTGATCACACAATTTATGAGGAAACGTAACAGTTCCCCCTGTATCTCCACTTTCTGGTATTCCATAGCTCTGTTAATACATTCTGAATCTTGCCCTCTTTGGACAAAATGATATATTTTATCTAGATGCGCAGTCATTCCTGGTAACTTCCCTAAATACACCGCGGCTCGTCTGATACGCAATGATGCCAGGGTCATTTCGTCCTCTTTGCCGGGCACAGGGTCATATCTACAATCTACAAGAAGTTCCTTAAGCGTACGGGCATTTATGAGTTTGGGGGTACGTGAATGTGCTGACTCTTGAAAGGTAAGTTTATTTATTCTGGGTGGCGTAGAAAAAATATTGGTAGCACCTCCCGTAGCCCCATCTGGGGTGTCGGGTGTGAAAGGATTCGTTGAACGCGACACAGCAACTATAGGTGTGGACACAGCTATGGAAGTATCTGTAGGGACAGATGTAGAAACAGATGTGCTTGCCGGAACTCGTTGCTGTAGAGATACGGGTACTGGATCTTGGCGTTGAACCTCCCTGGTATGCAGTCTATGTGGGGCGGAATTAGCATATTCGGGAGCTGCGTCATCTAAATATGAGGAAAGAAAAACATCTTCTGCGGTTCTAGGATGCCCCTTAGGATGTACCTTTATTGGGAATAATGGGGGTGGCAAGTCTTTCGGTATCTCTGGAGTAGCCTTAGGTAATCCTTCGGCCAGAAGGGGATACATACCATTCATAAGGGCATTTCTTTGTCTGTCTACTTGTTCTGATTTCACTCGGATACCTTCCTCAATTAATAGATTTTCTCGAACTTTATTTGAACTCTCTTTATTCTTCTCCTCCTGTCGGAGTGCTTTTTCTGTACGTCTATGAGATTCTTTACGCCATAACTCAACGGCGTCTTTCTGTGACTGTCTGACTTTCCTTTTCCATGACTCTTCCTCGACTTTCATGATGCACTCTGCATCCCAGGTCCCCGCTGCGGGCCACCTCTGACTTTCTGGTAATTCCTTGGTGTAGTCTACCCATAAATCAAGAAATAATATAGCGTCTAAGCCATGTTTATGATACATGAAGTACCCTGGAGTGTCCCTAGGAGGAATAGGAACGGCTTCTTCGAGTACCCCTTTTCTTGTAGTGATCTGTCTTAGTTTCGAAAAGAACGGCATATTGAGAACTGATCTGATACTTGATTTTGAACAAACTTAATACAGTAAACACGATAATGAACAGTCATTCACACCACAATATGCAGAACGTACTTAAAACATTTAACATTTAACATTTACCTGAGCACTCAATAATGATGACGGTCTAAGGAAAACTTAAACACAAAAACATAATACTCGACTTTAACTGATTTATATACTTGATATACTAGATATACTGCTAAACAGTACAGATACACTGCTGAAACAGTGCAGACCGGATTTGTGTACCCAAACCCGTCTTGACCGGCACAACCTATGTGCACGTCAGAAATGCCTCCCCAGTAATGGTACTCACCGGGTAGCTTCGGAAACGGAATGCCTCGGAAACTGAACTGAACTTGAACCGGACTGGACTCGACTCGACTCGTCGGAAACTGGACTCGACTTCGGACTTCGGGAACTGGTGGGCCTCTGTGTACCTCGGATCTTGCTCTCTCAGCTAGGCTCTGGTCGGGATACTTCGCACTTCTCACCGCCTCGTCTGGGTGTTGATCGCAGCCTCAGTCGCCCCCGCTTGACCGGAGGGAGATACAGGAAATCCTGCTGGTACGCGTTATTGTCCGTCCAGCTGTGGCAGGAGACCGGGCCTGCAACTCACCGCCGGCGCGTGAGATGAGAAAGTGTCCCTGTTCGGGCGCCATTCATGTGGTAAATAAAATATTACCGGGACTTAATTTGGTACAGAAACATAATAATATAGCTCAGTAAATAAGAGGCAGAATCCGTGGTATTAGAGGTTCGGAATGGGCTTTATTCCAATGATCGATTATAATCGGTTGCTCCAAGTTCCGTCACCACGAAGGTTCAGGAAGTGAAGTACATACTTTATTGACAAGAAATGACTTTTATAGAACATACATTACAATGAAGCGAATACGGTAGGCGTAACAATTGATAAGGAAAATGACGATTCACATGCGTAACCGAAAATGGGTGTAATAAGGAGTAAAAAGGAACATAATTGGTTATGATGTCATATATAGGTGGATCTATAAGATAATACTTGGCATAGATGCGCGCGCAGCAGCATGACGTGTGAGTGACGTGCAACTAGGGGGTGAAGGGGACTTGACATTTAGCTCTACATGTGGAGACGAAAAGTCTGGGGGGTCAAGTCAACCTAATCCCAAATCATATCTAACATCCTATGTTTAAAGAACTATGTTATCCACAAAAGAAGGACTCTCGGACAGAATCTATTCTATACTGCCTGTGCGTGCGTGTACAAGCGTCTAAGTGTCTATATGAGATGCAAGGGGCAGAAACCTTCCATGGTAACAGGGCTATGAATTACTTGCATAGAGACAGAGAAGCCGAGCCTTTGCTCGGTAGCTGGAAGAATGTTTACTTAAACTACCAGACAGGAATGCATCGGCTGAGGAACAAAGCAGATAACTCGAAGGTGAAATACAGTTCTTGGCAGAGAATAGGCTGATGTCAGGCTTCGTGAGCCGCGCAGAGAATGAGACAAAGTTCATGGTCACAGATGCAGGCTCAGACTGGAGTTTTCAGAGGCAGAAGGCAAGAAGAGTTTGAAGACAGAATCAGGGCCTACTTGCCTGGACTGTAAAATGGCATAAGTGAACCATATAAAGCCGGTGGCCTTTCATACTTAGGAATGAATTATCCGACCTATTCATGGCGGATCTGACAGAGGACATGTTGACGGTGGACGCACATGTGTTTGCGTCTTCATAACTGGAACTGGAGGGAACATACATGTACTTGTGATTCATACATGAAACCGTTGGGGTCCAAGATAGGGGACATAACTGATCAGAAAAATCCATATTTCCACAGTATCTGGAGACAACTGCAAAAATCAACATTCAGGGCCTCATTACGATAACAGGCGTTTGGATGCCGCCCGCTATGACACCGGTCAGGAGACCAACCGACAAGCAGGTGGCAGTCTGACCACCCAATTAGGATGAGACCTCCGTGCTGGCACTTGAATAAATACTCTTTTACATTTCAGCTTGTGGTGCATTCAGGAAAAGGGTATAGGGGCCCTTCCTAGGGGCCCCAAAGTTAAGTTCTGACAGCATTGAAAAGGCTGTAGGAAAGGGACACTGTAATCCCTACGGCGGTGCCTGCGCAGGCACCGCTTCCATGCAAGTGACACAATTCCAACCGCCGCCTCGACGGGATCCTACATCCTGTTGGAGGGTGTGGTCTTTCTCTTGCCATCTGACGGTCCGCCCGCATGCATCAAATTGCGGCAGTCAGACTGTCGGCGATGGGACTGCTACCAATGTCCATTCGGTAGCAGTCCCACTACTATCGTAATAAGGCCCTACGTGTAGAATACCACACAATTGCCAAATTTGCCCATGAAATATGAGTCCCTGCAACTGAAGTAGCAAAACAAGGACCTATTAACAGAATAATTTTACTATCAAAGACATGAACGAAAATTAACTTTAACTCCTCTAATGAACTGCTTTGAAGATATGGGGTGGTCAGACTGCACTGTTATGGTCAGAGGTGCCAACCCAAGCATTACATAAAAGCCTGGAACTTTTATTACAATACTATAGCACAGCAAGCAAAAGCCAATAATGCAGTGGCAGGGGGTCAGAATTCCTTTCAAGAAACTTTAAACCTGCAGGATACCTATCGTTTGAATACCTGGGTGTCAAAATCACTGCCAAGGGCACCTCACCCATCAAATTCCACACCCTCTACCATCCTCCTGGAGAGCGTACCCTTTCCCCCGAAGAACTAACAGACCTAATATCACGGTTCTCCATGACCGACACTAAAGACGTGTTCCTGGGTGACCTTAATATCCATTGGAACAACCCAGAAGGCCCCACTGCCCAGAACCTATCCAACCTACTTGAAATATATAACCTCAAACAACTCTGCAATAAACCAACTCACATCAAAGGTGCAGCACTGGATGCGATCATTACCAACAATGATCTTGTCTCCCTGAGAGCGATTTCTCCCATTGACCGGTCTGACCACCACCTCATTCTGTTCAAGATTGATGCACTTGTCTTCCACCAACCTATTCGTGATGACAAACCTAAACACTGGACCAGAAATATCAAAGCAATCCCTTTATCCAAACTTGAATCCAGGATTCATGCCCATCTTCATCTCCAACCCTTATCATTGACGGCCGATGACCTCACTACACACTTTAACTAAAAAATGACAGAGGTTCTAGACCAAGTAGCTCCTCTCAAACTCAAACAATTGAGGCAAACCAAATCTAAACCCTGGTGTAACGTGGATCTGAATGAGGAAAGGCGTCAACTCAGACAAACGGAAAGGTCTTGGAGACTAAACCCTCGACCTTACACCTAGAGCAACTTAGATCTGCTCGGCAAGCATACAAAAAACAAATTTTCAGTGAAAAGGCGTCTTTCTTCCGCAGTCAACTAGATCTGGCAAAAAAAACAGACCGAGAGAACTCTTCAACATTGTCAAAAGCTAAACTAACTGCACTCCCTCTCAAGAAATCAAAGCCACCAATGAGTGTTGTGAAGAAATTGCCACCTTCTTTACTAATAAAGTCTTGAAAATTGATCAATCCTTCAACCAAACCTCTAACCCTCCTTCCCTCTTAACCTGCCCCACTCTAACCACCCCTGATCATTCAGAAAGAGTTCTTACCAAGGACAATCAGGTCTGCCTCCAGCTAAAAAACAATGCGCATTGGTCCGGCTTTGAGCTAATGTCGGAAAATTAGGTTTTCAGTATAATTTCTAACCTAAAGCCTTCCTCCCACACTATGGACCCCATCCCATCCACAATCATAAAAGAACTTAACCACACCATTTCCCCTTTCTGGACAAAAATCATCAACGCCTCTCTCACCTCAGGCTGTGTCCCAGACTCCCTTCAACTTGGTCAAATAACACCCATTCTCAAAAAACCAGGGGCCGACCCTAACGATCTCAACAACCTCAGACCTATCTCCAACCTCCCATTCCTTGCAAAAACATTGGAGAAATGCGTTCTCCACCAACTCAACAAACACATTGATGAGTTCAACTTCCTCGACACCTTTCAATCAGGATTCAGGAAAGGCTGTAGCACGGAAACAGCTATGCTCAACGTCTCTGACGATATTCACAAGGCTTTAGATGAAGGTGATGCCTGCCTACTCATCCTTATTGACCTATCTGCGGCATTCGACACAGTAAATCATCCAGCACTTCTGGAGACCTTGTCGAAGCGCTCCGGCATCAATGGCACAGTACTAAAATGGTTCACCTCCTTCCTTCAACACCGCTCACAACAAATAAAAATCAACTCCTGTCTCTCGAAGCCAACAAAAGTCACACTTGGGGTCCCGCAAGGCTCGATCCTCTCCCCGGCCCTCTTCAATCTTTTCATGGAGCCCCTCACAATTATCTTCAAAAAAGCTGGAGTGAATTACCACCTTTACGCTGATGACACCCAAATCTATTTCAAAATCAAGTCTCCCAGCGACATCCAACACCTCAATGCCACTCTAACCGAGATCCTAACTTGGTTCAACGCTAACCACTTAAAACTCAATCCAGATAAAACAGAACTAATCCTATTCTCTCCAAAAAGCAACCATTGTCCAATCCAAGAGTGGATCAAGAATCTGGTCACCCTAAACTGCCCCATTGTTCTATCCGACTAAGTTATATCCTCTAGGCATCACCCTTGACAAGAACTTATCTTTGGAGGCCCACATCAAAAACTCTGCAAAAAGTGCTCTTTTCTCTCTAAAACACCTCAAGAAATTGAAACCTTTTATTCCCCATGATGACCTCAAGACAGTAGTCCAATCCCTAGTTCTCTCTAAAATCGACTACGGGAACGCCATCCTGACAGGGACTCCTCTAAGGGCAGTGTTGAACATGGCCGCTCGACTCGTATCTGGAGTAAAAAGATTTGATCACATCACTCCAGCTCTCAAATCCCTCAACTGGCTTCCCATGGAAGGGAGGTGTATTTACAAACTGGCCTGCATCCCACACAAAACCCTTCACTCTCCGGCCCCCTTCACTCTCCGGCCCTTAACTACCTGAACAACAAACTGGTAAGAGCAGGTCAATCCAGAACGCTGAGAAGCTCCAACTCACTCCTTATTCCTCCGAAACTGAAAAAGAAAACCACACAATACCGATCGTTCTCTGGCAACGCTCCCAGAATGTGGAACGCTCTCCCTAGAGTCCTCAGATGCAACCCCTCCTTCTCCTGTTTCAAAAGGGACCTGAAACTCCAGCTCCTTAACAAATACTTTCCTGACCAATGTCAACTAACCTAGACTTCAATATCCGAGTTTACTCCTCTCTCTTGACATTCAAGGATAGTTGGTGACCGGACTGTGTTAATCACCTTATCTTCCATGCTGTATGTTTTTTTATTCCTGGTTTTGCTTCCTTACTGCCTGCCTACTATGTAATGCAATTTCCGTCTGTTTTTCTTTACAGTATGTATGTAAAGCGCTCCGATACCCACGGGTCAAGCTAGCACTATATAAAACTTTTAAAATCAATAAATTTAAAATACAGCTACCCTATAATATCTACATTTGTAGAAACTTAAAACAGGTGCAATGCTATCAAGAACTAAAAATGAGCAATCAATATCCCAACTAAAAGCGAAAGTCTCAAATCAAATGTTACAATATTCTTTTCTAATAGTCAAGGCCGACCATACATCAACTCCGTGGCAAGGACATTACTCTAAACTACCAAATGCAAACAATAAACCCCAGATACAACTGTAAACAAACTTAAAAGAAAAACGATCTACTTATTTTTTAATATTTCTATTTTTTTACAAATCAATATTAAATAATAAACTAAGTATTATTATTATTTATTAGGACTGAACTGTAAATTGCACTTAAATAAAAAGTAATAAATACCTAAATATTCAATATTTCAAATACCAACTCTAGTAACCACAACACACAGGGCCATATTATCGTTGTATTCTGCTGCCCTTGCGGTGCTTGGTAAATCTGCAGTAACGCAAGGCAGGGAAAGTTGGTGCAAAGAGTTCCTTTGCCCTAAAAGTTGTTCCATCGCTGGAGCATAAGGGGTTCATTATGAGATCCCTGTGTCACTTTTGCACCACGTAAAGTGGTACATGCATGCCACAGGGCTCTGAATCAGATTTATGAAGCCATGCAAACCACCCTGCATGGCAGTTGCATTCTGCAGCACGCTTAGAACGAGATTTGTGCAGGAAGTTGTCCCTTCCTGGACAAAAACAATCCTGCTTGCAATGCAGGCACCCTGGCACCATGGCATCAGATTGCTTGCTTTGGCACTGGGCAGCATATTGTGTGCCACTGCAGGCAGAGAGACAGAATGAAAAATGTATTGACATGTATGGTACATTCTGTCGACTTCCTTTCACACAGCGCAGCATGTTGTCTTGCTTCATTGTATTGCATGAAATATTGATAAATCTAGCCCATATTATAAAATAGAAGGCAAAATATACAGCGGATGAAAACAATGCTTCCAATAAATCATACCTAATACAACACAATAGCATATCCCAACCTTTAAAAATAAACTCCATAATAACCCAACAAGCAAAACTCCTTCATATATTGGAAATACAAATACTACTCAAACATGAAAAAATATCAGGGATAAAAATAAATTAAAAATGTAGTACCAATCCAAGTGTACCAGCCCAAACCTGAGAAACAAAAATTACAAAACACATTCCAGGGAAAAAACACAATCATTCTAATTTACTTGAAAAAAGGAAGACATCCCCAAACAAATTGTACCATGAGCCAAACGAGAAACCTGAAAAAGAAACTCAAAACCCCCAACCACACAACAGATAAACCCAATAAACATTTGAATATAATAGGGAATACAAAAAAAACACATAGATCAATACATAACTAACAAAAGTATACCTTTAACTACAACATAATGAAGACTACACCACTTTACTCCTACTTGGTATTCAAAGTGTATTCTCTTTCACGTCTATTTGGGCTGGTATGCCTCAGGGTACGCCTCAGGTCTGGTACGCCTCAGGGCTGGTACGCCTCAGGGCTGGTATGCCTCAGGGCCGGTATGCCTCAGGGCTGGTATGCCTCAGGGTACGCCTCAGGGCTGGTACGCCTCAGGGCTGGTATGCCTCAGGGCCGGTACGCCTCAGGGCCGGTATGCCTCAGGGCTGGTACGCCTCAGGGCTGGTACGCCTCAGGGCTGGTACGCCTCAGGGCTGGTATGCCTCACGGCCTGTACGCCTCAGAGCTGGTATGCCTCAGGGCAGGTACGCTTCAGGGCCGGTATGCCGCAGGGATGGTACGCCTCAGGGCTGGTACAAGTCAGGGCTGGTACGCCTCAGGGCTGGTATGCCTCAGGGCCGGTATGCCTCAGGGCTGGTATGCCTCAGGGTACGCCTCAGGGCTGGTACGCCTCAGGGCCGGTACGCCTCAGGGCCGGTACGCCTCAGGGCTGGTATGCCTCAGGGCCTGTACACCTCAGGGCCTGTACACCTCAGAGCTGGTATGCCTCAGGGCTGGTACGCTTCAGGGCCGGTATGCCTCAGGGCCGGTACGCCTCAGGGCTAGTACACCTCAGGGCTGGTACGCCTCAGGGCCGTTACGCCTCACGGCTGGTATGCCTCAGGGCTGGTGCGCCTCAGGGCCGGTAAACCTCAGGGCCAGTACGCCTCAGGGCTGGTACACCTGAGGGCTGGTATGCCTCAGGGCTGGTATGCCTTAGTGCCGGTACGCCTCAGTGTGCTTTAGCTGAACACGGGTATTCCAACCTTTTCCTCGGGTCTTTCCTCCAGGGCCGCCCTTTGGCCATCCTTTGACTGAGGTCACTGCACTCGCTTGCACCGACTCATTCAGTCACTGGTTACAGTCTCCTGTGACAGTAACATGCTTGGGTAAAAGTCAGTGCCTTCCCTTCACTACCGCACAAGCGGTGCTCCACCTCGTCTGGTCTATTGTTTCGCTGCTGCACGAATCAGAGGGTCTGAGGCGCCTCTCTTCGGGTCTGGTATCGGTGCAGGGTGAGGGCCCTTCCTCGACTCCACTGCTCTGGTGCTCCGTACCCTTCCAGGCCTCCATCTGACACAACACATGGTCAGGAGCATCTCAGCAGTCCAGGGTCTTCACTGTTCTCACACTACAGTGTGGGTCCATCTGTCCTACCAGGTCTCATTGGGTGCTCCAAGGTACAGACTGCAGCAGGGGCTCGCTCTCTGTGTGCCTTTAAGTTTCCAGGTTTCCCAATTAAAAGCGAAAACCTAGATTTCTGGTGCTTAGTTTGCAAAGGTTTTCCACTGTCCTTGGATGGGAATGACTGATGATCCCCTTCCCTATTGATCATGATGGCTGGTTTAAGAGAAGTAAGCTAGCCAATCACAGGGGGGCTAACATCAAAACTGTGTCCTGTTTGCACCCACAGCAAAAATCACCTTTTGAATACAGATCTAAACAGAGCTGGTTCCAATCACTCCTTCCCCCTGGTCTGATAACAGGCCACCAACTTTACAACTGGAAGATTGTGACTTTCTTTGTTATTATCAAGTATTGATTCTAGACCTGGTCTGTAACTTGCAGGCGGCATGGTAAAGGGCCTGGGTCAGAGTATGGCAATGGGATACCTTCTATACAATCATGAGAACCCAGCCGCCATTTCACAAGTTCCATAGGATATAATGCACTTGTAATCCAGTGGAGGTATATCCAGAGGCCCCCGCCCATCAAACTCTAAATCAGGCCCAATGTCTTTAAACCTGGATCTAAGAATATGACAAAGCACCATGTCTGCATCGTGTAAAGCGTTAGGGTCGTATACAGCTAATTACTAGAATATTTAACATCGGATCACTAATTTAGCTGTAGCTGATTCACATGTACTCCTCTGTGACAGGAGAAGGGCGGTGCCTGTTCAGCACCAGTGCGCAGGAGAATCGAAATCTATAATTTCAGAACGACACATCCCTCTTTTCAATCCACTTATGGCGTCAATAACTGGATGAGAGGAGTGACTGCAGCCGAGGGGCGTCCCTTGGCATTTACGACTGCTGCTCCCCTGCTTATCCTGCTTCAGCTTTGTGCTGTAAGCAGTGGAATGTGTTCAGCATTTAATGTAAGACTCCCCTGGTTATACATTCAATGCACAGTGGGTACCAGCTGTGGCTGCGTTATTTCTTTCAGCTTCTGAAGTGATGGGAACATGTTCAGTGACACACTTATTCTACGTATACAGTGTGTTTCGACCAGAGAATGTAGACTTTTAGCCCGCTGCCAAGGGCTATATTGATTGTTATAGGCCATGAACCTGAGCTATAACGAGGGAGAGGGCCTTTAACAACCAGTATAGTCAAGGTAGAAGGGCTGTAAGGCTATTAGAACATTCCACCCACCAAGGGTAGAATGTTCTTAAATAAAAAGGGAGAAACATGAAGTTTCCCAATAAACCCTTTCCACCAGCCTTTTGATGCCAGAAGAACCAACGTGAAAAGGCTGGCAGAAAGGTGGATTGTAATCCCCACTGCGGTGCCTGAGAAGGCACTACCACCATTGAGGGGGGGCGTCGGAAGCTGTCGGTCTGTCCCTCGGGTAATGCAGTCCGACCCACCGCATCGGATTCGTAATGCAGTGGTCTGACCGCGGATAGAGATGTCGGTGGGACCGACATCGACGGCACGTCAATGTCGGGCCCACTGACATTCTAATTGGCCCCTATGTATTTTGTATTTGTTCTTATTCAAGGCTAATATATTTTGATTCTTGATTTCCACTGATATTGATTTGTGTGTATTTGTTGATTAGTTTTAAAATAAATTCAATCTCATTATAAACTGAAGCTAAATACATTTTTAAATTTTTTTTATTTGTTAGTTTAATGCTAGTTTTCATTTAAAATTTGTATGTGTTCGGATTATTTTTTTGAGTTGTTCTGTTGTACATTTTAAATATAGTGATTTAAAATATTTGTGTTCGTTCCTTTCTACAGACTTATATTAGCGGGGTAGGGATATTTTTGCTACATATCTTATTGGATTTATATTTTAAAAATGTTTTTAAGTACGATATTTTCATTTTGAAATTGTTATATTTTGAGAAGCATTAATATTTTACATTTTATCCATCTTTCTTTAAACCTTATTGGGCCTATTACGATGTCGGGTGAACTTTCGTCCACCCGACACCGTCTCGGTGTGAGAACCGACCGACCATAGGTTGGCAATTTCAGAAGCCCTGGCACGATAGGACCGCACTTGGTGTGGTCGCAAACTCCCAATTCTCAATGGGAGCTTGTGCTGCGGACGGAAACCACCCGCAGCACAAGATCTCATTGAGAAAGGGGAGTTTTTACACATCCCTCACTATGCCTGCCACACGGTGCAGGGATGTGAAGGGGACACCATAGGTGCCCCCCAAGGCCTCAGCCAGAGGGCCAGGGGAGAAGAGGCCCCTGCTTGGGACCCCAAAGCACACTTCCTCACAGCAGTTCCATGTCAGAAAGGCCGACATGGAGGCCGACATGGAACTGCTGTTGGAAAGTGCCATCATAATCCCAAAGGCGGAAAGACCTTCCTAAAGGGATTATGTGGACTTTCCGACTGACCGACAGGCTCCTAGAGCCCCTCAGAACCCAGTTGGTTTCCCCTGCCGGTTTAAACTCTGACTGCCGACATTATAATATGGCGGTTGGAATGTAAACATATCATGTAGGTTGGAAAGTCTCCGATAAGTGGTCGGAGGCTTTCCGACCTTCATCGTAATCAGGCCCTATTTGTGAATTAAGAAATTTTAATTGCCATATTTTACTTTTTTTGAAATGTTATACAAATTTATTTCAAATGTATTCCAATTTTTGTGTGTTTGTATTTGTATTTATTTCAATTTTTATTTTTAAAATAAATATATATTTGTAAGAAAAATGTAAACATCAAATTGATAAGTGATAGATTTGTATGGTTTATGATGTTTATATAGTTTGTGAAGTCATTTTTGAAAATTAATATACTGTACTGGTTTGGATTGGAGTGGGAATTCTAAATTATATACTTTTAGGTGCCGATTACGATCCGTTAAAAACCGCGTACGAACCGTCGCTCGGAGCGAATTCCCCGTCCGACTCGTACCCGGTCGTAAAACTTTACAAACATGGAATTACGATTCGCACGGAAACACCATTTCCGTACGAATCGTAAAAAACACCGACCGACGAAAATATACATACGAATGTGATCCGGGAATGCTGCGACGTGACGTCGGGACGCTTTCAGGCAGCGTTTCACGAACCAGGAATTACGATTCGAACCGACAGCAGTCCGGACGGCAATATTTTCACGGCACCCAAAAAGTGCCGCAAAAGCGAAGGACGGCGCGAATCGACCAGAGTAGGTGGCCCGGTACGCACCGTACCCCCCCCAGCCCCCGTAGGTACGTGCCGACCCCCCCCAGCCCCTGTAGGTACGCGCCGACCCCCCCAGCCCCTGTAGGTACGCGCCGACCCCCCCCAGCCCCCGTAGGTACGCGCCGACCCCCCCAGCCCCCGTAGGTACGCGCCGACCCCCCCCCAGCCCCCGTAGGTACGCGCCGACCCCCCCCCCAGCCCCCGTAGGTATGCGCCGACCCCCCCAGCCCCCGTAGGTACGCGCCGACCCCCCCTGTGTGTACACCCGTGTACGGTGCGTACCCCCCGTGTACGTTCGAGTCGAACCCCTCCGTGTACGTTCGAGTCGAACCCCCCCATGTACACGGGGGGGTTCGACTCGAACGTACACGGGGGGGTTCGACTAGAACGTACACGGGGGGGTTCGACTCGAGCGTACACGGGGGGGTTCGACTCGAACGTACACGGGGGGGTTCGACTAGAACGTACACGGGGGGTTCGACTCGAACGTACACGGGGGGGTTCGACTCGAGCGTACACGGGGGGGTTCGACTCGAGCGTACACGGGGGGGTACGCACCGTACATACACGGGTGGGGGTTCGACTCGAACGTACACGGGGGGGTTCGACTAGAACGTACACGGGGGGGTTCGACTCGAACGTACACGGGGGGGTTCGACTCGAACGTACACGGGGGGGTTCGACTCGAGCGTACACGGGGGTTCGACTCGAGCGTACACGGGGGGGTACGCACCGTACATACACGGGTGGGGGTTCGACTCGAACGTACACGGGGGGGTTCGACTAGAACGTACACGGGGGGGTTCGACTCGAACGTACACGGGGGGGTTCGACTCGAACGTACACGGGGGGGTTCGACTAGAACGTACACAGGGGGGTTCGACTCGAACGTACACGGGGGGGTTCGACTCGAGCGTACACGGGGGGGTTCGACTCGAGCGTACACGGGGGGGTACGCACCGTACATACACGGGTGGGGGTTCGACTCGAACGTACACGGGGGGGTTCGACTCGAACGTACACGGGGGGGTTTGACTCGAACGTACACGGGGGGGTTCGACTAGAACGTACACGGGGGGGTACGCACCGTACATACATGGGTGGGGGTTCGACTCGAACGTACACGGGGGGGTTCGACTAGACCGTACACGGGGGGGTTCGACTCGAACGTACACGGGGGATTCGACTCGAACGTACACGGGGGGTTCGACTCTAGCGTACACGGGGGGGTTCGACTCAAACGTACACGGGGGGGTTCGACTAGAACGTACACGGGGGGGTTCGACTCGAGCGTACACGGGGGGGTTCGACTCGAACGTACACGGGGGGGTTCGACTAGAACGTACACGGGGGGTTCGACTCGAACGTACACGGGGGGTTCGACTCGAGCGTACACAGGGGGGTTCGACTCGAGCGTACACAGGGGGTACGCACCGTACATACACGGGTGGGGGTTCGACTCGAACGTACACGGGGGGGTTCGACTAGAACGTACACGGGGGGGTTCGACTCGAACGTACACGGGGGGGTTCGACTCGAACGTACACGGGGGGGTTCGACTCGAGCGTACACGGGGGGGTTCGACTCGAGCGTACACGGGGGGTACGCACCGTACATACACGGGTGGGGGTTCGACTCGAACGTACACGGGGGGGTTCGACTAGAACGTACACGGGGGGTTCGACTCGAACGTACACGGGGGGTTCGACTCGAACGTACACGGGGGGGTTCGACTCGAGCGTACACGGGGGGTTCGACTCGAGCGTACACGGGGGGGGTACGCACCGTACATACACGGGTGGGGGTTTGACTCGAACGTACACGGGGGGGTTCGACTAGAACGTACACGGGGGGGTTCGACTCGAACGTACACGGGGGGGTTCGACTCGAACGTACACGGGGGGGTTCGACTCGAACGTACACGGGGGGGGTTCGACTAGAACGTACACGGGGGGGTTCGACTCGAACGTACACGGGGGGGTTCGACTCGAGCGTACACGGGGGGTTCGACTCGAGCGTACATGGGGGGGTTCGACTAGAACGTTCACGGGGGGGTTCGACTCGAACGTACCCGGGGGTTCGACTAGAACGTACACGGGGGTACGCACCGTACAAGGGTGTACACACAGGGGGGGTCGGCGCGTACCTACGGGGGCTGGGGGGGGGGTCGGCGCGTACCTACGGGGGCTGGGGGGGGGGTCGGCGCATACCTACGGGGGCTGGGGGGGGTACGGCACGTACCGGGCTCCTGTTTGGACGTCTCCATGGTTGTTATGGGAGTTCGGTGCGGACGGTCTTTTCACCATACGGTTGTACATTCGGACGCCCGGGATGGATCGTGATTCCCCGGTCGGACTTCACCTTTCACGTTTGTACGGTGAATCGTACGAGGACGTGTCGGTCACATTTTCCGACCCGAGGACGTGTGGGGAAATATTCCCAGTGCGGTTCGTATGGACTTTTTACCATGCGAATCGTGATTGCCAGTTCGTACGGCACTTGTACGATTCGTACGGTAAAAAGACCCGATACGAGTCGTACGGGGACATTTTTTACCGGATCGTGATCGGCACCTTAGTGTCCAACACCTTCCCAAAAATAATTTAGATTTGGGTGGGAATAGTAAATGTTAATCGACCCCTTTTAGTGTCGAACACTTTCACTAAAATGGTATAGATTGGAACGGCAACTGTAAATTGAAAATATTTAAGCCAAGACTTACAAACATTTTGTGCTGAGTTTCAAAACGCTGCAACATTTATTTTATTTACTTTCCATTGCAAAAGTGATTTTGTGCTGGGAAGTTGCCTGAAGGTAGCACAAAGCACTGTTTTGCATTTCTCTGAGTCAAGGGGGGGTTCCATGGGTGGTACGCGGGCGTTCCCATGCCACCACCCACGTCCTTTAACGCAAAATGCTATACACTAACAATAGCAGACAGGGTTCTGGGCCAAAAACAAACCTACATGAAAGCGGGTGTTAAAAACGAGATATGTTTTATTTCTCCGAACCTTTCCCACTTTCCATGTGTGTTACACTGTACAGCACACAGCTGAGGTGGGGACACATTTCAAGTTTGTCTAGCTATAGTATTTTGTACTGAGAGGTCATCCTCCCAGTGCAAAGTCTATGCTAGACTCACGTACACACCTTGTCACTATGGCGCAAAGGTGTGTGCGTGGCTCTCAGCATCCTAGTTGTGCATCAGCGCTAGGGAGAGAGAAGGATAGTGCGTTATCTTTGAAGATATGGCACTTTCCTGCTCTCTCACTCGCATGCAACTGAGCGCAGAGAATTCGAGAGCCTTGCTGTGCTGTGTTGTGTGAGAGTTCTGTCAATCTGGGCCTTAGCATCCAACACCCTCCCCAAAAGTCTTTATGTTGGAGAGGGAATAATAAGTATAATCCCTTTAAAGTCCAACACCTCCCCAAAATAGGGTTTAGATTGGAGTGGGATTACTAATTGTAACTCATTTAGCATCCAACACCTTCCCCAAAATAGTTTAGATTGGGGTGTGAATAGTAAATATTGCCTTTTCGGTACTAATTAAAGTTCAAATTGTGGTGTATAATTCATCTTAATGATAAGAATTTGGTTGATGTATATTTTTAGAGTGTTTCAATGTGTTTATTAGGTGTCCATGGTCTGCTTGGCCCAGTCCAGAATAAGAGGATTTAGGTAGAAGATACGAATGTTGTGAATCGATGGAAAGAGTCAACAAGAGAATATGGATTAGAGAAATTCTTGATTTTTAGTACACATTGACAGCAAGTTACACTTGTCAGAGTTGTTCATTGTTGTGATTACCAGACGGAACAGGACTACACATCATATTTAACAGTTCATGAATTTGTCAAAGAATAAGAGATGTAAGGCCAGATTTTAAAAAACACATGGAATGCAGCACAGCAGCCAAAAATGCTGCGCTGCGTGACAGGGAGGGGTCAGTAGCGCCATATCTAGAGATAGCTCTCTCCTCCCCTCTCCTCCCCTCTCCATAGCACCAGCTCTGATTTCAGGTGCGAGCGCCACACACACAGCGTTGTGTCGTAGTGCAAGGGTGTGTGTGCGAGAGTCTAGCATAGGTTTTGTACTGGGAGTGTACCCTTCTACTACAAACTACTATGCTTAGACTTAATTTAAGACTTTTCCCACTTTGTATGTGTTGTGCCCAGTGCAGCACACATGCAAAGTCGGAAAAATAAGGAGAAATAAAAGCCTTTCTCCTCTTCGCACTCTGCTGTGCATTACTTTGGGCACTTTCAAGCACAAACAAGTTTTGCACTGGAAAGTAAATTAGGAAAAATAAATGTTTTGCTGGTTAGCATCACTTAGTGCAAAATGTTCGTAAATCTACCCCGTAGTGTTAGCGCATGGAGTCAATGTCTGCAGGAATGACCGTGGATTCTGAGTGACATCATGAAAGGTATTGCAGATAGAAAGGCTCAAATTAAATCTACATTGTTGGAGAGAGCGGCTAAAAGGAAACACAAAGACTCATAAGAAACAAGTAGTGTTGCAGCTGTGAGCATCATTGGGTAATGAGGAGTGAGATGTTGTTGCATTGAAGGAGTATGTGTCAAACCGTGGGGAGGAGCGGGCCCATCTTACATCCGAAGAGTGAATGGGAAATGCACAATGACTGAGTGTCAGAGATGGAAGGGGTCAGAGATGTACATCTTTGTCATCAATGTAAGGAAGAATCCATCTGTAATGATGCTCGGTGGCCGCTGGAAACCAAAGGAAGGTGCGTGGCCTCTTGTTTGGCTGGTGATCTGCTTCAGGTGCCAATGTGCAGTGACAAGGGAGGGACATGCAAACATTCAAGTGTAATGAGAAGGTTTGAGAGAGCCCCCTATAGAATCTGCAGCATTGAGATACAAGCACCACTCCTGATGGGACTGTGCGGCTGCTGGTGATGATGAAGGAAACATTATCAGTTTTATTCAGCCAGCAGTTCAGGGTTCAGTCAAAATGAGGCTGAGCGAGGGTGAATAAAATAATGAGGTGCACAAAAGAAAGTGAGAAGGTGTGAGCAGATGGACAGAGGATCGAAGTGAAAGTGATTCTGCTGAGTCAGGAAGCAACTTCTCTGCTGTGCCAAGCACTTGATGGTTGCATGAACTATTGATTAAGAGTCATAGATTGAGGATGGACTGACACTTTCAAGTATAACCTCTGAGAGAGGAAAGGCAGGTCTGATTCTACCTCTGAGGGACCCTCGTGGTCTGTTTTAGACAGACAGTGCTATCAGACACCTGGCACCAGGCAAAAGAGCAGTTTGTGCAGACTGAGAGAGTGCAAGGAAAGGAATGCATAAGGAGAGACACAGCAAGTGCACTAGTGAGAGGCCAATGAAAGTGGTTGAGTGTGTATGTACAGATGCAGCTCATGACAAGCACCATGGATGGATAGCAGGCAAACAAAGGGAAAGGACCTGGTCAGACCAATGAGACGTGAGTGGGTCATCCTAGATAGCCTGGCTGGCGACCACCGCAAGCAGTTAGTGGTGAGAATAACCTCCCTGAATCATCGTTTTCATGGAGTAATGCAATAGTAATATCTAAATAAACTGCATACTCAGCAGAGCTCAGACTAGGCCTGCTGCTGCAGTCATATGGGAGACACTATTGTGGTCTGAGATAGAAAGGCAAAGGATTCTAAAAGATCTTGGAAACTTTGTGCTAAGGTACGATGCTATGAGTAGAAAGTATAATGAACGTGCGTGTGGTGCACCCAGTTTGGAATGTGCATCTGCTGGAGCCACTGGAGGAATGTGAGGAGGATGACAAGTCATGGCAAGTAGAACCTAATCAGTCTGTGAGTGAATATCCCCATCCAAGGCCTAGGAATGTAAACAGAATGAAGATGAGCTGGGAAAAGATCTTGTATGTTTGTGAGATGTTGTATGTCCTGATAAGGATCAAGTAACCACCTGGCCACAACTGTAAAACAGTCGCCCCCTGGATTTAGGGCCTCCACACTATACTTGCCTAGCATCTCACTATCAAGAAGGTGCAGAGTAGCACCCAGGGGTGGTCTGCGCAAGAATCTCGCTGTCAGGTTAACTTATCGTAGTTGACGCTGTATGAACATGTGAAGATCGTACTCATATTTCGAGAACGCCCTCAACATCTGCCCTTAGCTAATATATATATTGAGGAGTTCCAGAACAAACTATGAATGCTGTCAGTGCCACCCTAATAAGCTGACCATGGTTTAGAAGATTTTCGAAAGGGTTCAGGACATCCTGTCAGCACCATTGATAAGGAGGAAAAGGTCTGGTGGGAAGTTTGCAACATTGAAAAGGTTCAAAGGGACAAGAGGGGAGACACACATCTGTTGCACCTGGATTAACACCCACATTTTCATTAATAATAAGAACGATTTCCAAATACTTAGTCATAAAAGGCTGTAGCACAAGACATTGGTGGCTTCGGCATAGACTGATGCGCACAGCTCTGTGGCCTGCACACTGCTCGTCATCTGCGGTCGTGCTAGCCATGAAGGCTACCTAGGGTCACCGGCACTGCTAACAAGGGTCGCAAGAGATCTTACCTGTATTGTCTGCTTTAGCTTTTTATTCCCTGGTTATTCTTTGAGTCAATGTACTTGCATTATGAGACCCCCTGTTGTTTTTGTAAATGCTGATTTATTGCTGCTATCACTTTATATTGCATTATAACTTTCTAAAGATAATGAATGCTGTTGGTGATCTTGATAACCAATTGGTCAACGAACACGAACGATTGAGAGACTGTCGGAGTTGCCCTCTATGCTATATATTTTTCTCACTCCTCTCCTTTCCGCTTTTCTCCCTTATATCCCTCAGTTTCCCATTCTGTTGGGGTGTTTTAAGAACAAATATAACTATGAATTTCGAATGACATTCTTTATATTTTATTACTATGAATATTAGTATTTTATGTTAGAATATAATGGACTTTTGAACTCACTACTTGTGGGTTGTTTTTATCTATGGAATTTTACTTGTGCAATAATTTTTAAATAATACATAAAAAAATATATATTTTTAAACATTGGTGCTTTCACATGGTACTGTGGATACTATCAGGGTTGAGACTCTGTAAGAAATGGGTTTGTGACTGAAGGTGTGGATTTGGATGAGTGATATATGCCCAAAGGGAATAGTTTTTTGACATTAGAGTCGTATTTAAGCCCTGTCCCTTTGTGGTTAGGGCCGTCTCTCTGTATGGTTTTATAAGTTCTACTTTAGCCACAGCAGAAACCAGGATGGACTTCGTCCATGACCCAAGCAAAAGCTGGCTTGATGAGAAAATCATCAGAAGTTTCCTCAAGGTAAATAAGTGTCAGAGGGAAGGAGTCTGTAATTGGACAAAGTTCCTGCTGCACCAGCCTTGAGCTCCTTCAGTAGAAGAGAGGCTCTGGGTCTCTTCCAGTCTTAGGCACAGTTGATGTCTGTGAAAATGAAAGCTGTTGAGAGAGGAATCGAAAAGCATCAGCTTGCAGGTTTCAACACCAGTGGAGAGTCAGTGGAATGGAGAGCAATTAGACATAAGCCCGACCAGGATCTACAGGTTCAAACACAGAAAGTGATGAAAAGATGATAATAGACCTGACAGAGCAATAGGCTGGGTCCTCTGGGTTGCCTGAGCTGTCTAAAGCCAAACACATAATTTTAGTTTAAGAACAAACTGTGACCGCTCTTCACATAAGACTTCTGATGAACAATTTGTCATAAGACATGCACATTAAGTAAATTTAGAAAGTGACTAGATATAAGAATCTCCAAATTGACCTTGTTTTCTATAAGGTGGTATAAGCGATTCAGATATTCCAATAGTTTAAATTGTCAAAAATATAGTTTACTTAATATTGACGTGGGGGTACTTAAGTTGTGACTAACTTTCCCCCAACTTGATCATCTTTTCAGATACAAGACCAATATATGACCAACTTTGCCTCTTTACAGCCAACCTTCCACAGATGATCCAGACATGAGACAGACTGTGTCCAGTACAACTGCCCTTTTAGAGCCGCTGGTTGGACATGCAACTGAATCAGAACCAGCACTGCCAGATGTTTAGATGGAAACCTGTAATGGACCAGCTTCAAGGACCTTTATCATGAGATGCGTGCTGTCCTTCCATCCATTCAGGGAAGATGGTGACAACGGCTCTGCGTGAAGGCTGTCAGCGATAATCCTGATACGTGACTGAAGTGCAGGCAAGGTTCCCTATGCCATGTATAATGTCTTCTACCCATGTTCTAAAGTTGAGAGTCAAGAGCTCTCCGCTGTCTGAACATGGATTTACGCTTCATGAAGGGTTCAGCATCTCTGTGTGTCAAATCCTTTTGGCTAAAATCCGTGTCTGGCTCTGGGTGTCGCTTTTGAAATTGAACCTGTCAACGTCTATGTGGCTGACTGCTCCCAATTACTATCAACCTTTCAGAGCCAGGTTAGAGAAAAAAAGTCCAACATACATTAAAATACAAACACAAATGATTTAAGGCAACCAAACAAGTAACAGTTAAGTAAAACCATAGACCACTGCATTTAAAAAAACTTAAAATGTAGGGCACCGCATTTGCAGGCTGAGAAAGCAGCACATGGAAAACACATGCAGATTAGAGCCAGAACAGATGCATCCACATCTGTCTCTCAAAAGCACCAAATATAAAGAAGGTCCAGATGTTCAAAAGTATGGATTCACTGGCAGGTTTGGTCTGGTGGAGAACTCACACAACATTACCCATCAATAAGTTGTCACCAATCTGAATGGGTGAGTACATTGTTTAAGCCACTTACTGGATCCAAAACTGTTCTACACTGGGCTAACTTCACGTATAATCAGCAAAGATTGTTGACAGCTGTATCTGTATCTGTATCTTGCTATTTCAGTTGGGGAACCATGGGAGAGACTTGCAAGATTTCTGAGTCCAGAGCCCTTTCATCAATACGAAAGGATTACTCATAATGGCTGCTAGTTTTTCAAAACGGTATGCGACTAAATGCATGGATAGGTATGATCTTTCATAAGTGAATTCCCTTTTTAAAAGCATCTTTCACTTCCCGATTCCTCAGCCCATAAATGAGTGGATTCAACATGGGTATAACAGCTGAATAAAACACAGTGACTACTTTATCCTGATCCACAGACTGCTGAGAATTGGGACGTAGATACATGAAAAAGAGGGTCCCGTAGAAAATGGTGACAGACATGAGGTGTGAAGAACAAGTGGAGAAGGTTTTACGCCTTGCGTCTGCTGAGCGAATCCGGAGGATGGCTGAGATGATGAAGATGTAGGACACAAATATAGCTACAAATGTGATGGAGAGATTAAAGCCAGAGGACATAAGCAGAACTGTTTGTTTTATCCTGAGGTCACTGCAAGAGATTTTTAATAGTGGTGGGTCGGCACAGAAGAATCCATGGATTTCATGTGATCCACAGTACGACAGACGAAACGTCAGCACGGTCTGTGTCATAGCATCTGTGAAGCCATATGCATAAGACAGTACCACCAACAGAACACAAAATCTATGCGACATCCTTTGAGTATAGTGTAGTGGATGACATATTGCAATGTATCGATCAAATGCCATGAGCATCAGAATGTAAAATTCAGAAATCACAAATGCAGCAAAAAAATAAAACTGCAGTGCACAACTGATTAGATGAATGTATTGACTTCCTGTGGCAAAGTTCACCAGCATTTTAGGGACAACACAAGTGGAATACCCAAGATCGACAAAGGATAAATTTGCAAGGAAAAAATACATGGGGGTGCGAAGTGTTGAGCTCATAATGATGATAAGAAGAATGCCAATATTGCCCAGTAAAGTGACACCATAAATAAGAAGGAACAACACAAAAATAGGAGTCTGCAGTTCTTGGCGATCTGTGAGTCCAAGCAGGATGAAACTTGTCCAAGTGGTTCTATTTTCCATATCTTCAAAATCTATCGCAACCTAGGAGGAAGAGTAATGATAGTTTATTGAATTAATTTGTGTTTTTTTAATTATTACAAACAAAACTTGTGCAGCACAATTTGTAAAATTATTTACTTTTTATATCATAATTATCATTACAGACTTTTAACGAGAGAGAGTCTAGGGCTCTCCAACTTTTTCTCTGATGAGAGCTACTTCGCTCAAGGAAAATTATCTTGAACTGGAACATATTTTATCACTGTGTGTAAACATTTAGATGAAGTTAGCAGCAGCAATCTCCATAAAAGTGTTATCAATATGAAATGGATCTAGATGACTAATGAAAAAACAGCCAAAGCAGCACATACCCTCTGGAACAAAGGACATAACCACAGCAATACGTCTACACAGTTTGAACTGCTGTTCAATTATGAGCCTTAAACTGGTTTGGGGAAATTAAACCATTTTGTCTTCAGCATCATGTCAGATTCTGAAAATAAACATTCTCTTCTATCAGGTACCTTTCTATTTTGGGCAAACAAAACTAATTTCCCAATTTTATTTTCTGAAAGAAACATAATTTTTTACCTGCAAAATACTAGTGTTCATTATTATTAATTATGTGGTCCTGAAATATCAGCTTGTCCTTTTCATCAAGAACTCAAATGTACAATTGCTTCACATGAACTGAATAGGATTCAAACGTCCAGGGTTCATGATGCCACGCCACGGATGCTTGCTATACTGCCATCAAGACCTATCTTATGCCAGTTGTGCTCACCACTGCCCAAAGGCACCACTGTGCTAGGGTTGGATGTGATAACGCCCACAATGCTCACAATACACAATTTTTCAGTTGTAAGCACAATGCCAAACACACAGACCCATCAATAAATGCTCATACATGCATACACAGATAAAGATGCATACGAGTAAGGCTTAAAGGAGATCTCAGCTCTGAATACAGCCCTTGCTCTCTTCAGCTCCTGATCTAATGCTGCACCCAACTCACACACTTTCTATCTGGCTCCTGCCTACGCACACTTTGGCGACTCCTATCTGGTTCCTGTTCTGGCTACTACTGGCGCTCTTCTTTCCTGGTGCATTGTTCAGACCCCAGTGTGACTGAAACAGTGGGGCCTACTGCGTGTTCAATCTCCTTGTGACTTCGCCAAAATGGGAATGGATACAGATGGCCACACTGCTGGTCCTCAGGGCCAACACACTGTGTGTTTGGGTGTAAGCACAACGCTCTGCCACTTGTTTGACTGGCCTCCACTCTAAGGGTCTTGTGATGAGCAGTGCTGTCTTCTTTCATGTGCATGGATAACTCTCTTAAAGATGTGTTGGTCTGAGCTTCACTTTAAAGAGCTTCTTTAATAGTGTTGGTAATCGACAGTAGCTCCTGAGCTTGTCTTTGGAGACCCATTTTCCAGACAATAAAGGCGATGAAGAGCGACCAAAACATGTCCATTAAAAGTATATTTACATTATTATTCTTTGAGTTATCTAGAACATTGTACCGTTAACTACATTTTAGAAGGGTCCTGAGTGGTGCAACAAAATATGGATCAGTTCCCCAGCCCTTCATGGTGGTTTGAAGCCTAAAGTAAGTCAATTTTAAAAAATGCTGTGCTGCGTTACATGACTGGGAGGGTTCTGGAAAGCAGCATATCCACAGAGATGTGGCTCTCTCCTCCCCTTTCCCAAGCACTGGTGCAGAAATTTGCTGCTGTGCACCACACACACTCCTTTGAGCCATAGTGCGAGGGTATGTGCATTAGTCTAGCATAGATTTTTGTACTGGAACAAAATACTATGCCTAGACAACAGTACTTAGTAGTTGCATCACCCTTATGGCCCATTGCACGGTGCAAGTGGGATGCAACTGTTTGATCAATCTGGCCCCAGTGTGCAGCTTCTCCTGTCCCCACTGCCCAAGAGACTCATCACCTCATCCTCCCCCCCCATGCCCCCTCTGGATCCTGTCTACTCCCAGCCACACTTTGACCCGTTCTTCCAATGTCGTGTCTGGCTCGCTCGTCTCTTGTGTCACGTCGACTCTATGATGTGCTTTAAACACACGCATACAAGCACAAGTAGCTGTCACCAAAGACATACACCTGGTTATTTCCACTTTTCACCTTAACTTTCTAGATGGTCACATCTAGCACCCTCCCTTATTCATGTCCCTCTTTCATCAGAACCATAGTTGTGTTTTCTACTTTCACGTAGAGATATTTATTCCAACTGTGGAGTCTCCATATGGTAATGTATCGGGATTCCTTTTTTTTAAAGATTATAATTTGAAAATAAACATTACAAATATTTGTATGTTAAAGATTAATGTTCATTGATATTATATATTTATTTTAAAAGTAAAACAAAAACAAAGAATTCTGCACTATTAAATACAAATAAAATCTCACCTAAAGAAAAAAATATTTTTATATATATTAATAATCATTGAAAGTGCTGTAAAGAATTAATTGCAATTTATTTAGTTACATTTCATTAAAATGTATTGTTACATGAATTAGTAAATTCATGCACCCATTCCGTGCCCATATTCAATATTACTAATAATGACTTCTTTTCCGCACATTAATCTTAGCCGTCCTGCGTCAAATGACTACTGTTAGTTGTGAATAAAGTTCATGCAGTTCTTTAGCACAGTTTGACTAAACCCAACTCATATTTATGGCAGTTCTCCTTTTGTTCCTCTCTGTATGTTACCATCATCGTGTACTCTCTTCACTAAGTTTAGTGTCAAACCTGCTCTGTGCCACCATGTGGAGTTGAGGAATCACATTTTGTGTCTCTCGTATACCTCCAAATACCAATGTGAAATGAAGCATGCAGTGTTCCAAACAGGACCCATTTTCTGAAATTGTTTGGAATAAACTAATAATTCTTGCCAGCATTCTCATATCTTAAATGAGCAATGGAGCTTTCTTGTTTAAAACTGGGAAGACAAGTTTAACCAGCCATAGAACACATTTCGCGCTCTAGTAGTGGCCTGTGCTTATCTCAGTCATGTCAACCCCAACATTTAAAGACACTGATATAACTGGATCTGACTCAACGTCAGGCTGTTCTACAATTAAAAACCTCTCTGTGTGTCCTCCATATCCTCCAGGCCTGAATAACCCATCACACAAACGTTTTCCTGTTGTTATATTTTATTATGTATTTTTTGTATGATTTTATATAGCGTCGACATGGCCTGGAGGCATCAGAGTGCTTTATAACAAAGCAGAATATGTCAATAACAAATAGAAAATATATATGTACATTACAGGTGCAGTGGTTACCAGGTTGGCCTCCCCTGCGAGGTTGAACGCTTCACACGTATTCATTGTGAAACATAGCAATGAAAAGCAGTCGGTACAATACTGAGGGACTGGTTCACAAAGGGCCTCCACACTTGTGACGCCACCATGAGTATAGAAACGCACCCATGACTGAGGAGCCTCCACCACAAGTGTGGAGACTTCCCCATGACTGTAGGGCCTTCACCACAAGTGCGAAGACTCCCCCATGACTTCAAGGCCTCCACCACGAGTGCGGAGACTCCCCCATGACTGAGGGGCCTCCACCACGAGTGCGGAGACTCCCCCATGACTGGGAGCCTCCACCATGAGTGCGGAGACCCCGCCATGACTGCGGGGCCACCACCATGAGTGCAGACGCTCCCCCACGACTGCGGGGTCTCCACCATGAGTGTGGAAACTCCCCCACAACAGCAGGACCTCCACCATGAGTGTGGAGACCCCGCCATGACTGGGGGGCCACCACCATGAGTGCATACACTCTCCCACGACTGTGGGGCCTCCACCATGAGTGTGGAAACTCCCCCATGACTGCAGGGCCTCCACATGAGTGTGGAGACCTTTAGTGAATCAGGCCCCATTAGAAGATGTTCAATCGTTTGTGCAGTCTGAGCTTGGTGTGCACTCAGCATGATCATACAGAGGTAGGGGTGGTTTACGTCGTGTCTTTCAAAACGAAATGCTTGGAGACCTTTTTCCCATTGACTACTTCCAGACATCATTAATTGATAATCTTCAAACATGTTTGGGACTTGGTTTCTTCTCAGAGCTTACCAAAAGATATTGTCACTTGTAGACCCATTACCAACTTGGTGATCTGATACCATATGCCATAATTTGTCAAAATCAAAGATCAATAATGTGAATGTGATGACAAGACTCATGTCCCCAGGTGGTTAGTAACATCACACGTTGGTGTGCGCTGTGAGCCATTCAATGATACTCGTGGCCGCCCCAACACCCACACTCTTCCCCAAGCTGCAGGTGGTTTCCTCTGTTAACCAGTCATATTCAGTTCATCTATGTCCAGTTCCCACTCCAACTCTATTGTATAAAGTCAGAAGCTTGACAAGCATCAAACAAGTTTAATCCTTGATCAGTTTTGTCAATCTCTCAATGATGTAGTCAGAATTTCCGGGCCCTGTATTCACCGATCACCTTTTGTCTGCTTGTAAATATTAACAACCTCATGTACAGCCATTACACTTAAGAAATTGTAACTTGTGATTTTGTGAAATGTAATGTACTAAAATGCATTCGATAGAAAAGGTCTCAATTTGTGTATTGACTTATACCGAACGTATTGGTATTTTTCAAACTGAACTATGTACTAATGGGCCCTATGTTTAAAGCTATTTTACAGGCGCAAAGGCTTCAATTCCTATAATCAAATCATTTGTGACAGCTAAATAGCTTCTAGGTATGTTCTCCACCCAAATTGAGATTCAATAATTCGTCACTGGATCACAAAATAGGTTTGCATCTGCACACTGAATCGCAAATTGAAAGGCGCGTGTTCAGGGTGTCCCTTCCAATTTGCGATTTCCTATGGCGTGTATCAATGATTTGCAACGGCAATTGCAGTCGCAATTCATTGATACGTTACCTACAGTTTAAAGAAGGTGGTCACCCACTCCCTTTGTGATGCTGCAAACCACATTTTTTAGGGGTAGGCAGTAGTCCCTGGGACCAATGCTTACTTGTAAAAAAAGGTTTTAGAAAATTTTCATTTTTGAAACACATCTCATTTTCCTTTAAGGAATCAGGCTGTAGACCGGGCCATGGCAGTGCAGGGTCTTGGTGGTGTTGATCAGCAGCTTGAATTGTCATCTTTTCTGTACGTCCATCAACCATCCAGACTCCTGCAATCCTCATCCCTTTCTCTGGAACGACCTCCTCTTGCAACTCCCGACCTCCACCTCTCTCCTAGAATCCCGGAAGACACTCAAGACCTGGCTGTTCAACTGATACCATTGTGAACCATCATGACCCGCAACTCCTGGACACCCTCCTGGATCAGCCATGCTCTACATAGCCAGTGACTGATTTATTTAAATGTATCTAGCAATGAAAAGTTAACTGCCCCTGACTGAATCGCATGCATTGTTTCGACTCATGTCACCTGAATAGAGTCTGAGAACTTCTGAATTCAATATAACAGTATAGAAAACTTTGCAACAATCATGACATACTATAGTGTGCTCCGTGCCACCCAATCACTTACCTATTCGAATGCCCCTCTATTCTGGTGCCCTGGATGCTGGTCTCATGATTTGACAGAAAAGACTCCTAAGGTATTCTGAAATTATAGTAAGATCTAATCTTGTCTGGCTTGGTCTGCTTTATATGACCTTATTCTTCACTTTTCTCTGCTCATTTTTTAATTTGTGCCTATAGATTAGCTAGTCACATGCAACTCTGTTGGGTGGCTCTAGGGTGGGTGCAAGGAAGGTAGATCATAGCATGGTATGAGCGGCATTGACACACTGGCTCTCGCTACAAGCGACTACTCAATTATGATGAGGCCCATGAAAGCAGTTCCAGCCCCATCAGGATTTTGCAGATCTGCAGTGTTCTCACAGCTCTGTTTATTTTCAGACACAGATTTTAGCTGCAATCTTTGTGTGCAAATTTGGAGGAAAATGAGAAAATAACAGGAGAATAGGACAAGTAACCCCTGATTAATCTGTAATTTCTCATTTGTAAGGGTCCGACTTGTAATGCCTGGTGTGTGTATCAGTAATGCAGTGGGTGAGGAAAATCTAGACCAATTTCAAGGACACTCATAATGACAGACTAAACATTTAATTTGGTAAATGATCCATTCATGTATAGGTAGTGGTCTAAGTGTAACACCACAGGGATCAGAATTTATTGGGTGCTGTTAGATCTGTCAGCCTTAGGGTGGGCTACCCCGAAACGTTTACCTCACCTCTACCATTTTGCTGAACTTACTTTTGTTAGCCTTAGGACTCTTTGCACTTGATCACTGCTAACCAGTGCTAAAGTACTTGTGCTCACTCCTCTCAAGCATGGTACATTGGCTTATACTAATAAGCATATTTAATATACACATAAGTCCCATATATTCAGGGCCTGTAAAATAAATACTACCAGTGGTCCCACAGCACTCACTTAACCAGCACTTAAAAACATGCCCCAGGCCTGCCATTTCACCCTCAGTGCTGTTTTAAACTGCTATGCCAAATTGACATTAAAACCCCATTGCCAAACTTTAAGCTCCTCTTTAGTACATATAAGTCACCCCTAAGGCAGGATCTAGGTAACTCATGGGCCATGATGTGAGTAAAAATCCTACATTTGTTTTTCACTACCGTGAGGCCTACCCCACTCATAGAGTAACACTGGGGATTCCTTACTATGTTTAGTAAGCTGCAGTTTCCAAATGGGAGCTGGTAGCTATGTCATGTTTGGTGTCTTTGGTATTTTTAATGAAAATCCCTATTTAATGTTAAACTTGGGTTTATGATTATAATTTTAAAAAATGGCATTTTTAGAAAGTTGGCATTTTCCTGCCCTTAGCCCTTTTGTGCCTTAGCCTGGCATGAGGCACCTGAGTGGGTGTAACTGACAGTTAAACGTTGTGAATGCCTCACAGACTGCCACACAATAGAGGTATTAGGTGTGCCTAAATGAGCCATCTGCTGACAGGATACCACTATAGGTCTGAGCTGAAAACAGCCCCACTTGCAACTAAATAGCCTTGCTTTGCCTTCACGCACAGGGCCTAACAACCTCACATTGTCACTTCAGTCAGCTTGGAGTCAGGGTGGAGGAGTCAGGAGTTTTCATGCACTTCAACTCCACTGTCCACTGTCTAGAAACTTTGGCCACCTTCCAGAAGCATGGCAACTGGGTATAAAAAGGGAACCTTAGACACCAACTCTTCAGTACACATTTGGACCTGTGGATACTCTGCCAGGAAGAAGGACCACTCTGCTGATGGAAGGACTGACACACTGCTGGACTGCTGCTTTGAAGAAATGATGCATGGCTGGGTTGCTGCCTTGTTGTTCTGCTGCTCTGCTGACTTCTGCCTGGGTACAAGGACTGGATCATCAACTGTCCTTGAACCTCCAGAGTGAACCACAAGTTAGTTTGCTGTTCTCCTGTTCAGAGCCACAGGGACACAAAAGGCTTCCTCCATCTTGAACCCTTACCTGGTCCCAGCCTCAGTATGTCCTGACCCTCCAATTGGTGCTAAAGGTGGTCAGATAGGCAACATCCAAAACTGAGGACACATTTTGGCTCAAAAGTTCTCCGAGAACCAGGAGGAGACGATCCAACCTGCTCGCCTAATTGACAGATATTCATCACTGGTCGGATTGACTTTGCAGCTGATCCTGCTACATTCTTCTCCACAGCAATAAAGGGTATCCGACCTCGTAGAACTGTCTTTGGATACAGCCCTCTGCCTCATCCAGCTGGGGGTCTTCAAATGCCATTTCGGAAAGTTAGTCTAAATTTAGAACTCTTCACCGCTCCTTTGCCCCAAGGCCATCCGAAGACAAAGTCCCCTTCTCTGACACCCTCCTGCAGCATCGCACCACTTCACTGTTCCTTCTCAGGCACGTTTTCTCCGAATTTCTTCTCAATCAAGGCAAGCGGCAACTGGGCCAAATCCACTTCTTGTATCTAACCCATGCTCCATTGCTGTCGGTCATATATTTTTTATTTGACCCGGTCTTGCACAACAAGAAATCCGCTTTTGGCTCTTTGATCGTTTAGGATCTAGCTTTTCCTCAAAATTCTTAAACTTCATAACTCTGGTTCTACTGATCGATTTTTTGTTGTTTGGGTGTCTAATAATAGATTTAAAAGTAATCTATTTTTCTAAATTGGTTGGGATTTTGTGGGTTTGGGCTGTTTTCACTATACTACTGCTATGTGCCGCATAAATACTTTACATATTGTCTCTAAGTTAAGCCTGACTACTTTTTGTGCCAAGCTACCCAGGGTTAAGCACAGGTTAATTTTTTGTTGTTCACCCTGCAATAAATTGTGGCTGTTGCTTGGCCATGGCTCTCCCCCAGTCAATTGCTCATGGTGCGATCAATAGCATACAATTACGCTTGTTGCCAAAACGATGGGGCTCGAAAGGACATGTTGGTGCTTCAGCACCAAATTCCGCATACCCTGCTATTTACTGGGAGTTTTTCTTTTGTTAAACCTGAGCAGGTTTGACTTGGTGAAATTAATTTAGGAACAATTGTGGAGGTTGCAGTGGCAGCCACACTACTCGTTATTGTGATATATTCTAACAAGAGTTAAACTACATCTATGAATTTATAGGGCCTCCTGTAATTGGGGTCTAATTCTCTCATTTAGCTAGTAATCAGGTTGTCCTTGCATTATCTAATTCTGAAATGGAAAATAGCCCCTTTGGGTAATTCACTTGATGTGCAATGAGGTGACACGACGTTGGTTTGATAGTTTTGGAATTTGCTGTACCGCATTGTGATGGGTTAACACTGGACCGACTAGATAGGAATACTCTCATTGCCTGTAAACAGATGTACATGAAAAATATTTTTGTGTCCATATCCAAGCCAGAGTGGCTGATCACGTAAAGTAACTGCTGTTAGTTACATAGTTTCTGACGTTGTCATGCCGCTTTTTTGATTGGCCAGCTGAAGCTCCACTTTACGCCAATAAAAATGGAAAAGCCAAGTGAGTGTGATTTGAACAGATGCTAGATAGAATATTTCTGTAATTATGAGCATTTAGATAATTTTGAATTATACTGATAGTGACTAAAGAGAATATTACAGCCTTTTTCAGGGAATGATTTTAGATTGTATAGAGGCTGGTGATCATAATACATTTGGGTGTTGTGCAATAAAGAATAGTCTTTTTTTTCAATAATGATTATCCAAGTTGTAAATATACACTATAAATAGGTATTTTATATTGTGTTTGAGTAGGGCGTTGTTAGGGGTATGTAGCAACATGTATTTATTGTGTTAATATGTATGCGTATTTTGTACTATGCCATCTGAGTATCATTGCTTGGCAAACATGTGATGTATTTTTTTTTATTTTTTTTATTTTACCGCCCTGATGAAGTCCTAAAAGTGAGGAAACGCAGTGGCTGGGCTAATTGAAAAATCTGTTTATCTTGAACATAAATAAAAGTTGGATTCTAAACATATTTGCAGGACAACAAGAATATTCATTCGGTTAAGTTCCATATATTGGATTGATTTTTGGACTTTTGGCTGATGTTGTTGACGAATATGCCTCTTCACTCCGCATACCATTATCCCGCATGCTGTCACAATGCGGTCGTAATAACGACCGCGTTGTGACAACGCATACTATTATCCCGCAAGTCGTTGCAATGACTTGCGGGGGGGGGGGGGTGCTGGATGCTGGAACAGTAACATTTACTATTCCAACTCCAGTCTGTGCGGACTGTAGGGAAGGTGTTGGATTTTAAATTCAACACCTTCTCCCCCCTCCGCAAGTCGTTGTAACGACTTGTGGAGTAATGGTATGCGTTGTCACAACGCGGTTGTTGTTACGACCGCATTGTGACAGCATGCGCGGTCACGGATGCGGGGTGAAGGTAGTTTACCATTGTTGACAGTTTGGGCTTGGAATAGAGTATATATAGAAAAAGCTCTTTCTAATATAATTACACTTCTTTTCAATATTTTTTGGGCTTATAATTCTGACTGGCTACGGACTCCTGAGGAGTGGTAGGCGTTCATTGACACATCTGTGACTGCACTGGGAGGACCTCATAGCAGACTAAACTCATTCCATGAAGCAGCATGCAGATGCACACCACACCCCCTTGACGGGCCGTGCATTGCATGCGGAGCTACATCAAAATGCAGTTTAAAAAGCAAGCTTCCAATCACAGATGTAGTTCTTTTTGCAGTATAACAGTCTTTGCAGTTTTTATAGCGTGGAACAGACCCACAAAAAATCGATCCCTTAAAAAAGTGTTTCATCCCTTTGAAGCAACAACAGAGAAAGCCTATCTGCAGGGTTGAGATTTACAGGCCTGTGAATTTAAAGGTGTAGTGTGCCTTTACCTTGAGAGCCTTCGCAGATATAACATAATGTGTATTTGTAAAGCGCACGTGCATCCAGAAGGGTATCTTGGCGCTGAATGACAGATTTTTATTGTTTTCCAACTCAATGGTACTCATTTTATGGACCTCAGAAGGGTGAAAGACTGAGTGGACCCACTGGGATTTGAACGTGTGACCATGAGGTCAAACACAGGCCCCTACGTTGGATGCATTAGTCCACTGAGCCACCAGACCCGGTTGAACAGACTGAGATGTCCAGTTTGGCCTACAAAAGTCTTGTGCATGCCAGGGTGTAAGAGGCACACAGAGCTGAGGATTCAGTCAGGCCTAGAGGCTTGGATGATGTTTCTCTTTTCTTTACTGCAGTTTCACCATAGACAGTTTAAACAGTAAAACTTGAAAAACGATGTTTCCCAAGGTAACCAAACATATATCATAGTCCATTCCACCAATCACCATTGACCCCACCAACCAAACTGGATGGGCAGCTCTTGCTGCCTCTTTCTTTAATGCTGCGACCAAGTTTGTAATATTAGATGTTTTTAGGCTTCTTCTTTCAAAGACATCTGTTGGGGCTGTTTTCCCCTTCTTGTAGTTTATGCCTTTTCTGATTGATGTTTATACAATTGTGGTTTCACCCTGTTAATGCCTCATGTATGTTCTCTGTCGGGCGGTGTATGTCTTCACTATTACCCACGTCGGATGCAGAAGGAGTGTGGGCTTCTTTTTGCAGGTGGGCGGGCCCCGGGGGTCTGGGTCTCTGTAGTGCAGTGGAAGCCACGCTGCTCACTCACGGCTGCAAATAAGGGAAGTCAGTGAAAAACAGCCAACACATTAACAGGAAGAGTCCAGCCAGAGCCGAGCAAGGGTCTGGCTTGGGTCTTGAGACAGTGCACGGGCCGAGCACTGAAAATGTGTGCTATGTAAATCATACAACAAACATCACGTAAAATATGATACAGGGTCTGATTATGAGTTCGGCGTTCTTACCACCATACCGCTGCAGCTACGGTCTCAAGAAGATCGCTGCGGCGGTGGTCTCTCGCCCGCCTTGTTAAGATGTCACCGATGGGCCAGCGGCGCTGCTTCTCACGGCGGGGAATATATTTTCATATGTGTCGACGCAGGTGTGCATATTTTGACTGTACAAGTGTTAATTGTAGTCATATGCATGACAGACATGAAGGAATTCCTACTATGAGTACTTTCCCATTGCTGGGGTTCAGACCATATGCGCCCAGTCCAGTCAGTAGGTAAATAGTGCAAAAGGAACTTACCTGGATTTCTTCGGGGTCAAGACTCCGCTGTGAAGGGGGGTCCTGGAGAAAGGGATCTATGTGGGAGACTGAAGAGAAGAAAAGGAAATGGCTGAGTATTTACCCTAATTCTTTCGAATCGTCGACTCAAAGCAGGTGGTCTTCCCACCATGGTCGGCTAAACGGAAAGTCAACTTATGATTCCTACGGCAGTGAACTTGTCTGTACTTCCCTCTGACGGAGGCTTTCCCCCACTGCCGTCATAGCGACTTTATTGTTGTTATGTAATGTGATCACAGTGTAAATATCTATTCTTTCCCATTGATTGAATACTCCGTCTGGTGGCCACATGTCTCTAATGTACATATGATATCTGGTATCATTTGTGGCAACTTTGGGGTACCGGTCCCCAGGTGTTTACACAACCGAGTGAGCACACAAATAATTTGTGGAGATGACACAGTCACACACACACATAAAACTTTGTATGATAATTTTTCAACATAAACTGCTGAAATCTAATAGAGACATACTATGAAAAATAAATCCACATTTTACAGATGTGGAACTTCAAGAATTTGTGTGGAAAAAGGTCGTATGCCTAAGGTACAGCCCCACTGCAGAGGTCTTTGCAGCAATATAATCCTGGTGGAAAAAATGTAGAGACTGCAGGTTGATACTCAATTTCAAAGATTTCAATGGCTGTGTTCTCTTCAGGCCTTTCAATGTGGAATGGATGTATCTGCTCAGAGAAAAGAAAAGGATTGAATGATCCCGTTAGGCCACAAAGATTCTTACCTGAATATTCTGATCTTGCTACACACAGGACACGAGCTCTCCATTCTCCCTTTCGTACTATCATCAATCCCCTGGTGTTTTACCAAGAGAATGAAACCAGTGGTGGAGAACCTGAGTGCCAAAGAAGTTTGGTTGATTGTCTATTTGGATAATAAAATTATCATGTCTTAGGACAAGGCAAAATTAATGACTCGTTTATCTTGGACAGTACATCTGTTATAGGAGTTGAGTTTTATAGTGACTGAGAAGGCATCTGTATTCAGTCTATCTCAACATATGGAATGCTTGAAGTTTCAAATGGCTCAATTATTGTTGCCTCCCCAGAAGGTAAGGGGCATAAAGGAGAGCTCAGATTGGTCTTGAACAAAGAAGACATACACTTGAGAATAGTAGCAAGGAGTATGTGTCTGTTAGCCTTGAATATTCAGGCAATGTTTCCATGTCCTCCATTACAGAGCCCTACAGAGGTTAAACATCCAACATATGGGGAAGGGTCTGTCTTATGCGGAGCAAATAAATCAGTTTTTGACGGTCAGAGCAAAACGTTCATAGTGGCTAGGGCAATTGGAGTCATCATTTTTGCTTCCCATTGCAGGAGACAACTGGAGAGATTCTTCGGTTAGAGGCTAGTTCTACTGGCAATAGCTACAGATGCATTTCTACAAGATTGGAGCGGGATTCTTCATTATGCCTTTTCCCCATTCATGAGGATTTCTCAAATGGCTACCCCAGAGAAGAGGCAGAGAGCAAATCTGATTCTGGTGACTCCTTTGTTGAGGGTACAACCTTTGTTCCCATTGCTTCTCGAGATGTTGCTGGACTCCTGTTGAGGCTTCAACCCTTCTCTGAGATCTTGTTAAGTCCAGCGGGGTTATGGCATCCACTGGTGCAAGCCGAACAATTAAACCTCATAGCTTCGGAGGTCTCAGGGGTTGTTGGCAAATGCTTGGCCTTTCAACAGCAAACTGAATTCTTGATCAAACAGGCATGGTCTACCAATACCAATAAACAATATTCTGCATCCTGGCCTAGATGGGTATGTTGGTGCTATGCGTGGAAGGTGGATCTGGTGTGCACAGAACTACAATTAGTGGTATTGTTTTTTATTTCATGTGGTTTCTGAAGGTCTGGCCTAGAGCTTTGTAAACAATGTCAGTCTGCAATTTCAACAAGAAACAGGTTGGTAGTAGCATTCCCTGAAGGGAAAAACCACACATGAAAAAGAAGAAGAAACAGACAATATAGAAAATAACAAGTACAAGCATGAGTAAGTGGAGAAGTGTGGCTCAATGGTTAGAGTGGCAGACCCTGATGCAGAGATCTGGCCCGGGACCAGGGTTCAATTCCCGCCTCGGCGGGTCTTGGGCTCAATTTCCTCGGACCTGACAATTCTCACCTCGGTGCCTACTCTAATCATGGGTCCCACTCTGCAACTCTGGGCAATAGCTTGCTTAATCTCCACAACGGCCCCAACAGCGCTGGGGATGCCTGGCTTCACCTTGGGGGTGCCCAGGAGTGGACATTTCACAGGGAAAGCCAGGAAGGGTTCCACAGCGGTATGAGTACAAGCGCCAGGACGCCCCATTGCTGGGGCAGCAGTGCGCTGTACAAAAATAAATAAATAAATAATACACGTGTAAGTATATCAGGGTGCTAGAATAACACTGGGTACCTACTACCAAACAGTGCTATCGGCAAGTTCCAAAGAACATGCAACTAAACAAAAAGTGCAATATCAGTTGGTCACTTATCGATTGGGGGAAAATCAGTTGGTGAACATTCTTTGGTGAGTAAATTGATAAGGGGGTTTAGATTAGGTAATCCTCCCAAGACACATTAGTCTTAGTCATGTTCATGAAATGTGGATGTGGTTCTAAGGTTACTTCAGAGACGGACAGAAAATTATGACAAGTCCAGGGAACAGCTTCCCACAAAATTAATAATGTTGTTAGGGCTAACATTGTGCAAAATAGTGTTGAATGTACATCCATTGGTTTGAATAAGTTGAATATTTTCTCCGGAGGGAGATTTACTTTATATTACTAGGTGTATTTTGCCATCCACTAAATCTGTTTTGTATCCTGTAATCCCAGTTTGCATGTAGTACAGTGTTTAAAAGCATGCAACGATTGAACAAGGGAGTTCAGAGTTGATTGTAAAGAAGAATTATAGCTTCATAGACCAGTGACCTCAGCCACATTAACCAGGTGGGTCAAATGGCTTATGTTTGAAGTGGGGATGGATGTGAGTAAATTTGGGGTGCATTCACTCAGAGTTGCTATGGTGTTAAAGATGTTTTTACTAAGTTCTAAATTAAAAGACATTATGAAGGCCAGTGTTTGGTCTACGGATTCAACTTTTCACCAATTTTATTGTGAACAAATTACTGACGTTGCTTTGTTTGTGTTGAAACAGTTTTGAACGAGCATAATCCAAGCCTCCAGTCATGACATAGAGTAAAACATGTTCTAGCAATTGCATCAAGAATGTTTACTTGTGTTTAGGACAATGAGGTGAGGACTATCCCACCGAGATCAGGATTACACTAATGACCATAACTCAAATGTATGAATTCATGGGGAAGAGGGTTACTTCGCACATTTCATCATGAGGAAATTAACAGAACTAGAATGTTGAAGTGTGTGATTCAATTTAAGAAACACGGAAAAGGAGCCATTGCTGAGTAGCCGGTCGGTAGTAGGCCGGTGACTGGATGTCGAGGTTCAACAGCGTTGAAGTTCATGGGTCAAGGACACAATGGGGCACATTTACAAAAAAAATGTCGGAGCACGGAGCTGCACCCAATTCAGCAGTGTTGCACTCCAACATTTTTTAAATACAGGGATGAGCCGTATTCACAAGAATACAGCGCACGCCTGTGTTTCCCGTAGCGCTGACACAAAAAAAGCAGCCTAGCACCAGTGCAGGCACCCTGCAGCCCTATTGCAAGTGTGCCTGCCCTGCAGGGGCAATCAATAAATCAATGAATCACCTGTTTATTAAGCGCTACTACTCACCTGTGAATTTCTCATGGCGCTGGGGGAGGGGAGTTTGCAGGTTCTAGTCCATCAAGTAGAGGGTCTGTCGAAGAGCCAGATTTTGAGGTTTCTTGTGAAGATGAGGAGAGATGTTTTCTGTCTGAGGTGGAGAGGGAGGGCATTCCAGGCTCTGGCCGCGAGGAAGGAGTAGGAGTGACCACCTCATCTGGTCTTTCTAGTGTGGGGGACCACAGCTTAGGAGAGCTGGGCTGATCGTAGGGTCCTTTGGGGTGCGTGGAATTTGAGTTGGCTGTTCAGGTATGCTGGTCCGGTGTCGTGGAGAGCCTTGTGAGCGTGGGTGAGCATCTTAAAGGTGACTCTAGCTTCGATGGGGAGCCAGTGGAGTGTGTGCAGCTGCTGGGAGATGTGGCTGTGTCTTGGCAGCTTGAGGACCAGTCTTGCGGCAGCGTTTTGGATGTTCTGTAGCTTGGGTGAGAGGTTTTTGTTTATTCCGGCATAGAGTGCGTTGCCGTAGTTGAGTCTGCTGGTGATGAAGGCGTGAGTGACGGTCTTTCTGTGTTCGAGGGGGATCCATTTGGAGGTCTTGCGTAGGAGGCGGAGGGATTGGAAGCAGGAGGACGAGACGGCGGTCCATTTTGAGTTCGGAGTCCAGGATGATTCCCAGGTTGCGTGCGTGGTCTGCGGTGGTGGGCAGACTTCCGAGGGCGGGGGGGCCACCAGATGTCGTTCCAGGCATCTGGGTGTGGGCCCATGATGAGTACTTCCGTTTTGTTGGTGTTTAGTTGAAGGCAGCTGTTTTTCATCCATTTGGCGACGGCTTCCATGCCTGCTCGAAAATTGTGTCTGGCGGTGTTGGGTTCATTGGATAGGGAAAGGAATTAGTTGGGTGTCGTCTGCGTATGACACAATGTTGAGTCCGTAGGTTCTGACGATGGGGGCGAGCAGAGCCATGTAGACTTTGAAGAGCGTGGGGCTGAGGGATGACCCCTGGGGGACTCTGCAGGTGGTTGGTGTAGGGTCCGAGAGGAAAGGGGGGAGTCTGACTTGCTGCGTTCTGCCAGAGATGAAGGAGCGGATCCAGTTGAGGGTCTTGTCTTGAACCCCTGCATCATGGAGTCTGCGTGTTAGGGTGCGGTGAGAGACTGTGTCAAACGACGCTGAGAGGTTGAGGAGGATGAGGGCTGCAGTGACTCATGGTGATTTACTCTTTCTATGTGTGCAGCAGAATGCAACACACATGGAAAGATAAAAAAACAGGAGAAATTAATCATTTCTCCTCTTATCGCCATTCTAAAGCCTGGTAATCCGTGGCATTAGAATGGCTCTGTTTTTGGTGTTGCCTCAGCCTTATAAAAATGGAGCAGTATCAAAAAACAAGGGGTGCGCGTTGGAACGCCCACAGCAACACCCATTGCACGCCCTTTGCCACAGTGGATGGTGGTGAGAAGAGGCATATTTGAAAGGTGGCCTTAAGCCTCGTTCAGTGGCTTAGCGACACCTTGTAAATTTGAGAAATAGCGCCAGGCCACCGCAGCATCAAAAAAAGTGACACTCTGGTGGCGATAGGGGCTTCTACATATGCCCCATTGTTTTGTGTGGTTGCTTGTGCTTGTTGAACTGCTACATTTTTATACTTCACAAAGAAGGAGGCAGCAAGACAGTGTCAAATCCAGTTTGGTTGGTGGAGTCCATGGTGATTAGTGGAATGGACTATGACATGTTTCGCAACCATAGGAAATGCCGTCTTTCAAGTCTCACTGTTTTAAATGACTGCTGTGAAATTACAGTAAAATAGAAAAGCGTAATCAGTAGTAAAGTACTGTTGCTCCCCCGTTAAAGATGGTAGGGTTGGCATACTCCTAATTGATGTATTTAACATTCCTGCCAGACCCTAGTATATGGTAGAAAATGTCCCCATGGCATCTGTCACTGCAACACCTATTGTGTGATCCACTACACGACATTGTAGCCTGAGTGTAGTAAGGTAGAAACTGCAACTAGACATGTAGAAGGTTAAATGAACATGTCCAAGGAGTGACTCGCACCCAAAAGCTATTTTCAGTGTAGGACGGTTGGCCGGCTGGTTCTTAGTGGAAACAAGAGTACAGATTATAATATTTATACTGTAGCTTGGGAATAAGACAAGCTAGACTAATAATGAAACAACTATTTTTAATAGTTAATGGAATGGCTGAGATGCGTCAGTTTCTCTCCGATCCACCAGGAACCAGGGCACGTGAGGAGGAAACGCCACTGAAATTAAAAATATGAGGCCAGGGAGCAGAGTTGGGGGACTATATTACAGACTAATCTGCAGGAACCTGGGAGGCATAAATGGCCTGTGGACAAATAGATTTAGGAATTGGAATGATAAAGGCATAAATAAAAAGAGGAAAAAAAGATGCATTGGCTTACAGGGCAACTGGCCAGATAATTACTCATGTCACATGACTGCGATCCTGACCTTTTGTCCATGCAAAAAAAATGGGATTGCAAAATGGTGGAGATCAGGGTGAGGATTTGCCTACTGGCTGAGGCTAAAGCTTGGCTTGCAGCATGGTTCCATACTGCTACATGTATGTCGTTTTCTAGGTTTACATGCACAGGAAATAAAGTAAATAATAATTACACAAATATGATGAGACATTGTTTAATTAAAAAAATTATCTTTCTAAACCTGCTTTTGTCCAACAGACATCTGCTTCTGGGTTTTGCATCTTACACTTGGGGTGCACTTGAACGGAAGGGAAGAGGATGCCAAGGCAGTTGTTGTGTATTCATTGTCTAACTGCTGAAGACTTCAGCTTTTGTTCTATCAGACGTCTGTCTCTGGGTTTACTGTGGGTAAAGTGGCAGCCTCAAACTGGATTTTAGTGTTAGATGTAGGAGGACACTAGGATTACCATAATACGCTCCCCTCACACATCCGCAGCTGTCCGAGCCTAGCTTAGTGGGGCCAAAGACTTTTCACTATCAGAAAAATGCCAAAGTGGCTTTGGTTTGGCCTGGAACATTTATTCCATTAGTTCGGCCCTTTTCATGAGTCAATCCTACCCACTACTGCCAGGTATTTATTTTTCTTTTCTTGAAGTTTTATATAGCACAAACCCTGAATCAGGTATCAGAGTGCTTTACATGAGCACCGGTTGCGTTACATGAGAACACATTCATTTTTGTTAGGCACGGGGAGATTAAGTGATTTGCCCGAAATGCATTGGGTAAACGCGACCAACGATGGTGGATAAAGCTTATATACACTGGGATGTTGCAGCATAAGGCCTGTATTGGCATTCTTGCAGCATTAAGCATATAGTAACAATGTAAGCGTCTCCCTTGTGACATGAGGAATGTGATGAAGAATTGATAAAGCCTGGATTACTTGGAAGAAAAACAATAAAAATTGGTGAAACATGAACTTTGTGGCATTTGTATATGCAAAGGAAAATAGCTGTGCATCCGGTGGGGTGGTGTTCCCCTCCAGGTTCTTGTGCACATATCTTAATTGCATGGCAGGGCTGACCACGCTCCCGGGTTGCACGCGATCGTTATGTTGGAAGAAAGAAAAATATGGAAAAATTCATGATATCAGCTGTGCACTTTGCCGCTTCATGAAATACACATATTACTGTCTGCCCTTTAGGCAAGTAGCGCCCATTGGAGTACTTGGAAAATGGGAGAGAAAAAATGAGGCTGTCACAAGAGAGACAATCATATGAACTATCCACTTCAAAGTTGGAATCAAATGAACTGATTATTTTTACCTGAATTAAGGACGTTGGTTTTTGGAATTACATAATGAGGTTATTTTAACTCTACAAGCACGCTGTGCGTGATGTTTTATGAAATCCAGCAAATATATTTTATGTTCCGAATATCATAGCACAATCAACGTGATGACATCTGAGGGCAGGCGGTGTATTTTTCTGGATATTTAGGATGTTAACGATTTAAGAGGAATGGGATAGATTCTGGGAACTGCTGATTCGGTTACGTACGGGCTGCTGTATGCTGTGCACTGTGGGACTTGTAGGCAGAGAGCACATTAAAGTAGGTCGAAGGATGGGAGGAGAATTTAGATTAAGAACAGGTGGAGCGAATGGGTGGAGACACGTGATGTCAAAAACAGTGAGTGAACAGATGGTTAAGGTTGGTTTGGTGGTGAATATGCTGGGAGGACGCTCATGGTCACAGTTTTACAGGTACAAATCGACAGTTTTGATGATGAATTTAGAACAACAAGTTTGATTTAACATTGCCAGGAAGTCACTAAGGAGGTGTTTGTGAATAGTAAGGGAGGTTAAACCAGTGGGTCAGGTTAAGGGGAGAGGGGCCAGTTGATCGGTGAACGAATAGAACAAATAGCACGGATATCGAATGAGGGGTAGTCTTTGACTATGTGTTTTTAGCGGGAATACGTTGATGTGTTGGGGAAACATGAATTAGTGTGATTTCACGCATAATCATTGAAGATGTATTGTGGGTTTAATCCTAAATCTAATTGATGCATTTTGAATTTTCAGAAATTCCGCTGACGGCGGGCCAAGAAATAGGCCCGAAATGCATTGGGTAAACGCGACCAACGATGGTGGATAAAGCTTATATACACTGTCATGTTGCAGGATAAGGCCTGGATTGCCATTCTTGCAGCATTAAGCATATAGTAACAATGTAAGCGTCTCCCTTGTGACATGAGGAATGTGTTGAAGAATTGATAAAGCCGGGATTACTTGGAAGAAAAACAATAAAAATTGGTGAAACATGAACTTTGTGGCATTTGTATATGCAAAGGAAAATAACTGTGCATCCGGTGGGGTGGTGTTCCACTCCAGGTTCTTGTACATTGGCCAGGACTCATGTTCCAGGCACGGACAACAAACACGGGTTGGCACTGAATTGTGTTGGTGAGGGACTCCCCCGAGATGGACATGGGCGTTTTCCTACGTTCCTCATTCGGACATGCTGCTGCATTGGTCTGCATGTTGTGGCACTTATCTTGGCCGTACTGTCTTGCACTTGTTGATAAAGTTTCCGCACTTTCGCTTGTCTCCAACTGTGTTGTGTCTTGATTTGCATGCCAAGGTTTGTCACGGACTCTCTGGCTCCCTGCCATACGTGCATTGCCACCCCATCTGGACTGTGTGTTTGTACATGTGCATTATGATGTTCCTGTTTTGTGCTTTGCCAGATGCGTGTGGCCTTTTACCGGCCACAGGTGGGTGCACTTGTGTCCTGTGTTTGGTTGTGCGCAAGTTGTTGTTTGTACAACATTGTGTTGGGTGTTGGGGTGCTCTGCATCCTGTGTGTATGTGCTGCATTGTGTGTGAGATGTCCCTTCAGCTCTGATTTGGCTTACCCTTCTCCCTTTCAGGCAGTGTTGTGTTCCCTTTGGTGCCTGTTCAGAGGTGTGACATTGCCGGGTTGTGTGGCTTGTGCACCTGGTTGGTGTTGTTGCTCGTGGACATGGTTTGTCTGCTGTTGTGCTGTGCTTAGTTGTGCATGTGTGCCATTGTGCCCATTTCCCCCCGTACCCCAGTCCCTGCTGGTTCCTCACCCTGTTGCTGTTTTGTCTGTTGTTTGGTGCATTTTGCTCCATGTCATTCAGCTCCTGGTGTGGTGCTGGACTCCCACCTCCGGTGTGCATTGCTACCTTCTTGTTGTTGGCGTGTTTCTGCTTGTTTGTGCCTTTCGCATCATTGCTGGAGTTCTGGTTTTGTGCCATTGACCCCCTCCGCTCTCAGGATGCATTCATCTTGTCCACGTTGGGCTGCCATGTACGAAGTTTTGTTTCCAATGGGTTTGGTGGGGTTGTCTGCTGGCTCGGGTTGCCGCCATTGTGGTTGGCTGTTGTTTTCTGTTTGGTCTGTCTTTCTTTTTCAGGCTTTAGTTGTGCTTAATCCTGCCTGCCGTGTGTTTCACGGTCCGGGCGGTGTTTATCCCTGCTTTCCTCCTCGCGGATGGGCTCATCGCGAGTTTTCTGGTGTTGTGGTTTGTGTTTTTATCTCCTTCGGGGTTGGTGTATCGCGGACATTGGCTGCGTTGTCAGCGGACTATCGCATGGTACCGCCTTGTTGTGAATTCCACGTTGACACAGGTTTATTTTCCAGCGATGGGCTGTGATATTGGAAGTTGCGTTACGCTACTCTTGCGGTAGTTATCACGCGTTCTTGTGAATATCCCCCTCTAATCTTTGCACGTGTAGGTCGCTCAGGATGGCAGAGGGATTGGCCTCTGTTATCCTGATGGAGTTAAATCCACCTCCAAACTCTAAATCAGACCATAGTTTTTCTTCCTTCCATCATGACATTGTAATGAAGCCCCTCAATTACACTGTGTTGGTGACGTCATGAACGGCCCAATGAAATTATGTTTATTTTGAAAAGATCACCCTAAATATCGATGGCTCTATGTCAATGTGATGCAGCATTTTCAGTTCTAGCCTTTGCTTTTACAAATACTTGTTTTCATGTGACTGATTTGTCTGATTGTTTAATTGAATTGAACTGAAATAGATTTGCAGAAAAAGAGGCATTCCGATAACAGGGTGCCTTTTGGTAATCCGATATCTGGACCTGGACTCTGTGAATAAGAGCGAGTACATATCTGCACACGAGTAAACAGCTTCATCTAGTAATATAAAGGTTTTATTAACCTTTATCATTAGCCATCTCTGCAGGTAGACTATGCAGGAGCATGTGTGGAGGACAAGACCGCTCCAGAAATGGCCTACCAAGTCGCTATGTCTTGGCCCATGGAGCAATGGCAAGTCATTCTGTGACTTGTCTGTCAAGATAACTTGGAAACTCTCAACGGTTTGGGAGCTTTAGACCTATAAGTAGGTTTGCTGTAACTTGTGTAATTTGCTGTAGCATAGCTTAATTACAAGGAATTTCCGAAAAAACTAAGTGGAACTAGGCGAGGAGCGCAACCTAGAATTTAGCGCTATTCGGACACGAAGATACATTTTGTGATAAGAAAATAGCGTTAAATGCAACAGAACACGCTGGCTGCATTTGCCATTCCTTTGCTCCTGCAGTAGGATTTTTGTCCCAAATCACTCTTAGCTATGAGCGGGTGTGATCACGTAATTTTTGGTAATTTTGCATTAAAATAGTAATGCAAAATGACTCTGATTAATCCAGTGTAATTTCACATTTTCCCAGGCTTAGCTTTAAGTTAGTGGTTACACATAGGCCAGTGTCAGCACTAAGGGACTCATGACACAAAATCAAAGGCTTTGTGATAACAAAAGTGCTTTCCATTATGTACAAAACCCCCTTTACGAGATGGCAAATTCTTTTGGAGGGGTCATGAGGGGAGAGGAGTTGGCCTGACGGTCGACCTCGAATCTGGGTAACTTGGTTCGAGTCTCGGCAATGATGCTGAACATCCTGTGATTCTGGGCAAATCACTTAATCTCCCTGTGCATAACCAAAATGAATGTGTGTCCTCATGTAATGTAACTGATACTATGTAAGGCGCTCTGATACCCGATTTGGGTCAAGTTCGGGATATATAAAACTCTGCAAAAAAAAAAAAAAAACTGGAGTTATGAATTTTTGAATATTTTAGTAAAAACTAGCACCTAAAAGATCAAGGCTCCTAGTGTGGACATCTTGTTATGTGAAACTGGGTGAAAATAAAAAAACATAGATGACCGCGATGGAGTGCGGTTCGGATACAAGAAGTGGATTGGGCCCGCTCAGCTCTTACCTTCGGACTTCAAATAATTTCTGAGAAAAATTATCTGAGAAGGGAAAGCGGGGCAAGGTTTTGCTGCTGTGGAGAAGAATGTAGCGAAAGAAGCTACAAAGCCAATTCGACTGGAGATGTACCTCGGGTGGAAAGAGCAAAGGTTGGTCCCAGTCTTCTCCTTGTTCTCAGAGCAGTTTTGAGCCAAAAATAGTTTACGTCCTCCATTTTGGATTTTGGCTAGCTGGGCACTTTTATCACCACTTCCAAAGGTCCAGTACTGGAGGGGCACCACATGGAGGGCTAGGAATTACTCAAGCTGGGTCCCGGTTCAGGATCAGGATGGAGGAATCCTTTGTGTCCCTGCTGTACTGAATAGGGTGCCAGCAAACTAGCCTTTGAGAGTCACTCTGGAGTTCCTGGGACAGTTGAAGATCCAGTCCTTGCACACAGGCAGAACGTTTCAGAGTAGCAGAAAAACAGAGAATCAATTAAACAGGGCAGCAGTTCTTCAGAGCAGCAGTTCAGCAGAGTGGCAGTCCTCACAGCAGCACAGCAGTCCTTCTTCCTGGAAGAGTCTCCACAGGTCGCAAAGTGTACTGAAGGATGGATTTGAATTTAATGTTTTTATATCCTGGTACCCTGGAAGATGAGAGAAGCTTCTAGACAGTGGGTTTGAAGTGCATGAAATTTCCTTACTCCCCAGCCCTGGCTCCAAGCTGGCTGCAGTGACAATGGGAGGTTGTTAGGCCCTTCGTGAGAAGGCAGAGCCCAGGCTATTCAACTGTAAGGTGGGCTGTGCTCAGCTCCGCCCCCCTTCTTGCCAGCAGATGACTCATTCATGCACACCTAATCCCTCTATTGTGTGACTGTCTGGAAGGAATTTACAAAGTCTAGCTGTGAGTTACACCCAGTTATGTGTCCCAGACCCGGCTAGAGGTGCAATAGGACTAAGTGCATAAAAATGCAAACTTTCTAAACGTGGCATTTTTAAAAACCCAGCTTTACCATTAAATAGGATATTTCATTACAATTCCAAAGGCACCAAATATTATATAGCTTTCAGCTCCCATTTGGAAATTGCATATTATTGAATGTAATGTGGAATCACAAATGTTATCCTATGAGAGGGGTAGGTCTTATAGTAGTGAAAAAATGCTTTAGGAATTTTCCGCTTCTGGGACATATCAAACTGAAAATTACATGTCCAACCTGGGCTACCTAGGACCTACCTTAGGGCTGATATTTAACTATGTTTAAAGGAGAGAGCACACACTATAACACTGGCCAGCAGTGGTAAAGTTTACAGAGCCCTAAGGCCCAAAAAAATGATTTCAGCAAAAGTAGAGGGAAAAGGCAAATAGTTTGGGTGTAACCCTGCAGAGAGGACTAGGTCCAACAGATTTCCATTTGGTATGAAGTCATAGGTTATGGTGGTGCGCTGGCCCTTGCAGGCCACCAACCCTGTGATTAGAGCTAATCATAGAGGGTCGTTAATGAAACCAGCTTGTTGAATATGAATAAGACAGGTCATTCTGAAACCACCTGCGATTAAGCATTGTGTGAATTGACCTAATAGTTCATGGGTTGGTTTGTAAAATACTGTTCTATTCTCAAAAGAAATATGTGCAATTTACGACCACATTTTGCAAAAGAAATAATAACAGATTAGGATCCTAGCTTTCGAGATGGATGGCAAATATATATTGACTCCTTGTTTGCAGTTCTACCTGGTGGTACGTACCTATTCAAATCTGCATAAGGCATATTATCACAACATTTAGGCTGTTTATCCACCAGGCAGGTAAACACTAAAGTTCCTCTGATATTTGCATGGCAACTGGCCAAGTTGTGCATACTGTCTGCTATTTACGAAGCCACCAGGCGAATAATAAATTGTCTATTCTATTTGCAAGCCCACCCGCCAGACTGTACATTACTCTGGTATTTAGCCAGCAGCCAGGTAAATATTTAATGTTTTTTGCTATTTTCCAGGCTACCGGTGAAATTGTACACAATATATGCTATATAACCAGCACCAGGAGAACATTGAGGTGCACATTTACTTACATTTGAAACAATGAAGCCCAGCTGGGCAACTGGCTGTGCTGTGTTGCATGAAAGGGAGATGTCAGAAATGTGATATATTTACAAAGATATATAGCATTTCTTCTGCCTCCTTGCACCGGTGCACTGTGTGCAAGGGTGCCTGCATTACGAGTAGGATTGCTTTTGTGCAGGAAGGAACACGTTTTTGACCAAAACAATCCTTAAAGGCATTTTCATATTTCTATGTGTGATGCCCGCATCACACATAGAAATCGGAAATAACAAGAAGAAATACATATTTTACTCCTCGCTGCCCCTAGTTCTGGGAAGCTTTCCGCTTGATTTCATTCCCAGTTTTGCAACTCGAGGTAACACAAGGCAGTGAAATGCGCTGCCTTGCATTAACTTGGGTTTACTGAACTATGCGGAGCCATGTAAGGTGGCTTTGCGTGGGGTAGTAAATACCGGTTTAGGGCTTGAGTTGCCTTGAGCAACGCAAGAGCAACACAAGTGTTAGTAAATATGGCCCTAGGTTTACATGCTATTTGCATGGCTGTTGGTGAAATAGTACATGAACTCTGCTTATTAGTCAGTGTCCAGGTAAATAGTGAAGATTTTCTGCTATTTACATGGCCCCCAGCCAAGCAGTGCAGAATCTCAATTATTTAGCCAGCAACCAGGTACATAGCAAAGTTTCTCTGCTTTTTTCAAAGCAGCTGCCCAAAAAGTAAATGATTTCTGTCAAGAAAATAGTAGAGAACATTCACTATTTCCCCGGTGGCTGGCTAACCAGCCGCTACTTCATATTTTACATAACCGGTGTTGCTACTAAGCTCAATTGAACAATCTGGGAAGAAAGAAAGGCTGGACCAGTTGGTTGACCATCAATTGGCAGGTTAATCTGGACCAATCACAAAACTGGTGAAAATAAGGCATCAAATGCAGAGACTGCCAGGGACAGCCTGAGAAGGTAATGAGACAGAAGGAGTCAAAAACTGCAGAAGCATTTAAGTGAACAAACACTGAGAAAATCATAGGGCACAGATGATATAGGAGTGTAGATGAAACAGAAACAATTCACTGTCATGGAGAGACTGAGACAACACATGGATGCAAGGGGTGCCCAGAGCCTGGTAGGAGCAGAGGCAGACACAGACCTACAGAGGAAGAGCAGAGACTCAAACAGGAGCGAAGAGCCCCCTAACACTTCCACAACACCCCCCCCCACTTACTACTACTGTAGTTACCAAGTGCACCTAACCTACTTTGAAACTTCAGTCGTTCTCTGGCAACATGCTGACTAGTTGACGGAGAGAGACTACAGACTTGACCCTTAAAATGAATAGTTTAACATCTGGCACTAGTTTTAAGAACCCCTTGTTACAAGGAGAATATACTAGTGATCCAATTGCCTCGACATCTAAGGTTACGACCCAAGTGATACATTCTTTGTCCCCAGTGATTCCCTTAGCCCCTCCTGAGCGGTTTAATGGAGACCCCCAGAAGGCGCAAATCTTTCTGACCCAATGCTCTTTACATTTTATGTGTCGCCCAGCGGTGTTTCCTGATGCACAGTCGCGAGTGGCCTTCATACCTTTCATATCTTAGTAGAGACGCAGCGTCCTGGTCAATGTCCTTAGTAACCAGAAATGACCCAATTTTGTATGATCTCGACGAATTCAAAAAAGAGTTCCTCAGGATTTTTGATCAGCGAAAGGCTTCACAGGCGACAGACAACGAACTACTAGAAATTAAGCAGGGAAATCGAGATTTGATTGCTTATTTGGCCCAATTTAACAAGCTGGTTGTAGAAGCCGAATGGCCAGAGAATAAGAGAGCAGCAGTGTTTTACAGAGGATTGAAAGATGAGTTAAAAGATGCTCAAGCTCAAGTGCCAAACAGACCCACCGAGATGTCTGCGCTTATTGATTTGGTACTGGAAATTGATTTTCGCCAAAGTGAACGGAGAGGAGAGAAAAAGAGTGATTTTCATTCAACCACACCTAGGTTTGATCGGGCAAGATCAGAGACTACAAGGATGAGTGAATCACAGCATATTTCAGAACCCATGCAAATTGGAGCTATCCGTGGTCCTCTTTCAAAGGACAAAAAAGAAAGAAGGCATGCAAACAAGCTGTGCTTGTATTGTGGAGGTAGTGGCCATTTTGTGCGAAATTGTACAAGAAAGCCAAACAGACACCGCCGGAAAATGCTCAGCACCATCAGTAAATGGAGTTGGACTGATGGCTGCTGATTTGGAAACAACTCCAAAAGATCATTCTCTAGCAAATACACTGCAGTCCTCTTCTCCACACCTTACCATGATGATGACCTTGAAGTTTCGAGAAATCACCTTGAAACAAATTACCGTGATGGTGGATTCTGGTGCCACGGGTAATTTTTATGATCTAAAATTTGCGGAAAAGATCAGATTAAAGGCAATAAGAAAAGAGAAGAGTGAAGCGGTACGGGCAGTGGATGGTACTGACCTATCCTGAGGTCCTATAGTTAGCCACACTGAAGCGGTTGAATTACAAACGGAGGAAGGACATTGTGAAACCCTGCAATTTAATTTAATGGACGCGTCACAATTTCAATTGATCCTGGGGTTACTGTGGCTTACTGAGAATAACCCAACTATTGACTGGAGTGCACGATCAATCACGCTGAACTCGGAATTTTACAAAGAACACTGTTATAAGCATAGGGGACAGAGGAATATGGAAACTCCAGCATTTCATCTGTGTGAACGAGGATCAACAATTTGAGTGATCCAAACGACCGAATTACCTTCAGAATATGTGGCGTTCCAAGATGTTTTTAGTGAGGTTAAGGCCGAGAAGCTTCCTCCATATAGAGATTTTGATTGTAAGATAGAACTAGAACCTGGTTCCAATCTTCCATGTAGCAGAATTTACACGCTACCCGAAAAAGAAGATCGGCATTTAAAGGAGTATTTGCAGAAGTACCTCAAAAATTGATTCATCAGACCTTCACAATCCCCTGTCTCATCGCCACTTTTCTTCATCCCTAAAAAAGATGACGATCTGAGTCCTGTATTGATTATGGGGCAATCAATCGCATAACGGTCAAGAATCATTACCCTTTGCCCTTAATTTCAGTATTATTGGATCAAGTAAAGAATGCGCAAATTTACGCTAAGTTATATCTGAGAGGGGCTTACCATCTAGTCCGAATAAAACAGGGAGACAAATGGAAGACTGCCTTCAGAACTAAACATGGCCTCTATGAATACCAAGTAATGCCCTATGCACTTTGTAATGCCCCAGCTGCATTTCAATACTTCATCAATGATGTGTTGAAAGAATATATTGATCGAAGTGCAATTGTGTACATTGATGATATATTGATATACTTAGACTCAGTGGAAGAGCACCAAAAACATGTGAAAGGAGTGTTACAAAAATTGCGAGAGAACAGTTTGTATGTAAAATTGGAGAAATGCGCTTTTAACCTGAATACAGTAGAATTCTTGGGCTTCGTGCTTTCACCTAAAGGAATCACCATGGATGAGAACAAGATTAAAGCGGTGACCGAATGGGAATCTCCGAAATCCGTGAAAGAAGTCCAAAGCTTTATAGGCTTTGCAAATTTCTATAGAAGATTTATCCAAGACTTTTCTAAAAAATTAATTCCTTTGACTAAATTGTTGAAGAAAGGTGCAAAGTTCAATTGGACCAGTGAATCTGAAGAAGCATTCGTGAAGTTAAAGAAGGATTTCACCACAGCTCCGATCTTACTGCATCCGGACCCAAGTGAGCCGTTTTATGTGGAAACCGATGCCTCCAAGTTAGCGGTGGGTGGAGTCCTGTCTCAAAGACACAATACCACAGGTCAAATACACCCAGTGGCTTTTCGCTCACGAAAGCCTAATCCCAGCAGAAGTGAACTACACCATCACCTGAAAAAGAGTTATTGGCCTTCAAGGATGCGTTCAAGGAATGGAGACATTCTTTGATGGGTGCTCGACACACGGTCACAGTTTTCACGGACCATCGTAATTTGAAGTTTTTAAAGTCTGCTAGAACATTGACACCAAGACAACTTCGTTGGTCATTGTACTTCACTGACTATGACTTAGTGATTACTTATAGACCTGGAACGCAAAATGGTAAGGCAGAAGCCTTGTGCCGACTAGGAACAGAGAATGTCCAAGAAGATATTGAAAATCAGAGTATTATCGCTGAAGAAAAGATCATTGGAACTGTGCTACAGGAAAATCTGGAAGTTTCAGCATCAGATTCCATGGGATCAGAAGAAATCCAGGGATGGGTAAACCAGGATCCAAGAAGAGAAGTTCGTGGGAGTTTGCCATACCATCTCTATTTGCCCACTAATGAGTTGCAACAAAAGGCCCTAAAGGAATGTCACGATCATATTTTGGCTGGACATAAAGGAATGCAAAAGACAGAAGACCTGGTTAAAAGACGCTTTTGGTGGCCCAATATGACCAGAGATATTCGTCAGTATGTGACCACTTGCGAAATCTGTGCGAGGGGAAAATCTTAGAGGCAAGCCCCAAAAGACCTATTAAAACCAATGCCCACACCACCTTACCCTTGGCATACTGTGACATTAGACCTGATAGTCGAATTGCCTTCTAGTCAGGGCTATGTCACGATCTTGGTTTGTGTAGATGCCTTCACAAAATGTCCCACTTTGTCCCTTTAAAAGGGGTTCCGACAGCTGTTTAACCAGACAATAGTGAGGGCTCATGGGATTCCTAAGGTATTGGTGTCTGACAGGGGTTCCCAATTTCTGTCTCATTTTTGGAAGGCTTTCACTAAAAAATTAAACATAGAAAACAGGTACACCATTAGTTATCACCCAGAGACAGATGGTCAGACAGAAAGGGCAAATCAAGAATTAGAACACTATCTCAGACTATGCCCACCTGATCAAGAGGGATATTGGCCAGAGTATCTTTGGGCAGCAGAGTTCGCTCAAAATAATGCAAAGAATTTGTCCACTGGGTATTCTCCATTCTATTTAAACTCCGGCAGGCATCCAAATCAGTCAATAAGTTTCCAGGAACTAGAGGTTCTTGCAGTTAAAGATTTGGTGGAACCCATGACCCAAGTACATAGTCTAGCAACCAGGAATCTCACTAAGGCTGAGGAAAGTTACAAACACTATGCTGACCAGAAGAGAAGGAAAGAACCTGATTTCCAAGTTGGAGAAAAGGTTTGGTTAAGTACAAAAAATTTAGAACTAAAGGGAAACCGAAAGCTACAACCTCTACCTTTATAGGCCCATATGTAATTGAAAAGAGCTTGAGCTCCTTGACGTATCAATTGAAATTACCTAAATCAGTAAAGATACACCCAGTATTCCATGTGTCTTCATTAAAAAAGACTTCTCAAGGTTTAAGAGTAGTAAAATCCCCAAAACCAATTCAAACGGAGGGAGGAGTAGAGTTTGAAGTCAAAGAGGTTTTGGATGCAAAGAAAACTAAAGGTCAGGTCAGGTCTACTACCTGTTAGACTGGAAAGGCTATGGTCCTGAAGAACGGTCCTGGGAGTTGAGTTCAGATATTCATGCTCCTCGATTGATTAGGAATTTTTACAAGAAGTCTCCAAACAAACCCAAGCCGGTGGAGCCTGACTTGCGGGGGGGAGGGGTACTGTCAGGACCTCACTGAATGCCCATGCGCAAGTCTGTTCCATTTGCTCCCTGTATGGAAAAGGTAAATGGCATAGGGAGTGTAATTCATGGGTTTACCAATTCTTAAGACAAAGAAGACGATCTAAGATGGGCGCTGTGAGTAAGCGGTCTAGTGTCTCAGTGCAGCAAATCAATCAGGAATTTCCAGGTGAAGCGACCGTTGAACGAACTTTGTCGTATCTCCTGTGTTGCAGTCAGCCATTTATTTCGTGAAGCGCTGGGAGCTCTAACAGTAAGCGTATCGAGAATTATTTGTCAGTAGTTTAGGAGCGGATTCCTCGCTCATTGGTATATCAGTTCAGTAGAAAGTCACAGGCGCAGCAAGCGTTTTTTCAGGAATCCTTGTTTGCATTTATTCTTTGGTTTTTTCACATCTCCAAAAACATTATTTTACGGACTGTGTCTTGAAGACCCTTAGATATCAATTACAGGCATATTGTGTGAGAAACAATGTTTCAACAAATATTTTCCCTCACGCAACGAAAAGAAAGTTGAGTTCCGTTTTAGATACATTTGCCTCTCACGTATTTAGAAGGCAGAAGGAGAGGTATTTTCCTTTCATTTTCGTACATCTTATTTCTTTACACAGAAAAAGTTTTGGGTTTCTTCTAGAACAGATTTAAATACTATTTCACAAAAAAGCATTAAATAAATAGAAAGAAAAACTTACCTGCTAAGTAGAGAAAAACATTAGGAGTCTTCAGTACACCTTATAGGTAAGAGTCTGTGAAAAGAGATAAAGAGTGAGAATAAATTAAAAGGTAGTAAAGCAAAATAAGATTCATTAATAACAGTTTTGATTACTGTTGCAGACAAGGTTAAATAGACACAAGTGCTGAAGAAAGAAGAGGGGCAAACGTCACTAAAGATCTGGGTAGGTGCTAGAGAAATAAGCAAGAATCAATGTAAAATACTGAAGGTTAAATATGTTGTACTAATTGGAGATTTATTTCAGTTCCACAAGAGTACATGCAGAGCATAAAAAGAAGATAGCAAGAAATAGAAGACCCCAGACCGGACCCAGAATTCAAGCAGTGGCAGTCTCTTCTCTGTCCCATCCCCTTTCCCCCCTGTGGGTTCCTTGGCAGGTCATGTGCAGACAGCGTGCTGCTGGGAAGCTATAGAGGGGTGTTGGGAAATAGCGTCATTCTGCTCCCGTGCAAATACCGTTCTGACACAGAATGAGTATGACTGAATGAGAATGACTGAGGCTGACTGTAAATTAGAAAGACTGAGTGACAGTGATATTAAGTGAGTCACAAAGAGTGAGACTGGTTGCGACTGAGTGTGAATGAGTGAGACTGATTGAGTATGAGTGAGTGACAGTGAGATTGAATCAGACATCTAGGACTGCGTGAATCAGGGCGAACAAATGAGTAATGGCTAAAGTCAAGGAAACTAGGTGGGAATGAGTGAGACTGAGCGGGAATGGGTGAGTCAGAGTGAAAACGAGTGAAACTAAGTGAGTCAGAGTGAGATTGAGTCAGTCAGAAGGACTGAGATTGAGTGGGATGGAGTGACAGTAATTGAGACGAAGAAAGACTGAGTGTGTCAGAGTGAGAATGAGTGAGCCTACCCGAGACAGTGAAACTGAGTCAGAGTAAGTAAAAATAACTGCAAGTGCGAATGAGAGTAAACGACTAGGACCAAGTGAGAATGAGTGAGAGCTTAAGACTGAGTGCAAGCGAGTGTGAGTAAACCCCCCAAATCCTCCAAGTAAGTGAGTCAGTCTCACTCACTGGAATTGAAGCCAAGGATTATGCCCACCACTTTTAATGGTCACGTGCCATCACTGTCCAATCTGGGGGGCATGCTCCAAACTGTGGGGGTCATTACAATGGCAGGCGGACTCAAGTCTACCCGTCATCGTACCAGTGACGGGAACTGCCCACCTGTAAGGTTGCGGTTCCGCATCACGGATTACGATGCGACCGCCACCATGGCAGTCGCATCCAGCCTGTTTAACATTGCGGCGGGTGCTGCTGGCTGCAGCACCCGCCACAATGCTAAACAGCCATGTCATGCATTTTCCTGCACTATGCTGCAGGCACCACACAGTGCCTGCAACTTAGTGCAGGGAAATGTAGGGGGGTATTATTGGTACTCTCCCAGTGCACAACCCCCAACAAAAGGGGGGCCTGAAACGGGCCCCCAAAGCCAATCCCCGTCAGCCTTTTCATGGTGGTTTCACTGTCATGGGAAGTCTGGCTTGAGCCACCATTGTAATTTGGTGGACGGTGCCTGCGAGGCACCGCCACCATTTACAACATGCAGGCCGGTCCACCAGGCAATCGGAACAATTGCCTGTGGCGGAACCGTGGCGGGAAGTCTTTGCAACCCCCATGGTACCAGAACGATTGCTGTCCGATGGTGGAGGGCCCACCACCGCATGGCTGGTGGTGGCACCCCTCCGCCATCGTAATCACCCCCGTGTGAGATTCTTCAGCTCCCTCCATGAAGGCAACAGCTGCTAAAACCTGTGTTACTTGCAAGTCATAGATTAGAGGACTGAATATTTTAGTGGCATTGGAGGACTGAATATTTAATAGCATGAATATATTTATACTGTGGCAGTGAATATAAATTTGGCAACATAACATATGTTATTACAAAAGTGCACAGGTCATAATCTGTTTTGTATAACAATAGCGAGAACTTGACATCTGAAAACATATTTACTGCCTTGCAGATTACAATTACTTTGCACATAAAAATAAATGCAGATGAAAAAATGGCATATGATAAACTATAAATACAGATGTTCTAAGCGTGATGTTCTATTTATTACCATTGTTGAGGGAGGAGATGGGCATCATGACTTACAAGAGGCCCCTCCCCACACTCAAAAATAGTAATTAACACCATATGATAATGTCTGCATATATATTTCACAGTGGCAGTTGTCACTGCGTAGTTATAGTTAGGTCAGTGTTTACATAGTAAGAGCATTTTTTGTTTCACAAATAACTTGCAAAATAAAGTTCATTCTCTTTTTGTTATTTTTTTTTTATTGAAATTGATTGGTGTCATACATATTCAAAATTCAAAATAAAAAATATAGAATAACGAAACCCAGAGATATCTCATAGAGCATACCCCGCTTTCGACGGCTGATATGGACAAAATAGATAACTTACAGTTTTCCATAATCAAAAGACAACATTTTTTTTTACAAATTATTCAAAAAATGTCCCCCAAATTTTTTCAAATTTTCTCCCCCCCCAATCCTCAAAGCATAGCTTCGCTCACTTATCTTTACTCTGCGCATTTTGAATAGCCATTTGTAATGAGATTAGATCTTCTTTAACGAGACAACGCAGACATAATAAAGCACAGAGGGGTGGCTGGTTTAATTCCAGATGCACCAAAGCGTACTCTCTTTTAAAGAAGGCACTGCATAAACAACCTAGGTGTGCAGAAGATGTACGTAAATCTAGGAAAGAGTACACACTTGCTGTTAAGGATAGGAAAGATGAGATAAGGAAGGAATCTTGGGAAGCATTGCACCAGGCATCGGTATGCAATGATTGTGCAAGTTTTTGGAAGATCATCAGAAATCCTCTATTTAGAGAAGAGTCCTGTCCCACCCTAGAAATAGCAATTTCTGAGGCTGAGTGGATTGATCACTTTTCAAAAGTGTACGAGGGGGATAGATCGCTTTCCCCCTCTTGCAATCCCTCTGACTATCCATCTCTGAGAAATATGCAGTTTTCTCTGCCTGAGGTTGAAAAGGCGCTACATGCAAGCAAGGGTGGAAAGGACCCTGGTCCAGACGGTGTACCCATAGATGTATTTAAGGCAATTATGCCTCTGTGGGCCCCCCTTCTGGTTCAGGTGCTAAATGCCTGCTGTGTGTCGAAATTCTTGCCCACTTGGGTGGAGTCCATAATTGTCCCAATATATAAAAAAGGGGATCGGCATGATCCGGCCTGTTACAGACCTATTTCCCTTTTAGACTCGTTTACAAAAGTAGCGGGACGAATAATTCTGGACCGACTACTCTTATGGGCTGAGGATAACTCTATTCTATCTGACCAACAAAATGGTTTTCGTACTGGCCTAGGAACAGTGGAACAGGGCTTAAATTTTCTGATGTTGACTGGGAAATACACTAGGGCTAAGAGGGAGAATTTGTTTGTGGCTTTTGTCGACCTTTCAGCCGCTTTTGATTGTGTGATTCATTCCAAACTGTGGATATTATTGGAACAAATTGGGGTTGAAGAAAACATTATTTATTTTCTTAAATGTTTTTATAGTGAAGCCTTTGCGTCTGTACGCTATGGTCAAAATGGGGAACGCACTGGTAAAATCCCAATTAGGAGTGGGGTTAGGTGTCAGGACCAGGCGGAGATAGGCACATGGGGTAGGTAGGGGTCACGTAACACGGAAGAGGGAACAAGACTACAACTCCCATAATCCCTGGGTGTAATCCCTGACCCCTGACACACAGTGATAAGCCCTGCCCCTGGGGAAGATTGGGGCTTGTCACTTGTAGAACGACCCAGCCGCGGTAGGAGCTCACCTGCTGGAATCTTGCCGTTCGCAGAATCCCAAGGTCTGCAGAACACTTGTGACGGGGGGAAGGCGATCCTGGACCTCCTCGCTACTGTGGACATCCTGACAGCATACGGAAAGGACGAGCCGGGAGAACGCGGCAATTATAGGCGTCCGTGGTGGTGCCTGATCGCAGGTAGCATGGAGCATTCTCACTGGGGTCCTGACAATTAGGAGCCCCGTACGATGCCTGCAGAAACACAGCACGGAGCAGTGGTTTTCGCCTGATACTTATCACGGAGGTGAAAGAGACCTCCTACCTAACTCGAAGTACGGTACTTCAAGTTCTTCGAGCCCAGGGCGGCTGACGCTGCCAAATTATGCCCACACTAGGGTAACAACATCACAATCCAGAGAGATTGTGATTCGGGACTCTACTGCTCTGCCCTGCCCCGAGCAAGTATCCGGCTAATCCCCCTGGGGCAAGGTATCTCCAGGACAACGCGAGTTGAAGGCAGTAGAGCATGAGGACAACGTCTCTACCCTTGGTTGAACTCCCGTCTAGGGAAGAGAGAACCGGACTGCGCAGAATACCCTATGGAACTGCTCCCTAAGTAGTGGGAGAAGAAGAGCTCAGCCGGACGGCGAACTCTAATTGCAGCGAGGGTTATCTCCAGACAGATAAGTACCTCTGGTGGAATGAGTTAATTCCACGCCTTGTTTTGTTTTCCTTCGTTTCCTTTGAATCCTTGTTTCACTTCTTGGCATTTGCAGAGCCGTGTCACCAACGACTAAGTAAGTCCATACACATAGGGTTACGGGGTGGACACGGTGGCTGTGACAACCGAAGTGTTAATCCTTGTTCTGTGTTTGCTTACAGGGCACAGTGGGTGGCAGATAGGGATGTGAGGTCCTCAGCATCAGAAGAGATCCATTCCTGAGCCTACAGCGCCACCTTGTTTCTTTTCTTTTCTCCCTTTGTTCCCTTTCCCCTGGGGAGAGATTATTCTTGTGTGGTTCCCCATCCGTACGCTCGAGAGTATCTCTCCGAAGGGGAAGAGGTTTACTAGCATCATCATCGTTCCTGCTGTATCCGGCTGTCAGGTGCGTGAGCAGCCTATCTCTGTGTGACAGATTGACAAGCCCACGGATAATTACGGCCCGAACGATGGACACCAATACCGTACTCACGTCAGTGTTAGAAACCTTGACAGCTCTACGAATGGAGGTAGATGCCTTTCGGGGGGAAAACTTAGAACTCCGTAATGAGATGCGTTACAAACTGGAATGGCATGGTGAGCAAAAAAACGATGGATTTAGGCCCAGATCTCTGTATTGGGGTGAATGTATGACATTGTTCTGCATTCTGTCCATCAATTGTTGTTTTTGCATTTGTCACCCCGAGTAGGAAGGGTATGCTCAGACGTGAGTCCCTTGCTCTCCATGCCACTGGAATCAGGCTATCCTGGCTGACGAGGGCTGAAAGCCCGAAACCGGTCCTAGGATGCTTGTTTCCAGTCCAGGGAGGACCTGGCTTGGCAGTTCGGGCTGGACTGTTCCCATGGGGCACAGGGTCAAGACTGATTTGCATATGGCTGGGTTCAAACTGGAATGGCATGGTGAGCAAAAAAACGATGGATTTAGGCCCAGATCTCTGTACTGGGGTGAATGTATGACATTGTTCTGCATTCTGTCCATCAATTGTTGTTTTTGCATTTGTCACCCGAGTGGGAAGGGTATGCTCAGACGTGAGTCCCTTGCTCTCCATGCCACTGGAATCAGGCTATCCTGGCTGACGAGGGCTGAAAGCCCGAAACCGGTCCTAGGATGCTTGTTTCCAGTCCAGGGAGGACCTGGTTTGGCAGTTCGGGCTGGACTGTTCCCATGGGGCACAGGGTCAAGACTGATTTGCATATGGCTGGGTTCAAACTGGAATGGCATGGTGAGCAAAAAAACGATGGATTTAGGCCCAGATCTCTGTACTGGGGTGAATGTATGACATTGTTCTGCATTCTGTCCATCAATTGTTGTTTTTGCATTTGTCACCCCGAGTGGGAAGGGTATGCTCAGATGTGAGTCCCTTGCTCTCCATACCACTGGAATCAGGCTATCCTGGCTGACGAGGGCTGAAAGCCCGAAACCGGTCCTAGGATGCTTGTTTCCATTCCAGGGAGAACCTGGCTTGGCAGTTCTGGCTGGACTGTTCCCATGGGGCACAGGGTCAAGACTGATTTGCATATGGCTGGGTTCAAACTGGAATGGAATGGTGACCAAAAAAACGATGGATTTATTATTATCAGGGCCTTAGGGGCGAATTGAAAGACGTCCTAGCACAAGTTGTGCAAATGCCCTCCTCCTGTGACGAGCTTATCGACCTTACCGTGCAGCTGGACCATCGGCTGCAGGAAAGAAAGGGGGATAAGCAGAGATCTGAAACCCGATACATCCCCCCACGACAGAAACAGGGAATTGAGGGACCCTCTATCGTTACAGACGGGACAGAGCCCATGCAAGTGGATGGTACACGTGGACCACTTAATCCAGAAGAACGCGAGCGTCGAAGAAAAATGAAGTTATGCATGTACTGCGGGAAGTCTGGACACTTTATCAAGGAGTGTAAGGCAAAGGCCCGATACCCCCTAAAAGAAACCCAAAGGGTATCCGTGGTTGAGTACTTACGTGAGGCTCCGGAAAACTAATATGCCCAAACGAGTTACAAACCCCTTGTTTGTGGCATTCTAAGGAAGAGGTTTGTCCGACATTAGCTAACACCATTCAAAATGCAGTGGCCCATATGAACGTTTGTGTTACTCTAGATGTACCAGGAACCGGGCTGGTGTTGGTCCATGCTCTCTTGGACTCTGGAGCAACAGGCAACTTCATTGATAGGAAATACGCTCAAGACATAGGCATGCCATGTATTAAAAAGGAGATCCCTGAACTCATCAAGGCCGTGGATGGCACCGCACTGACGTCAGGACCCGTGCGATATCATTCTCATTTGGTACAGATGTGGGTGGGCGCAGACCATAGTGAATACATCCAATTTGACCTGATAGACGCCCCTCATTTCACTCTGATATTGGGAATGCCCTGGCTCACTCTACATGATCCTCTAGTGCAATGGGCGGCCAGAACCGTAACTATGAACTCTTCGTACTGCAAGGAACATTGTACACCTGCTCGTCTCCAAGGCGCACCAAAAAGAACGAGGCCTACAGAATACCTGGCTAGCAGCTGTCCTGGCAATATCGTAGGCTGCGTCACCACGCTGCCCAAAGAATACCAGATGTATAGTGCTGTATTCAACGAACAAGAGGCCAGCCAGCTTCCACCGCATCGACCCTACGATTGCGTGATAGAGCTGGAACCAGGAGCCAGCATCCCCTGTAGTAGGATTTACGCCCTTACCGAGGCAGAGACCACCTATTTACAAGAATACTTGGAGAAACTCTTAAGTAGTGGTTTTATTCGGCCGTCATCGTCACCAGCCTCTTCACCCCTTTTCTTCATACCCAAGCGGGAAGGAGGTCTCAGGGCATGCATAGATTACAGGGCGCTCAATCGAATAACGAAGAAGAACCACTACCCACTACCCTTGATACCCGTCTTGTTAGACCAATTGAAGGGCGCGGCAGTCTTTACCAAACTAGACTTGAGAGGGGCCTACCACTTGGTGAGAGTGCGGCAGGGGGACGAGTGGAAGACGGCATTTAAAACCAAGTTTGGTCTCTATGAATATCAAGTTATGCCGTTTGGACTCTGCAACGCCCCCGCCGCATTCCAATTCTTCATGGATGACGTGTTAAGAGGGTTACTGGACGTATTTTGTATTGTCTATATAGACGACATTCTGGTGTATTCCGCGTCCATGGAAGAACATATTCCGCATGTCAAGGCTGTACTGGAACGATTGCAACAGCACGCATTGTATGCAAAGCTCGAAAAATGCTTCTTCCACACCACCAAGGTGGAGTTCCTGGGGTACGTTATAGGCCCCCATGGAATATGTATGGACCAGAAGAAAACGCAAGCCATCACGGAGTGGGTATCCCCTACCTGTGTAAAATCCCTACAGAAGTTCTTGGGATTTGCGAACTTCTATCGGAGGTTCATAAAGGACTTCTCGCGTATTATCCAACCCTTGACCCTTCTGCTGCGAAAGAATATAAGCTTCCAGTGGGACGCAGCAACCGAAGAGGCTTTCCAAACGCTAAAGAACTGCTTTACCAGTGCCCCCATTTTGAGGCATCCGGATGCGACGCAGCCCTTTGTCCTTGAAACTGATGCGTCACATTATGCCTTGGGAGCCATCCTTTCTCAACGACATCCGGACACGGGCCAGTTGCATCCCGTCGCTTTCTTCTCCAAAAAGCTATCCGGTTGTGAAACCAACTACAGTTTCATGGACAAAGAACTCTTAGCCATTAAACGAGCCTGTGAAGAGTGGAGACACCATCTTCTGGGCGCCAGACACACCGTGGAGATTTATACCGATCACTGGAATTTGCTATTTCTGAAGAGTGCCCGAGCCCTAACCCCTAGACAGTTGCGATGGTCGCTGTTCTTCGCGGATTTTGACTTCGTCATCAAATACTGACCAGGCCCGCAGAATGGCAAGGCAGACGCGTTGTCCAGACCCCTTCCTGCCCCTGAAGGAGAAGTCACCAGAACGGAGGAACCACCTAACATCATGCAGAAGGCAGCTTTCCCTGAGGAAAGGGTAGCAGCCGCCACCACCAGTGACTTTCTGGATGAAGTGCGAAGGCAAACCAGAGACGTCGATAAAGATACCTGGATCCAAGAAGAAGCCTTACACCGCTCTGCTAAAGGTGACTACTTCTTTCATGATGACAAATTGTTCGTACCTGATGGACCCCTGCAACAACAAGCCCTGCACTGGGTTCATGATACGACGTTGGGAGGACATATGGGACTCCACAAAACTATACAGACACTAACCCGCTACTTCTGGTGGGCATCACTCCGCAAAGACACCGCCAAATACATCTCCGAATGCGCGGTATGTGCCCAAGCCAAGGTACCGCATCAGCGACCCAGTGGCCTTCTCAGACCTATTCCCACACCACCTAGCCCATGGCACACAGTATCTATGGACTTTGTAGTGGAAATGCCAACAAGTGCAGGACATTTCACCATATTGGTAGTTGTGGATCACCTTACAAAAATGGGGCATTTCATCGCTCTCACTAAATTGCCAACGTCAGCGGAGCTAGCCGCCATTTTCTTGCAACATATTGTTCGATTACACGGAATATCCTCGGTTCTCATCACGGACAGAGGGACTCAATTCACCTCAAAATTCTGGAAGGCATTATGCGAAGCCCTGAGGATTGATGCACGTCTATCCACCAGCTACCATCCACAAACGGATGGAAAAACCGAAAGGTTAAATCAAACACTGGAGCAGTACTTGAGGTGTTTCACGTTATCACTGGACGAAGAGTGGAGTCAACTCCTATAGACAGCCGAGTTTGCCTACAACAACACCAACCACTCTTCCTTGGGCTGTTCCTCCTTCTACTGTCTCTTAGGGTTTCACCCCAATCTATTACCTTTTGCGCATCCTGTCTCCTCAGCTCATCCGTCAATACAGGAGCGTCATGCTCATCTCAAAGAGGTGGTAGATAGAGCTAAAACCCACTTAGAGGAAGCACATAGAAGGGATAAGGTACAAGCAGATAGAAAAAGAACGCCAGAACCCTCTTATGGGATAGGGGATAAAGTGTGGCTTAGCACCAGGCATCTGAACTTTAAGGGAAACACTAGAATGCAGCCCAAATACGTTGGTCCCTACCCCATAGAGAAAATCGTAAATCCCGTTGCCATTAAACTTACTCTCCCTACCTCTTTGCGAATCCACCCTGTCTTCCATGTCTCCCTCCTGAAGCCATGTCTCCCAGATACCCGTTTACCGCTAAAACCCCAACCTGTCGAGGTTGATGGGGAAGAGGAATACGAGGTGCGGGGTATACTAGATTCCAAACACATCAGGGGGCGAGTACATTATTTAATCGATTGGAAAGGTTATGGCCCTGAGGACAGGTCCTGGAAACCTAAGGCTAATTTGCATTGCCCCGAGTTATTGAGGCGTTACCATCACCGTTTCCCCAACAAGCCCGGTAGTCCGCCGAGACGGCGGCCATTGAGAGGGGGTACTGTCAGGACCAGGCGGAGATAGGCACATGGGGTAGGTAGGGGTCACGTAATACGGAAGAGGGAACAAGACTACAACTCCCATAATCCCTGGGTGTAATCCCTGACCCCTGACACACAGTGATAAGCCCTGCCCCTGGGGAAGATCGGGGCTTGTCACTTGTAGAACGACCCAGCCGCGGCAGGAGCTCACCTGCTGGAATCTTGCCGTTCGCAGAATCCCAAGGTCTGCAGAACACTCGTGACAGGGGGAAGGCGATCCTGGACCTCCTCGCTACTGTGGACATCCCGACAGCATACGGAAAGGACGAGCCGGGAGAACTCGGCAATTATAGGCGTCCGTGGTGGTGCCTGATCGCAGGTAGCACGGAGCATTCTCACTGGGGTCCTGACAATTAGGAGCCCCGTACGATGCCTGCAGAAACACTGCACGGAGCAGTGGTTTTCGCCTGATACTTATCACGGAGGTGAAAGAGACCTCCTACCTAACTCGAAGTACGGTACTTCAAGTTCTTCGAGCCCAGGGCGGCTGACGCTGCCAAATTATGCCCACACTAGGGTAACAACATCACAATCCAGAGAGATTGTGATCCGGGACTCTACTGCTCTGCCCTGCCCCGAGCAAGTATCCGGCTAATCCCCCTGGGGCAAGGTATCTCCAGGACAACGTGAGTTGAAGGCGGTAGAGCGTGAGGACAACGTCTCTACCCTTGGTTGAACTCCCGTCTAGGGAAGAGAGAACCGGACTGCGCAGAATACCCTATGGAACTGCTCCCTAAGAAGTAGGAGAAGAAGAGCTCAGCTGGACGGCGAACTCTAATTGCAGCGAGGGTTATATCCAGACAGATAAGTACCTCTGGTGGAATGAGTTAATTCCACGCCTTGTTTTGTTTTCCTTCGTTTCCTTTGAATCCTTGTTTCACTTCTTGGCATTTGCAGAGCCGTGTCACCAACGACTAAGTAAGTCCATACACATAGGGTTACGGGGTGGACACGGTGGCTGTGACAACCGAAGTGTTAATCCTTGTTCTGTGTTTGCTTACAGGGCACAGTGGGTGGCAGATAGGGATGTGAGGTCCTCAGCATCAGAAGAGATCCATTCCTGAGCCTACAGCGCCACCTTGTTTCTTTTCTTTTCTCCCTTTGTTCCCTTTTCCCTGGGGAGAGATTATTCTTGTGTGGTTCCCCATCCGTACGCTCGAGAGTATCTCTCCGAAGGGGAAGAGGTTTACTAGCATCATCATCGTTCCTGCTGTATCCGGCTGTCAGGTGCGTGAGCAGCCTATCTCTGTGTGACATTAGGCAAGGCTGTGTCCTGGCCCCATTCCTTTTTAACTTGTATATAAATGGTTTGGAGAAAGCCTTGTGCAATAACAATTTTGACCCCCCTCACGTCGCTGGCCGCCCGATTCCGCTACAAATGTATGCGGACGATGCTGTATTGATGTCCCGTACGCAACTGGGACTACAGCGCGTGGTTGTGAGTTTTGCCCTCTTTATGAAAGAATTGGGCCTAAAAGTAAACATCGCAAAAACATTCATCATGCACTGTGGCAGAAATGTAAAATCAAAGAAGCCCATATTTATTGAAGGCCAACGGTTGGTTCTAACGCAACAATTCTCCTACCTAGGCATTTTATTCACCCAGAAGGACTTATGGGGTGAGGCATTGGTAGCAAAAAAACAGGCGATGATTCGCTCGACCGCTGCCCTTAGGTCCTTCTCAAGGAAATTAGGCACCAGACCACCCGCAGAGTTAATTAAAATTTATAAAGCTAAATGCGTATCCGGTGCAATGTATGGTAGCGGGATATGGGGGTTTGTGGATCCTATCCCGCTCCAGGTAGTTGAGAATTCTTTCCTGAAGTTTATCCTCACGGTCCCTAAGAGTTCCTCTAATTATAACTGTCATACAGAATTGGGACTCTCTTTTATATCAGACCTTATTAAGCTAGAACCTGTGCTATTATGGCACAGGGTATGGTCAAAAGAAGAACCTAAGCTCAATCGAGATATACTGTCAGATGTTTTAAAGTTAGATGGACATATGAGGATACCATGGCTGAGTTATGTACGAAAAATTTTAACTGATATAGGCAAATTGGATTATTTTCTAAATCCTCTTACTATCTCAGCAATTTCACGGAAAGATCTTAAAAAAGAGGGCTTGACATTTTTAGAATCAACAAGATGGAGGTCTTAAAACCCACTGTTTTACAACACGAATTAATCTTAACATCTTTTAATATTCAACCTTATTTGATCCATGTTCCGGGTAATTATGATAGATTTCTATTATCCCTTTTTAGATTTGGTATTTTCCATAGATTGGTTAGTTTTCCCACAATCAATGATTGGTCCCATGATTTGTCTCCCTGCCCTTGTGATGAAATCTCTCCTCAAAGTACTATGCATGTTGTATTGTTTTGTAAATTTTATAATCAAGTTAGGCGAACCATATTATTGTCGTTTTTAAGGATGATTGGACATCGCCAATGTCGTCGTGCATTGTATGATATTCAACGCCTGGATAACCATCTTTGTGTTGCAACGCTTACCCTGTATCTGAAAAAAGTGATTTTTATTAGGAAAAGGATGATTTTATAAATGTATTTTCTTGTGAATCTTTGGGTATTATGTATTTTTAACTAAAGTTTTTTATGATTCAATGTATTTTTGTCTTTTTATGTATACTTTTATGATTGTTTCTTACAATCGAATAAAGTTTTTTTGAGTCTGAGTCTGAGTCTGAATAGCCATTCATGCATGGATGAAGTCTGATTTGTACGCCAGTTTTGAAGTAACAACGATCTGGCAACTGCCATGCAAATATAAACCAATTTAGCGAATGATTCAGATAAATTGAGGTGCGGATCGAAGCCATAAAGCATCAGTTTTACATTTGAAGATATCCTAATATGACAATTAGAACTTAAAAAAGCAAAAATGTCTTCCCAGAATGCTTTTACCATACAACAATCAATTATAACGTGAGTCCAATTAGCTGGGGCGAAGTTCAAACATCGGAAACAATTCGGTATCTAGTTACTGTACATTTTGGCTATTGCCGCCGGGGTACGATACAAAAGCCATTTTCCAAAAAATAACTTTCTGCGCCAGTTAGCTCCCCTTAATGTGTAGAAATTAAACTTATTAATGGTTCGCCACGTATTCAATGAAAAAACATGATTTTCTTGTTCCCGTCATTTTTTGACAGCTTTAGAGCCCAAATCGCTTTGTCTGGACTGAGCTAAGCAGCGCTTGCACTCTCTGGGTTTCCTTGTCAAAGTATTATTAAAAAAAAGATCATTGTTTAATGAAGAAATCTGAGTAAACAATGTGGGAGCATACTGCTGCAGGGATTGATACATTTTAGCATCTCCGGCGGAGTTATCCACCTTGTATGTTGTAGAAAATCACACACTTTGCTAAATCCAGCTTTAGTCCAATGACCCATTAAATCAGAGCCAGCCACCCGCCCACTAAATGAGAGTAGATTAATCAACAAAGAGGAAGAATTAAACAGAGAGAGAGAATATCTTCTAAGCATGGCCGTACGCTTCCTGAAAAACCAGGCAATTATTTTATACCTAACCAGTTTGGGAGATTTAGGAATTTGAAGAGGGGAAGATATTTGACTTTCCCAAAAAATTAAATAAAAATAAAAATTAATGAATGCGTTAGAATTTGGAATTGGGACTTTAAATCGGGTCAAATACTGAGCAAAGTAAGCACTATAATTTTCTCTAATATTCGGTAGTGCGAGGCCTCCATTGTCTAATTCATCATAGAGAGTGTTCAGCGCAATACGAGGCGTTTTATGTGCCCACAAAAAGCGCGAAAATATTGATTCAATTTTAGTAAAAAAAGTGCCCGAAAGAAAGCAAGGAATCGTTGAGAACAAAAAATTAAACAACGGTAAAATTGACATTTTTATCAAAGCAACTCTGCCCAAAATTGATAACGGTAATTTATTCCAGCGAGTGAGCATTAAGCCAACTTTCTGAAGAAGGGGATCAAAATTGAGACTATAGAGATCTTTAACTGAAGCTGTAAAGAAAACCTCGAGATATCTTTTAGGTTTATTATTGATACAGCCCCTTAAGTCCGGATATAATTCAGGATTATGATTGCCACAGACCAATATTTCTGTCTTCTTTTTGTTAAAACGATAGCCCCCGAAAGTCTCAAATTCCTCAAAAAGCTGAAATGCTCGAACTTGTGACTGCAAATCGGATTTAATAAGTAGCATAATATCATCAGCGTACAGTTTTATCTTTGACATTAATGGAATCGGAGGCGAGATCTCTGCACACCGCCGAATTGCAATTGCAAGGGGTTCGATAAAAAAAGCAAAAATAATCGGTGATAAGGGACAACCCTGATGTGTTCCCCGGTTAACTGAGAATGATCCTACCGTTTGTGAGTTAATAATAATATTTGCTTTTGCACCCGTGTAAAGATTCCGAATGAAATTAATAATAATTAACGGAATATGAAAATGTTGTAAAATAATAAAAAGTGTCTCCCAGACCACCAAATGAAAAGCTTTTTCCGCATCAAATAACAGAATTAATGCTGGAATCCTCTGTGTCTGAGAGTAATCCAGGGCTTCCGACAAATAATGGGTATTAGTCATCAATTGTCTACCGGCAATAAACCCATTTTGATCTTCGTGAATCAAATCCGTGGCAATATGATTAAATCGAATAGCGAGTAGTTTAGTGACAATCTTATAGTATCTGATATTCTAGGTAAAACACATACTTACAACACCGGGAGCAGTCTGTCAGTTGACTCCTTAGTGTTCTACTGCAGCTTCTCCATGATAGAGCACGAGCAATCTGTATTTATGATAGAAGTGCGGCACACCTGAACTCCATCTTGATGGAATCAACCCTATAAATAAAGTAAAGCATTTATTTTTGAATTCAATAAAAAGAGGGTGTTTTGTCATAGAAATGATTGTTAGTGCTCTAGAAATTATGTTTACTTCTCTAGAAAGCTAAAATGAAGGCACATTTTTTAGGAGTTTCTCAAAAATCTCCTGTATGTAAGTAAAATATTCTAATATGCATTGTGAAACATATATTTCCAACATCAGCAGCAGCCATTCACCAGTGAGGGGATTGGCCACAGTGCCTCGCCTATCATAAGGCCCTGCACCTACCTCTCCATGACCACCGAACGCCCTAGCTGCTCAGCTTTCAGCTTGGCACAGCAACGGTTGACCAAAGTGTCTATTGTTCAATGATGTTCAGTGGCCAGCGAGTGGCCCACCCCAAGTGCACCAATCCTTTGGGTAAATACAAGTAGAAAGCCAATGACTTCTATCGAAAGTAAGTCTCATCTGAACTATCCAATTTCTTTTACATTTTTTTAAACCTTGCAGCCAAGCTTATGAGAGTCCAACCATCGATTTAGGTTGTTGTATTACTCCTCATTCACAAACCTATGGTTGATCTCATTAGTAATCTCAGCAATTTTGTTATTTCAATATAATCAGCAATGTCATCAATTATTTCATTTACACATCATGAGTGATGCAATATGTGGGGTCATGAGCAGTTTATGATGGGGGGGCGTCAATTATAGTAAGTTCACAAAACTGATGTATTTCAGTGGATTTGGGGTTTTGAGCATTAGCTCGTGTCTCATTCCAACACCTAGCTAGAACATAACATTAACCATTGTTTTTTCATTGAATATGTATGTCATGTCACTTTATAGACTATGCTGTGCTATGTTGTGTGTGGTGTGATGTGTAATGTATGTGCTTTTCTGTTTCTATAGTGCAGCCTGTCACCTTTAATGGTTTCATGGAGCCATTGTCAAAAAAGTACAAGATCATTCTAAAGCCATGTTTTCAAGACTTTGCAGAACAGAAGAGGCACTCTCTGACAAGCACAAGTATAGACCCCCATGTTTACTGCTTTAGATGGAGAGTTATAACCTTTTGAAAATGTAAGAACTTTTATAAATCAGCTAAAGTCAAATCTTTCCAGGTGAAGGTCTTGAAATGTTTTATCAGCCATAAATATAAACTTGCACATTTTTGTCTGACAAAAAAAGAACATTTACAAACCCAATTGCTACTAGTTTTTATTTTTTTATCTAGGGAAAAAACATGTTTCTCTGAGGAGAGGCTCCTGCCCCTAAACCCCAACTGATTTTGAGGGGTGTTCCCATTCACTTCCTGTGCTGGAAAAGGAGTTACTTGTGCCCTAATCATTGACATTTACTAGGGCACAATTACCTAGAGAGGGATTTGTGAATACCTACAAACCTAAATGTTTGTGGGTGTTCACAAAATTGCAGGTCATTCTCACTCCTTCCCTCCTAAAGGTTGCGGTGTAGTCTTTGAGTGAGTGCACCATTTTACAGGTGCAAACATTGCTTTTGTGAATTGCAATCCTAGGAGAAGCTGTTTCCACATATGTGACAAATGCAAATGTGCAAATTTATTTCAGAATCTGGTCTATAGTGTCTCAATGTGACAAGGTTCAGCTGCAAACACAGTCACATGTGTGTGTGTGCACACACCCCCCACACATGAAAAAACACACACATAATAAACTAAAGACATTGTGAAATCTTCTCCAGTAGGCTTTGCCGAGAGGTTGTAGGTAAGAAAATATAACTGCCATAACAGTACATAGTAGTGTATAATAACTTGACATGGCACTGTAGTGCGAAGCATAACACTACAACACATACGCAACTTAACATAAATGACATAACTTAGTAACAACAGAGCATAGAACTGAGAAGCAAGACATAACTATAGACAGCAGAATATAATATTGCATAATATAACACAACAATACATAAATATATTCAATCCTATTAAATAGTGTATCACATAAAGTTAAAGATGTAAGTTCATTGGCTGATGCCCCCCAGGAACACAGATGTTGGTTGTTCAGTCCTAGGATCTCATCTCCTGACATAGAAGAAAATACAGACCAGCAGGACATCACCTAACCCAATCTCTGTATGAAACACACAGACCAATGGGACATCACCTACAACAATCTCCATAACATAGGCACTCACAAACATTTTCCTACAAGCCAAAAGGTATGGCCTGCGGTGTGACCAAAGGTTGCATTGACACCACCTTGGTGGAGGTTGGGGGAAGGTGTATGGTGGGCATAGAGGGAGTGAAGCATGTAGATGGCGTCGACAGTGAGTTGCTGATTTATTTTCAAGGTTTCATTCTACACTGCCCTCTAAATGAAACCCTTGGTTTCTAGAAGAAAAGTAAATTTGACAATACTGCGTCATGCTGTATCATGTTTTCATTCCTGCATCCAGGAGTAAACCTTCTCTGAGTGCTATAGATACCTTTGACGAGTCAAGCTTAAAAAGAAAGTAAATTGATTATGGAATCAGAATGAAATAGAATCTTAAGCCCCCAATTTCTTTATGCCTTTAGTATCTTACCTGAAAATATTGAGTGCTTAGAAACAGGCTCACTGAAGGCAGCGATGGCTATAAAATAAATTCTTGACACAGGCCCCCAACAAGATGTGCTATTCATTGAGATAGGCAGTCACAACAAGCCAAACTCCACCTCTAGACGTGATACAATGGGAACGTTTTAGCCTTGCACTAGGAGACTTGGGGCCCTATTAAGATGTTGATCGGAAAGACTCCAACCACAGGTCGGGGGCTTTCTGACGACATCTAAGGTTTACAGTCCGACCCCCTTATTACAAAGAAGGCGGTTGACGTGGAAACTGGCCGGTCATTCTGGCTGGCTTCCAACAGTCGAACCGCAATGTAATTCCTTAAGGACACCTTTTCCGCTGTCTGCATTACAATGTTGGATTTCTGGGGGGCCCATATCTGGGCCTCCATGCCTCTCTGGCATCCAGTTTGGGGCCTGGGGCGCGCCTATGGTGCCCCCCTGTTAATCCCTACATCATGTGACAGTCACCGCATTTCCAACCGCTGCACAAGCTCCCATAGAGAAATGGTTGCATCGTAATTCTAGTGGCGGGACTGCCGAACAGAGGTCGGTAAGGCCCATGACTATTGTGATGTCGGTCGGAGTTGCCTCCGACCGACATCTTAATGTTTAATCCTGGATTTACCACTTTTCCAAAATATGCTAGTTCTGAACTCTGTGTTTAAAGCCTTGGTGGGTTCCAAATCACAGTGGCATTTCTTTGGTGAGAACAGTCTGTGCGTTTCACCATCAAACTTACACATTTGAATGATTTACACTTTTGAACAAGATTACCACGTTTTGCTTAGTCACAAAATCTAAGGGCCTTATTTAGATCTCAGTGGATGGAAAACTGCGTCACAAACATGATGGATATCCGGTCCGCAGAATTACAATCTCAATAGGATATAATGGGATCGTAATATAGTGGACGGGATCTGCGTCACATTTGTGACAGAGTATTCCCCTCCGCCAAGATCTCAATTAGGCCCTGAGTGTTAGTTATTCCTAAAAAAAGAGTGGTAAATCCAATACCTCACATGGCCAACCACTGGCACCACAGCAACCACTGGCACCACAGCAATCACTTGCACCACAGCACCCGCTTAAAGAAAATAATGGAGCTAGGTATTTAAAATAAAAAACTCATAAATAATTATGGTAAATTAGTTTCTATTATTTACAATTATGAATACACATCATAGAATGTTAAAAAATATAAAACTAGTAAACATTCACTATTAAATTATTAAAAACATTGCTACCCTATTTTGAATTTAACAACATAACAATACTTTTTATTAAAGATTCATTTCAAAGATTTCAAAGATTTATTTCAAAATTAAGATGTGTCCTAGCATTTTTTAAATGTTGTTCTATCAATTAAAGACCTCAGAGCCTTTAGCAAGAAATGCAGTACTCTGACTGAAGCCACAGAAAATGTAGGGTTCTCCAAAGACCAGAGAGAGGGCCTGTCTCTGTTAGGCAACGAGTTGTCTCCGTGCCACTCTTACAACCATCTGTGAGCAGTGTAACAAGGCGTGGGTGATTCCTGCCTCCCAACAACTACAACAGCCCAGGCATAAGTGTCTCAGCAATAGGACCATTTGAGTGCACACAGGATGCTTGTTGTATCATCACTTGAGGTTTGTAGTCAGATCGCTGATGGGATGGTGACCTCCCTTGTGGTGAGTATGGGTCTTTCTGTGGCTATCACTATCTCTAAGAACAAAAGACTGACTTACCTCTGGATCACAGATCACCTCCCCACATGCTACAATGCATGCTAGACTCCACCAAAGGGCTTATAAATGTTCTAGACTCATTGCCTTTCGGAGATGATCCCAATAGTATTAAATATTTCCTCACACACAGTCAGTGTTTTTCCTAGCTGTCACCTCCAGTGAATTACAAAAATTGCTTTGTGGCCACAATGGTCATTATCTGTTGGAGCAATAATATTTTTGTCATGGGATTCATTATGTTGATTTATGACAGAAACAAGTGTTGTCTTTGCCTAATATCTGAATCACACCAATCTTCCTTTCCCTGGGACTTGGTAAGAATGCTGAACCTGATGTGTTTTTCTCACCTAACTACTCAACAACCTTCAAAATTGCCATTGTTTCTCAACAGCAATAAATTACCCCTGCATAGTCGGTGTAAACTCAGAACTTCGCTGGCAGTGGGCTGGGTGGCTGCATAGAGCTTCTGAAAATGGGCCAGGGGCAGGACCATCACAAGGAGAGGGCATCGGGTGGCAGGACCGTCACGAGGAGAGTGAAGCCAGGGGTGGGACCATCACAAGGGGAGGGCAGCCATGGGCATGACCCTCACAAGGGGACGGCAGTCAAGGGCAGGAACATCACATGGGGAGAGCAGTCGGGGCATGACGGTCACAAGGGGAGTGGAGCCAGGGGAAGGACTGTCACCAGAGGAGGGCAACCAGGGGCAGGACCGTAACCAGGGGAGGGTAGCCAGGCCTCATTGCTCCAGGCCTCCCTCTCACTGGGGCACCACGCTCTTGTTACAACTAGGTCCAGGCTAAATTTCCATTATGTTGCCATAATTTTGTATAAATGTACATTATGCTTGTTACACTAGTTTCAAATATTATGCTATTATGCCATGACACGTACTTGTTATTGCAACAGGGGCATCCCAAAGAACAGCTGGAACCAGGATAAGTCCTGTGTCAATGTGAAATGGAGGTTCAAGGCAGAATGCAGAAGGGTTATAAATATCCTAGTAAATATTAAGAGCTCCAACATGAACTATCAAACAAGATGAGAAGAATCAAACAAAATTAAAAAAGAATATTAATAAGCACACTTTTTATCAAAATATTTAAACATATTTGATTACAAATAGATCATATTTCAATCAAATCAGTGCTCTGTGCTTAGCGTTTTACGTGCTCACACAGAGAATATAAGGAAAAACAGTACAAGGAAATGAGAAAGGAATAGCACAATGTTTTATAAAGTGGGTAGAGATCCCAATAGTGTAACAATATGAAAATTCTTTTCTATTCAATTGTCTGTAACATTGATGGCATTTTGACCCAAAGAATTTGTGCACATCGTCATCAGGAGAGAAATTAGTTTAGATGAGCAAGAACATCAATTCTGAGATGGGAGAAAAGGGAAAAAGGATGGGAAAAGTGTGGGCATTTAATTTAGTTCAAAACTGAAAAAATATTGAAAATGAATGAGACGAAAAAGAAGAAATATAAATGGTCAGATCAAGTTGAGTTCAGTAAGCGTAACCTGTGAAAAAAGGGGGCGGGAATGACACATTAAATTTTGTCAGAAAACAACCAGTGATGGAAAGTTGACTCAACCATCACCAAATTTGAATTGTGTTAAGGCAAGTTGCACTTAGTAAAAAGCGAAAGGCAGAGACAATTCAGGCTAAGTTGAACAGGGGTGAGTATCAGCCACCTGCAAGAAAGATGCATATTTTGTGGGGTAGAGTAGAGGCTAAAAAGAAGTCTCTAGAAATTCACTTTTGGGCAAAATAATTACTGCAAGCAGTTGGGGATTTGCTTCAGGAATGGTGTTCGCTTGAGTCAGAGACCACCAGGAACTGCCCGAATCAGTGTGAATGCGTTGTGAGCTCTGTTCAAAATATAAATATCGGCTCAAATGTTGCATAGTAGGTGGCATAGAAGAAATACTCAGAACGATCTAGGAAGAGTAAATAATCTTAACAATGAGGAGTAAAATGCTCCAAAAATCACAAATTGTCTAAAAAATCAAAATGTAAAGAAAAATTGAAATTTAAAAAGAATAAAAAAGTAAAAAAACAGGTTCTAATGAATGAAATTGCTGTGTAGAAAGGAACAAGTTAACCTCCTGTAGACAATTTAGGAATGATTTCCTATTTGTACAGGGATATAGATTGAATCAATGGCCAATGCTATCCAATGATTTTGGTGACAACGTTACTCTATCAGTTCTCCTTTTTTTAGAGGTCAGTAAGTATTCGTGAGAGCAATGACATGCTTGTTTTTGCAAGGTCTTCATAAGTCTGTGTGGGTATCCTCTAGCCACAAGTTTTTTGCCCAATACATCTGACTCATGAAAATGATCTTCTCTGAATTTACAATTTGTGCAAATGCAGAGAAATTGGACAAAGGGACATCCATCTTTCAGTGCTTTCGGATGATGACTTGAATATTGCAAGAGTGTGTTACAGGCAGTTGGTTTGTGGTATAGGCTAGCTCCCAATTTACCATCAGATACTAATGCGGGGAGATCTAAAAAATCAATGTAACTGTGAGTAGAATGGAATGTAAATTCCAAATCAGGGGATGAAGAATTGAGCCAATTTAGAAAGTCAGTCAAAGTGGCTTGATCTCCCAGAATAGGTCGATTATTGAGGGCATCCGTGATAACTCTGATGCCATGAAGCTGAGGTATATTAGCATGGAATCCTTGTATATTAGTATACAAGGATTCAATATCCAAACACACCAATAGCTCACTTTCAAGATCAAAAGATAAGTCTCCAATTTGACTAACCATGTCGCCGCTGCCGCGGACATAATTTGTGGTCAATTCTATAAATTCTTTGATGACAATGTCAATATATTTGTCAATGTCCTCCAAAACTGAGCCACATCCTGACATCCCGACTGTGAGAAATTGGGTTGTTGGTTGACTCGGGGTTTAACCCTGGTCAGGCAACAACCACAAACCCTGTCAGTGTGAACCACAAAAGTCACAAATGTAACCTGTGCTTAATCCTCTGGTAGCTTGACAATGGCACAAAAGCATTCAGGCTTAACTTAGAGGCAATGTTTATTTATGAAACACACAAACAGTAATAAAGTGAAAACACAACACAAAAGAAATCCTACACCAATTTAGAAAATTCGAGTAAATTGTAATACATTATTTGACACCAAAAGAACAACAATAATCCAATCGGTGGACCTGGAGTTATGAATTTTTAAAGTTTAAGGTACAATTTAGCACCCAAAGGTTCAAAACACCAACCGCAGACATCTAGTCATGCGAGACCAGGTCAATGTCGAAAATATGGCTGACTGCGATGGAGCCTGAGTCGGATATGAAAAGGGAATTGGGCACAGTCATCAGTTACCTTCGGACTTAGAAGAAATGTTGGATAAAATGTTCTGAGAAGATAAAGTTCAGCTGAGCAAGGCTCCAGGCAGTGTCCAAGGAGAAGGCGTGGTCGTCGGGGAGCCACTGGATGAAGTCGCAGTGAAGATTTCTACTTTCAGACTTAGTCTCTTTTTTGAAAGTCAAAAATATCCAACAGGATGAGGCAGGGGGCTGTAGCTGACAAGAGTTCCATAAGGTTGGATACTGGTAGAAGATCGCTAAACAAGATTTGCAGCTGCAGAGAAGAACAGAGTGGGAGGTACCACAAAGTCAGGATGACCAGCAATGTACCTTGGGTGGCTAGATGAGCAGGTTGGTCCTGGTCTTCCCTCGGTTCTCAGAGCAGTTTTTAGCCCAAACTTTTCCAAGTCCCACACATTAGCTTTTGGCTATCTGTGCACCTTTAGAACCATTTCCAGGGTCCAGGATTTGAGGTGCACAACTTGAGGAGTTAGGACTCACTGAGACTTGGTCTAGTTCAAGATGATCGTGGCCTTTTCTGTCCCTGAAGCTCTTATCAGGAGGCCAGCCAACTGGCCCCTGGAATCACTCTAGTCATCCTGGTTTCAAGTGGTGAAACAGGCCTTAAGCAACAGGGAAGGCCTCTTAGGGTTGAAGACAGTATCCAGGTAGCATAGCAGTCCTTCCAGGTGCAGTAAAGCAGTCTTGTGGGGTACACAATAGGCCACAGCATCAGGAAGTCTTCTGCAGGATGAATGAGCTATGAGGGTGTGGAGACAAGAAATTATTACTAATGCAGCAAAACCATCTCGTCTGGTTCAAAACCACTCGGTCCACCCATAGACAAATAACCAGGTAGTCGGAGGGAAATTATAACATGCAATATTTATTATACACTTGAGAGGGCACAGGTCCGCACAGCCTCCATGGAGGGTGTACAGGAGTGACCTGATGTAAGGTATCTGAGGGCTACATTTATAGTAGTAAGCAAACAGGAAGGTGATAGCAGACTGGTTAGAACCAGTTTTCTCCAGTTAGCTTTAGGCTCAGACATGTTTTACAGAAATCTGCAGATGCGGCAAACATGTTCTTATCAGTATCAGACAGTGTAGCATTCAAGAGGGCAAAGCGCTTTCTACACTAAGGCGCAGCTCAGTTGTCTCACATGAGTCACATGATTTACAAGAAACCTTAAGACATAACTTTCGATTAACCAAAAACTGCAACCCAGTAAGCAACGTAATACATAAAACAGATGTGCATTGCAAACGTGGCATACAAAATGGAGGAGCAAATGTTCAAAGTAAACGCGGCCTATTGCATATTTTCTAAAATTCAATCTTTGAGCTTTGATCAAACATTTTTCTGTACTTGTAAACAACCGCGACCCACCTCGCATTTTGTATTTAAGCTCCCTGAGCCATGGGTTGACGAGCCCGGATCCCGCACCCGCGCGCCGTGAGAGGTACTATACCTGATAATAATTTTTGGCAGTCTACTTGGCACCCCGCATACTTACCTGCTCCCTGCTGACGAGAGGCAATTACCTCGAAACACGTGTCCAGGGATGGCATTTTAACTTTTTACTCGTGGCATAGGTGTACCCGCCTCTGTCACTACATCCTCCAGAATCCTATGGGGCTATTTGCTAGTATGACGAGCGGTGTGCGACTCACCTCGCATTTTTCTGTACTTGCTCTCCACTGATGTGACCAACCTCCTTTATGTGGAAAAGCTCCCAAAGATTGCACCGTGCCTAACCAAAACCTTGTAAGATACAATCTATATTGAAAGTTAGTACTAAAAATTAAGTTAAATTGTCAATTGTTGGTCAACGGGCTGACCCAAGTGGGTTCAGTATTCTAAGATGTCCCTGTTGCTGCAGGTGACTGCTATTTGCCCTAGGAGAGAGAGCCGTTTTAATAGTGTCTTTGTCTTTTGAGGTCATGTTCTGAGGGTTTTCAAAGAAGTCCTGTAGACCAATCTCAGAAAACTTACATTTCAAATAATGAAACTGAAGGAAGGACGATGGGACTCGAGGAAAAATACAAGTAGTTGATATTTATTGGATGATACAGAGAGCTGTCCTGACCAGCAGAGTCCGAGGCACGAACAGCAACTGCCACGCATAGAACACAGAGCTTCACCCATAATAACAGGAGGGCACGCCAGTCCGATCCTCCACATGTCCTAGCCATAATTTGAAATGGCGGAATGATATAGAAGCACTTCTGGGTACCATCAGGAGTCTTCTCATAAAATCATTCTTTATGACTTGGAGCTTTTTAATCCTGGTGTACCCCCCCCCCCCCACACTCCTGCACCATAAGAGGTGATAGAAAGATAGTTTGCTTTAAGGGGAGTTATTCATTCTTTTACTGGTTTCTGTCCCAGTTTGGCTGTGAAACCAAAAAGCACATCCGAGGCTCTGGTTATCTGCTGCCCTCTTAAAGTCAACAGGGGGTCCCAAGACAGCTGAGTAATAAAATGATCACCCAGCTACGAGAAATCTTTAACTTTTTATATCTCTTTTTGAATCAAGAGGCGTCATGAAATCAGGAAAAGCATCAGGAGATTTCTGAAGACTCATGGCTGCCCTTGTCAGTAGAACAGTGTCATCTGCACACGCGAGCAGTGGGATGGAATTACTGCCTATCTTAGGGAAATCTCGCTTGCTCTTCACTCACTCACTTATTCCAGCATCTTCCCTGACACTTGCTTCAGTCTGTAAATCTCTTTTCCTGGCACACAGGGTCCTGCATTTCCTGTGGTAAAATACTTTGGCAACTGTGTTGCTTTCCACATTTCTAGCGATGCCGCAATGTCTAACGGTGGAATGTGATTCCTTACTTGAGCTGCCTCTAACAAAGTTTCCATGATGAGTGCTCCTGTGGTCTTGTCAGCGCAACTCCATGTTGTACATTTGACCATCAATGAATTATACACAGGGGGTCAGAGGGACAGGAGGGGAGTGTTCCAGCCTTCTTCATGGTGCTGCGCGGTCATTTACCACCAGCCCTGGAAAAAGAAACTCATTTAAAACATTTATAAATGTTACTCGGTGTACTTAACATAATCATAATTACTATTGTAATTATTATCAATTTATATAATCACATTTACTGTAATTGCAATTTTAAATAATATCATTCTCAATAATAAAAACTATGAATACATTTCCATTTGCATCAAGGTATCTTGGGAGTGAAGTGGGAACACAGAAAAGGCAAAGAGTTATGACTTGCTATCACATATCTTCCATCTCTAGGAAAAGGACCGCCTTGCGGAACCATGGCGGATGGACTTTCCGTCCGCCTCAGAACCATTGTGATTCCCACGCCATCCTAATTTGGCGGTATGATGGCGGAAGGAGCGCCACCGCCGGCCCGGCGGTCCTTCCGCCATCATAATGAGTCCCTCAGTGTGGATAGTAAAAACTGTCTTTGGACAAGATTGATGTGTGTGAACAATGTAAATTTAAAATAGGACACTTAATAGTGACATAAATGTAAACTGTATAATGTTGTTATATTAACTACAATTGTGAGTAAATGCTGAAAATAATTATTGTTATCTGAAAACTCTTTAGCTAGCATGGATAGTGCTGCACAGCGGCGAAGAAAGCGTGAAAGATGAGGCTACAGCATACGGGGGATAAAGTGTCACATTTATATTGTGCTGGAGAACTTAGATCTGAACGCCAGATTTAAACGGCCCATGAGGCAAAGACTGTCCCAGGAAAAAAAAGATCCTCAAAAGTCATGGGACAAAGGACCGTAGCGGCTAAAAAACAAAGCCACGGGACCCCTTTTAATTGGGGGACCCAGTACACGCTAATGTAGATGTGACAACTCCATCCGCTGCCTGTGTTTCACGCAAAGGGAATTCAATTGCGCTACACAAGATCTGGTAGGAAGTTAGGATCATAGACAGGGAAATGGCAAAACACGTGAAAAGGAGCAAATAATGTCATTAATGTATGCTAAAAGTGTGCATCTGTCACATTCTGGAACAAGCAAAATTAGTGCATGTAAGTTTTCTGTAACTGTTTTGACTTCCGTAACCAAACTTGAGATTTTATGACTCTTGTTAAAATCCCAACTGCAATCATCGTTTCATGTCTCTCATATTTTTTTGCATATTTATATTTGGTGCAACTTATTGGAATGTGATCAGGTGATTGGTGTAGCTTGTGAGGGGGATGCATGTGAACCACCCATGAACCGGCCCTTTGGCGCTAAGTGATGCAAACCTGCTCTATGTGCAGGAAAGAGAATTGGTTAAAATTGATTCTGGCTGGATTTGCATGACTTTGGTGATGCAAACGCGGCCCTTGTTCTTAGTGAGGATTCACCTTTGTGTCCACTGTTGATCGCAACCTACGATTGTGGGTTAAAGCGCAATTCTCTGCTTCAAGTAAAGACAACTGATGTGTATGATGGGTGGATCCGTACTCCTGGAGAAACTTTCTTTTCAATTTGTTTATGTTATTGTCCAATGATGTGGGGGGTGAGGGATTGATACCTGTAATATTGGAGGACAGTATATGTAAGTGCCTAATTGTAACACCCAAGGGGGGTTGTAAGCTAGACTGATGGTGTTCATGATGTGTGCCTAGCTATTAATGCTAATTCTTATATGCTGTCCTTGACGTTCACCATTCCATGAATATGTTTTCCTGGATTACATTTGTTCAAATCACATTATTCATTGTGCCCTCTGAAGACACAACATTATGGGTGAACCACCCTGATATCTCTCCCACCATTTGAAAACAACTGCTTTCCTTCAGCATGTACTCCCTTGCCTACAAAGGATGCCTTGCCTAAGTTTTAGTTCCTTTTTACAAACTCTCTGACCTGATAGGTTTCTGAGACATATTTCTATACATACACACACATATTTAATGACTCTGTTAAGGCTGAACGTGTTAGTAGGTACCTGATGGTAACAGCCAGTTGCATTAGACATTACCCATGAATCTTTACTTAAAACTTGATGGAATGAATCATGACAGGACAATTGTGTTTAGGTTAAAAAAGTATTTTAAATCAGATGGGTCCAAATAAGGAATATAGCTAATTCAGAGGCAATATTGAGATACTTTGCACTGAAGTGAAGTTAGTTTACATATGAATTAGTTGTGAAATGTCATTCTGGTATGATTCGAACTGACAACCTACAATAATATGTCATTGATTACTTGAAACTTATTTTGCCAAGTGATATAGATACAGTCTCTTGCACATCACTTCTAGTATTTTCTAGATACATTATTCAATTTTTAAGAACATATTCTTCACTGTTGTGCTATGGTAAGGCAAAATATTTGGCGCTGTCTACTTGACAATTAGGAAAGAAACTTTACACTGCACTCGATGCGACACAACATCAAAGTTTACCGCTCACATTTGACAGGAAATGTCCCATAAATGGACACATTCTACTCATGTCTACACTGTGAAATGTATTTGTCTGTGTTCATAATGCCATGAACTTTCTGAGGGTAGTGAAGAATTCAACAATCACACGTGGATTCGCCTAAAGCAACACATTTACCAAACTCTATTTAACCAACCAGGTTATTCAATTTAATCATCAAGACTGTTGTGTCACTGGAGTCCCACCTGAGCTTTTTCAACAAAAAAGATCTTCATCTTCAGAAGGAGCAACATGTGATTCTTTTGAGCAATCAGTCTGTGTAGGTTGTGGTAGAGGTATTGTTTCACAAGCTGAAGGCACAGAATTAGACAATAATCTAGTTTATTGGGCAGCACAATCCTATTAAGTGCAGAAGCTATGTCTACATGAATTTCTAGCATCTTTTCATTAAAACCGATGATTGTTTTCACATCTTCTCTCCAGCCATTCACAGACTCTCTCATTTTGAATATCATGTGGTTGGATTGTGAAGTCAGCTTCAAAAAAACATTGCTATTTGAAGAAGTTGAAGTTATATCGTGCATAATCTATTTATTGTCAACATCCAAATCTTTATTAATTGCCAATAAGTCTTCATGTGTATCCATGAGGGAGTTGTCCATGCTAATAAAGAAGGAATACAGACCGACTATTTTGTCCGACACTGACTTGCTTAGATTTAGAGATTCTATTATGTCGTTGAGATCATCATGCAAGAATCCTTCCTGAACTGCTTCACGTTTGATCCAGTGATCCATGTCATTTTTTGTTCAATTTCGTCGACTTCTAACGCTCTGTTAGATCTTTGTCTGCATGTTCTTCTTGTCCTCTGAGCACTGGGCTGTGTTTCATCCTGAGTGATTTCAACATAGTCAATTTGGTCAACGCTCTGCTGATATGGTGTTTCTAAATCATTTCATATAATGAACAAGGTATCCTCATCTAAGGAAGCCATGTCGGCACATGAATCCTCATTTGCATGCTCATCATTAGGTGGTTGGTCAGGCACAGCGGGAATTGCTACACAAAGAGGCAAATGGACCATCATTATGTTCATGTTACATTTGTACACCTGCCGCATGAGTAAAAGTGCGTGATGTTTTAAATATCCAGGATACATTTCCATTGCAAGGTCACAGCATTGTGGGCATTTATGGAGCAGCAGGTTGCTTTTATCTATCTTTCTATGTAACATCGTTTGCTTATATGTTGCACAAAGTCTGTCTCTATTGTTTGCTGCTAACAATGTGATGTCTTGTTAATCAATTTTTATAATAATTTGTTTGATTGTACACGATACAATGTAGTTATAGAATTGGAGAACGCAATTGATAAATTGGGTAATGAAGAAGGTGTTAATTTTGATATAATTTGGGTGGGTGATTTTAATACGCAAATATGCCCTCTATCTGCGACTAAGGTTTGTGGGTTTAGGAATGACATAGGAGATGATTGTGTACACTTCCCACATAACTCTTACGGAGAAATTTTAAACATTTTTGTGGCTAAATTTGATCTGGACATAATGCAGTGTGCAAGAGATGGCTCTGGAAATCTGATCCCAACCTTTACAGGTAGAAACGCAAACACCATTATAGATCATGTATTGGTTTCTGCAAACATTGTCTCATTCTGTACCACTCCGTGGATAGAAGATCTATCATTAAGTGATCATAACTGTGTTACTATGACATTAACTGTATGGGGCAATAGATGCCCGGTAATACAAACTATGATTGGCAATACAGCCCCGTGTAGACCAAATGGTACTAGAATAAAATGGAAAGGGGTCAACCCGGACAAGGTATTAAAAAATATTGTCACTGAATGTTACACTGAGATCTTTGCGAACTTGGATGTTAATGTCGAACCATTCCTGATTTTAACGAACTTTTGTAAAATTAATGGAACTATTAATAGTATTATGACTACGACATCTAATAAGAAATTTAAACAGAATAGAGGATGGTTTAACCATGCCTGTACTCACTCTTTGAACTAGCTCAAACAAGCACTGTAGGGATTTGGTGCGTGTTAAGAATTTAAGACTGGCTTATAAATTACAATTAAAACAGAGAAAGAGAGAGCTCCAAGAGGAGGCCTGGGATAAACTAACAATGGCTGTGGATACCTCTAACAGCCAGCTATTCTGGGAAACAGTTAACTCACCCTTCCTAAAAAGTGAGGTGGTCCCCGAAATGACATCTCATGTCAGCAGTGAGGCATGGATTGTGTATTTCTCTAGCATCTTCAACCTAGGAAATGTAACCATAATGGATTCTGGGGATTCAAGTTCTTTGCCGATTTTACCTCTAAATGTTACACTAGTAGAGGTAGAACAAGGAATTAATAGCAGTAAGGGAGGGAAAGCCCCGGGCCCGGATGGTGTTCCAATAGATGTCTATAAAGCCATACCTGCTCTCGGGGGTCCCATATTAAATAGAGTTTTTAACGCCGCTTTAATGGAAGGAGCCCCTTCCACATGGGGCGAATCTATAATTATCTAGTATTCATTTTCAGAAACTGAGGGTTTCCAAGCATATTTGAGCCAGGTAACTAGATCGTCACACCGATTTGTCCTTACAAGAATGAGATTAGGCCTCGTTCATCACTTGGTAGCATTTCCCTGTGTAAAAAAAGTATCCCGTCTCCCCCTGCCCATGTGATGGACGTACTAAACAAAGTACTCTGCACTTTCTCCTTACGTGTAATTTGTATCTGAACCTCCGTATTGCTTTCCTTAAACATATGTTTAAAAAATATTGCACTTTAACTACGAATGCTGCTATGAGTTTATTGTTTACAATGTGGGAACCTGATATTTGTTTTTATGCTGCAACATATATTCTGAGATCAATTCATGCAAGGAAAAGCATGTTGTTTTAAAGTTGTATTAATAGTCATAATCCATTAATTTAATGAATTGTACTGGCTTTTAACAATGTTTTAAATGTGCTTTTATGGTTGTTTTATATGAACTGAATAAAGCTTATTGAATTGAATTGAATTGGATACAGAGGTACAAACGCAGTAATCATAACAAGACCAATCATCAAAACAATGACAGCAAGCAGCAGTCATGGAAGCAATTAAAGCATCAAGGGGCGTATTATCAAGCACGGCTTTAACATTATCACCGCTTTAGCGGCAGAAAGCTGCCTCTAAAACGGCGATAATGGGCTTGATAATATGCGTTATAGAATTCAAATAGAAGCCCAGGTTAGATGTCCTGCACATCTAACCTGGGCTTCTATTGGAATTCTATAATGCTTATTAGCAAGCCCATTATCGCAGTTTTAGCGGCAGTTTCCTGCTGCTAAAACTGCGATAATTTTATCGCCTGTCTTGATAATATGCCCCTCAGTCTGGTTTCAGGAACAGGGAGTTCCAGATTCTCGGACGATCCCTGAGAAAGCTCTGTGGTAGGTTTTCTTTATAGAGAATCTCAGTGGTTTCAGCAGTGACGCGCTGGGGCTTCTGGAGGATCTGTCGCTGCCCGAGAGTACCAGCTTCTGAGCACGGTATCTCAGGGTATTGGGCTTTATGGGTCATGCAGGCGATTTAAATTGAATTCTTTCTTCATAAGTGAGCCAATTGAGAGCTTTCAAGTCAGGTGATGTGTGGCTATTTCCTTTAGATCCTGTTATGAGTCTAACAGCAGAATTGAGGAAGGCCCTTAGAGGAGCCGTGGTGGAGCTGGGCAGGCCTCAGAAGGTTGCACCTCGATAGTCTAACCTAGGAATCACTAGGGCTTGCATCGCAGATTTGAAGTCATTGGGGGGAGGAAGGGTTTCAATTTACTCAGGATACTCATTTGTAGGTTCGCTGCGTTGGTGGCGGTGCTGATGTGCTTCTGCATCTTAAGGTTCTTGTTGAGAGTTATTCATAGTGATCTCTCTGAATCGATAACTTGGGGCAGGCAGTCGAAGGCTGTAGTTGTTTCAGCCAATCATCAATGATGGGTGATTGATTGGGAGGAGCAGTTAGTAGGAATTCAGTTTTATGGGAGTTTAGTTTGAGATGGTTGTCTGCCAGCCAGCTTTGTGTTTTCTGTAAAGTTAAATAGAGGGATCTGATGTCTTCGGAGAGGAGACTTTCAGGTATAGTTGGCTGTCGTCACCGTGTATGTGATAGGGGATGTTGAATGAACTCGGAATTTTGGTTATTGGCTTCATTAACAAGTTAAAGAGAGTCGGGGAGAGGGATGAACCCTGCGGGACTCTTAGTGTGACTGGAAGTCTTAGATAGGGATTGCTTAACCTTGAATCTTTGCGTTCTGTTTTGGAAAAAAGAGGAGAACCAGTTTAGGACAGACCCTGAGGAGCCCATTCTCTGTTCTAGTAGTTCTAGTAAGTTGTCATGTTTAACCGTATTGAATGCCGAGGACAAGTCAAGGAGGATTGGGAGACAAGATTCATTCTGATCCAACATTTTTAGTGCATCGTCCACTATGTGTGTAAGAACCAATTTGGTGCTGTTCCCCAGGCGGAAGTCAGATAGGAATTGGTCCAGAAGGCAGAATTGTTCAATGTGGTTACAGAGTTGGATTTAAGCACATTTTTCTAGTAGCTCGGCTAAAGTGGAAATGTTGGAGATCGGGCTAAAGTTGTTTAGATCCGTGTGGTCTGCTGATGGTTTTTAAGGTTTGGGGATACCTGCCCCGACTTCATGCCGTCAGGGAAAGAGCCTTGAAGTAGAGAGGCATTAACAATCTTTGTCCAGAGTAGGAGTATCGACTATTTCAACTCATTGAAGAAGTTGTAGGGGAAAGTGTCGTTGAAGTGGTTTACGGGTTTCGGCATTCCTAGAATTTTGCAGATGTCGCATTCCCTAAAGGTTTTGAAGGAGTTGTTTATGCGGGTGTGGCCAGGTGGACAAGAGCGTAAAGCCATCAGGGAGGGTGGAGATATAGCTAAGAGAGATAGGAGAGGACGATGTTCCAAAGCCCTCTGCAAAATAATTTTCATGTTTTCCATCTTTTCAAGGAAGGAGGGGGCAAATACCTTGCAGTTAGGTGACAGAATGGGACCAACTTGGGGGGTATGGGTAGGCCATTTAATTGTAATTTAACCAGTTCAAATCATTATTTAGGTTGGTTTCTAGCTTGGTCAAGTAGGTTTCTGAAGAAGCTAGCTTTTGAACTTCTGATACTTTTGTAGTATGAGTTCCTCATTGTTCTCAAATGTTTGTGGTGTTCAAGGGATGGAGAGGTTCCTCACCAAAGTTCAGATAGTCTCAGGTTCTGTCTCTCTGTATTGAGACTACCATTATACCATGGTTTGAAGTCATTGTGGAAAATCTTTTAGAGTCTAGAACATTTTTTCATGTAACTAGTGTAGTGGTTTGTAAGATCATGGATGTCGGACATATCTCCGGGAGGAGGCAGGATGTTGTCACGGAGATGGTAATTCATTAATGGTAATGTTTTTGATGCTCCGTTTCTAAATTGTGGGTTTCTTTGGTTGAGCTCTGTTTGTTCTAACCGTTTCATTGTTAAGGAATGTGATGCTGTAGTGGTCAGAACAGTCACTGGGAAGGATAGATTCAAGTTGAATTGAGTTGGCTTTAGCAATGATAAGATCTAAGGTCGACCCCTTGTTCCCTTGGTCCCGTGTGGGGCTGTTGCAGATTTGGATCAGATCGAGGTCCAAAAGAAATGTTTGAAGGATGCTGGCTGCAGAGTCATTCAGGCCATTCCAATGTGGGTTTAAGTCTCCGAGGAAGATTTAGGCACTGTGTTGTCCGGTGTTTGTTGTGATGATTTCCATAATCTGCTCAATGAAGGAAAGGTAGTCCCCTGGAGGCTGGTAGAACGTGTGCAATTTGCAAACTGGCCTGCTACTGTATGCAATATCTATGCATAAGTATTTGCATGAGGATAGAGCGGGGAAATGTGACTGTTTAACAGATAAGCTATTACGGTGTATGCAGCAATACCTCCACCTGGTCCGCAGGATCTGTCGAATCAAGTAATGCCATGATTAGGAGGGACTAGTATTTTAAGAGTGGGTGCAGATGAATCATTTAACCAAGTTTCATTCAGGATTAGGAGGTCAAGCTCATGCGTATGGATAAGGTCGGCAATGTCCGCCGCGTAGCTTGTGGCCGATCTCAACTTGAGAAGCATGCATGTCAGATGAAGTTTGGAATTAGCTAGGGCGGTTTGTGTGAGAATAACTCGCTCAAGGTTTTGTTTGTTTACTACTCTGTGGTTGGGTCTTGGTTCCCTATGTGGATTTGGAGGCATGGATTGGATTTGAGCGTGATTGTCATAATGGAGTGATGAATCAATGTCATGGTGTGATGAGTCATAAGAGAGGAGGAGGGAGTGGATATCTTTGTCGGATAGAGAATCGTTTATTCTAGAGGGTTGGATGGGTGCATTGGGGTAGGGTAAATTTCTCCTTCTCAAATGCGTGAGGTCCAGAGAAAGTGAGATCCCGTTAGTTGGTCGGTGTGTGGTAGGCGAGGTGAGATGGTTGGGGATTGGCCATGAATAAGACTATTCATATTCAGATCCCCATTAGGCCACCAATTCTTGGATAACGGTAAGGTGAGGCTGATCAGTCATTGTAGTTCAGCTTTGAGTTGTTGCAGGTAGTGTGTGATCTCATCAAGTCTGGGATCTAGTGAGGTGTGAGTACAGGTTATCGGGTCTAGGGGTGGGCGGCAAGTCGGAGGGGGAGTTGGAGTTGAAGGAGTTGGAAGACTGCTGGCCTAGGGAAACCAGCAGAGAGGAAGGAGGGATGGAGGGGGAGGCAGGGTCAATGATAGAAGGAGAAGGAGAGGAGGTCAGAAGATGGGGGATAGGGGGTGCTGGAGATAGGTCGCTAGGCATAGTTAGGGGACCAGACTTCGGGCCTGGCATAGGTTGCGAGAGGTGAGGGTTCGGAGGAGTAGTTAGGGTGAGAGAATGAATGTCATGGCCTGGTGACTCTGAAGTAGCAGCTCTGGGTGTGTGGTGAGGTTGCGATATGGAATGATTATTCAGGGAGGGGGGCTTGGGTGTAGGTGATGAGTTAGTGTTGCATACGCAGTTAGGAAAGCCATGGAGGGGGAGGATCAGTCCTCGCTGAAGCTTTCTTGATGAGGGGGAAAATGTCATCAAATATTTCTAGGTTGCGGTCAGGTGATTGTATGAGGATGATCCCATTGTTGTAAATGGTGATTGTTGCTTCTGTTCTGTAAACCAATGGGGGGCAAACGAGACTCTTAGACCATGAGGAGTTTTCCTGGATGCGGAGATCAAGAGCCAGGAGAGCAGGGCTTTCCTCCATTGAGCCCTTCTCTTCGTGTAAAGGACGAGGTCTCTTGTTATGACTCCTTTGTTCATGGAGATGTAGGGGTCAGAAACCAGGGTTTCTGGATAGGATTTGAGAAGTCTATATTTTAAGCTCTTGGCTGCATTTTCGTTAGATTTTGGGGACACTTTATTATATATGCTCATGCGAGACATACACTGGTTGAACCTCTCAGCCACTGAAGTCAGGTTGTTAGAGATGGAGATGATACTTTGAGTATCGCCAGCGTACGACAGTGCTTGAAACCCAAATGACCGCACCAATTCAGACAGAGGGGTCACATAGAGGTTGAATAGAGTGGGGCTCAAGGACAAGCCCTGAGGTACCCCACATGGAAGGCTAAATGCCTCTGCCTTAAGGTCACCACAGCTGACAGCATGTACCCTGTTGGTCAAAAGAGAGTGGAGAAGCTGCAAGGCAGTCCTGCTTACCCCGGCTTGCTGCAGACGTTGCACCATCCGTACAGGTGAGACGGTATTAAATGCTGCAGACAGATCGAGCATTACCAAGACAGCCTCCCCGCCCTGATCGACTTGGCAGCAAATACTATCAGTCGCCACAACGAGGGCCGTCTTGGTGCTATGACCAGCCCAAAACTAATCCTGAGAAGGGTCAAGGACACCCTGGGTATCAATAAATTTAACTTGTTCTCGGTTCATGAACATTTCTAAGATTTCAGCAGGGGCAGACAGCAGAGAGATGGGGTGGAGATTTCTCATGTCATTGGGTTCCGAGTCAGGCTTCTTAAGAAGAGGGGTGACAACCGCTTCCTTCAAGGCAGTAGGACACATCCCAGAAAGCAGTGTTAAATTAAACACCTTCTGCAGAAAATGAGCAATAGGATCCAAGATATGTGCCTGTTTTGCCTTACATAAATCTCCCAGAGTCTGGGAACATGGTAGGTTTGTCATATCACCTTTATTCTGTAAGATATGCATGCCCTCTGTACAAGGGACATGCCATGTGGAGATGGTGGTCCCTGGGGCTGTGGGCTGGGGCAGTTCAGATGTGTAAAGGGACATTACATGCAGGCTGCTGCAGGGTTTAGATGCACCGTGATCTTTTCAGGCTGGTACCTGGTATGGTATAGTTCTTGGAAAGGTTTCCATGCTTTAGGAGACTGTTGCTGTGGGTTACATTTGCTCCTGGAAGTAAATGCCCTTGTACAAGGGCCCAATGGCTGCTCTTCTGTGCCCACCTGATCTCTCTGGCAGAGCTGTGTGTGCCACTACCAGGTTGCTGTTTGTCAATGTGCTTTCCTCACTTTCTGGAGATGTTTACTGATGTTCATGAGGGTGATTAACCCATTACTCTCCAGATATGTTCTGGTCATCTTTACCCAGAGTGTGCGAACAGGGAGTGAGCCTTGTAATGTCTGTATGGGTCGCGGTGCTTCGCAGAAATCTCATGAGGCATGTCTCTAGATACAATCCTTGAAGCCAGAGAGTGCAGACTATTCTCAGACACATCTTCCATCTTACTGCCTCCCAGTGGAAGGTGCTCTGATAATGACATGTCATTGGACAGTAATGTATAGTGTTTTATCAAGGTTCTGCCTCCTGTGATTGTCTGTTATTATCCCATCTTGGATGCCGTGTGCTCAGCTGGCACAGAAATGAAGCTCTGTAATTTGTCAAATATATACATTTATCCCTCCCTTCTGGGTAAAGCCCTTCCTATCTGGACCTATAAATGGGAGCTCACATCTGCTTAGAACCATACAGAAAGAAAATTGAATTTTTACACATTTGTGAATCCTGACAAGAGAATATTACAATTTACAGAGAAGAAAGAGACATCCATGCAAGAGTTTGGGTCACTAGAGAGCAGAGGTTGGAAAGAGTGTCCTGCTCTCCCCAGTGTGACAGCTGGGATATGATGTAGGGTGGCAAGACGGATCAGGGTGAGTCCGGATCCCACAGAGAAGACAGGGAAGTCTCAAGGAATGATGGGGCTTATCAACCTTTCTCTCTTAGACTGATGGCCAAGTCATCATGAGGGGTCTTGTTGTGTGTTTGCTGCCCCTCTTGTTGCAGCCAGTGCTTGTCCACATTGCAGCGCAGGGCGCGTCCTGCTCCCTTCGGACCCCCACTGAGGATGCCTTCACCAGGGATGGAAACATCAACATTGGGGCCATCTTTACCGTCCATCTTGACAACGACTTGCAGCGGGCCAATTACACCATAACCCCCCGCCAGGCGACCTGCAAAACGTGAGTCTCTGATGCGCCTCTGCATCTCTTTGTTGTATCTTATTGTGGTAAACGTTTCTGTGCATATCGAGTAGACCACTGTAGCTTCCTACGGGAACTGTTCAGGACATGTCTGTGAGGTCAGACATCTGCAAAGAACCCAGGGGCATATCGTCAAGCACCGGTGATAATTATCGCTAATGGCATTTAGCGCTATTATAATTATCGCCAGCTAACGTGGAATTTTATCGCTGAGATAGCGTGCTATCAGCAACGCTTATCTCAAAAGCGATAAAATTCCTCGCGCTAACTGCCAAATGTGAGATTACGCTGGAAATCTATGGCTAAGTCAAACTAAAAGCAGCAGGCGTAAGGAAAATAGCGATAACCAAGGTTAGCGCTACTTTTCTTATCGCTATGCTTGTTAGTGCGACCATTGATAATTGGAGAAATGTTGGTTATTGTGGGACGGAACGCCCACTTTGCATCTCATTAGAGATGCAAAGGTGGGCGTTACGGGAAAGGGTGTTAATGCAAGGATTCACGCGATAGCGTGACCTTGCTAATTAGGCGTTTAAATTATCATCGCTTTTCGTCTGAAAACGGACGCAAAAGCGGCGATAATTTTATATCGCTTCATTGCTGATATGCCACCCAGTGTTCTGTCTCCTCATCAGAGATGCAGAAAAGGGTTTCTCAAACAGGACGTCAGACGTGTTCTCATGTATCTCTGACGTCAGGCTCATGAGTTTAGAACATACGTGACAAGGGCATGAAGAGTGACATCAGTGTCCCATAGGTAAAACCCGCTGGCTCGCGGTTGGCTACAGGCTTTAGTTTACTTCATTTGTACTCTGCAAGTATCTAGAAAAATGTGTTACTGCCCAGGTAGGTGTGCAATGTATATGATACACAGTAACTTACCCTATACCTGTGTGTGAGTCTGTATAACCCAAGCTGTGAGAATCACTCCTCACTGGACGGGTGAAACCCAGACAAAGTCAGATAAACACCATAGCTTTGAGGACCATTCCCCACTGGACTGGTAAACCCAGACAAAGTCAAATAAACAACTAAACCCAGAGAAAGTCACACAAACCCCACGGCTGTGAGGTGCACCCCACAATGCAGTTCATCCCAGAATGTGTTGAGGACTTTCAAGCAGTGGCCAAAGACATGGAAAACAGACTCACTTACTGAGGTCCCTTGTAAATCTTTGGCCTGTACCAGGGTCCGCGTGGAGCTAGAATAGTAAATACACATTTTATTGTGGTCAATGGTTTTCCTCATGTATGAATGTGGCTATGTGTGTGCGCGTCTGTGTGTGCATCTGTGTGTGCGTGTCTGTGTGTGCGTGTCTGTGTGTGCATGTGTGTGTGCGTCTGTGTGTGTGCGTCTGTGTGTGCATCTGTGTGTGCGTGTCTGTGTGTGCGTGTCTGTGTGTGCATCTGTGTGTGTGCATCTGTGTGTGCGCATGTACTCACATGACAGGACGAGGGAAGTGTGGTTTGTTGGACTCGGGCTTTAGGGGACAGTGTTTTAGGGCGTCTATTGGCGGCTCTGTCACTTTTACTGCATTTAAGAGACATCCTTGCCAAGGTTTCAGGGCGCTATGTGTGACATTTTCATAATTTCACTGTAATTATGAGTGACATTTCAGTGACTATGAGCGACACTTTCTCGCGAAGAAAAACAGACACTGAAGAGAAGGCAAACATATAAATGTCAGAAATTACAGCCAATCGAGCAACGAGAAAGCACCAGACATGGGCGGGCACTGACCAGAGACTGTGAGCGACACGTTTTCACGAGCGGAGCACAGCAGTGCGGTCCCTGTCACCGGTTCAACGTCACAAGTGACTTTTGTTTGCAGTGTTGTGATCTATGAGCAGTCTAACAACAGCTGCAGCCCTCCAGAGGTGTTTATCAGACTGGGCATGCTTCTTTCACCGCATTAGCAGTGGAAGGTATTTACTTTATGATGGGAAAAGAGAGGCGTGGGGTGACACTTTGACAAGAAATCGACAGCGCTTAGAAACGGAAGGTGAGCGCTACAAATCACCCTATAAAATATAGGTTCTACAGTGTGGGTCATTTTCCACATTGCAGAGTACGTCAGTTTATGAGCAGGAGATGAAACACACAGCCTAAAGCACCCCTGGATTGTAAGTGTGCAGGGCACAGCCACGTGTGAGGTCTCCTTGCTGCAGCTGGAGCTGTGGAGGAGGGACAGATGTTAACAGGAATCCTTCACAGACACCTCATGTTTACACAACTGTGAGTGGAGTTCAAGGCATGAATTGTATGTAATTGAATCTCAGCTAAGTGAGTCATATTCAACAAAGACTAAGGAGCCTGATTATAAAAATAAGTGCAATAAAGTAAAGCGAACCTTTCATCAGGTGCGAACACATGAACGGTCAGACAGATCTTGGAATTGAAAGGAGTTAAGAACAGGAAATGCAGGTGCAGGTCACAGGCCTCTGCAGCAGCCTGGGAAACAGGCGAATTAGTGTCTTTCATCGGTGGCTTTACCTTCGTGGGAGTGCACTGCGAGGTCAGCCAAGGGGGCTGTCCCAGGTGCCCTCTGACCCTGTGAAGCCTTGAAGGGGGGGGGGGGGTGGCATCATGCGCTGCACACCTGGGCACATATCACCCACTTACCGTCTATGATGTCAGCGTTTGGTCTGCTCCGCCTCCATCAGAAGCAAGTGCAGGCCCCGAGAGCAGAGCGCGTTCTGCGCCTGTGCACACCAACATGTGACGTCAGAGGTGGCTCTTATATGTCACACTGGGTGGCGAGGCTGAGACAGCCAGCAGCATGGGAGCTTATCAGGCACCTTCGGGCAGGGTTTAAATGCTCCTGTTCTCTCAACACGTCACATGCATTGACAGAGTTAATACAGAGGGCAGGCCGCGCAGCGGCTCCCGGGCAACTCCAGGTCTGACGCAATCATGCTCCTGTCACAGCGCCCTGCATCAGGAGGCACTTGGACCTGTCACAGCGCCCTGCATCAGGAGGCACTGGGACCTGTCACAGCGCCCTGCAAGCGGAGGCACTTGGACCTGTCACAGCCACTTGGACCTGTCGCAGCTCCCTGCAGCAGGAGGCACTGGGACCTGTCACAGCACCCTGCAGCAGGAGGCACTTGGACCTGTCACAGCGCCCTGCAGCAGGAGGGACTGGGACCTGTCACAGCACCCTGCAGCAGGAGGCACTGGGACCTGTCACAGCGCCCTGCAAGCGGAGGCACTTGGACCTGTCACAGCGCCCTGCAGCAGGAGGCACTGGGACCTGTCACAGCACCCTGCAGCAGGAGGCACTTGGACCTGTCACAGCGCCCTGCGGCAGGAGGCACTGGGACCTGTCACAGCGCCCTGCAAGCGGAGGCACTTGGACCTGTCACAGCGCCCTGCAGCAGGAGGCACTGGGACCTGTCACAGCACCCTGCAGCAGGAGGCACTTGGACCTGTCACAGCGCCCTGCGGCAGGAGGCACTGGGACCTGTCACAGCGCCCTGCAAGCGGAGGCACTTGGACCTGTCACAGCACCCTGCAGCAGGAGGCACTGGGACCTGTCACAGCACCCTGCAGCAGGAGGCACTGGGACCTGTCACAGCGCCCTGCAAGCGGAGGCACTTGGACCTGTCACAGCGCCCTGCAGCAGGAGGCACTGGGACCTGTCACAGCACCCTGCAGCAGGAGGCACTTGGACCTGTCACAGCGCCCTGCGGCAGGAGGCACTGGGACCTGTCACAGCGCCCTGCAAGCGGAGGCACTTGGACCTGTCACAGCGCCCTGCAGCAGGAGGCACTGGGACCTGTCACAGCACCCTGCAGCAGGAGGCACTTGGACCTGTCACAGCGCCCTGCGGCAGGAGGCACTGGGACCTGTCACAGCGCCCTGCAAGCAGAGGCACTTGGACCTGTCACAGCGCCCTGCAGCAGGAGGCACTGGGACCTGTCACAGCACCCTGCAGCAGGAGGCACTGGGACCTGTCACAGCGCCCTGCAAGCGGAGGCACTTGGACCTGTCACAGCGCCCTGCAGCAGGAGGCACTGGGACCTGTCACAGCACCCTGCAGCAGGAGGCACTTGGACCTGTCACAGCGCCCTGCGGCAGGAGGCACTGGGACCTGTCACAGCGCCCTGCAAGCGGAGGCACTTGGACCTGTCACAGCGCCCTGCAGCAGGAGGCACTGGGACCTGTCACAGCACCCTGCAGCAGGAGGCACTTGGACCTGTCACAGCGCCCTGCGGCAGGAGGCACTGGGACCTGTCACAGCGCCCTGCAAGCGGAGGCACTTGGACCTGTCACAGCACCCTGCAGCAGGAGGCACTGGGACCTGTCACAGCACCCTGCAGCAGGAGGCACTGGGACCTGTCACAGCGCCCTGCAAGCGGAGGCACTTGGACCTGTCACAGCGCCCTGCAGCAGGAGGCACTGGGACCTGTCACAGCACCCTGCAGCAGGAGGCACTTGGACCTGTCACAGCGCCCTGCGGCAGGAGGCACTGGGACCTGTCACAGCGCCCTGCAAGCGGAGGCACTTGGACCTGTCACAGCGCCCTGCAGCAGGAGGCACTGGGACCTGTCACAGCACCCTGCAGCAGGAGGCACTTGGACCTGTCACAGCGCCCTGCGGCAGGAGGCACTGGGACCTGTCACAGCGCCCTGCAAGCAGAGGCACTTGGACCTGTCACAGCGCCCTGCAGCAGGAGGCACTGGGACCTGTCACAGCACCCTGCAGCAGGAGGCACTGGGACCTGTCACAGCGCCCTGCAAGCGGAGGCACTTGGACCTGTCACAGCGCCCTGCAGCAGGAGGCACTGGGACCTGTCACAGCACCCTGCAGCAGGAGGCACTTGGACCTGTCACAGCGCCCTGCGGCAGGAGGCACTGGGACCTGTCACAGCGCCCTGCAAGCGGAGGCACTTGGACCTGTCACAGCGCCCTGCAGCAGGAGGCACTGGGACCTGTCACAGCACCCTGCAGCAGGAGGCACTTGGACCTGTCACAGCGCCCTGCGGCAGGAGGCACTGGGACCTGTCACAGCGCCCTGCAAGCGGAGGCACTTGGACCTGTCACAGCGCCCTGCAGCAGGAGGCACTGGGACCTGTCACAGCGCCCTCTATCAGGAGGCACTGGGACCTGTCACAGCGCCCTCCATCAGGAGGCACTGGGACCTGTCACAGCCACTTGGACTTGTCACAGCGCCCTGCAGCAGGAGGCACTGGGACCTGTCACAGCGCCCTGCAGCAGGAGGCACTTGGACCTGTCACAGCGCCCTGCGGCAGGAGGCACTGGGACCTGTCACAGCGCCCTGCAAGCGGAGGCACTTGGACCTGTCACAGCGCCCTGCAGCAGGAGGCACTGGGACCTGTCACAGCACCCTGCAGCAGGAGGCACTTGGACCTGTCACAGCGCCCTGCGGCAGGAGGCACTGGGACCTGTCACAGCGCCCTGCAAGCGGAGGCACTTGGACCTGTCACAGCGCCCTGCAGCAGGAGGCACTGGGACCTGTCACAGCACCCTGCAGCAGGAGGCACTTGGACCTGTCACAGCGCCCTGCGGCAGGAGGCACTGGGACCTGTCACAGCGCCCTGCAAGCGGAGGCACTTGGACCTGTCACAGCACCCTGCAGCAGGAGGCACTGGGACCTGTCACAGCACCCTGCAGCAGGAGGCACTGGGACCTGTCACAGCGCCCTGCAAGCGGAGGCACTTGGACCTGTTGCAGCTCCCTGCAGCAGGAGGCACTGGGACCTGTCACAGCACCCTGCAGCAGGAGGCACTGGGACCTGTCACAGCGCCCTGCAAGCGGAGGCACTTGGACCTGTCACAGCGCCCTGCAGCAGGAGGCACTGGGACCTGTCACAGCACCCTGCAGCAGGAGGCACTTGGACCTGTCACAGCGCCCTGCGGCAGGAGGCACTGGGACCTGTCACAGCGCCCTGCAAGCGGAGGCACTTGGACCTGTCACAGCGCCCTGCAGCAGGAGGCACTGGGACCTGTCACAGCACCCTGCAGCAGGAGGCACTTGGACCTGTCACAGCGCCCTGCGGCAGGAGGCACTGGGACCTGTCACAGCGCCCTGCAAGCGGAGGCACTTGGACCTGTCACAGCACCCTGCAGCAGGAGGCACTGGGACCTGTCACAGCACCCTGCAGCAGGAGGCACTGGGACCTGTCACAGCGCCCTGCAAGCGGAGGCACTTGGACCTGTCACAGCGCCCTGCAGCAGGAGGCACTGGGACCTGTCACAGCACCCTGCAGCAGGAGGCACTTGGACCTGTCACAGCGCCCTGCGGCAGGAGGCACTGGGACCTGTCACAGCGCCCTGCAAGCGGAGGCACTTGGACCTGTCACAGCGCCCTGCAGCAGGAGGCACTGGGACCTGTCACAGCACCCTGCAGCAGGAGGCACTTGGACCTGTCACAGCGCCCTGCGGCAGGAGGCACTGGGACCTGTCACAGCGCCCTGCAAGCAGAGGCACTTGGACCTGTCACAGCGCCCTGCAGCAGGAGGCACTGGGACCTGTCACAGCACCCTGCAGCAGGAGGCACTGGGACCTGTCACAGCGCCCTGCAAGCGGAGGCACTTGGACCTGTCACAGCGCCCTGCAGCAGGAGGCACTGGGACCTGTCACAGCACCCTGCAGCAGGAGGCACTTGGACCTGTCACAGCGCCCTGCGGCAGGAGGCACTGGGACCTGTCACAGCGCCCTGCAAGCGGAGGCACTTGGACCTGTCACAGCGCCCTGCAGCAGGAGGCACTGGGACCTGTCACAGCACCCTGCAGCAGGAGGCACTTGGACCTGTCACAGCGCCCTGCGGCAGGAGGCACTGGGACCTGTCACAGCGCCCTGCAAGCGGAGGCACTTGGACCTGTCACAGCGCCCTGCAGCAGGAGGCACTGGGACCTGTCACAGCGCCCTCTATCAGGAGGCACTGGGACCTGTCACAGCGCCCTCCATCAGGAGGCACTGGGACCTGTCACAGCCACTTGGACTTGTCACAGCGCCCTGCAGCAGGAGGCACTGGGACCTGTCACAGCGCCCTGCAGCAGGAGGCACTTGGACCTGTCACAGCGCCCTGCGGCAGGAGGCACTGGGACCTGTCACAGCGCCCTGCAAGCGGAGGCACTTGGACCTGTCACAGCACCCTGCAGCAGGAGGCACTGGGACCTGTCACAGCACCCTGCAGCAGGAGGCACTTGGACCTGTCACAGCGCCCTGCGGCAGGAGGCACTGGGACCTGTCACAGCGCCCTGCAAGCGGAGGCACTTGGACCTGTCACAGCGCCCTGCAGCAGGAGGCACTGGGACCTGTCACAGCACCCTGCAGCAGGAGGCACTTGGACCTGTCACAGCGCCCTGCGGCAGGAGGCACTGGGACCTGTCACAGCGCCCTGCAAGCGGAGGCACTTGGACCTGTCACAGCACCCTGCAGCAGGAGGCACTGGGACCTGTCACAGCACCCTGCAGCAGGAGGCACTGGGACCTGTCACAGCGCCCTGCAAGCGGAGGCACTTGGACCTGTCACAGCGCCCTGCAGCAGGAGGCACTGGGACCTGTCACAGCACCCTGCAGCAGGAGGCACTTGGACCTGTCACAGCGCCCTGCGGCAGGAGGCACTGGGACCTGTCACAGCGCCCTGCAAGCGGAAGCACTTGGACCTGTCACAGCGCCCTGCAGCAGGAGGCACTGGGACCTGTCACAGCACCCTGCAGCAGGAGGCACTTGGACCTGTCACAGCGCCCTGCGGCAGGAGGCACTGGGACCTGTCACAGCGCCCTGCAAGCAGAGGCACTTGGACCTGTCACAGCGCCCTGCAGCAGGAGGCACTGGGACCTGTCACAGCACCCTGCAGCAGGAGGCACTGGGACCTGTCACAGCGCCCTGCAAGCGGAGGCACTTGGACCTGTCACAGCGCCCTGCAGCAGGAGGCACTGGGACCTGTCACAGCACCCTGCAGCAGGAGGCACTTGGACCTGTCACAGCGCCCTGCGGCAGGAGGCACTGGGACCTGTCACAGCGCCCTGCAAGCGGAGGCACTTGGACCTGTCACAGCGCCCTGCAGCAGGAGGCACTGGGACCTGTCACAGCACCCTGCAGCAGGAGGCACTTGGACCTGTCACAGCGCCCTGCGGCAGGAGGCACTGGGACCTGTCACAGCGCCCTGCAAGCGGAGGCACTTGGACCTGTCACAGCGCCCTGCAGCAGGAGGCACTGGGACCTGTCACAGCGCCCTCTATCAGGAGGCACTGGGACCTGTCACAGCGTCCTCCATCAGGAGGCACTGGGACCTGTCACAGCCACTTGGACCTGTCACAGCGCCCTGCAGCAGGAGGCACTGGGACCTGTCACAGCGCCCTGCAGCAGGAGGCACTTGGACCTGTCACAGCGCCCTGCGGCAGGAGGCACTGGGACCTGTCACAGCGCCCTGCAAGCGGAGGCACTTGGACCTGTCACAGCCACTTGGACCTGTCGCAGCTCCCTGCAGCAGGAGGCACTGGGACCTGTCACAGCACCCTGCAGCAGGAGGCACTGGGACCTGTCACAGCGCCCTGCAAGCGGAGGCACTTGGACCTGTCACAGCGCCCTGCAGCAGGAGGCACTGGGACCTGTCACAGCACCCTGCAGCAGGAGGCACTTGGACCTGTCACAGCGCCCTGCGGCAGGAGGCACTGGGACCTGTCACAGCGCCCTGCAAGCGGAGGCACTTGGACCTGTCACAGCGCCCTGCAGCAGGAGGCACTGGGACCTGTCACAGCACCCTGCAGCAGGAGGCACTTGGACCTGTCACAGCGCCCTGCGGCAGGAGGCACTGGGACCTGTCACAGCGCCCTGCAAGCGGAGGCACTTGGACCTGTCACAGCACCCTGCAGCAGGAGGCACTGGGACCTGTCACAGCACCCTGCAGCAGGAGGCACTGGGACCTGTCACAGCGCCCTGCAAGCGGAGGCACTTGGACCTGTCACAGCGCCCTGCAGCAGGAGGCACTGGGACCTGTCACAGCACCCTGCAACAGGAGGCACTTGGACCTGTCACAGCGCCCTGCGGCAGGAGGCACTGGGACCTGTCACAGCGCCCTGCAAGCGGAGGCACTTGGACCTGTCACAGCGCCCTGCAGCAGGAGGCACTGGGACCTGTCACAGCACCCTGCAGCAGGAGGCACTTGGACCTGTCACAGCGCCCTGCGGCAGGAGGCACTGGGACCTGTCACAGCGCCCTGCAAGCAGAGGCACTTGGACCTGTCACAGCGCCCTGCAGCAGGAGGCACTGGGACCTGTCACAGCACCCTGCAGCAGGAGGCACTGGGACCTGTCACAGCGCCCTGCAAGCGGAGGCACTTGGACCTGTCACAGCGCCCTGCAGCAGGAGGCACTGGGACCTGTCACAGCACCCTGCAGCAGGAGGCACTTGGACCTGTCACAGCGCCCTGCGGCAGGAGGCACTGGGACCTGTCACAGCGCCCTGCAAGCGGAGGCACTTGGACCTGTCACAGCGCCCTGCAGCAGGAGGCACTGGGACCTGTCACAGCGCCCTCTATCAGGAGGCACTGGGACCTGTCACAGCGCCCTCCATCAGGAGGCACTGGGACCTGTCACAGCCACTTGGACTTGTCACAGCGCCCTGCAGCAGGAGGCACTGGGACCTGTCACAGCGCCCTGCAAGCGGAGGCACTTGGAACTGTCACAGCGCCCTGCAGCAGGAGGCACTGGGACCTGTCACAGCACCCTGCAGCAGGAGGCACTTGGACCTGTCACAGCGCCCTGCGGCAGGAGGCACTGGGACCTGTCACAGCGCCCTGCAAGCGGAGGCACTTGGACCTGTCACAGCGCCCTGCAGCAGGAGGCACTGGGACCTGTCACAGCGCCCTCTATCAGGAGGCACTGGGACCTGTCACAGCGTCCTCCATCAGGAGGCACTGGGACCTGTCACAGCCACTTGGACCTGTCACAGCGCCCTGCAGCAGGAGGCACTGGGACCTGTCACAGCGCCCTGCAGCAGGAGGCACTTGGACCTGTCACAGCGCCCTGCGGCAGGAGGCACTGGGACCTGTCACAGCGCCCTGCAAGCGGAGGCACTTGGACCTGTCACAGCCACTTGGACCTGTCGCAGCTCCCTGCAGCAGGAGGCACTGGGACCTGTCACAGCACCCTGCAGCAGGAGGCACTGGGACCTGTCACAGCGCCCTGCAAGCGGAGGCACTTGGACCTGTCACAGCGCCCTGCAGCAGGAGGCACTGGGACCTGTCACAGCACCCTGCAGCAGGAGGCACTTGGACCTGTCACAGCGCCCTGCGGCAGGAGGCACTGGGACCTGTCACAGCGCCCTGCAAGCGGAGGCACTTGGACCTGTCACAGCGCCCTGCAGCAGGAGGCACTGGGACCTGTCACAGCACCCTGCAGCAGGAGGCACTTGGACCTGTCACAGCGCCCTGCGGCAGGAGGCACTGGGACCTGTCACAGCGCCCTGCAAGCGGAGGCACTTGGACCTGTCACAGCACCCTGCAGCAGGAGGCACTGGGACCTGTCACAGCACCCTGCAGCAGGAGGCACTGGGACCTGTCACAGCGCCCTGCAAGCGGAGGCACTTGGACCTGTCACAGCGCCCTGCAGCAGGAGGCACTGGGACCTGTCACAGCACCCTGCAACAGGAGGCACTTGGACCTGTCACAGCGCCCTGCGGCAGGAGGCACTGGGACCTGTCACAGCGCCCTGCAAGCGGAGGCACTTGGACCTGTCACAGCGCCCTGCAGCAGGAGGCACTGGGACCTGTCACAGCACCCTGCAGCAGGAGGCACTTGGACCTGTCACAGCGCCCTGCGGCAGGAGGCACTGGGACCTGTCACAGCGCCCTGCAAGCAGAGGCACTTGGACCTGTCACAGCGCCCTGCAGCAGGAGGCACTGGGACCTGTCACAGCACCCTGCAGCAGGAGGCACTGGGACCTGTCACAGCGCCCTGCAAGCGGAGGCACTTGGACCTGTCACAGCGCCCTGCAGCAGGAGGCACTGGGACCTGTCACAGCACCCTGCAGCAGGAGGCACTTGGACCTGTCACAGCGCCCTGCGGCAGGAGGCACTGGGACCTGTCACAGCGCCCTGCAAGCGGAGGCACTTGGACCTGTCACAGCGCCCTGCAGCAGGAGGCACTGGGACCTGTCACAGCGCCCTCTATCAGGAGGCACTGGGACCTGTCACAGCGCCCTCCATCAGGAGGCACTGGGACCTGTCACAGCCACTTGGACTTGTCACAGCGCCCTGCAGCAGGAGGCACTGGGACCTGTCACAGCGCCCTGCAGCAGGAGGCACTTGGACCTGTCACAGCGCCCTGCGGCAGGAGGCACTGGGACCTGTCACAGCGCCCTGCAAGCGGAGGCACTTGGACCTGTCACAGCGCCCTGCAGCAGGAGGCACTGGGACCTGTCACAGCACCCTGCAGCAGGAGGCACTTGGACCTGTCACAGCGCCCTGCGGCAGGAGGCACTGGGACCTGTCACAGCGCCCTGCAAGCGGAGGCACTTGGACCTGTCACAGCGCCCTGCAGCAGGAGGCACTGGGACCTGTCACAGCACCCTGCAGCAGGAGGCACTTGGACCTGTCACAGCGCCCTGCGGCAGGAGGCACTGGGACCTGTCACAGCGCCCTGCAAGCGGAGGCACTTGGACCTGTCACAGCACCCTGCAGCAGGAGGCACTGGGACCTGTCACAGCACCCTGCAGCAGGAGGCACTGGGACCTGTCACAGCGCCCTGCAAGCGGAGGCACTTGGACCTGTCACAGCGCCCTGCAGCAGGAGGCACTGGGACCTGTCACAGCACCCTGCAGCAGGAGGCACTTGGACCTGTCACAGCGCCCTGCGGCAGGAGGCACTGGGACCTGTCACAGCGCCCTGCAAGCGGAGGCACTTGGACCTGTCACAGCGCCCTGCAGCAGGAGGCACTGGGACCTGTCACAGCACCCTGCAGCAGGAGGCACTTGGACCTGTCACAGCGCCCTGCGGCAGGAGGCACTGGGACCTGTCACAGCGCCCTGCAAGCGGAGGCACTTGGACCTGTCACAGCGCCCTGCAGCAGGAGGCACTGGGACCTGTCACAGCGCCCTCTATCAGGAGGCACTGGGACCTGTCACAGCGTCCTCCATCAGGAGGCACTGGGACCTGTCACAGCCACTTGGACCTGTCACAGCGCCCTGCAGCAGGAGGCACTGGGACCTGTCACAGCGCCCTGCAGCAGGAGGCACTTGAACCTGTCACAGCGCCCTACAGCAGGAGGCACTGGGACCTGTCACAGCCCGCTGCAGCAGGAAGCACTGGGACCTGTCACAGCCCCCTGCAGAAGGAGGCACTGGGACCTGTCACAGCCCCCTGCAGCAGGAGGCACTGGGACCTGTCACAGCGCCCTGCGGCAGGAGGCATTGGGACCTGTCACAGCGCCCTGCGGCAGGGGGCTCTTGGACCTGTCACAGCGCCCTGCAGCAGGAGGCACTGGGACCTGTCACAGCGCCCTGCAGCAGGAGGCACTGGGACCTGTCACAGCCCGCAGCAGCAGGAAGCACTGGGACCTGTCACAGCCCCCTGCAGCAGGAGGCACTGGGACCTGTCACAGCGCCCTGCAGTAGGAGGCACTGGGACCTGTCACAGCCCCCTGCAGCAGGAGGCACTGGGATTTGTCACAGCCACCTGCTGCAGGAGGTACTGGGACCTGTCACAGCACCCTCCATCAGGAGGCACTGGGACCTGTCACAGCGCCCCCTATCCGGAGGCACTGGGACCTGTCACAGCGCCCTCCATCAGGAGGCACTGGGACCTGTAACATCCACTTGGACAAGTCACAGCGCCCTGCAGCAGGACGCACTGGGACCTGTCACAGGACCCTGCAGCAGGAGGCACTGGGACCTGTCACAGCACCCTGCAGCAGGAGGCACTTGGACCTGTCACAGCTTCCTGCAGCAGGAGGCACTGGGACCTGTCACAGCACCCTGCAGCAGGAGGCACTTGGACCTGTCACAGCGCCCTGCGGCAGGGGGCTCTTGGACCTGTCACAGCGCCCTGCAGCAGGAGGCACTGGGACCTGTCACAGCGCCCTGCAGCAGGAGGCACTGGGACCTGTCACAGCCCGCAGCAGCAGGAAGCACTGGGACCTGTCACTGCCCCCTGCAGCAGGAGGCACTGGGACCTGTCACAGCGCCCTGCAGTAGGAGGCACTGGGACCTGTCACAGCCCCCTGCAGCAGGAGGCACTGGGATTTGTCACAGCCACCTGCTGCAGGAGGTACTGGGACCTGTCACAGCACCCTCCATCAGGAGGCACTGGGACCTGTCACAGCACCCCCTATCCGGAGGCACTGGGACCTGTCACAGCGCCCTCCATCAGGAGGCACTGGGACCTGTAACAGCCACTTGGACAAGTCACAGCGCCCTGCAGCAGGAGGCACTGGGACCTGTCACAGGACCCTGCAGCAGGAGGCACTGGGACCTGTCACAGCACCCTGCAGCAGGAGGCACTTGGACCTGTAACAGCTTCCTGCAGCAGGAGGCACTGGGATTTGTCACAGCCACCTGCTGCAGGAGGTACTGGGACCTGTCACAGCACCCTCCATCAGGAGGCACTGGGACCTGTCACAGCGCCCCCTATCCGGAGGCACTGGGACCTGTCACAGCGCCCTCCATCAGGAGGCACTGGGACCTGTAACAGCCACTTGGACAAGTCACAGCGCCCTGCAGCAGGAGGCACTGGGACCTGTCACAGGACCCTGCAGCAGGAGGCACTGGGACCTGTCACAGCACCCTGCAGCAGGAGGCACTTGGACCTGTCACAGCTTCCTGCAGCAGGAGGCACTGGGACCTGTCACAGCGCCCTGCAGCAGGAGGCACTGGGACCTGTCACAGCCCCCTGCAGCAGGAGGCACTGGGACCTGTCACAGCGCCCTGCAGCAGGAGGCACTGGGACCTGTCACAGCCCCCTGCAGCAGGAGGCACTGGGACCTGTCACAGCGCCTTCCATCAGGAGGCACTGGGACCTGTCACAGCCCCCTGCAGCAGGAGGCACTGGGACCTGTCACAGCACCCTGCAGCAGGAGGCACTGGGACCTGTCACAGCGCCCTCTATCAGGAGGCACTGGGACCTGTCACAGCTCCCTCCATCAGGAGGCACTGGGACCTGTCACAGCCACTTGGACCAGTCACAGCGCCCTGCAGCAGGAGGCACTGGGACCTGTCACAGGCCCCTGCAGCAGGAGGCACTGGGACCTGTCACAGCACCCTGCAGCAGAAGGCACTTGGACCTGTCACAGCTCCGAGCAGCAGGAGGCACTGGGACCTGTCACAGCGCTCTCCATCAGGAGGCACTGGGACCTGTCACAGCCCCCTGCAGCAGGAGGCACTGGGACCTGTCACAGCACCCTGCAGCAGGAGGCACTGGGACCTGTCACAGCGCCCTCTATCAGGAGGCACTGGGACCTGTCACAGCGCCCTCTATCAGGAGGCACTGGGACCTGTCACAGCCACTTGGACCAGTCACAGCGCCCTGCAGCAGGAGGCACTGGGACCTGTCACAGGACCCTGCAGCAGGAGGCACTGGGACCTGTCACAGCATCCTGCAGCAGAAGGCACTTGGACCTGTCACAGCTCCCTGCAGCAGGAGGCACTGGGACCTGTCACAGCGCTCTCCATCAGCAGGCACTGGGACCTGTCACAGCCCCCTGTAGCAGGAGGCACTGGGACCTGTCACAGCACCCTGCAGCAGGAGGCACTGGGACCTGTCACAGCGCCCTCTATCAGGAGGCACTGGGACCTGTCACAGTGCCCTCCATCAGGAGGCACTGGGACCTGTCACAGCCACTTGGACCTGTCACAGCGCCCTGCAGCAGGAGGCACTGGGACCTGTCACAGGACCCTGCAGCAGGAGGCACTGGGACCTGTCACAGCGGCCTGCAGCACGAGGCACTTGGACCTGTCACAGGACCCTGCAGCAGGAGGCACTGGGACCTGTCACAGCGCCCTGCAGCAGGAGGCATTGGGACCTGTCACAGCGCCCTGCAGCAGGAGGCACTGGGACTTGTCACAGCGCCCTCCATCAGGAGGCACTGAGACCTCTCACAGCGCCCTGCAGCAGGAGGCACTGGGACCTGTCACAGCGCCCTGCAGCAGGAGGCACTGGGACCCATCACAGCGCCCTGCAGCAGGAGGCACTGGGACCTATCACAGCACCCTGGAGCAGGAGGCACTTGGACCTGTCACAGCGCCCTGCAGCAGGAGGCACTGGGACCTGTCACAGCGCCCTGCGGCAGGAGGCGCTGGGACCTGTCACAGCGCCCTGCGGCAGGAGGCTCTTGGACCGGTCACAGCGCCCTGCAGCAGGAGGCACTGGGACCTGTCACAGCGCCCTGCGGCAGGAGGCACTGGGACCTGTCACAGCGCCCTGCGGCAGGAGGGACTGGGACCTGTCACAGCGCCCTGCAGCAGGAGGCACTGGGACCTGTCACAGCACCCTGCAGCAGGAGGCACTGGGACCTGTCACAGCCCGCTGCAGCAGGAAGCACTGGGACCTGTCACAGCCCCCTGCAGCAGGAGGCACTGGGACCTGTCACAGCCCCCTGCAGCAGGAGGCACTGGGACCTGTCACAGCGCCCTGCGGCAGGAGGCACTGGGACCTGTCACAGTGCCCTGCGGCAGGAGGCTCTTGGACCTGTCACAGCGCCCTGCAGCAGGAGGCACTGGGACCTGTCACAGCGCCCTGCAGCAGGAGGCACTGGGACCTGTCACAGCCCGCTGCAGCAGGAAGCACTGGGACCTGTCACAGCCCCCTGCAGCAGGAGGCACTGGGACCTGTCACAGCGCCCTGCAGCAGGAGGCACTGGGACCTGTCACAGCCCCCTGCAGCAGGAGGCACTGGGATTTGTCACAGCCACCTGCTGCGGGAGGCACTGGGACCTGTCACAGCGCCCTCCATCAGGAGGCACTGGGACCTGTCACAGCCCCCTGCAGCAGGAGGCACTGGGACCTGTCACAGGACCCTGCAGCAGGAGGCACTGGGACCTGTCACAGCGCCCTCTATCCGGAGGCACTGGGACCTGTCACAGCGCCCTCCTTCAGGAGGCACTGGGACCTGTAACAGCCACTTGGACAAGTCACAGCGCCCTGCAGCAGGAGGCACTGGGACCTGTCACAGCACCCTGCAGCAGGAGGCACTTGGACCTGTCACAGCTCCCTGCAGCAGGAGGCACTGTGACCTGTCACAGCACCCTGCAGCAGGAGGCACTGGGACCTGTCATAGCCCCCTGCAGCAGGAGGCACTGGGACCTGTCACAGCGCCCTGCAGCAGGAGGCACTGGGACCTGTCACAGCCCCCTGCAGCAGGAGGCACTGGGACCTGTCACAGCGCCTTCCATCAGGAGGCACTGGGACCTGTCACAGCCCCCTGCAGCAGGAGGCACTGGGACCTGTCACAGCACCCTGCAGCAGGAGGCACTGGGACCTGTCACAGCGCCTTCTATCAGGAGGCACTGGGACCTGTCACAGAGCCCTCCATCAGGAGGCACTGGGACCTGTCACAGCTACTTGGACCAGTCACAGCGCCCTGCAGCAGGAGGCACTGGGACCTGTCACAGGACCCTGCAGCAGGAGGCACTGGGACCTGTCACAGCACCCTGCAGCAGAAGGCACTTGGACCTGTCACAGCTCCCTGCAGCAGGAGGCACTGGGACCTGTTACAGCGCTCTCCATCAGGAGGCACTGGGACCTGTCACAGCCCCCTGCAGCAGGAGGCACTGGGACCTGTCACAGCACCCTGCAGCAGGAGGCACTGGGACCTGTCACAGCACCCTCTATCAGGAGGCACTGGGACCTGTCACAGCGCCCTCTATCAGGAGGCACTGGGACCTGTCACAGCCACTTGGACCAGTCACAGCGCCCTGCAGCAGGAGGCACTGGGACCTGTCAAAGGACCCTGCAGCAGGAGGCACTGGGACCTGTCACAGCATCCTGCAGCAGAAGGCACTTGGACCTGTCACAGCTCCCTGCAGCAGGAGGCACTGGGACCTGTCACAGCGCTCTCCATCAGGAGGCACTGGGACCTGTCACAGCCCCCTGCAGCAGGAGGTACTGGGACCTGTCACAGCACCCTGCAGCAGGAGGCACTGGGACCTGTCACAGAGCCCTGGAGCAGGAGGCACTTGGACCTGTCACAGCGCCCTGCAGCAGGAGGCACTGGGACCTGTCACAGCACCCTGCGGCAGGAGGCACTGGGACCTGTCACAGCGCCCTGCGGCAGGAGGCACTGGGACCTGTCACAGCGCCCTGCAGCAGGAGGCACTGGGACCTGTCACAGCGCCCAGCAGCAGGAGGCACTTGGACCTGTCATAGCACCCTGCAGCAGGAGGCACTGGGACCTGTCACAGTGCCCTGCAGCAGGAGGTTCTGGGACTCGTCACAGCGCCCTGCAGCAGGAGGCACTGAGATCTATCACAGCGCCCTGCAGCAGGAGGCACTGGGACCTGTCACAGCACCCCGCAGCAGGAGGCACTGGGACCTGTCACAGCGCCCTGCAGCAGGAGGCACTTGGACCTGTCACAGCGCCCTACAGCAGGAGGCACTGGGACCTGTCACAGCGCCCTGCAGCAGGAGGCACTGGGACCCATCACAGCGCCCTGCAGCAGGAGGCACTGGGACCTATCACAGCACCCTGGAGCAGGAGGCACTTGGACCTGTCACAGCTCCCTGCAGCAGGAGGCACTGGGACCTGTCACAGCGCCCTGCGGCAGGAGGCGCTGGGACCTGTCACAGCGCCCTGCGGCAGGAGGCTCTTGGACCTGTCACAGCGCCCTGCAGCAGGAGGCACTGGGACCTGTCACAGCGCCCTGCGGCAGGAGGCACTGAGACCTGTCACAGCGCCCTGCGGCAGGAGGCACTGGGACCTGTCGCAGCGCCCTGCAGCAGGAGGCACTGGGACCTGTCACAGCACCCTGCAGCAGGAGGCACTGGGACCTGTCACAGCCCGCTGCAGCAGGAAGCACTGGGACCTGTCACAGCCCCCTGCAGCAGGAGGCACTGGGACCTGTCACAGCCCCCTGCAGCAGGAGGCACTGGGACCTGTCACAGCGCCCTGCGGCAGGAGGCACTGGGACCTGTCACAGCGCCCTGCGGCAGGAGGCTCTTGGACCTGTCACAGCGCCCTGCAGCAGGAGGCACTGGGACCTGTCACAGCGCCCTGCAGCAGGAGGCACTGGGACCTGTCACAGCCCGCTGCAGCAGGAAGCACTGGGACCTGTCACAGCCCCCTGCAGCAGGAGGCACTGGGACCTGTCACAGCGCCCTGCAGCAGGAGGCACTGGGACCTGTCACAGCCCCCTGCAGCAGGAGGCACTGGGATTTGTCACAGCCACCTGCTGTGGGAGGCACTGGGACCTGTCACAGCGCCCTCCATCAGGAGGCACTGGGACCTGTCACAGCCCCCTGCAGCAGGAGGCACTGGGACCTGTCACAGGACCCTGCAGCAGGAGGCACTGGGACCTGTCACAGCGCCCTCTATCCGGAGGCACTGGGACCTGTCACAGCGCCCTCCATCAGGAGGCACTGGGACCTGTAACAGCCACTTGGACAAGTCACATCGCCCTGCAGCAGGAGGCACTGGGACCTGTCACAGCACCCTGCAGCAGGAGGCACTTGGACCTGTCACAGCTCCCTGCAGCAGGAGGCACTGGGACCTGTCACAACACCCTGCAGCAGGAGGCACTGGGACCTGTCACAGCCCCCTGCAGCAGGAGGCACTGGGACCTGTCACAGCGCCCTGCAGCAGGAGGCACTGGGACCTGTCACAGCCCCCTGCAGCAGGAGGCACTGGGACCTGTCACAGCGCCTTCCATCAGGAGGCACTGGGACCTGTCACAGCGCCTTCCATCAGGAGGCACTGGGACCTGTCACAGCCCCCTGCAGCAGGAGGCACTGGGACCTGTCACAGCACCCTGCAGCAGGAGGCACTGGGACCTGTCACATCGCCTTCTATCAGGAGGCACTGGGACCTGTCACAGAGCCCTCCATCAGGAGGCACTGGGACCTGTCACAGCCACTTGGACCAGTCACAGCGCCCTGCAGCAGGAGGCACTGGGACCTGTCACAGGACCCTGCAGCAGGAGGCACTGGGACCTGTCACGCACCCTGCAGCAGAAGGCACTTGGACCTGTCACAGCTCCCTGCAGCAGGAGGCTCTGGGACCTGTTACAGCGCTCTCCATCAGGAGGCACTGGGACCTGTCACAGCCCCCTGCAGCAGGAGGCACTGGGACCTGTCACAGCACCCTGCAGCAGGAGGCACTGGGACCTGTCACAGCGCCCTCTATCAGGAGGCACTGGGACCTTTCACAGCCACTTGGACCAGTCACAGCGCCCTGCAGCAGGAGGCACTGGGACCTGTCACAGGACCCTGCAGCAGGAGGCACTGGGACCTGTCACAGCATCCTGCAGCAGAAGGCACTTGGACCTGTCACAGCTCCCTGCAGCAGGAGGCACTGGGACCTGTCACAGCGCTCTCCATCAGGAGGCACTGGGACCTGTCACAGCCCCCTGCAGCAGGAGGTACTGGGACCTGTCACAGCACCCTGCAGCAGGAGGCACTGGGACCTGTCACAGAGCCCTCTATCAGGAGGCACTGGGACCTGTCACAGTGCCCTCCATCAGGAGGCACTGGGACCTGTCACAGCCACTTGGACCTGTCACAGCGCCCTGCAGCAGGAGGCACTGGGACCTGTCACAGGACCCTGCAGCAGGAGGCACTGGGACCTGTCACAGCGCCCTGCAGCAGGAGACATTGGGACCTGTAACAGCGCCCTGCAGCAGGAGGCACTGGGACTTGTCACAGCGCCCTATATCAGGAGGCACTGAGACCTCTCACTGCGCCCTGCAGCAGGAGGCACTGGGATCTATCACAGCGCCCTGCAGCAGGAGGCACTGGGACCTGTCACAGCACCCCGCAGCAGGAGGCACTGGGACCTGTCACAGCGCACTGCAGCAGGAGGCACTTGGACCTATCACAGCGCCCTACAGCAGGAGGCACTGGGACCTGTCACAGTGCCCTGCAGCAGGAGGCACTGGGACCCATCACAGCGCCCTGTAGCAGGAGGCACTGGGACCTATCACAGCGCCCTGGAGCAGGAGGCACTTGGACCTGTCACAGCTCCCTGCAGCAGGAGGCACAGGGACCGGTCACAGCGCCCTGCGGCAGGAGGCATTGGGACCTGTCACAGCACCCTGCGGCAGGAGGCTCTTGGACCTGTCACAGCGCCCTGCAGCAGGAGGCACTGGGACCTGTCACAGCGCCCTGCGGCAGGAGGCACTGGGACCTGTCACAGCGCCCTGCAGCAGGAGGCACTGGGACCTGTCACAGCGCCCTGCAGCAGGAGGCACTGGGACCTGTCACAGCGCCCAGCAGCAGGAGGCACTTGGACCTGTCATAGCACCCTGCAGCAGGAGGCACTGGGACCTGTCACAGTGCCCTGCAGCAGGAGGTTCTGGGACCCGTCACAGCGCCCTGCAGCAGGAGGCACTGGGACCTGTCACAGGACCCTGCAGCAGGAGGCACTGGGACCTGTCACAGCGCCCTGCAGCAGGAGACATTGGGACCTGTAACAGCGCCCTGCAGCAGGAGGCACTGGGACTTGTCACAGCGCCCTATATCAGGAGGCACTGAGACCTCTCACTGCGCCCTGCAGCAGGAGGCACTGGGATCTATCACAGCGCCCTGCAGCAGGAGGCACTGGGACCTGTCACAGCACCCCGCAGCAGGAGGCACTGGGACCTGTCACAGCGCCCTGCAGCAGGAGGCACTTGGACCTATCACAGCGCCCTACAGCAGGAGGCACTGGGACCTGTCACAGTGCCCTGCAGCAGGAGGCACTGGGACCCATCACAGCGCCCTGTAGCAGGAGGCACTGGGACCTATCACAGCGCCCTGGAGCAGGAGGCACTTGGACCTGTCACAGCGCCCTGCAGGAGGAGGCACTGGGACCTGTCACAGCGCCCTGCAGCAGGAGGCACTTGGACCTGTCACAGCACCCTACAGCAGGAGGCACTGTGACCTGTCACAGTGCCCTGCAGCAGGAGGCACTGGGACCTGTCACAGTGCCCTGCAGCAGGAGGCACTTGGACCTGTCACAGTGCCCTGCAGCAGGAGGCACTTGGACCTGTCACAGCCCCCTGCAGCAGGAGGCACTGGGACCTGTCACAGCCCCCTGCAGCAGGAGGCACTTTGACCTGTCACAGCCCCCTGCAGCAGGAGGCACTGGGACCTGTCACAGCCCCCTGCAGCAGGAGGCACTGGGACCTGTCACAGCGCCCTCTATCAGGAGGCACTGGGACCTGTCACGGCCCCCTGCAGCAGGAGGCACTGGGACCTGTCACAGCACCCTGCAGCTGGAGGCACTTTGACCTGTCACAACCCCCTGCAGCAGGATGCACTGGGACCTGTCACAGCCCCCTGCAGCAGGAGGCACTGGGACCTGTCACAGCGCCCTCCATCAGGAGGCACTGGGACCTGTCACAGCCCCCTGCAGCAGGAGGCACTGGGACTGAGAGAAGCAACACAGCAGGAGGGGAGAAACAGCGTGGCCAGTGGTGGCGGGGGGGGGGAGAGAAGCAACACGGCAGGTGGGGAGGAACAGCGTGGCCAGTGGTGGCGGGGGGGGAGAGAAGCAACACGGCAGGCAGGGGAGGAACAGCGTGGCCAGTGGAGGCGGGGGGGGGAGAGAAGCAACACGGCAGGTGGAGAGGAACAGCGTGGCCAGTGGAGGCGGGGGGGAGAGAAGCATCACGGCAGGTGGGGAGGAACAGCGTGGCCAGTGGCGGGGGGGAGAGAAGCAACATGGCAGGTGGGGAGGAACAGCGTGGCCAGCGGTGGCGGGGGGGAGAAGCAACACAGCAGGTGGGGAGGAACAGCGCGGCCAGTGGTGGCGGGGGGGGAGAGAAGCAACACAGCAGGTGGGGAGGAACAGCGTGGCCAGTGGTGGCGGGGGGAAGCAACACGGCAGGTGGGGAGGAACAGTGTGGCCAGTGGTGGCGGGGGGGAGAGAAGCAACACGGCAGGTGGGGAGGAACAGCGTGGCCAGTGGTGGCGGGGGGGAGAGAAGCAACACGGCAGGTGAGGAGGAACAGCGTGGCCAGTGGTGGCGGGGGGGAGGGAGAAGCAATATGGCAGGTGGGGAGGAACAGCGTGGCCAGTGGTGGCAGGGGGGGGGAGAAGCAACACGGCAGGTGGGGAGGAACAGCGTGGTCAGTGGTGGTGGGGGGCCGGGGGGGAGAGAAGCAACACGGCAGGTGGGGAGGAACAGCGTGGCCAGTGGTGGCGGGGGGGAGAGAAGCAACACAGCAGGTGGGGAAGAACGCAATGGAAAGAGCAACATTGAGGGTGGGGGAGAAGCACACGGGTGAGAGAGAAAGCAACTGGGGGTCAAGAAAAGTCCATGGGGGAGACAGATGGAAACACATGCCCTCTCATTGCATGCTTAAACAAAAAGAAAAAAAGTAGCTTCCTAAATATAACCAGAGGAATCATAGAAGCCAGCCAATCAGGGATAGGGTAAAGAGTACCTGCTCAAGGGACGGGGCAAACACAAGACGGACAGGCTTGAGCAAGGAAAGCCATCCAAGAGAAAGCAAGCAGAAACAAGCACTGGTTAGCAATGGTCGGGCTGTACCTCCACCTGGGCCTGGAGTGAAGCGGCCTACAGGGGTGCGGTAAAGCCACCAAACTTTATCACTGTCAACTTTGATCAAATGAAGACCTGTGTTTCTGGGAATAACTTCCAGGACTGGCCCTGGCACTTGGAAGACAGGGGAGGTACATTTGTACCCATATCTTGTTTTTCCCCTGGTGAAGCAGGCGGAGCGCATGGCCAGGGTCGGTCGGGGCTTTGGTGCCACTGCTGCTTCATAAAGTTTGGTCAGGAGGACAGGGGACCATCTATTGCCCCCCATTCATCCGCCTTTGAGAGCCCAGAGCCGCCTTCCGGTCGGGGTGCTGCAGACTTGCTGGTCTGTGACCATAGAGTGTCTTGGGCACGACACGTGCACCCCTCTTCCTCTGAACTCTATGGTACAGGCTCCAGGCTCCAGCTGGGATCACCTCTTGATAAATCGATTCATTCCATCTGTTTATTCTTTGGCTCCGGGTCTCTCCTCTTCTTTATTGGAAAGAGATATAAAGAGTGAAAGAGAATGAATGGCCAGGGCAGCCTCAAGGCGCATAGACTCGCACAGAGCTTTGCATCCTGACGATGTCCTTATGCATAGTGCCAATATCGGCAACAGTTGTCACAAAACACATAAGTACATAAATAAACCACACGACACTGTATTGTAAGTGGAGAAATATTGCTGCAGGTTTATTAGCATAACCAATATGCAAACATGGTGGGTTATCTTACGGGCGATCCCAGGTCAGGCCAGCCCCTATGCCGCCTGCCCGTCTTGAGGAAATATGAATTTTGTGATCAGTTATGTCCCCTATCGTAGACCCCAACGGCTCCATGTACATGCTATAAGTACATGTATGTTCCCTCCTGCTCCAGTTTTGAAGACGCAAATATATGTGCATCCACCGTCAACATGTCCTCTTTCAGATCCGCCATGAATGGGTCAGATATTCCATTCCTAAGTATGAAAGGCCACCGACTTTATGTGGTTCACTTTCCACATTTTGCAGATTCAGGCGAGTAGGCCCGAATTCTGTCATCAAGCCTTTTCCTGCCTTCTGCCTCTGAAAGCTCCAGTCTGAGCCTGCATCTGTGACCATGAACTTTGTCTTACTCCCTGCGCGGCTAACGGTGCCTGATCCAGCCCGTCGCCTGCCAAAAACTGTATTTCACCTTCAAGATTATCTTCTCCGCCCCTCATCCGATGCATTCCTGTCTAGCTGTTTAGGTAAACATTCCTCCAGCTACCGTGCAAAGGGCCAGGCCTCGCTGTCCTCATGCAAGTAATTCATAGCCCCGTTACCATGGAATATTCCTACCCCCTCGCATCTAGTGTAGACACTTAGACGCTTGTACACGCATTAACAGTCAGTATAGTCAGTATAGAATAAGATTCTATCCTAAGAGACCTCTCTTTTTGGATAACACAGTTCTTTAAACATAGGATATTAGATATGATTTGGGATTAGGTTGACATAACCCCAGACTTCTGTCTCCACATATAGAGCTAAATGTCAAGTCCCCTTCACCCTCTAGTTGCACGTCAATCACACGTCATGCGGCTGCGCGCGCATCTCTGCCAAATATTTCTGCTGACATTGCAGGATTCCCTTATGGATCCACCCACTTGTGACATCATGTATAATGACGTTTTCTAGTTACGCCTACTCTAGTTACGCATGCATATTTTATTTTGTTTTATCAGTTGTTACGCCTACTACATCTGTTTCACTGTAATGCCTTTTCTATAAAAATGATTACCTGTAAATAATATATGCCCTTCCTTCCTGAACTTTCGTGGTGATGGAATAGAATGCCTACAATTCGAATTGTATTCCTTTGTATAGGAATAAAGCCTTTTTAAAACCTCTAATACCACGGATTCTGCCTCTCATTTTACTGAGTTGTTCTTAATAGACTTTACCGCATAAAAAATAGTACCGGTAACGAAATATTTACCACATAATTTGGCGCCCGAACAGGGACACTTTCTCATCTCACGCGCCGGCGGTGCGTTGCAGGCCCGGTCTCCTGCCACAGCTGAACGGACAAAAACGCGTACCTGCAGGATTTCCTGTATCTCCCTCCGGCCAAGCGGGGACGACTGAGGCTGCGATCAACACCCAGACGAGGCGGTGAGAAGTGCGAAGTATCCCGACCAGAGCCTAGCTGAGAGAGCAAGATCCGAGGTATACAGAGACCCGCCAGGTTCCGAAGTTCCGAGTCCAGTCGAGTCGAGTCCAGTCCGGTCCAGTTTCAGTTCCGTTCCGAGGCCTTCCGTTCCGAGCTACCCGGTGAGTACCATTACCGGGGAGGCATTTAACGTGCACATAGTCTGTGCCGGTCAAGACGGGTTTGGGTACACAAACCCGGTCTGCACTGTTTTAGCAGTGTATCTGTACTGTTTAGCAGTATATATAGTATGTTTTGCATATAAATAAATATAAATAAGTATTATCTAGTGTCAGTATTATGTCAGTAATTAGTTTTCTATTAGTTATCATTGTTCGTAAAACTGTTAAGTGTTAAATGTTTTGAAATACGTTCTATATACTGTGGTGTGAATGACTGTTCATTATTGTGTTTTTATTAAAGTGTGTTCTAGTAATAAGGTCTAATAATGCCGCTCTTTTCGAAACTAAGACAGATCAAAACTAGAAAAGGGGTACTCGAAGAAGCTGTTCCCATCCCACCAAGGGACACTCCAGGGTACTTTATGTATCATAAGCATGGCCTAGATGCCGTATTATTTCTTGATTTATGGGTGGACTACACCAAAGAATTACCAGAGAGTCAGAGATGGCCCGCAGCGGGGACCTGGGATGCAGATTGCATCATGCGAGTAGAAGAAGAATTATGGAAAAAGAAAGCCAGACAGTCACAGAAAGATGCCATTGAATTATGGCGTAAAGAATCATATAGACGTACGGAAAAAGCACTCAGACAGGAAGAGAAAGGTAGAGAGAATTCCAATAAAACCCGAGAAAATCTATTACTTGAGGAAGGTACCCGAGTAAAATCAGAACAAGTAGACAGACAAAGAAACGTCCTTATGAATGGTATGTATCCGCTTCTGGCCGAAGGGTTACCTAAGGCTACTCCGGAAATACCAAAAGACTTGCCCCCTCCATTGTTTCCGATAAAAGCACATCCCAAGGGGCATCCCAGAACCGCAGAAGATGTTTTCCTTTCCTCTTATTTAGACGACGCAGCTCCCGAGTATGCTAATACCGCACCACATAGACCGCTTACCGATGGTGCTCATCGCCAAGACCCTCCGTCTGTACCTCCACAACAACAAGCTCCGACACACATTCCGACAAGCACATCTGTTTCTACAGCTTTTCCCGCAGCGACGGTTGCTGTCTCACCTTCAACAAATCCTTTCATGTCCAGCACCCCAGACGGTGCTACAGGAGGTACAACAGACATTTTTTCTACGCCACCCAGAGGAAATAAATTTTCCCTTAGAGAATTAGCACACCAACGTACGCCCAAACTAGCAACTCCCGACATGCTTAAGGAACTTCTAGTAGATTGTAGATATGATCCTGTGCCCGGTAAACGGGACGAAATGCTGCTGTCATCATTACGTATTCGACGAGCTGCAATATATTTAACGAAGCTACCAGGAATGGCTACACATTTAGAAAATATATATCATTTTGTCCAGTCAGGACGAGGTCCTGAAAGTATTAGCAGAGCCATGGAGTACCAGAAAGCGGAGGTACAGGGACAACTGTTACGTTTCCTCATAAACTGTGTAATCAGAAATCAAGACCGGCCTGGGGTAAATCCGGAAGAAATGCAAAAACTTGTCACTTGGGGCCAGAATATATCAGAAGGGAGACATGATAAACAGTTATGTATAGTAGCTATGTACCGAAAGATCCGCAAAGAAGTAGAACGAATACACGAAGAAAGATTAGAGGTAGACGCCACTGACCTAAACAGAGAGGAGGAGGAGCAAGAATCAGAGCAATGAGACACGATAGCTTATGTAGGTAAAGGAAGATCCCATAATAATACCAGAGGTTTTAACGACCCAATGCGTCTAATACGTCCGGAATATAATAGACATTTTCCAAACCCTATGCTAAAAACAAACTCCCCCGAACACTTATTCCAAGCCGCTGATAAATTACTCCGAGATCGAAGGGGGTACCACATGCTCGATTCCATGGACGAACAAGAATTAGCCAGGTCAGCAGTACAATGGGCTGACAGTCCCGGCGAATACAATGACGATGTACTTGCACACACGTTTCTGAATCTAGACCCATATGAACAGCGTTTAGCTAGTATATACATGATTCAACACCTCCTTATATTATATAAAGGCCAACACTCCGATCCAGGACCCTTACCTGACATATTGACAGAACTACTCACGAATATATGGAGAGGGTCAGGTACTGATTTGATTAAGGAAATTCTAGAATCCCGAAACCAATATTTAAATTTCGTATGCCCAGAACACGTTCCAGTTCCCATCATGGGAAGAAAAATGTATCACATAGATAGACAGAACCCGTTACGCGAAGTACACCCAATTATAGGTGCCGGTGATAATTTCACACGCGTGTTTGTGTACACGCCTATAACTAAACTGGAATTATTAGAAATGAAGAAAGTGGTACCCAGCCATGACAAGGACCCAGCAGGTTTCCACCGTGAGATAAAAGACATGTTACTGATGGGAGAGTATACCTACCCCGATATTATGAAAATATTAAAAGTCCTATTACCCGCCGGTGTTTATGAGAAACTCAAAGAAAAGGAATGGGAGGTGGGAGACCAAAAGATAGATTGGACAGCGTTAGAAAACGAAGAAAAGGCCCGAGCTGCAGGAGCAGGGCTTGGGGAAAAGACTACAGCACTAGCAGGATTACTAATACAGGTACTGCCACGTTTATTAACTACGAAAAAGGAAGACTGGGGTGCAATCTCAGCCTGTAAACAAAAACCAGATGAAGACACTAGTGATTTCTATTCCCGATTTGAAAAATGTTTTAGTATAAATAGTGGCATAAAAGCCAGTAGTGAGTCATATCCACATCTGTTTGTGACAAAATTAGTTGAAAATTCTCTGCTACAAGTTAAGAATAGAGTATTGAAATTCGAAAGTACCTGGCAAGGTAATACCCCATCACAGATGCTACAGATGTTACAATATCACCACAATAGAATTAGAGAAGAACAAGAACACGAACAAAGACGTGTGAAAGATACGAAAATGAAAATGCTTGTTGCACAATCAGTTCCAGCCGATAGTCATCAAAAGGGTGATCCTGCAAGTCCTGCGAAAGGGACATGCAACTATTGTAAACAACCAGGTCATTATATACACGATTGTCCAGTCCTGAAACATAATATTGCCACAGGTAGAACGAATGAAAGACCACGTCCACCTAGACAGGATCAGAATCAACAACAAATCCCTCAGAATGCACAACCTAGGTTAGCTCCGCAACAATTAGCTCCGCAACAGGCAGCTCCACAACAGACCGTAGCACCACCACAAGCGCAGCCTATTGCTGCAACTCAAGCAACAACACAACAAATGTATCAGTATGCACAAACAGATTATCCCGATTATCAGCGATACTCATGAGATAGCCTAGAGAGGGAAGTTGGCTTACCCCTTATAGAGGTTCCTGTAGACCAAGAGGGACCTTATGTACATAGTGAACTATTAGGGGAAGACAGAAAGTTTTTACTTGATACCGGGGCAAGCAGAACAACTATAAGACGCAGTGAAATTCCAGGGGCACCCCTCTCAGGCTCACAAAATATTTCCCTTGGATTCTCAGGAAAACCGATAATAAATGACGTAACACAACCTCTTCCACTTACAGTCGGTCCATTAACACGTACTACAGATTTATTGCTTACTAAATCATGTCCAGAAAACTTGTTAGGTATAAAAACATTGAAAGCTCTAGGAGCCATAATATGTTGCTCTCCGGAAGGAGTACGACTATTTTTACGTGACTTTAAAGGTCACTACGTATCCAGAGACATAGATTACCGACTGCAGAATTTACCTACACATTTATGGGCACAAGGCCCCACTGATGTTGGTTGCATGAACATTACACCATATCGAGTCACACTAAAGACGGGAGTGGTACTACCACGAATGCGACAATACAAGTTACCTCCAGATGCTGTAGTGGCTTTACTGCAAATCATTGACGAGCTTATTGCCCAAGGAGTGGTTGTGGAAACTGACTCCAATGTATGTAATTCCCCGATAATTCCGATCCTTAAAAGAACGGATCCAAAAGCACCACCAGTATATCGATTAGTTATTGATCTGCGCGAATTAAATAAATGTATTGTACCACAATACCCTGTGGTCCCAGATATCTCCTCATTACTCACAGCTATTGACTCAGAAGCAACGTTTTTCACTGTAATTGATCTCAAGAATGCTTTCTTTAGTGTCCCAATTGATCCGGAAAGTCAATATCTTTTCGGTTTTAGTTTAAATGGACGAAGTTTTAAATTCACCCGCGCACCTCAAGGATTTACAGATAGCCCCAGCATCTATAGCCAAGCACTGAAACGAGAACTTGACAGTATACACATGCCAGCTAACACTGTCTTGCTTCAATATGTCGATGATCTGCTGATCACCGCCCGAAGCGAACATGAATGTGAAACAGCGTCACTGACGGTTTAGAAATTTCTGGCTGACAAGGGGCACAAGGTGTCCCCTTCCAAGCTGCAATTCTGTGTCCAACGAGTTGTTTATCTTGGGCACTCGCTGTCCAAGGAGGGAAGGCAGCTTACACCCGATCGCATCCAGTTAATTGCTAACATGCCACCACCCAAGACACAAAAGGAGGTGCGGGCTTTTATAGGCCTCACTTCATACTGTAGGCAGTGGATCCCTCAATATGCATTTCTAGCAAAACCACTCATCCTGTTGACAACACAGGAGGCAGCCACATCGACTGTCCTCCCTTGGACTCCAGAACATACACATGCCTTTGAAAGCTTAAAGAAAGCTTTATGTCAAGCACCTGTCCTAGCAACACCATGTTACAGTAAACAGTTTACACTCTTTGTTACAGAACGCGAAGGTACTGCTTTGTCAGTACTCACTCAGGAACAAGCAGGATCACACAAACCATGTGCTTATTTCTCTAGTACATTAGATCCAGTAGCTCAGGCTCTTCCAGCGTGCCTGAGATCAGTGGCAGCAACAGCTTTAGCAATCAGACAAAGCGATGCCATAGTGTTAGGACATCAATTGACAGTACAAGTACCACACGCAGTAGAGGTTCTCTTGAACCGCACACAAACACAACACTTGACTATAGCAAGACTCACCGGTTACGAATTGACATTGTTTCAGCCACACATAGAAATCAGACGTTGTAGTACGTTAAATCCTGCCACACTGTTACCAGTGGGCGGAACAGATCCATTGGCACATGATTGTGTCGAAGTCATTACTATCACGACGAAACCCAGACAAGACTTGACAGACATCCCTTTGTCAGATCCAGACTTGACATTATATGTAGATGGGTCATGTATGAGAACAAGTACAGGAGAGTTAGTGGCCGCTTACGCAGTCACAACAGACACTGAAGTCATTGAAACAAATTGTATTAACACTTTGTCAGCTCAAGCAGCAGAGCTCATCGCTCTGACACAAGCCTGTATTCAAGCCACAAATAAAAAAGTCAACATATACACAGATTCACGTTATGCATTCGGAGTCGTCCATGACTTCGGCGTACTGTGGCGAGAGAGAGGTTATTTAACTTCTCACGGTGCCCACATCCAACACGGACCCCTCATTCAAGCCCTATTAGACGCGATTCATCTACCTACTGCAATATCGATTATGAAATGCAAAGCCCACACAAAGGTTACCGATATTATTTCTCAGGGTAATGACCTAGCTGACAGAACAGCTAAACAGACTGCTCAGAATCAGACTCACACAACTGACATGACAAAGACAATAGTCCTGACACCAACACATTGCATGACAGTTAAGGATCCCGCCCTTGATGTAATTGACATACAGACACATGCTACACCAGAAGAAATAAAGAAATGGACTGAATTAGGAGGGATCCAAACAGATCAAGGATGGATGACGAAGGAAAAATCTATATGGTTTCTTCCCGACTCAATGGTCCAAGTCATCATTAACACAATACATAGTCCAGCGCACCTAGGAGAAAAAGCTATGCTAGACAGCATTCAACACATTTGGTTCAACAAACACTTGCGAGCCGCAGCGAAACAAAAAGTTCGTACCTGTATGATATGTTGTCAGTTTAATCCAGGTAAAAGCATCCCCGTAGAGCAGGGTGGATTCCAAACTCCCGATCATGCTTTTGAAGTCCTCCAGATGGATTATATCCAGATGGAACGATGTCGAGGATTCAAATATGTTCTCGTAGTTGTCTGTGCTCTTTCCCGTTGGACAGAAGCATACCCGGTTTCAGATTACACTGCCCCGACTACTGCCAAACAGTTAGTTCGAGAATTCTTCCCACGGTACGGTTTACCACGTGTTGTCTACTCAGATAACGGCCAGCCGTTCTCATCCGAATTAATGAAACACGTTTCCCTTCTATTAGGCTACCAATGGAGATTCCACTGTGTCCGACATCCCGAGGCGGCAGGTCTCGTGGAACGTCATAATCAAACTCTGAAAATTAGATTGTCCAAAATATGTAGAGAAAAAGGAGTTGATTGGATAGTAGCCTTACCAGTTGCGCTCTTTTACATGAGAATGGTAGCACATTCTCGAACAGGGCTATCCCCGTATGAGGTGATCTTCGGTAGACCACCAAATATGTGGGGGACGCCTATACCTCGTAAAATCACTGATGTTGACTGTAATATGCTGACAGATTACCTGGCTTCCTTGATGTCTGCACTACAATCTTGTCGTTCACAGGTATCCGCAGCTTTTCCCGACAATACTGAGGTGAAACCCCATGACGTGGTTCCTGGGGACCTGGTGTTGGTCAGGAATTTTGACCGGAAGACCCAACTGGATCCTAGGTGGAAGTCACCGAAGTTGGTTCTACTCACCACAAGGACAGCTGTGTAGATACTCAACCCTGTATTCCCTCACAGACAGACTCAAAGCTTCCCTTGGCTGAATTAACAAAACCAGAACTTTATAAACTAAAATTGAGGTCTAGTAAGTCAGACAATTTGATTGTTTAAGTCCTCTCCAAGGTGAATCGGTTGAATTTGTCTCTGACATGTATCCTCTAGACCGGAATAGAGAAAGAAATCATCAAATGCTGCTCAAGAAGCATGCGTATTGTAAATCATTTCGTAGTCACTGCACAGTAACATTATTAATTTTGTTTTTTCTAAGTCTTCTGATCATCATTGTCAGCATCCTATTGCACATGTATTACCCTATTCCTAAGCGTGCTTATAATATAACTGCAGAACATTCTTTTAGTGAATTACCTCCACATGAATTGTCTTATAGATTTGCGCTGCGCAATAACACTTTCATTAGTATGTTACATCATTCCCATCAAACCAGCAATGCCACAAATTGTTGGATATGTGGCCGACTCCCTCCCTATCAGAACTATAAGGGAGTTTTGCCCCTCTTTCCCTATCCGTTCACACACAATGGCTCCTGTGGAGCATGGTTTAGTTTGATTAATTCCCTAGATTCAAATTCCGCAGTTTATCAAGACAACTGGGTATGGGGAAACCTGAACTTAGTTTTGCTTAAAGTCTGCTACCCTAACAAGGAGGGACTTCCCAAAAGAACAGGAACTGATCTAGAAAATGAAGTATATGGATTAGGTAATTTTACACTTAACCTCATGATCCTGAACGTTGAATCTGAAGCTACACCAATCTTGCCCGCCATGTCAGTATTCCCAGTAAAAGGGGAATTATGTGTAAGAAAGAATGGTTCCATACACATGGGCCATAGTAAATGCACCACTGTAATAAAATTCAGTGATCAAGGCAAGTCTACATTTAGAGCTTCCCGTCATTCCTACTTTATATGTGGCCAGACCGCATATATACGTCTACCTTTAGATTGGGATGGTACCTGTTACATAGCATTCCTTCTACCACCTGTTTTCCTAGCCCCTCCTGATTATCACAGAAATACCCATTTAGTACACAATAGACAGCAGAGAGATCTCCCAATTGTCGATTACACTGAAACAGCATGGGAAAAATACACAGATTTCAATAAAGGTTTCTTTCCCTATATAGGTACAGTCACTAATAGTAAGCTGATACGTAGACTAACCAGAACCCTTGAAGCAGTAGTGAACGAAACCATTTCCGCCTTAGGCAATTTAACAGAAGAGCAGTCTGCTATGCGGATTGTTGTGCTTCAAAATCGTCTTGTCCTTGACGTCATCCTGGCCGATAGGGGCGGAGCTTGTAGGGTCATCGGATCAAGTTGTTGCATTTTCATACCAGAAAATTCGCCGTCAGTATATAAAGCCATAACTCGCCTTCATAAGATTGTAAGCCAGATACACCAGAGTCCAGGCACCTGGACTTGGTCCGGTTGGTTCTGGGGCGTGTTGTCAGCCTGGGGATGGAGAATGCTCTCCTTCCTAGGTATTGGCTTTCTCATACTATTCAGTTGCTGCTTATGTCTACAATGTGGGCCAGCGATTTGTGGTCTGTGTGCCACCTCGTGTATCCCACATCCAAGTTTTCGTTCGAGATCCCGGAATAAGAAAGAAGAACAAATGATGCTATATGAACAGATCGATGGATTGATGAAGATCGATATCTCCTGAGGGTCCGTAGGGGACAAGGAGGGAATGAGGAAATATTAATTTTGTGATCAGTTATGTCCCCTATCGTAGACCCCAACGGCTCCATGTACATGCTATAAGTACATGTATGTTCCCTCCTGCTCCAGTTTTGAAGACGCAAATATATGTGCGTCCACCGTCAACATGTCCTCTTTCAGATCCGCCATGAATGGGTCAGATATTCCATTCCTAAGTATGAAAGGCCACCGACTTTATGTGGTTCACTTTCCACATTTTGCAGATTCAGGCGAGTAGGCCCGAATTCTGTCATCAAGCCTTTTCCTGCCTTCTGCCTCTGAAAGCTCCAGTCTGAGCCTGCATCTGTGACCATGAACTTTGTCTTACTCCCTGCGCGGCTAACGGTGCCTGATCCAGCCCGTCGCCTGCCAAAAACTGTATTTCACCTTCAAGATTATCTTCTCCGCCCCTCATCCGATGCATTCCTGTCTAGCTGTTTAGGTAAACATTCCTCCAGCTACCGTGCAAAGGGCCAGGCCTCGCTGTCCTCATGCAAGTAATTCATAGCCCCGTTACCATGGAATATTCCTACCCCCTCGCATCTAGTGTAGACACTTAGACGCTTGTACACGCATTAACAGTCAGTATAGTCAGTATAGAATAAGATTCTATCCTAAGAGACCTCTCTTTTTGGATAACACAGTTCTTTAAACATAGGATATTAGATATGATTTGGGATTAGGTTGACATAACCCCAGACTTCTGTCTCCACATATAGAGCTAAATGTCAAGTCCCCTTCACCCTCTAGTTGCACGTCAATCACACGTCATGCGGCTGCGCGCGCATCTCTGCCAAATATTTCTGCTGACATTGCAGGATTCCCTTATGGATCCACCCACTTGTGACATCATGTATAATGACGTTTTCTAGTTACGCCTATTCTAGTTACGCATGCATATTTTATTTTGTTTTATCAGTTGTTACGCCTACTACATCTGTTTCACTGTAATGCCTTTTCTATAAAAATGATTACCTGTAAATAATATATGCCCTTCCTTCCTGAACTTTCGTGGTGATGGAATAGAATGCCTACAATTCGAATTGTATTCCTTTGTATAGGAATAAAGCCTTTTTAAAACCTCTAATACCACGGATTCTGCCTCTCATTTTACTGAGTTGTTCTTAATAGACTTTACCGCATAAAAAATAGTACCGGTAACGAAATATTTACCACAGTCTGATAAGCCTAAAGTCACCATGGCAACGCCAAATGGTGTATACCAAATATTGGGAGGGGCCACCCCTCCCATCCGTGGCCCCCCAGTCCACTTGCTTCACACGCCCACCCCGTGAGGGGTGGGCGGAGCATACATGGCAGCCCCCGGTTGCTCAGACCCACAACCGCCTGTCGGCTAACGGGGCGCCATCGTTCTTCCAGGGGACAACACTAAAACATCCCTGGGTATCCTGGCTTAGCACCCCGCGGTGCTGCTGCATGATGTACCCCTTGGTATGTGCAGACCCTGGATCGCCCTGTAACTCCTCCTGCAACACAAAGTAACATGTTAGAAAACCTAAACCCCCCCCCTTTGTACCTCCGGACGCTGGGTAAGCGGAGGGGCGGGCAAGGCGAACGAGAGGGACAAGAGGGCGAGGAAGGGGCGGAGACCATATAAATACCCCTGTCCCCTCCCCGCCCCCGCCGGAAGTAGCCATCTGCTGGGGTCTCCCCTGCCGGACCCAGGTACTAGACCTCTCACCCCTGTACCTTCCTGTGGCACTAAGGCGGCCGCCCTTTTAGGGGGGGGCTGCTGCACAACCCCCCCCCGGGCAGCCTTACATAGTGCCAATATCGGCAACAGTTGTCACAAAACACATAAGTACATAAATAAACCACACAACACTGTATTGTAAGTGGAGAAATATTGCTGCAGGTTTATTAGCATAACCAATATGCAAACATGGTGGGTTATCTTACGGGCGATCCCAGGGCAGGCCAGCCCCTATGCCGCCTGCCCGTCTGATAAGCCTAAAGTCACCATGGCAACGCCAAATGGTGTATACCAAATATTGGGAGGGGCCACCCCTCCCATTCGTGGACCTCCAGTCCACTTGCTTCACACGCCCCCCCGTGAGGGGTGGGCGGAGCATACATGGCAGCCCCCGGTTGCTCAGACCCACAACCGCCTGTCGGGCTAACGGGGCGCCGTCGTTCTTCCAGGGGACAACGCTAAAACATCCCTGGGTATCCTGGCTTAGCACCCCACGGTGCTGCTGCATGATGTACCCCTTGGTATGTGCAGACCCTGGATCGCCCTGTAACTCCTCCACAGCCTTGGAAGTGGCCACCGTCACTACCGGGGCCCCCCACTGGGATATTCCCATTTACATACAACCTGCTGCTGCCAAAGCTTCTCCTAGGTCCAGTAGGAAAAGATCCATGCCTAAACGAGAGAGATGCACCCCATCTCCCTTCAGGCACCCGGTGGACTTGGCGGTATAAGACCATGCCTGATGACGCCAAAACCTCTTTGCTCTGCGAAACTGCACATGGCTCAAGTTAGGCCTTTATACCTACAGCCTGCTGATACCGGGCTTCTCCCAGGTCCAGCCACAACAAGTCTTAGCCCAACCGAACCGGCGGCCAGCATGCCCCATCAGGAGAGGAGCCCCCATCCTTTCTAAATACCCCGTGGATTTTTGACTGAATTGACCTGCAACCTAAAAATAGGCGATGGTCCAATGTTGCCTTTGCCTGGCTGAAGAACAATACCTATGACAAGCCACTCCTGCCAGGAAGTGCCAATGCGGGTGGAGTTAAGAGTTGACAAGCCCGCTCTACTTCCTCTTTCCTCAGTTATCTGAGTCTGGCACTAGTCGGAGTGTGTCCATCACCCTCCGACAGTCACCACCCGATGTGAAGCCTTGCCCTCCCAAAATTCTGCTAGTGTACCAGGGAGAGACAGGACAGAGTAACCTCAGAGGAGAACCAACGTGTAAAATTCTTCTCTAATTTGAATACTGGGAAAGCCAATTGTTCTCCTGCTATTTTGTAGGCCAAAAGTGTTACCCAGGGGTTTCCCTTAATCATATGGACCAATCGCCCTCGTTGGATGACCACTTCCACAACCTTGTACTAAGTGAACCTACCAGGAACTGCACCTAAACCAGAGGTCGGACCCAAGCCCCTCTAAGTGCTGCCGCTCGACCTGCCTGTTAACCTGAATCCCAGGGCAAACCACAGGCAACTAACCCATGCTTGCCAAGCCTGAGCTAAAACACCTCTGGAAGGCAAAACACCGGCTATCAACCTAAATGCATTCTGAATGTTCGCAGACAACTGCCACGGGAAACGCGCATGACTGAAGCAACCGGTGCCATGCCATCAAAACTCAATTCCCCCTACTCTGACTGCAAAATGTGCTCTTGTGGTTGACCGGATTAGTGCTCCCTCCCATCCCTATGATTGTGGAGCCGCTGCAGCAGATGCTAATGATGGGATAACGAGCACCGCTAAAGAGGCATGGAGTGATCCTGAGGAAGAAAAGGTTGGACCACAACCACCACCATACCCCGCCTGAAATCAGTGAGGTTTACTTTGCCATCTGCAGTAGTGCAGCCACAATTTGCCGCCATCCAACCTGTGCAGTTCTGTGCAGCCCCCACATTCTTCCACTGGGCATCTCCGCCTGATGTAAGTGACCTAGGTAAAATATCTCCTTGCCAGGCAGCCAGCCAATGAAAATACATCACCTACACCGTGAGTACCCTACCTGCCGGGACTGCAAGATCTGAAGAGACTCACTCTACGGCCTTGGGTCAACACAATTCGCCAGGAACATCACTTAGCAGGGGGTGCTGCCATGTTCAGCCTCCTCAGCCATCGCCCAAGACCAGTAAACAACACTCATCATTCCACCTAAACAAGCAGTACTAGGACTCCAAGAGGCACATCAGGAATCACAGCCACAACGCCGTGGAAGGCGTGCTCCCCCCCCCCCCCCCCGCTGATGCTCTGACCGCTCGCATAATGCTCACAGTAAGGCAGAGACACGGGAGGCAGTAATTTAAAGACCTTTACGAAGATTGTGCGACGGACCCGACAGGGAGAATCATGTGAAGTGGGGTAGGGACCACCACCCCTGCCTGTGAATCAGCCCAGGTGTGTTGTTAAGACCTTTACTAAGCCCTTAGAGATCACCATCCACAACCTGCTGTGGCCAGGGCACAAGCACCCTGCAGAACCTTCAATCCTAATTCCTCCCCAACCCCTTGCTGCCCGTCGGTAAAACGAATAACCTGTGTCCTGAATGTACAATAATGTGATAAAGTGTAGGCGTGTAGGAATCAGAACCTAATAGTAACTGTGCATGGGGCCTGTGCTAGTATACAAGAATGACCTGGGATAGTGCACGGAGCTACGCAGCACATCATGACCCATTGTTGGTTGCCCCTGATCCTTGCGGTGCACGCCTAACCGAGGAAGGGGCGGAGACCGTATAAATACTAGGCCTGGGCGAAAATTTCGTTCCGTTCGCGGAAATTGCGATAATTTGACATTTTCGCGTTCCGCGGAGAGCGCGAAAATGTCAAAAATTCCGGTTTCCGCAGCTTGGCGATAATTTGTTTCTTGCTCGCGCTATAAAATAATACATTCTCGCGCGCGCGCGATCGCCTTACCTGAATCCCTGCGTTCGCCGACAAGTTTTCTTGATCTGGTCGCGTTCTCCATGAGATGTTGTATTGTTTTTAGCCATTTGCGCTGTCTCGCGACAGTTCGCGCCCGCAGTTACGTCATGCGTCGCGCGATCACGTCTTTCTTCTCGCGATCATGCACCGCGAAAAAACTCAAAACAAGATGGCCGCGCCCGCAAGCAACCACATGGGTAAGTTGGCGACCCGCAACCATGCAGAAAATCTCGCGAACATGCCGGAAAAAAACTTCCGCATCTTCGCGATATTTCCGCTTGTTTGCGATAATTTTAAAAATTTTCGCGATAATTTGCGAAAGTTAATTTCGCAAATTCCGCCCACCCCTAATAAATATCCCTGTCCCCTCCCCACCCCTGCCGGAAGTAGCCATCTGCTGGGGTCTCCCCTGGCGGACCCAGGGACTAGACCTCTCACCCCTGTGCCTTCCTGTGGCACTAAAGCGGCCGCCCTTTTAGGGGGGGGCTGCTGCGCAACCCCCCCCCCGGGCAGCCTTACAGGAGTGCCATGTAGCCCCTCGGCGGGAGTTACCTGGAAGGTGAAGCACCTGTCGCCCTCACAATGAACCTATTGGGAATGAAGTGATGTCCATTCTATGGATCAGCGCCTTGGCGCCTTGAGGCCCTCACGGGTGACATGGCGCTTTATACATCCTTCATTGAGTGATCAGCTGCCAGGGAGATGGGGCAGGTTAGAGTTCCATTAGCCCCTCACCTCTGCCCCCTTGGGGTGCCAGGCACTTGTACCAGTATCTGGCAGCATCGAACAATCTTTCTTTGTTTGTGCCAAAAGTTTTTTAAAACGTGGGTTTTTTAAACATAAAGTCACGTCTCGTTCACCCCGAATGAAACTTTTAGCAGCATTATATTTCTCAGAGTTAGTGGCAGCCTTCATCTTTTGAGCTTTGATTAAATGACGCCGTATTTTATGTAAATGCCTGGCTTGTGTTTGCCATGTGTCTGACATGCCAGTCTTATCTAAACAAACTTATTACCGAACTGGACGGTCTGATGCAGCATTTATAACTGCCTTTTTTCAGCTTTTTGTTTAGGAAATGCATGCTGTTTGTCTAAGTGTCTAAGACTGCTCAGAAATCTCCCTTCACGTGTGTTTGTGTTACTTTGCTGTAACAATAACACGTTGTTGCATTTCCAGGCTTTGGCTCACAAAGTAAACACAAGCAGTCACAAGCTCCCTAGCAGCAGAAGACACTGCCATTGTCAACGCCTCCAATGTCAGTGTGTTGTGGTTCAGGCCTTGTACATTCATCTCCGGACTCATGTTTCTCACCTTCTCTTTGAGGGCACAGGGTAGCTCTATGAATGCTCTCTGTTCTCACAGGAGCCCCACCTACTCCAACATCTCATACTCTTGAAGCCAAAGGGTGAATCATGCTGAGAGAAAGGAAACCGGCCCCTTGGCTTTGCCATCGCATGAGTAAGAAAAGTGAGACCCATTGCTTTGCCGATGCTTGTTTAGGATCGGATCCTGAAACCTGCAGGTGTTAGGTCCAGTGACTGTCCCGCAGGTCTGTCCATACCAGGGGCGTAACAAACGCCCCCGCAGCCCCCGCGGTGCGGGGGGCCCCCAGTCTTCGGTTAGGTGAAGGGGGCCCCCTCAGCTCTTCGGTAAAGAGCTGGGAGAGAAATGCTTGCTCTAGAAAGCAGGTGCAGTCTGCAGCCTGCTCAGAGCTCCTCGCGCAGACCCAGGGCAGGACTGAAGAGAAACAAAGTAACAAGTTACATTGTTTCTCTTCAGTCAGAGCCCGGACGGAACAAGGATGGGCCCTGCACTCTTCAGAAACACCGGGGCTTTCAGGGAGAGAGGTTAGACAAGTAAGGAGCAGGACAGATCACATTCTGCAGCGTTGTCGGTGAGTCTAGCAGTTTTAATTGTGAGTTTTCATTGTGAGCTCCAAAAAACATGCTATGTTGTGGGTTGATAACAAATGCCTGATATGTTTTAAAATGCTGCATTTACATTTCTACAGATAGGTTATCTGGAACTTTAATTAGTCCCAGCTGTAAATATCCTCCTGTCGCTGACCCTTTTCTTTGTCTCACACCACTAACAAGTGCAGGATGTGTTACCTCCTGCCAGGCCCGGTTCAAGAGGGTGGGGTGGGCCGGGTGGGCCAGGCCCACCCAAACATGAGCCATGGCCCTCCCAGTGAATCTGCCACGGATGTACAACTACAATAAAAACTGTGCAGATAACTGGTGATTTACGATCCTGCTGCAGAGTAACCATTTGTCTGTTGGTAGTTTTTAAATGCTGATAAACTGAATTTTATGGGAATAGCTCAGTGGGTTACTACCTCTGTCACAGATATCCTTGTGTTACTTGCAGTTCAGAAGTTACTATCCTAACATAGGACAGTGACCTATGAACTGTCTTTAAAGAGCTGCATACAAACTTCGCTTTTTTGTATTGTGATATAGTTAGAACTTCTCCATTCCTTCATTATTCTAATGTTGCCAAAAAGAGTTTGTTTGGGCAGTTATACATTTTAATCAGTAAAGCTGACCCCCAACCACTGGAGTACTCTTTAAATCCTGAGTGTGTGCTTCCCCAGTCCAAACCCCCGTAAAATATATTGCCCACCAGTATGGATGACTTGATTTCTACACCTTGTAATCCTCATTGGCTTATGTGACATTCCCCATAGACTGATTTATTGTCTCTGTATAATGCGTGCTGTTATGTAAAGTACTGTGACACCCTACACTCATATGAGTAGCGCTGTACAACAAATGGAATGGATATGAGAGAGGGGCAATGGCGAGATGAGGGGCACAAGTGGAGGGTGGCAGTGAGGGAATCCGAGGAAGAGGTCATGGGGTGGGGAGCTACGGAGAGATGAGGGGCGCTGGTGGAGGGTGGCAGTGAGGGAGTCAGAGGAGGAGGTCAACGGGGTGGGTGGAACTACAGAGAGATGAGGGGCACTAGTGGAGAGTGGCAGTGAGGGAAGAGGAGGAGGAGGTCCTGGAGTGGGGGTGGAGCTGCGGAAAGATGAGGGGAACTAGTGGAGGGTGGCATTGAGGGAAAACGAGGAAGAGGTAATGGGGTGGGGAGCTACAGTGAGATGAGGAGCACTGGTGGAGGGTGGCAGTGAGGGAGTCAGAGGAGGTGGTCACGGGGTGGGGGGAACAGCAGAGAGATGAGGGGCACTAGTGGAGGGTGGCAGTGAGGGAATCCGAGGAGGAGGTCACAGGGTGGAGGGGAACTACAGAGAGATGAGGGGTACTGGTGGAGGGCGGCAGTGAAGAAATCTGAGGAGGAGGTCATGGGGTGGGGGGGAACTACAGAGAGATGAGGGGCGCTGGTGGAGGGAGCAGTGAGGGAATCTGAGGAGGAGGTCATGGGGTGGGGGGACTACAGAGAGCTGAGGGCACTAGTGGGGGGTGGCAGTGAGGGAATCCAAAGAGGTCACGGGTGGGGGGATCTACGGAGAGATGAGGGGTGCTGGTGGAGGGTGGCAGTGAAGGAATCTGAGGAGGAGGTTATGGGGGTGGGGGGAATTATGGAGAAATGAGGGGCACTGGTGGAGGGTGGCAGTGAGGGAATCTGAGAAGGAGGTCAGGGGTGGGGGGGAACCACAGAGAGATGAGGGGCACTGGTGGAGGGTGGCAGTGAGGTAATCCGAGGAGGAGGTCATGGGGCTCTGGGGGAATTACAGAGAGATGAGGGGCGCTGGTTGAGGGAGCAGTGAGGGAATATGAGGAGGAGGTCATGGGGTGGGGGGGCTACAGAGAAATGAGAGGCACTAGTGAAGGATGGCAGTGAGGGAAGCCAAGGAGGAGGTCATGGGGTGGGGGAACTATAGAGAGATGAGGGGCACTAGTGGAGGGTGGCAGTGAAGGAATATGATGAGGGGGTCATGGAGGGGGGGAACTACAGAGAGATGAGGGGCACTGGTGGAGGGTGGCAGGGAATCCGAGGAGGAGGTCATGGAGTGGGGGGATATACGAAGCTATGAGGGGCGCTGGTGGAGGGTGGCAGTGAGGGAATCTGAGGAGGAGGTCATGGGGTGTAAAGATGGGGGACACTGGTGGAGGGTTGTAGTTAGGGAGTCTGAGGAGGAGGCCATGAGGGGGAGTGGCTATGGCGAGATGAAGGGTACTGTTGGAGGGTGGTAGTTAAGCAATCTACAGAGAAAGAGGTCAAAAAAGAGGTCAAAAAGACGTTTGCACCAGCAATAAAGCCGGCCCTGTCATGGCCTTTCTGTTTTCATTTCTGGTGATTTCTGGTGATTAGGACAACTGTGGAGCATACTTTATCATGCATGCTAATTATTTTTACTGCTATATTCAATGTTTCAAGTTTGAAGGTGATTTTACTATTGTTTTTTACTGGGAATAGTGAAAGTGGAACTGAATGGTGGCTGATATGGGGCTAGGGCCCAAGGTCAGGTGTGAGATAAGGTGTGATGGAGAAGGGTGGTAGAAAAGTGGATAATCAAGCCTGTAAGAGAGTGCGCTGCAGAGTCAGGGGTCAGGTGGAGGTAGTAATGAAGAGGGTTTCTCCCTGAAGGCTCGCACAGAGGAAGCCCGGGTAGTGTCACTTGCTTGATACTCCCACCTTAGAAACTTCCTCTTCCCATCAAAGGGACATTGCATGGAAGAAAAGCACTTTTTGAGAGTGATAACATTTAGAAAGAGACTTTGAAAAGAGTGCGTTTTACTGTGCCTTGTAAGAGTAAGGAGAGATAAAGGAGGGCCCAGAAGCAGGCCTGGCTAGCTATATAAGCGATAAATCAGGCCAGCAGTGGCCCACCCGAATGTACCCTTGGCCCACCCAAATAAAAATTCCTGGAGCCGGGCCTGCCTCCTGCCCCCAATTTTACCATTCCCCGTCCCACCCTTCGTGTTAGTTGGCACTAGCTTGGTTTTATTTTACCTTTGCCAATGCTTGATTACTTGCTTCACAAGCATTGGCTGCCGCTGCATGGCTCCCACGTGCTGGCCTCACACTTCGGAGCTGAGGAGACCCGTCCCCTGTTGCTGTAGACGCCTCGGTGCTGTTGCTCCACCCTGGTGGAGGCTGCCAGCTCCTCACCCTGCTCCTAAACCTCTTACTCATCAGCTCACAGCCTCACATCTACCGGGGCACATGAGCTGAGCTACCGGGGGCCGTTTGTGTTGGCCTTGGCGCTGTTCTGTGGTATTGCTTGCTGTGCTGGAAGGAGAGAGGGCTCCTTCCTGTCCACCTCTAAACAGGTGCCGGGGACTACAGAGAAAGGGGGCCGGGATTGACAACCCTTGTTGCATGTGACAATAAATGACCTAGTATTACATTCTCTCTATAATGGTGAGTTCAAATCAGAACATGCCACATGTGGCCCTCGGGGTAAACGCACTGCTACTGGGCACCAGAGACACACAAAAATCACTATTCGGCTCCCGGGCATCGGCTAAGCTTTATCTAAACAGTTCTGAAGTGCTGCTCGCGTGGTATTAAGAAGTCTTTTCTTGCACTTTTTCATCGAACAGCACGTCACAGAGACCGGTCTGTGTGCAACCCATTAATAAAACAAATTGCAGCTCTGCCAGTGGCATAGTGTTAACTTTTGTTGAAATAGTGCCAAGAAACACACTTATGCGGTTTGTGAGCGCTATAAAACACATAAATTGTACCTATTTCAGCTGCACGCAAGTTACCAACTGAAGCGTGTTACAATAGTGCTTAATGGAAGGTCCTTGCTCTTCATCTGATGTGTGCATAAAATGAAAAGCATGTGGCGCTTTGTTAGCACTGGAGTCGTAGAAGACTATGGAAGGATTTGCTGTCTTTGTCTTTCTTTTCTCATCTTGGTCTCTTTCAATCTTACTTTCATCAATCTTGCACTTAATTTACTAACTTTTCCTACTTATGCCTACTGCTGATTTTTGTTTCTACTCATAGGTTTCATACTTCCTCTTACTGTGCTACGTAACCTCTTAATATTACCTTTCTCTTACACCTCATATTTGTTCCCACTCTTACGCTTTATTATTCCAACATACTCTTGCTTCCACTTACAATTTATTACGCCTATTTCCTCCTGCTCTTACTCATTTCTCCTCTTACTCCTATTACGTCTTCTAACTGCTATTCTTACTTTTGCTACCGTATTTACCAATGCCCTTATTACCATTAACTTAGTCCTACCTACTCCTACTTGCACTCTTACTCCTGCATACTCCTACTTGAACCTACCTTCCACTACTTTTACATCTAAATACTTCAGCTCTTCTGCTTAGCCCTTCTTATGCCTATTCTTACTCATACTTGGGAGAGGAGTTGGCCTAACGGCTAGGGCGGTCGACCTCGAATCTGGGGAACTGGGTTCGAGTTTCAACAATGACGCTGAACATCCTGTGATTCTGGGCAAATCACTTAATCTACCTGTGCCTAACAAATATGAATGTGTCCTCATGTAACGCAACTGGTGCTCATGTAAAGCGCTATGATACCCGATACGGGTCAAGTTCGAGCTATATAAAACTCCATAAAATAAATAAAAATAAAAAAAATGAACAGGATCTGCTCGGTTGCATTGGAAGGTAAACAAGCATTTGCAATGCAATTGGTCTCGCATTTGTGAGAGTTAGAGCTATTGACATTGTAAAGCACAGTGTATTTTACCTGTGTGTTTTCTGCTTGGAGTGGAGTGAATGTGTGTGGTGTCAAGTGGACATATGTGGTTTGGATTGGAATTGTTAGTTGTGGAATTGTATTGTGTGGATTGGATCTGTGTAGCGAAATAATGTAATTATGTGGATAGTAATTGTGTGGTATTGAGTGTACTGGAATTATGTGGAGTGGGATTGTGTGTCATGGAGTGGGATTGTGTGTCTTGGAATGAGATTATCTGGAATGGTATTTTGCGTTGTGGAGTAGTATGTAGTGGAGTTTACTTATGTGGTGTGCTGTTAAATATTATAGCATGATGTGGAATTTTGTGGTGTAGATTGGATGTATGTGGTGTGTTATGTAATTCTGTTGTTGGTTTGAATTATGTAGTTTGTTGTTGAATTATGTGGTGTGGAATGGAAATGTGTAGCGTTGAAATGTGTGACGTGGAAGTGTTCGCTGCTGGGTGAAAATTATGTTGAGTGGTATTATGAGGCATGGTGTGAAGTGTAGTTATGTGGAATGTTGCTACGTGACAGACTGGATTTATGTGGAGTATATTTATGCAATATGGATGAGAGCATAATTATGTGGAGGTTAATTATGTGGTGCTGAGTGGTATTATGTGGAGTAATTATGTGTGATGAATTGTGTGGGGATGAATTGTGGAATTGTGACGTGTGGAATTATGTGGCATGGTGTGGTGTATAATTGTGCGGAGTGGAATTATGTAGCATTTTGCAGAGTTGTATTTTGTGGAGGGTAATTCTGTGTTTTGGAGTTGCGTGTAAATATGTTGTGTGACGTATAATTATATAGGTTGAAGTGGAATTATGTGTACTTGAATTGTGTAGTGTGGAGTGTAATTATGTGGTTTGGAGTGCTATTAAGTTGTGTGGAATGTTATTATGTGATGTGGAATTATGAGGTATGGAGTGAAGTAGAAATATATGTTTTTTCATATTTAGGATTGTAATTATGTGGTATGGAATGTAGGGTTAAATTATTTATAGTTGAATAGTGTGGCATGGAATTATGAGAGGTTCAAATGTGCTGAGTTTGGTAGAATTAGGTAGCGTGGATTTGAGCAAGCTGTGCACGCTAAGGCTTTTATGTCATGGGGTATAAAGTTGACGATTGTCTATTTTTCTTTGTAAAAATAATTTGGGCTGTTTCTTTACCTTCCGGTACATTTCTGAACAATTTGTTAAGCTAAATTGTGATGTTTCTTTTTGTGCGTATGCAGGAAAGAACGAGTGTATGTGGAATGTTGCTACGTGGCATAGACTAGATTTATGTGGAGTGTATTTATGCAATATGGATGAGAGCATAATTATGTGGAGGTTAATTATGTGGTGCTGAGTGGTATTATGTGGAGTAATTATGTGTGATGAATTGTGTGGGGATGAATTGTGGAATTGTGAGACGTGTGGAGTTATGTGGCATGGTGTGGTGTATAATTGTGCGGATTGGAATTATGTAGCATGTTGCATAGTTGTATTTTGTGGAGGGTAATTCTGTGTTTTAAAGTTGAGTGTAAATATGTTGTGTGACGTATAATTATATAGGTTGAAGTGGAATTATGTATACTTAAATTTTGTTGCGTGGAGTGGAATTATGTTGTTTGGAGTGCTATTAAGTTGTGTGGAATGTTATTATGTGATGTGGACTTATGTGGTATGGAGGGAAGTAGAAATATATATTTTTTCATTTTTAGGATTGTAATTATGTGGTATGGAATGTAGGGTTAAATTATTTATAGTTGAATTGTGTGGCATGGAATTATGAGATGTTCAAATGTGCTGAGTTTGGTAGAATTAGGTAGCGTGGATTTGAGCAAGCTGTGCACGCTAAGGCTTTTATGTCATGGGGTATAAAGTTGACGATTGTCTATTTTTCTTTGTAAAAATTATTTGGGCTGTTTCTTTACCTTCCGGTACATTTCTGAACAATTTGTTTAGCTAAATTGTAATGTTGCTTTGTGTGCGCATGCAGGGAAGAACGAGTGTATGCAAAAAATCATCCCATGTCTCAGTATTAACTTCCACACCTCTAAACAATAATCCCAATCCTAGAATGAGTTATCCGTTTGCTTTACAACAGTTAGTAAAACAAGGAAGTGCTTTGCGAGTCTGTAAGTAGCAAAGGTTTTAAAGGGACTTGTTTTTGTGCAAAGTATTGCTTTTCCCAGTTCAAGGAAGGGATAAAAAAATATCTTCAGATAATAATAGGGGTGACAGGATGGTGCGATAGCAGAATATTGATTTGGGTGGATCTGGCGAGGACTGCGGGCAGTAAGTGCTTGATACGCTATTTGCATAAGAAAATACTATATATTTTTTCGTTATCCTCCATTAGTTATTAGTAAGGAAGGGGGAAGAGAAGCGTTCACCGACAGCCTTCGGTTAGTCTTAGGGACACAAAGAATGCTGTGGTCTGTGGTAGATGGCGCCCAGAAGGCATACGTATATGTATCAGGAGCTGCCAAAGAAAGGAAGTGGAAATGCGCTTTAGACGTTGCTGGTATTGATGGCTACTGTGCGGTTGCAGACTTCGCTGGGCTAACAGTTGGTGGGGAAATGCTACGTTGTCATTGTAGGTTTCATTCATGAATCGCTCATTCTCTCTGGTGTTTGTCCTTGGAGTACTTGTTGACTGGTGCTACATATGGGATCTGGTTTGCCTTTGACAGCAGGTATGGTTTAGTGGGGTACATAGTGTAAATTAATGTTGGCGTGAGGAAACAAAAATCTGACCCTTTGTACATTTGATATTATTGTGTGCATCACGCAGAGGATGAAAAGTAGCAGGAACGGCTTTGATGCCGTAGAGGCTGGCAGGAAGAAATGTTTTGAGGTGGTCAGTTGCAGAGATTGTTCAACATTTTTAAAACTTCCATAGTGGCATTGGGGAGGGCAGCAGCTGAAAGGCTCTGTCTTTACTGGTAGGCAGTGGTTAGATGGTGACCGGTCATCAGTCTTTCTGTGGGTGATGGACATGGGAGCAGTAGGCGGCGGTCACAGGGTTGCAGTGACATCCGAGGGGTGGTTTTAAAGGCGGGCAGAAAAGCATAATTGCGGGTTTCATAGGGGTGAGGGTAGAGTGTAATGGATGAGTTAGTAGCAGGCACGACGGAAGTGATCTGCGTTTGGAGGTGGTTAACTGAGAGGGCTTCGCTTGAAGGTGGCTCATCAAGTAGGAGGATGTGTTTGGTGGGCCGGCTGGAGGCAGTGTTATGTAACTTTGCTGGAGGGCGCAGCAGCATTTACTGATGTATGTAAATCGCTCGATGAGAGGGCGGATGTGACCAATAGAGGAACCAGAATCCTTTTTTTATGGCTGGGGTGAGCCCCTGCAGTATGGCGGGTCGCTGGCCTGAGGGCTCTTGACTGGCGAGGAGAATGGGGGGCCCCCTCCATGTACTTTGCAGGGGGGCCCCCTCAAGTTTCGTTATGCCACTGGTCCATACAGGGCACAGCGAGGTGTGAGGGCCTCCAGAAATAGTGTTATTATTTCAGAGTACTGCCCCCGCACTCTGTCACACCCCTAGCCCTTCAGTGCCCCCATACAATGCACTACCCAGCACTCTGTCACATCCCTAGCCCTTCAGTGCCCCCCCATACAATGCACTGCCCCCCCCGGCACTCTGTCACATCCCTACCCCTTCAGTGCCCCCCATACAATGCACTCCCCCTGGCACTCTGTCACACCCCTAGTCCTTCAGTGCCCCCATACAATGCACTGCCCCCGCACTCTCTCACACTCCTAACCCCTCAGTGCCCCCATACAATGCACTCCCCCGGCACTCTGTCACACCCCTAGCCCTTCAGTGCCCCCATACAATGCACTGACCACGCACTCTGTCACATCCCTAGCCCTTCAGTGCCCCATACAATGCACTGCCCCCCACACTCTGTCACATCCCTAGCCCTTCAGTGCCCCCCATACAATGCACTGCCCCCACACTCTGTCACATCCCTAGCCCTTCAGTGCCCCCCATACAATGCACTGCCCCCCCGGCACTCTGTCACACCCCTAGCCCTTCATTGCCCCATACAATGCACTCCCCCGGCACTCTGTCACACCCCTAGCCCTTCAGTGCCCCCATACAATGCACTGACCACGCACTCTGTCACATCCCTAGCCCTTCAGTGCCCCCTATATAATGCTGTGCCCCCCGCACTCTGTCACACCCCTAACCCTACAGTGCCCCCATACAATGCACTCCCCCAGCACTGTCACACCCCTAGCCCTTCAGTGCCCCCATACAATGCACTCCCCCGGCACTCTGTCACACCCCTAGCCCTCAGGTGCCCCCATACAATGCACTCCCCCGGCAATGTCACACTCCTAGCCCTTCAGTTCCACATACAATGCACTCCCCCAGCACTCTATCATATCCCTAGCCCTTCAGTCCCCTCTATACAATGCACTGCCCCCCCGGCACTCTGTCACACCCCTATCCCTTCAGTGTCCCGTATACAATGCACTCCCCCCCCGGCACTGTCACATCCCTCACCCTTCAGTGCCCCCATACAATGCACTGACCCCGCTCTGTCACATCCCTAGCCCTTCAGTGCCCCCATACAATGCACTCCCCTGGCACTCTATCACACCCCTAGCCCTTCAGTGCCCCCATACAATGCACTCCCCCGGCACTGTCACACTCCTAGCCCTTCAGTGCCACATACAATGCACTCCCCCTGGCACTGTCACACCCCTAGCCCTTCAGTGCCCCCATACAATGCACTCCCCCAGCACTCTATCACATCCCTAGCCCTTCAGTCCCCTCTATACAATGCACTGCCCCCCGGCACTGTCACATACCTCGCCCTTCAGTGCCCCCATATAATGCACTCCCCCCGGCACTCTGTCACACCCTAGCTCTTCAGTGCCCCCATACAATGCACTGCCCCCCCGGCACTCTATCACGCCCCTAGCCCTTCAGTGCCCCCCATACAATGCACTGCCCCCTGCACTCTGTCACACCCCTAGCCCTTCAGTGCCCCCATACAATGCACTGCCCCGGCACTCTGTCACACCCCTAGCCCTTCAGTGCCCCCTCATACAATGCACTGCCCCCGGCACTCTGTCACACCCCTAGCCCTTCAGTGCCCCCCATACAATGCACTGCCCCCGCACTCTGTCACACCCCTAGCCCTTTAGTGCCCCCCCTTACAATGCACTGCCCCCGCACTCTGTCACACCCCTAGCCCTTCTGTGCCCCCCATACAATGCACTGCCCCCCACGGCACTCTGTCACACCCCTAGCCCTTCAGTGCCCCATACAATGCCCTGCCCCCCGCACTCTGTCACACCCCTAGCCCTTCAGTTCCCCCATACAATGCACTGCCCCCCCCGGCACTCTATCACACCCCTAGCCCTTCAGTGCCCCCATACGATGCACTGACCCCGCACTCTGTCACATCCCTAGTCCTTCAGTGCCCCCATACGATGCACTGACCCCGCACTCTGTCACATCCCTAGCCCTTCAGTGCCCCCATACAATGCACTGCCCCTGCACTCTGTCACACCCTAGCCCTTCAGTGCCCCCATAGAATGCACTTCCCCCACACTCCATCATATCCCTAGCCCTTCAGTGCCCCCATACAATGCACTGCCCCCCCCCCTCAGCACTGTGTCACACCCCTAGCCCTTCAGTGCCCCCTATACAATGCACTGTCCCCCGCACTCTGTCACACCCCTAACCCTTCAGTGTCCCCCATAGAATGCACCCCCACACTCTGTCACGTCTCTAGCCCTTCAGTTCCCCCTATACAATGCACTGCCCCCTGCACTCTGTCACACCCCTAGCTTTGGTGCCCCCTATACAAGGCACTGCCCTGCACCCTACAGTTGCCTTTGAAGACCTCGCTGCTATGTCCCCATTTGCTGTCCCCAGATTGCTGAGGGGGGGCTCCGTCAGCTGCGCGAGCCTCCAGTGCCCGAGGCGATGGTAAGGACTCTTTGCGCCATTACAGCTGTGCATGAGTAATGTTCAATATTAACACCCTACGCCTCCTGCAGGTGACCCCCCCCCCCCCAGGAATAGCCTTGTGGCGAGTGAGGCCCACCTCTAGGGCGGTGCCGCTTTCTGCTGCTTTGTACCGCAGTGTGTTGGACTCCGATGACATCTCTGGGCATCTGACCTCCTTTTGAATGTCTGTCCCCAGCGCAGTGTTTCACGTGCACTGAGGCCTCTGCAGTCATTGCTGTGAGAGCCCCCCTTGCTGCAGTCTCTGCGTCCTGGAAAGAACCTTAGTGACGATATCGGCAACACCCACTTAGCAGTAATTGGTTGCCCTGCACAAAATAATCAGTCCACACAAATTTTGTTTGCTGCAGGTTTATTTCATACAAGAAGTATGCCAACGTGGTGGGTTAACTTGCGGGCGATCCAAGGGCAGGCAGTGTTGACTAACCTAAGCTGCCCTGCCTGCCTGATGAGCCAACCATGGCCAATCCAATCCGTGCTCCCATTTACTGGGCATTATCTCCCTTAAATACCGTGGACCACCAGTCCATCCGCTTACTCACGCCTTTTTAGGAGCGGAGTGTTGCAAGGCTAGCCCCTGGTTGCTCAGGATTACAACCGCCAGAAGGACTAGCGGGGCGCTGACATTTTCATCCAGGGTCCTGCCGTAAAGACTCCTGGGGTTTGGCATAAGGCACCCCTCTATGCTCATGAAAGGGTACCCCTTTGTTCCAATCAGCCTCTGGATCACCCTGTAACTCTGCCAATGCCTAGGATGTGGCCGCCATCATATCCGGGGCTCCCCCACCACGGCATGCTCCATAACCACCTGCAACCTGGCGTTAGTCCTTCTAGGTGGACCATTTCCTTATCTACCTCTGACAGGTGTGCACCATCCTTATCGGGGTACCATGTGGTGTTTACACGAAAGAGGCCATGCCTAATTTACCAAGCCCTTCTTATTTTATATTGAATTTGAGTTGAACCATGCCCTCCCACTTGGTTGGCTTGTACATGGCTTTATTTACCTTTTTGTAGGAATCTGATGTCCTCCCCGGAAGGTGGAACTACTGTTCTCTTCTTTAACCACAGCTGTATACCCTTTTCAAGTTATTGCTTGGGGCATCCAATACCCTTACCTCTACCCCCTGACCTCCAGTTGCATGGGAGTGCAGTGCCAACAGGAAAGAGGACCCCAGGAGCATTTAAAACTACTACTCTCATTGTAACCACAGTTTTGTGTGATATAATCCATTGTGCACAGTGTGCAAGAATATACATTTACATTTGGGGGTTGACTTGCTTACCCCCCCTACTTAGCGAGTCCCAAATTTGAGGGTTCAAACTTATAACCATCTGCTGCACCAGCAAGTGAATTATGGACCCCCTGTAGAGGGTCATTGGGCGGGGACAGGGTAGAATCTTGTGAACTACGGTACCCCCGCCTGAACTAGCAGCTTGGCATTGCCCTCTCACCCATCGGAAACACATGACACATCAAATTTAAGCTTTGTCATGCAGACACCAGGTGGATCTCCCCACCTAAACCAAGACAAAGGTGGATGTAACAACAGGGGGGCGAGTCCTCAGGTCCCCTAGGGGGTACCCCAAATATTCTCCTACATCACATGTCCTTCTTGCCTGCACCACCCATCAGTCTGACTGCGATCTTCAGATGCTGTGTCGCCATGCCGGTGTCCCCACCCAAGCGTATATGGCCCATAGCCAGCTTTTGCTGCAGGTATCCAGGTGCTGAAATGAACGCCAGGGCTTTCGGATTGTGAGGATGTGGAATAAAATATGAGCATGTTTACCTGCACCTTCTTAGATAGGAGTGCAGTCTGTGCTCTGGAATTGTCAGCATTTGTGCTTCAAACCCATATTTCTTGACACTGTTGGAGCCACGGCACACTTTCTGGCATGGCAAACTAACACAACCCACCTGGCTGAATGGCTGCTGAGAGGTTTTTTTGCCCCTTCAAAATTCAGGATCAGTTACCATACTCTCATGTTTACCCGGTGCACATCTTCTATAGCACTGGCCCCCGCTCTATTTACACAGATTTCTGCAATGTATCCTTCTGCCCCTGTATGGTCAAATATAACACCTGTAGCATTGCGAATCCCATCACCCTAACATCTTAGTGAGATCGGAGGGAGGGGTCTGTACCCCTAGATGCTGCTTCATTACATGGCCTTATTGCCTGCAAGTCCTTCCCCGTTTGCCAGCGATCTTTAGACGCTGTGTCGCCCGCTAAATGTCCCCACCCTGGCGCAAGTTGTCCAGTTCCATACTTCTGCTGATGAATACCATAATGGAGACAGTGGATGGAAAAGCTTTTGGGATGGTGGACAGGAGGGGAACAATGTGTACAGATACCTGCCCTTTCTTGGATAATGGGAATGCCAAATGTGTTTCAATCGTTGTAACCATTTGTGCTCCAACCCAGTGTTTCCCAGCATTGGAACCACAGCACACATGTTAAGCAGCAAGTAGCCTTTTCAGATGATGGGTGTTACCAGGGTTCACACACAATTCGTCAGGACCCAATTTGGGCTGTGGCACATACCAAAAAGGTGGTTTCACCCAGAGGCCACCTGTTCTAAGGTAAGTATTCAAGTATGTGATTGGTTTGTGCCCTCATAATCATATGAGTTTTTTAGGGTAATTTCATCCCAGAGTCTGTATTGAGCGCAGTAGGTGCAGGAAGTAGAGTGGTCAGTTAAAGTGACTTTTACTTCTTTATTGAAGACCAATGAAAAAATAATAAAGAACAGCCAACACATGTTTCATCCAGGGGCCAGCAGGCCAGGGTTTTCTCAAGGCAGATTATCTCTAGTTTAGGTTTTATATTTGTGATTGATTTAAGAAGTCAACATTTTTGAAGAAGAGCCGGTTATCAGGCGGATAGATGCGCGTTGCGTTACTGGAAAAAACTGCGGTCGATATGCAGTGCAGCTGCTCAAATGATTGCGTTAAGTAAGATTAGAACCAGAAGGAAACGAGAAACGGACACGAGAGATAATCTGCCTTGAGAAAGCCCTGGCCAGCCGGCCCCTGGGCGAAACACGTGTCGGCTGTTCTTTATGAACTAAGCATCAATGAGGCCTCGGCAAATCATGTGTACCCGTTCATCGTGTTATACACCTCTGCTAACTGGGATAACTAATATGCTCCCCATCCGTTGCACTTTGTAGTAAATCAATGATGATGACACAGCAGGCCTTAACTTAATCCAGACATCGGCCCTAGTCCAATTGCTTTATCCCCGGAATGAATTGCCCACCATCAGAATCAAAGTCCTGCCTTGTTTACTGGTTTAGCTCCTAGTTTTTGTCATTGATGATGCAAAACAATTTTCTCAGCATGAAACTAACCGTCTTGTGTTGCCATTGCCCTCACCCGTCCTATGCGCTTTGTAATCCCCCTCTATCCTCCTTGTGCAAGGGGTCATGTGGCTGAAAGCCGAGGGGACCTGGGAATGCTCATCTACCTTCATATCCTCCGCGCTATCAGCAGGCACCACTCACTGTTGCAGCTGCCATGGTAAGTGAGCAACCTGCCGGCCACATGTCACCACCCGCTACTCATCCAACATAGCAGCTCCCGTTAGCAGAAAGAGTGAAGATGTCTTGCTAGAGCGGGCACAAAAGACGATTATACGTTGATGACCGTCCTCACCAAGCTACGTGACTGCCGAGCTTCTGGCGCTTAGAAACATGTGGCCTTGCAATGTGTCTATTAATTCCCTAAAGGAATTTCCCACATGCAGTTGAATACTGTGCTGTTCAGCTGACAATCTTCAAATGCAGTTTAACTGTTAACAATCTGAGTGGTGCGGAGACATTATGTCGGAATCCCAGAGTTGAAGTTTCAAGTTTTGTCGCAGCCCGCATTTATGCAGATCCTACTGGAACCCCTCTGCCCCCCTGTGCGTGACCTAGGTACTTGGTCCAGCTCACTTGACGCACTTGCATGTGACTCAAGTCAAACTAGCAACAACTGGACTTGCTGCCGCTTTGTGAAGGTTTCAAGCAGTTGTATTCGCATCTAGAGAGGTTTCTCACAGCAGTGGGATGGCCTGGAGCCGTATTATAGACTTCCTGCAGCTACTCCTGTTCAAGGAGGGACATCTTGTGTAATATGAAACCATAAACCTGGGGTTAATCATGGCTTCCCTGCTTGACTACTTTGTGTGATCCTAGACAATTGTCTGAATTTTTACTTGTACATTCATTTGACATAAGGGCACCTTGAAATACATTTGGTCGAGATATCCACTGTATGAAACTTTCCCTTGTGTTTGAATTATTAAACTATAATGTTGTTCATCTATCATAACACCCCAGAGGGCTCCTGCTTGATGCCCTCAAGAGAGGCCAGTAATGCCCTCACCAGGAAATACTTCTGTAAATGTGGTAGGGAAGGGGTGCACGCCGCTGATGCTGTTAAAATGCCAGTTTTCAATGACAACAAGCGTGTTTTATCTAGTGCTTCAGACTGTGCTTAGTCATCTCCGCGCTGGGATTGGCAGGCGCATCCATCTGTATGCATTGCTGTATTAAGGAAGGTGGCCAATCAGAGGAGCTAGTGTCAAGCCTACAAGCATTGCGGATGGCTGTGCTAATCCTAACGTATATTTACGCACATGGCCACCTGAAGGGTATCTTGGCACCGACTACCGATGTTTCTTGACACCAAACTCAATGGTACTCATTTTTAATGACCCTGGAAGGGTGAAAGGCTGAGTAGACCCGCCATTGTGTGAACAGGCTGCATAAAATGCCCCTTCCACGCTCTCTGTTTTAGGCCAGTATTGAAGCATAAACTTATGAGGCCTGTGCCAAAAGAAACCCCAGGATTTAACCCAGGAAGCCACATGGTGCCTTTTTGGGAACCTAGAAAGAGCAGCAAATAGAGGACCCTGGTGCGCTCTAATGTGCCTATAAGGACTGAGCGATGGGAGCTTGTTGACCCATATGAGGAAATGACCATATGGATTTTCAATATCCTAGTAATACAAACGGGGTACATTTAATCCCAGTGCTAGGGGTGGTCTGGCGGAGTGCTGTGGACCTACTGACAAATAATCTACGCCCGTGCTCCATCTGGGTTTCCTAAGCACCAGTTTCACACACCTCGTAATATCCCCTTAGATTCAACAGACTTGACGCACCAACCGTTAGGTTCAGCTCCACTTATACTATCAACTCCGCAGCCCTTTTGCCTGACGAGCAAAGGAGTTATTAACTTTGGCACTCTTTAATATCACTCAACAATGATGTTACTTGAAATTAAAATAAGGGTCTGAAACCCGTCCTTCCACAAATCCTGATCACAAGTGACAACCCAAACTGTGAGAAAGATGTCCGCCCTTCACGCTGGGCCCACCTGGCCACAGGGATGTTGCTCTGTTATCTACATTAATGAACAAGTCAGGCCAGCTGTTGTATTAAAGATGTTGCCATAGGAGAACGGAACCACAAAATGTGCAAGCTTGCAACAAACTTCTAGAAAGGCCAACAAACTAACCATCTCCAGAACCCGAGAGTCACGCAGCCGCTCCTTGGCCTGATGCCAAAACCAGGTTACGTGTATGGTGTTGCATGGTATCGAAAATCCCATCCCTTGGCGCGTGCCCGCAACACATTCCAATGCATCACCCAAGCCAGTTAAACCAAACGCAGAGCAGCATGCAAGGCTAGAGCTGCAAAGGAATCACCTGCCCATGCGAGCACGTGCATGACAAGGACTTCACGCTGCAATCGTGCACTGGTACAGCTTTTAGTCTCCCTGCAAAGTTGCAGAAGTTAAGTGTGCAGGGGGCATATGTATCAACATCTCCATTTGCGATTCTCAAATAGCGATTTTTTGAGAATCGCTATTTGAGAATTGCAAAACGGGATGTATTAAAAAAATTGCGCAACTTTTGCGATTTCTTAAAATTCCTTAATTGCGATTAGCAAATTGCGAAATCGCAATTAAGGAATACCTTCCCATTCATTCCTATGGGCCAGGAGGCCCATAGCAATGAATGGGAAGTCCTTCTCAATTTGCGATTCGCTGTTTGCGAATCGCAAATTGAGAATAATTTCAAAGGTGCAAGGGTGTCATGATGACACCCTGATGCACCCCTGAAATCAGCATCTGTGCACATATGGCGCACATACATGCCCTAAGGGCATGTATGTGCACCACATGGCACTTTGAAATATGCAAAAAAGTGCATATTTCACAGAAATCGCAAATTACCACCAACTTGAAGTTGGTGGTAATTTGCGATTTCTTAAGGAGAAATCGCACAACTTGAGTGCGTGTTACATTGCATTTAAGAAATCGCAATTTGCGATTTCTTAAATGCTTACGCAAACTTAAGAAATCGCAAATTTAGCGATTCCTTAAGATTGCGAGGCTGAAATGCCTCATACATCTCCTTTTGCGATTTTGTATTCGCAAACGCTGTTTTTTTGCGATTCGCAGCGTTTGCGAATACAAAATCGGTTGATACATATGCCCCCAGGAGTGGTACTCCCGGCTTCCCACTTGATCGAAATAGCTTGACCGTGGGCAAATTCCTGGTTTGAAGTTTATGGGCACTTTGAAACTCGTTGACTTCCAGTACAAGAGCGACGTCATCTCAAATCAGGGGTAATCAGCACTGACCGAAAGCAACATGCCTGCAAACCCGCCTGGCACTCACTCTCCATCATTCACGACTGATGCCTCATGACTGTCCCGCCAGTCACCACACCAGCTGTAGCTCAGGGGGCAAAAAGGCGGGTTGGGTTGTTTGGGGGTGGGGGGGCTGAGGTCCTCATGAACTCTGAACTGTGACACAAAAGTACCAGGTCAGCCCAATCTCCACCCCCTGCAGCAAGAGGTAGCGGTGACACCTCTCATCCCTGACTCACCTCAAAGCCCGACGGACCGTCATTACGACGACGATGACCCCAACATGAACAGACAGCGTGTCCAGCGGGAAACAAAGAGGATGGGCAATGGGTGAGGGCAGGTATAAACACCTGTCCCCAGCCCACTGCGCACCGGAAATGACACCACAGAGGTGCAGGACATAGGTGGGAAGGGGTCCCGGCAGCTGGTGCACGGGGATGTGCTTCATGCGGCTCTAAGGGGGCCACCCTCTTACATGGCCCACTGCGTGCTCTGCGGGAAGCTGCATTTTACTACTGGAAGTCTGAGTTTAGGAGACTCTCAATGTCCTGCAGGTGTGACATTTCTGGAAGGCAGGAGGACATGTGTGCTGGATCACACACCACAAGGAGATTAGCTTCTTGCAACTTTAGAATGATTTCTGCTGGCAGCTGTGATCGGCCAGCAGTGTTTGTGCTGTGGGTGGGGCATGTGTCCCATGGATGGTGTCTGCATGGAGTAGACAAGTGTGCCACTGACGTGTCCTTGACCAGTAAAGGTCATTGTACAGAAGTGTCCACATGTCTAGTTCTCCTAACTTATCAGCCAGCGTGTCGCAGTCCGTCAAAATCTGTTACTATTCATATTAATGTTGATAAAATGTTCAATTCTGACAGATGGTGGAGGTGCTGTAGGCTATTGGGTGACGTCTGTCATATATGGTGGGATTGCCCAGTTATTCAGCCCTTCCAGAAGGAAATTCTCCCCCATAATAAAAAGATACTAGGATACCCGATATCAGACTCCCCAGAACAGGCCCTGCTGGGGGTGCGCGACCCCATCTGGAAACACTGATCCCTGGGGGACCGCTCCATCATGTGGTTATGTCTGGGGGCGGCAAAAATGGTGGTGGCAGCAGCGTGAAAGAAACCAGAGGCCCCCTCTCTCACCCAATGGCACACACGTTTGTTGCGGGCACTGGCCCTCGAACACATGACTGACATAATGACAAACTCTAAAAAAGGGTTCGAATATATCTGGAGTCCATTAGTGTAGTTCTTATCGGAGGGTATGCCATTCCTTGCTGTGGTCCGAGACTGCAGGCCCTTCATCTCTTCCAGGCAAATTTAGATACTGCAGTGGTCCCGCTAGGACCCTGGGGGCCTTGGGGTTTCACATCTCTTTGTACGCGTGGAATTCCTGCCCACCCAGCTCCGAGGACTATGGGATGCCCGCCCATACCTATGATTAGGCTTCTTTCCGCTTCGCAACCTCCTCTGTATTCAATAGAAATGTGTAACCTGTACTACGGGATTGTTCAGTTTTATAGTTATTTTTTATTTTGTTTATGTTATTGGCTTATATTGTAATGGTGCAACGAGGGACATGTTATGTTTTAGATTCCTGTACTTTGAGGATGGAAGGATGTTGCACCAGGAATTATCAAGGATGTTGGCGGGAACTTGTGGGAAAGATGAGTTTCTGCTTTAGATATCGAAAGATCTCGACTTGCTGCACAGCCGTGTTGGACTTCATACATTGTTAATCTTTGAAAATGCAATAAAACGATTTTGACAAAAAAATTATTGAATTCAAAATACCAGCAGGTACATAAGTACAGATTTTTTATACATTACTCCACTCATGTATGTACTGCGGGGATTATTACCTACTAGTGGTCGCCAGTAGGTAGTTATAGTTACAACCTAGTTTCCATAGGAAAGCATTTTTTGATTTGCTAATAACTTTAGCGTCGTTTGATGAATCGTTGCAAAATTCTCAAAAAGAAAAGTCTATCCAGGTCAGCTCCTATCCTGAAAGTTTGGGGGTGATTCGTCAAGCGGGGGCTGAGAAACAAGGGGGGTCCCAGAACGCATTTTCCCCATGTTAATTTCCATAGGAAATTGTGCGACGAGCTACAGCCCGAACTGCTGAACGGAATTATTCCAAATTTGGAAGAAAGGTAGAGCTTGGTTCAGAAAGTGACCTTTTTTTAAATGGTGTAAATTTGTTCGGTAGTTTTTGAGAAATTCAAAGAATAAGACTCAAAAAATCAATTTCCCATAGGAAACTTTGTGGAAGGCAAGAGCCGATACTTCTGAACGGAATTACCCCAAATTTGTCAAAAATGTAGTGATTGGATCAGAAAGCGACCTTTTTTTCAAATGGTGTAAATCCGTTCAGTAGTTGTTGAGAAATTAGAAAAATAAAAGATTTGATATCTGGGCGGAGCCTAAGTCCCGAGCACAAGCTTCACTGTGATTGGCTGCCAACACTCCAAACCAGGAAGTGTTGGCAGCCATCTTGTGACTCGGTAGAAGCGAGTCACCAGAAAACAGAGAAACAAAGGTATAAAACAAGAGAAGGGGGCGGGGTAGAAACACCCTGACACCCTAGGCCTGCTCAGGGGGTCCCAGAAGGACCCTCAGGGACAAAGAAAAAAAAATATCGTCGCAATCCGCACTGGGGTTGTGGGTTCCCACGTTTTATTTTAATGAGACCACGGGGTGGGCTAGGTCCCGGGGGCTATTGCCTAAAAAATAATAGCGGGGGCTCGCTGGGGCCCCCGCAGACCCGGGGCTTCACTCATGTTGGGAGGGAGTTTGCACGGCCCCCCTCCTGGAGCCCTCCATGTGCTTATAACTTTGGCGTCGTTTGACGAATCATTACTAAATTTTCCAAAAAGTTTATCTTTTTTGATCAGCTCCTATCTTGAACGTTTAGGGGTGTATTGAGGACGTACAAGGTTGGTTGTTGATTGAAAGCAAGTTTATTGCGAGATATTTTCACCCACGACTGGAGCCATCCAGCTGCGAAGACATATTACAGGGTAATTGGTCATGGGGGGGGGGGCTGAGAAAAAAGGGTGATACGAAAAAGTGTTTATTCAATGCATTTTCCCTAGGAAACTTTAGACAAGGTTACAGGTCAAAGGGCTGACGTGGACCCACCCACGCCGCCGCTGTGCTTCCTGTTTCCTCGGTCTCTGTAGACACGCCCACGTGAACAGAACGCCGCCACTGCCGTTCCCTCGTTAGATGCTGGAGCCGAGCTGAGTTCGGGAAACTATACTGCGGGACCAAACGGAGCCTCTCGGAGTGTTTCTGCTGACCGCGGAGGTAAAGGCTGAGCGCCGAGCGCTGTGCGAATTCGCTCTGCCCTGCCCTCTGTTCTACTGACAAACGGAGTTAACAGTGTGTCTGACGTGCCGGAAAGTGTTTGCAACACAACGCTGCTGTTTCTGCTCGGCATCCCGCCATACGGAGCGACTGAAATACCTGAAATACTGCTGGCACCTACAAAGACGAACTACCGGGGAACCGGGGGCACTGGTTGCTGGCCGCTGGATGCTGGTCCGCTTTGCAAGGTAAGGCACACTGGGTTTTAATCCAGTTCGCGCTCGCTGTGCTCGTATTGCGCCCTCCTCTGAGACTCCATGCTGGTGCACTGTCTGTAAAGCTGGTTGCAAAGCTCTGAAAACTGCAAGGGGGTGAAGGGGTAAAGCAACGCTGCTGTCCCTGCTCGGCACCTGCCTTGTCAGCTGTTATATGGAGTGATTAAAGCCGCTGCACCTTTGACAGCGAATAACTGGAAACTGGGGGCGTTGGCCACCGGACGCTGGTCTGCTGATCTGCTTGCGAGGTAAGGCGCGCTGGGTTTTACCCCGTTGGCGCTCGCTCTGCTGTACCGCACCCTCCTTGCGACTCCTCATCGGTGCATTGACTGTAATCCTGATGGTGATTGCAAAGCTTTGAAAAACTGTGAAGGGGGAAAGCTGACTCACCCTCCTCATACCCCATGAACCTTGCTCCTCGCTCTCTCACTTAGTAGCGATCTGAAAAGCTGTGAAATTTTCCAGAGTATAGTCCAGTGCATTTAAAAGCGTATTTAAAAGATACGTTTCAGATGGCGGCAAGAGTGAGGGGCAAACAGTCCAAGCTAGAGCTGGGAAAGGAGGTTAAGCTCCCAACTCCGATCAGATCTCCATCAACCACAAAAGGAGAGAGAAAAAATAAAAGGAAAAATCAACAAAAAGAAGCCCTAAAACAGAAGGCGCTGGAATCCACTGACTTATACAGAAAAATAAGTATAATGTGTTAAGGAAACAGGCTGAGGATGACGACAACGAGAAAAATGATCAAGAGGAGGGCGAAGAAGATGAAGAGGTAGAGAGCCTGACCTTGTCTGAGCTATCTGCAGAGCTGAGCTTGCTTGCTGTTGGCGACAAAGAAGAGGAAGGTGCGAAAGACAAGGGAACAAGAATGGACCAGGGGGTAAAAGTATGGAAATAATGGACAAAACGGTAATAGCTGCTATTATGTCCTCTACTACCTGCCACGAGAGTCGCTCTACCCCGAAACAATACCCTCTCTTTTCAAAACCCCTTCTTCGGCAGGGACAGTCTTCAAGTACTCCTACACACGGGGGATTAAAGCAGGGGAGTGCAAGTGTCACTTTAGAGCATGATGTCTTCAACACTGGAGGTCAAGTAAGCAGCCCCACAACGCAGAAGATACCGACAAGGCTAGAAGATGTTGCATCACCCACACCAACGGTTCCAACTGTGATCTCCTCCAACACTTCCCTTTCCCTCCATCCTCTGCTGCCACCAGCTATAAGCCCAAGCCCAGGCTCAGGCTCAAGCAGCAAGCAAACCATGATAGTTCCAAGTCAAGCCCTAAGCCTAGAAGCCTCCCCGATCTCCCAAGATGACGGCTTGCTTGCTCTTCCGAGTGCTACAAAAGCAAACTCGATGGAAGATATCCTAGTTACTATCCTCCAGGAACTAAGAGACTTTAAATCCTCTCAGGCTCAGGAAATTTCACTCTTACTCAGCAGGCTTACGAAGATGGAGGAGTGCCTTGGCAACATTCCTTTGAGGGTCTCTGAAGCCGAAGTTCGGATATCTTCTTTAGAGGACTCTTTAACTACAATTCAGAAAAATCTCGTGGAGGCTAATAGAGAGAAATCCCACTTAGAGGAAAAACTCCAGGACCTTGAGAATTATAATAGTAGATCTAATCTACGACTTTTAGTTATACCAGAGGGCCTTGAAGATAAGGATGTAGTCAGGTGGACAGACTCTTTATTGAAAAAAGCTATCCCTGAGCTGCAAGGTGACCTGACTATCACAAGGGCGCACATAAACCTAATAACTTGAAATACCCCCGTACAATTCTGCTTAATTTTTCAGACTTTAGGGTAAAAGAAAAAATTCTAAATACCGCATTTTCTAAAAGAACTTTTAACGTGGAAGGGGTGAATAATTTTTGAATTTTTGGTGATATGTCGGCAGCATCTGCTCACAGATGCAGGGACTTTGTGAAGCTAATCGACTCTTTTAAGAGCAAGGGAGCCCAAGCCATGATAGTGCAGCAATCGAAACTCAAAGTCTTGGCTAAAGGAAAAAATTTTATATTCTCGGTCCTACACGAAGCCCAGACATTCCTCGACAGCCTCGGGGGTAATTAAATAAGTTGCTGAATCTTGCTGAAGTTATTATTACCTTAGGGCGGACACCTGATGGAAACAGGAAGCACACAAGGATGCAATGAGATGGCATCCAAAAAGAAGACACAACAGAGAAGGACGGAAGTGGGACACTGGGGTTTCCGTCCACTCAAGGGGGGAGGGAAGGGGGTGAAGAGGGGTGTCGCAAGGGGGGGAAAAAGAGAATTCAAAGGCAATATGTTTTTTCACACTTTAATGATTACGGTATGAGCAAGGTTATTCTTCTTTTTTTTTCTCTTTTATCATCTTGCACAAATAATATTTCGCACTCGTCATTTTTGTCCATATGGATCATGTTAAGATGACAAGACCCTATAAGTATATCTGCCTATTTTGCACTGGGGGGGGCTTAAAACCTTCAAGCCCGTGCTGCTATTTGTACTATTTTGCTGCTTATCTGAATATTTGCACAGACAACGGTATTCTTTTTTTATCTGATGATATTCTATATTTATACGGTCTATTTTTTATATAAAATAAGATTTTACAATGCGTTGTCCATCTTCATGTCTTGCATAATGAATGGTATGTTTCCTCAAATAACATCACCTTACACTCTTGCTGCTCACTTGCATATTTGCACATTGAAATTTAGACTCTGCATGTATTGCTCTTTACTGTTATATATATATATATTATTTATTAGTTATATATGTTGCTGATGCTGTCTGTACATTTGCACATTTGCCCATTTGCACACTTGCATATTAGCTGAGGGTTACGTCCAATATCTTGAACATCAAATAACATGGTGAAATTTATTTCTTTAAATGTTAATGGCCTGAATAACGTTCGTAAAAGGAACGCTATTGAGTGCTGGTTGAAAAACCTTGTACCAGACGTTATCTATTTCCAAGAAACCCATCACAAAGATCAGGCAGAGTCAGCTAAACTCTTTAAAAGCTGGGCGGGCTATAACATATCTGCTCCTGCCGGGATGGCCCAGAGAGGAGTTTCCATATTAATAGGGAGACATGTAGGTTTTAATCTCGAAGGGACGTGCATAGACCCCAGAGGTAGATGGGAAGTTGCATACGGTAAATTAAACAATGTCAACGTTATCCTTGCCACAATCTATGCACCAATTTTGGACGACCCTCAAGCTATTCTACAGGTTAAGCAGGCATTAACCGGTCTTTCTGGGCCAATAATTTGGGGGGGGGCGATTTTAATCTATTACAAAACCCCCGATTGGATTCCGCCAAGAAAGACCGCCGACAGAATAAACCCCAAGTTGCCTTAGCTGTCCAAAGTTGTAAAATTGACCTAGATGTTACTGACCATTGGCGTAACTTAAATCCTACCAAGCGCGAGTATACATGCCACTCAGCAAAATATAATTCTGCATCAAGGCTAGATTTTTTTCTATCATCCCATGACCTAGAATTATATAACTACGCCTATCTACCTAACGCTTTTTCAGACCATGCAGCTCTTTGCATGGAGGTCAATTTGGGGAATTATGAAGCAAGACCTACAAGTAGATGGTTTTTTAATAAACTTAACCTTCTTGACCAACAATGGTGCACGGATATTAATGAAAAGATAGAGCAATTTTTTATACAGAATAGAGGTACAGCCCCATTAAATATAATCTGGGATGCATTTAAAGCCACTTTACGTGGAATAATTACATCTAAAGAAATTCCCAAGCTCAAGGCAAGAAGGGAGGAGAAAACCAAACTCTAAACTGAACTCTCGCAGGCAACCCAAGAGCACTACAGGGTCAGATCTATGATCTCTGGACACAAACTCCACGAGGCGAAGTGCAGGATGAAGGACTTTTATTATGATTTAGGTGAGATAAATAGTAATTCACAAGCACAAAAAATTTATGAGGAGAGTGAATACACAGGAAAGCTGCTGGCCTGGCAATCTAAAGAAAAGCAGGTGCGTAATAGAATAGATCAGCTAATAGATCCCATCACTAAAATACGAGTTAAGACCACCATTCCATCGGTGAGTTGTTTTTAAAACACTATGAGGGGATATATCAAGCGACTGAGGGGGCTACACCTGACTCTATCACGGAATTTCTACAGCCACTTGAAATACCTAAAATAGATGCTGAGGGTAAGAATTACCTTACACAGGATTTTACACTATTAGAATTAGATGAAGTGATAGAGTCCTTCCCCAATGGCAAGGCCAACGGTGAGGATGGCCTTCCCATTGAATGTTTTTAAAAATTTGGGGGAACATTACGTAAGGAACTTCTGAAATTAATTAATAACTTACTTCAAGGAAGTCCCCCACGGACTCCTTTCATACAGCGGTGGTGGTCAGTATTTTAAAAAAAGGAAAGGACAAGGAAAATATAAATTCATACAGACCGATTCGCCTTCTGAATACAGATTACAAAATTCTTAGAAAACTTTTAGCAAATCGATTAAATAAAATAGTAGGGTCTCTGGTAGCACATGATCAGTGTGGTTTTATTGCAGGCAGGCATCTCCATTCCAACACTACATTTTTACTGGAGGCACTAGATTATTTTAAAACTAATAAGGTGAAGGCTCAAATGTGGTTTTTAGATGCGGAGAAAGCCTTCGATCTAGTGTCTTGGGATTGCCTGTTTGCAATTTTACGTAGTTTTAATTTCCCGAATGTTTTTTTTTCTCTTTTACGACAATTGTATATGAATTCTAGGGCACAAATCATCGTCAATAATACTAATATTGGGTCCTGTGAGGTTACTAGAGGCACGCGACAAGGATGCCCCTTGTCGCCAATTTTATTTGCATTATTTATTGAACCTCTAGCGATCGCCATCAGGAATATCACAGCTGACACTTCCCCGATATTAGGAATGACACACATAAAATTATATGCGGACGATATTGCCCTTTTCATAGACTCTAAACCCTCAAGTCAACTGAAGATTTTAAAAATCTTCTCTGACTTTCAAAAGCTTGGGGGTTATAAAATGAATGTAAACAAAACGGAAATTATTCTACTTAACTGCACTATAGACACTTTAGCTCCAGAACTCAGGCAGATATACAACACGGATCCAAAGAGATATCTTGGAATACTCATATCGGATAGCCCAGATGATCTCTTTTCACTTAATTTTTTACCTTTATTAAAAAAGGTGGGCTCACTTTTAGATCGTTGGAATTTACTACCCCTGTCTCTTATGTGGCGGGCATCGCTAATTCGAATGTCGGTGTTACCCCTTTTCAATTTCCTTTTTAACGCAATTCCCTGCGCAATCCAGGCCTCTTACTTTAAAAAAATAGAAGCTTTGATCTCCTCTTTCTTATGGGCAATAAAATCTCCCAGACTAGCACTGAGCACTTTATATTTATCATCTAGACAAGGAGGGCTGTCCCTCCCAAATATCAAAGAATATTATTTCGCGTCTTTTGCACATTATAGCCACAGGTTTTTTTTCTTAGATTCTCATGAGACAGATACTTTTTTTATGAAAAGGATGTTGTTGGAATTGAAAATCCATGATCCCGTCAGAACCACGAAAGATCCAAAAAAAGTACGATATAAATCCCTCCAGTGGATTTTCAAGGTGAAAACTCAGTTTTTTAAATTTTATGACTTACCCATTTAAAGTAATAAGACGAATTTAATAAATTTTAGCTTGAGAGATGCTTGCTGTACGGACAAAAATATATTAACTCTTTGGAAGGAGAATGGTTTTGAGAAAATTGAAGACTTCCTGCTGGGAAATAGGTGGAAATCTTGGGATGAAATTCATAGCCAGTTAATCCACTCGCACTTAACGCTGAACTGGTCCTTTATTAGGATAAATCCAAAACTCAGAGAACTCAATATAGGAAATGTATTCAATAAAGAAAATATTTCCACTATCCTTAACAATAAAATACAAAAGAAAATGAGTATCTGTATTAAAATATTAAAAGAAAGTAAGGACCAGGACCTCTACAGCAAGATTACTGAAAGATGGGAAAAGAGGGAAGATATTACAATTAATCAACAGGTATGGGACAAAATAAATAAATTCAATAAAACCATCTTTCGAGGAGCAAATTTTAAACGTATGGAATTTTACAACAAATGGTTAATATATAGAACCCCGTCCTTTTTACATAATATCTTCCCTCAAGTAGCCGACAAATGCTTCCGATGTGATGAAAAAGGCACTTGGAAACACATTGTCTGGGAGTGTCCAAAAATCCAGGTTTTATGGAAGGAAATAGAAAAATATCTTTCAATCGTTCTCAAAACTAACATTGTATTTGATGATCTAATTCCCCTCCTAGGTTGCTCTCCTATCCACACCCAACATGATGAGTCCCTTTTTATAGCTTCTTTAATAGCTAAATCCCTCATATTACAGTCCTGGAAAACAGATCTTGTTCCATCCTTCCAGGCATGGAAGACAAAACTACTCGGAATCCAGGGTAGGGAAAGAAAATATGCTCTTAGATCAGGGGCTCTCAAAAAATATGATAAATATTGGAGTGTGTTTGATCTTTAAATTTGTCCTGCTATTACTTAACCAGATTTATACTTTTGCGAGAACATCTATTTGTCTACTAGTCTATTACGATTGTCTTGACTTCGCACGCTGCACTTTATAACTCAGCTCTGGAATATTAACTGAGAAGACGCTCATTGTATTTAAATGCTACGTACTGTTTTTATTCTAACAAAATCTTTTGAATATCAATGACAGTCGATTGATCGTTTGCTTTTACACAACCCTGCACTTTACAATTTAAATGTTAAAATGACAATTTGCATGAATGTTTTTAGTACTCTCTTTCTCGTACTGTATTAATTGGATTTCAACTGTATCCTGTTTTCTATATTGTATTGTTATATTTGAACTCTCAATAAAAAAAATAAAAATAAAAAAAAGGTTACAGGTCAAACAGCTGAACAGAATTACAAATTATTGTTGAAATGGTGTAAAGCCGTTCAGTAGTTTTTGAGATATTAAAGGAAAAAAAGATATATATATATCTGAACGGTGCCTAACTCTCGAGCACGAGCTTGCCTCTGATTGGCTGCTAACACTTCAAACCAGGAAGTGCCTCGCATCGAGTGAAAATATAAAAGAAAAGTCCCGGGGGCAATTTAATATTCCGGAGCTCTGTGTGTGTGAGATACCCCTTTCACGCTGCATCTCCCTACATTAGTAGGTAACACACCCTTTTCCCCCATCAACAGCATACCTCTAACAACATTCTTGGGCCCGCAAGTCTCCCTCTGTGAACCACTTGTCGGCCCACAGCTCTTTTGGGTGCGAGTTCTCGGGCCCGCAGTTGTATCTGTGAAGCCAAGACTGGAACTATATTGCAGGTCTCTCACTGCGAGATACACTCTTCACGGTCCCTCTCCCCACATCACTGTTCCGCAGCTATCACTTTGGAAGCAGATGGCCCGCACCTTTCCCTATACCAGTCGGCCTGCAGGTGTTCCTCTGCGAGCTGGCCCGCAGCTCTCTCTCTGTGAACTGATGGGCAGCGGTTCTCCCTTTATAAGCCTGCCAGTCGTCTCGCAGCTCTTCATCTACGAGCCAGCCCGCCGGCTCATAAGTCTCTGAGAACAGATGGAATGGAGGCAACGAGCATGCAGGTCGGACACCCAACACTGCTCCAACATCCCCCAGCTCCTTGTCCGCCATCACCCCTCACCCCCACCCCCCACAAAGAAATGTGACAGTCATGTTAGGGAATCTGGAACGTAAAAAACTTGGGTAATGTTAATTATTAATAAGAAGATGCTTATGAGGTTGGATAAATAAGAATCTTAGTCATGTATGGATTTACATATAAAGCATTTTATTTAAACATAACAACAACAAATAAAACTATGTACAGCCATTTCGTGTCATCGCTGGACCATTTGTGAATCACAGCCTGCAAGACAAAAAGAAAGATAAGATGGTGCGTCATGCGTCCAGCAAAGGAGAAAAAGAAAGTGAGAAAGTGTGAGAGAAGGAGAGAGAGAAACAAAGAAAGTGAGAGAGAGGAAGACAAAGAAAGAGAGAAAGAGTGAGAGAGAGAAAGAGAGACAGAAAGAGTAAGAGAGAGGAGGAGAGAAATAGTGAGAGAGAGGAAGAGTGAGAAAGAGTGAGAGAGAGGAAGAGTGAGAGAGAAAGAGTGAGAGAGAGGAAGAGAGAAATAGTGAGAGAGAGGAAGAGTGAGAAAGAGTGAGAGAGAGGAAGAGTGAGAGAGAAAGAGTGAGAGTGAGGAAGAGAGAGAAAGCAAGAACGAGAGAGAGGAAGATACAGAGAAAGAGAAAGAGTGAAAATGCGAGAGAGAGAAAGGAAGAGATGGAGAGGGAGAGGGAGTTTTGACAGTGGAGAAAATCTTTGCAGCTCACCTTTGTGCCACCGGTGTGTCTCCAACCACGTACCGGGACATAGTTACCCTCAAGTTTAGTCATCTGAAAGATAGTATAGAATTAGTAATTGCAGAGTACATACATCTGCACACGCCTAATTCTCTGTATCGTCAATGCGCACTCAGGCTGCTGCAGCTGATCCATTCCCACTGATCAGAGGTGTCTGTGCACTCTTGTGCGCCCAGGCTGCAACACGCTATGCACTCCCACCGCCCAGAGGTGACTGCCTGCAGTTGCGTAAAGAAGCCTCTCTGCTCACCTTCCGCCACCGGTGTGTGTGTAAGAGGGTCCACCACGTGCCGAAGCAACTTTCTCAGGCGTTGTCAGGATGGCCACGCATCATCGCAGGTTCTACACAGGTTCAGCTGTGTTGGTGTTAGGGGGGGACGACGATTTGTGAATCACAGCCTGTTAGATAAAAAGCAAGATAAGATTGTGCGTCATGCGTCCATCAAAGGAGAGAAAAAGAGAGAGAGAGAGAGAGAAAGAAAGATTGAGAGGAAGACAGAGAGACAAAGAAAGAAAGAGTGAGAGGAAGACAGAAACAGACACACAGTGGGAGTGGGTGGAAGAGAGAGAGAAAAAGAAAGAAAGAGTGAGAGGAAGACAGAGAGAAAGAGTGAGAGAGATGAAGAGAGAGAGAAACAGTGAGAGAGAGGAAGAGAGAGAGAGAGGAAGAGAGAGAAAGAAAGAATGAGAGAGGAAGAGACAGAGAAAGAGAGAAAGAGTATGAGAGAGAGAAAGGAAGAGATAGAGAGAAAGAGTGCGAGTAGGGAAGAGAGAGAGAGAAAGAGTGAGAGAGAGGAAGACAGAGAAAGAGAGAAAGAGTGAGATACAAGGAAGAGAGAAAGAGAGAAACAGTGTAATAGAGGAAGCGAGAGAGAAACAGTGTGAGAGAGAGGAAGAGAGAGAAAGAAAGAATGAGAGGAAGAGACAGAGAAAGAGAGAAAGAGTATGAGAGAGAGAAAGGTAGAGATTGAGAGTGAGAGATAGAGAAAGAGTGTGAGTGACAGAAAGGAAGAGATGGAGAGGGAGTGTTGACACTGTGGAGAAAATCCTCTCAGCTCACCTTACTGCCCCTGTGTAGTGGGTTTTTACCTAGTTGCTAAGACTTACTTGATATTGGAATTCTATGTTTGCTATGTACAATGTCTTCCGAGTAATGACTTGATGAACCATTACACACCAGTGTGTCTCCAACCACATGCCGAGATATAGGGCAGCCATCAAGCTTAGTCATCTGAAACATAGTATGGAATCATTAATGGATGAGTACATACAACTGCGCATGCCTAAATCGCTGTCCCGCCTTTGTGTATCCAGGCTAGTGTACCCCATTCACTTCCCAGAGGTGTCTACCAGCTGCTGTACACCCAGGCTGCTGCACCCCATCCACTCCCACTGTCCATAGGTGTTTGCCCGCCGCTGCGCACCCAGGCTGCTGCACCCCATCCACTCCCACTGCCCAGAGGTGTATAGCAGCCGCTGAGCACCCAGGCTGCTGCACCCCATGCACTCCCACTGCCCTGAGGTGACTGCCTTCCGCTTCGCACCCAGGCTGCTGCAGCCCATCCACTCCCACTGCCAAGAGGTGACTGCCCGCCGCTGCGCAAACAAGCCTCTCTGCTCACCTTCCACCACCGGCGTGTGTCGAAGAGGGTCCACCATGTGCCGAAGCAACCTCCTCACCCATTGTGTACACGCGGCAAACTGAGCTCACAATTCAGGTTGAGTGTTGATTGCAGGATGGCCAGGCATCATCGCAGGCCTGCTAGACAAAAAGCAAGATAAGATTGTGCGTCATACGTCCATCAAAAGAGAGAGAAAGAGAGATAGCGAGAGAAAGAAAGAGTGAGAGGAAGACAGAGAGAAAAAGAAAGAAAGAGTCAGAGGAATACAAAGAGAAAGAGAAACAGTGAGAGGAAGATAGAGAGAAAAAGAAAGAAAGATTGAGATGAAGACAGAGAGAAAGAGAGAAAGAGTGAGAGAGATGAAGAGAGAGAGAAACAGTGAGAGAGAGGAAGAGAGAGAGAGAGAGTAAGAGTGTGAGAAAGAGGTAGAGAGAGAGAGAGAGAGAGAAAGAGAAACAGTGTGAGAGGAAGAGAGAGAGAAAGAGTGTGAAGGAGAGAAAGGAAGAGATGAAGAGGGACAGTGAGTGCCCATACTGTGTACAAAACCCTCAGAGCTCACCTTTACGCCACCGCTGTGTCTCCAACCACGTGCCGGGACATAGTGGAGCCCTCAAGCTCCCACATCTGAAACATAGTACAGAATTAGTAATGGCAGAGTATAGATGACAGTGTACGTCTAAATCGCTGTGCCGCCTTTCTGCATCCAGGCTGCTGCACCCCATCCACTCCCACCGCCCAGACGTATTTTGCCCACCGCTGCACACCCAGGCCTCACTGCTCACCTTATCGCAGACAGGGCACCCTCCACATCATGCAGCCACGCTCCGCAATCCTACATGTCTTACATTTGGTGCTGCGTCTTGATTTTTCCGTGGCAGAGGACATACTAGTGCACCTATCACCATCGCAGGTTTCACACCCACTCAGTCCTTGCGGTGCCACTAACTCAGTGACCAGTGAGGCCACGCACGTGGTGGTAGGCCCCCCTGTTCGATGGCTCAGGCCTACATGAGGTGTCCGGACCATCGGGACGGGCTGTCACAGTGCATGCGGTGGGAGCAACTCTAAAATGGCGTACAGCACGTGCACCCGGTCTTTTTTATTGGTAGGGTGACGTGTTCTGTGACACCTGTGCTGGATGGGTGTGATGTGGGTGTATACTAGCCGTGAGGGAGTGGCTGTGGCGTACTGACAGCTAGGGTGTGACCAGCAGATCACTGCAATGAAAATCTGAGCCATGTAGCGTTGTTGTCCTTCCCTGTCAGCGTAAGTAGAGTGGGCTGGCCTGGCGTATGCTAGTCCTTCGTGAGGCTGTGAAGAATAACTCCGGAGCTATGGGCATGGCTTCATCGTGAGCTGTATGAGGAATTAACTGATGCCATGCGGGTGTTCGTGTTGTAGTGCTGCCGTCACCCGGGTGGCAAGCGTCAATGTGTCACCTTGTGACCCAAGTCCCACAACATGGCCAACATGGAAGGTACAGGGAATCAGTGACCCTACATTGATCCATAGTTGCACACAAGAAAGATGGTGGACATGACACATCTGTGTGGATGTGAATGTTTATTGCACATTCAGTGGAGTATTGCAGCTGTAGCAATTCAGGGCCATGCAAAGTCCAAATTTCAGTTTTTGGGACATGGAGGGCAGCCAATTAGAGACAAGCTCGTTGTCAGAGTTAGGCTGTGACAACATATGTACTTATACAATCACTCCACCAATCCCCACGCACTTATAAATTCACTATACACTCTCCTTGCAGTACTCTAATCATCCAGCCTCTACATACATACTTGTACAATGACCGAGACAAAGTTACATAACCAAAGTTTTCTCCCACTGTCAAAGGTAAGTTGGTTGCATACGCTGTCCAGAGCACAATGTAATGTGGTAGGGCCCAGGGGCAGCATGTTGCATACAAAATGACCACACAAGCACAGATAGATAGTGGAACTGGGTACGGGCACATGCGCTCGACTCCTTTTTATTACCTGGGTCACATGTCCAGTGACGTCTGTGCTGGATGCGTGTGGGGTGAGTGTAAGGCAGTCCTCCGGGAATGGTTGGTGCTGGCAACAAGTACAACAGTAATCATCAGATCACACACAGAGATTTAATCATAAAGTGGCAATGATTTGTGCTGCACTAATGTAGGGGCACAAGATGTGAAATAATACACAAAAGATTCTATCGTAAAGGGTCCATGACTTGTGGTACACTGAGGTAGGGGAACCAGATGTGAAATTATATACAAAATATTGTATCATAAAGGGTCCATGAGTTGTGTTGCATTGAGATAGGGGCATTAGAAGCATTCAGCGTGTGCGCAGCCAGCGATGATGCGTGGTCCAGGCGGGCCGCACTGGGAGCAATGTCTCTTGCCTACTGGGCTGTGTCATCCGCAATTGCGACTCGATCTGAATAGTTAGCCCTGCAGTCCGCAATGTAGATGGAAGGCAGTAGTCAGCACAGACATCGAGGAATGCTTTTTGTCACTTCCTCTTGACAAAATCCAAGGAAATAGAGTACAATTCTGTCTGCAATTAATTGATCATGTCTCAATGTAAATTGTGAACTCTGCTAACCACAGTGTATGTAACAAAAGATGAAATATGTATGGAATACATTGTCGAAATGTGCAGGTTTCAGGGACGTTATAGTTAGTTGCCTACTAGACTCTGAAATTAATTAATCAAGACTGAATTCGAACTGTGAGCTCTGCTGTCCGCAGTGTAGACTGCCATTCAGTGTTCCTTTGGACTTGCAAGATGAATTTGGTCATTGTACTAAAGCTATACTTGATCTCAAAAAAGTTTTCGAAGCAAGGATATTATTTAGGTTTCAAAGACGTTGTAGTTAGCTGCATACTGGACTCTGTAATTAATGAATCAAGACTCAATTTTAATTGTGAGCCCTGCTGATTGCAGTGTAGGCCGGAGGCAGCGGTCAGCAAGGGCCCACAGCCATGTGGCCTTGAGTTGAGCTGCACACTTAGTGGCACCTGAAGCAACCAGCATGTGCAGAGCCTGCGATGATGCGTGGTCCGGGCGGGTCGCACTGGTAGCAATCTCTTTTGTCTAATGAATTCTGCCTTAATAAGGCTACGTGGCAATGACTTGTGGTGCAGTGAGTTCGTTGCACCTGAAGCACTCGGCGTGTGCGCACCCTGCGATGATGCGTGGTCCGGCGGGCCGCACTGATAGCAATGTCTTTTTGTTTAATAAATTCTGCCTTAATAAGTCTACGTGGCGATGACTTTTGGTGCAGAGAGTTAGTGGCACCTGAAGCAACCAGCGTGTGCGCACACTGCGATGATGCGTGGTCCGGGAGGGCCGCACTGGTAGCAATGTCTTTTGTCTAATGAATTCTGCCTCAGTAAGGCCACGTAGCGTTGACTTGTGGTACACTGAGTTAGTGGCATCTGAAGCACTCAGCGTGTTCGCACCCTGCGATGATGGTGTGGTCCGGGTGGGCTGCACTGGTAGCAATGTCTTTTGTCTAATGAATTCTGCCTTAATGAGGCCACGTGGCATTGACTTGTGGTGCACTGAATTAGTGGTACCTCTGGCGCTCAGCGTGTATTCAGCCTGCGATGATGTGTGGTCCGGGCGGGCAGCACTGGGAGCAATGTGTCTTGCCTACTGGACTGCGTCATCTGCAATCACCACTCCATCTGAATTGTGAGCCCTGCTGTCCGCAGTGTAGTTCGAAGGCAGTAGTCTGTACAGACATAAGTCTGTGGTGCTGTGCTGCTGTGTTTGCAGGGGGCCTGTGTCGACGAGGTCGGTGGGCATGGCGGCAGCCACGTGTCAGGGTGAGGGCCGCTGCTCTGGCAGATGCGTTGGCGTTCACAACCACGCCCAGAGCCCCGGCCTATTTATTCACACTTCTACGCTGGAGTGGCGTACATTGGACCAGCTCACTGCGCTTCCGCTTACAGGGGACAACGACACAGGTACATGACCGAGATCTTCCCCACTGCCTAAGGTAACATGGTTGCGTACACTGTCCACAACACTACAAGCACCAGCAGTATATGTACACATGGAAAGATTTGTGTTCTGCATAGTAAGGTCTGTCCAGCACATCACCGCTACACTTGGCATTGTGTGCTTTATTATTGATGGGTGACTTGCGTCCTTAACGCATGTTTGGTTGCCACATCTCACAACATTCAGCTATTGTGTGGCAGAGGGGCCATGCCGTTTTTGGAAGGTTTGCTGTCCTGTTGTGCGCTGCCTCGGTGGTAGTAGGGGGGTGTGGTCTGGGGGGGAGGTCCTGAGGGTGGTGGCAGTGGGTTTTGTGGCCTTCTTGGGTGTGGGAGGTGCATGATCAGAAGCTCTATGACATGAGATGCTCTTCAGATGTGATTCTGGGCTGGGCTCCCTTTCACACTGTAGGTAGTCGTCCTACTTTACATCAGTAAAAGGCAGATGTTACACTCCTACTGCTAATGCAGCTTTTCACCTGTTTTATTATTATTATTAGCGCTAGTTGTTGCTCTCAATTTTTACGGAAGCTATTGCTGGAAAACTGGCGATATCGGCTGTTTTCACCAGGTTGAGAATGGAATGATAATGTAAAATCAGTGAAAAATAAATAGGTTTAATGAACATTATAATTAGAAATTAACATTTAAAAAACCTTTGAAAGTCTCACGTCCCCGCAATGCACTGCTGATGATGTCACATATTACATCATTCATGACATGGTCAGGGACATAACTGATGACATCACCTATGATCTCTTGACTTGGTAAGAGTATTCTGCATCATTCAGAAACTCTGTCCATCACCACCCCCTTTTTCCCAAATCGAATTTATCCACACTTAGTGTGGGAGGGTATGCTCAGACGTGAGTCCCTTGCTCATTGCACCATCAGGATTCAGGCAAGCCGGGCCGACGAAGGCTGTGATGCCAGAAACCGGTCCCCGGAAGCTTGTTTCCTTCCCAGTATAAGAATTGGCTTGGTAGTTTGGTTTGCCCTGTTCCCATCATGCACTGGGACAGGTACAGACTAATTTGCATGTAGCCAGGTTCTGAGCTGGGATGGTGCAGTGAGCTAAAAAACGGTGATGGATTTAAACCATGATCTCTTGACTTGGTAAGAGTATTCTGCATCATTCAGAAACTCTGTCCATCACCACCCCCTTTTTCCCAAATCGAATTTATCCACACTTAGTGTGGGAGGGTATGCTCAGACGTGAGTCCCTTGCTCATTGCACCATCAGGATTCAGGCAAGCCGGGCCGACGAAGGCTGTGATGCCAGAAACCGGTCCCCGGAAGCTTGTTTCCTTCCCAGTATAAGAATTGGCTTGGTAGTTTGGTTTGCCCTGTTCCCATCATGCACTGGGACAGGTACAGACTAATTTGCATGTAGCCAGGTTCTGAGCTGGGATGGTGCAGTGAGCTAAAAAACGGTGATGGATTTAAACCATGATCTCTTGACTTGGTAAGAGTATTCTGCATCATTCAGAAACTCTGTCCATCACCACCCCCTTTTTCCCAAATCGTTATTATTATTATTAGCGCTAGTTGTTGCTCTCAATTTTTACGGAAGCTATTGCTGGAAAACTGGCGATATCGGCTGTTTTCACCAGGTTGAGAATGGAATGATAATGTAAAATCAGTGAAAAATAAATAGGTTTAATGAACATTATAATTAGAAATTAACATTTAAAAAACCTTTGAAAGTCACTAAAAAAACATAGGTTTCAGGGACGTTATAGTTACAAATTATCATTTTAAAAAGCTTTGAAATTCACAGAAAAAACCTAGGTTTCAGGGACCTTATAGTTACAAATTAGCATTTAAAAAGCCTTTGAAATTCACAGAATAAAAACATAGGTTTCAGGGACAATATAATTAGTTGCACATTTCACTCGTACAAAACCATAGAAATTTGGCTGTTATAGTTCGTTGAGCTAACTATAACTCACGTCCCCGCAATGCACTGCTGATGATGTCACATATTACATCATTCATGACATGGTCAGGGACATAACTGATGACATCACTGATGACATCTCAAATGACATCACTGGTGAAATGTGCAACTAACTATAACGTCCCTGAAACCTATGGTTTTTTCAGTGAATATATATATTACCTACTGGCAGTCGCCAGTAGGTAGATATAGTTAGGACCTATTTTCCATAGGAAATCTGCAACATTCTCTTTTGAATAACTTTGGCGCCGATTGACGAATCTTCATGAAAGTTTCCAAACTATTGGCCAGCTCCGGTCCGCTCCTATCCTGAAAGTGTCACGGTGATGCGTCAAGCGGGGGCCGAGCAAAAAGGGGGGTCCAAAAATGCGTTCTCTCCATGCATTTTTCCATAGGACCTTTAGCCGCAGCTACAGCCCGAACTGCTGAATGGAATTACACCAAATTTGACAAAGAGGTAGTCCTCAGTTCAGACTCGTGCCTTTTGCTTAAATGGTGTAAATCCATTCAGTAGTTCCTGAGAAAATTACAGTTAAAAGTACATATATATCTATGGCCTCGGAGGATCCGCGCACCCTATGCGCAAACAGCATGCACCCTCCCGATCATGAGCTGAATTTTAATTGGCTGCCAACACTCTGAATCAGGAAGTGTTGGCAGCCATCTTGTGCCTCGGTAGAACCGAGGCACATGAAACCAAAAAAAAAACATTGCAAAACACGAAAATGAGGCAGGGTAGAAACACCCTGAACCCCTAGGCCTGCTCAGGGGGTCTCACAAGGACCCACAAGGCCCCCCAAAAAAATAATAATAATTTTTAAATGGGATGATGCGCACTGGATGCACGCATACAGCTGATAAGAAAAAAACTTCAGAGCGGGCTCCCGCGCTTAATATACTAATTTGCCCGAGGGGGGCCATATCCTGGGGGCATATTTAAAAATTAAGTGTGGGGGGTCCCAATCCCCTCCACACTGCCCCGGGGACTGGCACCCGCCAGGGCTCTAACATAATATCAGCGGGGGCTCACGCCTCCCGCAGCCCCGGGGACCGCCACCCCCGGGGCTTCTTTAAAATGGGTGGGAGGGCTCTCAGGCTCCCCCAGTCCCGGGGACCACCACCCCCCAGGACTTCAATACATTTGGTGTGGGAGGGCTCTCAGGCCCCCCAGCCCCGGGGACCGCCACCCCCAAGGCAACTTCACAACTTCACAATGTGGGAGGGGGTCCCACAAGGACATATATATATTTTTTAAAATAGGAGGATGCGCGCGGGATGCGCGCATCCTGCCGATAAGAAAAATTATTCTGAGCGGGCTCCCGCACTGAATATGCTAATTTGCCTCCAGGGGGCCAAATCCCGGGGGCATATTTAAAAATTAAGTGTGGGGGGTACCAATCCCCCCCACACTGCCCCGGGGACCGCCACCCCCCAGGGCTCTAACATAATATCGGCGGGGGGCTCATGGCCCCCCGCTGCCTGAGGACCGCCACCCCCGGGGCTTCTTTAAAATGGGTGGGGGGCTCTCAGGCCCCCCCAGCCCTGGGGACCGTCATCCCCCGGGGCTTCAATACATTTGGTGTGGGGGGGCTCTCAGGCCCCCCAGCCCTGGGGACCGCCACCCCGGGGCAACTTCACAACTTCACAATGTGGGAGGGGGCTGCGCGGCCCCCCTCCTGGAGTGTTTTATAGGCCCTGGGGACCGCCACCCTCCTGCAGTGTCCCAGGGTGCCCACCCCCGGGACACTGCTGTTTGCAATGGCAGGGCGGGAGCCTCGCGGCTCCCACTCTGCCATTGCAAACTGCTTTGCTTCATTGAAGCGAGAGCAGGGAAACCTGTATCAACATTACACTCCAGCACACATCCTATTCACTTATGAAGTCATCATACTCACTTATGCAAACAATGTATCATACTTACTTTTACTTAGCTATACACTTATAAAAACACCACGTCATCTATTCATAAAGATAATAACTCATACTTAGTGTGTTATAAAAACACTATTACAAGTATACAGTTATCAATACAGTCACTCATACAATCACTGAGTCTTATGTATACTTATTTATATACAACAACTAACACATACACTGGCTTTCATTTTTCTAGTTTGTTGGACATGTGTCATTGAGACATATATTGGCTCATCGCCACACCCATAAAGATGTTCACTCACCCAAACAACTGTTATAATATGTAGTTTTAACTTCAGATACCTACTGAATCAACTATTCACACATCTTTGGGCAGTCACACACCCCCCACCGAACCACACACACATTCACTCTCCCATACAAATACTCAGTTAACTAATCAATAAATAATATAGACTTTCATGTAGCTAGTAACCAACTGGTGCAGCAGTTTACTCAACAACTGACAAAGTGATACAGATATTCACACAGTTTAGTCACTATCCAATATATTTAGTGAGACACTATAAATTAGTCAAGTAAACAGTCAATCACACTGCTACTTAATCCTCCATCCAAATATTTATATTTATAAATCCACTCATTCTTCAATGCAAATTGCTATATATATAATACATATTTAAATAACGAACCAAACCACATTCACTGGATGATGTCATCAGTGATATCATCAGTGATGTAATTTGAGATGTCATCAGTGATGTCACTGACCATGCCATGAATGATGTAATATATGACATCATCAGCAGTGGATTGTAAATGTAAATTGATACTTGTATAGCGCACTACTCACCCGCAAGGGTCTCAAGGCGCTTGTACGAATACCGCTGTGGAACCCATCCTGGCTTTCCCTGTGAGGCGTCCACTCCTGGGCACCCCCAAGGTGGAGGCCAGGCATCCTTAGCGTTGTGGGGGCCGTTGTGGAGATTAAGCAAGCTATTGCCCAGAGTTGCAGAGTGGGACTCCATGATTGGAATGGCACCGAGGCGAGTATTATCAGGTCCGTGGAATTTTTGAGCCCAAGACCCACCGAGGCGGGGAATTGAACCCTGGTCCCGGGCTAGACCTCTGCATCAGGGTCTGCCACTCTAATCTTGAGCGGGCGCGCGAGATGTAGTTAGTACAACTAACTATATCGGAGGAATTTCAATGGTTTTGTTCGAGTGAAATGTCCAGCTAACTTTAACACCCCTAAAACCTATTTTTTTTTCAGTGAATTTCTAAGGTTTTTTTTAAATGCTAATTCCTAACTATATCAGGCCTGAAACCTATGGCTTTTTCAGTGAATATATATATAGGTATATTCCATACAGGTATCCTAATATAGGCACAGGTAACATTGCAACCTTTCACCTATATTATTCTTACATTACACTCATAATGGTTTACAGGGACTGACCTTTTACCTAGATATGACACTGCATACAGAACGAGGGTTTTCCCTAGTTCAAATCTCATACATCATGTATGAGGTTTCTTGGAAGTACAGCAGGACTACCATCTCCTGTATAATATCTATGTATAAAGTTCATGCCCGACGTCATCCTTAGGCCAACACAGTAACATTGCTAGGTAGGTCCCCTGGGAGACCTATGTATATATAGACTTCCCGGCCGACACACTGACCCAAGACGCTGAGGTTTCTGCATGCAGACACTCCAGCTCGCAGTGGTCTAACATCCCTCGCAGGGTGTCAAACCCAAGACCAGGACGGGGTCCCACAGTCTCTCATTTCAGGTAATGGGGTTGACTAAATCCTAGAGGGATTCTTGGCTTTACACCTACACACATACTAGGTACACTTAGGTACATCTAGTTAGGGAGGCATTGTAGGAGTACACACTTTTTATCATGTGCTTTATATACTTGTATGTATTCATGATTACTGCAAGATGGTAGAACTATGCCATCCATTTACTTTCTTAGTGCTTCTAATCATTTATCTCTGCTACTGTCTAATGGTTGTTGCAGCTCATCTGTTCTACACCAGAATAACAACTGTTCAATAAATTCTTATTGAAAACGTCCAGCCTGTTTATTCTGTGTATCTATCTGAGACAAACTAAAGGCCAGATGTAGATAATTCATAAATACCGAATTCTTAATACCGAATTTTACCGATTCGGTATTAAGAAATCGGTATTTCTTATGTAGCTAATGAATCGGTAAAAAATACCAATTACTTAATATTCCTTATTACCGAATCGGTAATACCGATTCATTAATAAGGAATACCTACCCATTCATTCCCATGGGCTTGGGGGCCCATAGGAATGAATGCAAAGCCATTTTGTATTAGCGATTCGGTATTACCGAATCGGTAATACCGGGAGGTATTTCAAGGGTGCCAGGGTGTCCAAAGGACACCCTGTTGAACCCCTGAAATGTGCCTGTGTGCACATGTGGCGCACATGCATGCCCTAAGGGCATGGATGTGTGCCACATGGCACTTAAAAAGAAATTCAAAAGTGAATTTTTAAAGGAATTCGTTAATTACCATCAACTTGAAGTTGGTGGTAATTAACGAAATATTAAAGCACATAAGCACTCTTTTATGTGCTTTCAACATTGCATTTACCGATTGGGTAAATACCGATTCGGTATTTACCGCATCATCACCTACATTAGGAATGGCTAAATACCAGTCGGTAACCCTGAAATTTACCGAATTTCGGGGTTACCGACCGGTATTTAGCCACCTACATCGGGCCCCAAGTAAGCACGACTGAAAAGTAGTATATTGTTTGCACGATCCTTGTGGATCAGGGTTGTCATGTTCGATGGTTGCCAAGAACTATTATCTCCCCGTTAAGAGGAGATTCTAGTGGCACTGTGAGCTAGCTGATACAGCAGGCCAACATACCTGGTGGAGGTGCACAGAGTCAATCTGATGCCAATCCTACAGTGTATGCTGTCCAAATGCGCAGATCCTGTATAGTTTTTATAGGAACTACACAACATGGTGCTGCCAACGTTGGTTGGGTACTTATTTAACAGTAGAATATGAGTAGTTCAGTCATGCTATTCTCAGAGACCCCTACTCACAAAACACCAGAGACGTCTGGAGTGTGTGGGCACAAACTCCGCAGAAACTGTGTAGGCAAAAAATCCTATTTATTGGCTGTTGGTTAATCAAGCTTGAAGGACATTTGGTTCCCAAATTCTGCAAAAATACCTTGTCTTAGTTCCCTTGAAAGGTTATTACGTGTTCTAAACACAATGACTGAGGATATAGACCCGCTAGAGCAACCACTGCCCCTCTCAGAAGACGAGGAAGATGCAAACGCAATACATATTGCACCAAATGTTAGAAGTGAAGTCATCCTGAAACTGCTTGTGTGTGGTCTAACACCTAGGGGTGGCGTAGTAGCATTTGTGATAGAGGCATTTTATTTGTGAGTTACATTCCTGGCAGTGAATACAAGAACAAAAAAATGTCATTACTATACAAAAGATGAAACACCAATGGAATATTGTCCGTATGAGGACATTGAAGTTCTGCTCACGTACCAGGAACACTTACACTGGTTTAAAGGTGCCTTTCCCTATTCAAGAAGTAGAGTGAGGCTCGGTCTTTTCAGAAGAGAAGGGGCAACATGGCCAATATTAGCGGCCTACACACCATAGCCTGACATTGAAACAATGCCAGCAGGAGATTTACTTATATTTCACAAAAAGTTGATAAAAATGTACAGAAACCTGATGCAATTTGTCACGAGGACACTTACAGTCCAACCGGCAATGGTTACAACAAATACAACTCCAGCTCAGAGTACAGCAACTAAAATTACACCACAAATGTTACACGCAGTAATGGGTAAAATTCCTGCAAAACATGAACAAATGCTATTCTGGGTAGCTCAGAAAATAATAGCTAGAAGCAGTATTCCAGAATACTAGTCCTTATGAAAAACAAAGAATGCTGCCAATCTGCTTGCCCATGGGGATAACACCACAAATAGAGGATTGTACCACTTGGAGCACAGTCTTCGCATTTACATGGGAACATATGGTATCCTGTCATTAGCTGTAATACCAGATATATTAGGACAAATACACAATGAATATGGAGCAGAGCCTGCTCTGAACTTAGGGATGAAATTACTAGGTAATTATGTACAGGTATCAGCAATACAATTAGCAAATATTAAAGGGGAGACAGCATCAGTGGCAACCCGCCAACACCTAAGGGAGTTATGTCCTTTGCAACAGGAACACCAACTACCCAAAATAATTGAGCCTGGGATGCAAAATTAGGCAGAGACATTTTGGGTGGGAAAGTATTAAAACCACAACTGATGGGCAGTCCTGAAAAAGACAACTCTAAGCAGACACCAGCTTCATCTAAAAAGAAGTGGGACAGTAATAAAAAATAAAAAGGTAAAGGAAACAGATCTCAATCCAGAGGTAGATCTCCTCAGGAGCCGTCCGAGAGGAGGTATAACCGTAGGAATAGGGATAATATTAGGAAACCTGACAGGTATCAGGATACTGATACACGTTCCTCTCGTTCCTTTCAGGGTTCAACAAAAAACTCCGAGAGGGAAGGACGGCCAGACAGACAAGAAGAGCGTACAAAGTCCAGAGACAAGCAGCACGCTCAAGACTGTACTTAAAAAAAAAGAAGATAAGCCAAAGCAAAAGCCACAGTTCAAAAAGAAGAAGGTTGCACGTCTAAAGATCAGACATGCCCAGAATTCTGAGGACTAGACTACTGAATGGGGAATGGGCTCAGACGATGCTAGACAGTGCGACAGAAGTAACAATAGCTCACCAGAACTTGATGGAATTTCTGGTGACAGCGGACTTGAATGATTACATCACGGTGGAAACACCTGATACAAGGGTAAGCGCCCCACGTAAGTTATATGAAATAACACTCCAGATAAGGGGGACAAACTCAGGAAAGTTAGAGGTTTCTTTTGGGAGAAGCTGACGTTTGGTTATGACATCTTATTAGTTGAACAAGATTGGCCGCCAGCATTCGTTATGGAGTGCCCTCGAGGGGAAACAGTAATTTTACCAGCCTTCTCCGACCCGGTTCCCAAGTATTTAAAATACACATATGCATGGGAGTGGTTGGTAGCCCTAGCCCCGGGAATATATAAAAACCATATTGGATGGGATGAGGATTCAACCCACCACATCATTCCATTAACAAATACTCCGACTGCACAAAGGCAGTACCCAATAAAGCAGGAAGCTTAAAAACAGGTCAGGGAGATCTTAGATCAACATGAATACCAAGGGGTGATTGAAACTTGCACCTCTCAAACAAATCCTTTGTTTTGTGTAATGAAACCTAACAACTCATATCCTCTAGTTTTAGATTACAGACATTTAAACACTTGCACAAAGACATTTACAGTTCAAAATGCACACAGTGCCGCATTAATGAATAACATTGTGCGGAAAAAATACAAAACTACTCTTGATATTTCAAATGGATTTTTCAGCCAGAATATAGCGCCTGAAAGCAGGTATTTAACCTCATTCGCTGTGTTAGACTACCAGAAGCAATTCTGTTGACTCGCCCAGGGGTATAAGAACAGCCCGGGGTTGTGTTCAGCAAGAGTAACAGAGTTACTTCAAAATTTGGATGAAGAGGCATTGTCCTAAGTGGATGATATTTATCTAATGGACGATGACCTAGGGGAACACTTGAACAGAGTGAATACCATCATTTTGGGATTTGCCTCTGAGGGTTACAAATTGAACTTTAAAAAATCGAAAATAGCCCACCTCAATGTCCTTTTTCTGGGATATGAGCTATCAAGTAAAGGGAAAAGCCGCTAACTTTTTCGAAAAGGGTGCGCTGCTCCAACCTCCAAAATCATTAAAAAATGTACAATCGGTGCGGGTAGCGTAGTTTCGGTGGTGCACCGGTAGTGTTGGGGGGATCCATTGGATGGGGCGACCCGGGGTTCCCAGTTGGAGCCTGAGGCGAGTTCCACCGCGACAGGTGCATCAAGGTTTTTGAGGTGTGGGGTTGGGGGGAGGAGGGGTCACGGGGTGTTGAAAGTGGTTATAGTTACTGTTGACCGCATGTTTCCCATGGTACGTCTGGAGCAAGAGATATGGCACAAGCTACTGCGCAGCTGGGTACCGTCAAGGAAGTAAGTTGGAATGTACGGGGGGCGTTAGACAAGATTAAGCAGGGGCGCTCCTGCGCTACGACAAGCGAGTGGCGGCAGACATATTGCTCCTGCAGGAGACGCACCTGCTAGGCACGAAAACTCCCTGCCTCCAGAGGTATGGGTATACTCAGATCTTTCATGCGGGCTTCTTACGGGGGTCTCGGGATGTCGCTATACTAGTGCATAAGCGAGTCCCGTACATTCATGATAGGGTGTGGACAGATGCTCAGGGATGCTACGTCTTTGCTAAGGGGCAAATAGGGAGTGACCGGGTGGTGTTTGGAAGCGTGTATGCCCCGCCTCCGATGTCCTGAGCACTTGTAGACAGGATCACTGCGTTCTGGACTGAATTCTCAGATGAGGCATGTGTGGTTGGCGGAGACTGGAATGAGGTGATGGAGGGCTCCCGGGATCGGTGGAGGGAGGGTGGAGTGCCCGATAGTTCGATACGTACCAAGCTGAGAGCTTTGGCGGAGGGCTTAGACTGGCTAGATGTCTGGCGGCATTTTCACGGCACGCAGCGTGCATATACATATGTCTCGGCAGTGCACGGCTCGTTCTCATGGCTGGATTACATCTTTTTGTCCCGAGATCTGTACGGCAGGGCCATAGGGGCGGAGATTCTTCCACGGGGCCTTTCGGACCACTCTCCGATGGCGGCAGTGTTGCGCCTGGGGCATTCGCGGCAGCCGTTTTGGTGGCGCATGTCGGTGTGGCACCTGCAGCAGGAGGACTATAGGTCGTGTATGCGGGAGGCGTTGGAGCAGTACTTGTCCATTAACGTGGGCCCGGTCCCTGAGGCCGGTCCGGTGTGGGAGGGGCTTAAATCGACGCTTCGCTGGGTGGATATCTTGTATTGTGCCATGGCGCGTCGGCGCAAGGGGGAAAGGGCCCTACAGGTGGCAGCCGAGATAGTCGCCCTGGAGAGCCGGAGCACTGTGGAGGGTGGAGGCCGGGATCGTCGTCGGCTCCTGTTTGCGCAACAGAGCTATGCCTCGATGTTAATGGAGGAGGCGCGTCAGGCATGGTTGGCAACTCGGAGCCGAGTTTATCAATGGGGGGATAAGTCGGGCCGGATGCTCCATAGGCTGTGCCAGGGCATGAATCATTCGTGGGTGCTCCCGGGGCTGGTGGATGCAGCTGGTGGCCCCATGTCGGATCCCAGGGTGTTGGCGGAGAGCTTTGCCGGGTATTATGCGGACCTCTATGGTCCGCAGGAGGTCCTATCAGTGGAGACAATAGAGCGGTTCCTTGAGGACATTCCTCCTCGGGCCCTCTCGGACTCGGCACAAGAGGAGTTAGAACTCCCACTAACGGTCGATGAGCTGAGGGGGGCGGTGGGTGGTTTAAGCCCTGGGAAGGCACCGGGCCCGAATGGATTCCCCGCTGAATTCTTTCGGAAACACTTCCTGCAGCTCGGTCCACACTATAGTGCGGCCCTAGAGGAGGCTCGCGAACGGGGGATACTCCCACGTGATTGGCGGCACGTCAAAATAGTGGTGTTCCACAAGCCTGGTAGGCCCCCCGAACTGCATGCATCGTACCGTTCCATTTCCCTCCTTAATGTGGAGGCTAAGATCTTGGTGAAGGCCCTGGCGAATCGTTTACTGCCCCATATTATGTCCCTGATACATCTGGATCAGGCCGGATTCATGCCCAACAGAGCGACGCGTCACAATATTCGACGGGCGCACGTCGCGATTGCGGCCGTGCAAAGATTGGGAGTACCGGCAGCTCTCTTGTTGGCGGATATGGATCGGGCCATTGATTCTCTAAGTTGGCAGTACCTCTTCGCCCTGCTGCGGCACCTGAACCTTGGGCCGAGATTCCTTTCGTACCTTCTGCTGCTGTATACAGACTTATCGGCTTCGGTGCGGGTGGCAGGGGCGATATCTGCCCAGTTTCCGGTGTGCCGGGGTGCGCGTCAGGGCTGCCCCCTGTCCCCATACTTATTCGCGCTGGCGATTGAGCCATTGGCGGCGTGGGTCCGGGTTGACGCACAGATGACCGGGTTTGAGTGGTCAGAGGGCTTGTCTGACCGCATCGCACTATATGCGGACGACGTGCTTTTCTTCTTGACAGACATAGATCGGACGGGGCCCCGGTTGCTGCGGATTATGCAAATTTTTGGGGAGACCTCGGGTCTACACATGAATCCGCAGAAATCTGCACTGTGAGTCCTGGTGGGTGAGGTTCATCGGAGGGGCTGGCGCCCGTCGGTTCAGTTGGCAGTGGGGGGGGCTTAAATATCTGGGGGTATTCCTGTCGGATGTTCCGGCTATTGCATGGGAGAGAAATATGGTCCCCGTATGGGACAGGGTGCGCGATGACGTTAAGCTGTGGGCGCGTATGCCACTGACAATATATGGTCGCTCGGCCATCTTCAAGATGGTCGCGCTCCCCCGTCTGCTGTATCAGCTGCAGAATCACCCGTATGTTATTCCACAGAGCTGGTTCCGTCGAGTGAATGCAACCCTGGGACAATTTCTTTGGGAGGGAGGCGGGGTATGGGTGGCACTGCGAACATGCTTCCTCTCGGTGTATAGTGGCGGCCTGGCGGCGTCGGATATACTCTCCTACAATGAGGCTTCCCATCTCCTCGTCCTTAATGAATGGTGGTATGGGGATAGGAGTGATCCGGCATATGCGGTCGAGCGTCGGTTGATGGATTCATTTACCCTACACGCGATCTTATATGCGGCCCCCGTGCGCGTGGCGCTGCCGCCGCCGACTCGGGTTGTCTTCCACATATGGAGGCAGGCCCTGAGGCGGATGGACTAGTGGAATAGGCTCACGATGGAGACCCCACTGTGGCATAATGGTCGTCTGCCCCGACTGGCTGCGCTGTCCGGCTTTGTGGGCTGGGACCGCATCGGTATATCTACGCTCGGGGACGTGGTGTGGGGTGCAACGCTAAAGTCCTTCCAGTGTCTGCGGGGAGAGTTTGGCATGCCCCCATCGCAGTTTCTCAAGTATCTGCAGTTCCGACATGCTATTTCCCCCTATTTGGAGGGCGTAGATGAATTAGCTGACTTTAACCCACTGGAGGCCAGGGTCTTCATGGGGGACCTCCGGGAGCGCAAGATTTCCCGAATATATCAGGCCTTGGTAATTCACGGGGCCCCGTCCCTGCAGACCCTTAGAGACCGGTGTGTGGAGGATGTGGGCCCATTGGGTGACACGGACTGGACGGAGGCGCTGGCATCGCCTCGCGGGGCGACGGTGGCGATGCGCCTCCGCCTGATCCAATTTAAATTCCTTCACAGGGTGTACTATACTAGGCAACGACTTTGGCGGGCGGGCCTGATCGCCTCCCCGGAGTGTCTCCGCTGTAGACATGGGGTGGGGGACTTCCTTCATACGGTGTGGTCTTGTCAGGGCCTCTCCCGCTTTTGGAGGGGGGTTCTTAGGTGCCTTACGGAGGTGTTGGGATGGGACATTCCATCGGAGCCTAAGTTGGTTCTTCTACATGTGATGGACGCAGTGGGGGGCAATATTTATAAGAGGCATCTGTTGTTATTAGGCCTGAAACTGGAGAAGAGAGATGTGGCCAGGGCATGGAAGGCGCCGGCGGCCCCCTCGATTAATGTATGGAAGAGGGGTCTGGACTTTAACATGGGTCTAGAGCTCCCGGTGTTTGAGGCCAGGGGGTGCCCCCGTAAGCATTATAAAATCTGGAAGCGCTGGGCTGCTTACAGGGGGATATTTTTGGAGCCGCCTGTGGTTGGGCGGGACGAAAAGTGAGTGTGAGTGGTCCATGGGGGCAGGTCTCTCGTGTGGAGTGATGCAGACGGTGGGTCCGCTGGGCGAATGGAGGGAGAGCATTATCTTCATTGCCAGCCATGGGTAGGTTAGTGATCAGGGGGTGGGTTCCGGGGGGTTGGGGGGGCAGTTCAGATTTCGTGGGGCTATAGTTGGTTTGAAATGCCCTGCATTATTCTCAATATACAAAATGTCAAGACATTGTGATGTGCTAATCATTGGGCAGTGCTCTCTGGGTTACAGGGACCTGCATGTTATGTGTTCTTGATCAATAAAATATGTTTTCAAAAAAAAAAAATGTACAATCGATCCTGGGGTTCCTGAATTTTGGCAGAACATACATTTTGGATTACGCATAAAGAGTAAAACCTTTCTACGATTTAATAAAACCTGACTTCTCAGTTAGACAATGGACACAGGAACACACAGACACTCTACGTTCCTTGCAAGCTGATATGATAGCTTCCAAACACTTAAAAACATGTGTAAATGTCCACAACCTGGTGATCCGTATAGTTGCGGGTCAATCAGGATACACCTACATAACATATAACGAAGGTGAAACTACCAATAGCGTACATATCACATTTTTACACAAATGTTGAGAAGCACTTTGCATCAACAGAAAAATTCTAACAACAGTACAGACTGATGGAGTGAGAGAAAGAGCACTGGGTCAGGGTAAACAAATATTTGTCGTAACCCCAGTTCCAGCCTTAGAGGCTGCAACAAAGGCAAGTGTTCCTAACGCTAAAGCCTTACATCCGAGATGGACACAATGGGCTAAATCTCTTACTTCAACAGATGTAGAAAAAAGGTATGGCCCACGTCTAAAGACACAAGCATTTCTGCAATACGAACAAGAATATCCTCTTACAAATGAAATTATGACTCTGGATCAGTATGAATATATAATTTACACTGACGGATCTGCTCAGCCGGCCATAGGAAGTAAACAGCAATACAGTGCCACATGCGCTATCGTTAAAGGACGCATGCAGGATGGAAAGTTCCATCTGAGTTGTACGAAAACACAATCTCTAGGAGACTGCACAGCACAGCTGGCAGAGTTAAAAGCCCTGTTACTGGCACTGGTAAATACGGATTGAGAATACCCCACACTAATTGTGTGTGATTCCTTTTACTGTGTACAGTCGTATAATGAGTATTTGCACCACTGGGGCCAGATTGGGTTCAAAGATGCAAAAGGTGGCACAATTAAGCATAAAATGCTATGGGAACAGGTAGTGGAGTTGAAAAACGAACTACCGAGGGCTCATGTGATATATACACTGAGTCATCAACGTGATGGCGTTCACGTTGAAGGTAATTAATTGGCTGATGAAGCCGCAAAGGGGACTGTATGTACGGCTTCCATAGATGCAACCACTCATTCAAAAATGAGAATAGACGGTGAGATTGTGGTTGCTATTATTGCTACAAGTAATAAATTAGCACTACCTAAAAGGTTTCCAATCAAGTACTCCTACAAGTTAGATGCCGATAACATTCCATTTGCTCAGATTCCTGGAGTGAGGTATCGAGTAATTCCAAATATGTATCGTAGGATAGGTTTAATTCTCGCAGCACACGAGGGGATCGGTTCTGCACATACAAGAGTTACGGTGACTGTTTCCTTATCGAAACAACGCTATTGGTGGCCAGGATTAATGAAGCAGACTAAAGGCTATGTCTTGAAGTGCGACATCTTCCAGCAGATGAAAGGTTCCACCGTAACACTTCCAGCACAGACACCTTTGTTAATATCAGACAACCCACTAGTGTCTGTTTACTTGGACCACTGCGGGCCCTTACAGAGAGATGGGGCTTACAGATATATCATGGTTGCAGTGGATTCCTGTTTGAGATTCCTATGGGAGTGACCCCAACGCTAGGCTGACGCTCAAACTGTTATGAAAGATTTGCGAGTCTTTATAGGGACATACGCCATTGGCACATTACATTCTGACCATGGCCCCGCGCTTAGCTCTCGGGCTTACAAGGAAGCCATGCGAGAATTGGGTGTAGCATTGTGGTACTCCTCTCCATACCATCCAAAGGGAAATTCGGTAGTAGAAAGGAAAAACCGGGACTTAAAGCAATTTTTAACAGCTAGTGTATTAGGCACGGGAGGAAGTTGGGTAACGCATTTGTATGGAGTTCAACGAGCATTGAAAAACATGTCAAGAAGTTCTCTTGGGGGTGTCACTCCTTATGAGGTCCTATTTGGGACAAGAATTTGGATACCTGATCTTGATTGTGAAGGCACAGTGGCGGATGAAAAACCTTTTGACATCCATAATCGTTTGCAAAGTAATGTCCAAGTGAAAAGTACCGCCACTGGGGAAGTTAAGTCAGTCACGGCAAGACCTGTCTGCATCCCAAAAGTCAGGGATCTGGTCATAGACAAAATAGCAGACAAGAAAGAATTTGGGCCATCATACAGAAAGCCTGTACCAGTCCTGGCAATTGAAGAAACAAGAACTGTACTTCTGCCGCCTCTTGCCGGAAAAAAGGAGAAAAGATTTGTCTCAATCGACCTAATCAAAACACACTATGTGGCCGATACTGAGGAATAGGCCTTCTGGACTCCGAAGTAGCAGACGCCCTCCTCTTGCTACAATACAAGAAGTTCAAACAGAAAGACTCCTCGCGTTCAAAGAGTCCACTGCAAGGAATAATGGAGTATGCAACAATGCTATGGAACTCGTTCCTCTTGAACCTGAAATTCAAATTCAAAATCAAAATGAAAGACAAATCTATAATCGACCAAACACAAATGTCTACATAAACATCCTCAACAAGAGCGAGCTATAGTTTCCACAGGTCCTTTTGGAAATACCAAAAATTGATCGAACTGCATCTGGCTATTTTATAGACTTTGATACGTTTTCTTTGAATACAAGTGAACCTGATACGATGCCAGCCCAAGAAACTCGCAAGCAGCAACTTAAAAACTTTGTGAACTTTCTTAAAGAGCCTTACCTGGTATCACCTTGGCTAGAACTATGGGTAATTACCGGGATACTCTTCTTTCTTGTCTGGTTACACTTAGTAATTGTTTTTAGCATGCTTATTAATGGAAACGTACCTTCGACAAAGCTCTGCAGCCCAAAAGGTGAATTCATTTTTAAAACCACACCAATCATCTCATCGAGAGCAAAGAGACTTGTCATCAGTGAACATTACAGCAGTTCCTATACCTGATGGTATAGTTTGGGACAAGGTTGATTTCGATATATTTGGTCCGACAGAACCTTTAAAAATTACTCATTTATTTAAAATATCATTTGAGTGATATCATTGAGTGATATCACTACCTCAAATACATTTTCCGATGATCGGGATTATGAAACTGTAAATAATATGTTGTCTGATTTGGAAAAATCGGCTGCATTTTCTAATAGTGAAACATTGGAAAGCTCATCAGATTTTGAAACAATGTATTGCTATCAACATTATGGTCATCATTTTCTGCTTAAATCTGCTAATCCTAGAAATATGTTCACAAACCACCAATGGGAACATTGCCATACACCACAGAAAAGCAGTTCAAAAACATTTGCACAAAAGTTTCCATATTTTTCAGGGTTTAACATGTCTGACCCAGGATCATACTATTATAAGGTTGCACCAACACCAGCACAGAAAAATACGTCAACAAACACCAAACAGATTTACTCTTCTTCCTTTATTGCCCAGTTGTCTGAACAAGGTTACGACTTACAGAAAGACACCATAGACTTGAAATCCGCCTGGAGTACTAGAGAATGGCAGGTACAGGGAACAGAAGGGCTATTTAGAGTATGCCTCATTCCTCAGCAAATCATGTTTTTGAACGAAACAGTGCAACAAACGTCCTGTCTTGGACTAGCCAAGGACAAAGACTTGATCACGCCTCGGATGCCCGCACCATCACACACTAAGTGTAACATAACATCACAGTAGGAAAAGATTACAGTAGATGACATTATGCAAAACAACAGATCAGAGCCCGATTAGCAAAAATTGTTAATTTCGCCCACAGACACCAATAGATGTCAGGAAAGATTCATGGGTAAAACCGAAGGGTTTAGTATCCACCGGCTAGATCCACGTGATGTACAGAGAGAACACCCGGGGGTAGTGATTTCATACAGTGTTGGGAAGTTGTGCCTTGATTGGCTAAAAACCACAAAACTTACACTAGTGAAACAACACTTATCCTTACTATCAAAGGATGTGGACCTCTGGGATTTTCTATTAGGTCCCATAAAGCCACATCAGAAACATTTATATTATGCTGTCTACAATTAAATCTGGAAAATATCCCAAAAAGAGGCCGCTGAGAGATTACGTGAAATAGATCGTATAAACCTAGAGAAAGCTCTAGCCGTGGTTGACAATGGATTAACTACACTGACCTTCAGGATATATTCCTCAGGCAACGATTTATCTTCTGCGATAGACATATTGGAACAAGATTTGTCCATATTACAACACGGGCAGTCACAGTTATATCCTAATATGTTGTTAAGCTGGACGCTGCAATCTTTGCGAGCAGGCTATGTGCCTTGGCATTTTATCAACAGTACGTCTCTGTTCTCTGCATACAATCTATCTAACAGATAAACAGATAGAAATGACACAAAGGGGAGCAAAATATACAATGCTGCGTATATAAAAACTGGATAGATTAGTTTTTACAGTGGCAGAAACACTGTTCACAGAATGGTTAATCCATGGCCAAATAACTCTACTGGTCACCACTTTTCAGTTTCAATATTGCCTTGAACAAAAGCAGGCAGGCAGATATGAAGAAATGGGTAGGGAATTAATCAAGGAATCTTTGGAATTACCGTACAGATTTCAAAGCCGGAGTGGGGATAGAGAAGTGTTTCTAAGCGGTACAAACTGGGAAAACAGTTTAAGTGGATCATTCATATACCAGGATATAATGCTGCATGGGGCCTGTAATTGGTTCAGTAGCAAACTTGTCCTGTCACTTGAGGGGTGCCCCAGCTGCGGTGATCACACCAGTGTTCAGGCTACTTTCAAATGGGAGTTACTTGATCCTGAACGATCAAGGTTGCTGTGGAATGCTTCAGGGCATCGCATATCTGGTAACCGTGAGCTCCAGGGTTACTTGCTGTATGCAAGTATTGTTTCCACCGACACATTAAGTCAGGGAGGCACCGTTATGTCCTTCACTAAATATTTCTTTAATACGGTTTGGTGCTCTAAGCGGAATGAAAGCCATGCTTCTACAGAAGTCCGTGCTCTTAACCTCCGTTCGAGAGACTTTTGATCTCCAGATCACAAGGTCTTCGGTAGAGATACAGGAGCTCATACATACGAATTGCCCCTTTCATTTCGCAAAAATAGTAAATCGTATCTTTAGAATGTCTGATACGACAGGCATCATCCACCTATTTAGGACCATAGGTTCTGGACTTCTAAGCACCTTTCAGATGGTACTTGGAGTTATACCGAACTTCATTCACTCCGTAATCAGAATCATCTTTGGAGGACTTTCACTGATCCTGTTTCTCATAGCAGGTATCCTGATTGTTATTTTACTGCTACACAATGGACGTCCCAGTCACCAAGGAAATGGAAAAGGCACTCCAGGAGCGTAATTACCTTGAGCGCATGGTACAACTTCTAGGCACGCCTCGCCTAAGAGAACTAAGTGCGTCTTGTTTCTTGTCATTTCAACCAGTCTGGATGGACTGCATCTTACCTGTCCTCAGATGCCTGTTTTGCGGAGAAGAATGCGTGTTGATACAGCTGGACATAGACGCTTTACTGGACCCAATAATGGCCTATGTTCTGCAGTGTCCTCAGCGTATTCCAGTGTTGATGGAGGCATTCTTTGATCCACCACTGGTAGTATCTGCTCCTGTTGGTATGGACACCGGCTCCTCCTCTGACACCCAGGCTTTGGATGGTGTACAGGCTGCCCCAGCATCAGCTGCGGACAGCATGGAACATCATCTGTGCTCAATTGACGTACTCTGCGAGGTGTTTCAGGGACCGTCGACTACAGAAGCAGGCAACAAAAATGTTGCGTCTACCAGCAAGGACACATAAACATTTCACTCATTTGGCCCGTCATGTGATGGAAGATATTCAGCTTTTTTAAACAGACTAAAATTGAAATTAAAAAACAAAATTGACATTCCTTTCTTTTTGGGCATACATGGCTCTCAAATGCTTATAGTGGTTCGGACTATACCTACAGCCACTTTAGAGCTAGGGCTTGAGTTACACCTTTTTCTTTTTAACATTTTTAAAGATTTTTAGAAATGTTAAACATTTTTAGCAAAACAAATGTTTTTATTATATAGCTTTGTGTGTACCAATATCTAGTACGCCTAGTAGTACATTAATCATTTTCATATGTCGTCCCTTGTTCGAAACTCATACATTATGCATGAGGTTTCTTGGAAGAACAGCAGGACTACCATCTCCTGTATAATATCTATGTATAAAGTTCATGCCCGACGTCATCCTTAGGCCGACACAGTAACATAGCAAGGTAGGACCCATGGGGGGACCTATAGGTATATGTACATCATATCTTGCTAAGATAGACGGAGGAGACCGAGGCTTCCTGGCTGACCACTGACTAGAGATGCTGAGGTTCCTGCATGCAGACACTTTGGCTCGCAGTGGTCTAACATCCCTTGCGGGTTGTCCAACCCAAGACCAGGACGGGTTCCCAAAGTTTCTCATTTCAGGTAATGGGGTTGACTAAATCCTTGAGGGAATATTGGCTTTACACCTACACACATACTAGGTACATTTAGGTACATCTAGTTAGGGAGGCATTGTAGGAGTACACACTTTTTATCATGTGTTTTATATACTTGTATGTATTCATGATTACTGCAAGATGGTAGAGCTATACCATCCATTTACTTTCTTAGTGCTTCTAATCATTTATCTCTGCTACTGTCTAACGGAGGTTGCAGCTTATCTGTTCTACACCAGAATAACAACTGTTCAATAAATTCTTATTGAAAACGCCCAGCCTGTTTATTCTGAGTATCTCTCTGAGACAAACTAAGTAAGCACGAGTGACTGAGCGAAAAGTAGTATATTGTCTCCACGATCCTGGGGGATCATGGTTGTCATGTTCGATGGTTGCCAAGAACTATTCCCTCCCCGGGAAGAGGAGATTCTAGTGATACTGTGAGCTAGCTGATACAAAAGGCCAACATACCCGGTGGGGGTGTACAGAGTCAGTCTGATGCCAATCCTACAGTGTATGCTGTCCAAACACGCAGATACTGTACAGTTTTTATAGGAACTACACAAATATATATATATATATCTATATATATCAAAGCTCCAAGGTTCCCACCTGTGGAGACGCACTCTGACATCCACTGCAGCAACCTTCATGAGGTAAAAGCCGGATCGGCGAGCGGATCCAGTTTACAGCATGCCTGTCGATTCACGCCTGACGCGTTTCGTGCTCATTGCACTCTTCAGAGGCGCGACAGTCATTTTGGCGTAGAGGCCACACCTCCCACTTTGAAATATGAGCCCTCCAATGGGCGACTCGAATGATATATATTTTACTTACTGGCGGTCACCAGTAGGTAGTTATAGTTAGAACATAGTTTCCATAGGAAAAGCATTTTTTGATTTGCTAATAACTTTGGCGTTGTTTGACGAATCTTCCCGAAATTCTCCAAAAAAAAGGTCTATCCAGGTCAGCTCCTATTCTGAAAGTTTTGGGGGAGGTTCGTCAAGTGGGGGCTGAGAAAAAGTGGGGTCCCAAAACGCATTTTCTCCATGTTAATTTCCATAGGAAATTTTGAGACGGGCTACAGCCCGAACTGCTGAACGGAATTACCCCAAATTTGGTAAAAAGGTAGAGCTTGGTTCACAAAGTGACCTTTTTTTTTAAATGGAGTAAATGCGTTTAGTAGTTTTTGAGACATTAAAAAATAAATCTATTGCACATAGGAATCTTTGGGGAAGGCTACAGCCGAAACTAATGAACGGAATTTCCCAAATTTGGCAAAAAGATAGTGCTTGGATCAGAAAGCGACCTTTTTTTAAATGGTGTAAATCCATTCAGTAAGTGCTGAGAAATTCCCGTGTTTTATTTTAATGAGGCCCCGGGGTGGGCTAGGTCTGAGGGGCATTTCTTAAAAAAATAATAGAGAAATTCAAAGAATAATAGTTTCGATATCTAGGGATGCGGTGGAGTCGTGACCCCTCCCGACCACAAGCTTTATTCTAATTGGCTGCAACAACCACGAGCTTCATTCTAATTGGCTGTCAACACGCCAAACCAGGAAGTGTTGGCAGCCATCTTGTGACTCGGTAGAAGCGAGTCACCAGAAAACAGAGAAACAAAGATATAAAACAAGAGAAGGGGGCAGGGTAGAAACACCCTGACCCCCTAGGCCTGCTCAAGGGGTCCCAGAAGGACCCCCAGGGCCAAAAAAAGCTTTTTTTTAAAAAAATATTATGGCGCAATTCTCGCTGGGGTCACGAATTCTGGCGAAATTAATAAAAAACAATGAAGCGCATTTTATTTTAATGAGGCCCCCAGGTGGGCTAGGTGCAAGGGGCATTGCTTAAAAAATAATCCCGGGGGCCCGCTGGGGCCCCCGCAGCCCCAGGGACCACCACCTCCCTGGGGCTTCACTCATGTTGGGAGGGGGGCCGTGCGGCCGCCCTCCTGGAGCTCTTGATGGCCCTGGGGACCACCACCCCCCAGGGCCGGCTCCTGCATTGTCCTGGGGTGCCCACCCCCAGGACAGTGCTGTTTGCTATGACAGGGCAGGAGCCGCGTGGCCCCCCACTCTCTCATAGCAAACTTGCTTAGGATTTTCCTAAAATCCAAAGCTGATTACTTTTCCAAACGGGAAGCTGCAGCGACTCTAGTGCGGTTCTGAGCGTGGACCTCGTGTGAAAGCGATGGATGCACGGCTCTCAGCGCAGCCCCTGTGGGAATGTGCTGGGTGCGCGGCTCCAAGCAAGAAAAAAAATTAGTTTTTTCTTCAAAAACTAAATTATGTGTTGGGTTATTAGGTGGCTCTAAAAAGAGCCCTTGTGTTTATTGGGAGATTTTTGTAGCTACATGTAAGTGCCGATGCACAGCCTTAGGTTGTTGAGAAGGACTCTGTTTCCCTTATCTGTGAAATGTACACCATCACTCCTGTAGATGTCATCCATGTCAAAAAGCAGATTGCTGTTGTATATGGATCCCATACTATGGTCTCTGAGGTAAGCAGAAACAGCTTTATTGACATTTTTTCTAGCTTTCTCAATCTGTGGACAAAATTGATTGGACCACTTCCATTTCTGTCTTTGGTATACAAAGGCAGTTTGGGGGAAAAGCAACATCAATTCTGCAAAGATGTCCTTCATTAGCATTTTCAGAGCTACCCTAGTCAATGTGCCTAGGCCATTTTCACCACAGTGCAAAATCATGAGGTCAGGGTGTTGGAGATGTAAGAAGGTTTTAACCAAAGGCATCAAGTGGTGCCACATTAATCCTCTTTGTCGAATCCATTTAATGTCCACATTTTGCAAAGCTCGATCTTTGTCAATACCTCTGTGTTCAGCACACCTTTTGCTCCAGAAAACATAGCTGTGTCCCAAAAACCACACTCTAAGCATCTTGAAGGGAAGTCTGGATGCACTGAAAAGAGGTGTGTAGTCGAAGTCGGCAGTTGGTAGAATGAGAGGTATCTAAAATGGTGGACAAGATGGTTTTAAAAAAATAAGAGAAATGATTGGCTGTTTAAGAACATTATATAGTCAAAAATAGGGTGCATGTTTCTGTCTTTTAAAAGCATGTTTCTTATTGGTAAGTCAAAAAATTTTGAAAGGTACATTACATAGGATAAGCTCATATTTTGGAAAGTCAAGCACACTTGCTGTTTGTATTTGGAACATTGTGTGCTGAACTTGTGACCTGTCAGTTTAGTTGAGAGTTCCATGAACAGGCATTAAGGAGAATGGGGGTAGGTTAGAAAGTTAACTGTGACATTAAAATGTGAGGGGCATATTATCAAGTATGGCGTTAAAATTATTGCTGGTTTAGCGGCAGAAAACTGCCGCTAAAGCGGCGATAACGGGCTTGACAATATGCCCTGGAGAATTCCAATAGAAGTCCATGTTCACACCAGAACATGGAATTCTATTGGAATTTTCAAAGGCATATTATCAAGCCCATTATCGCCGCTTTAACGGCAATTTTCTTGCACTAAACCGGCGATAATTTTTAACGCCGTCCTTGATAATATGCCCCCTGAATTTGTTATAAATATTAAAATAATATGTTATTACACTAAGATTTTCCAAGCCTGTGCTATCTTTAGAAGTGTATTATTAGAAAAAAGTGGTAACATTATTTGTAATATATTTTTTAACTCCCGTATGGATTCGCGGTGCCATCACTTACAGTGCACGGTGCAGGCATGAGTCAAGAAAATACCAGAAGCATTTTGGGGTCAGTTAGAAGTCAGTTGGCAAGGGTTGATATGTGTAACCAATAAAAATGTGTTTTAGAATTTGAAATAATCTGGGAAGCAATGTGATGTGTTATTTAAATCTATATGTGTAGAGAAAGAGAGGGAAAGTTTGCCATTATTGGTTTTGCTAAGAGCAGTGCATTTTATTGATTGTGTGCATAATAATATCTGGTGTGAGATTCTGATACTTTATAATCTACAAATCAGTTTGAAAGGTGAGTTCTCTGAGGTGTACTATGTGGTGCATTTGTTTTTAAAGATAAAATATAAATCATGAAATTTGAAGTTTGAGATATATTTTGTAATGAAGAAATGTTTATTTCAGTTTTTTGTAATGTATTTAAATGTTGTTTAATAAAAAATCTATATAGAATAAGAACATTGGAATGTTGGGAGTTCCATTGTGTACAAATGAGCGCTCCATGCTTCTACGGGCCGGCAAAGGCCCGCAAAGCAACATTCCAATGTTTCTCAAAGGCCTTTCATAGCTCGAGGGGATTTTAATCCCCTCGAGCTTCGAGTAGCCTTTGTTTTATTTGTTAGTGGCAGAATGTTCTAATAGATTTATAGCCCTTTGTAGCAGGGCTATACTGGCCAGTAAAGTCCAGTGCCTTGTTAAAGTCCCTCTCCTTCGGCTCGGGCCTTTAACGCGGAAGCGGGCCGTAAATAACCGGTATAGCCCACTAAGGCTATATCATGTTTTGGAATAGGGATTGTTGATTATGGCAGTTTGTTTCAGTGTGTGGATATGTACATTAGTAGTGTAGAAGTGGACCTCAGCTAGGCCTACCAGTGCAAGGGCTTCGCTCTTCTCTGCACAGAGTCCTCAGACCAATAGGAAGAAGTTGGCACAGAAACTGGAATAGAAAATACAAAGTTTAATAAACCTCATGAGGTGGAACTACATTCACACAGCACCCTTCGGTATTGAGTGAAGTAGCACACTGAACAGAAAGAGCATGGTCCTTTTATACCCACACAGGGGCTGAAAAAAGGCGGTACAAGTACACATGAGAAGAGTTATGCACATAGATGGTCATACAGAAACTGCACAGTCGACAAGTAGGAGGAGTTAACAGTTTGTCAATGCTAGTAAACACATCCTGACAGTTACATACTACTAACAGCTGTAAACTCAACTGGGCATGTGCGAAGGTAGAAGATACTAAATATAGTTTGTTTCTAGGCAGATTACAAGAGCAGTTAACACTAAAGGAGAATAAAGCACATGGTGAGCACATGGCAAACAAAATGGCTGCCAGAAATACAAAAAGGATTCCAGAAAATGGACAAGATAGCCTCTAAATACCAGATGGATTCCGCTAATGCTAATCCAATCGCAGCCAATTTACAACAGACGACTCTTTTAGCATTAACTGAAGACATCTGTTCCTCTGGGGTAATCTAAATATGCATCCCGTACATCTATTAGCATTATTTCGGCCACTTCTTTATTCAACATTTGTTGGGCCTTTGTCTCTGCAATATTCCTTTTGACAGGTATACAGACAGAAATGCAAATGGAGCAAAGCATTGGACCACATTGGATACATACACAGCATGTAAAAGGTATCGTAATAATTATACACAGGATAGTTAGTAACTTCCAGCCCCAAGCAGAAACGAGAGTCCAAAACCATCCAGCCAAAGTCCAAGTACCAGTCTCTGGATGAAGTTCTGCAGCAATCTTATGCAGCTTTGATATTGCGTCATATGCTAAAGGTGAGTGATCCGGTATGAATACGCAACAGCTGCTACCGATGAGGCGACATGCACCACCTCGATCAGCCAGAACCACATCTAGGACCATTCGGTTCTGGAGAGCTACAATCCTTGCAATTTGCAGCTCCTCCGTAATGTTCCCAAGTGCCATAGCTGTCTGATTGGTAACAGCTTCCACAACTCTAGTTAATCGTCTTACTTTCCTACTGTTTAATGCAGCACCCACAAAGGAGAACAAACCTAAATTAAAATCGACATATTGTTGCAGAGTGGTATCAGTTTGGTCTACTTCGTCAGTACTTATTTTCCTCTTGTATCTATTTCTAGAGATATCGTTAAATAATTGAAGGTCCCGGTGATATGATGCAGGTGCCAGAAACACAGGGGGCAAAAGAAAGGACACATAGCACACGCCTGACCACCCAGCAGGTAGTTGATAATATCCGTGGCTACCACAGACAAAATAAGTATTGTGTGAGGCTATGAAAGTGCTATTGTTTATAACTTCAATAGACAGAATTACAGTACATTCACTTTTCCCCACTGGAATTCTTCCAATACTGCTTACACATAAATCTGCTTTAGCTCTGGTAACAGAAATCACAAATTGTTTATTACTGGTAAAAGTTCTCATATTTGTGAAGATATATGGCGTTGAAATATTGTCCGGTTGATACTCTTCCCATTCCCATTTGGTCCCTTTGGCTTGAGGATAACCATCTTTATCTTGGTAGCATACTTTATTAAGGCGAAAAAGAAGCCCGCCTACTGTGCGTCTGCCAGATGCAAACAAAAGCGCATACCAAGCTTGCCAAGAACCATTATGAGAAAAGGGAAGAGGAATAAAAGGTGTTCCTCCTTTCTTTTGATGTGCAGGTATCATCCCACACACCCAACAGTTGGTAGTATTTGTGGCATTATGAGTATGATGCAACATCTGGATAAAGGTATTATTTAAGTAGGATTGTCGATGCTTCTGCTCATGGTAGGGAAGCGTAAGGTAGTGGTGTTCAACTGATACTGGAGTAGTGGCGATCAAAAGTTCTCGAGCAGGAGCCCCTTTCTCAACGAACCAAGTTATTACTGCTACAGCCACCATAGCAACAACAAACCCTATAGCACAAATGATCTTTCTCTTAGCAACAGTTGATCTCATTGTGGACATGATCAGCTTATTGTTGAAAACAATCGTTGGAGCTCTTATCCCTGGGCAGCCGTTGATTTCTTCATCGAGGGTCAAGACGGGTGTCGCAACACTATACAAGACTGATCCTCCCCCCTTGCCACATCGGCATTCCGTTTCACTAACGCAGGGAGGTTGCTGAACCAGTCTATTTCAGCAATGCAGGCTCTTTCTGTTGTCTTAGTTGGTATCAAGATACTCCAGGAATTGTGTGGTCCAGGAAGACTTCCTCAGGTTCGTCAGGTGATATGGCTTGGCCTTTCTCTGTATCCAGGATGTCTTGATGGTCGATTAAAGCAACAGGATCCACCAAGGTAGACGGCACTTTCTTGCAGTGGGTGGAGTGCACCCAGTTCCTTCTGTTCGTCACACGGACCGCAGTTCTCGTTGAAAGGAGCATCTGCTCCGGGCCGCGCCACCTCGGTTCCAAGCTGCTCGAACTCTGGAATGATCGGATCATCACCTGGTCTCCAGGTCGAAGTCCATGGCCTTCACCTGCAGACCTATCAGGAAGAGCTTCTCGAACCTGTTGATGAATAGAAACCAAACTGTCAGTCAATTGTGATATGTAGTCACTCATCAACACACATGGTACATCATGTATGGGGCGTGGTTTAGGAATTCCCCAAATGCTCATAGGCCTTCCAAACACCACCTCATATGGTGTAAGACCAGATCGCGAATGTGGCACTGATCTAATGGACAACAGTGCCAAAGGTAATGCGTCTGGCCAATTCAAGGATGTGGAAGCCAGTATTTTCACCAGTTTTAATTTACGTGTGGCGTTATACCTTTCCACTAACCCTGCTGATTGTGGATGGAAAGCAGTGTGGAACTTCTGCTTTATCCCCAACCCCTTCAGGACATATTCGACAACTTGCCCAATAAAATGGGGTCCGTTATCACTCCATAAAAGTTTACAAACACCAAATCTAGGGAAAAATTCCTTCAAAAGCACCTTTGCTGTAGTGAGAGCTGTATTGTCCTTCATAGGGTATGCCTCTATCCATTTACTAAAGGCACATACCACTACCAAAACATACTTTAAGTTATTACAGTGCTCAAGCTGGATGTAATCCATTTGCAAAACTTCAAAAGGTGCGGTTGGCGTAGCAAACCCTCCTGTAGGAGTTTGTGTCCCTTTACCAGGATTATGCTGAAGACAAATCAGACAAGACTGCACCATCTTTTTAGCTGTGCCGGCAATTTCTGGACGCTCCCAAACTTGCGTGAGCAATTTCGTTATCGAGGAGGCTCCAACATGTGCCAGCCCATGTGCCATATGAATCATAGGTTGTAAATAGGCTGTCGGCAATCTCCACTTGCTCATCTCTTTATTCCTCCAACAGCCCTCATCATCCAATGTTCCCTCCTTAGACCATTGCTCAATTTCTTCTGCAGAAGCAGATCTCTGCATATCTAGCACTTCCTGTCTGGTATCATGCCAACGTTCAGCCTGTGACTTCACTACGTAGATAGACGTGGTGCTTCGCTGCATGGCAGTTTCACGGGCTGTTTGGTCTGCAAAAGCATTGCCTTGTCTTATCTTATCAATTACTTTCTTATGTGCGCTACATTTAACAATTGCTATTCTCTTCGGGTATGTTAAAGCAGTCAAGAGATTATGTACTAATTCTCCATGCATTATTTGCACCCCGTGGGATTTAAGAAAGCCCCTCTCCTTCCAGAGTAGCCCAAAATCATGAGCCACTCCGAACGCATAGCGGCTATCTGTATAAATGTTCACAGATAAGTCAATACTAAGTTCACACACTCGTGTCAAAGCTATTAACTCAGCTGCTTGAGCTGACTTCTGTGGAATACGAGCTGTGTCAACTACCGTCTGAAGTGTTGTAATTGCATATGCAGCTGACGTTGTACCATCTGGTAACTTCAAACAGGACCCATCAACCCATAGTTCCCCATCAACACTTGAAAGAGGCGTGTCTTGCAAATCGACAAGACCCTTTGTCTGTTCCTCAGTAAGGAATATACACTCATGAGACTCCTGTGACTGAGACTGAGTCACCGGGGATGGCAACAAAGTGGCTGGGTTTAGTATCGCACATCTCTTTAGTGTAATGTGAGGGGCCAACAATGTCAATTCATATCCTGTCAGACGAGCACTAGTTAAATGCTGCGTCTTCGTCTGATTTAAAAGGGCATCAACCGCATGGGGTACTAGCACCAACAGCTTATGTGACAAAACTATCCCTTCACTCTGACGTATTGACACAGCTGTTGCTGCAACGGAACGGAAGCATCCAGGTAACGCACGAGCAACAGGATCAAGTACTGCTGAAAAATATGCACAGGGACGCTGTTTGTCACCGTGTGTCTGCACTAAAACTGACAATGCGCATACATCTTTCTCATGTACATAGAGTGTAAAAGTCTTCGTATAATCTGGAGTACCTAACACTGGTGCTGAACAAAGGGCTTGTCATAACTGTCGGAAAGCAGTCTCACATTCATCTGTCCCGGGAGGGGCATTGGAGTATCTTTAGTCAAAAGTACTAGCAAGGGTTTAACAATATGCGAAAATCCTAATATCCATTGCCTACAAAAAGAAGTAAGACCAATGAATGCACGGACATCTTTCTGAGTACGGGGCACTGGTGTGTCTAAAATAGCTTGAATGCGATCTGGTGTGAGTGCACGGCCCTCCTTAGACAGAAGGTGACCTAAGTAGGTTACCTTCGGTCTACAATATTGCAATTTCTTTCGTGACACTTTGTGATGATGGGAAGCAAGAAAAGATAGCAAGGACAAAGTAAATTGTTCACACTGTTCAGGGGTATCGGCTGCCAACAAGATGTCATCGACATATTGTAGAGAGCCACACCTTCAGGCAAAACAAAAGAATCAAGTTGTCTTTTTAATTCTTGACTGTAAATACTAGGACTCTCAGTGTAGCCTTGAGGAACTCTACAAAATCTATACGATTGATTATTCAAAGTGAAACCAAACAAATATCGGCTATCAGGATGAATAGGGATCGAAAAGAAAGCATTCTTCAAGTCTATCACAGAGAATGTAGTTGCTGTCGGAGGAACCAAAGTAAGAAGTGTCGTTTTGTCAGAAACCACGGGGTATTGTGGTACTACAATCTTATTAACTTCTCGCAAATCAATAATGAATCGGTAAATCCTAGTGTCAGTATCCTTTTTCAGAATAGGAAGAATCGGACTGTTACAAACATTGTAAGGAACTTCCTCAACAACCCCCACTTCAATGAGATCATGGACAATACGTATGAGTGCTTCTTCATCTTCCTGTGAAATTTTGTATTGAGGCAAACGTGGCAGCACAGCGCCCTCCTTGACACTGATGTGTACCGGTGGAATAACCATTTGCCCTACATCGGTGTCTGAAGTAGCCCACAAAGTACTAGGGAGTGAAGCTAATGCAATATCCTCTTTAGCAAGACAAGCTCTCTCCATCACAGGATGGTTGTCATTCAAGATAACACGTACACCTTCTGGAGAACATCGTATCGTAGCCCTGAAATACTTGACCATATCAAGACCCACAATATTGTCTGGTGTATTTGGGGAAAGCAAAAATGGACACGGAGCAGTACATTTATCCACATGGAATGCAAGTGGTTGTGACAATGGGCTAAGGGAAGGGGTTCCATCGAAACCTATCGATGTAATGGTTAAGCCAGACAGGGGAGCCCTTGGAACCAATTGTTTAGACAAGGTGCTACGAGTAGCTCCTGTATCAACCAGAAACTGATCAGTAGAACCCAAAACATTCGCTGTGACATAGGGACCCCTCTGATCTACTGGATCTTCAACTGATTCCTTACCCCATCCTAGGCAATCCTATGCAGAAGCAGAATCTTGAGAATCAGACGGCACATAGTCAGACATTTGATATTGGTTCCTTCTATCAAAAGTGTTAAACCCATTCTGCCCACGTATATTAGCATCAAACCTAGCACGATCACCTGTGCTTCCTCTAGGCTCTGAATATCCTGAACGATTTCTCATTTGTCCCCGACCACGTGGACACTGCTGAGCACACAGTGCTGGACAATCGGAAGCCCAATGCCCAAATTTCTTACAGTACGTGCACTGGTCAGCAGACAAATTCGAACGAGTATAAGAAGGGAAAGATGAACCATAAGATCCACGTCCACCTCTATCACTACCTCTAAAAGGCGGACCATAAGCCTGAGCCAACATAACCTTCGTTTTTAATTCTTTAGTCTTCTTATCCTCATTACCCTTTGCTTCTAATTCCTGGCGTTCATAATACTGACCCATAGTCAAGAGAGAAACCGGGGAAGAGGTAGTCCATGAACTCTCACTGGTTTTTAGGCGACTAGCTATTCCTGGCAACAGGTTTGCGACATATTTATCGACAAACAGATGTCTGCCCGTGTCATCTGTCAATGACTGATCACTAAAATCGTGGAATGCTTCTTCAAAGCGTGTAAAGAAATCAGAGACCGATTCATCTGCCTTTTGCTTACAAGATGCTAAAACAGTCCAATCTATCTTTTTAGGGAGAATAATCGTTTTTAACTTAACTAATATAGCTGCGGGAAGATCTAGAATTAACTGACATGGCTTCTGTGCGGGTTCCCTTTCTACATCCATTTGTTCTATGCCTTTCCATAACGCCCCAAAAGCTGCACGATCATCAATTTTACGAACAGTTCTCCACATATCAGGCGGTAATATCAATCCGAAAATTAAATCAATATGAGGCAAAGTCATAGTACAAGAGCTAATAGCACCCTCAACTTCCTCATAAAAAGCGGCTGAATTTTCCGCGGATCAGGCAATGCAGTTTTAAGTGCCATGACATCCGTGTAAACCCAATTATAAATAAAATAACCCTTTGCATCGATAGAGGTCTTATCATCACTTGTACCCTGTCCTTTAGGAGGAACATACAAAGGCGCGGCCTCCCGCATAGGTTTCGCATGAACTATCATAGTCTTATCTGTTCCGGAGACAGAAGCTTGTGCCATGCCGGTCTGAGATGTCTGTGCAGCTACGTCTGCAGCCTTTTTCTCCTCTCGCAAACGGACTGCATCAACACGCAGCTTAACCAAACGTCTGATTGTATCATTCACCTGGGGGAAAACAAAAAGACCATCACGCATTTGCTTACAATTAACTGCTACATCGTCGGGCTCTAACTCCTCAGAATATTTCCTAAACAGCTCAAGGACCTCTGCGGCAAACACCTCAGTAAAATACAGCTGCTCCCTTTCCTGCGACCCTTTCATACTATCTAGAAGTTCAGAGGCGGGGGCAATGCTACGAATTGCTTTACGAGCAGCAGATCTAAGCTGGGTCGAACGCTCAGCGGTCAACATAGAATGAGTTTCTCGTGTCTTGTGTTCCTCCGAACTAGAGTCCTCATCTGACTCATGAGGGGCAGAAGGAACAGTATACGGAGGTGGAGGACGATCTAATAATAAGGAATCATCTTGTGGTTTATTAAGTATAGGATAAAGGGGCCGCCGAACAGCGTATTGGCCAGTTACCTGTAAATTGAGCTCCCTATCTTCTCTCTCTTTTAACTCTTTTCTTTCTTTGTTCTTCAGCTCTAATGCTTTCACATAAATGTTCTTTCGCTTTTCTATTTCAATCAAGACTTGCTCACGCTTCATTCATTCACGCACTTCTTTCTCCCACATTCGTACACAATCAAACATATCTTGCCTAGTCTTTCGCTTACACAGACATTGTTCCACATACTCAATCTTTCGTAAATCAAATGACCCATACATAGGCCAACGCAACTCAGGATCCTTACGAGTGTATTTATTCCATAATGTGCTGTACATTATAGAAGAAAGCCATGCTTAATATACATATCCCTATTAGGTGTCCCCTCCGGGGGGGCCAGTTGTGCTTCATCGAGTCTCAAATTGGTACCACTACAAAAGCAACACATCCTACGAAGTGTGTTAAAAACAGGCATGCCAAAAATAGTGCAGAATATGCAGTATTATAATCAAAGTAGCACTTAAGGTACCTTTAGTACGATGTGCCGTTCAAATCAATTCAAATAGAGAAAATTCTCCTCATTACCTGCCTATATAGATTGCAATCCATATATAAATCTCATAACAAACCAAGTTGGCCAACACAAATTCCGAAATCCAAAAGCCACATTAAGTGTTACTAAACTACCTTACCAATCCCAGGCATCAAAACCAACAGCAAGCGCCGCAGAAGGACCCTTACCAATCACTTGGTGTCCAGGTTCCAACTGCCAAGTTCTAAAATCGACCAAATGGTCACTGCACGGCGAAGCAACAGAAGAGATCTCAGTCGAGGACCGGCACCACCTTGATGGTCAGATTAGAAAGAAAGGAAAAATGCCGTGGTTGCCAAGACTCGGGTCTCATCGGGCAGCGATCGCGTCCAGAGCGAGATTCCAATCCTTCGTCGCGACGAATCCTTTGGGCATCCGAGTCGCCGAAGAGCCCCACTGTTTGGGCGCCAATTTGTAGAAGTGGACCTCAGCTAGGCCTACCAGTGCAAGGGGTTCGCCCTTCTCTGCACAGAGTCCTCAGACCAATAGGAAGAAGTTGGCACAGAAACTGGAATAGAAAATACAAAGTTTAATAAACCTCATGAGGTGGAACTACATTCACACAGCACCCTTCGGTATTGAGTGAAGTAGCACACTGAACAGAAAGAGCATGGTCCTTTTATACCCACACAGGGGCTGAAAAAAGTCGGTACAAGTACACATGAGAAGAGTTATGCACATAGATGGTCATACAGAAACTGCACAGTCAACAAGTAGGAGGAGTTAACAGTTTGCCAATGCTAGTAAACACATCCTGACAGTTACATACTACTAACAGCTGTAAACTCAACTGGGCATGTGCGAAGGTAGAAGATACTAAATATAGTTTGTTTCTAGGCAGATTACAATAGCAGTTAACACTAAAGGAGGACAAAGCACATGGTGAGCACATGGCAAACAAAATGGCTGTCAGAAGTACAAAATGGATTCCAGAAAATGGACAAGATAGCCTCTAAATACCAGATGGATTCCGCTAATGCTAATTCAATCGCAGCCAATTTACAACAGAAGTATACCGCATATTTTAGGTGTTGATTTGAAATTGGTAATGAATATGTTGAGTTAAGGTATTATTGATGAGACTAGTTTTTATAAGTCTCTAAAGAGGTACAGTTGAAATATGCCACATGATTTTTGCTGCTTGGTTTTAAATTGAAGTTTGTTCTATGGATTTATGAGGTGTAGCTAGTGTTGTGGTACAGAGAGACATCCATTTATGTTTTTGAGTAATATGGTGAGACTTTTAGCAGAGAAATGTGAATGGTTCATGCTATGTATTTGGCTAGGTGCAATATTAAAAGTAGTTGTAGAAAAGTAAAGTAACAGCAGAGATTCATGCATTACTTAAATCCCAAAAGCGCTGTCCTTGCAGAGCAGGCATTGCCCTGTCAGTACTCATACACTCCTCCAATCACCCACCCAGCACCATACACTTATCCATTCAGTGCGCTAATACCTAAGCACTTATAAATTCACCATGCACTCTGTTTGCAGCACTGTAATCATTCCAGTTTCTAGTCATGTACTTATGGAATGGCCTAGCCACTAACACAAGTATAGCTACAATGCTTCTACGGGCCGGTAAAGGCCTGCAGAGCAACATTCCAATGTTTTTCAAAGGCCTTTCGGAGCTCGAGGGGATTTTAATCCCCTCGAGCTTCGAGAAGCCTTTGTTTTATTTGTTAGAACATTCTGCCCTCTAGTGGCAGAATGTTCTAATAGCCTTACAGCCCTTCATAGCAGGGCTATACCGGCTAATAAAGTCCCGTGCCTTTTTAAAGTCCCTCGCCTTCGGCTCGGGCCTTTTAATGCGAATGTGAGCCTTAAAAAAAGGCATAGCCTGCTATGGTGGGCTATAAGGCTATATTATGTGTGTTTTGGAATAGGGATTGTTGATTATGGCAGTTTGTTTCAGTGTATGTATATGCACATTAGTAGTATACTGCATAATTTTAAGTGTTGATTTGAAATTGGTAATGCATATGTTGAGTTAAGGCATTAGTGATGAGACTAATTTTTATAAGTCTCTAAAGAGGTACATTTGAAATATGCCATATATTTTTTGCTGCTTGGTTTAAAATTGAAGTTTGTTCTGTGGATGTATGAGGTGTAGATAGTGTTGTGGCAGAGAGACATCCATTTATGTTTTGAGTAATATGGTGAGACTTATAGCAGAGAAATGTGAATGGTTCCTGCTTTTTATTTTGGTAGGTGTAATACTAAAAGTAGTTGTAAAAAGGTAAAGTAGCAGCAGACATTCTTGCATTACTTAAATCCCATAAGCACTGTCCTTGCAAGCAGGCATTGCCCTGTCAGTACTCATACACTCCTCCAATCACCCATCCAGCACTATACACTTATCCATTCAGTGCGCTAATACCTAAGCACTTATAAATTCACCATGCACTCTGTTTGCAGCACTGTAATCATTCCAGCTACTAGTCATGTACTTATAGAATGGCCTAGCCACTAACACAAATACAGCTACAATATTCTAGGCACTATGCTTGCAGATCTCAAACCAGCTACATACTATTGATACAGTCTTCTAAATACCCAGTTAGTACCTATGAAGTCTAGGAATCCTCCTGTCTGTCCCATACACTTCTCCAGTCACCCATCCAGCACTATATACATATCCTATCACTCCACCAATACCTAAGCACTTATAAATTTACCATGCACTCTGTGTGCAGCACTGTAATTATTCAAGTTACTATTCATGTACTTATGGAATGGCCTAGCCACTAACACAAGTACAGCTACAATTTTCTGTGCACTATGCATGCAGACCTCTAACCAGCTACATACTATTGATTCACTCTTTTAAATACCCATTAGTACCCATGCAGTCTAGGAATCCTCCTGTCAGTCCTATGCACTTCTCCAATCACCCATCCAGCACTATTTACTTATCCTATCACTCCGGAAATACTTAAGAACTTACAAATTCACCATGCACTCTGTTTGCAGCACTGTAATCATTCCAGTTACTAGTCATGTAATTATGGAATGGTCTAGTCACTAAGACAAGTACAGATACAATAGTCTATGCACTATCCATGCAGAGCTCTAACCAGCTACATTCTATTGGTACACTTCTCTAAATATGCAGTTAGTACCCATGCAGTCTATGAATCTTCCTGTCAGTCCCATGCACTTTTCCAATCATCTATCCAGCACGATCTACTTATCCAATCATTACGCCAATCCCTAAGCACTTATAAATGCACTCAGGCACTATACTTGTAGTATTGTAATCTTTTAGTCACTAGCCATGTATTCATGGAATGATACAGGTTCTAACCATGCAGTTCCACAATCACATGTGTACTACTAATGCTGTGCTCTAGTATGTTTCATACTACTCATACACTACTACAATTATGCAGGTAGCACTGTTCCATTGCTCAAATCATTAATGTAGTTTCTTTTTATATAATTTTATAGTTATATATGTGAATATTTATATATAATTATTTTAATTATATTACATTGTTTTCAAAACTTTCCTTTTTTTACAGATATTTTGCATAATTTTTAAGAAAGAGTTACAATGATAAGAAAACAGCAAAGAAAAAGAGAATGTAGAAAAGGGGCCTATGTAAAAAAAAAAAAATGAAAAGAGCAATTAGATCAAGTAGAACATGGATCCTTAAAGAAAAAGCCTTCTGGTAAGAGAAGTAAAGATCTGTTTTTTTTATTTGTAAAGTGTTTCAAATTCTAAAAATAAAGTAGAGAGAGATAGAACAAGAACATTGAAACGAAAGGAAAAGAAAAATGTAGAAAACATTGGAAAATTGGATTATCGAAAAAAGAATTATGTTGGAAGAACGAAGAATCAATTTTCAGAAATTCGAAAAAGGTTGTATGAAAGTAGAGTACTACAAAATTTACTAAAAAAATTTAAAATATATAAAAAAAGATCAGCATTTTACAGATGAAAAAAGTGTAATTGAAAAAGCATTTGAATTGAAAAGAAAATTGTTTATCTTAATTTCAAAAAGATTGAAGACTTTAAATACAATAATGCAGTGTATGAAGGACAAATGAAAAGAAAAAGAATTGTAAATAGAACTAATTTTTGTAAAATATTTTCCGGGGAATGGAAGCATACTTCTAGTACAGAACCTTTTTTTATTTTAATGAAGAAAGCTATTTTCAACAAAATACATTAGTGCATGCAGTTGATACCTGTGGTCATTGTTACAAACTGAAAAATGGTTGTCCAATTGAAAAAGAAAAGATAGTTCCTAGAAATGTTGAAGAAGTAATAGCTGAGGAAGTTCAAGGGAGACGTTCCCAGGCTCCAGTCTTTACATGGGATTGTAGTAGTATTTGTAGTACACGTCAAGAATCTATTGATATTTTACAAAATTTCTTAAGAGAATATGGAAGTAAAACTGTGAAACAGAAGATTAAGATATTACAAGGATTGTATCCTTGCAAAGTGAGAAAAAATACAGGGTTGCAAGGTCATTCTCTGGCTTGTCTTTCTAGGAAAGTGTGTTAAAGTCATTTTCATCATTTAAGAATGTTAGCAGTACATCATTCCAAAATGCGGAAGTTAGTTAGAAGAATACACTACGTGAAAAGTCCTGCATTATGTCTAAATTAAATTAATACAGCTCTTTTGCATGGTTCAGTGTTAGATGTAAAAAAAGTTTATGATGATATAGAGTTATGTTTCTTTGCTGGTTAAGAGGAGTGTAGAGAAAGTGAGAGTTTGATACGTGTAGGTGTTGAAGAAGGGATGGAAGATACTACTGATGTGAAGTTTGAAAAAGAAATAACAAAGTTTAAAGTAGTTTCTGGTGAAAATCCCAACTATGTTTGTGTTTCTTGCCGACGTACTCACTATAAAATTCAAACTAGGAATGTAGATGTGTTTTTAAAAAGTGAAAAGGAAAACAATGATAAATGGAGAGAATTTGCTGCTTATCTGTTTGTGGAAGGTCGTTTTGAGTTAGGTACTGTACAATGTATTTGTAAATATTGTTACAATAAATTAGAAGAGAACAAAATGCCAGCTAGAGCGGTCCATAATGACTTAGAATTAGTAGCTATACCTCCAGAACTTAAAGATTTAAATACATATGAGGCCATCCTTATTGAATCTGTGCACCCGTTTCAGGCTATGATTCGTATGGAGCCTAAAGCAGGTAAGCTGCCTCCAACAGATCTACAAAGAGGTTTAAATCGAAGAGTTGTGTATTTACCTTTAGATTTTAAGAAAAATGTTGAAACTGTTGGTGTAGAAAGAGAGGATACTGAACCTGTAGTCATTCTTTTTTTTTTTTATGTTTGAAAGCTTTATTAAAAAGTTGATGACAAGAAAGAGACATCAGCATAGATTGCAATACAAAAACCATTGAGAAACTTAACACTGCTAATATCAGTATTAGAAACCACAAAGCATTTTAGGAGGATTTTAAACGTTGAGGGGGATAATGGGAGGGGAGGAAGGGAGGGGGGGAGAGGAGGATATAAAGATAATAAAATAACCATACAATATCTAAAAAATACGACACATATCCAAATTGTAAGAGTCGTAAAAAGTCAGCGATGCACAATTACCATCATAAAACAAGTAAGAATATTAAACAAAACATATAGTGAATAGGAAAGGAGAGAGTTCGAGACGTTCAAGGAGGTTTAAAATTTTCTGCATTGAGACATATAGGTTTCTTTAGGGCCAAGCAGTCCAAATATGTGGTGAGAGGCAACCAGAAAAAATCAACATTACGAGCAGGTTTACAAGAGGAGGCAAAGGAAACGTCCAATCTATAAGAGTGGCATAATGAATTCCACCAACCTTGCAAGGAGATGGAAGCTAAAGATTTCCAGTTGGTGGAAATATGTTGGAAGGCAAGCGCAAGCGTGAGGTCAAAGAGACCGTGTAGATGATCAGGGAGATTCAAGGAATCAGAGAGGCTACCCAAGAAGAGAAATGAGTGTGTAAAAGAGGAAGGGAGAGGGAAGATACGGGAGAGGCATGACCACACTTTCCCCCAAAAGGTAGAGACAACAGGGCAAAGAAAAAGCATGTGGAAAAGGTCAGCATCAGAAGAGGAACAAGTCCAACATTTAGAGTCGGAGGAGGGAGAAAAACGGGATAAAGAAAGAGGAGAAAGGTAAAGCCTGTGATACAAATAAAATAAGGATTGAGTAAGAGAAGCAGAGCGGGAGATTTTTAGAGATCTGGACCACAGCTTATCCCAAAGAGTAGTTGACCAATTACAAGAAAAATCAGTTTCCCAAGCGAGCTCCACTTTAGATTTGACACGATTGGGACTAGAAGATACAAGAGATTTATAGATGAGAGATGCTTTAGGGAGCGTAGCAAGAATATTAAGAAGAGGAGAAGGAGACGACGAGGATGATGATGAGGAGGGAAGAGAGTAGAAACAATCAAGAATAATTGCCATGAGGGTTGTGAATTTCCGCAAAAAGGAGCGAGGGCATTGAAATAAAAGTTGAAATTGGGGAAAAGAGCAAGGGGATACACCGTCAAAAAGTTGGTTGACCCATATTATGCCCTTTACCCTCCATGCTTTCCAGAAAATAGGTCTATTTCTTAAAAGGATAAGAGAATTATACCAAATAGTGGAGTTTAAGAAGGATGTGCGTGTGACCTCGGAGGGAAGAACCAGAGGGTTTAAAAGAGAAGAGGTATGTTTGAATAGGGGGCAAAGAGAAAAAGGATTCCTGGAAGAGAATCGCATCACCTCGGCAAAAGAGAAGGGCAGTAGTAAAGACTGCTCAATGAGGAGCCAGAGGGGGGTGAAAGGAGAGAGAGTAGATGAGATCCATCTCGAGGCCTGACGTAAAGAGAAGGATCTATGATAAAGACGGAAATCAGGGAAGTTAACCCCACCATTGGATTTAGGCTTACGAAGGGAGGCAATGGAAATTCTGGATTTCTTACCTTTCCAGAGAAAGCGAGAAAGAAGAGAATCAATTTTTTTAAAGTAAGATGCGGGGATGTGAACCGGTAGCATAGAGAGGGTGTAAATTAAAATAGGGGCGATCATCATTTTGATTGAGTCCAAGCGACCCCACCAGGATAAAAATAAGGGATTCCAGGCTGAGAGTGACTGATCAATCCTGGAAATAACTGCCGAGAGATTCAATTTAACCGAGGATGAGATGGAGTTAGAAAACAGAATACCAAGGTATTTAATCTTGGAGCTACTCCATGCAAAACCAGTATCAGAGAAAAGATGGGGAAGACAAGATGAGGTGAGAGGGAGTATTTCGGTTTTGTCCGAGTTGATCTTATAACCGGAAACCAAAGAAAAGGAGTGAAACTCGGATAATAAGGGGGGGACGGAAGATTCAGGGTCAGAAATAAATAGCAAGATGTCATCCGCATAGGCAGAAAGTTTCAATTGATGAGAGCCATACGGGAAACCAGAAATGGAAGTGTTATTGCGAATGGAGGATAAAAAGGGCTCGAGAGATAAAACAAAAAGAAGCGGGGAAAGAGGGCAACCTTGGCGAACACCTCTCTGAAGAGTAAAAGAGGGAGAGAGTTGTCCATTCACAAGCACCGAGACCTTGGGGGCAGAATATAGGAGAGAGACAAGAGAAATAAATTTGGGACCAAAACCATGCCAACGCAATGAAGCGAACAAAAAAGACCAGTCAACCCTGTCAAAGGCCTTTTCTGCGTCGACAGAGATAGCAGCAAGAGGGGTTGAAAGTGAGGGGGCTTTATTTAGAACGTTAAGAAGAAGGCGAGAGTTGTCCGAAGTAAGCCTGCCCTTAACGAATCCGCATTGCTCTTTGCCAATGAGATGAGGCATAAGGGGGTCTAAGCGCATTGCAAGTAATTTGGCAAAGATTTTGTAGTCTACATTAACTAACGAAATCGGTCGGTAATTTTTACAAAACTGGTGGTCGCGGCCTTCTTTGGGGATCAAACAGATGGAGGCATCTTGAAAGGTGCCTTCAGCCTTGCCAGAAGAGGAAAATGATTGAAAGAGGGCTAAAAGTTTAGGTAGTAGGATGTCTGAGAAATGCAAATAAAATTCCACAGGAAAGCCATCAGGGCCAGGGGTCTTCCCTTTAGTAAGGGCCGACAAGGCTGTGGAGAGTTCCTGAAGAGAGAGATCGAGATCAAGATCTGGAAAATTCAGGTGAGAGTTAGATGGTACAGGGAGCTTCTCAAAATAACTCTGAATAAGGGAAGGAGTGGGAGGACACTCTGGGGTGTAGAGATTCTGATAGAACAATTGAAATTGCTCAAGGATTTCTTTGTCTTTGTGGAGAAGAGTGCCAGCAGGGGAATATATTGAGTCTATAAGAGTGCGTTCCTTACGGGATTTGAGATAGTTGGCCAAGAGCTTACCAGATTTATTGCGACCTCCGTAATACCGTGCACTGCTGCGAAGGAGAAACGAAGAAGCATTATCCGTAGTTAATTTGTTGAACTCTAGTTTAGCTCGCAGGAGATCCGGTGACATAAATTTATCAGAAGAGGTGTAAAACTGGTGTTCTAGAGTTTTAATATGAGCCAGGGAGGATTTCCGCTTTTGAATAAACTGTTTCTTCTTCCGAGAGACGAAGTCAATAATGAAACCCCTCGCGGAGGCTTTAAAAGAGTCCCATAGAGTGTGAAGAGAAGTACTAGGGTCTGAATTGAGAGAGAAAAATTCCTCAACGAAAGAGCGAAAAGAAGAAGAAAAATTGGGATCAGTGAGGAGTGCACAGTTAAAGCGCCAACGGGAAGGTTTAGGCTGTGGTGGGAGAAGATCAAAAACTGTCACGATGGGAGCGTGGTCCGAGATGACAATAGGTTCAATAGAAGAAGACAGAACGTTCTGAGATAAAGAATTAGAGAGGAAAATATAGTCAAGACGAGAGAAGGATGAGTGAGGAGGAGAGAAAAAGGAATAGTCCAACGTGTCAGGGTGTGAAAGGCGCCAAGAGTCAATAAGATGTGATTGTGAGATAGTATTAAGAAATTGTTTGTGGGGTTTGTGTGGTGTAAAACGGACTGTGGATTTGCGGTCAAAGAACGGGTCAACAATCTGGTTGCAATCACCTCCAAAAACAAATGAAACATCTTTATATTGAATACATTTCTCTGTAATCAAAGGCCAAAAAGAACAGTCTGCTTGTACAGGCCCATAAACATTAAACACAGTCAAAGGAATCGAGTTTATCAATAATTTAGCCAGCACCCAACGACCTTCAGAGTCCGTCTCCTGGGACAGAACCGTACATTTAAGCCTCTTGTGACAGAGGATAGCAACTCCATTCTTTTTGTTGTCAGAGGGTGAAAATAAGACTGTACCTACCCAACTTCTTTTTAACTTCAGGGATTCAACATCATTAAGGTGGGTTTCTTGCAGGAGAACAATATCTGGGTTGTAGGAGGCCAAATGGGACAGAACTCTCTGCCGCTTGATAGGGTTAATAAAACCTTTTACATTCCATGTAATAACTTTGAATTAACAAATAACGTAGAATCAAGTAAGACAGAAGAAATAAAGAAGAAGAGGCATACGCAAAGGACAAGTCGAAAAAGAGAAAACTTTAAGAAATACCGATGAAATAGGTTAAGAAGAGAGGAAAAGAGGTAAATGGAAACAAAGGGACATCGGAATTGATCAACCAGTACAGGGAAGAGAAAAGGATAAAGGAGAAGGGAAAGGAAAATAAGTACAAGGAGAGACAGCACATATCCCAAAGGGACGACTGAGGAGAACATACCTGAGGGGAGTACGAAATAGGACAACGGGGAAGTGGCGACACTCAACGAGACAGATCCCCCGAACGGGAGACCAGGCCGGATCGCACCGGAACAAAAGGAACATAACCGAAGAGCCAGGATGAGGGGGAGACGGTCCATCTAGATAAATGAATAAAGAAAGAGTAACATTTGAGAACATGAAGACATACTATGACGAACCAAGGATGAGAATGCAAGTGTTGAGGGACAAAACTGGACACAAAACTTAGAAAAGATATGAGGAAGTCTAAGGTTAAAAACATGTGAGTAAGAAAAACATATTATAACCTAATACGAAGAATTAATAAACGAAGACAGAGGCAGGAACAGAAATGGATGACCTGTAAGGGAAGCAAAAGTTAGACATATCAAATAATCAAAAGATGCAAAACAGTTAAACAATCAGCCACAAGAAGAGGAGGAGGTCTCCATGGCAGAATTAGAACGGGTATGAATGAATTTTTTGAGTTCAGCAGGATCCTGAAAGGTCCAAGTCTGATTCTGTAATGTAACTTTGAAAGTGCATGGGTGAAATAAACCAAATCTAGCACCAAGGGACCTCAGCGGAGCTCGCAGGGACAAAAATTCCTTCCGACGGGAGGCAGTGGCATTTGAAACATCTTGGGAAAGGTATACTCTCTGACCCAACCAGGAGATCTGACGCTTGGCTCTGGACGCTGAAAGGACAGAGAGAAGATCTGTGAATTTGAGAAAGAGGATAATGACACCCCTGGGCCTGGTTGAGGTGGATGAACGAGGACCAAGTCTATGCGCTCTCTGAATATTAAGGGAGGTGGTGGATGGCATGTCCAAAAGCTTCGGGAGAAAGGAGGAGAAAAAGAGCACAGGGTCGTCCCCTTCTAAAGCTTCCGGCAAACCATAAATACGGAGGTTGTTCCTCCTATTCCTATTCTCCAACTCCTCCGTGTGCTGCTGAAGCGCCAGAACAGATTTTTCTAAGGAGGAGACTCTCTGAGATGTAGAGTGAAGGTCTGAAATCTGTTGCTCCACGACTGTAACTCTGTTGTCGATAGATGACCATTTCTCCTCAAGAAACTGCATTTTACTATTAGTCTCCTCAACAAAAGGCCGAAGGGCAAGAATCTCCTCAAAAAGCATCTCCATGGAAATAGGGGATGATGGCTTCTCTGATGAAGAGGCATCCTGCTTGAGGCGTTTAGAAGATGAAGCAGATGGAGGTGAAGATTTGTTTGAAGGAGGCTGTGTTGAGGAGGAGCGAGGGAGGGTTGCTCCCGCCATTGGTGCTCCCTTGGTAGGAGAGTCCGTCGCTAAATGAGGTGAGGAGGTTACCACAGGAGAGTTCCCCGAGGGGGTGAAGACAAACTTTGGATTACGTAGTTTGCCCATAGAAGCCAGTCAGGAGTTGACAAGCAGTAAACAAGCAGTAAACAAGAGGACGACTGTGAGGAAAGATGAAGGGATTCAGTCGCATAGAGGTGGAGTAATAATCCAAGGAGAGCTTGTGGAGTGAGTAAGGAAATGTTCCAGAGCGAGCAGAGACAAGCCAGTGCCCAACTAGGCAAAAATGAAGAGTGCAGGGTCAGAAACCCACCAGGTCAAAGACGTCCTCCGTCAGAGGCAGTGAGTGCAATCAAAAAAGGAAGACAGGAACATCACAAAGAAAAAGTCAATTATCAGGAACTACCTCATTCCATCCATGTGGAGCAGCACAGGCTAGAAGATATCCATGTGGCATGGCAGCGCCCAGAATGGATGATACCGCAGTCAGGAGGCGTGAAACTCCAAAAAGGGCAATGTAGAGCAAATGCAGTCAAGCCGGCAGAAAAACGGACATCACGCCACAGACAAAATGGCGGCCGCCCTCTGAGGAGAGAACGACTGCGGCGAAAAAAGGGGCACCCCGGCCCTAAAAATGCGTCAAAAAGCGCTCACCAGAAGCGCGCTGCATTCCGACGTCTAAATCTTGTGTCTGCGGTGAGAAAGGGCTCTCCGGAGGAAAAACGGGATGATTGAGAAGCTCCGTTGCGTCGGAGGTCCCGCGTCAGGCGGCCATCTTGGTCGGCGTCGTGGCCACGCCCCCCAACCTGTAGTCATTCTTGTTAATGGTGTACCCAGAAAGAGTCGGAAAATATGGCAAGAGTTAGTAGATGTCACGAAAGTCCAAAAGGCTACATTATATCTGGTGCAAAACAATATTTACTAAAAAAATGTAAATGTAGAAGAAGAAGAAACGAGTTTAGAAGATGAAACACACATTTCAAGTGGACAAATTGAAAAAGTGGAGAAATCAAGAAAAGAAGAAATTTATGAACATTATACTATACACCCTCTACATTTCAAAGAACTGATAGGAGATACTATTGAATTGTTCTTGATGAAAAAAGCAAAAGGAACTCCCATGAGTGTGTGGGAAAAAAGTTTGGAAGCTCATTGTTTTCCACAGCTGTTCCCTACTGGAAAAGGTGGACGATATGATGAACGATCAGTTCAGATTCCAGCTTCAGAATATCGTACTTTACGACTGTACTCAGAAGAGCCAAGATTTTACCAGTCTATTCCATATTTGTTTAATCTTTTATTTGAGAGTGATCTGTCTGCACTTTCATATGCAGTCAACCATATATTAAAAACAAGAACGCATCTTTCACATGTTTCTGCAAAGGAATTTATGGACAAAGTTGAAGAAAGAGACGAACATTTAGAATCACAGATAATTAATTTGATGGCATGTCAATGTGGCACTAATGAATATTGATATCGACGTCATGGGGAATTAAAATGTATGTTAAGAAACTTAGAAACCCCTACGTGGTTTGTTACACTTAGCTGTGCTGAGTATGCATGGGATGATTCACTGGATTTTCTACGAGAAGCAAATTCAAATATAGAAAACATTGAATTGAAGACAACTGGAGAACTGTGTTCCCTGGATCCAGTAAATGTTTGCAGATATTTTATTCATAGGTTTGAAGCTATGATGTCTTTCATCTATAACAAAAAAAATCCACCTATTGGCGAAGTTATTGATTTTTTTGGGGGAGAAAGGAATACCAAGCTAGAGGTGCTCCTCATATACATATGCTTTTATGGATCAAGGATGCACCCAAATTTGGAACTGATTTGGATGAGAATGTTTTTTCTTTTATTGAATACTATGTTACCTATGCGATTCCGAAAACCGGAGGAGAAAATATCTTAAGACAGCAAGTTTTACCGTTTCATAGTCATCGATGTGGAAAATATTGCAGACGGAAATATAAGTCAAAGGAAATTTGTTTCACAAAATGTTGATTTGGCTTTCCATGTCCAGTAATTTCCAACAGAAGAGTGAACAGTTTTATGTCAGCAGTGAGGCATTCTATCACTCGAAAATCACCAAAAAATACTTATAATATCAAATAACAGAAGAATCAAAGTGCATTAATGATTACAATCTGGTGATTTTGAAGACGTGGAATGCAAATATGGACATGCAATATGTTGCAGATAACTCAATTGCTGTTGCTCGCTATGTCACGTCATATATTACCAAATCTGAGAAGACACAATTGAAAGAAATGTGGGAGGAAATTTCACAGGAAAAGACACTTAGCAAAAAATTGCACAGCTTCAGCTTAAAGATGCTTTCAAATAAAAAAATTGGATCCTACGAATGTTCAGATCAATTGACATCAGCAAGTTTATATCCAAAGTCAAGAGGAATCATCTGGATAGGTCTAGGTCTTGCTGCAACCCGAAATTGAGTTTTGATATCTGTACAAGAAATTGAATACTGGGCACTGAATGAACCGGAAAGTACAGATATTCTGAAAACAAATATGTGGGATACTTACTATCCAAATAGAAGTACATACCTGGAAAACATATGTCGATATGAAATACTGCAACAATATAGTTTAAAAAAAATGTTACGGGGTATATAAATGAAAGAAAATACCTTGTATTTGGATCTGAAGGATGTTTGGTAAAATATGCCAAAGGAAATTTGATTAATCACAGGAAATTAAGTTGCGATACTCCAGATAAAAGGGAGCTTTTCCATTTAGCTCTTCTGCAGCTCTTCAAACCTTGGCGGACTGAAATGGAATTACTAGGAGATTGTGACTGCTATGAAGATTCTTTCGATGCACGTAAAGATAGCATTGAATGTATAATTTTTCCAAATTATCTCCAAATGTTGAATGAAGAGATTAATCAAGAAAGAACTATTGCAGCTGAAATAGCTGGAGATAGTTCTCAAGAGAGTAAGAGTTCTGCTCCACAAAGTCACGATCCACTAGGAGAAGCCATACTTGAAAATGAAGCAGCAATAGGAATGAGTGAAGTGGAAACGGTGATGCAGCAAGCACAACAGGAGAATATTGATTTGGAAAATTTAGAGAAACGTCTGAATACTGAACAGAAAGAAATATATCACCAAGTTACACAACAGATACAACATGGATTACTGCATGAAAAGAATGATTGCCAATGTACATCATTTAGACCTATGCTTACGTACATCAGTGGACAAGCTGGAACGGGGAAAAGTTTCTTGATTAAATGTTTGTCATGTTATCTACATAAAACAACGGCTTCACATTTGTCTTGTGTTCTAACTGCTCCAACTAGGTTAGCAGCACACAACATTAAAGGGATTACATTACATCGTCTACTTAAGTTACCAGTAGAACATGAAAATAAGTTGGAATATCCCAAGCTACCTGGAGAAGCTTGTTTTGAAGTTTCAAGAGTACTGAAGAAAATGAAACTTCTGGTAATTGATGAAGTAAGCATGGTCTCAAACTTAATGCTTGCGTTTGTACATTTGAGGATGCAGCAGATTTAAAAAACAAATTACGATGTTTTATTTGGAGGAAAACATGTAATTGTATTTGGTGATCTACTACAACACATGCCTGTGAAAGGCCAACCGGTTTTTAAAACCCTTCTTCATGAATACACTAACAAATCTTTGGGAAGTATTGGAAATGTGAACATTTGGACTTATTTGGAATATAAGGAACTTATTAAGAACATGAGACAAGCAAATGATGAAGATTATGTAAACATTCTTCAAAATATTAGAATTGGTGTCTTAACAAAGGATGGAAAAAGTGCTTTAGAAAGTCGGCTACTAAGAAAATTGTTTCCAATAGAAAATATTGCACCTGAAACAATCTACCGAAGAATTGCAGAAAAGAAATCTATAATTTGCCTTATTTCAACACTGAAAGAATGCTCTACACTCAATGAAGAACTGTTGAAGCTGGAGAATGAACCGATAATGAAAATGGTAGCTACTGATAAAATAGAACATGAAGGAGTAACTATTCTTTTGTCAGAGAAATTACAGTTAACATTAGACTCTTTGGAAAAATCGATATCTAAGACTACTGGTTTAGAAAAGACCTTATATGTATCTGTAAACTGCCGGGTAATATTAATGCATATTTAGATGTTGAGAAAGGTTTAGTAAATGGAGCAATGGGGAAAGTTGTTGACTTTGTTAGTTATCCAAATAGATATGGAATTGAATTTTTGAAGATTAAATTTAATCAGATTGAAGAGGTGAAACATATTGGACATTGTTCTCTTTGTTTCTTGCTTGTAAAAGATTTGTGTTTTCGTAGAAAAAAGTTTCCTGTTTGTTTAGCATATGCAGTGACCATTCATAAATCTCAAGGTTTAAGTGTAGACAGTGCTTTGGTAAATATTGGAAGTTATGTGTTTAAAGAGGGTATGGCATATGTTGCATTGTCTTGAGTGAGAACGTTATACGGATTGTATTTGATTGATTTTGATGAGCAAAAGGTTAGTGCAGATGTAAATTGTGTAAAAGAGTACAATAGGTTAAAAAGACTCTATGTCCTAGCTTAGATGAATATACTATTTATGAAAAACGTTTAATACGTCCAAAAGGAAATATGATAAACATTTTAGTGAGGTTGCAAAGAAAAAAGAATTGAAAAGACTTGTGAGTCTGGAGAGAAATTAGAAGGGAACATGGTTGCGAATATTGTAGGATATCAGTTAGAAAATAGTTCAGGTATCAACTGCTATGCTAATGTAACCGTGAACGTTGTCTTTTTTTCAGAAAATCTACAGCATGCAATTATGGAAAATCAAGAAAAAGATTTTGTTCTTTGTTACATTATATTTTTGAAAAATTGAAAACTGATAAAACGAAAATCCATACTGCATGTGATGTGCGGAATCTTCTGGATATATGTTCTGGTTCTTCACAATGTACACAGAATGTACAGCAAGATGCTCAGGAATTTCTTATATTTATGCTTGCAGTATTAGAAGATGAAGGTATACAAATTGAAAATCTATTTGGACTACGTTACAGATGGGATCATAGATGTGACAGCTGTTCATTTTCATCTACCACTAAAATAGACACTGAACGATTCATATATTTGACAGTACCAGATTGTACTCAGTGCAAATCGGAAATGTTGTCAACATTATTTATAGATTGATGTGGACAATATATTATTTTAATGCTGCAAAGTTGTAGAGCAGATGGAACCAAATTGGAAACCAAAAATAACAAGCACTTGCAGTGCACTAGGTCTCGCATTTGCGAAAGTTTGACCTATTGGCATTGTAAATGGTAATGCCTTTTATTTATGTGTTTATAAAACCTGCAAGCAGCACGTAAACGCCACTTGCAGGTTTTGTAAGCACATAAAATAAAAGGTATAATTTACAATTCCCATAGATCAAACTTTCGCAAATGTGAGTCCTATTGCACTGCAAGTGCTTTACCCGTATTTCTGCAAACAATCTCCTGCATGCAAATAAATGGCAATTGTATATTTTAGGTTATGCTTGAGAAATTAGTTTTAATTATCCGGTACACTACTTTACGCTTCAAACAATCGTTTCTCGAGAACAGTGTTGGTTTTCTACCACTGTGTTGCTTTTTCGCTATTCTGATGTTTGCAAAATGTTGTGTAACAAGTGTAAATGACGTGTCTACCGTTGCTTTACTTCAGTGTGCTGATTCATGCATTTTCGCAGAATTCCTACAACCTACTGCCACTGTTCTGACAAGGGCAGGGCCAAATAAATGACACTATTATGAATCACGTGATATTGTTTAGCAAGGTATTCCCAACCTGAACCCCGTTTTTTTTTTAAAGCATATTGCACTTTAAAAACTAACTTTTGCTTATTTTATGTAAAAAAAAATTATATCAAAATATAGCACTTTTGATGGGATTTGCGCCTCATTAAATTCACTTAACAATGGCAGAGGAATTTATTTGCGTCCTGCGGAGTGTGGCGTTACCGCCAAAGTACCACCGAGTGAAAATCCCGGACAATAGAAACAGAAAATATAAGAACTGAAAGTTGTCCTGCAGTGAGCACTACCACTAAAATACTAAAAATAAACCACGCTATCGCCATGCTTCGAATGACAGAAATTAAAATCTGGGACCAGGGCGACTTGCAGGGTTGTCTTTCAGATGTGTAAACCATATGTATATGAAAACATATTTTTTCAGGAAAACGTAGCCTAAAAGCTAAAATAAATCAAGAGCCATCCACTTAAGAAAAAAACTGATGTGACACAAGTGGCATTTCGCAGCAAAAATCTAAATCCGAACCCATTGATAATGGGCAAGCACTGTTGATAGCTGGCACTTGTTTTGTGCTGCTACATTGCCTGACTTTATATCATCTGACGTCACTGGCACCTGTGCTGGAAGTCACAGAGTGACCGGGTATTAGTGTTGAGGGAGCATTGTGGACTGAACTAGCACATCCTCTGTGCACTTCACAGAAATACTTTCATATCAGGGGGAGGGGCGAGCCACTCCGCCCCTGCAAGTAGCAGGCACCAGGCATGCTGCTGCAACTCCATATGGCGCCTCCCTTCGCAGCTCGCCTGGCACACTGGGTGGGGGTCAAACAGAGGCCATGCCTCTCCGCCATAGGATCTTGCATCTGATGCCCACTAGGAGCTAGAGGAGTGTATGTTGACAAGAGTATATTCAGTAGATGTCAATCTAAATCATTGTTAGTCATGCAGATACAACGATGCCCACGGATCGCAACCCCTTTCAGAGGCTGCTCCATCGGTACTCGACCAGAGTACAAAGTGTGGACAGAGCTATTCCAAACCACGAAAATGCTTGTAGTAAAGGGCACAACCCAACCGAAGTAACTCCGGTACACAACACGCAGCAACTGCTTATATCCACAAACTCCGCCATGGCGCTTGATTTCATAAAGTTGCCAGGTGCGATAATAATACATGTCCAATAAAGTAAGCTGTATCCCTTACATGCCCTGAGTCTGGCAAAACTCTAAATATCCCTGTGCCTTAAAAATAAACACAACGTGATCTTGTAAAGCAACTGGTGCTCATGCAAAGCGGTCCAATACCTGCAAATCAAGTTTGCGGTATAATAAATTGCAAAAGAACAATACATCAGGGACACAAACCCCCCCCCCAAATTTTTTTTAAATGAGGTAAGCCAATTAAAATGGCAGAATAAACGTAGGAGTACAGCGCATTTCCTGATTATGTTGGCTGCACCAAAGCTCCCAGCTCCATGCGTTCAGGCAGGCGCACAGTGTGATTCCAGATTCCATTCCATAAGCTTTTATGTACAGCATATACAATCAAAAAATGAACATATATTTAGTTATTTCATCGTAGGCAGGGCATAGTCCGGCGGACTCAGGCAGGTTCATAAAGGGGTGGAGGAGGGGGCGTGATGTCCACAAGTAGCCTCATGCACGGAAAGAGGTGCTGTGTGTGAAGAAATCGGTAGGGGTGTGGGGGTCTGATGAGCAGAGCCTCGCTGGGGAAAAGGAAGGCTCACTTTGGCAGAGTGCCGGAATAGCCTCACGCACAGAAAGAGGTGCCATGTGTGAAGAAATCAGTGGGGGTAGGATGAGCACTGTCTTGCTGGGGAAAAGGAAGGCTCACGTCGGCAGAGCGCTGTTAAAAAAAACAAGAAAAGAAGTCCTCTGACAAAGACATGTACACCTAAGGCGTAACAATATAGTACCCAGGCTGTGCTACATCCAGCCGAAACGGAAACGAAAAGGAGGGACATGAAGGGAGGATTACCCATTGGCAAACAAGTTTTTGTGAAGGACAGTAGCACAGCCAAATAAAAACCATCTGGCAGCAATGGGAGGAGTTCAACTGCTAAAGTATACACAAGAGGTCAGTCGCTAAGCGACAGCGCAAGCGCTGTCTACGCTCGACCTAAAAATATTGCGGCAGGTCAAGTGTCAATTTCTGGAAGAATTTTCAAAACAGTGGCTATTGTTTTCTACGATGGACCTACTTCAACATCTGGACACTATACTGTGTATTTAAAATGCAATAAAGGATAGACACTATGTAATGATGCACTTTTACAGTTCAAATTTCGGTTGCCTAATAAATTACCAAATTCATATTTAATATTTTTTATGCCAAAATTCTGAGGAGATATCAACATGAATTACTGAGTATATTTTGGATATTTCCACCACAAATGATTTTAGATACATCATTAGCCCTACTGGAAACATGTGAATATGATTTTAGAAGTCCATCTTGGATATCCTCATTGCAAATGTTTTCAGAAACATCATTCGGCCTATTGGGAAGATGTTCGTAATTGCGGTTTCAATTATTGATTCTGTTCTTTCATTTTGCATTTGGAAAATTGTGTTCGAAAGAAGGTGGTCATTTATCTGATCTTTGTATTATATACTATGTTACTAAGGATGTTCATTTGTGAAAATGTAAATACAAAGCTGAGTTTGTTGTAGATATTTTGAAGAGAAATATTTTTTTTTAACAATCTTATTGATTGTATTTTTTTGCCCACTATCATTTGATGATCAACATTGAAATCACTGCGTATGGTGAAATTGAATAGAATCTAGACAGCAAAAAAAGGCAAATTGAATATGTGATGTAATTGTATAATTATGTTGTGTTGCAAAAGCTATAAAATTGTATGTAATAACATAATTGTTTTCTTCTCTTTTACAGACCCTACTACTAAAGTTTAAACTATTTTAAATTTACATTACAAAATAAAGAAGTGAAAATATTTTACTATTAATTTCATATCTACTTGAAAACAGGTAAGATTAATTCACCCAGGTACTACTCATGCTGTCTATCAAAGACACTGTCACTACCCGTGCACAACTCCAGTCACCCAGCTAGTACCATATACTAATCCAATCTCTCCGCTGATACCCAAGCACTTATAAATTCACCATACACTCTCCTTGCAGCACTGTAATCATCCAGCCACTGCTCACGTACAATAGGTCAAGCACTAACACAAGCACTGCTACAATTCTCTGTGCACTATCCATACAGACCTCTAACCAGCTACATACTACTGATTCAGTCCTCTAAATACACTGGTAGTACTCATGCGCTCTGGCAATCACTCTGCCAGTGCCCATGCACTTCTCCGATCACCTATCTCGCGCGATGTACTTACCCAATCATTTTGCTAATACTGAAGCACTTATAAATACACCATGCACTCTCTTTACAGCACTGTAATCATCCAGATACTAGTCACATACTTATGCTATGGTGCAGACACTAAAAAGCAGCGCAGTATGCATGCCGACATCTAACCAGCTACATACTACTGATTCATACCTCTAAATACCCTGGTAGTACCCATGCAGTCTAGCAATTATCCTGTCACTCACCATGCAGTTCTCCAATCACCCATGTAGCAGTATGTACTTACCCAATCACTCCGCCAACACTCAAGCACTTATTAAAACATCATGCACTCCCTTTACAGCACTGTAGTCATCCAGCCACTGGTTACGTACCCATACATTGGCCCAGGCACTGACACAAGCACTGCTACAATCCTCTATGCAGTATCCATGCAGACCTCTAACCAGGTACATACTATTGATACACCCCTGTAATTACTCAGTTAGTACCCATGCAGTCTAGTAATCCCCCTGTCAGTCCCCATGCACTTCTCCAATCACCCATCTAGCAGTATGTACTTATATAATCACTTTGCCAATACACACTCTCCTTGTAGTACTGTAATCATCTACTCAGTACCCATGTACTCATGCAAAGACCCAGTCACAAACACATGCACTGCTGCAATCGTCTATGCACTACTCATACAGTCCTCTAACCACTTACACACTTCTCATTCGCTCCTTCAACTCCCCTAGTATTACTCTTACAGCCCAGTAATCACCCTCTCACTTCCCATGCACTCCTCTACTCACCCAGCCACTACCATGTAGTAATCTAAACACTCTGCCAATACCCAAACACTTATAAATTCACCACACAGTCTCCTTGCAGGACTCTAATCATCTACTCAGTACCGATGTACTCATGCAAAGACCCAGTCAGAAACAGATGCACTGCTGCAATCGTCTATGTACTACTCATGCAGTATTACCACTTACACACTTCTTATTCACTCCTTCAAATCCCCTGATACTACCCATGTACATATGAAATCACGCAGGCACTACTTATACACTACTCTATTCACCCATGCACTACTGATACACTCCTGGAATTATCCAGACACTACGTTTACACTATGCTTTTACTCCATCCCTCATCTAGGCACTACCCATATAGTCATTTGATCACCCAGGTACTATTCTTGCATTAATACAAGCACCCACACATTTATAAAGCACTTAGAAATTCACTCCAATTCTATCCATCTACTCCTTCAAGCAACCAGAGATCAACTCATACAACACTCAGAATATTTTTCTTCTTTAAACCAAATAGGCGGTTCTAAAAAGAACCATTTTTTCTTCTTTTGTTGTTTTCTTCTTTTTTTGTATTTTTGTAATGATTTTTTTACATTTTTTTGGTGTTATTTTATTTAAAAACTGGAAAAAAACAGAGCCAACAACAAAAAAATGCCAAAAAATATGCAATTCAACAGCATTGTGTGAAAGAAAAAAATAAATAAATAACAATGGTGATTCTGGATTGCAATCAGGATTGCATCCATCGACTGCTCTCCAATGCAAAGTGCCTTTCTGCATTTAATGCAGTCCTGCTCTACACGAGCTAAATCTCGATGAATGGTGACAGGTGTTGTGCCACTTGAAGAAGTACTGGTCCCATCATGTCTTTCTTTCTCCTGCTGCCGTCTTAGTTGTGCTTGGGCAAGTCGTTTTGGATGAATTGTTTAACCTCTTCAATGCCCATGACGAGCTGGTCTCGTCATGGGCCGCGGTTGCGCTGTGCCCATGACGAGACCAGCTCGTCATAAACCCCGCCCGCTAATGCAACGGCCGGCACAGGGCGGGGAAAGGGGCGGGCACTGAAGGGGTTAAAGATGTTTTAACAACCATAGGTTTTAGGCACGTTATAGTTAGAAATTAGCATTTAAAAAACCATAGAAATTCACTAGGGTAGTTGGCCCCCAGGGACCCTCAGGAATGAAGGGGACTTAATACCCCAACTTCGAACGTGCCAGGAGATGCATTTGCAGAGTGGTGGAGAAAGAGGGCGTGGACTTTTTCCACCTCTCAGCAATCTTACTGTGTGGGGCTTACTGGAGGTAAGAGGTATGCTAGTTTGCCCCTAAAGGACACCCAGCCGTAAAGGGGACTTTAATACCCATCCAAGAGCACGTCAGGGAGCGTGTTTGCAGAGTGGTAGGCAAAGGGGGCACAGCCTGCTATGAGAACATAACAATTCTGCTGTGCAGGACTTTCTGGAGGTAATAGGTGAGGTAGTTGACACCCAAGGATGTCCTTGGGGGCCAACTACACCTCTTGTTACCTCCAGTAAGTCCCACACAGTGGGATTGCTAAAAAGTCTTCGGAGGCCATGCCCCCTTTCTTCAGCACTCTGCAAAGGTGCCTCCTTTGGGGGCCAAGAAGCCCTCCTGGTACGTCCTGTAAGTCCTACGCAGCGGAATTCCTGAGAGCTGGTCGGAGCCCCAGCACCCTTTCTCCACGACTCTGCAAACGCGACTACTAATTAAAGAAATGTTTACAATGTAATTGGTTTCGCATTTGCGAGATTTAGAGTTATTGGCGTTACAAATGCAAAAGTTTTTTACTAATGTTTTTTGGAGTGGATGTACGTTGTGTCTAGTGGAATTATGTGATATATTGTGCAATGAAATTATGTGGATAGAAAGTATGTGGTATTTATTCTATAGGAATTATTTAGAGTGGGATTATGTGGTATGGAGAGTAATTATGTGGTATGGTAGTCTTTGTTGTGGAGCGGTAACCTCAGGTTTAGTCTTCCTCATTTCCATAGAAGCTCAACTATGAACTCAGTGAGACAAAAAAAGAAGGAATCACTGAGGAGCACTTGTGGACCTAGTCAGAGGTATGAGCAGGGCCACTGGAATTATGTGACTGTTTGGTTGCACCGACTTTCGCACAATTATATATTTTCTGCATTAGGCACATAATTCATCATCTGCTCTCTAATCTGCAGATTTGTAAAAGAAAGCCATGTTTCCAGCTCAAACGGCTCAAACATTATCAAAAATGCAGCGTCAAGTGTTACAGAGTGGTGGAAGGCCCTTTGTAAACCTAGAATGGTCACCTGTTACTTATTGTTAAATGTGGGTGTTAAATTGGTACTAATTGTGTGCAAGCCACTCTTGCTTCCCTCTGCACCTCTCTTGCCTCTTTCTGCATTTCTGTTGCTTTTTTCTGCATATTTCTTTCTTTTTCTGCACTTCTCTTACCTCTTTCTGAAAATCTCTTGTACTTTCTGAACATCTCTTCCCTCTTTCTGCATTTCTGTTGCCTCTTTCTGCACTTCATTTGCTTCTTTCTGTACCCCTCTTACATCTTTCTGAACCTTTTTGCCTCTGTCTGCACCTCTGTTTCTTCTTTCTGCACTTTTGTTTCTTTCTGCACCTGTCTTGCTTCTTTCTGTACCCCTCTTGCCTCTCTCTCCACCCCCTTCCCTCTTTCTGCACTTCTGTTGCTTCTTTCAGCACTTATCTTGCTTCTTTCTGCACCTCACTTGCGTCTTTCTGAACCTCTAGTGCCTCTTTCTGCAGTTCTTTTTCCTCTTTCTGCACTTCACTTGCCTCTTTCTGTAACTCTCTTGCCTCTTTGTGCTCCTCTCTTGCCTCTTTCTGCACCTCACTTGCTTCTTTCTGCACCCCTTTTTCCTCTTTGTGCAACTCTCTAGCCTCTTTCTACACCTATCTTCCCTCTTTCTGCGCCACTCTTGCCTCTTTCTGTACCTCTGTTCCTTCTTTCTTTACCTGTCTTGTCTCTTTCTGCACCCTTTGTGTCTCTTTCAGCACCTCTGTTGCTTCATTCTGCACTTCACTTGTCTCTTTCTGTATCCCTCTTGCCTTTTTCTGCTCCTTTGTTGGTTATTTCTGCAGGACTCTGGCTTCTTCCTGTACCTCTGTTCCAAATTTCAGCATCACTCTTGCCTTTTTATTCACCCCACTTCCCTCTTTCTGTACCTCTCCTGCCTCAGTCTGCCCACCTGTTCCCTCTTTCTGTACCTCATTTTGCAACTCTCTTGCCTCTTTCTGCATTTCTCTTGCCTCTTTCTGCACCTCACTTGCCTCTTTTGGCACCTCTGTTGGTTCTTTTGCCCTGCTCTTGCTTCTTTCTGCACCTCTATTGCAAATTTCTGCACCCCTCTTGCCTCTTTCTGCACCCCTTTTACCTGTTTCTGCACCTCTCTTGTCTCTGTCTGCACCTTTGTTCCCCCTTTCTGTACCACTTTTGCCTCTTTCTGCAGTTCTCTTGCCTCCTTCTGCACCTCTGTTGCTTCTTTCTGCACGTCTCTTGCCTCTTTCTGCAGCCCTGTTGCTTCATTCTGCACTTTCCATGCTTCTTTCTGCACCCCTGTTATCTCTTTATGCACTCATCTTCCCTCATTCTGTACCTTTCTTGCCTGTCCCTGCATCTCACTTGCCTCTTTCTGTACTTTTCTTGCTTCTTTCTACACCTCTGTTGCTTCTTTCAGCAATTCTCTTGCCTATTTCTGCACCACTCTTTCTGCACCTCTCTTGCCTATTTCTGCAACTCTCTTGACTCTTTCTGCAGTTCTCTTGCCTTCTTCTGTACCTCACTTGCCTCTTTTTACACCTCTGTTGGTTCTTTTGCACTGCTCTTGCTTCTTTCTGTACCTCTCTTGCAAATGTCTGCTCCTCTCTTGCCTCTTTCGCCACCCCTTTTACCTGTTTCTGCACCTCTCTTGCCTCTGTCTGCCACTCTGCTCCCTCTTTCTGTACCTCTTATGCCTGTTTCTGCAACGCTCTTGCATCTTTCTGCAGTTATCTTGCCTCCTTCTGCACCTATGTTGCTTCTTTCTGCACTCCTCTTTCCTCTTTGTGCACCCCTGTTGCTTCATTCTGCACATTCCATGTTTCATTCTGCACCTGTCTCGCTTCTTTCTGCACTCATCTTACCTCTTTCTGTACCTTTCTTGCTTGTTTCTGCATCTCGCTTGCCTCTTTCTGCACTTGTATTGCTTCTTTCTACACCTCTGTTGCTTCTTTCAGGAATTCTCTTGCCTCTTTCTGCAGTTTTCTTGTGTGTTTCTGTACCACTCTTGCCTCTTTCTGCACCTCTCTTGATACTTTCTGCACCTCACTTGCTTATTTCTGCACCCCCATTCCTCTTTCTGCATCCCTCTTATCTCTTTCTGGACCTCTCTTGCCTCTTCCTTCACCCCTGTTCCCTCTTTATGCACCTATCCTGTCTGTTTCTGCACCTCTCTTGCCTTTTTTTGTATTTGTACCCCTGTTGCTTGTTTCTGCACATTTCTTGCCATTTCTGCACTAATCATGCCTCTTTCAACACCTTTATTGCTTTTTTCTGCACTTTTCTTCTTTCTTTCTGCACCCCTCTTGCCTTTTTTTCTACCTCTGTTGGTTCTTTCTGTACTGCTCTTGCTTCTTTCTGCACCTCACCTGCCTCTTTCCGCACTTCTCTTGCTTCTTTATACACCTCTGTTGCTTCTTTCAGCAATTTTCTTGCCTCTTTCTGCACTTTTATTCCTTCTTTCTGCACCCCTCCTGCCTCTTTCTGTACCCCTCTTGCCTCTTTGTGTACCCCTCCTACCTCTTTCTGCACCCCTCTTGCGTCTTTTAGCACCTCTGTTAGTTCTTTCTGCACTTCCTGTGCTTCTTTCTACACCTCTGTTGCTTCTTGCAGCAATTCTCTAGCCTCTTCCTGCAACTCACTTGCTTCTATCTGAATCCCTCTTGCCTCTTTCTGCACCCCTATCCCCTCTTTCTGCACCTCCATTGCCTCTTTCTGTACCCCGTTCCCTCTTTCTGCACCTTTCCTGCCTGTTTCTGTACCTCTCTTGCCTCTTTCTGTACCTCTGTTGCTTCTTTCTGCACTTCTCCTGCCTCTTTCGGCACCTCTGTCACTTCTTTCTGCACTTCTCTGCCTTCTTTCTGCACCCTTCCTGACTCTTTCTGTACCCCTCCTGCCTCTCTGTGCACCTCTCCTACCTCTTTCTGCACCCCTCTTGCCTCTTTATGCACCTATGTTGGTTCATTCTGCACTGCTCTTGCTTCTTTCTGCATCTCACTTGCCTCTTTCTGCACTTCTCTAGCTTCTTTCTACACCTCTATTGCTTCTTTCAGCAATTGTATGGCCTCTTTCTATACTTCTCTTGCTTGTTTCTGTACCTCTCTTGCGTATTTCTGCACCTCTGTTGCCTCTTTCTGCACTTCACTTGCTTCTTTCTGTACCTCTCTTGCCTCTTTCAGCACCTCTGTTGCTTCTTTCTGCATTTCTCTCGCCTCTTTCTGCACCTCTTACTTAGAGGTAGTTTTAGTCCCCCTGCCCTATCATGTACTAGGGCCTTGCAGGGGAGGTCATGCCAATCACAGGGGTACCCTAACCCATAGTGTACCCTAGTATATGGAGGTGTTGTCACTGTAATCTAAGTGTCTTTCAGCATAGCACTGGCTCTGGGCCTGGTTAGTCAGAGTCAGTTACCACCAATACCAGTCAGCAAAAAGTTGGGAGCACAGGATGACTTTGCAACAAGGCTTCTTTCTGCACCTCTGTTGGTTTTTTTCTACATATCTCTTGCTTCTTTCTGCACCTTTCTTTGTCTTTCTGGACTTCTGTTGCCTCTTTTTGCATTTCTCTTGCTTCTTTCTGTGCCTTTCTTCCTCTTTCTGCACATGTCCTACCTATGTAGGCATAGTTAGAAATTAGCATTTAAAGAACTTTAGAAAGTCACTGAAAAAAATAGGTTTCAGGGACTTTATAGTTAGAAATTAGCATTTAAAAAACCTTTGAATTTCTCTGAAAAAACAGAGGTTTCAGGGACATTATAATTATGAATTAGCATTTAAAAAACCTTTGAAATTCACTGAAAAAACCATAGGTTTCAGGGACTTTAGAATTAGAAATTAGCATTTAAAAAAACCTTAGACATTCACTGAAAAAACCACAGGTTTCAGGGACGCTATAATTAGTTTGACAATTACAAATACAAAAACAGAGAAATGTGGTTGTTATAGTTAGTTGAGCTAACTATAACTTGCGCCCCTGCAATGCACTGCTGATGACGTCACATATTACATCATTCATGACATGGTCAGTGACATCACTGATGAAATCTCAAATGACATCACTGATGACATCATCCACATGATAATATGATGCACCTCCTCACACAATAATATAACCTTTGATATACCCACTCTAAAATACAGACTACCATTTTCGAAACCAAAGACACACCAATACCAGTTACTACATACCCACTCACTAATTCCTAGGTTTAAACACACATCTACTCATTCACACATACAGTCACTCATACATGCAGTCACTCATCAATACAGCACTATCATATGCAATCAAACACCTATATAGACACTCACACACTGCCACTCATACAGAGAGTTACTCACACACATAGTCAGTCATGCAAAGAATCAATCACACTCCCATTTACTCAACTATACAGTTATACACACACCACCTAACATATTCATACAGATACTAACACATACTTACTTTCTTATACAATTACTGATACACACACACACTCATTCATACATACAGCCACTCTCACAATCGCTCACTTTAACATATAGTCATTTACATACTCCAGCACTCACATATACTGCCTTTCACATATGTAGTTATTCACACATGTACCACTGAGACATCCATTCACTCACCAACACACCCATACACATACTTACCCGCCCATACAGCCCTTCATGGATGCACTCTTTAACGCATACACCCAGTGAATCACCCACTCGCACATCTATGCACAGAGTCACACACCCCCACCCACCCACACAGACACTCAGGCATCCAGACAACCAATCAATAACCCATGTAGACACTCATGTAGCTACTCACCAACCCATGCAGCTGCTTGCACACCAACTGACAGGCTGATACAGACATTTACACAGTTTAGTCACTAACCCATGCATTCAGTAAAGGAAGTTTAATCACTCACTTATACAGTCAGTCATGCACCTACTAAATCATCCATTCAGACACTTATACACCACTCATTCTTCAATACACCTTAGCATATATATATAAAACATATTTAAACTTTACAGAAACACACAACCACAGGATGATGTCATCAGTGATGTCATTTGAGATGTCATCAGTGATGTCACTGACCACATCATGAATGATGTAATATGTGACGTCATCAGCAGTGCATTATGGCAGCGCGAGTTATAGTTAGCTCAACTAACTATAGCAACCGAATTTCTCAGGTTTTGTATGAGTGAAATGTCTAACTAACTATAATGTCCCTGAAACCTGTGGTACAGTGCGAACTGCAGTTTGTGCTGGTATTCCTGCAGCTCGGGTAGAAATTATACCCGCACGGCAGCTCGCGCACTTACCATTCAGGATTGTGAACTTAGTGTTCACGATTGCAAGCGGGGAAAAAATCTCCGCTGCACATCGCAAGCTCTGTGAAGTGCAGAAAACTCCGCAAATTCTGCTCACCGCTCTGCTCACCGCTCTGCTCACCGCCTAAGCCTAATATATATAATATATATGCACACATTATTCCATAAATGTACTGTGGTGATTATATATATATATATATATATATATATATATATATACATCACTCCACTGATATATGTACCGTGGTGTGTGTGTGTGTGTGTGTTTATATATATTCCCAAGGAAATGATCCTGTTGCGATCATAGATTAGATAAGAGGAGCACACCAGAAATAAAGTTTATTTGCCAACATGATCAAAAACACCGAACAGACGCAAGTGCGTTTTGGTGCACTCGCCTTCAGAATAAAAAATATTTAAAAAATCTATATACAAAAATAATATATATATATATATATTCACTGAAAAAACCATAGATTTCACACACGTTATAGTTAGGAATTAGCATTTAAAAAACCTTGCAAATTCACTGAAAAAACCATAGGTTTCACACACGTTATAGTTACTCACCTATGCGGTTATACACACTCAAGTTCACTTACTCATAAAAATAGTATCACATTCTTACGCTCTATTAGAATCATTGATACAAGCACACACTCATCCATACAGTCACTCTCACAATCACACACTCTCACATCTACCCACTTATATACTCTTACATGCATATATACTGCCTTTCACATATGTAGTTAGTCACAAATGTACCACTGAGATATACATTCAATCCGTAACACACCCATACATACACTCACTCAACCATACAGTCCATCACAGATGCACTCTTAAAACCATGCACCCATAGAATCACCCACTCACACATCTATGCATAGAGTCACACACACCCTACCCACACAAACACTCAGGAACCCATACAGATACTGAGACAAGCAATCAATAACTCATATAGACACTTATATAGGTATTCACAAAACCATGCCGCCACTTATATACCAACACACAGACACATACAAACATTTACACAGTTTAGTCACTAGTCTGCAGTAAGATACAGTTAAACGACTCACTTATAGAGTCAGTTACGCACCACAGAAAATCATCCATTTACACACTTGTACACCCACTCATTCTTCAACAGGCCTTTCCCTATATATATTAAACATAATAAAACTGTTCAGAAACACATACTCAATGAATGACGTCATCAGTGATGTCATCAGTGATGTCATTTGAGATGTCATCAATGATGTCATGAGTGATGTCACTGAAAATGTCATGAGTGATGTAATATGTGACGTCATCAGCAGTGGATTGCGGGCGTGCGAGTTATAGTTAGCTGAACTAACTATAACGGGGGAATTTCAATGGTTTTGTATGATTGAAATGTCCAGCTAACTATAACATGTGTGAAATCTATGGTTTTTTCAGTGAATTTGCAAGGTTTTTTAAATGTTAATTCCTAACTATAACGTGTGTGAAACCTATGGTTTTTTCAGTGATTTTGCAAGGTTTTTTAAATCCTTTTTTTTTTTTTTTTCTTTTGAGTTTTTTTTTAAACAATATGCTACCTATGTATATAATCATTGATTTACTGTATCCTGCAATATAGAATGGTTCACCTTTTTTAAATAAATGTTTAGATATAGTTAAATAACATAGTTAATATCTTCTACAAACCTTTATTTATTTGTATTAGGATTTTTTACGGTACGCGCACGGTACGCTTTATGTACGGTGCGCGTACGTAATATTTATGCTCCTTGTGCGCATGCGTATGCGATTTACATACGCATCCGTACTTCGCCTCCGACGCGTAAGCGCTTGCTTCCTACGCGCACGCGCGCGCACGCGCGCACATTACGCGGAACCGCCGTACGTGCGTGCGCACATGCCTCTAATGCGCATGCGCGTGTGCACGCGTGCTTCTAATGCGCATGCACGCATGCGTGCGTCTTACGTACGCGCATGCGTACTTTTACCGTGCGCATACGGTAAGCGTACGGAGCGTGCACGGTAGGTCATGTGATTCAGAAACTTGTTTAATTTCCAGAAACTTCCAACACCACACCCATTCCCCTCATTACTGCTTGTGATTCCCTAGGAGAAGGAGCTGAATTGTCTTTGGGATACAATGGCAGAGCAGCAGTCCTCTTCTGAGAGTGAGCAGGACAGCATTATTAGACAGAGAAGGAGGAAACAGAATAATTCTTTTGTTTGGGAATATTTCACATTTCCAGAGGGGCAGAAAAAAGTCAATGCTCCATTAGTCACCTGCAGACTTTGTGGGCGTGTCTTATCTAGAGGAAATCCAAGGAAGAAGTATTCTTATGGAATTTTCTCTATGTTTAGACACATTAGGGATGTACATCCCAAGACTTTTGCTCGACATACTGAAGCAACCCCTCCAGTATGTCAGCCGAGCACATCCGCAGAAGCTCAGCCGAGTACATCTTTGGCAGCTCAGCCGTGCACTTCCTCTGCGGTGGGAGCATCACCCTCTTCTGCTCCTCTGGACATCTACCCTCGGTTTCAGAGAGTACATATAAGGTGCAACACTTGTTACTCTCTTATTGCTATGGGGGAGACTAGTATTCCTCTAATAGACAATAAGATTGAGTAGCACAAGTGCGGTACCTTTTAATATTCCCATTCTTTCTTTCCTCTGTCCCTGTATTAACACAAGGGCTCTTTTAAGAGCCACCCTACCTCACAATTTTTTAAAATGTATTTTATCACTTTTTATAAAAAAAATAATTTACCGTGCGCGGACGGTACGCGCACCTTTTAAAAAAAAATAAAAAAATTAAAAAATTATTATTTCACCCTTCAATGTACTTGAGGGACCACAAGGGAAATAAGAAAAGCAGAGTGAGGAGAAGTGAAAACAAGGGAGTACGAAAGTAAATGTGTGATAAATACAGATATTTCAAACTTACCTGACCAACAGAATAACTTAATTATCAATAACTTGTTTTTTTTTAATTGCTAGAAAAAAGTATTAATTTTCCTAAATTTTCTTTCTCAATCTGTAAAAAAAGAAAAAAAGTATTTATACTTAACAATACATTTTACAATACAGTACACATATTTTCCTATTTAAAAAAACAATATTTTGCCCTTTTTTTGCTGTTTTCAGAATATATTGAATTTCTCTGTAAATCGTGAAACCAATTGCATTCATCACTTAACAGCGGGCAAAAAAATTAACAATCTGAAAGAAAAAAAGCCCTGAATCTCTTCTCAGTAAAACATACCTTTATAGAAATGTGACATATTTAATAAAAACATCATCTAAAAACAATAACTATTTTCAATAAATATCGTCTGTAAATCTTGTTGCTTAAGCACATACACCAAAATAATATCTGTCAAAGAAGTCCACAAGAGAAATTTTTACCTTTCCATGAGGCCAAATGGTAATTTTTTAATTCTTTTTTGATGAAATATCCAATGGTAATCCAATAAAATCGCAAAAATGATTTGTTCAGATGTTGCAATTTGTATCTAAAATTTTGGTTTTAGAAAAATTAAATAGGAATTTGGTAATTCTACAGGCAAACGTTGCTTGAAAATCATTTGAGAATCATTACACAGTGTCCAGCCTTTTTCACATTTAAGATAAACTGTGTAATGACCAGAAGTTATCGAAGGTCCATCATGGAAAATTATTGCAACTGCAACAAAAGTTTTTCCAGATGTTGATAATTGATGTCCTGTAAACTTCTTTATTAAAGTGTCCAATTTTGAACGATCAGCTCTACAACGTTGCATCATTAAAATTACATACTGTCCATATTTCTTTAAAAATAACGTTGAAAACATGTCTGATTTACATTTAGAACATTCCATGCTGTGATTGGCATCTTTAACTAATTTACTAAAAGTGACTGATTGACTCTCTAGTAATGTTAAATATATGAACCTTTCTGAATCAACATTAGAGCTGCATGTGCTGAAACAGTTTTCACAACTATGTTCCTATTTATAAGAGAGACGAAACATATTTTCTATTTCTACCCCTTCTTCTTCCAGTACCATAAGGATATACATCAAGAATTCCTGTGCATCTTGCTGGACATTTTGAGTAAACTGTGTACTTCCTGAACATACATCTAAAAGTTTTCTAACATCAGAAGCACTTTCTATTTTAGTTTTATCATTACTCAGCTTCTCAAAAAGAAAACTCAGCAGAGAACAGAATCTTTTTTCATGATTTAGTATTATCTGCTCTTGCAAACTTTCAAGATAAAATACAACATTCAGCACTACATTAGCGTAGCAGTTGACACCAGAGCTATTTTCGAAATGACAACCAACAACCTCTTGAACACTGTCCTTTTTCTTTTTGCTTGCATTCACATCACTCTCCTTTTGTTTTCTCTTCTGTACATCCTCTTTACAGATATTCTCAATTCTCCTTTTCCGAGAAACAACACGTTTTTCAAACACAGGATACTGACCTAAATGAGGAGCATAGGTTCTTCTTAATCTATTATACTCCTTTACACAATTTGCATCAGCACTAACTTTTGAGTCATCAAAGTCTATCATGAATAGACCAGATAATGTTTTCACTCGTGACAAAGCAACATATGCCATACCTTCTTTGAACACAGTAGAACCAATGTTTACAAAAGCACTATCTACAGTTAATCCTTGAGATTTGTGAATAGTTACAGCGTATGCTAGAGAAAACGGAAACTGCTTCCTACGTACATATAAGTCTTTCACAAGCAAGAAACGAACTAAACAACGACAAATGTCTTTAACCTCTTCAATCTGATCAAATTTTATTTTTAAAAGTTCAATCCCATCTTTTTTCTGGTATTTCAAAAACCCACAACTTTACCCATAGATCCATTCACTAAACCTTTTTCTACATCCAAATTTCTTCTTAAAAATACTCGACAGTTCATACAAACATAAAGATTTTTTTCTAATCCAGCTGTTTTCAAAATGTTCTTCTCTAGAGAATCCAATTTATTTTTCAATTTGCCTGTTAATGTAATAGTAATTCCTTCATGCTGAATTTTGTCCACTGCTTCCATTTTCTTAATCTCTTTCTGTTCTGGTATATTTTCTCTGCAACTATTTCTTCATTTGGAAATAAACTTCTGTGAGTAGTCCAATTCTGATATCTTTCAGAATACTTGCACAATCTTCATCGTTTGCTTGCCTCATATTGGTAGTGAGTTCTTTGTACTCAAAGAATGACCAAATATTCGCATTACCAATACTTCCTAATGACTTCTTTGTGTCTTCATGTGTCACAGTATTAAACACCGGTTGTCCTTTAACTGGAGTGAGCTGCAGAAGATCCCCAAAAACTATAACATGTTTTCCTCCAAATAACACGTCATAGTCTCTCTTTAGAATTTGCGGCATTCTTAAATGCACAAAGGCAAGCATTAAGTTTGATACCATGCTTACCTCATCAATAATGAGAACTTGCATCTTTTTCAACACTCTTGAAACTTCGAAGCATGCTTCTCCTGTTAGCTTGTGATATTCTATTTTGTTCTCATGCTCCACTGGTAACATTAGCAATCGATGTAAGGTAATTCCTTTTATGTTATATGCTGCTAACCCAGTTGGAGCAGTAACAACACAAGACAAAGTTGAATCTGTTTTTTGCTGTAGGTAGCTTCGGATGACTTTAATTAAGAAACTTTTTCCAGTTCCAGCTTGTCCAGTCACATACATCCTACTTGGTTCAAATAATGCACATGAGCACTCTTTCTTTTCATGTAGTAATCCATGATAAATTTTTTTGTGACTTCTTCATAAATTTGTTTTTGTTCTTCATTCAGTTGCTGTTCCAAATTTGGTAAGTCTTTTAAATCTTCCTGAGCTTGATTCATAGCTGTTTCCACTTCAGTCATTGCTATTGCAGCTTCATTTTCTACGATTGGTTGTCCTAGGGGATCTTGACTGAGTGTTCCAGAACTTTGGCTGTCTTGAGAACTGTCTCTAGCTACTTCAGCTGCAATTGTAGCTTCCTGTTCAATTTCTTCATTTAACATTTGCACATAATTTGTGAAAGTACTGCATTCAATCGTATCTTTACATGCATTAAAGGAATCTTCATAGCTGTGAAAATCTCCAAGTAATTCATCCTCTAAACGCCATGGTTTAAACAGCTGTAAAAGTGCTAAGTAGTAAAATTCCTTTTTGTCAGGAGTGTCGCAACTCAGCTTCCTGTGATTAATCAAACTTCCTTTTGTTTACTTCACCAAACATCCTTCCTCACCAATGACTTTATATTTTCCATTGTTGATGTCTTCTGTGGCTTTCCGTGTAAAAATGTAGTTCTGCAGCACTTCATAGAGACACATGTTCTCAAGATGACGACTTCTTTTTGGGTAATATGTGTCCAACATGTTTGATTTCAAAATATCTGTACTTTCCGGGTCATTCTCCGCCAAATATTCAATTTCTCCAACAGATTTCAGTACCCGATTTCGCATTCCTGCAAGGCCTAAACTTACCCAAATTATTCTTCTGGATTTGGAGTACAGACTTGCAGATGATAACCTATCTGAGCATTCGTAGGATCCAATTTCTCGATGCGATAACATCTTTAAACTGAAACTGTATAGCTTTTTACTGACAGTCTTCTCGTGAGAAATCTCTTCCCACATTTCCTTCAATTCCGTTTTCTCAGATTTAGTGATGTAAGATGTGACATACCGAGCAACAGCAATAGAATTGTCAGCTTCATACTGAATATCCATGTTAGCCTTCCACATGGATAAAATGACTGGGTTGTAGTCATTTATATATTTTGACTCTTCTTTTCTTCTTAGGTTGTAGGTATTTTTAGGCGATTTTCTTGTAATAGTATGTCACACAGCTGACATAAAACTGTTGACTCTTCCTTTTGAAAGAACAGGTCGTGGAAATCCAAATCGACATTTTGTGTAGAATTTTTCTTTACTCTTGTACTTTCGTCGACAGTATTTTCCACACCGATGACTTTGGAAACGTAAGACTTGCTCTTTTAAGTTATTCTCTTCTGGTCTTTTAGGTATAGCACATGTTGCATATCCTTCGATGAAACTTAAAACTGCATCATCAGAATCGGTTCCAAATTTTGGGGCATCCTTGATCCACAACAGCATATGAATATGAGGAGAACCTCTTGCTTGGTACTCTTTTCTCCAAAAGAAATCCACAACTTCTCCAAGAGGTGGATTTTTTTTATTGCAGATGAAGGACATCATAGCCTTAAATCTATGATTGAAATATCTGCAAACATTAACCGGATCCAATGAGCACAATTCTCCTGCTGTCTTGTATTGGATGTTTTCAATATTTGAATTTGCCTCTCGAAGAAAATCCAGAAGATCATCCCAAGCGTACTCAGCACAGCTTAGGGTGAGAAACCATGTAGGAGTTCCTAAATTTCATAACATACACTTCAATTCTCCATGGCGTCGGTACCAATATTCATTTGTCCCACGCTGACAAGCCATTAGATTAATCAATTGAGATTCCAAATGATCATCTCGCTGTTGCACTTTGTTCATAAAATCCTTTGCAGACACATTATGTAGATGTACTCCAGTTTTCAAAATGTGATTTACTGCATAAGATAGTGCTGACAAGTCACTTTCAAATAAAAGATGGAACAAATAAGGAATACTTTGACGAAATCTGGGATCTTCTGCATATAATCTTGTTGTCCGATACTCAGAAGCAGGAATCTGTACTGGACGTTCATCATATCGTCCACCTTTTCCTGTAGGAAACAGCTGGGGAAAACAACGAGCTTCCAAGCTCTCCTCCCACACACTCACGGGAGTTCCCTGTGCTTTTGTCATCTGAAACAGATCAATAGTGTTTGCCATAACTTCTTTTGAATGAAGAGGATGTATGCTGAAATGTTCATAAATTTCTTCTTCTTTTGACTTATCCACTTTTTCCATTTGCCCAGCTGGTATTCCTGAGTCTGCTAGTAAAACTTATTCATCTTCATCCATATAAATTGATTCATAGTACTTATTATTTCTTTTCAAATATAAATTTGCTCTTTGTACTTTTCGTACATCTACCAGCTCCTGCCAAATTTTCTTATTCTTTGTTGGTACTCCATTAACCAAAATAACTAATGGTTCAGTTTCCAATCTATCTGCATCAATAGTTTCCATATTGTTTTTCAAATCCAATGGCAAAAAGACAACTCTTCCTTTTAAACCTCTTTGTAAATCCGAAGGAGGTAATTTGCCTGTTTTGGGCTCCATACGAACTATAGTCTGAAAAGGATGGACACATTGAATGAGTATAGACTCATACGTATTTAAATCACTAAGTTCTGCAGGAATTTCAACCAATTCTAAATTATTATGTACAGCTCTTGCTGGCATTTTATTTTCTTCTAACTTGTTATAACAGTATTTACAAATACGGTGATAGTCACCCAAATCAAAACAATTTTCCAGAAATAAATATGTAGCAAAATCCAACCACTTAGTATTATTTTCTTTTTCACTTTTTTTTAAAGAGATCAACATTCCTTGTTTGATTTTTATAATGGCTTCTCCGGCAACAAACACAAGTAATATTGGGTCTTTCATTAGCGATGATAGTAAATTTTGTCATTTGATCTTCAAAATTTTTACTAACAGTGGGTTTCTACATTCTCTTCCACATTTTCTTCAATAACTGTGTCATTACCTGCACTTTCTTGTTCCGGACCAAAGTAACAAAACTGAATTTCATCAGTAACCTTCTCTACATCTGATACAGATCCACGGAACAGAGCCCTATTCAACTCATTTAACTTTAGTGCTGGACTTTTAGCAAAATACAATCTTCTCACAAACTTTCTCATTTCAGTATGATGAACTGCCAGCATCCTAAAATGGTGAAAAACACTTTGGCAAACTTTCCTAGAAAGACAAGCCAGAGAATGTCATTGCAAACCAGTATTCTCTCTCACTCTACATGGATCTAGTCTTTGAAGCACCTTAATCTTCTGTTTAACACTTTTTTTACTATATTCTCTTAGAAACTCACGTAATTTATCAATAGATTCCTGTCGTACACTACAAATACTACTACAATTCCAAGTGTTCACTGGGGCTTTAGGACGTCTCCCCATAACCTCATCAGCTATCACTTCTTCCTCATTTCTTGGAACCATTTTCTCCTTTTCCATTATACAACCATCTTTCACTTCATAAGCACGACCTCTGGTGTCAACTGCATGCAGCAAACTATTACTTTGAAGATAACTCTCTTCATTAAAAAATGGTTCAGTACTTGAACTATGCATCCATTCTCCTAAAAACACTTTACAAAAGTTATTTCTTTTCACTACTCTTTTCGTTTTGCTTTGTGACTTCATTACATTGACCATTTTATCTAATGTACGGATCCTGTTCAAAATTAAAATGAATAGTTTTTTTTATTTCTAATGCCTTGGTAACAATACTTTCAATTAATTTTTAAATCTAAAGCCTTAGCTACAATTGATTCAATATCTTTTTTTCGCTTATAAAATTTCGCTTTCTTCTTATATTTTTTCACATCCTTTAGCAAATTGGACATCACTCTTCTTTGAAACATTTTTCTACGAATGTCTTTAAATGCTGTTTTTCTTTTTAAGTCAATCTTTATTGCTTCTAATTGTACATTAGCATTTTGTAATTTCTCACTTTTGTCCTGTTGTTTTCTACTTGAAACTCTATTTGCAGTGGGGACATTTTTCAAATTTGTTCTTTTTTTGAAGATATTTTTGAAAAAATCCTTAGTTTGCTTACCAGAAGACTTTTTCTTTTTTCCAACATGAGGATCTTCAACTAATTTGGGTCCTCCAGTTGTCTTCAAATATAAATGTTTTTTCTGTTCTTTTCTCTTCCTTGATTTTATAGGCATCTTTAATTTATTTCACTGTTGGTCAGCAACATCTGAAAGAAACTAAAACAAAAATACCTTTATGTAATTTAAATGTGTTACTATATTTTTTTGGTGCTTTTCAAATCTTATAATACTATCTACCCCTTTCCTACAAGTGAAAAACACAATAAAACCAACACGAATTAAAGCTTCCCCTTTCCTACGAATGTAATTCTAAAAGAACCAGAGTACCACAAATTAAATCTCTGACAACAATTCCTGTGTGCGCACAGACTCATGGTGTGATTCTAGGCAGAAAACAAAATTGAATTTGCAATTTGAAAGCACACTTACTACTGTGTTAGAGCAAGTGATAATTACTGTAACAGTCTGACACATTTTCATTATTTTTTTCAGAAACAGAAAAGAGCACATGCCCAAACTGCTTTTTTAGACCATGAACATGTGCAACCTGAATGACGTACTACACTCTAGCAAAGGAAATGAGCCTTGGTGATGTTCAATGTATTAGCGTTACTCACTGCTATCTGAAACACCACACAGTGCTGAATAGTAAGCATGACTGTACATGAGAAACAGCTTGCTCTCTGATAAGTGTGTGCTTCTGGAGACTGTCTACTGTCAAGTGCAAGAGAGATCTGCATTGATCCTTGCGCAACTGCATAAACATTGGAGACATGTATGTAACACTACATGTGTGGTAAGGGTTAATTGGACTTTTGAACATGTACAAACTACATGACCCATTGCAGGAGTGGAAGGAAAATCTACCATGTTGATGTCAAATGTGTTTGCATTTCCCTCTCATTTGTGACATATTAATTTGAGCTCAATGGTAGCCATCACAGTTCAAGAAAACAAGCTTCCCCTTTCCTACGAATGCAATTCTGAAAGAACCAGAGTAACACAAATTGAATCTCTGAGAACAATTCCTGTGTGCGCACAGACTCATGGTGTGATTCTAGGCAGAAGACAAAATTTGATTTGCAATTTGAAAGCACACTTACTACTGTGGTAGTGTGGTAAATAAAATAAATATTACCGGACTGAATTTCATGCGGAATCTTAAAATAAAGTAAAATAGCTCAAAATAACAAGAGGCAGAATCCGTGGTATAAGAGGTTTCTAATGGGCTTTATTCCATTCAAAATGGCCGACTCGAGTCGCGGCCCTCAGGTTCCGTCACCACGAAGGTTCAGGAAGTGAAGTACAATAATTTATTAACAGACATGTATTTTTATAATAAGTACATTACAATGAAACGAATGTAGAAGGCGTAACATTTGATAAGAAAAATGACGTGACAGTGACATAATCGAAACTAGGCGTAATAAGGAATAAAAGAAACATGATTGGTTAGAATTATCAGACATAGGTGGATCTATAAGATAATACTTGGCATAGATGCGCGCGCGGCAGCATGACGTGTAATTGACGTGCAACTAGGGGGTGAAGGGGACTTGACATTTAGCTCTACATGTGGAGACGAGAAGTCTGGGGTCAAGTCAACCTAATCCCAAATCATATCTAACATCCTATGTTTAAAGAACTATGTTATCCACAAGGAAGAGACTCTCGGACAGAATCTATTCTATACTGACTGTGTGCGTGTACAAGCGTCTAAGTGTCTATATGAGATGCGAGGGGCAGAAAACTTTCCATGGCAACAGGGCTATGAATCACTTGCAGGAGGACGGAAAGGCTGAGTCCCTTGCTTGTGAGCTAAAGGAAATGTTTACCTAAATCACTGGACAGGAATGCATCGGCTGAAGAGCAAAATAGATAATTCGAAGGTGAAATACAACTTCTTGGCAGACAGGCGAAAACTGGCCGAGGCAGGCACCGTTAGCTGCACAGGGAGTAGGACAAAGTTCATGGATACAGATGCGAGCTCAAACTGAAGCTGTCAGAGACAGAGAGCAGGGAAAGGCTTTGAGGACAGAATCGGGCCTACTTGCCTGAACTGTAAAAATGGAGTAACTTAGCCATATAAAGTCGGTGGCCTTTCATACTTAGGAATCGAATATCCAGCCCATTGATGGCGGATCTGACAGAGAACATGTTGACGGTAGACACACATATGTTTGCGTCTTAGAAACTGGAACTGGAGGGAACATACATGTACTTGTAACATGCATATAGAACCGTTGGGGTCCAAGATAGGGGACATAACTGATCAGGAAAATCCACATTTCCACATTCCCTCCTTGTCCCCTTCTTGCCCTTCACGAGACATCAATCTTCATCATTCCATTGATTTGCTCATGGAGCATCATTTCTTCTTCTTTCTTCTTCCGGGATCTTGAACGAAAACCTTGATGTGGAATACACGATGTGGCACACATACCACAAATCGCTGGTCCACATTGCAGGCATAGACAACAACTGAAGAGCATAAGAAGGCCAATACCTAGGAAGGATAGAACTCTCCATCCCCAGGCTGATATCACACTCCAAAACCACCCGGACCACGTCCAAGTGCCTGGATTCTCGTGTATCTGGCTTACAATCTTATGAAGGCGTGTTATAGCTTTATATACAGATGGCGAATTTTCTGGTATGAATATACAGCAGCTGGATCCGATGACCCTGCAAGCTCCGCCCCTATCTGCCAGGATGACGTCAAGGACAAGACGATTCTGGAGAACAACAATTCTCATCACTGATTGTTCCTCTGTCAGATTGCCTAGGGCGGCTATAGTCTCGTTTACTACAGCTTCAAGAGTCTTGGTGAGTCTGCGTATCAGCTTACTATTTGATATTGTACCTATATAGGGAAAGATACCTTTATTGAAATCTACATACTTGTCCCATGCCGTCTCAGTATAATCGACAACTGGGAGATCTCTTTGCTCTCTATTGTGTACTAAATGAAAATTTCGATAATAATCAGGGGGAGCTAGGAAAACAGGTGGCAAAAGGAATGCTATGTAACAGGTACCATCCCAATCTAGAGGCAGACGCATATATGCCGTCTGACCACATATGAAGTAAGAATGGCGAGAAGCTCTAAATGAAGATTTACCTTGATCACTATATTCTACTGTAGTAACGCATTGGCTATGGCCCATATGTATGGAACCAACTTTTCTTACACATAATTCACCCTTAACTGGAAATACTGACATAGTGGGCAGAATTAGTTCGACTTCGGATTTGACATTCAGAATCATAAGATTAGGCGTAAAATTACCTAATTTATACACTTCATTTTCTAAATCAGTTCCTGTTCTACTGGGGTGACCCTCCTTATTAGGGTGACAGATTTTGAATAAAACTAGATTCAGATTTCCCCATATCCAATGTTGTTGATAAACTGCTGTGTCTGGGTCTAGGGAATTTAATAAACTAAACCATGCTCCACAGGAGCCATTGTGTGTGAACGGATGTGGAAAGAAAGGCAGAACTCCTTTGTTATTCTGATAGGGAGGAAGTCGGCCACACACCCAACAATTGGTCACATTACTAGTCTGATGGGAATGATGTAACATACTAATGAATGTGTTATTGCGCAGCGCAAGTCTATAAGATAATTCATGTGGCGGTAGGTCACTAAAAGAATGTTCATCAGTTATATTGAAAACACGTTTAGAAACAGGATAATACATATGCAACAATATACTTGCAGTAACTATTAAAAAACTCAAGGAAGACAAAATTAATAAAGTCACAATACAGTGGTTACGCAGTAATTTACAATACGCATGTCGTTTCATTATGATTCTGGACTCTACATGATTCAGACCTAAGGGGTACATGTCGGGACAGATTCAACCGCTTCACCTTGGAGAGGACTTAAACAATCAAATCGTCCGACAGTTTAGATCTGGACCTGAGTTTCTGTTTATAGCACTGAGAGTCATTCTGTTCAACAAAAGGAAGTTTTGAATCAGTCTGTGAGGGAGTGCAGGGCACAGTGTCTATATCTGAAGGTAGTCCATGAAATTTTTTGACGTGACTCGAATGAATCCACCCTTTTCGTCCCTCGATCTTCACGGCTGTTCTTGTGGTCAACAGGACCAACTTGGGTGCTTTCCACCTGGGCTCCAATTGACTTTTCCTGTCGAAATTTCTCACAAAGACAAGATTACCCGGGACAACGTCATGGGGTTTCGCCTCAGTGTTGTCGGGAAAGGCTGCAGCTACCTGTGAACGAGAAGATTGTAGTGCAGACATCAAGGAAGCCAGGTAATCTATCAGCATATTACAGTCAACATCAGTTATTTTACGTGGTATAGGCGTCCCCCACATATTCGGTGGTCTACCAAAGATCACCTCATACGGGGATAGCCCTGTTCTAGAGTGTGCTACCATTCTCATGTAAAAGAGTGCAACTGGTAATGCTACTATCCAGTCGACACCTTTCTCTCTACATATTTTGGACAGTCTGATTTTCAGTGTCTGGTTATGTCTTTCTACGAGACCTGCTGCCTCGGGATGTCGGACGCAGTGGAATTTCCACTGATATCCCAACAAAAGTGAGACATGTTTCATTAATTCGGATGAGAAAGGCTGACCGTTATCTGAATATACAACACGTGGTAAACCGTACCGTGGGAAGAATTCTCGAACTAGCTGCTTGGCAGTAGTCGGGGCAGTGTAATCTGATACGGGATACGCCTCTGTCCAACGGGAGAGAGCGCAGACAACTACGAGGACATATTTGAATCCTCGACAACGTTCCATCTGAATATAATCCATCTGGAGGACTTCAAAAGGATGGTCAGGAGGCTGAAATCCACCCTGCTCTACGGGAACACTCTTTCCTGGATTAAACTGACAACATATCATACAGGTACGAACTTTTTGTTTAGCTGCTGCTCGTAAATGTTTGTTGAACCAAATGTGCTGAATGCTGTCTAGCATAGCCTTCTCTCCTAAATGTGCTGGACTGTGAACTGTAGCTATAATGGCTTGAACCATGGAATCAGGGAGAAACCATACAGATTTCTCCTTCGTCATCCATCCTTGATCTGTCTGGATCCCTCCTAGTTCAGTCCACTTCTTTATTTCTTCTGCTGTGGCATGTGTCTGTATGTCAATTACGTCAAGTGCGGGATCCTTAATTGCCATACACTGTGTTGGGGTCTGAACTATTGGCTTTGTCATGTCTAATGTGCGATTCTGAGCAGTCTGTTTAGCTGTTCGGTCAGCTAAATCATTTCCTTGAGAAATGGTATCAGTAACCTTCGTGTGTGCTTTACATTTCATAATCGATATAGCAGTGGGTAAATGTATTGCGTCTAACAAAGCATGAATGAGGGGCCCGTGCTGAATGTGGGCACCATGGGACGTTAGATAACCTCTCTCTCGCCACAGCACGCCGAAGTCGTGTACAACTCCGAATGCATAACGTGAGTCAGTGTATACATTAACTTTCTTATTTGTGGCTTGAATACAGGCTTGTGTTAGAGCAATAAGTTCTGCTGCTTGGGCTGACAAAGTATCTATACAATGTGTCTCAATAACTTCAGTGTCTGTTGTGACTGCATACGCGGCCACTAAATCTCCTGTACTTGCTCTCATGCATGATCCGTCTACATACAACGTCAGGTCTGGATCTAACAATGGAACGTCTGTCAAGTCTTGTCTAGGTTTCGTCTTTATTTCAATGATTTCAACACAATCATGAGCTAGTGGGTCTGTTCCAATTACAGGTAATAGTGTAGCAGGATTCAATGTATTACACCGTCGGATCTCTATGTGTGGTTGAAACAATGTCAGTTCATAACCGGTAAGTCTTGCTATGGTCAAGTGTTGTGTTTGTGTTCGGTTCACAAGAACCTCTACTGCATGTGGTACTTGTACTGTCAATGGGTGTCCTAATACTATGGCATCGCTTTGTCTGATTGCTAAAGCTGTCGCTGCCACTGATTTCAGGCATGCAGGCAAAGCCTGAGCTACGGGATCTAATGTACTGGAAAAATAAGCACATGGCTTGCGTGATCCTGCTTGATCCTGAGTGAGTACTGACAAGGCAGTACCTTCGCGTTCTGTAACAAAGAGTGTAAAAGGTTTGCTATAACATGGTGTTGCTAAAACAGGTGCTTGACATAAAGCTTCCTTTAGGCTTTCAAAAGCTTGTGTATGTTCCTGAGTCCAAGGGAGAACAGTCGATGTGGCTGCCTCCTGTGTGGTTAACTGAATGAGTGGTTTTGCTAGAAATGCGTACTGAGGGATCCACTGCCTACAATATGAAGTGAGGCCTATAAAAGCCCGCACTTCCTTTTGTGTCTGGGGTATTGACATATTAGCAATTAACTGGATGCGATCGGGTGTAAGCTGCCTTCCCTCCTTGGACAGCGAGTGACCAAGATAAATAACTCGCTGAACACAGAATTGCAGCTTAGAAGGGGACACCTTGTGCCCCTTGTCGGCTAGGAAATGTAAAACTGTCAGAGAAGCTTTTTCACATTCTGGCTCGCTTCTCGCGGTGATCAGCAGATCATCGACATATTGAAGCAGTGCAGTATTGACTGGCATGTGTATACTGTCAAGTTCTCGTTTCAGTGCTTGGCTGTAAATGCTGGGGCTTTCTGTAAATCCTTGAGGAGCGCGTGAGAATTTAAAGCTGCGCCCATTTAAACTGAATCCGAACAAGTATTGGCTTTCCGGATCTATTGGGACGCTGAAGAAGGCATTCTTGAGATCAATTACAGTAAAAAATGTTGCTTCGGAATCAATTGCTGTCAACAATGATGATATATCAGGGACCACAGGGAATTGTGGTACAATACACTTGTTTAGTTCACGCAAATCAATAACCAATCGGTATACTGGCGGAGCAGTAGGATCAGTTCGTTTAAGAATCGGAATTATCGGTGAATTACATACATTGGAGTCTGTTTCTACAACTACTCCCTGGGCAATTAGCTCATCAATGATTTTCAACAAAGCCACTACAGCATCATGCGGTAACTTGTATTGTCGCATTCGTGGTAGTACCACTCCTGCTTTCAATGTAACTCGATAGGGTGTAATGTTCATGCAGCCAACATCTGTAGGGCCTTGTGCCCATAGATGTACTGGTAAAGTCTGTAGTCGGGGATCCATGTCTCTAGACACATAGTGACCTTTAAAATCACGCAAAAACAACCTTACTCCTTCCGGAGAACAACATATTATGGCTCCTAGTGCTTTCAGAGTTTTAATTCCTAACAAATTTTCTGGACATGATTTAGTAAGCAATAAATCTGTAGTTCGTGTCAAAGGTCCTATCGTAAGTGGTAGAGGCTGTGATACTTCATTAACAATAGGTTTTCCTGAAAAACCAAGGGAAACATTTTGAGAGCCTGAGAGGGGTGCCCCTGGAACTTCACTACGTTTTATGGTTGTTCGACTTGCCCCTGTATCGAGTAAGAATTTTCTATCTTGACCTAATAATTCACTATGTACATAAGGTCCTTCTTGATCTACCGGAATCTCGATAAGCGGTAAGTCAACTTCCCTCTCTAGGCTGGTTCATGCGTAACGCTGATACTCAGGGTATTCATACTGTGCAGTCTGATACATTTGTTGTGTTGTGGTTTGTGTGGCAGTAGCAGGCAACGGTGGTGCAGCTGGCACAAACTATATGGGTTGCTGTGAGGCTGGCATAGACTGTTGCTGAACTGGCATGGACTGTCCATGCTGCATAGCTCCTTGTTCATTCTGATCTTGTCTAACTAATCGTGGTCTCTCTTTTGTAATACCTGTAGCTATATTACGTTTCAGGACTTGACAATCATGTACATAATGGCCTAGTTGTTTACAGTAATTGCAGGTTCCTTTTACAGGAACTGCAGAATCACCAGAATGTGTCACACCCTTTTTGTGACCATCTGCTGGTACTGTCTGAGAAACTAGCATTTTCATTTTTGTATCCTTCATGCGTCTATGCTCGTGTTCTTGTTCATCCCTAATTCTATTGTGATGATACTGTAACATTTGTAGCATTTGCGACGGAGTGTTACTTTGCCAGGTACTCTCGAATTTTAATATTCTATTCTTCACTGGGGGCAATGCATTTTCCACTAATTTTGTCACAAATAAATGTGGATATGAGTCACTACTTGCTTTTATACCACTATTTATACCAAAACATTTTTCAAATCGAGCATAATAATCGCTTGTGTCTTCATCTTGCTTTTGTTTACAGGCTGTGATTGCACCCCAATCTTCCTTTTTTGTAGTTAATAAACGTGGCAATACCTGTACTAGTAAACCTGGTAATAGTTTAACTTTATCCCCGAGCCCTGAACCTGCAGCTCGGCCTCTTTCTTCCTCTGCCTACATAGGCTATGGTCTCTGACTGTCTTGCAGAGTTCCCTGATTCGGACACTTCATCTTGCTCATACTCGTCTGTTCCCAATCTTTCTTCATGAATACGCTCTATTTCTTTACGTATTTTTCGGCACATGGCTATTATACAATTTTGCTTATCGTGTCTCCCTTCTGATATATTCTGACTCCATCTTGTAAGAATAAGCATTGCATTCGGGTCTACCCCCGGACGATCTTGATTTCTGATCACACAGTTTATGAGGAAACGTAACAGTTCCCCCTGTATCTCTACTTTCTGGAATTCCATAGCTCTGTTAATACATCCTGGATCTCGTCCTGTTTGAACAAAATGATATATGTTATCTAGATGCGTAGTCATCCCTGGTAACCTTGCTAAATACTCTGCGGCTCGTCTGATACGTAATGATGCCAGGACCATTTCGTCCTCTTTACCAACCACTGGGTCATATCTACAATTTACAAGGAGTTCCTTAAGCGTACGTTCATTTACGAACTTAGGTGTACGTGAATGTGTTGACTCTTGAAAGACAAGTTTATTTATTCTAGGTGGTGTAAAAGTACTGCTAGCACCTCCCGTGGCCCCATCTGGGGCGTCGGGTGTGAAAGGGTTCGTCGAACGTGATACAGCAACTATGGGTGTCGATACCCCTGTAGAGTCGACTGCGGAGACAGATGCGGAAACAGATGTGCTTGCCGAAGCTTGTATCGGGACTTGCTGTTGCACGGGGACAGATACCTGATCCTGACGTTGAATCCCTCCGCCAGACGGTCTATGTGGTGTGGCGTTAGCATACTCGGGAGCTGCATCGTCTAGATATGAGGAAAGAAAAACATCTTCTGCGGTTCTGGGATGCCCCTTTGGATGTACCTTAATTGGAAATAATGGGGGTGGCAAGTCTTTTGGCACCTCCGTAACAGCCTTAGGTAGTCCTTCGGCTAGAAGGGGATACATACCATTCATAAGAGCATTTCTTTGTCTATTCACTTGTTCTGATTTCACTCGGATACCTTCCTCAATTAATAGATTTTCTTGAACTTTATTTGAACTTTCTTTACTCCTCTCTTCTTGTCTACGTGCTTTTTCTGTTCGTCTATGAGATTCTTTACGCCATAACTCAACAGCGTCTTTCTGTGACTGTCTGACCTTTCTTTTCCATAACTCTTCCTCCACTTTCATGATGCACTCTGCATCCCAGGTTCCCGCTATGGGCCACCTTTGACTTTCCGGTAATCCTTTGGTATAATCTACCCATAGATCAAGAAACAATATGGCATCTAAGCCATGTTTATGGTACATGAAATGTCCTGGAGTGTCTCTAGGAGGAATAGGAACTGCTTCTTCAAGCACCCCTTTTCTGGTAGTAATCTGCCTTAACTTCGAGAAGAGCGGCATATTGACAACTGACCTGATACTTACTCTTGAACTTACTTAATACGAGAAACACAATAATGAACAGTGAACAATGAACAGTCATTCATACCACAATATGCAAGACATTTTCTGAATATTTTAAACATTAAACATTAGACATTATAACAATGATCGACAATGATGACAGTCTGCCTAACTAATCACCACGCTGAATTCTTGACAATAACTGAATACTTCGGAATACTTGATATACTGCTAAACAGTACATATACACTGCTAAACAGTGCAGACCGGATTTGTGTACCCAAATCCGTCTTGACCGGCACAACCTATGTGCGCGTCAACACGCCTCCTCGGCGATGGTACTCACCGAGTAGCTCCTTGAAACGGAAGGCCTCAGAGAATGGACAGGACTCGATAACTGCGGACATTGGACCCTCTGGACGTCGGAATTTCGGAAAACCTGGTGGGCCTCTGTATACCTCGGATCTTGCTCTCTCAGCTAGGCTCTGGTCGGGATACTTCGCACTTCTCACCGCCTCGTCTGGGTTGATCGCAGCCTCAGTCGCCCCCGCTTGACCGGAGGGAGCTTACAGGAAATCCTGCTGGTACGCGTTTATGGTCCGTCCAGCTGTGGCAGGAGACCGGGCCTGCAACGCACCGCCGGCGCGTGAGATGAGAAAGTGTCCCTATTCGGGCGCCATTATGTGGTAAATAAAATAAATATTACCGGACTGAATTTCATGCGGAATCTTAAAATAAAGTAAAATAGCTCAAAATAACAAGAGGCAGAATCCGTGGTATAAGAGGTTTCTAATGGGCTTTATTCCATTCAAAATGGCCGACTCGAGTCGCGGCCCTCAGGTTCCGTCACCACGAAGGTTCAGGAAGTGAAGTACAATAATTTATTAACAGACATGTATTTTTATAATAAGTACATTACAATGAAACGAATGTAGAAGGCGTAACATTTGATAAGAAAAATGACGTGACAGTGACATAATCGAAACTAGGCGTAATAAGGAATAAAAGAAACATGATTGGTTAGAATTATCAGACATAGGTGGATCTATAAGATAATACTTGGCATAGATGCGCGCGCGGCAGCATGACGTGTAATTGACGTGCAACTAGGGGGTGAAGGGGACTTGACATTTAGCTCTACATGTGGAGACGAGAAGTCTGGGGTCAAGTCAACCTAATCCCAAATCATATCTAACATCCTATGTTTAAAGAACTATGTTATCCACAAGGAAGAGACTCTCGGACAGAATCTATTCTATACTGACTGTGTGCGTGTACAAGCGTCTAAGTGTCTATATGAGATGCGAGGGGCAGAAAACTTTCCATGGCAACAGGGCTATGAATCACTTGCAGGAGGACGGAAAGGCTGAGTCCCTTGCTTGTGAGCTAAAGGAAATGTTTACCTAAATCACTGGACAGGAATGCATCGGCTGAAGAGCAAAATAGATAATTCGAAGGTGAAATACAACTTCTTGGCAGACAGGCGAAAACTGGCCGAGGCAGGCACCGTTAGCTGCACAGGGAGTAGGACAAAGTTCATGGATACAGATGCGAGCTCAAACTGAAGCTGTCAGAGACAGAGAGCAGGGAAAGGCTTTGAGGACAGAATCGGGCCTACTTGCCTGAACTGTAAAAATGGAGTAACTTAGCCATATAAAGTCGGTGGCCTTTCATACTTAGGAATCGAATATCCAGCCCATTGATGGCGGATCTGACAGAGAACATGTTGACGGTAGACACACATATGTTTGCGTCTTAGAAACTGGAACTGGAGGGAACATACATGTACTTGTAACATGCATATAGAACCGTTGGGGTCCAAGATAGGGGACATAACTGATCAGGAAAATCCACATTTCCACAGTAGAGCAAGTGATAATTACTCTAACAGTCTGACACATTTTCATTATATTTTTCAGAAACAGAAAACAGCACATGCCCAATCTGCTTTTTGAGACCATGAACATGTGCAACCTGAATGACGTACTACACTCTAGCAAAGGAAATGAGCCTTGGTGATGTTCATTGTATTAGCGTTACTCACTGCTATCTGAAACACCACACAGCGCTGAATAGTAAGCATGACTGTACATGAGAAACAGCTTGCTCTCTGCTAAGAGTGTGCTTCTGGAGACTGTCTACTGTCAGGTGCAAAAGAGATCTGCATGGACGCTTGCGCAACTGCATAAACATTGGAGACATATATGTAACACTACATGTGTGGTAAGGGTTAATTGGACTTTTGAACATGTACAAACTACATGACCCATTGCAGGAGTAGAAGGAAAATCTACCATGTTGATTTCAAATGTGTTTGCATTGCCCTCTCATTTGTGACATATTAATTTGGGCTTAATGGTAGCCATCACAGTTCAATAAAACAAGCTGCCCCATTCCTACGAATGCAATTCTGAAAGAACCAGAGTAAAACGAATTGAATCTCTGAGAACAATTCCTGTGTGCGCACAGACTCATGGTGTGATTCTAGGCATAAAACGAAATTTGATTTGCAATTTGAAAGCACACTTACTACTGTGGTAGAGCAAGTGATAATTACTGTAACAGTCTGACACAGTTTCATTATATTTTTCAGAAACAGAAAACAGCACATGCCCAATCTGCTTTTTGAGACCATGAACATGTGCAACCTGAATGACGTACTACACTCTAGCAAAGGAAATGAGCCTTGGTGATGTTCAATGTATTAGCATTACTCACTGCTATCTGAAACACGACACAGCGCTGAATAGTAAGCATGACTGTACATCAGAAACAGCTTGCTCTCTGCTAAGAGTGTGCTTCTGGAGACTGTCTACTGTCAGGTGCAAAAGAGATCTGCATGGACGCTTGCGCAACTGCATAAACATTGGAGACATGTATGTAACACTACATGGTGGTAAGGGTTAATTGGACTTTTGAACATGTACAAACTACATGACCCATTGCAGGAGTGGAAGGAAAATCTACCATGTTGATGTCAAATGTGTTTGCATTGCCCTCTCATTTGTGACATATTAATTTGGGCTCAATGGTAGCCATCACAGTTCAATAAAACAAGCTGCCCCTTTCCTACGAAGGCAATTCTGAAAGAACCAGAGTAACATGAACTGAATCTCTGAGAACAATTCCTGTGTTCGCAGAGACTCATGGTGTGATTCTAGACATAAAACGAAATTTGATTTGCAATTTGAAAGCACACTTACTACTGTGGTAGAGCAAGTGATAATTACTCTAACAGTCTGACACATTTTCATTATATTTTTCAGAAACAGAAAATAGCACATGCCCAAACAGCTTTTTTATACTGAATACAAACCATCACAGTTCTAAAAAACAAACTGCGCCTTTCCTACGAATGCCATTCTTACAGAACCAGACCAACACAAATTAATTCTCTGACAACAATTCCTTTGTGCACACAAACTCATAGTGTGATTCTAGGCAGAAAACAGTATTCCTGGGTGATACCAGTACACCTTAACTTCTAGAGAAGACATACTCCATAATATCTTACAAGTTCAAGGTACTTAAATATCTTCCTTACCTTAAAATAAAAAACACAACTTTAAAAGTGGAAGGAAAATGTTCCATGTTAATTTCAAATGTGTTAGCATTTGCCTCTCATTTGTGAGAAAGTGATTTCTGCTGAATGCTAACCATCACAGTTCAAGAAAACAAACGGCCCCTTTCCTGCGAGTGCAAGGCTAACAGAGCAAGAGCAACACGAATTAAATCTCTGATAACAATTCCTGTGTGCAGACAGACTCATGGTGTGATTCTAGGCAGAAAACATTATTCCTGGGTGATACCAGTACACCTTAACTTATGGTGAAGACATACTCAATAATATCTTACAAGTTCAAGACAGTTAAATATCTCCCAAAACACAAAATGTGAAAAACAACTTTAAAAGAAGAATCACATTTCTATTATTTATATCAAAATGCACCACATACATTCCCTCTCAAAATCATAACTCACCTTTAAAAGTAGTTAGCTCAGAAAGAAATGTGGCACTCAAACAGCAGATTATCAGAGCCAGAATCTCTGAGCTGTACACCTCTCTCCTCTCACCAGAAGCAGTTAATGGTAATGTTTCCCTCTCTTTTCCACACATATACATGTTAACTCCAAATCACAGTGTTTCCCACATTTTTTCAAATGGAATCACACATTTCTATTGGTTGCAAATTTCAACCCTTTCCAAATGATCCCTTCCCCCAACATGACTTCTGCCTGCTACCATAGCAACAGGTCATGGAACACTGCTGTGAGCAGAGAGGTCATAAGTTCAGCACACAATGTTTCTAATCCTTAGAGCAAGAGTGCTTGACTTTTCAAACCTAACAGCAAATCCAAAGTAATGTTCTGTGGGTACATATTTTTCTGAACCAATCCAAAACATGCTTGTAAAAATCTAAGCATACAGCCTAGTTTTAATTGTAAAATGGTTTGAATCAGCCAATCAGTTCTTTAAAAAAAAAAAAAGTATGTTAGCCTCCATTTTACAACTATCTTTCTTTTCATATTGCCATTCTACTGAAAGACACCTTCTGAGTGCATCCAGATCTCCTTGAAAGATGTTCACAGTGTGGATTGTAGGTCACAGCTATGTCTTCTGGAGTGAAAAGTTTGCAGAAAAAAGAGGTATTGTGAAAGACCTTGCTTTGCCAAATGTAGACATTAAATGGATTGGTCAGAGAGGGTTGAAGTGGCACCAATTAATGCCTTTGGTGAAAACCTTTCTACATCTCCCACAGCCTAACCGTATTATTGTGCACTGTGGCGGAAATGACCTAGGCACTTTAACTGGGGTAGGTCTGGAAATGCTTGTTAAGGACACCTTTTTGCATTTGATGTCACTTTTTCCACAAACTGCCTTTGTATATTCTAATCTATGCCAAAGGCAAAAGTGGAACTGGTCCAACCAATTTTGTCCGCAGATTGACAAAGCAAGAAAGCACGTCAATAAGTCTGTTTCTGCTTTCCTCAGAGACTATGGTATGGGTTCTATATACCACAACAACTTGCGTTACAACATGCAAGACATTTATAGAGGAGACGTGTACATTTCAATGATGAAGGGAACAGAGTCTTCCTCTTGAACTTTAGACTCTGCATCGGTACTTACTTGTAGGTACCAAAAGAACACTCAATAAACACAACGGCTCTTTTTAGAGCCAACCAACATCTAAACATTTAATTTTGATTTTTAATTCTATTTTTTTTATTTTTTTTACCGCCGTACACGTACCGTACGCGCACGGTACGCCGTGATTTTTTTTAAAAAATATAAAAATTTATTTTTAACACTTCTGGGTCCTTTTTTGACCCCCTGAGGCCAGGGGGTCTGCAACTCTCTACCTTGCCCCCTTTTCACGTTCTTTACCTTTGTTTTTCAGTGTGAGACTCACAAAATGGCGGCCGACACTTCCTGATTTCGACCGACTGGAATGTTTACTGTCATGTAACCACCAATCAGAATTACGGTCGCGCACGGCACCGTGCGCGTACGGTACGCGTACGGTTCGCGTACGGTGCACGCCTATAGATATGTATGTACTTTTAACTGTAATTTTCTCAGGAACTACTGAACACATTGACTCCAGATATTCAAAAGGCACATCCCTGACCTGAGGACTGCCTCTTTCCCAAATTTCAAATAATTCTGTTCAGCCGTTCGGGCTGTACCTTGGATTAAAGGTCCCTATGGAAAAATGCATAGGGAAAACGTGTTTTGGGACCCCCCTTTTTTCTCAGCCCCCGCTTGAGGAATCCCCCCGAGACTTTCAGGATAGGAGCGGAGCGGAGCGCCCCACATATTTTGAAAATTTCACGAGGATTCATCAACCAGCGCCAAAGTTATTCAAAATAGAATTTTCAGATTTCCTATGGAAACACGGTCCTAACTATAACTATCTACTGGCGACCGCCAGTAGATAATATATATATATATGTGTGGGCTGACTCATTCCAGGCAACTGTTTGTTTTGGATATGAAGCGGCGCAGCCTGAGCCGCGAGGAAGCCCCGCTGCATCGTGGTGCAGCCCCGCTGTGACGCCAACCGACGCCGCAGCTAAGGGACGGGTGTGCCGAAATGGATGAATACACTTGTGCTTCACCAATAACGCAGGAGGATCTTCGCCACCCACTTGGGTTCAATTTTTGGTGATTTCTAGAACTTTGCAGTGGCAACTCACAAGAGGAACACATGAGCACTACAAGATCCAGAAGGCCACAGTGGTGGCCACGCCCACTTGGGCGAGGACTTAATGGTATAAAATTGACCTGCTTCATGCCACGCTGGGTTCTCTTTCCACGCCTGCAGCCCCTGATGAAATGCTACTCTGCATGAAACGCGTCGGGCATTACAGGACCTCATTGTTTGCGAGGCACTTGCGCTGTGAGATGAATGCCGTTCCTTCATTAAATTAGAGGTTATCTTTACTCACCTGTGTGGGCTGACTCATTCCAGGCAACTGTTTGTTTTGGATATATATATATATATATATATATATATATATATATATATATATATATATATATATATATATATATATATATATATATATATATCCACAAAAAAGTTACTCTGCATTAGAGGGCCTCTCACGTTGTGGCAATGAATTCCTCTCTTGCTGGCAGAAGGAAGGCTCGTAAACATTGTCCTTACAAGCATATTTATTCAGCTTTGCCTTAAAAACCAAACATGTTTCGGGCAGCATTTCCCTTGATCACTGGCATTTAAAATCCAAGGCAAATTCAGGAAGCAGCAAACATTTCAAAGCGCACCTGCGCCTCATTTAAATACACGCCCCTGGTTCACTCGGCATCATGGTAGATGTAGTATCCACAATGTTAGCATAGTGCATGCTGCCAGATGAAAACGCTGTTAATCCTGTAGTATGTTAGCATGTAAGTTCATTGTTGCTCACCTTCCTAAAATTCGATTTCCACCAACTGGAAGCACAACGTTCCCAACAGCGCTGGAAATAATTAGTGCCAGAGACCTGCACTTCTGCAGTGGGGCCCTCCCCGACCTGAGTCAGACCGTAATAAATCCAAAAAAAAGTTACTCTGCCTTAGAGGGCCTCTCACGTTTTGGCAATGAATTCCTCTCTTGCTGGCAGAAGGAAGGCTCGTAAACATTGTCCTTACAAGCATATCGGGGAGGGCCCCACTGCAGAAGTGCAGGTCTCTGGCACTAATTATTTCCAGCGCTGTTGGGAACGTTGATTAACCTGGATATTAGGGAGGATCAAAATGCTATTGAGGAATCCCAGGCATGCCCACAGAAAGGAGCCGGCCTGAGTGGCAAGAAACCCCCGTCGCGCTTCTATCCCCAACTACCTCCAGGTAATAAAATCGACTTATTCCAAGAGGCAGTAGTACAAGAGATCTACAAAATAAGGGGCAACAAATATCAGGATAACCTCAAAAGAGAAGAAAGAACAGCCCTGAAGGAACTAATGGAGGACAAAACAATAACAATCAAGATGGCGGACAAGGGCGGCAACATTGTTATTTTAGACACTTTAGATTATGTGGCGGAAGCACATCTCCAATTAAAAAACAAAGAATACTACAAAAAGCTGGAAATGAATCCAACAAAGAACTTCAAAGAAAATCTGGACAAAGAAATTTGGAGATGGTTACAATCAAACTTGATTGATGATGATGAAAGAAAATTTTTAACCACTGAACATCCTATCACAGCCACTATCTACTTCCTACCTAAAGTGCATAAAAACCCATTAAAACCCCCTGGCCGTCCAATAGTATCCGCAAAAGGATCACCCCTTGAACCAATAGCCAGTTACATTGACCACTTCCTGATGCCTTTCGTGTTCAATTTAAACTCTTACTTGAAGGACACAACGGATCTCCTCAGACACATTCAGGACCTTCCCTGGCAAACATCATATTTGTTGATCACAATGGACGTAATCTCGCTCTATACGAACATTGATAGTGACATCGGACTATTGGCATGTAGTCACTTCCTCAAGGAAAGGGATATCAAATTTAAACATCACAATCAAATGCTCTTGGATATGATTCATATGTGTTTGACCCAAAACGTGTTCCTTTTTGGTGAAGAAATTTACATCCAAACCAAAGGATGTGCAATGGGGTTTTCATTCAGTCCAGGATACGCATGCCTCACCATGGGTTGGTGGGAGCAACAAGTAGCATGGCATCCGAGCAATGACAGATTTGTCAACAAAATTATGAAATGGCTCAGATTCATCGACGACCTCCTGATAGTGTGGGATGGGTCGATACAGGATTTCGAGGAATACTTCAAGATACTTAATTCCACGGATGCAAATTTGAAATTTACCTACAATATCAGCAGCGAAAAAATAATCTTCCTTGACACAGAGATTTATGTGGCCAATAACAAACTGGAAACAACCCTACACAGAAAGGAAACATCTACTAATTCCACCCTACATGCAAAAAGTTTCCACAAAGCATCGGTGAAGGACAACATACCCTATGGGGAATTTTTGAGATTGCGACGCATCTGCTCGGAACAACAGGAATGGGTGGAACATAGCCACAATACAGCCAGAAGATTCCAGCATCGAGGATACAAGAAAGGCACTATTCAAAAATGTTGGAGACGTGCAAATGAGAAAAAAAGAGAAGCCATCTTGGATGTCAACTACAAGGGCAATAAAAAAGACACGACGAATCAACAAACTCCAACAATAAGATTGATTTTGGATCACTCCAAAGAGGCCAAACAAGTAGGGGATATCCTCCGAAGAAACTGGAAACTCCTACAACTCGATCCAACTGTCAGTGAAATTATGGGAAAACACCCCCAGATCACATTCAGACGTGCGAAAAATCTACGGGACAAACTAGTCCACAGTCACCATCAGGATCACAAAAAGAAAAAGGGAACACAATGGCTAGCAACGAAGGGCTTCAAGAAATGTCACACATGCAAGGTTTGCCAAATTGCAAAGAATGTTACTGAGGTTACATTACCAGACAACAGAAAATGGAAGATCAAAGACCTTATCACATGTAAAAGTGAATATGTGGTATATGTAATCGAATGCCCTTGCCCGAAAAAATACATCGGCAGCACCAAGTGCGAACTTAAAAAAAGAGTACTTGAACATGTACGGGCTACAGTAAACAAAGACAGGAGCAACGCAGTTGCAAAGCACATGGAAAGTAACCATGGTGGGGATTGGAAATCTCTACGTTTCTATGCCTTAGAGACAATTCCAATACATGAAAGAGGAGGAGACCGGGAAAAGAATCTGAGACGCAGAGAATCGCGACAAATTCTGAACTTTCGGACATATACACCATGGGGTCTCAACCAAAGCGAAGAATTATATATACATTTATAGAACTTATATTTGTGTCTCAGAAACAATACTGTGATTGATACCTTTGAGAAGAAGTTGAGGTGGTCTTAGGCCCTGGTAACCACATGTACAAAATTTTTTCTTTAGTCAACCATTTTAGATAATTAATGCAGTAACACCCTACAATCAGGATACCCGATGTTAATATAATTGGGGACACTGGGAAGACATTACAGTCAATCTTTGGGGTAATAACAATTATTCAAGTACATTCGCTACACATAAGCCCACCGGGGGGCAATAACCCATAAACATTAATCCTATTTCATTGCCATACTTACATGATTACATATGACATCACGCTGTGTCAATCGAAACTCTAGGACTGTTTTAATACAACCTAGGAATGTATGGTATCGAAAGTATACAGTTTGAATCAATTTCCAGTAATAATATTAGGTTAATACTCAAGGTTGTACTACAACAGCAAACCATGATAGAACCGCTGTCCTGCAATATGTACATATATTAGGCAAGGTAATAACAACACGTTTTTGCTGTTATCAGTGAACAATGCAAATATTTCGATACATACGGACAGTGTTTGTTTAAATGAGCGAAGTGCTTTCATACACTCTATTTATGGTTTCTGATTACTGAATTTGTAATTACCCAAAAATTACTGTTATTACTTCAATTTGAATGACTGTACTAATATTGTTGTTGACTACAATAACCAGAAACCTTAGGGGCAACAATCTAGTGACATCATTGGTCACATGCCTTGGCATCTTTGTGTTTTATTGGTTGTTTTTTGAAAGGGAAAACTGACCGTGAACAAGCTATCGGCTGATAGCGAAATGCGTTGGTTTCTTTCCGATACATTTTGGGCTTTAATGGCTTAAATAAAAGAAACTTTGGAATATGAATACAGGATCTGTGAGTGCATTCCGACTGTCCTGCAAGGGATTTTGGGTGATGAATTATTGACGGCTGTGGCTCTGCTGTGGAATTGCACCGGAAACAGAGGCGCCAGGGGTCCACGCAAACGGAGCTGATTTCGAGTGGATATATGTATATATATATATAATTGTGGGGGCGATATTTAGCAGTAGAATCACAGTACAATCCCAGTATGAGCCCAGCACTCACCCAGTACAATCCCTGTATAATCCCAGTACTATCCCAGTTCAATACCGGTACTATCCCAGTACAATCCCACTGTTTTGATGTTCGTCACTGATGACCATCATTGGTCCCTAAGGGCTGGATCCACACCAGAATGTAAAGATGTGTTAATTAGAAGAAATAATGTAGATCCAGTCTTTAGGGCAAGCATGTAGAGCATCAATGGTTCTACCAAAGGCTCTGGCCTTCCTGGTCCAACAGAGCAACCGTGTAATATGCACTTGCCAGAACGCTATTGCAAAGCAACAACTCGCCTTAAACTCTGCTTGCTTATGCACAGGTGTGTTGTGTTTGCAGCCAGTCATAGACTGTAAGAGCCTGTTCAATGCCCTGTCCTCTGTTGTCTTTCAGGTTTGTGACCAGGGCTTTCCGCTATGTGCAAGCTGTGGCTTTTGCAGTTAACGAGATCAACCAAAGCCCTTCAATCCTTCCCAACATCACCCTGGGCTTCAGGGTTCACGACTGCTGCTACGATGAGACTAAGTCCACCAAACTGGCAATGTGCCTCCTGCCAGGGCGCGAGGAACCAGTGCCCAACTACCAGTGCAGGTCACACTCACCTCTTGCCTCTGTCATCGGAGATGTCTATTCCTCCACAGGGGTGGCAATCGCAAGGATCCTGGGCCTATACCGTTACCCACAGGTAAGGAGTGGGGTAGAGAAAAAGTGGACCAGGTGCTTTCATGAAATGAGGTGCTGAATGGGCGTGGTGTACTGTGAACCGTCCATTTTCGGCAAAGGTTGGCGAGGGAAACATACTTTACAGTCAGAAAAACAACCTGCTACAACACAGTCACTGCCCCAACTGAGACTTCACCATGCGTTCCTTTAACCCGCAAGTCGCTGCAACATCTTGCTCTAGGGGGTGTGTTGTTGGACTGGTGTTGGATTTTAAGTCCAACACCTTCTCTACTGTTGCGTAGACTGGAGTTGGAATAGTCATTTATACTATTCCAGAATCCAGCGCTTCCCTAAGGCAGGTTGTTCTAATGACATTGTGGTAAAGTAACGCGTTGCATTGTAAAGGCATGCATGGTTCCGTCATCCGACCAGTTGGTGAATTTCGGCAGCTTTTCACATTCTTCATTACATCCAGGGTGCTGGTCGGTCTCTTACATCCTGATTGGGTGAATCACATCTTCCGGAAAGAAGTTCAGTGAGAAGGGAGCTGCGCCAAAGAATTATTCAGAAGAACAAGTTCAGTCCATAAGACTTCTTTATTCAAAATAGTATTTAAAAATTGATGCATCGCCAACACGTTTCGTTCCTGTGTGCCAAAGCAACTTCATGAGGGCTTAAATTGAGATGTATTATGGTTATTATGGCAACCACTGTTAGCTGATTTGTGTTGGTGCCTGAGGTAAGAACTCCACCTCACTAATTGACACACTGTTGTTCAATGTGCACTGTGACATCATTGTTTTCTGCTCTTTTCTAGTGTGTTTTGCATTACATACACACAGTGCTGTAAAGCCACTGAATTAAGCCAAATCCCTTTTGTGATTTGACGGGCATCTCTTTTCTCTGCTCTCCCTAAATTGTATCGTTTTGGAGGTGATCACCCAAGACACAGCAAACCTTGCAATGACAGACTAAATCATCTCACAGCTCAGTGGCAAGACTGGTTCCTCATTCCCAAAACTCAGACCTCCTAAATGAAGCATATGGGAATCCCTAAACTACAACTGGAGAGCACACTCATAGGACAAACTTCTGAGTGTGCAGAGTGCCAAAAACACACAAACCTTCCTCTTTAAAAACTGCACAATCTAGTAGAATTGGGGTAACTGTCAATAGCTTAACATCACACAAAAAGCATCTGATGAACAAGTGCACAAGTCCTTTCAGGCTCTGCTTTAGTGCCCCAAGGCTCCCACCTCACTCCTATCCTGATCTCTCTCTCTCTCTCTCTCTTTCTCTCTCTCTGTCTCTCACACTCTTGACCTCTCCTCCTCAGGTTTGTGGATTTTCTCTGTTTTGGTGACACGTCTGTTTTATTTTGTTGCTTTGTTGCACTGTCTTATCCTATTTTTTCTCTGCCAAGTGCCATTTTGCTCTGTTTTTTGTTTTTGTACCTGTCAGCTTTTCTGTCTCTCTTCAGTGCCTCTCTGCTTTGCCCTAAGCACTTTGTCGTTCTGCCCCCTTTTGTTCTGTTTAGTGCTTCTTTGGCTCTACTTTGTGCTGCTTTTGCTGTTTTACATCTTTTGTTTTTTTTGGCTCCTCTCTCTGTTTAGTACTTCTTTCACTTGGTTTTGTGGCTCTTTTCTCAGTGCTCATTCCCATTTGCCCTCTTTGCCTGTGCCCTTTTGTTTGTACCTTTTCTCTTTGGCCTTAGTTGTTTCCCACTCTTTTCCTTGTCCTTTTTTCCTTGTCTTTTCCTTGTCCTTACTTCTTGAACCAACTACCCTGGCCCTACTCCCACTCTCCTCTAATCTGCTTCAGCACTCCTCACCCCAACCCACCCCGCTGCTCGCTGAGCTCCTTGTGCACCTCACCACACACCACCCAGGAAGCATTCTTCTGGGCATCTTTTAAATACTCATGCACTATCCCACACACTTCACCCAACCACTTCACAGACAGCACACAATACCTCATTGGACACACACACACACTAAGCACCACCCATACAGCACCCTACACTCTCATGCATACTCCTCAACACCTGCTCACTCATGAAACATGCACAAAGATCTTGGATCTGCTATACAACCATGCGCTGGACCTTCTAGTTCTCAAGGAAACATGGCTGACCTGAGCCTTGGCAGCCGACATTTGCTGTAGCCATCCCCGCTGGCTACCAGATTGTGAGGCAGGCCCTCAACCAAACCCCGTCTCCCTCACAACTCTAATTTCCATCACACTCAAAGAACAGATCGTGACCTCATGCCCCAACATAACTACAAATGAGACTACCCCCAACATGAAGACCATTCACTCCAGAGTCCCATCGAGCCCCTGTCCCTTTTGTGTTTAGACTTAGGGTGTGGGCTTTGTTGGCTGTGGCATCTTGTGGGTTTTTTAGTTGACAGAGTGTGGTAAGTCGCCAGGTTAGTAATGCATATCCTGACACCACAAAATAGGAAAACAGTGTCTTTGCTCTTGTAAGAGCAGATTTATTAATTAAAAGTTTAACATGCGTTATGTGGGTTTAAGTTAGTATAACCAGACTGTAAAAATAAAATCAATCACTTGACAGCTGAAGATAACTTGACTCTTTAAAAGTACAATGGAAGGTTTTATGTATGCTTGTGTTCTCTCCAAAATATCTTTCTTTTCCTGAAATAGTTTAAATGGAACTGGTTTTGTGGTGAAGCTTTTCATGATGTAAAAATATTGAGCTTCAAAGCATGCTTGTATTTAGTGGCGGCATCTTTTAATGGGAGCAGTTGAACTTTTGAGGTTCTGACAAACCATAAAAAACTCCAGTTTCTGAAGGAGGAGAAGAGCTGGCCTAACGGCTAGGGCGCTCGACCTCAGACAGGGTTTGGTTGAGGGCCTGCCTCACAATCTAGTAGCCAGCGGGGATGGCTATAGCAAATGTCGGCTGCCAAGGCTCAGTTCAGCCATGTTTCCTTGAGAACTAGAAGGTCCGGCGCATGGTTGTATAATAGATCAAAGATCTTTGTGCATGTTTCATGAGTGAGCAGGTGTTGAGGAGTATGCATGAGAGTGTGGGGTGCTGTATGGGTGGTGCTTAGTGTGTGTGAGTGTACAACGGGGTATTGTGTGCTGTCTGTGAAGGGGTTGGGAGAAGTGTGTGGGACAGTGCATGAGTGTGAGACATTAGCCTGGTATATGCTGTCCACTAATTATAGTGGGCACCTTGTACCATTCCAAACAACCCCTTTTTGATGATAGGTTAAAGACAACCTTTATTGAAAGCTATCCTAGTGGTAGCTATGGAGAGCAGCCTTCAGGCTAAGTCTTGAAGGAATGTAAAGCAGCTTGTTTAACCAGTCTGTAATTTCTTGAATGGCTAAATGAAAGACAACTGCACCAGGTATATATATAAAATATATTCATGTATTTCTAAACACACCCTACCAGTCTCTTTATGAGGCTAGAGGCAAAAGCACATAACTTACACTTCAAATATTACAGTAAATTAGCACAATACACGTTAGGCCCTAGGGGCGGACCAAACCATATACTAAGAAATTGGTATAAGAACCACGACTTAACTAGACACAAGGCCTAGAGCCTGTAGAATTGCTGGGGCCCCATTGAACCACCCAAGGTAGTGACACAGGGGACCCACGGGGGCTGTGTGCAGTGTGAGAACACAGCCGCGAGCTCCCGTTAGCTTCTATGGGGAAAGTCGCGGTTAGATTTTTAAAGATTAGGGACACTTAGAGATGACTCAGGACCAAACCCTCTTGGACTTAGGAAGTTCTAGGGTCAACACCCACGGGAGCACCGGAGTACTCGAGTTACCTCACCCAGGGAAGCCGGGTGCATAGGTGTCAAATGGTGTTGGGTTGTGTCGTCCTTTTTCAATAGGAGCTTGCGAAGAAGTGCTGCTGCCGAGAAGATGCGAAGTGTCCGAAGAGGTCCAAGCCTGGATCGAAGTCGAGAAGAACCTGAAAGCAGAGAAGACAGAGTCTGGGTCACTAGCGAGTGACCAGGAGCACGATAGGCGAATGCCCACCGAAGTCGGGTCATTTCAGGTGAAGAAGGTCAAGCTTGACTCTTCAGCCACGAGGACCAGGAGGCATCGAGGACAACCAGGAGCTGGATTCGAGCTGTCCCACAAAGGATGTCGAGTGCTGCAGCGCTGGTGCCCGTATTGGACACAACAAGCCTTGGCAACAGCAACCCATGTAGAAAGGAGAAAGATGCTTTGGTGCAGACCAGCAAGGTCTGAGGGATGCACCACGCGGTGGAGAATCAGGGCACGTCTGGAGCAACCAGGGAAGCCCAAGGAAAATCAAAGTTTCCTTCTCAGGGACCCACCAGTCAATGGACCAGGAATCGCAAAGGAGCCTCAAGCTGAAATGCAAGAAGTGGGCTCACGGAACACTCGTGGAGTGTAGGCCCCAACCTTCGGTGCAGATGCTGCTCGGGCGTGGGCTACATGTAACCCAAAGCACAACTTCGAGAGACGTCGGGAAGTCAATGCACTTTCAAATGTGCACAGTGGCCAGTAGTTTTGCTGGGGACTTGGGTCGGCCTGTGGGAAGTCTGGAAATCCTCTTCCTGGGCTGCAAATACTTTGGAGTCCGGCGGGAGCTTCAGAGATGCAGATCGGCAAAATGCTTCGTTGGTGCCTGCCAAGCAGGGGAGTCACTCCTTGACCCCAAGGGAGATTTCTTCAGTCCTCTAGTCTTGAGTAGAGCATCGAAGTTCCAGGATTCAGCTACAGAGTTTCATCCAGGGATATCTAAAGTCCTGTTGCCAGGGGTTCCTTACTTATACCTAAGGAAGGGGTTGGACTAACTCTAGGGACCCACCTATGGGAGGGTTTGGAAAGATGGGTGGCTACACCCATTTCCTTTGTCCAGTTTTGCGTCAGAGCAGGGGCTGGAAGCCCCTGAACTGGTTTGAGCTGGACTATGCACAGGGACACCAAATGTGCCCCCAGTGCAGGACTTCAAAGCACTCTGAGGGTGCTCCCACCCAGCCCCAATACACATCAGCCTGTCTGGGAGGTAGTTACACCTACCTGTGACAGGAAACCTATTGTCCAGGCCTCCCCTGCCGGAGTTTCGGTCAGCAGCAGGAGGCCAGACCCGTGTCTGTTGCTGCAGCATCCATTTTGTGATGCCAGGGCTCAGTTAAGTTGGTACCGGGTATACCGGTGCTGTCATGTTTCTCCCTCTAGAAGGGTGGGATCATACTCCCATACCAGTTACTGGTGTGGGGGTATGATTCCAAGGTGTTTGACACCAAACACAACATGTTTCCATGCACCCCGTCCAAAGTTAGCATTTACCGATGGGTTATAATGCACTTAAGAGTATATGGTCAGGCTGCACCACTGACAACCCCGGAGGATAGATTCCGAAGGCTGCAGAGGGGCTCAGCTCATGCCTGGGCACCCTCTCACATATAACCTAGCACCATGCCTTCAGGATTGATAAGGCCTGCCATAGGGGTGACTGATAGGTTTCTAGGTGCAGTGATAGGTGAGATATAGTGAACCTATATCTCAGTAAGGGGTGCATGCACCACCTTACCCAGGCTGCAGTAGCAGACCTGTGGTGTCATTTTGGAGGGCTTAAAAGGGGTGACATAATACATGCTTCAGCCCCTGGTAGGCCTCTGGGATACCTATGCCCTGGGTACATAGTATACAATATACTAGGGACTTATAAGGGCACCTCAGAATCCAATCTAAGGTACTAGGAATCAATTTATAAGAGAAAGCAGATAGGCTGGGGACCTGTATAGCAGGTTACCAGCCAAACTAAGTCAAAAACCATCAAAATACCAGGAAAAAAGTGGGGGCAACCATGTAGTCAGATTCCACTTTCCTACAATGAGTATTTAGAAGAAGCCCAGAAGAACGCTTCCTGGGTTGTGTGTGGTGAGGTGCACAAGGAGCTCAGCGAGCAGCGGGGTGGGTTGGGGTGAGGAGTGCTGGAGCAGATTAGCAAAGAGTGGGAGTAGGGCCAGGGTTGTTGGTGCAGGACATGGTCCAGGCGTGGATGGGCAGAGAACGCCTTACCTTTTGACACCCTTTTAATCCATCCATGGCTTTTGCAGCCATTAAGTAGTTTATGAGAGAGGGGTCGGATTGCTTGGGGTGGTGAGAGGCGCTGAAAGGTTCAGGAAGTGGAAAGGAGGAGGTGTGAAGCAGGAGAGTGGGTCATAAGTAAGGACCACTGGGGTGAGAGAAAGAGTGGGAAAAAACTAAGGCGAAAGAGAAATGGCACAAACAAAAGGGCACAGGCAGAGGGCAATGTGGAATGAGCACTGAGAAAAGAGGCTCAAAACCAAGTGAAAGAATTACTAAACAGCGAGAGGAGCCAGAAAAAACAATAAATGTAAAACAGAGCAAAAGTGGCACAAAGTAGAGCCAAAGAAGCACTAAACAGAACAAAAGGGGCAGAAAGACAAAGTGCTTAGGGCAAAGCAGAGAGACACTGAAGAGCGACAGGAAAGCTGAGGGTACAAAAACAAAAAACAGAGCAAAATGGCACTGTTGCCATGGTGTCACCTTCAATCCAATCATTATTGTAATATGTAAATCTCTCAATGCTTATAGTCATTTGTCTGTTCACATGAGTTTTATTATTTATTCAGTTTTGTTCACAAACAACCAATAAAAACTATTGAAATAAAAAAAAATGGCACTTGGCAGAGAACAAAATAGGACAAGACAGAGCAACAAATCCACAAAATAAAACAAACGTGTCACAAAACAGACAAAATCCACAAATCTGAGGAGGAGAGGTCAAGAGTGTGAGAGACAGAGAGAGAGAGAGAGAGAGAGAGAGAGAGAGAGATGAGGATAGGAGTGAGGTGGGAGCCTCAGGGCACTGGAGCAGAGCCTGAAAGGACTTGTGCACTTGTTCATCAGATGCTTTTTTGTGTGATCTTAAGCTATTGACAGTAACCCCAATTCTACTAGATTGTGCAGTTTTTAAAGAGGAGGGTTTGTGTTTTTTGGCACCCTGCACACTCAGAGGTTTGTCCTATGCGTGTGCTCTCCAGTTGTAGTTTTGGGATTCCCATATGCTTCATTTAGGAGGTCTGAGTTTCGGGAATGGGGAACCAGTCTTGCCACTGAGCTGTGATGTGATTTAGTCTGTCATTGCAAGGTTTGCTGTGTCTTGGGTGAGTTTGGGCAACGCTAATCACCTCCAAAAAAAAACAATTTAGCTAGTGCAGAGAAAAGAGATGCCACAAAGAGCATCATTGTACATTGGCTGCTGCCTTTAAACTGAATGGCAGATAAGGTTTGATCGCCTATGGTGTATGAAAACTACCACCGAAGCAGCTGCTGTCACAGAAATAGCACTAACCAAGTCAGTGTAAAATCAAAGCTGAAAATGATCAAGAAAAGGAGATATGTTTGTGAGAAACATTTCTCAGATGTCCCAATGCAGCAATCAGTGTATGTGGAAGCTAGATTAAAAGCAACAATCTATTCACAAACTTTATAGTTGTCATTTGTCAGAATATTGAGGCCAGTAATATCGGCTGCACATATGCAGACTCCTCCGTCTCGACTACCTATAAATCATCAAGGAACCCAAACATAGGGAAGTTTATACGTATAATTCTTACCTCCACATCTTCTTACTTTGACAACATATTGGAAGTCGATATTGAGGAGTCAATTCAAGTGCTGGTTGATTTCGTACTATCAACGTTGTGCAGTCAATATAGGTTCAGATCTATTTCAAAATCTCAATATGGTGGAGTCACAGAACGTCGATACAAGTGCAGATCGATATTGAAATCTCAGCATAATTGATATATGTGTAGGTTGACAGTAAAAATGGGAGTGTATATGTGTGCAGATTGATAATACAATCTCAATTTTGTGGAATCCATATACGTGAAGATCACTATTAGAATCTTGATATTGTGGAGTCAATATAAGTGCAGGTTGATATTAAAAACTCAGGCTCAGATTTACTAACATTTTGCCTCAGAGTTGTAATACTTTTTAGACACAGCCCGGCCCAATACGTGGCTTTGCATGGCTTCGAAAAAAGAAAAGTAATGCATTGCATAGCACTGCCGTGAGTTGCCTTGCATCGGGTAGGAGTTCCATGGGTGGAGTATGGGCGTCCCCGTGCATCCACCCATGGAAATTGACACATTCCCAGATCAACTTTAGGCTATACACCTGTGTTTTCACCAAAATGGTGCGCCTACCCAAGGCAGGTGTAACAAGGAGAAATATCTTTATTTCTCCCCATTACTCCCTCTTTGCAAGGGTGCTGCATTCTTCAGTACACATACAAAGAAAAATAAGCATCTAAGGATGGTTTTAGTGCAGAATGGTAGCCCTTCCTACACAAAAACTAATCCTACTGACAACAAAAGCACCCTTACACTATCGGGCAAGGGTGCCTGTGTTGGCGCTAGGAAGCCACAAGTGCACCAGCACACGGAGAGAGCTAAACAGTTACAAATGTTTCTAAAAATGGTGCAAATTCAGGTCTCTTTCCTTGTTTCATGGCGTTATGTGAAAGATGAGTGAATCTGCCCCTAAGTATTTCAATAGAACATATCTTTACATACATTTTTTAATTTAGAATGTGTTCTTATTAACATATGATCTGTTTTCATAGATCAGCCACGGTGCTCACATCCAAGTGCTGAGTGATAAGATACAATTCCCGTCCTTCATGCGAACAATGCCCAACGCAGATACCGTGAGTGTTGGGGTTTCCATGCTAGTGAAGCACTTTGGGTGGACTTGGATTGGACTTCTCTCATTGGAGAAAGATGTCACCCGGTCAACAATGCTTCTTGTCAGGAAGGACATTCTGAAGACTGGGGCATGCATTGCTTTTTGGGAAGAGATACCCGCACTGTACTCTACCACAAAGCTGCTTCATCTGGTGGAGGTCGTAAGAACGTCTTCTGCTAAAGCTGTAGTTACCATCGGCCCAGACCCTTTGCTACTTCCTTTCATGGAGGAAGTTGCCAGACAGAACGTCACAGGAATCATTTGGATTGCTACTCATGTGTGGGCCAGCTCTTCCCTTCTCTCTGTTGTTGACTTCTCCACAGTGCTCACTGGAACAATTGGCTTTGCTATCCGCAGGGGAGTCATCTCAGGACTGAAAGAATTTCTTTATAATCTGAACCCACATCAGAATCCAGAGGATCTATTCACTAAAGAGTTTTGGGAAGTAGCCTTCGGCTGCACCTGGCCAGAACATTTCACAAACAGCAGCAATTCCACATCTGAAGACCATCAGAGAAAACCACGCTGTACTGGGTCTGAGGACCTTCTGGGCCTGAAGCCCAACATCCTGGATGTCAACAATTTTAGGCTGACGAATAATGTGTACAATGCCATGTATGCTACGGCTCATGCTTTGCACAATCTTCTTTCTTGTCGGCCGGGCAAAGGACCATTTCTTAATGGGACGTGTGCGAACATACATCACTTCAGACCTTGGCAGGTACTGTATTGCAACAATTATTCAGTGCAAAATACGCCTATGTGAGGCGTTGAAACGGTTGCTTCCATAGGTAGTGTTTGGTTGGAAGTCTGTTTTCTCTGTTTTTATCCTGTGTGGGATGTGTTTCCACGTTGTGTGTGAGGACCACCAAGGTGGTGGTTAACATGATATGGAACACAGTTCTTAGCAGTGTGATGAATGAAGAAGAGTTAAAGACAGGCATGCAGTTTATGGTTTTCAGCTTTGAGCTGCTCTACAGGTCATATTTGGTATTATTTTTAATTTTTGGTAAGCCAATAATAAATAATGTACATTAACAAAGCAAAATGTTTCAGTAACCTTAAACATTTTCCGAGTCCAGGAGGGGAGAAAAGACAAGACAATACAAAACAATCACAATCATATATAGCCCTCATTGGGTTCATATCAATTCATACCTATATATCAAAAAAGAAAAGAAAAGATAACAAACAGGAAGGTCAAGCCACGATATGCCCAGAAGCATGGACAACGCCGTGTTGACGGACAAGTGATCAATTATAACACCCTATATCTCCATACCCAATCTCTGCTTTTGTGACGCTTTAAGAGCGTACAGACTGTGCTCTAATTACACACAGAGCATAACCTTCTTCTCCACATTTCAAATGGCGGTGGTTTTAATCGAGCCACGGCTATGAATACCAAATACCTGAATTTATGCATCTCGCCAGTAACCATTGAGTCTTCCAAGACTCCCAATAGCATAACAGTCGGAGTAAACATAATCTGTACTCCTGTAACCTCTGTTAAAAAGACCTCTATCCTACGGATCGAAAGCTTCAACTCTGGACAGGCATAAAACATATGTAGACTGTCGGCCTGATCCCTCCCGCGCCGTGTACATTTGCCCTCATTTAGCCCGCCCCAGCGTGCTATTTTAGCAGGAGTGTAGTATAAATTAAATATAGTCTTTTAATGCTGCGTTTTTAGGCTGGAGGATACCAGAAGCTTTTCAGCCAGAGCAATCGAGTCATGTAGTAAGTCCGCTGCCTGCGATGGTCTGGCATTCCATTTTAGATTCTGTGCCTCCAAGCCATCAGACTGCGCTTCAGTGAGAATTTGATAGAGAGTGCCAATCTTCCCCCGCCCCCTAACTGCCTCTAATAAGTTATTTTTTTGGGATAAAAATCCTACATTTGCCTTTTTTAATAGATAATCCCGAACTTGCAGGTATTTAAAAAAGTCAGCTTTTGGCAAATCGAATTCAGAGACAGCGAGGAGTAAGACCTTATGCCGTTTTAATCCACTAAATCTCCCAAGATTAAAAATAGATGAGGATGAGGTAGGTGTATAAAAATAAATCCTCCCTATCTGCATAGGCCTCCAAACCTGGAGCTATACCTTATGGACAGCATGCACCACCTTGAAACGTGTTTTCTTGTAATAACTAGGCTCTAGATTTTGAAAGAAACCCCTCTCCGCTTCAGAGCCTAAAGGCATTTGAAAAATATGAGTGAATTCAGCTACATCAACTTCTCCTTCACCAACCAATATTCTTCCCATATGCTGAAGTACACATGCCCAATAATAAAACCTGAAATTGGGTACTGTCCAGCCCCCTCGTGATCGTGGTAAATTCAAGTATTTCATTGCTCGGCGGGGTTTGCCTTGAGCCCACATAAAGCTGCTGCATAGACTGTAATTTGTGAAGTTGCTTCTTAGTAAGTTCCAAGGGTACAAACCTAAAGTAATATAGAACTTTAGGAAGCATATTAATTTTTAAAACATTGCATCTGCCCACCATCGAAAGATGTAGACCTTCTATCCTATCTAGCTCCCTTTTGATTTTATGAACCATGGGGTCCCAATCGACAGTACCATTTTATCCAAACATGCATTTCCACGGGTCCCCAGATAGGTTGCCTCTTCTGTGACCCTGTAGTCAGTAAAAACGCTTGACTTGTACAGATTATTTGTGTCTTGGCTATATTTAATTTATAGCCAGAGTTTTGTTCAAATAGAGTTGCTAGCCGTTCAGTCTCTACCATGGCCTTAGCTGGATCCGGCTAGACCACAGCAATGTCATCTGCATATGGTAGTATTTTAACATACCCTTGCCCAAACCTGACAGGTGGAATACTTAAACTATTCTCCAATAAATTCAGAAATGGATTGATGTAAAGAGCAAAGAGTAGAGGGGAGCACAGACAACCTTGTCTGGTGCCTCTAAAAATTGGCACCAGATCAGATTTGAGCCCCATTGCACATGTTCGGGCCACAAAAGACTCGTACATGGTTCTAATTGCCCTGATAAAACCGGGCCCAAACCATTGCCACCGCATAGTTGCCCATAAGAATTCCCAATAGACACAGTCAAACGCTTTCTCTGCATCATGTAAAATTATTCCACATGGAGCTTGCTGGACAGTAGCAAAGTCCAACAGAGCATTCATCCTGCTGATGTGGTTGACCGTGCCTCCTCCTCGCATAAAGCCATGTTGACACACAGAGACTAAGGGAGTAATCACTCGGGAGAGTCATGTGGCTAAAATCTTCGCGTATATTTTCCCATCGCAATTTAAAAGTGAAATGGGTCTATACGACCCAGGTAGTATGGGCGATTTGTCTTTTTTCTTAAAAATTATAATATTAGCTACATCCCATGATGCCGGGCCCTCGCCTTTCTGTGCTTCCAGAAACATACTAAGCATATCTGATTTTAACTCTGAAAAAAAGACTTTATATCATTCCAATGGAAGTTTATCCGGCCCGGCAGCCTTGCCTGTTGCTAAAGAGCCAACAGCCTCCACAAGCTCTTCTAACGTTATAGGCTCCTCCAAATATTTCTGGTCATCTATACAGAGCCTCCTTCTAAAAGGGTCTTTAAAGAAAGATTAAGTTCTCTCCTGACTGCTTTTGTCCTCCATATACAATTTCTCATAGAAGGTCCTAAAGACAGTATTTCTGTAGATGTTTCGACTAGTCTCCCAGCGGAGTCTTTGATCGCAGTGATTGCACATTTTTCCTCCTTGCACCTAATTTTCTTTGGCAGGCATCTACCTGTTGCCTCACCCTATTCGTAAGATTCCCTTCTAAAAAGGTGATATTTATTAGCATTATATTTAGACAAAAGGGCATTTATCCTGGCCTTGCAGCGGGCTACCTCCGTTTGCGCCTGGCTGATGTCAAAATTCCCCTGCGAAGCTTGTGTAAGAACATACACTGCATTCTGTAGATCCTCGTATAGCTCCTGTGTGACCTGTCTCTGCTGTTTTTGAGCGTACAGTCCAAAACTAAGAATTACCCCCCACGGAGCCCTGCCATTAAGGCATCCCAAACCATGCCATGAGTGGTGGAGTTGCGATTGATAGACAAAAATTGGTTTAGCCATTGTCAAATGTAAGAGATGAACTGTTCATTAAAGAGTAATTTCCTATCACATGAAAATGTCCCGTGAGATCGAACCAAGCCCTGCTTTGCAAGTTTTATTGTTAGTGGATTGTGATCTGAGGTGACCCAGGGGTAAACTTGTATCTGCGCTTCCGCTAAATAGCTTTTTGTTACAAAACAATAATCTAATCTAGCAAGTTTTTGATGCGGGCAAGAATAATGTATAAACCCCATATCAGGATGTTTTAACCTAGGCCATACGTCAACTAGACCATGTTAATACAGAAGCTGTTGTAAGGCCTTGTAGACCTTGGGTATCCGACCACAATATTTATTGCTAACGGGACATTGTGTAAATTCTTCCAATTGAATATTAAAATCCCCCCACAGTATCAAAGGGGATGCCCAGGAGGCCAGTTCTATATTCAGATAATCCAATATCTGAGCCTCATCAAAGTTCGATCCATATACAGAGCATTTGATAAATTTCTAATTACCAGACGAGCATTCAACTATCGCCCACCAGCCACTTTTGTCCGCCAGGATCCTACCAAAGGATAGAATTTTGGACCTAGCAAGTATAGCTGCAACTCATGTAGAATACCAGGAGCTTGTACCCTAATTTAGTGATAACCTTACGCTTACCCCAAGGTATGTGTGTCTCTTGGAGACAGACCACATCGAGGCATGTCTTTCTGATTTCCTGGGTCACTCTTTGCTGCTTATCTCTGTCATTAAGGCTGCGTACGTTGAACTAGCAGATAGATAATCCATTGGTCATTCCCCTATCTTAAGTTGCTTTGAGAATGTACTCCCCCCTCAACATCAAATTATTTACTTGTGTTTGCTGTAAATCATTTATTGGCTTGTTTTCAGTTTTTACCCCATGCCCCTACAGCAGCCTCCCATCTCCCAAGAACACCCCCCAGCCCCACCTCTACGCTTCCTCTGCCAGTGGAAGTACCCCCTATCACCCCAAACAAGGAGGCTAAAAGACCCATAGGTCTAGAGTGATGGAAAGCCATGTAGCATCTCCGATCACCCCTTCTCACCCCCTGTTACCCCCTCCCAAATTCGTCTAACCCAGCCCAAGGTGATTAATTCCCAAAGATAGAGTACAACATAATTTATAGCATGTAAGCCTGCAAAATATCCGTATATAACTAGCCTCAGCATACACTAACAGTGCCAGCCTGGTCCCATCATGTATCAACCACTTTCCTAGGATTTAATGCCCTGTAGGAATTCTCTAGCCTTAACCTCAGAAGTAAAGAATTGGGCTTTGTCCTTATATACAATCTTAAGTTTGGCAGGGTTCAAGATAAACACTTGTGCACCTTTACTATGAAAGGGATCAATTAACTGTCGAAGTTGCCACCATTTTTCTACAGTTGGATGACAATAATCTGGCCGTACATAGAACTCAAACCCTTTTCCCTTTCTCTTCCCGTCTGGCCTCGCCAAATCATACAGAGCTTGTCTAGACAAAAAATCGGACAGACAGATCAGAACTGCTCTAGGTCATGGAGTGGGTTGGCCAGAGCCAGAGTGACTATTCTGTCGGAAAGGGAACCGGTGAGCCAGTTGCACCACCGTGTCCCAGGTCCACTGTGTCAGTTATGGGAATGCTTCAGTAAAAAGATCTGCAATAAAAGTCTGAGGATCTGAGCCTTCCACACCCTCCGGTACGCCAAGAACTCTTAAATTATTACGCCGAAGGTGATTTTCCATGTCCTCGAGCTTCCAAGCAATGTTATTCTTCTGAGACACCGCGGTCTGTGTGGCGGCTTTCTGGGTGATCATCTCATCCTCGAGTGTAGAGTAACCCTGGGCGTAGTTCGCGAAGTAGCACTTTGCAAAGCTACGCAAAGTGCACGTCGCACTACGCGAGCTACGCGTAGCACTTCGCGAACTGCATGGTACCTTGTTCGCACTGTGCCAGATGTTGTTTTCAATGATTGCTGCACAGTGCGGACAAGCAACCGGCACTGTGCAATCATTGAAAATGGCATCTTGCACAGTGCGAGCTGTAGTTTTCTGCTGCTCGAGTAGATTTTTACTCGAGCGGCAGCTTTCTCAACGCAAACTGGTAGTTTCTCATCGCGAGCGGTCGCGAGCATACGCGACCACTCGCAATGAGAAACCTGACCTCCTCGCGTTGAGAATCTCGCCGGGAGGTTTATTTTCCATGCTCGCGATCGCCAACTTGATGTTGCTGATCGCGAACAAGGAAAAAGTCTCGCCGGGATGTCATTTTGCTTGCTCGCGGTCGCCAACTTGACGTTGAGGACCGCGAGCAAGCAAAAAATGACCGCAGCACTACGCAACACTACGCTACGCGTGTTCGCACTGTGCTACATGCAATTCGCGTAGTGCGAAGTAGCGCGAACTTCGCAAACTACGCGAGCGTAGCGTAGTGCTTTGCCCAGGCTTAGTGTAGAGATCCTGTTCTCTGCTTCAGATATCCTCTCGGAAAATTCTGAGCAGGACTTAGCTACTTTTGTAGCTTACGGCAAGCGCTTTGTGTTTTTTTGGCTCTCAGCATGAGTTTCATCTCTATGCGTCATAATGGACTAATAAATAACAGCAAGGGAGATATCTTCCAAGTGTGATGATGGATTGCGCAGCACTTGTTTTGCAATTCCCTCTGGCTCTACACCCAGGTTAAGTGAGGGAGAGTACTCCCAGTCCGGTGCGGCAGCAGAATCCCCTTGTTCTCCACAAACAGATGAAAACACTTTTTTCCGGACAGTACCTGGGTCCATTGTCATGGTTCAAGCTCCCGGCCCCTCCTCATCCTGGTGTATGCTACTGGTCTCACTCCATTGTCCATTTGGTGACCCGCCCCCCGAGGGCATTTCTGACATCTGGAGCGATTCATCTCCTGATGAATTGTAATGATCTGATAAGGAGAAGAAGTGATCACCAGCATCTGCCTCAGGTAGGTCTATGAGATTGTTGTCGTTCCCATCCATTAATTGTTGTTTGCCCCCTTCCAGTTTGACAACCTCTACCTCTGAACTAGCGAGTGTAGGTTCCTGAGCGCTCTTACCAGAGGCTCGATGTGCTTGCCCCCAACATGTCATGCTCTGAAACATTACTCGTGGTATTTCCTTGCTCGCCCCGTAGTGCCTCAATGCTTATAGCAAGTCCAGTGTCCCCCGTATTATCAAGGCTCACCTTGTGTAATCTGGTAGCTGGAGCAGCTTCTTCCATCAGGCGACCCTCCTGTTTGGCATTCTTTCCTCTTCTTTGTGGCAGAGTGATCGCAGGGGTGAAGGAGTGTGGCTCAATGGTTAGAGCGGCAGACCCTGAAGCAGAGTTCTGGCCAGGGACCAGGGTTCGATTCCCGCCTCGGCGGGGCTCGGTCTCAATTTCCTCGGACCTGTCTATTCTCGCCTCGGTGCCTATTCTAATCACGGGCCCCACGCTGCAACTCTGGGCAATAGCTTGCTTAACCTCCACACCGGCCCCAACAGCGCTAAGGATGCCTGGCTTCACCCTGGGGGTGCTCAGGAGTGGACACTTCACAGGGAAAGCCAGGAGGGGTTCCACAGCGGTATGAGTATCAGCGCCAGGAAACCGCAAAGGCGACACCGCAAGGTGGCCGTCTGGTGACAGTGCGCTCTATAAGTACCTTGACATTTACATTTACATTTACATTTACAGGGGTGGTCTTCTTCCCGCTAGTCCGACTGCTTTCATGCCCCGTAACAGCTTCACTGTTAGCAGCCGCTCCATCTCGCCATTCCTCTTGGGTTGTTTCAGGGACCTTCACCAAGACGGAGGGATCGCCCCCCGGCAGTTTTTAGTGGCATAGTTATTCCAGCAGCAGTACACTGGCTCTCAGTTAGGAGTCGAGAGAAACCTCTGGGGAGGCACCACACCAGGCGAGCAAGCGAAACCCCAGACGAGCGAATAGTAAGAATATTCCACAACATTCCTTGCTAAAATTAATAGAGATCAGCAGTTATGTGAATACATCTGCAGGTTAATTTTACATCAAAAAAAGCTCTCCGCCATGCTCAAATGGGAGGAGAGGGGGGGTGATCGTCTACAAGTGCTCACTCAGCCAACAAAACGGCCGCCATCTTACCCTCTGCACAATTGGTACTTCTTATGTTCATAGTTCACTTAGCTGGTTACTGCACTGGGTTGACCAGTCGGAGATATTTTTTTTTAAATGTTTACAGTCCTTAGCAGGCATGGGCAAATGGAAAATGTGTGGATAGATGGGCTGGACTTTCTTAATTCTATCCCAAATCTGACTGTCGTTGGGAGAGGCCCACGAGTGGCTAGTCGGGGCCTGCAGTGGTGGACTAAATTAGTGTCCCCTGTTGGCCAATGGCATGTAGAAGATCTCTTTAGTCATTTCACACGCGATCGGATGGTAATGGGTGGTTGATTGCTGTGAACTAGTACACGAGTGTGTGATGGATATGACCCTTAGAAGATTTGTCTTATGTGAGTGTAAGAAGCAGTCATGGGAATTATTAGGCGGTCTGTATGAACTACAATCGACTGTATGACTGCTGAATGTTATGGTATTAGCTTTGGTGTGGGCTATGTATTGTATTGTGATTTCATTATTGTTGCACATACTACCCGTGATGAGGCATTGTTGTGCTTTACACTGGCCAGCACGCTACTCCGGGCCCCAGGGTTTGTGTTTTTGTTGGTTATCAAGTTAAGTGTCGTGCTTTTCGGGACCCATGCAAGGCTTTTACTCCAGTTTATATGTGACAAATTACGGGGCATATTATCAAGGGCGGCATTAAAATTATCACCGGTTTAGCGGCAGAAAACTGCCTCTAAAGCGGCGATAATGGGCTTGATAATATGCCCTTGAGAATTCCAAAAGAAGCCCATGTTGACACCAGAACATGGGCTTCTATGGGAATTCTCTACGGCATATTATGAAGCCCATTATTGCCTTTTTAGCGGCAGTTTTCTGCCGTTAAAGCGGCGATAATTTTTAACGCTACACTATATCAGTGCAATCCTCTCTACCCTGCACCTGCTGATCTGTCCGGTGCACAGCTGTAATAACTTTTGTATTCGCTCATTTCCTCCTTCCTTAATAAAGAGCATTCAAAACAACTACTGAACTTATACGCTGAAATATCTTGCAGGTAAAGTAGATCGCAAAGTCCTGTTCTTAGCATCTTTGCATTCAAGGACATGAAGGTTTGCTTGAAACAGATAAATCACAAAACACTCAATGAATGAGAGGACATGAACTCGGAGAAAACCACCTGGTACAGAAGCACAACCCCAATAAAACACAAAATGCATAATAACCCACATAACATTTACATGTGCCTCCGTGAACTTGCAACGTGACAAAGCATAACACAATATTCTAAAAAACAGGTTATGCCCTGTAATGTAAGTACACAGAAGCAACAATTTATTAAAAAGGGAAAAACAGCAACCTGCAATGTTTTGCCCACTTTGGAGGGGCACACAGCATCAGCAATAAATAGAAGTTTGGAAACTTAAAAACAGACGTACACATATTGTTCTTCCCTGATTAGGTTCACAGCAGCAACTTCCACATCAACTCCAGAACTACGGGAAAGGCTTCGACCAGCTTATGGTTCCGTATGTCACTGCAAAGGAGGGGGAAGGGGAGACCACCCTTGAGGGCTAGGTTTGAAAACAAAGCACCCCCAGCCTTCTAGTGTCATGATAAATCGCGTGCCCCTAGCAAGTTCCCAAGCTCATACAGTTCAGCACTTTTCCGACTGGACCTGAAGATTGCTGAAATGGAGGTGCTGCAGAAATGTTCAGGGTTGCAAGACTCATGCTGCTGTGGTAAATCACTGCTCAGGGTTGCATGACTCATGCTGCTGTGGTAAACCACTGTTCAGGGTTGCATGACTCATGCTGCTGTGGTAAATCACTCATTAAAATAAATCCATAACTCAGATTGGGACTTCACACCCCTACGTGTAAAAAAGTACACACAGAACCTGCTCACAAATCTCTCGAGAATGTCAGAATGTTAAGGGAGGTGGATGGTACCACGCTGAACTAAAGACTTTAAAAACAAGCAGTTGCAAAGCCATTCGTAGCAACAATCAAACAGCGCTCATGCCGGAGCTTGTCTTTATGCGGCCATGTGTTTGAAACACATGGCCCTATAAAGATAAGAAACCTTTTACGACGCAAGGAAGGCAGACAAGCCCGTCCAAATGGGACGGCTCAAAAAGCCAAACGAAAATGTCACTACCAACTCTTTTCCAAAGGCTGGCCAGCGTTTAGCATAAATGCTGATGCCAGCCAATGGAAAAGAGGGGCGGGGCTTAATGCCCTTTACACAAAATATCCAAAATCATTAAATCTCGCCAGCGAGACTGCGCATGTGCGCAGCCTACGCCAGGCGAGACCTAAAAATGTGATGTGTCACACAGTAGGCTGAGCGCGTGTGGCAGCTGGAGTGCAGTGAACAAGAGCCAGCAAGTCAGCACAAAGTTATCAAAAGGATTCAAAATTATACAAAGGAGTACGAACTGAGTGTGGTCAAGCATGCCACATCCTGCCAGATATTAGGACATTTTGCCATACCTGAAGCAGTAACTGCAGTAGTCGCTATCAGTTGGTGTGAAGGGGACAGGTTATAGGCCTGACGCCCACTGATTGGTCTGTCGGAGGTTTCTTTACTTTTCATTCGTTATTTTGTTCGACCTGCTCCTTGGCCTTCATTGAGCTTAACACCTCCCACTTTCACAAGAAGTTAAGTTTTGTGTTTTTTCTTGCACAACTCTGCCACCTTGTGTTCACAGCAGAAGATTCATTTTCAAAGGGAACAGAGTAAATGGATCTGAGTACAGCCTTTGTAACTCCACCTACTTTTCTGATGCTGCCTGGGAAGCCTTCTATTGAATGGGAGGATTGGATTGACTGTTTCGAAAATTACCTCCTAGCATTGGATGGGGATGGGTTTCCAGGGATGTCTATAAGGAAACTGTGTTATGCTTACACACTAGATTTGCTAAGCAAGTCAATGTGGTTATGAGCCGTCATAAATGTTATACGTGGTCACAATGCTCAAATTAATCTATTGATGACTTTGATGCACGGTCGAAGGAACTTTCTGCCAAGTGACAATTCAGTGCTATGAATGAAGAGATGATCAGAGATCAGTTAAATGTGCAGTGCAATAGTAAAAAACATACAAGAGAGGGTGTGGACCTCAAGCAATCCAACTCTCAAAGATGCAATAGCTATTGCCAAGGTAGTAGAGGAGATGAAGATTATAGGTTTTGTCAACAAGGAGAGTGAGGTTGCGGTGCTTGGGGATGATATGGAAAGTGTCAATATGGTTAGAAATAAAACTCAAGCCTTTACAAGTAGCAGCAAAAGAAATAGCAGTTCTAGGGGAAATGGAAATACACAGGGGCGATTTGGATCTCACATTTGCCTCTGATGTGGGAGCAGCTATCATATGGTAGGTTCTAAGCAGTGCTACTCTGTTGGCAAAGATTGTCAGAAGTGTGCCAAGAAGGGGCATCTAGCGCGCCTGTGTAAGCAATCGGAGAAGAAAGTGGATATGGTGGAAGAAGAACAAGCAGGTTACAGAGTTTTAGTTGCTCAGGAGGAGAGTGCAGTTTGTAACATGGAAAAAGATAAAAGGAGGAGGACATGCCCAAAGGCTGAGATTAACATTAATGGATGCTGGTATCCTTGATGGTGGACACAGGTTCACTGTATACAATTATCCCACAGGAATTATTTGACACGACGTGGCCAGGAGAGAAGTTGGTTGCATCAGTTGTCATTTAAAATGGGTACCAGGGAGCTAATAAAAGTGTGGGGTTAATGTCGGCACAAATCTTGTTTGTAGGAAGGCAGACGAGACGATGGAAAACATATATGTTGCTAGGGAAGTCCACCCATTCTCGTTCAGATTCATCAATATGACTTGAACATCATGGTGAATCCGTGGACAATGGAACAAGTGATGGTTGTTGATGCATTGGGGGCGAATGAATTGTTAGAGTTGTATAAAGGATTCTTTGAGAAAAGATTAGGGGATGCTGTGAACTATGAGCATGTCATCAAAAGCAAGAGGAACTCTGTACTGGTTAAACACGGTGACAGAAGGTTGCTTATAGAAGCAAAAGAGAAGGTAAAAGAGATAATTTAACAACTTTCGGAGGACAAAGTGATAGAACTAGTTGAAGCAGCTGAGTGGATGTCTCCTGTTGTTATTACGAAGAAGGTTGATGGATCACCCAGGTTCTGTGTTGACTTGTGCAGTCTGAATGAGAATGTCATAATGGACAACTTTCCATTGCCAAATATCAATGGACTAATTCTCATGTTGTCTGGAGCTAAATTCTTTTCAAAACTAGACTTGAGGAGTGCGAGACTGAGTGTACACTCTAGGCATCTCACATACTTTATTACAAATGAGGGCACTTTTCAATTCTGTTGACTTTCCTTTGGTTTGTGCTTCACTGCAAGTGTGTGTTCCAGCGATAAATGTCTAATGTACTTTCACAGCTGGACAAGGCGGTTGTGTTCCAGGATGACATCTTGTTGTTTGGAGAGAATGTTGAGGAGCACAATCTGGTGTTGGGTGAGGTTTTAACTTGCATTAGTAAAGCGGGTTTAACTCTGCTTAAGGAGAAATGTGAATTTCTCATGCAAGAGGTAGAGTACTTGGGACATCTGGTGACAAGGGAAGGGGTGAAGCCAAAGGCGAGTTTAGTTAGAGCCATTATAAATGCTCAGGTGACGCATGATAGGGAGACACTGAGATCCTTGATGGGCCTTGTAGAGTATTACTCTAAGTTCATACACGATTTTGCACACAATACTGGACCATTGAGAGAGTTATTGAGGAAAGGGAAAAGGTTCAAGTGGGGTGTGCAGCAACAAACAGTTTATTCGACAGTTAAGATTGACTTTGCACATGCAGGTGTGTTGGCACCGTTCCGCAGTGGTGCCAGAACAGTTGTCACTGTTGATGCATGTGCTGTAGGAATAGGTGCGGTCTTGGCACATCTACATGGCAAGGAGGAGAAGACTGTAGCTTTTGCTTTGCGTTCATTGATGGAAGTGGAGTGTAACTACTTTGTGATTGAGCGTGAGGCATTGTCAGCTGCTTGGGCCACAAGTTATTTCAGGGTGTTTCTGTGGGGTAGTGCGCTTTTTTCCACAAACTGACCATAAACCACTACTTAAAGTATTGGCACCAGGAGATACCAAGAATTGTTCCCGGAGGTTGTTGATACTTCAGGTTGCAGGAGTTTGAATGCAGCATGGAGTATGTTCCGGGTTGGCGAAACCGAGTAGCCAATTGATCTGTCAAGGTTGCTAGACAAAGCGGAGGAGGTCAGTGCATTGGCCACTGAGGAGGTGGTGACGAACTTGGATGATACCATGGAGGAGTTTGGTTGTTCAATTCCAAGGAAGGATTGGGTCAAAGAGATGGAACATGCTACCACTTTAAAGGAGGTTGCAGACTTGGTCAGGAGTGGTGTGAGGAGAGAGAGAAATCTACCGGAGGGAGTGAGGATGTTTTCAAAAATTGTGGGTGAGTTATCTGTAAATGATCATGGTCTGATTATGAGAAAGGAGAGATTTTGTGTCACCTGCTGAAATATGAGTGAGAATAATTAATTTGGCACACGAAGGACATGTGGGTAAGACATTAACCATAAAAAGGTTGAGGGAGAGGTGTTGGTGGCCTCTCATGGATATCCAAGTTAGGGAATGGGTAGAGAGATGTGAAGCCTGTAAAGAAAAACATCTTAGAGTAGGTTTAGGGACTCCACAGGAGGAACAATATGAGACCTAGGGACGTTATTTGCTCCTGAGGCGGAAGCCGGGAGCCAGTTAGTTTTAATGTTCGTAATTCTTTACATGTTTTAAATGAATTGTATTTCACTTACGGCGTATTTTGCACATCTCTCTTGGCGCTTGAAGGCTACCGCCTTATACCGCTGCTCCCTGCAGGCTTCCTGTGACGCTGGGCACTCGGGACCTAGAGGGGCCGACACACGACAGCGGCCATCTTGGGAGGAGGAGGAGGGGACGTGCTAGTTGCTGGGAGGTAGGGCTACACGCGCTGCCACTAAACGTATAAATTAAGAGGGATACAGCACTCTGGTCAGACCTAGGGACGTTATTTGCTCCTGAGGCGGAAGCCGGGAGCCAGTTAGTTTTAATGTTCGTAATTCTTTACATGTTTTAAATAAATTGTATTTCACTTACGGCGTATTTTGCACATCTCTCTTGGCGCTTGAAGGCTACCGCCTTATACCGCTGCTCCCTGCAGGCTTCCTGTGACGCTGGGCACTCGGGACCTAGAGGGGCCGATACACGACAGAGGCCATCTTGGGAGGAGGAGGAGGGAACGTGCTAGTTGCTGGGAGGTAGGGCTACACGCGCTGCCACTAAACATATAAATTTAAATGATCCTTCTACGCGTTAGCGTACGCGTTTGCGGGCGCGCCTTGAGCGCCGAAGGAAAGCCCGTCTGTGCCCGTCCGTGCCAGGCCGGAGCAGGACGGAGCTTAGGACCGTAGTCATGGCAGCTCAACTTCCAAATAGACACGCTTACAATGGTGAGTTTCTGATGACACTGAGAGATGCCGCTAGGTCACATTGCCCTCTTGAGGCCCTTCTAGACGACATATTCACTCCTTGTCATCACTGCAATCCCTTTAAGTCAATGAAAGCTATTAACACCCCTATTATATTTGCGCTGTTAAATTGCAGGTCCCTCCCGAAGCATTCAACAGAAATCAACTTGATCTTAGAGGAAAGAGGCCCAGATATTCTCTTCCTAACCGAGACGTGGCTTACTGAATCATCTGACCCTGATATAGTTCAGGCTCTCCCCCCCAATTACTCTATCATTAGACAAGACCGCTTGACAGGGCGCGGAGGAGGTGTGGCAATTATTTATAAGAACATATTTAGTTGCAGAACTCACGACAGCCCACTTACAGAATGTGAGAGCCTTGGTTTTTCATCTCCATTTCGCCTACGACTACCTTCTCAGGGATCTTGGTATATAGACCTCCGGGTGACCATCACAACTTTTGTCATAATCTTCTTGATAAAATCTCCCTTTCTATTAGCAGCTCCTCTAACTTCTCCATCCTGGGTGACCTTAATATTCATCTTGATGAAACGGATACAGCTGCTTCGCAATGCTTGCTGGACACTTTGGGATTAGTACATCTGGATCAAATTGTGACAACCCCCACACATATAGCAGGTCATCTGCTAGACCACTGTTTTACAAATCTCAAGAACATAGTCTGTGAGTCGCCCCACTTTGTCCCCTGGTCAGATCACACCTTACTTTCCTTTGCATGGTCGCCAGATATACAATACCACAAGGTTAGCCTTTCAAAGAAAGTTGGCCGAATCTGGTCCAGACTACCTGTCAGTGACTGGGAAGCTGCCCTGAAGAGATGCCCGCCCTCCCCTCTTGAGGATCCTGTAGCTGCTAATGAAGCCTTTGACAACTGGCTGAACTGCAATCTAAATACCATCCTTCCAAAAAAAGAGATTCGCCATCATGAAAGTCACAGTAAACTTCCTTGGTACTCTGATACCCTCAAAGAACATAAGCAGTCCTGCAAATGGGCAGAAAGGAAATGGAGAAAAGATTTTTCTCCCGCTGCAAAAACTGAATATAAAACAGTTCTTAGAACTTACAAAAATTTACTTAAACTCACTCAAGCAGAATACTATCAAAGCAAAATCTCAGAAGCAGATAATTCCACCAGAGAGATTTTTAAAGTCTTTCAATCACTGGTTGCTACTCCCAGGATCATCAATCCCCCACCTGACCTTCAGAAACATTGTGAGGCATTAGCCAATTTCTTTGCGGCCAAAGTTTCTAATATCTACACTAGTTTTCCAACCACCCCTCACACTCCTGATAAATTGGAGAATGTTATTGAAAGCTCGGAGGGAGTAGCCCCTAACTCAGTCGATGATCTCAGGGTTTTTCCGCTATTAGATCTTGCCATGGTTGGAATACACCTTAAAAACTTAAAATCTGGCTCGCCTCAGGACATTGCTCCCCCGGCAGTGCTCAAACAGGTCTCGAAAACAGTCTGTCCTATTATAATGCAGGTCATTAATTCATCTTTGACCTCAGGAGAGGTTCACCCGAACTGGAAGAGAGCAAAGGTCCGTGCTTTACTTAAAAAACCTAATCTGGACCCGGAAGACCTGGCCAACTATAGGCCTATTTCATTGCTACCTAGTCTTAGCAAAATAGCTGAAAAGCACGTTAACCAGGCTCTCTCTTCTTTTGTTGAATCGTCGGGCGCCCTTCATTCCACTCAGACTGGATTCAGACCCAAGCAAGGAACCGAAACTGCTCTGGTGGCGGTAGTCGAGGCTACCAGGAGTATTGTGGATGCTGGAGGCTGCGCTGCGGTGGTCCTACTGGACCTCAGCGTGGCTTTCGATACCGTAAATCACTCTCTCCTGTTGCATCGGCTTCGACTCGCAGGGATTTCAGGATTGGCTCTCAAATGGCTACACTCCTTCCTATCGGACAGGTACTTCTCTTTTTTTGAGGATGAGGTGTCATCAAACCAGTTGCAATTGAGTCACGGCGTTCCCCAGGGATCATCACTCAGCCCTACACTTTTTAACATCTATATGAGACCGTTGGCTGATGTGGTGCTTCCTTGGGGAATTCAGCTTGTCACCTACGCCGATGACACGCAGCTGGTTGTTTCCTTGGTAAGGGACAATGACTCACATCATGGGCTTAACAACCTAACCCCGTGTCTCACCAATGTTCTTGAATGGATGACTGCCTCTTGCCTAAAACTAAATGGAGCCAAAACAGACATCATGATGCTGGGCTTTAAAGCCCCGATCAATTTGGACCCCTGGTGGCCCAGTTGTCTGGGACCTCCTCCGAAGCCTAAGACCAAAATAAAAAGCCTAGGGGTTTGGATGGATTCCACTTTAAATTTCCAACATCAGGCCAATAAGGTGGCGGCAATCTGTTATGGCCTAATGAGATCGCTAAAAAAGTCCTTGACCTTCTTCCATTTGAATCAAGACGTGTATTGGTCCAGTCGCTGATTCTTTCACGACTGGATTACGCTAATGCCATATATCTGGGGACATCAGCAGCTACTTTAAGAACTTTGCAAACTGTTCAGAACTGCGCAGCCCGCCTGCTCATGAAAGTTCCTAAACGATGTTCAGCAAAGACCTCAATTCGAACTCTTCATTGGCTGCCAATTCAGGATAGGATTGTATTTAAGACTATGTGTTTGGCACACAAGTCCATTCACAATTTGGGCCCTTCCATTCTGAACCCTTTGTTTCAACGCCATCAATCAGTTAGATCTCTCAGATCCAATCATCGAAATCTGCTCGTAGTTCCCAGGGTGAGGCTCGCCCGGATGGGCGGCCGGCTACTCTCTGTACAAGCGGCTAAACTCTGGAATAAACTCCCTGATAATATCATGCTTGAATCAAACCTCACCATCTTCAGGAAGCAACTAAAGACGTTCTTGTTCAAGAAGGTCTACTAATATCCTCTAGGTCTCACAGCGCTGGGATGCCCCAGGGTAGCCATGCGCTTTACAAGAAGGTATTCATTCACTCATTCATTCATTCATTCAGACTGACAATAGCATCAATTGACCTCACAGGAAATGAAGAGTTTCTTGCATACTCAGGGCGTGAGGCACATATGTTCCTCATTGTACAACCGACAAGGCAATGGCTTGGGTGAGAGGGTTAATAAAATGGTGAAGGGCACTATGTAGTTGGTGTACAGTGTGGGATTGTCAGTACAAGATGCTGTCAGTGATATTTTGTGGGTGTATCGCACCACTACAGTAGCAATTCGGCGAGAACTCCTTTTGAGATGATGCGAAGGAGATCACCAGAGAAAGAATTGGTACCATCATGGATGTGGGAGGTGTCACATTCATCGGTAAAGAGTACGTGCTCAAGTGCAGGGGTGGAAAGGCGTAGACATTTTATTAATGAGGGAGATTGGGCCAAGGTGAAGCCTGGGGGCTGTGGAAGGTTTTTGAGCAAATTCAGGGGGCCTTTCAGAGTTAAGGCTACTAGAGGCAATTGGGTCAAGTTGAAAAATGGCCAGGCATGGAACCTAAGGTGTGTTGCCCTGTACCAGAGGCAGGGGAGTGTTTATGAGAAGTCAATAGAGAGGTATGGTTTACAAAATTCTTATTCACCGTGGCTGATGATGAATGATAGGCAATTTCAGGTGCACAAAAGGATGGAGGTTTGCAAGAAGCTGAAGATTTTAGGCAGAGTGGTGAGGAGTTGGTTTTAAGAGGGAGAGATGAGTCCATGGGTACATCACATGTCAGGAGGGAGGCAAGGAAGTGAAGACTGCCAGCGTATTTGGGTGATTATGGTTGTTAACCTTTCGTTTGTTTTCCTCACTTATTAGTCAGCTCGATAGTGGCTACTAGATGTTGTTAGCATTGTTATATGTGTTTTGTTTGAGGGGTCTTGTTTGTGTGTCTGTGTGTGGGTTTTGAAATTATTGTGGCTGTCTTAGACCTTAAGTTGGGGTATGTTATTTTGTGTACGTGGTGCCATCGCTGTGTCTTGGGTAAGGTAGGAAGTAAGGTAAGGTTGTCACAGTTCCAGCTGGTTGGGGCTGCAGCTCTTTATGGTGTAAATGCATTCCATGATGATGTCTTGGTGTCGTGGCACATGTCTTGACACAGGGTCAATGGCAGAACTCCCTACTGCACCACACATATAGTTCAAAGAGTATTACAAGGTGCACTTCCCTTCCAATACCAGCCATTGTATTGTATCACATCAAATCAGAAGGAATCTTGACAAACACAAAGATGGAACGGTGCACCCATACACAAACAATACAATGAGTCTTTGGGTCCATTAGAAAGTTTCTTGCTTTATTTACATCCAAATTCTAGATTTATAAAATCCAAAAGGTTACAAACATCCATCCAACGCGTTTCGTTCAAACTTTCTTGAACTTCCTCAGGGCTGGTATACAAAAACCCAACATAAATATAGACATAAAAATACAAACAGATAAACACATACACTACACAGACCAACATTTAGAAAACTAAGGCATGACTTTGTTTGAAATAATAGAAAAATAAACTGAAAAAAACTAAATAAAAACACCACAAAGTTATAAATTTACATAGTTCAGTGCTAATAAGCACTTATTAACTCAATAACAAAAAAATAAGGCAACACAATAAACATCCATTGATGTTACCAGACTGTGAATTTCATAGGCATTAGAAGGTCTACTGAGATAAACATCTCAGATTGCAAATCCAACCGAAATGTAGCTGCAGTTCCACTAGTTATTACTAGGTGTCCCTCATGAGTCAAATGCAAAAGCATTTGACTTGAGGGACACCTAGCAACGAATAGTTGAACTGCAGCTTGATGTAATAATTTCAATGCTTTTGCATTTGACTCGTGAAAGACACCTAGTAACGACTAGTTGAACTGCAACTCTTTGTAGAATTATTTTGATATTGGATACTATAATATTCACTGTCTACTGCTAATCTCGTGCATAATGCTTTGCAGGGCCTTTGGTTGGGATTGTATTTTTGGCCATAACTGTGCTTGGGGTAGTCCTAAGAGGATGGGACCACCACTGAATCGTTGAGAATGATATGCTCTTTGTGTTCAAAGCATCTGCTTGGTCCTCCCCCTTGGTTATGGGGGACCCCAAAATCATCACCTTTCTCATTGCCTGCCAACTTTCATTTTCAAAGTTCACTTTTGTGAATTGGTTTTATGCTTTTTCGCACGTAAAGCTGCTTTATCAAAGCATTTGTGGGTGCAGTTTAGTAGCTGACTCCGTTACGTGGAGGAACGGAGTTTTTACGGAATGCGTAGTTAACAAATCTTCACAAACTCCGCGAGCGGGCATAATTAACATAAGGGGGGCACCGGAAAGCAGGCGGAATCAAAAATGGAACACAATACTAAGCCAGGATTGTCAATATCAAGATTTAAAAAACATCACTTAAGATTTGAGCTTCGTACGGGAATCCCCAATCACTTAAAGAGGCAGCCGGAAGTAAAACACCATTGTGAACGCGGCACAGTTCTAAGTCAGTTTAAGCTATGCCAAGATTGTAAATAGCAGACAGTGTCTTTCCACCTCTCGGTTATCAAACACCAACCAACACAGGGCATTATATCTGAGTTGTTGCAAAATGCAATTTATTAGCGCACATAGATAAACCATGTGAGCAAATGGTGGAAACAATCCCATTAAGCCTGTTCTCTTATACCCAGCGTAAAATACCATATTGCCATCGTACCCAAATCCGTATTGTCCAGTACTAACCCACGTTTAGTCGTTCAAACATGACTAATGGGTATATCCCTACTTATACACCCGCATTTGTGCGAACACAGGTCAGCATTGTTCCTCCCATTACAGGAGGAGGAAAGACCGTACTTAATGTGACAGCCATTTTAGAACACCTCAAGTAAAGCAATTGCTTGTTCGTATCCTGGCTCAATTTTATTTAATTCACAACCATACGGGCCACATCTAACAATCCTACTCAGTAAAGCACTCCACCTAATTAATTTCTGTGCAGCACCCATCCAGATCGTCATAACCTATCAAGATTTTAACCCAATTTTGTAACATGCTTCAGATTCAGTAATTAGAAAGACATAGTGGTAAATGAGTTTTCTACGGTGGCCATGATAGAATGGAGCCAATAATATATACAATCTTCATGTACCACTTATAGCCACCTTCATATTTGTTACCCAATTTAATTACCAATCAAAAACTCTTACCCCATATTGTTTAGACATCGTAATATGGAAATACCACCTGGCAAACCAGTGTTATTGTGGCCCCACAGCATAAAAATTTGTGAATACCAACAGTTATAGAAAATCACCATGGGGCACAGCCCGCCACAGTAAAAGAGTCCCTTATGTTCCTAGTGCAGACATGTCATGAGGACAAGTGTGAATACAGATAGTTAGAGCCTATACACTGACTCCTTCCCAAACCGTGCCTTGCCCAACAAGTGCCCTCTGTCATATAGGGCAATAAAAAAATTATTTTAAAAAAGATGCTTTGTTACTCCATTTTTGATGGTAAATATCACACCCAAATCGATCAACAATAATTGAACCCTTCCACGTTGTTTACATAAGGGAACCATTTGCCCCCTTCTCTTGAATCCAATTATCGACTAATGAGACACTAACCCAGAAAAAAATGAAACTCATTCTCCGTATTGTGACCCAAGTGAGTGGCTCTGAGGCGGCAGATCCACTGAGCTTTGGTTTGTCTCAATACCAACTCCCTATCCCCACCATGGTGATTTTCTGGTGTGTAATCAATGCCAAAGAACCAAAAGTTTGAATAATTTCGGTGATTAACCTTGTAGTGCTCAGTCATAGGATATCTGGTGTCACCATTACACAACACCCCACAATGTTCCTGTATACGTGTCTTCAAAGGACAAATTGTGTTGCCAATATAAATCATATGACAGCTACATCCTATTATGTAGACAACAAATAATGTGTTGCAATTAAAGAACTGTCTTATGTGATGTGTTTGACTTGTATTGAATCTGAATTCCTTCTGTTTATTTTTACCAAAGCAGCACACACAGCAATCATTGCAAGTGTAGAAACCATCCTACTTCCCATCACGTCTAAGACAGCATACGCTCCCCCAATTGATAGTGAACCCCCTCAGTGTAAGATCATAGTTCCCCTCCCCCTCACACCCTCCCCCATATCCATCTCCCCTATTACCTCATCTTTGCATCATAATCTTACGTATGACAGGTACTACCCCCATCATGGCCACCCCCCCAGCTCAGTTGTTTGCACATAATAGGACACCCCATTTCTACTCTGAAAATTCGCTGCCCTCAGAACACACCCCGCTCCCAATTATCCCCGCCCACACCCACACTCCAGTCAGCCACCCCCACAACTCAGCCATCTACATCCACAACCCATCTACCCACACTCGCATCATTGCCAACACTACTCATACCTGCACCTGATCACACTCCCAATTGGACCACTTCGCAACCATCCACATGCATAACACAACCATCTACATCTTCAACTCATCCATCCACTTTCGCAACTTTGCCGCCAACACTGCTCATACCTGCACCGGATCACACACTCAACCGGAACATTTCTCAGCCATTCACATGCCTATCATAGCCACCAACCTCACTCTTAACCTCATCAGACCCAAGACTGGATGAGATTATGACCGCACTTCACCAAATCAAAAAGGAACTCCAATCTTTTAAGGAGGTGATGTCGAGACAATCATGGCGCATTACTCTCCCAAGAACTTCTACATCTAGCGAGCGCCCGAATCGCCCAACTTTCACCTCGAAACTTACTCCACCCAGTTGGAAAACAGTTCCCTCCCGTAATATCTTAACCCGCCCAAGGCGAAGCATTAATCCGTTTTCGGCCAGCAATCTTCTCTCTCTACTTCACTCTTACGAACCCACTCCTACGAACCCCTTAACTCCCACTCAGAGGTACATACCTACTATCCCCCTCAACCCACACAGGCCCTCTACATACAACAATAGAGGAATTATCGATAACAACCTAAGAAGAGTCCCCCTCATTCAGGACCCCACTTCTTCCCTTCTTCTTCCCTTCTTCCCTTTTCGAGCTTATCAAAACCCAATCTAAGGACGCTCCGCAATGGCTACAGGACGTAGCCCGCCCGCAACCCAACTACTAATAATTTTCTACCTTCTTTAATCAGAAGACTGACAACATCAAGAAGGATCTCCTAAATGACCTATTACTACTCTCAGGTCCTCCCACGAACACCCCCCTCCACTACCAACCGCGCCACACCAAATCCCCTCAAAGTTTGACTTAAAAAACGGCGCAGCCTGGTCATCCTTTTCTACTTACACTGAAGAAGCCTTAGGCAAGATTCTTAATGCCCTGAAGCCTGCCAATCACCTCACCGATCCTCTCCCGGCAAACGCTGTTAAAGACTTAACCCCATGGCTTCTGCCTCTCTGGACGAAAATCATTAATAGTTCACTCCAACAAGGCTGCATCCCGGACTCCCTCAAAGTCGGACAGGTATCACCCATCCTAAAGAAACCCACAGCTGACCCCACGGACCTAAACAACTATCGACCCATCTCCAATATTCCTACCTTGGCCAAATTACTTGAAACATGTGTACACCACCAATTGTCTAAACATATTGATCACTTTGACCTTCTTAACAAACACCAATCAGGCTTCAGAGCAGGTCACAGGACTGAATCAGCCATGACACACATTATTGACGATGCGCTACAAATCCTTGATCAGAACGACTCATGCCTACTCATCCTGCTTGACCTATCCTCAGCCTTTGACACGGTCAAACACGAGACTCTGATATATCTTCTGAAACATAGAATGGGCCTTTCTGGATCAGTGCTAAACTGGTTTACCTCTTTTCTCCAGAATCGCATGCAGAAATTCAAGGTCAACAACTCTCTTTCCAAACCCGTACCAGTTACGCTGGGGGTCCTGCAAGGGTCCTCACTTTCTCCGACACTGTTTAACCTGTTCCTGGAGCCTCTCACTGAAATGCTACATGCGTCTAACGTGCAATATCATATGTACGCCGATGACACAACTTTATCTTAAGATTCACACCCTAGAAGACATTAATTTGCTTAACACAATGCTCAGGAACACCCAGATTTGGCTGGCAGAAAGCCATCTCAAATTGAACGCTCTAAAAACCGAATTTCTCCTTATAGCTCCTCCTGCCAAAGTCCCCATTATGCAAGACCTGATCAAACATCTAACTGCATTCAGCGTTCAACCGAATATTGTGGACTCAGCAAAATCCTTGGGAATAACTCTGGACAGCAACCTTACTATGCAGAAACACATTAGCAATGCAACAATGGGAGCAAACTTCCAGATAAACACACTGAGGAAGCTGAAACCATTTCTGCCAGTCAATGACTTCAAGCTGGCAGTACAAGCTCTAGTAATCCCTCATGTAGAGTACGGAAGTGTCTCTCTGTGTGGCTTCCCAAAAACTACAACAGCACCCCTAAGAGCCTCAATAAATGCTGCAGCGAGACTCATCACCGGTTCGAAACGAAGTTCTCATATTTCCCCAGACTTAAAAGCCCTGAATTGGTTACCGCTTGAAGCCAGAATTCACCTAAAAATAGCCTGCATGACGCATAAGGCTATACATCACAATGCACCCAGCTACCTCACACAGAAGTTGACGATCTCTGGGGGGTCAAGATCTTCAAGAAGTGCGGAAAACCTGCTACTGAAACCTCTAAGATTCAACAAGAAAAAAACATATAAACGATCCTTCTCTGGGATGGCGCCCAGGATATGGAATGCACTTCCCCCAGAAACCAGACTGAATGCTTCTACCGCATCTTTCAAAAAGGAAGTAAAAGCGATTCTCATGGCAAATTTCACCTGATCATAGACTAAAGAGACCCGGAGATCAATCGTACCCTTAATAGTAATCCCTACTATGTCAAGGGTCCAACTAGACACTCTAGTCTCTTTATCTGACCTTGACCTGACTCTACGGATATGTTTTGTTCTGTACCCTATTGCTTCCCTTTGCACGAGTTGTTATGTATATGTGACTTACCTGCATTTATCTGTTTTGTATAATTAGCCTGATATAATGTAAAGCACTCTGATATCCGCAAGGATCTTGTTCGCGTTCTATAAAACCTTCAAAATAAAAATAAATAAATTGATAGAAGTGATGTAAAAAGTAACTTCAAAGTATCAAAAAGCTAGTTAGAATAAATACAACAACTTACCACCGTTAGATTTATAATAGCTATCATGGAAATGAAGTTATGGAACTTGCTTTTCTGATGAGCCAAAATCCAGCCTTCCAACAGTCCTTCTCTGATTGGCCAGCTTCTTCCAGTCTGAGCCAAGTTGCCTTGATGAGATGTGCAGTGGCCTGATGAGACAAAGGACACCCAGTGGGAGGAGAACTGCAAGCTGCAGAAGCACAAGGCAGGATGGGGTGGAGTAGCCAAACTGGTCTTCAAAGAGGGTATGACAGTTTAGGGCACCAAAGGCTCAACCCCACATCCTGCACCCCCCAGCCAGACAGGCACCCCTGTAATTAGATTAGCAGAGAGGCTGGAAGGGGAGTGCTAGGGTAATTTAGCCTTGTCAGTGAGAAGGTTTAGTCAGATCTCAACCTCCAGGAGAAAATGTCTCCATTTTGGATTGTGGAAGAATATTGCTTTCTGGGCCAAGAATATGCCACACTTTGGAGGAGTGGTCATACGTCATTGGTCAGGGGTGCCCCCTGCTTGTCACCGAGGAACTGTGGAAACTTATGGGAGTTTTTCCCAGCAACTCAGCTCCCTGCCTGATCAAGAAAAAGAAGAAGGAGGAATGCCTTTTGGTTGTACCCCAAAGAATTGAACTATAGATGGCTTCACCTGCTACACACTGTGGAACTACAGCCCTAAAGACTTTGACTGGCTTCTATAAGTGAAGGAGTAGACTCCCTGAAAGCAACAGGTTAAAAGAGCTCCACCTGTAATATCTTCAACAAGAAGAACCCAGCTGGACAGCCTCCAGTGGACTTTTAAGTATTTGGTTGGCCAAGTGCATTGTGAGAAATGTAGTTCCCAACATCCCAAGCACCATCTCACAGTTTCTAGACCCTTGAATTGGTGTTTTGGACACTTTGAACGAACAAGAGGAACTTCAGAAAGACGGTGCAGAGGTTTGGAGACGTTTGGAGCAACTTTTGAAAAAAGCCATCAGGGTGACAGACCCTTCGACGAAAGTCAAGCCGATGATGTAGAAACGCGACTTGGCCTGTGATCCAGGTTTGCCACGCTGAAGCTTTGGAGTGTTTTGTCATTGACAAAACTTCCAAAGTTGACTGAGGCATCGTGCTGAACCGTTGACTGACGAGGAGTCTCGCTCAATGGCGAGAGAAACAGCTCAAGAAAAATGACTAAGTGCGAAGGTAAAAACTTGACTGAGGCCTCCAGTGTATCTAACCCACGCTCCATCGGCCTCAAACTTTGACTTGTCCCGGTCAAGCGTGACCCAATGCCCCAAGCTGTCGCATTTGGTTTTTAGGCACGAGAAAGTGTTTATTCTTTAAAAATTCATATTGTAATTGTAATTGTAATTGTAATGGTATTTGTAGAGCGCGATTGCTGCCCATGGGCGTCCAAGCGCTAAGCTGACCAGAAGTGACGGAGGAGGTGCTATGGTACAGTGGGTTTGTCAAACAGCCATGTTTTTAAGTTTTTGCGGAATGATAGAAGATTTGAGTTGGACCGGAGTGGGAGGGGAAGGTCGTTCCAGAGCCTGGCGGTATTCAGCGAGAACATTCTTCCCCCTGCTCTGGCTCGCTTTACTCTGGGAATGACGGCAAGGAAGGCCTCCTTTGATCGTAGGTTCCGGTTGGGATGGTAGGGGTTAACAAGATTTCTGTTGATCGCTGGGCTTGTGTTCCAGAAAGTGCGGTGCGCCAGGCACAGTGCTTTGAAGGCTATCCTCTGCCTCACTGGCAGCCAGTGGAGAATTTTTAGGGCAGGTTTAGCAGACTGAGTGCGCGGGATTTCTAGCAAGGAACGAGCTGCACAGTTCTGGACAACCTGCAGTTTTCGAAGTGTAAACTCAGGTGCCCCCATGTATAGGGCATTGTTCGAGTCAAGGCGAGACTGGATTAGCCCTTGGACCGCAACCTTTTTGGCTTCTAGTGGCAGCAGTGGAAGAACCTTCCTCAAGGTTCTTAGAAGGCCAAAGCATGTGGCAGATAGTTTAGTGGCCTGGGTGGAGAAGGAGAGTTTGCTGTCCAACCATACTCCCAGGCTCTTCACGCTTTCCTTTGGGGTGGGGGGGGGACCCAGTGCATTAGGCCACAGGGAGGTGAATGGAACTGGAGAAGGTGGGCCTAGGAGCATGAGTTCCGTCTTATCTCCATTTAATTTAAGGGAGGAGTTGGTCATCCAACCCTTTATGTCCTCTAGGCAGTGTAGCAGATCGGCAGGGGAGCACTTACTGTTCTCGGTGGCCAGCGAGACCACCAGCTGGGTGTCGTCGGCGTATGACACGATTTTGATGCCATGTGGTTCGACGACACTTGCCAGCGGCCTCATGTAGACGTTGAACAGCACAGGGCTCAGGGAAGAGCCCTGTGGTACTCCGCAGCTCAGGGGTTTGCTTGAGGATACTGTTACACCGTCGAAGATCTGAAACGACCTCCCAGACAGAAAGGATTCCAGCCACCTTAAAGCGTCACCTGAAACTCCGATGTTATGGAGACGGTCCAGCAAGGTGGAGTAGCTGACCGTATCGAATGCGGCGCTTAGATCAAGGAGGATCACTGCCACTGATCCTCCTTGGTCCAGAATCCTTCTAGTATCTTCGGTGACTGCTAACAAGGCGGTTTCTGTCCCGTGTTGAGGTCTAAAACCTGTCTGAGATGTGTGTAACAGCGAGTGATCCTCCAGGTACTGCACCAGCTGGGCATTTATGTGCTTCTCTAGCACCTTGCTCGTCCAAGGAAGGAGTGAGATGGGACGGTAACTTGACAGATCGTTTGGGTCTAGGCTCGGTTTCTTTAGCAGTGCCCGTACCATGGCCTGCTTCCAGGCAGTGGGGACAGAGCATGCAGAGATGGACGAGTTCAAGAGATCCAAGATTACAGGCAGGATGGTTTTACTTGCCTGCATCAGGATATCTGGAGGGGCAGGGTCACGGGGAGATCCCGACTTGACCGCACGGGCCACTTTGCCTAAAGTGTCGAGGTCAAGGGGGAGAAAGTGCTCGAGCGACGGCTGGCCTGGACGGGGGGGTGGTCTGAGGCGAGATGGTTTGAATGCTTCCGGGGGGGTAGCTGCAGGTGGAAAGGTGGAATAAATTTTTGAAACTTTGTTATGGAAAAAATCTGCAAGCTCGTTACATTGCTTCTGGGATTTGATAGGGGGGGGAGCCGTGGTGGCGCTAGAGCATTGTTTTATAATTTGGAAGATTTCCTTAGGTTTGGACTTCGCTTCCATTATTTTCTCTGAAAAGTAGGTAGCCTGGGCTGCTCTAATCCCTTCTTTATATACCTTGATGGCCTCTTTATAAGAGGTCTTCTTTTCTGGGAGGAAATCTAGGCGCCAAGCTCTCTCTTTTTGTCTGCAAGTGCGTTTTAGCTGTTTTAGAGAGTCAGAAAACCATGGGGCAGATTTCTGAAGTCTCTTAGAGGAGGATTTACGCATCTCCATTATCTCCATTTCCCTGCATTTTTTTTCCGATTTGGTGTAATTTTAATAATAATAATATTTCCTCTGTTTATAAATTGGTATTGGATTTTTTATTGTGTGTTGTGTCTTGCTGATTTAATGTATTGGTGCTTTTAAATACTTTACACACGTCTTCTAAGTTAAGCCTGCCTTCAGCCAGCTACCAAGGGTGGAGCAAGCAAATAATTTATTGAGACCTTGCTGGAGAAGTAGTCCAATAAGAGTCAGCCCTCACGTTTATCTAAGCAGGACCCAGTCTACTGAACACAGCTACCCAGGACACAAACCTTTATACCTCCCTTCCCAGCACACAGTATCAATAAATCAAAGGAACAGGAGCCAAACACTCAGCCTGTATCTATCCAAGTTGCTACACCAACAGTGACACCCTGCATATTCTTATTTCACTTAGACCCCCAAGTGCACTGGAAGGAGCGCTAACCCATAACCGTGCAATATCCGAAGACACGTGTGCGATGTCACTCCATGGCCACCACCATCTCAAAGCCGAGCACAGTCAATGTCAAACTCCATTTCAATCAGTGTGATCACTGCTTCTCTACAACACCTTGAAGATCCAGAAGGTGCAGGAATGTATCCTCCTACGAAAACCAGGATGAAGCAGGATTACTTGGATGCATCAATGCCAACATTAGATCCTCCTATGAAGCTAGGATGAAGCAGGATTACTTGGATGCATCAATTTGTCCCCAGGTGAGACAGAAAGAATCCTGCCTTTGGGGGAATGGAGGGAGGACTGAAGTAGAGCAGCCAATAAGCATGAACTAAGTACATTCTGCTCAGGTTGGCACAAACTGTAGCACATATATACTCCCTTTGTACATGTCTACATGCTGAGAGAAGATATTGTCTAAGTCCAATGTTTTAAGAATTTGAAGCACGTCATTAATAGAAGACGCGCACTTGTGTTTTCTTAATCGTATGACCTGTTTATCGTTAAGGGTGGTCACATGTTTTAAGCCATGGTTAAAAGATTATCTCTTCTGCTTCAAGGGGAATTGCTGTAAACAGCCCTTTTAAAATTGTTGATAATTTTTTTTGCCATATATTTATATATATTCATATATATTTTTCCTGAATAACGTATTTTAGTTTGTGTATCATATGGCCAGTAATGTGGAATTCCGATTGCTGATAGGGGTTTATATTGAATTTAATTTGTTTTTTATGAACTACTCACAAATGCATTTTACATACTGCAGTTTACATCCTAAAATAATTCCCGCCTTGTCCACCACCATCCTTCACCCTGTTTCTGATTTACTGGAAGCAGTGGACCAGGCCTCGCCTGCTGTACCAGATCAGATACCTGATGGAGTTCACCAAATCCCAACCAGTAAAGATCGTCCCGTGGGGAATCTTAATTTTTAGGAGCACAGAGCATACAACATACAAGCCATTGAGGTGATCAGGAACTGTGGAGTTACCCAGACCTTCAGAAATACTGAAAACTGCTGCTGATTTACTTTGTGCCCAAGAGCCAAAGAATGGTGAGATACTGCCTGAACAACCACAAGGAATCCACTGTTCATGACACCACTTCTTACATTTTATCCTAAACACATCCTAACACTGAGCCTGACTCAAACCCTAAACATGACCCTGACCTCAATCAGAACCATAATACACTAAACATATCCCTCACCCTGAGCCGGACTCAAACCCTAAACATGACCCTGACCTCAATCAAAACCATAATATACTAAACATATCCCTCACCCTGCGCCTGACTCAAACCCTAAACATGACCCTGACCTCAATCAAAACCATAATACACTAAACATATCCCTCACCCTGAGCCTGACTCAAATCCTAAATGTACGATTCTTGATGGTATGTTCGTTGAGAGCATGACACTCTCATCTCAATGTTTTCCGTTGTGAAACAGGCAAGTGAGTGTTTTGGGCATTTTAAATCTGAGCATAATGCTGTTGAGGTTGGCACTAATAAAAATATTTCAGACAGATTTTTTTGTCCAAGCCCATGGCTCCCTCACCTCTTTTAGAGGTGGAGGAATTGCAAAACTATGATTATGGATGGTGGCTCCCCCCTTTGAAATCTTTGGTCGGTGGCCCACCCATCATGTGGTCAGTGGCTAATGAAAGTCAGAAGGTGTGCTCTTTTTAGGGCCCTCGTTCCTGCATTCATTGTTCTAGCCATGGAATCACTATCGAAGACATGGCAGGCCAGGCATGGAAAATGAAGACAAAATCCCTCGCATGTATGGAGAAAAAGTCCTGTATGTCAGGGCCATTTGTTTTTTTTTGATTTGTAGAAACTGTGGGCCGCCATGACATAGCAGCCCTTCCAGCACTACTTTTGTGACAACAGTATACCAGCTATGTCAGTAGAAGCACCATTTCCAGAATGCCAGTGGCGGCTGGTGACGTTTGAAAGTGGTGTGGCGCAAACGTTGTGGCTGAGTGCAGTATGGCGATTGAGCCTAGTGAGCGTATCAGGGTGGCATGAGTGGGGTTCGGGGGGATCCTCCCCTGAGAAAATTTTGAAATAAGACTGGGCAAGTGGTGCATTTTCAAGCAAATTTGAGAAAAACAGAAGGTTAATAAAACAATTGTGAAAGAGCACATACATAGTCATGGCCCTTAACAACTTTGTAAATATAAAATCGTATCAGTGCCCTTCCTTATACCCGAGGTTGTGAAAAGCAGAAAAGGAGGTTGGGTTCTATGCAACCCCTCTCTGTCCAGCTGTCCAAACATGTGCAATTCATCAGGCTGTAACAAATGCAGAAAAGGAAAATATTACACAATTAGCGGTGGCGATCATTTCTTTGAGTGGTATTGTTCCCATTCCATGCCCTCTAATTCTGCTACATATGCAAATCAGTCTTGACCCCGCTCCATTGGAGCAGTCCAGCCTCGGAGAGTGAACACATCTGTTAATGCGCTGAACACTACCGATCCTTTAATATCTGACACTGGGATAATACATTTCTACTGTGAGGCTAGCAGAGCAAATTGATGTAACAAAAGCAGCCATGTCAAGTAGAAAAGTTAATAACTCTGGATAGCACTTTTAATTGCTTACATTGGCCGAGCATGGTCATTGTCTGATCTTTCATGGTCGGATGCCACATTTCTTGAGTGTCACAACATTCTGCGATTCCATGAAGAGCAGACCTTTTGCAAACACAGGAAAAGGAGAACACAGTCTGATACTGCTGTAACACCCAGCAGGTGGTCAACGTGAAAGCAATACTGTATTTATAAAGCGTGAACCTAGCTGGCAACATCAAAATGCAGCATTTCTGGGCATCAGGGCGCTAGAATTTGGAGGGGACACAATTTAAGATTGCGGAAGTCATCAATCCCTTGGTAGATGAAGGTGATGTTGCCCTTATGTGTGGAGTGTCCTTTCTTTTTTTTTTCCCTTTTTTTCCTCATATGACCTCCATAGCAACTGTCGCCTCTCGACCTATCCCACCACTGGCGCAGATGACTATTTAGTGGTAGTTAGTCTTCAGCTGAAGTATTCCAAACAGGAAGATACCCGTTTATACTCAATTTAAGCTGACCCAGAGGTGTTAATCATTGGAAAATACCTATAAAAAGAACAGACCTTGGTTGACCCAGAAGTTCTCAGGAGAGGTCATCCAAACAACTCCAAAACGAGCCGTTGTCGAGCCTTGCCCTGAAAACGTTAACGCTCTGTTCTATAGCTCGGTAATACTTGACAGAGTTCCACCAAGCATTCCAAATTGGGGGGGGATTCCTGATGCCACAGCAAACAGATCTCTCTCCTGGCCAGTAAAGTCAAATAGAATATCCATTTATGTTGGGGTCCAAGGTGATCTCGAGACTCGCCCAACTTAGGCACAAAACCAAAAAGAATAAGAATTGGGCTTGCCTCCACTTCCGCACCCATGACCCTGGAAATAGTCGTACCCACGTCTGACCAGAATTCAAGTATCTTAGGGCAGGATGCAAATATGTGGACGTCATCCGCCTTCTCAAATCCACACCTCCAGCATTTAGCTTCTCCTCCACCCTTCAGTTTAGAAATTTTAAAAGGGGTCCAATATATCCTGTGGAGTGTGAAGAAATGATTCCTTCTGAGTGCAGCAGATTTAACCACGGAATAAAGCAGATCATTAGATACTTGCCATAAGTCTTTCCAGTCCTCGTTGGCAAGTAGTTCTCCCAGACCTGGTAAGACTTTTCCGACCACCGTTCTACTGCAGCCAGAAAATAGTTGTACCATAAAGCAACTTCTTTCTTCCTCGGAGTCTGAGTTTGCAGCTCATTTTCCATGAGGTTTTCCTCACAAAACAACCAGTTTTGGGAACTACACCAAGAGGAGAGCTGGTAGCATTTGAATCTGGACAACGTTCCTTTTGTGATGTGGTACCGGACCTCCCAGGGGAGACATTTACTATCCACTACCAATCCTCCCCAATGGAGGACTTCTGCTACTATCAGGGGCTGTGCTAAAGCATCCGAGAGGCACTCAGGAGTTCCAGGTGAGTCCAGGTGAGTCCCACACCGGAGCCCATTCACTGTAATAAGAAAGCCCCAAACAGGTTCGACAATCTGCCCACAGCTTGGCCGCCATACGTAGCGTCTTCAGCCGGACCTTTTTATAGAATTTTGTAGAACCAAATTTATACATAAAGCCATGTTCCTCTGAGCCCACCAGCATAGCTTTAAACATTTTACCAATCATTGAAGTATCCTGTGTGTGCAGAAGCATCCTGACATTTTTCAGCTGATAGGCCACAACAGTAAAGCTGAAAGTCTGGTAAACCCATACCACCCTGTTTTAGTTTGCGCCTAAGTTTTTCCAGGACAGCCTAATCCCTTTTCTTGCCCAAATAAAAGACGAAATCCTGCCCTGAATTTTAAGAATCTCGGCTCTTGGGAATTCTAACGAGATATTATTAAAGAGATAGGCGTACTTCGGAAGAATACACATTTTAACCAAGTTGACCCGGCCATAGTGGGATATAGGGATGTTCTGCCATCTTTTTAACAGAGAGTCAACTTCCTTTGAAACTCTATCAAGGTTAACCTTTGGAATTTTCGTGGGATCGTGAGTTATTACAATTCCGAGATATCTGAGTTTGGTCGCAGATGGATGAACCTGATTAACAGTGTTCCAAGCCATAACCTCGGTCTTATCTTATCTTATCTTCACTATGAAAGTGTCCTTTCATAGTGTTTTTATGTCAATTGGTGGCCGCACACTGGGCTGAATGTGCATTCACGGCCCATTCCAGCCTTTGCAGGCATGGACTCGTAAATCAGTTGACATTAAATCCACAAGAGATGGAGCATGGAAGGGTTTCGAAGAGTGCCCCTGTACATGATGGTAACAGAAACAAGTAGACAAACACACAGACACACACAGGCGCACACTCACCGCCCCAAAGACACATCCAATTACGCACGCTAAAACATCCACACACCCGAATGTACACATAAATATACTGTCATGTGAAAAAGTGCTCCACACACACACAAAAGCCGCGTTCAGGCACATGGATACACACAAACTCTCAGACACACTCTCCAACATACGCATCTGTACAAACGGATCACTCTGCTCTGTTAAAAGCTCTGCTGGTTACCCTGAAATGCTCAGACGTTCCCTGTGTCGATACCGGCCCTGGTTCAGCTGCAAGTGTAAAGATGAGAAACACTGCAGGACTGGGGTGAAGAATCGTCGCTGTGCATGTGCGCATGGGTGTTAATGAAGCGGGGTTGTAATGGGAGGGGATAACTTGAAAAAATGCACAAATAGAAGCCCTGCTTCAAAATGTTCTGAATTTGCACTCATTTTGAGTGGTTTGGACAATCTCATGAAGGGTGTTTTCACCCGTTTTTGGGGTTTTAAATAAGAGTCCTTCTTTTCCTCCACACATTGTGCAGCATGCCAGGGGTGGCTCTAGGCTCATGGTGGCCCTGTGCAGGGAGCGTAGGTAGGGGGCCCCCGGAAGAGGGGGTCCAGGCATGGCGGAGCTCAGGAAGGTGTTTTAATAAAACGTCCAGAAAAGGTGTTAGATGACCAGTACCTGCGGCTGCTCCTACCCTTCCGAATTCGTCTCAGAACGATAACATTTAGGAGGAGGAGGAGGAGGAGGAGGAGGGCATTGTGACACATGACGTGAGGGACTGGCACAGACGGCTGCAGGGCCATGACAGGACCTGTGTCCTCTGGATACGCGGGCAGCGATGTAGTAAATAAGGGTTCGTTTTCACCCAGGCACACCAGGAAAACTGCAAAAGAAACGAATTTCTGCAACCTCAGCACGTGACGCACTACTCATGTTTACCTGCTGTTTACCAAAAACCTATCAGGCTTCCCTTTCTTCCCTTTTTCACCTAAAATTTATTTTTTCTTTGTATTTAAAAAATTGTAAGACTCACTGAGTCACACCTTCCTACCACAATTTGGCAATATGTGACAGCTAGATGGCACCGCACGCGTCGTAACGTTCCGAGTCCGGCCACCAGAAAGAATGCAGACTGACGACACACACCACGCGGGAAGCAGTTTGAGGAGGTTGAGTCTGCGCAGATCACTCTATCCCCACAGAGACATAAACACTAATAGGCAGCGTTACTGACCCAAAAAGAAAGACAAAATGACAGACAGCACTGACACATCCAGAAAATACAAGGAGTAAAGGAACCCTGCATTCAGAGACACACATGCCTGTTGCCCGCTTCATCCGCCTGGAAGGCAGATGTCTCACCTGCATCCATTCACCGCTGTCCCGAGTGGACAGACAGACGGACGTGGTCCGGTATGCGGCCCCCAGGCCGATAAGAGCTTGTGACAGGGCTCGGCCGGACGCGGAGGCTCTCAGACCTCGCGGACGCCACCAGCTCAGCAGTAAAAGGCTTCGTCCCGAGCCACGGACGGACAATAGAAGACCAGACAGACAGACAGAGCAAGATGGCGGCGTCCGCGAGCGTGCCGCGTGACCGTTGAGGGGGAGGCGCGAATCAGGAACGAGGAACACAGGTGCGGGAAGGGGGGGGGGACGGTCAGGGTGTTTGCAAGTTAGTGGAAGCCGGAGGCCGCCAAATCCCTGCCAGGGGCTGCCACGAATATGTATTGAATCCAGTGGTCGAAGTGGGGAAAAAAAAGTAGGGGAACTGTGGGCGGAGAATCAGAGGGCGTGAATAACCTGAGGATTGGATCAGTGGGCGGAGTTAGAGGTGTGGCCAGGATTGGCAAAACATCCCAATCTTTAGTATTTGTTTGGCATTTCACTGACTATTTACAGCTTATTATGTTATGTAATTCAACCAATGGATACACATGATTATTTAACGATTAATATGAGTTATTGACATTAAAATAAATTCACAAAGTGGGATATGTTTCTAATCACAGAATGTCCCAAATATGCTTAAAAATGGAAGAACAAGCCATTTGTTTCTGAGCCATGGATTTCCTGTTGTCAGCAATATACACAGAGACAATCAATTTTACGTGTGTAAATCACTGTATGGGAAATGTTACATCAGACAAAGGACTACAAGGTGTAGGAGTCACATGACAACCATATTAGTAGGCAGTATAGTTTAATAGTGATTGATCTGGAGAAACACAAACTCAGAATTTAAAACTTAATACCATGATTGGAGGTTCCCTTTAATAATCATTATTGATTTCTATCCAAATGAACACTTTTTGCAACATTAGGATAATCAAAGGCTTAGGGAAAAAAAACATAAAGCTCTAGTTTATACCTTGCAGTTTGCATGCAGCTCTAAGATGAAAGCTAATAGCTCACTGTTCTTTGTTAGGATTTTAACTTATAAACTGCAAGTGGCAAAAGGATCTTACTGTCAAAAGCAGTAACCCACTGACCTATTTACAATATGTGCACTTTGTGATGGGCATGGTACATGTTCTTAGCAGCAGGCACATTAACCCTCTGCGCTATCTTTCCATGAGTCAAAACTTCCACTAGACAAAACTCCGATCTCGCTCTAGTAAGACGTTTATTCACCGGAGTTATCATGACATTTTTATTATTGCCGAAAATTGCTGTAGGCCAGGAAGGAGGCAGCAAGTGCTTTTAAAACCATAATATACAATGCCCCCACTCAAAGTCAGCACCCGTTTCGGTCACACCGGTCGCATCACTGTGGTATCTCATGTTATGAGGTATTGAGGGGTTGGCATTCTCATGAATTGTTCTAGGAAATCTTCCAGGGTGGTCATGAGGCCTAGTTACTTGGCAGATTTCATTTCACCTTCTTCATTTTGTATTTGCTGATTTTGTTAAATGGTATTGTTTTCTGTATTTGGGGAAGGGAGATGTGTGGTATCTCATGTTATGAGGTATTGAAGGGTTGGCATTCTCATGACAGAACTTACTGATGTCATAGACTGCTGTACTTGACAATGTTCTGAAAACCTACAGTTATTGGACTGACTGCTGGCTGTTGGGTGGGATCTTCTTTATTGCATTAAACTGATATCTATCATCAACCCATCTGTCAAGTATATTATTCAAGATACTTCAATCACCCTAGTGCCAGCTCTTCTCAGGGGTCCTGTGACCTCACTGTTGCTCTGGGGTCTGCTATTTCTTAGGCCTGCCAGCAAGACTGGAGGTGAACTTCAGTATGGATTGTGGTGGGCAAGCCTTCAAGGTGAACCCACACGCCACTGCTATGGTCCACCTGCTGGTGTTAAGACACCAGGGCTTTTCCAGATTTGCAGGGTCTTCTAAGGTCTAGCGTGGGAATGTGCTCCCTCAGGAGAGTGGTCTGGGGGACTGCTCATGAAGGCTGAACCTGGTTCCTCAGTTCTAAATTCAGCAGCTCTGCCCCCAGTGCTACATCCGCTCCCTCACTGAACACCATACTGCCCCACTGAGAGAAATTCACATTGCCTTCAACTACAATCCAATTTGACCTGCTATAAACAACTGGATGCGACTCAATCCAAATTACACACTAGGCAAGAGCAATATGCTCCCTAAAGGAAAAAGTAACAACATCCTGGAAAAAGCAAACACTCATTGGGAATGAAAGATTAAATAAAGCTTGTGAAATGTAAGCAGGAACAACATGGTGAACTTAACGCTTTTACACTCACTATTCAGAAATCAGTGAGTGCTTCTGCCTGAAAACTACAGGGCCCAGAAAGAACCCATTTCAATGTCCGCTGCTTATATGCTTACAAAACGTAAGCAGTATATAAAAAGACCACATTCGTGAACACAAAGCCGCCGTACACATTTTGTTTTCCAATCCACCCATCAACCAGGTATCGCAGTACCTCCAGGTTTGGCGCACTTCCCCACCGGGGGAAAACAGCGCTTCACTGGCAAACTCAGTATAGTGACGCTAATGTTTTTGGGGTTTGAATAAAACCGATCTGGGCACTTTAAGAACATTCCGTCTTGCTTTATTTATTGATTTTTCATATTTTGAACCTTTTATTTCCGTGGCTGCACTTTGGAATAGAAAAATGTCAAAACGGCATTTCCAGCAAAAGTGTTTTTCTTTTTTGCATCCCTTTCACAAGGGAACAAATGAACGACAGGAAGAAAGAGAGGGTGAGAACCATTTCTTGAGTCACGGTTTTCGGTAAGTGAGGAGGTGTTAGACAGACAGAGAGGGAATAGGAGTAAGAAAGAGGGTGGGTGGGGGGGCAGCTGCCAGCGGCAGAGCAGCGGACACTGTCCTTGTCTTGTCTGGGCAGGAAGCAAGAGAAGGAGACCTTTTCCTTCTCTGCTCCCCGCCCGTCCCCAAACAGCCACTAATGCCAGCCTTCTCTGCAGTGCTTGGATATTTCTTACGTCCAGGGACGCATGTTCCAAATAAAAAAGTAGGGGCACGGAATCTATAGAATTAAAGAAGTAGGGCACGCCGTGCCCTGCCGTTCCCGCCCACTTCGACCACTGATTGTATCCGATTCCTCGTGAGCTTGCACATGCCTAAGGCCGCCCCTGAGCATGCCTTTTGTTATACCCCGGGATGGCTCTGAGGCAGGCGCGGGGTAACGTGAAAGGAATAATTGGGGGATTATTTAATCAGTGGCTGAACTACAGAAAGGAGTCGCTTTTACATTAGCATGAATTTGTTGCTTTTACTGTGCACGAGAGGGAGAGAGGTTGAGAAATATGTTTGCGTGTGCATGTAGATATGTGCACTGGCGCGTGTACACATTAACACACAGAGACCATAGAGTGACCGAGAGAAGGACTGCAGATGCTCGATAAAAAATGTGCTAGTGAACCAGAGAAAATGGGAAGTGAAGAAAGATTAGAGTTGTGGAGAAAGAGAAAGAAAAATGGAAGAGTGCTGAGTAAGAGGAACAGAGGAAGTGAGAGGGGAGCTAATTAGAAGGTGGCAGAAAAGGAGACAAGGAGTAGGAGAGAGTGAGGAGAGAAAGCAGTGATGTAAGAGGTATCGATTGAAGGAGACTGATGAAGAGAATTGTGAGAGGGGCAGGCAAGAAAGAAGCGACAAAGAAAGACAGGTGGCCAGGGACAGAGGGGGTGGAGGAAGGAAGAGATAGCCAGGAGAAAGAAACTATGGGGCATATTATCAAGAAACAGAGTTAAAATTATCGCCACTTTAGCGGCACAAAACTGCTGCCAAAGCGGCGATAATGGGCTTGATAATATGCCGCAGAGAATTCCCATAGAAGCCCATGTTTTGGTGACAATATGGGCTTCTATGGATATTCTCTGCGACATATTATCAAGCCCATTATCGCCGCTTTAGCGAAGCGGCGATAATTTTAACTCCATGCTTGATAATATGCCCAGAAGTGCTAGGACGGCGAAAATCATAAAGGAACAAAAAGTGCATGACTGCGGAGAGTAAAAAAGACATGGGAAACATGAATTAACATTCAGTAGGTGAAAGAAGTGCAACTCCAAAGATTTAGAAACTAGGACAGGGCCTCAAACTGCAGCCCATTGCCCAACAAAAGAAACCAACGTACACCACCAGGGCAGGGCCCCTAGGCCCCCCACCCCCCAACAACTAGCGCCACGGCCCACAGCACAGAATCAAAGTCACCCACCACCCTGGAGTGACGTCAGTAATTATCGCAGCAAAGCAGGCAGGAGACGCAGGGACACAAACACTAAAATAAGCAACAGCAGTGCCCCTATAATTATTTAGGAGGTTGTGTGGGTGGGTCGTGACTCGCTTTCACTTAATCACTTACCTTTGTCCCCATGATGTTTTCGAGCCGGGCTCCTCGTCGTGCCCAGGACTCAGAGGACAGCAGGCTGTGCAGACACAGACTGCAGACACAAGCCAGCCACGATGAAGCCAAGGCCCAAAACTGGAAAATACTGGTCTTTGGACTCCACCCCCAGACCCCAGGAAACCAATCACTTGCAAAACAACAAGCAAGAGTTGCTGGCTCTCCTGGAAGAAGCAGAGGCCACGGCCACACCCCCACACATCTCTAAACCTGCCGAGCTGCCCCGGCCCCAGCCAATGGAATGAATGGAGGGCCTCCAACTCCTCCCTGGGCCAAGCGCATAACGCCCAAAATCCAAATGCTATTCTGTCAGCGAGACACAGATCCTGCCCACCTGTGTGTCGTCACTGCCCTGCTTTCTGGCTCCAGGTCGAAGAAATCTTCGCCCAGCCAAAAGCATGCGCAGAGCAAGGGCCATCGATCCTCTCCCACCCCTTTAAAAGAAAACCACAGATTTTCACGTTTGTCACGAGCAGCCAGCACACTTTACGGCTAGCTGCTCAGTGTTCCATCAGGGTGGCACCCCTGTACACCGCCGTCTTCCAGAGAGGGGGCCTCTGCTCCCTGGGGAGCTGGAAGATTGTCCAACAGGCTCAGAAAGACCCTCCTAGTGTGAGCGTTGGAGGACATCTCCAGGATAGTCAGGCGAGGAATGGATGAGGAAGGGTAAAGCTGCTATGGTAAAGGCTCCTTACTTTAAAAACAATGGTAGGTGCGTCATGTGTGGGGGTGTCTGCTTGGGAAACGATTATCCCCATCAATAGAATTATTCGAAACACTTTTGGATCCCATTTGAGTAATGCCAGGAGGCAGTAATTGTTTGGGTTCTTGTAAATGATCTCAAGAGCCTTCATAAAGACACAATACAAACGATAGTGTTCACGGTTTCTGTCTCTGTTTCTTTGTTTGCCCTGTTTAGATTTGAGGGGCTCAGTTTGAAGCAGGAAAAGGGACACTTAAGAAAGAAATCTCTTGTGGGTCACCTGAGAAAACAAAAAGGGTTTAATCTAGCTTCATATTCCCGATAATTGACTATGAAAGAAGACAACGGTTTTCTGCATTTTTCTGGATTCTCCCAAGTTCACATAGGTATGAATGGCAACACTGGCGGCCCTCCTGGGGCAGCCCCTGCAGCCAGTGCTTCCTTCTTCAGTGCAGGGGGATTCTCTGTCGGGCTGTAAATGCCCCACCTGAACCCCACCACACCCTGGGCCGCGGACGTGTTCGGTAGGAGCGGCGACAGGACCTCACACCTCCTCTCTGAGAGCCTGTGGACACATCTGGGCCCGATTCACAGAACTAACTTAAGACAAAATCCTAAACTTACTACCAGTTTGGTATTCACAGAAGGCACTTACTCATTTCGGTATTCACAGAAGTTTGGAGTCCTAACTCTAGGACTCCTAAATGCCTTCTGTGAATACCGAAAGTCTTAAAATTAGGATTTTTCTCAGTTTAGGAGTAGTAAAGTTAGGACTCCTAACTTTAGGACTCCTAAACTGAGAAAAATCCTAACTTTACGACTTTAGGTATTCACAGAACGCATTTAGGAGTCCTAAAGTTAGGAGTCCTAACTTCTGTGAATACCGAAATGAGTTTGTATTTCTTCTGTATTATTGTGTTTCACTTTTGTTTTAAGACAAGTAGGAGATTTGCTCCATTTTCGACCCTTTGTTTATTCCTATACTTCTCCTAATAATTATTTCAGCGAATTAATTTTCTGTAGAATGGTGTTTCATACGATTTGCTTGGATTGATTGCTCTTGGAGGATATTTATTTGAACAAATCACTATTATCGCCTTCCTTAAGCAAATTTATTTTGGGGTGAAATTTCCCTTCACTACTTTCTAATGAGAACTAAAAAAACACCCCACTGCTGTCCACAAATTATTGGGATGTTTTGTCGATGACTGTGAGATTATCCCTGTGCGGTGAACTCTGAGTTTTCTGCACTCCTAGTTACGTGGAGCTCGCAGAGTTGTTGTCCTTGCTCGTGGAGGTTGTTTCCTCGCTTATGGTGATCAACCTTAAGTTGGCTAGCGCGACTGTGGAAAATCTACCTCCCGGCAAGATTTCTCAACGCGGGCGGTTGGATTTCTCATTCGGAGTGGCTGTGTATGTTCGCGAAAAACCATCTGTTCACGTGAAAGCTGGTGCTCGAGTAAAGAAACTACTCGAGCGGCAGAAAGGAAGCAGAACCCGCTTGCGCTGTGCATGGTGCCGTTCGCGATGATTGCACAGTGTGGACAAACACCCGGCGCTGAAAATCACCGCAAACTACATTTATGTAACACACTCCTCCGCTTATGGAGCTCCGCGTAACGCAACAGAGTTTTTCTTTTGCACTAACGTAGCGGAACTCCGCGAATTCCGCTCAGGCTTATGAGAGATAACCATTGGGTAGTTAGCAATCCATTGCCAGGGAGTGTATTCAGCTGACATCAGTGTGAAATAGGCTTGACAGTGTCATCAAGAACACACCTGGGCCAACTTCTAAATCCTTTCTTTCCTCTCCAGCTCCTGTACTACCTGAAGAAGGTCCACTTCCAGAACCCGGAAGGAGATGAGGTCTACTTTAATGAGAATGGCGACCCTCCTCCGAAGTTTGACATCTTGAACTGGCAGCGCCAAGAAGACGGGTCTATCCAGCATGTGAAAGTGGGCACCTTCGACTACAGCGCCCCACAAGGGGCCCAATTTATTATCAATGAGAGCGCCATCGTGTGGAACAAATGGGGAGCGCAGGTAAGAGGGGTTCTAGACACACATGTATCCACAGCCCGTAGAGAACAAGTGAAGACCCGAGAGGCCTTGTGAACGGAGAACACATGGCCATTAAATCACAGCTCACATAGCATGATATGACATGGCATAACATCATGGGGAGAGGAGTTGGCCTAACGGCTAGGGCGGGCCACCTCGAATCTGGGGACCTGGGTTCGAGTCTCGGCAAAGACGCTGAACATCCTGTGATTCTGGGCAAATCACTTAATCTCCCGTGCCTAACAAAAAAATGAATGTGTCCTCATATAACGCAACTGGTGCTATGAAAAGCGCTTTGATACCCAATACCTTCAGGTCATGTTCGCGCTATATAAAACTCTGTAAAATAATAACATTAAAAAACATAATTACTAGAAGTAGGCAAAATAGGTTTTCAGCTGCCATGTGCTGGAAATGAGACATGAGATACTCCCAGCATAGGGAGGTCATGAAATCCACCCCCTCAATCATGTGCTGTAAGTCGACAGATGAGCGTTGTTTGCACAGTGCATAAGGCTGCACACACAGCTTCACAGCTCCCATTTGATATTTTCTACTCCTTATTAAGAACTTGAGAGTTACACTAAACAAACAAAACTAAATAAATGTAATTCAAGTGAGGTTACGACTTGCATAAAAAACGTCACTTAGGCATAGTCATAAGATAAAGTAAGATAACATAAGAACATAACGTAACATAACATATAACATAACATCCCTTTCAAATCACTTTAATGTGCTCTAAAAATCCAGCAAACTGCTGAAGGTCCAGTATTTCTGAGGATGTTTGGACCTGAGTCTGATTAGGTATTTTGTCTGTTGTTCCTGTTTTCACCTCCCTGGTTTTTCCGCAAGTGCTCTGAAACATCCTTTGATTGGATTAACGCATTACAAATCCATACATATTGTAAATACAACTATTGTGGAATGCCACAAATGCTGCATGTTGATCAGCTTCTAATCCATTGATATCTACTTGGGAAATGATTCATAGCAAGGAACTGAGGCAAGCATCATTACAGTCACAAGCCACACCCAGGCGTCCTTCCTTACGAGCTGCTGGTCAAGATCACCGCGTTCTAATAAAGAACGAGCGCGCTGACCTTAGGTTATAATGCACTTGTAATACAGCGGATGGGACATCTGACACAGGTGTGATGGAGTACACATTCTGACAACCTCTAACTCAGGCCCAGCGTTTCCTTAAAGGCCTCGTCGGCTAGCCTCGGTTGCAGATGTGCATCAAGCAGCACTTTGTCTCTACTTCCTTTACTCTTCACTTTCATAAGTGGTGAAATGGAGAAGTCTTGGTTTTATAATACCATGAGCTTAAATGTATGGCCATGTCTCTTTAAAACTTTAATACAGAAAAGGACATGAGGAGGTTTGTTTTTTCATTTCTGTCATTGTCCTTTGTGAATAAAATAATATTAATAAAATAATGTACCAGCACTGGAAATATGCCACCTTACCAGTCAGCCTTAGACCCCTTGCCTGTCCTGTGCTGCTGGCTCACTGTGTATTTACAGATTGTTCCTGTCCTGTCCCTGGTGGTACAAGTTCTGGATCTGCAGTCGATTCACTATAACCTTGCTTAGAACTCTGAAGGGTATTCATATGTATTTTTTGTGTTTTCTATTTGGAGAAATTCGGCTAAACTTGGTAATCAGTTACAGACTTAACTGTGTGTTAACATATTTATTATATTAATAATATAATCTTTACAATTTGCCCAAGGAACACTCAAAGCGCTGTTATAGTTAGGAATTTAAACTGAAATACTCCTGGAGTTTTCTAGTTAAGGTTCGGTCACCAATCCTTATCTCTCATAACCGCATTGCAAACCATACCTGGCTCCCCAAATGCAAGACGTGGGTCTTGTGCGGCGAGTCCAGATTAATTCTGTTTTCCAGCTGCAGCTGGAGATGACTTCCCACTCTGGACTGCCGAGAGGCAGAATGTCATTGTGAGAAGCGCTAGTATGTAGGACTCCTTGGCGATGATGTGTACGATTTGCCTGTATGGATAGATGGTCACACCAGCATCTTCTATTAAGGCTCTGAGTCCGCACGTACGTTGACCAGTAAAGGAGCAAGTATGAAGCATGAGACTGTGCTAAGAGGACCACCAAACGAATCATTGTACAGAAGTTTCACCACCTGCAAATCACCGGCATGAGAGTCAGAGGATGCCCTTCAATGCTGCGAAGTGTGGAAGTAAAGAATTCACTTCTGCTTTGGTTTGAATCCTACAGAGGTTCATCAAAGCATCATCAGCTAGGCTGGAGAGCTGGGAAGAGGCTTCTTCATCAGGATCCAGAGAGTGAAGCGAGGTGGCACAAGTGGAAGAAATGAGGCTCTGTCCACTTAAGTAATTCTGGGCGCTGAACTTGGCTTGCGGAGTTTGTAGAGTTTTCCACACTCCGTGTTACAGGGAACTCGCAGATTTCCCAAAAATACCACTTCGCGTAGCAGAGCAGAGTTTTTTTCGTCACTCGCGTTCATCAATGTCAACTTGGCGAGTGCAAGCGAGGAAAAGCCACCCCGGTGAGATTTTTCCTCGTTCGCGAACATCAACATCAAGTTGGCGAGCACAAGCGAGGAAAATCAATCCCCCAGCATGATTTCTCAATGTGAGCAGTAAGATTTCTCATTGCGAGTGGTCACGTATGCTTGCGACCGCTCGCGTTGATAAACCGTCTGTTCGCGTTGAGAAAGCTGCCGCTCGAGTAAAAATCCACTTGAGCGGCAGAAAGGACGCAGCAGCGGTTTGCGTTGTGCATGGTGCAGTTCGCTATGACTGCACAGTGTGGACAAGCACCTGGCACGGAAAATGACTGCGTATTACATTCATCTAACACACTCCACTGCTCCCTGAGCTCCGTGCAGCGCTGCAGAGTTTTTCATTACACTCCGCAGAGTTCCGTGAAATGGAACTCCACAAACTACACCCAGGCTTACTCTTAAGTGGTTGATGATTGACTTGCGAGGTCCTTAAGTTGACACATGACCAGAAAACTGGTCTCAGAAGAGCTGCTGTCACATGTTGTGTCTCAATATCACCCTGAGCCAACTTGTGGGATTTACCACTCAGTTTTGTTTCTTTTTCCTTCTCCTTTTTGTATCTTTTTATTTTAGGAAAGGAGCAGAAGCATGGATACTATATATAGGCAACTCTATGCACAGCTGGTTGTGTTATGCTAAGAAGTTATAACATATAAGAAGGTGCACCAGAAAGAAGTCAAGTTCCAGTATGAAATCAAAGTATTTCCTTTATTATTTTTCTTCGATGTAAAAAGGTTAAATTCCAGCCATCGCGTTTAGTTCCATATATTCCTGGAACTTCATCAGGGCTAAAATCAATCACACAAAAACAATAACATAAAAGACTGTAATACAGAAACCAATATATGGACATACATAATACACATATTATACAAATGACCAATAAACATATAAATATAAAATTAATACATAACACACAAAACATGGGTTCCATGAACAGTAGTCTTATCATGGAGCTACCCGCTATAACATAGGCTGGCATATAAATAATCTCAAAGAACAAGTGGATACAAATATTTCTATCTCAACATCGTATAAAGATACTTGCTGTATGGAATTGCCTTTTGGGCCTTCTTGACAAGTTAGGCTTCTGACTTGGACACCTCTCAAGTATTTATGTACATTGGAGTCTAATATTCAGATATTAAGACTTATTCCCTTTACTAAAAATTATTTTTCCCTTATTCTGTGTCCCTGGCATTTTGATGAATGTAGCAGGTCTCATTGTATTGAATCCCTTTTTTGGGTCCCGTGGATCATCTGAGAGGGCACTCATGAATGATTGCATAGATGGATTAAGGATGATTCCTGTTGCCAAAAATCCTTTTGCCCGACTATTTGACCCTGGCCTTTTGACAATTGCAGCTTATTTTATTCTATGGACTCATTTATTTGGGCCTTTTGGATAACACGAGTTAGTGTTCATAGTGGTTGAGATAAGTTTCCTCAAGTCTAGCCAATGGGGGTAGCTGGTGGCCCCCTCTAATTCCAGAGAGGACTAATGGTATCAGCGTTAGAAAGTATACACTTTGGTTGGCTTTTTTCATTGAGATAGAATATATATTTCAGCATGGTCGCTGCGTGTTTGTTTTGGCTAATAACGATTAATATTTTGATTATACCAATTATAATCTTTGGGCCACTCTATTCAACCGGTGGCTCAATGTACCACCATTTGTATATATTTTTTCATAGGTATGATTTTAATTTTTGGGAGTATTTTGATTCAATGTATGTATAGAACCTTTCCCCCCTGCCAACCAAACTCCTTCTTCACTCCAATTCTTGCTCCCCCTTCGTGTTCCCATCTGACGAACAGCCCCGAAAATCCTCCTCAGGGGGCGGCACCTCTCCGCATCATCCTCTTTCCTGGGACACGACTACCTCAACTCTCGTGAACGACCCTGCTCCTCCCCTCTTCAAGAGCTATGATACTCAATCCTGTCCTGTCTCTAGACTTAAGGAAATAAACAGGGAGCTTCTAAAACTCAAAACTGACATACAAAAATTCAGAAACAACACCTTGGAGCTGGCCCTTGACCTATCGGCCGACAAGACCTTGCAGGAGATCCTGCAAGTGACCAACCAATGCCCTAAACTACCAACTCCTTCCTCTCTGCTATCGAGTGACCCTTGACAGAAAGCGCCCGTCCAGAACTTGAGTACCACTCCCTACCCTAACGCCCCCTTCAGACCCACCAGGTCCAAGAACCACCTATCTGAACAGGACATTCTCTCCCTCCCGTGAGCCTACAACTCCTCTCAATCTGTCAACAGAGTCTCTCCTGGAACCTTGCAATCTTCCCCACTAAAGCCTCCTGGAGCTACTAATCACAAGCAAGTCATATCGCAGACTATCCAAACTATTCCACCTAACCCGCATAGAGTTCACAGACACAACTCTAATGCCTTAAACATTGTTAACCTTATGCAAGTTCCCATTACACAGCCTACTCTCACAGACTACAAATCACACCTGAAATTCATGTTTCTCAACTATAGATCAGCTGTGAAACATGCCACGGACCTCGCAGAGCTCATCCTAGATCAGGAACTCGACCTCCTAATCCTCACTGAAACTTGGCTTAATGACTCCTCAGGTCCTATCCTTGACATCATAGTCTTTCCTAGCCACAACATCATCAGACTCGATCGAGTTAGGAGAGCTGGAGGAGGCATAGCCTGTACTTACCAGAACAGTCTCTCAGCAAAGCAGTCCCCCTCTGCAACTCTCTCATCCTGTGAATATCTGTGCATAGACATCATCAGAAAACATAGACCCTTATGAAACCTGCACATCTTTTACCATCCTCCTGGAGACACCCTCTCTCTGATTGAATAAACTATGGAAACCATCTCGCCCAGCTTGGGTCTCCATTGCCCCTAGATCTTCCTTGGTGACTTTAATCTTCAATGGAATGGCCCGAAGGATCAGGCGGTGATCAGTCTCAAAAACGTCTTATCCTAGCTGACCTCAACCTGACGCAATTCTGTGACAGCCCAACGCACAACTTAGGCTCGAACCTCGATCTAATCATCTCCAATCCCAACTCCATTCACCTGGAATATACTGACCCTTGTGACTGGTCGGATCATCAATATATATCCTTTCGAATCCTAGAAAGACGGAACACCAAAAGATTCCTACCATCAAAACGAAAACATTGGAAAAGAACGTTGCAAAATGCAAACGTAAATGAGCTCATATCTCGTTGCAATCTGTCCCTACCTCCTCCTGCGAGCCGTACACGAACTCACTAAACACTACAACAACTCCATGTTGAAAGCCCTGAATGCAATTGCCCCCCTACAACTGAAAAGAAAGTCCAACAAAGACTCCAAAACATGGTTTAATGTCAGCTTAAACTCAGAGAGACAAAACCTGAGACTAGCAGAACGCTTTTGGAGATCCGCTCCATCTATTGATCTCCTTCAGATTTTAAGACTGAGAAGGAGTATGTATGACAAACACATCAGATCAGAGAAAGCGACCTTCTTTAGAACCCACCTGGACAAAGCCAAAAATCGCCCCGAAAGGCTGTTTGAGCTGATTAAGCTACAATCCAATAACACTTCTATCGAATCGCCTCTCATCTCCTGCCCTCAGCCAAACTGCGAGGACTTTGCCTACTTCTTCCTTGAAAAGGCGAGCAAGATTACATCTGAACTAAGGTCTGCCCTGAACGATCTACCACTCTCTCCTGACTCCTCCTTACCATCACATCCTCTTTTTGTTCCCTGTCTCTCTCCTAAAAACAATGCCTCTTCGAGTCAATTGGCACCCTTCAATGACGCCTCAATCTTCAACATCCTTTCGACCATGAAACCTTCAAATCACTTCAATGATCCCCTTCCGCCTAATTTATTTAAAGAAATGATAAGGTCACTAGTCCCACTCTGGATCAAGATTATCAATGCTTTTCTAATTCTAGGTGAGACCCCTGACTGCCTGAAGTCGGGGATGGTTCTGCCTATTCTCAAAAAACCTAAGGCTGACCCAGAAGATCAGGATAATTTTTGACCAATCACAAACATCCCTACTCCTCGAGAAATGTGTACATGGACAACTGTATAACCGCATTGAAGAATTCCAACTTCTTGATCAATTCCAATCAGGCTTCCGTCACGGCCACAGCACCTAAACAGCCATCACTCACATAGTCAACAACGCTCTCACAATGCTTGACCAGCACTAATCTTGCCTAATAATCCTACTCAACCTCTCATCTGCTTATGACACTGTCAAATATGACAATCTACTGTGTCTTCTGAAACGTATGATGGGGCTCTCAGGCGCTGTACTAAAATGGTTTGCCTCTTTTCTCAAAAAAATAACTCAGTGAGTCAAATTCAATCAAACTCTATCCAATTCCAGACCCTGCACTCGGGGGGTGCCCCAAGGGTCCTTTCTCTCCCCCACGCATTTCAACCTATCATTGAACCTCTTACTGTAAGCATCTAGCATCCATTATCACATGTATGCGGATGACACCCAATTGTACATGAAAATCTCTTCCCCTGACGATATCACGACATTCAACGGAACCCTGCACAAAACCCAAGATTGGTTAACCTCCAACTGCCTCAAACTGAACGCCCTCAAAACTGAATTCCTCCTTATCTCACCGACCAAGCAAACCCCCATCGTGGAAAAATATTTGAAAAATCTCTCCGCTCTCAACTGCACACCACACATCATAGACTTAACGAAGTCGCTGGGAATAGTGCTGGATAAGAACTTAAACATGCAGGATCACATCAGCACATCGACAAAAGGAGCACATTTCCAACTGAGCATCCTAAGGAAACTAAAACCCTTCCTTCCCCAGGATGACTTCAAATCTTCTGTGCAAGGGTTAGTCATCTCAGCATTGGAATACGGTAGTGCTGCCCTCTGCAGCCTATCGAGATACAGATTAGCCCCTCTTAGGGCATTCCTGAATGCGGCAGCTAGGCTCATCACAGGCTCCAAGAAAACCAACCACATTTTCCGGACCTGAAATCTCTTAACTGGCTTCCGTTTGAGGCAAGGATTCAATTAAAACTTGCATGTATGGCTCATAAAGCACTGCATTTCAACACTCCTCTGTACCTGGCAAATAAGCTCGAACTGCCGGGTGGTGCCTGTTCCTTAAGAAGTTCCAGCACCCTGCTGCTCAAACCGAAGAAATTTAAAAAGATGAAAACTTACAATCGTACATTCTCAGGTATTGCCCCGAGAATCTGGAACTCCCAACCTGTGGAAACTAGATTGATTGCTTCAACATTTTCCTTCAAAAAGGAAGTGAAAGCTTTCCTGATGAGCACGTCGCTGAGTTAGAAGCTTTTGTCTCCTAGCTTGTACCGCTGCTTACTTCATTACTTGGTAATTGTATGGTCCTAATATCTATCTCTATTATGTCATTACGTCTTGTTGTTATTTCTATATATCGTTACTTTTCTCCCACAATTGTCAACCTATGTGTTCCCCAACTCGCCTGTAAAGCACTCTGATACCCTCCAGGGTCATGTTCACCCTATATAAAACTTTTAAAATAAATACAATAAAAGCAATAAACATTACAAGATATCCACTGCACTCTTTACCAACCCATGGTGACACTATTATGGGTGATTTATACTTATTACCAGAGCTCTTTTACTTTTTTTTTTATTTCCTCAGAGTGGTGTTTCATTTGGATTTATTTGTAAGAATTTCCCTAGTCCTCGCATATGTACAAATATGTTGAAAACACTATTAAATTGTTTAGATTGCCATAAGATATATATTAAAGATGGCCACCAAACTCTTCCCTAGCATTTCGGAACCTGCTAATGAAGTATGTTTCTGAGTCGCATCACTTAACCTCTAACGTAGGTTGAGGAAACATAAGTCAGCAGGAGTGTGGCACGGCGTTTTCACACCAGACTGCATAAAACTCGACACGAGGATACGCATCACGGTGAGTGAACCACATATGATGGGGTTCTACTAGTCGTAAAATACAGAGGCATATATTACATATATAGGTCCTCTTGTGGGTAAATACGGTGGGTTATACTCTATAGAGGAGTCATTTTTTAATGTGGGGAGTTACACCTAAAATCGTCCTTGCCTTAACGCTGTTTGGATATAGCCCATGTAGTTCAGCATAATTACAATATCTTGCCCCTCAGATTCCGGGCATGTGGGTGGATATGTGTTTTTTGGTCATTGTATTACCAGGTAGATAGTAGCCAGGTACTGTTAAGTTCCTGGCACTCGGTCTGGTGATATATGTCACATGGGTTTGCAAGGGATATTATTGTGTATTTGTGGGCTGGCCGTTTTATAGTGCTGATCCCTTTCGATTAACATAATTTATCATGAGACTGATAGTCGGGGGTGTATACCCTTCGGGGGTCGGGAACAACTTATACAACATCGTCGGTTTGTTATAACAGAGTATAATTATACTGCATTTTTTGCACAGGTATCAAACATGGGGTTTGATGAATTTCCTCGGTATTAACCATAGGGTACTGATACAGATAGAAGATTTAATGTGGAGGGCTTTTCATTTTATATTATACAGATGGACTCTCAAGTTATACAGCTAGACAATAATCGCCAAACACGGTTTAGAGGTGAGAATTTCCGTATAAAGGAAATGCAGATGTGCAAGTGAGATACTCATATGTTGTTGGAAATAAAATTATGTGTAGCTCATTTATGTGCAGCCTGTCATGGACATTGATGGTGTTGAGATACAAATATTTGTATCCATTTGCTCCTTGAGGTCCTGTCTTGATGGTGTGCAATTTGAGATTATTTATGTGCCTGAATATGTAATAGGGGGTAGCAACATGATAAGACTACTTTATTTATTTAGGTCACTTATATTGCGCACGAATCATCCCCAAGGGGATCTCTCGGCGCTGTTCATGGAACTCTTGTTTTGTATGTTATGTATTAATTATATATTTATATGTGTATTGGTCATTTGTATAATATATATATTATGTATGTCCATATATTGGTTTGTGTATTATAGTCTTATATGTTATTGTTTTTGTGTAATTGATTTCTGCCCTGATGAAGTTCCAGGAGTATATGGAACGAAACGCGTTGGCTATATTTTAACCTTTTTACATCAAAGAAAAACATTAAAGGAAATATTTTGAATTCATACTGGAATTTGAATTCTTTCTGGTGCACCTTCTTAAATGTTGTAATCTTGGATCTGCTGAGTAGTAGCACCAAACAGCGGCAGGTGCTGGAATAATTGTGCACAGGATATTATACTTGTTCTGACTTGTGAATGAAGTACAGCCTATTCAGTTCACGATTGTCTTTATCCTTTTATGCTGAGAAGTTGCCTGGAAGGTGGTCACAAGGATGCCTTAAGCCTGGTGTTGGAGAGGAGCTAGATCTAGGTTGTTCTCTCAGGCGGCCATCTTGAATCACAAATTGTAATATTTATCCATCAATGATTGCTCATTGATATATCTTCAGTAAGAGATGATGCATTGAATGTATTGATATTACTAGCATGCCCCAGCATTGTTTAACAAACTACTGCCTTTCTTTGAGCATTTAATTATTGTTTTTTCTAGAGTAAGCAGCTTTGTTACCATATCTGCTCGAATTATAAAGATTTTTTAACCCTCCCTTAACTGAGCCGGTCTGTAAAAAATGATTACATCAAAGAAGTCCTCACTTACTTTGACAAAGTTTGTCTCAAGGCTAAGTCAGATCTCTTGTTTAACATCAAAGGACCAGACCAGATGCAGATTCTTTAGGAACCCTTTAGGATGAAGATCTTTCATAAATGTGACCAGTGATGAGAAAACAACTTTAAAATTATAAATTGAGAACCACTGCTAAACTAATTATATGCCAGGATGGTAGACCCTTCTGGCAAATAGTGACTTATGAATCTATTGATTTTACCTCCTGATTAGAACTTTGTTTTTCAAGTAAACTTTAGTAATCTCATTTCTCCACCTTCTAAGCCAGCTGCTTCATCTGCAAAGCTTCATGGTGCCTCTCCTGTCCTTCTTGCTGCCGGGCTCTCATGCGCATTGGATAGGTGAGAGGTGACTGGTGTTCAGTTTAAACAGAGTTTGTTCCTGGAACTATGTCCGGCTCACTAGTGCAGGCCCCATGGGAAAGGAAGGAACACAACATGGGAAGAGGACGAGATCAGACTTTGTATTGGGTGAAGTCAAGTTGTCTGAGGTGGACCTTAACTGTGTCTTGTCTGGTACATGGATTAGACGAGTGAGGTTAGATGGTTAGAAGGATGTAAGAATAAAAAAATTGATAAAGATTATCTTACCAGTGTGCTCTTGAACACAAACTATGATAAACCCCATGGAGTTCCTGGAGACCCCCTGGATTGCAGTCACTGCTGATGGACACCAGCAGCGAGTTGTATAAAGACTGCACAAACCAACCAGCCAGAATACTAGGTGAGAAGGAACAGGAAGGTGCTGGGGAAAAATGAGAGATGGGAGGGGCTGAGGAAGGAACAAACAGAACAAAACAAAACTAGAGCACATGGCAGGAGACACCGCAATCCAAGCACAAGGCTGCTGCCACCATGGCAATAGATCTCAACCTCTTTATACTGATGCTGCCTAGTAGGACACTAAGCTGGTTCATTTTAGGAAGGTCTCGGGTTACCTTGCCTTCATCTATGTACAAGATCTCTATTTGACAGCATCCAAAGAGCAACTCTTTAAAAGGATTTTGCGACTTTGAAGACTGTGCCCTACTAGCTGTCAGCAGAATCTATCCATGAGGACACCGGTGCAGAAGTACGATGGGGTTCTGGAGGAGAAGCCACTGAACACTTTCCAGCCATGATTGAGGTTCACCAGGGACAGTCTCCGGCCTCCACCCTCTTTTACTTCTTTAGCAATGGCTTGACCAGCATTCTTGTGAGCTTTGCTGACTTTTGTACAGATTGTGGCTTCGTTGTAAATATGACGTACATGGTGCATCCCCTTTACTTATCTTGGGATGATTGAAAGTGAGAATCTCAGGTCCAGCAAAGTGTTTTACCAGTGGCCAATTCAACTGCTGCCATAAAAGGCTTTGCTACCGAATAACGTGACCAGATTGTGTCTCCTCCTTCCTTCAGAGTCTACGAGCCAAGGCATTCTGTCCATACAGTGAATCTAACTTGCCAAAAATGAAAATGTACTCAATGTGTAGTATAGACCAGCTCCAGTGGAGTGCCCTTTTCGGGTCTGGTTGTAGGTTAGGAGTACACGTGCTGGGATTCCAGGTGTCTGGAATTACCATTTCCAACTGGTACTTCACACATGTTTACTCCGATTACGAGTTGGGATTAAGGCCTAGAATTATCAAACTTATAAGCAACGCAGCAAGACTCCTTGCTGCGTGAAAGGGCAGGGAGGCGCCACATCTAACATTATACAGCGCTTTCCTGTCCTCTCCTTGCACTGGCTTACATTTGTGATGTTTTCCACCAACGCAGGCACCCTCGTGCCGTGTTCAAGGGTGCCTGCATAAGCAGGATTGTTTTTTTGCAGGAAGGGTAACCTTCTAGTACAAAAATAATCCTGAGGGGCATTTTCCTTTTTCTACGTGTGCTGCAGAATGAAAAATCAAGGAGAAATCAAGATATTTCTGCCCGTTACACCTCCGTAGATTTTTTACAGATTTGCAGGTCTACCACTTATGATAAATCTGGGGATGCAGCAAAATCTGTGGGTGGATGCATGAGCCACCAACGCTCCACCCATGGAACGCCTGCCTGGGACACAGAAACACAAGGCAGAGATTTGCGCTGCCTTACGTTACTCAGATCCACAAAGGTGGCCTCACGTTGCTTGGTAAATATGTCTTTAGTGTTGCGTTGCTCTTGTGCTGTCTTGTATGATGTAAGGTCAACGTAACACTATGATAAATCTGTCCGTAAGTGTGCAGACATAGAATTACAGTGTGCTATTGCCTTTGGGGGGAGGGTAACAGACATATTTACTGCATGCTCCGAGTAGATGGTAGATGTGTGCTGGTGCTTCTGCGTGGGATGAGGGAGAAGGAGGGGAGGGAAGGGGAAGATTAGTTCCGGTGGAGGAGCATGTAATGCTTCCCCCTTGCCTGGATGGAGTGGGGTGAGGGAGAAGGAGGGGAGGGAAGGGGGATATTAGTTCCGGTGGAGGAGCATGTAATGCTTCCCCCTTGCCTGGATGGAGTGGGGTGAGGGAGAAGGAGGGGAGGGAAGGGGGATATTAGTTCCGGTGGAGGAGCATGGAATGCTTCCCCCTTGCCAGGATGGAGTGGGATGAGGGAGAAGGAGGGGAGGGAAGGGGGAGATTAGTTCTTGTGGAGGAGCATGGAATGCTTCCCCCTTGCCAGGATGGAGTGGGATGAGAAAGAAGGAGGGGAGGGAAGGGGAAGATTAGTTCCGGTGGAGGAGCATGGAATGCTTCCCCCTTGCCCGGATGGAGTGGGATGAGGGAGAAGGAGGGGAGGGAAGGGGGAGATTAGTTCCGGTGGAGGAGCATGGAATGCTTCCCCCTTGCCCGGATGGAGTGGGATGAGGGAGAAGGAGGGGAGGGAAGGGGGAGATTAGTTCCGGTGGAGGAGCATGTAACGCTTCCCCTTGCCAGGATGGAGTGGGATGCGGGAGAAGGAGGGGAGGGAAGGGGAAGATTAGCTCCGGTGGAGGAGCATGGAATGCTTCCCCCTTGCCAGGATGGGGTGGGATGAGGGAGAAGGAGGGGAGGGAAGGGGAAGATTAGTTCCGGTGGAGGAGCATGGAATGCTTCCCCCTTGCCCGGATGGAGTGGGATGAGCGAGAAGGAGGGGAGGGAAGGGGGAGATTAGTTCTTGTGGAGGAGCATGGAATGCTTCCCCCTTGCCAGGATGGAGTGGGATGAGGGAGAAGGAGGGGAGGGAAAGGGAAGATTAGTTCCGGTGGAGGAGCATGGAATGCTTCCCCCTTGCCCAGATGGAGTGGGATGAGGCTTAACCGCTGTGGCAGCCAAAGCCTCATGCGCTTTTAATGGCCAGAGGTTAACTCGGGTCCGGTATTCCCACACCCAGGAAGATTAGGTGCAGGAAATCGGATTCAGCTGTGATCAAGCAGAGTAGATTTCCATACAGGTCCATCATCCTGCCCTAGCTGAACTAGGCCAGGATGATGTTGTTACCATGGCTCCTTGTTTCTGGCTCTAAAGATTTGCCACATTTGGACCCTGAGGCATAGAAAGACGATCCTTTGGGTGCCTACAGGGAACCTGGAATGGCACATTTTGTTTTGTTTAAATTTGTCTGGGAAACCCTCACCCCCTTCAGGACTTTGAGAAATATTTGGGCCAGGGATACCACAAACTGGTCTGGGACACATTTATAAAAACTGTTGCATGGCTGCGTGGAAACAGCGATGCAACAGTTTTCACTGCGCCCTCCTTACGACATGATGGATACGTCGTATTTAATGTGCGGCGCTCCTTGTTGCAAGGATCTACAGATAAGTCAGTATTTCTGACGTATCTGTAGGTGCAGTGATGACTCATTGCTGGAGTGTGCTGCAAAAGAGACACAAATCCAGCAATGTGTCCTTTCACATGGGGCAAGTCCCATGTTAAATGTGCCAGCGTCAGCCTTACACCTGCTGTGAGGCGGGCGTAAGATTTCGACACAGTGGCATCCTAGAAGTAGCACAGTGAAATCTGATAGGTTTCACTGTGCCACTTATACAAGGCTATTTACGGGGTACACCCTCCCTGCATACACTATACCTGACGCAGGTATAATGTAGCGCAGGACTTTACAAAGTGACGCATCTGCTTGGATGCGTTATTTTGTAAATAGGGCACAACATGGCGCATTTTCTACGCTGCTGTTGCGTCACAAAAAGTGATGCAACGGTGGCACAAAAGTGTCACAAGGCCTCATAAATTAGACCCTCAGTTTTCTATGTTTCAGAAAGAGAGTCTACCGTTGGGTAGCTAATTCATTTCAGCCCCCCCATACTTCCCTTCTGTGATGGTTCTGGGGAAAATCGCATGTTATTTCTTTTGTGCCACTATTAAAGTTTGTTCAGATTTGATGGTTATTTCCCAAATGTTGGGCAAAGCGCATTAGGACTGTGGCTCTGGGGAAGCAGACATGGAAAGAAAGTCAACAGTTGTCCATCTGGTGTTTGTGGTAGCCCGATAGTTATTGAACTCACGGAGGACTCGTGAGGAATGGATGACATTAAATTATCAAATGTTTTTATTCATTTTGATCACAGGTAAATCTTTGCAACTAGTGTCTTTGTATTTTCATAATTTCCCTGCATTTGCTTTTCAGCTGCACATGTGTGTTAAATGATTGCTGAAGGTGTGGATTTATTTTCTACAATGTTTTTATGTAGGTTTTATGAGCTCTTTTCAACTAGAAGTAAAGTAATTGACCAGCATTGAATGCCATCTCTCACTTCAATCAGCCACTTACACTCCTGGGGTCTGGGCGGCATGAATACCCTTTCTAAATTGAGGGCTGCATCTTGTAGGTCAGGGACTGGATGTGAAGATTAATAAAAACAAATCAGGGGTGCTGATCACACGTGGAAACACCAACCTCTGGTCCCATGTCTTGGGCCCTCAGGATAGACCTGAGCCTCTCTCATGCTTTTGACATGTTTGGCTCGGGTCTTTAATGCTAGAGTGGGCCTTTAATGGCCGGTAGAGCCTGCTAGGTCAGGTTCTAAAGCTATATCGGAAACTTAAGATGGATGCCCAGGTTTCAACCATGGCTACGTTATATACCTTCTACGGAGACAACCTGGAAGCCCTCTTTCCCCTTCTTGCCTCTTATTGCTATCAAGCAGTAACATCAGCCACCTTTGGCTTGTGCCTTGACTACTTCATCACCCTTTCCTTTGGTGTCAATAAATCACTTCCTTATCAGCTTTGATGCTTCCAGATCAGGAGGCTGGACTTGCACCCTTGATTTTCATAATTGTTTAAAGCCATCACTGCCCAGAATGACCTATTCTAGCCAGAATTAGGTTTAAAACTGCATGTATTTTTGAGAGATGAATCTATAGATAGACCTCAGACTGAGACACTCTCTTCATGTCTTAATCAGAAAAGGACTAGATTCATGGACTTCATGCCAGTACATCTATTTAAGGAGGTCACGTCTTCTCCCATCTGGCATCGATACTCTGGAACGCTCACCACTTGATCTCAAATCCATCCGTTCTCACTTTGGGTTCCGGGAAAAGCTGAAACGTTCCTTTTAACTGAATATTTTTGCCCACTCCACTGATCTCTTTATGTTGCTTCTTCGAAGAGCCAAAAGACCTCCCAGTCAGAGAGCTTTGAACTAAACTTTTTCAAATAACATAACAGCGTAACAAGGTGGAAAGTGGAGCGACGAGTGGCTGCTTCAAATTAATCTTGAGGCTCATTAGGCAGAGAGACAACACTTTTCTCACTGTTCACCCTATGCCTTCTTCCTAGTAGGCTAATTTCTCTCCTCTCACACTCCCCACTCAGTCCTTCACTTACTGTTTACTTAGTGCCTTCCTCTCATTAAGCTTGTTTCTCTCCTCTCACGCCCATGCTCAGTCCTTCACTTACTGTTTTTTCACTCACTCCCTTGGGGAGGCGTAGGAGTGGGGCAGCGAGGAGACATACATTCATTTATCATTCTTTCCTCTTTCTACTGATTCTGCAGCAACGAGGAAAATGCCATCAATGATTGTTTTTGTGGAGGAAGGTGTCCCTTCCTGCACAAAAACTATCATCCTTCAGCGCAGGCGCCCTTGCAACATGATGCAAGGGTGTCTTCGTTGGCACACGGATGCTGTTTGTGCACCAGCACACAGGAGAATGACCGAAATGTGTGGTATTTAATAGATACAGCTCATTCCTGCCCTTTTATTTTGATGCACGGCAGCGCAGCAGGAAGGCTTGCTGCGCTGCCATGCATCAAAATTTAATAAATGAGGCCCTCCCTGTTTACCTCATGCCTCTCTCCCACTATGCTCATCTCTCTCATCTCACACCCGGGCTCACTCCTTCACTCACGGTCTAACTGATGCCTCTCTCTCACTAAGCTAAACTCCCGCCTCTCACATTCAGACTCAGTCCTTCACTCACACTTTACCCCTTGCCTTGCTTCCACTAAGCTCATCTCTCTCCTCTCAGACTCAGCCTCACATATGCACTCACTGTTTACTCACAGGCCTCTCTCTCTCACTAAGATCATCACCCTCCTCTCTCTCGCACTTACTCATGCACTGTTTACCCTGTGCCTCTCTCTTAGTAAGCACATCTCTCCTCCCATGCTCATTCCTTCACTCACTGTTTACCTTAAGACTCTCAATAGGCTCATCTGTTGCCTCTCACACTCAAGCTCAGTCCTTCACTCACTCTTTAGCCCATGCCTTTCTCTTACTTAGCTCAACTCTCTCCTTTCACATCCAGGCTCACTCCTTCGCTTGCTTCTTACCCCTTGGCTCTCGCTTACTAAGTACATTTTTCTCCTCTCACACTCAGCCTCACTATTTCACCTCATGACTCTGTCTCACTGAGCTTAACTCTCCACTCTCACACTCAGTCCTTCACTCACTGATTACCCCGTGCCTCTCTCTTGCAAAGCTCAAATCTCTAATCTCACACTTAGGTTCACTGCTTCACTCACTGTTTACCCCATGACTCTCTTTTACTAAGCTCATCTCTCTCTTCTCACACTCAGGCTCAGTCTTTCACTCACTGTTTACTCAGTGCCTCTCTTTTACTTAGGTTATCTCTCTTCTCTTTCCCTTAGGTCCCAGACTCACTGTGCAGTGCCAGGTGCTTGAAGGGGTACAGGAAAGCTGCCCGCGAGGGCCAGGCCAGCTGCTGCTATGACTGTGTGCCCTGCTCTGAAGAGGAAATCTCCAACCACACAGGTGTGCAATGTGTATGTATACCTACGACAAAGTAGGGGTGCAAGAGGTCATGGACTAGCACACCTGTCACACGGAGGGGTGCAGAAGGTCATGAACTAGCACACATGTCACACGGAGGGGTGCAGGAGGTCATGGAATAATACACCTGTCACACGGAGGGGTGCAGGAGGTCATGGACTACAAACATGTCACAAGGAGGGGTGCAGAAGGTTATGGAATAGCACACCTGTCACAAGGAGGGGTGCAGGAGGTCATGGAATGGCACACCTGTCACAAGGAGGGGTGCAGGAGGTCATGGAATAGCTGACCTGTCACAAATAGGGGTGCAGGAGGTCCTGGACTACTACATCTGTCACAGGGAGGGGGCAGGAGGTCATGGAATAGCACACCTGTCACAAGGAGGGGTGCAGGAGGTCATGGAATAGCACACCTGTCACAAGGAGGGGTGCAGGAGGTCATAGAATGGCACACCTGTCACAAGGAGGGGTGCAGGAGGTCATGGAATAGCTGACCTGTCACAAATAGGGGTGCAGGAGGTCATGGACTACTACATCTGTCACAAGGAGGGGGCAGGAGGTCATGGAATAGCACACCTGTCACAAGGAGGGTTGCAAGACGTCATGGAATAACACACCCATCACAAGAAGGGGGCTAGGAGGTCATAGAATAACACACCTGTCACAAGAAGGGGTGCAGGGGTTCATGAAATAGCTCACCAGTCACAAGGAGGGGTGCAGGAGGTCATGGAATGGCACACCTGTCACAAGGAGGGGTGCAGGAGGTCATGGAATAGCACACCTGTCACAAGGAGGGGTGCAGGAGGTCATAGAATGGCACACCTGTCACAAGGAGGGGTGCAGGAGGTCATGGAATAGCTGACCTGTCACAAATAGGGGTGCAGGAGGTCATGGACTACTACATCTGTCACAATGAGGGGGCAGGAGGTCATGGAATAGCACACCTGTCACAAGGAGGGGTGCAGGAGGTCATGGAATAGCACACCTGTCACAAGGAGGGGTGCAAGACGTCATGGAATAACACACCCGTCACAAGGAGGGGGCTAGGAGGTCATAGAACAACACACCTGTCACAAGAAGGGGTGCAGGGGTTCATGGAAAAGCTCACCCGTCAAAAGGAGGGGTGCAGGAGGTCATGGAGTAACACACCTGTCATAAGGATGGGTGCAGGAGGTCATGGAATAGCACACCTGTCACAAGGAGGGGTGCAGGAGGTCATAGAATGGCACACCTGTCACAAGGAGGGGTGCAGGAGGTCATGGAATAGCTGACCTGTCACAAATAGGGGTGCAGGAGGTCATGGACTACTACATCTGTCACAATGAGGGGGCAGGAGGTCATGGAATAGCACACCTGTCACAAGGAGGGGTGCAGGAGGTCATGGAATAGCACACCTGTCACAAGGAGGGGTGCAAGACGTCATGGAATAACACACCCGTCACAAGGAGGGGGCTAGGAGGTCATAGAACAACACACCTGTCACAAGAAGGGGTGCAGGGGTTCATGGAATAGCTCACCCGTCAAAAGGAGGGGTGCAGGAGGTCATGGAGTAACACACCTGTCATAAGGATGGGTGCAGGAGGTCATGGACTAGCACACATGCCACAAGGAGGGGTGCAGGATGTCATCGACTAGCACACCTGTAACTTGGAGGGGTGCAGGAGATCATGGAATAGCACACCTGTCACAAGGAGGGGTGCAGAAGGTCATGGAATAACACACCTGTCACAAGGAGGAGTGCAAGAGGTCATGGAATAACACACCTGTCAAAAGGAGGGGTGCAGGAGGTCATGGAATAACACACCTGTCACAAGAAGTGTTGCAGGAGGTCATGGACTAGCACACCTGTCACAAGGAGGGGTGCAGGAGGTCATGGAATAACACACCTGTGACAAGGAGGGGGGCAGGAGGTCATGGAATAACACACCCGTCACAAGGAGGGGGGCAGGAGGTCATGGAATAACACACCTGTCACAAGGAGGGGTGCAGGAGGTCATGGAATAACACACCTGTCACAAGGAGGGGTGCAGGAGGTCATGGAATAACACGCCTGTCACAAGGAGGGGTGCAGGAGGTCATGGACTAGCACACATATCACAGGGAGGGATGCAGGGGATCATGGACTAGCACACCTGTCACAAGGAGGGGTGCAGGAGGTCATGAACTACTCCATCTGTCACAAGGAGGGGGGCAGGAGGTCATGGAATAGCTCACCTGTCACAAGGAGGGGTACAGGAGGTCCTTGACTAGCTCACCTGTCACAAGGAGGGGTGCAGGAGGTCATGGAATAACACACTTGTCACAAGTAAGGGTGCAAGAGGTCATGGACTAGCACACCCATCACAAGGAGGGGTGCAGGGGGTCATGGAATAACACACCTATCACAAGGAGGGGTGCAGGAGTTCATGGAATAGCACACCCATCATAAGGAGGGGTGCAGGAGGTCATGGAGTAACACACCCATCACAAGGAGGGGGCCAGGAGGTCATGGAATAACTCACCTGTCACAAGGAGGGGTGCAAGACGTCATGGAACAACACACCCATCACAAGGAGGGGGCCAGGAGGTCATGGAATACCACACCTGTCACAAGGAGGGGTGCAATAGGTCATGGAATAACACACCCGTCACAAGGAGGGGGCCAAGAGGTCATGGAATAACACACCTGTCACAAGGAGGGGTGCAGGAGTTCATGGAATAGCTCACCCATCATAAGGAGGGGTGCAGGAGGTCATCGACTAGCACACCTGTCACTTGGAGGGGTGCAGGAGATCATGGAATAGCACACCCATCGCGAGGAGAAGTGCAGAAGGTCATGGAATAGCACACCTGTCACAAGGAGGGGTGCAGAAGGTTATGGAATAACACACCTGTCACAAGGATGGGTGCAAGAGGTCATGGAATAACAGACCCGTCACAAGGAGGGTGCCAGGAGGTCATGGAATAACTCACCTGTCACAAGGAGGGGTGCAAGACGTCATGGAACAACACACCCATCACAAGGAGGGGGCCAGGAGGTCATGGAAAAACAAACATGTCACAAGAAGGGGTGCAGGGGTTCATGGAATAGCTCACCCATCATAAGGAGGGGTGCAGGAGGTCATGGAGTAACACACATTTCACAAGGAGGTGTTCAGGAGGTCATGGAATAGCACACATGCCACAAGGACGAGTGCAGGATGTCATCGACTAGCACACCTGTCACTTGGAGGGGTGCAGGAGATCATGGAATAGCACACCCATCGCGAGGAGAAGTGCAGGAGGTCATCGAATAGCACACCTGTCACAAGGAGGGGTGCAAGAGGTCATGGAATACCAGACCCGTCACAAGGAGGGGGCCAGGAGGTCATGGAATAACTCACCTGTCACAAGGAGGGGTGCAAGACGTCATGGAACAACACACCCATCACAAGGAGGGGGCCAGGAGGTCATGGAATACCACACCTGTCACAAGGAGGGGTGCAATAGGTCATGGAATAACACACCCGTCACAAGGAGGGGGCCAAGAGGTCATGGAATAACACACCTGTCACAAGGAGGGGTGCAGGAGGTCATCGACTAGCACACCTGTCACTTGGAGGGGTGCAGGAGATCATGGAATAGAGAAAAGAACAAGGGGACCCGTTCTGGTAGCCTAGGGACCTCGGGTAATAACTTATTTTAAAGAACAAAGGTCCTTGGCATAAGAGGAGATAGTTTAAATGTTTCAACATAGACTACAATGAGCACTATGGAGGTTCTTCCAATGTCCAGCCGGACAGAGGAATATTTATTCAAGTAAGATAACAGGATGGACAAAATACAAGGCACAACAGAGATGGCGAACGGCACAGTCCTGTACCGAGCGTTTGAAAAGAAGGTATAGGGAGTATAGACACAAGAAGGAAACAGCAGGCAAAAAAAGGGGGGAAGAGCAAAAGGCGGCTTACATTTACATAATAATACTGTGTAAGCTCAAACCAACAAACAACGCACTCATTTTGTCACAATGGTTGAATAGTGGTGTTTGCTACAAAGGTCGACGTTTCGATCCCTAGCTCTCAATACTATGGGATCATCATCAGGACTAGAAAATGAACTGTTGCCTGATAGATAGTGTCAAGGAGCCTGTAGGGTAGTAAGACAGGAAACAAAGAAACAACAAAAAATGATAAATAAACAAACAATAAAGCAAGTCCGCCTTACTTTGAGCATATCTAGTCAGGAGACCGTTGGAGGGGTGTAACAATTCGCTACGTGAAGAGGGTGAGTGCGTGTGAATGTGATGGTACACATGCGGAAGGAAATGGCAGCGTTGTTGGGTGCAGTGGCGCACATAGTGAAGACACGACCGAGGAGGTCAATGACGGTGAGGGAGCAACAAGAGACGTGAAGAGTACCCGTAGGGATCAGTGAGAAAGGATGTTAACGATGCGTGACCCAATAAGGAAGGAAGTTGCGACCAGAAAATGATGTATGTCATACCGAGAAAAACGAGGGTAAAACCACTAATGGTGGAACGAAAGGGGGTGGCGCAGTGCTGTTGGGAGCGAGTTGGTGCTGACGAGGAGGGATCCGTGTGAATTAAATGGACACGGCTCAAGTATGAAGGGGTGGTCTGTGCTAACCTGGGAAGCAGCTCGGAGTGGACCTGGGAAAGCTCGGTGGGTGCCAAGAGCAGCTCAATGGGTGCCTGGAGCTCGTCGGCAGTAAGCGAAAGCCCCACGAGGGCGTCTGGATGCTGGAATGGAGGAGTGAAGAAGGGGTGAGCCTGGTAAGGGCGTGGTCCGTAGGATAATGAGACCAGGGAGGTGTTTACCTTGATCGTAGTCCACAGTTGGTCGTATTGTGGGACAGTGGGCGACGGATGAACCAAGCGTTCAGGAGGGCTGGAGCTGGGGAAGGCAAGGAAAGTGTTGGCGGGACCCCAACCAATTTCGGCTAGTAAGTTCCGGGGCCGTCATAAGAACGGGCTTACCTTGTAGATACAAACAGGGCGCAAGGGGCCAGAACCGAGTGTTCAATGGCCAGAGGTAGAGAGTATATGCAGCGGATGGGGCTGCCAGACAGCGCGGGACCGGAGCTGGGAGAAAATGAATTTAGAGTGATTACAGGGAGGAGCACACAATTTGCGCTCTAGCGGATGGCGTGTGGAGCAAGGCTTACCTCTCGATGAGTAGCTGGCGGCCGGAGGAAGCAAGGATCTGCTATTCCGTTCGGCGTGATAGCAAAGGGCAAGCGGGACTGTGGGTGTTTTAAGGCGGGCCAGGGGGGTGGGCGAAATCGAGGGAGGACTAAGAAAGGGATCGAGAAAGGCCGGGGGCCATGATGGAATGGGAAGGAAAGGTGGTGAGGGGCTATGTGAGCATGCTTTTCGGAATAGCGAATTGTCACTGGAAGTTGATAGCTTGAACCAGTTGGAGAAAAGCCATAGAGCAAAGGAACACATAAAAGGTAATCACAGTTTACCTAGAGGTTAATTATAGCAATTGTCAACGGTCGGGTGCAATAGGGTTGCGGGGGGGAAAAAAGACAGCTGAACATTGTTTGCATGAATTTACGTTTTAGGTTTAGGCATGGAGTTCCAACAACGATAGTCAGGCTATCTTAGAGTGACTGGGGCGAGGAAAACAGGTGATTCACAAATTGCACTTGATTACAGTAAGGATGTCCAGTCTTCTGTCCTATTGAGTCCGGTGTTGATGGAGTTAAACAGAATGATTGTCTTTAGTTCCTCTCTGTTTAAAAGTTGCGCCATATTGCCACCTCTTGGAGGCAACTTCAGTGATTTGAGTACAGTCCAGCGCAAATCATCTTCATTGTGATTGGCCTCAGTGAAATGTTCGACCAGGGGGGCGTTCTGTGTCTTGCATCGGATACGGCTTCTGTGCTGACAGATTCTGGTCTTGATTCTTTGGGTGGTCTGTCCAATGTATATTTTCAAACAAGGGCATTGGATAAGGTAGATGACATTGCAGGAATTACAATTTGTGAAAGCTTGACAATGCACTGTAATGTTATCAAATGTGAAACTTTTTCCTTCAATGGTGAACACACAGACATTGCAAGAGCCGCATTTTGAATGACCAATGATGGGGGACAGACCCCAACTGGCAAAGAGAGAAGTATTGGGAGCGACAGGTAGTGCAGCCCTGACCAGATGGTCCTTCAGATTCTTGCTTTTTTTGAAGGCGAATAGTGGTTTATCAATAGTGAGATTCCCTGCATTTAGAATGGGCCAGTGGTGCAGTATCGCTTTTCTCAATTTGTTGGATACCAGAGAGAAAGTGGTCACACAGGCAATTCTCTGCAGTTCTTTTTTAGGTTTAGGAGTCAAAAGCACCTCCCGGGGACAATACCAGGCTCTTTTTGAAGCATTTTTTACGATTCTTTTTGGGTAGCCTCTGTCTTTTAGTTTGGACGCCAAAACAGCTGATTCTCTGAAATAGTCAGCCCTACAGGAGCAATTTCTCCTTATTCTCAAAAATTGAGAGTACGGCAATGAATCCCTTAGAGCCCTAGGGTGATTGCTGGTGTAATTTAAAAGGGTGTTGCGTTCTGTGGGCTTGCGGAAGAGGCGTGTGAGTAGTTCACCATTGTCATGAAAAATCGTAAGGTCTAAAAATGCTATGGAGGCGGTGTCAGTGGTGGTGGTAAAAGATAAACCAGAGCAGTTGTTGTTCAACCAATGTAAAAATTGGCGTAGAACATCGACGTGTTGTCTCCAAATGATGAAGATGTCGTCGATGTATCTACGCCAAAACACGATGCCTGGGAAGAACGGATTGGAGGCAGTCAGAATGACATTAGTCTCTAGTTGGTCCATGAAGAGTATTGCCAGATTTGGGGCAAAAATAGCCCCCATTGACGTGCCTTTGATTTGCTGATAGAAGGTGTTATTGAAGCTGAAAAAATTACGGGTTAAGCAAAGTTCAAGAAGCTGTAGTATGAAATTGCTGGGGACAGCATGTGGGCGTGGACGTGAATCTAGTGTTCTTTGGATTACTAGAAGGGCAGCAGTCTGAGGGATATTAGTGTACAATGACTCAACATCCATGGTACACAGAGTATCAGTCAAAGGATCGAATGGATGATGCTCAATCATGTTAATCATTGCCATCGAGTCTCGGACAAAACATTGAGTGGTGGGGATAAAGTCTTTAATGAAGAAATCTACATAAGACCCCAGTGGTTCTAAGATTGAGCCGCAGGCAGAAACAATGGGACGGCCTGGAGGGTTTGAAATATTTTTGTGGACCTTGGGGAGCGTGTATATAACGGGTGTACGTGCTGACTTGACATTGAGAAAATTAAACTCCTTTTTTGAAAGGAAGCCAGCATGGAGACCCTCTGTGGTTGTCTTGAGGATCAAACCCTGAATCTCTTTAGTGGGATTCGATGCTAACTTCAGGTAGTGTTCTGTGTTGTCAAGTTGGCGTTGGATCTCCGATATGTACGCTGTTTTTTCCTGGAGCACTATTCCACCACCTTTATCTGCACTTTTGATTATCAAGGAGTCGGTGTTCTTTAACTGGGTGATAGCTTGTTTCTCTTTGCGTGTAATGTTAAATGGGATGAACCTTTTGTTATTCTGTAGATTAGAGAGATCTTTCAATAACATTTTCTCAAAGGTGATTACCTCTGGGGGTACCATACTGGCTGATGGTGAGAAAGTGGATGGGGGCCGGAAGGGAGTATTGGCCACTTGATCTGGCATAGGGTGCAGTTGGAAAAATGCTTGTAGGCGGATGCGCCGGAAAAATCTGAGAAGCTCGGTTTGTAGGTCCATGAAATTGGGTGGAATTGTAGGAACAAAGGATAAACCTTTTTTAAGGAGAGAGAGTTCGTCGGGGGTCAATGAGTGAGAAGAGAGATTGAAGATGGGAATCACGTCAGTATGTTGGTTGGCAGAGTTATCTGTCATTACCATTGGTAAAAATTGTTGCGTGTGCGTCTCTCTCCCGGTGGATTGTACCACCGCTGAGTTTTCTTCACTCTGCCTCGTTGGGGTTGATCTTGTTGGCCCCTGGCTAAAAAAGTGTTTTGATTTAAGCCTCCACGTCTGGTGGTACTAGTTCCCTCACCTGGGTCCGAGTTGTCGGATGAATCAGCTGACGTATCTGAAAAGCCTACTAGGTTGTGGCGTCTGTTGTAGCGACCCCACGGACGGTTGTTTTGATGTGTAGAGTAGGACCTATTAGTGTAGAAGTCTTTTTGCAAGTAAGGGTAGGTAGTCTGAATGTTATAGGTTTTTATGTCTTTCTGTATTTTGTTAGCTTTCTTGTTCTGTTCGATTCTATGGAAATCTGCAACAGTTTTCTCAATCTGTTCCAACAGTTTTTTGGCATCAGAGGTTGCGTTAGAATCTTGAATTTGTTTGAGTATATCTGAGATCTCGGTCTCTAGCTCTTTCAGAGTTTCAGTGGCGATATCTATTCCGAGTACTAGCCAGTGGCGGGAACATGTGGTTCCGATGTAGCTGAAGTTGGAAATATATTTAGGGTTGTCGGTAAAGATCCCAGGGATATTACGTACTTGCAGACCTAGAGGGATGACTTCTGCTTTGAGGTAATCTGTGAGCATGAGGATCATTAATTGTAAACGGACCTGCTTCTTTCTGAGTTTCTCCAATTGATCTGGGACTGAGGAGTTGGAAGGGGTGGGTATTTCGGGGGCATCTGAGAGTAACGATGGACCTGAGCAAAGTTGTTTAATGTAATCATCAGTATACAACGGTGCAAAAGCTGACATACTGTGGTGTAAGGAAGGGGACTCGAAACAAAAATGGAAGGTTAAATTGAAAGACACTCATAAAAACTAGGATGGCCGAACCAAGAGATTGGTAGGGAGGGAATCAAACCCTTGCAATCCAGCGATTGCGCTAAGTGTAGAGAAAAGAACAAGGGGACCCGTTCTGGTAGCCTAGGGACCTCGGGTAATAACTTATTTTAAAGAACAAAGGTCCTTGGCATAAGAGGAGATAGTTTAAATGTTTCAACATAGACTACAATGAGCACTATGGAGGTTCTTCCAATGTCCAGCCGGACAGAGGAATATTTATTCAAGTAAGATAACAGGATGGACAAAATACAAGGCACAACAGAGATGGCGAACGGCACAGTCCTGTTCGGCCCCCATCCACTTTCTCACCATCAGCCAGTATGGTACCCCCAGAGGTAATCACCTTTGAGAAAATGTTATTGAAAGATCTCTCTAATCTACAGAATAACAAAAGGTTCATCCCATTTAACATTACACGCAAAGAGAAACAAGCTATCACCCAGTTAAAGAACACCGACTCCTTGATAATCAAAAGTGCAGATAAAGGTGGTGGAATAGTGCTCCAGGAAAAAACAGCGTACATATCGGAGATCCAACGCCAACTTGACAACACAGAACACTACCTGAAGTTAGCATCGAATCCCACTAAAGAGATTCAGGGTTTGATCCTCAAGACAACCACAGAGGGTCTCCATGCTGGCTTCCTTTCAAAAAAGGAGTTTAATTTTCTCAATGTCAAGTCAGCACGTACACCCGTTATATACACGCTCCCCAAGGTCCACAAAAATATTTCAAACCCTCCAGGCCGTCCCATTGTTTCTGCCTGCGGCTCAATCTTAGAACCACTGGGGTCTTATGTAGATTTCTTCATTAAAGACTTTATCCCCACCACTCAATGTTTTGTCCGAGACTCGATGGCAATGATTAACATGATTGAGCATCATCCATTCGATCCTTTGACTGATACTCTGTGTACCATGGATGTTGAGTCATTGTACACTAATATCCCTCAGACTGCTGCCCTTCTAGTAATCCAAAGAACACTAGATTCACGTCCACGCCCACATGCTGTCCCCAGCAATTTCATACTACAGCTTCTTGAACTTTGCTTAACCCGTAATTTTTTCAGCTTCAATAACACCTTCTATCAGCAAATCAAAGGCACGTCAATAGGGGCTATTTTTGCCCCAAATCTGGCAATACTCTTCATGGACCAACTAGAGACTAATGTCATTCTGACTGCCTCCAATCCGTTCTTCCCAGGCATCGTGTTTTGGCGTAGATACATCGACGACATCTTCATCATTTGGAGACAACACGTCGATGTTCTACGCCAATTTTTACATTGGTTGAACAACAACTGCTCTGGTTTATCTTTTACCACCACCACTGACACCGCCTCCATAGCATTTTTAGACCTTACGATTTTTCATGACAATGGTGAACTACTCACACGCCTCTTCCGCAAGCCCACAGAACGCAACACCCTTTTAAATTACACCAGCAATCACCCTAGGGCTCTAAGGGATTCATTGCCGTACTCTCAATTTTTGAGAATAAGGAGAAATTGCTCCTGTAGGGCTGACTATTTCAGAGAATCAGCTGTTTTGGCGTCCAAACTAAAAGACAGAGGCTACCCAAAAAGAATCGTAAAAAATGCTTCAAAAAGAGCCTGGTATTGTCCCCGGGAGGTGCTTTTGACTCCTAAACCTAAAAAAGAACTGCAGAGAATTGCCTGTGTGACCACTTTCTCTCTGGTATCCAACAAATTGAGAAAAGCGATACTGCACCACTGGCCCATTCTAAATGCAGGGAATCTCACTATTGATAAACCACTATTCGCCTTCAAAAAAAGCAAGAATCTGAAGGACCATCTGGTCAGGGCTGCACTACCTGTCGCTCCCAATACTTCTCTCCTTGCCAGTTGGGGTCTGTCCCCCATCATTGGTCATTCAAAATGCGGCTCTTGCAATGTCTGTGTGTTCACCATTGAAGGAAAAAGTTTCACATTTGATAACATTACAGTGCATTGTCAAGCTTTCACAAATTGTAATTCCTGCAATGTCATCTACCTTATCCAATGCCCTTGTTTGAAAATATACATTGGACAGACCACCCAAAGAATCAAGACCAGAATCTGTCAGCACAGAAGCCGTATCCGATGCAAGACACAGAACGCCCCCCTGGTCGAACATTTCACTGAGGCCAATCACAATGAAGATGATTTGCGCTGGACTGTACTCAAATCACTGAAGTTGCCTCCAAGAGGTGGCAATATGGCGCAACTTTTAAACAGAGAGGAACTAAAGACAATCATTCTGTTTAACTCCATCAACACCGGACTCAATAGGACAGAAGACTGGACATCCTTACTGTAATCAAGTGCAATTTGTGAATCACCTGTTTTCCTCGCCCCAGTCACTCTAAGATAGCCTGACTATCGTTGTTGGAACTCCATGCCTAAACCTAAAACGTAAATTCATGCAAACAATGTTCAGCTGTCTTTTTTCCCCCCCGCAACCCTATTGCACCCGACCGTTGACAATTGCTATAATTAACCTCTAGGTAAACTGTGATTACCTTTTATGTGTTCCTTTGCTCTATGGCTTTTCTCCAACTGGTTCAAGCTATCAACTTCCAGTGACAATTCGCTATTCCGAAAAGCATGCTCACATAGCCCCTCACCACCTTTCCTTCCCATTCCATCATGGCCCCCGGCCTTTCTCGATCCCTTTCTTAGTCCTCCCTCGATTTCGCCCACCCCCCTGGCCCGCCTTAAAACACCCACAGTCCCGCTTGCCCTTTGCTATCACGCCGAACGGAATAGCAGATCCTTGCTTCCTCCGGCCGCCAGCTACTCATCGAGAGGTAAGCCTTGCTCCACACGCCATCCGCTAGAGCGCAAATTGTGTGCTCCTCCCTGTAATCACTCTAAATTCATTTTCTCCCAGCTCCGGTCCCGCGCTGTCTGGCAGCCCCATCCGCTGCATATACTCTCTACCTCTGGCCATTGAACACTCGGTTCTGGCCCCTTGCGCCCTGTTTGTATCTACAAGGTAAGCCCGTTCTTATGACGGCCCCGGAACTTACTAGCCGAAATTGGTTGGGGTCCCGCCAACACTTTCCTTGCCTTCCCCAGCTCCAGCCCTCCTGAACGCTTGGTTCATCCGTCGCCCACTGTCCCACAATACGACCAACTGTGGACTACGATCAAGGTAAACACCTCCCTGGTCTCATTATCCTACGGACCACGCCCTTACCAGGCTCACCCCTTCTTCACTCCTCCATTCCAGCATCCAGACGCCCTCGTGGGGCTTTCGCTTACTGCCGACGAGCTCCAGGCACCCATTGAGCTGCTCTTGGCACCCACCGAGCTTTCCCAGGTCCACTCCGAGCTGCTTCCCAGGTTAGCACAGACCACCCCTTCATACTTGAGCCGTGTCCATTTAATTCACACGGATCCCTCCTCGTCAGCACCAACTCGCTCCCAACAGCACTGCGCCACCCCCTTTCGTTCCACCATTAGTGGTTTTACCCTCGTTTTTCTCGGTATGACATACATCATTTTCTGGTCGCAACTTCCTTCCTTATTGGGTCACGCATCGTTAACATCCTTTCTCACTGATCCCTACGGGTACTCTTCACGTCTCTTGTTGCTCCCTCACCGTCATTGACCTCCTCGGTCGTGTCTTCACTATGTGCGCCACTGCACCCAACAACGCTGCCATTTCCTTCCGCATGTGTACCATCACATTCACACGCACTCACCCTCTTCACGTAGCGAATTGTTACACCCCTCCAACGGTCTCCTGACTAGATATGCTCAAAGTAAGGCGGACTTGCTTTATTGTTTGTTTATTTATCATTTTTTGTTGTTTCTTTGTTTCCTGTCTTACTACCCTACAGGCTCCTTGACACTATCTATCAGGCAACAGTTCATTTTCTAGTCCTGATGATGATCCCATAGTATTGAGAGCTAGGGATCGAAACGTCGACCTTTGTAGCAAACACCACTATTCAACCATTGTGACAAAATGAGTGCGTTGTTTGTTGGTTTGAGCTTACACAGTATTATTATGTAAATGTAAGCCGCCTTTTGCTCTTCCCCCCTTTTTTTGCCTGCTGTTTCCTTCTTGTGTCTATACTCCCTATACCTTCTTTTCAAACGCTCGGTACAGGACTGTGCCGTTCGCCATCTCTGTTGTGCCTTGTATTTTGTCCATCCTGTTATCTTACTTGAATAAATATTCCTCTGTCCGGCTGGACATTGGAAGAACCTCCATAGTGCTCATTGTAGTCTATGTTGAAACATTTAAACTATCTCCTCTTATGCCAAGGACCTTTGTTCTTTAAAATAGGAGATCATGGAATAGCACACCCATCGCGAGGAGAAGTGCAGAAGGTCATGGAATAGCAAACCTGTCACAAGGAGGGGTGCAGAAGGTTATGGAATAACACACCTGTCACAAGGATGGGTGCAAGAGGTCATGGAATAACAGACCCGTCACAAGGAGGGTGCCAGGAGGTCATGGAATAACACACCCATCACAAGGAGGGGTGCAAGACGTCATGGAACAACACACCCATCATAAGGAGGGGTGCAGGAGGTCATGGAATTACAGACCCGTCACAAGGAGGGTGCCAGGAGGTCATGGAATAACTCACCTGTCACAAGGAGGGGTGCAAGACGTCATGGAACAACACACCCATCATAAGGAGGGGTGCAGGAGGTCATGGAGTAACACACATTTCACAAGGAGGTGTTCATGAGGTCATGGACTAGCACAACCATCACAAGGAGGGGTGCAGGAGGTCATGGAATAGCACACCTGTCACAAGGATGGGTGCAAGAGGTCATGGAATAACAGACCCGTCACAAGGAGGGGGCCAGGAGGTCATGGAATAACTCACCTGTCACAAGGAGGGGTGCAAGACATCATGGAATAACACACCCGTCACAAGGAGGGGGCCAGGAGGTCATGGAATAACTCACCTGTCACAAGGAGGGGTGCAAGACATCATAGAATAACACACCTGTCACAAGAAGGGGTGCAGGGGTTCATGGAATAGCTCACCCATTATAAGGAGGGGTGCAGGAGGTCATGGAGTAACACACCTGTCATAAGGATGGGTGCAGGAGGTCATGGACTAGCACACCTGTCACAAGGAGGGGTGCAGGAGGTCATGGAATAACACACCTGTCACAAGGAGGGGTGCAGGAGGTCATGGAATAACACACCCGTCACAAGGAGGGGTGCAGGAGGTCATGGAATAACACACCCGTCACAAGGAAGGGGCCAGGAGGTCATGGAATTAAACACCTGTCACAAGGAGGGGTGCAGGAGGTCATGGAATAACACACCTGTCACAAGGAGGGGTGCAGGAGGTCATAGACTAGCACACATGTCACAGGGAGGGATGCAGGGGATCATGGACTAGCTCACCTGTCACAAGGAGGGGTGCAGGAGGTCATGGAATAGCTCACCTGTCACAAGGAGGGGTGCAGGAGGTCCTTGACCAGCTCACCTGTCACAAGGAGGGGGGCAGGAGGTCACGGAATAACACACTTGTCACAAGTAAGGGTGCAAGAGGTCATGGAATAACACAACCATCACAAGGAGGGGTGCAGGAGATCATGGAATAGCACACCCATCATAAGGAGGGGTGCAGGAGGTCATGGAATAACAGACCCGTCACAAGGAGGGGGCCAGGAGGTCATGGAATAACACACCTGTCACAAGGAGGGGTGCAAGAGGTCATGGAATAACACACCCATCACAAGGAGGGGGCCAGGAGGTCATGGAATAGCACACCTGTCACAAGGAGGGGTGCAAGAGGTCATGGAATAACAGACCCGTCACAAGGAGGGGGCCAGGAGGTCATGGAATAACACACCTGTCACAAGGAGGGGTGCAAGAGGTCATGGAATAACACACCCATCACAAGGAGGGGGCCAGGAGGTCATGGAATAACACACCTGTCACAAGGAGGGGGGCAGGAGGTCATGGAATAGCTCACCTGTCACAAGGAGGGGTGCAGGAGGTCATGGAATAACACACTTGTCACAGGTAAGGGTGCAAGAGGTCATGGAATAGCACACCCATCACAAAGAGGGAGCCAGGAGGTCATGGAATAACACACCTATCACAAGGAGGGGTGCAGGAGTTCATGGAATAGCTCACCCATCATAAGGAGGGGTGCAGGAGGTCATGGAGTAAAACACCCATCACAAGGAAGGGGCCAGGACGTCATGGAATAAAACACCTGTCACAAGGAGGGGTGCAGGAGGTCATGGAATAACACACCTGTCACAAGGAGGGGTGCAGGAGGTCATAGACTAGCACACATGTCACAGGGAGGGATGCATGGGATCATGGACTAGCTCACCTGTCACAAGGAGGGGTGCAGGAGATCATGGTCTACACCATCTGTCACAAGGAGGGGGGCAGGAGGTCATGGAATAGCTCACCTGTCACAAGGAGGGGTGCAGGAGGTCCTTGACCAGCTCACCTGTCACAAGGAGGGGTGCAGGAGGTCACGGAATAACACACTTGTCACAAGTAAGGGTGCAAGAGGTCATGGAATAACACACCTATCACAAGGATGGGTGCAGGAGATCATGGAATAGCACACCCATCATAAGGAGGGGTGCAGGAGGTCATGGAGTAACACACATTTCACAAGGAGGTGTTCATGAGGTCATGGACTAGCACACCCATCACAAGGAGGGGTGCAGGAGGTCATGGAATAGCTCACCTGTCACAAGGAGGGGTGCAAGAGGTCATGGAATACCAGACCCGTCACAAGGAGGGGGCCAGGAGGTCATGGAATAACTCACCTGTCACAAGGAGGGGTGCAAGACATCATGGAATAACACACCCGTCACAAGGAGGGGGCCAGGAGGTCATGGAATAACTCACCTGTCACAAGGAGGGGTGCAAGACATCATAGAATAACACACCTGTCACAAGAAGGGGTGCAGGGGTTCATGGAATAGCTCACCCATTATAAGGAGGCGTGCAGGGGGTCATGGAGTAACACACCTGTCACAAGGAGGGGTGCAGGATGTCATCGACTAGCACACCTGTCACTTGGAGGGGTGCAGGAGATCATGGAATAGCACACCCATCGCGAGGAGAAGTGCAGAAGGTCATGGAATAGCACACCTGTCACAAGGAGGGGTGCAGAAGGTTATGGAATAACACACCTGTCACAAGGATGGGTGCAAGAGGTCATGGAATAACAGACCCGTCACAAGGAGGGTGCCAGGAGGTCATGGAATAACTCACCTGTCACAAGGAGGGGTGCAAGACGTCATGGAACAACACACCCATCATAAGGAGGGGTGCAGGAGGTCATGGAGTAACACACCTGTCACAAGGATGGGTGCAGGAGGTCATGGACAAGCACACATGCCACAAGGAGGGGTGCAGGATGTCATCGACTAGCACACCTGTCACAAGGAGGGGTGCAGAAGGTTATGACATAACACACCTGTCACAAGGAGGGGTGCAGGAGGTCATGGAATAGCACACCCATCATAAGGAGGGGTGCAGGAGGTCATGGAGTAACACACATTTCACAAGGAGGTGTTCAGGAGGTCATGGACTAGCACACCTGTCACAAGGAGGGGTGCAGGAGGTCATGGAATAGCACACCTGTCACAAGGATGGGTGCAAGAGGTCATGGAATAACAGACCCGTCACAAGGAGGGGGCCAGGAGGTCATGGAATAACACACCTGTCACAAGGAGGGGTGCAAGAGGTCATGGAATAACACACCTGTGACAAGGAGGGGGGCAGGAGGTCATGGAATAGCTCACCTGTCACAAGGAGGGGTGCAGGAGGTCCTTGACTAGCTCACCTGTCACAAGGAGGGGTGCAGGAGGTCCTTGACTAGCACACCCATCACAAGGAGGGAGCCAGGAGGTCATGGAATAACACACCTGTCACAAGGAGGGGTGCAAGAGGTCATGGAATAACAGACCCGTCACAAGGAGGGGTGCAGGGGGTCATGGAATAACACACCCATCACAAGGAGGGGTGCAGGATGTCATGGAATAACACACCCATCACATGGAGGGGGCCAGGAGGTCATGGAGTAACACACCTGTCACAAGGATGGGTGCAGGAGGTCATGGACTAGCACACATGCCACAAGGAGGGGTGCAGGATGTCGACTAGCACACCTGTCACAAGGAGGGGTTCAAGAGGTCATGGAATAGCACACATGTCCCTGGGAGAGATGCAAGGGATCATGGACTAGCACACCTGTCGGGTGCAGGAGGTCATGGAATAAGACACCTTGTGCATCTGCCATTACCAGTGCATGAGTGGACAGTCAGTGACAGAAGCACTGCTTTAGAGATGGTTATTGTGAACATTAGCACTGTATTGTGTTATACGTGATATCCACTGTTAAATGCTGTGAAGTCAGACACCCAGAATGTAGGAGATCCGTCATTTTCTGGCCCATTCTGTGAGTCCCTACTTGGGCAGCTTACAAGGACTGACCAGTCCCTGGTCTACAGGGGTAGGTGTACACAAGCTGCTTGGCACAGTGGCCCTTTACCGCAGTCTGTGCACATTCACCGTGAGATGCTCATTAGTACTGCATTAAGTGTGCACAGGGAGTGTGCACTTCTGCTTGATTTCATTTGCAGCATCAAACACAGTGTTTCTATTTTGTTGATTAGCTGTGGATGGTGAAGGAGTTTAGTCTTAGAGTTTAGTCTTAGATGTTGATATCTGATCTTGGTGCCATTTGACCTGCTGAAGCCCCACTGCAGAGGCACATTCTGAAATCTGCAGCTTCAGTTTTAAGATCTTGCATCTGTGCTGATTGTCATGTTTTGAACTTACCAAGGTTGGCAAGATGGCTCTTGAAAGAGGCGACTGTTGTAGGTTTCCAGGCATGGCTTTAGAAATCTTTGTGAACGCCTTGTGGTATCCAAGCACACAAAGACTCCTCCAACTTTGTAATCATATGATGTGTGCAACTGTACATGGGACAAGGCACTTTTCTCTCTTCAGAGATTATTTGCCCTCAGAGCGACCTCTTCCACTGACTGCACTTCCAGCAGTACTGGGGCTGTTACCATTCCCATCCTACCCTGGAAAGAGATTGACGCCTGCCCATGACCAGAGAGCATCTGCCTATTGTGAGGATGAAAGTAGAGTGGAAAGGGCCTGACATGCTAACAATCATCCACGTGCGCAACCTTAAACCCAATCCCTTATGGAATGTCCCCTCCTCGCTGTGGAAGAAGATTCACCTACACAAATACCTTTGAGAGAGTAAGTCTTTTCACTAGGATAAAACCACATGTACCATGGCTGTCCCTCCTGAAGGAGTAACGACCTACCCCGGGGCTAAGGAAAAGGCTTTGCTGCTGCTCCAACCAGGCACACAGAGGTAACAGACTGCATGCATACATACATACCTACATACATACAAACATATGGACATACATAAATACATACGTACATAGATACAAGTATAGAAGCTGCTTTATTTAACCAATGACCCAAATTCAGCCATCTAAAGCTTTGCCACAATGAGCTCAAAACAATTTATGAGTTAAAAGTGTAGATGCCCGTGAGGCAAACTGCAAGAGGAGTGTAGATTGCTGCGGCGCCTCCAGCCCACCAGCATCCTGCCCGATCACAACATGCATTTGGTGGTGATATTGATCTATGTGTGGAGGTCTCTAGGCCTCTGTACTTGCTCATACCATATTGTTTCTCTCATCTGCTTGTAGCAATCTGTGTGTGAGGCACCCTGATCACAATACCTGCTGCTGCCTCCCTCTCTGGGTGGTGGTCCTCACCAGTGCATGAGGACCCATCAGATTCTGTGCCCAGACCCCACCTACACCTGTCCAGTTCTAGCTGCGACCCGAATCTGTGTCTGGAGACACAACACCCTCTGTGTACACTTAAACTCTGATGGACCGAACTCTCAACACTGAGGGAGATATTTATGAGCCCCTTGCGCAGCCCGAGCGTCACTTTGTGTGATGCTCCAGTGGCACAAACCTTGAAATCATATCTATGAGGCCATACCAAGCCCCTTTGTGCGGCTTTGAATGGCCTCATAGATATGCAGAAAGGCAAGGGCAGTGCAAATCACTGCGCTGCCTTACTCTACGCTCAGAAGGCGTTCCATGGGAGATGCTGTGGGTGTACTCACGCAACACCCATGGACTTTGACACTTTCCCAGATTTACGAAACCATGGAAAACTGGGAATGCGCCAAAACCTTACCCCACCCGAGGCGAGGCGTAACGAGGAGTAATATCTTTAATTCTCCCTAATGATTCCTCTTTCTATTCTTCAGCACACATAGAAAGAGGAAAATGCCTCTCAGGATTGTTTTTGTGCAGGAAGGTGACAACACAGTCACGCTTGCACCGCGGTGCAAGGGTCCCTGCATTGGCGCTAGGCTACTGAAAAGGCACCAGCCCTGGGGGAAAGGACCGGAAAGCACCGTATTGGATAAATACAGTGCATTCCTGCCCTTTCACTTTGACGTACGGCAGTGCAGCACGGTGACTTGCTATGCTACCCTACGTCAAAACCCCAAAATGAGGCCCTAAGTGCGGACCCAGAGCTGCACCCTCAACCAATTGCAAGGAAGAGATAGCACTCTGAACCATACAGACTGAAACACTTCAGCGTATTCTCCACTGTAAGATCAGCAGAATGACCCGTCCGCTCTCCTCCCCACTAACAAGAACTAAGTAAGAAGAAATACTTATTAAAAAAACACGCTGCGCAGCAAGTCCCCTTGCTGTGCTGCGTGATAGGGAACGGGCAGGAATGCACAGTATCTAACATTAGACGCGCATTCCTGTATTTTCCCTGCACTGGCGCACAATATGGAGCCTAGCGCCAATGCAGGCGCCCTTACGCCATTGGGCAAAGGTGTCTGGGTTGGTAGCAGGATCGTTGTTGTTTAGAAAGGAGCTCCTTCCTGCACAAAAACAATCCTGAGAGGTATTTTACTCTTTCTATGTGTGCTGCAGAATGCATTGAAAGAGGAAGTATTAAGGAGGAATGAAAATATTTCTCCATGTTACACCTCACCTGGGGAGGCATAGCGTTGTGACGTGTTTAAGGGTGGGCGTACGCAAAGTGAAGTTCGCACTACGCGAGCTACGTGTAGCACTTCGCGAACTGCATAGTAACATGTTCGCACTGTGCAAGATGTTGTTTTCAATGATTGCACAGTGCGGACAAGCAACCGGCACTGTGCAATCATTGAAAATGGCATCTTGCACAGTGCGAGCTGTAGTTTTCTGCTGCTCGAGTAGATTTTTACTCGAGCGGCAGCTTTCTCAACGCGAACTGGTAGTTTCTCATCGCGAGCGGTCGCGAGCATACGCGACCCCTCGCAATGAGAAACCTGACCTCCTCACATTGGGAATCTCGCCGGGAGGTTTATTTTCCATGCTCGCGATCGCCAACTTGATGTTGCTGATCGCAAACAAGGAAAAAGTCTCGCCGGGATGTCATTTTGCTTGCTCGCGGTCGCCAACTTGACGTTGAGGACCGCGAGCAAGCAAAAAATGACCGCAGCACTACGCAACACTACGCTACGCGTGTTCGCACTGTGCTACGTGCAGTTCGCGTAGTGCGAAGTAGCGCGAACTTCGCAAACTACGCGAGCGTAGCGTAGTGCTTCGCCCAGGCTTAGACGTGTTCCCACGTCTACCAGTAATGGTAAATCTGGGTATTTATTTATTCATTTGTAAAGTTTTAAATGGTGCGAACATGACCCTAGAGGGTATCAGAGCGCTTTACATAACCCTGTTCAGATTCATTAGAAGGGATAGGGTAATTGCATACATTCAATTCACAGGTAGACAGTGGGAGGTGAGATAACATATGTTGAAAAACAGTAGCGTAAGAATTGAAGTCTCTGGATGTAAATTTGTTCATTAGAAGCATTTTCAATTCTTGTTTGAAGGAGGAGGAGGAAGGTTTCCTGCGAACATCTGGTGGTAATGAGTTCCAAATCCGCGGTGCGATACCTGAGAAGGCTCTGCAGGCTGTTCTCTTTTTGTGGAAGGATTGTGTTTTCAGTAGTACTGAGCTCGCGCTTCGCGAATGTCTGCAACCCCCAGACAGCTCTAGCTTTTGTGCTAAGTAGCTGGGGGTTCTGGTGTGAAGGGCTTTATGGCTCATGCAGGCGATCTTTAGTTGTCTTCTTGCCTCATACGGTAGCTAGTTCAATGCTTTCAAGGTCGGAGAAATGTGGTTGTTTCTTTTTGTTCTAGAGACCAGCCTGGCCGCAGGGTTAAGTGAGGCCCTCAGGGGGCCAGCTTGTATTTGGGAAGTCTGCATAAAGTGGTGCTTCTGTAGTCCAACTTGGCCACACTAGGGCTGGTACCTCCATTTTTAAGTCGACTTGCGGTAGGAAGGGTTTAAGTTTTCCTAGGATACTCATCTGATGATTAGCCCCTTCGGTGGTGTTACTGATATGGGCCTGCATGTTCAAGTGTTTGTCAATGGTGATTCCCAATGATTTTACGGAGTCAATGATGTGGGGAGAGCAGTGAAAGGTTGTTAGATGCTTCAGCCAGAGGTCTATCTTTGGTGTGTTAGGAGGAATGTTGGTTGTGCTAGGTTGTTGGTGTTGAGCATGAGGTGGTTGCCAGTGAGCCACTTTTGAGTGTTATGCAGAATGGCATTGAGGAAGATGAAGTCCTCAGGGGAGGAGATGTTCATTTACAGTTGTGTGTCGTCTGCATACATGTGGTATAGAATGTTCGCAGAGGTCAGCGCGTTTGCCAGAGGTTCCATGAGTAGATTGAAGAGGGTGGGTGATAGTGCGGAGCCCTGTGGAACTCCTAGGGTGACCCTGGAGGGTTGAGAGAGAGATTGCTTCATCTTGATTCTTTAGGTCCTGTTGTGTAGGAAAGAAGTGAACCATTGTAGTACGGACCAGATAAAACCCATCCTGTGTTCCAGTAGGAATGTGTCAAAATGCACGGGTGGATGAGTGGGACACCCACACTCCACCAGAGTAACACAAGGCAGCGATTTGTGCTGCGTTGCGTCACTCTTGATTTACCGAGCGACACAAGGCCAGGGAAGGAAAAATCTAGCTTGAAAGTTGAATCCCCCTGGCGCCCTATTGCATGATGCAAGAGTGACACAAGTCTTTGATAATTTTGACCCCAAGTTTATACTCACTCAAAGGTTAGTTAAGGGTTAGCACAGCCACAGGTTTTTTCATCATTATATAGTTCAGTATTGTGCATTTTATTACAGTTAATATAATGTTCAAAGAACAATTCACGGTATGTTTCTTGTCTCATTATGGAGTTCTTTACTTTGACATACATTTCTTAAGTGGGGGATTTAGTATTTAGAACATCTTCTATTGACTGTTCTTGATCAATTCTCTGCTTCCTTTAAGATTCTATCGAATGCTTTAAGTGCCCAGATGACCAGATGCCGAATCCGGGACAGGACAGATGTGTGTCGAAACCTGTTGAGTATCTCTCTTATCAGGAACCACTCGGAGCCGTCTTGGCTGGTATCTCGGTCTTCTACTGCCTTTTTTCATTATTGGTTTTCCTCATCTTCATCCAATATAACCAAACCCCAGTGGTGAAGGCGAACAACTTACCCCTGAGCTACCTGCTTCTCTGCGCTCTCATACTCTGCTTTCTATGTCCTTACATGTTCATTGGACAACCGCTCTGGTGGACGTGTCTGCTGCGCCAGGCCGCATTCGGCACTGTCTTTGCTCTATGCGTTTCTTGCATTCTAGCAAAGACTATCACAGTTTTGCTTGCATTTGGTGCCACAAGACCAAGTAGCAAGCTAAGGCAGTGGACGGGACTGAAAGTTCCCTTTTGCATCACCATCGTCTGTTCTTCTCTGCAGCTTGTGCTGTGCCTTGCCTGGCTCATTCTTGCACCACCATTCCATGAACTCAATTTCAGGAGCTCATCCCGGCGAATCATCAGTGAATGTAATGAGGGCTCCACATTGGCCTTCTGGTTGATGCTTGGATACATGGGGTTTCTGGCCACGGTCACCCTGATTGTGGCTTTTCTGGCCCGTACACTGCCGGACAATTTCAATGAGGCCAAGTTGATCACCTTCAGCATGCTGGTGTTTGTGACTGTGTGGTTCTCCTTCATCCCAGCGTACCTGAGCACAAGGGGAAAGCATATGGTGGCAGTCGAGGTCTTTGCCATTTTGGCTTCCAGTGCTGGGATGCTGAGCTGCATATTTTTACCCAAAATTTACATAATTTTACTAAGACCAGAAATGAACACTAAGGAACATTTAATGGGACGAAGAGAAAAAGTTAAACAGAAAAGATATTGACTCAGTGATATGGCGATTGTGACACCTGCTTCTTGGCCCTCGTCAGCTTGTGATTCCTTGAAAACCCTCTTCAGCATTGAACCCTCCAGATCTGGCACTGCTCAGCTCCCTGTGTACTGAATTGGCCTCTACGCTGGTTGAGTATGATGACAGACTCCCCAATGCTTCTTACAACATAGCCGGCTAATGGACCCACTTTCATGTTCCATTTTATCTGTGCTACTCCACTTAAGTCTTAAGTAAAGAGAAACAGTCAAGTGCTCTCAATAAAAGTTATAAATATAAGTTTCGGCTGTTACATGAGGTTGCTTTGGAGAAACATAGATGATAATTCTCCTAATTCTTAGGTTGCTACTGCTACCTACATTTTCCATAATTTGCAGTTTTTCTAGAACACCTTGAAATGCACAGCAACAACACATCCTACATGACTCATTAAAAACACACCATTCCCGATGAAACATTTTGCTAAATGCTGTTAAACAGAAGTGTTTAGTTGGAAGGTCTGGAACTTAAGCCTTTTTTTAGGGAATAATGTTTTAATGTGTTAGTTAAAGATACTTAAAGACATTATTTGCTGTTATGTTCTGCTCCCTCGGGAAGCATGCATCAGTTTGGCCTAATGCAGCATGCCGGTCCATCCAGGGGAAATGAACGATTATCAAACATCTACAATCAGGGGTCTCAACCTGGTCACCGTGGTCTAGGATCTCCACCTTGTGAATGTGATCAAGTATCTCCACCACGCCACTGTGGTCCAAGGTCTCGACCTTGTCACCATTGTCTAGGTTCTCCACATGGTCACCGTGGTCTAGGGTCTCCACTTAGTCACTGTGGTCTAGGGTCTTGACTTTGTCACCGAGATATAGCTTATCCACTCTGTTACTGAGGTCTAGGGTCTACACCTGGTCACTGTGGTCTAGGGTCTCCACCTGGTCACTGTGGCCTAGGATCTCTACCTTGTGACCGTGATCAGGGATCTCCACCATGCCACTGTGGTCCAAGGTCTCGACCTTGTCACCGAGGTCAAGTTTATCCACTTGGCCACTGTAGTCTAGGGTCTCAACCTGGTCACCATGGTCTAGGGTCTCCACTGTGTCACCTTGTTTTCACCTAGAAACTGTGGTCTAGGATCTCCACCCCGTCATCATGGTCTAGGCTCTCCACCTGGCCACCTTGGTCTAGGATTGCCACCTTGTGCCCATGACCTAGGATCGCCACCTCATCACCTTGTTTCCACCTGGTTACTGTTGTCTAGGGTCTCCACCTGGTTAAACTGGTGTATGGTCTTCACCTGTTTACTGTGGTCCAGGGTCTCACCTGGTCACTGTGGTCTAGGGTCTTCACCTGATCACTTTGGTCTAAGGTCGCCACCTGGTTACCATGGTCTGGGTCTCCACCTGGTTACTGTGGTCTAGGGTCTCCTCCTGGTTTAACTGGTGTAGGGGTCTTCATCTGTTTACGGTGGTCCAGGGTCTCACCTGGTTATTGTGGTCTAGGATCTCCACCTGGTCACTGTGATCTAGGTTCTCCACTTGGTCACTGTGGTCTAAGCTCTCCACCTGGTCACCATGGTCCAGGATTGCCACCTTGTGACCATGACCTAGGATCACCACCTTATCACCTTGTTTCCATCTGGTTGCCATGGTCTTGGGTCTCCACTTGGTTACTGTGGTCCAGGGTCTCCACCTGGTTTAGGGTCTTCACCTGTTTACTTTGGTCCAGGGTCTCACCTGGTCACTGTGGTCTATTATCTCCACCTGGTCACTGTGGTCCAGGTTCTCCACTTGGTCACTGTGGTCAAGGGTCTCTGACTGGTCACCATTGTCTTAGCTCGCCACCTGGTTACTGTGGTCTAGGAAACCCTTGTACACAATGTGCTGCTGTCTCAAGAACAAAACATGCCCAGCAAACTGGGTGCTGTACTCCAGTTATTTATGTACACATGCTTCAGTCACAGCAGGGAAACAACTCTCTGAACTGAGGGCATTCTGTGGCCTTCTAGAGCACTGGGGAAAAAAACACACTCTACCAGCTTCACTCTATTATACACAGCTTAGAGTTTGTCTACCACAAGACAGACGGTTCCTTACCTCTCTCCCATCACTATGGTAGGGTGATCAGTAACACAAAAGTGTATTACACCTGCCTTGGGTCAGTAAACCAATAACTAGTGTGGCATCATAGGCACACCCTGAGTGATGTGGGGCACAAACCTCCGTAACCCCCTGAGGATTGACCTAGAGATTGGCTTTCCTTAGTGGAAAGCAGTTGCCACTATGAGGTGACTCTATGCCAAACTTCGATCCAAGGAGGTGGTGAATTCCAGTAATGTGGACTTCGAAGGTGGCGGGATTGGAATCTGGAAGCTGCACCTACACATCTGCAGTGAAACACCACAGGGTGGTTGCCTTATCAATAATGTGCAAACTTTTCTGTACCCCTTTTCTGATCAGTAGGTTCAATGGTAATCAAATTGAAAGATAAAGCGTTCCCCGCATGCATCTCTCACATTTGTGTACTTCATGCTTCTTAGATGTAATAGGGTTTTACAATCAGTCCATACTGTTATCTTGTGACGTGCACCCTCTATTTGATGTCTCCAGTGAGAGAAGGCTTCCTTAATAGCTAGGAGTTGTAGATCGTATACTTTTTTTCAGTACGTGTCAGAGTTAAAGTGTAATAAGTGACCAGATGTAGTTTATTAGTGTCTGGTGCATGTGGTGAAAGAACTGCCCCTACAGCAAAGGATGAGGCATCAGTTTCAATGATAAAAGGAAGTCTGTCACCAGGGTGTCTTAGAATGGAAGCATAAGTGACAGCGGTCTTGAGTCAAGTGAATGCTTACTCTAGTTTCTCTTCAGAAACACATTTCCTACCTTTGCTGGTCAACTGAACTTTGGCCTACATGAAGATGTAAACATTCAGAAACATGTGCCTGTAGAAATTAAAAAGCGAAATTAATCGCAGAACTTATTCCACTGTTTGTGGAGAGGGCCACCACAACACTGCTTTTAACTTTATAGGGTAGATACTAATGTCTTATCCTAACAGCGCAAAGCCTAGAAATGTGATGGGAGGTACCACAATTGAAAATGTTCCCATCTTTGCATAAAACAAGATCTTTCTGAGTCTGGTGAGTACCTACCTAACCTGCTTTCAGTGTTCTTCTAGTGATTTGGAGTATATTAAGTTATTATGCAGATGGAAAACCCTAAATATGTCTAGAAGATCTCAGAATATATAATTTATGAAGTCTTGGAAAGCAGCACTGGCACTGCAAAGACCGAAGGGCATCACGAGGTACTCACATTTGCCATAGTGAGTGTTAAAGGCAGTCTTCCACTTATCCCCTTTGTGTTCATAGTGGGCTGTAAACACCTCTTAGATCCACTTTGGTAAAGATCTGGGCTGATTACACGTAATAAAGACTGTAGAAATGAGCAGAAGAAATTATTGGTTATGATTTGTGGTTGCATTGAATTCCCTGTAATCGATACACGGTCTGTATTCTCCATTGGCCCCAGTGACAACATAGATTGGTGCTCCTGCTAGTGAAGTGGAGTGCTAAATGATTCCGTTATCAAGATTTTCTTGCAGGTATTGTCTCAAAATCTCATCTTCTTTAATCAGTAAGAGATATATTTGACCACATGGGGTTGTTTTTCTAGGAATACCATTGCTTCAACAGTTGCACTTCCTGTGAGGAGGAAGAGAATCAGGTTTTAGTTTTTCTGAATTCATCTGTGAATTCTTTATAAGTTGCTGGAATAGTATTTCCTTCCAGTTATGTCCTGTTGGTGTCAGCTGATAAGGGTTGTTGCTGAGCACAACAGGTCAGTGGCTGAGCCTTCTGATGTGCTGTCATCTGAAAATACAGTTTTTCTTCCAAAATGATGCAAAAGGAATTTCTTGATTGTCCGAAACCCATTCATTTTCTGGATGATAACGTCTCAGTTAAGTGGTACTGAGTACATTTGGAAAGCAGAGTGCATCTAACTAATCAAAACAGTTTTTCATTCATTCATTCATAAAACTTTATTTCGGCTATTATGGCCATAAAAGTACATACATATGCACAACCACTTGAAATTAATATCAAGAAAGAATACGATGTCGTAGGAACCAGTTATTATAAAATAATAGATAGCAGTAATAATCACTCATTGGGAAACAGGGGAATAAAATGATAATCAACACTATGGGAAATATAATCAGTTCAACCCAATCATTAAAAATATAAATTAAATTAAAAAAGTTAAAAGGAAATTCACAGCCTATGTTTTTATATAAAACCTAAGTCACAGTAGCAGCCAATTAAAAGCAGGTCTTAATAGATCTAGCATCAGTTGTTTGATAAAGTACCTACGCTTACAGGCTAGGTTTTTGCCAAAACTAGGGTCACAATAGTTGTCAAGTGGGAGCGGGTATTACTAATTCTCACATCGATTTTTCAATAGATACCTTCGCTTATACCACATTGCAAAAAGAAACTTAGAAATTGCAACAACAAAAACCGGGTTAGTATCAGATTTTAAAACCCTGTAGGATTCCTTATAATTTCTAATACCTAGGTTCCTACACAGTTGAGTAACCCACTTTAACCTTTCCCACTTATATGCCAAGCAGAATTACAGTTTCCTCCTCTACTAGGCACCCCGGGCAAAGGTGGCTGGTAGCGCCTGCCCATTTGTTGGTAAGTGCATGAGTGGCAGCGTCCCTTATCTGAATTGCAAGAACAGTTTTTTTGCTGTTGGCGGTTGAATAAAATCCAACACCTGCTCCAATTTATATTGCTGTGTTATGTCCAGGAACCCATAGGTTAAACTAGAAGAGTTAGCGGTCTGTAAAATGCGTGACAATTTATACTCCTTCAGTACACAAACCAAGGATTTTTTTGAAATGGCTGAGCATGACTCCTCCGGTGCTGACCATAGGTCCTCCCTTCCTATCGCACGGAATGAGTCTCTGATAAAGGAGAACCACGGGATACTACCCGCCCCCAGAGTGGACATTACAGCCTTTAATTCCTCTCTATAATGTCCTAGCTCTGGCGTACTCCACAGCCGTCGCCAATAAAGCAGTGGGCGTGAAGCAATTAGGTCTGCAATGGGAAGGATGCCCAAATCCATCCTTAGTGGCGTTAAAGGAGTACTTTTGGGCAAACACAGAATTTGTCTCATAAAATTATTTTCTGTTATAGTGAGGGAATTAACTAAGCTATGTCCCCAAAGTTCGGCCCCATACATAGTTGCCCCCCTAGCTTGAATCTTGTAGATTTCTACAGGCGGGCTTATAACCTTTAGGGTGCATCTCTTATAAACCTTTAGAATCCCCCTGACTGCCTGAATTAGCTTTAAATTAGCTTTGTTGATTTGGGGTCCCCACCCCAATTTGTCATTTAGTGTGAGGCCCAAATAATCGAAGATGGGAACCCTTTCTAAAGGTCCATCATCCATTCTTGGGTGCGGACAGTTTGTGGAGTCAGCGTGAAAGACCATATATTTTGTTTTCTTAATATTTACTACCAAATTCCTCCTTTTACAAAACCGACTAAATTCCTCTAATACACGCTGCATCCCCATTGGTGATTTCGAGAGGAACAGGGTGTCGTCCGCAAACATTAGGGCAGGGAATTTGCGGTTGGCTAGTTTTGGGGAGTTAATGTCCTTAACGGCAAGAAGGTCTCCTATTTGCCCATTGAGAAAGAGTGAGAAAAGGGTTGGTGCAAGCACACAATCCTGCCTCACCCCCTTTCCTACAGGGAAAGGAGCCGTTAATTTCCCATTCTTGCCAAACCTTACCCTAGCGAATGTTCCCTCGTGGAGGCGTTTAAACTGGTGGCAGAGATATGGTGGTACTCCCATATCCAGCAAGATTTCCCACAGCTGGTCACGATCCACCATATCAAACGCCGATTTGAGATCCACGAATGTAAGGTACAGACTTTCTCCAAGTGGAGGGTTTGCATGACCATCACTCTCCTTCTTCATTGCTCCAGAGGTCAAAGCAGTGCCATCCATTCCAAGACTGTCTTCTTTCACAGTTTTAGCTTGAGTAGGCAGATCAAATTTGTCCTGCAACTCATTGTCCATACAAATCCAGATTTGGCTGAGCCTACTAAGGCATACGCTGTTAATGACCCTCTAAATATAGCAACCATGACTTCTAGAAAAGAATGAGCTCTCTTATTAATGGGCAGAAGTGAAAAGAGTGTCTTAGTTTTTTTCAAGACCTTTGTAGTGAATTGAAGGATGTCTTAGTCCAGATGGTTAATTGTCTTAACAACTGTGATGATTTTGTAGTGTTAGGGGTCCAGTATTGTTTGTCTGAACCAAAATGAGATAAGACATAAATATTAGGAGTGTGGCTAAGACAGAAGGGATTAGAGCAGTAGATTCTTCGAAGTCAATGCAGTTGGGAGGCATCAGAGAGACAGAAGGCGTGCATATGGTGTGTGTTTGTATGGTGAAAAGAGAGGACATTTTGTCAAAGATTGCATAAGTAAATCCAAGACTTTGAAAAATCAGACGGCAGCAATGGTCAAGCCAACAGAAAAACTGGACCCTCAACAATGAAAGGAGCTTCATTGTTAAACTAAGAACTTAAGCCAGTTCCGAAATTGTGTATTTAATAATAAGTATAAAGATGATTTTGTCAGAAGGTCGGGAAAATATAATGTCAGGGCTTTTAGGTTCTGAAGCATCTGGGAATTATATGGACCTTAAGTTTCATCAATCCTTATAAATTCCAGATATTGGGAAAAAGATTTATAGAATGAAAAGGCAGGCACACAGGTGGAAACCCTTAAGCTCTCAAACAACACATGCAATGGTCTATAGGGTCCCCCCAGAAGCAGCAATAGTGCTGCCCCAAAGACACCACAGCAGTGGGTTTCAGAGGATCATGCAGGAGTGGCAAAGATGCAGCCAATGGAAGTCATGAGAACATGGTAATGGATGTGTGGTTTATGGGGTCATCCCTGGGAATCAATGGTGAAAGGTACAGGAGGAGTGCTGCTAGGAAATTGATGGGAGTAAGTAATACATAGCAGTCCTGTGGATGGGAGTACTAGTTTGACATAAAAGGATGAGAGGCATGCCAAGGGGGTGGGAGAAGAGGAACAGACAGTGTGTGCAACAGGCAGGGATTCTGGCCTTCATTTCTAACAGGGCAAAAGAGAGAAGGCAACACACAAGGATGCCCGTGAGCTTTTTTATCTGGATGTCCAGGTCCAACACCCTGTGGGTATATATAAAATATTAAAATATTAAATATAATAAGGCAATGTGGTAGACACAGGTGGGAGTCCCAAGTGTGTCATTTGGCTCTGGGCTGCTTCCAATGAATCTGCACACACACCGGATCCACTGTGTGTATTGTAGGCTGCAGGGTGTGGAGTCTGCACACACACCAGATCCACTGTGTGTGTTGTAGGCTGCAGTGTGTGGGATCTGCACACAATCCAGATACTCTGTGTACGTTGTAGGCTGCAGTGTGGGATGTGCACACACACCAGATCCACTGTGTGTGTTGTAGGCTGCAGTGTGTGGGATCTGCACACACCCCAGATCCACTGTGTGTGTTGTAGGCTGCAGTGGTTGGTATCTGCACACACACCAGATCCACTGGGTGTTGTAGGCTGCAGTGTGCAGGATCTGCACACACACCAGATCCACTGTGTGTGTTGTAGGCTGCAGTGTGCGGGATCTGCACCCACACCAGATCCACTGTGTGTGTTGTAGGCTGCAGGGTGTGGAATCTGCACACACACCAGATCCACTGTGTGTTGTAGGCTGCAGTGTGCGGGATCTGCACACACACCAGATCCACTGTGTGTTGTAGGCTGCAGTGTGCGGGATCTGCACACACACCAGATCCACTGTGTGTTGTAGGCTGCAGTGGTTGGTATCTGCACACACACCAGATCCACTGTGTGTTGTAGGCTGCAGTGTGCGGGATCTGCACACACACCTGATCCACTGTGTGTTGTAGGCTGCAGTGTGCGGGATCTGCACACACACACCAGATCCACTGTGTGTTGTAGTCTGCAGTGTGTGGGATCTACACACACACACCAGATGCACTGTGTGTGTTGTAGGCTGCAGTGGTTGGTATCTGCACACACACCAGATCCACTGTGTGTTGTAGGCTGCAGTGTGTGGGATCTGCACACACCAGATCCACTGTGTGTTGTACGCTGCAGTGTGCGGGATCTGCACACACCAGATCCACTGTGTGTTGTACGCTGCAGTGTGCGGGATCTGCACACACACCAGATCCACTGTGTGTGTTGTAGGCTGCAGTGTGCAGGATCTGCACACACACCAGATCCACTGTGTGTTGGAGGCTGCAGTGTGTGGGATCTGCACACACACCAGATCCACTGTGTGTGTTGTAGGCTGCAGTGTGCAGGATCTGCACACACACCAGATCCACTGTGTGTTGTAGGCTGCAGGGTGTGGGATCTGCACACACACCAGATCCACTGTGTGTTGAACGCTGCAGTGTGCGGGATCTGCACACACACCAGATCCACTGTGTGTGTTGTAGGCTGCAGTGTGCAGGATCTGCACACACACCAGATCCACTGTGTGTTGGAGGCTGCAGTGTGCGGGATCTGCACACACACCAGATCCACTGTGTGTGTTGTAGGCTGCAGTGTGCAGGATCTGCACACACACCAGATCCACTGTGTTTTGTAGGCTGCAGGGTGTGGGATCTGCACACACACCAGATCCACTGTGTGTTGTAGGCTGCAGGGTGTGGGATCTGCACACACACCAGATCTGCTGTGTGTATTGTAGGCTGCAGTGTGTGGCATCTGCGCACACACCAGATCCACTGTGTGTGTTGTAGGCTGAGAAGCAGCGCGTGGGTGGAGTATCTCTACAGGCGGCAGACCCGCACTCCTCCAGAAGTTGGAATATATTGAAGTTCCTTCCATAGGTTGTGCTCCAAGCGCTCTCTGATTGGTTACCCAGGTGCACCTCTGTAGTCAGGTGTGTGCCACGGGCCAGTGTGGGTTTTCCAAACTGGGGAAAAGTCACCTCAAGAAAAACTGCAGTTTGTTGCTCTTCCTTGGGCCACATCTCATCCCTGAGTCCTTGTGTTCATTGTGAGTGCTTAAGATGGGAATGTTTATTTATTTGCCAGCCATGTACTGGAGTTGTGTCCTAAACTGAGTTGTGTGAGGTGATATCTGTTTGACTGGATACATATAAGGGCTTTTAGGGCATGGCACGAGCCTAGTACTTCTCTTAAAAAAATATAAGACTGTGATTTCGTAGGATATTTATAAAGCAAAGCTCTTAAACTGCTTTAGGGACACAGAATCGTCCAAATTGTGATGAGGGTTACTTGATTAAGGGGAGTTTGGCTTGTACACATGAGGGCTCTTTCCTGGGGTGCAGACGAGTACATATCATCCCTACTGGATGAAGAAAAATCACTTTGATTTGACCCAAACATGCACAATGTGGCAAAAATAAATCTAGCAATTCCTCCTGCCTGCTTTGTATAAACGTACAAATAAATTACTTTGAAGAAAAAAGTGCATATACCAGCTTATAGTTCATCTACCTTTCAGTTCATCACTAAATATAATATTCAGACCAGTCTCACTCAAGATCCATATACCATACCACCCATCGTTTCACCAAGCCTTACCTCCTTTCATCATCTCATGCCGACCTCCTCTCAATGTTCCATCCACTCGAGATCCATGCACCAAACCACCCATCCTTTCACCAGGCCTTACCTCCTTTCATCATCTCATGCCGACCTCCTCTCAATGTTCCATCCACCCGTGATCCATGCACCATACCACCCATCCTTTCACCAGGCCTTACCTCCTTTCATCATCTCATGCCGACCTCCTCTCAATGTTCCATCCACTCGAGATCCATGCACCGTACCACCCATCCTTTCACCAAGCCTTACCTCCTTTCATCATCTCATGCCAACCTCCACTCAATGTTTCATCCACTCGAGATCCATGCACCATACCACCCATCCTTTCACCAAGCCTTACCTCCTTTCATCATCTCATGCCGACCTCCTCTCAATGTTCCATCCACCCGTGATCCATGCACCATACCACCCATCCTTTCACCAGGCCTTACCTCCTTTCATCATCTCATGCCGACCTCCTCTCAATGTTCCATCCACCCGTGATCCATGCACCATACCACCCATCCTTTCACCAAGCCTTACCTCCTTTCATCATCTCATGCCGACCTCCTCTCAATGTTCCATCCACTCGAGATCCATGCACCATACCACCCATCCTTTCACCAGGCCTTACCTCCTTTCATCATCTCATGCCGACCTCCTCTCAATGTTCCATCCACCCGTGATCCATGCACCATACCACCCATCCTTTCACCAAGCCTTACCTCCTTTCATCATCTCATGCTGACCTCCTCTCAATGTTCCATCCACCCGTGATCCATGCACCATACCACCCATCCTTTCACCAAGCCTTACCTCCTTTCATCATCTCATGCCGACCTCCTCTCAATGTTCCATCCACTCGAGATCCATGCACCATACCACCCATCCTTCCACCAGGCCTTACCTCCTTTCATCATCTCATGCCGACCTCCTCTCAATGTTCCATCCACCCGTGATCCATGCACCATACCACCCATCCTTTCACCAAGCCTTACCTCCTTTCATCATCTCATGCCAACCTCCACTCAATGTTCCATCCACTCGAGATCCATGCACCATACCTCCCATCCTTTCACCAGGCCTTACCTCCTTTCATCATCTCATGCCGACCTCCTCTCAATGTTCCATCCACCCGTGATCCATGCACCATACCACCCATCCTTTCACCAAGCCTTACCTCCTTTCATCATCTCATGCCGACCTCCTCTCAATGTTCCATCCACCCGTGATCCATGCACCATACCACCCATCCTTTCACCAGGCCTTACCTCCCTTCATCATCTCATGCCGACCCCCTCTCAATGTTTAATCCACCCGTGATCCATGCACCATACCACCCATCCTTTCACCAGGCCTTACCTCCTTTCATCATCTCATGCCGACCTCCTCTCAATGTTCCATCCACCCGTGATCCATGCACCATACCACCCATCCTTTCACCAGGCCTTACCTCCTTTCATCATCTCATGCCGACCTCCTCTCAATGTTCCATCCACCCGTGATCCATGCACCATACCACCCATCCTTTCACCAGGCCTTACCTTCATTTATTATTCATTTCAATCCATCCTCCACTCAGTGCCCCATGCACTCAAGATCCGTGCACCATACCAGCCAAGCACAAGTAACCACAATTAACTTCAAGCAACATGTCCACTGAACAAAACAAACCTTCAGCCCAAAAGCGTAGCTGCTGCTCTGCTCCATGGACCACTGTCAGCCCCCAGTGCACCCCAAGAAACACTGTACGTGAGAGAGTGCAAGCTTCACAGGCTGTGAGGCGCACTGTGTGAGTGAGGGAGTGCAAGCTTCACACGCTGTAAAGGCACACTGTGTGAGTGAGGGAGTGCAAGCTTCACAGGCTGTAAAGGCACACTGTGTGAGTGAGAGAGTGCAAGCTTCACAGACTGTAAAGGCACACTGTGTGAGTGAGAGAGTGCAAGCTTCACAGGCTGTGAGGCACACTGTGCTGACATTCAATGCAGCCTCCAGGAAGAACACCCAAAGTGTGGGGGGCAGGGTTGTGATTATGGATATTTGAGGACTCGTGCCCAAGTCACCAATCAGTTTATTGTCAGTTTGTTCCACTCCAGCTCTTTTTATGTCTCATCCTACGCAGCACGCATGCGCTGCATAGGAAAAAGACCTTTTGAAATCGATTCAGTTTTGCAGTCAAAAACGTGCACGCATTGCATTGCTTTGAGTGGTAATGCATGCACATTTGGCGATTCCCTTGCGGGAGCGAGCAATCAGAACCATCTGTTTGTAATTAACTGATGGTTCCTGCTCGCTCCCTCAAGGGAAACAGGCGCAGGCCTCCTCCTCTCTCCCCTCCCCCTGCTACCTCTCGTTAAACTGTTTTTTTTTTCACATTGAGCGCGAGGCGCGTGCGCTTGTTTGTTTCATCACCTGACACCGGACTTCTGACTGCCCTGAGCGATACACAGGAGGAGTGCAGCAGGAGAGAGGGGTGACGGCTGTGCTGTAGGACTCTGGCACTATAGCCAACATGCCTGCAGGGAGTGCAACGGATCAGCCTCATCTGAGACCTGATGTGGGTGGGGCTCAGTCCAGGGTAAGGCATGAGGCCGAATTAAGGTGCACATACGTTTCGGTGTAAACGGAATCCACGCAAAAATCTTTCTGACGGCATTTCTCAATCTCTAAATTGCTTTCCTGCCCATTATAAAGTCATGTTAAGTGTAAAAGGGTGGAAATCCATACAGGATCTGTGCAGCTCAGACTCTGCTGTGCAAGCATGAGTGGTCCGCATAGCTCATATCAGGTGTCTGACAGGAATGTTACAGCCTGGCGCTGTGTGAGACACCTCAGCTGCCCCCAAGATAGGGTACATCCTGCAGTCACAGGGAGGTCTGCACAGAACTGTTTGCATTAGTATTCTGCAAACAGCAGTGCCCCCTCACATGGCTCCCGTGATTCAGTATGAACCACTTTTACAGGCACATGCATCAAGCTAGGATTTTGCAAGTCCTTAATTGCGAATATTAATGATTCGTTATTAAGGACTCGCAAAATCCTATGCATGTAGGAATCGCTATAATAATAGCGATTCCTACACATTCCTTATTTGCGACTCGCAAATCGCGAGTCGCAAATAAGGAATAGATTCCCATTCACTCCTATGGGCCTGCAGGCCCATAGGAATGAATGGGAAATTGCAAGCTCAATTTGCGAGTACCAATAGGTACTTGCAAATTGCGCATGCAATTTTAAGGGTGCAAGGGTGTCAAAAGGACACCCTGTGGCCCCCCTGAAATTGATCTGTGCAAAAATGTTGCGCACACACATGTCCCAAGGACATGTGTGTGTGTAACCTACAACTTTGAAAAATGCACTTTAGTGCATTTTTCAAAGTTTTTGCAAATTACCTTGAAGTTCAACTTCATGGTAATTTGCGCCCCCTACTACCGAAATCGCTACTTCAAAGTGGTTCTTGCATTGCAGTTAAGGAGTCGCAAAATGCGATTCCTTAAATGCAATCGCAATTTGAGAACTCACAATTAATGGCGAATTCTCAAATTGCGAGGGCCTTGACCCTTGATGCATCTCAAAAGCTAATTTTGCGATCGCAAATGGCCAATTTTTGCGATATCGCACCGTTTGCGATTGCAAAAAGCTTTGATGCATGTGCCAGATAATCATTTTTACCGTGTGTGTGCTTCACCTCCTGTCAGCCTCCTTAATTGCCCTCCCATTTCCCTCTCACCTTCTGCCCCCACACACTGACAGTCTATACCCCCTAGCAAACAACTTGGAATTAGCATGAAAGAGCTAATGGGTGTTCCAGGTGAGCTGGGGGCGCGGGAGTGAAGGTGTTTGTGTTCCGAGGCCATTACTACTGTAATTAGGACACACCCCACACCTCATTTATTCAGCAGCAGCGAGGGCACCATATGTCTGTCTGACCAGGGCCGTCTCTGGGTGGACATGTGACAGACCGTGGCCCAGCAGGGACCACGGGCCGTAAAGCAAGACTTCTGCCTCCCAGTTGGTCAGCAAAGGGCAGCCTTAATTGAGGTGCAACGGGACACTTGCGCCCCAAGTCTGGCGCCACTGCACCTGCTGCACCAATGATGGCTAACCTTGATGCCAGCAGAGCGGGGCGGTCTGTGTAGGAGACGTGCACGTCCCACCGCAGGTTCTGTCGTCGCAGCCGGTGCCGGGCGGTTTCCTGATGGAATCTGAGCCGTATTCTTTTATCGGCCGGCCCTGCGCGCAAACCCCTGTGTAATATTGTGTGGGGCCCTGCGTACTAAGGGCCTCGTGGCATGATGGCCTAGGTGAAATAAGCGAGACGCACACACATACTGTTAGGGTCTGGGCCGGAAGTCCCGTGCGACCTCCGCCCGTTTATTTATAGTCTCTCTGGCCACGCCTGGCCAGAGAGTGATACAAAGTGTGTAGGTGCTTCCTGCAACCCTAGGTTGCATGCCGACAACTAGACCGCTACATCCCATCCCAAATCAGTTCTTTTCTTTCTGCCCCAACTGCGTGCTCCATGCAAACTCAGATAGTTGGCTATTCGGCTGTGGATTAGGGCGTAGATTATATTTGTGTCTCACAGTCTCGGTGCCCCTGGTCGGGCTGCCAGTTCTGGGCTCACATGGTGCTCCTGTTGGGGTGTTCTCTTCTGTTCTTGCCAAAGTCGGGGATCTCGGTCGCGGACTGACAAAGTGGTCGATGCTCGGATCCATGTCAGCCATGTCGGTACACTGAGTTCCTTCAGCACCTAGACGATCTTCCTCCAATTCCGGAACTTCTTTAAACCATGATATATTTCGGGTGACGACCTCGCCGTTCCTTTCCACCGTCACAGCAGTGCCTCGGACCTCTTGTACTAGCCAGGACCCTGCTTCATACGGCGTTTGAAACTTTCCTCCAGGTCTACGGTTTTTTATCAGCACCCGGCACCCTGGCCTCAGAGCTCGGCCCTTCGCTCTTCTCCGTTGACTGGCTCTGATGTTGGTCATGGTCCTCCGGCGCTGAGTCGCAGCCGCATCATAGGGTTCTGGTTCCCACGTGTCAGCTACCGGAAAACTGTCTCGCCGAGGCCTGGCTAACATTAGCGACCATGGGGTCCTCTGGGTCGTGCAGTGTGGGGTGCTACGATACTCCCGTAGGAACTTCTGTAGTACTACCTCTGGGTCGTCTTGCTCTGCCATAGCGATGCGCAGGATTTTGTTCAGGGTCCTCATGAACCGCTCTGCTGTGCCATTTGCTTGCGGCCATTGAGGTGTTATGCGACGATGTTTTATCCCAAGCCGTGTCAGGAATTCCTTGAACTCACCCCCTTGAAAAGGAGGTCCATTGTCAGTCTTGAGTGATTCCGGCAGTCCAAACAGTGCAAAAATTTTCAGAAGTGCAGGGGCGAGATAAGTGAACGCCGTGGATGGTAGTACTTCCACACAGGGGTACTTCGAGTAACTATCCACTAGCACCGCGGTGACTCTTCCATCTGGGAAGCTTCCGAAGTCCAGGCTCACATTTGCCCATGGGGTAGGTGCGGGATCCTCCGTGATTACAGGGGCCGGTGCTTCGGCAGTCCCAGTCAGTTGGCACGCTCGGCAGTTCCTGACTACTTGCTCCACGGCTTCCTCTAGCCCGGGGAACCACAACTTCTCCCTTAGACGGGACTTCATTCTGTTCACCCCTTGATGGCCCTCGTGTGCCAAACTGGTGATTCTCTCCTGCAGGCTTGTCGGGATGACGATTTTTGACCCTCGCAGCAGGATGCCGCTCTCCGTTGTACTTAGCTCGTCTCGCACTCTCCATATCTTCCCAAGGCGCGTCCTTTCTGCCTCACTCCAGCCTTGCACGTTGGTGAGAAAACCGTTCCATGCCCCTGTTCTTATGGTGTCTACCGTTCTCTTGAGAACCATGTCCGAAGCCATGCTTGCGCTCACCTCTTCACATGACACTGCTGGAGGGCACGCCCACTGAGACACCATGTTCACAAAGGCTTCACTCTTCCTCTCTTGACATGTGTCCACCCTTTCCTGCTGATTCGGGTGGCGCGACAGAAAATCCGCCGGATTTTTAGCACCTGGCCTGTACACCAGCTCCATCTGATATTGCTGAAGTTGTATGGCCCATCTCTCAATCCTCGGCGGTGGGTGCGGGGCCGTCCCTCGAAACAATGGGAGTAGTGGTTGGTGGTCGGTAACTACTCGGAACGGGTGCCCGCTGACGTACAAATGAAAATGGTTGCACGCCCACTTGATAGCGAGGGCTTCCCTCTCAATTTGTGAGTATCTAGTCTCTGTTGCAGTTAAGGCCTTGCTGGCGAAGGCTAGCGGCACCCATGTGCCTGGTTCGGTCTCTTGGGTCAGGACTGCTCCTAGTCCTACCGGACTTTCATCCACAATCAGCTCTGTCTGCCGATTGGTGTCAAAATATGCCATCGTTGTGCTGGCCAGCAGCGCTGTCTTAATCTTCTGGAAGGCGTCTTCTTCTCTCTTGGCCCATTGCCACCCTGCGTCTTTCTTCGTCAGTTGGCTCAGCGGTTCAGCTATGGTCGCCAGGTTCGGAATGAACTGTCCGCAGTACGTCGCCATGCCCATGAAACTCCGTACCTCTGATGCAGTGTTTGGCGCTGGTGCCATCTGTATCGCTTCCGACTTCTTAGGGTCGACTTTCACTCCCTCAGGACCAAACACGTACCCGAAGAACTCAATGGACCGCTGGAAGAACTGGCATTTTTCTTTGTGTAGCGTCACTCCATGTTCCACTAGCCGCTTCAACGTTGCTCTTAGTCGGCGGTGGTGCTCTTCGAGTGTGGTAGAATGTATCAGAATGTCATCACTTACGTTCATGACCCCTTGAAGCCCGTTAGCACTTCTTTCACTGCATTCTGAAATATTTCCGCAGCGGATGATATTCCAAAGTTCAACCTGCGGTACCGTCGTAGTCCTAGATGGGTTGAGAATGTGGTTATGTACCTACTGTCCTTGTCCAGCTTTAGCTGGTGGTACCCAGCATTTAGGTCTAATTTAGAAAACCACTGTGCACCGTTGAGATCAGCTAGAATGTCATCAACGGTGGGTGTCAAATGTCTTTCTCTTTTGATTGCTCGATTCGGCATTCTCATATAAATGCATATGCGGATCTTCCCTGGCTGGCGAGGTTTCTCCGCAATCACCATTGGGGACACCCACGGAGTCGGACCGGACACTTTCTCAATCACCCCTTCCTGTTCTAGCTTTGCCAATTCTTGCTCAACCAGTGGGCGCAGGTGAAACGGTATTCTTCTGTGTCGTAGAGCTATAGGCTTTACCGCAGTGTCGATGTGTAACTTGACTGGAGGCCTTTTGATCGTACCCAGACCTTGAAACAACTGTGGGAATTGTGTCAGGACATCCTCCATTTGTGTGGTCTTGACTGCATTGGCGAACGTGACCAGTGACAGGTCTTCTGCCGTGTGGCTTCCAATTAGAATGTCTGCCTCCTTGTCCACCACGTGGAACGTGGTGGTGACCTCTTGGTCTTCTGACTGCACGGTCACTGTTATTTTTCCCTTCAGCAGTAGAGGTACTTGGCTCCCATACGTGAGGATCCGTACTTTGGAGGGCATTAGTGGAGGTTTTGTCTTGAGCGCCCTGTAGTGCTGAGAACCCATAACGTTCACGGAGGCCCCAGTGTCTATTAGTGCGGTGACACGTGTCCCTGCGATCACGACTCCGCAAGTCGGTTGAGGACGGCGTTGTCTCTTCAGGTCGCACACAAACGACACGAAATGGCACTCTTCTTCTTCCTCCTCGGACGAGGATGCTTCGACATAGCGAGGGTGCCCTGATCCGGCTCGTCGAGTCATTGTCTGTGGCACATCATCCAGGTGTAACTGTTTTACTTGCTTGTATGGCGCCTTCCTTCCAGTCGATCCTCTCAGACGTGGGCCTCCTCTGCACACGCTTGCAAAATGGTTGAAGATGCCACACTTTGTGCACGACTTCCCCCTCGCTGGGCAGCTCTCTGGAGGATGCTCTTCTTTTCCGCAGTAGCCACATTGGGGTTTCCGGGATGTTTGGGAGGGCCACCTCCCTCGATTGCCCCGAGCTACCGTGCGAAGTGCGTCAGCCCTCTCCGTCTTCACCGAGATCGTCGGTTCTGCGGCGGTGTGGAGAGCCGCCTCCATCGCGGACGCACGCACATCTGACAGCTCATGTGACCTGGCAAGGATAAGTATGTCCTCTAGCGCAATGCGCGGTTGTCGTAGGATGAGTGTCCTTAGCGTTTTGTTGTGACACCCTTGAATTAACTGGGCCCGGGCTTCCTTTACGGGGTCATCCTCAGTGCATGTGCTAGCTAGCTCCCTCAGGCGTGAAAGGCGTCCATTGATTCCCCTTCCCGCTGCTTTGCTTGACGCAACTTGAACCTCTCGTAGTCGGGGTTTAGCTGTGGATCAAAATGAGCATTTAAGGCCCTGACCGCTGCGTCATAGTCGGTTGCTGGGCCAGTATTCGGTAAGTGCGCGAACAGTTTATAAATTTTGTCTCCCGCAAAATGTAGCAGCAACGAGCGTTTCACCTTGTCATCCGTTTCCCTTGTGGCGATGAAATAGTTGTCGAGGCGACCCAACCAAACCTTCCATCTTGGGGACGCTGTTGCAGGGTCGATCAATTCACTGAAGGGAGGTAGGGCGCTTACTTGCGTGTGCGTCGGTGTCGCCACGGGTGCAGGGGTCACCGTCTGTCTACTCGTGCCTGCTGCTTGGTCCACCATCGTGGCTGAGTATTGGAGACACACTGAAGACCAACCGTCGTGGAGATACTCTCACAGGTGGGACGTAGAGAAGAACCAGGCGTAGTCACACGCGCTGCGCTGCGGCGAGAGAGACCACGTTCAGCCCCAAACTGCGATCACCAGTGCGAAAAACCACTGTTCCTGGTAGACTGCCAGAGTCGGGAGCTTGACAGACACAAAGTACATGCCACCACAATTTGCTTGAGCCAGTGCTTGATGTAGATTGGGCACTTTCCCACAATCATCCTCAGTCTATGAATTGCCCCTGCCAATGCTTGATGAGTGAGGCGTAGCAGCTGCTGCCTCACACGGAGTTCCCAGGCCTGCCGCTTCAGCGCTCAGGGGGGGGGGCACACCGACACCCAGGGCATCCACACGCACCGTGTGCAGAGCAGCTCATCCAGGAGGGGCAGGTGCGCAGGGGCAGGCCTCCGTGCGTGTGTCACTGGCTCACCTCACTGTGGAACGGGCGGTCCCCACATGGCGCGCAACTCGCGCCGCTGGTTTCAGAGGGAGGGGCGCGGGGGCGCTTCAGCGGCACACGGGCCCAGCAGCACATCAGGCAAACAGTCCGGAGGCCCGGTCATACTGGATAGATCCAGGATCGCCGCCGCAGCTCGTCGCTTCTGCTCCCGGGGCACACGCGCGTTCGAGCGCAGGACAGACAGTGCCCACCCTCGTCGCCAGTGTAATATTGTGTGGGGCCCTGCGTACTAAGGGCCTCGTGGCATGATGGCCTAGGTGAAATAAGCGAGACGCACACACACACTGTTAGGGTCTGGGCCAGAAGTCCCGTGTGACCTCCGCCCGTTTATTTATAGTCTCTCTGGCCACGCCTGGCCAGAGAGTGATACAAAGTGTGTAGGTGCTTCCTGCAACCCTAGGTTGCATGCCGACAACTAGACCGCTACACCCTGAGCGTTGTCAAAGCGCCAACAAGGCTGTAACAGCGTGCAAGCGCTGGCTGTCATCTCAGGCTCGGTCACCCGACACCTCGGCTCGGCTCTCACGGTCTGTGTGTTTTTTATTCATCCTCGCAGTTGCCTGTGAGGCTGACCTTTACAGACGCATGGACCGGTGGGTATTTATTTTATGACACCATGGCTGACAGGAGGCAGCCAAGCCGCAGCCACACGCCTCCCTCTGAGGGCCCTGCAGAACATGATCTGCTCCTTGAGGGACGGTGGAGGCCTTGGACTGCTCTCAGCTCTTAAATGCAGCCTCGCCATCAGTGGCGTCACGAACATTGACGAGGCCCCCTGCGGAATGTGACCAGGGCTGCAATGGGGCCAGGCTAGGGTCGCCCTCTCCCCTCCCCCCGCGCCGCAGAGGCCCGTGTTCGCCCCTGCTTGTCACTGATATCATATTTAGGGTATGCCACTCTATGAGTGAAAGAAACCCAATGAAGCCAGCAGCGAGGCAGCCACCAACCGATGCGAGGCTCCGACTACAGGGGCATTACCGGCAGGTCCCACAACTTGTTGTCTCGACAGGGGCAATGCACCTGACGGTAAAACACGAAGCTTTGATTATAAGTGAGGGCTCGAAGAGGGTTGTTCTGTTGTCAACATGGGCTTCTATTGGAATTCTCTGCGGCATATTATCAAGCCCATTATCGCCGCTTTAGCGGCAGTTTTCTGACGCTAAAGCGGCGAGAATGTTAACGCCGTGCTTGATAATATGCCCCCATATTTTTAACCCCCCCTTGGCGGAGCCCAGGAAGCAGCAATGAGCTAGTAAGGCACCGTGTAGACTGCAGCCTGTTGAGGGAGGCAAAGTTCCCGACGGGACAGTTGAATGGTGTCTTAGCACCTCGCTCCTCGCGCTTTGCTTAGTTACGTTTGGAGACAGCCTCATAATGCAATTCATCAAAGCGAGAGGCGGACTAGGAGTCATTTAATTACCGGTAAGTAACTGTTGCCTCCTGCTTTTCCACTCATGTGGCATTTTTTGTGCCACCGCCCTTTCATACTCAGACGTCTCAGATAGTGCCTCATTAGGACTCAAAACGGGGTTATACCTTATATTGTTGAGGTATGCTAGACAAACAAATTGCTACATATAAGGCCACATTTCTTCAAAATGAAAATGACATGATTCTGAAAAACTTTGCTCGCATTTAAAGTTATAATTGCATTATCGTTTCAATTGTGACTTTTGTATGCCTGGTTTTATTAACCAATCAATCAATCAATCAATACATTTGTAGAGCGTGCTACTCACCCGTGAGAGGGACGGCAGCTACTGGTCGAACAGCCATGTCTTGAGGCATCTCCTGAAGGTCAGCAGGTCCTGGGTCTTGCGTAGATGGGCGTGGAGGGTATTCCATGTCATTGCGGCGAGGTAGGAGAAGGATCTGCCACCGGTGGTCATTTGATGGATGCGTGGGACGGTGGCAAGGGTGAGGTCGGCCGAGCGCAGTTGGCGGTTCGGACTGTAGAAGGTGAGTTGTTCGTTGAGGTACGCTGGTCCTGCGCTGTGGAGAGCTTTGTGTGCGTGGGTGAGGAGTTTGAAGGTGATCCTCTTGTTTACCGGGAGCCAATGCAGGTCTCATAGGTGGGCTGTGATGTGGCTGTGGCGGGGGAGTCCGAGGACGAGGTGTGCAGAGGCGTTCTGTATGCGCTGGAGTCTCTTCTGGAGTGTAGCCGTTGTTCCTGCGAAGAGTGCATTGCCGTAGTCTAGCCTGCTGCTGACGAACACCTGGGTGACCGTTCTTTTGGTTTCGGTGGGGATCCATCTGTAGATTTTCTGGAGCAGTCGGAGGGTGTTGAAGCAGGACAAGGAGACGGCGTTGACTTGCTGTGACATGGTGAGCTTTGAGTCCAGGATGAACCCCACATTACGTGCGTGGTTTGTGGGTGTCGGCGGAGCTCCCAGCGCGGTAGGCCAATTAATCTTTGGTTTGTAATGGGAACACATCACACATAGCATCTTTCCAGAACAAGCATTGGCATAGCCAATAGGTCTCGCCTCTGGGGCCTTATAAGTATTTAGTTATGCAGCACAATATCCTTCCTGCAACAACATCAACTGTTGCATGGCTAAACACTTATAAGGTCCCAAAGGCGAGACCTATTGGCTATGCCAATGCTTGTTTATATAAGGGCCCTCAGTGTTTGAATGTGAAGGACTTGGTGAATGATGAGCACACTCTATTTTTGGTATACTCACCCATCTCCCTCTGGCTTCGCTGCCACACAACACCCTTCTTCGACACTCTGGTGGGACCCCAGCCAAGCCACACCCTGCGCCTGTTCCTTCTTTGCACCATCGTTGTTAGCCGGGGACACTCTGGTGATCTCAGACTCACACCAGTCAAGGCGCTCATTCGTGTTGGTTACAATAAAACTCCAGCAAGCTCCTGTGACCCTTAGTGCCCTCCACCCTGCTCAGCTCTGAGGAGCATTCAATGGCAAACCACACGTTTAGCCAGAGGCTGCGCAAGGAACTCACTCCTCAAAAAGATGAAGGGCGATCAGTGGACCAGCACTGCTGGTTGCACCGAAGTAGTCCACACACGGTTCAGAAGAAACAGACCTGTGACGTGATGGTTGGAATGAGTGCTGGAGGGGGTGGTAAGCTTATCACTGTGATGTTTGAATTGGCCACTTAGTGCACCCTATGGGGACCCATTACTGACCCACTAACACCCGTACTTCCATGATGTAGTATTGTTCTTACTGCTATGTTACATTTATTATACAGCTGCTGTGCTTGGGTGCCTTTTATTTCAAGAATCCTGCTGACACCTACAAGGCTATGGCTGCACCTGCCTACGGGCATGAACGGGCTGGGGCTACTCGCCCACTGTGCCCAGAGCTTGTTAAACTAATGGAGAACTTGTTCTGGGGATGGGTGCTCTTGCCATTCCACTGGGGATTGGCGAGGGAGGGATGGGAAGGGTACCAAGGTTGTTCATTCATCGCAAGACGATAGAGACAAAATCTCATCAATATTCATCATGGGAGATCCATGGGACACACTGAGAGCAGCACAGCCTCACACTGCTACCACTAACAGAGAGCGTAGAACACCCCAGTGCCCCCCACCATGCACACCTTCCCCATCAGTGAAGCTGAGCTGCATTATGTGGAATGTCAAAGGCCTCACCAAGACCAGCAAAGCCACCCAGGTCCAAGCATATCTAGATCCACACAACATACACATAGCCCCACTCCAGGAAACTCATCTTCCCGACCGAAAAACATGAGCTTGCAATAAAGTGCCTTTCATTATTTACCCTCTTGTTGGACATATGCTAAAGGAGTAGTTCTAATCATAAAAAAGGTGCCCCATTCCTACCAAGGACCTTTTAAAAAATGACATATAGGGCCGCCACTTTCATTGGATACATGGATTGTTGAAGGGTATGTGTTGAAAATTGGTCCTCTCTAAAGAGTCACCCCAAACTTTTTGCCTTCCTCCTCTTCTTTTTCTGACCTCATCCCTGTTGACTTTAGGACTTTGGGCACTTTCGCACTGCTAACCTGTGCTAAAGTGCATGTGCTCTCTCCTCTAGACATAGTAACATTGGATCATACCTCATTGGCATATTTAATTTACTCATAGGTCCCTAGTAAATTATAGGCTACTAGTGGGCCTGCAGCACTGATTTTGCCACCCACATAAGTAGCCCCTTAACCATGTCCCAGGGCTGTCTCTGCAGAGCCTGTGTGTGAAGTTTTAAACTGCTATGTCAACCTGGCAATTGAAGCCTCTTGCCAGGCCTAAACCTTCCTTTTTTAATACATATAAGTAATCTCTAAGTTAGGCCTTGGACAGCCCAGAGGGCAGGGTGCAATGTACTTAAAAATAAGACATGCACTTTTAAGCTTTACTTGTCCTGTTAGTGAAAAACTCCTAATTTAGTCTTTCACTACTGCAATAGCTCTCCCATAGCTTAACATTGAGATCATCTTATTACCTCTTAAGTGTAATTCCTAATTGTCAAGATACAGACTTTCAAAGTTTGGTGTCACTGAACTCATAATAATAAAATCACACCTTATGGTAAAATTGGATTTAAAAGGCCAGTTTACAAAATGGCACTTTTAGAAAGTTACAACAAAAAAAAAAAAACAAAAAAAAAAAAATCTGTTTCTTCTCCCACTTTTAGAAAGTTGGCATTTACTTACTTTAGCCATTTAGGGCATAATCAAGCCCTTAGTGCCTTTTGCTTGCTTCTGGAATTCACATCTGGGGTAGGTGACAGCTGGTTTCCTGCATTCCCTCTAGACATTAACACATAAAGGAGGGGTGGGTGTGCCTGAGGGCTCATCTGCATGCAGATGGGCCCTCCTGTGCAGGATGGGAGGGAGGAGCTGACACTTGCACCTGGAAGGGTTGTGTTCTGTCCCCACACAAAGGACTGATTACTCCCCTTGTAGAGTGTCTGGAGCCAGGGCAGGAAGGGAGAACCTCTGTGGCCTTCAAAGCTTTCTTTGAAGTCTCCCCCACTTCGAAGAACCCACTGGGTATAAGCACTGGACCTCTGGCATTATCAAATCAGTACACTTCTGGTCCTGTGACTACTCTGCCAGGAAGAGCTGTTGTGCTGCTGGACTGCTGCTTTGCTAAACTCTGCCTTGCTGTGCTCTTGCCACGCAGAGCTTCTCTGCCGCCTGCTGTTCTCCTGCCTGGGTGAGAAGGACATTTGTGAAAATCTGAGCCTGATTGTGTTAGTTTGGCCCGAATTGCCCTGAGGAGACCCGCATGCATTGTAATTCTGATTCTGCTGATGTATACTTTGAATGCTTCCCATAGGGCCCCTGCACCCTCAATTGAGCCTGTATTGGTTTCTATGATAGTTTGCCTTTTGAAAAAGTATGAGCACTGCTCATCACCTTTTTACGGGGAACAACCTTTACAACGCAACTTTTACAACGCACTACCATTACAACGCATTTTTTACAACGCATAATCCATTACAACGCATGATATTACAACGCATGACACTACAACGCATTTTTAAAAACTACCTTTACAACGCATTCCATTACAACGCATACTACCATTACAACGCATACCATTACAACGCATAATATTACACTATACTATCCAACACTTACCCTACTGATGCACCCCCTGGAGTTAGAATAGTAATTTTTACCCCTATACTATCCAACACTTACCCTACTGATGCACCCCCTGGAGTTAGAATAGTAATTTTTACCCCTATACTATCCAACACTTACCCTACTGATGCACCCCCTGGAGTTAGAATAGTAATTTTTACCCCTATACTATCCAACACTTACCCTACTGATGCACTCCCTGGAGTTAGAATAGTAATTTTTACCCCTATACTATCCAACACTTACCCTACTGATGCACCCCCTGGAGTTAGAATAGTAATTTTTACCCCTATACTATCCAACACTTACCCTACTGTTGCACCCCCTGGAGTTAGAATAGTAATTTTTACCCCTATACTATCCAACACTTTCCCTACTGTTGCACCCCCTGGAGTTAGAATAGTAATTTTTACCCCTACACTATCCAACACTTACCCTACTGTTGCACCCCCTGGAGTTAGAATAGTAATTTTTACCCCTACACTATCCAACACTTACCCTACTGTTGCACCCCCTGGAGTTAGAATAGTAATTTTTACCCCTACACTATCCAACACTTACCCTACTGTTGCACCCCCTGGAGTTAGAATAGTAATTTTTACCCCTATACTATCTAATACTTACCTTAAATGTAATTTAATATTATGCGTTGTAATGGTATGCGTTGTAAAGGTAGTATGCGTTGTAATGGTAGTGCGTTGTAAAGGTATTTTTTAAAAATGCGTTGTAGTGTCATGCGTTGTAATGTCATGCGTTGTAATGGATTATGCGTTGTAAAAAATGCGTTGTAAGTGCATGCGTTGTAAAAGTGTGCGTTGTAACGTCATACATCCCCTTTTTACAGCTGGACATGGATCCCACTTGTGGTTCTTACCGGCCACTGTCACTTCTTAATACGGACAGTAAAATACGTGCTCAGCTCTCAGCTGCTGGTGGCCTGATTGCGCCCACGTCTGCGGGGCATCACTCTCCCTGAACATTTTGGCTTCATCCCTGCAGATGGACTGTGCCCACTCTACATATAACCCTGAGGTGCAGCTGCCGCAGTGATGTTGGATGCTGTAAAAGTACCACAGACTGGTGATTTATATTCAGGGCTCATAGGGCTGATGTTTATGAAGGGGATTGAGATATAGTACCCTAACCCAATGGGTCATCTTGGAATAAATTGCCTACGGTCCCCTCAAGTGACCATCTCACACATCACTAGACAGGGGTGTCCTCTTTCACCCTCTCACACATCACTAGACAGGGGTGTCCTCTCTCACCCTCTCACACATAACTAGACCGGGGTGTCTCCTCTCACACATTATCAGGCAGGGTTGTCCTTTCTCACCCTCTCACACATCACCAGAAAGGGGTGTAGTCATCTCTCATTGTCTCATACATCACCAGACAGGGTTATCCTTTCACCCATTCACACATCACTAGACAGGGGTGTCCTCTCACACCTATCACACATCACTAGACGAATGTATGACGTTACAATGCATACATTTACAACGCATGCCTTTACAACGCAGTTTTTACATCGCAACAACCTTTATAACTCATTCTTTTACATCGCATGCCATTACATCGCATTTTCAGAAACTACTTTTACAACACATTCCATTACATCGCATTATACCTTTACAACGCATACCATTACAATGCATACCATTACATCGCATTTAAGGTAAGTGTTGGATAGTATAGGGGTAAAAATTACTATTCTATCTCCAGTGAGTGCAACAGTTGGGTAAGTGTTGGATAGTGTAAGGGTACTGTGCGTTGTAATGACTTGTGATGTAATGCCTGCGTTGTAGTGACATGCGTTGTAATGACATGCGTTGTAGTGACATGCAATGTAATGGCTGTGTTGTAATGACATGCAATGTAAAGGATGTTGTGATGTAATGACTGTGTATTAAAGGTTGTTTCCCCACTAGACAGGGGTGTCCTCTCTCACCCACTCACACATCCCCAGACACGGGTGTCCTCGCTCACGCTCTCACACATCACGGTATAGATGTTTATTAGAAGTATTGAATTTAATTTTGTAGTCAATATTGTGGTAATCGATATTTGTGAAATGGTATGTGTTTATTTATAGGCAACGATGTTTGTGTTTCTGATATTTTTGTTATTGATATTTGTAAAAATCAGTATTATTGTTAACAATATTTGTGTGCTCAATATCAGTGATCTTTTTAGCTATGTATATAGAGTCAATATTTTTGTTCTCGCTATTTAATTTCCGATATTTGTGTTTCTTGATATTTGTTGGCTCGATATTATGTCGCCGACCCTCATACTTTGTTCCAGTTCCAAGTTCTTCATGACCAAGCAAGGGGATGCTCTGCAGAGTACTCACAGGTCTGCTGTGCGACTGGGCCTGGTGTTTGCATGACAGCCAGTCTCCCAGAAGTGAGGAGACATTACGTGAAGTCGGAATTTTCTGCTGGAGGAGCTGAGGGTCTACCCAGAGACTAGAATTCTGCTTTTTTGCTGCGAGGAAAGCATTGGCAAACTGTTAACTCCTCCTACTTGTCGACTGTGCATTTCTATATGACCTTATATGTACATAAAACCTTCTCCTGTACTTGTACTGCCCTCTTTTAAGCCCCTGTGTGGGTATAAAAGGACCATGCTCCTTCTGTTTGGTGTGCTACTTCATTCAATACCGAAGGGTGCTGTGTGAATGTAGTTCCACCTCATGAGGTTTATTAAACTTTGTATTTTCTATTCCATTTTCTGTGCCAACTTCTTCCTATTGGTCTGAGGACTCTGTGCAGAGAAGGGTGAAACCCTTGCACTGGTAGGCCTAGCTGAGGCCCACTTCTACAAATTGGCGCCCAACCAGTGGGGCTCATCGGCGACTCGGATGCCCAAAGGATTGGTCGCGACGAAGGATTGTAATCTCGCTCTGGACGCGATCGCTGCCCGATGAGACCCGAGTCTTGGCAACTACGGCGTTTTTCCTTTCTTTCTGATCTGACGATCCAGGTGGTGCCAGTCCTCGACTGAGATCTCTTCAGTTGATTCGCCGTGCAGTGACCATTTGGTCGATTTTAGAACTTGGCAGTTGGAACCTGGACACCAAGTGATTGGTAAGTGTCATTCTGCGGCGCTTGCTGTTGGTTTTTATGCCTGGGATTGGTAATATAAATTGCAATTTATATAGGCAGGTAATGAGGAGAATTTTCTCTATCTGAATTGATTTGAACGGCACATCGTACTCAAGGTACCTTAAGTGCTACTTTGATTATAATACTGCATATTCTGCACTATTTTTTGGCATGCCTGTTTTCAGCACACTTCGTAGGATGTGTTGCTTTTGTAGTGGTACCAATTTGAGACTCGATGAAGCACAACCGGCCCCCGGAGGGGACACCTAATAGGGATATGTATATTAAGTATGGCCTTTCTTCTATAATGTACAGCACATTATGGAATAAATACACTCGTAAGGATTCTGAGTTGCGTTGGCCTATGCATGGGTCATTTGATTTACGAAAGATTGAGTATGTGGAACAATGTATGTTTAAGCGAAAGACTAGGCAAGATATGTTTGACTGTGTACGAATTTGGGAGAAAGAAGTGCGTGAACGAATGAAGCGTGAGCAAGCCTTGATTGAAAAAGAACAGCGAAAGAACATTTATGCGAAAGCATTAGAGTTGAAAAACAAAGAAATAAAAGAGTTAAAAGAGAGAGAAGATAGGGAGCGCAATTTACAGGTAACTGGCCAATACGCTGTTCGGCGGCCCCTTTATCCTATACTTAATAAACCACAAGATGATTTATGATTATTAGATCGTCCTCCACCTCCGTATACTGTTCCTTCTGCCCCTCATGAGTCAGATGAGGACTCCGGTTCGGAGGAACACAAGGCTGATTTCGAGAAAGCTTTTGACTCGGTTGGGTGGCCCTACTTGTTTGATGTCCTGACCCACATGGGTTTCGGCCCCAAGTTTGTTGGAATGGTACGGGTCCTTTACGCGCACCCCCGTGCCAGAGTGTTGGTTAATGGGGCACTGTCGAGACCGTTTCGGATCGGCCGAGGAACGCGGCAGGGAAGTCCGCTATCACCCCTCCGCACCGCTGAGCGTGCGTCCCAGCTTAGATCTGCTGCTCGTAAAGCAGTTCGTAGCACTGCCCCCGCCTCTGAACTTCGAGATAGTATGAACGGGTGGCAGGAAAGGGAGCAGCTGTATTTTACTGAGGTGTTTGCCGCTGAGGTCCTTGAGCTGTTTAGGAAATATTCTGAGGAGTTAGAGCCAGACGATGTAGCAGTTAATTGTAAGCAAATGCGTGATGGTCTTTTTGTTTTCTCGCAGGTGACTGATACAATCAGGCGTTTGGTTAAACTGCGTGTTGATGCAGTCTGTTTGCGAGAGGAGAAAAAGGCTGCAGATGTAGCTGCACAGACATCTCAGACCAGCATGGCACAAGCTTCTATCTTCGGAACAGATAAGACTATGATAGTTCATGCGAAACCTATGCGGGAGGCCGCGCCTTTGTATGTTCCTCCTAAAGGACAGGGTACAAGTGATGATAAGGCTTCTCTCGATGCAAAGGGTTATTTTATTTATAATTGGGTTTACACTCCTTGGAATAGGACGGATGTCATGGCACTTAAAACTGCATTGTTTACCACAAGAAGCCGCTCCTAGTGTGATAACCCAAAACGAGTTACAGGAACGTCGTAAGTGTGGGCATCTCACAAAAAGTTGCGGACTGGTCTCACACACCACCTGGTGTCATGCTTCATCATTGACCAGTCCTCGCCCTCTAAAACCTTCGTTTGATAGAGGGCGGGGATACACTTGACGACAAGGATGCACTTTCTAAATGGTTAAGTGGGGGCCCGTGAGATTGTGAGTGAGGTTAAAAATCATTATAGTGGTCAAAAGTGATTTTAATGTGATTGACAACTATATGATATTAAAAATTATGTGTGACGGTGTATAGGGTTTTAATGTCCCCTAACCGTCCTATGTGTGGTCAACATGTTTCTGCCATAATGGCCCTATCGGGTCCGCGGCATTCATCAGGACCAAGGTATAGGTGAGGGCTCCGTTCTTACCAGGTGTCGGTAAGATACTACCACTGCGTGAGTGTAGCATAGGCCACACTTCACTTCCTATGGTGCTTCCAAAGGTGAAGATAAATGCTTCAAGAAAAATCGACACACAGACAGAATGGTGGTCTATCATTGCATGCGTGTGTATTATTGATTACCTTGCACTATATATTCTGGCTACCTTCAGTGTCCCTTTCAACTCGGTTGGGGATTCGCTTGCAATGATAGACCACCATTCTGTCTGTGTGTCGATTTTTCTTGAAGCATTTATCTTGAAGCATTGATTAAGGACTAGGCTATGTGTTCTTCTTCCCACAGAAGTAACTTAACGGTGGATTTCCACAGTCCCTCTTCCCCCCTTGGGACAAGTTGTCCGACCGATTAGGGTAAGTTTGGTAGCAGTACACACTGCTCCCAGGCTGCAATTGCTCACAAAAAGTGCACACAAATAGAGTGTCACAGAGTCACAAACACTTTATTCACTCTTAGAGTTCAATGCATGCATTGTATTCTCTTTCTTTCTCTTTTTCGTTTACAGGTACGTTCGCATCAACAAGTTCTAAATAAATTCTGTTTTTTACCTTGTCCCATAGGCTTCACCTTTGGAAGCACCATAGGAAGTGAAGTGTGGCCTATGCTACACTCACGCAGTGGTAGTATCTTACCGACACCTGGTAAGAACGGAGCCCTCACCTATACCTTGGTCCTGATGAATGCCGCGGACCCGATAGGGCCATTATGGCAGAAACATGTTGACCACACATAGGACGGTTAGGGGACATTAAAACCCTATACACCGTCACACATAATTTTTAATATCATATAGTTGTCAATCACATTAAAATCACTTTTGACCACTATAATGATTTTTAACCTCACTCACAATCTCACGGGCCCCCACTTAACCATTTAGAAAGTGCATCCTTGTCGTCAAGTGTATGCCCGCCCTCTATCAAACGAAGGTTTTAGAGGGCGAGGACTGGTCAATGATGAAGCATGACACCAGGTGGTGTGTGAGACCAGTCCGCAACTTTTTGTGAGATGCCCACACTTACGACGTTCCTGTAACTCGTTTTGGGTTATCACACTAGGAGCGGCTTCTTGTGGTAAACAGTTATAGTGGAGGCTGCCAGCTCCTAGAACCCCTGTGCCTCTAGTTCCCTCCTCCACAGATCCAGTGGAGACTTTTTGTGTGCTAACTTTCGTACAGCTGATGGCTGTGGGAACACATTAAGGGGTAAATGTCCCAGTGCAAGGGATCTATTCTGTTATACAAATTTTTGTAAACAGAAAAACTACTATAGCCACGTTTGGCTCTAGACACTGTCCTTTCAAAAATAAGGATAGATTTAAGGATTATCCTCAACATCACCCTAATTATCAAACATGGATACCGAACTTTCATTTGGGGAAGAAGTCTTGGCGGAGATCTTGAACACACCATCCCTGTTAGCAGAGACTATAGTGACACAAACAGTGCAGAATTCAGACGAGTGGGAAGCACTATCCTCAAAGAAAAAAGAACAAATCCGCACAGCCCTACATGGGGCGTTTATGACTGAATACCTCCGGAAAAATACGGCACCCAGGGGATTGATTGTCACTAACGAACCTAGATTATTCCTTAATAATAAAGAATTTAGAACCAATTGGTCCAGCATCGCGTGGAAATGCACAAAAGATTGGTTAATTCTCATCATCAACACTGCGAGACAACTAGCAGATGCTCTCCTAGTCGAGATCCAACAGAGTGAAAGCAAACTGAAAACCACAGTGCAACTTTCACTTTTCAAAAAGAAGCTAGAAGAAATTAACAAAGATCACTCAGAGTATAAGGAATATCTGACACAATCCAAGCTGACTAAACTGAAAAAAGATGTGCAAAAATTCAGCAAGGAAACAGTCTACCCATACGTGACGGATGAACATTATAACAAACCAATCCCACAACAATCGGGGAGAAAACAACGCTTCCGACCGACGCCCCAGAACTGGACATTCAGCTCTGGAGAAGATAGAAGTGACACCAGCAGTGATGAAGGCTCGGGATCACACTATGGTAAATCGTCCGGGTACCAACCCCTGATGCAGGCTCCTCAACAACAACCACCCCAACCTCCCCCCTTCGGCTTTTGGCAACAACCTTATTTTCCACCAGGCTTTGGTTATCATCCAGGCCCACCGCCTTTTTTATTCCAGGGCAGAGGCAGAGGGCGGGGCAGACAAAAAAGAAGAAATACAAGAGTCCAGTGGGAAGACCAACAACCACCGCAAGGAGTAACAACCAGGAGCAGAGGGAGAACGGAGATGCCCTCAACAAGCAGGGATTAACCAATATCGTTAATATCAGCACACACACCCTAACTCCTGATGAAGAAACCATTCTTTTTTTTTTTTTTGAAACCGTTTATTGCAGTTTATAGAAGTTACAGGTATGGGCCTACAACCACCCGGCCGGCCGCTAGAGCATCAAAAGCATGGTACATACATACAGCAAAAATTTTTTCAGCGGTGCACAGTAGGAAAACAGGAGTGATCAATGGTGCAGGTCTCCAAGCTCCATGCCCACAGTACGGTTCCATTTTCTTAATACAAAACAACATAAACAAACCACAACCGCAAGGCAACCCTCGATCCAAGTGACAACACGTGCTCCATAAGTGGGGGATCCACACCAGCAGCAAAATTCTGAAAAGGGGGACGGGAGTAGATCAGGGACTGGGGGACCGCGCGCCAGCGGCCAAGGGAGGGGCGCCATCTAGGGAGACGGAGCCGGCGAGGCCGCCGGTAGCAGCGGCGGCTCACAAATACCCCCGCGATAGGCGTTCCAGGGGCCCCAGAGTTTCATCCACGCCCCAGGCTTACCCCTCGCCACATACACCACCTTTTCACGAAACATACACCAATCCATATGCTCTTTCCAGGCCGACACCGCAGGGGGCCTCTGGGATCCCCACAATTGGGCAATATCACGCTTGGCTATCATGTATCCCAGAGTCACCCACCGCGCCTGCGGGACTGAGTAGTCATTTGGTTCCCAGACATTCAGCAAGCATCTCCTCGCTTCAGGCAGCAGCGTGACACGCGTAACCATTCGTAGAATCTCATGCACACCACGCCAGAATCGCTCCACCTTCGGGCACTCCCACAGTATATGCATGAAAGTCGCCAACGCACCACAGCCACGCTTACACATTCCATCACCGGCAAAACCCATACGTAAAAGCCTCGGCCCTGTCACGTAGACCCGGTGAAGGATCTTGAGCTGGACGAAACGAAGGCGAGCCGGGATGGCCACCTCTTTCGGAGAGGCCACCGCGGAAATCCAATCCTCGTCGTCCAGCTCCAGCCCGTCGGCAACCCAAGCCTCGCGGAGACTGGTCAGCAGACACGATCTATCGTTAATCAATTTTTTGTATATGAGGGAGATCGTGCTGTCCGGGACATGGCCATCTAGCACTCTGTCCTCCAGGGGGGAAGACTCCGGAATGGATGCAACATCCGGGAAGACGGAGCCCAGCGCATGGCGAACCTGCAGGTACCGAAAGTACTCACTGCCCTGCAGCTGAAACTCCGCCTGCAGCGTCTCAAAAGTTTTGAATCCCCCCCTCGTCCAGAGATCTCCCACCGTGCTGATTCCGATCGTGTCCCACTTCTCGAAGCCCTTCGACGTCCACAGGGAGCCCAACCTCTCAGATGCATACAGCGGAGACGCTCGGGTCAAACGGTCCTTCCACCCCATAGCTGCATTAGCCGCGCGCCAGACACGCACCATGACACGCGTCGGTCCCGTCAAACGGGAGTCGGGCGCGCCAGAGTAGAGCGCTCGATTATAATCGCCACCGGGCAGAAGCGTCCTGTCCATCTCGAATGCCGGGTTCAAGGCGGGCCCGTAAAGGCCATGATTAATCGCAGCTAGTTGGGAGGCCCAGTAATACCGTTTGATGTCCGGGAGGGCGACCCCTCCGTCGTACCACGGGAGCGTCAATTTAGCCAGAGCAATACGCGGCCTCCCGTCCCAGAACAGGCGCCGCTGGAGGCCCTCCACCTCGCGGAAATAGCGTGCCGGGACCAAGTCCATGGTATTCTGGAGGGCGTAGAGGAAGCGCGGCAGGGACATCATTTTAAATAAGGCCGCTCGGCCGAGCGGCGAGAGCGGCAGACGCCGCCAGCACACCACGTCCTCCCTCAGACGCTGGAGGGGGGGCAGCAAGTTCCGCTCATAGCGGGCCTCCGGGTCAAGAGTGATATATATACCCAGGTACCGGAAACCCTGGGAGGCAATCTGAATCGGACAGTCCCGTGGCAGGACCGGGGCCTTCCCGGAGAGCACATAGACACAGGATTTCGCCCAGTTGATGACCAGGCCTGAGTTGCGACCGAAGGAGCGCAGAACATCAACCAGGACGATCAATGACTTGCGCGGGGAGGCGAGATACAAAAGGATATCGTCAGCGTAGAGAGACACGCGGTCCTCATGCTCTGGGGTCCAGCGGAGACCACGGATAGAAGGGTGCCACCGCAGCCACTCCGCCAGGGGCTCCATGGCCAGGGCGAACAGGAGAGGGGACAGGGGACAACCCTGTCGCGTGCCCCGCCCCAGCGCGAACGGGGCAGATACTCGCCCATTCACCACCACCTGCGCCAACGGGCCCGAATATAACAATTTGACCCAGCTGACGAAACCCGGGCCGAACCCAAACTTCGCCAGCATCGCCCAAATATATGGCCATTCGAGCGTATCAAACGCCATGGTGGCGTCCAAGGACGCCAAGATGGCCGGCTCCCGCACGAATGGGACACGCGCGAGCACCCCGTGCAAGCGCCGCAGATTAAGCGCCGTGTTGCGGTGCGGTATAAAGCCCGATTGGTCTTGGTGGACCAAATCGCTCACCACGCCAACCAACCGGTTGGCCAACACCTTGGCGAGGATTTTGGGCTCCGCGTTCAAAAGCGAAATCGGCCTATAGGATGTGACCCGCTCACGGGGCTTCCCCTCCTTGTGGATCACCACAATTGTAGCCAGACGCTGGTCCGGCGGGAGGGAGCCCCGCGAGTGGGCCGCAAGGAACATCGCGCGCAGGTGGGGCGCCAACACATCCGGGCGCAACTTGTATAGCTCAATGGGAATACCATTGGGGCCCATGGCCTTGCCGGATGCAACCGAACGAATAGCCGAGGCAATTTCGTCCGAGGTGGGAGGGGCGTCCAGCGAATCCCTGTCCTCCACCGTAAGGGAGGGCAGTGCGATGTCCCGAAGCAAGGCATGGGAATCTTCCTCCGAGCAGGGAGAAACCGGGGAGTAGACTTCGCGGAAATAATCCGCGAAGCAGGAGACAATGGCTTCCGGCTCAGTGACGCACACACCATCCACGCTCTCAATCAAAGGCACCACGCGGCTCGCTCTCTCCCTCTTGTCCAACCACGCAATCAATTTGCCAGCCTTGTCACCCACATCATACAATCGCCCCTGCTGCTCTCTACTGAGGCCCCTGGCCGCCTCCGTAACGAGGGCCCGATAGGCCGCCTGCTTTAAATGCAAAACATGCAACTTGGCGTCTGTTACCCCGCTCCCCAGGTCACCCTCCAGTTCTGCGAAGAAACCATTCTTAACAAAGGTTTAGGTTTCGTTCCTACTCCTAAAAATGACCCTTTCACTCTTAATGTGGAATTGGCCCAGTTTTTTCGTAAACTTAAGCTCCGAGATTTCTTCGGAGACACGCCAGAAACTGAGGAAGATAAGAGGAAATCTACAGGGTTGCGCAAAAAGTCTACCTTCCAACCACCAAACCAGAACATCTCATGCCAAATACTAACATTCGAACGAGCAGTGCTGAATGACATAGAAAATATTGATTACCTTAACACCAAAGGGTTTAATAACCTCTCAGGGAAGGAACGGATGGCCCTACTGGCACTCAAAAACAACCAGGATATCGTTATCAAACCAGCGGATAAGGGGGGCGCGACTGTCCTGATGGACCTCGCGATGTACCGAGATGAGTGCATGAGACTGCTAGCAGACACGAACAGCTATGCAATACACCAAAGGGACCCCACGGGCCCAATTAAGATCAAAATCAAGAACATGGTGGAAGAAGCTCTAGGTAACGATTGGATCACGAAGCAAGAAGCGGAGTTCTTAATTAACGACGAACCTAGGATGCCGCGCTTCTACATCCTACCCAAGATCCACAAGGGACGCATGCCACCGCCGGGCAGACCAATCGTCTCAGGCATCGGATCAGTGTTAGAACCTTTGTCCCAATTTTGCGATTGGTTCCTACGGCCCATTGTCAAAGAAACACAATCATACCTTAAGGACACGAAAGACGTCCTATGCCTCCTAAGAGACCTGGAGATTGATACCACAAGTGACTGGCTTATAACTATGGACATTGAAGCCCTGTACACCAGCATTCCGCAACGACGAACTTTGGAGGTGGTAGAAAACATCATCTTGCGCAGGGAGCGGGATTTTGTTACCCCCCAACATTTTATCATGGAATGCGCGGAGTTGGCACTTACAGAAAACTTCTTCGAATTCGAACAGGTCATCTATCACCAAATAACAGGCACTTCGATGGGGAGCACATTTGCTCCCAGCCTGGCCTGTCTGTATGTCCAACAGTTTGAAGATGATTTCATCAATAATGCAGTGAACCCATTTCAAAACCACATAAAGATCTGGAAACGTTACATAGATGACGTCTTGATTGTATGGAATGGAACAGAAGAGAACGCCACAGCCTTCGTCCAGTGGGTGAATCTTCAAGATAGCCATCTAAACTTCACACACACCATCAATAAAAACCACGCAATCTTCCTGGACTTGGATATAACACTCACAAGTGAGGGGATCACAACTAAGGTTCATAACAAACCCACCGACAAAAATAGCCTACTCCTGTATGAGAGCTATCATCCTAAGGCCCTAAAACAGAACTTACCAGTTGGTCAGTTCCTCCGTATCAGGAGAAACTGTTCCGAGAAAAAGACTTATACTGAGCAGGCAGAACAACTCGAGAAAAAACTGGTTGAACGCCATTATCCGAGGAAACTGGTGAAGAAGGCTAACAAAAGAGCCAGAAACAACCCAAGTGAGGCACTTCTGGAAAACGTGGAAAAAGAGAAAACCAACAGACCGGTCTGCGTCACCACTTTCACTCCAATCTCAAACTCAGTTCAGAAAATTATTCAAAAAAGATGGCACATACTTAAACAGCGCTGGCAAACATTGGGAACCACCACTGTTCGCATACAAACGGAATAAAAATCTCAGAGATGAACTAGTACATGCCCAGATGACCACAAATGAGAACACAGACCAACTCAGACTCTGGGATCAACCACCCGTGGTTGGCCATTTTTCTTGCGGCGGATGCCAATCGTGTAATCTCACAAAGAACACTAAATCAGTGGACATTGGAACTAACAGACCGTGGCAACTAAAATCGTTCAGCAACTGTAACACGGATAATGTGATATATCTACTAACATGTCCTTGCCAACTTCAATACGTGGGGATGACTACAAGGAAAGTGAGAATTCGTATCAATGAGCACCGCAGCACAATCAGGTGCAAAAAAACGAACACCAAGTTAACCCGACACTTTACTGAGAAAAACCATACAGACACAGACCTACAGTGGACTATCCTGGAGGTCATGAAGAAAACGAAATTTGATCTCACAAAGGCTCTCCATGTGAGGGAACAACGTTGGGTGTACCGCCTACGCTCTCATGAGAAAGGTCTCAATGATGACATTCCATGGCTGCAGTTAACTAATTGACGAAAGGAGATATAATTCTGTCAGTAGAATTACTATACACAATGTTTCCCTCCCCCAATTTCCTTTCTTTGTAACATTAACACTCTCTAAACGATTTAATACACGAGCGATCCAACAATCAACAGCCATCATGCATATCTCTACTGCATGCTGAGAAAGAACGGGCCCCTTTTTACCGTCTTTGCCATCCTTCCCCCCCTTCCCCCCTCCCTTTTATGGGATTTGGGGCACTTATGAATGCACTCGTTTTATCAAGCGGTACTTGATATAAGGGCTACCAAGTTATTAAGATCACATTTATGGCGTGGGAATGTCAAAATATTACGCAATTTCCTTATAACTCAAGTATCTTTGTTTTATTAACACAAGGTTACGCTATCCCTCGCCGAGCAAGCCTCATTTCCAACGAATCTGTCCCTATCCCGTGCACTTCACAAGTCAGGCTGTAGTGCGCCCAATCAACGGCGACCTTTCCGTTCCCTCGTCACTTATTGGACGATATATTCACACCCCCAGGCTCTTCACCAAGCCAACGTCATCCCCAATGACATTGCGTCTATCTCTGGCACAGAGTCAGACAGGCTACAGCGCGCACTATGAACGGCGCTTTTTTCGATCCCCCGCATCCCATTGGACGACACACTCACACCCCCAGGCTCTCCACCAATGAGCTTCCTCGTCTCTCTCCCACGCGTACTCCGCCATCTTGACTACAGGCTCTGTGTCCCACAGACACCGGGAACCCATCACCTGTTTTCAGGTCCCGGCTCAATTAATATCATTAAACAGCATATATAAGACGGCGCCCGCTCTCTCCAGTCTTCGTATTCGGGAGGCTCGAGCGGACGCATAGGACACAGGCATATTCCGCTACGTGTTACAGTAAGAGTGTGGATGACGTGAATGACTAAGCAGCATGCGTGTGTATTATTGATTACCTTGCACTATATATTCTGGCTACCTTCAGTGTCCCTTTCAACTCGGTTGGGGATTCGCTTGCAATGATAGACCACCATTCTGTCTGTGTGTCGATTTTTCTTGAAGCATTTATCTTGAAGCATTGATTAAGGACTAGGCTATGTGTTCTTCTTCCCACAGAAGTAACTTAACGGTGGATTTCCACAGTCCCTCTTCCCCCCTTGGGACAAGTTGTCTGACCGATTAGGGTAAGTTTGGTAGCAGTACACACTGCTCCCAGGCTGCAATTGCTCACAAAAAGTGCACACAAATAGAGTGTCACAGAGTCACAAACACTTTATTCACTCTTAGAGTTCAATGCATGCATTGTATTCTCTTTCTTTCTCTTTTTCGTTTACAGGTACGTTCGCATCAACAAGTTCTAAATAAATTCTGTTTTTTACCTTGTCCCATAGGCTTCACCTTTGGAAGCACCATAGGAAGTGAAGTGTGGCCTATGCTACACTCACGCAGTGGTAGTATCTTACCGACACCTGGTAAGAACGGAGCCCTCACCTATACCTTGGTCCTGATGAATGCCGCGGACCCGATAGGGCCATTATGGCAGAAACATGTTGACCACACATAGGACGGTTAGGGGACATTAAAACCCTATACACCGTCACACATAATTTTTAATATCATATAGTTGTCAATCACATTAAAATCACTTTTGACCACTATAATGATTTTTAACCTCACTCACAATCTCACGGGCCCCCACTTAACCATTTAGAAAGTGCATCCTTGTCGTCAAGTGTATGCCCGCCCTCTATCAAACGAAGGTTTTAGAGGGCGAGGACTGGTCAATGATGAAGCATGACACCAGGTGGTGTGTGAGACCAGTCCGCAACTTTTTGTGAGATGCCCACACTTACGACGTTCCTGTAACTCGTTTTGGGTTATCACACTAGGAGCGGCTTCTTGTGGTAAACAGTTATAGTGGAGGCTGCCAGCTCCTAGAACCCCTGTGCCTCTAGTTCCCTCCTCCACAGATCCAGTGGAGACTTTTTGTGTGCTAACTTAAAACTGCATTGCCTGATCCGCGGAAAAATCCAGCTGCTTTTTATGTGGCAGTTGAGGGTGCTATTAGCTCTCGTACTATGACTTTGCCTGATATTGATTTATTTTTCGGATTGATATTACCACCTGATATGTGGAGAACTGTTTGTAAAATTGATGATCGTGCAGCTTTTGGGGCGTTATGGAAAGACTTAGAACAATTGGATGTAGAAAGGGAACCCGCACAGAAGCCATGTCAGTTAATTTTAGATCTTCCTGCAGCTATATTAGTTAAGTTAAAAACGATTATTCCCCCTAAAAAGATAGGATTGGACTGTTTTAGCGTCTTGTAAGCAAAAGGCAGATGAATCGGTCTCTGATGTCTTTACACGTTTTGAAGAAGCATTCCACGATTTTAGTGGCCAGTCATTGACAGATGACACAGGCAGACATCTGTTTGTCAATAAATATGTCGCAAACCTGTTGCCAGGAATAGCTAGTCGCCTAAAAGCCAGTGAGAGTTCATGGACTACCTCTTCTCCGGTTTCTCTCTTGACTATGGCTCAGTATTATGAACTATAGGAAAACCACAGGAGTGTAACCCATAGACCCAACTGAGATCAGGGTAAATGCAAAATATTTTCAACAATATCTCAGCAGGAATTATTGAATTCTTTGCAATTGTATGTACAAAACATTACAAACCACAAAGCAAGTAAAAAAGAGGCTTCAAATAATTTGATTAACGCGCCCGTAGGCGTCATGTATTTGGAGAAGATTAAGTGAAAAATATATACAGATTGTAACAGCACTACTTGGTATGAATACCAACACAACCCTAAAAAAAGAAGTGCACAATGTGCTCGTGATAATGGAGTGACGGCGCAAGTGACAACGTGAAAGAAACCATAGCCAAATGGCGCAGAACAGTATTTACAAAATATATACAAGATGAAAGGTTCAGAAAACATCCAATGTTTGTCAATTGTTCATTTGGTATTTTTCGAAATTATTCGGAGAACCAAGCAATAGAGGGCGCCGGAAAGAGTTTAAGGCTGATGGGCACTGGTCGACGACGTTTCGATCCTATTGAATTAGGATCATCCTCAGGACCAGGGTCGCAAAATTCAGGGAGTGTGGATAAGCAGGTCAGGGGAGTCAGGGTCCGTAGATTCAACGAAGGTACACCAAGCCGCCACAGACGTGTGCGGTACTCGAACGCTGCCTGTCAGTATTATGAACGGCAGGAATTAGAAGCAAAGGGTAATGAGGATAAAAAGACTATAAAGAATTAAAAACGAAGGTTATGTTGGCTCAGGCTAATGGTCCGCCTTTTAGAGGTAGTGATAGAGGTGGACGAGGATCTTTTTTTTGATAAACAAGTGACACAACAGAAAAACATTGAGCCTGTCGAACCACCAGCGTACAACCGCACAGCACAGGACCACTCCACCCCCCCCCCACCCCCCCGAAACTCTCCCCCCGCCCCTCCCCCCCAAACAGCATGTTCACAATAAATTGCCCAACCATTTCCCCCAGACCCTACGGTACTTCTTAAGACAGCCCCTCGCCTGGTAGAGAGTCCGTTCCTGTGCCGCACACCAGTCCACTCCAGTACTCCATTTGGCCAAGCTAGGCGGCTGTGGGTGCTTCCAGGCTGCTGCAATGTCTTGTTTCACCACCATTAGCGCCGTCATAAGGAATAGCTTCTCTGCGCGTGTGCCATCTAGGCCGTCAGTGATACCCTGTAGGGTGTGTCTAGGGTTATGTGGCACCACCCACCCCAAAACCTCAGTGAGGTCGGCTTCTATGCCACTCCAGTATCCCCCCAAGTCCGGACAAGACCACACCATGTGGATGAAGTCGGCCGGAGCAAAGCCGAAGCGGGGGCAAGCTGCGTCAACGGAGAGGCCCGCACGTGCAGACGAGCCGGTGTGAGATAGGCAGTGTGAAGGTAATAAATTTAAATAAGCCTCAGTTTGGCGCAGGCCGTCACCAGCCTGGGGGCCATAAGGGCATCCCGCCAGTCGACCTCGTCCAGGGGACCCACCCACACCTCCCATCGTTCATTCAGGCCTTCCCGAGGCATGGGGGTATTGTTGATAAGAGAACGATGTATCCTGGAGATACCCCCCCTCCCCAGGTTGCCCAGCAGGACCTGAGCCTCCGGGGGGCTGTGGTCCGGCAGTCTAATGTCCAGTGGGGTGTAGGTGCGTATGGCGTGTCACAGTTGGAGGTATCTATAAAATTGAGATGAGTGGAGGGAGAAGCGCGCCTGCAGTTCCGAGAATGAGCACATGCATCCCCCCGCCAGACATCTCCCAGCTGGGAGATGCCGAGTAGGTCCCAAGATTTAAAGCCCTCCAGTTCCGCAACCTCCCGCAGCCATGTCCCATGCCAGAGGAGGGTGGCGCGTGTCAGCCTCCCGGTCCACCGGGTGTGGCGGAGCGCCACTCGCCAAGCCAGGAAGATCGCTTTGGTGATGTCGGGGCAGGAGGTGGGGATGGGGGCGCCATACAGGCGGTCCTGTATACGGGAGAAACCTAGGTCTTCTAATTCCACTCTGTAGGCCGGGTCAGACCTTCCCCCCCCAAACCAGTCATAGATGACCAGGAGGCGGGTGGCCAGGTAGTAGAGGTAAAGATTGGTCATGTCTAGCCCTCCATCAAAGGTGGGCAGGCGACAGACCGACAGGGCCAACCGCGGTCTCCCGCCACCCCAGAGAAATCTGGTCGACAAACCCATCCAGCTCGTGAAACCAAGGCCGTGGGAAGGACACGGGGATGTTTTGCAATACATAAAGGAACCGGGGGAGAATCATCATTTTGTATAGCGCCACCCGCCCCAGCGGATTGAGTGGGAGCGATTGCCACCGCACCAGATCTACCTTGGCTTTCTTGACCAGGGGGGTCACATTAAGAGCCCAGCTCAATTCCGGAAGAAGAGAGACCCAGATGCCCAGGTACCTGAAGGACAACCGGCGGAGGGGAATAGTGTCCTGCCAGTCAAAACACTCCCGGGAGGGGTGCAGAGGCACAAGGACCGATTTTCACGGGTTTAAGTAGAGGCCAGACGCGCGACCAAAGCGGCCCAAGATATGGAGTGCGCGCAGTCCCGAGCACGCCAGATCGCTAAGGTACAGCAGGACGTCATCCGTGTAGAGGGCTATTCTGTCCGGCTCGAGGCCCGGCCATTCCCAGCCCCGAAGGAGAGGATCCGTTCGGATCAGGGCAGCAAGAGGCTCCATTGCAAGCGCAAAGAGGAGGGGTGATAGCGGACTTCCCTGCCGCGTTCCTCGGCCGATCCGAAACGGTCTCGACAGTGCCCCATTAACCAACACTCTGGCACGGGGGTGCGCGTAAAGGACCCGTACCATTCCAACAAACTTGGGGCCGAAACCCATGTGGGTCAGGACATCAAACAAGTAGGGCCACCCAACCGAGTCAAAAGCTTTCTCGAAATCAGCAAGCAGGAGGGTGAGATATGGAGATATCCGATGGCGGTGAGCCAAGGCCACGTGAAGGTGACGAAGGCAGTGGCGAGTGCCCCGATCCGGCATGAAGCCGCATTGGTCCGGATGCACCAAGGACGACAAAAAGGGCCGGAGCCTCTGGGCCAGGACTGCTGCGTAAAGCTTGACATCAGTGTTGATAAGAGAGATCGGCCGATAGGCCGACCTATCACAAGGAGGCGGCGTAGACTTGGGCAGAACCACAATCGTGGCTATGTCGGCTTCCGGAGGGAAGAAGCCTTTGGTGACCGCTTCAGCATAGAGGGCACCCAACCGCGGGACCAGGTGCTCCCTGTAGGTGGCATAAAACTCCTGGGGAAAGCCGCGGGGTCTTCCCCGCGGACGTGCGCCCTATCGCGTCCCCAATCTCCTCAGGAGAAATGGGTACCTCCAGGCTCTCCCAGTCGTCCGACCGAAGTTGGGGAAGCCGCAGGTTACTAGTGGCGAGCAGAGAAGCCAGGGAAAGGTCCGACGCCCGGGCCCGATAGAGCTGCAAATAATACTGAGCGAAAGCTTCCGCTATTGCCACGGAGGAAGATTGGGGCACGCCGTCACAGTCGGCTACCGCCGGGATTATGCGCGATGCCCCGGGGTAAGTAGCCAGCCGATGCAGGAGTGCCCCGTTCTTATGGCCCCACCCGTATACCCTCGCCAGCGAGGATTGCCAGAGGAGCTTTGCCGCATCAAGCGACCATTGCTGAATCTCCTCACGCAGAAGTCGCAGTTGCCGGGTCCCAGCCGGATCACCGGACTCAGAGAGAGATTGCTCCAGTCGCAGCGCGCGGGCTTCACAGGCAGTGAGCCACTGGAGTTGCTTCTGACGATGCCGTACCACATGTGTTTTGGCCGTCCCCCTAATGGTGGCCTTACAGGCTTCCCAAAGGGTGCCCGCAGAGGAAACCGACCCTTCGTTGTCACCGAAATAATGCGCCTATGCGGACCCCACCTCCCCACGGAGCGTCTTATCCTGGAGGAACCAGGCGTTGAAGCGCCACATCTGGCGGGCCACATGGGGCGGGGGGCCCAGACCGAGGAGGACCGGAGAGTGATCAGATATCCCCCTGGGGAGGATGCGGATGTCTTGGATGCCTATACAATCGGCGGGGGGACAAAGATCGCATCAATGCGTGCATGGGTGTGGTGGGCGGCCGAAGTATGAGTGTACTGCCGTGCACGCGGGTGCCAGGTCCGCCATGCATCGCACAAGCCCTGAGCCTCCGCCCAGCCCGCCAGCTGCTTCGCCCGCGCGGCGCGGGGCGCCGATACCGGATCCGATGAGTCGAGTTGCGGGGCCGAGACGGCATTGAAATCTCCCCCAAGAACAACAGTGCCCGGCGGGAGAGTTGCCAGCAAAGATGAGGCCTGCGATAAAGCCTGAGACAGCCCGGAAGGCGGCGCGTAGAGTTATATGAGACTTAGCGGCCGACCCTCAAGCGTGCCGCAAACGGCAATCCCCATACCAAGGGGGTCATGGATCACCCGGGTAAGCACAAAAGGGAGGGAGCGGCGCAGCAGGACGGCGACCCCCCGTGATCCGCGCGAGAACCCGGAGTGCCACACCCGGTCATACCCATAGCGCGCCAGAAAGGGACATTTCTCGCCAAGCAGGTGGGTTTCCTGAATCATGAGCACATCTGCCTCCGCGCGCTGGGCATATTTAAGGACGGCAGTGCGCTTGAGCCTGTCCAGTAAGCCGTTCACGTTCCAGGACAAGATGCGCACCTGGGCCTTGGAAGCTATGTCATCCATGGTAGCGACGGGAACGGAGCGCGCCGGGAGGGAAGCGGCCAGGGGACTACGGGTCCCACGCTAGGGGAGGCCAGCGGATGGCGCAGGGAAGCGAGTGGCGGCGGAGCGCGTGTGAGAGGCTGCATGGGATAGTGTGGTGACACGCAATGCGTGGTGCTGCATAAGAGGCTCAATGGAGAACAAACCCAAACCAAACAAAACATTCCCCCAAGGAGGAACAACCAACGAGTACCCAACCCCGACCCCCCACCCCCCACCCTACACTTCAAGAACGGAAGCATCTGTCGCCCTAACTGAACCAACAATTACAGAACCCCAAGCGTGGGTGCTCGGGTGTAAAGAGCGTGGTGGACCCCTCCTGAAGCACGGATTCCAGTGATTCGTCCTAGGTTACTACGGGAAAGCGTGAGAGACTGTAGAGCCCCCCACCCCCGCCATCGGGCAGGCTCGGCGCCTCCCCCTGTAGATGCTGGAAACAAACATTAAGTCATATAGCAGGGCTGCGGGAGAGGTCTGACAGGTCAATCTGCACGTTGAGGGGGGTGAGGACCCCCCAGCCGCATGAGATGATGTTCCAGACGAGGCAGAGGAGTCTCTCACTGTTCTGCCAGAGATGCTCGCAGACCGGGTCCGGGCCACCGCCGCGGCCCGTCGCTTCCGGGAGTGCGTGCGCTTCCTGCGCCGCGGTCATTGGGGCCCAGCTGCGTCTTGGCCCAGGGGCACAGTAGTGGGCGACACCCCTCCGGGCTGGCGCAGAGGTCTCTCCTCGGTGAGCCAGGTCCAAGCTGCTCTGGGAGTGTCGAAGAACAGTGTCTTGCCCTGGAAAACGACGCGCAGGCGGGCCGGGAATTGGAGCTGGTATTGGAAGCCCAGGGAGCGCAGCTTCTGCTTTACCTCTGTGTAGGAGCGGCGTTGTTCCTGGACCTCCCGGGTGTAGTCTGGGAAGATCATAATGGTGTGGTTGTTGAAAGTCATAGCGTCTCTGTCCCTAAAGTTGAGGATCCTAAGAATAAAGGGGCGCGGGGGGGCTCCCACAGGAGGTTTGGCCGCGAGCGACCGATGCGCCCTCTCCACCACGAACCAAGTTGACAGACTGGCCGCCGGCATCCAAGACTTAAACCAGGCTTCTAGGAAGTCGTCGGCTTGGCCAGACTCGACCCCCTCCGGAAAGCCCACCAGGCGGAGGTTGTTGCGGCGGGCGCGGTTTTCAGCATCCTCTGCCCGTCTGTGCAGTTTTTTGGAGTGGGTTGTGAGCTCCCGGACCTGGTCCTGCAGCTGGCGAATGTCGTCCTCCGCCGTGGAGATCCGGGATTCCGTTTCCGTGGGGACGAGGATCTTATGGTTCGTCTTTCCCTTCTTATACTCGTTCGAATCTATCTGTTGACCAGTGCGCGTACAGTAAGAAATTTGGGCATTTGGCTTCCAATTGTCCAGCACTGCGTGCTCAGCAGTGTCCACGTGGTCGGGGACAAATGAGAAATCGTTCAGGATATTCAGGGACTAGAGGAAGCACAGGTGATCGTGCTAGGTTTGATGCTAATATACGTGGGCAGGATGGGTTTAACACTTTTGATAGAAGGAATCAATATCAAATGTCCGACAATGTGCCGTCTGATTCTCAAGATTCTGCTTATGCATCGGATTGCCAAGGATGGGGTAAGGAATCAGTTGAAGTTCCAGTAGATCAGAGAGGTCCCTATGTTACAGCAAATGTTTTGGGTTCTACTGATCAGTTTCTGGTTGATACAGGAGCTACTCGTAGCGCCTTGTCTAAACAATTGGTTCCAAGGGCTCCCCTGTCTGGCTTAACCATTACATCGATAGGTTTCGATGGAACCCCTTCCCTCAGCCCACTGTCACAACCACTTGCATTCCATGTGGATAAATTTACTACTCCATGTCCATTTTTGCTTTCCCCAAATACACCAGACAATATTGTGGGTCTTGATGTGCTCAAATATTTCAGGGCTACGATACGATGTTCTCCAGAAGGTGTACGTGTTATCTTGAATGACAACCATCCTGTAAAGGAGAGAGCTTGTCTTGTTAAAGAGGATATTGCATTAGCTTCACTCCCTAGTACTTTGTGGGCTAATTCAGACACTGATGTAGGGCAAATGGTTATTCCACCAGTACATATTAGTGTCAAGGAGAGCGCTGTGCTGCCACGTTTGCCTCAATACAAAATTTCACAGGAAGGTGAAGAAGCACTCATACGTATTGTCCATGATCTCATTGAAGTGGGGGTTGTTGAGGAAGTTCCTTACAATGTTTGTAACACTTTTGACTAAAGATACTCCAATGCCCCTCCCATGGACAGATGAATGTGAGACTGCTTTCCGACAGTTACGACAAGCTCTTTGTTCAGCACCAGTGTTAGGTACTCCAGATTATACGAAGCCTTTTACACTCTATGTACATGAGAAAGATGGATGCGCATTGTCAGTTTTAGTGCAGACACACGGTGACAAACAGCGTCCCTGTGCATATTTTTCAGCAGTACTTGATCCTGTTGCTCGTGCGTTACCTGGATGCTTCCGTTCAGTTGCAGCAACAGCTGTGTCAATACGTCAGAGTGAAGGGATAGTTTTGTCACATAAGCTGTTGGTGCTAGTACCCCATGCGGTTGATGCCCTTTTAAATCAGACGAAGACGCAGCATTTAACTAGTGCTCGTCTGACAGGATACGAATTGACATTGTTGGCCCCTCACATTACACTAAAGAGATGTGCGACACTAAACCCAGCCACTTTGTTGCCATACCCGGTAACTCAGTCTCAGTCACAGGAGTCTTATGATTGTAAATTCCTTACTGAGGAACAGACAAAGGGTCATGTCGATTTGCAAGACACGTCCCTTTCAAGTGTTGATGGGGAACTATGGGTTGATGGGTCCTGTTTGAAGTTACCAGATGGTACAACGTCAGCTGCATATGCAATTACAACACTTCAGACGGTAGATGAGACAGCTCGTATTCCACAGAAGTCAGCTCAGGCAGCTGAGCTAATAGCTTTAACACGAGCATGTGAACTTAGTGCTGACTTATCTGTGAACATTTATACAGATAGCCGCTATGCTTTCGGAGTGGCTCATGATTTTGGGCTACTCTGGAAGGAGAGGGGCTTTCTTACATCCCACGGGATGCAAATAATGCATGGAGAATTAGTACATAATCTCTTGACTGCTTTAACATACCCGAAGAGAATAACAATTTTTAAATGTAGCGCACATAAGTAAGTAACTGATAAGATAGGACAAGGCAATGCTTTTGCAGACCAAACAGCCCGTGAAACTGCCATGCAGCGAAGCACGACGTCTATGTACGTAGTGAAGTCACAGGCTGAAGGCTGGCATGATACCAGACAGGAAGTGCTAGATATGCAGAGATCTGCTTCTGCAGAAGAAATTGAGCAATGGTCTAAGGAGGGAACATTGGACGATGAGGGCTGTTGGAGGAATAAAGAGATGAGCAAGTGGAGATTGCCTACAGCCTATTTACAACCTATGATTCATATGGCACATGGGCCGGCACATGTTGGAGCCTCCTCTATAACGAAATTGCTCACGCAAGTTTGGGAGCATCCAGCTAAAAAGATGGTGCAGTCTTGTCTGATTTGTCTTCAGCATAATCCTGGTAAAGGGACACAAACTCCTACAGGAGGGTTTGCTACGCCAACCGCACCTTTTGAAGTTTTGCAAATGTATTACATCCAGCTTGAGTGCTGTAATAACTTAAAGTATGTTTTGGTAGTGGTATGTGCCTTCAGTAAATGGATAGAGGCATACCCTACGAAGGACAATACAGCTCTCACTACAGCAAAGATACTTTTGAAGGAATTCTTCCCTAGATTTGGTGTCTGTAAACGTTTATGGAGTGATAACGGACCCCATTTTATTGGGCAAGTTGTCGGATATGTTCTGAAGGGACTAGGAATTAAGCAGAAATTTCACGCTGCTTTCCATCCACAATCAGCAGGGCTAGTGGAAAGGTATCATGCCACCATTAAACTAAAACTAGCAAACATACTGGCTTCCACATCCTTGAGTTGGCCAGGCGTATTACCTTTGGCACTGTTGTCCATTAGATCAGTGCCACATTCATGATCTGGTCTTACACCATATGAGGTGGTGTTTGGAAGGCCTATGAACATTTGGGGAATTCCTAAACCACGTCCCATACATGATGTACCATGTGTGTTGATGAGTGACTACCTATCACAATTGACTGACAGTTTGGTTTCTATTCATCAACAGGTTCGAGAAGCTCTTCCTGATAGGTCGTCAGGTGAAGGCCATGGACTTCGACCTGGAGACCAGGTGATGATCCGATCATTCCAGAGGTCGAGCAGCTTGGAACCAAGGTGGCGCGTCCCAGAGCAGGTGCTCCTTTCAACGAGAACTGCGGTCCGAGTGACGAACAGGAGGAACTGGGTGCACTCCACCCACTGCAAGAAAGTGCCGTCTACCTTGGTGGATCCTGCTGCCTTAATCGACCATCGGGACATCCTGGATACAGAGAAAGGCCAAGCCATATCACCTGACGAACCTAAGGGAGTCTTCCCGGACCACACGATTCCTGGAGTATCCTGATACCAACTGAGACAACGGAAAGAGCCTGCATCGTCAAAATAGAGTGGTTGAGCAACCGCCCTGGGTTAGTGAAACGGAATGCCGATGTGGCAAGGGGGGGGATCAGTCCTGTATAGTGTAGCGACACCCGTCTTGACCCTCGGTGAAGAAACCAATGGCTGCCCAGGGATAAGAGCTCCAACGATTGTTTCCAATGACAAGCTGATCATGTCCACAATGAGATCAACTGTTGCTAAGAGAAAGATTATTTGTGCTATAGGGTTTGTTGTTGCTATGGTGGCTGTAGCAGTAATGACTTGGTTCGTTGAGAAAGTGGCTCCTGCTCGAGAGCTTTTGATCGCCACTACTCCAGTATCAGTTGAACACCAATACTTTACGCTTCCCTACCATGAGCAGAAGCATCGACAATCTTATTTAAATAATACCTTTATCCAGATGTTGCATCATACTCATAATGCCACAAAAACTACCAACTGTTGGGTGTGTGGGATGATACCTGCACATCAAAAGAAGGGAGGAACACCTTTTTATTCCTCTCCCTGTGGTAAATATTCTTTTACCTAGACTGAATTTCATACGGAATCTAAAATAAAGTAAAATAGCTCAGAATAATAAGAGGCAGAATCCGTGGTATAAGAGGTTTTCTGAATGGGCTTTATTCCAAAATGGCCGACTCGAGTGGCGGCCTTCAGGTTCCGTCACCACGAGGGTTCAGGAAGTGAAGTACAATACTTTATTGACAAGAAGTAACTTTTATAGGTCATACATTACAATGAAACGAATGTAGAAGGCGTAACAATTGATAAGAGAAATGACATAGTAAGTATGTAATCGAAACTAGGCGTAATAAGGAGCAAAAAAAGAAACATGATTGGCTCTGATTATCATACATAGGTGGATCTATAAGATAATACTTAACATAGATGCGCGCGCAGCAGCATGACGTGTGATTGACGTGCAACTAGGGGGTGAAGGGGACTTGACATTTAGCTCTACATGTGGAGACGAGAAGTCTGGGGGGTCAAGTCAACCTAATCCCAAATCATATCTAACATCCTATGTTTAGAGAACTATGTTATCCACAAGGAAGGACTCTCGGACAGAATCTATTCTATACTGACTGTGTGTGCGTGTACAAGCGTCTAAGTGCCTATATGAGATGCGAGGGGCAGAAAACTTTCCATGGCAACAGGGCTATGAATTACTTGCAGGAGGACGGAAAGGCCGAGTCCTTTGCTTGTGAGCTAAAGGAGATGTTTACCTAAATCACTAGACAGGAATGCATCGGCTGAAGAGCAAAGTAGATAATTCGAAGGTGAAATACAGCTTCTTGGCAGGCAGGCGAAACTGGCCGAGGCAGGCACCGTTAGCTGCACAGGGAGTAGGACAAAGTTCATGGATACAGATGCGAGCTCAAGCTGAAGCTGTCAGAGGCAGAGAGCAGGGAAAAGGCTTCGAGGACAGAATCGGGCCTACTTGCCTGAACTGTAAAAATGGAGTAACTTAGCCATATAAAGTCGGTGGCCTTTTATACTTAGGAATCGAATATCCAGCCCATTGATGGCGGATCTGACAGAGAACATGTTGACGGTGGACGCACATATGTTTGCGTCTTGGAAACTGGAACTGGAGGGAACATACATGTACTTGTGACATGCACATAGAACCGTTGGGGTCCAAGATAGGGGACATAATTGATCAGGAAAATCCACATTTCCACATTCCCTCCTTGTCCCCTACTTGCCCTTCAAGAGATATCAATCTTCATTATTCCATTGATTTGCTCATGGAGCATCATTTCTTCTTCCTTCTTCTTCCGGCATTTTGAACGAAAACCTTGATATGGAATGCACGATGTGGCACACAGACCACAAATTGCTGGTCCACATTGCAGGCATAAACAGCAACTGAAAAGCATAAGAAGGCCAATACCTAGGAATGATAGAACTCTCCATCCCCAGGCTGATATCACACTCCAAAACCACCCGGACCACGTCCAAGTGCCTGGATTCTCGTGTATCTGGCTCACAATCTTATGAAGGCGTGTTATAGCTTTATATACAGATGGCGAATTTTCTGGTATGAATATGCAGCAGCTGGATCCGATGACCCTGCAAGCTCCGCCCCTATCGGCCAGGATGACGTCAAGGACAAGACGATTCTGGAGAACAACAATTCTCATCACTGATTGTTCCTCCGTCAGATTGCCTAGGGCGGCTATAGTCTCGTTTACTACAGCTTCAAGAGTCTTGGTTAGTCTACGTATCAGCTTACTATTCGATATTGTACCTATATAGGGAAAGATACCTTTATTGAAATCTACATACTTGTCCCATGCCGTCTCAGTATAATCGACAACTGGGAGATCCCTTCGCTCTCTATTGTGTACTAAATGAACATTTCGATAATAATCAGGAGGGGCTAGGAAAACAGGTGGCAAAAGGAATGCTATGTAACAGGTACCATCCCAATCTAGAGGCAGACGCATATATGCCGTCTGACCACATATAAAGTAAGAATGGCGGAAAGCTCTAAATGAGGATTTACCTTGATCACTATATTCTACTGTAGTAACGCATTGGCTATGGCCCATATGTATGGAACCAACTTTTCTTACACATAATTCACCCTTAACTGGAAATACTGACATAGTGGGCAGAATTAGTTCAACTTCGGATTTGACATTCAGAATCATAAGATTAGGTGTAAAATTACCTAATTTATACACTTCATTTTCTAGATCAGTTCCTGTTCTACTGGGGTGACCCTCCTTATTAGGGTGACAGACTTTGAATAAAACTAGATTCAGATTTCCCCATATCCAATGTTGTTGATAAACTGCTGTGTCTGGGTCTATGGAATTTAGTAAACTAAACCATGCTCCACAGGAGCCATTATGTGTGAACGGATGTGGAAAGAAAGGCAGAACTCCTTTGTTATTCTGATAGGGAGGGAGTCGGCCACACACCCAACAATTGGTGGCATTACTAGTCTGATGGGAATGATGTAACATACTAATGAAAGTGTTATTGCGCAGCGCAAGTCTATAAGATAATTCATGTGGCGGTAGGTCACTAAAAGAATGTTCAGCAGCAACATTATAAACATGTCTAGAAATAGGATGATATATGTGCAAAATCACACTCGTAATAATTATTAAAAGACTCAATAAAAACAGAATTAATAATGTCCTCATACAGTAGCTACGCAGTGATTTACAATACGCCTGTCGTTTCAACATTTCTCGGGTATTTTCTCTACTCAGGTCCAAGGGATACATGTCAGAGACAATTCAACCGCTTCACCTTGGAGAGGACTTAAACAATCAAATTGCTCGACTGTTTGGGCCTAAGCTTTAATTTATAGTTCTGAGAGTCATTCTGCTCAACAAAGGGAAGTTTTGAATCAGTCTGTGAGGGAGTGCAGGGCACAGTGTCTATATCCGAGGATAGTCCATGAAATTTCTTGATGTGGCTGGAATGTATCCAGCCCTTGCGGCCCTCAACTTTCACGGCTGTTCTTGTGGTCAGCAGGACTAGCTTCGGTGCTTTCCACCTGGGCTCCAACTGGGTCTTTCGATCGAAATTCCTCACAAACACCAGATCACCCGGAACAACGTCATGGGGTTTCACCTCAGTGTTGTCAGGAAAGGCTGCAGCTACCTGTGAACGACAAGATTGTAGTGCAGACATCAAGGAAGCCAAGTAATCTGTTAGCATATTACAATTAACATCAGTTATTTTACGTGGTATAGGCGTCCCCCACATATTTGGTGGTCTTCCGAAGATCACCTCATACGGGGATAGCCCTGTTCGAGAGTGTGCTACCATTCTTATGTAGAATAGTGCAACTGGTAAGGCTACTATCCAGTCAACACCTTTCTCCTTACATATTTTAGACAATCTGATTTTCAAAATTTGATTATGTCGTTCCACGAGACCTGCTGCCTCGGGGTGTCGGACACAGTGGAATTTCCACTGATATCCCAACAAAAGTGAGACATGTTTCATTAATTCGGATGAGAAAGGCTGGCCGTTATCTGAATATACAACACGTGGTAAACCGTACCGTGGGAAGAATTCTCGAACTAACTGTTTGGCAGTAGTCGGGGCCGTGTAATCTGATACTGGGTACGCCTCAGTCCATCGGGAGAGAGCGCAGACAACTACAAGAACATATTTGAATCCTCGACATCGTTCCATCTGGATATAATCCATTTGGAGCACTTCAAAAGGATGATCAGGAGTCTGAAATCCACCCTGTTCTACGGGAACACTTTTTCCTGGGTTGAACTGACAACATATCATACAGGTACGGACTTTTTGTTTAGCTGCTGCTCGTAAATGTTTATTGAACCAAATGTGTTGAATGCTATCTAGCATAGCTTTCTCTCCTAAATGCGCCGGGCTGTGAATTGTAGCTATAATGGCTTGGACCATAGAGTCAGGAAGAAACCATACAGATTTCTCCTTCGTCATCCATCCCTGATCTGTCTGGATCCCTCCTAGTTCAGTCCATTTCTTTAATTCTTCTGCAGTAGCATGTGTCTGTATGTCAATTACGTCAAGTGCGGGATCCTTAATTGTCATACACTGTGTTGGTGTCTGAACTATTGGCTTTGTCATGTCTAATGTGCGAGTCTGAGCAGTCTGTTTAGCTGTTCTGTCAGCTAAATCATTGCCTTGAGAAATGATATCAGTAACCTTCGTGTGTGCTTTACATTTCATAATCGATATAGCAGTGGGTAGATGTATTGCATCTAATAAGGCATGAATGAGGGATCCGTGCTGAATGTGGGCACCATGGGAGGTTAAATAACCTCTCTCTCGCCACAGCACGCCGAAGTCGTGTACAACTCCGAATGCATAACGTGAGTCAGTGTATACATTAACTTTCTTATTTGTGGCTTGAATACAGGCTTGTGTTAGAGCAATAAGTTCTGCTGCTTGGGCTGACAAAGTATCTATACAGTTTGTCTCAATAACTTCAGTGTCTGTTGTGACTGCATACGCGGCCACTAAATCTCCTGTACTTGTTCTCATGCACGATCCATCTACATACAACGTCAGGTCTGGATCTAACAATGGAACGTCTGTCAAGTCTTGTCTAGGTTTCGTCTTTATTTCAATAATTTCAACACAATCATGAGCTAGTGGGTCTGTTCCAATTACAGGTAACAATGTAGCAGGATTCAATGTATTACAACGTCGGATCTCTATGTGTGGCTGAAACAATGTCAGTTCATAACCGGTAAGTCTTGCTATGGTCAAGTGTTGTGTTTGCGTTCGGTTCACAAGAACTTCTACTGCATGTGGTACTTGTACTGTCAATGGATGTCCTAACACTATGGCATCGCTTTGTCTGATTGCTAAAGCTGTTGCTGCCACTGATTTCAGGCACGCGGGCAAAGCCTGAGCTACGGGATCTAATGTACTGGAAAAATAAGCACATGGCTTGCGCGATCCTGCTTGTTCCTGAGTGAGTACTGACAAGGCAGTACCTTCGCGTTCTGTAACAAAGAGTGTAAAATGTTTGCTATAACATGGTGTTGCTAAAACAGGTGCTTGACATAAAGCTTTCTTTAAGCTTTCAAAAGCTTGTGTATGTTCCTGAGTCCAAGGGAGGACAGTCGATGTGGCTGCCTCCTGTGTGGTTAACTGAATGAGTGGTTTTGCTAGAAATGCGTACTGAGGGATCCACTGCCTACAATATGAAGTGAGGCCTATGAAAGCCCGCACCTCCTTTTGTGTCTGGGGTATTGACATGTTAGCAATTAACTGGATGCGATCTGGTGTAAGCTGCCTTCCCTCCTTGGACAGCGAGTGACCAAGATAAATAACTCGCTGGACACAGAATTGCAGCTTAGAAGGAGACACCTTGTGCCCCTTGTCGGCTAGAAAATGTAAAACTGTCAGAGAAGCCTTTTCACATTCGCGTTCGCTTCTCGCGGTGATCAGCAGATCATCGACATATTGAAGCAGTGCAGTATTGACTGGCATGTGGATACTGTCAAGTTCTCGTTTCAGTGCTTGGCTGTAGATGCTGGGGCTTTCTGTGAATCCTTGGGGAGCACGTGAGAATTTAAAGCTGCGCCCATTTAAACTGAATCCGAACAAATATTGGCTTTCCGGATCTATTGGGACGCTGAAAAAGGCATTCTTGAGATCAATTACAGTAAAAAATGTTGCTTCGGAATCAATTGCTGTCAATAATGATGATATATCGGGGACCACAGGAAATTGTGGCACAATGCACTTGTTTAGTTCACGCAAATCAATAACCAATCGGTATACTGGCGGAGCAGTAGGATCAGTTCATTTAAGAATCGGAATTATCGGTGAATTACATACATTGGAGTCTGTTTCTACAACTACTCCTTGGACAATTAGCTCATCAATGATTTTCAGCAAAGCCACTACAGCATCTTGCGGTAACTTGTATTGTCGCATTCGTGGTAGTACCACTCCTGCTTTCAATGTGACTCGGTATGGTGTAATGTTCATGCAACCAACATCAGTAGGGCCTTGTGCCCATAGATGCGCTGGTAAAGTCTGTAGTCGGGGATCCATGTCTCTAGACACATAGTGACCTTTAAAATCACGTAAAAACAACCTTACTCCTTCCGGAGAACAACATATTATGGCTCCTAGGGCTTTCAGAGTTTTAATTCCTAACAGATTTTCTGGGCATGATTTAGTAAGCAATAAATCTGTAGTTCGTGTCAAAGGTCCTATCGTAAGTGGAAGAGGCTGTGATACTTCATTAACAATAGGTTTTCCTGAAAAACCAAGGGAGATATTCTGAGAGCCTGAGAGGGGTGCCCCTGGAACTTCACTATGTTTTATAGTTGTTCGACTTGCCCCTGTATCGAGTAAGAATTTTCTATCTTGACCTAATAATTCACTATGTACATAAGGTCCTTCTTGATCTACAGGAATCTCGATAAGGGGTAAGTCAACTTCCCTCTCTAGGCTGGTTCATGCGTAACGCTGATACTCAGGATATTCATACTGTGCAGTCTGATACATTTGTCGTGTGGTGGTCTGTGTGGCAGCAGCAGGCAACGGTGGTGCAGCTGGCACAAACTGTATTGGCTGTTGTGCGGCTGGCATGGCCTGGGAATGTGGCATAGCTCCTTGTTCATTCTGATCTTGTCTGAGTGGCCGTGATCTTTCTTGTGTTTTACCTATGGCGATATTATGTTTTAAAACTGGACAATCGTGTACGTAATGACCTGGCTTTTTGCAATAATTGCACGTCCCTTTTACCGGTCCTACTGAATCGGAATGTGTCATACCCTTTTTATGTCCTTCAGCTGGTACTGTCTGAGACACTAGCATTTTCATTTTTGTATCTTTCATGCGTCTTTGTTCGTGCTCTTGTTCATCTCTAATTCTATTGTGATGATACTGTAACATTTGTAGCATTTGTGACGGAGTGTTACTTTGCCAGGTACTCTCGAATTTCAATATTCTATTCTTTACTGGAGGTAATGCATTTTCTACTAATTTTGTCACAAATAAATGTGGATACGACTCACTACTTGTTTTTATACCACTATTTATTCCAAAACATTTTTCAAATCGGGCATAATAATCACTTGTGTCTTCATCATGCTTTTGTTTACAGGCCGTGATTGCACCCCAATCTTCCTTTTTCGTAGTTAATAAACGTGGCAGTACTTGTACTAGTAAACCTGGTAATGCTTTGACTTTATCCCCGAGCCCTGAACCTGCAGTTCGGGCCTTTTCTTCCGTTTCTAATGCTGTCCAATCTATCTTTTGGTCTCCCACTTCCCACTCTTTTTCTTTCAGTTTTTCATAAATGCCAGCAGGTAAGAGCACCTTTAATATCGTCATAATATCAGGATAGGTATACTCTCCCATCAGTAACATGTCCTTAATTTCTCGGTGGAAACCCGCTGGGTCTTTGTCATGACTGGGTACTACTTTCTTCATTTCTAACAATTCAATTTTTGATATGGGTGTGTATACAAATACACGGTGAAACTGATTGTCTTCGCCTTTTATTGGGTGCACTTCTCGTAAGGGGTTTTGTCTATCCATATAATACGGCGTTCTTTCTTTGCGGGGCAGCGAGAAAGAATCTGGACTTACAAAAAGGACATACTGTTTACGTGACACTAATATTTCTTTAATTAACTTGTTACTAGAACCTCTCCATCTGTTCGCGAGTAGTTCCGTTAATATATCAGGTAAAGGACCAGGGTCAGCATGTTGGCTCTTATATAATATAAGGAGTTGCTGAATCATATAGATTCCAGCTAAACGTTGTTCATCTGCACTGAGGTTAAAAAACGTGTGTGCTACGGTCTCATCACCGTATTTTTCAGGACTGTCAATCCAGTGAACGGCTGATCTGGCTAATTCTTGCTCATCCATGGAGTCGAGGAGGTGGTAACCCCTTCGTTCTCGTAGTATTTTATCTGCGGCTTGAAACAAATGTTCAGGAGACTTCAGATTTATTACAGGCGTCGGATACGTTCTGCTATTATTTGGACATACAGAGTGTATGGGATCAGAAAAACATCTAGTATTATTACAGGATCTTCCTCTGCCTACGTAGGCTATGGTCTCTGACTGTCTTGCGGAATTCCCTGATTCGGACACTTCATCTCGCTCGAACTCGTCTGTTTCCAATCTTTCTTCATGAATACGTTCTATTTCTTTACGGATTTTTCGGCACATGGCTATTATACAGTTTTTCTTATCGTGTCTCCCTTCTGATATATTCTGGCTCCATCTTGTAAGAATAAGCATTGCATTCGGGTCTACCCCCGGACGGTCTTGATTTCTGATCACACAGTTTATGAGGAAACGTAACAGTTCCCCCTGTATCTCTACTTTCTGGAATTCCATAGCTCTGTTAATACATTCTGGGTCTCGCCCTGTTTGGACAAAATGATATATTTTATCTAGATGCGTAGTCATTCCTGGTAACCTCGCTAAATACTCTGCGGCTCGTCTAATACGTAATGATGCCAGGACCATTTCGTCCTCTTTACCGACCACCGGGTCATATCTACAATCTATAAGGAGCTCCTTAAGCGCACGTTCACTTACGAATTTGGGTGTACGTGAATGCGCTGACTCTTGAAAAACAAGTTTATTTATTCTAGGTGGCGTAAAAGTATTGCTAGCACCTCTCGTGGCCCCATCTGGGGCGTCGGGTGTGAATGGATTCGTCGAACGTGACACAGCAACTATAGGTGTCGATACCACTGTAGAATCGATTGCGGAAACAGATGTGCTTGCCGGAGCTTGTGTCGGGACTTGCTGTTGCACAGGAACAGATACCTGATCCTGACGTTGAACCCCTCCGCCAGACGGTCTATGTGGTGCGGGGTTAGCATACTCGGGAGCTGCATCATCTAGATATGAGGAAAGAAAAACATCTTCTGCGGTTCTGGGATGCCCTTTAGGATGTACCTTAATTGGAAATAATGGGGGTGGCAAGTCTTTTGGTATCTCTGGAGTAGCCTTAGGTAATCCTTCGGCTAGAAGAGGATACATACCATTCATAAGAGCATTTCTTTGTCTATCTATTTGTTCTGATTTCACTCGGATACCTTCCTCAATTAATAGATTTTCTTGAACTTCCTTTGAACTTTCTTTACTCCTCTCTTCTTGTCTACGTGCTTTTTCTGTACGTCTATGAGATTCTTTACGCCATAACTCAACAGCGTCTTTCTGTGACTGTCTGACTTTTCTTTTCCATAACTCTTCCTCCACTTTCATGATGCACTCTGCATCCCAGGTTCCCGCTGCGGGCCACCTTTGACTTTCCGGCAATCCCTTGGTATAATCTACCCATAAATCAAGAAATAATATGGCATCTAAGCCATGCTTGTGATACATAAAATGCCCTGGAGTGTCCCTAGGAGGAATAGGAACTGCTTCTTCAAGCACCCCTTTTCTGGTAGTAATCTGTCTTAACTTCGAGAAGAGCGGCATATTGACAACTGATCTGATACTTACTCTTGAACTCACTTAATACGAAAAAAAACACAATAATGAACAGTGAACAATGAACAATCATTCATACCACAATATGCAAGACATTTGAACACTTTAAACATTTAAACATTAACCATTTTAAAAAATGACCGACAATGATGACAGTCTGTATAACTAATCACCAAGCTGAATTCTTGACAATAACTGAATACTTCGGAATACTTGATATACTGCTAAACAGTACATATACACTGCTAAACAGTGCAGACCGGATTTGTGTACCCAAATCCGTCTTGACCGGCACAACCTATGTGCGCGTCAACACGCCTCCCCGGCGATGGTACTCACCGAGTAGCTCCTTGAAACGGAAGGCCTCAGAGAATGGACGGGACTTCGAAAACCTGGTGGGCCTCTGTATACCTCGGATCTTGCTCTCTCAGCTAGGCTCTGGTCGGGATACTTCGCACTTCTCACCGCCTCGTCTGGGTTGATCGCAGCCTCAGTCGCCCCCGCTTGACCGGAGGGAGCTACAGGAAATCCTGCTGGTACGCGTTATGGTCCGTCCAGCTGTGGCAGGAGACCGGGCCTGCAACGCACCGCCGGCGCGTGAGATGAGAAAGTGTCCCTGTTCGGGCGCCATTATGTGGTAAATATTCTTTTACCTAGACTGAATTTCATACGGAATCTAAAATAAAGTAAAATAGCTCAGAATAATAAGAGGCAGAATCCGTGGTATAAGAGGTTTTCTGAATGGGCTTTATTCCAAAATGGCCGACTCGAGTGGCGGCCTTCAGGTTCCGTCACCACGAGGGTTCAGGAAGTGAAGTACAATACTTTATTGACAAGAAGTAACTTTTATAGGTCATACATTACAATGAAACGAATGTAGAAGGCGTAACAATTGATAAGAGAAATGACATAGTAAGTATGTAATCGAAACTAGGCGTAATAAGGAGCAAAAAAAGAAACATGATTGGCTCTGATTATCATACATAGGTGGATCTATAAGATAATACTTAACATAGATGCGCGCGCAGCAGCATGACGTGTGATTGACGTGCAACTAGGGGGTGAAGGGGACTTGACATTTAGCTCTACATGTGGAGACGAGAAGTCTGGGGGGTCAAGTCAACCTAATCCCAAATCATATCTAACATCCTATGTTTAGAGAACTATGTTATCCACAAGGAAGGACTCTCGGACAGAATCTATTCTATACTGACTGTGTGTGCGTGTACAAGCGTCTAAGTGCCTATATGAGATGCGAGGGGCAGAAAACTTTCCATGGCAACAGGGCTATGAATTACTTGCAGGAGGACGGAAAGGCCGAGTCCTTTGCTTGTGAGCTAAAGGAGATGTTTACCTAAATCACTAGACAGGAATGCATCGGCTGAAGAGCAAAGTAGATAATTCGAAGGTGAAATACAGCTTCTTGGCAGGCAGGCGAAACTGGCCGAGGCAGGCACCGTTAGCTGCACAGGGAGTAGGACAAAGTTCATGGATACAGATGCGAGCTCAAGCTGAAGCTGTCAGAGGCAGAGAGCAGGGAAAAGGCTTCGAGGACAGAATCGGGCCTACTTGCCTGAACTGTAAAAATGGAGTAACTTAGCCATATAAAGTCGGTGGCCTTTTATACTTAGGAATCGAATATCCAGCCCATTGATGGCGGATCTGACAGAGAACATGTTGACGGTGGACGCACATATGTTTGCGTCTTGGAAACTGGAACTGGAGGGAACATACATGTACTTGTGACATGCACATAGAACCGTTGGGGTCCAAGATAGGGGACATAATTGATCAGGAAAATCCACATTTCCACATCCCCTTTTCTCATAATGGTTCTTGTCAAGCTTGGTATGCGCTTTTGTTTGCACCTGGAAGACGTACAGTAGGCGGGGTTCTTTTTCGTCGAAATAAAGTATGCTACCAAGATAAAGATGGTTATCCTCAAGCCAAAGGGACCAAATGGGAATGGGAAGAGTATCAACTGGACAATATTTCAACACCATATCTCTTCACAAATATGAGAACTTTTACCAGTAATGAACAATTTGTGATTTCTGTTACTAGAGCTAAAGCAGATCTATGTGTAAGCAGTATTGGAAGGATTCCAGTGGGGAAAAGCGAATGTACTGTAATTCTGACTATTGAAGGTGTAAACAACAGTAGTTTTATAACCTCACATAATACTTACTTTATCTGTGGTAGCCACGGATATTATCAACTACCTGCTGGGTGGTCAGGTGTGTGCTATGTGTCCTTTCTATTGCCCCCTGTGTTTCTGGCACCTGCATCATGCCACCGGGACCTTAAATTATTCAACGATATCTCTAGAAATAGATACAAAAGGACAATAAGTACTGACAAAGTAGACCAAACTGATACCACTCTGCAACAATATGTCTATTTTAATTTAGGTTTGTTCTTCTTTGTGGGTGCTGCATTAAACAGTAGGAAAATAAGACGATTGACTAGAGTTGTGGAATCTGTTACCAATCAGACAGCTATGGCACTTGGGAACATTACGGAGGAGCTGCAAATTGCAAGGATTGTAGCTCTCCAGAACCGAATGGTTCTAGATGTGGTTCTAGCTGATCGAGGTGGTGCATGTCGCATCATCGGTAGCAGCTGTTGCGTTTTCATACCGGATCACTCACGTTCAGTATATGACGCAATATCAAAACTGCATAAAATTGCTGCAGAAATTCATCCAGAGACTGGTACTTGGACTTTTGCTGGATGGTTTTGGACTCTTGTTTCTGCTTGGGGCTGGAAGCTCCTGACTATCCTGTGTGTAATGGTTACGATACTTTTTACATGCTGTGTATGTATCCAATGTGGTCCAATGCTTTGCTCCATTTGCATCTTTGTCTGTATACCTGTCAAAAGGAATGTTGCAGAAACAAAGCCCCAACAAATGTTGAATAAAGAGGTGGCCGAAATAATGCTAATAGATGTACGGGATGCATATTTAGATTACCCCAGAGGAACGAATTTCTTCAGCTAATGCTAAAAGGGTCATCTGTTGTAAATTGGCAGCGATTGGATTAGCATTAGCGGAATCCATCTTGTATTTAGAGGCTATCTTGTCCATTTTGTGGAATCCATTTTGTATTTCTGGCAGATATTTTGTTTGCCATGTGCTGCCACGTGCTCACCATGTGCTTTGTCCTCCCTCAGTGTTGACTGCTCTTGTAATCTGCCCAGAAACTAACTATATTTAGCACCTTCCACCTTTGCACATGCCCAGTGAGTTTTAAGCTGTCCTTGCAGCTGTTAGTAGTATGTAACTGTCAGGATGTGTTTACTAGCATTGGCAAACTGTTAACTCCTCCTACTTGTCAACTGTGCATTTCTATATGACCTTATATGTACATAAAACCTTCTCCTGTACTTGTACCGCCCTCTTTTAAGCCCATGTGTGGGTATAAAAGGACCATGCTCCTTCTGTTTGGTGTGCTACTTCATTCAATACCGAAGGGTGCTGTGTGAATGTAGTTCCATCGCATGAGGTTTATTAAACTTTGTATTTTCTATTCCAGTTTCTGTGCCAACTTCTTCCTATTGGTCTGAGGACTCTGTGCAGAGAAGGGCGAACCCCTTTCACTGGTAGGCCTAGCTGAGGCCCACTTCTACAAATGACAGAATGCTCTGTCAATGCCGATGTGGCTGTCCTCATCAGTCCAGTGCTTACAACTGCTGAAGCCATCTGTAAGGTCCAGATAGGAACACAGGCTGCACCTGCCATATCAGCATCCCGTCTGCACTCATCCTTGGGAGGCTGCAACTGCTGAAGATGAGAACTACCTGCGCAGAAGCCGCTAAACTAAAAGTCGTCAAGGTCCAAGCGAGGATACAGCGGTGGAACTGACAGCTCAAAACTGCCACTACAGGAGTAGGACCATTGCGTCCCATATCCACCCAAACAGCAAGTACCAAGATGCAAGTTACAGTGGGGCTTGACAATTGTGAGAGAACAAGAGAATGGGGAGCATACTGAGGTGTGCAGAATGAACTTAGACTTTTTACAAGTAACAGCAAAGAGGTGAAAACAAGTGGTTAGATGCATCTACATGGGGTGATCGAGAGAACTGCACCCTTGTTTAGTCAGAGCTCTATTCCAGGCTGTATGCCAGAGATTACAGACACTGAGGTACTCCATTAGTGGAAAAGGTACCGAAGGTGTTACGCATCAAGGTCACAATCATACCTATGTGTCTAATTCCCCTAATTGTGCTGTGTATTTTTAGGTTAGGCTCTATGATTAAAGTACTTTTTTAATTCAAAACAAATAAGCACTGATTTGGACAATACTTTTTGCGTTTGTTGGTTGACTGTTGAGTTGACATTGCATTTAAGTTAAGTGTTGGATAGTATAGGGGTAATAATATTCACTAAACTCTAGAATCTTGTCCCATAATGCTTTGCTGGGCCTTTGGTTGGAATTGTATTTTTGCCCATAACTTTGCTTGGGGTGGTCTTAGGAGGATGGGACCACAACTGAATCGTTCAGAATGATATGCTCTTTGTGTTCAAGGCATCTGCTTGCCCTCCCCTAGGTTAGGGATGACTCCAAAATCATCACCTCTCTCATTGCCTGGTATTTTTCAAAGTTCACTTTTATGAATTGGTTGCATGCTTTTTAGCATATAAAGGTAAAGTTGTTTTATCAAAGGGTTGTGGGTGCAGTAGTTAACTTCGCTATGTTAGGGAATTAGAATTATTGCATGAATTCCGTGTTTTCAATGAAATGCGTAGTTACCAAATCTCCGCAACCTCCGCTAGTGGAGCGGAGTTCATTACCCACGGTGAGTTACAGAGATGCACTAGTATGGCCCTCGGGACACCAGTGGCAAATGACTTCATCCGCCATGGTTGGGGGCCAGTAGCGGCTGCTGGCCCTTGTAGGGCTAGAGGCACTCTTGTGGTCTGACACCCTGTGATGACCTTTGACTACCATTATTTTAATTGACTTTGGTGTGTTATTTTACCCTAGCCTGAATGTACGAGGTCCTGCATATGCCTTGATTCTCTTACAGGTTTCTTTCTTGTACTCTTGCAGTCTTTCAGAGGGAGCTGTCACGGAGTAGGACAGCCTTGCCAAGAACAGAATGTGTGGGATGTGCATTTGAAAGCATGAGAGGGAGACAGAGGTGTGGAATGTACTCTTTGGTCTCAAAGTGCAGTGATGCACAAATGTGCTCGGTGTTGTACATTGAGAGATGAAGTATGTGAATCTATAAGCAATTGTGCACCATTGTGCATCGTGTTGTACATTGATGAGAATTATGAAGTTCTTACTATTGGCTTTTTCATGGCCTCATGTCATCCTGAATTCTGACTTTGCCTTGCTTGAGCTTTTCTGAGTGCACAGCAGCGCTTGCAAGTTGTTTGGGTTAATCACGTTCAAGGATTGTTTTGTGAGAGATTGTTTAATGTACCCAGTGGCTTTGTGAGCTTCGTCAAGATAAAGGCTGGAACATGCGAGATTGCAGAAGGAGACGTGGGAACTCCTTCCTGCCATGGGAATGGTTACTTGGAAGCTGGCCAAGTTCTGGCAAGATTCCTGTGGCGCAGGGGGAGGCTTCTCTCTCAAACCTTCTAGTGTGTTTTGAGATTATAAAGCTGAGGGTTGTTGACTTAGAAACCGGGAGTATGGAATCCGAACGGGGACCGACGCGTCTACTCTCCAGCGTGGAACCCTGGTTGCTGAGACTCTGAACCCCGGCTGTTAAATTCCCCTGGTCAGGAGTGGGCTAAGATGCAGTGTTTGCACCAGGTGAAGTACTGAGTTTTGACTAGTGCATTGTGATGCGTGGTTCCAGTGGCTCTGATCATTTGAGGTGTTTTCTTTGTGATATATGAGTGAGTTGAGGTGCACATCCAAAGTAATCATTTGGTGTATTCATTGTATATATATCTTTCTGATCTCTTGCAGGACGTCCCAGTATATGTGCTTGAGTCTTATCTCATATTATTTGCTGCTTGTTTATTCATCGTATTACTTAACTGCTGCACTTACCAAGTGTGTTATCATTGCTTGCATATAAATAAACATATATATCTCTACATATATTTGAATGTTCTGCATTTGGCATCTGGGAAAGCCCTTCTGTAGGAGAGCATTGTGTAAAATAAAACCCCAAGCCTTATTCTAAAGGAGAGAGTCCTTGCATTTTGTAAAATAAAACCCTTTTCTAAAGGTGCTGTGTCATGTCTCCTGCTTCGCCGAGTGTTGAGACCGTGTGGAAGATTCTGTATTATCTGAGAGGCAAAAGCAAGACAGCCCTGTGGCCCTGGGAATGTTGTTTGTAAGGGAAGAGGCCTCCTCTGCCACTTCATGTCAATCTTCATGTGCTCTTTCATTTTCCATTTAACTCTGATTTTAATGCAGTGGATTTGTCATGTTAGGTTTTTGTATATTCTCTAAAGGCTGTTTAATGAGCATTACCTAACACTGTTCTTGTACCACTGTTTATTTTATTTTTAGCTGCTGCCCACTGTTTTTGCAAATTCTTCTTTTTATTTTTTTTCAAACATAACCAAATTGATTTGCTTGTCTTTTCTGAAGCCATTTCAAAGTGCATTTTATTATTTCAATACACCATCTATATTTTGCCACACTATGATGGGGTGGTTTGATATTTTGTTGGAATTGGTTTCCTAGATTTATTTAGTTTTGTAGTTATCTTATTGCCCTCTACATGTTTTACGTGACAATTAATTAAAGGCAGTGCTTATTTTGAGCTGGTGTCTGTCAGTGGGACCCACTCACTGTCAGACACCAGCACATATTTTTCCTCCACAGACATTTACTGAGAGCAAGAGAGGGTAAAACACACAAAGGGGAAAGAAGGAGGAAGAGAAAGAAGGAAAACCCATCACAAATGGAGAAAGCAGGAACCTGCAAGAGTGAGATAAAGGGGTAGGAGTGTCTGGTGGTGGATTAAAGAGGTAGGAGGTTGGTTTGCTAACAGCAAGAGTGAGATGAAGGAGGAGGGAGTGTATGGTGGTGGATTAAAGAGGCATGAGGTAGATTTAAGACCTGCATGAGTGAGATAGCGGGGCAGGGAGTGTCCAGTGGTGGATTAAAAAGGCATGAGGTGGATTTAAGACCTTCGGAAGTGAGATAAAGGGGCAGGGAGTGTCCGGTGGTGGATTAAAGAGGCATGAGGTGGATTTAAGACCTGCAAGAGTGAGATAAAAGGGCAGGGAGTGTCCGGTGGTGGATTCAAGAAGCAGGAGGTAGGTTTAATAATAGCAAGAGTGATCTAAAGTTGCAGGGAGTGTCTGGTGGCGGATTAAAGAGGCATGAGGTGGATTTAAGACCAGCACGAGTGATATAAAAGGGCAGGGAGTGTCCAGTGGTGGATTAAAGAGGCATGAGGTAGAGTTAAGACCAGCAACAGTGAGATAAAGGGGCAGGGAGTGTCCGGTGGTGGATTAAAGAAGCAAGAGGTTGGTTTAATACTAGCAAGAGTGAGATAAAGTGGCAGGGAGTGTCCAGTGGTGGATTAAAGATGCATAAGGTGGATTTAAGACCAGCAAGAGTGAGATAAAGGGGCAGGGAGTGTCCAGTGGTGGATTAAAGAGGCATGAGGTGGAGTTAAGACCAGCAAGAGTGAGATAAAAGGACACGGAGTGTCCAGTGGTGGATTAAAAAGGCATGAGGTTGAGTTAAGACGAGCAAGAGTGAGATAAAAGGGCAGGGAGTGTCCGGTAGTGGATTAAAGAGGCATGAGGTGGAGTTAAGACCTGCAAGAATGAGATAAAAGGGCAGGGAGTGTCCAGTGGCGGATTAAAGAGGCATGAGGTGGAGTTAAGACGAGCAAGAGTGAGATAAAAGGGCAGGGAGTGTCCGGTGGTGGATTAAAGAGGCATGAGGTGGAGTTAAGACCTGCAAGAATGAGATAAAAGGGCAGGGAGTGTCCAGTGGCGGATTAAAGAGGCATGAGGTGGATTTAAGACCTGCAATAGTGAGATAAAGGGGCAGGGAGTGTCCGGTGGTGGATTAAAGAGGCATGAGGTGGAGTTAAGACCTGCAAGAGTGAGATAAAGTGTCAGGGAGTGGCTGGTGGGGGATTAAAGACGCATGAGGTGGATTTAAGACCTGCAAGAGTGAGATAAAGTGGCAGGGAGTGGCTGGTGGTGGATTAAAGAGGCATGAGGTGGAGTTAAGACCTGCAAGAGTGAGATAACGTGGCAGGGAGTGTCTGGTGGTGGATTAAAGATGCATGAGGTGGACGGCTATGGTATTCGGGCACCAACATTTAATTGCACCGCCCATGGGCCCCAGACTGTCCTGGACTGAGTGCTCTGCAGGCTAACCTGGACTGAGCACTCTGCATACTGACCTGGACTGAGCACTCTGCAGACTGACCTGGACTGAGCACTCTGCTGACTGACCTGGACTGAGTGCTCTGCATGCTGACCTGGACTGAGCACTCTGCATACTGACCTGGACTGAGCACTCTGCAGACTGACCTGGACTGAGCACTCTGCAGACTGACCTGGACTGACCACTCTGCATACTGACCTGGACTGAGCACTCTGCAGACAGACCTGGACTGAGTGCTCTGCAGACTGACCTGCACTGAGCACTCTGCGGAATGACCTGGACTGAGTACTCTGCAGACTGACCTGCACTGAGCACTCCCCCCAGACTGACCCGGACTGAGTGCTCTGCAGGCTGACCTGGACTGAGCGCTCTGCATACTGACCTGGACTGAGCACTCTGCAGACTGACCTGGACTGAGCACTCCCCCCAGACTGACCTGGACTGAGCACTCTGCATACTGACCTGGACTGAGCACTCTGCAGACAGACCTGGACTGAGCACTCTGCAGACTGACCTGGACTGAGCACTCTGCAGACAGACCTGGACTGAGCACCCTGCAGGCTGACCTGGACTGAGCACCCTGCAGACTGACCTGCACTGAGCACTCTACAGACTGACCTAGACTGTTGCATACGGAGTTAGGAAGGCCGTGGACGGGGAAGGATTCAGTCTTCGCTGCAGCTTTCTTGATGAGGGGGAAAATGTCATCAAATATTTCTAGGTTGCGGCCGGATGATTGTATAAGGATGATCCCATTGTTGTAAATGGTGATTGTTGCTTCTGTTCTGTAAACCAATGGGGGGCAAACGAGACTCTTAGACCATGAGGAGTTTTCCTGGATGTGGAGATCGAGAGCCATGAGAGCAGGGCTTTCCTCCATTGAGCCCTTCTCTTTGTGTAAAGGACGAGGTCTCTTGTTATGACTCCTTTGTTCATGGAGAAGTAGGGGTCAGAAACCAGGGTTTCTGGGTAGGATTTGAGAAGTCTATATTTTAAGCTCTTGGCTGCTATTTTGTTAGATTTGGGGGACACTTCATTATATATGCTCATGCGAGACATACACTGGTTGAACCTCTCAGCCACTGAAGTCAGGTTGTTAGAGATGGAGATGATACTTTGAGTATCGCCAGCGTACGACAGTGCTTGAAACCCAAATGACCGCACCAATTCAGACAGAGGGGTCACATAGAGGTCGAATACAGTGGGGCTCAAGGACAAGCCCTGAGGTACCCCACATGGAAGGCTAAATACCTCTGCCTTAAGGTCACCACAGTGGACAGCATGTACCCTGTTGGTCAAAAGAGAGTGGAAAAGCTGCAAGGCAGTCCTGCTTACCCCGGCTTGCTGCAGACGTTGCACCAACCGTACAGGTGAGACGTGTCAAATGCTGCAGACAGATCGAGCATTACCAAGACAGCCTCCCCGCCCTATCAGTCGCCACAACGAGGGCCATCTCAGTGCTATGACCAGCCCAAACCTAATCCTGAGAAGGGTCAAGGACACCCTGGGTATCAATAAATGTAACTAATTCTCGGTTCAGCAGGGGCAGCCAGCAGAGAAATGGGGGTGGAGATTTTTTATGTCATCTGGTCTGAGCAAGGCTTCTTAAGAAGTGGGGTGACAACCGCTTCCTTCCAGGCAGTAGGACACATCCCAGAAAGTACTGTTAAATTAAACACCTTCTCCAGAAAATGAGCAATAGGATCCAAGATATGTGCCTATTTTGCCTTATATAAATCTCCCAGAGTCTGGGCACATGGTAGGTTTGGCATATCACCTTTATTCTTTAAGATATGCATGCCCTCTGTCCAAGGGACATGCCATGGGGAGATGGTGGTCCCTGGGGCTGTGGGCTGGGGAAGTTCAGATGTGTAAAGGGACATTACATGCAGGCTGCTGCAGGGTTTAGCTGCACCGTGATCTTTTCAGGCTGGTACCTGGTATGTTATAGTTCTTGGAAAGGTTTCCATGCTTTAGGAGACTGTCGATGTGGGTTACATTTGCTCCTGGAAGTAAATGCCCTTGTACAAGGGTACAATGGCTGCTCTTTGGTGCCCACCTGATCTCTCGGAATGGCTGTGAGTGCCACTACCCGGTTACTGTTTGTCAATGTGCTTTCCTCACTTTCTGGAGATGTTTACTGATGTTCATGAGGGTGATTAACCCATTACTCTCCAGATATGTTCTGGTCATCTTTACCCAGAGTGCGAACATGGAGTGAGCCTTGTAATGTCTGTATGGGACGTGGTGCATCGCAGAAATCTCATGAGGCATGTCTCTAGATACAATCCTTGAAGCCAGAGAGTGCAGACTATTCTCAGACACATCTTTCATCTTACTGCCTCCCAGTGGAAGGTGCTCTGATAATGACATGTCATTGGACAGTAATGTATAGTTTTTTATCAAGGTTCTGCCTCCTGTGATTGTCTATTATTATCCCATCTCGGTTGCCCTGTGCTCAGCTGGCACAGAAATGCTGCTCTGCAATTTGTCAAATATATACATTTATTCCTCCCTTCTGGGTAAAGCTCTTCCTATCTTAATCCTATATGGACCTATAAATGGGAGCTCACATCTGTTCAGCACCAAACTGAGAGGAAATTTAATTTTTACACATCTGTGGATCCTGACAAGAGAACATTAGTACATATAGAGAAGAAAGAGACATCCATGCAGGAGTTTGGGTCACTAGAGAGCAGAGATTGGAAAGAGTGTCCTGCTGTCCCCAGTGTGACAGCTGGGATATAATGTATGGTTGGAAGGCGGGTCTGGTTGAATCCGGATCCCACAGAGAAGACAGGGAAGTCTCAAGGAATGATGGGGCTTATAAACCTTTCTCTCTTAGACTGATGGCCAAGTCATCATGAGAGGTCTTGTTGTGGGATTTCTTCACCTCTTGTTGCAGCCAGTGCTTGTCCACATTGCGGCGCAGGGCGCATCCTGCTCCCTTCGGACCCCCACTGAGGATGCTTTCACCAGGGATGGGGACATCAGCATTGGGGCCATCTTTGCCGTCCATTTTGACAACGACTATCCGCAAGCCAATTACACCATAACCCCCCGCCAGGCGACCTGCAAAACGTGAGTTTCCTCTGTGACTCTGGATACTTTTGTTGTATCATATTGTGGTAAGGTTGGATATTACCTGACAATGTGTGACAGAAGAGGTGTGGTTGTTCCTGATTGTGCATATCGAGTAGACCACTGTAGCTTCCTACGGGACCTCTTCAGGTCATGTCTGTGAGGTCAGACATCTGCAAAGAACCCAGCGTTCTGTCTTCACATCAGAGATGCAGAAAAGGGGTTCTCATACAGGACTTCAGATGTGTTTTCATGTATCTCTGACCTCAGGCTCATGAGCTTATAACATAAGTGACAAGGACATGAAGAGTGACATCAGTGTCCGATAGGTACAACCCGCTGGCTTGCGGTTGGCTACCTAGAAAAATGTGTTAATGTCCAGGTAAGTGTGCAAGGTGAGGTCACAATAATATCGTACGCCGATGACACTCAACTGCTGTTCACCTGTAGGAAGGGAGAAGAGTTCAATGGGGAGAAGATCAACAAGTGCCTTAAGGAAATTCTTGCTTGGTTTAACCATAACTATCTGAAATGTAACACAGATAAGTCCCAGATCATTTTCTTTGGCTGCCCCCCGCTGGACACCTGGAAACAATGGTGGCCACAAGATCTGTCTCCTCCGCAGGCTGCTGTTAGGACTGTGAAGAACCTGGGAGTCAAAATGGATGACACCCTTTCTATGGTAGCCCAGGTGCAGTCAGCAAACGGGACCTGCTTTGGTCTCCTGAAGGTGCTTCGGAGGTTTTTATTTCTATTTCAGACCCGCACAGAAAAATAGTCATTCAGGCCCTTATCATCTCTAGATTGGACTATGCCAACGTCCTCTATCTAGGCCTCCCGGAGTCCTTACTCAACAGATTGCAGGTGGTGCAGAACGCGGCAACCGCGGATGTTCTGAGTCTTGGGCTTAGAGAGCGGATCTCCCACCATCTTAATAATCTGCATTGGTCACCGGTCCACAGTAGAATTTGCTTCAAAGCTTTGGTTTTGGCCTTTAAGGCCCTGAATGGTGTGGGAGCAAAGTGCATAAGCAGAAGAGTTTCCTTTTATGTTCCCCGCAGATCTCTCAGATCTGCTCATTTACATCTTATGGCCACCCCTAAGTACCTCAGAGCTCGCAAAGGCGGTCGCTCTTTTCAAGTGCTAGTGTCTGGACTTTGGAATAAGCTACCTCTTCCACTTAGGCAAGCTACCAACTTGCTTGCTTTCAGGAAACAACGGAAAACCTGGCTGGTCCAAAAAACAATTTAAATATTTTTTTTCCTTTTTTCTCCTTTCATTTTCCCTTCCTCTGGCTCTTCTTGTTAGCTTTTCTGTCTTAGCCCCGGGACACTCTTCTGAGTAGCTGTGCGCTCTATAAATCTACTTTAACATAACATAACATAACATAACAATGTAAATGTTGAACTTACCATATACCTGTGTGTGGGTCTTTTTAACCCAAGCTGTGAGAATCACTCCTCACTGGACTGGTAAACCCTGACAAAGCCAGATAAACAAGCAAACACAGACAAAGCCACACACACACAACTGTGAAGAGTACTCCTCATTCTACTGATAAACACAGACAAAGCCAGATAAGCATCACAGCTGTGAGGACCAATCCCAACTGTACTAGTAAAAAGTTAGATAAACAGCTAAACTCACACAAACCCCACGGCTGTGAAGACCACTCCTCACACAGCGGGCCCTCGGTCATCGAGCAGAACGACCGCATCTTCAAGCGGCTGTCCGGCTCGGCTACAGGGCGGCAAGGAGGATCGGGGGCCTGGGAGCTGGTTCGAGGACGCTGGGTGGACTTGAACTGTTTGCATTGGTCGTGTGCTTGGCCGGGTGATCCCGGGGTGCAGCTGAATACCGTGGGTGGTATTCTAAAACTTTTTACAGTGTTCTACACTAACTATCACACCTCCCTAACCACAGTCTCAACTAATGTCAGTTTTCTATAACTGCCGTCTGCCCCTGAGAAAATCACTTTATTACTTTATTATTGTAAATCTGCAGAATTTCTAAATTAATTTGTGTTTACACGTGTGTTGCCTTTGAAAAGAGACGCTGTCACCACAGAACCTCTCTCTTTTGGTTCAAGCCGCTATAAATATCTCCTGCCTGTGCCGTGTCAATAAAGGGAGGGTGTTATTATCACTTTGGTCATATGAAGATTCACGCACACTGTAGTCTTTTTCCAGCACGGCATTTGCAAGTAATTTATTTATTTAGTTTTTGTCAGTGAAGGAGGTGCCGGGGGTGGTTAGAACTCAAGACAACACCCAATACTGTTGCACGGGAAACAACGTTTACAACGCTGTCGGGACAGCGCGGTACCATTACAACGCGGTCAATAATATGACTCCATTGTTACCAAGCATACAATTACAACGCAAGTCATTACAGCGACTTGCTGTAGGGGGCTTTAGGTGCTGTATTTGCAATCCAACACCTTCCCTTCTGTTGCACACACTGGAGTTAGAATAGTAAATTATACTATTCCAAACTCCAGCGCCCCCTACAGCATGAGTAAGCTCATTGTCCCACTGCAACATACACACAAGTAGCCAGCAAATGTGTCCCTGAACTTGAAATAATGCATTACAATTCCTTTATTGACTCACAGCACTCTACCATATGGTCCATGGAAATGCTGGCCTCTCAATATGTTCCATCAATTCATAGGTCTCTGGTCAATCAATGTGCAAACCATCTGCCAGCCATAGTTCATAAGACGATGCAGGGGAGCAGATCACGTAGAGTACAAGGGACGAAGCTCTTGGCCCTTCCTTAGTGTCGGGATTTAATCAAACAAGCATTAGCAATGCAATAGGTCTTGCATTTGTGATAGATTGAGCTATTGGCGTTGTAAATAACAATGCATTTTATGTGTTTCGCAAACCTGGAAACAGTGCGTAAATACGCAGTTTATACTTATAGTCGTTGCTTACTAGAAGCAAGGCTGGCAGCAACTGTGCCTCTTTTACTGCCAGCCTTGCTTCTTGTAAGCAACGCCTATAAATACAAAGTGCATGTTTGCGCACTGATTGCAGGTTTTTATAACTCGTTAATAAAAGGCATTCTCATTTACAATGCCATTAGCTCAAACTCTCGCAAATGCGAGACCTACAGCATTGCAAATGCTTGTTTGATTAAATCCAAACACTAAGGAAATGCTTTTTTTGTGTGTAAATGGATGGCAGGAAGGGGAGGAACACAGCAGGTGGGGAAGAACGCAGGGGAAAGAGCAAAATGAAGGGTGGGGGAGCAGCACACGGGTGTGAGAGAGCACCTGGGGGTTAAGAAAAGCCCATGGGGGAGACAGATGGAAAACACATGGACTCTCATTACGTGCTTAAACAAAAAGAAAAAAGTCGCTTCCTTAAAACAACCAGAGGAAGCATAGAAGCCAGCCAATCATCAATAAGGTAAAGAGTACACACCCCAGGAAAGGGGCAAACCAAAGACAGACAGGCTTGAGCAAGGAAAGCTATCCAAGAGAAAGCAAGCACATACACGTGACAGTGAAGCCAAGCACTGGTAAGCAATGGGCGGGGTGTAAGCGCTTGTATGTTTTTGGTGAGTCCCCAGAATGTCTTCTGAAACCAGACAGCTTCCAATGTCCGGTGTACTTGATGTAAAAAGGTGCATGTACAATAGGGGAGCCACCTTTAATTCAGGTTATTATGGACACTGTGCGATAGCCTAAAGCATTCTGGGTGTTGTAGTCTAGTTTTGCTTGCATTGAACTAGTTAGACTAACACACCTGACTTCAGTGATTTATCGGTGAAAGTTTGAGGACTGAAGGCTCAGTCTACAATGACCTGGATTGAGGGGGCCCCCCTAGTGTAAGAGATGGCGTAAAGAGAGCGGGCGTTCAGCCGGACCACGCCTGCCGTGGCTTTCACCGCTTCCAGGGGATTTTCATGGTTTGCTGTTGCTTTACTGGGCTGTCAATCACAGCCTTGGCGTTTGGTGTGTTGTCGCATTGTGTGATTTGTGCTTCCTTGGGTTTTGGTGGTAGTGCTTCTGTTGTGCTGCGGAGTCACGTGGTGTGCAGCTTGTAATCCAGAGCCAGTGAGGTTTCTTTCATGCATTTCCTTTACTGAACATCTCCCCAGGTTCCCGAGTGCCTCCACCTGGGCCTGGAGTGAAGCGGCCTTAATGGGTGCGGTAAAGCCACCAACACCGGTGGGCATATTCGCACGCCCCTATTGCCACAGGAATGTTCCCGTGGTGATAAACCCTTGGCCTGCAATGGTGTGCAATGGGTGTTGTGGTGGGTGTTTCGCAACAACAGCCATTGATTTTGACGCGCCCCATATTTACAAGGGTAACGTAAATAGGATGCAGCGCCAATATTAAGACCCGGGAAAACCTGGTCTTAAGCAGGCGAAATGAGGAGAAATGCTTTGTTTCTCCTCATTTGTGCGGTTTCAATGTTGTGCAGCACACATAGAAACAGCAACACACAGTGAATAATTGTTTATGTGCATGAAAGTGTCCCTTTCTGCACATAATAATAAAAAAAAGACGATTTGCCGCTTTTATGGGGCATATTTACAAGCAAGTGGGGGGGGGTACGGATTTGTCCCAAAATTGCTAATACTGCGCTCCTTCCCTTCAGATGGTGCAAGGGTGCCTGTGTTGGTGCTAGGCAGCTACATTTAGTGAAGGGCTGCACCGTATGCTTGTAAATACGGTGCATGCCTGTGTTTCTGACGTGATGGAGTGCGGCATTAGCAATTTTAGAGCAAACCTGCACTCCACCTCTTGGTTGTAAATATGCCCCGAGTGTTGTAAATTTTCCATGTAATAAAAAAGAGAGTGGGTGGAAACGTGTGTTTGTGTTACTTTACTGTAACAATAACACGTTGTTGCATTTCCAGGCTTTGGCTCACAAAGTAAACACAAGCAGTCACAAGCTCCCTAGCAGCAGAAGACACTGACACTGTCAACGCCTCCAATGTCAGTGTGTTGTGGTTCAGGCCTTGTACATTCATCTCCGGACTCTTCTTTCTAACCTTCTCTTTAAGGGCGCAGGGTAGCTCTATGCATGCTCTCTATTCTCGCAGGAGCCCCACCTACTCCAACGTCTCATACTCTTGCAGCCAAAAGGGTGAATCATTCTGAGAGAAAGGGAACCGGCCTCTTGGCTTTGCCATCGCATCAGTAAGAAAAGCGAGACCCATTGGCTTTGCCGATGCTTGTTTAGAATCGGATCCTGAGACCTGCAGGTGTTAGGTCCAGTGACTGTCCTGCAGGTCTGTCCATACAGCGGTACAAAAGGGGGTGGTGATGGACGGAGCATCTGAACCAATCAAACACTCACACCCAGTCAACAGATCTGGGTTTGATCCATCACCGTTCTTTAGCCCACCCCAGTTCAGACAAGGCCATATACAAATCAGTCTGACCCTGTGCCTCATGGGAACAGTCCAGCCCGAACTGCCAAGCCATGCCTTCCCTGGACCAGAAACAAGCTTCCTAGGACCAGTTTCTGGCATTTCAGCCATCTTCAGCCAGACTTGCTTGAATCCAGTGGCAAAGTGAGCAAGGGACTCACATCTGAGCATACCATGCCAACTTATGGCGAACAAAGCGGTACAAAAGGGGGTGGTGATGGACGGAGCATCTGAACCAATCAAACACTCACACCCAGTCAACAGATCCGAGTGGGACGGGTATGCTCAGACGTGAGTCCCGTGCTCTCCATGCCAATGGAATCAAGCTATCCTGGCGGAAGAGGGGTGAAACCCCGAAACCGGTCCTAGGATGCTTGTTTCCAGTCCAGGGAGGACCTGGCTTGGCAGTTCGGGCTGGTCTGTTCCCATGAGGCACAGGGTCAAGACTGATTTGCATATGGCTGGGTTCAAACTGGAATGGCATGGTGAGCAAAAAAACGATGGATTTAGGCCCAGATCTCTGTACTGGGGTGAATGTATGACATTGTTCTGCATTCTGTCCATCAATTGTTGTTTTTGCATTTGTCACCCCGAGTGGGACGGGTATGCTCAGACGTGAGTCCCGTGCTCTCCATGCCATTGGAATCAAGCTATCCTGGCTGAAGAGGGGTGAAACCCCGAAACCGGTCCTAGGATGCTTGTTTCCAGTCCAGGGAGGATCTGGCTTGGCAGTTCAGGCTGGACTGTTCCCATGAGGCACAGGGTCAAGACTGATTTGCATATGGCTGGGTTCAAACTGGAATGGCATGGTGAGCAAAAAAACGATGGATTTAGGCCCAGATCTCTGTACTGGGGTGAATGTATGACATTGTTCTGCATTCAGTCCATCAATTGTTGTTTTTGCATTTGTCACCCCGAGTGGGACGGGTATGCTCAGACGTGAGTCCCATGCTCTCCATGCCATTGGAATCAAGCTATCCTGGCTGAAGAGGTTTGAAACCCCGAAACCGGTCCTAGGATGCTTGTTTCCAGTTCAGGGAGGACCTGGCTTGGCAGTTCGGGCTGGACTGTTCCCATGAGGCACAGGGTCAAGACTGATTTGCATATGGCTGGGTTTAAACTGGAATGGCATGGTGAGCAAAAAACGATGGATTTAGGCCCAGATCTGTGTACTGGGGTGAATGTATGACATTGTTCTGCATTCTGTCCATCAATTGTTGTCTTTGCATTTGTCACCCCGAGTGGGACGGGTATGCTCAGACGTGAGTCCCGTGCTCTCCATGCCATTGGAATCAAGCTATCCTGGCTGAAGAGGGGTGAAACCCCGAAACTGGTCCTAGGATGCTTGTTTCCAGTCCAGGGAGGATCTGGCTTGGCAGTTCGGGCTGGATTGTTCCCATGAGGCACAGGGTCAAGACTGATTTGCATATGGCTGGGTTCAAACTGGAATGGCATGGTGATCAAAAAAACGATGGATTTATGCCCAGATCTCTGTACTGGGGTGAATGTATGACATTGTTCTGCATTCTGTCCATCAATTGTTGTTTTTGCATTTGTCACCCCGAGTGGGACGGGTATGCTCAGACGTGAGTCCCGTGCTCTCCATGCCATTGGAATCAAGCTATCCTGGCTGAAGAGGGGTGAAACCCCGAAACCGGTCCTAGGATGCTTGTTTCCAGTCCAGGGAGGACCTGGCTTGGCAGTTTGGGCTGGACTGTTCCCATGAGGCACAGGGTCAAGACTGATTTGCATATGGCTGGGTTCAAACTGAAATGGCATGGTGAGCAAAAAAACAATGGATTTAGGCCCAGATCTCTGTACTGGGGTGAATGTATGACATTGTTCAGCATTGTTTCCATCAATTGTTGTTTTTGCATTTGTCACCCCGAGTGGGAGGAGTATGCTCAGACGTGAGTCCCGTGCTCTCCATTCCATTGGAATCAAGCTATCCTGGCTGAAGAGGGGTGAAACCCCGAAACCGGTCCTAGGATGCTAGTTTCCAGTCCAGGGAGGACCTGGCTTGGCAGTTCGGGCTGGACTGTTCCCATGAGGCACAGGGTCAAGACTGATTTGCATATGGCTGGGTTCAAACTGGAATGGCATGGTGAGCAAAAAAACGATGGATTTAGGCCCAGATCTCTGTACTGGGGTGAATGTATGACATTGTTCTGCATTCAGTCCATCAATTGTTGTTTTTGCATTTGTCACCCCGAGTGGGACGGGTATGCTCAGACGTGAGTCCCATGCTCTCCATGCCATTGGAATCAAGCTATCCTGGCTGAAGAGGTTTGAAACCCCGAAACTGGTCCTAGGATGCTTGTTTCCAGTTCAGGGAGGACCTGGCTTGGCAGTTCGGGCTGGACTGTTCCCATGAGGCACAGGGTCAAGACTGATTTGCATATGGCTGGGTTTAAACTGGAATGGCATGGTGAGCAAAAAACGATGGATTTAGGCCCAGATCTGTGTACTGGGGTGAATGTATGACATTGTTCTGCATTCTGTCCATCAATTGTTGTCTTTGCATTTGTCACCCCGAGTGGGACGGGTATGCTCAGACGTGAGTCCCGTGCTCTCCATGCCATTGGAATCAAGCTATCTGGCTGAAGAGGGGTGAAACCCCGAAACCGGTCCTAGGATGCTTGTTTCCAGTCCAGGGAGGATCTGGCTTGGCAGTTTGGGCTGGACTGTTCCCATGAGGCACAGGGTCAAGACTGATTTGCATATGGCTGGGTTCAAACTGGAATGGCATGGTGAGCAAAAAAACGATGGATTTAGGCCCAGATCTCTGTACTGGGGTGAATGTATGACATTGTTCTGCATTCTGTCCATCAATTGTTGTTTTTGCATTTGTCACCCCGAGTGGGACGGGTATGCTCAGACGTGAGTCCCGTGCTCTCCATGCCATTGGAATCAAGCTATCCTGGCTGAAGAGGGGTGAAACCCCGAAACCGGTCCTAGGATGCTTGTTTCCAGTCCAGGGAGGACCTGGCTTGGCAGTTTGGGCTGGACTGTTCCCATGAGGCACAGGGTCAAGACTGATTTGCATATGGCTGGGTTCAAACTGGAATGGCATGGTGAGCAAAAAAACAATGGATTTAGGCCCAGATCTCTGTACTGGGGTGAATGTATGACATTGTTCAGCATTCTTTCCATCAATTGTTGTTTTTGCATTTGTCACCCCGAGTGGGAGGAGTATGCTCAGACGTGAGTCCCGTGCTCTCCATTCCATTGGAATCAAGCTATCCTGGCTGAAGAGGGGTGAAACCCCGAAACCGGTCCTAGGATGCTAGTTTCCAGTCCAGGGAGGACCTGGCTTGGCAGTTCAGGCTGGACTGTTCCCATGAGGTACAGGGTCAAGACTGATTTGCATATGGCTGGGTTCAAACTGGAATGGCATGGTGAGCAAAAAAACGATGGATTTAGGCCCAGATCTCTGTACTGGGGTGAATGTATGACATTGTTCTGCATTCTGTCCATCAATTGTTGTTTTTGCATTTGTCACCCCGAATAGGACGGGTATGCTCAGACGTGAGTCCCGTGCTCTCCATGACATTGGAATCAAGCTATGGTGGCTGAAGAGGGGTGAAACCCCGAAACCGGTCCTAGGATGCTTGTTTCCAGTCCAGGGAGGACCTGGCTTGGCAGTTTGGGCTGGACTGTTCCCATGAGGCACAGGGTCAAGACTGATTTGCATATGGCTGGGTTCAAACTGGAATGGCATGGTGAGCAAAAAAACGATGGATTTAGGCCCAGATCTCTGTACTGGGGTGAATGTATGACATTGTTCTGCATTCTGTCCATCAATTGTTGTTTTTGCATTTGTCACCCCGAGTGGGACGGGTATGCTCAGACGTGAGTCCCGTGCTCTCCATTCCATTGGAATCAAGCTATCCTGGCTGAAGAGGGGTGGAACCCCGAAACCGATCCTAGGATGCTTGTTTCCAGTCCAGGGAGGACCTGGCTTGGCAGTTCGGGCTGGACAGTTCCCATGAGGCACAGGGTCAAGACTGATTTGCATATGGCTGGGTTCAAACTGGAATGGCACGGTGAGCAAAAAAACGATGGATTTAGGCCCAGATCTCTGTACTGGGGTGAATGTATGACATTGTTCTGCATTCTGTCCATCAATTGTTGTTTTTGCATTTGTCACCCCAAGTGGGACGGGTATGCTCAGACGTGAATCCCATGCTCTCCATGCCATTGGAATCAAGCTATCCTGGCTGAAGAGGGGTGAAACCCCGAAACCGGTCCTAGGATGCTTGTTTCCAGTCCAGGGAGGACCTGGCTTGGCAGTTCGGGCTGGACTGTTCCCATGAGGCACAGGGTCAAGACTGATTTGCATATGGCTGGGTTCAAACTGGAATGGCATGGTGAGCATAAAACGATGGATTTAGGCCCAGATCTCTGTAATGGGGTGAATGTATGACATTGTTCTGCATTCTGTCCATCAATTGTTGTTTTTGCATTTGTCACCCCGAGTGGGATGGGTATGCTCAGACGTGAGTCCCGTGCTCTCCATGCCATTGGAATCAAGCTATCCTGGCTGAAGAGGGGTGAAACCTGGAAACCGGTCCTAGAATGCTTGTTTCCAGTCCAGGGAGGACCTGGCTTGGCAGTTCGGGCTGGACTGTTCCCATGAGGCACAGGGTCAAGACTGATTTGCATATGGCTGGGTTCAAACTGGAATGGCATGGTGAGCAAAAAACCGATGGATTGAGGCCCATATCTCTGTACTTGGGTGAATGTATGACATTGTTCTGCATTCTGTCTATCAATTGTTGTTTTTGCATTTGTCACCCCGAGTGGAACGGGTATGCTCAGACGTGAATCCCGTGCTCTCCATGCCATTGGAATCAAGCTATCCTGGCTGAAGAGGGGTGAAACCCCGAAACCGGTCCTAGGATGCTTTTTTCCAGTCCAGGGAGGACCTGGCTTGGCAGTTCGGGCTGGACTGTTCCCATGAGGCACAGGGTCAAGACTGATTTGCATATGGCTGGGTTCAAACTGGAATGGCATGGTGAGCAAAAAAACGATGGATTTAGGCCCAGATCTCTGTACTGGGGTGAATGTATGACATTGTTCTGCATTCTGTCCATCAATTGTTGTTTTTGCATTTGTCACCCCGAGTGGGACGGGTATGCTCAGACGTGAGTCCCGTGCTCTCCATGCCATTGGAATCAAGCTATCCTGGCTGAAGAGGGGTGAAACCCCGAAACCGGTCCTAGGATGCTTGTTTCCAGTCCAGGGAGGATCTGGCTTGGCAGTTCAGGCTGGACTGTTCCCATGAGGCACAGGGTCAAGACTGATTTGCATATGGCTGGGTTCAAACTGGAATGGCATGGTGAGCAAAAAAACGATGGATTTAGGCCCAGATCTCTGTACTGGGGTGAATGTATGACATTGTTCTGCATTCTGTCCATCAATTGTTGTTTTAGCATTTGTCACCCCGAGTGGGACGGGTATGCTCAGACGTGAGTCCCGTGCTCTCCATGCCATTGGAATCAAGCTATCCTGGCTGAAGAGGGGTGAAACTCTGAAACCGGTCCTAGGATGCTTGTTTCCAGCCCAGGGAGGACCCGGCTTGGCAGTCCGGGCTGGACTGTTCCCATGAGGCACAGGGTCAAGACTGATTTGCATATGGCTGGGTTCAAACTGGAATGGCATGGTGAGCAAAAAAACAATGGATTTAGGCCCAGATCTCTGTACTGGGGTGAATGTATGATATTGTTCTGCATTCAGTCCATCAATTGTTGTTTTTGCATTTGTCACCCCGAGTGGGACGGGTATGCTCAGACGTGAGTCCCATGCTCTCCATGCCATTGGAATCAAGCTATCCTGGCTGAAGAGATTTGAAACCCCGAAACTGGTCCTAGGATTCTTGTTTCCAGTTCAGGGAGGACCTGGCTTGGCAGTTCGGGCTGGACTGTTCCCATGAGGCAAAGGGTCAAGACTGATTTGCATATGGCTGGGTTTAAACTGGAATGGCATGGTGAGCAAAAAACGATGGATTTAGGCCCAGATCTGTGTACTGGGGTGAATGTATGACATTGTTCTGCATTCTGTCCATCAATTGTTGTCTTTGCATTTGTCACCCCGAGTGGGACGGGTATGCTCAGACGTGAGTCCCGTGCTCTCCATGCCATTGGAATCAAGCTATCCTGGCTGAAGAGGGGTGAAACCCCGAAACCGGTCCTAGGATGCTTGTTTCCAGTCCAGGGAGGATCTGGCTTGGCAGTTCGGGCTGGACTGTTCCCATGAGGCACAGGGTCAAGACTGATTTGCATATGGCTGGGTTCAAACTGGAATGGCACGGTGAGCAAAAAAACGATGGATTTAGGCCCAGATCTCTGTACTGGGGTGAATGTATGACATTGTTCTGCATTCTGTCCATCAATTGTTGTTTTTGCATTTGTCACCCTGAGTGGGACTGGTATGCTCAGACGTGAGTCCCGTGCTCTCCATGCCATTGGAATCAAGCTATCCTGGCTGAAGAGGGGTGAAACCCCGAAACCGGTCCTAGGATGCTTGTTTCCAGTCCAGGGAGGACCTGGCTTGGCAGTTTGGGCTGGACTGTTCCCATGAGGCACAGGGTCAAGACTGATTTGCATATGGCTGGGATCAAACTGGAATGGCATGGTGAGCAAAAAAACTATAGATTTAGGCCCAGATCTCTGTACTGGGGTGAATGTATGACATTGTTCTGCATTCTTTCCATCAATTGTTGTTTTTGCATTTGTCACCCCGAGTGGGAGGAGTATGCTCAGACGTGAGTCCCGTGCTCTCCATTCCATTGGAATCAAGCTATCCTGGCTGAAGAGGGGTGAAACCCCGAAACCGGTCCTAGGATGCTAGTTTCCAGTCCAGGGAGGACCTGGCTTGGCAGTTCGGGCTGGACTGTTCCCATGAGGCACAGGGTCAAGACTGATTTGCATATGGCTGGGTTCAAACTCGAATGGCATGGTGAGCAAAAAAACGATGGATTTAGGCCCAGATCTCTGTACTGGGGTGAATGTATGACATTGTTCTGCATTCTGTCCATCAATTGTTGTTTTTGCATTTGTCACCCCAAATAGGACGGGTATGCTCAGACGTGAGTCCCGTGCTCTCCATTCCATTGGAATCAAGCTATCCTGGCTGAAGAGGGGTGGAACCCCGAAACCGATCCTAGGATGCTTGTTTCCAGTCCAGGGAGGACCTGGCTTGGCAGTTCGGGCTGGACAGTTCCCATGAGACACAGGGTCAAGACTGATTTGCATATGGCTGGGTTCAAACTGAAATGGCACGGTGAGCAAAAAAACGATGGATTTAGGCCCAGATCTCTGTACTGGGGTGAATGTATGACATTGTTCTGCATTCTGTCCATCAATTGTTGTTTTTGCATTTATCACCCCAAGTGGGACGGGTATGCTCAGACGTGAATCACATGCTCTCCATGCCATTGGAATCAAGCTATCCTGGCTGAAGAGGGGTGAAACCCCGAAACCGGTCCTAGGATGCTTGTTTCCAGTCCAGGGAGGACCTGGCTTGGCAGTTCGGGCTGGACTGCTCCCATGAGGCACAGGGTCAAGACTGATTTGCATATGGCTGGGTTCAAACTGGAATGGCATGGTGAGCAAAAAACGATGGATTTAGGCCCAGATCTCTGTACTGGGGTGAATGTATGACATTGTTCTGCATTCTGTCCATCAATTGTTGTTTTTGCATTTGTCACCCCGAGTGGGATGGGTATGCTCAGACACGAGTCCCGTGCTCTCCATGCCATTGGAATCAAGCTATCCTGGCTGAAGAGGGGTGAAACCCCGAAACCGGTCCTAGGATGCTTGTTTCCAGTCCAGGGAGGACCTGGCTTGGCAGTTCGGGCTGGACTGTTCCCATGAGGCACAGGGTCAAGACTGATTTGCATATGGCTGGGTTCAAACTGGAATGGCATGGTGAGCAAAAAACTGATGGATTGAGGCCCATATCTCTGTACTTGGGTGAATGTATGACATTGTTCTGCATTCTGTCTATCAATTGTTGTTTTTGCATTTGTCACCCCGAGTGGAACGGGTATGCTCAGACGTGAATCCCGTGCTCTCCATGCCATTGGAATCAAGCTATCCTGGCTGAAGAGGGGTGAAGCCCCGAAACCGGTCCTAGGATGCTTGTTTCCAGTCCAGGGAGGACCTGGCTTGGCAGTTCGGGCTGGACTGTTCCCATGAGGCACAGGGTCAAGACTGATTTGCATATGGCTGGGTTCAAACTGGAATGGCATGGTGAGCAAAAAAACGATGGATTTAGGCCCATATCTCTGTACTGGGGTGAATGTATGACATTGTTCTGCATTCAGTCCATCAATTGTTGTTTTTGCATTTGTCACCCCGAGTGGGACGGGTATGCTCAGACGTGAGTCCCATGCTCTCCATGCCATTGGAATCAAGCTATCCTGGCTGAAGAGGGTTGAAACCCCGAAACCGGTCCTAGGATGCTTGTTTCCAGTTCAGGGAGGACCTGGCTTGGCAGTTCGGGCTGGACTGTTCCCATGAGGCACAGGGTCAAGACTGATTTGCATATGGCTGGGTTCAAACTGGAATGGCATGGTGAGCAAAAAACGATGGATTTAGGCCCAGATCTGTGTACTGGGGTGAATGTATGACATTGTTCTGCATTCTGTCCATCAATTGTTATCTTTGCATTTGTCACCCCGAGTGGGACGGGTATGCTCAGACGTGAGTCCCGTGCTCTCCATGCCATTGGAATCAAGCTATCCTGGCTGAAGAGGGGTGAAACCCCGAAACCGGTCCTAGGATGCTTGTTTCCAGTCCAGGGAGGATCTGGCTTGGCAGTTCGGGCTGGACTGTTCCCATGAGGCACAGGGTCAAGACTGATTTGCATATGGCTGGGTTCAAACTGGAATGGCATGGTGAGCAAAAAAACAATGGATTTAGGCCCAGATCTCTGTACTGGGGTGAATGTATGACATTGTTCTGCATTCTGTCCATCAATTGTTGTTTTTGCATTTGTCACCCCGAGTGGGACGTGTATGCTCAGACGTGAGTCCCGTGCTCTCCATGCCATTGGAATTAAGCTATCCTGGCTGAAGAGGGGTGAAACCCCGAAACCGGTCCTAGGATGCTTGTTTCCAGTCCATGGAGGACCTGGCTTGGCAGTTTGGGCTGGACTGTTCCCATGAGGCACAGGGTCAAGACTGATTTGCATATGGCTGGGTTCAAACTGGAATGGCATGGTGAGCAAAAAAACGATGGATTTAGGCCCAGATCTCTGTACTGGGGTGAATGTATGACATTGTTCTGCATTCTGTCCATCAATTGTTGTTTTTGCATTTGTCACCCCGAGTGGGACGGGTATGCTCAGACGTGAATCGCGTGCTCTCCATGCCATTGGAATCAAGCTATCCTGGCTGAAGAGGGGTGAAACCCCGAAACCGGTCCTAGGATGCTTGTTTCCAGTCCAGGGAGGACCTGGCTTGGCAGTTCGGGCTGGACTGTTCCCATGAGGCACAGGGTCAAGACTGATTTGCATATGGCTGGGTTCAAACTGGAATGGCATGGTGAGCAAACAAACGATGGATTTAGGCCCAGATCTCTGTACTGGGGTGAATGTATGACATTGTTCTGCATTCTGTCCATCAATTGTTGTTTTTGCATTTGTCACCCCGAGTGGGATGGGTATGCTCAGACGTGAGTCACGTGCTCTCCATGCCATTGGAATCAAGCTATCCTGGCTGAAGAGGGGTGAAACCCCGAAACCGGTCCTAGGATGCTTGTTTCCAGTCCAGGGAGGACCTGGCTTGGCAGTTCGGGCTGGACTGTTCCCATGAGGCACAGGGTCAAGACTGATTTGCATATGGCTGGGTTCAAACTGGAATGGCATGGTGAGCAAAAAAACGATGGATTGAGGCCCATATCTCTGTACTTGGGTGAATGTATGACATTGTTCTGCATTCTGTCTATCAATTGTTGTTTTTGCATTTGTCACCCCGAGTGGAACGGGTATGCTCAGACGTGAATCCCGTGCTCTCCATGCCATTGGAATCAATCTATCCTGGCTGAAGAGGGGTGAAACCCCGAAACCGGTCCTAGGATGCTTGTTTCGAGTCCAGGGAGGACCTGGCTTGGCAGTTCGGGCTGGACTGTTCCCATGAGGCACAGGGTCAAGACTGATTTGCATATGGCTGGGTTCAAACTGGAATGGCATGGTGAGCAAAAAAATGATGTATTTAGGCCCAGATCTCTGTACTGGGGTGAATGTATGACATTGTTCTGCATTCTGTCCATCAATTGTTGTTTTTGGGTCTGTCTATACAGGGCACAGCGAGGTGTGAGGGGCTCCAGATATAGTGTTATTATTTCAGAGTACTGCCTCCCGGCACTCTGTCACACCCTTAGCCCTTCAGTGCCCCCTATACAATGTACTGCTCCCCCGGCACTCTGTCACACCCCTAGCCCTTCAGTGCCCCCCTATACAATGCACTGACCCCCCGGCACTCTGTCACACCCCTAGCCCTTCAGTGCCCCCACTACACAATGCATTGCTCCCCACACCCTGTCACACCCCTAGCCCTTCAGTGTCCCCTATACAATGCACTGCCCCCGCATTCTGTCACATCCCTAGCCCTTCAGTGCCCCCATACAATGCACTGACCCCACACTCTGTCACATCCCTAGCCCTTCAGTGCCCCCATACAATGCACTGCCCCCTGGCTCTCTGTCACACCCCTAGCCCTTCAGTGTCCCCATACAATGCACTGCCCATGCACTCTGTCACACCCCTAGCGCTTAAGTGCCCCCCGGCACTCTGTCACACCCTTAGCCCTTCAGTGCCCCCCATACAATGCACTGCCCCCCCTGCACTCTGTCACACCCCTAGCCCTTCAGTGCCCCCACTACAAAATGCATTGCTCCCCACACCCTGTCACACCCCTAGCCCTTCAGTGTCCCCTATACAATGCACTGCCCCCCACACTCTGTCACATCCCTAGCCCTTCAGTGCCCAATACAATGCACTGCCCCCGCACTCTGTCACACCCCTAGCGCTTCAGGGCCCCCTATACAATGCACTGCCCCCACACTCTGTCACATCCCTAGCCCTTCAGTGCCCCCCATACAATGCACTCCCCCGGCACTCTGTCACATCCCTATCCCTTCAGTGCCCCCATACAATGCCCTGCCCCCCCACACTCTGTCACATCCTTAGCCCTTCAGTGCCCCCTATACAATGCACTGCCCCCCCGGCACTCTGTCACACCCCTATCCCTTCAGTGTCCCGTATACAATGCACTGCCCCCCGGCACTCTGTCACATCCCTAGCCCTTCAGTGCCCCCTATACAATGCACTGCCCCCGGCACTCTGTCACATTCCTAGCCCTTCAGTCCCCCCTATACAATGCACTGCCCCACCGCACACTCTCACATCCCTAGCCCTTCAGTGCCCCCTATACAATGCACTGCCCCCCCGGCACTCTGTCACACCCCTAGCCCTTTAGTGTCCCGTATACAATGCACTGCCCCCGGCACTCTGTCACACCCTTAGCCCTTCAGTGCCCCATACAATGCACTGCCACCCACCCCACAGATGCCTTTGAATACATCATTGCTACGTCCCCATTTGCTGTCCCCAGATTGCTGGAGAGGGTAAGCTATTTGTACCCCCAGTGCACTAGGCCATGGTAAGGAGTCTTTGGGCCATCGCAGCCGTGCATGTGGAATGTTCACTATTAACACCCTACGCCTCCTGCAGGTGACCCCCCCAGCACTAGCCTTGTGGCGAGTGAGGCCCCCCGGAGCTTGCTTCTAGTCACCTCTATGGACAGATCTGATAGGCTGTCCTAACAGCTCTTCCTGGTTCACTCCTGGTGCACCTCAATGGTGGTGCCTCTTTCTGTTTCTTTGTACCCCAGAGTGTTGGACTCAGATGACATCCCCAGGTATCTGACCTCCTAGTGAGTGTCTGTCCCCAGAGCAGAGTGTTTCACATGCACTGAGGCCTCTGCAGTGACTGCTGTGATAGCCCCCATTACTGCAGTGTCTGCTGCCTGGAAACAACCTTTTCACCACCGGGACTAAGAGTTTATGAGACTCTCGAGTCCCTGCAGGGATGACACTTTTAGAAGATAGGGACACGTGTCCTGGAGGGCATACCACAGGAGCTTGGCTTCTTCCAACTTTCTATCTGTTTCTTACAACTTTAGAATGATTTCTGCAGCTGCTGTGATTGGCCAGCAGTGCGTGTGCTGTGGGTGGGGCATGTCCCAGGGATGGTGTCTATATGTAGCAGACAACGGTGGCTCTGACAAGTCCTTGACCAGTAAAGGTCATTGTACAGAAGTGTCCACTAGTCTAATTTATCAACAAGCGTTTCCGTCTCTTAATATCTATGTTAATAATAATATTAATGTTTTTAAAATATTCAAGTCAAAATACCGGCACGTAAATAAGTACAGATTTTTTATACATTACATTACTCCACTCATATATGTACCATGGTGATTATATATATATATATTCGGTCCCGTGGACCCATCCCCGGGGCTAGTTTTTGTTTTTGTTGTTGTTTTCTAAAGGGAGGGGGGCCATGTGGCCCCCCTACCAAGCCCTATTCCGGCACCAGGGACCCCATACCCCAGTGCCTGGCCTGTATTTAATATTTGTTTTAATATTGGAGGGGGGCCATGTGCCCCCCTCCTGAGGCCAGTTTCGGCACTGGGGTCCCCATCCCTAAGGGCCTGTCCTAAACTTTAGTCTTTTATCGGGTAGGGAGGCCTCTGTGCCCCTCTACCCTGGCCGATATTGCCCCGTGGACCCCATTCCATGGGTCATGGCTAGATTGTTGGGGACCGTGGTGGTAGCCTCAAGGCCCCTGGGTCCCTGCCGGCTCCCCGACTCCTGCCCAAAAGCAATTCCATTTGCCCATTTTTAGAGCCACAAGCCGAGCTTTAAATCAACATTTTTCATGCTCTCGATTCCATGAAATGGAACAGAGTTTGCTTTGGCTTGGCAGGAGTGGTGCTCCCTCCAAGCAATAGCAAACTGAAATGTCCCAGGGGTTGGCATCTTTGTACATTGATGAAACCGTACCTGGGGAGTGGCGGTCCCCAGGGCAATGGAGGGCTCCTGGAGGGGGGCCGCCTGGCCCCCCTACCATCTCCTTTGTAGCCTCAGGAGGTGGTGGTCCCCAGGGCCGTGGGTCTACAATGGACCCACGCCTTTACTTATTTTATGAAGTAATTTGAGATGTCATCAGTATTGTCATTGACCATGTCATGAGTGATGTAATATGTGATGTCATCAGCAGTATATTGCGAGGGTGTGAGTTATTGTTAGCCCAGCTAATTATAACAGCTGAATTTCTCTGGTTGAGTGAAATGTCAGCCTAACTATAAGGTCCCTGAAACAAGTGGTTTTTTCAGTGAATATCTAAGGTTTTTTAAATGCTAATTTCCACCTCTAACTTCCCTGAAACCAGGTTTTTTTAGTGAATATATATATATATATATATATATATATATATATATATTCCAAAAATGCCCTGCATTAGAGACGCACTCCTCCAGCCAGCAAATTTTCACAATTCATTTATTTCAGGAACAGGCATTTTCATTCTGCTTCTATACATCCTCCTGCTTGACGCGTTTCAGAGCATTCACGCTCTTTCTTCAGGGGCAAATTCAACTGCACACAATGTTTTGGCTCCCACAGTTCCCTGCACTGGAGGATATTAATTAAGGGCGCCTAACCACAAGTTCCAGCATACACCAGGATTAAAGCATTCAATTAAGGCACACCGGAGGCCTATAAAACGTGAAAATGCAGAATGAAAATGCCTGTTCCTGAAATAAATGAATTGTGAAAATTCGCTGGCTGGAGGCGTGCGTCTCTAATGCAGGGCATTTTTGGAAGATATATATATATTCACAGAAAAAACCATAGGTTTCAGGCACGTTATAGTTAGGAATTAGCATTTAAAAAACCTCAGAATATCACTGAAAAAACCATAGGTTTCAGGGGCGTTATAGTTAGCTGGACTTTTCACTTGTACAAAACCATTGAAATTCCCCCGTTATAGTTAGTTCAGCTAACTATAACTCGCGCGCCCACAATGCACTGCTGATGACGTCACATATTACATCACTCATGACATGGTCAGTGACATCACTCATGACATCACTGATAACATCTCAAATGACATCACTGATGACATCACTGATGACATCATCCAGTGAATGTGTGTTTTTCTGAAAATTAAATATGTTTTATATATATGTTTCATATATGTATATCTCAAGGTCGATGGAAGAATAAATGGGTATATAAGTGTCTAAATGGATGATTTGTTTTTGAAAAATTGATTGTGTAACTGACTGATTAAGTGTATCATAGTGAATACATGGCTAACTATAACACCCCTGAAACCTATGGTTTTTTCAGTGAATATATATATATATATATATATATTCACAGAAAAAACCATAGGTGTCAGGCACGTTATAGTTAGGAATTAGCATTTAAAAAACCTCAGAAATTCACTGAAAAAACCATAGGTTTCAGGGGTGTTACACTAGGGAATATTATGCGTTGGGGTCCCCCTGTGATTAGCATGACCTCCTCTGTAAGCCCCTAGTATATAATAGGGCATGGGGATTAAAACTACCTCTTAAAACAGGCCACAGGGCGTTTTTGCACACGTTAACTCAGGCCCCGTCCCCTCCCTTGACCACTGTGTAAACACGCCCTGTGTCCGTTTTTAGTTGGGAGATTAAGTTCATTTGAATCCTGAGGGTCCCTAGGGTCCAACTAGCCCACTAGGTACCTCCAGTAAGTGCCAGAGAGCTGCGTTGCAGAGAGGTGTAAAAAGTGGCACGGCCTGGACCACCTCTCTGCAATGCAGCTCAGTGGCGCTTACTGGAAGCACTTGGTGGGCTAGTTAGCCCCCAGGGGCCCTCAGTATTGAAGGGAAATTATATCCCCAATTTAAAACATGCCATAGTGCGTGTTTGCACACGTCACCTCAGGCCCCGTCCCCTCCCTTCACCACTGTGTAAACGCGCCCTGTGGCTGTTCTAAGTTGAGAGATTAAGTCCCCTTGAATCCTCAGGGTCCCTAGGGTCAAACTAGACCACTAGGTACCTCCAGTAAGCGTCACAGAGTTGCGTTGCAGAGAGGTGTAAAAAGGGGCTTGGCCTCAGAACACCTGTCTGCAGCGCAGCTCCCTGGCGCATACTGGAGATGCCTGTTGGGGGCGCGTTTGCAGAGTGCTGCACGGAGGGGGCATGGCCTCCGGCACGATGCCAGTCTTTTATTTATTTTAATTTTTTAAGAAGGGGGGCTGTGTGGTTCCCCTTCGTATTCTAATTTATTGGCCCTGATGACCCCATCCCCAAGGGCCTGTCTCCTAATTATATTTTTTTGACCCCAATCCCCAGGGCCGGCCACTGTTTTTTATTATTTTTTAAAAATATATATTTATAGCCACACCTAGGACATGCTGGACAAACCGTACGTACCTATCACCATGACGATTTGCGTGATATTCATTAAAAGGCGACTATGCATGCAATGAATCCACGTGGAATGTATTTACACCACTAGTGAAGCTCTGACATGTCTGATGCCCTACCGTGCCTAATCCCGGTAGACACCCTTGTCGTTTATTTATACAAACATGGGTAGCTATTGACGGGCACATTTAATACACATGCACACCAAGCCATTCAAAGGGGATTCGACAAAAATTCGACCAAAACTATGCAAGAAACCCCCCTCACGGTTAATAAAACACACATCCACTGCCGGATGTGTAATACTTTTTATTTTACTCTCTGGAAAGGGGACGAACATCACTTGAGAGTCACAGCGCACTCCTGACAGAGCCCAATGCTGTGTTACACCCACCATTGCCTGCCGAGTGCCACACACCTCTGTGTTGTATTCCACTAGCTAGTGCATATGCTATGACACTCTCTAGCCCATGTGCACTGTAACACCACCCCGTGAATATGTCATGCCACACTTGTCTTCGCACGGGTTATATTGCCCCATCTAACGTGAATTCCTCGATGCCTATGTTATAACGCACAGTGCTATGCCATACATATTACAATCTGGGATCCATATCTTTGTCACAGTGCATATGCAACGTTACACTCCCCAGCACATATTTTATATTACAACTTTAGAGACTAGTTAGGTTACACAACACTGCCCTGTGCAGATTACACTCCAAGGCGCATATCGCATAGCACGCGCTAGTGCCTGTGCTATCTCGCGCTCTCCAATGAATCTGTCATTGCGCACAATGTATTGCATATTATATTTCACGCCCGGTTCATCTTATATCACACTTTTTGGTGCATAGTTTATACCATACACTATAACTAGTTTTCATTTTCAATCGTGCTCTCAGGACTATGTTCTATATAACACTGTGTTCACCTACCCTTTTCACGGGCATTACATTTTGCGATAGGGGGTGGAGGGTCAGGGGGTGTTTCTGCCAAGTGAGCCCGGAGTCACAGTCACAAACGTCCTCTTCTTCCTGAATAAAAGTGAGATTATGCTGCATACTTGTTCATATTTTAAGTAGTTCGCACAGACACAATGTTTTAAAAACAATAAAGTTCCTAATACCCGCCTTCTCTGAACAGTTAGCTTGCTGCCCCATCCCTCTCCTCCCTATCCTCTGTTGTGTGAATCCATGGACTAGCCTCCTCCCTCCTGCCATGCATGGTCTGATGTGCTGCCACTGCCCTCAATTTAGTATGATGTACCAGTCCACTCCTCCTGCCCTCCATTGCCCAATTCTATGCCCCATCATTGACCTCCTGCTTAAACTCTGTGCTAAGCTTGCTGCCCCTATTCTCCTTCCCCCTGCCCTCCGATGTCTTTGTGCATGCCCCTGCTCCATCCTTTTTGCCCACCATGTCCCATGGACCTGCCACTCCTATCTACTCTGAGTGTTCTGTTGAGCTGCCACTCCCCTCCCACCTGCCTAGCATTGTCAGATGACTGTAACCTGTCCCTGCCACCTCCACCCTGCCTGTCCACATGCCATGCCCCTATCCTCTTGTCCTACATGGTCCATTGTACTGCCACACCCTTCTGCCCTCCCTGGTCTGTTGTGCTGCAACTGCTCCTCCTGCCTGCCCCGTGTTGTCTGTTGTGAGGCCCCTTCCCCTGAACCTTCTTGTCTGTGCACAGGTCCTGACCCTCCCTTCTATCCTCCATCGTCCTTTGTGCATGCCCCTGCACCCTCCTTCTTGCCCATCATAGCCATTGTGCTGCCACTAACCCTCCCACTTGCCATGCATGGTCTTCTGTGCTGCCATGGCCCCTCCCACCTTCCCTGTGTGGTCAGTTAGCTGCCCCTGACCCCCTCCCACCTTCCCTCCATGGTCTGTGTGTATGCCATCACAGTCTCACTGTTGCTCTTCATGGTGTGTCTTGCTTCTAGTGCCCATCCTGCCTGACCTCCATGGCTATCTTGCTGCTCCTGCCCTGCCCCCTTGCCCCCAGCCCTCTGTTTACATGTGCAGACCCCTACTCCCTCCCTCCTGGCTTGTCTGTTCCATTGTAATGCCCCTGATCCGTCCCTCCTGCCCTTTATGGTCTGTTATGCTGCAGCTTTCTATCCTGTCTGTCCATTATGGTCAGCTAGCTACCATTGCCTCTTGCCCCTCTGTTCTCTGTTGTCCATGTGCATGGTCCTGTCCCATCCCTCTTGCTTTCTATGGATTGTTGTGCTGCACTCCTGTCCTACATACCCTGTGTGGTGTATTGTGCTGCTGCAAACCCTGATGCCTGCCCTGCAGGGTCAGTTTGGTGCACCTCTCCGTGTCCCTCCTGTCCTCTGTTATCCAAGTCCATGTCCCTATCCCATTTCCTTCCATGATCCAATGTACCATACTTGCGAACATTTTGAACTTGGTAAGAGGGAGATTTTGAAAAAAAACTGGGGTATTGATTTTCCCCTTTGAGTTACATTGAAAAAGAGGAGATTGTAGACAGGAGACAGATCAAATAAAGCCCATTTGAGCTTAAAAACATTGGACGTTTCCTGGCTGAATCGGGTCTGTTGGCATGTATGGTTGTACAACCATTGCCTCTTCCTTCTGCCCACAATGGTCTATTACATTGCCACAGCCTCTCTTGCAAGTCCTGTATTGTTGGTTTGTTGCCCCTGCCCCCTTTCCACTGCCCTCCATAGTCTGTTGTGCTTCCACGGCCCTTCCTGCCTGCTCAGTGTGGTTAAATTGTTGCCTTTGCACCCGCCTACCTGCCTTCAATTTTCAGAGTCCGTGCCCCTGGCCTCTGCCGCTCAACAGTATCCTAATGAACAACTAGATTGCTAACATTCTATATTTATTACAAAAGTGTGGAACACCTGACATCATCTTGATGTAATCAAAACTGTAATACCTAGAGCATTTCCTTTAGAAATTACATATATGAGAGGGTCTTATTGGCATCAAAATTATGGTTAGTGCTCTAAAAGACTAAAATAAGGACATATTTTCTGAGTTTTCAAATAACGACAAAGCACTTTTAAATTATTTGTTATCTTTATGTTTTTTTATCCAGTTGACCACTTGATTAAATGTTGCACTTAGGGGAGAGGATGTGGTGTTACTTCCAGAACTGCAGACTTTGCAACTGGGGAGCCAGGTTGAAGTTTCTGCTTCAGCTCCACATTCTGTGATTCTGGTCAAATCACTTAGTCTCCCCATGTCTACAACCAAAATGAATTTGTTCTTGTGTGATGTAACCAATGCTCATGTAAAGCACTCCAATACCTGACAAGTCTGCACTATATAACACTGCAAAAACACAAAATAATAAGTGTTTTGCACACTTCTGTCATTGGGCTATATTTGGGCAACATCTGGGTGATTTTGGGCTACATTTGGGCTCTTTTGTCTCCGGTGGCCATCTTGGGAGATTTATTTGTTATGAAGTTTCCTAATTTCCTCATGTACTGCAGTCTCCTCAGTAGGAAATGCTTTCAGTTTTTTACTTTGATTCCATCATGAAGGTATTCAGATATGTCACACATTTGCCATAAATTCTGAATGTTAGCACTCTAGTTGCTCTTTAGATCACTGAAGTAAAACTACTGTTCACCATGGAAGTCTGCTCCTGGTATTAAAAGTGCATGTTTCAGTCTGCATGTCAAAAAATGTTAATGAAATAGAAGAGGATTTGAGAAGTCACTCAAAATGTGCCCTCATTTTCTTTCTTCAGCATTAATCATAATTTCTATGGCAAAATGAACCCCCTCATTGTGTTCCTTTTTAAATTAAATGTTTTAAGTGTTACCAGTTTATTCCAATCAAGATGGCTTCAGGTGTGCCATACTTTTGTCATAATGAAGACAGTAATCGCTCTAGTTGTTTTTAAGAACATTCTGGGACATTCTGTCATTGGGCTATACTTGGGCTACATCTGGGTGATATTTGGGCTACATTTGGGCTCTTTTGTCTCTGGTGGCCATCTTGGGAGACTTATTTGTTATGAAGTTTCCTAATTTTCTCATTTACTGCAGTCTCCTCAGTAGGAAATACTTTCAGTTTTTTACTTTGATTCCATCAAGAAGGCATTCAGATGTGTCACACATTTGCCATAAATTCAGAATGTTAGCACACTTTTTGCTCATTAGATCACTGTAGTAAAGCTACTGCACACCAGGGAAAACTGCTGCTGGTATTGAAAGTGCATGTTTCAGTCTGCATGTCAGAATTTTTTAATGAAATAGAAGAGGATTTGAGAAGTCACTCAAAATGTGCCCTAATTTTTCTTTCTGCAGCACTAATCATACTTTTTATGGAAAAATGAACCCCCTCATTTTGTTCCTTTTTAAATTAAATGTTTTAAGAGTTACCACTTTAATCCAAGCAAGATGGCTTCAGGTGTGCCATATGTTTATCATAAGTAGGACTGTTAGCGCTCTAGTAGTTCTTTGGAACACTCTGGGAAGCTGCAGTAGAACACAAAGGAATCAACTGACAGTCTCTGCCCTTGTTGGATGTACATGTTTTACTGAGAATGTCAGACTTCATTCTCACATGACTGAGAAAGATAATGTGAATTTACAGAAAATAAGCTCTCAGTTTAGCTTATAGATCACCTTCCAAACCTCTGTGGTAAAAGCATGAGAAAATATTTTTCTCTCAATCATGATATCCCAGCAGAAGGCTTTTTCACATGGTGAAATCACCTTAGAACATACCACAATTCCTAAAATGAGTATGGTACCATCAACCAAAATCCAATGAAATTCCCCCGTTATAGTTAGTTCAGATAACTATAACTCGTGCGCCCGCAATCCACTGCTCATGACGTCACACATTACATCACTCATGACATGGTCAGTGGCATCACTCATGACATCACTGATGACATCATCCTTGTGATAGAGTGGCGGTCGCGCGAGTTATAGTTATCTGAACGAACTATAACGGGGGAATTTCATTGGTTTTTTACGAGTGAAATATCCACCTAACTATAACATGTGTGAAACCTATGGTTTTTTAAGTGAATTTGCAAGGTTTTTTAAATGCTAATTCCTAACTATAACGTGTGTGAAACCTATGGTTTTTTCAGTGAATTTGTACGTTTTTTTAAATGCTAAGTTATCTATGTATTATTATTTTTTTAATATATTTATTTTACAATAAACTACCTATTAAAAAAAAATAAAACATTTTTTTGGGTTTTTCACCGTGCGCGCACGGTGCGCGCTCCCCCGCGATTTAAAAAATAAAATGTAAATGTTTTTTTCTGCCTTCGGGGTCCTTCAGGGACCCCCTAACAAAGGCTAGGGGGTCAGGAACTCTCTACCCTGCCCCCTTTTCACGTTCGCCACCTTCCTTTTTCACTCTCGCACTGAAAACAAACAAAATGGCGGCCGACACTTCCTGATTTCGACCGATTCGAACGTTGACTAACATGTAACCACCAATCAGAATTACGCTCACGCACGTTAGGGTGCTCACACGGGGCGCGCACGGTGCTCGCACGGTGCGCGCACGGTGCGCGGCTATAGATATGTATGTGCTTTTAACTGCAATTTTCTCAGGAACTACTGAACAGATTGACTCCATATATGCAAAAGGCACATCCCTGAGCTGAGGACTACCTCTCTGCCAAATTTCAAGTAATTCTGTTCAGCCGTTCGGGCTGTACCTTGGACTAAAGGTCCCTATGGAAAATTGCATGGGGAAAACGCGTTTTGGGACCCCACTTTTTTCTCAGCCCCCACTTGACGAATCCCCCCGAGACTTTCAGGGTAGGAGCGGAGCGGAGCGCCCCACCTATTTTGAAAATTTCGCGAGGATTCGTCATCCGGCGCCAAAGTTATTCCAAATCGAATGTTGTGGATTTCCTATGGAAACACGGTCCTAACTATAACTACCTACTGGCGACCGCCAGTAGATGATATATATATATAGATATATATTTTCACGGAAAAAAACATAGGTTTCAGGGGTGTTATAGTTAGCTGGACATTTCACTCGTACAAAACCATTGAAATTCCTCCGTTATAGTTAGTTGTACTCACTATAACTCGCGCGCGCGCAATGTCATTTGAGATGTCATCAGTGATGTCATAAGTGATGTCACTGACCATGTCATGAATGATGTAATATGTGACATCATCAGCAGTAGATTGCGGGCGCGCGAGTTTTAGTGAGTACAACTAACTATAACGGAGGAATTTCAATGGTTTTGTACGAGTGAAATGTCCAGCTAACTATAACAGCCCTGAAACCTATGGTTTTTTCAATGAATTTCTAAGGTTTTTTAAATGCTAATTCCTAACTATAACATGTCTGAAACCTATGGATTTTTCAGTGAATTTCTAAGGTTTTTTAAATGATAATTTTTAAATGTAATAATAATGATATGTATTTTTATATACTGATTTTTACAGTTTTTTAACTGTTTATTTTTACATATTTTATTTTTTAAATTACATTATATATTTTTAATATAAATGGAAATAAAAATGTTTTTTAAAATATTGAAACTGAAATATTGTTTTTTTTGTTGAATGTATAAGTGCAGAACTATAAGTGTGTTGGTTAGTTAGGATACTGCATGCATAGTGGATAGGGGTTTAAGGCAGTCCACGTGCTAATACCTGGCTCGCTGCATGAGTACTTGGATACTGACTGAGTGATTAGAGTACTGCAAGTAGAGTGCCTGGGTGAATTTATAAGCGTTAGAACTATTTTTCAGAATCAGTACTGGGCTGAAAGATGCAGCACTGAGATCTCTCCTAATAACAGGTGAGTAAATCGGAATTTGTAGTGCGGCTGATTTTAGATGAATATTTTAAAGTTCCAAAACTGGACACTTAGAAAAATTTCCAAGTTAAACCAGTCAATGTTAGCCTATGGAAGGAAATTCAAGTTACTGGTAAGTACGGTTAGAATTACTTTTCAGGATCACTACTGGGCTCAAAGATGCAGCACTGAGGTCTCTCCATGTTCACGGGAGTACTATTAAACAGGAACAAGGGTGGGAGCACACCGCTTCAAATCCCAGCAAGGTTCGCCTCTGGCATTGTAGTAAATGCAGTTTCAGTTACTTGCTTGCTTCAAGACTGTTTGAGTGTTTCGCCAGAGTTGGCGCAGATAGTGCTGATCTTTAGACATATGGTTCTGGTTCTTTAACCGTCATCAGTAAAGAGTACAGTCTTTCAAATTTGGAGTTTGCTGAGTAGACTGCTAAAATCTTTCTCAGGTCAGGTACCTCTCACAGGCATGCGGGTGCTTCATGCACAAGCTCGTCAGTTCAATGACTCACGGGAGTACTATTAAACAGGAAGAGGGGTGGTAGCACGCCGCTTCACCTCCCAGCAAGGTTCGCCCCTGGCATTGTGGTAAATGCAGTTTTGGTTACTTGCTTGCTTCAAGAGTTTTTGAGTGTTTCGCCACAGTTGGCGCAGATAGTGCTGATCTCTTGACACGTGTTTCTGTTTCTCTAACCGTCATCAGTAGAGATTACAGTCCTTGAAATCTGGGGTTTGCTGAGTAGGCTGTCAACATCTTTCTCAGGTCAGTTACCTCTCACAGGCATGCGGGTGCTTCATCCACCAGCTCATCAGCTCAATGACTCATGGGAGTACTATTAAACAGGAACAGGGGTGGGAGCACACCGCTTCACCTCCCAGCAAGGTTCGCCCCTGACATTGTGGTAAATGCAGTTTCAGTTACTTGCTTTCTTCAAGAGTGTTTGAGTGTTTCGTCACAGTTGGCGCAGATAGTGCTGATCTTTAGATACGTGGTTCTGGTTCTTTAACCCTCATCAGTAGAAATTACAGTCTTTCAAATGTGGGGTTTGCTGAGTATGCTGTCAACATCTTTCTCAGGTCAGGTACCTCTCACAGGCATGCGGGTGCTTCATCCACGAGCTCGTCAGCTCAATGACTCACAAGAGTACTATTAAACAGGAAGAGGGGTAGGAGCACACCGCTTCACCTCCCAGCAAGGTTCGCCCCTGGCATTGTGGTAAATGCAGTTTCGGTTACTTTCTTGCTTCAAGAGTGTTCGAGTGTTTCGCCACAGTTAGCGCAGATAGTGCTGATCTCTAGACATGTGTTTGTGGTTCTTTAACAGTCATCATTAGACATTACAGTCTTTGAAATTTGGGGTTTGCTGAGTAGGCTGCCAGCATCTTTCTCAGGTCAGGTACCTCTCACAGGCATGCGGGTGCTTCATCCACGAGCTCGTCAGCTCAACGACTCACAGAAGTACTATTAAACAGGAACAGGGGTGGGAGGCAATGATATCCTATGGAAGGATATTCAAGTTACTGGTAAGTGCTGTTAGAATTACTTTTCAGAAACAGTACTGTGCTTAAACATGCAGCACTGAGGTCTCTCCTGATAACAGGTGACTAAATCGGAATTCGTAGTTCGGCTGATTTTAGAGGAATATTTGTAAGTTCCAAAACACTTCGAAAAATTTCCAAGTGAAACCAGTCAATGATATCCTATGGAAGGAAATTGAAGTTACTGGTAAGTACGGTTAGAATTACTTTTCAGGATCAGTACTGGGCTCAAAGATGCAGCACTGATGTCTCTCCTGATTACATGTGAGTAAATCGGAAATATAGAGCCACTTTCCTACACCATCCCCTCCCTTCACCACTGTGCAAACACGCCCTGTGGTGCATTTTAAGTTGGGGAAAAATTTCCCATTCAATCTTGAGAGTCCGTAGAGTCCAACTAGCCCACTAGGTACATCCAGTAAGCACCACAGAGCTTCGTAGCAGAGAGATGTAAAAAGGTGCCCGACCTGCACCACCTCTCTGCAACGCAGCGCAGTGGCACTTCCTGGACGCACCTAGTGGGCTACTTGGCTCCCAGGCTTCCTCAGGATTGAAGAGGAATTTTTTCCCCAACTTAAAACGCACCACATGGCGTGTTTGCACATGTCACCCCATGCCCCGTCCCCTCCCTTCACCAGTGTGTAAACGCACCCCATGGCGCATTTTAAGTTGGGGGATTAAGTCCCCTTGAATCCTGAGGGTCCCTAGGGTCAAACTAGCCCACTAGGTAACTCCAGTAAGCGCCACAGAGCTGTGTTGCAGAGAGGTGTAAAAAGGGGCATGGCTTCTGAACACCTCTCTGCAATGCAGCTCCCTGGCGCATACTGGAGGTACCTGGTGGGCTAGTTGGCCCCCAGGGACCCTCAAGATTGAAGGGGAATTAATTCCTCAACTTAAAATGCGCCACAGGGCGCGTTTGCACAATGCTAAAGGAAGGGGGCGGGGCCTGAGGTGACATGTCTGCAAACACGCCCTGTGGCGTGTTTTAAGTTGGGGAATTAATTCCTCTTCAATCCTGAGGTCCCCTGTGGGCCAACTAGCCCACCAGGTACCTCCAGTATGTGCCAGGGAGCGGCATTGAAGAGAGGTGTTCAGAGGCCACGCCCCTTTTTACAAAACTCTGCAACCCAGCTCCGTGGCGCTTACTGGAGGTACCTGGTGGGCTAGTTGGCCCCCAGGGGACCTCAGGATTGAAGAGGAATTAATTCCCCAACTTAAAATGCACCACAGGGCGTGTTTGCACACATATCACCTCAGGCCCCGCCCCCTACCTTCACCAGTGTGCAAACGCTCCGTGTGGCGCGATTTAAGTTGGGGGATTAAGTCCCTTTGAATCCTGAGGGTCCCTGGAGTCCAACTAGCCCACCAGGTACCTCCATTAAGCACCGCAGAGCTGCGTTGCAGAGAGGTGTAAAAAGGGGAGTGGCCTCAGAACACCTCTCTGCAATGCAGCCCCCTGGCGCATACTGGAGGTTCCTGGTGGGCTAGTTGGCCCCCAGGGACCCCCAGTATTGAAGGGGAATTTGTTCCCCCTCTGCAAACGCGCCAGGGGGTGCGTTTGCAGAGTGATGAAAGGAGGGGGCGTGGCCTCCGGGGCATGCTCATCTTTTTTTTTTGTTTGTTTTTTAAGAAGGGGGGCTGTGTAGTCCCCCTTCTTTTTCTATTTTTTTGGCCCTGGGGACCCCATCCCCCAGGGCCTGCCTGCAATTTTTAGTTATAAAAAAAACCAAATCACCATAATTTGCCCCGGGGACCCCATCCCCCGGGGCATGGCCCTTTAAAAACAAAAAAAAATATTATTATGGAGGGGGGCTGCGTAGCCCCCCTCCTGTGGCCACTTAAGGCCCCGGACCGGCCATTGCTTTATTTTTTTAATGGGGAGGGGGGCCATTTGGCCCCCCTCCCGGGCCACTTGTGGCCCCGGGGACCCATTCCCCGGGGCCTGGCCTCCGTTGGGGGCTCCCCAATCCCCCCACAGTCCCAGCCGTCTCCCGCTTCCTGCGGGAGCCGGCATTGCTTTTCCACATGTGGAGCAGCTAACATGCTGCTCCCCATGTGGAAACGCAATCTGCTTTGCTTCATTGAAGTGAGAGCAGGTTTCCCTCCGAGTAGCAGAGAGAGAGTAGTAGAGAATGAGCAGTAGAGTGAGTAGTAGAGAGTAGTAGAGAGAGAGTAGTAGAGAGTGAGTAGTAGAGAGTAGTAGAGAGTGAGTAGTGGAGATTAGTAGAGAGTAGTAGTGAGAGAGTAGTAGAGAGTGAGTAGTAGAGAGTAGTAGAGAGTGAGTAGTAGAGAGTGAGTAGTAGAGAGAGAGTAGTAGAGAGTGAGTAGTAGAGAGTAATAGAGAGCGAGTAGTAGAGAGTAGTACAGAGTGAGTAGTAGAGAGTGATTAGTAGAGTAGTGGAGTAGTAGAGAGTGAGTAGTAGAGAGTAGTAGAGAGTGAGTAGTAGAGTGAGTAGTAGGGAGTAGTAGAGAGTGAGTAGTAGAGTGAGTAGTAGATAGCAAGTAGTATAGAGTGTGTAGTAGAGAGAGAGTAGTAAAGAGTAGTAGAGAGTGAGTAGTAGAGAGTGAGTAGTAGAGAGAGTAGTAGAGAGTAGTAGAGTAGTAGAGAGTGAGTAGTAGAGAGTGAGTAGTAGAGAGTAGTAGAGAGTGAGAAGCAGAGAGAGTAGTAGAGAGTAGTAGAGTAGTAGAGAGTGAGTAGTAGAGAGTAGTAGAGAGTGAGAAGCAGAGAGAGTAGTAGAGAGTAGTAGAGTAGTAGAGAGTGAGTAGTAGAGTGAGTAGTAGAGAGTAGTAGAGAGCGAGTAGTAGAGAGTGAGTAGTGGAAAGTGAGTAGTAGAGTAGTAGAGAGTGAGTAGTAGAGAGTGAGTAGTAGAGAGAGAGTAGTAGTGAGTAGTAGAGTGAGTAGTAGAGAGTGAGTAGTAGAGCGAGAGTAGTAGAGAGTAATAGAGAGTGAGTAGTAGAGTAGTAGAGAGTGAGTGGTAGAGAGTAGTAGAGAGAGTAGCAGAGTGAGTAGTGGAGAGTGAGTAGTAGAGAGAGTAGTAGAGAGTGAGTAGTTGAGAGTGAGTAGTAGAGAGTGAGTAGTAGAAAGTAGAAAGTAGTAGAGAGTAGTAGAGTAGTAGAGAGTGAGTAGTAGAGAGTGAGTAGTAGAGAGTAGTAGAGTGAGTAGTAGAGAGGGAGTAGTAGAGAGAGTAGTAGAGAGTAGTAGAGAGTGAGTAGTAGAGTAGTAGAGAGTGAGTGGTAGAGAGTAGGAGAGAGCAGTAGAGTGAGTAGTAGAGAGTAGTAGAGAGTGAGTAGTAGAGAGTGCGTAGTAGAGAGTAGTAGTAGAGAGTAGTAGAGAGTAGTAGAGAGAGAGTAGTAAAGAGTGAGTAGTGGAAAGTAGTAGCGAGTGAGTAGTAGAGAGTGAGTAGTTTAATTTAAAAGGAACACAATGAGGAGGTTCATTTTGCCATAGAAATTATGATTAGTGCTGCAGAAAGAAAGATTAGGGCACATTTTGACTTCTCAAATCCTCTTCCATTTCATTAAAAAATTCTGACATGAAGACTGAAACATGCACTTTGAATACCAGCAGCAGATTTCCCTGGTGAGCAGTAGCTTTACTACAGTGATCAAATGAGTAACTAGAGTGCTAGCATTCAGAATTTATGGAAAATGTGTGACACATCTGAATGCCTTCTTGATGGAATCAAAGTAAACAAGCAATGAAAATGCAATAGGTCTCACCCTCGTTTAAGTTAAAGCAATTCTGTTTGTAATTAGGTGGCTTTTTAGCTTTGCTTGTATTAGAGTTTTTCAAACTTTCATGTACACACCATGCATATGTATGCATATATGTATATGTATATGTTTGCATGCATTTATATTTAAATATATATGCAGATGATATTTATATATATATTCACTGAAAAAACCATGGGTTTCACACACGTTATAGTTAGGAATTAGCATTTAAAAAACCTTAGAAATTCAGTGAAAAAACCATAGGTTTCACACATGTTATAGTTAGCTGGACATTTTACTCGTAAAAAACCAATGAAATTGCCCCGTTATAGTTAGTTCAGCTAACTATAACTCGCGCGCCCGCAATGCACTGCTGATGACGTCACATATTACATCACTCATGACATGGTCAGTGACATCACTCATGACATCACTGATGACATCTCAAATGACATCACTGATGACCTCACTGATGACATCATCCAGTGAATGTGTGTTTTTCTGAAAATTAAATATGTTTTATATATGTATATCTCAAGGTCAATGGAAGAATAAATGGGTATATAAGTGTCTAAATGGATGCTTTGTTTTTGAAAAATTTATTGTGTAACTGACTGATTAAGTGTATCATAGTGAATACATGGCTTACTGTGTAATGTTTAAATATGAAAATATCTGTATCACTCTCTCACTTTGTGTATAAGTGGTTGCATGGGTTGGTGAGTAGCTACATGGGTGTCTATATAGGTTATTAGTTGTTTTTTTGAGTATCAGTCTGAGTGTCTGTATGGTTCGGTGGGGGGTATTATGTAGTGCATAGGTGCATGAATGAATGATTCACTCTTTGTGTGTGTTGAACACAGCATGTGTGCAGGACTGTATGGGTGGATGAGTGTGTGTATGGGTGTGTTAGTGAGTGAATGACTGTCTCAATAGTGTCTTTATGAGTAACTACATATGTTTAAAACTAGTATATGTGACTATTGGTGTATATATGTGAGTATATGTGAGAGATTGAAAGAGTTCCTGTATGAATAAGTATGTGTTTCTATAAGTGATTGTTTAAAAGACTAAGTATGTGTAAGTTTCTGTAGAAGTAAGTGTGGTGGTGTGTGTATAACTGTATATGCTAGTAAATGTATGTTTGATTCTTTATTAGCATGAGTGACTATGTGTGTGAGTAACTCTGTGGATGAGTGGCATTGTGTAACAGGATGTATAGGTGTATGAGTACATGTGTTGAGTGAGTACATGTATGAGTGACTGTATTGGACTGTTGGTGAATGAGTGGATGTTTATGTGGATCTTAGAATTACCGAATAGGTTGTTGTAACTGGTATTGGTATGTCCATTGTTTTGAAAATTTTAGTCTCTATTTTTGAATGTGTGTATCAAAGGTTATATTAGGGTGAGAGGAGGTCTGCCACTCTATCACAAGGATGATGTCATCAGTGAGGTCATCAGTGATGTCATTTGAGATGTCATCAGTGATGTCATGAGTGATGTCACTGACCATGTCATGAGTGATGTAATATGTGACGTCATCAGCAGTGCATTGCGGGCGCGCGAGTTATAGTTAGCTGAACTAACTATAACGGGGCAATTTCATTGGTTTTTTACGAGTAAAATGTCCAGCTAACTATAACATGTGTGAAACCTATGGTTTTTTCACTGAATTTCTAAGGTTTTTTAAATGCTAATTCCTAACTATAACGTGTGTGAAACCCATGGTTTTTTCAGTGAATTTCTAAGGTTTTTTAAATGCTAATTCCTAACTATAACGTGTTTGAAACCCATGGTTTTTTCAGTGAATTTGCAAGGTTTTTTAAATGCTAATTTTTTTTTTATTCTTCAATTTTTTCTAACATATTTTCAATTTAATTTTCTTACCTTTTATAAAGACTATGCTTAAATTTTTAAAATTCTTTAATATGTTTTTTTATATATTTTTTAAAATAAACATGTAAAATTTATTTCCAGTTTTTTTTTTTTTTTTTAATTTTTTTTAGTATGCGTACCGTAAGCTCACGGTAAGCGTACAGTTTACGCAACGTCCGTAATCTTTCTACGCTGCTTGCGTATAGTTACGCACTTTGCGTAGCCGCGCGTACTGCGCGTGGGACGCGTGCGCGCTTACGCCACGCGCGCACGTTACGCGGAAGTGTCGGGGAGTGACTGTTATGCGCATGCGCGCAAGCGCGTGTCTTTTTTACGCGCATGCGCACTTTTGCCGTAAGCGTACCGTAAGCGTACCGTAAGCGTACGGTTGGTCATGTGATCATGAAACACAACTTTTGATTGGTTGAAACTACTTTCAGTTCTAGAACTCTCCTACACCACACCCATTCCCCTCATTTCTGCTTGTGATCCCTTAGGAGAAGGAGCTGGTTTGTCTTTGGGATACGATGGCAGAACAGCAGAGCCCTTCTGAGAGTGAGGCTAGCACCAGCAGCACTGTCTTGAGGCAGAGAGCGAGGAAACAAAAGCCTTCTTATGTTTGGGATTATTTTACTTTTCCTGAAGGCCAGCAAAAGGTGAATGCACCCTTAGTTACTTGCAGGCTGTGTCAGCGTGTACTTTCTAGAGGTAATCCTGACAGGAAGTATTCCTTTGGGAATCACACCATGAAGAGACACCTCCAGGATGTACACAGAAGGACACATGGTCATCTTTTTGGAGGTAACTCTTCAGAAAGACGAGCCAGTACATCCACAGCAGCTCAGCCTGGACCATCATCTGCAGGGCTGACTCCTTCTTCTGCAGGTCAGGTGAGCCCTTCATCTGTGGGGGGAGAATCTCCTTTTGCTGGCCCTCTGGAAATTAACCCTCGGTTTGCGAGGGTTGAAGTACGGTGCGCCCATTGTCATGATCTAATTACTTATAGGGAGACCAGTGTTTCCCTGGTGAACAGTAAAATAGATCAGCACACTTGTCGTACCGTCTAATATTCCCAATCTTTCTTTCCTCTGTCCCTGCATGAACACAACGGTTCTTTTAAGAGCCAACCTTATCTTTCATCTTTTTTTTACATATGTTTTTAAAAACTTTTTTTTATTTTTTTTTACCGTACGCGTACGGTGCGCGTACTTTTTTTTTTTTTTTTTTTAAAAACACTAAAAATCATTTATGACATTACATTGACCTTGAGAGACTACAATTAATATTATTGACTTACCATACTCACTGAAAAAATATTTATTCATTTCTTTTTTTTAAAAATAGTTTTAAAAATGTTTGTAGTTTTCGTAAATTTTCTATATCTATCTGGAAAAAAAGTAAAAAGTATTAATATTTTTAAAACTTTTTATAATACAGTACACATATTTACATTTTTTCCCCAAAAATATTTTTGCCTTATTTTTGCTGTTTTCAGAATATATTGCATTTCACTATAAATTGTGAAAGCAATTGCATTCATCATTTTACAGCGGGCAAAAAAAAATACCAATCACAAAGATTGTATTAAAAAAGCCCTGATTCTTTTTTTACTTAAACTTAACATTATAGAAATGCATAAAGTACCCTTCCCCCAACTTGACTTCTGCCTAGTACCCTTCCCCCAACTTGACTTCTGCCTGCTACCATAGCAACAGCTCATGGAACACTGCTGTGTGCAGTTAGGTCAGAAGTTTGCCAAACAATGTTTCAATTCCACAGAGCAAGAGTGCTTGACTTTTCAAACCTTACAGCAAATCCATAGTACTGTTCTTTGGTTACACATTTTTTTGTACCAATACAAAACATGCTTCTATTAATTTACACATACAGCCTAGTTTTTTTTCTAGAATGGTATGAAACAGCCAATCAGTTCTTTTTGTTTTGAAAAAAATATGTATGCCTCCATTTCCAAACTGTCTTTCTTTTCATATTGCCATTCTACTGAAAGACACCTCCTGAGTGCATCCAGTTCTCCTTTGAAGATGTTCACAGTGTGGATTGTAGGGCACAGCTATGTCTTCTGGAGTGAAAAGTTTGCAGAGAAAACAGGTATGGTGAGAGACCTTGCTTTGCCAAATGTAGACATTAAATGGATTGGTCAGAGAGGGTTAAAGTGGCACCAATTGATGCCATTGGTGAAATCCTTCATTCAAATCCAACACCCTGACCTCATAATAGTGCACTGTGGTGGCAATGACCTAGGCACTTTGACTGGGGTAGGTCTGGAAATGCTTATGAAGGACACCTTTGCACAACTGTTTACACTTTTCACTAAAACTGCCTTTGTGTTTTCCAACATATGCCAAAGGCAAAAATGGAACTGGTCCAATCATTTCTGTCCGCAGATTGACAAAGCAAGAAAGCACGTCAACAAATCTGTTTCTGCTTTCCTCCGTGACTATGGTATGGGTGCCATTTACCACAACAACTTGCGTTATGACATGCAAGACATTTATAGAGGAGATGGTGTGCACTTCAATGATGAAGGGAACAGAGTCTTCCTCTTGAACCTTAGACTCTGCATCGGTACTTACTTGTAGGTACCACTAAAAAAATGACTTCATAAACACAACAGCTCTTTTAGAGCTCCCTAATTTCTAAACTCTTAATTCGTCATTTCATTTATTCATTTTTATTTTTTTTAACCGTACGCTTACCGTAAGCTTACCGTACGCGTACCCCGTGATTTTTAAAAAAATCAATAAATGTTTTTTTTGTACTTTTCTGTCCTTCTTTGACCCCCTTACAAATGTTAGGGGGTCTGTAACTCTCCTCCTTGCCCCCTTTTCTTGTTTTCACTCTTTTTTTTTCAGAGTGAAACACAGAAAATGGCGGCCGCCGCTTCCTGGTTTCGGCCAATTCGAATGTTTACTAAGATCTAAGAGCCAATCAGAATCGCGCTCGCGCACGCCACCGTACGCTTACGGTAAGCGTACGGTAAGCGTACCGTAAGCGGGCTCAGATATATATATTGATTTAAAGGCTATTTTCTCAGAATCTACTGAACAGATTTACACCAAACCTACAAAAGGCACTTCCTTGACCTAGGGACTACCTCTCTGCCAAATTTTGAGTAATTCTGTTCAGCCGTTCGGGCTGTAGCTCGTTCTAAAGGTCCTATGGAAAAATGCATGGGAAAAACGCGTTTTGGGACCCCCCTTTTATCTCAGCCCCCGCTTGACGGATCCCCCCGAGACTTTCAGGGTAGGGCCGGAGCGTAGCGCCCCACCTATTTTGAGAAATTCGCGAGGATTCGTCGACCGGCGCCAAAGTTATTCAAAATAGAATGTTGAGGTTTTCCTATGGAAACGTGGTCCTAACTATAACTACCTACTGGTGAAATGACGAATTAAGAGTTTAGAAATTAGGGAGCTCTAAAAAGAGCTGTTGTGTTTATGAAGTCATTTTTTTAGTGGTACCTACAAGTAAGTACCGATGCAGAGTCTAAGGTTCAAGAGGAAGACTCTGTTCCCTTCATCATTGAAGTGCACACCATCTCCTCTATAAATGTCTTGCATGTCATAACGCAAGTTGTTGTGGTAAATGGCACCCATACCATAGTCACGGAGGAAAGCAGAAACAGATTTGTTGACGTGCTTTCTTGCTTTGTCAATCTGCGGACAGAAATGATTGGACCAGTTCCATTTTTGCCTTTGGCATATGTTGGAAAACACAAAGGCAGTTTTAGTGAAAAGTGTAAACAGTTGTGCAAAGGTGTCCTTCATAAGCATTTCCAGACCTACCCCAGTCAAAGTGCCTAGGTCATTGCCACCACAGTGCACTATTATGAGGTCAGGGTGTTGGATTTGAATGAAGGATTTCACCAATGGCATCAATTGGTGCCACTTTAACCCTCTCTGACCAATCCATTTAATGTCTACATTTGGCAAAGCAAGGTCTCTCACCATACCTGTTTTCTCTGCAAACTTTTCACTCCAGAAGACATAGCTGTGCCCTACAATCCACACTGTGAACATCTTCAAAGGAGAACTGGATGCACTCAGGAGGTGTCTTTCAGTAGAATGGCAATATGAAAAGAAAGACAGTTTGGAAATGGAGGCATACATATTTTTTTCAAAACAAAAAGAACTGATTGGCTATTTCATACCATTCTAGAAAAAAAACTAGGCTGTATGTGTAAATTAATAGAAGCATGTTTTGTATTGGTACAAAAAAATGTGTAACCAAAGAACAGTACTATGGATTTGCTGTAAGGTTTGAAAAGTCAAGCACTCTTGCTCTGTGGAATTGAAACATTGTTTGGCAAACTTCTGACCTAACTGCACACAGCAGTGTTCCATGAGCTGTTGCTATGGTAGCAGGCAGAAGTCAAGTTGGGGGAAGGGTACTAGGCAGAAGTCAAGTTGGGGGAAGGGTACTTTATGCATTTCTATAATGTTAAGTTTAAGTAAAAAAAGAATCAGGGCTTTTTTAATACAATCTTTGTGATTGGTATTTTTTTTTGCCCGCTGTAAAATGATGAATGCAATTGCTTTCACAATTTATAGTGAAATGCAATATATTCTGAAAACAGCAAAAATAAGGCAAAAATATTTTTGGGGAAAAAATGTAAATATGTGTACTGTATTATAAAAAGTTTTAAAAATATTAATACTTTTTACTTTTTTTCCAGATAGATATAGAAAATTTGCAGGTCAGGTGAGCCCTTCATCTGTGGGGGGAGAATCTCCTTTTGCTGGCCCTCTGGAAATTAACCCTCGGTTTGCGAGGGTTGAAGTACGGTGCGCCCATTGTCATGATCTAATTACTTATAGGGAGACCAGTGTTTCCCTGGTGAACAGTAAAATAGATCAGCACACTTGTCGTACCGTCTAATATTCCCAATCTTTCTTTCCTCTGTCCCTGCATGAACACAACGGTTCTTTTAAGAGCCAACCTTATCTTTCATCTTTTTTTTACATATGTTTTTAAAAACTTTTTTTTATTTTTTTTTACCGTACGCGTACGGTGCGCGTACTTTTTTTTTTTTTTTTTTTAAAAAACACTAAAAATCATTTATGACATTACATTGACCTTGAGAGACTACAATTATTATTATTGACTTACCATACTCACTGAAAAAATATTTATTCATTTCTTTTTTTTAAAAATAGTTTTAAAAATGTTTGTAGTTTTCGTAAATTTTCTATATCTATCTGGAAAAAAAGTAAAAAGTATTAATATTTTTAAAACTTTTTATAATACAGTACACATATTTACATTTTTTCCCCAAAAATATTTTTGCCTTATTTTTGCTGTTTTCAGAATATATTGCATTTCACTATAAATTGTGAAAGCAATTGCATTCATCATTTTACAGCGGGCAAAAAAAAATACCAATCACAAAGATTGTATTAAAAAAGCCCTGATTCTTTTTTTACTTAAACTTAACATTATAGAAATGCATAAAGTACCCTTCCCCCAACTTGACTTCTGCCTAGTACCCTTCCCCCAACTTGACTTCTGCCTGCTACCATAGCAACAGCTCATGGAACACTGCTGTGTGCAGTTAGGTCAGAAGTTTGCCAAACAATGTTTCAATTCCACAGAGCAAGAGTGCTTGACTTTTCAAACCTTACAGCAAATCCATAGTACTGTTCTTTGGTTACACATTTTTTTGTACCAATACAAAACATGCTTCTATTAATTTACACATACAGCCTAGTTTTTTTTCTAGAATGGTATGAAACAGCCAATCAGTTCTTTTTGTTTTGAAAAAAATATGTATGCCTCCATTTCCAAACTGTCTTTCTTTTCATATTGCCATTCTACTGAAAGACACCTCCTGAGTGCATCCAGTTCTCCTTTGAAGATGTTCACAGTGTGGATTGTAGGGCACAGCTATGTCTTCTGGAGTGAAAAGTTTGCAGAGAAAACAGGTATGGTGAGAGACCTTGCTTTGCCAAATGTAGACATTAAATGGATTGGTCAGAGAGGGTTAAAGTGGCACCAATTGATGCCATTGGTGAAATCCTTCATTCAAATCCAACACCCTGACCTCATAATAGTGCACTGTGGTGGCAATGACCTAGGCACTTTGACTGGGGTAGGTCTGGAAATGCTTATGAAGGACACCTTTGCACAACTGTTTACACTTTTCACTAAAACTGCCTTTGTGTTTTCCAACATATGCCAAAGGCAAAAATGGAACTGGTCCAATCATTTCTGTCCGCAGATTGACAAAGCAAGAAAGCACGTCAACAAATCTGTTTCTGCTTTCCTCCGTGACTATGGTATGGGTGCCATTTACCACAACAACTTGCGTTATGACATGCAAGACATTTATAGAGGAGATGGTGTGCACTTCAATGATGAAGGGAACAGAGTCTTCCTCTTGAACCTTAGACTCTGCATCGGTACTTACTTGTAGGTACCACTAAAAAAATGACTTCATAAACACAACAGCTCTTTTTAGAGCTCCCTAATTTCTAAACTCTTAATTCGTCATTTCATTTATTCATTTTTATTTTTTTTAACCGTACGCTTACCGTAAGCTTACCGTACGCGTACCCCGTGATTTTTAAAAAAATCAATAAATGTTTTTTTTGTACTTTTCTGTCCTTCTTTGACCCCCTTACAAATGTTAGGGGGTCTGTAACTCTCCTCCTTGCCCCCTTTTCTTGTTTTCACTCTTTTTTTTTCAGAGTGAAACACAGAAAATGGCGGCCGCCGCTTCCTGGTTTCGGCCGATTCGAATGTTTACTAAGATCTAAGAGCCAATCAGAATCGCGCTCGCGCACGCCACCGTACGCTTACGGTAAGCGTACGGTAAGCGTACCGTAAGCGGGCTCAGATATATATATTGATTTAAAGGCTATTTTCTCAGAATCTACTGAACAGATTTACACCAAACCTACAAAAGGCACTTCCTTGACCTAGGGACTACCTCTCTGCCAAATGTTGAGTAATTCTGTTCAGCCGTTCGGGCTGTAGCTCGTTCTAAAGGTCCTATGGAAAAATGCATGGGAAAAACGCGTTTTGGGACCCCCCTTTTATCTCAGCCCCCGCTTGACGGATCCCCCCGAGACTTTCAGGGTAGGAGCGGAGCGTAGCGCCCCACCTATTTTGAGAAATTCGCGAGGATTCGTCGACCGGCGCCAAAGTTATTCAAAATAGAATGTTGAGGTTTTCCTATGGAAACGTGGTCCTAACTATAACTACCTACTGGTGAAATGACGAATTAAGAGTTTAGAAATTAGGGAGCTCTAAAAAGAGCTGTTGTGTTTATGAAGTCATTTTTTTAGTGGTACCTACAAGTAAGTACCGATGCAGAGTCTAAGGTTCAAGAGGAAGACTCTGTTCCCTTCATCATTGAAGTGCACACCATCTCCTCTATAAATGTCTTGCATGTCATAACGCAAGTTGTTGTGGTAAATGGCACCCATACCATAGTCACGGAGGAAAGCAGAAACAGATTTGTTGACGTGCTTTCTTGCTTTGTCAATCTGCGGACAGAAATGATTGGACCAGTTCCATTTTTGCCTTTGGCATATGTTGGAAAACACAAAGGCAGTTTTAGTGAAAAGTGTAAACAGTTGTGCAAAGGTGTCCTTCATAAGCATTTCCAGACCTACCCCAGTCAAAGTGCCTAGGTCATTGCCACCACAGTGCACTATTATGAGGTCAGGGTGTTGGATTTGAATGAAGGATTTCACCAATGGCATCAATTGGTGCCACTTTAACCCTCTCTGACCAATCCATTTAATGTCTACATTTGGCAAAGCAAGGTCTCTCACCATACCTGTTTTCTCTGCAAACTTTTCACTCCAGAAGACATAGCTGTGCCCTACAATCCACACTGTGAACATCTTCAAAGGAGAACTGGATGCACTCAGGAGGTGTCTTTCAGTAGAATGGCAATATGAAAAGAAAGACAGTTTGGAAATGGAGGCATACATATTTTTTTCAAAACAAAAAGAACTGATTGGCTATTTCATACCATTCTAGAAAAAAAACTAGGCTGTATGTGTAAATTAATAGAAGCATGTTTTGTATTGGTACAAAAAAATGTGTAACCAAAGAACAGTACTATGGATTTGCTGTAAGGTTTGAAAAGTCAAGCACTCTTGCTCTGTGGAATTGAAACATTGTTTGGCAAACTTCTGACCTAACTGCACACAGCAGTGTTCCATGAGCTGTTGCTATGGTAGCAGGCAGAAGTCAAGTTGGGGGAAGGGTACTAGGCAGAAGTCAAGTTGGGGGAAGGGTACTTTATGCATTTCTATAATGTTAAGTTTAAGTAAAAAAAGAATCAGGGCTTTTTTAATACAATCTTTGTGATTGGTATTTTTTTTTGCCCGCTGTAAAATGATGAATGCAATTGCTTTCACAATTTATAGTGAAATGCAATATATTCTGAAAACAGCAAAAATAAGGCAAAAATATTTTTTGGGAAAAAATGTAAATATGTGTACTGTATTATAAAAAGTTTTAAAAATATTAATACTTTTTACTTTTTTTCCAGATAGATATAGAAAATTTACGAAAACTACAAACATTTTTAAAACTATTTTTTTAAAAAAGAAATGAATAAATATTTTTTCAGTGAGTATGGTAAGTCAATAATAATAATTGTAGTCTCTCAAGGTCAATGTAATGTCATAAATGATTTTTAGTGTTTTTAAAAAAAAAAAAAAAAAAAGTACGCGCACCGTACGCGTACGGTAAAAAAAAATAAAAAAAAGTTTTTAAAAACATATGTAAAAAAAAGATGAAAGATAAGGTTGGCTCTTAAAAGAACCGTTGTGTTCATGCAGGGACAGAGGAAAGAAAGATTGGGAATATTAGACGGTACGACAAGTGTGCTGATCTATTTTACTGTTCACCAGGGAAACACTGGTCTCCCTATAAGTAATTAGATCATGACAATGGGCGCACCGTACTTCAACCCTCACAAACCGAGGGTTAATTTCCAGAGGGCCAGCAAAAGGAGATTCTCCCCCCACAGATGAAGGGCTCACCTGACCTGCAGAAGAAGGAGTCAGCCCTGCAGATGATGGTCCAGGCTGAGCTGCTGTGGATGTACTGGCTCGTCTTTCTGAAGAGTTACCTCCAAAAAGATGACCATGTGTCCTTCTGTGTACATCCTGGAGGTGTCTCTTCATGGTGTGATTCCCAAAGGAATACTTCCTGTCAGGATTACCTCTAGAAAGTACACGCTGACACAGCCTGCAAGTAACTAAGGGTGCATTCACCTTTTGCTGGCCTTCAGGAAAAGTAAAATAATCCCAAACATAAGAAGGCTTTTGTTTCCTCGCTCTCTGCCTCAAGACAGTGCTGCTGGTGCTAGCCTCACTCTCAGAAGGGCTCTGCTGTTCTGCCATCGTATCCCAAAGACAAACCAGCTCCTTCTCCTAAGGGATCACAAGCAGAAATGAGGGGAATGGGTGTGGTGTAGGAGAGTTCTAGAACTGAAAGTAGTTTCAACCAATCAAAAGTTGTGTTTCATGATCACATGACCAACCGTACGCTTACGGTACGCTTTCGGTACGCTTACGGCAAAAGTGCGCATGCGCGTAAAAAAGACACGCGCTTGCGCGCATGCGCATAACAGTCACTCCCCGACACTTCCGCGTAACGTGCGCGCGTGGCGTAAGCGCGCACGCGTCCCACGCGCAGTACGCGCGGCTACGCAAAGTGCGTAACTATACACAAGCAGCGTAGAAAGATTACGGACGTTGCGTAAACCGTACGCTTACCGTGAGCTTACGGTACGCGTACTAAAAAAAATTAAAAAAAAAAAAAAAAAACTGGAAATAAATTTTACATGTTTATTTTAAAAAATATATAAAAAAAACATATTAAAGAATTTTAAAAATTTAAGCATAGTCTTTATAAAAGGTAAGAAAATTAAATTAAAAATATGTTAGAAAAAATTGAAGAATAAAAAAAAAATTAGCATTTAAAAAACCTTGCAAATTCACTGAAAAAACCATGGGTTTCAAACACGTTATAGTTAGGAATTAGCATTTAAAAAACCTTAGAAATTCACTGAAAAAAACATGGGTTTCACACACGTTATAGTTAGGAATTAGCATTTAAAAAACCTTAGAAATTCAGTGAAAAAACCATAGGTTTCACACATGTTATAGTTAGCTGGACATTTTACTCGTAAAAAACCAATGAAATTGCCCCGTTATAGTTAGTTCAGCTAACTATAACTCGCGCGCCCGCAATGCACTGCTGATGACGTCACATATTACATCACTCATGACATGGTCAGTGACATCACTCATGACATCACTGATGACATCTCAAATGACATCACTGATGACCTCACTGATGACATCATCCTTGTGATAGAGTGGCAGACCTCCTCTCACCCTAATATAACCTTTGATACACACATTCAAAAATAGAGACTAAAATTTTCAAAACAATGGACATACCAATACCAGTTACAACAACCTATTCAGTAATTCTAAGATCCACATAAACATCCACTCATTCACCAACAGTCCAATACAGTCACTCATACATGTACTCACTCAACACATGTACTCATACACCTATACATCCTGTTACACAATGCCACTCATCCACAGAGTTACTCACACACATAGTCACTCATGCTAATAAAGAATCAAACATACATTTACTAGCATATACAGTTATACACACACCACCACACTTACTTCTACAGAAACTTACACATACTTAGTCTTTTAAACAATCACTTATAGAAACACATACTTATTCATACAGGAACTCTTTCAATCTCTCACATATACTCACATATATACACCAATAGTCACATATACTAGTTTTAAACATATGTAGTTACTCATAAAGACACTATTGAGACAGTCATTCACTCACTAACACACCCATACACACACTCATCCACCCATACAGTCCTGCACACATGCTGTGTTCAACACACACAAAGAGTGAATCATTCATTCATGCACCTATGCACTACATAATACCCCCCACCGAACCATACAGACACTCAGACTGATACTCAAAAAAACAACTAATAACCTATATAGACACCCATGTAGCTACTCACCAACCCATGCAACCACTTATACACAAAGTGAGAGACTGATACAGATATTTTCATATTTAAACATTACACAGTAAGCCATGTATTCACTATGATACACTTAATCAGTCAGTTACACAATAAATTTTTCAAAAACAAAGCATCCATTTAGACACTTATATACCCATTTATTCTTCCATTGACCTTGAGATATACATATATAAAACATATTTAATTTTCAGAAAAACACACATTCACTGGATGATGTCATCAGTGAGGTCATCAGTGATGTCATTTGAGATGTCATCAGTGATGTCATGAGTGATGTCACTGACCATGTCATGAGTGATGTAATATGTGACGTCATCAGCAGTGCATTGCGGGCGCGCGAGTTATAGTTAGCTGAACTAACTATAACGGGGCAATTTCATTGGTTTTTTACGAGTAAAATGTCCAGCTAACTATAACATGTGTGAAACCTATGGTTTTTTCACTGAATTTCTAAGGTTTTTTAAATGCTAATTCCTAACTATAACGTGTGTGAAACCCATGGTTTTTTCACTGAATATATATATGCACATACATATATATAAATGCATATGCACGTATATGCATTTATATATGTGCATATGTGTGCATGTACAGAGAGGTAGAGAGGTAGAGGTGTATAGGTAGAGGTGTAGAGGTAGAGAGGTAGAGGTGGAGAGGTAGAGAGTAGTAGAGAGAGAGGTAGAGAGAGGTAGAGAGTAGAGAGCGAGTAATAGAGTAGAGAGTGAGTAGTGGAGAGTAGTAGAGAGTAGTAGAGAAAGTATCAGATAGTGAGTAGTAGAGAGTAGTAGAGTGAGTAGTAGAGAGTGAGTAGTAGAGAGTGAGTATTAGAGAGTGAGTAGCAGAGAGTAGTAGAGAGTGAGTAGTAGAGTGAGTAGTAGAGAGTAGTAGAGAGTGAGTAGTAGAGAGTAGTAGAGAGTGAGTAGTAGAGAGTAGTAGAGTAGTAGAGAGTGAGTAGTAGAGAGTGAGTAGCAGAGTGAGTAGTAGAGAGTAGTAGAGAGTGAGTAGTAGAGAGTGAGTAGTAGAGAGTAGTAGAGAGCAAGTAGTAGAGAGTGAGTAGTGGAGAGTGAGTAGTAGAGAGCGAGTAGTAGAGAGTGAGTAGTAGAGAGTGAATAGTAGAGAGTGAGTAGTAGAGAGAGAGTAGTAGAGAGTGAGTAGTAGAGAGCAGTAGAGTGAGTAGTAGAGAGTGAGTAATAGAGAGTAGTAGAGAGAGAGTAGTAGAGAGTGAGTAGTAGAGAGAGAGTAGTAGAGTAGTAGAGAGTGAGTGGTAGAGAGTAGTAGAGTGAGTAGTAGAGAGTAGTAGAGAGTGAGTAGTAGAGAGTGAATAGTAGAGAGTGAGTAGTAGAGAGTAGTAGCGAGTGAGTAGTAGAGAGTAGTAGAGAGTGAGTAGTAGAGTAGTAGAGAGTGAGTGGTAGAGTAGTAGAAAGTAGTAGAGTGAGTAGTAGAGAGTGAATAGTAGAGAGTGAATAGTAGAGAGTAGTAGAGAGTGAGTAGTAGAGAGAGTAGTAGTAGACAGTGAGTAGTAGAGAGTAGTAGAGCGTGAGTAGTAGATAGTGAGTAGTAGAGAGTGAGTAGTAGAGAGTAGTAGCAAGTGAGTAGTAGAGAGTGAGTAGTAGAGTTGTAGAGAGTGAGTAGTTGAGAGTGAGTAGTAGAGAGTGAGTAGTAGAGAGTAGTAGAGTAGTAGAGAGTGAGTAGTAGAGAGTAGTAGAGAGTGAGTAGTAGAGAGTGAGTAGTAGAGGGAGAGTAGTAGAGAGTAGTAGAGAGTCAGTAGTAGAGTAGTAGAGAGTAGTCAGTCAGTGTCAGTCAGTGTCAGTCAGTCAGTGTCAGTCAATCAGTGTCAGTCAGTGTCAGTCAATCAGTGTCATTCAGTCAGTGTCAGTCAATCAGTGTCAGTCAGTGTCAATCAGTGTCAGTCAGTCAGTCAGTGTCAGTCAGTTAGTGTCAGTCAATCAGTGTCAGTCAGTGTCAGTGTCAGTCAATCTGTGTCAGTCAGTGTCAATCAGTCAGTGTCAGTCAGTCAGTGTCAGCTAGAGCAGCTCTGCTGACCTGGTTCTCTGACTCTAAAGCAGCTCTGCTGAACTGGTTCTCTCTCTCTAAAGCAGCTCTGCTGACCTGGTTTCTCTGGCTCTACAGCAGGTCTGCTGACCTGGTTCTCTGGCTCTAGAGCAGCTCTGCTGACCTAGTTCATATGCTACAGAGAAGCTCTGCTGATCTAGTTCTCTGGCTCTACAACAGCTCTGTTGACCTGGTTCTCTGGCTCTAAAGCAGCTCCGCTGACCCAGTTCTATGGCTCTGAAGCAGTTCTGCTGACATGGTTCTCTGGCTCTAGAGCAGCTCTGCTGACCTGGTTCTCTCCCTCTAAAGCAGCTCTACTGACCTGGTTCCTCTGGCTCTGCAACAGCTCTGCAGACCTGGTTCTCTGGCTCTAGAGCAGCTCTGTTGACCTGGTTCTTAGGCTCTAGAGCAGCTCTACTGACCTGGTTCTCTGGCTCTAAATCAGCTCTGCTGACCTGGTTCTATGGCTCTAAAGCAGCTCTGCTAACCTGGTTCTCTGGCTCTAAAGCAGCTCTGCTGGCCTGGTTCTCTCCCTCTAAAGCAGCTCTGCTGACCTGGTTTCTCTGGCTCTACAGCAGCTCTGCTGCCCTGGTTCTCTGGCTCTAGAGCTGCTCTGCTGACCTAGTTCTTAGGCTCTAGACCAGCTCTGCTGACCTGGTTCTCTGGCTATACAGCAGCTCTGCTGACCTGGTTTTCTGCACTCATGATGCACGCACCCGACTTCGCGAAAATATATTTAAAAATAATATAAGTTTATTATAAGTACAAATATATTATTTTGATGAACATCTTACATAATCTCTTGCCTTAATATGTATATTAAAGACACATACATATCATTTTGGAACATACATTTTTTTTGCGGGAGTCGCGCACCCAGCGCGCCCCAGCACGTATATGATGTCACGCGGGACCCGCAACCGCGCAAACATCTCGTACCGTAATGCGCATTTCTCGCAAATGCGCGGGAGCAGGTGTCGCAGACTGGTCGCATACCAATCGCGCATATCACGTGATATTAAATGTATATGATGTAACTGAAAAACAAGCAGCCATCGCACACCATACGCGGATCCTTCATGACTTTTCTAAAATGGCGGCTAGAATGCGTGCACCCACCGTGATGTGTACACTTTGAGTGCGCGAAATTTAATCAATATTTCAGTTTTAATAACCAAAATATTTTTTTGGTGCAATTTTCAGAAAAATATATAATGTTATTTAACACTTAAAAGTTAGCATTTAAAAAACCTTTGAAATTCACTGAAAAAAAACATAGGTTTCAGGGGTGTTATAGTTAGCTGCCCATTTCACTCACAAAACCATAGAAATTCCTCCGTTATAGTTAGTTCTGCTAACTATAACTCACATGCCCGCAATGCACTGCTGATGATGTCACATATTGCATCATTCATGACATGGTCAGTGACATCACTGATGACATCTCAAATGACATCACTGATGACATCATCCACTTGACATTCTGATACACCTCATCATACACTAGTATAACCTTTCATCACTCACTGTAAAATACAGAGTACCATATTTGAAACCATTGACACACCAACACCAGTTACTACATACCCACTCACTGATTCCTAAGTCTACACACACAACTACCCATTCAACAACAGAATCATCTATACATGCAGTCATTAATTAATAGAACACTATCCAATGCACTTATACACATATATAGACATTGACACATCAGCAGACATCTTAGTCGGTTATGCAGTCATCCTACTCACTCATGAAAAATTCACACTTAAATTTACTCACTTACACAATTATCCAACAACACCTCATTTATTCAAACACATAGTAACTCATCGTTAATATGTTAAGAAAAGCACCATCACAATTATACACTCATTCATATAGTTACTCTCACAATCACTGACTCTTACACATACTTATTTATATACACCAACTCTCACATACAATGCCTTTTATTTTTTTACTTTGTTGAAGATGTACAACTAAAACATATATTCACTCACCAACACACAAACAAATACACTCAGTCACCCAAACACCTGTTTCCACATGCACTCTTAAACCCATACACCTAGTCAATCAACCATTCACACATCTATGCATAGAGTTACACGCACCCCATCCAACCACACACAAACTCAGTGGCTCATACAAATACTCACCCAACTAATCAATAACTAATATACACACTCATGTAGTTAGTGACCAACTGATGCAGCATGTTATACAACAACAGAGACAGTGCTGCACACATTCACATAGTTTAGTTACTAATCCATGTATTAAGTGAGACACTTTTAATTACTCACTTAAAAAGACAGTCAGACAGCTACTAAATCCTCCATCCAGATAGTTATATATCCACTCAATCTTCAATACAGATTGGTATATATATAATACATATTTACATTTCAAACTAAACTACATTCAGTGGATGATGTCATCAGTGATGTCATTTGAGATGTCATCAGTGATGTCACTGACCATGTCATGAATGATTCAATATGTGACATCATCAGCAGTGCATTGCGGGCGTGTAAGTTATAGTTAGCAGAACTAACTATAAAGGAGGAATTTCTATGGTTTTGTATAAGTGAAATGGGCAGCTAACTATAACACCCCTGAAACCTATGTTTTTTTTATGTGAATATATATATATATATATATATATATATATATATATATATATATATATATATATATATATATATATATTACCTACTGTTAGTCGCCAGTAGGTAGTTATAGTTAGGACCCATTTTCCATAGGAAATCCGCAAAATTAGATTAGGAATAACGTTGGCACCGCTTGACGAATCTTTGCGCAATTTTGCAAACATTTGGTCAGCTCAGGTCTGCTCCTATCCTGAAAATTTCACAGTGATTCGTCAAGCGGGAGCCGAGAAAAAAGGGGGGCCCCAAAACGCATTTTCCCCATGCATTTTCCCATAGGACCTGTTGACGCAGCTACAGCCCGAACTGCTGAACGGAAGTACACCAAATTTGGAAAAGAGGTAGTCCTCAGTTCAGACTCGTGCCTTTTGCTTAAATGGTGTAAATCCGTTCAGTAGTTCCTGAGAAAATTAGATTAAAAAAGATAGATATATCTGGGCCGAGCCTAACCACACATCTCATCGTGAGATCTGATTGGCTGCCAGTACTTCATCCAAGAAGTGTTGGCAGCCATCTTGGGACCAATATACATGATAGCACCTCATTCAAAAGCATTGCAGTTAATAGAAGGTTTTAAGACTTTAGTTACATTATAAATCATTTGTTGATGGTACCATACTCATTTTAGGAATTGTGGTGTGTTCTAAGGTGATTTTACCATGTGAAAAAGCCTTCTGCTGGGATATCATGAATCATGTTTGAGAGAAAACAATTTTCTCATGCTTTTCCCACAGAGGTTTGGAAGGTGATCTATAAGCTAACTGAGAGCATATTTTCTGTAAATTCACATTATCTTTCTCAGTCGTGTGAGAATAAAGTCTGACATTCTCAGTAAAACATGTACATCCAACAAGGGCAGAGACTGTCAGTTGATTCCTTTGTGTTCTACTGCAGCTTCCCAGAGTGTTCTAAAGAACAACAAGAGCGCTAACAGTGCAACTTATGACAAACGTATGGCACACCTGAAGCCATCTTGGTTGGAATAAAGTGGTAATTCTTAAAACATTTAATTCAAAAAGGAACAAAATGAGGGGGTTCATTTTGCCATAGAAAGTATGATTAGTGCTGCAGAAAGAAAAATTAAGGCACATTTTGAGTGACTTCTCAAATCCTCTTCTATTTCATTAAAAAGTTCTGACATGCAGACTGAAACATGCACTTTCAATACCAGCAGCAGACTTCCCTGGTGAGCAGTAGCTTTACTACAGTGATCTAATAAGCAACTAGAGTGCTAACATTCTGAATTTATGGCAAATTTGTGACACATCTGAATGCCTTCTTGATGGAATCAAAGTAAAAAACTGAAAGTATTTCCTACTGAGGAGACTGTGGTAAATGAGGAAATTAGGAAACATCATAACAAATAAGTCTCCCAAAATGGCCACCAGAGACAAAAGAGCCCAGATGTAGCCCAAGTATAGCCCAATGACAGAATGTCCCAGAGTGTTCTAACGAACAACTAGAGCGCTAACAGTCTTACTTATGACAAAAGTATGGCACACCTGAAGCCATCTTGAATGGAATAAAGTGGTAACACTTAAAATATTTAATTTACAAAGGAACACAATGGGGGGATTCATTTTGCCATAGAAATTATGATTAGTGCTGCAGAAAGAAAAATTAGGGCACATTTTGACTTCTCAAATCCTCTTCTATGTCATAAAAAAATGTCTCACATGCAGACTGAAACATGCACTTTGAATACCAGCAGCAGACTTCCCTGGTGAGCAGTAGCTTAACTACAGTGATCTAATGAGCAACTAGAGTGCTAACATTCAGAATTTATGGCAAATGTGTGACACATCTGAATGCCTTCTTGATGGAACCAAGTAAAAAACTGAAAGTATTTCCTACTGAGGAGACTGCAGTAAATGAGGAAATTAGGAAACTTCATAACAAATAAATCTCCCAAGATGGCCACAAGAGACTAAAGAGCCCAAATGTAGCCCAAATATCACCCAGATGTAGCCCAAGTATAGCCCAATGACAGAATGTCCCAGAGTGTTCTAACGAACAACTAGAGCGCTAACAGTCTTACTTATGACAAAAGTATGGCACAACTGAAGCCATCTTGATTGGAATAAAGTGGTAACACTTAAAACATTTAATTTACAAAGGAACACAATGAGGGAATTCATTTTGCCATAGAAATTATGATTCGTTCTGCAGAAAGAAAGGGCACTTTTTGACTTCTCAAATCCTCTTCTATTTCATAAACAAATTCTGACATGCAAACTGAAACATGCACTTTGAATACCAGCAGCAGACTTCCCTGGTGAGTAGTAGTTTTACTACAGTGATCTAATGAGCAACTAGAGTGCTAACATTCAGAATTTATAGCAAATGTGTGACACATCTGAATGCCTTCTTGATGGAATCAAAGTAAAAAACTGAAAGTATTTCCTAGTGAGGAGACTGCAGTAAATGAGGAAATTAGGAAACTTCATAACAAATAAATCTCCCAAGATGGCCACCAGACACAAAAGAGCCTAAATGCAGCACAAATATCACCCAGATGTAGCCCATATGTAGCCCAATGACAGAAGTGTGCAAAACACTTATTTTTTGTGTATTTGCAGTTTTATATAGTGCAGACTTGTGAGGTATTGGAATACTTTGCATGAGCATCACACAAGATCAAATTCATTTTGGTTGTAGACATGAGGAGATTAAGTGATTTGACCACAATCACAGAATGTTGAGCTGAAGCAGAAACTCCAACCTGGTTCCCCAGTTGCAAAGTCTGCAGCTCTGGAAGTAACACCACATCCTCTCGCCAAGGTGCAACATTTAATCAAGTGGTCAACTGGATCAAAAAACATAAAGATTACAAATAATTTAAAAGTTCTTTGTCGCTATTTGAAAATTCAGAAAATATGTCCTCATTTTAGTTTTTTAGAGCACTAACCATAATTTTTATGCAAATAAGACCCTCTCATATATTTAATTTCTAAAGGAAATGCTGTAGGTATTACAGTTTTGATTACATCAAGATGACGTCAGGCGTTCCACACTTTTGTAATAAATATAGAATGTTAGCAATCTAGTTGTTCATTGGAATACTGTTGAGAGGCAGAGGCCAGGGGCACGGACTCTGAAAATTGAAGGCAGGTAGGAGAGTGCAGAGGCAACAATTTGACCACACTGGGCAGGCAGGAAGGGCAGTGGCAGCACAACAGACTATGGAGGGCAGTGGAAAGGGTGGCAGGGGCAACAAACCAACAATACAGGACTGGCAATAGAGGCTGTGGCAATATAATAGACCATTGTGGGCAGAAGGAAGAGGCAGTGGTAGTACAACCATACATGCCAACAGACCCATTTCAGCCAGGAAACGTCCAATGTTTTTAAGCTCAAATGGGCTTTATTTGATCTGTCTCCTGTCTACAATCTCCTCTTTTTCAATGTAACTCAAAGGGGAAAATCAATACCCCAGTTTTTTTTCAAAATCTCCCTCTTACCAAGTTCAAAATGTTCGTAAGTATGGTACATTGAATCATGGTAGGCAGGAGGAATTGGGGTAGGGACATGGACTCGGATAACAG